>NC_091030.1:6856250-9792500 GCF_041296385.1 Aphelocoma coerulescens | reverse complement strand
TGAAATGGGTAAAATTGGGCTTTTTTGAATAGCAGGAGGGGTGCTGGAGTAGTCTTGAGATACGTTTTTAAATATAAGAGTGTTTTAACTTACTGGGCTGTTTTATAATAGCTTTTAGGAACAAAATGTTCTTATAAGATGCTATATCATCTTAATGTATGTGTTTGTGGTTTCACCTAGCATGAAATCAGTAATTGTTGGTATTATAAGCAACAGTTTTCCAGTGCTGGATTTTTAGCATGACCTCAGAATTTAAACTAGATGAGAACTCTTAGTTTTTCTTTATAAAATGCAGTCACTGAAGATAGAAGTATCCTTTCAAAAACCAGAGAAATTCTTCTCTATCACTGTATTTTCTGGTTTGGGTTCCTAATAAAGAAGTTAATTTTTTTGTCGGTGGAATCCTGTGCTATTGGGATATTGTAAACACCATCCATGGCCAGGTCACTGGCTGTCCACTGTTTTGAATCCCAAGATTAATAGCTCTCCTGAGTTAATTTAAATACAGGGAAGTTTGCAGCAAAGATACAAACTTCTATCAGGAACAATACAGCAAATAGTTGTTGTATAAATATATATAGAAATAGAAAATAGTAAAACAATCAATGGAAGGTGTAGGAGGAATTACACAACCTTGTAAAATACAGTATATTTTGAAATACTTTTTCTTTTGAGTAGTGCATAATTTGGTTCCTGACTCTTTTAATCTTTATAGCTCATCTGAAAAGGAAAGGAAAAATGCTGTGGTGATGGTTGCTGTTTGTGAGCTGCTCTCAGTGGTATGATGGCTTGTCTGTAATTTGATGAACTATTGTATGTTCAGTTAATTACTCCAGGAATGACTGAGGTATGCGTGCTTGCAAGCTGGTACTTATGCAGATTGCTACTTCTATTCTGCTGGTAATTTTTCTTTCCACTGGCATTGAAACAGAGTTTATAACAAAACCAACAATCTTTATACATTTATAGATAAACTATAAAACTTTTATGGCAGTCTTTATATAGAAACTAATGGTCTTTCTTGTACAGGGTCTATGAGCATTGTGAAAACATTGCACACAGGGAAAAATAAAAAGCACTTTCTTTGTGTCATTGAGAGTTGTGTGATTGGAGAGTAGTTACACAGTGCTGGCCACTAATGGAGCATAAACCCCCTGTCTTGGAAAGGGGACCAAGTTGCTTGAACAGGGATAAGTATAATCCAATTGGATATTTCTGAATTGCACATAATATTCTGAGTACAAACTTTTTACCTTACAGGTTGCATACACAGTATGATAAAACCTGTCTTAAGAGTAATTTAAAATAATAGCTGTCCTTTCAGGAGCAGATGAAGAAGTTGGGTGGAAAAGGCTGAGCAATTAATCATTTAGAAAATGTAGAAAAGTGGTCCTGGTGTTGTGAAAGCCACTTTGTATTAAATCAAGCCAGTGTAAATAGTAAATATATTAAGCATTTGATACTCTTGGTCTGTACAGAGCTCTCCCCCTGCGTTTGAACAGGGAGGGTTTTTAAGTGAAATCCAAATGAAGCAGGATGAGTAAAGCAGGGCAGGTGTGGCCATGGCACTGTACAGGGAGCACTGTCAGCTGGGGGGGAAAACAGCAGCAGGAAGGGCACCTCTGGGGGAGGTGTCCCTGGAGCAGGTGAGGAGCTCCCCTCAGGTGCAGGTGGGACAGCAGCTGTTTCATTGGAGTTTTCTGCAGGCACCACAGTCATGAGAACAGAGGTGGTGGACAGGACCAAACCATGGGCTTTGGCTATAGAACTGAGTGCTTCCTGACTTCAGAGTGTTTTTCTAGACCAGATGTATTTCCATTAATATAGGAAAGTGAAGAAAAATCCTCATTTATTTCTCCTTTGTTCTGTCTTAATCATCTTTGTCATATGGTAAAAGTTGTATTTTCATTGCATTTCTTTAGACCAAGTAGCTGAGAGGTTAGCTTTTCTTATATATTTCTATTTGTGCCTTTTATATGTCTCTCTGGTATCATTTAATTAGAATTAAAAGTGCAGAACCTATTCAAGCCCAATGTCTTTGTGTCTGTAGTGGGGTATGGGTCTGTGTTCCAGGCGCATTGCAGGGCCTTTGTGCCACAGCAGACCAGGAGAGCTGCACAGCAAAGGTAATTTGCTTCCTAACAGAACCTTTGACATAGTCCGTTCAGCCAAGCTCCATTTTAAAATTGAAGTTAGTAGTTCTAAGAATGATAGGTTAGTTAAGTATTTCCGTGGTGAGAGAATTCAGCCAGGATATGTATTTGACTGCCTGATAGAAGATCTGGTTTCAATGATCCATCAGATCTGCTCAGATGTTCACGTAGCATTGTAATATTCGAGATGTCTGTCTTATTTTCTTACTCCTGTTTGGTGATGGGCTACAAAAATCATTGCAATTGCTGTGAGCAGAGTAAAATCAGCCTGTGTGAGCATGAAAGAAATTAGTTCTGAAGTCTAAGACATGCTGTGAGTGAGAAAATACCCAAAACTGGGTTTTTTTTTCTTCAAGCTGGTGGTTGAAGTAGCTGCTGCACATGATCCTGTCTGGGAAAGAGCTGAGGTGGAAATGTTGGTTTTCCTGTTTGTGCATTATTGATAGTATTAATTGAATATCTTTTCAGTTATTATACCTGTGTCTCAGAAGTCATGGTGCAGGGAAGGAGTAGTAGAAGTGCAGAAAGCAAATAGTAATTAACTGGCAATTAATATTTTGAAGGAGCTCAGGAGGTTGCTTGGTTTTGGCCTGAGAGTACCTGAGGTAGTGTTGGACTCTGGAGTCTGTCTGTGAAAACCATGTCAAAAGCCAGTGTGTCCAGAAGTCAGAAGAATTCTGAATAGAAATAGAGGAGTAATTGGGTTCAACTGTGAGGATATGTGTCCAAGCCACTTTCTAAACAATTTCAGTTCTCTTTCATGTAAAATTTGAATCGATACTGGAAGTTTGCTAAACACAATTTGATTTCACTGCAGATGGTTCAGTGAGTGCAAATATTACTGGTTACAATCGTATGGCCTTTGTTATACAAGAGGTCAGACTAGATGATCATAATGGTCCCTTCTGGTCTTAAAAATCTGTGAATTTATGAATAATTTAAAACCTGTCCTGCCAACTCTTATTCATTGAGGTGGTCATATTAAAATCCTGTGGGACTGCTCGTGTGAGTAGAGGTTGTGGGATCAGGCCTAGAGTGAGTAATCATTATCACTTTTGTTTAAATTTATTGATAAAGGTATAAAATATCCACTGCAAGTAAAGCTGGGTTTCTTTAAAATGGGACATACTTCAGCAGCATTATTCTACTTGGGCTTGTGGAGCCAGTCAGTAGCAAAGTAGGTTTGGAGATTGTCTTGTACCAGGCTCCTGGACCATTCAGTTTTATACAGGTGCTATTGATCAATTCGTAAACTATTTCAAAATTATTGTTTAGAGACTTGTAATATGTAGGAAGCATCTTTGTTTAGTTTAAGAAGAATATGAAATAATATTCAAGGTCCTGCCAATGGGGGTTCAGGCATGTTAAAGTACAACCAGCTCATCTCCCTGCACGTAAAGCTCTTCTGTGCTCTGACTGGTGGTGGTGGTGTTTGCATGGACAGCAATATTGGGAAGTGCTGTCCCTTGCAAAGGAGGATTTGGTGGTGATTGATAGATGACACTCATTGGTATTCACAAACTCAAACTGTCATGCGTGTCTGGACAGCAGCATGGAACTGGTGGCACGTTATAGGGACAAGCTGGAAATTACCCTGTGTTAACTTCGGATTCTGAGTTTGGCCATCTTTGGTCATATCAGCTCTCCTTTCTTCTAGTAAAAACCACTTTCCAGGGCTAAGAAATGTTTTTGTAGCTCTCGGGTTTTTGACCACAATCCTCTCTAGGATATTCTTGTATTTGAAAATCTGAAGGTTGTAGAAATGCTGATAAATGTGAAAAGCTTTTTCCTCTTACAACCTTCAGTTGTCTGAGGTGATCACTGACTCCATCTCATCTCTGCAGAATATTTTATAAAAGTTCTTCTTGCCCTGTGGGCAGGAGTGTCCTCATCATACTCATCATTCAGTCTCGTTCTTTAGGGAATTCTCAAACAGGTGCAATGGGAATACGAGCCTGAGAAACAGGGCCTTGGGAAGTTTCAAAGTTGGTCAGCTGTTGCCCCCTTTGGGATGCTTGTTTAGTTTTGTTACACTTCTTCACTGCAACAGGCAGATATTACCTGGGTGAGGGAGGTGTTAAATAGCTTATTAGTGGCAGCATTGAACACGTTCCTCAGCAGAGAGGAGCATCTTGGGTACAGCAGTTGGACACCTGTGAGAAGGCAAATCCAGGGATTGTACCAGCTGCTGGTATTTGATAACACCGTGAGAGCTGTGTCATTAGCAGTCAGATTTCATTTTCAGGTAACAATTCTCGAAGTGTTGTTCTGATTTCTTCTGAGTCCACTGGCAGCAATGGAACTGGTTTCCTCAGTACTTGCCAGGAATTAGGTGTTTGCTCAGTTGCTGGTTTGGATTCCCAGTCTGTAGCTTGCTCCTGCTGAGGGTGTCACTGATGGGGGATTTATGGTATGGAATGACAAAGGGAATTCAGGATTCTCTTTGGTAACCAGTGCAGGAAGAAATTGAAGTCTAATGTTAATCTCTCAGTTTTTAATGCTTTGAATTTTCATAAAAGAATTTCAGTGAAATTACTTAATTTTGCAGTGAGAGATGGTAGAATGTCTGTAATAGGGAAATGGCAGAAATGTGATTCCAGAGACCTCCTGTGCACAGAGGCAGAGGCTGGTGACCAACCCTTACCTTGTCCTCTTAAACACAAAATTCTGCTCTTGGCTTTAAAGTGTTCCAACATTGCAAGTTTCTGCACATCCTTTCTCTTGAACAAGAGATGGGAGTTGATTTTTAATGCTATTTACTATTTGTTGAACTAAGTTGTTTGTTTCTTTTTTTTTTTTGTTTTGTTTTGTTTTTGTTTTTTGTTTTTTGTTTTTTTTTTCCTGGTTGGTTGTTTATAACATCCTAGGGATTAATTTTTCCTTTTATTCAGTTTCCCATCTGTTGTGCCTGGATGTGGCAGAAGTGTATATGAGAATTTGCACCCAGCTAGAAGAGATGACAATCTTTAAAAAAGTTGAAACTGTTTCTGGGGTTTTTCCTATCTCATGGAGAATGAATCTCCTGTTGGGGCTGAACTACAGTGCAGATTTATAGAGGTGTAACATAGTCACATGGATGGGATTTCATTTTAGGTTTTTAATTTCGGTTTGGAGCTCTGGCCCTTCTCTTTTAACATATTATATTTGTGTGAATGAATTCCTGTGATTTGTGTTATCTGATTATAGCAAAGATCAACTCTGGTTGTGTATGTGACTGAAAATCTAATTGGAATAGTGCTGTCATAATAGTCTCCTGTAATCATAAAGTTTGGATTTGATGAACAGAGCTCCTTTTCAGGTGCTGTAGCAGACACTGCTTTCGAGTATTTCCTTGCCTGTGTTTTGGGGAGGCTGCACAGTGGATGGGGCAGTGGTGATTAGCAAAGCCTGATCCTGCCCAGTTATGTAACAGGGCATTTCTTCTGTGCACGTCTTGTTAACTCTCCGCTGCAGACCTTTATTGGTGCTTCTTCAATAATTTGTTTAAACTATGCAGTACAGATTCCTTATTTTAGCACTAAGACTTACAAAGGCTTCTTTTAGCAGCCTTTAATTTTGTACTTATGTATGTGACATAGCCTGTGGCTGTGATCTCTGCTGTGAATCTGCAGTTGTTTTGGGATGAAAGCAGAAGGCAGCTGGAAACTCAGTAGCTACATCTAGCTGTCTACCTAGAGAAGGCCTTGATTTCAAGTTTATCTAAACAAGCTCGACTAATCCCAACTATCTGGGGGGATCCACTGTCAAAACAAGCAGCATGGCCCTAAGGCAAACACAGCCATACAGAAATGAAGGCTGGGACTTCCAATACTCTGATGACTGCATACTGGAGGCTTTTTTTCCTGAAAAGAGAGTAAGAGAGGTACAATTTGCATAATGCCTTTTCATCAGGAACTTTTGGAAAGCTGACAGAGGTCCAGCTTATAGCGCTGTAGCCACAATACAGAGTCTATAGGAGAATCCTTGAATGACCTGACCATATTGAAAGAAAAAATGAAAGCATCGAAGTATAGCCAAGTGAGTGTGGAAAAGAGGGCTGGTGCATTGTCTAACATCTGCTCTACTTCTCGTTAGTTTTGTTCTTCAGTATTCTATGTGGACTTTGGAGAAACCTAAGACAGCCTAACATGAATCCTATAATCTTCCTTCTGAATATTTATGTAGTGTGCCAGCCTCTAAGCTGTCCTTTGCATCTTCCTACTTCCCCCTCATTTTCATGCTCTCAAATGAGGCCAACATTTCAAAAGCTAAATAAATGTTTGTGAATGTTTATAAAAGATTTGCATAAATTTGTCCTTGTTTGACAAAGATCACTTTTTTCTTATGCCAGTTCTGAAATATTTTAAAGGTTTCAGTGCTTGTCTTGACAACAAAGTCCTGCCTCAGAGAACAATGATTGCTGATTAAGTGGGTATGTGCTCGGAGCTGAATAGAGCGATGGAGACGACGGCTGAAAGGGCCACTCATCTTAAGCCAGAATTATAATATTTAACAAATGCTAACCGAAGGATAGATTTAAAGCTTTGGTTTTGGTGCAGTGTACCTGTGCAACTGACTTACAGGCTGAGCAGGATGTGATTATCTTTTCACAGCTAATAGTTCTTACCTAATTTCTGCTAAATCTGCAAGTGAAAATACTCCTAGGTTTTAGTCACTAAATGTTTAAAATACATTTAATTGAATCAATGTTCCAGCTCTCTGACATTGACACTTCTTACCTTTACCAATTGATCACTGTTTATGCACATAATTGGATCTGGTTTTTTTTATACCTGGTTGTATAATTTTTCAATTCTTTGTGATTTAAGATTGGAACAATTACTCAACAGTACAACAGTAGCTGTAGATTTTTGTAGCTAAAATCTATTTCTCTTACAATAAAACTAAATCTCTGCTTTTACTGAAGGGGTTTTGAAGACATTTGTTGAAAAACTGCTTAAATATTTAGTTCAGCTTTACTTTCAGATATTTTTCTACTGGAGAAAAGTAATAGCCGTTCCTCTTCTTTTGTTCTATGAGTTGAGAGGTTGAAGTTGTCATTAAGGCAAAAACTAGAGCTACTTCTCTGACACAGTTTTTATCACATCTGCTAGGCCTGTGTCCCAGGAGGAGCTGAGCAGAGCCCGGAATTCAGCGTAGGCCCATTATCTCCTGTTTTTGCGTGTGTTGTAAAAGGAGTGAGACCTCAGGGAGGCTTGGAGCCTCCTCCCGTGTAATGTCCAAATCAGATTTGAAGGACTGGTGGCAGGAAAGCTTTGGCCTTGGGGTGTGAATTCTAAGAAACAGAGTCACAATTAGGTTTAAAAAATTCAGGGATTTTGAGCTTTATCTTGAAATATGTTTTTAGTAATGCAAGGAGAAAAGTTGCCCATCTGTGCACGTATTTTGTACGTTTAAAATATTTAAATACTAGCAGGCCTCAATATGCTTAGGAAATGTTATTTATCTCCTGCTCTTCCTGTTTCCAGGATTGTGGATATGCGTGTTGGGAGTTGTTTGTGTGTTTGTTTATTTAAAACAACATTTTCCTGAGAACAATCAGTTACCTTCAATGAAATGACATTATTTTGTATGGCCCTGTTCCCCTGCTGACCCTCAGGCAGGGAGAGGTGACTTGGGTAATAGAACCCTCCCCTAATTCAAGCTTTAGAATTTCTCAGAAAGAGCTGATGGATTTCTGGAACACAGAGCAAATGGCTAATCTAGTGCTATAAAGTTGTATTGGAATACCAGTAGAAATAGAAAAGTAGAGATAAAACTAAATTCAGGCAATTTAAAGTAGTTCTATTATGTCCAGATTTTTTTGGGCATAGAACATTCTTTTAAAGAACGGATTAAAATTATTTCTTAAATTATTTTGTACGTTACAAAATTTAGTAATGCTCCGTACTGCTGTAAGGCGTAAAAAGATTTTATTGCAAAATCAATGCAATATGAAATTTGACATAACTATTTTAAACTAGCAATGATTTTTTTAAAAGAGTCTTTGTTGTATCAGTTTTCTCAAAACTAGAAAAATCTTCAGAACTCAGAGAAATTTTGAGTTTAAGTTTATTGTTTGCTTTCTCTGCTTTGTCATGTTGCTCAATCTCAGTGTTTTGTTGTGGCTGTGTGATGCTGGCCCCAGTGCAGGGTCCTCACTTTGGAATTTGGGAATTCATTTTTATAAGCTACTGGCATTGAAAGGCTTCTCTTGAATTTTAACTACAAGTTACACCATTTGTTAATTGATGAGAATGCTCTGTAATCATAACTTCGGGGAAATTTGATGTGAATTAATATAAACTGGCACTAATAATAAATGCAAATTCAGATTTAAGTTCTCAGAACACGAGATGAATGATCCCTGTTTGTCACTCAGAGCTGTGGTCAGTTTAGGGGTTGAATTTTCTGTGCTGGCATTGCTTTCTTACATTTTTATTCTATAAGTAAAAGTTTGAGTAGTTGCTTTGCGAAATGTTTAAAGTTACCAAATTGTTCCTGAGGTGTTTATTAGTGTGCAGAAAGCTGTTCCCTTTGCTAGGAGAATGTCTGTGACCAACCCTGCACAGCCAACAGAACTGATGGTGTTCTGGATCGTTCTGTTCCTCTGGGCTTTAAACAGAATTGTTATCAGGCTTAAGTTGGTTATTTGGGTGGACTGACAACTTTTTTTTTTATTCTTAAATCTGTTGTTCCCTTGCAGTGGATCATTTAATTAATTGTTAGCTTAAAATTATTCAAATAGATGAATTAAATATAAGAGCTGTTTACAATTCTCTGGGTATAGGAGAGATTAATGTACAATCCAAATTTAATTGGATAATATTTTGCTTCAGTTAATGTCTTAGCACTTTTTAGTGCTGTATTAACATTTCTGCAGTGTTTAAATTTGATGTTGCTTCTAAGGAGCATAAAGTCATCTGTAGTTGCTCACTGGTCAAGTGGGCATCCTGTTCCCTGTGCTCACATCCCCTGTGCCCATCAGGCTGGGTGCATTTCTCTTCTGGGCCCTCCTTGTTCTCCAGTTTCTCCTCCATCCTTCCTCAGTCTGTTGATGTTCTAGGAAGTCTCTTGGTGTCCCTCCATGGCAGAGGGAGCGTGTCATGCTGGTTTGCTGGGTTCAGATGACCTTTCAAGCTGGATAAGATGAAAAGTGTTTGTATTGCCACCCTCTCTGTGTAACGTTTTTACTGGCAGCAGCCTCAGCTGTACTTTGCCTCTGGTGTAAGGGCAAGGAAGTAAAACAGCATCCACCTTTTTCATCATGGAGTCATCTCTTCTCTCCATGGAAAACTCCTCTCACTGGCCATGCTCTGTTCTCTTGTTAAATATACTTGTGGGGTTTTGGGGTTCCTTCCTTTCCCCCTCCCCTCCAGGATCCACAGCTAAAGGTCCAGTCTCTGCTCTGGGTGGTCTTTCCAATTTCATCCAGATTTTCCTCAGGTTTTCCGTTACAGGTTCCCAACCTGTTGGTTTGTGTGGTGTGTTGTTTCCCTGCTCTGACTCACATTCCTGTTTAGGTATCACACCTTATTCACTCATTTTTAACGGATCTCCCTGTATTTTAATTTCTTTTCTGTCCAAATTCTCCCTACACTTCTTGTTCCCCTTTGCATCTCTGTTGTCTTGTGAATCTTTCTAAGAGCAGATACTTTGCAGCAGCCCCTTCTCTAGCCCAGACATTTGCACATCATTTATCAGTGCAGTTTTAATTGCAGCTGCCTGTGGGATATTTGTTAGTGATGTTCATTTGAGCAGGAGAAGTGAAGCAACACACTGTATTTAAGAGAATCTCAAGTTGTTCTGTTGATTTGGAAGTGGGAGCATACGGTGAAGAGTTTAAAAATAAAAAAAGACTTCAGCTGCAGCTTGCATATTAAATTCACAAGTGAATGTGCACATTTTTTCAGCATTGTTGAGCTGTCTTTACTGTTTGGTTGCTACAGAGGGATGATTTGGGACACGAGCCCGGTGTGTATTGTGTGTATTTCCCAGCCTGGCTTTCCAAGTCTGTCCTGTGTGTGTAGGAAAGCCTTGCAGAGCCTGCCTCACCTTCAGAGGTGGTTGTGACACAAAAGGGCTGAGCGCAGTGTTCCTGCCTCATTTATTTTGAAAACTTTGCTACTGAAACCAAACTTAATCAATGAGCTCTGTGTTGTCTCCGATAAGTTATGTACTGGCTTTATTGATTGGGAAGGATTTTAGAAAGCCCATGTGGGGTTTATAATGTCAGCAGTGTTTTGATTATGAAAAGAGTTGGAACCTTGGGACGGGGAGCCAGGTGGTGCCTGTGCTCCAGCTCCTGGTGCTGCGGCTGCGCTGGATCCCCCGGGACACGGTTCATGCCCTGCACTTTAGCTCTGGTGACTGGCTGCTGGAGATGCACTTTTTGCTCATTAAAATGTTAAAAATCAAACTGCATGTAAAAAGATTTGTGAAAATATAAACTTGGGGATTGATCCAGAAAACTGGTGTGTGATCCCCTGGAGACCCCGGCGGCAGCTCCCGGGTAATTTATGTTGATCAGCTGCCTGTCCTGGATTGCTGGGGGGGTTCTGGTCGTCTTTTTAGGGGGCTTTGCTTTACAGGCATTTATGTAGGTTTTTCTTTATGAAAATAGGCATAAGGGAATAAAACAAGAAAACAGACTGTTGATACTTCCTCTGTGCTTCATGGTGGTTAAAAAAAAAAAAAAAGAGTGTGAGATGTTGACATGGAGCAATTCTAGGTTATGTTTTGTTATGGTTTTTGTCTGAAATCATAAAGAAATGAAGATTTTTCTAGGTCATAATTAATAACCCACCTAAAGAGGTTGGGGTAGGACACTGTATATGAATGATGCAGGTATTGCTTATCTTTCAAACTGAGGAATATTTAAAGAATTTTTTTAAAAAGCAGCATTATATTTAGAGTAATGAGCTTGCAACTTGAGCAAAAATTGAATAGTTCTCCAGTAATTGTTCTTCTTACATGCAAAAGATCAGCAGTTTTGCTAATTAAAAACTAATTCTACGTATGTTATTTACATTCTTTTAATAGTTAGCTTTGAAAAATAAGTCTGCAGTTAACCTGTGCTAGTCTCAATTTTTTTGGTTGTGAATCGAGCCAGATAAGAATCGGTGTATAATGAATGGCAAATTACATCCAATGACATTGCAAAAGCCAGATAATATCACTGTAAAGTCTTTCTTTAAAGGAGAAGGCAATGTAGAGCAGTACAGAGCAAATGTATGGCCTGTTTAAATGAACATTTCATTTGCTGTGTTTAGGAAGCTGTAAATATCAAGGAACAAATACAGAGTAAGTTCTGAATAATGCACTTCTCCAGTGACACAATGCTGATGAGATGCTGAATGTTTTATTATGTGAATGGTTTTACTTGCAGTTACAGGAATTATTCAAGTCATCAAAATAATAGAGAGAATGTAGTCTGCCTTTTTGAGGTGACTGATGGCTTTATCTTCTTTTTATTTCAGAATTTTATGTATCTGTATGGTTTTGTTTCTGAAATGATAGGTAAACAGTCATTATTTTGAGGACAATATGTATTGATAAGGCCAAAAAAGATACATGCGCTTTGCTCTCCTGCAATTATAATTTCATAATTTCAGAATTATTTCGTAGGTTTTTTGTTTGTTTGTTTGTTTGTTGACATTTTGCACTGTAAGATTTCAGTTGTGGCAAAGGACAGCTGTGTAATAGTTAAAATTTGTCAAGATGCAGTTTTTGTGCCTGAGCAATTGAAGTTGTTCAACTTGTGAAAATCAGTGAGATTCTGCACCAGGGGGAACCCAATCATATTAATGAGACCTTTACTATCAAGGCATTATTTTGTATCAAAATAGAGATTTCTACAGTTGACTCTGCAATCTACATAGCTCCTTTCCAAGTTTCCTGCTGCAGTTCAAAGGAGGAGACATCTTGGCTCTACATGGCATTCTTCAATAGATCATTTCTTGTTCTTTAAAAACAGGAGGTTGTTAAATAATCTATCAATAAACTGTCAAGAAGTCAAAGTTTCCATATCTGTTTTTGCCTGAAATCCTCAGAACTTGCCACATTTTAGTTGTCAAGAAACCTCCAAAGAAGAGTGTGAGCAGTTGAGCCTGAAACCACGGCTCAGGATGGGCTGTGCTTGTTTGAATTATGCAGGAGGAACATGTTCCTGCAAGGGAGTCAATATGTTTTGTGCTTCACTGGAGAGGTTATTAGATTGATGGAGTTTATTTGGGAACGATGGCATTTGGCTTAGAAATAAATGAAGCGAGAAGCATCTATTTAGTTATTGATGATAATTTATTGTTATTGGTCAGAAAAGTGTTGAATTTATCAGAGGGTTTGTTGTTTGTTCTGGGTTCTGAAAGCAGAAATAGAATTTACACTTCAGGACCTAAAATATTGAAGTGTGAAGGAGAATGAGCAATGAATTAGCTGCAGGAAAGATCTGCAAACTGAGAAACCTTTATGGTGGGTTGTGGGTTACAGAATTCAAATTTTGAAAATCTAATGGTTTACTTTTGTCTATGAACACAACTGTTTTAGGACTAACATGTTTCTGGTTTTGCCTCCTTAGTGACTGTTTAATGTTGTAAAGTTGAAAATTATTATCTGCTGATCATGTTCTCACTTTTCATATTCATCCTTTTCTTTGCTCTCACATTTAAACGCTTTTCTGTTTGTGGTGCTGTTTTGCAACTTTTACAAAATGGTTTGTAGGTTAAACAATCCGTATTCATTTTAATACACATTATTTTAGTCAGTTTTTTAACACTCAGATTTCCTTTCTAATAGCAGTAGGCAACATTAAACATTCCTGCTATGAGACCTATTGGCTTCATCTTTTGTTATTTATCTTGCTGATGTTAGGAAGTATTCTCTAATCCCCCAGACCTCTGTTCCTAGGTAACAGTCAAAAGCTGTGCCAGCAGAAGTGGTCCTGCCAGGCCAGGCCCATGTGGTTTGGTGTTATTCACTCCAATCCATATGGTCAGGGTAGGGATTGTCCCCAGAGAGGTGTTAACACTCAACAACCCAACCTCCTCCTCCTCTTTGGAGAATTGCTGGATGGCTCCTGCTGCCTGCCCATGTGTGAATCTTGATTAATTTTTCATTTTTAATGAAGTTTGATCATGTTTATTATTTCACATGATTGACTGCCTGGTACTCCTTCCATGTAATTGATAAAGCCCATATTTCTTCATCTGTCTCTTATTTCTTCAGGGCAAAGTTGTGAAATTGTGTGATGTGGTTAATATTAGATTTATTGGTCCCCAAAGATGTATAAATTATCTTTTTTTTTCCTTCTCTCTCTACAGGAAGTTCTACAGACTCTGACCAAGTTTTGTTTCCCCTTCTATGTGGACAGGTATTGTTAGCTTTTCAAACTTTACAAGAAAATAAGCTTGTCAATAAAACTGCTGTAGAAAATAAAAGCCATACCATTCATAGTGTTCTGTCTGTGTGACTGGGACTTAAAGCACCTGAGTGCAAATTATAGTCTTAGAATCACTTTTTCCTGGGGTTTTTATGGGCACCATGAAACAAAAAGAAGTTTCAAAAGTTGGAGTTGTTCAGTGGCAGCACTGTGAGGGCATTTTGTTTTACCTCTGTGCAATGCTTGGATGGAAAATGCTTGTGTAGGAATTGTCAAATATACCTATTAATATCAAAGCTTTGTCTGCTTATACATTTTATTTCTTAATTGCCAAAATTTGGGTGGAACAATTAATTAAATGCTTTACATTGAAAGGCCTTTTGATGTTGCTGGAATGCTGATGCTTTACTTGACAGCTACTTAAGGTGACTTCTAATTTTGGGGGGGAAATAGTAAAGTGGATGTGAGATCTGAGAATATTTAAGTCATGTAATTTAGGAAACTCTGGAACTTTTTTCGTTTTGCTTTTACTGTGAGTTATTTTTGATGGTTTCATGAAAAGAACAAGAACTGAAGTTTTGGAAGGGTACACCAGTGCTCATCTCATCTCTGAGCATCACTTAATTGGTCAGAATAACTTGTCTTCATCAGCTGAGACACTGAATGGTTTGGATTGAGGGAATTGGCCTTTACTGTGATTAAACTGCTGCAAGTCTTTTTCTCATTTTAGAATTTGGAATCACTTTTTTGCTGCTCATCCTTTTCATTTCCTAAGGGGTGGAAGCAGGCAAATACTCATACATTTTTCTCATGTATTTGTTTCTACTAGAAATATTTATGCTTTCTGTGTGTAGATTTATTGTACCTAGGGGTTTTGTTTGTTTTGTTGTTTTTGGTTTTCCTCAGCAATATAACATTTTGAAAGATAGAACACTGAAAACCCATATGGGGTGCAAATGAGAACATAATGAAAAGTGATTCCCATTTCTGGATCCACTTGTTTGTCTGAATATCACAGACTGTCACTGAAAGACTGCAAGCCAACCAGTTTGAACATAAAGGAGACATTGTCACCCAAAACATACTTAATAATTTCAAATGGAGAATGGACTTCCCATGCTGCAGGAGGCAGAACACACCTCAAGTTAAGGCTGTGGCAGCTGAAGGAGATGCTTGTGCTCCTTCTCTTCTGGATGTAATAACACGTGTTGGTGGCACTGAAGGTTCTGGCTCTCAGTGGCAGTCACTCCATTCTTTTCACATTGATTCTGTTCATATGTATTGTGGCCAGTGGTCAAAACCCCAAGGACTGGTTTGCCATTCCTTCAGGCAAGGGACCAGGAGTTTCCTGCTGTTGTGGTGGTGTTATGAGGCAGAGGCTCTTCTCCAGCTGCAGGAGTGCAGAGCTGCTCCTTGGTCCAACTCCCTGCCAGAACTGTGGTAGTCAGGTGTAGGTGCTGGGGGGGATTTATGGCAATCACTCTTCCTCTCTCCCCTTTCCTCTGGCTCTAACTTCTGTCTGCCCCGTTAGAGATGAGATTTGTGCTGCTTCCATCCTGTGAGGCTCTAAATAGACCTTCTGACCGTTTGAAAACAGAGCCGTGAGTCTGAAGGGCTGATACTAAAATCTTAGGAAGAACACTTTTTATGTTGGAAAGTTTATCCTTCCTGTGAAGAACTGGCACTGAAACTTGAGCAAGACCTGTCAGTGAGGTTTGGTTTCTCCAGGTCACATAAATGCAGGACTCTCTAGGTTTGCTCTGGAGGAACTCACCAACTTGTCTGAGTTGTTTAATAAACAAGCTTCTCCCTGCTGCTAATGAAACATGTTTTTTTCCCCTGTTCCATAGTTTTAATTGTCAGCTCAAATGCTATTTCTCACACACGCTCAGCTCTCAACCTTGTTAAAATTAAGCATATAATCCCCTTTTAAAACACCATGCTAAAATCACCATAGTAACATTACATCCAAGCTTTGCAGATAAAACACACCACCAGTGAGGGATTTTTGGGTATCCCCAGCAGCTCAGTGTGGTTTATGGAAGTGGTTGCTCTGCTGACATTTAGATTTCAGGAGGATGATAGTACTTACACTGGCTAATTCTCAGGCTACTGGAGTGCTTTAAATATGTCTTTTTGTTCATCTTCATCACTTCATGTTTTTCCTTCCCTGTTTGGAATCCACTGAAGGATTCTTCTTTCTAAGCTGGACAGTGACATCTTTCCCATCTGGATCCAACTCTTATTTCTGCAAGTCTGTTTTTCTTTTGTTTCCTCTAGGCACTGAGTGTGTACTCTCCCACAGAAATTGTTTTTTGCATGTGGCGTCATAGAAGAGAATATTTTAAGGCCTGTGACTGCTAGTTAAATGGCCTTGAATTTACCAGGGTATTTGTTGCAGTTGGTAGGAGTGCCTTGTAAAGCTGCACGTCAATGCAAGTCAGATTTCTCAGTTCTCAGAAAACCTAAAAAAGCCCTAGAACTTGACCTGAAATAAGTTTTAATTTCCTATAATTAGAAATATTTTGGGTTATATGAGAGAACATGGGGCTGGTTGCTAGTTGATAGTCAGAACCATTTTCTTTTAAAGACAAACTCATTTTTAGTATCCTCCCATGCTTAAAAAATGGGAAAAAACCCCCACAAACCCCCCACTCCTCCCTCATCAAGCGTATGTACGGTTCTAAAGGGTGCATACTCTTTAGTTAATTTCTCAAAAAGACTCTGCTGAAAGAGGAAGTGTTACAGGTTCAATGACTTGCATGTGATACTTGACACAGAGTTAGCTCAGCAGTAATTTTTCTCTCTTGCTCTGTTTCCAGCCATGCTGTTAACCAAGTTGGGCAGAACTTCACATTTGTGCTCACAGACATTGACAGCAAGCAGAGGTTTGGATTCTGTCGCTTATCTTCAGGGGCCAAGAGCTGCTTCTGTATCTTAAGGTAGGTCTGTGGTTTGGCTTCTGGCTGGCTGCAGGAGCAGTGTTTGACTTTGCAGTTACACTGCAATTACCATTTCCAGCTGTTCAGAATTATTTCCCTATCTGGTCCTCAAAGTCACTGCTCTTCTGCACAAGTGGTGCAAAATCCCTTGCACTTGGAGTTCCTCTGTAGATAACTGTATTTGTTTGTAGTCAACATTCTGGAGTTAACAACATGGTAAAAAAAGTCTATTTGCAGTAACTTGATATGACATAGCATGATGGCAGCTGTTATCTTTAGCTGTCACAACTGATCTTGTTAAGACATTTTGTGGACATTTGTATATGCAAGTTTTATTAACAAAGCATCTGTTGGTAACTGAGAAATGTCACTGATGCTCTCCACAGCCCCAAAGTTTGTATGTGTGAGCTTTCCTCTGTCCTGTTGAGGGTTTTGTGAAGTTTGGCATAATAAAGACTGTCAGTGGAAGCTGGAACTATGCATTTCACAGAAAATGGGCCAAGAGGCTCTATCAGAGTAGTTTTTGATAACCTCCCATAGCCATGTTGGAATACAGTCCAGAATTTTTTTTAATATTTGCTGCAAGAAATGATGCCAGTAAAATCAGTTTTGATGTCTACCAATGTTTCAGTTCCATTAAGAACTTCCATGGACTGAAGATTTTCATGTAGCATCTGGTCTGTCTTGTTTTCAACAAATTTAAGAATTGTCTGTCTTCTACTTTCTGCCTTCTGTGTGTTCATGAGGAATTGGAAGTTTAGAAGCAGTGGCCCAAGTAAAGCCAGCCCAGGTAAAGCCAGCCCAGAGGTAACTGGGGACAGCCAGGGAGGTGACAGCACAGTTGGGGCTGAAGCCTCACAAATGAGGACACTGCTCTGTGAGCAGCTGGAGACGTCTGTCAGGGCCATCCCCGGCTGGCTTTGCACAGGACACAACCAGGGTGAGAACAGGGGAACTTGTCTCTGTCCTCTGTGGGGGCACCTCAGAGAGGGACCCTGGGTGTGTCTGACTGAATGTGCCCCCTCTGAAGCATTCCAGGGGGGACATTGCAAAGTACAAGGTCACCTCTCCTTGCAGGGGGCTGCACACAGCAATGCCATGGAATGGGAGCTTAATATTTGGAGAAATTGTTGTGAAATCTACCCAAATTCCTAATTAATTGAGTGGGAGGCAGAGTGACAGGTGTTTGCTCAGTGTCTTCTTTCATTCTGTCTTTTCTGTGGCAGACACTTCAGCTATTATTAGCTCTGGAAGTCCAGCAGCATGGACTGTATCCTGCAGGCAGGAAGGTGTTTCCCAGCTCTTCCCACAGAGCTGCTCCCGTGTACAGTCGGGTGCTGATTCCCTGAGTCTCATGTGGGCAGTGTCTGCTTACAGAAGGTAACTTTGCCTGATTAATGTCAAATTAAAGGAGAAACACAGTTTTAAAAAGAAAATCTGAATGAGGAATAGTCTGGGTCTCTTCTTGATCCCTCCTGGATAAGAGTTCTTTGCTGTCAGCTCCCTTATGTTGAGTGAGTGCCAAGAAGAAATGGAGGAGTTCTGTTGTAGTTAAATGCCTTCTGCTTCAACTCATAACCAAAAAAAAACCAACCACAGTGGATGAATTGGGACTCTTCACTTCCTTCCTGTTGCTTCTTTCTCCTGTGCACTGATGAGAAAAAGAAAGTTCATCATTAATGCAAGTTTATGCAGGTTTTAGAGGATAATAAAGAGTGTAAATCAGCAATACATGAAATCACTTCCTCTGTTCCCAGGACTGCAGCTCCCGTTATTGATGTGAATCTTCTCAGTGTCCTTTATGTACTAAAGGATGGTGCATGGTAAATGGATGGGGAAAAACATGCTGAAAAATGTGAGAACGATAAGTAAAACCAAATGGGGATGAAAAGAATGTTTAATTGTTTTTAAATTACAGATTGGATGGCAGCAAGCTTCAAATATTCCTTGCTATGCTCAGCAACAGTATAAGAAATAAGTGATGGTGTTTATTACTAGAGATGTTATTCACGTGCTTATCAGGGATTTTCTAGGTCTGGCCATGGTAAAATGGTTTGGAGGTAGAAAACCATCACATGTTTAGATTAGTTATTGAAGAAGAACAGCAGAAAAAGGAAATTGTTTTCTCTCAGAGAGTGCTTTAAAAAATTTCTGCAGCATTCTGGAAGCAAAGTTGGAAGCTGACCCAGTACTCGAGGGCCAGAAGTCAGGGTCTGGACTTGAGCTTTGAAGTGACTCAGAGGCTTTTCCCTGTGGATGCAGAGCACAGCAAGGCGCCTCTTGGAGTTCAGTAGCAGTGGGGTTACCGTATGGCCAGCAGAGAGGCAATTCCATTTGGCAGGGAGCTGCTTTGACTGTTTTAACCAATAATGTTTAGAAATCTGCTTTTTAGATAGTTACCATAGTGTTTTTCCTGCTGTTGTAGCTCACACAGATTGATGAACTCTCTGGTAACTTTGAAACCTGCTTTTCCGGGTGTTCTGTGGATGTCTTTAATGTAGAGCTACTCTATTCAATGTCGAACCTGCCTCTCTTCTTCGGGGTCCTCTTCCCTGCCCCGATTTTGTGGCTCGCGGTGGAGCTGCGGGGCCCGGCTGCGGTGACCCTGAGCGGCTGCGCTGCGGCGGCGGCGCCAGCAGAGGGCGCGCGGGGGCGCAGGTACGGCCCAGGTGAGGGAGAGACCCCGCGGGGGCTGGGGGTGAGCCCAGGTGAGGGAGAGACCCCACCGGGATTGGGGGTGAGCCCAGGTGAGGGACAGACCCCACCGGGATTGGGGGTGAGCCCAGGTGAGGGAGAGACCCCGCGGGGGCTGGGGGTGAGCCCAGGTGAGGGAGAGACCCCACCGGGATTGGGGGTGAGCCCAGGTGAGGGAGAGACCCCACCGGGATTGGGGGTGAGCCCAGGTGAGGGAGAGACCCCGCCGGGATTGGGGGTGAGCCCAGGTGAGGGACAGACCCAGAGGTTCTCGTGGCACACACCCACATCTTCCAGGGAAATTGGAATTCCAGACTACCTTTTGCAATGCAATATGGTATTAAAACTTAAAGTGTGCTTTCTTTACAGTAGAGTAAGAGCTAATGTCCAGTCATCAAATTCTGCGTTCTAGTTTGGGAATTTCACACCCAAATATCTTTTCTTTCTAAGACTTTATTTAAGGATTTCAGGATTTCAGATACAATGGGATAAATCCTCATGGATATACATTAAGAGGCTGAATTTTTATTGTTTCACTCTAATTTTGCATCAGATTTTACATGGGATTTTGAGGGAGAACAGTGTAGATAGTTCTGGATTTAGTGAAGAGCTCTGGTCTTTTATTTAAACAGAAAACAAAAGCAAACCCAAGTTTCTGTAGTTTTGCTTTGGTTCACAAACGTCCTGGGCAAAGTTACTGGTTTGCAAAGTTCCCATGTGCAACTCTGGTTTCAGTTTTACTGAATTTGATGTTTTTGGTGGATATTCAGGTTTTGTACCCAAACTGAAATCATTCTTTTGTAGTGAAATGCAGAAACATTTGTGTGGAAATCCCTCTCGGCCAAAATAGCTGAGCTCTGCACCACTCTTTTTCTAAGATAAAAAGAAATGAATCCATAATAGTTTGTGACAGATGGCAGAAAATGTAACTAACTGAATGTGATTCTGTATGGAGTTATTTGAGGTTTTTGGTGTGATGTGTTGTGAGTTCCTCTCCTCCCCCCTTTCCTTCCCTTTGATTGCAGTCTTTGTCCATTTATTCTTAGGACAGAATAAGATTTCTGAGCAGGGGCCTCTCTTGTGGTGCAAAGTGAGAATTGTTTTTAATTGAGCAGAAACATGTGGAAGGATCAGGAATATCTCAAGGGATTACAGAAAAATTCCAAATTTGTACTACTTACAGCTTGTGTTTAGAGCGGGGTCTGCTGGGAATAAATGTTAGTTACTGTGACCTGTGACCTTAAAAACTGTTGACATGGATTTCAGCCAGAAACTGGCCACAGAACTCCTTTGTTAGGCTCATTCATAGCTCCTTGAAAACTCCAGTCAGTGAGAGTTGCCAGCTCAAATCTAAGGAAAGCAAAGCCCTTTTTTTTCCATTTTTTTTTTTCCTTTTTTTTCTTTTTTTTCCTTTTTTTTTTTTTTTTTCCCATGCTTTGGAAACAGTGGCCGCCCCTAAACCAGCAAGACTTCTTTAATAGGGCTGCAGGGCCGGGCCCTGATTGGAACTGACAGCTTCCTGGCCCAGGCATGCCAACTGGCAGGGCCCTGAGCCGTGGGACAGACAGACAGTGCCGGGGGCTGCTCTGCCCTGCCCTGCCCAGAGCCCTGGGCAGTGCCCACCCTGCCCCCCGGGACCTGCTGGGGACAGTGCAGCCCCACAGCCCTGCTGGGGGAGAGGGCTCAGCCCCACAGCCCTGCTGTGGACAGTACAGCCCCACAGCCCCACCAGGACCTGCTGGGGGAGAGGGCTCAGCCCCACAGCCTCTGGGGGAGGAGATCGAGTATTTGTGGTGGGGCTTGTTTTATAGTAATTGTCCTGTTGTCTTCTAGAATTTTCCCTTTTCATTGATTTGGCCAAAAGCCACAGAAAAATATTGACGCTGTGGGGAGAGAATGCATTTTGATTTTAGAATTTGGACATTATTGTAAAATGGGGCTGTATTGCACTTTGAAAAACCTCATTATCACACTATGCAAGGGTTAAATTTACAAAACCTCTTTTATGTGCACTCATTTCTTTACAAGTTTTTCCACTTGTTGGGTTCTGTGTGTCTTCAGCTGATTCTGTGGTGGGATTCAGTATTTGGCTGCATGAAGGCTCACCTGCCTTAAATCATACTTTTCACCACCCCATCAGTGAGTTCATTTATTTACCATGACACTTTCTGCTGTGTCTCAACTGTGATGTGAGATCCCACAGGTTCAACATTCTTTGAACAATCTGCACTGTTAAAACACCCAAATATTAGAGTTTAGATTCAGGTGCTTTTAAAAGGCTTGATTTCCTATACGTGTACACAATGTAAGGCTGATCTGTCTGTTGGAATATCTCCTGTGGGATTTTTTTAAGGAATGGAATAGTGGGTGCAAAGGGGAGGAGTGAACCTGGTTTCTCCCAAGGACAAGGCAACACTGACCAGTACTGACTGCTGTTTTCCAGAGATGGAGAGGAAGAGGGAAGAAGAAATGGGAATCTGCTTCCCCCTTGTTTCCGTCCTCTTCCACTAGAGAAATAGGATTCTTGCCCTTTTCTTAATCTTTATCATCATCTTTGAATCCTTGTGCTGGTGTTTGTAGCCTCAGACTCGACTTCTACTGAAGTATTTCTTGAGCAGCTGAAATAATGGGGGTTTCACTGGATTTCACCCACTTCTCCAGAGGTGACTTGGCTGCCTTTGTGCATGTACCAGGAACACTTTGTTCGTGTTAGTGAGCCAGGCTGGAGTCATTCAGCACAACAAAAGCTTGAGCCTATAGAAATTCTTTAATAACCTGTGAAAATTATTAGATACCTAAATTGGAAAGTTGGATATATTTTGTTGTTGTTCTAGAATGTTCTGTAGCTGTTGTTTGAGAAGGAGGATTTACAGGTGAATAAGGAAGGATGTTCCATCCTTACTGGTTCTGGATGAAAGTTTGGAACAGGAAAAAGCACAGATTTGTGATGCATTCTTTGAACTGGTGTTAATAGGAATGTTCCTCTGTGCAGTGTACAGACCCTGACATTAACAACAAGGATTTTACTGTATTTAGTAGCAATCTGATACGTGGGAAGGCTGAGCCTTTGCATTCTTCTTGTTAACTAAAGATTCTTACCTGATTTACAGTGGCTTCATGCTTTGTGTTTTTCCTTTGCATACACGAAGTAAATGAATAGGAACACTGTTTGGGGCTTGGTGAGAAGGTAGTTACACTGCTCTTTTTGGAATGAATTGGAAGATGGGGAAGGGACCCATCACAGAGAACAAGGAGGAGCCGGGACTGCTGGGTTCCGTTAGTGACAGAAGCCGTGAGTGCCCCTGGAGTACTTTTGTTCTGGCAGGCTGAGGTTTTGGGTGCTTTTTCTTGGTAAGGCTTCACTTAATTCAGTGCAGTCTGTGTGAGATCAATAATTTTATTCATTTATATAATTTAAATTTATAATTACTATTTAAAAGAAGTTTACATATAATACACATTTTTGAAAAGAAAGAAAGAGAACTGATAATGAAACTGGGCTGTCCTACAACAGAGGAAGAATTTATTTTGCTTGTTTAAAGTTGTAATTACAAGTCAAAGCTGCAAGCAGTGACTGTATATAACCCCTGGGCAGACACAGCCTCAAAAAAAACCCCAAACAAAAAAAACCCTCCATCTCTTTCTCTCCATTTAAATCCCTTTAACTTGGTTTCTTTCCTTCCACTTTTTGCTGTTAGATTTCTGTGTAGACACAAAAAACGTTGCTGGTTAATTATGTAGGAAAAAAGTCCAGTCTTTATTTTCTGAGGATTTACTACAGTTGAATGTTGAATAAAATGGTAATAAGTGAAATCAATGTTTTGCTTCCATGCGTATCTATATGATACTTTGAAGCCTTGCAGAAGATGTTTGGTAATGGCTGGAAATGCTTGGAACATATTTTGGACAGTCTGTTTGGTCCTTGAGGTGTATCGACCCTGGAATCCCTGTTCTACTTAAAATGCTTGGGAGATGAAAGCAAATGGCAAACTGCTTCTGTTAGACATGGCAAAGGCCACAAAATACATGTATAAATCATGGGCAATTGGATCTCTGATTCAACGCTACAACAGAATTGTACCTAATAAAAATATTGCTGTTGAGACTCTGATGCCTTCATAGATGTTTTTCTCATTATTATTTTGTTAGCAGTGGCTTCAGCACTTGCGCTGACTGTCAGTGAGAGCCGGAGAGCAGAGATTCCTCAGTTCCTTGGCATGGGCCTTACAGAGAAAAGAGGAGAGGGCAGGCAGGACTCGGAGCTGCAGCCTGACCTTCTTTCACAAGAACTGGAGTTTGTTACAAGCTGTAACTGTAGCAAACCAGGGCGACTCTCTGTGCTGGGTGACAGGAAATTGAGCTGAAGTGGCTCGGAAAATGTGCGAACGCCCCAAGTGCGTGTGCAGGGCCAGAGGGGCTCCGGGTGCTGCAGGCATTCTGCCTTAACTTGACATGTTTATAAAACAGTTTACATCTCAAAAGTTTAGGCTTTTTACCCCTGCTGATTTGCTTAAACAGACACTGGCTCTTATTTTCAGTTGCTTGTCAGAATATATATGGAAAAGTGATGAACCTAGTGAAGAGGGAGCTTGACATCAATTAAAATTAGCTATCTGCTTTGTGTTTCTTCTTCCTGATACACTGTCTCCAGTATAGCTCTCCCAAATTTCCTGTGGTTTTTCCATTATTGTACTTACAAGTTTTACAAGATAGATATGAGCTATTTCAAACTACTGTTCCAGGAAAAGAAGAATAGAATTTTGTATTACATCTGCTCATTTATTGTCTTCCATTTTCATCTCTGCCATTAAGCATTTTGTAGACTCTAGAAGTTTCTTTCAGAAAGTCTGTAAGGCCTAGTATCTTCTCTTGCTCAAGTATCTTTAAATAAGATAATAGTAATTTAAATAAGCTAACAATGCCTTATGGCTGGAGTAGGGGATGTGAAGTCTTTGCTGCAGAAGCTTTACTCTGTGTGATCAACTGGTGATGATGTTTGAATCAGAAGCTCCCCTCTGTTTCTATCATTTTTTTCTCTTACTGTCCACTAGAGACAGAAATTATTTATGTCCATCTAGCGAGTTTGAAGTTTTATCTGCAGGCATGGCTGGCTGCACTCAGATGCTGAGTGCATAAGAGGTTACTTGGGTGGTATTAGGAAGATGTTTTTTCCTGCAGAACTTCCTAGGTAAGCTGGACCTGCTCATTGGTAAGTGCAGCCATGAGCTGTACAAAAAGAAATGGTACGTCCTGGGAAGTACTGATATTAGAAATAAATATTAAAATTCATATTTTCAATAGTCAAGCTTCAGTGTCTTTCCCTACTTGTAAATCACAGGTTGCAAAGAATGCCCACGCAGTGCTTGGCATTGGAGTAAAGATGCTGATTTTGTGTTCCACCATGTATGTGCATGCACACACCATTATTCTTAGTTGAAAGTTGAAGTGTTGTCCTTTAACATTGGTGTTTATTTATTTCCACGTTGATTTTGGTACCAAGGCTGAGCTGTGTACTTGCATTAATGTTGTAGTGGGATAAAGTTATCCCACTTGTGAGTTAGTAGCAGCCAGAAGTACAGGGAGTTGTTTACAGAGAGCCCATCGATTCTGCCTTTCTGTGGAAGCATTCAAGCAGCAAGCCCTGCACAGTCTGTTTGGCACAGTAGCCGCTCTCAGCTGGCCCCGTGCCCTCCTGCTGTTAGGCAGGGCAGAGGATGTGCCAGATCCCGCCTTGTGCCGGAGCAGAGCCTGCCTGCAAATCTGCTTGTAGTTAGCCTGGGGCCTTTTGGCAGCACTCTACAGCCGATTGATTTAGTTGCAATCCTTTTTCCTTAATATTTTCCATCTGGCCAACAATGACCTATAACGACAGACACAAAACAGAGTTTGAATTATGAGCAGCATAATTGTGCAAATGCTTCCAAATCTCACTCTGGAACCTGCACTGATGGGCGCTGCTGCCGCGTGGCCACGGGGGTTTGTTCCACAGTGCTGGTGCAAAAGGAGAAGCCTTGGAGCTCTTGAGTTCAAGCTGTGTCCCAGAGAAATGTGTATTCCAGTTAAACTCGGAGTGTGTTCCATTCTTGCTTTTCCCTGCTTTCTGTTGATCCTGAGCTGGGGCTGCGGTGCTCACAGCCTCAGCTTCCTCACACTGCCAGGGCCAAACCCTCCTGTGGGGCCCAGACCCAGCGGGAGAGTGGGATCCTGGGGCAGGCAGGGCAAGCAAGGTGAGTATGGAAATGCTCCAGGACACGCAGCAGCAGGTTTGAGCCTTGCACTGTCAGGGATGTTCCGAGCTCCCAGACCTGCAGCCATGCTTTCCAGAGGGAGCTGCTTCCAGAACTGGGCTGTTCATCATCTCTCCCAGTTCTGGACAAGCAGAATTATTGCTTCCATTACAGTGATTGTGAATGCTTCTAGTCCTCTGTGTCTTTAAAGTCCATATCCTTGAAGAAAATTTGTGAACTTACTTGTGCAGTTCCATGCATTCCAGCAGTCCTGGCTCTGCAAGCTTTTCCACCTTCAGTGCAGTTTGCCACCTTCTCCTGGGAATGCTTTGGGGTGCAAAAGGATTCATGTTTTTTTCCAATGGTGGCAGTAAATTGTGCACAGACTCTTAGTGATCTTGTTGGTCATAATACTTACAGGAAAATGAGAAATCAGTTGAACTGGAGAAGGCTCCTGAGTGGATTCACATTCACAGTGGCTACAGGCCTGAGAGACCTGAGACCCAGGATCCCTAAAAACAAACACCTCTGCTTTCATCTTCTCTTCCCTCTACATTGCCAATCCAGGGCAATACTAATTTAACTGATTTACTTGTAGTAAATGTGAAGAACAGTGAAGGTATGTCAAAGGAAGTTTTTTGCAGATTTTGTTGAAGCTTTAATCTTGACTGCAAGTCAAAACACTTTTGTGAAATATCAATGAGAAGGATCACAACAAAAATGCCAAGTGTTAGTAATGTATCACTACTGGTGGAATTGGATAAAGCTGAGAGTACTACAGTCAGTCCAGCTACTTCACCAGTCTTGCCTTCTGACCAGAAACTAATTTTACTTAATTAATTAGGCCTTCGTGTTGCGCCTTCTTTCGTTGCTGAACAACTGTAACAGAAGTAATTAAATCATGTCACTTTTTATTACCTTTGGCCCTGGCTGACTGGCTTGGAAACTTCATCTTAGAGCTAATACAAACTGAATTAGTGCATCACCTTGGGGAAAACCCCCTCCCTAGCATCAAAAAAGCAGGGAGGAAGTGGTTAAAGTACAAGATGGATAGATCCTCTCTTCCACAAATGGATCACTTTTGGGTTGCTGTCAGGAGCGAGAGCATCCTGTCCCTGCTGACAGATGTGTACAACATTCCCAATGAGATTACATGGCAACTTCCTCCTTCAAACCTGGAGCTGTGGCAGAGCCCTCGGGTTATGCAGAGGTAATTGGAGACTCTGGGGCTACTCGAGAGGTGGAACTGCTGAGAAAAGCTGCTGGAGTAACTTGTGCACATTGTTCCAATAGGAACCGTGATCCAGGCACTCTGTAATCACGGGAGAGAGGCTTTGTGTGGCTTCCTAGAGACAGAGTTCCCTGGGCTGTGCAGGGAGCCCAAATAAAACCCCTCATTTGTAACTCTGGCTGTTTATGAATGTGCTTGATAAGGGACAGATCTTCCTCCACGCTGAGCGAGCATTACCTGCAGTAACTTTCCTCAGTGTGTTTTAGAATCTGAGTATTCAGAGAATAAAATGATTGTGGGCAATTTCCTGTTTTAATCATTTGCTTAAGCTGATGGTTAGACAAGAAGTCTCATAAATAAAAATTGGGCTTGCTGGCCAGGAAATGGGCCAGAAAGACTTTTCTGTTAATTTATGTGTCCTACATTTTCAGGAATTCTGTGGATAGGTTCATCAATGGTGTTTCTGCAGGTGAAGAGTCAAGTACTATCATTTTGTGTGCTTACTTTTACGTCTGAATGTTTGCTGTGAATCCTAAACCATAAACATAAACAATCTGCACTCAAATATCAGACCCTGACTTGATCTTTATAACCTTCCTATTGACATCTTGCTCTGCAAGTACTTGTTTGCTGTAAGTAAAGTGATCTTTACGTGCCTAGCTCAGTCCCTTGCATTCTCAAATTATCAGTTGCAAGTACCACAGTGCTGACATAATCATGAATTTTTCACTTGTCTCTTTCAGCTCTGCTTGGGTTTAACTTTTATGACTTCCTACCAACTTTGGTTATTGTTAGGAGCTGTGTGTACTCCCTCTGAGCATGTGAATATTTCTTCACTCTGATGAAGCTGAAGCTCCCTCCCTGTGAAGGAACTGTAAAACCTCTTGCTTCACTTATCTTTGTTTCTTGCCAGTAGGGAAGACAAGTGGGCTTGGGGGATGCAGAAGAGAGGTACATGTAATTGATTTCTCCTCTGATACTGAAATATACTCATTCCCTACCCCAATGTTCTCTGTGGTTAATTTACCAAAATGCAAGGACTCACCATCGTGTCTCAGAGCTCATACACAGGTATCTCAAATACACACCTGATGCTCAGCTTTGACTTTTCAGTATGTGGCAAATCCCTTTAGCAGCTGAGCACAGCTGGCTGCTGTGCAGTGGGGCTCTTGAGCACAGAGGTGTGTAAAATTTTTCTTCCCTTCCGGAATTTATCTGCGTTACAGATGGTGACACAAACTCTGTCCCAGAGTGGCTTTGGAGCTCACTGCAGCACGTGCCAGAGCATGGGGCCTGGTGGCTGGGAGGGAGCACTTTTGATTTATAATAAAAAGTTCATAATGCTACTGAAGTTTCAGCTGAAACTTAGTACTAGGGGGCATAGCTTGACAAGCACATATGATTGGAGTCAGTAATGAAAAGGAGCTGTTTCTCTGGTCAAGGAAAAAGGGTTAATTTGCATTGGGATGAAAAGGCTGTTCAGGATCTACTATTTCAACCTGTGATAGACTTAACAGCAGGCTTTGATCCCCAAATGAAATGTGATGGATTTCAACTGATGCCAGATGTCTCAAACCTAGTGGGATCTCTGATTGTCTGCCACATCTAGAATTCTCTCTTCCAGCACTTTCATGTGTGCTTTTAAACGTGGTTTGAGAAGAGAGATTCCTTGACAAGCTAAGCCTTTGGAATCCTCTCTCTGTATTGTCACTTTGGCAGGGATCTTGAGGCTCTCATGCTGTCTAGTGCATCCTCACTTTTTAAAATCCAGCTTCATGTGCCAAACTGCTCTAACGCCTTTATAACCATTTTTTTTAAAGTCCAGATAATTTAGAGCCAGTATCATCTGTAACTTTTCTCACTTTAAGGCTGTTCTCTACCCTCTTCATATTTGTTTTTTATAGCATTTTACCCTGGCTGAGTAAAACCATTGGTCAATGTGTTTCTGTCAGTGTTAAAGGGAACGTAATTGTTGACTTTTTTACTCCAAGGATATCTTGTTGCATTTCATAAATCTCACTATAAAGTGTCAAGCCCTTCAGCATGCCCATCTTCTCACCCAGTGGGTTTTTTGGGATATTCTTTGCCCGTGAGTTTAGTAACAGCATACAGACGTAATTGTCAGTGTGTGCTGTAAACGCAAACAAATATTTTTCTTTATGTACCTTTATTTCCTGTCACTCCTTCAGTCCTTTGCTCTCAAACATGCTTGAGAAGTTTCTTGTTGATCTTAAACTAAAAAACTCCAAAGATCTACAAGTTTCTCTTCTGAAAAGGAATGAGACACCTTATGATTGTGAATGATCTACCAGAGGGAAAACAGACATTCCCAAAAACAGACCAGGCCACAAAGATACTTCTGAAATAAATTGAACACAAAGTAGTCTATCATAATATCCAGAAAGCTTTCTAAAATTTAAGAGTGGTTGGTAATTTACAAGGAGAAAGCTTGACTATGGAAGGTACTTCAAATTTTGCACATTCTAAGCCATGCTGTGTTTGTGTCTGTGAACATCCAGTCCCTTGTACGGAGCAGAGGGTGGTGGTTCTGGTGCTGGGAGCCAGTAGGTGTGGGATTCCTGCTTCCCAGGGTGATCTGTGGTGCTCCAGACTCCTAAAACCTATTGGTTTTGGATTAAATGTTTTCCAGTGAAAGTCCAGGGCACGTTTTCCACGAAAAAAGTTTATTTTTCAGACTGTAAAATGAAGTTGTTTTGTCCCCTCTCCACGAGAGGCCGGGAGGTTGCTGTGGGTGCTGCACGATGCCACACACTGTCATGCTGAACTCCTCTGAATTCCTTCTATTTACAGAAATTCCACAGTGCAGCTGCACTTGCCTCTTTTTCCCCCCAAGGTTTTAGAGTGACCACAAAGAGCCTGGGGAAGGGTGACAGCTTTGTCCCACTCAGCCTGCAGTTCCCGTTGCCATGTCCCAATTAAATGGCAGTGCATGAACAAAAGCCCCTCGGAATGGGCATCTCGAGCTTTCCTGGCACTTCTTAGCTTGACTAAAATGTAAAATTGTTACATCATAAATCTCTTTGTTGCCGTTTTCTGGCTCTGTGTTGTTCTGGGGGCATTCAGCTCCCTTGAGCTCCTTTGTGAGCTGCAGCTCCAGGGCCACAGGAGCTCTTTGGGAAGGTCTGGGCTCAGTGCTGGCATTTAGGGAACTTGGGAGGCTTTGTGCGAGGGAGACTTGCTGTAACTGCTCAGACATGGTCACACTGTGCAGGAAAACAGGAAAGGGGATGTTGTAATTGACTTTTATTGTTAATACACAATGGCAAGTCAGCAATGTAAGCACTTGCTGTTGACAATTATTTGTTAAGATGCTCCATAAGATGAGATCCAGTTCTGTGGGGTTTAGTACTTCTAAAATATGTACATGAGTCATGCTTAAGCTGCATAACTTCCACCTGAGTCGTGGAAGGATCACTCATAGGTAATAATCAAAGGGAAGTTTATTACAAAATTGGGGAAAATGCAGAAAGAGAAGAAATCCTGTGGGAGCAAGGAGAGGTAAGCGTGCAGCTGGCTTTGTGCACTGGCAGGGGTACTTACAGTGGGGCAGGTCTGAATCAGGCAAAACTGAAATAAATAAATAAAAAGCTGATGTTCCAAGGAGGCTGTTGGCTGCTCCCGTGGAAGGTAAGGCTGCATCTCATCCACATGCACAGGGGTTGCTATGGAGATTTGGGGTGTCTGTGCTTAAGCTGGTAAGTGTGAGAAGGTGTCAATAGACTGAGTCTAGAGCAGAGAATAACAAGGCACTGAGGTCCATGATGTGTAGGGAAGACACTGGAACAGAGAAACGGCTGAACTGGGAATTTAACCTATGGAAATTCCCAAATGAGCCTGGAGATGCCGTGGTTCTTTCAAATGCATTTTGTAAAGATGCTGGAAACACTGAGTGATGGAAGGAAAAGAAGGTGGGGAAAAAATTTGATAGTGTATTCCTGCAAGGAAAATTATAGCATGTGGAGAGTCATCCCTCTCTTGAGCAGAGAAAAAGGATTTAAAAATTTGTAGTTTAATGTTATTTTACTTCATCTTAACTGTTAAAAATTAAGGTGAAATTAGAAATAATTAAAAAGGGAAATTAATACTTTTAATGAAGAGGAAGAAAAGGTGTTCTGATAATGTGTTTTTGCTATTTAAAATCATGTTTGCATAGAACCCCTGAAGAGCATTGTGGCTTGGCAAACATAACTTTGTTCATCGTTAGAACCATTACTAACTTAAAATAGAACATAATTCCATGATTAGGAATAATGCTGGCTGGGGGGAGAATCATTAGTTGCCAGGCACAGGAGGATGGAAAGAAGCAATATTTGGTTTAAGTATGAATTGCAGAGTTTTATCTTTAAATGCAAGAAGTCATAAGACAACAAGTCACCAAGAGAATGGAGTAATTTTTGATCTGTTTTCCATCCTTGCATTTTTTCAAACACAGGGTTGGGATTATCCACAAAGCTCCTTCAGAGTTCCTGCTGAGGAGCTGTCGTTTGTCCTGCAGGAATTGACAGGCACTGTGAGTCAGAAAATGTGTTCTTCTTCACCAGGAGCCTTCACTGGCTTCATACATTGAAATGAAAAATGGCAGTAGTAATAATAATAATAACAATGACAATAATAATAATAATAACAACAACAATAATAATAATAATTCCATCACTTTTTTTCAATCTGCTGAATCTCCCTTGGGATTTTCAACTCTGCTTGCTGTGCTGGAGTTCTGCTGTTGGGTACAGTGATGGTGTGGAGGGTACACAGGGAGAGGTGCAGGTGCCCCTGTGGTGCAGGTCACTCCTGTTGCACGGTGTCACCCTGCTGGGCTCCGCAGTGACATCACTGCCACAGCCAAGGACCTGGGTGGGAATTCTTACTTGTTATTATCTGTTCTTCAGAGTCCATGAACTGAAGCACTGGGTGTTTTAGTGGCACATGCATGAGTCGTGTTGGCAGAAGAAGCATTTGGCCTGAATTTCCTCTTCCTTACACTTTTGTCAGTGAAGTTAGTGATGATGCATCTATAGTTCATATAATAACCGAGGTCATGATTGTATTCTGTGTTCTACGTCACTGTAGATTATTGTGCTGAGCAAAAAGGTCAAGATTTGGGAACTCCTTGAAACCAATCCTGGCTAATACAGACAGATTTTGTAAGCCTGTCACCACAGAGAAGTGTGCCCATCTGCAAAATGGAAATGACTGTTCTGTTTTGCAAAGGAGATGGCAGTTGGTTATGCTGTTATCAAAATATATATAGTATGTGTTATAAATAAATACATGTTAAAAATTCCACTTCTGATCTGTGTGAATGGAAGGAGTAAAAGTTATGTGTGCTTGCAACTCAGTCTTGGAGGAGATGCTGCATGAAATGTGTTGATGTCAGACTAGTTACTGAGTCCCGTTAATTTCAAATGAGAGCTGTACCTGAGTGCAGCTCAGCCTGTACACGGCCCAGGAGCTGCTCTGGTGCTCTAGGAATTGTGTGAGCCAAGGTGGGACTTCACAGGTTCAGAGGAAACCAAAGGTGCCACAGGTATCTTGCCACAGGTGTTGGCTCTGCTTTTTCATGGTGTCAGCACACCAGTAAATGGAATGTTGGAGCTGGCAATGTTAAAAATTAGTTTTATAAATGGTTGCTATGGTAATTGGCAAATCTTCATAAATCATTTGAAAAGGTCCCCCTTGCCACTGGGGCTTGCTGCTGCTGCACTGCAACATGAAGCATTTTTGCTGACGAAGTTCCCAAACCCTGGAGTGCTCCCTGGGAGTTGGGTTTGATGAGTTCAGCATTCCCAGGTTGGTTATCCTGCTATTGCGTCCTCCTTTCTGGTTGCCTGCTACAAGTAACCCTGGAGAGTCTCTCCTTTTTTAAGCCAACTTCACTGGAGATTTACCTTTCTAACAGTAAGCAAATTCCTGGTTCCACCCCGTGTTTGGTGTTTGCCCAGCCCTGCTCTGCCCTTGCCCCTGGATGGACACGGTGTCTGTGGGACAGCTGCAGGGATTTGGAGAGGTACATGCTGTAACTTACGACTCTCCTTCATCCTAATGAGCGCTCAGAAAATATCAAAAGAAATTATAATGGTGGAATTTTCACATCTCAAAGAAAGGACATTTATTATCAAACCCTCTCTTCATTAGTAATCCTTCAGAACTGGATAAGAAACAGCTCTTTTTTCCTGAGGAAGGCATCTTTTCCTTGATCAAGAAATCAACTGGATGCCAGTGTAGATCTTCTTAAAGATTTCCCCTGTGCTATTCTTAGAGTTGTTGCATCTTCTGGCTTGGGATAGAAATAGAGTAAAATGAGGCATCCATTTTTGGTGTGTTGTTGTGGCCTTTCTGCTCTGTATCCACAGGTGCAGTTTGACCTGGCTCAACTTCAGGTGTTTGTTTTGGTCAATGTCCTGGGGAAGACAAAGCCCCAGACCTGCACTGGCCCAGCCCACGGCCATGGCTGGGGTCCTTTTTATGCTGATTTGCTCCTTTTTCTCCCTGTGCTGTTGTCTGAGCCTGGCCCTCAGCTGTTGGTTTTTCACTGCTGTTTAAACCCCACATTTTGGAACCCTTTTTATTTCCCCAGCAGCTCAGCACTGTTGTCTCAAGGTTCTGCTGCCCCTGATTGCTGTGACACATGTAAGTAATGATGTTTTGTGCTTTCAAGGAGCCACCAAGAAGGTGCTGACAGGTGAGTCAGTGACCAAGGTGCTGTGCAGCCCTGCAGGGAGTTTGGGCAGGCCCGCCTGGGCCAGGAGCAGCTTTCCTGGCAGGGGCAGTGCCCCTCACTGCAGGAGGCACCCCAGGTTCAGAGGGAGAGCTCAGCAGAGTTCTACATCCAGCCCTCAGCTCAGACGAGCCCCAGCTGATGAGGCTTTGCTTTCATTCTCGGGGTTGTGGCAGATCTGTCTCTATCAGGGTGAGGAAACTGAAAATGGGGGTAAAGCTGAAAAAAGAGCTGAAATTTCAGGTTGCCCGTTTATTTTTGTTTACTCTTCAACCTCGATCTGATTTATGCTCATTGGGGTCTTTGAACTTCAGCTCTGCTGGGTGCTGTGCCGTGTCCCTGGCTGGTTTGATGTTGCTGGGAGGGGCTGCTCCACTCTCCGGGCTCTGGGCAATCTCACTGCAGAGCGCTTCCCTTCCTTTGCTTAACCTCTGACCTGTGAAAACAAGAGTTAATCAAAAGTTCTGAGGTAGCTAAGAGGAAGGGGAAGTGTTTGGTTACAAATTAAATATGAGCAAGTCATAAGCCATAAATCTTCAGTAGTGCTACCAGTTGTGCTACTTAAGGTCCACGCGGTACAGAAAGTTTTGGGTTATAAAATCAGCCTCTGTTTCTTTGGAGGGGGGTTTAAAGGCTGCCTTGAGGATTTGCTTTTATAAGAAAAAAAATCCACATTTTTTTCTTTTTTCCTTTTGGCACACATCTAGAAAAAAATTTGGATAACTGTATTTCTTGGGGGATTTTTTAGGCTTTTTTCAACTTTTAACTGGTCACAGTTTGGTCTAATAAAAGCAGAACTGTTTTATTCTTGAGTAGTCAACACATGGAATAAGTAATGAAGTAAAAGTATTGAAGATGGCAGGATAAATTAGCTTTCTAATGTATCCAGAAATTTTGGGATGAGATCGTGCAGTGACAATGGAGGGAGGTGAAAACTGAAGTGAGATTGCATAATTTATACAATTTTGTGGTGGGTTTGTCTTAGTTTGTCTTGCCCCTTTCTTGAGCAAGAGCCACATAGATCCCCATGTGTGGTGGAGTGCTGAGTTCTGCTTCAGATACCAGCTCATTTCCTCAGATTCCAAACTGTGACACTGTCCTCAAAATGGGAAGTTATTCTCAAAATAGAAAAAGAAGCAGTTATGGTGAGATGCTAACCCATCATTTGGAAAACGAGGAGGAGTGAGTGTTAAAAAAAGGACAATAGGTTCATCAGAGGATACTGGTGAAGAGAAGGGAAAGCCAGGGAGTCTCAAATGTAGCAGAAATGGGGCTGTATCTTTTTCTGTGTGGAGGGTTTGCTGGTGTTTGACACTGTGTGAATATGTCTCATATTATCTGGGCTATTTTTATTAGAATCATAGAGGCTCTTTCCTAGGTGCTGAGTAAAAGATTTCAAATTGGTTTGGGCTGAAGTATCCTCATGGCTGGAGCCTACAGATGTGTCATGTTGGGTGTGTGATGGTAATAAAGAAACCCCCTGGAAGCTGCAGGGAGGTTCAGCAGTGAGCACACGGCCCCTGACAGGACAGATGAGGAAGCTCTAAAGGACATCCAGGACCTGCCCTGATTTGGGGGCTCAGCATTGCCCCCTCGGGTCCCTACTCTGGCTTCCCTGGGGCCCAAAGAGGTGGAGGCCTGGGAGAACCTGCTTTTGTTTTCCTCTTTTACTAGACATAATACACAGACATTAGAAACACAGTAATGGTTTTAAGGATTCTCATTTTAGCTCTGAGAATGTATTTTTCCGGCCAAGTCCCTGAACGATTAAGTAGAACTTTTAATGGTGCCTCCCTGGAAGCAGCTTTGGTTTCCCACTGCCAGGGAGCTTTCTGCCTTCCTGCTTTTCTGTCTTCTCAAACTCTTTTGATAGATGCCTTGCACGGATTTGTTTACCAGGTTCTTAATCTCTACTTAGCAGATATGTTTGGAGAGGATTTCTTGTTACTCTTGTAATGGCTTTTAACTCTCCTGAAGTTTATTTAACTAAACAGAAAGAAAGAAACTTATCTTCTACCTAATCCTTCTGGATTGTTTACAATATAATGCCAAACTTAAATGCTGTTTAAAGTGGTAATTGTCTGTCTTTCTGCTCTATTCGAATACACACTTTGTAAAGATGTTTCGAGCGTATTAATTTAAACGATAATGCTGTCATATAACATGAAAAGTTAAGTTGCTTATCAGTATATTTTGATAAGCTACTTACATTTTACAGTAGCATTTGCAGGCTTCAAACAAACGCTAATGATGGAGTGCCAGTCACTTTGTCTCACAGAGAGCTTCTCACCTCATTTATCACCAGAGCTGCACAGCCAGGGACCACAGGGCACTCCATTCCTTACAGCTGTCAGGATGTAGTCATATTTTATAAAAACTTTAAATCCTGTCTAACTATATCAAAATAGAATCCATTTGCTTCAGAAAGCAGCTGTGATTAAAGAGCATCACTGACTGGCTTTGCATTCACCACAGCCGAGGGAAATTCCTCACTGGTGTTGGAAGAGGGACTGAAATAAAGAACTGTGCCATGAAAACAGGGCACAGAATCCTACCAAAGCTGCAGTGAAAAGGAACATCCTCGCTGTCCTACCTTATGGAATGGAGATGTAAAGTAAATGAAAAAGATGGGATTTTTCTGCATGTTTTCCTTTTAATTTTGTTTCTTCTCTTTTGGAAGTTGCATGCAAATGTACTGAAGGTGAAGTTTCTGTTTGACTGAAGCAAGGGCCAGGCTAAGTACAGTGATGGAATGAGATTTTAAAACAATTAAAAACTGAGATACTGATTATTCAATTTTAAAAGTCCTCTTGTGTTAGGATTCAAAACCAAAATAACTGTCTTTTATCTTTTTTTTTTCAGTTACCTCCCATGGTTTGAAGTCTTTTATAAACTGCTCAATGTCTTGGCAGATTATTCAGCAAAAGGACAGGTATTATTCTAAAATACTGACCCTCCTTCTCCTATCCCAGTATCAAATGAGTGAGGGTGAGAGGATGAAAGAAGCTGTTTGAAGACGTGCTTCTATTCGAGATGACCATGTGAATTATTAATCTGTATAATGCAGTGATATAAAAGATCATACTCAGCTTGGCAAGTGCCTCTGAAAAATAAATATGCATTTAATTTTCTTTCTGGAAAAGACAAAGTTCAAGATTGGGGCTGTGGATCCAACACAAGTCCCTGCAGTCAGCCATGCTGGGCTTCCTGACTCCCTGCCCTGTGTTCAGCCCAGTTCCTGTAATTCTGCCGTTCCCATATTGCAGAGTCACATCAGTCTGTGCCAGGTGTCTGTTCCAGGTTTACTTCTCATGGGCAGTAAAAGTAGACCTGATCTTATGAATGCAAAATGTTTACCCACCCCTATGGCCTACACTGCCCTTCTGCCTCGGAGTTTACCTGGTGACAGCAATGCCTGCTTAGTATTCCTGGTTATTCTCCTTCTCATTTCAGGATAGTCAGAGGAGTGAGCTCCTAGAAACATTTCATAAACTTACCATCCCTGAGCCAGGAACCTCTGTTCATCTTGGAGTGGTAAGTGTGGGGGGAAGATGTAAACTAAGGTGTTTAATATTCATTCCATGTCATAGTAGAGGAATGTCAAAAGCAATCTTCTCTCCTGGAGCTTGTACACAGGTGTTGTTTTCCTGTGAGGAGCTGTGAAATTCCCCTTTCACAATTGGGGCCCTCTGCTTCCCTTTCCCTAACCTCAAATGTCCTTGAAATGCACTTCTTTGATTGGAGGAAGGCTGTGTGTATTACCCCTGGGAATCTCTCACCATGTCCTCTATGACCTGCGGGAGGTCACGGAGCACCAGTGGGACATTCACTGCCCACACTTCTGCACAACTCCTGGCCCTGGCAGTTTGAAGGGGGAGCAGGCTGGGAAGCAAACAGGCACTTACCTGTCACAGCAGCTTTGGGAGTATTAACTGCTCATCACATTTTCTGGTTCCTTCTCCTCTTCCTTCCCCCCCTCTTCAGAAAACCTCGCACAAAAAAGAATTTATTTCATTTTTATATTTTGTAAGAAAATGAAAATTAAAGCACACTGGCAGTATGGATGTGGGATTGTATTGATGGGATTGTATTTTGAATTTAGTCTTCTGGGGTTTTTGTCTTCAAATTCATTTTTGCAGCACAGCCTCATGCTCCAGGCTGTGGTGAACCCTGCAGATGTTCCTTGCTGCTGCTGCCAGCTGAGAGTTCATGTGGGAAGTCTCCCTCCCATTTCCTTTACTCCTCCTAAAGCACTTTCTGGCAAGAAGCAGCTCATGCCCCTCACTCCCTGCCAGGCTGGCAGTGCCCAGGGGGCAGCTGTGTGGCCTTGCTGGTCCCAGCTGGCCCTGGACATGTCCCCAGCCCCTCAAGATCCCTCTTGAGGAGCAGCAGTTCTGTTCATGGGACGAGCTGTCTCCCAAGGCCAGGGGCAGTGGGGATATTCCGGCTTTTTCATGCCAGTGGTTCCAAGGAATGCTGCCTGTCTCCCCTTGTCTCAGACATTTCATGGGCAATGGAGCAAGAAAGGATAAAAACAAGCAGCTCAGGGACCGTGTCTTTCTGATTTTATTTTGTCTGTTTCTGAGCCCGTTGCGGGGTCGGAGTGAGGTTCCTCTGTGTGATACAGCTCTGAGTGCTGTTCCTCTGCCTTGGCATTGCATCTTTGCAACCAAACCAAACCAAACCAAACCAGTGATGCATCAGAAAGCAAAACTTGTGTTTCTCATTCAGTGTCTCCATTTAGTGGAGGCTGTGGTCCCCGCCTGCTATTTCAGGTTACAGCCTGATCAGGAAGCACTGAGATGGCTGAGATTTGTGTACAAGAGAATAGTGCCAATTGTGGAGCCATGCCAAGGATGGAACAGCCTTTAAGGCTTCAGCCAGTAATTAATAAGTAGCCCTAAGACAAATTGTGAAAATCTTTAAAATTATATAAATTGTATACGAGTCACATTCTCTCCTTTTCCAAAGCCCTGACCAAGGATCATTCAAGTCATCTGTGGTCAGATTGGGAGCTGGAGTGAACCTGGGCTCCTGGAATGCAGACAATTAAAAACACTGAACAATATAATGGATTGTGAAATTATATGAAAGCAATATGGTCTTTCAAAATGTGCTTTTAGGGTGTATAAAAGTGACCTAAAACTTTTCAGTATTTTGTAGGTAAGCAGGCATTGAACCTTAGGAAGCATTTCCCAGTACATTTCCATAACCTCCCCCTTGGCTGGAATGAACCTCTCTGGTGCTGTGAGTCAGAGAAGGCCCTGCCTGCTGCTGTTCCCTGAAGTCCATCCTGCCGTGGGCTGGGGAAAGCTGGCTTGAATTACAGCCTGCCTTGGAGTTTCCTTGGCATCTGTTGCAGCCTGTGTGAGTCTGTCTGTAGCAGCAGCTCTGAAGAACAAAAACATGGAATATAACTTTCCAGGAGCATTTGATACTGTCTATCTTCCTGCATTTCCTATTGCCCCTGTGATCTGGGAACCCAGCCTGTGGAATCCAGGACAGAGAACTCAGGCTGGTAGTTGGTAACAAATGTTCTGTCATTTTTACTTAGCTGAGCAACTGCTGTTACTGCTGATACTAATACCAAGCAATAAATTTAGATTGCTTTTAACATTACTGAATAATCAATATTTGCTCTTTTTGTAGCACTCTTACTTTACTGTGCCTGACACCAGAGAGCTTCCCAGTATACCCGAAAATGTGAGTATTTGAGAGGACCCTGCACTTTATTGTTTCTATTTAATGTCAGCAGCTACATAGATGACAAATATTACTCTGTTTGGAATAGGTTTTATTCTGTAAAATACTGAGCATTCAGGAGCTGACACTCTGCATGTGTGATTAAAAGCTGAACTGTATGGACAAGGATGATGGACAGATTGATGTGGGTAAAACAGCAGCTCTGCTAATCCTACACTGCCACCCCTCTGGAATAATGACCTGAGACAGCAGGGAAAACACTGTGCTTGCTAGACGGCTCCTGAGAGCACCAGACACACCTGGCTCTTTAGAGCCACTTTTTGGGAGACTTTTTAAGCCTCACGCAGTCATGTGTGTTCCAGCCTGGCTCAGCTCTCCAGCCAGATGATAAGTCTGTGGGGAGACAATGCTGGCGTTTGCTTCTCTTAAATACTCTTTAATGTGCTCCTGCTCTGTCTCAGCCAAACTCCTGTGCCTGACATCTCAGTTTTCTTTCCCAAGCATTTTGCAGTCGGTCTCAGCATCATATTCTTCAGTTGATGGCATGAAAGAAAAAAGAATCATCAAGACATTCCATCTCATTTGTGGGTGATTTGTATAGCAGATAGCATTCGGGGCTTTTTGTTTGGCTTTCAAAACACTGTTGCTGGTTTTGCTGTGTTGCAGACTCTTCATACTGACACATATCCTGACAGGAAATTTAATAGATGCGCTCTTTCTTCCGAGGTGCTTTATTTTTGTACAAATAATGATACGCTGGGTGTAATTCAGGAATCAGTCCCTGAGTCTAAACCAGTCATCAAATCCTGTCCTAATTCATAGAATCATAAAATCCCAGAATAATTCAGGTTGGAAGGGGCCTTAAAGCCCATCCAGTGCCACCCCCTGCCATGGGCAGTGACACCTCCCACTATCCCAGGATTGTGTAATTTCTTAAAAGGTTTTTGTCTGTCTGTTAAACCAACTTCCATGTGGAATTGAGCATATTAGGGAATAATACAAGGACATTAAATGGGCATAAGTCTGCTGTATTTTAATCAATTGACCTGATTTATTAAAAATTCTGTATATCTTACCAGGAATTGCATTTAAAACCCATATTAGCAAAAGTTGTAGTGGTGCCAAACTTCGTAGTTGGATGTGATGATGAATGGAGAGCTGCAGAGAGCACTGTTTGGAATGTTAACAAACCTCTTGGAATTATCTGACTTTGTGTCAGATCAATGTGTTTAATGAGTCACAGACCATTTAGCATGGGCACTTTTCTGTAACAGCAACTCATTCCCTTCTTCAGGAGATGTAAGTTGTGTGAGGGATGTGTAAATGCAGTGTGACTTCAGAAATAAATCAGGTTGGTTGCAGGAAATACAGTGCAAGACTGAATTTCCTGGTAGTAGCTGTTGTGTTTCAGAAGGTGCAGGTAAGTTAAGAGGCTGAAATGATGGCGTTTTCTTGGGGATGATGCCCTCAGTACTTTTATATCACTGGGTCCATCTTCCTCATTAGCTGACAGTGGAAGAGAAGTATGTGATTTTTAATCTCAAAAGTCAGAGTAGTCAGTGTGTGTTTATTGATATGAGATAGCAAATGATCAAATGGATGATTGATCTGGGAATGAAATTTCAAAGGAGCGTGAGGGAGTTTTGTAACACTCTTGGTGAATTTTGAGAGGAGTGGGGATACCTGTTCTGAAAATCCCGCTTTTTACTGGCCTGAGAAAGGTTTAAGTCCTAGGAAGCAAAATACATAACAATTATCCTGCAAATTGGAACGCTTTCATTTGTATTTATTTAACTCATTCATGGTTTTGTCACTTACGAGACATGTCTTTCAAAATACATGTGTAAGTCCCAATTTCAGCTTCAGAGCTGACAGCTTTCTTATAAATACAACTTTGAGGGAACACGTGAATCTCCTCAGTACCAATACATTTCCATGCAGCCCACATGGTTCCCAGGTGTCCTTGGCAAATCTTGGAGAGCAGACAAGACTGAAACCTTACAAATCTTTCCATCTGAAGGTACATTTGTGTGTGATGTCATCACAATAAACTCGATGAAAGAACAATTGCAAATCAAGTCCCCACGTCTATTTTCCTCTCGCAGTGGAGGCTGTTGCCTCACAAACAGATCCGTGTGGAGCAGGGCTGCACCCTCGGGCTGGATGCAGGGATTGTGTGCTGCTTTTGCCATGCCCCGAGTTGGGTGGCATCAAAGGGAGTTCAGGGCTCCTTAAAAATTCTATTAGTTCCCACTCTTAGCAGGAATTGTGTCGTCACACACTGTGTTTTGGCGTGGTGGAAGGGTGGGTGAGAGGGGGAAGAAGAGCCGTAGAGAAGACAGCTTATGTTTAGACAAAAATATCATGTTAATCAGCACAGATGGGATGAGAAATACAGAAAAAGTACATGATAGTTTAATAGGTTTTTGGCAAAATGTGTTGGCTTTTTTTTTTCTCCTTTGACTGTACCTGTCTGTGGCTCCAGCTCTGCTTTAACAAAGACCTGAATGATTGTTTTATTTTATGTGTTTGAAGCCAACCATAATGAGCTCAGTTTTTATCCCTCTACATACTGGTACCAAAGTCTCCCAAATACAATGCTTAATTTTCCTTCAGTTCTTTGTGTTTGGATGGCAAGCTGGGGAACATATTTTTGCACAGTATGAAGCATCTTGGCAGACTTCTCAGGCCAAGTATCTTGGATCTGTCAAAAGTGCTAATAGGCTTTGTTGAGCTTCTTTAAGTTTCTAAATCATATTTGCTTTTTGCTTTTCTGCACTTTTTTATTTAAGGATGATTAAGATTGCACTTGAATTCATGACTAATCTAATTTTGCTCTCACATGTGCTTTTTGTATAAGGCTGTCTTTATCCTATAGCAACCCTTTCATGTCTATAAGAAGCTATTTGGAGACCAATTCCCTAATTCAGCATTTTTGGGCATTATCTTTTCCTCCACCTCTCCCTTTTTCTTTAATTTCTATGTTTTAAGAAGTGAAGTGCTCAGAGAGAGAATTTCCTGCCTCCTTCCTCAGTCTCCCCAGGGAAGTGCTCCTGTCTGCCACCCAGGGATGTCCGAGTGCCCGAAATGAGGGGTTCAGTTCAGACAACTGGGTTTAGTGTGTGTTAAATGCCCAGATGTGTTTCCAATAGTCAGAATTTTTCTAGCACTGACTGAGCTCACAATTGAATTTGCTGTGTTGGAACTGGCCTCTGAGAGATGCTTTTAGTGTTGGGGTGTGGGGTTTTGGTACTTTATCAGGCAGCTTTGAAGTCTCCATAAAAGTGACAGAACATTTTTTTTCTCAGAGAAGTATCTTGTATTCAGAAAGCTGTGGGTGAAACATCATCACTTTTATTACTCTAAGACCCAGCTCCCCAAAACTCTGGGGAGAGATACTGCAATTAGAAAGGCCTCTGCCTTAAGATGAAATCCTGCTTTCTTTTGTTAAGCCTCATACTAGATGTAGCACAATAGAAGGATGAAATCTCTTTGGTTTTGGGTTTGGTTTTTTTTTTTTTTGTTAAGGACACTTGGTTTTGTAATGTCATGAGTAAAAAATGATTTTTGTCTCTCCCCAGAGAAATCTGACAGAGTATTTTGTAGCAGTTGATGTCAACAACATGCTGCATCTCTACGCCAGTATGCTGTACGAGCGCCGCATCCTCATTTGCTGTAGTAAGCTGAGCACTGTAAGTAAAATGCACAAGAATTTCTTGTATTCACAGTATTTTTTTTTTTTTAATCACAGTCATATGTAGGAAATTAACTGATTATCTCCAGGTCCACCTTTCAACCTCAGTTATGCAGCCCCAGCTCAGTTCTGTGCCTTATGTGAGGATTTTATAGAACTTCTGTTGACCCACAATGTTCAAAAGAATTTTTTGGATACAGGGATTTTTGTGGCTGTTTGGTACACAAATGTTCAAAGACTTATGCCATAGTGAAGTCCTTTATTCAGAATTTACTTGACAGGAAAAAAAAAAAGATAAATGACACTGTCAAATGGATGTTCCAGTGACCTCTTCTGGATGGACCAGAGGAGTGGGCTGAAGTACATTGACAATGCACAGTTTTGCAGTTGTGTTTGATAAGGTTTAGTCTTAATGCTCCTAGGCTCCATCAAGTGTCTGAGAGATGAAAGTTACTGAATATTCTAGAGTACTCTCTTCTAAAAAATGGCTGGAGATCAAAACAAGTACAGGGCTTGATTCAGTTCAAAGTTTTGTGTTATGCATTTCAAGGTTTAGCAGTCAATAAGATTGTGATTTTCTTTATGAAAGCAAATGCTCCATGGTCATCGTGTTTGCTCTTTAAATGGCTATTGATTGCTTTATTTTGTGAGTGCTGAAGATGGTTTAACTAATTTTGGTTTCTAGTGCTGTGGGCTGAGCACTCGAGCAGTCCTGGCTGAAGTACAGCTGCCATTTCCATTTCCTGTGGCTGTAACTGGTATCTGATGTATGACCAGACCTGCTTTGTGCTTGAGATTCAAACTGCTCCATGGCATTGTGAGTGCTCTGGAAGGCTGGAGTAATGTCCACAAATCCTCGTAAGGATGGTCTGTCAGCACAGGGCAGAGAAGTGAGAGGAGTAAGGCCTCAGACTTAATCCCAGAATAACTATTGCAGTATCATTTTGAAAGGTAAGCAAAAGGAGGAGAATTATAATAGCCTCCGGGACCTAATAACAACTATTAATAATGTTTACAATCAATCCCACATTTAACTGAAAGCATTTAAGTATTATGAAGTTAAATACCATAGAAAACTTGTAAAATCTTAACTTCTCTATCTGCCATGTATTCTATGTCATCACTACTAAAATAAGGAAAATTCCATCCAGGCTTGGTAATGAAATAAAATGAAGGAGAAGTGTTTATTTCAGCAACCTACGGAATGAAAAGAACAGTAAATGATCAGAGAGGAGGGAAGAAGAGAAGGGCTGCCCAAAGCATTTCAGATGTGTGGTTGGTTGGTTTAATCTCTCCCTTTGTGACAGAGCCTGGGAAGAGGAATTACTTACCTGTCACTGTGCCTTCCTTAATGAGCCAATTCACAAGTGGGGCTGGGTTTTTTTCCTCTCTTTCTGTTATTTCTCTTCCTTTTCCTCTGTCCAAGATAAAAGCACGTCTGGTTCTTGGGAGGGAGGGGTATTCATACTGTGTGTTCTTAGCTTACAACTTTCTCTATAAACTGCTGGCAGATTGGAGTGACAGTGGAAGGCAGGTTTGAGGAGCTGGGCCAGAGCCAGCGGTTGCCGCTCGCCGTTCCAGCCCAGGAACATTCTCTGCTCTCAGCCTGTGCTCGGCGGAAGCCAAGACCTTGTCACTGCAAAGGAACCAAATCCCCCACTCCCCGAGTGCAGCCAGCCTGGGGGGCTGCTCAGGGGCTGCTACTTTTGTTTTTAGCTTTTAGCTTTTTAACACAAAAGTGGAAGGGACCTGTTTGCAGTTCATTTCTGTTAGCTTTGGGAGACACACTTCAGACTTAGGGCTTGAATTTAATACCAGGTGAGAGATAGAAAACAAAACCATCCTGGGTAGAAAGCCTTTTATGGTGGAATGAATTCTGTGCTACAATACATCATCTCAAATTCAAATTTTGATTTTCAATATCCTTATATCCTTAAGTTGAATAAGATTTAGAGGTAACTGCACAAAGCTGTGTTTGTTAGCTCTTTCATAAAGCATGTGTACTGAACCTATAGAGAAATTATTGCTGTTTTTTTGGATTTTGTTCTTCGTCTCTACAAAAGGAAATGCAGGTAATTTCTCAAAATGTTAGAACAGTTATTCCTGTTAAATTTCATTACATATTCTGTGATCTAAGTCCTCAAAAAACGTGAGATATGAACCAAAATGATAAATGCCCTGTGCCTGGCAGAAGCTCACCTGCTGGTGGGAGCATGCTGCTGCAAAAATGAAACTGGAGTTCTCCTTGCATCCAGAATTCTCTTTTCCTTCAGAACTTGTGGCCCAGCCACCCCAAGGTGTTTCCTGGCTGGGAGTGGGGCAGCAGCACGCTGGCTCTCATTATAAGGTGTCTTACGCGAAGCTCTGAAATTACTTAAACTTGGGGATTTCAGGGATGTTTCTGTCTGGCTCCATCATACTGAGGTGGATTTCTTTGCCTTTTCTGTGATTTTTGGAGTTCTAGCACAAAGCAAAGAATCCCATTGTGACATGGATGTTTGATCCTGGAGCAGAGCTTCCTGTGCCACTTCTGCCACAGCATAGGGAGCTCTGACAAACCTCCTATTCCCTGGCTGGGCTCTGATGGGCCTTGGGGCTCTGAGGGTGAGGAATTAGAATAACATATGATCAATTTGATACCCCACCTGTCCTTGTGATGCTTCACAGCTGAGAGCTTGCCCAACCCTGATGCCACAGCTCTGTTGCTGTCCCTGTTGCCTTCATACACAGCCTTTGTGACAGTACTGCTTTCACTGCTTAATTCTGTTATAGCTCAGCTTTCTACTTGGTTTTTAGCCCCAAAGAATGCAACCCCCTAATCTTACAGCCATGCAAAAGGTGGTTCTTTTCCTCAGTGTCCTTATTGCACCTTGGTAGCCACATCCTGCCCAGTGTGTGCCAGGAGCCAGGGGTGGAAAATGGTCTCGTGTAGTTCAACATCAGCTTAGTAGTTTCAAGTTTGTGACAAATTCCTATTGATCTCATTTGCTCAAATCAGGCTTTTAGAGCATTAAATATAAAACTGCACAAAGTGCCCAGTGACTGAGTGTGTCCCTTCCACAGCGATCTCCTTACACCCTCCAGCAACAGCTGCACAGAGCTGAGGAGTGGAACTAATCCGAGTTCAAAATGCTGGATTCCTGTAGTTCTGGCAGTTGGGCATTTCTCAGGCTGCCTTACTCTGAAGTGCTTGTTTCTTGGGTGACAGTCACTGATCAGGTGAGGGCTCCAGCAGATCTGCTGGGTTTGAGCCCTTCTCAGGGCAGAGCTGGAGGCCGGGGCTGAGGCTCACCCCTGCTCGGGTGTCACCTGACTCCTGCCAGGTGGGAGTCTCCAGAGGAGGTGTCAGGTCCTGCTCAGATGTCTGAGTGCTGAGCATTGTGGATGTTTCATCTTTTCTCGCTGAGTTTTAAAACCAGTGGGAAGGGGCTTGGAAGAGGCCTCGTAGGATTACGGAATTCACTTCTCTGCAGTCACGACCATGTTGTGTAGTAATGGCAGAAATTATCCACTCAATCCTCAGAGAAGCAGTTCCTAATCTAGAATTAAATTTAAATTTAGAAAAAACTGGTTGTGTTGTTCAGAGGCATAAAAGTAACACATGAAATGCAGGCTTGTCTTCCACTGTCCTGCCCACTGACCTGCATTTTAATTGGACCACCAGGTTCTGTTACTCCCAGAAAGGCTTTGGTAGTGAACAGAACCCAAACTACCCCCAACTGTAGCTGATTTTCCCTGACACGGAGCCTGAAGGGTCTGGTTTAGCCCATCCAAAGCATTTCCTTTTCCAGTCATGGGTTCCCTTTGCAAGGTCTCTGAGTCACTAGTCTGTCTTAATGGAAATTAATAATAATGAGGGCTAGTTTTTTTTAAGGTTATGCCACCTCTAACTGAGTTAGGATTAATATCATGATTTGTCTTTGCTTAGTTTGATCTCGGACACATTCAGGCTACCACAGGGACCTTAGTCCCTTGGAGTTTGTCTCCTCAGGACTCATAAGAAGTGCTCTGCCTCCTTCCCCTTGCCCAGAAGGCATTAAATGCTCAGTTTCCTCCTGCCTTCCGAGAACTGAGAGGATTTGTTGAGAGTTGTGTTCAAAACATCCCTCACAAGTGAAGCACAGTGTAGTGCTTGTGCTGGGTGTCCCTGGAAATTAAAGGACACTCTGAACTGGCAACAGGGGCAGGGTGGATGTGACTCTTCCCTGTCACCTCCGAGTCTGCCTTGGATGTGTCTGTGTGTGAGTGCTCTGATTTATTTACTTGTTTCCCCAAGTGTGTGTGCTCATATCCTCTTACAGTGTTTTGCCTATAGCTTTTGCTGAGATTGCCTTATTGAGCATTACCACCTGCTCCATATTAATACCCTTAGTGATTGTGACAAATATCCTGCTTATCTTCTTTTCCAATTAATAATTATTGTTTGAAATAGGATTGAGAGCAGTAATTTCCTCTGTGAGGATTCTCCCCGTGGCTTCACTGGCACTTCCCTTTGCTAATTCGGTACCTGCCACATCAAAACTCTTCAGCATGAGTTTTTAACAATGTAACTGAGAAATTCAATGGATCGAATGATTAGGTGAAGGGCAATTAGATAAAATTCCCTTTTAAATCATCAAGATTTAATCACTGAGTTTAGCGTTCTGTGTTTTTAAGAAACGCATGCCATGGTTTTTTCAGTTCGTGTTATAATTTCAGAGCAGTTTTGTGATATTTAATGCATGGTAATTTCCAGGTTTGGGAGATTTGCCATTACTGTTTCTTAGTTCCCTTTGTGTTTTCATTTCCATGTTTCTGTTGCTTTATAAAATGCCGGGTGTTCTTTGCAGGTTGGGTTTGCGAGTGAATCGTGTTCTCAGCTGTTGACAAAGTCAGGCAAATGGCAGCCACTCCTGCTCCCCCCAAGACCCTTGTTTTTGCCAGCAGTGCTGTGTATTTTCTCATAAAGCATTGATAGGAAAGGAGAGTTGATTCTTTACTTTCTTGCCTCTAAGTTTACCATTTGAAGCTCGGGATTTGTCTCATTTTCGCTGCGGTTTCTCTGTGTGTTTTTCAGTTAACTGCCTGCATCCATGGGTCTGCAGCCATGCTCTACCCGATGTTCTGGCAGCATGTTTACATTCCTGTCCTGCCCCCACATCTCCTGGACTACTGCTGGTAAGGCCATCTCTGTGTGTGTGTTCTGGAGATGTTTATCTGTCCCTCAGACCCACAGCACTGTGCACATTTCTTAGAGTGAGTCTGAAGCTCTCTCCTGATGTGGCTGTTCCTGGGGATCCAGCCGGGATAACCAGCAGCAAGTGAAGGCCTGAAAACCAAAACGTGCATGTTTAAAGGAAGTTTGCTCCTCTGCAGCTGATGTAAATGTGTGTGCCTGTGTCAGGGTACAGGGAGCAGAATGTAAAGAGTTATCTCCTGTGGAAATGAGCCTTCCCTGACTCCCTGCGCAGGAAGAGCAGGTCCCAGTCATTTGCAGTGCCAGCAGGTGCCTTTCTCTGGATAATGGGCTTCTCACGTGTAATTAACACTTGGAGAGGCTGCCCCAGCTCCCCTCAGGTACCTGCTGCTCGCAGGCACAGGCTTTGCCCTTGGTGATCAGTTATTCATGGACTTCCTGACAAAGGCAGGGAAAGGGGCCCACCCAGAGGGTGCAAAAAGCAAACCCTGGTGCAGGAGAGAAAGCCACAAGTCACTGAGCATCACTGAGGGGATTCTTTCGTGGCCAACACCCAGCCATGGCAGTAGGGAGCCAGGCTGTGTGCAAAGAATGATTTCAAAATGTACAACTGTTAGGCAGCTCACAAATGCAACAACTGATTTCCTTAGCCAGCCAGGAACTTTAATTGGAGAGGTAGCTACACACTCTGTCATTGTTTGAGTAAGTCAATTTAGCAACAATTTATGTGCCATAAATATATTTCCCAAAATAGAGTCCACCATCTATTTTGTAACCATGTGAACTTGGAGATGTCATTTTGCCTGGGAGGACTGAGCAATCAGCTCCCTGCTCCCTGCTTTAAGGCAGTATTTCTGCTTACTGGTGTCTGCCTCTTAAGGGAAATGACCTGAGATTATTTAAAATAGAAGAGCTTAATTTAATTTTAATTATTGCCTGGTTATTTTATTTGCAAATATGACATAAGAATTTTAGAGAGCTGAAATGGGAACAAAACTTAAAGCAATGAGAATTCTTCAATTCTTATGGATACAGAATATCTTGTTCATTCAGTTGGCTGTGCTCATTTACTGACTGTGCTGTGATGTTTTGAATCTTCCTCTGCTCTTTTGAAACTCACAGACGGATGGATAGACTGTGTCACTCGAGATCTTTGAAAGTGTTTGAAAAAAGTATTTTCCACCTGTGATTACTTGCCTTTTGCTTCCCATTTCCCTCTTTAAAGGATTTTCTCAAACTTAATATTTCTGTTCCCCTGCATTCCCCACTGACGTACCTTCCCTCAGAACTGAAAATGCCCAAAGGTTGTGTCTCCCAAATATTTGCTCTCAATGCTGAGTCAGTGCTGGTGGTGGATCTCCCATCGATCATCCCTGTCGTGTAGATTTGCTGAGGACAGGGGGTGGGAGGGGAAGCAAGGGGAAGAGCGCTATCCTTTGTTTTTATTTTTTAATTGGACACTGCTCTTTAGTGTATTTTCAGCCCAGGGAAACATTTTGGGTGGAGGAGACTAAAATACTGTCATTAGATCTCACACCTTGATGCACAATTTCTTGTTCCTTTGAATGCAGAGCAACAGAGGAAGTACAGAAGCACAGCTGCGCTGCTGGTGGCTGGTTTGGGGTGTTGTTTGGTTGGGTTTTGTTTGTTTAGAGCACATGCCAGCAGGTGCCAGAAGTCCTGGTTAGTGAGATGCTGCCACCAAGCATTGATAGTCAAGCACATACAACTACTTGGCCAGCTCTTGTCCATCTATTTTATTGGAAATTTAAACATTTGTTGATGTGGAGGAAGCAGTGTATCAATTTTCCTCGCTACTTTTCCCAGTTTGTTTTTTGTGTGCCATAAAACCACTCCCACTGTGTCTGTTTGCTTCCTTCTTGCTCTCAGTGTCTGTGTTTAAAATGAGCCCTTAGAAAAGCCTGTCTTTGCTGAGCTGGGACACAGCTGAGTGTGTGCTGAGCCCCAGAGCTTTGTCACCAGAAGCAACAGTACGTTTCGTAGGGTGATTAAAACAGTCTATTCTATCAGACAGACAGCTTAGCAGCCAGCATGAATATATTCTCAGAGCACCCTGGCACAGCTGCTAACAAACGCTTCTGTCGGGGCAGTTTGCCCTTTCTCCAGGAGTTTTTTTAACTCCCTTTCTCCTATTTTCTAAATCTGCATATAGTCAATGTGCTTCTCTGAGTAGGTGGAGGGGGAGCTGAAGTCCTCCCGCTGCTGGGAAACAAAGATTCCTGCCCAGGGAGCTTGGTGGGCATTGCCATTGAGCCTGGCACACCTGGGCACTCACTAAAGGTCCTTGTAGCTGCTCTCCTGGTGTCAGAGCTATGTGTTCTCTGCATTGTTCCAATTTATGCAGTCAAGTTTCTGGTTTGCATCAATTACTCCAATAAATTTTGGGTGGAATTCTGTTGCATTTCAATGAGGAATCTGAAGAGACTGCCCTGGAAAGGGAAGTACCAGTGGTGGAAGAGAGCCACCCGTTAAGTCACTGCTTGCATAGCAAGACATGAATGTGGTAAGTGTGATCTCATCCATTTGCCTGGAACAATGAAGCAAAATGGTGAAATCCCTGCGTAGCTGTAAATAGGAACCTTTTGGAAATCCTTGGGCTTTTACATTACTTTTCCTGGTGAATTGCAGTATTTTTTAAGGCTGGGCTTTCTTCACTTAAGAAGAAATGTCCCTCTATTTCACCTGCTTCTCTTCCAATTAGTAGTTGCCCACCTCTTGGGAGCATAATTAAGCGGTCTCTAGTTTGCCTAAGGAAACGAATTAAAGAAATTGTAAAAATGCAACTGTAATAAATGGGCAATATATAGCCATTATGTCCCCAAAATCCATATTCATGCTTATGCATTGCTACTTTAATGATTTGATATTTACCTATATAACTCATTTGATTATAAATAAGGCTGATTGCCTTGGGAGCCAGTGTAGCACAAGAGGAGTAATGACCCCTCTCTTTGTTCTGAAAGGCTCACGCAGGCACTTTGTTTGAGCAGTAAATACATGTGGTAGAAACTGATACTTCTTAATTTTGCACTTAATGGCTATTGGCTGCCAGCAAACAACTTTGAGTAATTAGTAGTTGTGGCTGTAAGAAGCCCCAGGACTGATGAAGTGTCAAGCAGTGGGGAAGGCCTGCTCTGAAGGGCAGTCTTTAATCTGCCAGGGCTCCCAGAAGGATTAAAGGTTGTGCTGAGTGTTTCTGCTCTTTATACAAGGGATGTGTCTTGCTGAACTTCTCTTGGAAGTCTTGCAAGTACAAATCTACCCTGATAAAATATTAAAAACTGCTGAAGTGTTCCACATCTCAGGACCTGAATCGCAGTGAGGAAGGACTGTTTCAGTGTGCCCTGGGTGGGGAAGGGGGGACACAGCACATTCCCCTGCACAGGATGCTAAAGGTCTACTTAAATAATGGCCTATGATTAACTCATGGTCAAGAGAAATGGTGATAAAAGCAATTTATGAAGCCTGACATGAACTTTCGGCATTTACTTCTAGGTGTGTTTCCTATTCAGTCATACTGATGAGTGATGATGGAAGAATAGAATCTCTCTGGTAGATTTTATTGGAAATATTTATGCTCTTTACCAGAATCACATTTTATTGAGGTTATTTATGCAGTCCCCATAATTGTTTTATGTGCTGTATTGCCATTACATGTAATGTTTGTCACTCCAGCACTGAAAAGATGAGTCTTTGCATCCAAAGCTGATCCATGTATCTTAAGCCATATCTTCTCTTCCTATGTTTGGAGATGTTAATAAATGGCTGGTTTTCAGGAATACTGCACTCTTCCTGCTTCCTTTCATTACGTTAGCCAAGGTTCCACTAGATGAGACATTTGCAGGCTTAAGACTTCCTGCCGAGGTTCCGACTTTGTGCGGGGGGGATTGAAGCTGTCGCGTTGCTGGAAGTCCTTAATTGGAACCACATTGGTGGTGGTGGCACCGGAGGGGCCGGGGCAGCCGAGCCCGGCTCGCGGGGCCATTGTGCAGCCAGAGCCAAAGCAGTGCTTCGTTCTCTGGGTATAAAATTCCTGGCTGTTCTCTTGCTCCTGGGCTGTGGCCATGGGAAGTGAAGAGATGGCGTTTGTCACAAATCAAACGTGTCCATGACAAATCAGGGCTCAGCTGAGCAGCACTTGTGTGTTGTGGGAGAGTGTGGTAGGGAGCAGGCAAACCTTCTGCCCAGGGACCTGGGTGGGTGTTCCAGGTGCCAGCCACGGGATTCCCGGGAAGCAGAACATTCAGGATGGTCCTGTGCTGTAGCAGCCCCTCTGGGCTCTGTCCCAAGGGGCTGTGGGGGTGCAGGGGGCCTGGGCCGGGCACTCATTGCAGTGATGTGGGACAAGGCACTGGAGTGTTCTGCCAGTGAAGTGGGAAGGGGCTTTGGAAGTTGTATGTGGTTAATGTCTTCAGAAAGGAAAAAAAATGGTTTCACATGGAATGTCTACTGCAGGGGCTGTTTCCACCTCAGTAGAGCATCCTACAGAGTGGCAGTTTGAGGGGGTGTATTAATAAACAACATAAATATTAATATGCTTATCAGTAAATATATTTTTAAAGGTATTTCTCAGGAAAAGGAGAAACAGGGATTTTTGCTGGCCTGGTGTCTCAGGAGCTTTTTCAGCACTGTACTGCTCTTACTGAGCAGTAGGCACCAGCTTAGAGCAGCAATATGGGAGATATTTTAATCCAAGGCAGTACAGTGACATTTCTCTCATTTTTTCATCTGAAATTGAAAATGAGCTCTTTGAGCTTCTGTATCCAAAGCGAGCTGAGGCTCTATTTTAGAAGTTGTGTCTGTCTGTGTGCGCTGCGTTTCGCAGGCAGGATGTGCCATATTTGCAATTAGCAGCTCTGGCAGCCTCGCTGATGGCTCTGCTGCGCCGGGCCCTGATTGCCGAGGGGGAGGCTGCGAGCAGCTCAGCGTTGGAAATCCTGGACAACGGACAGGCAGCTCCCAGCCAGGGCTCTCTGCTGGGAGCGGGTCCTTCTCGGGGTTTGCTCACATCAGGAAAGGGACATGGAGAAGATCAGTCTTCCTTCAGCACTGGCATTCTGTGGGCTAACAAAGGTGTCATGCCAGTGTCCAAGGCTAAAACCTGGCCTATGAGCCTCTGGGGTATTTAGGTTTTGTGTCCTGAGGGGAATATTGGTATCAGCGGATGTCCCAGGAACTCTGGAGATTATCAGAATCTTCAAAAATATTTTTTGTTTTCTTTTATAAATGAAAATTTGTCAAGATTTATACTTAAAAGTAAATGACTTATAAATGTATCTGGACTCATTCAAAGAATTCAAAGCTTGTAGTACTGGGTGATACATATACATTAAATTAACCACTTGACACTACAACTGGGTCCAGTTTTTGAAAGAATACTCTTGGAAAAGTCTTTTCCAAGGGTATGTTTTTAAAATTGCAATAAAATTGCAATTTTCTAACAAAAGACCCCAGTGTTAGGGATATGTTTAACAGCTGTCCTTGGGTACCTGCCCAAACTTAGTCACTTAGAAATTCTGATGTCAAGAAAAAATGAAATCTTTCAGGAGTAGGAGGCTATTGCATAGTAACAAAAGTCTTTCAGATATGGAATAACACTTTGTTCACATGTGATTTGTTTGTATATATGTATCTATTATTTTTTAAGCAAAATCTAATCTGGTATCCCAGTGTTTTCTTGTAGCTAATTTTGTAAGTCGTGTGTGTTATTCACTGTTATGAGGATGTAAAGCCGGGTTTCTTTTCCTCTCCGCAGTGCCCCCATGCCCTACCTCATTGGAATACACTTAAGTTTGATGGAGGTAAGTCTCTTGCACCATTTCTGGAACTATGTATAGTGGTATGGTTTAGAGCCAGATTCTGCAAGCAATTACACATTCATTCATATGCTTAAAAGTGAAATAATCCTGTTAATTTGGGAGTGCTGAGGGAATTGAGTGAGGCATACATGATAATGTTGCATCTTCAGGAGCCTTGTTTGCTCCCCTGTGCTCCTTGGGCAGACTTCCCGCTCGCAGCTCGGCGGTGACAAGCTCACGTCGTGCTCCCCTCCCCACCCTGGGGCTTCATTTAATCAGTTCAGTGCCTTGGTTGGACTCAGGCACAAAGGCAGAGTCGATATTAAACCACAATGTTGACAGTTACAGTTCTCTTTTAGGCTTTTGCAGACAGATTGTAATTTTTTTAATGTTCGAAAGATCTGAAAAGAAGGAACTTGCAGTTAATGTTAACACAAAGCTGGCAGAGAACCAGCCCTCACAGAAAGCTTCTCCTATAAACAATTCCCAGTAATTCATGTGACTTTTTAAAAACTCTAAAAGTGGAAATAGCACATTTGCTTTTGCTTCCAGTACTGGTGAAACAGTCGATGACTTCCCTCAAAAGTATCTGGGGAACAACAAAAGATACTGACTTAGGTACCTCTGAAATCCTCATCCTTACTGACTGTGCCCCTTCCCAAGGAGTGCTCCGGGGGGGAAGAGGCATTCCTGCCCAGGGAGCTCTGCTGGGACTGCACATACCCTTGGACATTAATGGACCTGTGTCCCTGTTTTAGCTCCTGTGTTTGGAAATTGAGCCTTCATGTTCAGGATGCAGAACAGTTCAGAAAACTGGGGTTAACATCACATAAAGGAATGTGTATTAGTAGAAAAATTGTTCTTGTATTGTCCATAAAAATGTGTAATTTCTGGAAATACTGATAAAAAATATTGATTCTTTCACTAGGGCAAGTGTGTGTAATAATGATGCCCTGTGTGTTTGTGTGTGCTGTGTAACGTCCCCTCTTTTTCCAGCATTAATGAGAGGTAATTTTAGGAGTCAGTTTTCTTGTGAGAAGATAGATTGAATGTGCAGGATGTCTTTTTTCTTTTCCTTACCATCCTGGGTACAGATGATTTTTTATGCCCTTTATACTGCTAAATCAAGTACAGAATTTCAGTACAATGTGTTTGTGAATAACCAATTAGTTTAAAAGTCAACACGTACATTTGTTTGCACATCATATGCTTCTGTTCAAGGGGCTTCTCATAATCACCCTTGGATACTGCATAGGCAGGAGTGAGGGAATATCTAAGAAGAAATGTATTTTTCATATTGATCAAGAAACTTTCTGCCCCATATCCATCCCAGGCAATCACTGGTGTGGTTATTGTGGTATATGTAAAAGATGGAGGAGAGCTGGTGGATGGGATATCTCCATACACACACTTTTCAGCTTTCACAAATATTTGTGCTCACGAGTTCTGTGGTTGGACTGGGAATGGATATAGAAAAAAAATTAATAATTACACCTTGGAGTTGCTTTGTGTGATGTCTCACTCCTGCCTTGCTCCATAAATCCATTGCCTCTTCCTTTGTCTCTGAGTTTCAGACTGCAGGGCTCTGTGGGCCTTCCAAACTCCATCTGTAAAAACTCAAAAAAAGGAGTTGTTCTTGGAGAAGCCAATTTTCATCCATTTTAGTAACTTGTGAAAAAATCTGTTTAGTACTAAATCCAGTCTGGCTTTTGAATAGCCGGAGATTCTGGAACACAGACATGCTTTGGCAAAGTACAGTTATTCAAAGTGCCTTATCAAATAAATTAAATAAATAAACCAAACTGTTTTCTCTGCTCTTATGGATAAATTGAATACAGACAGAACTGTATCTTGCAGCTAACTCTGCTTTTTCCATTGAAAAATAACAAAAAATCCCACAGTGGTTGGTGGATCTGTCTGGTGGCAAGTGCTGCAGAATTTCTGTGCCCTGGGCAAGGGAAAGGTGACATTTGTCACATGAGCTGGACAGTTCCTAGGTTACCTCTTGTTTGTGGTGCTGAATGCTCACTCTATTTGTCCCTTCCTTCATATGTAAAGTTGTGTGTTTTATTTAGTAGAATAACATCATAGTTAAAACAGCAATTCTTTTTCTTATGATCTGGCAGTTGTGTATGTTAAAAAATGTATTATCTTCTCCATATCAAAATAATTTTATAAACTAGGACTACAGACTGCTGCCATTATTCAGTATTCCTTTTTCTTTAAATGCTGCAATTTCAGCAAATAGGACTTTAAAAGGGTTCTGTTAATCCACACATTCCAGTGTCAGGATAAGGGGTTCATTCCCAGACTTGCCTTGCAGATGAGGCAGGTGGACCCTTGCCCTGGTGTGGAGCCCAGGGAGCACTGCAGGTAGGTCTGGGCTCAGGCTCTGTCCCAGCAGCTCACAGGTTGGATTTGTCCTTCTTGTGCAAACATTAGTGGCAGCCTAATCTTGCACAGGGAAAGCTGTGGTGTGAAGGTGAGAAGGGATTTGGGATACAGGAAAAAAATTATTTTCTACCTCTAGTCTTGTTTCTGTGGGTTTTGCTATCCCAGTGTTGGAATGGGGCCTCTGGAAGAACCAGAAGTGTTGGTGATTTTAAACAACATACAGCCTCTCTCAGCTCGACAGGTTTTTTCTGAACTGTTTGTTTCCTTAAAGTTTGCAGTTTCCCGTGTTCCACAGGGGCTCTGTAGAAGGAACAGTTATTTTAATGGAAAATGACAAATTTTTCTTATGATTAAAATATCAAGCCTATCCATTGACTGTTAAATCTAATTTACTGTGACTGAAATGTTCTCCAGTGAGATAAGATAATCTCCTGTTATAGGTCAGAGGGCTCCAATTGATTTATGGGGGAAAACCCTGGTAGAAAATACAGAGCTGTGTTTTGTGCTCTTATTTTTCAGCTTTTCTATCATCACCTAGTTAGTCATTCTTTATAAGATTTCCATTTAGCAATCCATAAAGTGACTTCAAAGAAGGCTAAAAGTTTATAAGCTGTTGGATAAGCAAGGCTGGAGCTATCACATGAATAATGGAACGTGCTTACGGAACTAATTGAATTCATATTAGATGAAGATAAGTACTTAGTAGTGATAAATAATGAGATAGGAAAATGAAACTCTATCAAAAGAACACACACCTTTCACAATCTTATTTTCTGCCTGTGCACTGTAGGCTGTTTTAGTCTTCAGATTATATAAAATTGCCCTTTGTGTTGGAAGCTGTGTCAAACTTAGCTACAGCCTTTTACATTTTGTCAGAGTAAACGATTGTTTCTGCAACTGTTTGTGTAGGAAGGTTATCAGTGTGATGGTGCTGATGGAGGGGGAATGCCCTTGACCTAGGAGCTCCCTGCTGGAATTCGGGCACATGTGGTTTTGATTGACTGTTGGGGATGGCTGTGCTGGGCTCTGAGATGTGGAGCTCTGGCAGCCAACTCCAGTGTGCCCAGATCCACTTAGGAGAACATCCACCCTTTTCCTGCTCTGTTTGGGGCACAAACCCAGCATTTAGAGTTAGAATTAGTGATTAGAAAAGTATTTCTTACATTTTTATTATTAATATTCCAGTTATTCAAGGACTTTTTCTGGGACTTCAGAACTGTAATTCTTGCAAGGTTATCCAGGATGAATTTGTGTGTGAAACATTGCATTTCAGAACACTTTTCTAGCCTTCTTCCTAAGGGAAGAGTACAATTGTGTATGCCATAAAAGCTATAGGAGCAGATTTTTGGTTTACTTCAACCTGGTATCAGTAAAGATGTTCGTGTGAGGGAAGAAATGTTCAGTGAAATTCCTGTTGTGTGACACATGGTAGGACCTCGTGGCTGATCTCACCTGGTGTCAATAATGTCTCCTGTGCAGCCAGGGGAGCAGAGCTGGGGCCCTCAGAAACCCATGCACCCATTTGGGGAGCACTTTTTGGCACATTCCGCTGCTCTGGCTCACCTCAGGGTGAGGATGCCCTGCCCAGGATCCGGTGTGACCACAGCCCAATTAGTGTGCACTGAGTCTGAGCTAACGAGCCCTGAGCACGGCTTCTGTGAGCCTGGGCTCAGGCCCGACCCTGCCATGGGGCTCCCCTTCCCAGAATACACCCTGAGAATTCATTGACCACTGGCATCTGCCACTGGTACTGTTAACTGTTAATTATATTTTTGATTGGGGTGAGAAGCAGTAATTAGCTTTTCCCACCCATTTATACTTAGTAAATCAATGCTTTTTTCTACCTGTAACTGAGGAAGTGCAGCTTTTCCATTGGATTTTAATGAAGGGTTATAGATTAACTTAAATCCAGGTCTTAAACCCCTAAATGCAGTTTAGCCACTCACAAATATTACCAATATGGCTGTACGTGTTTTCAGGAGTATTGATAAAAATGCATTTAAAAATATGGCAGATTACTTATGGAATTGTCTTTTATCCAGTTATTGGGAAAATGGAAATAACAACCATGTTTTAATAAGGGATTCTGGGGGGATGTTTGAGGGCGGGTTTTCAGAAGCCAAGCCCTGCAGTACCAAGCAGGCTTCCCCAGAAGCAGAGAGGTTTTTCTCGTGTGCCACAGTGCCAGGGCATCACGGGTGCTGTTTGTCACTCAGTTGGCAACAGCTGCTTGTGATAAGGATCTGGGGAATCACCTGTAGAGGCTCAGGGTGCCCGGGCGGAAGGGTGGGAGATGTGCTGGGGGGGCAGCCCACCTGCTGTGCCCGGATCAAAGGGCCCCGGGGTCAGGGGGCACATCCCGCTTAAGCAGAGCTGTCTGCTGAATAGCCATTTCAGATTGTAAATCTGGCCGTGATTTCATTAAGTCCTTCTGGCTGCTCTTGGGGCATGAAATAATAAAATTTTATATCCGCTGCCTTTCCTGCTTCTGGCAGCCAGATTGACACATTGTTGTCTGCAGTGTTGTGGTGTTTTCCTTAAGAAAATAAATGGAAACTATTAATTCAGTAGAGACAAGTCATTAAGCAAACGGATTTTAGACTTGTTGTGAATCATACTTTCTTAACAATTTCAAACCTAATGCACAACCAAAGGCTAGCTAGAATGTTAGCTTTTGTTAGGGGTCCTACCTTCCCAAAAGAATCGATGGAAGGTATTACCTTTTTACTGTTACAACATCTTTTAATATGTTGATCATGTTTGTATCTGGTTATAAAACCTCACGATCAAGTTGGTTTATGTTTTGGCAGCAATTTAGCCATGAAATTACGCAAACCTGGTTTGTGGGAGGGAAGGCAGGGGGTGCTGGTGTTTAATGGCTATGGAGATTTTTTTTGTTTTGTTTCAAATGGAACTATTCAGTAAAACTGTTCACCTGAAAGAAGTTTAACTTGGGATTCCTTTATGGCAGAAAATGCAGAACCTGCCAAGTGTAGCCAGTGCTGATAAAATAGCATTTAGTGTAAACTGGTGTTATTGTTATGGATGAATATTGCTTCTAGCATGTGATGGGAGCAGGATGAAGGAGCACCCCTTAATACTTCTATTAGAATATGGTTTCTGTGTTTTTGTGAACTTCCACATAAAACATTTAAATGACTCGAGTGTTTGGCTGCCTGTGAGCGGGGCAGGCGGCCGGACTGCGCTTATTTACGGACCTGGTGTTTAAGGCCCCCTGGAGTTTGTTTGAAAAGTTAAGAGATTTTCACAGTAAAGGTGCCATTTCTGAAATTTAAAGTGCTCTTTTCACCAGGAGATAAGTTCTCTCTGATTAAGTCAGTAATTCTTACTAAGCCATGTTTATAGAGGCCATAAACAATGGGTTCAGTGTGCTTGTTAAACCAGCTTTCCATACCTCTCCACTCTTTTAAAAAGAGACATTTAAAATAAAAGGCAGGTGTAGATGTTAGTTTGATTTAGATGGATTTTAGGTGATTAATTATGGCTACAAGTAATTGGGCAAGGATGGTTAAGAAAGGCTTGCAGGAGTGAGACGTGATGCACATTTTCACTGAATCTCTCCTGACTCAGTACATCCCTGATCTGGAGGAAAATGAGATAAGGCAACTGTAATGTTCATGTTTCCTCTTGGTCCTTGCTTATCCACATTTTTTTTCAGCAAAATATGAACCTACTGAATACCGTCCAGTCTGTTGCTCAGGTATCACTTGTAAAATTTTGTTTAGCTCTTCAGGAAGTTGTGAAATATGGATTGGGACCATGTGTGGCTTGTGGCTGTCCCTTCCCATTTCCAGAAAATTACAACAACACACAAACTGTACTTGTGAAAAATGATCTGTAGGCTTTTGTGATTCATAGAATCCAATGGGGTTTAATGTGAGAATTGCAGTTGAATGATGGCAATTTTTACTCAAATTCCAACAGGAGAGTAAATACTGTGATTTCCATGCTGGTTGGGGTGATTAGGTGCCAGGTTTAGTGAAAGGAGCGTGTGATTATCTAACAAGAGCCTGTATAACTGTCTGATAATACCTTTATCAAAGGTGATAGTGACAGGAGAGATGATAAAACCAACTAAGGATTAAGATGAACTGGACAGTCTGCATTTCTGTAGAATGAGCCACAATTGGACCATCAAAAAATTGTATGTTTTTGAATGCATTGCAGGACAGATGCTATTAATCAAGTCAGTCTCCAGTGTTTTATTAAATCTGAGCTTTGGTCTCAAGGGAAATCCACTGCCTTTGTACAAATATTGCAAAGCTTTACAGTGAGGTTGAGCTCTTGGGGATGTAAAGGTGCAACCCAGCAGAGTTTAACATCAGCTTCCTTTCGGATATGGTGGTTTCTGGGCCAGGTGTGGGATGATCACATTGAGCAGCATTTACAGTCCCTGCACCATGAGGGCATCCTTCTGGGTTATCCTCCCTGGCTGAGCCCTGTGTGGCACAAGCCTGTTCTGTGCTCCAGAAAAACCCATATTTTGCTTAAGGGGAGGTGCAGATTCACCACCAGAGGTACACAAACACCCCTGGCACGTTCACCATGCGTGTGCTGCTTCTTCGGCAGCAAGCAGGAGAAGGGTTTCCTTCCTTCTGTCTTGTCCTGCCAGCACTCGAGGCTGACAAGCTTCTGGCTTTGGTTAAGTACTTTGCAAGACCTTTTTGTTGGAGGTTTTTAGAGTCCTCTGAGTATAAGTGAGATTTTTAATTTTCTGAAACAGGAAGGAGCAAATCAGTTTGTCTGGTGCTTCCGGACTCCTAGAAGGAGCAAGGCTCCTGGATTGCTTTAGAGTTTATCAGATGCAGCCAACGGGGTGACCTTTGGTTCCTGAAAGCAAAGTACCTGGTTTGTCAGGCAGTGCTGGAGCTCTTTATATGGAAAGCATTAAATGCAATATTCTTCTATTTAAGTTGAAGAAATGTCTCATGAAGACCTAAACTTAAATGTCTACAAAGTGGTTTTATGGTTGTTGGGTTTTTTTTCAGCCCTAAGTACACAGCAGTTTGCTTTATAGACAGAGGACTGAGCCTTGAAAACTGAGGGTAATTATTTAGCTGCCTAAGGCTCAACTTTGCCATTGTTTTAGGACTTTAGTTCCTTTCGTTTAAAGGAAACAATTCCCTCCACCCCACAAAACCTTAATTAAAAATTGAGTATGTTTTTGTTCACTTTCCTGCTCAGTAACTTTCATTTGGTCCTGTGTGTAGGTAGGTAGGTACTTAAACATTTTATTTACAGTGTCACTGGGAAATTTCCTCAATTACCCTATTCTGTAATTCCAGTTTTTCTGATTTTGAATTTTCAAAGCTTTATTTGAAGACATAAAACCCATGTGATTAGTCAAAAAAAAAAAAAAAATCAAGTCTCCTGTTAGTAGAAGAAGTATTAAGTATTTAAATGCTGCTCTGTTTGGTACCAGTGACTCATTTACTGTTGTTTAAGCAGGGAAATCAAGATCTATTTTACTTAAATGCAGTTGTAAACTTGTCTTTATTAGAGTTCCAAAATTCAACCTGGAATTTGTAAACCAGTTCCCATCCGTGACTTAATGCAACTCCTAACTCCGGGAAAATTCACTCTTTATTGTTATTTACATTAATTTCTAAATATAAAAAGATATGTTTGAAATCCTGACTTGACTAGAAACTATTAAATGTGTAAACAGGGCACCAAGACAAACTTTAGTAGAGGTACTTGAAATAAATCTTCACTTGAATAATCACAGACTCTCTGGTTTGACAAATTTCAGTGTGCGTGATGCTAAGAACTTCTCTCTGCCAACTGAAGGTTAATTTTTTAGCATTGTAAAATGAATAAATAAATTAAAAATGAAGTCAGGAATGTTGATTGTTTTTAAGATGGTTGAGGTTCTGTAATGCCATGTCATTCTGCCATCACTTGTGTCCTTTATGCATAAAATTTAATTCCCCATACTTACATTTTCCTTTCCCTTTTCCTGAATTTGCTCTGATATAGAAAGTAAGAAGCATGGCCCTGGAAGATGTGGTGATTCTCAACGTAGACACCAACACACTGGAAACCCCTTTTGATGACCTTCAGAGCCTCCCCAATGATGTGGTATGTATGGAGTGACTTATCCAAGGTTCTGTTCCCTGGCAGCAATTCCTGCTCAGTGTGTGACCGATGGGTCTTACTGGGGACTCTCGTTGGTAGCACTGAACTGCTTTACCTCAGTTCTTGCTGTCCCAAAGTGTTCAGGAATGTTTGTTTGAACATTTGCAGACAAGCATTGAAGCCTCCCAGTGAAAATCAGCTAATGCTCATGTGAGCTAGAAATCCTGCATCTTTAGTTAACTTTTGTTTCCAAATGAAATTGTGTGGGGTTTTTTCCTGTGACTGCTTCCAGGTGGGCTTTAAGGAATTTCGTGCATTTTGCATCCTGAGATACGATACGAAATGGATGCCTTCACATCCACTTCAATCACTGCTAGAACTCGGAACTCATTTTCTTTCTTATTCACCCTTTTTATTGGTAAATTTAATGTTTTTAATAACTTGATAGTAATGGTGTATAAATACTTGACATTTAATGGGACACAAAGACATCCCACTTGCTGCTGCAGTCATCTCCACTGAAGAAGCTGAGAGGGGAGAGCAGAAGAGTGAGAGTGTCAGGAGTTGTTTTTAAGGCAGAGAATGAATGTTTAGGAGAACATTGCAGGGGAAAATCTGGATTTCCTTTGCTGGTTGGAGATATTGTGCTGACAGTTAGATCTGAACATTTTTATGTGCAGTTGAGAAATAGAATTGATATGCAGGGAGCTTAGTATAAGCTGGTGGGTGAGGAGAAGCTGCAGTAAGGGTGAATGCCCAGTGCCTCCTGCTGTGACACCCCGGCATTCTGACGGGATCTGTTCTTCAAAAACAGGGAGCTCTGAGGAAAGGGCCATCTTGATTGTGAACATTTTGGCTTTAGTCAAGCATTTAGTCTGTAAAAGTTGATTCCATGATTTTTTCTGGCTTTATATAGTTTTTCATTTTGATTTCACTCCCAGCATCCAAATCTGCCAGCTGGTCACTGCTCGTGCCATTATCCACAACCCGGGAATGACAGACTTGTAAATTTCATGGAATTATGTAAGAAATGTCTGGATACAGTGAGCACGGGGCCTCAAACATGTATATGATTTGTCAACAATCAAGTATTATATTAGATTTTATGAGACTTCATTAAAGGAGCTGTTGTGGGCACACTGTAGAACATCAGAAGAGACTTCTCCAATAAACACAAAACTTCAAGCTTTGGAATGTAATAAATTTTAAGAGACTTCCTTCCTTTCATTATTTACTTTTACTTCACTTTTATAACAGTAGAGAGTTGTGTTTTATTAGTTCAAATTTCTTGATTCAGTTTTCCACAGGTCTATTTAAAAGCTCCATTTTATCTTGGAGGATGTTGAGAGCAGAGCAGAGGAAGTGCTGCCAGCAAATTCAATTAACTGGCAGGGCTCACCAGTAGCGTATGTGGGGTATTTTTTTTCACAACTGCTATATAAATACAGCTGGGATTAATATTTTTCACAACAAAGCTTTAAGTTGAGTCGTGTTGCGTTGTGTAATTAATGTTTGGGCTGGGGGTTTATGTGGGATTTAGCTCTGGCGCATTCTTGCAGTTACCTGGATGATGCAGTTCCCCCTCCAGGTCTTTCCCTTCACACGGTTCCAGAGTTGGCTTTGACCACTAGAGAGCAGCTGCTCTGCTGTGCAAGAATTGAATTTCTGTCAGTTCTTTCATGCATCATGTGTTTGGAACTGTAAGTGGATCAAGTTGTTCATCTCAGCAGGGAGACGCTAAAGCCAATCCATTATACTTTTTTTTTCTTTTCTCTTTTTTTCCTTTTTGCTTCCCTGGGAGATTTTGGGAGTGTGTCTCCCCACTGGTCTTAGTCTAAGATGCATTTATGATCTGAGAAACTAAAAATGTCTTCAAGAGTTTCCTGATCGTAAATGCCTGTTACATCAAGCTACTCTGCCAATTTTGCTACTTAATGTGAGCAGTGAGCAATTCATGCACTGCTGAATAGACAAAATTTACTTTGCTAAATTAAATCTATCTATATTCATCAGTGAGCAAAAACATCTTCTCTGTGGTGCATTCACCATCAGGTAATTAATCCAGTGGAAAATTTCTAAAGCTGTTTTCCCCCTCTCCTTGAATCGCTTTTTAAATGAATTGAATGAAGTCTTTTTATTATTTTAGAGCCTCGGGTAGTTAGTTGTTCTTGAGTTTCATGATAGTGATGTTGCTACCTAAACTGGTTCTTGGAAGTCAAGAATGAACTGTTCTTTAATCCTTAATTCTTAGGATCCAAACAAACATAGGACCCAGTGAAAGGTCTCTCCGGTTAGAATTTTTGTCAGAGGAGCTGGACAGACTGGAGGCAGTTTCAGCAGAGTCAGCTCAAGTTGTTCCTTTGCCCCAGTTTACCTCAGCAGTACCTGCTGGCTGTCAGGTTTCTGAAGTGGTTAGGTCATGTCCCTGAAAATCAAGGTTTGTGCTACTGTGGTACTGATTAACTATTTGAAATATGAAAACCTGCCCCTCCTTCACCTTCTGCTTCTGATGTATTGCTGGAAATCTGGCAGCATGGGAGCACCCTGGGAAGTAACTTTCCTTTTAAAATAATCAATATTAAAAAAAGAGATTTATTAAGGCCTGTGATTACAATAAGTGCATCTGCTGCTGACAAGTCTCCTACACCACCGTCTGTGTTGCAACGAATAGCAAAGAGGGGGTAGTAATTTTTTTTTTTATGCAACCCGTATGGATTTTTCATGTATTTCCAAATAAGTGTCATCTTCTAGTCATAGTTGTAGTCAGAGCCCCACGTTACAAAGAATAAAGCATAAGCTTGCTCTGTCAGCTCATAGTTGTTGCTAAATGAAGGCCCAGGCGCGTGTGCCGGGGGATGGCGCAGAGCCGGGGGAGCTGGGGGTGTGCAGGGCCTCTGCGTGTCCTGGGCTCTCAGGCTCAGCTCTGGGGCTCCTGCTGCCGTTCTCCACCGAGCCACCACGGGGAGGAAGCCAGGGCTGCTGGTTTTCACACAGGGAAATGACCTGCTTCCAGGGCAGCCAGGAGTACCAAACTGCAGCTCTGTAGCCAAACCATTTTCCTAAAGGTGAATCCATTTTTATTTCTTACGCTGTGTTTGCAGTAGAATGTTTCTTGCTTTATTCATGTTGACAGCTGAAAAGCCTTGGACCTAATTAAAAGAATTTCCACTAGCACCTTTACTGAACCATTTCATTCTGCTGCATTGCACAGATTGCATTCTGAAACATGGTGAGAGTTGAAATCGGACCTTTAAACCTCAACTGCCAGAAGTATAAAAATCTTCTTTAAAAACACTCTCAGGATAGACTGCATGTATATGTGTCTGTTTGGCTAGAAATAATCCTCATTTTCAGTGGTCACAATTTGAGTTTTTTTAAAGTATCACTGCCTCTTTAGGCAGGAAACAACCCTAATTCTGCTTGTATAGTCTACTTTGTATTACATACTAATTTATTCCAGACAGTAAACATGAGGGTGTTTTGGGGTTGGTTTTTTTTGCTACTTGTTAGTATATTTAAATATGTTGTTGTTAATTTTTTTTTTGTTAAAAAATTGACATGCCTATTGCAGTAATCCCACATATATATAAAATGGACATCCTACAGTGTCTGAGGAAGTAGCAAAATACGTCAATATTCTGCTTCTGTCCCAACCAAGCAAGCTGAAGCACAGAAAGGCTGTGACCAGCCCTCTGAACTCCTGGTTTGTTTAAAACAAAGCATAGAGCTTCTTCCTTCTATATAGATGGAAGGTTCTTTATCTTCACACGAATGTTTAAAGAAAACCCCTTATAACAATGTTTGAGATGGATTTGAAAGTTGCTTAGAGCTCTGGGCATTACACTTTTAAGAACTACCTTTAAATGGTTTACATAAGTTGATATAGAAAATAAAAGCATATTTCATCCCTACAAGTCTAGACCCCTTCAAACATGAAGTATGCTGTTTGGGTTTGAAAATCTGGTGAAGCTTTTCTATTTAGAGGATTACAGAACTCCTTGACGAACGTTATCTCAGTGAATAGGAGTGAGCTTATTTTATGGGCTTTAGACTAAATCTGGTATCATGTTAATATGGGTTTGTGGGCTCATTAATGCGTGGATCATTGGCATAAGCATTCAGATTTATAAACAGTGCTGGACAAGCTCTTGGTTATTTCTGTTATACTAAATAATGAAACGCCTTTTACAGCAGAATCTGCAGAATATTTATAAGGAAATGTCTTTGCAACTGTTTTAGTAAACACAAGTGCAGAGATAACATCTAGTTCTAAAAGAAAAGCAAGTAATGCCCGGCATGGATTCTATATTTAACACCCATGGAGCACGATGAGGAGTCACTGTGCCCTCCCCAAACCTAATACTGCTGCAGGAGGAAGTGAGGGATGTGCTACAGGAGGGATGGAACTGAGGCACTCACGAACAGGTCAGGAAAATCAGGCTGCCCTGGGCTACGCAGGCAGGCTGGTGGCAACACCCCAAGGCTGAGATAACTCATCCAGTAGAATTTTGGAGATATGGATGAGGCCACAACAAGCTTTTGTTAAGAGCTGGAGGATGGGAAGAAGGTCTTGAGAGTTAATTCGAACATTTGAACCATCAGGTTATATTTTATGAGGTGTAATTCATACTCTCTGAAAACAGTTAGTTATGGTCACTACCAGAGGGATCTGCTCACTCTGTCAGTAATATTCCTACAGCGTTTCTTGCGTAGTGTGAAGTACACAGAGATACCCCATGGAGATTTTCAGTATGGCATTTGGAAAAGGAAGATTTGATAGTTATTGGCTCTTTCTGTTAAATTCATCATGTGGATATTTATGGAGTCAGTCATGTTCTCCTGCAAATCGGGATAACTAGGGATTGCTGTTCTGCTTTCCTCCTGAAATGGTGGCTCCTGCCTGTTTTTTGTGTCAGGTATCTCACTAAACTCGGGCTTTGCACGTGGCACGGCCGCGGCCTCTAAAAGCACCACCTGAATTTGTTTCAAGAACCAGTGCCCAGGTGGTTGGGTTTGTGTTGCTCTGAGTTGTGCGAGATCTGAGTCAGCTTGTCCTGGTTCTGTGCGCGGCCGTGTGAGGGCCCGGCAGGGGCCGTGAGGGAGCCGTGAGGGGCCGTGAGGGAGCCGTGAGGGAGCCGCGGCCGGGGCAGGACACGGCGGCTCCCGGGTATGGCCGAGCCCTCGGCTAACAACTCCAAAAAGGTGCGAGAACAGCAAAAAGCCCCAGGACTCAGCGAGAAAAAAATGTGAGGAGTTAAGAGCGGCGGGAGGAGCTGTCGGGACTGACATCAGAGGAGGGGAGGTGGAGACGGGGCGGGGAGTTGGACCGGTAAAAAGGCGGCGGCGGGGGAAGGTGTTTAAGTTTCTGTCTTTGTTTCTCAGTATCTGACCGTATTTTAATTGCCAATAAATTAAATTAATTTTCCACATTCGAGCCTGTGGCTCATGGGTACATTCCTCCTTGAGCCCCCAAGCCTGTTGTGCGTGTTTCCCCCGAGTGCTGCTGAGAGGCAGCGGAGGGCGGCTGGGCCGCGGTGCGGGACCCTGCCGAGGGTACCCCCACAGACAGAAATACAGCCCTCCCGGGGTCATTTCCCATTCAGGCTCTGAAATGCGAGGGAATATAACCTTTTAAAACCCTTGTATTTGTGGCAAACAAAATTTTCAGACCTTCAGGATTTGTTCCTAACCTTGGTAGTGATGGATGGCCTGGTTGTGCAGAGTTTCTCTTATTAATCTGATGTTTGAATTAATTTAGCTGCAATTCTTTCATGGATTCTAATCAAGAGTGACACAATTTCATGGGCTACCTTTTAAAAAGTACTCAACAGCATGTTAACAGTGGATTTTAAGTAGGAGGGAAGGTTCAATGAAGCTTTTAGTGTCCTATTGGTTTCTGAATAGAATCCGGTCATATCTTAGACAAGCAAAACAGCTTGAAAAGTAATGCTTTTAGAACTGAAAAATTCAACCCTGAATTCACAATGTCTTCTTTTGTCAGAACTGCTGCTGTGGTTAGCACATTTTTCATTTAGCTGTGTCCCAATGTGTTGTGCTTTGTTTGTGATATGAGAGTGATCTAGGCCTGCTGTGTGATTTCAGGTTTCTGCCCTGAAGAACAGATTGAAGAAAGTCTCTACAACCACTGGAGATGGTGTTGCAAGAGCGTTTCTAAAAGCACAAGCAGCTTTCTTTGGGAGCTACAGAAACGCCCTGAAAATTGAACCCGTAAGTAGGCAATTAGTAGGCATAAGATGTAAATCTGCGGCTGTGGTGGAGAAAAAAACCTGACAATTCAAAGTGTAGCATAACCTGCTTTTCCTAAGGTCAGTGTGGTGGCCCTTTGGCTGACTAGTACTGAAAACAGTGTTCAAGTCTCCAAAATGAAAGAGGTGCAACGAGCATGATCCATCACACAGGGAAAAACGTTCTTATGGAAAGGTATGGGTGTGGCTTAGTTTTGAAGGCAGTCAAGTTAGAGGAGAGATGATGAAAAAGAATAAATTAATGAACATAAGAGGCTAGTGCGGAGCTGACCATTTCCTCCTCTGCAAAACCAGTCTCTTCATTGTGTTTTCATGTTAAAAGGTGGTGTATTTGGCATTCTCCTGTTCTTTGAAGATTAATGAAAAGATCTGGCCTGCAGACATGTGATAAATTTAATTTTAACCATGATATTAAATAGTTACATGGCCAAAAGTTGAACTATGGGTATAGTGTTCCTTGAGGATTTTAGTAGGTAAAGTCTGTCCAATACCGTAGTTTGTCTTGTTATTTTTAAAGCTAGGAGGAAAACGTAGCTTAGCCTGACTTTTAAAAAGCCCAGTTATCACCATCAAATAAGTATCATTTCAAGGATTCATATTCAGGTTTCAGAAATTACTTTTCAAGTCAGCACAAGTCCTTCCCATCTTACTGGGGCAATCTCTGTGTGTGGAAAAAATACATTTTATTGACTTGTATGTGTATGTCTGGGTGTAAGAACTGGGTTTTTAAAGCATCTCAGGTGAAATAATGGGAGGTATTTAAAAGGGGGTCCATATAAATGACAAAGATGGAACCAGTGAGGCACTCTGGCTGTGAGCCTCCTTTATCCCTGCTGGGGAGACACTGACTTCCCTCCATCCGTGCAGGCTTCCTTGTTCTCCAGTGCTCCTCCCTGTAGTTGCCAGGCAACTCTGGGAATATTGGTGTATGCTTTGCCTGGATGTGTGTGTGAGATTAACTAGTTAAGGGGCTTATGAAGGAAAATAAAAATTTAAATTGCTGTTCTGGAAATACCATCTGGTATTTTGAAGGCTGAATGTTAAAGATGAACATTTGAAATGAGTTGACAGTGGCACACCCCTAGAAAGTGCAAGTTTGAGGGACAGTTAACCTGAGGAAGTAGCAGAAATAGTTTTGTTTGCTTATCATTCCATCAAAGAAAACTTGTAAATATAGCTGCACAAATATGTCATAAAATTCACTTTAATAATCAGGAAGTGGAAAATTCCAGGGCTTTCTTTCCTAAGGCTTTTTGTAAATCAACAGTTTGATTTGTGATTATACCTTTTAGTATTAAGATTTAGATAAAGAAAATTTGCAAGTGTTTCATGTTCATGTATCACCTTCACTTGGATTAAGTGGGCATAAGCAATACCAAACATGAGGTGGTTCTTTGCATTTCATATCCTGTAACTCCAGAAACCCGACTGTTCATTTAAAATCGTTGATAATTAGAAAATAAATTCAAAGAAGCAGCAGCTTTTCTTCCATTCATAGTTTCTCTCTCATAAGACAGTTTAATTTCACAGACTATCTCATTGGTATGAGCTGACTTTTTGGGATAAATATTCTGTGTAGGCCCAGAATGTGTGACAGAGCAGCTCTTAATTCACATTATTATACGTTAGCATGGTAAGAGCTCTTATTCTGTTCAGAGGTTTTTACTCTAGACATACAAGGTTGTGTAATGTACATATAAATAGAACATGGGCAATGAGTTTCCTGTTGCCATGAACTTTCTGAGGCCTTTGGTAACAAAAATTGCATGAAAAAAACATATACAAGTAATACAGTTGGCAAGCATATTAATAATAGTAATATTTACTTGACAAAATAACTGATGCAGTGCTGGTTCCTACAGTGTTTCCCATAGCTGCACTAAGGCAGTTTTAAATGCAGAGGAGCATCTGTTGGGTGTGATGTACTCACAGCCCCCACAAATCTCTGTTGCTATTAAGTCCAGTCAAACACAGTAGTGGCTGGGTGCTCACTGGGCTGTACTGAGGCAGATTATCTCGGTGCATATGGCTGAAATGTCTACCAGTGACACCAGTGTGAGCATTTTATTCACTTGAATGGCTTTTTTCAAATTCACAATTTTTTTGCTGTTTGCAGAGGGAATGTTTTTATCTCTTCTAAATATTTAATTCACACAAGTAGGTCATCTTCAGCAGAACTATCTGTGTGATCACGAGTTGTATGTAAAGGTGCTTTGTAGGACTGAGCAGTTGGGGGATGTTGGGAAGCGAGGCTCAGATTTTCGGGATGGGAGCCGTGGCCGTGCACTTTCTTCTGCTGACACCTAGTGGTTCCAGGCATTCCAGTCGGACTCTCCCAATGTTTGTGAAGGACAACCCCCCACACCTGTGGGTCGAGTTAAGCTCCGGGTGGGGCTGGCCCAGAGCAATGAGGTGTGGGTGTGACCCAGCAGGATGTGGGAGCTGTAGGGCGGTGCTGCTGCTGCAGCCTCAGCCCTGTGGGGTTTGTTCCCCCTTGCTGTAGGAGCTGCACTCCAGGTTCTGCTGGGATGTGAAGGCATCACAAATGACAAGAGTTCTGCCTGTTCTCTGGCACTGCAGTGATTCTGGCAGGGGCTGGTACTTGTAGGAAATCACTGCATCACATCCTCTTAGTATGTTGTAAATACTCCTCCATGAGCTACACTTTTCACATGGAACTGGGCCCATGAGTACTGATACCTCCTTGCGTGCATTGGGAAGTACTGAGGATAAGTGAATCTCTTCAGTGAAGCATCAATTAATTTCTCTTTGTCTTCATGGTTAATTATTCAGTTTTATTCAGGTTTATTAGCCTGAGCAACCATTAGTTGTAAACGGGATAATTTCTGATTAATTTGAATTGTTTTGAAATGATTTGGTTTAAATTTAACCTAAATATTCCTTGGATGCATCCACTCTAGAGTAAGCAGAAAATCTGAGGCAGAGTCAGTGTGCTTTTCTATTTCCAAGCTTTTGATGTACTTCCATTGCTGGAGTTACTTTCTAATTTGTGAATTACTGCTCTTAATGTAAAACTACTTATTGAAACTCATAGATGTGTATTATATACTCAAGTTTTCACTCTGCTTTAGCTGAACTACACTGGATGTAGGAATGTATATTATGTGCACATTGCTGCCTAAGTTCTGTTATCCTGTCAAAGCCTGATAATTTATATTTGGGTTTTAAATAGAGAAGACCATGTACTACCAATTTTCATAACTGTAACTTTGATACAAATTTTCTCTTAATACGATGCAATTTGAGCAATGGTGGGGGAAGAAACCATTATGAATAGGAGGAAATAAGTTTTCTTTTTCAACGTAACACTCAATTCAACTTATGGAGATAATTAATGCATTAATTATTTTATATGAATCTCTAGAACAGGCACAATAAATGCCTTCAACAGTTCCAGATCCATGAGATCAGAGTCAGAAAAGTGGATGATATTTGGTGCAGAGTAAAAAAGCAAATGCCAGATGAGTCAAAAAGGAAATTTCGTTGGAATGTATGTGCAGTAATATAAAGCAAGTGCATGCTACGTACTGGTGCATAATTCATTTTGCAAAGGCTTTGTAGCATTCAATGCTTTATCTACTATGAAGTATGATTGTTGCCATGGTGAATTATTTTTTTAAGTTATTCAGTGGAAGAGTAAATAGTTATTTCCAACTCCTGGTAATTGCCACATCGCAGTTCCTTCCTCTCCATGGCCATCTTCTGCCTAGCTTCTTTTCCTTGCATGTATATTTTAAAGGCACACACACTGCATGTGGAGTAGATACTTCCCTGTCACCAGAGCTGTCTCCACAGTTCAGAGCTTTAGGAGTGTTTGTCCATCTGTAGAAAATATGAAGAAGGACGATCCCCAATGCTGATATAACTTGTGCACAGACCTGTTAAAATGAATCCCAAGCTGTAGGGGAAACAGTGAGTAGAAGCTTGTTAAATAAAACTTTTTGTTTCACTTGCAGTTTTGTTAAGTTTCTTTTAAAGTTAGTGCTGATGTATATAGCATCAGGAATTTTCTCCCACCTAGCTTTACTCTTTTCCTGTTCAAGTGGTTGAGCTCTCAAATCCATGCCTGTAGAGACAGTCTAGGGGTACCTAAATGACAGTAATTTCTAAATGGCATCCTGGTGACTTTACTAACAGGTAGGAGTAGACAATGAGAATCGCACTGACAGTGTGTAAGATCTCATTTTTTGTGATAAAAATGGAGATAAATTGAGTTTCTCTATATCCTGGGACTGAAATTTAAGACTTTTTTCTTCCTACTCTGAAGATTCTGTTTTATGACATTTTAAAAACCCAGGTTTTCAGCAATCTCCCTTAGAAGCCACCTGTAACTGTTGCTGTGTTTTGTCATCTATGGGAAGTGCCGAATCCACAGTCACTGACTGGAAAAGATTTAGTGGGGAAACACAGTTTTGTTTGTTTTCTGTGTAATGTTTGTTTTCATTTCAATTCTGTTGCTGTTTCCTCTTTGAGCCTTACTGTTGCTATAGACAAATTTCTGCTTTTGCTGTTTTAAACCTTAAAAATGGCTCTTTTTCTAACAAGCAGTTACTGTTCTTCAAAATGGCATTTATTATTCTACATCTAAGTCTGTTGAGATATACATATGTTAATGAACCTGAAAAGACATTTTCTTTAATCTCTTCTAGCAGTCTGGTATGTAGTAAATAGAATTGTTTTGTAATTTTCAAACTGTTATAAGATCCTATGTTATCTAATTCTCTATGCCACACTAAGGGGAGGTGAAGCCCAGAATTCTGAGGGGAAGGTAATAAAAAGTAATATTTGAGAAAGTTAACATACCCTCTGCTGATTGTGGATTTCTGGCAAGCAAACTTCCCTGTCCATCATACATGTTAAAGTAAAAATCCAGCAAAACCCAAATCAAAGCAAAAATAGCAAACACCCGCTGCACCCCTGCGCCCTTTAAAATCCGTTGTGGGAATGGTTTTGGGTCCAGGAACTTTGCCCAAAGTAGGGGATGGGGTGCTCAGCATCTCACCTTGCAGTAATAGCTGAAACGTGAAGTTCCTTTGAGGGTGGTGTCAGAATGCTGATGTACACAGGTCTGCTTTGAGATTATTAATGTTTACCTGCTTCATGCTGATGTTTAGGTTTTTGTGGTCACTTAGTTTGTGGAACCTTTGAGCAAGCTGAGGAGAACTGTCTTTGGTTTTGTTGTCTGAGTAACTTTGCAGCCCCCGTAGAAGTTGTGTGTTCAGCCATCAGCCTGGATCAGGTCACTCCGCGTCTTCTGTGGTGGTGCTGCAGAAATAAAAGGAGCTTTGTTCCAAAGCCTCTCAATCTCCCTATTACAGGGCAGGCTCTGCAGGGAGCAGCAGTCTGTGGTCTGTCAGTTTTGCTGTGTGAGGATTTGGATATTCACTTATTCGGCTGTGCCTCTCACACCTGATTCTGGAGTTTGTGCTCTTTGATGCACTTACTTGTTTTTGTTTCTTCTCAATTTGTTTCAAGCCTTTGGTTGTTTGTTTTAGGCTGACTAGTGCCTGTGTTTTCACTGCGTTGTCTCCTGATACTTCAGTTCTAATTGCAAGTGCACAGCCTCGTGCAAATGCCTCCATGCAGGAGAACTTGGAGATATTTCCTGAACTAATAAAGCGCAGGGGACTTGGAAGGGAACAATGAGGCATGTAAATAAACACAAAGCAGAAAATAACATCACCCTTGAATTCAGCTTCTGTGTGAGGTACTCAGTGTCTGTATGTTTTTTTCAAATGAGCTGTTATATCTGGTATTAGGAAAAAAAAGAACACCAACACACACAAACCCATGAAAAACCCCACCCCAAGGACCTTTCAGGCAGGTAGGCAAGGAGTGAAATGAACATTCTCAGTAGTGTGAGCAGCTATACAACTAAAGAGAAAGTATCACTTCCCATGACAGAAGATGGTGGAAGAGATTTTGGGATTTGGATTTGTAAAGTAGCCTTCAGTAGCAGATAAAGTTGATGAAATTATGATAAAAATTAGAATATTTAATCGGGGAAGTCATGCCACTCTGGGCTTTCATGATGTGTATTGTGTATGAATGGGAGCGTACAATTTGTACTGGTGTGGTACCAAAGGAGGCAGGTGAAAGGCAGTAAATCCCAATTAGCTGTAATGATTTGCATACCTGGGTGATGGAGCTTGTGCAGTGACACCTGGAATGTGATGGGGCTAAAGGAGATGGGGCAGAAGGAGCCCTCTGCTCATGAGCCGGGACTGACAGTGGGGTGTGGCTGCTTCCATGGCAGCCAGCACAGAGCCCTGCCATCCTGGAGAGCTGCACTTCCCTCGCAGCCACGGGAGATTCTGACACTGCCCTGGGCTTAGGGAACCCCACGTGTGCACTGGGAAACACAGAGGGGACCAAGCCCCCTTTCTGGTTTGGCTCTTGCATGGCATCAGAGCCAGGCAACTGCTTTTCATAAATAGCGCTGAATTTGCTATGGGCAGAGCATTAGTGAGACAAATTCTGGCTCATTGCCAAAATGCTGTATAGGCAAAACTTAGTCTCACACTGAGGACCACCTTTTTCTTCTTTATTCTGTTTTGGGGAACACAAAAATGTAAACCCTGCAGAGGGCTGATAAGCGCATTGTTCTTTAAGACACACACTATTTCAGTCTGGTAAAACGTCAAATGAAAACATTCTGTCCTTTCTTATCTTTTTCGAATTTAATTCACTGTTTTCTGAGCCTTTCATTCAGTGAGTAGCAGCTCTGGCAATGACAGATATTCTATTGTGACTGAAATATGCATTTTGTAAGTCATAACTTTACTTGGTATTTAAATAAACTGTGTATGTACAGCGTGCAAGATTTATGCAGAGCACAGCTGGAGGTATTCTGCTCAGAATTCCTATGGTTTAAAATGTCTCTTTCAAGTTTGAAAATGTGTTGTGAAGTAGATACCATTATGATAATTGGAAGTTCAGCTTCTCTGTCTTGCTCTATTATTTTTTTTGAATACAATTAACACATCACACACATTTCACCTGGTCTCTCCTCATTTACCTCTGACACTTCCTTGATATTTATTTAGACACATGTGGTGTCTTTGCTTTGAACTCAATAGTTGGTATATTCACTAGATTTTTTTTATAATAAACATTTTTCTCATTTAGAGATATACAATTAGTTTGTATTGTTAGAGAAAGGTATACATATTGATGTCAATTTAAGTCTTTTACTTGTTTGTTAGATGATCAGGCCATAAATTGTATAAAGATTGTAGAGAAAACTGTGATTACTCTCAAATCAAAATACCTGCTGTGAAGTTGCAGAAGCAGCTCATTTATTATAGTTCTCATGAGAAAACAGTACAGAGCAGATATGCACAAAGCTGTCTAGAGAAGAAATTAAAAAAATATATATGAATAATACATTTAATTTAGAATTGCTATATTTTCTTTCAGGTAGCATAAAGATGAAGCACAAATCTCAATGTTTAGTTTGAAATAAGCTTTATTCTTCCAGAGTCAGTAGCAATGCTTTTATTTCTGATAACAAAACAAAGACTACGTTTTGTTTTTAAAGTACAATCAAATTTTTAAACTGGAATTAATAACATACTATTGGCATAGTTTTTAACTAAAATAATGTATGTGGTGTGCTGTGTTATGTAATATGTATAAAACTGTCAGCAGCATAACACCAGTGGCTTCCAGAAGACAATTACAAATTATATCAGGTTTATCATTTTGAAAGGGAAAAAAAAAAAAAAAAGGATCTGACACATCACATTTCAGTGATCCAGGAGAAAAGAATGTGAAAATATGGTAAGATGTATTTCATTTATGGAAATTAGGCTTGGAGTTTTCTTTATTTCTTCTTTTTTTCATTTCATTTTGGTTTTAGGAACACTTCTAATGCTTGGAGTTTTAATAAGGGATAAGTCCAAAATCCAGCCTAAGTTTGACCCTCACAATAACACAGGAAATTTTTCTGGATTATTTCAATAATTTTAGCTGCACTTTGGAGTGAACTGGGGCTGTGATTCCTGTTTGCTGTCCCCTTTGATAGCTGTTTCCGTAGGATTTTCAGTAACTGTATTACTGGAGATGTCTGAGATTTGTAAGTTAGTTTATTACAGGAAAAAGCTATCATCTACCAAATAAGAATTCTTTTGCTTTGTCTTAAAATTGATCGACTGCAAGCTTTTCAGGTCCAAGACTTTTGTATGGAAGTTTAAAAAGTCCTCTCCAAAGGGAGTTTTTTGTTGACTTGGTCAGGGTAGTCAGGGCCATGGCTCAAGCCTTCGTTGTGCAGCTGCCTTTGCTGGAAGGCTGGGGTGCAGAACCCACTGGAACAGATATTTGCAAAGGACATCCATATCCAGGAGTGCTAAAGGAAATCAGGGGGTTCTTTCAAGGTACCTTGCACTTGGACTTCCAGTTTTCAAAATGCACATTTAAAATAATCTCTATAAAATACTCCTTAGAAGAGTGTGTGTGTGTGTGTGTATATATATATATATATTTTTTTTTTTTTTTTTTTTTTTATGAAATAATTCTGTAGTAAAATATTTCAAGTCCTGGCTAAGCTGTAAAGCTTAGGGCTGATAAACAAAGCATCTGAAGCCAAATGGCCCCTTAGCTAACCCCAATTAAAATAAAGATTTCATTGCGCTCTGTCCTGACAGAGAGGGAACATATTGTTGCCTTTAAGGGAGTTTGGTTTAGTTAATGAAAGAATTTATTTCATTTTTTCAAATACGGAACCTAATTAAATAAGTTTCAACTTGACTTGTAGTTGAGGACATTTTAACTCCTTAAAGGTTACTCTTGTGTCCAAGTGTAGCTGTCTTTTGAATAATTTCTGATGCAGTATTTAGGTTAGTGATGTATAGAATAAGAAATTTTATAGTCGATCTCATGTAACTGTTTGCCTGTTATATATATATCATAAATATATGTTGTTTATCCTTAAAGTGTTAAAGTTGTTATTGACATTACATTATTTCGACATATTACATTAATTTGGCATCAAATGTTACTGAACGCTAGTAACTAATACAGGATTCTTAGAAGTACTGTGGAAATGAAGGTGCCAAGAGTTTGCTTTGAGTGCACTTTAAAAGCTGTAGATTATATATGTACTTCGCTTACTCCTGGTGCTCAGTGAAAAGAAAAACATATCAAAGAATTATTTAGGTGAAGCTCTTCAAGCAGTAGTTAAAGTCTGTATGTCCAGAACATTTTTTCTTCGAGAGGATTAAGGGTGAAAATGAAAGCAATTTGTGAGGATTAGATGCGTGATTAGCTTGCCTTTCCTTAGGATCTGTCTGTACTTGCATGGGTAAAGCTCATCCCCCATTTGTCAACCAATAATTTATTACATATTTTCAACATATTCTCAAGAATATATGAAAAATAAAGAACACTTATCTCAAGATGCTTTCTCATTAGACATGAGAACATTTTACACCTGAAAGCAGTCAAAGAATGGGAATGCTCTTGGTTACCTGAATTTCTTGCCTAAAACTGAAGAACTCTTGAATGGTTGCTGTGTGTCTGGCAGTAAAACCAGAGGAGGTCCAGGCTGTGCTGAAGAACAGGGATGGTGCTGTTTGGCTTTGCTGTTTATACTTGGTCAGAGGAGTACCTGGAATTAACAGCACCTAACCAGCATTTACACAAAGGGAGGGGGCTTGTAAATTATTTGTTACAGAAACTGAGGCTAACCAAGGGAGCTCATGCTTAAAGGAACATTTTTGTTGTAGGAAGTATGTCAATATTCTCCTCAAATGTGTCTATCAAAGTTTAAATATGTTCTGTTCCTGAGCAATGGCCTCCACTGCTTAGGGAGGACTGCTTGATGTAAGAACATACATATGTGCCCCCTCATTTGGGGATTTTCAGCTAACATTGGAGCGTGTGTTCTCTTCCAAGTGTCACTTAATCGCATGCTCTCCTTTACGTGTTCAATGAATTGCAGTCCAGCTGTCTTACAGTGGGTTTTCAGGGTGAGCAGTGAAGCTGTCCCCAGAAAAGGACAACTGATTTCCCTGAGTCAAGGTTATTCCCAAGGCTTTTGACTACTTCTTCTTCAGGTCTGTGTGATTGTTGCCTTCAGTCATGGAGCTAAATGGTACTCAAACAATTCCTACCTCTGAGAGGAAATTGTATTTACTGAAAAGTAACAAAATATTGTTTAGGAGGGGTTTGCAGGGACTTTTTGGTTGAAAAAGAGTGTTCTTTGGTGTGGGTGTGAACATGAATGAAATTAAGGCTTAGATGGTACTGGGGTCCTAAAAATCTCTGATTGATTTGGTGTATGTTACAGATCCTGAGGTAACTGAAATGCAGTGCTGTTCTTTTCTGTGAATTTCTGCAGATCATTATAATTGTGTTTCAGAAATCTTAGTAGTTGCCAAATGTAACCAAAAATAAAGCATCACATTCAGCCGGAGTCCCAGATATCCTCACTCTGCCCTAAAGCCACGTTTCCCAGCCATTACCTTGTCATAGCTTATTGTGCTCAATTTTAATTAAATGTTAATAGCAATTTTGCAGTCAGAACTGACATGAAAGTTTTCCAAAGATTATTATACCCACAGGATATCTTTATTATGTGTTTTTCTTGTTTCTTCTTTTTCATTTTATCCAAGCCCTGTTCTTTGGAAAAGTCTTTGGTGATGGAGAACATGAAACAGAAAATGGTGCAGTGTCTTGACTGACAAGGGTCAGTTTACAACAAGGGCTCATCAATTGCATTTTATATTCTTCAAGAACATCAAAAACATACATGTTTGATAAGGATCTTGAGGTTTATTTGATTTTCCTTAGTGGGGTGTATACACTGAGTGTTCTACATTTAGGTTTCAACATATGGATGCTGAATCTTTAAATACAAAAAGGGCGTTTGCAATGCTGCAACCTGTAGTCCTTGTATCTCTGCCTTTAGGGGTGCTGTGTTCACAAATGGTAGGCACAGCTTATACTGTTGGATGTTGGATCACTGGTTCTTATTGCTGTACAGGAAGCCCTGCAGCATTAATTGGTTGTCAAATCCCTAAGAAATAACAGATTAATGTGCTTGATCACAGTGCCCTGTTTAGAAGCTGCAGTTTGCCCTCATCCCCAGCCTCTCCATGTAACACAATTACAGATGTGCATCCAGGACATTTAGTGGATTGCATTTCATTAATACAATTTGAGCAGACAATACCAAGTTGCTGTCGGGCCGCACTGACAGCTAATTACTGAAATGAAGGGTGTGCATGGATAAGGAACAATGGAGCATATCTCAGGAACAGGAAAGAGATGCAGAAATAGTGCCACATCTTGGAATCACTCCTCTGGACAGTTTGCTGTCTCTGCCAACCACCTTTTGTCACATACCTGATCATCGTGGGGAGTTAAGAGTTCAGGGAAGCAAAGGTTGTTACTGTTGATGAAAATGCAGTCTAGTTCTGGTTTGCCCTTCCCTCTGGTTAATTCAGACACTTGTACGTACTTACCCGTCTGCTGACCACACTTGCCTCTTGCTTACAGACATCACTGCATGTTTTCCCCATAGAATGTCCAGTCTGCTTATTTGAATCCCAGAGATACTGTGAATGTCAGTCAATTTTGTAGCATTGTTTACAGGGAAAGCTCTTGCTGACAGTTTGAAGGAGGAGGATCAGGAGTGACTCCTAATTGTTTCTTCCAGTATAAGAAACTACAAGCAGTCAAGTGGGGTTTCTAACAGCAACAGTTCAAGATAAACAAGGAGTGTTCTATGTAGGACAGACAGTAATCCTGCCAAGCACTTGATACTAAGGAAGCTTGTATTGTTTAGGGGAATTTGGAAAGATACCTGGAAGAAGCCTTGGTTCAGGTTTGTTTGATATGCAAACACGCCCTTCGCTGAGCAGTTCTGGACCTGTCCAAAAACACCTTGTGCATGTGTTCTTCTAGAGCAGGGGAAGCTGAAGCACAGGGCGTTCACTACTGGGCAAGGGGCTTCGCTCAGCATTTGTAAAGATTTCTATTGCCCAATGGGGTTTGGTCTTTACAGTATATCTGCAGAATTATTAAATATAATGGGATGCTGGCTACAAAGGAATTTTATCATCCAATTCATTCATCTGACATCTGTATTGTAAGATAAGGTGCTAGTTATTGTTGGAGATATTTTTTCTGTTGATGCTCAGAGAACTCTTAGATTGCCAGTGTGGCTTATCCATATCCTGATTGTAATGAGAGCCAGTCACTTCTGAGCAGCTCATGCTGTTTAGTCTGTGCGTCTCCAAATCCACGGTAACGTGGAGATAACAAATACTCTATTTCTTGTTGGATTGGAATTTAATCTAAAAATTTTTGATTCAAATCTGCTGCTTAGTTGGAGAAAAAAAGGGACAGTAGCATGTTGCCAGTAAAGGGTCTGTTCTGCCTGATGAACTCAAAAATTCATGTTGAGGTGCTGCAATAGTTTGCTATTTTTGCAATTCATCTTACAAAACAAGTTCCAGGTTGAGCTCTGCTTCCATGTATTCTCTCTCCATGGAAATTATGTCCTTTTACTCATTTCAAATTAGGTGAGTACAATGAAATCCTTATTTTACATATTTATTAACAAGGTTTTCATCCCTGTGGTATTGTAACTACCCTCGGTACTTCCTGCAAAGAAATTACACAGAGAGCTCACAAACCTTCAGGAGGTATATGTGGTCACTCTTTTTCAAGCATTACTGCTCCTATCTGTATCTTTCTTACGTGTTGCTCTATCAGCCCTTATTTTGTGCCGTTCCTTTCCAGAAGCTCTTGGTGGCATTGATTTTTTTTTTTTTTTAATTCTGAAATAAATCACATTAAAGGCCTCATGCCAAGTTTGAATCCCACTGGATATTCATTGTTAGAAAATTGATGAGTGAAGAAATGATGTCAACTGTGCTGTCTGGCACATAAAGGGTTAAAGGAATTTTTAGTCTCACCAAAAAGTATTTGGTCAGGTACTCAGGTGCTGGAAATTTTCTTAGCAACATCAGTCACCTAGGAACATTATCATCTGCTGTTCTGGGGTAGAGATTACAGAGCTTAATGATTACCTTCTATAAGCTGCAGCTGATGCCAGACTCTACCCCCTTTACACCTAATTAGCCTCATTAATGAGCTCTTCTGCTCTCCACAGAGAGGGCTTCCTCCTCAGAATAGGAGGTAAAAATACTTCACCCAGGTAGATGTGCTGAAACCTTTAATTATTGCCCACACCTGCAAAGTGTTGTGTGTCTGACAGCAATATTGCTTACCCAAAACTGCTTATTTACAGTGACCACAGCACCAAGCATTAACTCTTTAGCACCGACAGAATTGGTTTGAACCTTTGCAAGTATTTATAGAGGGTGGAAAGACAGGCAGTTGCAATTTAATGCTTAATCAAATTGGATGGGATTGGGGGGGAGGGAGGGAGGCAGTTTGTATGTGATGAAAATGTTTTTAAAAGTTTCTGAGTATTTTGTTTAATCATGAAAAATGAGCTGAAATTGATGTTGCATGTCAAATATAGCAATAGCAGAACCAAGAGCACTGTTAGGCAAGTTCCATTATTTAAACGATCAGCTTCTGTGTTTGAAGCAATGTAATTTAGTACTGCTAAAATGGAAACACGGAGAAATACACTTCTAGTGATCAATGGAGCAGGCAGTAACTGTGCTAATGAAGTGTTCAGGGTGATTCTGAGCCGTAGTAATTCTGGTCACTGTCTAGTGTAAACTTAGGGAAATTTAGTAACATTTTGTGTATTGGTTATTAGCAGTACTGCTGAGGCAGCTCTGTAACATTTTTATATGTGCCTTTGGGTCCCAGCGTTGTACCCATGTCCACAGCTGGAGCTAGTTGGTTAGTTAGTAACTCTTTCCTCTGTGGCCAGCATTCCTGAAGTTTCCCTGGGCCATGCCTGCTGTGAGCATTCCCAGCAGCCATGGTGCAGGTTCTCTGTGGTACTGGCAAGAATTGCTGTCAGGTCAGTTCTGTGGAGCCCTCGGCCGTGTGGGAGATGAATCTTGGGCTGCAGGATTCTGCGAGGCTGCAGGCAGCTGCACTCACAGGCTAGTCATCTTTCATCGTGAGTTTGAGGCAAGAAAAAATGTTTTCCTGGAAAATTCATCTTCTAAAATGAGTAGAAGATGTTGTGCCTCCTGCAAGGCATGGGCAGTGCCTGTATGAGTGAATGGGTTTTCCAGCGAAAGTGATGAGATTTCGTGCATTTTTGTTAACTGTTTCCCTTGAAGACGCTCTTAGCAGGCTGCTGAGCTAATGTGAATAGAAGCCTTTGAGTTAAAAAGGAATTTGGAACAGAGAACATGTATTCATGTAATTGAAAATTATTAACTGAAAATAGGGTCTCAAAGCTGTGAGGTCACCACAATAAGAGACATGATTTTTAACTATTCTTTTATTATTACTAACAATTCTTTTGAGTGTGTAGGGGAGCATTTGTTTTACTTTATTGATAATTAAAACAGCATCAAACTTCCCCACCCAAGATGGAATCATGCACTGTGTGAATCACAGAAATTCCTGTGCATTTTTCCAAGAATGCAGTTTGAACTGAATCCCAAAATAAAGCATCAAAATTAATGCTTTTTCAAACATATGCATCATATTTTGTCAATTGTTGGTGCTTCATATCATCGTTATATAAATGGGATGGATGCACCGCGTGTGGACTCTTCTGGTGGAAAGGTTGGCAGGTTCAGTTCTGTTTCCTCAATGGAAGCCGGAGGTTCCAGGGCAGATGAGAAGGACTTGTACAAGCTCCAGCTGATCTCGGAGGGCGTGTGGGTCTGGAGGGGAGCAGAGGCCGGCAGTCCCGGCCCATCTGCTCCCTGTCAGAGCGCGCAGCTGGCCCTGTGCCCCGGCCAGCCCGCTCCGGGCGCTCCCGCCTGGTCTCCACGACAACTCTGGGAGCTGCCGAACCGCTGCTCCCAGCCAGATGCTTCCCTGCACATGGGCTCTAATTAGATGGCGTTTTCCCCCTCACAAAGGAGTTGGGAATTTTGCATGGTTTCCATGTCAGAAATGTGTTGCGATAGGGTGGGAGTTGGGAGGAGCCATGTGGCCAAATCCGACGTGATTCCACTTGCTGCAGAGGTCTAAGGTGTGAGCTGTGGGTTTGCAGGAATGCACGACAATTCCTCTTGGCTGCTGCTTCATGGATGGAGCAAAATGTGGGGAAAGTGGAGAAAGGAAAAGTCTGCTTCCTTTTTTGTCCTCACACTGGATGCAACTTTCTGTTTATGGACATACCAGGGCAGAATTGGGGGACTGAGATCTGGCACTAAGTGCTTGGAAGACCCAGTGTTCCCAGGCTCTCAGAGGCGAGGTTTCTTTTTTCATTCTTGTTTCTACTTTTTAAAGGGTTTAAATAAGAACTGCAAGGTGTGAGATGTTGTGCAGGAGAGCCTGGGGACATGAAATCAAACCTAGCCTATAAAAATAATACTTTCTAATATGTCTGGATCCTGAGCCTATTGTGAGATGGGTCTTTTAGTGATCTGATGAAAGTGATAGAAGAGCAGCAGTTTTGATGATTATACTAATGTGTTTTCTGTGTCTTGCCTTCTCATGAAGTAAAATCTGTGCCTCTTTCTGACAATGGGTGAGAAAATGGTAAAAAAAGAGTGAAAAGTTCTCATTTATTTTAAAAGGGAAATGCTTTCCTTTGCTTTCGTTCATCCCTGAGGAAAGGCATCTTGGGCGGTTGTGTCCTGATGGCTCAGCTCTCTCCCTGGAGTGCCTTGGCAGATACAGAACAGACTGCTGCTCTGGGACAAGCAGTACAAGTGGCCTTGGAGTGGCAGATTCCAACTGTCCCCAGAAGTGGATGCTGTGGCATTTCTTAAGAGTGTAGTGACCAAAGTTACCAAGTTATAGTCTCACCTATATGATGCATAACAGTGAGCACACACGTGTGTGTGCATTTATGTATTCATCATTGGCCACTTAAGTTTCCCCAGAGACCTGTTCGTGACTCGGGCAGGAGGGAATGGAACCTTTTCCCAGTGTTCCTAATCCAGTGCCCCTGGTAACCTCTCTCAGGGGACAGGACCTGCTCTAAGGTGAGTCTTTTCTGGCTGTGTTTTTCCATGGCAGTAGTTAAGGCTTCCTCACCAAGTTATCAAGTGGCATAACACAAGGCCAGATCCACCCTCAGTGAGTTCTACTGTAGCATTTCCTTTGCCAGTTACTGTGTAAAGGAGGGGGCACTGCAGGCCCTGTTTTTACATCGTGTACGTCAGTGGATCTGCCAGAGACTGGGTGTATCTAACTCAGTGCAAAATTAGAGTTTCATTCCATTATATCCATTTTATTTACAGAGACAGGGGATTTGTTACTTAGCTAAGAGAGTGGGATTTTATGACCTCTCTTCATGACTAAGGCTTCTCTCATGTTGCTTTAGTGAAATTAAAAACAGTTTGTTCTCCTTCTGCATTTATATCAACATCTAAATCTTATAGTAAAATATCTTGCTCTTCAAAATAGCTGTTTCTTGAATGTGGTTTTGGGGATCTTGACAAAGGAGTCGTTTACATCATGCACAAAAACTTATTTTCAACTTATGTACTTTATCTGGAAACTTCATTGATTTGGATGAGTTTGGGCTTTTTATATGTATCTAAGAAATCAAAAGGAAGGAATATATTAATATTTGTGATCTTAAGGCATGTTGGTCATTCGTAAGTCTTGGCCAATGATTTGTTATTTCTGCAGAGATATTTTTTCCTATTTTAACAAAATACTTCATGTTCTACTGATTTTTAATAAATGAAGCAAAAATAGCTCATGGTTTATCTGATAGGCGATACTTTGTGTAGATTGTTTTTCCAAGCACACTTTTATATTTTGTCATAGTATAAAATAACTCATATAAAGAATTGCACTGCAATTTTTCTCCTCTTCTGAATTGTCACTAATATTCCACAATAGTTAGAATAGAAAAAGGCCTTTTCATTGCAGGGACCCTGAATTGGCAGCTGCTTTGCATGCCGAATGTCCTGGCTTCAATGGGAGCATTGCTCATGGAATGATTGCAGAACCAGGCCCTGAAATTACCTTGCCAGCTAATGATAAAATCGCATGCGGGCCACAGGGGTTTTTGTGGAATAAATATAAGAGTGGAACAATATCCAGTACACATTATACCAGTAATTTAAAGCATATTCAGGACAAAGAGAGAGTTCCCAGTGCAGGCAGCATCATAGAGATTTGCTGTATCTGATAAAGATTAGGTTTTTCAGCTCATAATACCATACTATTACTTTCCTTTTGTTAGTCTTTCAACACCTACACTCCTGCATTGACACAATATCAAGTAGGAAGAGGAAGAATAGCCTTGTATTTAAGGGACTGAGCAGGGATTAAAGAAATTTCGGTTCTTTTCCCTGGCTCTGCCAGAGACTTTTGTGACCGTGTACAAGTTACTTATTATTTTCATGCCTCTATTCTTGATCTGTGAAATGGTGATTTTTTTTTTTCTTTCTTTTTCCTCCCAACCCTAAATCCTTTCTTGCTGGCTTCTTTGCACTTCATGTGCCAGGCTTGTTGCTTGAGTCCCAGCTATGAAGATGTAGCAGTTGCTTAGGGATAGGAAGTGTCTGGCTGCTGTAGATGATGAAATCAGGGCAGGCAATGGCTGGAATTAACCATGTAAACATTTGGAAAGCTGGCTGGCTTCATTACAGTGAAGTACTTTCATTAGTTGTGAATATGTGTGTGTCATTTTACTTTGTCTAACAGGAAAATGCCAGGTATCCTGATGAACTAACGGGGTTTGAAAGGAGAAGCAAAACCATTGCTCTGTCATGGAAGTTTTTTCTGGTTACACATTTTTTGACAGTTTCATCTTTTATTTGAAGTTGCTTTTGTGCTCTCATGCTGTGTCTCTACCAGAGGCTGTATACTGTAGTGAGGAACAGGAAAAAATATCTGAAACTGGGCTGGTGATGGAGCTGTGCACTTACGTGAGACACTGAGTGTTTGGGCAGTGCAGTCTGCATTGGTAATACATGGCTGTAAAACGCTTTTCAAGATTGCACTTGGCAATAATCATTTATCAGAACTGGTAGTCTTTTTTTGAACAGAGCCTGAATGTAGTTTTCTTTAGAAGACATGTGGTCAAATCTCTGAACATGTGATTTCTTTGTTCTTGAGTTGCATCTTGAGATGCTAATAAAGCTCTGATATCATTCACTTAATGCGGAGAGTTTGATCTCTGCTTTTTGGATTCCATTATGACTGAGGTGGATGCAAAGTGCTCTCTTGTGCTGAACATATGGACTGGTTATGGGAGGTTATTTGTCAGTGCAATTGCAAGCTGAACAAGCCAATGTCCTATCAGGTGTATGTCACCAATTTCAGGTTTTCTTTATGGAATCCCACTGGCTGGCTGATGATCCTTCTTCAGCTGTGATGAGCTAATCTTTCCCTGACATTGCAACCACAGTTCTGGAAAAGTGTGCAAAGCAGTGCCTTGCCTTTGGCTGCTGCTGTACCTGACACAGACACATACATATCCAGATCATTCTCCTGTCTTGCTTTCATTATAATTCTGGATGGAATTAAGGATGATGAGTCCTAGAATATCCCTACTGGCTTTACTTTGTCATTTGCAGCATAACCAGTGTCAGTACAAGATGTGATTATTTGCAACATCAGGTGGTAATAATCGGGTGATATGTGACTGGCTTGCATGCCCTTGGTTTGCTGTGTATTGGGGGGTGCTAGAGTGACACTGGACTTGCAGCTTGTCCGCTGTCATGTGGGCACCTTGTTGTGTGCCTTTAAACCCTGCCGTGTTTCACTGCGTGGTGCTGAGCAGAGCAGCTCAGGTTGGTGTTTGTTAGCGCGGCTGTGCCGCAGCACCCACGCGCTCTGAAGGCATGCACGGCAGCACAGAATTCATTACCTGCGCCGCATGCTGGCCATGCTCATGCACACACATCGCTCCTGCCTTCCATGACACAACTCTGAGAGTTGTCTAAACAAAGTCTTCAGCTTTGGCGTCTTGGGGTTGGTGATCTTTTCACTGGGTGTTTTCCCCCTCTTAGAATCAAGTTTTGTGAAATCTTTGCTTGTGTGAGGGATTCTCACTGTTGACCTAATTTGACCCCTGTCTTTCTTCCCTTGCTGTTCTTTCCAGCACTCACGTGCTGCCTTCAAAGCACTATTATCCAGGTGCATGCTCCTGCACAAGTGGGGGTAGTTGGATTTCCGTGACTTGTCTGAGCTTCTGTGTCTTTCCAGAAGCATCCTTTGCGCTGTCCCTTCTTCCACGTCCTTCTCTCATCTGAGCTGTCTTCTGTCCCATATATTTTAGTCCTTTATATTCACTCTGAAAGTTCCTGCCATAACCTGTGAGCTGAGGAAGAGCGATTTCCTTAAAATATGAGGGATGACGGTGAAATTTTTTATGGTGTAACTAAACCAATTTGGGCTTTATCTTTTAATTTGTGTTACGGCTTCTTAAAATAAAACAGCAGGTTCCCTGAAACTCTAGAGCAGTCTGAAATAAATCCTAGACTCCTTTTGTTTTCCAGTTGCTGCCTTAAGTAGTTTTAAACATTATTTTAGAACGTAACAGAATTCCAATTTGAAAATAGGTCTGGCAGCAGATCAGATGTGGACTGAAACTTTTCAGCTTTTTAAGAGGCCATGAGATGCAGCACTGCCCTGATGAACTTCATTATGCCAGATGAATATAAAATAGTCATATAAAGGGAGATTTGCAAAGACATAAAGAAAAGGCACCTATTTTTTCAGTGCATCTGGGAACCTTAAATCTTAATCTTATATTTTGAAGTTTCTTCTCTTAAGAGAAGATTGCAGATTAAATGTGTACATTTTTGTAATAAAAATAATTCTGTGATCCAATCTTGAAATAGATGTGAATTATCTGTAACATTACAGATCAAGTCAGATTCCTCATGGAGTCATATTGTGCACACATTTAGAGCCTTTGCAGTGCAATATTTTAGCCTCTGTTAGGCATTTACAGTTGGAGAGGGGATTAATGGATATTTAAGGTGTTGATGAATTGAGGCCTAAATTTTAATTGTTGGAACCAGCAAGTTTAGGAGTTGATGAGTTTTTCAGGACAAGTTATTTTATTTTTTTCACATGCAAACAAGACCATTCATTTTACAACATATCTGCAGTTCTGCGTGTGTCCCCTCATGTATAATGTCATTTGTCAGTAAAAGCAGAGCTGATTAGCTTTATAATTTACAGTTAACCAGATCTGTCAGGGAAATGGTCTTATTGTCCAGCTTGTCTTTTTGTCCTGAAGCTGTGGCTGGGGGTGGAACGGTGTGTGCACCTCGGGGAGGTCAGCGAGGGTGGAAGGCACTAATGCATTCTGAGCTGCAAAGCTCACGCTTGACCTCGATGATTAAAGTTTTTCCTGTCATCCAGCAGCAGTTGAGCCTGAATTGTCTCTTAAGAAGTCAAAAGGTCTAATCAACCTAATGAACAAACTCAATCATTAGTACTTTGGGAAGGAAGTGTGCTACCACTGCTGGTGCCCCAGCTGCAGGGTGTGTGTTGATGGGGGCGCAGGAGGAGCTGCTGGAGGTACAGCGGGGCACAGCCCCCTCCCCTTCACAGGGCTGAGCTCGTCCCACAGTGTCCACGCTCTACTCTGGCCATGGGGGAAATTTCACATTCTTGTAGGTGATAGGAAGGGCTGTTTGTTTCCTTTGAAGGGTTTTTTAAGTGAAGATTAAACAAAAGCTAAACCTTCCTTGGGTGAACATCTGTGCTAGTGAGCTAATCTGCATTTTTCTTTACCCATTCGTCCCAGCTCTTTTCACTCAGATTTCTCTGACGTGGATAAAATATGTTTCAGGGATCCTTTGTTACATTCCAGTATCTGAAGTTAATGGGAAAGCCTTTTTCATACTGGTCGAGTAGATGAGAGCTGTTAGTCATTTAAACGCAGTAAAACCTTTCAGACAGTGGACACCTCGGCTTTGGAGCCAGAACCTTTGTCATGTGTGTCCTGGAGACTGGCACCAGTGTCTTGTATACACACACATACCAGCCAGACCTGTTTTTCCAAACATTTTCTCTGTTTTTTTAATAATGTAGTGTCTTATAATTCTTTATTCTGATGAGAGCAAAGCCACAGCGAAGAAGAAAAAAGTGTTTTTTTTTCACACTCATGCTTCTTGCCTGGAATGCATGTAGTGATTTGGTTTTCCCTGTAAATAGAGTAAATCAAAACCAGGCTATTATTTTTAAAATAAAATACCCTGAAACTGTAATTATCACGTAAGAAACCTACTTTTTTTTCCAAATCTATGGAAATTCACTGGCTCAAGCAAGGGGTGACAGAAACTCTTGTAAGAAAGTGACTTCTTCCCTCTGTGAAGATGCACCCTGTGCTTAGGCAGACACGTGCAATTGATCCTTGTCCTCAGTCATTTTGGTGGTCTTGTTGTCTTGATTTTACACAGCCAGTGGTAAATGAGATTGCTAATTTAAAGCTTTCAGAAACAGAATGACATCATCCTTTTAATGGGGATGCTTTAAGATTTTTTGCTGTCTAATGTTAATTTTGAATACTCAACAGATGAAGAGTTCAAATATATTTGAGTATGAGCATCCATAATAATTATACATCAGTATAATGTAGTCCTTCTTTGTTACTTGTTTTTAATTCAATAAATATATTTGCTTGCTATGTTGTGTATTTGTAGAAGTGTGGAGGAAATTGGTGTCCTTATGGCGGATACATAGCAGACTTCAGCATTACCATAACTCATTAAAATCAGATAAAAGTAGAGCTGCAAAACAATTTCTGTCTTTTGCCAACAAGATGGTGAAAAAGGGAAATTCCACTCCTCCGATACGAGTTTTTCAGAACTGTGGACAGAACAGAGTGGACATTCCTGACCTCTTTGTGCTGGGTCTGCTGAGGCAGATAAGCAGAGTATACATCAACAGAATTCACATGACTATGTCATATTTTGGGGACAGTAAGTAAGATTAGCTTTTTGAATGATGAAAGTTCTTCAGCTTTAGCAAAATGTGTGTAAAGCCACTCTGGTTTATTTTGATAATCTGCAATTTTCCAGCCTGCTTTTCCATCCTGTGGCTGGAACCTACAAATAAAGTGCAGTTTACTCAGTGCTAGGTAAGGCCTATGTTACTTACCTGTTTACTTTGGATGGGAAGAAGGTGAGATGGAGGCAGTGGATTCAAATGGACTCAGTCAAGGCTGTTTGAGTGTTTAATGCTCTGAACTCTCCAGGGTGAACCCATCACTTTCTGTGAAGAAGCATTCGTGTCCCACCGTTCGTCTGTGATGAGGCAGTTCCTGCAGAACGCCATCCAGCTGCAGCTCTTCAAGCAGGTACTGCCTCCAGTGCTCTGTGGGGAAGCAGATTCTGTAACAATTCAGGTGGTGTTTGGAGGGCTGTTTCTATATCCCTTGGTCCTGTAGTGCAGCATCTCAATTCCTGCTTGCTGGCTTCTCTCAGACTCAGGTGCTGAGGCTTTCTCTGTACTGAGAGGTGGATGGGTTTTCCCACTAATGGTCTCTGAGCCCAGGGTTTTTTCTTATCTGAGCATACCTAGACCCAAGTATCTACTGTAAACTTTGTCCAGAAAGCATATTCCTGTTGAACACAGAATTACTGCTTTAGGGCAGCTGAAAATATGTACATGTAGCCAAGCACGAATGCTGGTTTTTAGCAAAGCCACACACCTTTGGGCAGTGGTCAACATTAGGCCAGTTTGGGTGGTAGTTTCATTCTATTCTGAGTCCCTACCCAATGCAAACACTGAGGTTATTCCAGCTAATGAAGGATAAAGTCTTTCTGAAAAGATGAAGAACGAGATGGTTGATGTGTTTCTGTCTTTTAACGCTGGTGCAGTTCATTGATGGACGTCTGGATCTGCTGAACTCTGGGGAGGGCTTCAGTGACGTGTTTGAAGAGGAGATAAATATGGGAGAATATGCAGGTAAGAAATATTTTAAGGTAATTTCAGACACTTTTGTTGGCTTACCATTTGTGGATTATCATGATGTGATTGGTCATTGCTGCCAGGTAAGTAACTGAGGCTTAGTGATCCTGGCAGCCTGAAATGTCTTAAATTTTTGTTCTTTCCTCTGTCAAGAACTTTGAATAATGTATTGTAGTCTGAGTATGCCTGTTCAGTCTTACAAAACCTCAGCTTTACCACTTAATAAAGTATAACTAAAAGAGTTCTTGCATTGGACAAAGAATCTTGGCTTTACGCAGAGACACCTCAGATTTCTTTTAGTGAGCTTAAAAACATCTGTGTTCTCAAATGTGTGAGACAGCACAGAGAAAATAGGAAAGTGTAAATCTCTCATCACTATTATGTTTTCTCCTAAAAGAAAAGGCTGGCTGTCCTGTTCTGTCCATGTTCCAGAACCCCTAAGTGCCAACACTTCATGTTTGGAGCTTGTTTCCTGTTCAGCAGAGGGTTTCATTTTGTTTGTTTGTGTGTTTGATTCTCTGTAGGTAGCGACAAACTGTACCACCAGTGGCTGTCCACAGTGAGGGTAAGCACACGAGATCCTGCCAGACACCCTGGAGCTGGGGTTGGCCCATTGAAGATTTTCATCTAGTGACAGAGACAGTAAATCTTAAAGCTGTTTACATCTGATGGCCTATAATCAAATTTGATCTCTGGAAATGTAATTCTGCACTGAAAATAGGAAATACATTAGCTAGGGTTTAATTCCCTGGATTTTGCCCTTCTCCTGGGTTTTTCAGTAAGGTGCTGTACAGCAATAGTCCATGGGGTGTGGCAGGGGTGTAAAACACCAGCCAGACAAACAGATTATTGCATCTGGTGTATCACTGGCTCATCACTTTGATTATATTCATCACATGAAATTCAGCTTTTCAGAATTAACGTTTGTGACTGGAGTTAGATTTCATTTTCCCTCAATTTATCCCTTTATCAACTACTTGTATCTTAAAAAGGCAGCATGTATGTGATAAACAGGACTGTGGGATGAGGGAAAGCAAAAGAGCAAAGTAAAAGCAGATCTCCCCTCTTCAGATTGAACGTACAGGCTGTCCTGGGACAGAGTCTCTGCCTCACACACTGTGTTGCTCAGGGTACTTGTGTCTTAAACTTGTTTAGGATTTTAATGCAATGTACAGGACACCCCTGAGGGTGAGTGGAAGCACAGAACAGGGTTTGTAAGACATGTAAGATAAGGGCTCTTGGCAGACACCCATATTTTTCCTTGGACAAGTGCTGTATAAAATAGAATTGGGCAAAACAAGAGCAACATTCAGTCTGGTTTTCCTTGGGCCTTTTTCTTTAAATTTGACCTTTTCATACTCAGCTCTGCTAATAAGCATAGTTAGTGCTCTGTTATTTTAAGTTAAGAATGGTGGATTTTAGATTGCTGTTTGCTTTAAAGAGCTTTGATAACGTTTCTTCCCTTGTTACTATAATTACAGAAAGGAAGTGGAGCCATTTTAAATACAGTAAAGACCAAGGCTAACCCTGCCATGAAGACTGTCTATAAGTTTGTAAGTATTGAGTACTGGCTTACTACTGAGATAAGAGTCTAATTACAATTCTGTTCTAACCTTTCAAATGAGACTCAAGACTTTACATCCATTTTTATTGGACTCACAGAATTACTCAAAATATACATTCATTCGAATTTCAAATTTAAATGAAAAAGTCATTTTGAAATTTAAACTCAATTGAAATGCAAAGGACAATGGGAACTTGTGATTTCTTTTGAAAGTACAGATGATAAATTCCATTTATTATATAGAACACTTTCTGGGAAATAGTGCCTGTGTGCTCTGCTAGGCAGCTCTACCATCTCATCATTGCTCTGTTGGAAATCATTGTTACCTCAGCTTTCCCTGCTTGCAGCTTCACCAAAAGAAGGGAATCCTCTCATTTTCCAAATTGTTTCCATCTTTTCTAAATGTCAATTAATTTTCCCTAGAGATTTCTTATACCTGCTTATTTAGAGCCCAACTTACTGAGTTATTCTTTAAATGGACGTGTTTTCAGTGCTGTTAACAAACAGCTGGTGTGTTGCTGTGCTATCGTGTATGGCTGCCAGCTCCACTCTGCCAGATCAAACAGCACAGAAACAAGTGAGGATTTCTTATATGCTCAATTCTGGGAAATAATGCTGCAAAAAGCATTGAGATAACCATTCAAACTTGGGGTTTTTGCTGCCTTTCTCCAGCCTGAGAGAGAGGAGTAGGATGAGATTGGCTCTACTAAATGGAACTGGCATCCAGAGCACTGCAAGGAGCGTTTGCAGGCTCACTGCCAGTGTGGAAGAATAGAAGTTTATAGCAAAGATAAATACTTACAGGGGAACAGTGAGGCTGTGGAATGCAAAAAGATGAAAGATGGCTATGGCTTCAAAACAGGGAAAACAACGTTTTTGTGACAAAGGTGGGGTGGTGGTTTTTGTTTATTTGGGGTCTCTTTAGCTCTCTGTTTGTTTTAGTGTGTTTTCAGTATCTTGTTACATTTTTTTATTGCCGTTTTTAGTAACTGAAAACAAACTTAGTCACTGCTGGAAATAGAAAGGAATTTTAACTTAAATTAATTTTTCATGCAGGCAAAAGATCATGCAAAAATGGGAATAAAAGAAGTGAAAAACCGCTTGAAGCAAAAGGTACTTGAAGTTCTTATTCAAAATGTATAAGCACCACATCTGAAATCCTTAGCCACTGAAAGCATGATGTGATCAATAGGAAGCTGTTTGATACAGTGTTGTTAGCACACTTCAAAATGCATTACCAGCTGTCCTGGATTTTTCACACTTATAAATATTCACAGACAAAAAAAAATTGTCTTCAAATACATTAAAGCTCTGACTTAAACCCACAAAAGCCAGAAAATTGAGTGTCCTGTTTGTAGTGGTCCTGCTCCTGTCCTTCGTGCTGGGGCACTGTGGAAGGGGACTGCATGTGGACTGGGAGCTCTTCCTACAGCTCTGGCAGTGAACTTTTTGCAAATGGCAAATTGTTGTTATTTTTGCAGTAGTCAGTCAGGAAAAATAACATCATGTCTGTCTGCCATTGGGAAGGGTATTTCTGCATTTCTTGAATGTCTATTGCAAAGTTCAGACAGGAAGGAATTTATTAGAGTTGGTGTCTTTTGCCAATTGGAATTATTGAAGGAAAAAATACTCAGACTGTTTGCTGTTTCCCAAATCTGTGTGTTTGGAAACAGCACAATTCCAAACTGTTCCACTGTGTTTGAGGGATGTGTTATCCAATGCCAATTGCTCCTTATAAACCACAGGTATAGTTCACACTGACACACACCTTATGAATAGATGGGTAACTCTGCCCTGGGTTATTGCAGATACTCTCTTTATTCTGTGAATCGGAGCTCTCAGTCATCGGGGGAGGCAAGACAGCCAACCTGCTGAGAGAACTGAAGTTCTTATTCAGAAATTTGTATTCAGTTTGTCGCATAGGAGTTTGGGTTTTGTTTTTTTTTAATCTGTGCTCTCTCTGTAAATTTCTTCTCTAAATTTCTAGCCCATCCTCTTAAGTTGGGGCTACAAATATGTTGGTGGGCAGACAGAAATGCACCTGAGCCTGTCGCCAGCCTGTTCCTCCAAAGGGGTTTCTGTGCAGCTGGGCTGCAAAGCGAGGAATTACCTGTGTACATTCCAACTGCTGTTCCCTCTCTAAACACTCCAGACATTGCTGTAGATTCTTGGGGAAGATAAAGTTGCTTCAGATGCCTTTATGCCATTTTATTTTATTACACTAAGTTATATATGACCACTGTAGGTATAATTTGAAAAGAATAAAAACATGAAGCAGTTTTCTTGTACATGGATTTCCTTATGTCATTCCATGTGTTTCATTTCTGGACATAACCTTCCTAAATAATAAAATGTTTGGCCTTCTCTCGTGTGTTTCTAAAGCAGTTGGAGCTGTGTAACATGACCAGATTTTTTCCTGCATTTTAAATGCTAATAGAATTGTGTGCTGTTGTGTGACATTTGTATACGAGGCTGAGAAAAGCCTCATTCAGTCATTGCTTTGTTTTATTATTTTTGTTGTCCTCCTGGTCTGTCAAGCAGCAAGCTTCTCTTTAAAAAACACACATAACATTTACAACTTAATGGCCCAATTTTGTTTCACCTTCCTTATTATGTGGTGTTTCTATAAGTGAGATGCTTAAACATGATTGTTCAACATAGGCTTTCACAAGAGCTTAAAAGATTGCTGTGAGTAGTTGACACACACTGCTCTACCTCTCCTTCCTTTATTATTCTTTCCTTTTCTATCCCATCCTCTTCTCCACGTGAATGCAGATAGGAAGGTAACTCTAAAATTAGGGATTGCTCGGTTAAAAGTGATAAAAATAGCAAACACTGTTTTGGTCACCCTCATTTTTAATCTAAACGTCTGTGCTGCTCCGTTATGGGTCTGTTATGCACGGGTCTATTAATGCATCCTCTCCAGTTTTATGTAAGAGCATTGGATTCGTCCTGTGTTTCCTCGCTAGCATGTGTGAGTGTTAACTGTCTGACATCCTGGTATCATTAAATGCTTACTTTTTGCCAAATTTGGGATGCTAGTCTTTCATCTTCTAAGAGTAACCTAAGGTTATTTTTAAACTGAACTTACTATCCACTGCATTTTAACATACTATTTTCCATTATTAATATAGAAAGTCTGCAGGCCCCTGGTAAGGAAAAGTCAAATATAAACATCCCTTTTCCAGTTTTTGCTGCCAAATCTGAGCAGCTTCTGTACAAGATAGAATTTAAAAATGCAATAAAGCTGGAGGTCTGCTTCCTCCAACTCTGCATAGCAATGGTGACCTCTTAAATATAATCAAGAGCCCATTTTGCCCTTGGTCTGCTCCAGTCTTGGGTTTGAATTGCAAATGAGAAATGCAGGATTGACCTGTTGAGAGGTCACTGTGGTGTGTGTAAGGTCCTTCTTTAATATGATAGTGGAGATTGAATGGGGCTCCATTTCCATCCCTTGTTCATTTGTGGTGCAGTATTTCAAAGCAACAGAAATAGTTTTCAGAGGATTCTTATGAGTGAGAGCAAATAATTGTTAATAGATACAGCCTGGTAGCTTTATTTTATATCTGATACCGTTCTTTTTTCCTTTTTTTTCCCTCTTTTTTCTTTCTCATTTCCCTTTTTGTATTTTCTGCAAAGGCTGCCTTTTTCCATCTCACAAATGGACTGTGGTGGTCAAGTCCCTCCGTTAGTGGCTCATTTGAAGCTTAACTGCATAGAATTAGGAAGAAGGAGGAATATGAATGGTACCGTCCTCAACTTTCAGTCAGGAGAATGGAACTTACTGAAAGCTCTGGCTAAGACAATTTATATAAATGGTTGGGCACTTGGCATTAATGTATTCAACATTATTTTCGTTCCTAGAGCCCTGTGTGGCTCTAGTTAATGCCTGGTATTCTAGAAACAGCTCATTTAGAGCTTTATAACATGGCCTGCACAATGTTCAAGACGTTCAGAATGTGTTTTGCTCCTCTCTAGCCAGTGTTTGCACTCCATTACAAAATTTAAGATCAGGTTTCACTGTTTTTTTAACTTAAATGTGTTTTCATTGAAGGTAGAAAAACTTTTGTGAAGCAGGTTTTGCTTTGAGAGTGAAGCTGTATTGATGATTTGTTTGCCTTTTGGGGATGATGAAAAAATAGAGAGGAATCAAATAATTTAATTCTAATATTTTATTAAGCAATTAAAAAAAAAATATGTTGTGTTTTCTTTGGAAGTCTGTGCACCAAACAGTGGAAGTAGGCTTTAGGAACATGTTATCTTTTATATGCAATTATATCATCAGAGAAGTAGAGCCAATCTATAGCAATAAAAGCTCAAGGATTTGCAGTGATCGTTACACATCTGAGAGGATTTTGCTTAATGGCTTAATCTCTCTATCTTTTATCTCCTCCCATTCCTCTCATGTCCAGACTTTTGTGTCCTTTTTCCATTTTTTGGGGAATTTGCTTGGGAAGGTGCTTTGCTTTCCATTGCTTCCCAGGTGTGTGCTGCCTTGATTGGAGCCACAGCTCCAGGCAGGGCTCTGCCGGGCCGGGAGCAGCCCTTGCTCAGTGCAGGTTGGGTGGCCCTGGGTGTGCTGGAGCTTCGGCAGCTCCAGGCACCTCCACCCCCACAGAAAGATGTAAATAGGGTTGTGTTTAGTGTCATTACAGGGAATGGTGTTGCCATAGGCGATGAGTCCAAAACTGAGTGGATCCCTTGGGGGCTCAGTGCTGTCTGGAGCTGGAGTAGGAATTTGACAGGCACTCAGGTTTCTCGTCATTGCCTTGTTTTGGGGCTCTTTGTTACTAATTCGGAGGACTTTGTTGTACCTTTTCAAGACAAGGTGGCATTGTGCAGCTGGAGGGTGGGGGGGGGGAGGGGGAAGAAAAAGTTTTTCTCTCTCGTTTGACCTTAGCAAGTGTTAATTCCCCACGATCCTTATGCCCATATTGGGGAACCACTGCTCTACCAGCTGGATCTAAAGAGGGGTCTCAGCTCCTCTGTGGAGCAGACAAAGCCCCTTAGAAAGTCCATCCAGCTTTTTGTTTCATTTGACCTAAACACATTAGGTCAGTGTGTGTCCAAAGGAACCATTTCTAATTGGCCATCAGCTTACACAGCTCATTATTGTACCTGAGCGAGCCGGGGGCTCGCAGGGCCGTGTCAGAGGTCAGGGAATCAAAGCCCTGCCGGTGGCAGCAGCCACCCTCAGGTCAGCCTTACAGAGCTCCAGCGTGTGCAGCCTTCTCTCCATATTTACCCAGCATTATTTCCTTGGCATTGTTGCAGAGATGTAAGGTTTGGGGCCCACTGCGTTACAGACTGTTTCTCAACTCACTTTCAAACTCTTTGCTCCTTCTCTGATTCCTGGTGTCTGCAGGCCTTTGTCTTTTTCAAAACCTGTGTTACACACCCCATGCCTGCACTTGCCAAGTCCTCTAACCTGGGCTGGTGGGTCACTTCACTTCTGGAGAGGAGACCTAATGTCAAAGCAAACAAAAAGTGTTCTGCCAGACAGCCCTTGGTGTTGTACCCTCTCCTGGAGGCATATGTAGTACACACAGACTCCAAGATGAAATGCAAAGCTAACTGAGCTCTGAGTTCCATCTCTCCTTGTCACTTCCACCAGTAATTGTTCTGCTATGGATAATTCTGTGCAGTACATAAATGGAATTACTGTCTTCATTTAGGTTTACAATAAGCAGAATGCCCTGTTCCTGGGCTTCTGCTGAATTCATTTCTAAAACAGAAAATCTGAGCTATAGTTTTTTTCTCCACGTGCACTTCCTGGTTTTTGCGTGTTTTAAGTCAGACATTTTACTGAATGTCCTGTTGGCACCACTGGTACTGGGAGGAGAGAGGGGTTGTGTACAAGCTCTGACGGATGAAGTGTTCTATTCTAACGATGTTTTCTTTTCTGTACTTTGGTGTTTTTTTCCCCGAACATCCAAATTGTTAGTCAGCATTATCCTCTAGTGTCTCCTTTGTGCACCTTCCCCTCACTCTGGAGTGTTCCTCGCCATGCTATTCACCTTTTCCTACCACACAGGACATTGCTGAGAACGGGTGCTCGGCAGCACCGGAGGAGCCCCTGCCGAGGACGGCACCATCGCCACTGGTTGAGAAGAAGGACCCAAAATTAAGAGAGGACAGGAGACCAATCACAGTACATTTTGGTCAGGTAGGTCTTAGTGTAAAGTTTCTCTCAATCATGTGACTCAGCAAAAACAGTTCAGAAAGAAGTCACGATAACTAATATGCCAAACACTTCATTATTCATTATGAACTATGCTATTTTAGTTTTACTTTGTTGTATCTGTTTAAAGGGGTTCCAAAACCTAATTTTTCTGGGGTTTACTGGTTCCTTTTGTTCATACGATGATTTTGGGGAAAACAAACCATAAGTGAATTGGGGGGGTGAAGCATAGTTATTGTAGCAACTGTATAAACTATTTTGTGGCTGTTTTAGCATGCAAGGTGCTACAGCCCTCAGGACTGAGGGTGTAGTATTTAAAAATCCCCTGTTATCTAGCCAGATCATTAGTGTCAATATGGAACATCCAACTATTAAAGCATTTGAACATTCTCTGAAAATTAAATGCGATGAACTAAGATGGAAAAATCAATTAATAGCTCGTTAGTGTACTCTGTATTCAGTATCGACAGCTGAGCTGTTCACATTAGTTACTCGTGTAATGTTTCTTTTGATATGTCTGCAAAACAGAGTTTGTGGGGAGGTTTGAAGAGCTAACTGTTTAGAAAATGTTGTAGTTGCTGTGATTTTCATGGAAAAACAGCTAGTATTTATTATTAGTTTGCCAGTGATCCCCTATTAAGTGTAGCCTGACTCAAAAAATAACATGATTTATATTCACAGTTCTCTTTTCTTTTGCTCTATCTATTCTTTACACTGTTCTGACCAGAAAACAGGAGAGAGTATCTCATTTCTTCTAAGGAAGCAAAGTGTAATTTTAAAGCAATTGTAAAACATTATAAAATGTGAAGCAAACCAGTTTCAGAGAAGTGTCTATGAATAGAAACCAGTTGGTGTGGCTGCCCTGACTGTTCAGGTATTAGATGGGGCTACCCCAGGTCTGATCAGTGCTCAGAGCAGTGTTGTCTGCATCATTTTAGAATTAGATTTATTTCTTTCAGTACTTTCACCACTGTGCTAAATGTAAGTTCTTGGAGACTTTTTAAAAATCATTCTCTTCCAGTTAAGTATTTGCAGAGATTTATTTTTCCATTACTTTCTGTGCCAATACAGTTGAGAGGAATTTGGGCTACTGGAGGAATGCAGCCATCTAGCTCCAGCAAGGACATGTTACATTTCCATTTGAAGCAGTCAGAAATCAGATAATATTACAATTTATTTTCAGTTTCTCCTTTAGATTTTTGTGAACGATGGATGGTTCAAACGTTATGGTAGATTAATGAAATATTTATTTGAGTGGTAAGTGCAAATTTAAATTCATGAGGTTTTTTAACAGTCACTTTCAAATTTTTTAATGATCACTTTCTCTGTGTCGAAAGAAACACACATCAGCTTTCCTGACCCCCTGGCTGTGGGGAGAGGAGGCTCTCTGGCTAAATGCTTATTGCTGTCATCACATTACAAATGTTAGTTTCCAAAAACTGATCTGACTTAGCAGTTGTAAGGCTCTCTCACTCACAGCCTTTGTCCTGGCACAGGTCTGCTTTTCCTGATAGCCCAATGCCAAAACAAAAATGGAATCATACTTTCATTTAAAAGGAAAAGATGTTCAGGTTTATGAAATATAGATTAAGGCTTTGGGGAGGAAAAAAGCAGCAACATTTACTGTATAAACGGGAGATGGCTTCTAACTCGTGATTAAAGACAGAGATTTTAGTGTCACTTTTAACTCTGTCTAGAATACAGAAGGTGGGAACAATTAAAAAGGCACAAGAACTCTGAAATAAGGGCTGTTTGTGCATTCACAGCTCTTCTAAACTGAAGAGGATGAAAGAGGCTTTTTTCTCATTGTCAGGGGCTCTCTCGGAGTGCAGCATTGTGCGGCTGGCAGCGAGGTTTAAAATGCATGCGTGCGCTGGGGGTCAGGGCCCCGGCTCGGGGCGCGCGGCGATGCAGGGAGCCCGGCCGCGGCGCCGCAGCGAGCGCCACACAGCCGCCGCGCGGGCCTTTAATTGAGACGTGCTGTCAAAGTGACAAACACATTTGCATACAGTCTATTTATTTTCCTCGGAAAGGTCTGCAGTCTGCTGTTGGTTGAACATTCTTAATCAGCTCGCTGTAAGTGAGCCGGCAGCGAGCTGTCCTGTGCTGGGTGCTTCTCTTCATTACATGACAGATTAGCTAAAGGGGGATGGGCTAGCGAGCCAGCAGCAACCTTTAATTTTAACTCATTATCTCTCACCCTAGAGTGAGGGAGTTGCTAGCTTTTCCAAACACAGTTGTGTATCTGCAGTTGTTAGGCTACGAAAATATCAGTAAAATATCTTGAAATGCCTGTGAAAGCACAGCCCCTCAGCTGATGGTTCACCAAAATTTGGCAATAATTATCTAACGGGGGCGGGGGGGGGAGACTCTGTATGACCTGGCTCGTCTTGGTGAGTGGTGATCGGGCATCATTGGAGAGCCTTGTTTATTATGGAGTTGTTTTAATGATGCTTTCTGTGCATCATGAAGACATTGTGGAAAAGCTCTCCTGCATGGTGAAAAGGATTTTAGCCAGAGAGCCTGGCAATGCGGTAAAGATCTCAACAAAGTGCTCTTACTAAAGACACCACCGTGGGAGGGTGGGAGCACTGCTTTTCCTGGGTGGGACTTTGCATGCTTTTCCCAGGGTGTGCCTTTCTTACTGATTCGTGCCTCAGCCAAATACAGGAACTATCACCACAGACTCTGGGACAATGCAACTGCAGTCAACAAGTAGCAGGAGCGGTACAGGCGGCTCAGGGATGGCTCAGGGTTTAATTTTCAAGCCAAGGCCAAGATTCAAATGAGAGGTTTGTAGTACTGAGTAGTGCTCCGTGTTTGGGGGAAGAGTAAGGTTAGTTATTATGAAAGATCCAGTGCTACAGAGAACATCTGTGATGCTGGGCTCGTGGTTGGACTTGATGATCTGACCAGTCTTTTTCAACCTTAGTGATTATATAAATGTCACCTGCTTTCTTCTGTTTTTTGTCTTAAAACCTGACCAAAATGTCCTTAAAGCATCAGAATACATGCTGCATATTCAACTGCCAGAGCTGTCCTCAGGATCCTTCCCAGTGTGCCAGGCAGGGCAGGCACTGGGAGCCCTGTAAGCCCTGACCAAGGTAGAGTGGGACGCTGATGCAGGTGATTTGTGACTCGGGGGTTTGGGCCCTTGTTTCCATGCCTACACTTGTACTTTTTAGGTAGAACACACGTGTCTGTGTTGTCCTTGAGCTGTTTGGAGAATAAACACTACACAGTGTCATAGTGACTGTTTTGAACAGGTTCCTTGTCCAAGCAAGCAGCTGTTTGGGCTACTTTGGCAGGACCCACAGAGTTCATACAGGATTGGTACCTGTGCCCAGTTTTCCCACTAGTCTGGGAGGGGTGGTGTGAGCACACAGGATGAGCCCAAGGGCTTCTAAATCAAACCTACACTTAGAAACGTTCTTCCTTAGGAGCTTCCCCACAGTCAGTAGCACCACTGATTTAGTGCAATTAAACCAGCAAATGATAAGCTGCCAGAAACATCACTTGTTGGGAAAGGGAATCATTTCATTAGAAGCAAGTGATCCTGGCAGCTCTGTACAGCTCTCTAATTGTGTCTGTTATAATTAGAATGTTTTTTGTCAGCTTAGCTGGGTTTATGTTTTCTATGGCTTGTTTTTATTTACCAGCAAATAGGATATTTAATTCCATTTGTGTACCAAAAGGTGTACAGTTTAGGAAAATACAAAAGACTCTTCCACGTATATCTTTAGTAGAGAGATTCAATCATGTTTCACTCTTGATGCAAACTACAGAGAACCAGTGCTCTGGGGACTAATGTAAACAGCTATGAAACAAATGGAAAATGCACTAATGTACTGAAGCAGCTTGTCTGACTGTGGAAGGGCTTCTCTGGGTTCTCTCCCCAGCTCATTCTGACTGCTGTTAAACTTTTGCAGGCCACAGCATGGAAATTGCCATCTTATTTGCTGTTCTGAGCCCTTTTGCTGTAAATGAACATGTTCATTTCTCCTATTCACAGTCTTCACTTGGACACACAGAACAAACAACTCTGCTTTGTAGGGCAGTGCTCTTCTTCCAGGAGATTAAATGGCATTAAGAGGTCAGGGGGAAGATGGGGAGAACACCAGCCAGCTACATTCCAGGAATGCAGAACTGGATCGCTGAGGCCAGAGGCAGCAGAGGAGGGATTATCTCCAGGGTAAAAGGGATGAAGTAGGGAAGGGAGGAAGGCTCCTTTGCCAGACCCTGTGACTCCCTTCACACCCAGGTGCATCGGAACAATAGCAGATTCCCCTGGATCACAGCAGGCATTGTGTGGCACTGAGGTAGAAACCAAAGGGGAAAGGGGAAAACAAGTTCATTTGCTAATATTCGTATAACCGTATGCTCTGGTTGCAGAGACAGCTCCTCCTCTGGCCACTCTGAGCTGCTCAGACAATAGTGGGACCTTCATTAAGAAAATGAGCCTCCCTTCCACTCTTCCCCACGGATGAGCAATGTGGGTTCCCATTTCCTTTCTGTGGAGCCACATGGGGTTTCCTCCCTTTCTTCATTTGATTCTTTATGGATTTAGCAAAAGTATAAGTTCTTTAAAATTATTTTGTCTTCAGAAAGTATATCTTCTACCCTCATTTATTCTCACTCCTTTCTTTGCCTGTTCCTTTCAGGAACAAATTCAATGTTGCTCAGTAAAAGTCACCCCACAAGAAAGACAAATGTCTTAACCCAGAAGCACTTGTCCATCTAATGTCTGCTTGAGACCACTCAAATGTCCCATCAGGTTCTTAGGGGACAGTGTTTGTTGTCAGAGGAGTAAAACCAATGTCAATGGACAAGACAAGAAAGGATTGAAATTCTGCTTTGTGGTGCGCAGGATTAGCAGAGCTGACAATCCATGGGGTGGGTGTTAGGGAAAGCCCGCACTGGCCATGTGTGCCCATCTGGGACAAGTGTGAGCAGCACCTGCAGAGCATGCCCTGGGTCTCTGCCCCTCCTGCACCTGCTCCCCAGGGCTTCCCAAGGAGCAGGCACAGCTGGGTTCTCTCCAGCCACTGCAGCAATGGAGTCCCTGTGGGCCTGGTGCCATGCAAGAATTCATGCTTTGCAGTGAGATTGTGGCCCCAGTCTACATCCAGCAGATGTGTTCAGCCATGAAAAAGCACTTTGCAGACTATGGCTTTTAGTGTTTTCCAGCTGTCTCGGTATTTCAGGCACTCCTCACACAGGGATGTTAGGAATCACTGTCCTGCTCCGGATACATCGTGTCAGGTGCTGCAATGGCTGGATGTGTGAAGAGAATGCTGGCAGAGCCGACCTCCCAGGGCTTGTGACAAGCAACAGCAGCTGTAACGTGTCTGCAGAGTCTCCTTGTTAGTCCTGTTCTGCTGAGGAACCCATAAATATCTCGTAGAGAGGATCTTGGTCCATCACTGCTGGCATGTGGAAGGAGAGTTGTGCTTTATAAATAATACATACATAGAAAATAAATACATCAGTACATGCAAGGCTACCCAAATCACCTAGATTGACAACCTGAGGAGAGCTCGCAGTGTCGTATGGATTACTTGCTTCTCTATCAATGTAGATCAGCATCCAGAAGCTTCTTATGTATTACTTATGAAGTTGATATGTACAGATAGGCCAGAACTGTCTGAATTGACCTCTGGGCCACTGGATTAAACCAGGAGATTAAAGGGAAAGAGTATGTGAAACATATGATTCTTCTAAGTGCTGACCCCACTGTGACTGTGTGGCCAGGCATTTTTTGGATTTGCCCTTCAGAGCTGGGCTGATGAATACCAAATAAAACAGCTGGGAGTGCCAGACTGCAGACCGAGGGTCTGTGTCCTTCTGTGGGTGTGTGGAGGAGAGTGTCCCCCCAGTTATGCAGCCTGGCTTGGTGAATGATGAAGCTGAGCAAAACAGAGAGTCATTGCTGTTTACAGAACTCCTTAAATGAGAGACCATCTCTTTTTCCTTTTTCTTTTTTTTTCTGTGCAAGTATTCCACTTGCTAGAGAGGAATAGCTGTTAAGAGATAATAAGGGATCTGTCCATTTTCCAACATTTTAAATCATGTGCGTTACATGATCTCTTTGATTTGAATTCCAGCATCAGGACCACAGAAAGCCAACAAAAGCTAACAAAATGACCAGTTAAAAAAGAAAACACACACAAACCAGTGTGGCTTTTTTCTTCAAATTTAATATTGCATTGCTGGATTTTCTAGTATTTTAAATGAAAAATATATGTAGTTAGTTCCATGTTGACAATGTCCTTGAGGATTTGACAGTGAGATTTTCCAGCAGTTGCTCTTCGTTAGAATCCTGGTGGTGTTTAATAAGGCAGCCAAACTGCTGGCACCTCGGGCTCGTGTTTGTTCTCCGAGGGCTCGGGGCTGCTGCAGTAAGCACATCGACCAGGGCTGATCATTACAAGGGCGTACGCCACCATGAATAAAAATGTCACACGTTCTCCCATCTCACAGCGGTACAAAATGTCAGTCCTGTCAAACAGACATTGCAGGTAGCACTGAGCAGTCAGTACAAATTGGGAAGCCGAATATTCCCCCAGCTTTCTGATATTCTTCATCTGAAGCAGAAGAAAAACAGTTGTTAACCTATTAGCTGTGATTTTAAACTCTGCTGAGGTAGAAGATGGATAGGCTTTAACACATGGGGATAAATACATTCCTGGGGTCTGGGATTTTTTGCAATGTGTCTCTCCATCCGTGTATGTTGAGGAATAGAATGAAAACAAACCACAGCAAAATGGACCTCATTTTGGTAGAAGTCCTCTGGAAAAATGATCATCTCAGTGAGATTCTCTTTCAACCCCTTCCCTGTTTTGCCTCTGTGAATAGTTGGACAAAAGCCCTCCTTGCTGGTTTGCTGTAATCTGGAAAGGGCCTGCTTCAATGAGTTAAGGGAGTTTTCCTTCATGGTCCTGTCATTATGCAGCAACGTCACAGAGAGCTGGGGTTTTATTCTCCTTCTGGGCAAATGAAGGTTGTGCTGCTTCAGGGTAAGGCCTATTGTGCAGTGCAGAGTCCATAGGATATGTTCCTTCCTGGCTTAGTGTAGCACCAGGAGCATCCCTGTGTGTTCACTGAGTTACCCATCTAGGATTGAGGCATGGATATTGTCAGTGCAGGATTCTGCTGTTACTGCAGGGTCTAGAAAAAAATCTGGTGTAAGAAGTTAAGTGCAAAGTGGTGCCAAAATATCAAAGAAGTTAGAAGAAATTATAGAAAGTCAGCAGTGGTTGCCCGAGGGGACAAGGAGAACAGGTAAAAAGGGCTGAAGTGTTCTGTGTCACAGTGAGTATCTCAAAGAAAGGGGCTCAAAGTCCATTCTTTGCGTAGATATTTCTTTGGTTTTTCTGACACTTTCTCAGAACAGAAATCCGGTGTGTGTGTGTGTTTAGTGTAGTGAATCGTGACAAATGAATCCCTTGCCCAAATGGTGGTGAGTGCTGGAGTAAATTGCTAAGGAAAGCCCAGTGAGGAGCAGGGATGGCAAAGCTCTGCAGGACCAGAGCAGAGCAAGTGGAAAGGGGATCAGCAGAACCCTGGCCTGCTCCTGCCTTGTGTAGTTACTGTCTGCAGCATGATCCTTTCCTATCCAGGGCCTCACTACACGGGAACAAAATGGAATCAACACGTGTGAGGCTTCTTTGAACCAGAATGACTCTAAATTGAATTAAATGTTTTGTGTTCTGTTTGTGGGAAGAGGTACCAACTGCATATAGCTCAGTGTGCAGTGGCTTTCAGACTGTGGTACCTGGGCTCTGTGCCAGGTAAATAAGAGGCTGTTGACAGGCATCTCCTTTGGAAAATGTCAGGAGTTCTCAAACTGCAAAGTGTCAGATTGTATCAGTTTAATGGTTATGGGGTGGTTTACATTTTTTTAGAACTGAGTGCACGTATAGATGGGAGGAGGTCAGGGTTGATGTTCAGCTGCTCAGCAGGCACAAAGTGAGAGTGGACCACTAAGTGGTCACAGTCTCAGATTTTACTGATACCACCTTCTGTGGGTTTTACTGCTGGTTTGCATAGGACAGGGACTTTCCTGTCGCTGGAGCTGGGAAGTGATCAGAAGTCTTGACAGGCCTTTAACCACAGATACCATCATATTCCTCCTATCTACATCACAGAACAACACATGCTGCTTTGGGCATGGCCTGTCTAAGGTTCCTGAACACACATAGAAAAATATATGCATGTCATTTTCAAAATTCTTCCCTTTATTTTCTGTAATTGCAGACAAAGAAATAAAGTACCATTCAGTTCTACAGCCCAGGAGTTTATTGTTTAAGGCATGAGTTTTTAGAATAGCATCAGTTATCAACATTAATAATCCACAGTGGTGTTCCCCTGGTTTTGGGATTTTGGCTTTAGGTGTTGCTGCATTTTTGCCAGACTTGTTCTACCTTCCCTATCTACAAATGTGGCTTGAAGAATGAGGTGTCCCTTAAAACATGGAAATTATTTTTATCATAGGACCCAGCAGATTTCCGTTGAAGTATTTCAGAGTGTAAATTAAAAATATATGCTGTAAAGCATACACTGTTCCTGTCATCCCAGTTTGTGAGCTGTACATAAGGGAGCATGTAAAAAGCAGAGTGTGCTGTGCAGGGATCTGGATGGATAATAAAACAGCTGCCTCGTAGATTCCATCTGCTTTCTCTACTGAATCTTTTTAGGTACCAGACATTTTTCAGTGTTATTATTTTCTCCCTTTTTTTTTTAATTGAGTGTTCAGTTGAGGTCCAGCGTGTTCTCCCAAAGTCAGCACTTCAGGTCTCTTGCAGCCTGGTGTGTGTGAGCCTGGCTTCATCCAGCACAAGGCATCTCTCTCCCATGGCTGATTGACTTTCAAGTATTTTCAAACCAGTCCTCAAGTTTGGAAGGAAACAAGATACTCATGTAGAAAAGCTTTGCTTTGGAAATTATTGGAAACACCCTCACTGCTAACTGAGAAAGAGAAACACTTCTTTCTCCACATACTGACAAACCCGTTTTCATCTGGTTGCGTTTCCTTTGAGCATTTCCTTCTAGTTGCACTTGTTGTTACACATGAACTAGCACCTCTAATTTACTCACAAGGCTCTGTTTTGAATACCACCTTAAAAAAAATCTCAGAAGACATCCACAATTAGTTTGAGATAATATTCTGCCCACAGGCTGTTACCTTGCAGAAGAAAAATGATCCTTTTGTAATGTTTTCTCTAGTATAAAACCCTAAATAGCTGTATTGCGAAAGTTCCTTGGGTATATAATAGCTACTTTATGAGATGTGGGATCTATAATTTTTAAATAGTATTTTGATAGTGTAAAAGTGAATGTAAGATTTCTCTTGCTCCAGCATCTCATAGCTTAAAGTCACTTGTCTGATAATTAGTAAAGCAGTGCCAGATCCGCAGTCATAAAATTGGCTTTCTGCAAATTTTCTGTCTTGTTGCTTCAGAAGTATTTAGAACAAGACAATTAAGCAAATATCCAGAGGAAAAAGGTATGCTAGTAAACAGCTATTGGTGAGAAAGTGCTAATTTAGGCATTTCTCCCCTTCACAGTAGTACATACATTTAGGACCATACCTAGAATAGCAATTTAGCAGCTTTTAGCACTGCAGCCATGTGCTGGTTAGTGCCCATTCATCCCTACAGCCCAGGTAATTAAGTTGATATTCCAACACAGCTTCACCTGCTGACCTTTTAGAAACAATGTGTTTTGCTGCATTAACAAATTAACTTCAAATCGGTGGCTCTCCCAGTAAACATGGAGAGTTTGAACATGCTTGCTTATCCCACTGTGGTGACAGACAGGAGCACCAACACTGGCAGTGCGGCTCTGGTAAAGTCCCTGTTCCCTGCAGGTGCTTCCCCGCCGCCCTGGGCCTGCTCCTGCCTGTGTTCACAGCCCTGTGTTAAGCCAGGCCTGTCCCTGCTCAATGCAGAGAGCACTGCTGCCAGTGGGGAGTTGTGTCTTACCCTGCTCTGAGATGTGGGGCTCGGCAGTGCAGTGTGTGGTGCAGCACATACAAACCTCCTAACAAACTCCATTGCTGGCAGCACTGGGTAACTGAAATTGAAATCTGAGTGTTGGATTTGCCTGTGTTGTTACAAGCACTGAGGTCACAGTTCTGGGAGTTAACATGATGCCTGGTTAGAAGTCCAAGAGACAAAAAAGGCTTCTACACCTTTAATCTTTTCCCAAAGCAGCATTTGTATGTCTTTATTGTGGAAACACGTAGAACTGTTTTTTGATCAGAGATGATTTAGATAGGTGATATCTAAATCTCAGCTGGAAAAAATAATCTAGTGACAGGATAAGGAAATGAAAGAATTGGCTCCTGCAAAGGAGTAGTTTATTTAAATATAAATATATAGAGTATTTGTAGTACGTTCATTTTCACTTACACAGAACTAAAATGATACTTGCACAAGAGGTTTTGAGTTCTAGGCCATCATGGTGCTTTAAGGTCTGGCTTGTAATTGTTGGTCACTTCGGAGTGAAATCCAGGACAGGATCTGAACATAAGCTCACCTTTAAGTGCTTGAAAAGTTTTTTTCCATGCTCTTAAATGTCTGGTTTGAGGCTTTCTGCATAAGTTTTCACTAGTACTAAAATCACTTGAGGTTTTAGTGAAAGTGTTTTTGAATATCCTGGTTTCCCTTTGCATAAATGTAATCTAGAACACTTGGACCTCAAAGTCCAAGATTCCACCTTGAACACCTATGTTGTGTCAGTAAATTTTGACTGTCTGGTTGGAGTGCTGTCCCTGCTGCCTTTGGTGACAAGAGCTGAGTTCGGCCCAGGCAGACACGGTACCTGTGCTGCCGGGGCACGTCGTGGCTCATGAGGTTTGTCACTGGTTTGGAAAAACAAAATAAGAAAAATGGGATTTTGTGAGGTGAGTATGAAGGTAAATCACGTGCTGTCACATGCTTATGCCACTTTTGCCAGGACATCAGCAGTGTTTCCATGCAGGTGACTTTAATTTAGTCTCCACTTTGCTGCAGCAGCACAGACTCCGCCCGCCGCGGCCGCCGCCCCCAAAGATCCAGCGGTCCTCCAGGCCCGTGAGTAGCTGGAGATTGTTTCGCTACCACAGCTTAACACTGCCTGAGTTATGCTCTTCGTAGCACTACTAAACCCTGGTAGTTTGGATTGTCAAACTCTGCACAAAAGCCATGTGTGAATTATGCTCCTAAACTGCCTTCTCTCTGCTGCGGCACAGCCCTGGGACCCGCGGTTGTTCTGCTTTTCTCTGGCGAGCCCTGCAGCTCTCGGGCAGCTCTGCAGGTAACTGGGGCTGCTCTGGCCACGTCTGGTTTGACTTTTGCAGTGATTTCTTACACACAAAGCCCTGCTAGACTGGCTGGCAGAAGTTTTTAGCCAGTGAGCTTTTGAAGACTTGCACTGAACTCAAATCTGAAAGGAAGCAGAAGTCTGAAGAGAAAATATTTATTCTCTGCAAGTTACTCTTTAAATTAATTTGGGATGCCTAATTCTTCTCCATGGGACAGATGTGTGAATAGACTTGAAGAAAACAATGTTGATCTTTGGCAGTAGAACATTGGCACTGTGTTATGGGTGACACACACTGGGTAATTCCATGGTGTAAAACAAAGGGATGGCAGGTTGGCCAGAGGAAGGGACTCTTCCATGGAAAATACTGACAATGCAGTGCCTTTACTGTGTTAGGCAGGGATACCTTATCTCAGCAGTTCTCCCCCCAAAATACTCGCTGTAGGACAGTTTTTACCTATGGACTGTGCAGGATGGCATTAAAACTGGGCGCCCTGCAGGGTCTGCAGCAGATTTTTATTTTCTTTAGAGGCACAGGCAAGACGTATCAATTTAGGAGGGGTATTGGTTTTTGCCACAGCCGTGGAAGATATTTATGTGTATTCAGGACTTCAGCTTTATGAATATAATTCCCCCTAAATAATCTTGCTTCCTTATCCATACACATTACATGCATAAGAAAGAGAGAGATGCAAGTTTTCAAATCTAATCTTGCTAAAACTTGTTAAAATGTATTTTGGATGAGCAGGTAACTGGTTAACAAGTGCAACTGGGTGTGTGTTTTAACTTATGGTCTCTGGTGCATGTTCCTGTGTGACATTTCAGTGGCATGTGTTTCTTCTCTTCCCTCTTTTTAACTCTGGGTGTTTAGCTTAACAGAGTCATTTTAATGTTTTTTTTCCCTGAAGACTTCTGTTTTCTGTGTTTAAAAAGCAGCATTGTCTATGATTATGTGTGTTCTCTTAAATGCAATGGGCATGGGAGACTCTCCCAGATGCGTTTCACTAGGATCAGTCTTTCCATGTACTGTGGGATTCCTGTAGTGCTTCCATGCCCTCGTGTTCCACATTTGGCAGGTGTAAGGGGGCATGTTGTGATTCCTCTGTACTGAAGTTGCTGAACTGTATTGTTCAAATGGAGTCATTTATTATGTGGAAGTCTTGTTAAGACTGTTTAATCTCCCAGCTGCAGTGTATTAATAGTCCTCACTGTAACATGGTTGGTTCAACTGTCTTTGCTCCCAATGTGATTGATAAAAGGTTGGAAATGTTATAATGAAAGCTCCTGTTGCATTCCTCTGGCTGTGTCAGTAAGTGGAACAGAAAGGCTTCATTCATCAAGGAGAAATTCAAGATAAATGTAAATTATTATAATCAATCCCAAAAATATGCTTGTACAAAATATACATAAATTTGTTGTTGTTCAGAACTGTTATTTGGCTTTTAGTAGTTGCAACACATTTCTGTATGTGTAAATAATACTTTGTGCAGGCTGCTTTTTCCCTCTCAGGCTTGGCAGCTCCTACAGAGGTGGGTATCAGCAAGTGATTTATCCTGGCCTTGTACACAAGCACTGAAGGAGGAGACCAGGCCACATAATACCAGAATTCCAGAGAAGTACTTTGTGCTGTAAGGAGGAATCCATGGGCACTAGCAATTGCAATATGAGTAATTGCTAATAATAAAGCCAAAAACACAGACCAAAGAAAGGTTAAGGAAGCAGAACAGAGATGTTCTTTGCATTCTGCTGCTTTGGAAATGAGTGGTGGTGGTATTATGAAAGAGAGAGGGTTGTTGCTTCTAATTAATGGAGGTCTGTTTGGATTAATAGTGGCTGTTTGGAAACTTTATTCAATTAGAAAAAGTTAAAATGTAATAATTATGCATAAAGTTGATGGGGGCAGTAATAAGCACATTCAACCCTTCTGTCCTGGAAGTTTACCTTTTTTCTTTTGGCTGTGTGCTCACGTAATTGGATTTCTTTGATACTTTTGCATTTGATAAGCATTTAACCTTGCCTCTGTGGCTATGTGAGACTCAAAATCCAGCAAGGAATGGACTTGATACCTGGCTTTTCCCTGCAGTTCCCTGTGAACAATGCTCTAAATCCCGCTTAGCTTTGTCACCCCGCACCGGGCTGGAGGCCCCCGGAGCCACCCCAAACTCTCATCTCTCTCCCTCCTCGGCAGCACACCCACCCAAAAGGTGAAAGTGTTCCCAGCATGCTGACAGGCCAGCTTTACACATCAGCTCCCAGCTCCCATTTAATTAAGCAGCTTGCTTTCTTCCTCTCTTTCCCTTTCTCCTTCGCGCTCTCCTCTCCCCCGTTCCTCCTGCCTGTCGCCCCCCTCTCCCGCACTCCTCTCTGCGGTCTCTCCCTGTTTTATCAGCCCTAATGAAGCAGTATTCTTCATCGATCCTGCTGATTGCCAGCCCATTCCTTTTGTTTGTTGGCACCGAGCCATTCTGCTGCGCTCTGACAGCTCAGCTCCTCTAATTAGCTCTGTTGTTCTTTTCCCCATGTTTCACCACGTTGCAAGTTCAGTTGAAGTTGCCACAAACTTAATCCTTCCATTCCTGCTATAAATTCACATTCTTAAGCTGTCTTTATTGTAGAGAGGAGCAGCCTTGTGTGGGGACTGATCTCCAAGACCTTAACATCTGACCTTTTCATAAGCCCTTTTCCTAAGAAATAGTGGCAATACAGCTCTGGATTTCTTCATCGTATCTGCTGTGCACCGTTTCCTTTGAAATGAAAATTCAGTGCAATAATGCTGCTGCTTTTTTTTGCATACTGGCATGTAGGGCAGAAGCACTACACACAATTTGGTGGCTTTCTCCTGACAGAAAAACTTGAGATTATGTGCCTGGGAAGAAAAATTTAAAAAAACAAAACAAAACCAAAAGAAACCTGGAAAGTCCCCCTCCCCCAACAAATAATATTTTTTAAAACTTCCTTAGTCACCCCAGAGCACTCAGACTGTAGGCCATGAACAGCTCCTTTCTGTTGTGCCTCTTAAGGGAGCACAAGCTCTGGGAGGTCAGGAGCTGAACTGTATTTCTAACTTTATTTGGGTGTTTGGGGATTTCTGTTGAGATTAGCATTGAGCTGAGCCAACAGATCAAACTATTATTTTAGGTAGAGTTGTACTTTCTTAGCAAAACACATGAAACTGGTGTGTACAGTCTGTCCCTGATGCTGCAAATTCCCACATTTGACTCGCAGGGATAATTTCAGCATAGGATTCCTCACCAGTGTAGGCTGGCACATACACAAACTTTGAGCACAAGTGCTTATTCCTTTCCTTAAATAAGGCTTATGCTTGTGAAATAAGGTTTTTGCTTGTGGAGATCCTGGTCAGAAATGAAGTTCCATACATTAGAAAGTGATGATGGATATGTATTTGAGATTGGTTTGGCAGCAACATCATCTTCCACAGAAAAGGTTTGGATTTTGTTACAGACAACAAAAGATTAATGTAATACCAGGAGTGATAATGATGATATGGCTGGTGAGGGTTTGTGTTCAGCTGCTGGAAGAAAGCAAATTTTTAATGAAGAATGAGCTGAGTTTTTAATGTTACAACATTTATCATAAGTCCACATTTTGCAGCGCTCCCTTACACAGAAGTCCTCAGCTGAGGAGTTGGGTCCCTAGGAGCGGGTGGCCAGAAGGGTCGTGGTGTCAGAGCTGAGCCCCACTGCCCAGTGTGATGTCCAGAGCACATGGGCATTGCCAGCTTTACTCTCACCACTGGCTGCACAGGGGGAAGCTCACACTTAGGGAATCGTTTCTCCAAAAGTTCAGCCCATACCAAACAGGACATGGCAAATAGCAGATAGTTAGTGACAAGGATATATGTTTCATTTGCAAGTCATGGGGCCATGTGGTTTATATTAATACTTTAGATTCATTGGTGTATCCACGTTCATGTGTAACATCGTTGCGGCACAAAAGACAAAGCAACACCGAATGGAAGATCCCTGTAGGATACTGGTGGTTCTCAACATCTGTTATCTGGGTCTGCTGTTGGATCAGGGGAAGTGTTTGATGAGATGTCTCTGTGCATGCTGCAGGTTCGCCCCCCAAGACCTCATGTGGTTAAGAGGCCCAAGAGCAACATTGGTGTGGAGGGCCGGAGGACCTCAGTGCCCAGCCCAGAACAGTAAGTACTGTGCTGCTCTGCTTCTCTCTACTTGCATCAGCAAACAGCGTGTTCAGAACTGGGACTCACCAAAGGAGACATTAAAAAATACTGCAGATCAAAGTTAACTAAGTTTAACTAAGAAAAAAATTGATTTAAAAAAAAATGTTTTGGACCATTGTAGAGGAAGTGTGAAAAAGCAAGTAACCAAAGTTTGCTTGTGGGAAAATTCTGGTTTGCCAAGTTACACACACTCTGATCAGCCTGTTCAGTGAAAGTTTTCAGGTGTTGGAGGTTTGCTCATTTCTTTGTTGTTTTGTTTTACACTTTTCTTTCAAGGAAATTGTCAGTTCCAGCCCTGCAGATGCAGTGTTCTTGCCGGGCTGTACCTGGAGGGTGCAGAACTGGTTATCTTACAGTGATGGCAGAAGGGGCTGTGTCTGTCTCTGGGGTGCATTAACAGGACTGTGATGTCTGTGCGAGCTCTGTGGTGAGGGCTTGCAGGGCTTCGCTTTGCACAGTACCAGCAAATTTATTCCCCCTTTAGCTGTGGCAGTGAAGGGGGAATGATCCAAAGCAGCTGTGCTGCTGCAGCCCACTGCTCCTGGACAAAAGGTGTTGGTTTCCAGTGTCTCTCTTGTGCACACCAGTATAGACACGTTCTGTTACCTCAGGGAGGCTTTTTCAGGCACTTTCACTAGTGTCACTTATTCAGGGATTTTTGCAAAGAAGACGAGGTGTGTGTGTTGGAGATTCTTGACGGTGCCAGAGTGGAGTTAGCAATGGGCCCTTGGGGTGGCCCTGAGCAGGGAATGGATGTACTGAAATATGGATGTATTGAACTGTGGATGTTCTGAAGTTGCCAGCACAGCCCAAGGGACACTGCTGTGTGTGACAAACACACTGGAGGGACATCAGCGGGCATCAGTGCATGGACAGCTCTTTCCAGCCACCCCAGAGTGGGGGTATACTCTGGCTTTGGCCTAAACTGAACAGTGACTTCTCTGTTGTACAGGAATATTTGTCCATTTTACAGTGGAATTTGGTTGCCCTCTTGTGGATCAGATGCAGCTCCTGCAAAGGGCTGTGCTGGCCCTGCACAGAGGTTGTGGGGATTTTTAAACTAAAAGCATTTTCTTAATGTTTAATCTGATGGCTCACTGCATGTAGGTGGAGGATAATTGAATCAATTTAACATTTATGTGTGTTGCTATGGAGGGTTCTGCATGTTTGGGTTCAAAAGCTGCTGACATCCCAGTATTGCTCACTGCTAAAGTGTATCTTCAATTCCTGCCACTATCAGACATAAACATGAATGGTAAACATGCTGGAAATATATTGTATTTTAATTATTTTATTTGGATCTAGTTTATTGCTGCTAATTTTAATGAGTCTTTGCGGGTAGGCTGTTTTCACAAAATACAGAATTTTCATGATGTTTCTCACAAACTTTCTTTTTTCTGTCCCAGTAAGAAGTAATCTTTGTATAAGTGTTCTGAAGTGGAAACGAGAGATGTTGTCTCTTTAAAAAATTCACACTGTTTTCCCTCTCTTGGATAACATTGGAATGGGTGAAAACACCACAATACATATTTTCACTCATTTTACCTGGTAGCACTGGGGATTAGGAAATTTATGTCTTTAGTTATACAAGTTAGTTCTTTTTATATGTGCAAAAGAAATACATTGTTTTGGGGATATCTATGTTCATTTTCTAATCAGTCTTCAGTTAAAGTGCAGAGGATCAGGAGCAGTGACTGCAAAGAACAGCCAAGATCATGGCTCATGTCTGTTGTTAAACCAGTGTGTTTACAAGAGCTCGGGGGAAGCACTGTTGTTTCTCCAACAAAATTATTGGTGGTTTTTTTTCTATTTCAATAACAAGTTGGGGGATTGTAGAATTTTGTCAATAATTCAAGATTTGTGATGTCTGATTCTTAAAAATTTGTCATGAAATCTAAAATTATAATTTTTTTAAAAAGCTTTTTTGGTTCTAAGGTAAGAGGAATAATTTGTAGAGGAGAGCTCAGGAAATGCTGAATACCACCTGGGGCAGCCCTTGACACGTGGGATGTGCCTCTTTTAGATACAAATTAGTTGTTCACAGAAAGAAGATGTTGCATTTTTAACAGACAGGCAGTTTTTGGAGAGCTCCCTTTTACACCCTAGCAAGATTTCCTGTTACATGTGGAATAGGCTTCCAGAGTGCTCCGGGATCTGTGTCCTGGCTGGCTCCAGGGCATGCCGAGTGGGAGGAGAGGAACTGGGACACTCGGGGGGCAGGCTCCCAGTGCCCGGGGTGTCAGAGTTCCAGGGCTGCAGCCCGTGCTGGGACAGGTCGCTGTGGCCCTGCAGCAGCCCCGGAGAGCTTGGCAGAGGAGCTCTGCATTGCTTGGCACTGGGAGTACCCCAGCGGGCACTGCCCAGGATTTGGGATGAGCTCGGTGGAGCTGTGTGGGATGGGACAGGCTCGCAGGGCACTGGAAATTCCAGATGTAACCGGGCTCTCAGGGCCCCACCACGCAGCAGTTAGGGGTGCTGAAGGTTTTCCATGGCCTTGCCAAGCAGGGAGCTCTGACTGACACTGACTGTGCAGGATATGCAGGAAGGAATTCCACGGGTAGGTCTGTGCTGTGTTCACATGGAAGAGTTCCCAGGTAATCTCCGCAGTCCCAAGCCTCCTCTCTCATAGCGGCAAGAAAAAGCCCGTGCATCCAAATCCCTCATTCTCTGTATTTTACTGTCTAAGAGGGACAAATTCTTTAATTCCCTAGAGTTTCTATGTAGCTGTTCTTTAAAAAACTATGTCAATAAAATATAATACTTCCTCAAATCTGGGGAGCCCTTTTTAGGAGAATAATGATAAGTCCATACACCTCTTTGTGCCATAATCTCAATATTCAGGAAAAAGCAATACCGTAATAAAATATACAAATTTAATTTTCTCATAACCAAAACATCCTTTTAAATTATTACAGAATTCTCCTTATTAATTCCCATATCCTGCACTCCCATTTTCTGTATATATATATTTTTTTCTATCTCAAGTACGTTTAGGTGTCAATTAAATTTGAAATATCTACATTTGTCAGCATTTCATTTTTGGCCAGCGTGATGTGCTGGCTGCTTTGTCCATGCATCCTGACACATGAAAAAAGCTCCTGAGATGCAGATCTTCCTCATTAAAACGGAGTCCCCGCTCCGCTCTGGTGCCGGCGCCGTGGAGCGCGTCCCGGCCGCGCGGCGCCGGGGCTGACACGGGGCTTGGGGCGGGCGGCGCTGGCAGCCCCGGGGGCACGGGCACGGAGCGGCACCGGGGCAGCCGCAGCCCCGGCAGCCTGCCACAGGGGGGGGTCCGACCCTTTCCCCTTCCCTTTTCCCTTTCCCCTTCCCTTTTCCCTTTCCCCTTCCCTTTTCCCTTGCCTTCCCGTCTCCCTTCCCCTCTCCAGCCCCTTTCCCGCAGCTCTGCTCTCGCAACTCTCCGTGCAAGGGGTCCTGTGAAGGCAGGGGCAGCCGCGGGAGAGCTCCCGAGCTCGGTTAATGAGGGAACAAGCACTTTCGGTGCATTCTACTGCCTCAAGCCAGTGAAAAATGTACACTTGGACAGTTTTAGATTGTTCACACCTTATCTTGGACTGAAATCTCTGACAGAGCACAGCAATAGCTAAACTCAGGGCTTGTTCTTTTCATTTAAGCTCTTGCTACATGACCAAACCGGAGCCTGTTACCTTGCCCTGTAGTTAAGTTTTTTTGTACTGCAGTGCCATTGGTGATCTGGCCAACACAATCCATGTTATTTCTTCAGAGTTTGTTCCCAGTTCACTGAATTGCACACCATACAGTGCATTGGGATGGGGCATATTTGGAGGCAAACAAAAGGTACCTGAGCAGTGCTCTGAGGGAATGTACCAATTCAGTTGTTACATGTAGTTACCAAGCACTGAGTGTATCAGCAGGATATGTGGAAATTTAGTGTGACTCTGGATTTCTGGACGTAATTTTAGATTTTCTGGAATCACGTTAGATGGTAATTTCCTCTTCTAAGGAACACAGATATATGTATCTAAGTACAAAACAAATATTTTTAAGTATCTTTGCTTTCTTATTTATTTTAGGTGGAGCTTTTTGTTAGTGTAAATTGTTTTTTTTCATAGTCACTTTCTAAAAAAAAAAAGTTTAAAAAATGTTATAACAAATGTTTACTGCTGCAGTGGCCCCCACCTCCTTCCCCTGGATACCTGTTCCAGCAGGAGAGGGGAAAGCAAGCAATGCACCAGCTTTAATTGGAATAACGCAGACTGTGGTTTAATACCATCGGCTGCAGCCACTGCCACCTGTTAGAAACTTTTTATTAATTAGCTCTGACCTGACTGTGAGTAAACATTCATTGGCAGTGGCAACTCGGGCCCTCTTCTCTTTTCCTGACCTAATCTTTAAGAGCTGATTCTCAGTTAACTGCTGAAGAAAGGAACACATACACCTTACTTGACAAACTGCATTTCATACCAATCCTTGGACAGCTTAGGTTTTATTCTAGAGTGAAGCAGTTTCACATGTGAAAAATAGATACAAGTAGGAACTGGTACCCTGGAGTCAGCTCCTCTTGTGCATCAGACTAAATGTCTGTAAAGCAGAGAGGGAGATCTAATGTTTGTCAGAGCTCAGAGAGCCTGAGGAGCAGAGCTGTCTGAAGAACAGAGAGGTGCCCAGCCCTGTAGAGAACGTGGTGGGGAAATGTGGTTTCTGTATTGTCCCCTGCTCTTTGGTGGGACTGTGGGCAGCGGTTCCTTCCCTTGGGCATCCCACGGCACCCTGCCCTTGGGAGAGGGGTTGTGTTCTGTGCCTGGACAGCAGAGCTCAGCGTTCCCTGCCGAGCTCTCCGCTGTGCAGTCAGTTGGGGTCAGGATGATCTGGGTCTCTGGAGCCCCTGGTTTCTCTCCTCAGGAGCTGTCACTGTGACCACTCAATAATTTCCTTTTCTCTTCCTGTTCCCCAGCCTCGTAAAGCCCATGCGACACTATACAGTCTTCCTCTCTGAGGACTCCTCTGATGATGAATTTCAGCAGGAAGAGGATCCTGTCTCTGGCTTCTCTGAAAACTTTTTCTTCTCTGCTCCTTTCGAATGGTCTATCCTTTACTCTTTTGTTGTGTTCATGCCAGCTTCAAACAGTGGGGTTTGCATTGCTCAGGGCACCTGCTCCTGTTCTGGGATTTTGGAGATGCTCCTGGGGTCTCTGTGCAGTGCTTGATGAATGGCCAGCATTTCTCCTGCTTGTTTGTTTTGATGTTGAGCAGCATGAAAAAGCATCCTCCTGCATGAAACACTGCAGCAACACACAGCTTATGGGCTTCCATCGACTCGAGCTCTGTGGGATGTCACCCTTCCATTTGTCCTTTGTTCCAACATGCTGCTTGTGCTCCTGTCCAAACCTTCCACAGTTCATTCTTGTGTGGTGCTGCTGTGCTTTTGGGTTGTCCTGTGCGCCTCGTTCCAGTGCAGTTATCAGCCTTTTCCAGTGTCACCTGTTTGAATCCAGCCTCTCTGGCTCTCTGGTCTGTCAGGTATCACATCCCTGCAGGTGTCCTCTGAGGGCATTGAGTACAATCTGACAATTATACAAGAAGCAGGAAGTTTGTTGTGTCTATTTGTATCCAGCTTTTGCATTTGTAACTTGTACATTCCCAAACCTCTCTAACTCAGTCTTGAAAGACGGTGCTGAACAGCTGGGCCAGAACTGCTCATTGATGCTGTGGCTGGAGGGTTCTGTCCCCTGCCCACGGTGCCCGTGGTAGGGGAAGGAGCACGGCCTGCCCAGGGCGCCCATGTGAGGCTAGAGGGGCCCTGCCAGATGCGGGTTCAGCTGCACTAAATCCTTCTTGCTGCCTATTGGAACATCCCAACCCCAGCGGGCAGCTCTGAGCTGAGCCCTCACTGAATGTCAGCAGAGGATTTGTTATTTCCTAACCTCGCCTGCTCGAGGATTTCTAGGGGATGAAAGGGAGATAAATTGCACAGGGCTGCATTCATTATTTTAACAAATGCAGTCACTGGTTTGACCAGAACCTGTGGGAAGAGGCGCTGGGGTACTGTGAGCTGCTGCTTCAGAAATCCACATGATGCCACATCCAGGCAGTTCAGGAGCTGGGAGATGGATGATGCCCAGTCACAGCTGAGCAGCTGAAGCCTGGCAGCCACAGCTGGTTCAGACCAGGCTGGAGAAGGAGGTTGCCAGTGGGACAGAGGGGTCTGCAGTTGCTGAAATCTATTGTGTGCTGCAGACACAGGTTCAGTGGCTGACAGGGAAGGGATGTGACTGCAGGCAGGTGGGATGGAGAGGTTCAGTAGGACAGGGCCAGAAAATGTTCCCCCACTCGTGTTTGGGGTAAAGGAGACCAGTTTTATTTGCAGAATATCCCTTGGGGAGTTGCAGTGTGACATAGAGTGACGTGAGACTAAAGACACAACCAAAGTTTGTGAGATCCCCTCCTGAGGCTGTGTGCCATCACTGTCTGCCTGGTACCTGCAGTGCCCCTGTCCTGGTGCGGGCTCTGTGCCTGCTGTGTGTGTGCTGGGGAGGGAAGCCAGCTGGGCTCTGTGTGAATTTGCATGATATAGATTTACTATGATAAAATATGGAAAGGGGAGGAGGGTTCTTCCATAGGATGTGTTTTTGCAGGTCTCACAAGTATTTTCTTTAAATTGAAGGCTTGTTTAAATGCCACAGTACAACTGGCTGCCAGTCAAGTGCCAATCCCTACAGCCATGTGTGGCACTTGTTTGTTATTAATTGGATGCACATCGTGCTGCTGTTCTCTGTACACACACCAAAATGCAAATGGCCTGGTTCAGTTTTTTGCTGAGGTATGTGCAAGAGAAGCATCCTGCTAACTCAGCCTTGGCTGGGAATGCAAAGGAGGTGTCTCCGTAATGGATTGTGGTGTTTCTTGATAAGATGACACCAACGAAATCATTGGAGCCTGCACAGTGTTCCCAATTATTGCAGGAAAACACTGAGTTATGTTGTGTGCTGAGTTAGCTCAAAGCCCAAGGATGTCAGTGCCTGCAAACATGGGGTGCAGAGGTGTGCCTGGCCCGAGGGGAGCCCAGACAGCCAGCATGGGGAGCTGGTGTCCCATCATCCCTGCTCCGAGAGCTCCCTCCTCAGCCTGGCTGTGCCTGCATGACCACAGCTTTCCTCTGAGCAGTTCCCACTTGGCTCTTGCCCTTCTGAGCACCCTCAGGTACCAGGTCCCCTCTGCATGTCCCCCTGCCCTCGGGCACTGCTCCCAGCCTGCTCTGCACAGGGGCTATCTGAGCTGTATTTGCTACTGGGGAGCCCTTTGTAACACATCCAGCTTTAGGAAATTGTGTTCAAAACAAAGAATTAGAAATATGGTCATTTGCAACGTGATTTTTGGTTCTGTGCCAGGCCTCAGCCGTACCGGGCCCTGAAGGAGTCGGACAGTGCCGATGGAGAGGACGTGGGCAGCCCGGAGAAAGCGAGAGAGCCGCTGCCTCCGAGCCCTCTGCTCTCCAGCAAGGCCTCAGAAGTCAACCTCCTGGAAGATATCTTCACCAGCTTGGAAGTAGAAGCCCAGCCCCAGCCCCTCAGCCAGGCCAAGAGCCTGGAGGATCTGCGGACGCCCAAGGAGGAGGCGGAGCAGCGCTGCTCCTTTGAATACCAGGTCAGGGGGTACCTGTGTCCTGGGGGTGGCCCAGAGCTCATTCTGAGAAACTTTTTCATATTATTAGGTGGATCCTAATAATAATAATCATCATCATCATCATCTATTTCCAGGGGTTTGCTCATGTGTTTCAAATTAATTGCTGAATTAAGAAATGGCTTAAATGGGACTCAGTTAGAAGTAACTGTTTCTCTAAAGCCTTTCCTTCTGAAGGAGGGAATATTTGCCCTGTTCCTCAGAATCTGTTTTTCCAGTGGCTGTCACACACACTTATCTTTGAAGTTGATGGTCAGCAGTGAGAATAAGTAATTGGTAATTTTCAGGTGGCCTCCAAACTTTTTTTTTTTAAATCTGGCTATTTTGGGCTAAGCATCATTTGAACAATCTCCCTCTGAAGAAAACAGGATTGTTTGTGAAGGTCCATAGCTCGGAAAGTGTTAAACTAAAGCAGACTCCAAGATGTTCATCTGACATTAAAGAAGCAAATGTCATTTCTACCTTAGAATAATATTGAATTTAGTGTTACAGTCAGATATTTCATTTGTCAGCTTTTTCTGTGCAGCAATTAAGGCTCCTCAGCTTCTGTGCCTTGGACACAGGTGTGTGCTCCTTACTGGGCTATGACAGATGCACAACATGTCCCAGCTGAACAACCCCTTGGAGGCAGAGCTGGAATTGGAGCTGCAGAGTCCTGGCTGGTTCCTGTCTGTCCTTCCTGGCCACATGCTCTTGTCCCTTTGCACTGCCTGCAGCCTGGGGACAGATCCTCTTCCGTCACAGCAGTCTGAACTCACTTCCTGCTCTGTGTTGGGGGGACATCACTAAGAGTTAATGCTTGTTCTGCTCTCTTGCAGAGAATGGATCTTGGTGTGTCTGAGAGGAATAGGATTGTGCCAAGTATGAAGCTGTCCCACCCTTACAACAAGCTGTGGAGTATGGGCCATGATGATATGGCTATTCCCACCAAATACTCCCAAAGCTCACCTGAAAGACCCTTGGCTGCGCTGGGTAACATGCCCCCCATCACCAGGAGACCCCAGAGCAGGGACAGTGGTCTGGCTCCTGCAGAAAAGGATGAATCCAATCCTGCCATTCAAGGGAATATCACCATTCCTAGGCCACAGGGAAGAAAGACTCCAGAACTGGGGATTGTGCCACCGCCACCAGCACCCAGAGCTTCCAAGCACCAGGCTCCAGCTGGGTCAGCGGAAGTCCTCACCACTCATGGGCGCAGCCCCTTGGTTTCAGATCTTATCCCAGAGCCCTTTGGGGCTGGGAATGTGTCCTTAGACCCTGAAATGCAGCAGTCTGTAAATCCCTCCTCTCACCCATCACAGCTGCTGTGCAGTGCTGCAGGCACTGCTGAGATGCTGCAGCCCGTGCGGGTGAAGACGGAAGGTGCAGGTAACGAGGGCGACCTCCTGCTGAGCCTGCTGGACCCGCTGAGAACCGCGGGCTGGCCGGGCTCGGCCCCGCAGGGCTCGGCCCCTGCACCCGCCTTCGGTGCCCTGCCAAGTGACTTTGTGCCTCCTCCAGCTGCACCGTTTGCCCAGCCCCTTGGCTACCCTGCCCCAGCTCCACCACCTTTTCTACAGCCCTCCCCGAATCCATTCACCCAGACACTGCCAGGAGCCCTTCCAGTGTCCCTGGTCAGACCCCCGAGGGGCTCCTTCACCCCCTCCTTAGGTCACGCGTACAGCTCCAGCTTCATATCCCCCAGTGCCAGCTTCTACCCACCGCAGAGACCTCAGCCCCACATGGCCACACTGTCCATGCCAAACCTGTTCAGTCAGGCTCCTGCTATGCCAGCAGCTGGCTCCTTGCTCCTGCAGAGCCACAGCCCTTCTCCCACCAGCTCCCTCCAGCCAGCGTGTCTGGGTGTTCCCTCCAAACCCCGAACGTTACAGGTGGGCCAGCCCAGCACAAGGGTAGATCCCAAACAAGCGCTGGCTCTCCTGGCCAATGAACCCCCTCTGGTCCCTGCCAGGCCAGCCAAGGGCTTGGAGTCAGCGTTACTGTCCTCAAAATCTGAGGAGACAAAAGATCCATTTGAAGATCTGTTAAAAAAGACCAAGCAGGATGTGTCACCCACACCAGGTAAGGTGGAGCAGCTCAGAAAGCGATGGGAAACCTTTGAGTGATGCACCCCATGGCCTTGGTGTCCTTTTGGAAGGGACAGAGTGGTTTTTTGGTTTTTTTTTAGCCAGCATAAAACCAAGCATTTCTTTTAAGGAAGGCTGAGGCAGGACCGCTGCAGGACCATCACTGAGCTGCAATTCAACACGAGAGCTTTTTGCCCACAGGTCAGTCCCCCGTTGTCCCAATCCCTGACACTGCTCCCTCACTCCCCACCACCAAACCCTGGGATTCCTGCACTGACCAAAGCGTGAGGGGAGGTGGGTTGGGTTGGGATTTCCACACACAGCTTTTCAGACAGTACTACTGATGCACAAGTTACTCCCTCCCTGTATTTTCAGTCCTTGGCACACCTGGAGCATGGCACAGCACACTCTGCTGCAGTTCATTCCTGCCTCTGGGAATAGGCGTCAGTTTTTCTGGCATTACACACAGAAATACGACGTTTTGTTTCCACATGCAAAGTGCAGCAAAGCAGCCTGACTTGTGGGCTGCACTGAACTGATCCATCAGGCTCTGTTTGTGCCCCCTGAACCCCAGCCACCCCGGAGCTGTGCTGACAGATGGGCTTTGGTGGCACTTTTGACTGCCTCCCCAAACACCGACAGCTAGGGCAGAGTTGTCACAGGCCTGGAAACCACAGCACAGAGCAGCTGCTCAGGGATTGGTCCTGCATCTCTGTTGGGAAACTGGAAACACCAGCAATTATTTTCATTTTTTTGACTTTGTTTTTGTTAAATACATCAGAAAATAGAGGCCATAAAGAGTATCCTAGTTCTTATATGTGTATCTTAATATTATCTATCAATATTATACATGGCAGTATATGAATGGAATGTAACAATATCTTACTTGATTATTACAAACAAAAAAGAGAAAAAACTTGGGGTATTACGGTTCCCAGCTCCTGAGTGCGGGTGAAGGCCGGTGTGCTGACGGGGCTGAGGGCAGGGTGTCCAGGAGGAGGGATGGGGCTCCGTGGCCTCGCTTGAGCCTCGGGCTGGCCCCACCTGGCACGCGAGGCACCGAGCGCAGAGGGCACCGGGCAGGGGATGCTCAGCTGGGTGTTCTGAGCCCCCTCTCTGTGTTCTCCAGACATTTCACACGAGCCTCAGCATCCCCCACAAAAGCTGCTGTCTCTGATCATTTCTGTTTCGCTTCAGTGGTGCTTTTTTGGTTTGTTTTGTATCTGGGCACACTCTGGTGTAAAACCTGTCACTCTCACAGAGGAAATCACGTCACCATTGAGCCTTTGATAAAGGAAATCGTCTTGGACACATGGGGAAATTCTTGTAAAGCTTTATCTGATTTCCAATGTATCTATTTTATTCATGTAATCTTGGAAGTTTTCTTACTCTGGGGACTAGGAATGGCTGTCTCTGTGTTCAAGTCTGGGCAGTACAAAAGAAAAGTACTCTTAATATCTGAAATGCTGCCGGTTTTGGGAAGACCACAGTATTCCAGGAATATTCTGTTTCTGTGCAGTGCTGTTCCTTTGACAAGCCATTCACTTGGATTTGTATTTTCTTTTTGTGTTGAAAGACAGATGAGTTTAGTATTGCATAGTAAAATATTTAAAAGTCTAAGATACCAGTTCCATTTTATTTTATACAGTTCAGAATATGAATGTTATATACAATTCAGTCTGGCATTTCAGAGCTCCTTTGCTATGAGCTGGATGATAAAACTTTCTGGATTATGGTGGATGTGAATGGGCATTGGATAGTCCTACCTGTGCCAAGCAGGGCTCCACAGGCCCTGTTTAAACTTGGTAATGTCACACAGTGATCAGATGCTGAGGAGCCCATTACAGATGCTTGAAATTACTCAGGAAATTCTGTCCCACCACAGTTCATTTCCATCTCTGGTTACTTTGCTGATAGGATGGATCATTTGCTAAGTAAGTTTTGGGCACTGAAGAGTATTAACACCCATTTATTCACCATCCACTTTATTTAGCACCTCTGAGATCCAGGAGGACAAGGAGTTTGTGACTTTCCTCACGTCTGGAGCAGGGTTTGCAAGCAGGAGACTCTTTTAGGGGTTTCTTGTAACATAGGAATTGAACTATCCCTAGGACAGCATTTAGGGACTTTTTGTCTTACTTAAACTCAGGAATTCCTAGCATGATTCATTCCTGATAGTGCCAATTGTAAACAGTTTGCTTGTCTGAACCAGTTCTGGTTCAGTGCTGGAAGGAATTTGGATGTTTTTACTAATCCAGTATAAAAAATGTTCCTGGTATTATTCATCAGTGACTTTATACTCGACTTCGTCCATGTTCCTGTACTTGTCCTGTGTTTGGTACCATTTTGCTTATTTACAGCTGCTTCCTGCCATGAGAAGTAAGTTTATTTAAAAAACAAACAAACAAGAAAAACCTCTTCAAAGTTTATGATGCATCTGCTGCTGCACAGGAGCTGAAACCAGTTCTGTGTTTTGTTCACTCTGGGTGGGGGCTTCCAGTTCACTGCACATGGACGGGGCAGCCATTGGACACAGAGTCCCTTTTTCCCACATTCCAGTCTCTTTATTGCCCATAAAGTCAGGGATTAATGGTAAAAGGCAGAGCACAGCTCAATGAGGTGAACAGAGAGAGCAAGAGGTTTCCCCAGCTCCCTCCCTTGGCATTCAGCAGCTCTGTCCTGCTGCTGGGCAGAGCTCTGCACCCTGGCCTGTGCTCAGGGCTCTGGGCAAAATCTGACAAATCATCACAAAAATGAATCCTTTAACTGTGAAGAGCCATCAAGTGCAGGGGGTGTGGCACAGAACACCATCAGCCATCCAGGCAGCAAGGTGTTCTTCAAGGAAAAAGTCACAAGTCAGCAACCAGGTCTGTTTTTAACCAAATTTTATTGTAAATTTCTTTTGAAGGACATTCTAATTATTTACAAATTATAAAATTTACAATTAAAAAAGAAATCAGGATCATGATCATTAACTACAGCAAGTCCAGTTTTGTGAAAAAATATATTCAAAAATTAAATATCAAAAGAAAGTTAAGTTCATTTTTGAAAAAAAAAAACCACCTTCCATAAATTATTTTGCAGAAATGCTCAAGACACTGACAGAGTATTTTAACGCCTTTGCTAATACTGGCTTTGGGTGCTTGGAGTGCAGCCCTGCACGGCCGGACCTGCCGGGGGCTCCAGGGATTTGTACCTTCCAGGGATTTGCAGGAACTCGGGGAGCTCTGGGAACACGGCCTGGTGTTCAGCATCCCGCGGGCTGGAGGAACAGGGGCTCTTCTAGATCCTGCTGCTTCCTCCTTTCTGTACAGTGTAAACACCAAATGTGGAGTGGAGCAAAAAAGCAGAAGCGGGACCTGCCCCTGGGGCGCTGGGGTGGAGGTGGCAGAGACCCCAAACCCCCCTGGAGGTTACTGCACCCCCGGGCTGCAGGAAAGCACAGCGGCCTTTGCCTGGCAGCACGGCCCCTGCCCCTGCCGGGAGAGTCCCCCACTCCCCTTCCCTCGGGCCAAGGAGGAGTTTCTGTCTGTGCCCAGCAGCTCCAGCCTGGTGTGGGGCATCAGCCCCACTGACCTGGCACGGTCTGCTGCCCTGGAGCCTCCTGTGCTCAAAGCCACAGGAAAACCCCACTCACCTGCTCCCAAAGCCCCATTGCCACAAGGGCACCGGACGGTGCCACTGGCTCTGCTCCCCAAAGAGCAGCTGGAAAATGGCCAGAGCAAACCAGTGCCAGAACAGTGCCAGCAGAGTCACTGCTGATAAACTGCTGATAAAAGCAGCAGCAGCAAGCTCCCACCTGCAGCCAGGGCATCTCTGTTACTGCATGCTCCAGCTGCCTCCCAGACACAGCCAGCTGGGATCACACCTTCAACTCTTCTCCACTACCAGAGGGAAAGTGATCTTACAGACACTCCTTTGTTTTTTTTTTAAATTTTCATTCTTCTGTCAGCAACTGCCTGTGTGCAGAGACCCTTTCTTACACAGACACATCTGAGCAGTAGTTCCATGCTCCTCCCTTTGCTTGGAATTACAGAAACATTTACAGCTACAGTAGAAAAAAGATAAATCCAAAAGCAGACCAGAAGAAACAGCATATTTTTGTGGCAATGAGCTACAGTGGGCAGGTTCCCACCCTGATTTTTAATAATGGAGATTAAAAAGCAGACCCTGTTCTAAAATATTCCTCACTGACAATTGTAGGGATTATCCTGAAACACCAATGACTTTAGACTTTACCTGGCCTGCTGTGCTACATTTCCTTCCACAGCCTCTGCCACATTATGCTAAAGAAGAAACAGCACATTCAACTGCTGAAACAGTAACACAGGAGAAGTGAAGCCACAAAATCGAACCCCTTTTTAGGGCAGTGGAAAGCAGATGCTGTGTCACTTACACCAACCCTGGCTTGGGTTAAAGGATTGGTTAACTGAATTCCACTGTTCTGTACCAACAAGGCCAAACCTGTCAGTCCAGAGAGGTCAGTTCTAGAACTATTTCTTTCTCCCCTCCTCACCCCAGCAAATACCACCTGATGCTCAGCTCCTGGCTCTCACAAGGGTCAGTTCTGTGGTCAGCTCTGAGCCCTTGCTCGGGGTGTGGCAGAGCCGGATCAAACAACACAGAAACATCCTCCTTTCACAAAGGTTAAACTGTAACTGGCACCTCAGGATCAGAAAGGCACTTAAAATATTCCTGTGGTTTGGTCTGGTCTCAGGGAAAGCTCCAGCAGGCATGTCTAGCACAGCCCAGTTGGCCGTGCCAACTCTGGCACAGCTGGAAGGGCAGCAGCAGCTCTAGGAAGGATTTTCCACCACTCACTCACCTGGCTTAGCCTTGCAGAGGAGCCACAGACACGTGTCTTTTTTTAAAAAACCATATTGTTCGCATTATTTCTGAACAGAGTGGTTTAATTCCCATTAACTGGACCTGCTTCAGGGTGGTTTTTCTGTTGCCTGCACGGCCATGCCCGTTCCCACAGCGCCGAGCCGCGTGAGCAGCAGGCGCAGGGGCCCAGCTGGCTCTGGCTGTGCCACAGCCCTGTGTCCTGTCCGCTTCCGTGTCCCCCCTGTGCCACAGCCACTGCTCCCTCCCCCTCCCCTCAGCAGTGGGGTTTTTCCTCCCCAGTGCTGCCACTTTTGCTGCCAGAGCAATTTGATAGGAATGGTTTGTGGGATGAGCTGCCCTAAGCAGCACGGTGGGAGCGGGCAGTGCCATGGGCAGTGCCAGCAGCTCAGACTCAGGGCCGTGCAGAGCTGCCCCCGCAGCCCACAGCCCCTGGGCAGTGCCTGCGGCAGCTCCGTGCGTGACCCCGAGCTCAGATCAGCCGCTCGGTTGGGGGCATCTTGATCACGTTCCACATTTCCACTCGGGACCCGTCTTTCTCCTGCCGGCTCGGGCTGTACGTTCCCTGAGTCGCTCTCCTCCTCTTCATGGCAATCGCCGTGGCTACAACCACTGCGAGGAGCAGGGCAGCCCCCGCAGCCCCGACTGCTCCCACCACGGAGGAGTGGCTGAGGTGCGCCCACACTCGCTGCTGTGGTAGAACAGGGAGTTACTCAGAGCTTCCACCAGGACGCTGCTGCATTTCACACCCCTCAGCCCCCAGTGCCTCCCTCAGCTGCGCTCTGCTGACAGCAGTGCAGGGCAGGAGCTCCCCCTTCCCCTGTCCCCTCCCTGTCTCACAGAGCCCAGGGAATGCACAGGAGGCTGGTGACCCTTTTCCTGCCTCCCTCTTCCCTCCATGCACACCCAAAGTCCAGCTTCTGGCAGCTCTAGCACTGGTACCCTTGGGAATGTCTAACAGCACCACATCATTCAACACTGATTTATACAAGGATTTTGATCCTGACAATTCCCTGTAACACGGGGCTGTCACAGGGCAGGAGGTCACAGCTGCTGTTGCTGTTGAAGACTGTGAAAACCTCACACACCTGAGCTGAAAGAGTTTGAATGTTTTTCAGCTGTTGACCAGAGCAGAATACACAAACCAGCCATGACCTTCCCCAGCTCCTGAGTGGGACCCAGGGAGCTGAACCTGCACAGGTGCCTCAGGTCACCCTGCCTTGGAAAGCAGATTTAATGTGCCTCTCCTGCCTGGGAGGGAACTGGAGCCAGAGCCACTTTAGCTCCTGCCCAGCTCCTGCTGAGGTGAGCGATGGCCAGTCCAGGGCAGCAGGGAGGGCAGAGGCTCCCTCGGAGCCACTGGTGTGCAGCAGTGCCAGGGCCTGGCTGGGGCGGCATTCATGGCACCGCTGCCCCATGTGTGACGTCCGTGTCTTCGTGGCCAGGCCTTAAGGGAACTGGGATGGGGTGGATCTGCTGCTGCCAGTGCTGGAAGAGCTCAAGGTCCAGGCAGACCTTGCAGGTGCAGGTCCTGGGCACAGCAGGGCCTAGATTAAGCGCTCTTCGGGTGGCACCTTTAGGACACTGTCCATCTCCAGCCGAGCTCCTGCCACCTCCTGCTGGCTCGGGCTGTAGGTCCCCTCGGACTGGCGCCTCTTCCTTGCCGTGAGAATCATGAATATGAGACCAATACTGAGGAGCAGCACAGAGCCACAGGCTACAGGGACAGCTACTTCAATTAGTGGGGAGGGGAAGAGAGCACCTGGAGTCCCTTTCTGTAAAAGAAATTAATGGAGAAACAATGAAACTCCAGTGGTTACAATAACTGCAATAACTGACCCAAATGGTCGGATTAGAGGGAAAAAGATTTTTAGGAAAGCAAAAGAAAGCACTTTTTCACAGCAGGACAGCCCCTTAAGATGTAAATGCCAGTTTACTCAGCATCTACAGTGGGAGTCTTTAAAGATGCCTTCTTATCAATATCAGACTAAAATACACAGGTGCCACTGGCAAAGTTGTGACCAATGTTGCAAAAAAAAAAAAAAAAAAAAAGACTTTAAAGTTAATGCAGAGTAATGTGAATTTTCAGTAACCCCAAAAAAATTCCCCAAGCAGGGGAACAATAGTAAGAAAAAGTTCAGTGATGGCTGTAATGGCAAAGCAGATAATTGATTTAGCTGTTAAATTTAGCTATGAAACAGAATTGAAGAACTTGCAGCAGGAAGAAGATGCTGAAGAGGTCAGGACACGGATGGGAGATGGAGATGATAAAAAGCCCAAGTACTGAGGAGAAAAATGAGAATTCCCTAGATTCTGGTGGAATCAAGGATGGCATGGAAGACAACAATATAACTAATTTTCGTCATGAAAGAAAGCTTTAAAATGACAGTAAGTTTAAAAATAAGATATTTCTTATTGCTAACAAGCGTATTAGCCACCTTACAGCTAAAACCAAAATAATTCAGGCTGGATTATTTACAGCTTTTGGATGCCATTTAGTCTGTGCTCATGTCACAAAGCAAAGAAGGAACCTTCCCAGGGAATCTAGAAGTCCTTCTGCCCTTTCCAAATGCCTGAAGTTCAGGTGGATTCCCTGAGCTTGCCCAAACCCGAGCACCATGCAGGGTTAGTTCCAGACCATGCAGGTTAGTCCAGTACCACGAGGGCCCAGCAGGGCAGCCCCTGGAGCTGCTGCTGTGGGAGGAGAGAGCAAAGGGAGCTCAGCTGAGCTCCAGCTGTCCCTGGTGGCACCGAGCACCATCCCCAGCCCCTTCCTGCCCCACCAGGGGCCTGGCTGTGCCAGAGGGAAAGGAAAGAGTGAAGAAAAGCAAGGGGAGGCGTGATGAAAATGAATACAAGGAATCCACAAGAAGTGTCTTGGGACAGAGGAGATAGAGATGCCTGAAGGAGTCTGTGCATGCAAACTGGAAATGTCAGGGTGACCTTGGCACATGCATTACAGAGCCCTGGGTAACAGCAACAGCAGCAAACCCCGCCTGGCACACAGCCCTTTCCATGCAGGATGGGTTAGTACATTCCCAGGTTACCCAACAAGCTGCCTATCCATGCAACAGCTTCACAAAGAAAGCTGGGGTATGGATCCCATCTGCCCCCTAGGAAGGATCCCAGCCCCACCCTGAGCACTTGGATTATGCACACGGGGGCAGCTCGTCTGGGCCAGGGCAGCGGCGGCTCAGGGACAGGACTCAGCTTTTTCACATAGACCTGAACCACTCTTGGCCTGACTTTATCCAACTTCCCTTCTCCAAATATCCATTTCTACTCAGATGATCTTTGGAAAGGGAAAGTGTTTTGTAACTCTTATCCAAGATAAAACACCAAATGAAATTCCATTCTCCAAGAACCTGGGCCAACTACAGGAGTTGGATTACTGTGCAAAGAGTTGTGAAATCTATAGAAATGTGCAGAGACGGCCCCGAAAGCCATATGGCAGCACATGCAGATACTGAGGAGTATTTACTGCAGTTGTTTGTATGCTGAAGACCAATAAGCAGCAGCACTGCAGAGAAAGAAGCGTTCAGGATTCCCTAACTGTGCTCTAGGCAGGACACGAGCAGGGACAGCCTCAGCAGTACCCCGGAGCCCCAGGCTCAGAGTGGAGGGACAGGCAGGAGCCCCGGCGCGGGCAGTGCTTACGTTGATGTCGCAGCGCTCGCCGGTGTAGCTGGCGCTGCACACGCACTCGTATCTGTTCTCAGAGTCCTGGCACGTGCCCCCGTTCTGGCACGGGTTCGGGTCACACTCGTTTATGTTGATTTGACAGCTGGAAAGGAAGAGTGTATTAGAATTGTCACATATATTCTTGTGCCATAGAACACAAGATCATCCATCTAAAAAAGCCTCTTTTTTTTGAAAAATGCCTGTTGCAGCTTTTCCAGGTGCTTTCTCCGGAGTCAAACAACATGAAGTTCTCCCCCTTTCACACCAACCCTCCCGCTGTGGTTTCTGTGGGACTGAGGCCACCACAGGTCTCCAGCACAGGTAGTGTGCTTGAAAAAACTTGGAAGCAGTTCTTGCTGCAAAAACTGGTGTTGGCAGCTGGATGATCTAAAGCCTCCCTCTGTTCCCAGCAACAGCTCGTGTTCCCTTCAGGAGCAGCTGTTTGACTGCACAAGGACATGGAGGAGGATGAAGCAGTGGCCCTGCTCTGCCACCCACTGAGATGAGGACCGGAGCACTGGCTCCCTGGCAGCCATCCCAAAGCAGCACTTACTTCCTTCCTGTGAAGCCAGGCCTGCAGGAGCAGTTGGCTCCCCAGCTCTCGGTGACGCACCTGCCACCGTTGAGGCAGGTGAAGTTCTTGCCACACTGCTGAGGGGGGAACGGCCACCTGGGGGGAGCAAGGGACAGCCTTTAGCACACTCAGGTTTTGGGGAAGGCAGAGTGTTCTGGGGCTCATGGGGAATGGGGCTGGTGAGGGTTATAAACACAGTCATTGGTATTTCTAGGAGGGAGTTTGACACAAGTGGAGAAGGGAACAGTCTCAGAAATCATCCCTAATATCAGAGTATTCCTCAGATCATGCCCAGGGAACAGACAGGAGCTCTGTTGGACCACTTGGACTTTTCTCAGACAGGCCTGTTCTTGCTAATGAAAATATAGGCAGGGACAGGAGAGTGCTGGAACAGTACAGCCAAGCCCCAGGAAGGATAATGCCAGTACCAGGTGACTGTCTGCAGCAGAATGCAGCAGGAACAACAGGAACATCATCCTGGATAGATCAGATAACTGAAGCTCAGCCATGTCAGTATTTAAATTCATGTTCCATTTGAACTGGCACAAGTTGATTTGTTTTAGGACTATGGCAGAGGGGAGTCAAGTCCCAGAGAAGATGGACTTCTTGGAGAGTGCTAGAGGGAAATGACAACAGGCCAGAGTACATGCCCTTCAAACACCTCTGAAATGTAGCAAGGGGATAATCCACATCAAAAAGAAGGAGCCTTATCGTGTACAAGGCTGAGCCCCTGGCAGTGAGGGTTAGGACCTGGACAGCACCTTCCAAGTCACAGTAGAATTTAGATGCTTTACCTATCAGATGCTTGCAATGAAAAATTTTCCCGAAGTGTCCCAAAGTAAAAGTCCTGGGCCTCCTCTGCCCCCTGTATCAAAGCAGCCCCGGCACTTACTCGCAGCGAGGTCCGGAGTACTGAGGGGGGCACTTGCAGGAGTATCCGTAAACGCCATCGATGCAGGTGGCTCCGTTCAGGCACTGGTGCCGCACGCAGTCGTCCACGTTGATGTCGCACCTCTTCCCGATGAAGCCCCGGAAGCACTCGCACTGGAAGTCTGCCACGGCATCCACGCAGTCCCCGTGGACACAGGGGCTGGGCTGGCAGTCGTCGATGTTGGCCTCGCAGCGCTGCCCCGCCCAGCCCCTGCTGCAGCTGCAGCGGAAGGAGTTGAACAGGTCCTCGCAGGTGCCAGCGTTGAGGCAGGGGCTGGAAGCGCACACGTCGGCCCCGGAGCAGCCCAGCTGGACACTGCCCGGGCTGGCCCGCTGGAACTGCTCGGGCTGTGGGTACGGCCGGTGGGCCGGGAAGGCCAGGAAGATGCCCCCGATCTGCACCCGGCCCAGGCAGCCGGTGAAATTTTCAGCCAGAACGACCAACGCGTTGTTCTTGAGGAAGTCCAAGTTGCCGGCGCTCCCCTGCAGAGTGACGTTCACTGACCCATCCAAGCAGAGCAGCCACTGGGAAGAGAGTGCGGCCGGCTCCTCCATGGACACGGAGATGCTGTGCCAGGCCCCGTCTGTGACGGGCTGTGGGCTCACGAAGCTGACACCCTCGATGCTGTTCCCGCTCCTGATCTCAACAAGCAGGGAGGAATTCTTAATGGCTACCTGGAGGGAATCCACCTCTTCCACAGCCCGAAGCAAAACAGCATCTTCATCCCTGGTTCTGAAGTCCATGTGGAGGCTACTCAGAGTTCTGGTCACTGATGTGTTGGTGGTAAATTCTATGGCAGCATAACTATTAAATGTTGCATTAGCCAGACCTATAAATAAAGGGGGAGAGCACGAGGTATTTCAAAGACAGTTGGTGTCCTGTTTGAGACAGACCAGTGGCACACCCCTGGCAGCTTCTCTCCCTAAGAACCCCTGAGCTTAGTGTGAGCAGGATTACAGGCGAGCTGCTGGCAGCCTTAAAGCTCTTCCTGTTTACAATTGCACCTCCTGTAATAATATCCTGCTCTTAGGCAGCAATTTTTACTCCTCAGCTGTGCTCAGTCACACCTGGGGGCAAGCCCACAGAGCCCCTGCTGCCTGCAGCAGTGTGTACCTGGGCACCACTCTGTGTCCTTCTTGCAGCATGTGTTTGTATTGTTTTCAACAGCACAAACTGGGAATATTGATTATAGACAGGGAACATGGGAGATTTTACCAACACACAAGCAGGAAAACGGAACTTACACACATATCCTGCCACAACATCTATGCAGGTGGTGGCTTCAGGACATGGGTCACTTTCACACCAGACTTTCTCTTCACAAAATTTCCCAGTGAAATTTGCTGGACAGCTGCAATGGAAATCATTCCAAGTGACAATGCATCTGCCACCATTCTGACATGGCTCAGACTGAAAAACAAAACAGGGGAATTTAGGGGCAGAGTAATTAATCTAGAGGTCTAAGAGAGTTTGGTAGAATTGTGACAATGCAGACAAGCATGAGCAGCCTTTGAATCAAGAGAGAAGGGAAATGGAACTCAAGAGCAGTGAGGGAGGCACAAGGTCTCTGTACAAGAAATTCCTGAGCTGCTGCTGCCCCCTGTGCACAGCACTGACCAACAGGAACTCCAGCAATTTGGCAAAAAACAAGGCAGAAAAGCACAGGTGAAGAGCAGATGAAGCAAACTGTGATGCTTCCAAGAAGCTCACAAAGTTCTGTCACTGGGACACCCCTAACACCACGGGTGTGACAATACTTCAGAGCACCATAAGCAAGAAGGGCAAGATTAGGTAGTATGGCCTCCCCATCACCAGGTGTGGCATAGAGGAGAGCCAGGCTCTGGTCCAAGGGAACAGAGAGACAGCTCCTTCAGCTACTACTGCTGAAGTGGCAGATTCCTGGGAAGAGGTTGTTGTGCAATTGAAACAGGATGAGGGGAGGAGCTGGCAAAGGTACAGGTTAGGGAGGGGAGTCTGGAACCTATGTGGGCTCAACAAAGTGGAGATGGGCAGCACAAAAGCCACTGCCCAAGTTCTGAAACCACAAAAACTACAGGGGAGTTTAAGAAAATTCAGTGTTTAAATCATATGTAGCATATTGAGTGAGGTGGGAGCACAAAGAACCATGTGTTGCTCAATACATCAAAAAAACTTCTCTTTCTGGTATCAGCAACAGTCAAACTTCCATGTAATCACAGAACTACAATAAACCCCTGCACATACAGAGACAAACAAGACACAGCACATACCTTGCAGCTATCATCAGAGATGCAGCCATTCACAATATTTCCAGTCTGAGTCCTATTGAGTTCCTCTGGCAGACTGTCATTCTCCACCTGGAAAAACTGTATCTGGTGGCTGTTGAGTTGGATGTCCTGCAAACAGCCCTTGAAATAGCCCCCCCACAGCTCAGCACTTTCGGGGTTTGGGTGCCCCCCAATAAACATTTCCGAGCCAGCTACCAGGGCTTGTGCTGGCAGTGTCCCCAGCTCCATGTGTGTGTCTGACTGCAGGGCACCAACAGAGCCTCCCTGGAAGGACAGGGCTACCAAATGCCTTCTCCCATCAGCCACATTCCCTGGGAAGGTCACAGTGTCCGTAGGTGACATCTCTATGCTCAGCTGGCCATCCCTCAGGTACAGGGTGAGGCAGGGGCCTGTCCCGTTGCAGATCTGCAGTAACAAACCGGCGGGCTTCCGGCTCCGCAGGAAAAAGGAGAGGTTGAAGTCTGCACCAAGGCTGTCAGAAAGGGTGAAAGAGGCAAAGCTGGTGGAATTCTCTAAGCCAAATGTTGCTGCTGGGTGCTCTGGAAGACAAAAGAAACAGACATCAGCTCAGAGATAAAGGGAATGCAGCTCCTTAGGAATGGGGTAAATGTTTCTTCTCAGCGTTTTCCATGTGTGCCAGGGTAACAGTGCTCCTCCTCACAGGTCTCTGAAACTAAGAAGTAGATGAATGTATCCTTGCTTCCTCTGGAGGGCACAAATTCAAGCACCCAAGTAGCATGAGAGTGAAATACAGGTCTAGCAGAGCCCTTGCCAATCCAGCAGATTTACTCAAGGTCTTTTGAGATACAGAGTTGCTTTTAAAATGTGTGAATTTGGTAACAGCAGCACATGCCATATTTAGGGCTCAGAAGTGTTGGAGAAAAAAACCTCAATACTAACACAAGCCTTGCAGGAGCAAAAAATGCAAATAGATATGATTTTAACTCAAAACTGTCAAAGAGCTTCCTTTAACACTTCATTCTTTATCTATAAAGCAATACATTCCTATTCATCCTCAACTCAGAAGCTCAGGATCAACTTTTCACGGTAAAACAACTTCCCTGCTCCCCTGCATTCACACAGATCTGTTACAAAGGTGAAGTCAGAGCTTCTGGCTCAAGCAGGAATAACCTGCACCACAAAACTGACAGTCATTCCTACAGGAGCAAGTAACAGGAAAAGGATCAATGAGAATTTTATTCACAGAGGCTTTTGTTTTATTCCCCCCCGCCCCCAGTCAAGAAAGTACTGTTTCCTGAGCTAACGTCCAAGCTTCTCCAGTACCTGTGGAGCTGGCAGGTGTCAATCCCATGGCACTTACCATACGAGCAAGCTGGGCCTCCGTAGGGCCTGGCACAGTCACACCTGAAGGTGGCCCAAAGGTCCACACAGAGCCCTCCGTGGAAGCAGGGCTGGGAGAGGCACCACTCGGTGCGGTCACAGCCCAGCTTCACTGGGGACTTCTCCCCCAGCGGCAGATCCGCCGGCAGCACGGCCTCAGCATCCACCTGCAAGTCTTCCAGGCAGCCCACAAAGCCTTGCTGGCTCCCTGTGTTGTTGGCCATTGGATCCTCAGCACCTCCAATATACAGATTCAGGAAGGCTTGTGGGATCAAAGCAGTGCCTACTGGGACAGGAGAGCTCTGCAGGCAGACCCCGGCCTCACAAGAGCCGTGCCAGAGCTTCAGCTGCACCGTGCTGTGCACAACAACTTCTACTTTATGCCACTGGCCATCATCCACTCTCAGCCCCTCCAGGAGCAGCGAGTACCCAACATCCTCCCTCTTCAGCTCTGCATGCAGGATGCCATCCAAGAGCTCCAGGAACAAGTACTCAGCTTCACGGCCTCGGTAAAAAAGGACAGCGCTGGGCAAGGTGGTTCGGAAGCGGAGGGACACGCTGGCTGCTCCTGCACCCCTCCCGTTCTCACTGTTCTCGGGCAGCTCAACGAGGAGATACCCTCTGGAAGCAAAGGAAAACGTTGTTGGTGTCGAGCATGTGGCATCATAGAAACCAGGCTGGCACTGGCACAGGTGGCCGTGGCTCTCAGCTTGGTAAGTTGGGATGCACAAGGCCTCGTTTTGGCAGTCGTGTGTCTGGCACCCAGTGAGCTGGACAGAGCAGTTCTTCCCTCCCCATGTAATGCCATCCTGGCCAGGGGCACAGTGGCAGGAATAGTCAGCAATGCCATCCTCACAGACAGCTCCATTCTTGCAGGGACCCTCCTCACACTCATTGATGTTAACAGCACACTCCACACCTGCAAAAGAGATTCAGAGATGGGATCTCACTGTGGGATCTCACTGTGGGATCTCACTGCGGGACTGGGACTCCCTCCCAGAGCCTGCCAGGCACAGCCCTCCCCAGCTCTCTCCAGGGAGCAGCTGCCAGCAAAGAGCCCAACACTCACTGCAGAGGGCCCTGCCGACGATGCAACAGCAAGAAAACCAAACTTCTGTGTCCTCCCAGGTGCTACTTATAGAGCTTTGACCTGTCAGCCCACATCCCCCCAACAACTGCTGTCCTGTCCCAAGCTCAGATCCCACAGGCGGTCAACATGCAGAAGGTATGGAAGGAGCAAAACAGCAAAGACAAGGAATTTATGCTTTTTTCTTAACAGATTTGCTATGTTGAAAGGCTAATTAGGTCTATAGATTTGACTGGAGCATGTTCCAGGCACCAGTGTTGCAGACAGCAGTAAAATGGGAAGTTACTGGAAAGCCTCAGTTAAAAAAATTGAATTCCAAGACAACCCACCAGTTGTAAAACTCACAAAATCCAATTCATTACTAAACAACAAACTCAACATGCTCCACAGGCACTCTGCCACGCTGGCACTAAGCTGATTTCAGCTCTGCCTGGTCCTACGGGAATGAACTGGGTGAGGTCCTGCACTGCAGTTCTATCTCTGGGCAGCACATGGATCCCAAGCGGCTCAAGTAAATTACAGGCCCTTACACCAAACCTGGCTAATGAAAATCTGCTGTCATTTTCCTGAGCATCCCCAGACTGACAGAAGAGCCCTGAACTAGTTCACTTTATCTAGCCCATAACATTGGTTTTCACTAATCTTCACAGACAGTCCCACAGATAAACCAAGCATGGATTATCCCAATCTAATAGCATTACACCCGATCCAGCCAGCAAGCACAACGAGGGCAGCAGGGAGAAAAAGAAAGAATTCACACACAAAGGAGGGGAATCAAAACACAAAGGACATTTGTAAAGAAAAGCCACTAGACATAATGTGCATGTCAAAGAGATTAGAGAGCTGCCTGGGGGAGAGAGATGAGGGGAGATGGGGCATTAGGAGCACTGGAGCTGGACTTGATGAGTGACTAAAAATACAAACTTAGCAAAGATAAGGGTTCTTGAATATTTGCAGTGATGGTTTGCCCCCTGAGCTCTGCAGAGAGATGAGGACTTGGCACCAGCTTCCAGCTCCAAACTGCCCAATTGTGCCCATGTAGGGACAGAGCTCTGAGAAGCACTGAAAGATAAATGCAAGGCTCTAATTCTGCACTTTCCAGCTATGCCAGAACTATTCTCTAAGCAACAATATCTTCACCACCTCAGCACAGCCCTTTTCCTGTTACTGCTGGGCTTGCTCAGCAAGGGAACAGCAGGGACAGAATTAAGATTGCAGCACAAAGCTATGAAGGAATGCATTGGAATAGAGTATAGGAACATCACTGGGCCTGGGGACTCCCAGTTTGGGAGAAGATGAGAAGACTTCAACTGCAACGGGGAAAAATTGGTAGAGCAGTATAACTATGGGTTAGTGGGGTGGGTCTTCTTGGAGGGCTCTCCAAGCTGCAGGAGGCAAGTCTGCAGTCAGACTTAAGGGGAGAGGCTGTTGAATGAGGAAAGACAGGTTTGGTATAGTCCCAAACCCTTGAGATGCTGCTGTTCCAGATCAGAGTTGCTGATATTTACCAAGGCAATGAGGGGAAGATAACTTTGGTTTGGATAACAAAAGGAGAGATGCCATGAATTTTTGCATTTCTGACAAGGCTGGGAGGCAGCGAGAGGCCCATTTTCCCATTCCACATTCCCATCCTGAGCAGGTCTCAGCTCTCTCCTGGCACAGCAGCAGGAGCAGAACCTGTTCCTGCCTCGAAGACCCCAAGTGCCTCACACCAGGTGGGATGTGAGTCCCCAGGGTGGGTGCACAGCCCCAGGCTGGTGGCTGATTAAACACCAGGCTTTCCCATGAAATGCAGCTGGTTTGATTTCTTACATTATTTGTTTGAAATGGGTAAAAAGGAGATTGCACAAGAGTTTTAAAAATCTGGCTAATGACAATTTTTTTCCTGGAAGCCTTACTAAGCAGTTACCCAGAGCTACATCACTAGAGTTTTCAAAAATACAGATCATTTCCTGGATATCCGTTATTCCAATCTTCTCCAAGACATGGACAGTTGTGTCTTTGCAGACCCACTGGCAAGTAGATATTAAGAAGTTGTTCAACACTAATTGGTTTTTCTAAGAGCAGCATAGGTATCCCTTTTCAGGTCTATTTAAAAAATAAAAATGGGGGACACGACTCTGTTCGACAAAAACAAGTAACAAAACCAAGTTATTCTCCTTATATACAAGTAGTAGTCTCCTCTGTTCCCTCTAAATTTCATCGTTCAAATGTTTACTATTATTTGAGCCATCAATAGTAAGCAGTGTTGCCTATCTGATTCATTACACCATTAGGAGACTTTAAAATGTTTAATGAGTTCCTTATCTAGTTAAAGACTAACAATAGCAAAGCAGTGGAACTTGTTATCTGCAAATCACACAAGTGGTATCTAAAAGGCTGCTATCTGGAGTCAAGGATTTCAAACATTCCATTAATTCAGCAGTGTCTGAGGTAACAGTCCCAAGCCACCAACCCACAGGGGCTGGGTCAGAAACACTCAGAAGTGGCTGAGCTTTCACAGCCTGCAGTATATTCAAATACAAATTCTTCACCACATTCAGTGTTGCCGCTGGGGTGGGAACAGTCCCGTTTTGTAGATGCAAGTGTGATTAAATCCACACAGCTCACCACTCCCTGAATGGAGGGAACGATTTACTGGCTGCTATTAATAAGCAAAGATTCATTGTATACAGTGTAAGAATCATATACTTCAACAGATGCATAAAATGTTAAAAGAATAAGCACAAATGAAGTGAAATATTCTAATTTAGCTGTCAGATATCAAAAAAACCTTGAAGGACAAGGTCTATTCCTTGAAACACGGGAGTTCAGCAGGGCTGCCCGGCCAGCACTGCCTTGCCCTCTCCATAAGGCAGCTGAATTCCTAACGACCTTTCCCTGCTGCATCCTAATTAGGGATTGTATTATGATTATCAAAAGGAAAAAGGAGGGGAGGGAGAGGGGAGAGGCAGAGAATTAGCTGCAACAAACGGACCCCGACACAATTATATTTGCACAATTACTGCCATTTCCATGGCAACCCCTGCTCTGCCGCTCTCCCACCGCGCTGCGGCTCGGGGCGAGGGAGCGGGAGGGGCTGGGGATGGCACTGACCACCAAAGGGTTTGTCCTCTGAGTTACCACAAAAACTACTTCTCAATAGCAGTTTTCACTCAATAAAGGAAAAGTGAAAACTGCAAAAACATCAGTAAAAAGCAAAACTAACGTTTCACAGAAGTAGCCAGGAGGCACCTGTGTTTCTCCAGAGCTCACCTGGGCACAGACCCGGTGCCTCGGAACACCCAGCTCTGACACTGCACCACAAGGCAGAACTGCAGCACTATGACTGTGGAGCTGTCAGCCACATCCGTGCAACAAGGAAATTCCTCGCCCTAAAGTTTCCAAAACAAAACTTCAGGTCTCTTCAAAATAAAAGCATTCTTCCTATCTAATCAATTCTGGTTCCTCCTCATGCCTCCAGCCACCACTCATCGCACACCCAGCCCCCTGCCCTGGGCAGGCACGCACGCAGGCAGGACACACTGCAAGGACTGTACATATCTCATTACCTGCTAGCAGAAAAATTCCCTTCAGGATCACGCCAATCAGCACAGATTGCATGGCCGACTCCTCGTGGACATTGGTGACAGTAAAGGGAAAAAAAATGGGGGTTAAGGGGGGGAGGGATGACAAAAAAGGCTGGGCTGACAGGTCAGTGTGTGCAGGCGCTCACTGGTGCCAGTCACACGAAAAGGGATTGGAGCGAAAGAGCCGAGGGAGCAGAGCCCTGCCCTGCGCCAGGTCTAATCCAGCCCGGCTCTGACCCTCCCAGCTGGCCCCTGTCCGTGCTGACACCAGGAATGTGTGCACCCAGCATATTCCTGCTCTGTGCCTCCCAGCAGTGCCCGGCAGTGCCCACAGCCTCAGCTCAGCAGGGCAAAGCCAAGAGACAATCTCTTGCCCTTGCTGCTTTCCAGGTGAATCTGCCAAATTCCATGAATAAGGCCAAAATGTTTCTTTTATAGGCTAAGCTAAAAAGTGGCATTTCCACCATATCTGTGCAATATCTAAACCATAGGAACAAGGGGAGTTCCAAATGCAGAGTGAACCTGGGCCCTGCTGCACATTCAATACTGAGGCAATCAGGGTCCATCAGGCAGTTTTCCTCCTCCCTGTGCCCTGTTCCAGGGCTCTGTGAGCACAGACATTTCCACTCTGCTGTATTCACAGTCTCAGGTTTTAGTGACCATGATCTGTTTCTCTGAAGTCAAACTGGATGGAAGAAAATTCCCTGCACTATGCTGAATGTACTGGTTCAGACATAGCACTGCACAATCAAAACTCTCTCTTTCCTCATTAGCCACCTTATTAAATTAGCTGTAGCTTTTTCCTCTATAGTTCTGGGGTTTGTTTTTGTTTCGTTTTTGAATATAGTTACTTTCATATTATAAAATTTCTGGAGGTAGCGTTGTATTCTTGTGTTGTAAGGACCCAGAGAAGCTTCTTATTTCTGTGAAGAAATGTTATCTGGGAGCTTTTCCCCAGACTTGGAGTCTCTGTTTGTATCAATGTCAAGTCCAAGCAAACAGAACCTCCCACATGTCAGTGTCTAGAATCTGCATTAACAGTATCACTAAGATATTAAAGAAAGCATTCCAACAACTCCTGTAGCTATTTCACTTTTGTAATTTTACTCAATCCAAACATGCCAGTCTATTTTACAGATACTTGAAGTGGGAGGGATACGGTGAGTGTTTGTTTGGAGTCAAAACTTCTCAGATAGCCACAGACCTGTGCACACACAGACCTATCCCAGCACAGATTTGGAACATTATCTCTGTTAGCTACTCTGACCCTTCTGTTATTGTTCAGGAGAAAACAAACAGGCAGTTGTGCCCATTCAGCCACTACTGCAACAACAAATTGTAACAACTGTGAAGACTGCAGAACATTCAATGTCTTCAAAAAGATGCCTGTTTCGGTCTATGCACCCACACATTTATCTCCACATACACACACAGAGTCTACCTGGACACTACTGCCTGGAAATCCATCACACCCCAATGCACCCAGCACAGATTCTGCTCTCACCTGGCACCAGGCACAAGCAGGCTCTGGACTGCAGCACTCACAGCCTTCTGATCAGATGACAGGGAAGTCAAAAGGTCTGATTAACATGGAGCTGTGATCCAGCAGGGAGAAGAAACGTGGAGTGGAAGGGAAGGGGGGGAGCCTCACCAAGTGCTGCCTAGCTCCCTTCAGCTATATTTACCAAAAGGGATTTGGTTGAAGGGGAAACAGGCCTCTAATCTCTTTACTATCTTAACCTTTTAGCTGCCCTTGCTCCAGAGGCTCTGTCTCTAAAACAAATCTGACTTAAGAAATACCTGCACAAAAAAATTAAATCTATCCAAAGGTGGTTAGAAGGAAAAAGCATCTCCCATTTATTTCCTGACCCATGACCCAGGAATTCAAGCCCATTTGATCTGGGCTGGCACCCTCACAGAGTCACCATTTATAGCTGCTGCACAGAAGGTTTCTACTTCTTTAAGGAGACAAAGACATTATGGCTGTACAAAGTGAGATGGTCAATAAGCCCTCCAATTATACTGGGACACATTCACACCACATCACCTTCTGATTTCTCATGAAAGTAGACGTGTTCCTCAGCCTTGTGCAAAAAAGCTCAGAATGCTCCCATGATCACAAGGTGCCACTGCCCCGGGCTGGATGTCTGCGATGGCGATGCCGTGCTCGGCCCCCCTCGTCGGGGCTGCCCAGTGCCACAGTGCCTGCTGCAGGACACGGCCTCTTCTCGCTGAGCACAGCTTTAGCAGGAGAGGGAGCACTCAGGCCATTTAAAAGTTTTTAAAGAATGAATGATCCAAACTTCAGCAACAACATTCTTGCAGGTTAAAAATTAGTGTCCATGTCAAATGGAGGTACCTGCCTTTTTCCTGTCCTGGCCTAACCTATTGCCTAATAAATACATGACCATGATAAAAACCATTTCTGAAAAAAAAAATAAATAAAGAATTCATTTTGTTGGATTTCTTTTCCCCCTAAAAGACAGACTTCTCCTAATATTCTTTTTCTCTTGACCACAGTTGACATAATTTCCAAGAGTATGCATGATTCCCTCTCCTTCGCACTTCATTTAGTACCCATGCAACCTTTTGATTCATACTTGCATCCTCTCAGGGTACCTATATCCTCTGCTAAAGCACAAACCATGTGCTGAACAGACTCTTCAGGACCTGTTATGTTGTTCTCTCAGGAATGAGGCACTGCTTTTGCAACAACTACATTTCAGAGAGAAGATTCATCTGCCTGCACTGCACTAAGACAGCACTGAGGCAGTTAATTTGCAAAGAAAGAATTTCTCCTGACTTGCATTGTTATCCCAACACTCCCCAGATTCCTCAGACTGAAGAAGCAAACACACAGAAGGAACCCCCTGCCGCCCCAAGAAAGCATTCTTCATCAGAGTAGCAAGTTCACTTTAATCAGTGGAGGCAGCTTAAACCCAAGTTCATGGCAGATCTAAGCTGCCACAGAAATGTGTTTTGAAGAGAAACATTATGGGAAGCTTCACAAAGTTGTTCTGTGATCCTAATATGAAGTAATAAGCTGTTTACCCAGCATGACTGTACTGGGATTAATTGACAAAGGAGGGGAGATTAATTGCTATTATTTCCCTGTCAGCTTCACTCCTCCACATGCACTCACTGATCTCACGGACTGCTCCCAGCCTTTTGCTGTGTTAATGTGTCAGAACTACCTTAGCTGAGACAAAATCCTTTACCAAAAGCAATATCCAGAAAAGCAACCTGCTTCTAATCCCCTTCAAGTACTAATGAACCCAAATTTGATGCAACAGAATGAACTCCAGCACTCCTCTGCCCATCAGCCCGTGTTTCTGTCAGCTTTTCTGCTCATGAGCATGCTAAGAATTGGAAAGGATTAAACAGATCTGCAGCTTGGCAAAGCACAATGAAATTCTGAGCTCTGTGAGGGTGCTGGGGCACTGCAGGAGGAAAAGAGAACAGGCCACAGATGTGAGTGGGAATTCTGACAAGAAGCATAAACTTTAAACCATCTCTTTGGACAAGATCTCAGTTCACGAGTACAGCATTGTAACTGCCCGAGAAAGCAGCAATAACAAGCTTCGATAAAAGCTGATTTTCAAAGGCCTCATATACAAGAGCAAATTTTTCTTGATCTGGCCTAAATTAGCAAATGAGATAGGCCAGAAAACCCCACAAATAATTCAGCTCAGTTACAGAAGGTATTAACTAGAAGCTGATTTTACATTCTGGGAATGAAAGTAATAGTCCTTCCCAGGAAAGAGCTGGGCAGAATTAAACCAACACACCTCAACCGCTGCAACCACAGAAGGAAAACAGAAAATTTTCCCATGCAATAAAGGCCTGAGAAAGTCTCTAGAATGTTGTTACCTGCTGTTGCAAATTAAGGGAATGGGTTTTCTCCTGGCTTCAAGTGTTTCTTTTTCCCACGAGATGGCAGCCTGGTAACACTGTGGAGAGGTTACCCTCCCCTCAGATCCAGAAATCCAGGATTGTGCTGTGATCACCTTTCTTATAAACTACTCTGGTGTTAAATTACCCAACACAAGTGGAATTTAAAGATGAAGAAGACTGAGAAAGAATATTTTAAAGAAAGATGAGGTTTCGTACCAGTTAGCAGAGGACCTTCCCAACAGGGCTGACATTCACCATCTCCCAGATTCTCAACCAGCAAACTGAAACCTTAGGGTCAGGCAGGGCATTTGGGGAAGAATCCAGACTCCTCATTCCCTTGTAAACAGAGAAGGCTTCCTTTGCTCACATCACTAAGACCTTTTGACCTCCTAACATAGCAGATCACAGCTTTCAGCCAAAAATGGCTGGCTCTTGTCATCCCAGGGTGTTAGTGAATGGAGATGTTTTACAGATGCTTATATGCTGGTGAGCCAATCTGCTACAGCCAGTACAATCGGTGATGAATGTTAGGCATCCCTTTTTTGATTTAAAGGCTGGCTTTCTATATATTTAATCCTACATGTATAGAAACCCCCACAGTTCTCCCAGGGAACTTTCACTCCAGGATACAGATGCCCTGGATACTCTGATCTTAGACTCTATGTAGTTGATCTTATGTCTCCAAATCTAGCTCATGGCCCATCAACTTACTTGCCCACACTCACACAGCTTTCCTGTGGCATTTGAGCCCTGAACTGCAGACATCCTGCTGCATGCTCCCAGTACAGCTCAGTCCTGCCCTCTCATCCTGAAATTCTGCAGCCAGGCAGCAATGCAGCAGTTCAGCATTAGCCAACCAGAAGGATCTGATTCCGGCCACCCCTTTTCCCAGGTTACCTGAATAACCAGGCAGGCACTGGCAGAGGAAGCCATTCACCAGGTCATGGCAGAGCCCTCCGTTCTGGCAGGGCTGGGACTCGCACTCATTGATGTTGGTAAAGCAGGTCTCCCCTGAAAAGTGAAAACACAAACAGGCCTCTGAAGTGCACTTGTGCAGCAGTGAAACAAAGACTGACAACTGCAGTCATAAGTTTTGCACTTCTTTTCTTTCACCTAAAAATGCAAAAGAATTTCTAGAACTCTAGCATGCCTCTGCAGGCACTGGCACACAAACACCAGCACCAAAAAAATGGGGACAAATGAAGTATGAAATGATTTCCCAGTGTCAAACACTGGCAAGATCAGAACTTCTGATCCATTCCCATCTGTGCAACAGTGGACCTAACGCTCATATTTCTCTCATAAAATAAAAAAGTATTATTGTTTATGCCTTCCCACTAGAGAATTTCCCTAGCTGTTAAATCCAGCATTATATACATATCTCCAATCCACAGAAAGAGTGATATTTCAGTGGAACATCCACAGAGCTCCAAGAGCACCATATCAAGAAACCCCTCTTGTCCCACTCTGATTATACAGTTGCTGTCATGAGAGTAGTCTCACCAAGGAAACACCTAGAATAGCAATCTGTGACTCCAGGGAATTACCTTCCTCTGATGAGGAATTTCAGAGATATCCCTAGGGATGAATCCTGCCATATGCATGAGAGAGTGACAAAGGGGAAACACCCTGGCACCTCCATAGCCAGAGGGCATTCATGGAAGCATGGGAAAGTGCACAGGCTGTTGTGTCAGCCTGGAGTCAGGCTTGGAAGAGGAATGACATTCAGCTGTCTGCAATGGGAGCAGAAGCACATTCCTGATGCAGCAGGCTGCCAGCCCCTCTGAAGTACCAGTCCTCAAGTGATTTTTGTTGCAGGGAACATTGCTCTGTTCCCATCTCCTCAAACCAGCAGCACCACTCAGTGCAGACAGGATGAACATTTGCAGTGCAGCTCACCTGTAAAGCCTGGCTGGCACTGGCACAGGAACCCAGCTGCTTGGCTGTAGCTGAAGTTGCTGGGGAAGTGGGGCAGTGTCCCGTAATGGGCTGGGTTGGAGCGCTCCAGGCACAGGCCACCGTTGTGACAGGGCTCTGTCACACACTCATCCACATCCTCCTCACAGTCCTGCCCAGTGTAACCTGCCACGAGACACCACCATCAGCATTGCACACAACTTCACTGGAGCTCAGCTCCCAAACACTGTGGCTGCCTTAAAGGATAAGACCCCCAAATCTGCAGCTCATCTAGCAGGGAGTCCCCGGGCCCTTTACTTTCTCCACTATGTCAAATATTTTCAATACTATGTCAAAATCATCAATTTGCAGGAAAGCATCACCTCATGATAGAGGAACTCATGATGGAAAATGCAGAAAATAGAAAGAAAACTTTATGATTGAGAATCAGGGTGTTTTTTGCAGGTCAATTGGATTTTGGGATGACCTGTAAAGAGCAGCAGTGCAGCCTCATTGTTTCAGACAGTGAAAATTCGGACAGGGCCATGCAGTATGTTCATTAATTCTCTTCTTCAACACAGCAATCAAGCACGTGCTGTCCATGGCCACGTGCCCGCACACCACACCAGCAGAGAGCCCCCAGCCCACCTGGCCAGCAGGCACAGCTGTAGCCCTTGGTTCCCTCCAGGCACGTGGCACTGTTGTGGCAGGGGTCGGAGGCACACTCCAGGATGTCCAGCTCGCAGTGGGCCCCCTCGAAGCCGGTGTCACTGCAGTCACAATGGTAGCTGTGGGGCACCAAACAGAGCAAGGCATCAGCTCTGCCTTGGAGAGCAAAGCCCCGGGTGAGGAAAGGGCAAAAGAGCTCAGCTGCCAGTTCTCACACCCACTTGTGCTCACACCTTACCTGTGGAAAGGTAAATTCAGACACACAGGTATGTTCTCAGCAGTTGCCTGTGCTGTTCATGCTCTGCAAACCACTTCTCTTTGCGTTTGTTCCTCCCTTCCTTTAAAGCACCCCTGGAGTTCTGCTGCTGGGAGAGGGCTTCTCCCTTATTGCCACAAACCATTGTTACTGCCACTCAATGTACAAAACACTAAATCCAATTCCCCCCACAGCTTTTTTAACTCTGATTTTCACAGGTTGCACTGAGTAGACCTTTAAATCAGTCCTGGTGTCTAATTGCCCCCCACCACTGGTTTCTCACCTGTTAATGAGGTCATGACATGTCCCGTTGTTCTGGCATGGCTGGCTCTCACATTCATTGATGTCCATCTCACACTGGGTTCCTTGATAACCTGGTGCACAGGTGCAGGTGTAGAACCCAACATGATCATTGCACAAGGCCCCATTCTGGCAAGGGTCTGAAGCACATTCATCTATTTCAGTATCACAGTTCACACCTTTGTTAAAAAAACAGGAAAATATCTGTGTTACAAATCCAGAAACTTGTGTATGTGCTGCCTGGAATTCTGAGATGGAATCACAAGTCATGTTATCAACCCCAGCTGGCTACCAGAGTGATCTCTACCTGCTTCTCCAAAATATTGTTCCATTTATTTCAATTCTGTTTGTAACTTGCTTTGTGATATCCCGGAAAAAAGAACTAAAGCAGTGCAAAAACACTGGCTACAGCGATACCTGATGTTAGCAAGTGATTTTATTGGGAAATGCTATTAAAAACACAATGTTAGCTCCACTACTGCTGGTCACAGATAACAGCAAGTGACACCTGTTTGGTACAAAGTCCCAACCTCCCTGACAGAACAAGACCTCATGCCAGATTTCTATGCAATTATCTCATCTATATTCCACCTCTTTGAGCTGCCTGTGGCCTGGCATCACCTCCAAACCTTACTCATTACAGTGGCACCTATCAATCCATCTAATCTGCCCTCCTTGGCGAAGGCTCCCCACAGAGTGGGCATGGCCATCCTAATCCTGGTGGAATGTGGGCCCCCTAATCTGGTTCAAACCCCTCAATACCCACACAAAACATCCTTCACCCAAATTCCAGCTGCAAGCACCAGGAAGCAACCTGGCCTTGCCAGCCAATGGTGCTTGAACCTCTGGATAAAGAACTAAATCACAAGGCTGAGCCTCATGTTTGACATCAGAATAACGTGAAGCACAACAAACACCTCCAGCTGCCTGGGTCACTTTATTGCTCCTGTGGCAGGGAATCCCACAATCCTGAATTGAGGATTCAGCATAAAGATAAAAGAAAGAAACTGATTTGCTAAGACAGAATTATGCTTGATACTCAAAATCACCAATAACCTTAGGGCCCACATAAAAATTCTGCCTTGTTTCTCCTTCATCTCTCTTCATTTTTATCAGAGAGTGAGTCAGCATCGTGCATTCCTGATGTTGTAACTTCTCCTCATTCCACTGGTAATCAGCAGCATTCCTTCACAGCAACCCAACTCCTTAAACACTTCAGTCTGTGAACAGGAGGAAGGCTGAGAAAGTTCATGTGCGAGGTGGTACCAGGCAGGCATGGACACATTCCACCCCATTCCACTCCGATAAGCAGGGCTGGGGGAAGGAGAGTCCCCCACTGCCTCCCTCACAGATAACTCACAGGTGTGGATTCCCCTCTGAGTCACCATTAGCACAGATGCACAAAAGAGAAACACTTAAATCACGTGCCAAATAAACATTTGCCAGGCATGAAAGAATTGGAAATCTCCAACTAAAAGACACTTTTTTCCAAAAGACAAGTACTTCCCTTGGAAAAATCCTGCTGGACAGGACAAAGAACTAGAAGCCAGGTCAGCAGAGCAAGTTATACCTGGAAACCCTAAGTATCCATTTCCTGATGAGAAATATCTTTTTATGTGTATCTTCCTTAATTTAATCCCAGCTACTTTGTATCTAGTACTTCAGTCTCAGGCAGTCCACTCTGGGGTCCCTGTCTCTCAACACCCACACCATCCATGGAATTCAGGGCCTCAAGCACTGCCTGGAAGCCGCTGCAAGCAGCCCTATCATTACTCACACACAGCCCCAGACACTGCAGGAACACAGAGGCTCAGCGAGGCAGTGAGGCAGCTCCTCTCCCCAGGACCCCCGAGGAGGTACCTGTGTATCCGGGCGCGCAGTGGCACTCGTAGTGGTCCATGTGGTTGAGGCAGGTGCCGTGGTTGCGGCAGGGCCGGGACGCGCACTCGTCGATGTCGATCTCGCAGTTGGAGCCCTGGAAGCCGGGCACGCAGAAGCAGCTGTACTCGCCCGCCCTGTCCCTGCAGATGGCCCCGTTCCGGCACGGCCCTGACGCGCACTCGTCGATGTCGTCCCCGCACGCGGCCCCGCTGAAGCCGGGCTGGCAGAGGCAGCGGTACCCGCCCGGAGCTTCCACACACGTGCCGTTGTTCAGGCAGGGGCGGCTGGAGCACACGGAGCTTTCTGTCTGGCAGCCTTCTCCACGGGGGCCCGGCTGGCATCTACAGGTGTATCCCGTTGTGCTATCCACACATTCAAATCGAGGGTCTGTGCAAGGGCTGCTCTCACACTCATCAACACTGCCACAGTCAGCACCTGCAGAGCCAGGCGTACACACACATTCATATTCCAGGAGTCCTGGAGTCCGGGTGCAGGTCATGTGGGCAGGACAGTCATGTTTAATGCAAGCATCATAGAGGAGTTCACAGTTTGTGCCCATGTAGGCTACAGGCTCCACGGGGCAGGTGCACTGGTAACCCACTTCCAAATCCTTACAGCTCCCCCCATTCTCACATGGGGATGAGGAACAGCCACTGTCACTTTCAGAGTATGAAGTTCCTGTTGAGAAAAGAGACTTTTTGTTAGTCAGCATTTGTAGCTCTAAAGAAAAAAGTTCTGCCAATCCCCATACACAACTCAGAGACTGCCCACCTAAATTCCACACTCCAAAGGGCTGTTCTAGCCAGGAGATGAGAAGGACATTGGATAATCAAATATTTACTATAAAGAAGACAACAGCCCTTTACTTGGTGGCAATCAGGAATCTCTTGCCAGTTTGGGTAACCAGGTACTTGCTTTTTTAGGAGACACTCACGAACAAACTATTTTTCTTGTGCTTATTCATCCATGAGTCACTTTGAGAACAGTGACACATATAACCTTAAATCCATTCACAAGATTAACTTCGTGTAAAATTCCACGACCCCTTTCACTGGCAGGGCACAGCATTTGTGCCTGGAAATCCAGAGAGGCAGGGTGAGTTCAGGTGTTGGCTGTGGCTCTGTATGTCCCAGCTGCTTCTTCTGGGGATACAGTTTTTTCTCAGCTAATCCAGAAGTGATTTGAAGACGCTCCCATAAATAACCCAAGGCAAACTACAAATGGGCACATTTCACAGAGTCTCTGATTACATTAGGCAGCTCAGGTTGATAACCACTGACCCTCACCCTCTCCCCATGTTAGACACGTAAATTTACACAGCAGGACATTTTTAACAAGGAAGAGCAGAGACTGCTGAGATCACCGTGCTGATGGCATTTTAGATCCAAACACTCAGTACCTGCTGAGCCAAAACAGCAGTCTAACAACCAGATACCAGGAACTAATGTTGAGACCAGATTCCCCTAAATCTGGGAGCATTTGGATGCGATCAGTTAATTCACACTGAGCCACAATGCCTTGCTGTGCCCACAAAGGCAGTGTTTAAAAGGCTCTTGCCCCATTAAGCAACTCCACCATCTGGAAATGTGATAGGACGTGCCCACTGAACTGCAAATTTAGTTCGTATAAAAGAGATTATGTAGGATACACGATAGGAGAAAAAAAAAAATTATTCAATGTAGATACTTCAAAATTGAGCAGAATGGAATAATAGGAGGAATCCTCATTTATTTTCCAAAAGAAATTTTAAATTTACTTTGTGAAACAAGGGGCAGATTGGCCAAAGGGCAGGGCAGCCCAGGGGACAGGAGATAGTGGCCTTTATGTTAGAATTAGGATGTATGTCCTGGATTCAATGCCACAATTAAGCACTTTCCAAAAGACATAAACCAACCAAAAATAGAATAAAGGGACAAAGGCAGTGCAAACAGAGAGCTTTGCCTTCCAAAAAGGCAGCAGTCATTAGCACCTCATCCCACTGTGGCCTTCGGAGATCAGAGCTTTTCATTCTGCTCAGTTCCAGGATAAATAAGAGGGAAGCTGTGTGGTACAGATATCCCAGCCTGATTCCTGCATAAGTGTTATGAAACATCCAAACTTGGAAGTAACTCTGCAAACAACTATATAGCAGATGTTTGGAAAAGGTCTATGAAAAATGGTCTCAAAGCAGAGATAAAGCTCATGAAAGAGCAAATGGTATCTGAGAAATTGCTACTGGTGAGACAATCCAGACTTCCCTGGTGTTGGAAGTCAAGCCATCACTCGAAGCCTTTGGGTAAGCAGCTCTTCACCCTTTCTGCTGCTCTCACTAAGTAGCTGTGGCCCAGGAAGTGACAGGCCTCAGTCTCTGGAAACCCCACAAAGCTGCAGGTGGAGAGGGCAGGATCCCAAATCCCCACAGCTCCCTCATCCCTCCCTGCTCCTTGGGGAATGTTGCTTTACCCTGCCATACTCCGTGCTAAGGACTTGCCAGGATCACACACCACATCATTGCTCCCCAACTGACCTTCCACGTTCTCTCACTGGTGCCAGCATTATCCCAGACCAATTTTGGTCACGTTTGCCTTGCTCTGGTGCACTTTATACACCCCCAGTAGTTAATCTGTGTCAGTGGTGCTCTATCAACTCTGCCCCATCAGCTCCTCAGTCTCTTTGTACCTGAAGGTGGAGGCACCGACTTCAGGGCCTGAAAGGGATTTATAGGAGACTTTGGTTTACAAAAGCCTGCCCCTGCCCTGACCTCCCCCCAAATTCCTCCCACCAAAGACTGTAGTGTTTCTAAGTCTTCTTTTAAGAGGCCATGCTGCTGGGGGAGGGAGGGTGCTCAGGGATTTAGGCAGCCCTTTTTCTTCCCAGCATCATCTCCATGGCCCACCCCTCCCTTCCCCTCTCATGTGATACTGGGGAGAGCTGCTGAGCCCTGCACTGTCCAGCAATCCCATTATTCTGCCATCAACCCTTTTATTCTCAGATTGCCAGTCAGGCAGAAAACAAGGATGACGGAATGTGCCTGGAATCTCTGTGGCAATTAGAGTGAAAGCCCAGGAAACTTTTCGCAAAAGAGCTTTACTAGGCAGGAGATACGAGCCTTTGTAGGCTTAATGAGTAAGCGGCCCCAGCCTGCACTTTCCACAGGCCAGGAGCACAGTTTGGGATAAAAAAGGAGCCCGAGTCTGGTGCATGTTGGAAAGGAGCTGCAGCACACTCCATCTGCAAAGAAATTCCCATTTCCACAGAATCCCCAGGCACTGCTGGCATAGCCAGGCTGAGTCACTGCCAAGGCTCATGCATGGCTTTCTGCTTCCATGAGAAGAACACAGGCAAAATGCTTTTTGCAAATAAAGCTAAACATCAAAGCCCTTTGCTATTTCCTGCCTTTCCCAAAGTTCTTTCACAACAGACACACCTTTTTGTACCTTCTCTGGTTTGGTCCATCATTGTGCCATGCTCAATGATCTGTATGAGTCACTACTGCCTGTCCCTCACAGAGAGGTGTGTGACAAATATATGGCCCCATAATCACACACCACAGACCCAACGGGGTTCAACTACAGACAACACAAAGCTTCACTAGTAAGTGCAGAGGCCTTCTTGTCTTACCAGAGAGAGCAGTGAAGGAACAGGGAGAACTCCAGTCTGCTCAAAACTCACTGTGACCATGAACAATAGCACTTGTTAATATATGTACTTCAGCAGGACCTCATTTTGGAGGAAAATGTTCCTTTTCTGGAACAGATAACCTGGAGTAACACAGCACTGCTCACAGGGCGTGCACAAAGCAGGCTGAGGACACTGTAGTGTAAATCACAAGAAATGAAACTTACCTAAACAACTGCAACTTATTCTGTGAACTGCAGCTGGCAGAAAATCCCCCATGTGTTTGATTGACTCAGTGGAGGCTTCAGGCAAATTAACAGCACTGACCCCAAATTGTACCACACACTCCCCTGTATCCAGCACACCTGTACTAATATGGAATATTTCCCAAGGACAAAACATGCCCCTGTGTGAATGTATTCTAACCCTAATACTCCTTCCATGGCAGTGCTGAACTTCTGGCTTGACAAAGAGCACATCTGATGTTTTTTGTTCTTATTTTTTCAACCATCAGTCCTAGGGCATGGAGTTATTGCTCTCAGTTTTGGAATAAATTATTATATGAATGTGAATAGCACATGAATATGCACCAAACACTAATAAGAAAAATGAATAAATTAGCTTTTCCTGCTGCACAATATAAGAACTATGAAAACGTCATTCAGACTATGCTGTTTCATGAACACAGTGAAAATCAGGTCAAGGAAATCACTGAATGACAAGAGTTTATAGTTTTTCACCAAAGTAGTTGTTGCTGGATTAACAATGACATTCAAGAGTTTTCCTTTACGTTTCACAAGAAAAATATGAATTAGTGATGTTTGTAAGGGAAAAAAGCATTAAAAGTGTATTACAGTCATACCATCCTGCAAGCTGACTCTGCATTGAAACTGGAGGAGACCACAGCTCCTTTGAAGAACAGTTCCAGGCATTTAGGGGTGGATTAGGAGGAACTTCAAAGGCTACCAGAGTCCCATATAAAGCATTCATTGAGCTCTGTCAGGACAGGGCTGGTTTTACACTTTAAAGGTAGCTGACAAAGATTTTCCTCAAACAATGAGGTTTGTGACTTTTTGTAACACTTTAAGGCAAACAAGCTGCATTACCAGGCTCTGTTTTAATCATTGACTTTACTAATCTTATACTTTATACCTATACTATGTGATCTTGTTGAAGTTGCAACAGCAAGTTTTTTGACCACAAAAAAATCGGAAATTAATGAGAAGTTAGGCAATTACTTCTTTGATTGGAGAAGCTGCTTTAGCATCACTCACTGACTTCTGTTTTGGGGGTTTCCTTTTCACAAGTTTGTTTTTTCAAAATCTTGGGTAACTCTGACAGAGAATGGATGTTGTCAGTCTGGGGACACACTTGACCTTGTGGAAGATGCTCAGTGCTGCACTGATAACTACCCTAAAGGTGTCTTAATGATCACTTAAAATTCCAGCAGGGAAGAGGCAGCATTGGGGTTATCAGCTCACAGTTTCCTTTGTAATGAAGGACAGAAAAAAAAAAAAATCCAAGCAGAGGCAGTGGTACCTACTGGAAATCCCCATCCCTGAATACTTGTTCATGCACACACCCTGCACTGGGTGAAAAATGAAAATGTACCATCACCTGTGCACAACCCCAGCAAAATGCTCATAATCACAGACACAGCTCCCAGAAGAGTCAGGCTACCTTAATATTATTTCCTGGCCTAGCAAAAACCGAATGTGAGCTTGGACAAGCCAGATCCACCTTGAGTAGAAAGAAGCTTCCTACAGATATTTTTCACCTGCCCTCCCCACTACAACAACTAAAAAAACCCAATTTACAACTAAGAGGTGAGAACAACAGGATTCCCAGAGCACCACAGGTCCCAGCTGCACCACAACAATAATGGAGCTTGAGGGATCTCCAAGTCCCCAAATCACTGGTCAAACCCCAGCCTGGGGCAATTCTCACTAGTCAGGCTGTGCTCCTGCTGCTCATTCCAGCACACCTCCCACTGGAGAAAGATCCTGAGGCCAAGGGTAGAAAGGGAACCCTTCCACCAGAAGGGATTCAGAGCAACCCAACTAGTAAATAAACTCTGAATAAAGGAATGGAGAGTTAGGTCTCCATGACAACAGGAAGGCATGTGCTTATATTAGTAAATCCCTGCTGACCTCTGCTGATCTTTCCCTATCCTGGTCAGTGTAAAGGATTAGTGAAAGGGGACGCGCATTGGCCTGTTCCCAGGATCCACACAACCAGAAAGGGAAATGGACAGGCTTGAAAAAGGGCTTTCATATTCACCCTCTCTCTTCCCCACCCCTGCTCACTTTGGAAGGACAGCTATGGAAGGGAATTGCAGGACAAAACCAAATCCTTCTTCAGGAAGCACCTTCTATGTACCTGTTCAGGGAGGGCACAAGGCCTCTTCAGGTGGCTTCACACATCCCTAGGGCTTTACAAGCCCCATTTCCTTCCTGACACACAGAGATTAAACCCTTTCTATCCAGACCTGAGCTAAGCATCTGCTCTGAGTAATACCAGCACCAGAAAAGAAGGCCTGAAACTCTCTGAGACTGCTGACGAGCTCATGACATGCTAATAACTGGCAGTGATAATTCACCTAGCCTATAATATTTCATAACCTGTATTCCCTGTCCTGTTTAGCACAGTAATGGCACTTGTGACAGCTGCTTTAACAGCAGGCTTTTCTATTTAGCCTCAGAAAAGGGGATGTGGGAATGGGAAATCCTCCAAAATACCAATGTTGGATCGCAATTATGAAGCCCCTGGGCTGCAGCAGCTTCCCAACGCCCAGCTCTGCTGGTGTACCTTGATGACTCTGGGGCCCAGAGTCAAGTTCTTCCTCCCCATTTTTTTAAAAGGGAGAAAGGACTGATATATATCTGCTGGTTGAAGCCAAACATTATCATTACTGTCTCAGGTTATCAGCTTACCAGATCTGACAATTTATGTGAAGCAAGACATGGCACTATGACCAAAAAAAACCCAAACCCTGAAAATAAAGATTAGCTAATCCAAAAGAAGTGTTGGCAATCAGCAGGCAGGACTTCTTAAGACAATACTGAATAAAGGGCCTGACAAGATGCCAGGGATCCCAGCAATGCCAAGAGTGTCTTTTGGAAAAGTCAGTTTTAAAAAGAGCCTTACTATTCATGGCTTTGATGTCTCTTGCAGAGTTCTGGTAGGTTAAACACACAAGCCCAGTGTCTCAGCCAAATACCACCTTGGATACCAACTTTAAGACATCTGATGTCCCTGGACACAGGCCAGATTACAGTTTTACCCAGATTATTGCGTGTCCACCACTTCCCAGACTGCTTCTGACATGTTTCCTTTTGTTACTGGAGACCAACAAATTCCACACCACATTTGTACATTAAGTTCTTGGTGTGCCAGAGTTTTTCATGCCAGATACATGTACATGGCCTAATGGTGTAAAATATTTATATAGAATTTACAAAGGCCTAGACTTAGACTTTCATTCATTCAGGCACAAAAAAGCATGCCTCAGGTTCTTCTTGTGAAATATGCAGAATATTTACCCCGTCAAAGAAGGAGGATGGCGATTCCTAGCTCTCTCCCCCCCAGCTTGCCCTGTGAATTGCTAAAAGGTGCCAAACAGTGGGCACCGATCCACGGGGCCCAGCAGTGCCAACACCATGGCCCAAGGCATTAACAGCATTAGTCATAAATACCACTTCAGGGAATTGAACTCATTCTTACCACGGAACAAGAAGCCAGCTAGCTTGTGTTCATTATCTGTTCACTGTTTACTGCAGATTTGAAGGTGTAACTCCTATTACCATGCTTCTAGAACTGTGAGGAAAACAAGAGCTATGAATCCTTGGTTTATGACAGCATTGAATATATTGCCACAGTAACTCTTTGATCTTTCGTCCTCAGGACACCACAGTATTTTCCCTTAATAAACACTCCTCCAAGCTGACCTTCATGTTTCACACATTCTCTTGATCTCTCAGCCATTTCCACAGATCAAACACTGGGACAGGGACTTTCCTGTGTATTCAGTTCATCAGAGTGAGTCACAGGCTTTAATTTCCAATTCTTATTTAAATATACTGACAATGAACAAAACAGCTGGAAAGATTGGTTTTATTTGTTCCCCAGTTTTGAATAAACCTTAAACTGTCCCTGTGTCCAAGCTAATCTCAAGAGCTGGCATGAGAGCTGATAGCAAAACAGGTTTGTCTTGCACATGCTCTCAGCAGGCGTCCAAAGCATCTTCCAGGCCAAAGGTATGTGAATTCCTGTGCCTGCTGATGGCTGGAGTTGTGGGAACAGAAATGAGAAGACACTCCTTCTGCCCTCCAGAATCTCCTTTAAAGACAAGGAATTAGCTGGGAGCTATTGTCTTCCCATTACACAGGCAGCAGCAGTAAAAGAGGAGCCACAGGCGGAGCCTGCACTGCTACCCCTCTGAGGTTTCTTTTAAACAACTGGAGATAGTGAGGATCTGGCTGCAGGATGCTGATGGGTACAGATTGCACCAGGCCAACTGCATATTCAGAATTTCCACAAAAACTGTGAACAAGTAACTTAGGTATCGACACTTCAATGACATTTAGACTCAGTCAATTAGAAATAAAAGAGGCAAGTTATATGGTTCATAAGGGCAAGAAAAGACATTTCTTTATGGCATTAAAAACCTACAAGTGCTATCTAAATAGCACCATTCACTCCAGTCTAAAGTCTGGCAGAATTCCCCTTGCAAAATAGGAGTAGGTGGAAAGCCTATGAAAATCAGCGCTTCCCTTGAGCTCTGCTGGCTCCAGCAAGAAGAGTCATCCACCTGCACTCAAAAGAACACCACGTTCTCAGTAAAACAATGTTCCAGAGATGAGCTTTCTCCAGGAGTGAAAAGCCACGAGTGCAGTGGTAGGAGAGCACAAACCCCCGAAGCACAGCCCGGCCCTGGCAGCCACACGCGGGTGATCTGTCCATGCAACCGGCCTTGCCTCTGCCCAACACAAAGCCACCATAATTGCTTCACACTCCAAACCAGTAGCTATGGTTACTAGATACAAAAGACAGTCCTGCTGCTTCCCTGTGGCCAGAGGAATTCCAGGCACTTAGAGCAAACACACCAGACAAAGAAGCTGATACAAAGGAGAGAAAGAAAAAAAAATCAGACAAAAATCACAACATATTTTGACTTTCACATTCATGGTCTGAGGTGACCAGAGCAAAGGAAATCTTGGGAGGCTTCAGAAGGAAAAATAGACTGTTGGGGAATCAAAGGAAAAGCTGAAAACTTTCTCCAAATCTCAAAAATTACATAAACATCACCTACTAATGCACAAAATGCCAAGTGCCGTGTTCAGCACACACGAGCAGAGAAAAGGCTCTGACTGTATTTTGTCAGTGTTCTCCATATTTTACATCCAATTCTTCATGTTGTGGATCATCTCTGTACTTGCTCAGTGGAAACCAAACCTGACTGGTACCTACAGGTAACTGGCCTGGCATTGCCGAGGACAGGATAAGGAGACCAGTTCAACCTCATTCATACTTTCCAGTAAAAGGCTGGACGTGTTCCTGACATGACCTTATAATCCCTAGATGACTAAAACAGATGTCTAGGCCCAGCAGATCTCTAGGCACCTATTCCAGAAGAAACAGAAAACAGAGATACCTTCTTTTCAGGGAACATAAGAAATTGGAAAATGGAAAGGGTGTTGATGGAACCCCAAGACATGGTCTTGAGAACTTGGAGAATCCCAGTACACTCAAGTCTATTCTATAAAATAAGTTTTAAGTGTGGAAAAAAATACAAAACAAAATAACTCCCCCACCAGTGTGATAGACTCTTTTGTTACCTCATTGCTTCTTGCACTTTGAGAATGGATCTGCTTTCTTCAAAATTTCTAGATGGAGACACTCCCGTCCTGTGATCTCCCTCCACATTTTGTACCAGACGTATCTGGCACTATACTCTCCTGGGTACAATCCTCTTGTGCCCAGATGTATTTCTAAAGCATATAGGATGGAAACAAAGGTCTGTGTTTCTTCTGTATGGGCACAACCAAAATATTCAGACCTTTCAATGGAGAAAATGGTTACCATAATAGCTGAATACTTAGTTACACGAATACCTAATTACTTTTAGTTCCTGTGAATAAATGCATACATACATGTGCACAGGGAGAAAGGTGAAAAGAGATAAGGGATAAATAGAAGGAAAAACATACGTAGAATGAAATGCCTGTTTATCTTCCAGACTAAAGTTTTCAGGCTACAAATCTAACTGTAAAACGACAATTTGTTCAATATAAGGGCAGGTCACAGATCTGATCCAAAGTTACTGCATAGTAGGTGGGTAAGAATCAGGCACAGAAGACAAAAACTTACCCCAAAACAAGAGGAAAAGTGGCAGCAGGAGAGCAGCATTGTACGGCCTGGAGGTAGTTTTCTTTAATTCCATGACAAGTGTAAGAGTGGCTGTTCTAAACCCCTCCGGGGAGAGACAGGAGCTGGAGCCCAGCAAGCCCCTCCTGTGGCCACATCACGGTGCGGGGCGGGCTCTCCCCACGCCGGGCGCTCGCGCCGGTCTCGGCCGGGCCGCAGCAGCACTGAGCCCGCGGACAGAGCCCCGCAGCCCGCGCTGCCCCGCGCCGCGAGCGCCGCCAAAACCCGCCTGGATCGCGCGGAGCGGACTGAGCCAGTGCACCGCGGCACGGGGCTGGCAGGCAACGGGGCCGGGGGTGTTCCCTCTGCCCCTCCATAACGCTGAAAACACACCTGGTGTGTCCCCCACAGCTGTGACAGTGCTCAGAACTGGTTCGGGACCGAGGCTGTTTGGAGGATGCAGGGTTCTCCATCAGCTCATATTTACAAATTCCATAGAAGGATCGAACACAGTTTTCTGAGTGAGGCTGCTTTGTTCAAAGAGAAATAAGACAAAAGCACTCTGTTAATCCCAAAGTTAGTCCACATTAGTCTTTACTGCTGTCTCTTACGGGGTGGGTGATCCCAGAGGACAGGTGAACTCACAAAATGTACAGGAACCCTCTTCCCAATAGAGGAACAGTTACAGAGATCAACAGAGGTGTCTGCAAAACACGGGCACCAAATCACACCACCTTTAGACACATGGGTTCAGTTTTATGAGTGGAAAAAGTTATCAGTGTGCATTGTTTAATGACAGTAACTGGAAAAAGACAGCCCACACTCAGCCGAGACCTACTAAGTCCCTCTAAATCCACATCACAATTGGATTAAACTGACTGTAATAAGAACTAAGTACATTGCCTCACCCTTCACTAACAACTAAAAATAGAACTACAGGTAAGATGCCAGACAAATTCCTAGTTCAAACAAGAAATATGCAAGATAGCAAGGAATTAGTGCGGACAGACCTAGGCTGCACATGACGAAAACAGGAGCAATCCTACAGTGAGTAATCTGTATTATCCCAGCACCCTTGCAGGGCTATCCTTGCAGGGTGGGATATGTGCATGGAAATGGGATAGTTACTGCAGGGGTTTTACTTTCAGTGCAGAAGCAGAACAGACACAGCAAGAGCAAGAGCCACCCAGACTCTGCAGGTCAGGAACAAATGGTTCATCTCACTGTCCTGCCTTGGAATGCTCCAAAGATGATATATCATGTGTTATCAACCTTATCTGGACCACCCTGCCCCCTCCTTCATCTCTGGTGTCCTCAGTCTGTTTTCTCAAGATCAGCCTCAGTATTAGTTTCTTGCCAGTTACCACAACCATCTGGAACTCATTTCTATCTCCTTAGACTCTTGTTTTGCTGTCAGGGGATGTAACCAAACACTGACATGTGCAGAATCTTTCTACTCAGAATATTTTTGCCTCACCTGTGTGAACTGTGCTTCCAACAATCCACCTTTTCCAAATCCCAGCAAATACATACGAATCATTGCTCAATGAACACGGCAACAAAACACCATTCTTAGCCAGGCACTGCTGTAAGTCGAGTAGTGCAACACCTCACAACACCTGGAAAACACACCGATCCATGGTAATTTATGGCTCTTAGGCTACCTGAAGGACCTGCTCAGCTTTCATAAAACAGAAGCAGTGTGACAAACCCCCCACCCCACAGAAAGTGGAGGTCGTCCCACAGAGGCTGAGGTCTTGTGCAGCCCTGCTGTTCCTGCTGTGCTGTGTGGCCTGTGACACCCCAAACCTGGACAGAGCCATGACTTATGGCACACTAGCCAGACTGAGGGAAGAGGAAAACATCCAACTTCCTTATAATAATCAAAATACCTTAATCCATTGTCTACCTGTGAGGATATTAGAATTTAATTTTATCAATGTTCATGGTTGCAATTTTATGAGATTTTGCCAGCATAAACAGCAAACCATTCCTGTGCTGGACCCCTGGGCATACAAAAGCCAATGTGGGTATTAACCAGCTTAGTCCAATTAAAGGACCCTAATGCAACTCTTTTAAGGCCCTGATTTGTTAGGCATGACTACATTTCCAAAGGAGCACAATTGGGTGGATTTGTTATCTAAAGCATAAGCTCCGAGTCCTTAGTCATCCTTGCTAAAGCCTTCCCCAAACTGGTCATGGTTTGTGCTACCTCTGCATCACTGCTGTCCAACGTCACCATAATCTGCTCTTTAACATAGTATTAAAACTAGAGCCAAAGGACACAGCTGCTTTCCTTGGTGTAACACTCATTATGAGAGATTTAAGGACAGCATAACAGCAAGGCTTCTATTCTCAGCCCAGAGCAGGAACTTTCGCAAGCCGGAAATGCATGCCATGGAAATGGGGCAGCAGTGGGCAAGCTGGATTAGGGGGAAAAGAGAAAGTAGGTCTGGAGTACTCAGCAGAACCTTGCTGCCCACTTATTCTATACTTTTCTGTACACTTATCACAAAACAATCCTATACATCTTTCTACAAAAAGTTCAGAGAGAACCACGCACCAAAGTACCTCAGCAAAAGCCTGCTTTTCATTCAAAGAACAATGTACACTTGCACGAGTTTCACAATCTTTGCTCACACAGGGCTTAAAATAATCCTAATACTGCAGATTGGATACTGGAGACGTGTGACAGGCCGGCAAGTATCAGTGGTACGAATAAAGCCATTCCTATCTCCTGTCACATGCATGCTGTCGCTGCCCCAGAGGACAGAGCCTCACCTTCCCTCCTCACCATCCTGGAACCACTGGGCACAAATCTATTTTTACTGAATTGAACAGTGGAAGCCAACAGCACCAAAGTCATGATTTTTTTCCCAACTTTTTCCTCCAAGGGTCATTAGGCATAACTGTACACAAAGGAGTCCATACTAACAGTGGCTGCTGGCTTGGGAAGTTGAGTTAGTAAAGAAAAAACCTTCCGTTTCCACTCAAAAACTGTGCCAAACCTGACTGCTTCCATACACTCTCCTGTCTTCTGTCACAGCTGAAAAGTGCCAGGAATATTTTTAAAAACTTCACATTTTGGAATTTCAAGCCTCCAGACTCACAGGCCAATTCTGTACACTGAAATGTTCAAATACAATTTGGTGCTGTAATGCTCAAGGGTTCCCCAGAGTCCAATCTTTAAGTGGAAATTGGCTCTCTCCTGCTACCCTGAACAGGCACTGTCCCCACTCTCCCATCAGCCCACTAGATGTCCCTTCTGCACTGCCAAAGTCACCAAAGGGCCCCATGTGAAAATGGGAGAGCTGGAAAGAAATTAATGTTACAGCAGCACCGGGGAACCAGAGCAACTGGACACATCCTGAACTGCTGCAGGACTGTGCCAGCAGCACCCTGGATGCTGCAAGACATTGTTGCAACATCCCCACAGTGGAGCAGCCAAGGCAGAGTTTGGGCTGTGAGCCAAAACTTTAAAGTTGCTATTAAAACCTGGCAAAATTGCACAAAATTTCCAGTCTTGAGACATCATAATCACATTTTTAGACACAATAAATTTAGTTTCCTATCATTGCTAATCAGAACTTCTGGCAAGCAAATCATGCTGCCTAATAAATGGCAGAGTCCTGAGCCTGTGACACTGGTCAGTCCCAGGCAATGGCAGTGGAAAAAGTGGGCTGACAAGGCAGAGCAGGAGGGCTGTTGTCTGGTCACTGGCACAGGTGGGCACAGTCTCACTTTCCTGGAGTATGATCACTGATTCCAGATAAAATTGCAGTGCTGAGGAAGAGGAGGGGGGCAGTCCAGCAGGACAAGGGCAGAATGAACATGTTTGCCTGAGGTCTAAAATCACCTTCTCTGCATTGCAGCATTGGCTGCTTGTTCAGAGATCTTCATGACACACCTCATCCCAAAAAAAGAGCAAATTGTAAGGACCGTAACAAAGATATCCAGCATGTGCACAGCACCTCTGCCTTCCTCTCCAACAGATAAACCATTCAAACACACACAGACGAGGCTGTGGTAAAGACAGGGCCACACTCCTGCAAAGTTATCTCTCAAGGAAGTCTCAGAAGTCAGGCTCTGACCATGGATGTACCCTTTGATCTACGTGAGACCCCGCTGGACTGCTGCAGGTCAGCTTCATGCCCTTTGATCCTCTTTCCCTGCTTACAGCTGCCTGGTGGAGGTGAATCCCTTCCAAGGGGCCTCTCTGGCAGATGGGAAGATGAGAATGTTGATCACCTCACAGGAGGCAGCCAAAATGGTGTAAAAAGGGTCTCAGGCAAGATTTTCTGCAGTAAAATGTTATAGCAGGAAGGATGTGCCCAATACATTACCAGGATCTGAGGGTGTTTTGAAGGCGCATTGAGTATTGAGAGGCCTTTTTGCTGCTGTTTTTGTCACAAACCGATCCAACACGTTTGTAAATAGTCGCCTTCCAGCGGGGCTCAGTGGAGGCTCTGGTGCCGCTGGAGGGCAGGTCTGTGCTCCCAGCCTCAAAGCAGCCTTCAAAGGTTGGATTAGCAGGGTTTGCTGCAGAGCTCTGCATTGCCAGAGCTGTGGAGCCAGGCTGGGCTTCAGGGGAAAACCAAAGGAGCAGACACTCAGAGCCAGAGGGAGGGAGGCTGCCCTGCAGCACAGCCTGGCTGAAGGAACCTCCTCATGCTGCAGGCTAAAGGAACCTCCTCAAGTTTGTATTCTGTGAAGGGGAGTGGGAGAACGGGGAATTTTGAACCTAGAAAACAAACACATCCAGCTGCACTGTGTGAGCTGTGAGCTCTGAAGATGAGTGTAGCCTCAAAGTCCTGTCTGACATCTATCTCTGCCATGGAAATGACACCTTTGAGTTCTGCACAAAATCAGCAAGTTCTGCCTCATTTTCCTTGCAGCTGCAATCTCTGCTTTCCCTCACAGACTTCACACAGTCTGCTCAGTAATGAGCCCTCTGGGAAAACTGGACATTGTCACCACAGTAGGTGGCAGGAAGTAAAATGGATGCAGACCATGAATGTGCCAAATGTTGAAGAATGAATAATGTTCTCCAAGATGCCAAAGATCTGGGGCTCACTTTTGTTTATTTGCACCTTAATGAACATTAAACACTTCTATTAACTCCAAATCTAATCCAGGTAATTAAAGACAGATTTGTCAGTATGAAGGCAAGGGACAACTGTACAGGAACAGTCCCACATTCAGTTTCCTGACTCAGAGGTGGGGATATTCTCCAGTGCTTTCAGGATTTTGGGCTGCCACACTCCTGCCTTTCTAGGCCATGTTGCACACCAGTATTAGCATTATTACTTCACAGATTGAAGCTCCCACCTGAGTCAGTTGTTTCTACTTCACAAATGCCCCAGAGTAAGGGCCCTACCTAAGGTGGGTGTGCACAAGTTGCTGGATGTGCTCTCGCTTGGATGAGAGGGTCTGGCAGGGATTACCAGAGCACACACTGCCATTTTGCTGAGATGCTAAATCCTGGTGCTTCCATCACCAGCCATTTGTCAGATTGCCTAACAAACCTCTAAGAATGACCAATGCAGACCTTCACATAAGTGCTAACAGCATTCAAGCTTGTTCTCATGGTCTCCAAATGAGTATCTTGTTTGCTTCTACTTGCAGAACCGGACCAGAGACAAGGGCTTCAGCACTTCCTTCTGCCCTGAGGGAAGCTCTGTTCTACTCCTCTTAGCCAGCATGGCTTATGCACATTTTCTACTTCATGTCTCACAACAGCAGGCAAACTGAGCTCCTGCTGGGCTTCCGTCAGAGGAGATATTGATCAGCAGCGCAAGTGCTTGAATCTCTTGCTCTGCTAACCGGTGTGCTGAATGTGCACAGGAGCTCATCAATATGTCTGAAACAAAATCTGCTCAATGGCTTTTGAAAAAAAAATAAAAAGAAAAACTGAGCTTTCTGATAACGTTGTATACAAAATATTCAAGTGGATGGATCTAGAAACTTTCTAAGAACTGGTAAAAGCACCAGGAAGCACCACTTCATCCGGTTTACAACTGTTTCAGTAAGACCAAGAATAAGCACCACAGCATCTCTCTGATGAGACACATATAAGGCTTCTTACAAGGCTGTATACAAAATATTGAAGTGGATGGTTCTAGAATCTTCCCAAGAACTATCGGGGAAAACCTCCAAAGATTTATAATACTTTAAGTCAACTATTTAATGCCAAGCCAGCCTTGCCATTCACCAATTATATGCATCATTTCTGGAAAGAAATATAATTGACAGCTTATTGGAATGCTATCCATTTTATCCCCAAGAAACTTCACTGCATCTAAGCCAACTTTATATATACCCCAGTAAGAAGCAGCATCTTGTATATTTAAAGAAGTTTTCCATGCCAAGGCCAGTGTGTCAGCACCATTTGTTATGCTTGAATGCTTTATGAGACAGAAGTCACAAACTTGACAATTTAACTCTCATTAGCTTTGGGAGTGACTCCATATGCCAGCCTAGCTACACTCTCTGGGCAAATGATGAACCTTTTTGCTTCCAACTCAGCTTTAACTCCCCCTCTGTTACAGGACTTTAGCAGAATTTCCTTTGCTGTCTCTGGGAGCAGAAGGGAAGCCAAAGTACAGATGGCTGAGCTTCCCAGAATCACAGAGAGCAGCTGTAGTGGGTCCCAGTTGATGTGTGGCTCCTTGGCTCTGCTAACCCACACCTTCAGCAAGTCACTGGAGGGTCATGAGGGCCTATCAGCGCTTTTCAAAGAAAACTTTCGGCTGAAGATTTAAACTCCATTTGATCCAAACCCCTTTTAAGTGCATGACTCTGAACCAGGGCACTCTGCATATTTCTGCCAGTCTCCCTTCCCAGGAGGTCACTATGGCAAGCATGCTGGAGAAAATAGAATCCAAGAGGCAAGAAAATCTATTTAGGTTTGTGTGTATGTGTGTTCTGAGAAAATGAGAAACCACTGTCACTTGTAACATATGAGACTAAGTGAAGATTTCTTCAATTCCATTTCTGCCTCCTGTAAATCTTGTTAAAACACAGGTTCCCTTGGCTTCTGCATATCCTTTTATTCAGGCCAGATAATGGAGATTAATCAGTGCCCAGTACCCAGTATTTCTGAGATTTCACACCTTCCTTTCACTTAGGTAAAAAGTCTTTAAAAAAGACTTTTGTGGGCTGTTACATTTCCTTTTAACTTGAGGAATCATACAGACATTTCCCTGAAATCTTGGATGAGCAAATGATTACTTTCAATTTTATTTTGTTAGTCAGAGTTAACCCTAAGTAATCTTCAAGAGTGTGCATTACAATCTGAACAAACCTCTTATTATAGCAACCAACTTTTGGGAGAGCAGGAGTGAGAAATCCAAAGCAACCAAAATGCAGGGGGGAAAGCCAGGAATGTCAACACATTGTGTTTCCCCTTAAAACAGTTTCTTCCCGTTCATAAGAGTTGCATCCTTCAGACAGGACTTTAAAACAGTGAATCCCACTCCTGGCTATTAACTTCCATGCTGATAGACACTTAGCTCCAGTTCCTTGTTCCTTTCCCCTCCTAACTTAACCCTATTGCCACGATCTGCTACAACCAGAAAGCTGACATTGTATTCCCACCACCCAATATCCACAGAGTTATCATTGAAGTCAAAGCCACAGTTCGTCCCCTTTCCATGACTTTAAAGCTCATAATCCTCTGTTACATCAGCCATAAGGACAGTGATTTGTTGAATCTGCCCAACAGACTCTTTTCCTTTTCTACTGCTTTGCAGAGACGGTGCTTCCACCACAGGCACATCCTCGAGGGCTGCTGGAATCTCACTCCTAGGTCAGAACTGGCCCCTACAATATAGAAACTAAATAACTTATTTGGGCAGTAGCACGGAGGAATTGCCCCAGCAGCAGTGGACAAAATGCTTCCCATTTCATTCATCCATCTGCAGCTGAAATGGAGCTTCCAGGGGTGAGATAAGGTCACAACGAAGTAAAAGGGGAAATAGAATCTGTCCAACAATAAACCAGGTGTCAATGCCTGCTGCACAGAGCCTGACCAAGGACAACACGGTCATTCTCTGTTAGCTGTGCTGGGATGTTGGGAATTTTGAGCAGATGTTAATAGGATGAATACATACCAGTCGCACAGTCTCAGAATAATAATGCCTGTGAATGCCAAAAGCATATTGATCTCCTGAAGTGCATAGTCAGAGCATCTAATGGCTCTGGAGAGAGCAGGGAAACACTCGGAAGGGGAAGAGGAAAAAAAAAAAAGAGATGCTTCAGATTTGAGAGTTTTATCCACTAAAAGAGCCTTGGGGCTCACAGGGGTGTTAAACTGCTGCTGCACAGACACATTCTGAGGGACCCAAGAACACAAAATTTGTGCACAAGAATGGAAGAATGAATTTACAGAACTTGTATAACTATAACAGGTCTAAAACACTTCTTCTAGGTAGAATATTAGAACCAGGAAGAACCTAAAGAGGAAAATAAATTCCCCCAGAACTGTGGGAAAAGAAAAGCTAACACCAGTGACAGAGAATGCATATACTGTTCAAAAGAAATTCAAAGGGAAATTCTTTCTATTTTAATGACCTCAGCTGTTATTAGTGATGCAGATCAGGGCTTTGTTCTAAAAGGAAGTCTCATAGCTAACCTGCGGTGTCTTTTTCAAGTGGGAGACATTGAAAGCTCCTTTTTACACAAGAGCTGTGTAACTGGGAAATTCAATTCATTCTCTTTGCTTTGATATCTATTTGGTTCAGCACTACACACACTGTCAAAAGCAAAATGCTATCCTCCTGAGGGCCCAGTGGTCCAGTGGCATATGCTCCACGGAACTGATCCAGTGTTTTCACCCTCTCACAAAGACATGCAGCTCTTTGAAGGAGGACAACACTCCAGGACAACAGGACTGCAAATTATCAGCTTGTTCAGAGAGGTTTTTCTTTTTTATGAGCTACAAAACAGACCAAACTACACTAACAGAGAGATCCTTGTAAAGTTCACTCCCAGCAGTGCCACCATAGGAGCATATCAGAATTCCAGCAACTCTGGTCAATAGTGTTATATATCCGTTGAACCACTAAGGACATTAAGCAAACACATTGAAGAGATGAGAAAAGATTCCAGTTATCCTGAGCTTCCTGCTCTCTGACCGCAAAACCACACTCTCGCATCAAATGGGGAATGCAACTCAAGGGACATTTTAATCCTACACCCCTATTCTAATTAATAATCCTATTTTATCAATATTTGATGGAGCTGTTATTGTGTTTGCTCTGACCATTTCACTTTTCAGAGAATGCTCTGAATTATGCAGCTTGATAGCAATGCAAGAGCAATGTACTCCTTTCGAGGTGGTACAGATTGGAAACATGGCACATCCTTTCCTAAGGCAGTGCCTCTGCAGAAGGTCCTGCTTCAGGAGCAGCCTATGGGATGGACTGGCAGCTGTAGCATCTGCAACTGAGCATCAGCTGATGCACAGAGATCTGTTGACTCAGCCTTAATGACCCCTCCCTGTTGTGGCCCACCATTGGATGGGAAAGAAAATAAACTCATATCCTGAAAATGAAACCACAGCAGAGACAATGCTGAGCACAACAGAGCCCAGTCATTATGTATGCTGGCACAGAGACTAACAGTTAATAAGGAACAAAACCAATAATGACAAGAAAAACTCACAATTTTTTGTGAAGTGTTGAGGAGAAGGAAGCAGACTACCCAGTGCTAAACACAACAGACATGCCTGGCCCTCACCACAAACCTTCACTCATGTCACACAGCCTCACTCATCTGGATGAGTATCTGACCAGGGCTGCTGTTGCAATTGCATTCCACGGGGTTGGGAGGTTAGTGCTGCTCCCCAACTCCTCAGCAGCACCATCCACATAAGTGTCCTCCTCCTCTGCTCTGCCTCTGCAAACACAGGAACTGCCCCAACAGCTGTCTTGACATGAGCAGCAATATGAACCCAGCAACTGCAAGTGCTTCAACTAAAGTCAATTGCTTAGGGAAAGGCAGCTCAAAAACAATTACATCCTGCTACAGGAAAAGTAAAACCTTCCACAATCCACACCACACTCTTTAAGGATCCCCTTTGGGAAACAGAATACTCGAAATTCTCCATCAGTGCAAAATCGTTAAGATCAGACCCTGCTGCTGAAGAACTGAGACACAGGGAAAGGCACTACAAACCCATGGATACAGAAATGGGGTTTTCTGTACATTCCTCACACTTGCAGTTTCTCCATCCTGTACCTTCCACCTGCAAGTGCATTTTCTCAGTTCTTGTTTCTCTATAGCACAAGTGCTCCCAAACCAGAGGTAGGACTGAAATATGGAAATACGTTGGCAAGCTCTCACTTTCCTGTCATACTGCACATTTTCCCTGTTTCAGTTTTTTTACTGCATTATACAATGCCGGTATCATAAATGCAAGTATCAATTAATATACCATGAAGGAGCAGAGAAGCAGATGAATTCATCCCAGTTCCAAGGCTGGGAATAGTGGCTATTCATGGGACAACAGGTAGCAGTCAGAGTGCCAGGAGAAGCCAGACAGACCCCTAATCACTGCGTGTCTTCTACACTTAGCATCTGACTCAAAGCCCAAAGAAGCAATTAAAGACAGCTGGCAGTTACAGTAGGCTTTGGTTCATGCCAATGGAGAAGCTGCTCCTAGGGAGCTCTGTCCTTCCACATTCCAGCAGGTTGTGATGGTTACAAGATTGTCAAAGGTCAGAAAAACTATGGAGAGAGGGAATAAGTCCTGAATAACAGCTGTCCAGTGAGTCAAAACCACTGGATCATGCAAGCTTTGAGGGAAATTTTATGTCATCTGTTCTGTCTTAGAGAGAAGAAAAGATGCAATGGCATTATTTTTTCACAGCAATGATACAAGCACAGAACAGCAAACAGATGGAGGTGTCATAACAAAGTGTGAAACACAAAAAAGAATAAAGTGAGACCCTCTGCTTGAGATGCTTGTGCTGTGAAATCCTGTCTGTAGTGGCCTGTCAGAAAAATGCCTCAATTACTACAGGCTGGGATAAGCACAGGTACTTAACCTCAGAGACAGAGGGTCTGACACCCCCAAGGATGGGCTGGGGATCCACACCACGGAGCAGGGCAGGTCCTGGCACGGGGCAGGGTGAGGGCTACAGCAGTACCACAGCAGTACCACAGCAGACCCATGGCTTGGTGTTGGAAGCAGCCCTGGAATTAAACTGTTTGCAGGAGTATTCATGTAAATTCTGACTAGTGGAGCTCTTGAGAGGTGCCAAGTGACAGAATAATGCTTTGGGTTGTTTGCTTCCAGGAGGAGAAAAAAAAAGGAAAGCACAGAAGAAAAGCATCCCCTACGTGGAAGGAACTAAATGTTACCAAGATAAAATGGAAAATGTTTAATATAGGCTATCACTGACAATGTATCCCCATCACTACACATGCAAACAAGGTTTACCGGAGCAGTATGGACCTTGAAGGACACTGTTTCATCTATAAAAGGTTAGGAGATGTTGCAACTTAGTCTTTTTGCCAGGAGATACTTTATTAAAATTGCTGTAAACAGTAACTTGTTCAAGCAAAGAAGAGGCTCTTCTTGCCACGAGCTTAAAAGGATGTTAGCCTTCAATTCTGTTTTTGAAGAATGTTTCAGATATTGATTTCTACCTCATACTCAACATAAGTTATGTTTTCTTCACAGTTCTGGTGCTCAGAGCAGAAAGCAACAATGTTTTCCTGAATCTCTAAACAGATCTCTTTTAACACCATGTTCTCTGCACAGATTTTCCCAATACTTCTCCATTCCATAACCCAGCAGCCGTAGCAAACCAAAGTATTTGGCAATACTGAATTACTCAAAGAAATCTGAGCCTTCTCTCTGTTCATAGGTCTCCCTCAGGGCCCTGAGTGGGTTGCAATAGCACAGACAGTTGCTCTAAATAGCTTGGATCCAAACACTCTACTCGATGGTGATTAAATATATAAAATGTTACACATCCAATATTTGAAGTGCAAAGGCCCAGGGCACCTCAGCAATGCTTTCCACACAGAGCAATTATAGCACTGGAAGTACTGGAAATACATCATGCGATCCAGTCACAAACTACTGATCTAAAGAGAAGGAATCTAGAACAGAAAGGAACAGTGAAAAAGTTCAAGATGTATAATTGATGTTTTCCCTTTTAATTCCATGTGTAAGCCAGTCATTGTTGCAGACCTGTACGAGAAAACAGATGTTATACACACTCAGCTGCCACACAGACACTACTCCTAGGAAGTACAACAGTCTAGGCCATTCAAGGCAGAGATTTTTTGCTGTTACTGTGACATCTGTACCCTTCAAAAGTTAGGGTTTTTTACTTAGAAAAGGCTGTACTTTACAAAGATGTTGCTAACAGAGGAAGTGAATATCTGACACTGCAAATTAATTAGACTTTGTCATATATTTGTACTTTTTTCTAATGGAATACTAATCCTGACAGTTGGCACTGATTAGTATTTTGGAAGTGGTTCTCAGGAGCTGCTGACTCACTGGGCCATGGTCCCCACTGTTTCAACAAACTACAGAAACAGGCAAAGCAAAAGGACAGACATGGCAAAACCCATCTATGGCTCATCAAGTAATTTAAATACATGAAAGTAAGTGTGGCTTTATAGTCCTTCAATTATGCATTGCATCTGAATTATGTATGGAGCAGAGGGCAGGCAGGAATTCTGGCGGAAGGAAGCAGCGCAGTGCACTAGCGCTTCCTCCCCAGGACAAGACAGGACTGTGCTCTGCACCAGGCTCTCTCCAGTTTAATGGAAGCCTGTCTTTCGCAGACATTTTGCATACCCATTCTCATGGCAAGGAGTTGTTTCATCCAGCTCAGCAATCCCATGCTGCCCCCTCAGAGGAAGACATTTCCATTGCTGGTGAGCAAATACTTCCCCTAGATCCTGCTGTGCTCTTAGTTAGCCCAAGTACTCTTCAAGAATAATGTAATCCATAGGTACTTTAAACCTCTAAAACCTAACTTACTTAATGTCAAGTGTTTAAATACATCATGCCTCTCATATCAGTCAGTGGTTTTGTAATGTATTGCATTTGTCTAATCTGCAGTTTTACCATTCTGTTGACTGTAATGATTGTTTTTGCTACTCTAATTCAGTATTTACACCTTCACCATTTTTGTGAGGGACAGATATTAATCACCTCTTATAATGCCATATAATCTGGCCGTAAGGTCCCTTGGAAAAAAAAGTCAACTTTAATCATTATATCATTATACCATTACTAACCATTATCCCAAGTTCTGCCATTGCTACCTGTAGTGGATCTATAATGAATGTGCACATACACAAATCATGCACGAATACAAAAACTCCATGTTCAGTCCTTAATTCCATACTCTTCTCTCCATTTACTTTTGGTTTCTATTTACTATTTTTCACTTTAAATGCACAGTTGTGTATTACACATGAATAAATACAGACTATTTAGAGAAGTGATAGTGGATAAAGGATTAATCCTCTGAGACAGTTTTACAGGTTGGTCTGTCCTTATGCATTTCCGTAGCCAGACATCAACAAAGAACATCTCTCCACCTCCACCCTACCTCCTCCTTAGACTGTACCTTGCACTGGGCAAAACATTAAACCCTGTTCCCTGAAGCAAGATTCATGCAGAAAACAGACACTGTCAACTTCAGATACAGCCCCACATACAAACTGACATTTGGTTTATGCTGGGAAAACTTCTGAAACTCCAGGCGTGATTTTGCAGAAGGAATATTTGTGCTTTTGTCTTTCCCTGAGGCACAATGACCTTCCCTTGAGCGGGAGCAGCGCAGCTCTGCAGCCAGCCCCGGCCCGGCACTGAGCTGCAGCTGCCACGCGGTGGCAGAGGTTGGGTACCGTCACCACAGCGCCGCTTCCTAGGAATGCACTGAGAACGCTTATTCTCTGCTCAAGGTGACTCTCAAGATGATTTCGTGCCTCCTCATTACTTACTATACATATTTATAGATAAATTAAGAATTCAAACAAGCGTTTATACAATTAATCGCTTCAAGTTCTAGTGGAATAAACAGTATCAAACCAATTCATCAGCTTGGGGGCTTATGACAATTTAACACAATTTCACTTTTTTCTGTTCCCTCTCTGGTATCATGTCTCACACAAGAGTTAAAATGCCAAAAACCAGCAGAGTTCTTTGTATCAGAAGGAACATAAGGAGTTCTGAACCATCAACTATTTGCTTCAACTCACCATGAAGAGAAAATTGATTTGATGCAATAATCAAGTTAGGCTTGCTTCTACACCCCTCTCCCAAAGACATTGCATCTAATCTTTAAGTATTCAGCTGATAATTCAATTACCAGCTTACTGAGAGCCACTGCAAAGACACTGTATGCTACTCACTGCAATTTGGATCATGTGAATGTACAGTATTCCACACAAGGTGCTTCTGCTTTGTGAGACCTTGCCATCCTCCCACTTCAGAGGAAGCTGCATATTTTATCCTTTAAAGATGCTACAACAGCTGTGACTCCATATAGCACATTCTCTGTATTTTTAGATCACACCAGGCCAACCAAACCCCTTTTCCCCTCTCTGCCACACCATTCATGAATCCACTAATAATGCAGCACAGCTTTGTTCTGCCCTCAGTATTCTAGCCTTGCCTTCACACAGTTTGGCCCTTTTCCTTTAATCAAACCCTGTACACTCTTCTGCTTTTCAAGTAATTAAGCACTCGAGCTGTGCTAATGCATCTTTTTATTTGCAGTTCTCCCTGGGTTTGCTCCATGCAGCATAGCACCCAGCTTTAAGCCAGGTGTGCAACGTCCTGGGCAGGGCTGTGGGAGCAGCCCCAGCCCCACACATCGAGCCCTTCCTGCCGAGCACAGCCCTGGCACTGAGAGCCCCAGAGAGGCCCCTGCCGTGACAATGCCAGGGACTGGCACGGTGCTTAATGAGCAACACACCATGGCACTGCCACACTGAGTCTGGCATTGGTGCTTGTGGAGGTTTTTTAACCCCAAATTTCCATCACCTTTCTAATCGTAAAGCGCCTGAACTAATCAAGAGTCAGCTCTGAGAAAACAGGATGAATGATTTAAAGCACTTTTGCAAAAAGAAAACAAAAACCAAATACATGGATGCCTTTCAAGGCCAGCATGACAAATCTTCTGCATAGAAAAAAAATTTGAGAAGATCACACTACACTTGCTTAGGAATCATTTTGCCTTTACAGGATCTGAATAGGAATATTCATGCTGCGTTCTAATAAAAACGGAAGTGGAACTACAAAGTGAGAAAAGAGCAATTTGCAGGATAGAGCTCACTCACAAATTGCAGGAACAGGTCACAATGAAGAATCTTCTGCTGTCAGTCCTTTCCAAGTTTCAGACTTCTGCAGAAACAAAATAGAAGATCCAATAAATTAAAATGTTTGTGAATTTTAAAAAAGCCTATAATGCCATCCTAGGTACTTCTACTCTTCCCCTTTAAATTTTCCACAGAACACTATTTTTGTAGCTGCCAGTTCTGTGACCTTGCTGGAAGTGGCCAAGCCAGAGATCAATTAGTGAGCACAGAAGAGAGGAGCAGCTTTGCCTTCATCGTGCTGTCCCTTGGGAGGAGGGCAGATCGTTATCCAGCAGGAGTGCTAGCACAGGTTGGGACTAACTGAAGATGCACAGTGCAGCAAAACCGAAAGGAAATGGGAGAATCTCTTTTTTCCTTTGGCTGTCACATTTTACATTTCCCCATAATTTAAAAATACTTTAATTTTCCAGTTAACAAAACCTTGTTACACTAAACGGTATGTACAACAAACACACCATGCTGGCTTCAAACACATAAATTATGAAGCAAGCTCTCGAAACCCTCAGGAAATCCCCACTGTCCCCCATTTCAGAGCCAGGACAAACTAAAGCACAGAAGAATTTAGAGATTTTAGTGTTACACACTACAAATCACAGTGACAGAGAAGGCTAAAAGTCCCAGCAGCTGAGCTTCCAGGTCCCTAAAAAAGGACCTCAACTGCTGAATACCTTCAGAACACAACTGGGGGCCTTTCCACTAAGGACACAACTGCTGCCTGATAGATCTACAGCTGGGCTCTCAGGACTGCATGAACCCCAGCTCTTCAGTATTTAAACGAGTACATAAATATTTCACATAAAACTTAGCCTAAAATAAGCCACCTGCCTGGTTACTACAGCATTACTGCAGTCTGTCTGCTTGCCTTAATTTGCAAGCAACTATAATTCTGCTTGTGAGACACACTATTCCTTAAGCCCTCCCAGAAAAAAACCTGAGAGATCAATTGTCCTTAAATAAGTAATTAGAACAGCTGAAATAATTTAGGCCATCAAAGAACAAGAAGGATAAATAAATAGTTATAGCTCTGTGAACACTTGCATCTAATAGAATTTTTACATTTATTTAAGTTAACTGATAGGAAGGCTGAACACCAGAGCATGAGGCAGAACTGCTGCACAGCATCTGTAACAGGAAAGCTGAATAGGATGGCTCTACATGCTCACATTAAAATTATTTGGCAGGTTAATTAAAACAAAAAAAACCAACCAGGATACAAGATACACCAACAGTGCTCAACTTCCCACTCCTAATGCAAGCAAACTTAGAGCAAAGATTTGACAGGAAGCTTCTAATTTAAGGTAGGAAGCCAAGAAAACATTCTGTGTAAAGAGGCATTTCTACACTCACAGGTGTGCTACACTAAACATGGGAAAGTACATGTAAAATATACTCTCCCCAAAATAGAGGTACAATTCTGTTCAAATGCCTAATCTGACCATTTTGGACTTGCATTGGGGCGAGTAGACCCTGGGAGATCCTTTACTGGTAAATGCTCATCACAAGGATAACTATTTGTCCAAACATTTGGGCTGTCCAGGAAACCATCTTTACAGACTGGGCTCAATCTTCCCTTCAAGAGAAATCTGATACACTTCAAAACTGATAGTCAGCATTGCAGTCTCCATACCTCCTACGACACAGGCATCCAAATCTTTCTCAGTGTTTCAGCAGACACACAGCTCATTTGCTAGTCACAGCTCACTGACATCTCCAGCTACTAAATATCCACATTTAGATAACATTTTGGCATATCAAAGTTGATGAAATTTTGAGGTACATGCCTGAAGTCTGGAATATGACTTTATCTGCTGCAGATCTGTTTTCCATTTATCACATTATGTGACAAAACTAGTTAGCTCAGCAGCAGCTCCATGGGTACACAGAGTAAAGAGTCTCAAATATGGAAAGGTTACTTCTAGTTTGTGCAGTGTGAGAGGACAGCACATCATCACGGAGGAGATGAAGCACACTGTAAAGAGTCCTCAGTGCTGGTCAACACCCATTTGTCACATGCAGAGTACAGTGTACTGACCTTCTCTATCTGCTCTGGAGCGTCAGCCACTTGGAGATGAACCAACAAGAGGCTGACAATCTGCTCCGAGCCACGTTCTTTGTTGGGTTTCAGTACTGGTGCACTCAGGAAACACCCTCACCAGCTTCAGCAAGGTCAGTTTTATCCCAAGGGTACAGCTTGGGAGCAGTTTCCAAATGCCATTGAATTCTGGCTCTAGTATCACAAAATTTTTGATGAAGTTATAACGCTACTTCATTATAACCAAAATTATCATTATAGCAAGATTTGTAGACCGCATTTCTGACCACAGTTCAAAGTGAGACAATTATAGTTATTCCTAAGAGTTCTCCACTGTCTGTTGATGAAAAATTAATCTTGGTAAAGCTTTTTTTAAAAAAGATTATTATAACTGCTGCTAGCTGCACTCAAACAAACTCTGATTCAAGTTCTAGGCTTCAGGGTCATTGATAGACACTCAGCTACTGCTGCCACCAAAAAAAATACTGATTACCAAGACAGAAAGAGATATGGGAAGGAGAAAACATGCAGTTAAAAAAACAAAGAGGGAAGAAACCAAACCCACTGAAAACAAAAAAAATTCATACCAGAAACAGACTGAAAACAGAAAGGAAATTAGCATTTAGGAATGAAAAAGCCTATTCACTGTTGATGTTAAATACAACACCCGGGGAGAGAGAAGCTGGGTTTATTTTTGATAGCAGCAGAAACATTAAAGATAAGCCAAAAGCATTTAGAAAATATGGGTGCAGTACAAAGGCTCATGTGATGAGAGCTGTTTTGCTTTTAATCTTGACCTGGAAAACCTCTTGTATGACAGAGCCTCTTTTCAGTGGAGTCAGTCCTGCCTAGTTGCTCTGCCTATTAGTGATAAAAAGGCCACCCAAGTTGTTTCTGCTTTGGAACGATGGCAGGTTTTCAATCTTAAACTTCAAAGCAAAAGAAAAAACCCACCCTAATATATCTGTCTAAGGACCTGCACCAAACTCCTGTCATCCCATATCTGGTCCAATCACCCTCTTCCCTAAAACAACAATTCTTACAACTGTATCTCTGTTTTTCTAGAAAGGATGTACATATACCCCCAAATATTTATCTACTTGCCACTGATATAAATGGAAATACTTATCTCATCTTGATATGAGATAAACATATACCATGTCCTACCCACAAATGGAAAAAAGAGCTGATTTCCAAATTGATTCAGCATGTCTACAAGCCCAGTAACACAGAAGTGCAAACCATATCAACCACAATCATTGGGAGTGCTCAGCAATCAGAGAATCCCATCTCAAACGTGTATTACAAAGACTGAAAACTGTGAAGCTCTGTGGAGTTCAGTCCTGCTTTAGATGTCTGTTCACACAGTCCAGGCGTGTCCAGAGAGCAGAGCTGCAGACCAGTGCTTGGTCTTTGCAACTTCACCCTCTTAAATCGCATGTGTAACTTGTTGCATATGATACTGCCAACCCCATGGGCTCAGTGACAATGGACCCTAGAACTTTCTTTCTGCTCCTTTTCCCTCACAGCCCACACAGCAGAGATGCCCTGCAAACAGCTGCCATCCTCCATTCCCGTGAGAACAACAGGCAAAAGCACTTTCATCCACAACAAAAACGTTGAAGTCCAGATGAAGTACCAACACTCCACGTTGGTATGTCATGTTACAGATCAGGACACTTCACATGACCACTTAGGGCATCACCTTAATTAGAAACTGTAATTAAATGCCCAGTGAAGGTTGGTAATATAATTTGCTTCCAGGCCTTCTTATTTCATGAGGAATGCTCTGTTGGCTCAGATCAATTCTCCCATGGAGCCTGGTTCTGTCCCTCAAAGCTATGTTTACTGCTATTAGTTTTGTCATGGCCACCAGAAAAGTTTTACATATTCAGCAGTTGCCAGATGGGGTGAGAACACAACCAGGGCACTGAGGGCAGCACTACACAACAACCGAGCTGTCAGGAATGCCAAGCTGCGCTGCACTCTGTCCTAAACAGTACCTATTAAAATAAGATTAAAGCACTTGTGTTTACAAATGGTTCAGGAAGCTGCGGGACACTGCCCTCGGGCTGGCTCTGGCCAAAGCAGGTAAGTGTGGGATGGTGTGACAGGGCCACACCACGGGGGCTGGCAGATGAGTGCTGCTTTGCTTGAGAGCAATTCACGCACTGGTTTAAGGAACACTCTGTACCACAACTCTGCAAAGTTGAGACACCTCAAACAAGAAAGTGAAATCAGAAAATTAACAAGTAGAGCACCACATATTGAGAGATGCATTCTTTTTTTTAACCTAGACCTTTGTTGTTTTTAATAATTGATATAAAGTAACAGATGACTCACTAATTGCACTTCTAAATTGTAACCCGACCTGGAATCAATCACACATGGCATAACTTCTATTCTTATTTGAAGCTAAATCCACCACAGTGCCTGCAGTAGCCTCTCTAATAATTGCATTAGTCATAACCTGAAAGTATTTCCCATTTCCTTAGTTCCAGTTTTGCTTGCTTTTCAAGCTGATCCTCATCCCTGTTGCTTAAAAGATCTCTGAAATGTTACCCTGCAGAGCCTGCTCTGGGACTTGAGGAGCTCTGTGCAACATTTCGTGGTGTGAATCCTCCTCTCCTGGTGACTAATTTTCCTCCAGTACTATTTTATCTCCTTTGCTCTAGCTCAAAGTCAGAGAATCATTCAGGGTTGCAAGAGATATTAGCAAGCATTGTGTAAAACTTGGTAAAGAGCTAGGTACACAAATGACTCCCAGCATAAATCATATCATCTTCTGTTTTGCAGCATAAATTCTCAATTTTCAAGTATCCTCTACACTGGATACTTACCTGCTTGATTCTCTCCCTTCTATGCCTGAGAGACACTTTAAAATAAAAATTATTACAGGTCTTGTAAGCATTTTTCAAAATAAAACTCTTTGCTATATCAATCTTATGAGACTAATTTCCCATGTAAACACAGCTTTTGCTATGAAGATTTTTAAAAGACATGCACAGAAAGTTATTTTTTGCAATTCAAAGTCTGTCCTCAACTATCTTTGCACAAATCCCATCAACTTTAGTATATGTCTAAGGGCAGAATTTGAAACCCATAAAGAACTGGGTCACTGGACAATGGTAAGTCTCAAACAGAGATTTCTGAGTTATAGCACGAAAAAAAATCCCTCTTCCCTGGGGCACTACATGAGCATTCCCATTTGTCTGTAAACAACACCAAACACTTGAAATTTGACAGGCTGCATTTCAGCCTTGCTCACTTAGAGGTTTCCCCTGTCCTGTAGCTAATGGCCACTTAGTCCTTAGTGTAGCATTTGGGGCTGACACCACATCCCTCAGTGCCCATCCCGTGGGGCTGCCCCACTGCAGAGCTCAGCACCTGCCTCACTCCAACCTTAATACTGGCACCCACCAGCAACTTCTTGTAGAGGGCCCCTTGTTTGTCTAAGGGATGCAGGTGACATTCAAGAACACATGACAATGTCTGAACTATTTCTATGAAAAAATCTGTAGGAAACACACATTATATCCATTGTCGTAATACATTTTAAAAAATAATTTTTTCTATGCCAGTATTTTGTCCCAAGAAAGAGCACAATTATCATTAATTACTTCAACTTTCATCAAGGTAACTCTTAATTCCATGTTGCTTTTGGCACAATTCAATCCCCATACTTTATTGACTATACTTAGAGCTATAAATTCAATTTTCTTCCTTTTTATTCCATGAAGCCTAAAGACAGATGTTAACTTCTTTTCCAAGCCTCAGATGTTCTTTTCCTTGTTAAATGTATATCCTTGTACTGCAGCGCCAAAGCTCTTCCAATCCCCTGTACTCTAAATTAATCCATCAATCCCCTTTCCTCTGTGTTTCTGCCCTTGGCAAATCATTAGCCCAAGGGAGAACTCAACAGAAAAATTCAGGATTTCACTCAGAGCACAGCTGAAAACATTTCTTCTACCTCTGCAGTAACTTCACTACTTGAGGTGCCATCTCTTGCAGATTTTTCCCTCCTCACTACATTTCCAGCTGCCCTGCACAGCCATTCATTTCACTGGGACGGGAAGCTGCCCCTTCCCATCCTGCCATCCCCCCCAGCACCCTTTCTCCAGGCTGTATTTGTGCTGTGTCTCTATTTGATACAATCAATGTCAAATAAAACCGTTCTCCCATTGAGTCCTTGGACCAGTCCTTGATTTCCAGCTATTATCTTCTGCCTCTTTTCAAGGCCCACAGTAATATTTTAAGGTCACACAGGAGATTTGGATAAATTCATTCATTGCTTTGAAATCTCTCAATTCGAGACATGAAAGCAGTAACTGAGATTCCTCATATTTGTTTCTCCTTTCAATCCTCAAACAGGCCAAGATAAAAGTCTGTTACAAAGGCAGAGCAATGTCTGACTGTTCAGAACCAGGGTGACACTTCAGCCACAGGCTTGCAAAGCAGTATACAAAATGTAAGTCTAATTGGAACAAGGCAGACCTCTTCCTACATGTAAAGTTATTAATGCACACGTGCTTTCTACTTCCACTCTAACGCTGAAATCACTCTTTTGAATGAAAGTTACTGTTTCACTTCAGCACCACTAATCTCCTGATCCTACAGCCTTTGGCCAAAGTCCCCTCAGGGGCTGCTTCAGCACAGCACGTTGTGTACTGATTATTTTGGAATAGAGCTCCCCAGTCAGCAGTCTTTCATCTTCACAGCCTGTATAAAATCAGTTTTGAAAAGTATAAAAAGTGATATTGAATACGATTGCCATGCACTTGTATGCTGAAAGCTGAGTTCGAAAAGGCACTTAACCTAGAAAATCTGGCAGAAATTTTGAAGCACTCAAGTGACTATATTGGCCATTGAAGTGTTGAAGCACATGGAATGCTGAAGGATTATGAAGTTCTATAACTGTTCTATGTAACGCACATACAAAGAAGAAAGAAAATCCCGTCAGACTCAACTCTCTCCTCATACCTAAAGGTTCTGCTTGTCAGGGCTGCTCTGGAGTGCGATGAACATCAGCTTCGGGAGCTCTCTCCACTTCCACTGCAGTGCCCATCTACAACAGCCACCTGTCTGGGACTGGGAAGAATTATTGCAGGGAGCTTAAAATTAAACCCATTTGTCTTGATTTCTAGAAGAGAAAGATGGAAATCATTGACCACCACACTCCTTGTGGAGCCCAACCTGCCCAAACACAGCATAAAGGTGCCTTGATTTGTCCTCAGCCACTGAGGCTTCCACAAGGAGCTCAACCGCTCACATGGAAACCCTATTCTCCGACTCAGTTTAGAAACCTGTTCTTTCTGCACTGCTTCGGATTTGGCACCGGGATATTAATCCTACTAAGGCCGCGCGCTGCGTGCGGGGCCGAGGCCCTGCCGCACCCCTGCCCGGGCCCCCTCCCCTCAGCCCTACCCCCGGGCCCGCCCGGCGCCCCCCTCAGCCGGCGGGGCCGGGGCTGCCGGCGCTATTCACGCTCGTGGCCGGGGCCGCCGCAGGGCCGGGGCCGCCCCGTTGCCGGTGCCCGCCGCGGAGCTCCGAGCGCGACCGGGGCCGGGCCGGCCCTGCCCTCACACACCTGCCCGGCCCCCGCCCTCAGCGCTGCGCACTCTGCGCCCGGCACGCTCGCACCTACGCCGTTTGCGCAGCGGGAGCCCTCAGGTGCGGCGCTCGCGCTGACGACATTACGGAGAGTCCGTAACACACACCGACCTCTCGGGGCTCTACGCAAGCGGCGTTCCCAGGTGCGGCTCGGCCGCTCCCGTCCCGCGCGGCCGCGGCGCGCTCCGAGCAGCAGCGCCGCTCCCCAGGCGGCAGGTGGGACCGTGCGGGCTGCGCGGGGAGCAGCGGCCGCAGGTGGGGCAGTCGCGCGGGCCGAGCCGCCCTACGTCGATTCCGTAAGGCTGCGCCGGCCTGCAGGAAACGACAGGGTCCGCGGCGCTACGGAGCTGGCGCAGGGCGGCGCGGCGGCCCGTACGCAGTTGGCGTAGGGCGCTCTCAGGTGCAGGGAAGGGGCGGGCGCGCGTTGCCCGGCAGCCGCAGCCTATGGGGGCGCGGGGCGCGGTCACGTGCGCAGCCCCGCTCGGCGCTGCGGAGCCGGAGGAGCCGGACGGGGCCGCGGAGCCGGGACGGGGCCGCGGGGCAGCGCCGGGGCCGGCGCCGAGCGGGGTGAGGAGGGCGGGCGGCGGGGAGGGGTCGGGGCGGCGGGCGGCCCGTCCCTGGGCACCGCTCCTCCCACTGCACCGGGCACTGCGGGCAGGAGGCAAGGGCAGGACACAGCGCGGGGGGCGGCGCGGGGGGGGGGGGCGCTGCTGCGCGCGCGGAGGGGCGCGGTGGGGCGGGAGGGCTCCGCGCCCCGAGGGGCCGCGGGCGGGGGCGGCGGGGAGGGGTGAGGGGGGCGGCGGGGAGGGGTGAGGGGCTCGGCGGCGCCATGCGCGGGCGGCCGCCCCTCCGCCGGCGGCGGGGCGCGTTACCTGCTGGTGGGGCGCGCACCTGTCGGCGGGGCGCGATACCTGTCCGCGGGGCGCGCAGGTGGCGGCGGGGCTGGGGCGCAGCCGGCCCGGTGTGCGCGGTGTCCCCGGGCGGTCCCGGCCAGGTGCGGGCTGCGCGGCGCGGGGCGGCTCCCGCCGGGGCTCGGCCCGAAGTTCGCTCCGGCGCGGTCGGTGCAGCGCCCTCCGCGCCCCGGCCCCGTGGGGCAGCCGCCTCCCTCCGGGCCCCGGGCAGGCTCCTCCTGGGTCTGAGCACACTCATCAGTGTTATGGTCCATGGTTTGTTTGGGTTTTTTTCTCCTCTTTCATTCTGTATTTGCTTTGCACTGGATTTTGTAATCATTAACCCACTATTCCTTCTGGAAGTGAGAGCGTGAAAGGGATAACCAGGGAGTTACATGCCTGCCACCGAGTACAGCAAAACTTGAGTTTTGAGTCAAAGTAGAAAAATGCATTATCTGGCTAAATGTCTTATTATTTATTTACGTGGCTCTGAAAATGGTGCCTTGTGATTTACAGAAAGAACAGTGGAGCATTCCAAGCGGCTCCTGCACAGGGTATGGCAGAAGAGAAAACTTATAACATGGGGGGTCCTAGATATGTTGGAATTAATTTTTTTCTATATTTGTGTCCTCTAGTTTGTTAACAGTTTTAAAAAGTTTTATTGTACTTTTTCGTGACAACTCAGAAATGCTAAGTGTGGTTAAAACAAAGAAAGACTTAAGTGGGCATTATAGTCAGGAATATTTCAGATCTCCAGTTCCAAAATATGTTTATGAAACTGTAAGTTAATTAAAATAGCTGGGCTATTTAACTTAAATTAAAATAGTTGTGTGTTCTAGCAAACATTTGAAGCCTGGCCTTCTACGGTAAAGATAGAAAATTAAAATAATTTCCTCCATTCATGCAGAATACTTTAACATCTTTAGAAAGAATGGAGAAGAAAGGACTGTTTGCAAACTTAGTCTAGTTTCCTTTGATTTTTAAAGACATAGTAACCATTTTTGAGACCCAAAGGAAGCAGCAGTGGTGGCAGAGAGGAAGGAAGGAAGGAGTATGGAGCAGTGCTGTCTACTTGGAGGGGAGGCCTTAAAACAAAACTTTTGGAATGGGAAGAGAGGAAGGCCTGGCAGTGTCTCTGGAGAGGTTGCATTGCTGTATTCCTGTATTTGCTCAAGGTCGTTGTTCAGTCTCTGAAGAGCAAAAGCGTTTTCCAATAATTTAACCAGCCCACCTCTTCCATGGAAGGTGTACAAGCTGGGTTGTAGTTATTTCCTGCTAGTGTAGAGAGGAAGGAGAAATTTGTGTCAGCAAACTGCAGCTGGCTGTAGCTTCTACTTAATTCCTGGTCATTTTTAGGAAGTTAGACTCATCTCTGGAAGTTCTTGGCATGTATAGTTTTTTTCTGTCTGAAGCTTTCCAACCATTTTCCTTTGCTTCATGTTGTGTAGAAAGCAGGCAGAGATGTGGAAAAGAGCGGGTAGGATTGCTAATAGCGAGGGTTTAATGTTTTCAGTTCTCTGTTCCTCAGAATCCCATGATTGATGGTGCCAGTCTGGTGCTGCCTTGGCATTTGTAGTTCAAAGAGAATCTTTAGTCTTGCTAGTTTGGTTAGTCCCGGTTTTATAAAGGGGCTTTATTTGCACAGGCTGTTCATCCAGACTCGTTGTTTCTGCTGAACTATTGGCAGTATTTTTCATCTCTGCACAAAGAAGATGCTGATAAAGCACCAGTTCTTGCTCTGTGTGGTTGACAGGCTACACATGAGGTAGAAATCTAGGACTTGATTTCTTGGGGAACTGGAGAAGGATTCCATGTAGAAATACTTGTGCGTTGGGGTTGGGGGAGCCCCAGGGGTAACTGGTAGCAATGTTGCTGAGGAAGTGACCAAATCCAGCTTTGTGGTTTGTCCTGGAAAGAATTTCAGACAGCTGATTTCAAACCAAAGGTTCAGAGTAAATGAGAAGACAGGAAGCAGTTGGAAAGGTACAACAGAAGATGGCATAAGGCAAGCCATCCCAGGCCTAAACATGAGAGAAGTAGCTTAAACTCCGGTGGATATGTGGGTTTTGGTGACCCTTGTTTCTGACTTGTACGCCATTTTTCTGTGGATGTTCATTCAGAATGCAACGCTTAAGGTCACAGAGCTCTCTTCTTTTGAAGCCCCTCTGTTAATGTTCCTCAAAAGCCTGTGGGTGGACTGAAATTTTTTTTTTGAACTGTGAAATCTTGTTTGGAAATAAAAAAAAATGTAAAAAAAAGTAGTCTAAGAAGCTGCTTCATGTTGTGAAAAAGCTCACTGTAGAATCATAAAAGCTGCAGTTTTTCCACATTGCTTTGTAGCTTGGCATGTAAATAGAGCTCTTTGAAGAGCATATACATGGCTGGAAAGGGGGAGAGGGAAAGGTTCTGGCTGGTTAACAAGCTTCTGAGTGTGTGAAAAGCCACCGTGAGCATGCTTGGTGAAGTGTCTGTTAAAACACGGAAGTCTGTCCTGGGCTGGGGTGAGGTACATACACCTAGAAGTGGCCAATCTGTCGAAGTATAAGTATGGAAACGGTAGAACAGTGGCAGTTTGTGTATTTTACAGACTGGGCTGGGTGAGGGGAGCGCTTGGGGCAGGTGGGAGGGAGGTCCTGGGATGTTCTGGCTGCTGAGGGAGATGCTGGGGGGTTGAGGATGCAGAGGGTCCGTCTGCACCTCCTTGGGCTCACCTCCAGCTCTTGCTGAGTTTGGGTTTATGGTGCCTCTCACTGGGCCAACAGCAGATTTCAGCATGTTGGGGTCTGCACCTTACCTTTTATTGGGGTGGGGAGAGCGAGGACTTTTCTGACAACAGCCACACAAGGAGCACTTGGCTGGTGCGGTGTGCTGGATTTGCTGTAGCCCAGCAGTATTGGCAAGTGAAGATTGCTTTGCTACTGAATATGCTGCAGTGAGGAAATCAAAAGGAAAATTCTTGTTTAAAGCAATATGAAAAAACTGTTAGAGATTTAAAGTCTCAAACCCTTCTGTAGAAACCACAGTTTGACTACGTTTGTTGTACTTACAGCGTGATTTGACAAACAGAAACTTTGTACTTGATGTTTAAGGAGGGAGAAGCCTTACCTGAAAGCTATTGCTGGTATCTTTTGTTAGAAGCAGTAATTATTACAAGCTACAAGGCCGAAGACAGTATTTTTTCCAGTTGTACTTCTGCAGTTCTTGGCACTTGTGTAGTTTTTCCTTCTTATGTGCAAGTTTTTCACTGAGCACTGATGACAGAAAACAGTGTCACAGTTTGTGTCTGTGTCAGCTCACAGAGGGACAGTGTTCCTATTTAACTTTGAAAACCTCAATTCATGTCCCTTAACAAAAAAGCTGCAGAGGAATTCTTATAAATGAGTAAGTAAACATCTTGCACTTTAGATTTTTAGACTTTATTTTGTAGCTATATTACCTTATGTTCTGGTCCTCTCACTCTGGTCATCATGGAATAGGAGGGGACAGAATTCTTGGAGCCCACTCCCCGTTGGTCTGTTGCCTTGTTCTCCTAGTTCTGCTTTGCAATGCACATCCTGACCTTTCCACTTATTTCCTGTGCGGTGTCGGAATGTGGACGAGGTGCTGGCTATAGAAGCCCCAGAACAAATTCAGGGTATGTCATTTGTTCTGCTGTTTGTGAAGGGTATGTAAAGCATGGCCCTGGGCTGCTCTGTCCTTCCTCTGCTGCTAAACCCAAGAACTCTGGGACTAACCCAAGGCTGGATTTTCCATGCAGCTGAGCCAGGCTGCTGTATCTCTGGGCCACCTGCACATCTGCGCATTGGCTTCTCAAGTAATAAAGACCAGGAATTAATTAGTAAACCCTATGCCCTTGTGGTCTTATGGCGTTGATTTTTCTATAACTATGCAAAACTTTATAACTCGTCTGTAGTAAAATATTGTCATAACCTGCTGGTAACTTAAAGGTGTAAGTGGAGGTTGAAGAGCAATAATCTTATGAAATCCATTTTAGGGATCTTTTGGATTGTGGAAACTTAAGTGATCCTGCCACATGTGTTGATTTACATTAGTTCCCTTATGTTGTGGTTTGGTGTGCTATTTAAGAGCCCTAAGATGCTACTGGTGATTGACATAACAAAATGTAAATTATATGCTGTTTTCCTAAGGTCTAATTTATCTGTCGTAAGGTTTGTGTACCAACAGTACTGAGATCTTCTTACAATAATGTTTCTCTTTCAAGTAATGCCTACACAGGGGAATTAAATTACCCTTAATTGTATGCTTAAAAAGAAAATAAAATTGGGGTGTGTGTGGCTATGCCAGTAAATTAAATTTTGCTGCTTCTTGTTCTTTTTGTGCATTTAGTTTAAATTGTCTTTATTGAAAAATTTAATGTTTGAGTATCTGGTTGGGAAGAACAGTCTTACTCGTGGGTAGCTGTGAGATGTCACAAAACTTGAAGAAATCTTATAAACCAGAATTCATTTAGAGGAGAACTTGGCATTTGGCTTGGCAGTAAATGAACTCAATGGTGAGAAACTGGTGTTGCCCCATAGAAATTGCCCCCCAGTAGGAGCAGAAAAGGGCAGGCTGAGTTTGAGGCCTTGTACTTTTCTCATTTTCTTCTGATTCTTGGGAGGGAGGACACTTTGAACACATTTCTTGTTTGACTTGCAACACAGGAGACTGGAGTGTTGGCACAGCATCTTAAGTGTTGGGCCCTCAAGAGTCTTTAGTATTCTCTGAGCCACAGGGATGATGTTCCACGGGGAAATGTCCCTCCAGAGCTATTGGACTGAGTTGATAATGACCCTAAACCAGATGTTCCCCAATCTCACTTCTCTGCCATCAGGATATGCCCTGTGGAAAGGCTGGCACAGCCCACAGGTGTGTGGGAAGCCCCACAACCTCTGTGCACCTGGTTTGTGCTTCCAGAAATGAGCTTTGGCAAAACACTCCCTCGAGAGGCTGAGGAGGCCTGAGGCTGTGGGCAGGGGCTTTTTGGGCCCACAACACCTAATTCCTTCCAGCAAGATTCTGCCAAAAAATGGTTTACCATAATTCCACAGACATTGTGAAATTAATACGTCCTTTTTAATCTCTATTTTAAAGGGGATGGGTCCCATAATAGGAGTATGGTAAGTCATGGTTGATCTTGAAGGAGGCATAAAATTTTTCTTTGCTTGTTGCAGGGCTTTGTGTTTTTTGGTTACGGCGTAGCAGCCAAAGCATGGTTCTCCATGTAACCCTCTCCATAAACATGGTATCTCTCTTCATAACATGAACTAACATGAAATCATAAATATGATATCTTGCTTGCTAAAGAGACTGTACAAAATTCAGCAGGAAACAAGCTGACATGCTGCACTCCAGTGAATTTAGGTGCCATTGTTGAAACAGGTGATGTTTTAAAATTGCCAGCTGGTATATACCTGAATAAAGGTGTTTGATTTACAAGGTCTTTTTACAGCCTGCTTAGCAAGACACTGACCAGTTGGACCAAACACATCACCTGGAGACTGGGTAAAGGCCTGCAGTCAGGACAGTATGAATAGATCCATTCAACAAACAAATTACAACTTGTATTAAAAAGAGAATAAAAAGCACTTGAGTTAGCTGCCCCATGGCAGTCAGCTGGTGCTGTGTTTCTGATAGAGTTAGGAGCATGATCATCAAGGGTCCAGTGGTGGCACCTTGTGTGAGTAAGGTCCATGGGACTGGGCTGCGGATGTTTTTGTTAACCATAAAACAAATAACATCAGTGAACGTGGAAGCGCCGACTAACGCAGGTTTAATCAGTTTTGAAGCTGAATGCACATAACAGCTATTTATGTGATGTTCATTCCCTGGCCACGGTGGCAGTGGCCCAACCTGCGTGGCTGGTTTTCCCAGCTGAGGCAGCTGTGTGATGTTCTGACAGGTGTGACTGATGCTGGGGCTGGCTGAAGACAGCCATATCCCAGTATGAAGACAAGGAGAACAGTTAGTAATTCATTCCTATTTTTGATACAGATGTGCTGAAAAGGGCAGGTCTTTGCATATGGAAACTTGTTCTTTGTCTCCAGGTATGGGGGCTGAGTTTGCTCTGTGACCCTCCTTGTGCTTTTCTACTTTTTCTTCTCTGCTCTGCCTGATTGCTGTGTCTTATGTGACAATCTGGAGGGATTTGCTGTAATGGAAGAAACTCTGGTATAGAAGGGGGGAGCTGTAGGTGTACAGGCTGTGACTCCAGGGAATGAAGTACTGGAGAATAGATGCAGCCACTGGAAATCTGGGGGCTGTGGTATGATGGAACAAGTAGAGAACATGGAATCTCCAAGTAGGATACTTGACAGGATTTCAAGGAAACATACAGAGACTCAGAACATTTGGATTTCTACTGCTCTTCCAATCCCAATCTCTTCCCCTTTGCTCTAACAGCTAGTATAGCTCAAGAGAAGATAAGGGGAAAACATAAATGTCCAAGAACTGATTTCTCCCCACCTCTGCTTTGAAGGATGCCTTTTCCATGTCATAGGCTCTTAGTGACTGTCATCTTTTCAGAGAGCTTAAACTGTTTGGTGAGCAGTTACTCTGTGTCCTAATGCTTCATGATCTCTTGATTCGATGTCTAGGTAATTGGACTTGGCAAATAGATTAGGGCTTCTTTGGTTACCCAGTCATGCTGCCCAAGTCTTCAATCATGCAGAGACTTAATCTATTCCTTTAAAGTGCTCAGCTGTGCCATTTGGGTGACCCTAAAGAGCATCACCGGGGCTGAACTGCAGTGTGTGGTAAGCAGGGATGGGGCATAGGAGAACGGGGAGCGCTCCTTCCAAAACTGGAAACGGGTGAAACTCTTCAACAGCAGGCACTGAGCAACACTGTGTTCCAGTGAAGAATGTCTGGTAATTAACCTGCAAGTATTGATTAGGGCAGCATTTGGCCCCTTTTCAGGTTCTGCCGCTGACTTACCACACAATTTCATTTCTTCATGTCTCAAGTTCCCCCTATAAAGATCTGAAATGTTTTCCTGTCTCACAAAAACTGTTATTTTAAAACCAGTAAGAAATGTATTCTGGTAAATATGGTGACAAGTGTTCTAGAAAAGCCAGGAAGAAAGGCAAATACTGGGAAAGGGGAGGGGAGACAAAACTGATAACTTCTTTGCTTCTGGTGGGTGAGGGTGAAGTTGGTGACTGCCAAAAATATGAGCTCAGAGAAGTAGCTTGTTCTGCTCTGAGCCCACATCTGTACACACCTCCTCATCTCTACAGATGGCCAGAAGGCTGAAGAGAGAACACAGTTGTCTAAATTTGTGTAAGAGAAAAGAATCATGACTCCCACCTTGGAGGCACATAAGAACCTCCTGTAACTGGGGGCTTTTTGACAATTTTAAAAATTTGGTTGAATTTTCAGTCTTAGCAAATTTTGTGGAACCTGACACTGTTCATAGTTGCTAAATAAGTAACTTTTAAAATTTTAATTTGTGTTAAAAGATGGTTGTCTGGAACTGTAGTCTAGTCTTCATTCCTTCAAAACTAGCCTGCTATGGAATATATTTGATCCAGAAGTCATCTTTGCATGCTTATACTTTAGCAACTTATAAGATGCTTTTCCACTTTAGATTTCATAGTACTTCACATTTTAGAAATAACAACTGTCACAGTCACAATAGTGATGGTGCGATCTGGATCAATCGTGGTAAAAGGCATGAAGATAAAAACAAAATACTTTTGCCTTTATGTTTCTTTTCTCCTACCATTAGTGTGGGAATGAGATTGTCTTTTACATTGAATATTTTCATATGGTCTGCTTTATCTTTTGGGGGAATTTAGTAACTTCCCTTTTGTTAGCCCAGGAGATAAAGGATATTTTTTAAAGCAGGTAGTTGGGAGTCAGTATTATATAAGTAGCAATCTCTTGACCAAAAACGTGGTTTTGTGGATGTGGCCTTATTAGTAGTAAACTAATAAAAGAGAGCAGTTTACAAAGTGCATTTTTGACAGGTGTCTGATCAAGCCCATTCTGTGCAGAGGGGTTGAATACTGAATGTCCCTGAGTTGTGACTGTAGATACCCCAAACACTGAGAAGCCTGAAACTGAAACCTCCTGACCTTTTTAAAAACAAACAAGCAGTTTTGTTTAACTTTTTGCTGTGGGTCAGGAGCCTGCGCTTCATGCCAAGTTTCAGTGTGATCCAAAGTAACACTGCAGACTTTAAAGGAAAAACTTGCAATATGGAACTGATGAAGCTGTGACTGTTGAGGTGCTGTGATTTATTACAGCAGATTCTTAAAAAGGGAATAAGAGATGTCCTGCCCTAAGCATCCTTCAGTAAATGACAATTCTTAGGTGAGATCTTACCAAGTGCATGGGTGAAATAGTCTATGTTCCTTAATATGGCTTCTGCATTAGTGTTAAAATAGCCACATTACAAATGGATCTGCTCTTTCTGTGCAGTTGGGTGGTATCTGGCCTCTGTTTTGATTCCCCTTGAGATGCTTCCAAGTGTGCTTTTAGTGGTGCAGCTGCAGCCCAGTGCCACTGTCATAACAGCATTCCACCCTCTGTGAGGAGTTACAGCAGTACCACACTTGGATGCATTGGTCTTTCCCTTGCAGGATAAGGACACTCATCCTTCCAGCACTGTCTCTACAAAACTTTCTCTGGTGGCTGTTTCACGAAGTTTTGAAGGGGAGCAAGTGTGCTGAAAGAATATTAAGGGTAAAGAGGATTCAGAAGCATTTGCAGAGAAATGGGCAATTCCAGAGTTGAACTAAGCTGATAGGGATCAATGGATTGCCCAGGGAGGCAAAGGGAGTCCAGGAGAAACTGTCAAATGTTCCTTCTGGAGTATCCATTTACTGATGCTTCTGCAGTTACTGCAGGGTTTGAATATCATTGAACTGGTGCTTCTGCAGCTGCTGTAGAAACTGTTGGCTCAGGCTGTCTCCTTGCAGTTCTCCTTCAGAGGAAGGACTGCTCGGGGAGAGCTTGGCTGGGCATGGGACTCACTGGTACGTTCCCTGTTTCCTTTCACACTGTGATCTGCAATCTTTATTTTAATACAAATCCCTTGGCTAGGTTCTTTTCTTTTGCTTATAAATGTTTGATCTGTATGTGGTACTCACAGTAAAGGAGCCCTCTTGTGCCAGAAGAACAAAGACTTGCTTTCTGTTGGTGCTGGGCACCACTGACTTGCAGTAGCTGCCTGGTCTTAGTGCCAGTTTTAGCAGGTGCACCTTGTCTCAATGAGTTCTCTTTGCCCTCATCACACAACACAGTAGCAAGTCTCATGCACAGTCTATAGAAGACTGAATTTTGGCAGAGAGCTGAGGAGTTCAGGATTTACTGTACTTCCCCTCTCCTTTCTTTCTCTTGCTCTGCTTTCATTATTTGTGCTCCTCTTGTTAACAGTGGGACTAGGTGATCGATGTAGGTCCTTTCCAGCTGACAATATTCTAGCAAAGTTTGAAATATCTTCTGAAAAAATCAAAGTAACCATCCTGAATGAACTCACAGGAGTTACAAACTGCTGTTGGATGGCTGGAGCTCAGTGTGGAGCAGACTGAAGGGATGTTGTTTGAGGGCTGTGGTTTGGGTGCAGGCAGGGGAAGCAATGACAGGGGCACTCCTGGTCATCTGGGAGTTCCCAATGGTTTTTCTGATTTGTAAGAGAGATGTTCTCAGACCTTCCATCCTTTACATCTGGTTTTGGGTGTTTTAGATGGTCACCCAATATCTAATGTGAAAGCTGGGTTTTGACTGGTTGGTTATTTTGTTGGTTTTTTAAGAGAGAGAAGAATAAACTCCCTTATCCTACACAGCTTGCTCCTATGTCAGCTGGAGCTTTAGAAAAACCAAGTGGCAGAGAGAGCCTTTGGGTTTTTTCTTCAAAGCCAAATGATGTGCTGGAATGTGGTGTGCAGAGTGCTCGGTGCTGAGGAGCTGGCTGCTCTACAGAGCAGGGCTGCAAAGCTTCCCCTTATCTTGCAGAAAAGCTCAGGTCCCTCGCTAGTGTTCTGAAGTGTTCTTGGTTTTTGGCTCCTGTTCTTCCTGAGAACAGACTATGTGTGTCCTGCTGCCTGACAGAAGAGGGGCTCCATTGTTCTCTTTTGAAAAAGACACAAGGTTCCTGAGTCCTCATCAGTTTGACTTTCAAAAGAGCACAGGCTCAAAAAATTTGATGCCTGAAAGTAGGACACATTATGAATTAGGTTCCTGAGTTTAGTCGTGCCATATTCAGATATTGAATTGCTAATTTGACTCTCATGAATGGACAGGTAATGGTTGTGGAGCGTTTCCTGTGACAGTTTGCCAAGCTGACCTGTGAGGAACCCATGATCCTGCAAGAGAGATTGAATAACAAGAGCAGCCAGGAATGCAGTGTCTGTTCAAATTAAACTAATGAAGCCTAAGGAGGTGGAAAGCTAGAAAGGGGGAAGAGGATGCTCCATGCTTGGTGTGTGTAGTAAATGAATAACTTATACTGTTCCAAGTGCTACCACTGAGTTACTGCGGCACTGGGCAAGTCACTTGAATTTTTGGGCAGTGGGGTCTCTTCTCCATGCAAACAGCACAACATTTACACCTTTCACAGCAATTAGTGATGTTTGAAGAGTTGTGAAATGCTTGTGTGTGTATCTAAGGTCTGCTTTTGGGTTTTTTGCTAATAAAAGTACATTGAAACTTGATAACTGCAATCAAAATAGAAAAGACTGAGTAATGTTCTTTCAGTCTCTTGTAAAGTCCAGTATGGAGGTTGCCATCTCCCCCAGGTTAGAAAAGGGAGGGTGGGCAGTACTGTCTGGTTACTGGGAGATAGAGAAGTAATTTTCAAGATTTCTTTGGTTTTACCTCTGAGCTGTTTGATTCAATTTACTGTTCCTGGTGTTGAAAAAAACACTTTACCTCTTGAGCGGCTGCAGATACTTTGCAGGGTTTGCTAGTTCCACAAGGCAGCTTGGTGACACCTGCATGCTTTGATATCTCATTGCAGTATTTAGGAATGAGATCAGTTTAGAAATGCAATATATTCTCCCCATGGTAAATGGGAAAAAATAGCCACAACCACTTGGGCCGCAGTTCTGTGGAGTGGTGTTATTCACCAAACTGTGCTTATCCTTCAGTGGGGAGGAGGTTGGTTCCTCTATTAGCTTTTAACTTCCATGGCAATATTCCAAGAGGAAAAAACAGTACTTAAGTTTCGTTCTTAGCACAGAGATAAATGGAATGTCACTGTCATTTGTCTGAAACCACGTGGTGAAAGGCATGATTTTTTTCCTAACAGTTTTGCAGACTAATAGGACAGACCATGATTTGGATTGCACAAGGCATGTGCTGGGTTACTTTAAAGTCTCCCAAGTTCTAATTTGCAATTCTAGAAAATTTAGAACAGAAACATCTGAGTGTCTGCAGAAATCATGCTTCTGAATTTAACTTCTGGATTTTGTGTTGGTAAAGCATGAAATTGCCTGGTAATATTTGTCCACTGAATTTCAGGGACAGCCTTTTCTTGTGTTGACAGTGCTGCACTGTTCTGGTTCTGCTGTTCTGTTCCTGGTCCTGCAGTGTGGGAGTTATAAATGCTTTAGAGCAAAATGCTCAGTGAAAAGGTGTTAGCTAGGTTTAATTACTCTTTGTTTCTTTCAAAACAAGCAACAAGCCTTTGCAAGAATGTTCTTTTACCTTGTTACTGTTTTCTTCAATGTATTTCTGCAGTTAATAAATAATGGACAAACTTTCCCAGGCCAGTAAGAACTGTTTCTGAACACCCTGTTACAGCAAGTGTAGGAGGTTGCAAATATCACTGAGAAGGCCCAATACAAGGACTTTTGTTTCCACAACAGAGAAGCTGTGCAAGTGAAGAACTCATAAACCAGCAGAACCAAGTGCTCTTTCAGTGCACAAAGCATTTATGTACCTTTTTTTTTTAAAAAAAAAGGATTTTTTTCACTAACACAAGTGTCAAGTTATAGAGATGAATTGTCTTTGAACTGTGGAATAAGATAGATTGATGGCATTATGATCGACACTCTTATTTCACTAGAAGTATAGTTTTTGACTGAAAACCAGGCAGGTTTTTTGTGCTGACAAGAGCAGAGTTCAATATAATGGTGGTGTTGACATGGATACAGATTTCCAAAGGTGGCTAAACAGTCAATAAAAATATTTACACTCTAATTTGGACTGAGGGATGAAAGGGTTTCTGTCTCACTGCCCACCTGAGGAGAACACCCTCAGTCTGTGTAGCAGCTGGTTTCTAATCCTGGTTTTGATCCTGCCTCTGCATCAGGAACTGTGTGCTCTCCTACCCTGACAGGTTGTGGCTTCCCAAGTGCAACTTCTTTTGAGAAATAAAATAAACCCCATCAGTGTTTCATTTAGGCACAGCAGGTTTCCTGTTATCAGGGGAACTGAAGTGGCCAGACACAAACTGCAGCTAATGGCCCAAAATAAACTAACTTTGATTGTTTTTCTCTAGTCTTTCCCTGGACAGTAATTCCAAGTGTTACTTTTAGCAACTCTAGTGTATGAAAGGAGCTTTGGGGAGAGAGTTCTGTTGTTGTGGACTGATGTCCCTGCAAGGCTGAGAGCACTTTGAATGCTGGTATTGATTGGCCAGGCTGTGTGCTCCTCCCGGAGAAACTGGGATTTGCTCCTGCTCCAGGAGCTGCAGCAGCTGCGCCACACTCCCGTGTGCCAGCCTGGCTGTGGTGTTATTAACCTGCCCAAACTCACTGAACAACGGGCTTCCTGGGGCTCCTGGCATGTGTGGTGCCTCCAAGATGTTGATCCCGTTTTGCTGTTCAGAGATTTGTTGCTTGGTGCTGGTGGGAGGACAGGATGTGATGTCTGGTGGAGAATGCAAAGACTGAGGAAGCTTCTTTAGCAAATGAAGAGCTGGAACCATCTTTCGTGTTCTTGTGAGTGGCACAATGGAGATGACATCATTATCTATAAGGAGAAATTAAACTAATTCATAGCCCTGTAGGAAATGTAAAAGAAAGAGGCCAAACCAGCAAAGCTGTGTCTGTGGTCTTAAAAATGCCATCCACCTGGGACTGGTACATTTATCCTGAGAGCTCCTGTTTCTCCCCCCAGATTTTATTTGAAATTCAAAAGATAAAAAAAAAATGGACTACAACTTCTCAAGTTGGAGATTAATTACTTAGCACAGTTGTGTTCTCCAAAGATACTGGAGAATACAGTATTACAGATGCCTAATTTAACTAATTTTTAAAAAAATTTCAACGACCTATTAAAAATAAGCAAACAAAAGGCTGTGGAATTCATTACTCATCTCAGGATGTTCCTAAGTGTAAGACTGATGGACAGAACTTATGCTGAGAAATTAATCTTGTAACCTAGTCTACAAACTGAGCATTTTCACCACTGATGGTCCCTGCTAAAGTCATCCTTTTTTTCATTTCCATGGCTGTGCTGTGCCGTGTGAACTGGAGAGAGGAATAATAGATGAGTTTTGCAAGTGAAGTTGGCAGATGTGACAGCACATGCGTGCAATGGAGATCTGCTGAGGCAAGAGGATGCTGGATTGAGCCAATTTAAAATATTTTTGGATTCATGGCTTTCCAGGGAAATAGGACTTTTATTTTTATTTATTAATTTTGTAAATCTCTAAATATGTTTGTGGCTCTTTTTCTTCCTCTTAGCCAATCTGGGACTTTCTACTACAAGATCTTGTCCAAGGCAGATGGTGGACTTGGGTCACAAATGACAGATCTTTCTCTGCTGTCTCAGGCTGGCGTGGTGTTTTACTTTGATGGATATTGTTGCTAGCTTTCATGCTTAAGTAACCTAATTCAAATCTTTTGGTAGGGTTATTGTGCATTTGAAGTAAATAATTGTGTTCTGAGGCTGAAAATGGATGGCAGCCAGGGTACCCTTCCCCAGAGAGAAACCCCTGTGCTCTCTGTTGAAGGGGTGCTGGGTTCTGAAGGGTTTCAAAAGAGCTAATTTTGTTCCCTAAACAGCCCAAGATTTTAGTTACAAATTCTGTTTCAGACCTTTCTGTGGCATTGCATGTTGTGACACTGAATCAAACTTAAAATAACGTGGTTGGATGGGCAAGATATAGCAAGAAAAAACACTTAAAATCTTAAGCTTTTAGTAACCCAGAACCTCTGACAACGTGTTCTTTGACAAAACCACCAATTAGTCAGGAAGTATAAAATTAACTTGAACTTGTTCAGGAGTCAGAGTGGAACTAAAACATGGGAAAAGTCTGATGGAGCATGTGCACTGGCTGGGAGCACAAGAGCTTTTTACACAATACTCACAGAGTCTAGTGATCTTCTATTCCAAATCCTTTTAAATCTTCTCTCCTTAATTAAAAAAAAAAAAAAAAAAAAAAAAAAAAAAAAAGAAGTCACTGAGGCAGCAAGACTGACATACACGAAAATGCATTTCAGGGGAGAGTCATGAATGTTTAAACTGGCTGAAAGGCAGCTGGGCACAGTAACCGGGGGGGTTTGCAACACTGAAAACACAGGGTCTGTATGATTGACATCAGGGAAGAAATTCTGGGGAAAAACTTCCTTAAACTTCACCGTTGAGGGTTGCTGGAATTTTAGTCAGAAGGAGAGCATTTATTCTTAAAAACTTCTTTATGCTTTGACACTTCATGTAAACACTGGGAAAATGCAACTCTCAGAGACATATTTGCATTATGTTATTTGTAAGAATTACTAAATTCACTTTGTTTATAACCAGAACTTTAGAATCTATGTTGCTTTTCTCTTTCCTCTTACTGGTTCCCAGGATATGTATTAGCCTGGGCTGCAGAGCAAGGGACAGACAGTGGAGCCAAAGTGTTCGGCTGCTGCCTCATGGAACTGATGCAAACCACGATTACAAGCAGATCCAGTGTTACTGTAGGACAGTTTGGGCTCCAGCCTCTCTCTTTTTGTTGAAATTTTATTTTACTTATTGCCAATGCAGAGGGAATGCCATGCTTTCCAGCCTTCTCCATGTGTGTGCCTTTGCCTCCTTGGCGGCAGTTCCCCCATCCCGGCTGAGTCGCTGGGCTGCAGCTTGAGTCCACCTGCAGAATCCCATATTCTATGGGATATGAATCACAGCAGCAAAGAAACTGGGGCATTGCAGCTATTTTGGTGAAACTGAAGGGTGCTGGGGAAGGGATGTCCCTGTTCTGAATCTCCTCAACATTGTGGCTGCTTCCCATGGTGGCTTCTGGACCAGCAAGAGCCTTGCAGGTAAAGGCGGTGCTCACAAATCCAGGGATGTGGGGAGTGTCTGGGAGTTTGGATATGTGCAAGGCTTTAGTGCTGGGATGTGATGCAGGACAGGGCTGGGGTAGTGAGGACCCAGCATGGCACAAACTGGGTGGAGGAGGTAGAACTGTGATTCTCTTTTGGAGAATGTGATGTCATTTCAGGCATAGATCCAGAATTTTGCTTAAACCAGCTCTGTCTCTGGGGAAATGACATTGCAGATGGTGAGTGTCATTTCAGTGTAATGTAATCCTGTTATTAATTTAGTTAATTCTTCAACTGCAAATGAATGCAGTCTGAGTTAAGAATTTCAGATGATTTTGAGTGTGGATGTCACATTATGATTGCAGAGTACCTTCATGTTTCCATTCACCACTTTAGCCAGGAAAGCAGGAATGCAACATTAGGGTGTCTCAAGTCACAAATCAGTTCAGTGTTTCACAGATGTTGAGAATCCAGTGGTGATTCTACCTTGTCTCAAATGAATACTTTGCTATTCATTATTTATGTATTATCTAATCTGTGACTTTTTATTTAAGACACCTGCCAAGAAATGCATCCTTTAAGATAATTTGTTTTCTGCAGTGCTCAATTTTGCAGGCAATTCAGTTTTGCATATTTCTGACTGGTTGAATAGGAAAAACATTAAACTGTTTATGTGTCAGTTTGTTATTTAAGTGCCAGCAGTCAGTTTTTAAAGCTTTTTGCACTTGGTGTGTCTCTTGTCAGTCGTGCACCTTGACACCCATAGCAGAAGGTAAAGGCAATTTCAAAATAAATTCATTAGAGCCCCTCTGTAGCTCTGGCTGTGCTGGGGGTTGTGCAGGTTTCAGGTAATGTGAAGCCAGATAAAAATCTAGAGGAAGATCTATGTAAAAAATACCTCGAGGTCTGCAGCTGGTGTGCTGTTCTGAAGACCACCTGGTGAGTGTGGTGAGTACCTTCCTGTCATCAGGAGTCTGTAGTAGGTTCAATCCCTACGGAGGATTTATAGTCTTTCCAAAACTGTTATCTTTCTTACACATTACATTTCAATAGCTGCAGTTATTTCTACTAATGTCTATTTCTTTCTGAGACTGGATGGTGCAATTCTATCTAAAATAGAGCATTTTTTCTTCAAATGATTGCTTATGTGCTCACACAGTGCCTCTGTTGTTCCTTTTTTAACCTTCCTGTTAGGCTGGTAATGATTTCCCCTTAGACCATCTTTTCACCTTCTTTCCAGGAGCTAAAAATATGAGCTACACTCTGCACATCCCTGTTTCCTTTACCTTAATGCATTAATTTAGATTAAGCAGTTGCTTGCCTTTGATTCTTCAACTTCTTTAATTACTGTACCAGTGTGATTTCTTTTGGCTCTTTTTCCATTCCTTCCTCCACAGTGGAAGGGAATCCATGTGTTCACTGATTTTCAGTTGCATCTCTGACCCGAGGGCCCCCAGGTTCTCCATCTGCGCCTTGGCACAGATGGATTCTCTCCAGGAGCTCTCCAGTAGCTTCCTGCATGCTGACAAGTGGCCAGCTGTTTTCCTTGCACTGTGAGCATTGTCAGAGCTCTGGACCCTGGAAGGTGACTTTGATTCCTCCATTCTGATGGTTACAGGTGCTGTGGATCCAGATCTGGTTATCAAGTTTGTGCCTACCCTGTCTTTGGCAGTTAAAGCTGGCTGTGGGGGCTGCCTGGCAGGGCCTGCTCCCAAGAGATCTTCAAGCACAGCAGCCTTTGCTTGAAATATTATGAGAGCTGAACAGGCAGAAGTAATCCCAGACTCAAGTATTTGTTGTATGAAGTATAAGAGTTTGCCAGAGGAAGTACCTTTTCAGCTTCTAACTATAGCGTTGCTTTGTAATTGTTCATTTGGATGGAAAATTCCAGCCTTCTAAAGGTTATCCCAGATGCAACTTTGCCAGGAAATGCATTACATGGGAAATAATACAACTCCTATGAATACACAGTCTCCAGGTGAAATCGGATGATGAGCATACTGTTGGAAGCAGTCTGAGCCTTGTTAAATGTGTCCCAGTGTTACAGCTCTCCAGAATGCTGCTGGGGCTCTGAGTGGCCAGGATTTCTCTTCATGTAGTGGGGAAGGAGGAAGTTCCATACAAGGAGCTGGGATTTTAAATAGTGAATATCTGCACAAGGCACAGGTCAGTCATATTTTGCAGATTTCTCTGCCCTGTGCTCCTCTCTGAATCCTCATGAATTGTATTTCTTATCTGTTCCCCCCAGTTTGTTGATACTTTTAGCATGAGGGAAAACTATTTTGATATTTCTCTGTCAGTTATTTTGACATCAATCAACACTGCAGATCTTGTTTTGTTTGGTGTCTGGGTACATCATAAAGAGAGTTGCTGAAAGAGTTCAATTACAATATCAGCATCTCTGCCAAATGTATTGAGCTGTTCTGAAAAGCGGCTTGTCTTTTCTGACCCAGATACACAGTTTCCAACTGTGGGAGATGCTGCCAGAAAGACTTTTGGCAGAAGGCCAGCAATAAAATTATACTGCAGAAAAACACAACATATTTTCAGCAGCACTTTGTGTGGTGTGATGAAAAATTACCTGTCTCCTGAATGCAAAGCAGAGGCTAAAATAAACTTCCAATTTGAAGTTGCAAGACTCTCATTCTGACTTTTGAAGGTAACAAAAATTTGTATAAATTCCAGTTATTTTCTGTTACTGTGTCTGATACACCTCGGGCTATGTTAGATACTCATTGCTTTCTTATTAGCAACCTCTGTTGTTCTTGCTGCCCTGTCAGTAATAAACTCTGTCTGCTCTTGGGGTGCTGCACACTGCAAACTGCAGTTCTCCTGGGCAGATACTGGTGTCAGGGTAGATTCAGAAGGTGGAGGGTGTTTTCAATGCTTCAGCTGAATAACTATTAGCGTGTGCCTTCTTGATGGAGCATTTAAAACCAATTTTCATGGTGTTCTACTTGGCCTGGCCAGGAGCCTGAAGAGCAGCTCACTGAAGTGAGGGGTTTGGAGCTCTGGTGTCCAGTGACCCCAATTTCCTCTTCTCTGTTGCACCAGTAACGCTTCTGTGCAAGGCGCTGCTGCAAGGGGATACTGGGGTGCCAGACACAGTTCATATCTCCTTTCTAGAGGTTCAGAGCACCCTAATTCTGATATTTCAGTCCCCATGGAATGCAAGTACCTGTTTCTCCTGCCTTTTCACTTCTCTGTTCGAAGGCACTCAGAGGTAGCTGAGCATATTCATCACCCCCGGCTGTTTAACTGTCTGTCCCCTGGGAATGCAGCTGCAGATGGAGGAATATCTCCTACTACAAAAGCCTCATCTGAAATTCTTTTTGTTTGTCTTGAGCCAAAGCATAAACTTCCTCTGTGAAGGATGGGATGTTTAATGGAAGTTGCTACAGTGTCATGGTGTTTTAATAACATTTCTAATGTGTCAAATCCCCAGTGATTTTAAACCACACTGCAGACTCTGCTTGGCTCCGCTGTGACCTGGTTTGGAGACAGAGATTATTTACTCTTGTTTTACACTTTAGGGGCACATGATGCAGAGCAGAAGTGACTTTTTCAAGGTCACCAAGGTCTCGGTGGTACAAGGAGCTTCCTGTACAAGTTTTCTTGCAAGTGTGGGTGGCTGCCCCTAGGTAAGACAGCCACACATTTAAATATTGTGCTTTTTAATCTGGGCATCAGCTGTTACTTCCCTGAGGATGCAGGAACAAATCTCCTGCTATAGTCTGGTAGTGGAATGAGGCTGTTGGATTTATGGAATTGCTGCTCACTTCACATAATGCTTTCTGATGTATTTGGTGCTGAGCTATGTTATGCTGCCTTAGTCCATATGGTTGGAGCAGATTTGATTTTGGTTTTCCTTAATTTAATTCTGTGTGCTGTCAAATGTACTTTATTCTGTATATTGTGTCTGCACTTTTATAGTAAACTCCCTCCTGTTTAGTGCTTTTGTTGAAAATGTTCTCTCAAAGTCTGAACTAAATTAGGGTTTCACTCCTATGCGTGTTTCTGAAATATTCGTAGGATGTTAATGACTTGGAAGACATCGTGTATCAGCTTCAACTCAATTTTCAGGATTTTTTCCAGCTTTCTGATTTGTATAATAAAGATCCCTTTGTAATTCATCTGTCTGTGCCTTGACTTCAGCCACGCACTGCTGAAAAAAAGGGCAGGTAAAACAGAGCTCATAAATACCTTCATCCAACAACCTTTACTTGTCACTGAAAACTTAACCTGTCTTGAAAACAAGAAAACAGGTCAGTGCCTGCTAAGGCAGGGTATGGAGAGGTGTTGGTGTTTTCACTTCATCAGCCCAGCAGAGATTACCCCCATTGAGGCTGTGACACATTCATTTCCAGCCTGTTTTGGCTTTTCCAAGAGCCCTGGGAAGCACCCAGCACAGCCAGGGCTGCCCTGAGGAGTGAGTGTTTCCAGAGCTTGGGTGGCTCTCGCAGACTTGCCCTCTAGACAACAGCCTGCTCAGCACTTGCTGAGCACCAGAACTTGCTCAGCCAGCTATCTCTGTCCATCTGCTTGCCACAGCCTGGGCGAGCTGATAAGCAACAGCTTGCAGTAGTCTTGGGAAGGAGGCTGGGCTGGAGTGTTGCTGGAGTCTGGAGACATTGTACTGGGCATATGCTGAAGTCAGCAACACATTCCGGTGCCCTCCTCTCTGCCTGGAATTGCCAAGTTACAGCTACCAGAGAAGATAACAAACCAAAAATGTGAAATGTGGGAGTGACAGTGAAGAAGAGTAGGTGAAGATAGCTGAAATTCAGTTTGGAGAGAAATAATTTGAAATACATTATCTAGAAATGTGTCTCATAAAACTCTCTCTAGTTTGCTATTTGCTGACTCAAGTTATTATTAGTATTATTAAAAAGCAGAGCAAACTTGTAAAGAGTATGGCTGGTTCTGGAGATGGTGAAAGGCTGTTGAGTGTGGAGGAGCTTATGACTAGCTCGCAAAATAAATACTGCCAAAGCAGTGATCTTTGCTTAGTTTTCCTCCCAGCTGCCCCTGTCTGACTTCCAGGATCTCTTAAGAGAAAGAACATCCCCTTCCTTGATTGCTTCTGGGAAGCAATTTGGTAGAGTGTTAATACACCTTGGTGGGCACAGAGCCTCTGTGATGAGAAGTGGGGTCAGTCAGGGTTTTCATTAGCTTGCTTTTCCCAAGTATTTTTAGTATGACTGCACTTAACTCTCTTGGGGTTTCTTCCTTGGCATTTTCAGCTGCTGGAGCAGACAGGCCCCTGCACAGTGTTCCTGTCTGGCTTTTTGTTTTACCCAGTTCTACATCCTAAATTCAGTGGTGTGACATACAAACAACTATCAGGCCTTTGCTGCCAAAGCTACTGGTCCTATAAACATGCTTAATTTCTTCCTAACTAGGGAAATAGGGAAGCGAGATCTGTTGTTACCTTTTCCCCTGTCACACTCAAATCTCTGTGGGATGCAACATTTTAATTATTCCCTGTCACATCACAGGTTTAAGTATCTCCTCAGCTTTCAAATCATCTCACCTATTCCTTTGCTGTTGCCAAACATGCTTTTAATCTCTAACAATGTCAGGCTTCTCTGACACACAATATGCAAGGCATTGCTGGAGAAGGGGGGTCAGCATACAGGAGAAAAGGAAAACATTTTAGTGTGTGTGTGTCAATCTGCAGAAATTTACTGACTGGGTTTCCAATTGCTTCAAAACGTTGTGGGAAAGCTGATGCAACGATATGTGTAGTGAAAGGAAAACAGGAATTTTCTGCAAGGACTGGAGTGTCTTGCTGTGCAGTGAGCTTATGCTTCCCTCTCTCACATTACCTGCTCTGTTATTCTGCTCTTCTCTCTCACAGAGCATTTCTTTGCAGTTTTATGCTGCCAGTGTTGGTGTTGTTTCCCAGTTTAGTACACGAAGGCTGCTCTTGAAGGATCTTTTCCATGCTGTGTGCTGGGAAAGGCAGTGCATGGGCAGCACAGGCGGTGTGGGTGATTTCAGCTCCTCGCAAGTCTGACGTCTGCAGTTTGTTAGAATGTGCTTGTCTGTCTTTAAATAACAACTTGCAGTTATTGCAACCTGAAGCCTTGGTTCTTGGGCAGCATCTGACACAGGATCGAGGGCTGCACTGAGGATTTCCACAGAGAATTACTTTTTGGTGGTTAAATGTAGTGTGTCTGATTCCTAACATGCATGTGACACTAAAACAGAGACTTATTGAGCTGGTTTCACATAGACCGTGTTTGCCATGTTGGATTTCCTGTCATCCTCATCCCAGAAACTGGGATTGCCAGGTGGTTGACAAACCTCTCTGAGATCAGCTCTAACTGGCACGGGAAAGTCGTTACATGTGTGTGGGCACATCATAAAAAGTTGCTTTCCATAGTGACATCTGTTTGCTCAGCTATAAATGGATCAGTGACTGTCCCATCTGGAAGCTGGTGTGCTCTGATCAGTGGTTTGCCTCATGTGCTGCATCCAGCACTTCTGGAATCAACATGCCATCACTGCTGGTTTCAAGTTGTTTCTCTCTTTTTGCAGGTGAATTAGAGAAAGTGACTCCCAGAGCACCTTGGCTGCATGAACTCTTGAGCTGTCAAGGGACTGAGAGGCTTATGAAGAGGTTCTGTCAGGCAAAACAGTGCTTAGCAAAGACACCAAGGAGGAGGGAAAAAGAGAAAGGGAGGGAGAGAGAGCTGAAACACTAACAAACCATGGTAGGTATTTGTTGTCTTTCACAAGGGTGCATTGAAAGTGTTTTCTGCTGCCAGGCTTGCATGGGGCCTGATCAAACCCAACAGAGGGGATTTTCTGACCTTGCACTAACTGAGGGATGGTAATGTGTGCTTTGAGCAAAGCAAGTGAGGTTTGATGTATTGTCAGCCTCTTAAAGCCAGAGAGTGTTCTTGTGAGCCTGCAGTACATGAATTATTAAAAACGAACGAAGGGATGCTCATAAGGTTTTCTAATAAAACTGGCATTAGCAGGCTGTAGCAAACAGCATCAGTGACCTTGAACTTGCAGATTTCATTACCAAATGCTCACACTCCCCTTCCACCTCTACCTCACAAAAGCAAGTTTTGATTATTCACATCCATGTGTCTGTGATTGATGGTGCCTCTGTGCACACTTTGTATCAGTGTAGATGAAACGTGTGTAGCCAAATATACCTGGTGTGTATTGTTTAAGTGAAGAGTCACTTCTCATCTGCCTGGGTTTGGCTGCAAATTAGAAATGCCTGAGATGTGAGATTTGTAAAGGTGAGCAAATATGAAGTATTGTGATGGTGAGATTCTGAAAATGTGTTCACAAAAAGGCAATAAACCTACTCAGTTCCTGAACAATATGAGTGGAGAGCCGTTTAAGCATATTTATGTATTTTTAAGTCCTCTAAGGTTATTACTGAGAGAAGGGAAATAAGAATAAATGCAGTAAATTTTAAGTACAGTTGCTAATGTTTGTGTGGCTGGTTGCTGCTGGTAGGCTGTATGTTCATATTTGTATTTACAAAAAAGACTTAAACCTAGACTTTTGTCAGTTGCAGAGTGAAAGGGGAAAGAACACTTTACAAAGCAGAGTTGTTAATGTATTTTAAATAGTGTCCCACTTTGTCATTCTTTTTGCCCTGAATTGTAATGAGGAATTGATCTTGTCAGCCCCTCTTCATTAGAAAAGAAAACGTGTCTCATAATTAGGAGTTACCAATTTGTTTCTGTCCCACTGTTGTAACTGCCATTTCGTAAGGTAAAAGATGGTGGGTGAATTGTTAAATGCAGCTCGGCTGTTTCCCTGCAGCTCTGGCTGTATCCATGTTGTGGATAACCACAAGAGGGACCTCCTGGAAGTGTTTTGCAGCCTATCAAACTGCAGGGGATAAAACCAGCCCCTGACAGATGAATTGTTACTGCCCAAATTATCCATCTGGGTAGGAACGCAAAAATTAGGAAGGGAATGATGTCATGACCTTCAATGATAGAGACACAGGGAGTGCAATAAACCAGGAAATCGTGGACAGATCCTTAATAAGGATCCAGCCCAGAGGCCTCTGAGGTTGTTCAAAGGCCCATTGTGTCCTTCGGAGTGGGTACAGCTACAATCCCATGAAATAGGGGTGAAAATTACACCCAATTAAGGTGCTTAAAGTGTGGGAGGAACAGAGGGGTTTGGTTGGTGATTCCAGGTTCTGGGAGGCTTTCAGGAGGCTTTCAGCAGTGACTGATGTGTCTATAGAGACCAAGACTTATTGCTGCTCTTGCCACAGGCCTGTGCTGTGATCACAGCTGGTCTGGGGTACTGTTTAAATCAAAAAAGTCACATCTGAATAGTCTGCAGCAAACCCAAAACTTCCTAGCACAGGTTACCCAACCAGTGAAGTTTACCTCCCTCAGCAGTATCACTCAGGACTCTGAGTTTCACTGCAGACTTTTTAAATTAGCACTCTAATCTCTTCCTATTCATTTGAATGTCTTTAAAAAAGAAATTTCAGTCTCTTACCATTTATCTTTATTCTCATCTTCATTCATGCCTTTGTAAATCCCTGTGCAGTTGCTGAGCCTCTCACAGTTCTGTACTGCCTGTGACTTCATCTGCAGCAGCAGCAAACCCATGAGGGATTGGCCCTTTGACTGCCTGTTCAAGGTGTGCTGCTGTTGTCCCTGGCATAACCAGAAGAGAGGTGGCTGCACTCAGCACTTAGAGAATATGCAAAGTTGCATTTAGAGAGTATCAATGCCTTTTGCAAAATAGGAATCATCTCTCCTTGCCTGCCCTCCTTTCCACATGCTATGCCCAGTCTGCTCCCCGCCGGGATGCTCATGTTGTGAATTTCCCTCCCTTGACACAAGGTTACCTTTTGGGATCAGGACCCTAGCTCTTCCCTTTGCTCCAAGCTATCCAACTGCTGTAGGCTGCCACAAGCCGACAAAGATCTCTGAAATTCAGGAATGCCTTAATCCCTGCAGGTATCCCAGGGTAGGGCAGCCCCTCTTCCTTTCAGTGCTGTTGCTCACAGCTTGGATCCCCATGAGGTCGCTCAGCAAGATCAGGCTCTGAATGATTTCTCACTGACTTGGAAGGGTTAATGTAAATAACCAAGCAAGTGAAAGGAGGAGGGAAGTCAGAGACACTTAATGAATCTGGAAATGAAACTCGGGGGTTTTGTGTTCTCCTGCTTCAGCACTCTAAGTTATACTCCAGCCAGGCAGACCGTGCCCTCTTCCCCAAGGGAATCTTGGTGGGGCAGGACAGGGAGAAGTAAGAAAAACTATGAAAATATGTTTTACTAGCTTAGTGCTGATTTTTTGCACTGGTGTTTGTTTTCTTTTTTATTTTTAAAATTTATTTAAATAATTACTTCTGCATGATTATAAGCAACGGTTGTCCTAAAACACATTATTACCTCTGCCAGGGAGGATTCCCATTCAAGCAGTGTCCTATGTCCTATCAGTTATCCAATAATTTTGTTCTCTTTCCTTCCTGTTTCCCACTCCACAACAGAGATCGATCCGATCTTTTGCTAATGATGACCGCCACGTAATGGTGAAACATTCAACCATTTATCCATCTCCAGAGGAGCTTGAAGCTGTCCAGAACATGGTCTCAACAGTAGAATGTGCCCTTAAGCATGTGTCTGACTGGATGGATGAAAAGAACAAGTCTGCAAAGTGTGAGGGTGATGTGGAAGCCAAGGAGGAAGCCGCAGAAGGCACTGCCAAGTGAGTGAAGCCTCAGCTCACAACGTGTCCCTGTGCTGCTCTCAATGGCTCCTTTCCTCCAAATAAGAGTTAATAAGAGTTATAAGTGTTACTTGGGTCTGCTGCAGATGAATGTTCATAGAAGGAGGGGGATATATCTGGACTTTCTGAGGTGGGAGCATGGGGGAGGAGTGCAGGGAATGGCAATAAGCCCAGCTGCTCTCCATTTCTTTGTTTACTTTACTGTGATGTTGTGAAGTTGCATTTAGCAGACAAACCTTTCAGCAGTTTTTAGCAAATGCAATTCCCCAGAACACACCAGTGCAAATGGACAGCTGTGTGCTTGGGGACTCCTGCAGTCTGATACTGCAAAAGGAAGTTTTTATAATCCAGCAAACCAACTTTCCTCAGTCTCCATTACTTTCCATTATTGTCATGGTTTAGCCCCAGCTGGCAACTCAGCCCCACATAGATGCTGATTTTTTATAAAATAATAATCCAAGTGTGCAGTAAATGCTTTGGAGACAACTGGATGAGACAAGACCTGGTGCTGGCCTGTCAAAGAAGCATTTATTGCTTTTAAACCATCTTAGTCTACAAAACTGGTTTTTGTCACAGTGTTTTCCTTAGCGCTCAAAAATTAAGTATTCCTATGTTGCTTTGGAAATTCTTTACTGTGGCTCCCCTAAACTGTAGCTGGAGAGTAAAATCCCTTTTTAATTACCCTAAATTGTTTCACTTCCAGGGATCAAGGTGGTCGGACGTTATGCGGCGTTATGAGAATTGGCTTGGTTGCAAAGGGCTTGCTGATCAAAGACGATATGGATCTGGAGCTGGTTCTCATGTGCAAAGAAAAACCCACAAAGACCTTGTTATGTATTGTTAAAGACAATCTCCCAGCTCAAATTCAGGTGAGTTAATTTGGAGCAGTCCTCCCACAATGGCTGATAGCACTGCAAGAGCTATTTGGGGAAAAGCTGGAATTTGTTCCACCAAGAAAGACAAGTGATACAAAGGAATATACTCTGAATCTAGGACGGCATCTCGGGCGTGTGACATGTTTAATGTGGTGACATGAAGTTCTTACTCACAAAATGTAACCTCTTACTGCTGTTTTTGCCTACTCCCGTTTGTGCTGTCAGTTCCCTTGGGGGGCAGCTGACCTGTGTGTAACTAAGCCAGTGTGGGTTTGGGCGCTCTGGTCCAACCAACATGAGCTGAACTGCAGAAATCTTCCCTGCTTAAGTGTGTGACTCAGTCCCTGTTGTTGTGCCCTGCCTGAACCAGCTGCTTTGCTTGGGCTGTTCCCACATAAACCCTTCTGTGCTGCCGAGGTGGGAACGTGTCATTTTAGGCGGTCATTCATTTTGGCTCATGTTAATCATGAGCTCACATTATTTTTATTTATGGCTACTTAATTCTGATGGTGGCACCCAGCGGGCAGCAGTTGCAGCTTGTTTAGGGATGCCATCTCTGTGACAGAGGTGAGGCTGAGGAATCACTCCAGGTTCCAGACTCACCAACAGTGGTGCCAAGGAACTGCCCTCAAATATTCCACTGCAAGTGCCCCTCTCCAAACCACAACCAAACTCAGTCTTGCTTTTCTCCTGATCTGATTTTCTCCCTGTGTTTTACCACTCTTGACAGCTGTTTGTTCTCACCATTCATTTTCTCACACAAAGGGCTTGTTTTAATGAGCTACTGTTGTTCCTAGAGATGTGGCCCTACCCATAGCTAAAAATGCAAAGGATCTTTTGAGTAGTAAAGAGTAAATTTTACTTGTTTGAAAGTTATAGGGATGTATTGAGTATTAAAGAATAAATTTTGTAGTGAGGCATGATATGAGGGTTGAAAGTTAGAAGAAAAGTTAATATTGTGCTTCAAAAAAAGTTAGATAAAATGAGAGACTAGATATAATTAAAATATGTGAAGACTGAATAAATTCAAGAGACAGGGAGGTAAGATCCTGTGGGGAAGGACTGTAAAGATGAGGGAAGAGGACTCTGACTCATGAGATACTCCAACTGTTGTGAGCATGGAAGACAAGAAGAGGCCCTGCAGAAGGATCAGATGCTGGAGGCAAAGGAGGGTTTAGGCCCATTAGGGGACAAAAGGAGCAGGTGAGGTACAGAGACTCAGGAGCTTCTGCTTTGCCGCTTTGAAGGCTCATGGTGAGCAGATGCTCAGCCATTTTCATCCCAACAATAAAGGAGCCACAGAGCAGATTGCATCACGGAAGGGGTCAGAATAGACATCTTAACCACCGGTCTGCTGAACCAGACTCCACACAGAAGGGATGGCTGGAGGACTCTGAGCCATCTGTGGCTGTCCTTGTGCTTCTGGAGGCTGAGAGAGGTCCCAAAGGGCTGCTGAAAGACCTGCAGAGAGATCACTGCAGAGAACTCTGATACAATTCAGTTAACAGAGCGAACTGTCAGGCAGTTGTAGCACTAGCTACAAAAGGAATGTTTTAAATTGTTTTTAATGAGGGAGGCAAGGCCGCCTTTGTTATTGCAATGCCCTGTTAGCCTTCTCATTAGCTGAGGCACATACACAGATTCTTCACTTTTTCAGTCGATTGGGAGAGTCTTGAAATCTTTCTTGGTGACTTTCAGAAACTTACAGAAGAGAAGTATCTGGTGGAGGAGCATGTAAATGAGGCAGCTATTGTTATTCATAACACAAAGGAGCCCAAGCTCACTTTGAAGGTGATACTCACATCCCCTCTCATCCGAGATGAAGCAGAGAAGAAAGAAGGAGGTACACAGAGCGTTTTAACTTGGTTTTAAGACTGTTCTAGCTAAATGTCCTGACTGTGCAGCACAGGGTTAATTGGAAAGTAGGCTTTTAATTGTGCATCATGTACTGACTAGACTGGCTATTGCCACCATGGTTATGTATTTGTGCCTTAAAAAGACAACAGTCACTTAAATTTCATGTAAATATGCGAGTTTTCCTTTGCAAGCACTATTCCTACAGTGTTAACTTTGACATACAATTAGATCTTAGTTCTCCTTTCTTTCAGACTTGTTATTTAATTCTTGAGCACCTGGCGCTGCACAGTCTTGTTTGCAAATTAAGTCAGTCAAGTGGGATTGGTTCATAGTTTCTTGAAAAACTCATAAAAATGTTTCTCTTTATGTAAAAGCCCTCTCCCTCAAAGCTTGCCAGCGTGTCATCCTGGCCCTCAGTTTTTATTGATTGATGATGTGTATGTTTCTGGCTTTAAGAATTTCCTAACTGGGATACAATTGAAGTTACGGTGCTGTGATACAGCACTTTTGCTTCTGAATTGAACGTTGTACCTCATGTCCTTAGAGCAAAATAGTTCTAGAAAACTGTCACTTAGTCCTTTCTGTTCCTTCTCCCTCACCGCGGTGTCCAACACAGTTCTGTGCCCGTGCTGCAGGAATGGTGATTGTAGTACCAGTGAGGCTGGAAACAAACTGAGAGCAATAGAGAAGAGCAAATGTAGCCATACTTTGTTGTATTTTTAAAATCTTGACAGTAATTTCTGCTTCTGCTTCCCAAACCTATCCCTAGAAACTTTGCCACTGGATGATGTCAGACCTTTGACCAACTGGCCACTCTCTGTCATGACAACTGAGGCAGCTGGGCCCGTGTGGGCTAGGGAACTCCCTGTCGCTCTCCCCATTTCTAGACTTGCCACAAGTCCTTTGCTTCCTCCCTCTCCCACATGGAATACCGATGGGATGAGAAATGTTGGTCAGTTTCTCCTCATTTTGTTGGAGGCAATGGCAGGAAGGATCCCTTTCCAAGTGACATGTAACACTTTGGCAGCAGTCGGATGCAGAAAAATCTTACAGAACAGATGAATGGCAAAGATCCCCTAATTGCACTGGCTGTTTATTCTCAAATTAGCAACAATGCTGTTTCCAAGACCATTAAAAATAAACTGCATATTCCTTTAGTTGTTCAGCTTCCCACAAGATGCTGAGACCAGCCAGCCCTGGAGCTGCTGCAGCTCATCCATGTTCATGAGAGAGCACAAAGTGCAGGACAAATTCCGATGGTGAAGATTTGTGAGACTCCCACAAGGGGATACAGTTTTACACAAAGGCTTCTGCCCTTGTGCAAGTATTTTCTTGCGAAAATTGATGCTGTTATGCCAGCAAAGTCCAGGAATTTCTGAAATCATCTCAAACTAAAGGAGGATTGGAATTTTTATGCTTTTTCATGCTTAAAATGTAGGTGGTCCATTTTTTTTTTCAGCATCTTAAAATATTTTCAAAGGTCTCTACTATATTTTTAAAATCTAAAATTATTTTACCACCTCTCCTGAAGTGGTTATACACTGTCATTCTGTGCAGCTGCTCAGGACAGGGAATAGGGTCATGGATCTCATTTTAAAGTCCAGGTTCCTTGGCATTGATTCATCACAAAGAACAGAGACATTTATCATATTCCTTTTCAAGGTATATGGAGCATTATGCAGATGTCACTAAGTAAATTGGAAGCAGAGGGATACATTTTTTTGTAATCTTTCCAATCATACTTGGATTAGAATCACTTAGATTCAGACCAAAAATGTTTCATGTCTAGTATCAAGGGAGCATAGTTGGAGAAACTGGTGAAAACACCTTGATCTCCAAAGCACTGCCGTATTTTTTCTGTACCACTAAACAATGTCGACCAAATGTAGATACACTTCCTGTGCAGTTTTAAAAACCTGACAGTTGACTCCATGCATTCTTTTGACTGAAGGAGCTCAAAGTGCTGCTGAACTTGCCTTTCATCTTCCATGTAAGATAGGCCTGGGCTGCCTGAGCCTGTGGAAAACTGACCAAGGTTTCTGTGGTGGGATTAGCACTAATCTGTTCTCTAACAACCCAGGTCAGGCCAACGGCCCTCGTTACCAGTGCTCCCATTGTTCTGTAGGAATGCTGTGTGTGCCTTCATGCCCTGATGTCAGAATGTATCGAAAAACATTCCTGGATTTCTCTTCAGTCCCCACCTCTTTGGAAAAGTGTTCATGTTTAAGACGTGGTGTTTGTCCTATTTGTTTTTGCTGCTCTTTAGCAAAAATAAATAGTGGCCCAGTGTGTGTGTGCATTTTGGTGTTTCTCACAAACAGCTACCCATAAAGCTCTGCTTTCTCATGTTGAGAAGTCAAGCACCTAAATTGCCTGCATTTTGCAACAGTTTCAATTTTAAACTTTTTAAGAAACTGAATTTTTAGTCACAGCATCAAATATAAATTGGGCTTTCCAGACCAGAACCTTGTATCCTGAAAACCAGTTGTTACTGAGCATACAGTAACACCACATTATGTAACTACAAACAAGCTGGTTCACCAAAGTGGGGCCAAAGTCCCGTTGCTCCTGGAGCAGGACATGGCCAGTGGTGCTCCCAAGGGGCCAAGCGCCTCTGAAGGGGCAGCAAGCCCCAGACTGCCCTCCCCTCTCCAGAGAAGACAAGGCCCCTCGTATGGCTCCAATGAATGGAGTTGGCAGCTCCTGTGTGAAGAAAATGTGTACAGCAGTGGGGAGAGAATTCCTGAGGGATTGGTTCTGCGTTGCATAGTGTGAGCTAACGTCAGGGCTTTAGAATTTACTCTTTACTAAACTCCTTGGATCACTGCCCTTGTTAAAACTACAAGGAAAAAAGGAAAGCTTTGCAATCCCATTTGAAAATTTTGATTTGGTCTCACTTTCCTGACTGGCAGAGCATGAAGAAACATGCCATTCTCCTGAAGGGGTCCAAAGGGAGCCCGTTGCAAGCCGCTCGCCCTCTTCACTGCCTGTTCTCTTCATCTTTCTGTTTAATAGAATCTTGCACCCAAAAGTTGGCAGACTGCAACATCAGGACACTGGGGCTGAACAAGCAATTGGCAAAATTCTCCAAGATATTTGTAAATTAGACCTTGGAAAATGGCCTTAATCCTGTAAGAAAAAGTATGGTTCTAAATCAAAACAAATCTTAGGAGGTTTTTGGTTCACCTGAATGACAGGTGACATGTATTCTGTTTGGTTTGTAGTTTAAAGGAAAAATTAATTTACTTTGTCAATGACTGCAACACTCTTTAGCAAAGCCTCATACAACACTGAGCCCCAGTTCACTGCAAAAAATTAATGATTTTGCAGTCAGTCACCTTTGCCATTTTCTAACGTTTTAAAATAAGATTCTGATCATTCATTGACAGTACTTGTTTGATACAATACTTGAGCTTTAAGCAGATGTTTATATTGTCTGCAGTGAAGTCTTGTCAGAGAACTACCCAGATGGATGTTGAGTAATCCTGTGCCACAAATGTCACTCCTGAAAACAACGAAACTGCAAAGGAAATTTAGAAGCAAATCTTGTGTTCCAAAGTGACCTTTTGTGCTCAAAGAAAGCCAGAGCTTTGAGACTTTGCAGCTTTCATTTGGAAAACAGACAAGAGGAGTGATTAATCCCAATCCTGGAATGCTGTTGATGAGGGCAATAACAAACAATGCAAATATCTGCTGTGAAGTTCACAGGGGTTAGAAAATAAGCTTATAGCACTTGAGTCAGCAGCTGTCAACTGCAACCATCACCTGTCAGACAAGATACTGGTTCTGTTCAGTTTTACACTTGTGGGTTTTTTTGGCTTTGGGCTCTTTTATTCATCGTAACATTAAGTGCTTTTACCAGAGTAACCTTCCCAGGAAATGGCTTAGGAGAGGCAGCCTTAACATTAAAGATGCAATTGCTTATGCAGCCAATCCCATTCAAAGTAACCCACGAAAATGTACTTGGAGATGACACTAACAAACTGATGGAACTTTTTTCTCCTAACTTGTCCTGGTATTTTAAATGTCTTGCTGGATTTTGCTCATCTAGCAGAGTCTTCAATTTGGAATGGATTTAATATTTCATTCAGCTCTGCAAAGGTCTCTAAAGACCTGGAGAATTAACTATTATGAATAATGAAAAGAGTATATTTCCAAATTATTTATTTTTAAGTCGAGAGTAATTATGTATTCATAGGAAAATTACATATTCAAGGTTTTAGTTGAGCCATGGATTCATTTGGTTATTCCAGTTGTCCTCAACATCACCTAAAACTAGTATCTTTGTAATGTGATTCCACAGAAATGTAGAATCTGTCATTTATAGAGTTTCCAAAGAATCTGGATGTTACAAATTCCTTTGGATTAAAATAAAATAAATACAGAAGAAAGGACTGATAGAAAATTCCCCTTAATTGGATTTGACTGCTAAAAGCAGTTTGTTACAAGCTGGTTGATAAAAAGAGAACGGGAGGGAAGGCAAAAAAATGTAAATCTGGACAGAACATATCAGTGTCTTGTCTCTCAAACCCATCTTTGAATTTCCTCTGTTGGTTTCAGTTGCTGTTGGGAAGATTTTTACAAGAGGGCACTTCCTCTCGAATACATTAATGACCTGGAAGTTACCAAACCCACTCTTTCATATGCTCTGGTTATATGAAAGACTAATCAAACCAAAACATTGTACTAGCATTTCCTGTATATTTCTTTTATTGAATTATACTGGCTAGTACTGTTCATGCAATAATATTTCAAATATATTCAATGTTTTTCTTTGGAATTCTCAACAATTGCATGGATGTAATTTCACTTTCTACCTATTACATTTTTTTTATTACCCCCTGAGATTATCTTCCTCTTGTCCAAAGACGCTTTGAAATTCTGTGCTACCTTTGTGGAATAAAAGTCATGAAGAAGAAGAGGAAAAAAGCCCAATACATCCCAACAGAAAGAAAAAAAAGAGAAGTGCTATAGAGCTATTTTCTGCCCTGCAATGTGTTCTACATTTTTAATAAGATCCCAGGTTGTCTGTAGCAGTGGCCATCTTTATTATTACTATTATTTTACAAGGAGTGAATGCCTTTGCTTCTGTTGCACACGTGCACATTTACTACCTTTAATGGCTTGTTTAAATTAAATAACACCGTGCACTTAAATTCTGGGAGTCTTATTATCTCATTGAGATGCTGCCGCTCTTTTTGTATTGTGACAGAAACCCCTTGGTCAAATTGTATCTGTCTCTTTTTATCCCATTTTTACCAGTAGATAATGTTGCGATGAAAGATCCTCCGGACTTATTGGACAGGCAGAAATGCCTGGAGGCCTTGGCGTCTCTGCGGCACGCCAAATGGTTTCAGGTTGGCTCTTTGTTCTTACCTTGTTGTTATTGTAGCCTTGCGAGGTTTAATTTGAGACAGTTTTAATTTTAATGCCTCTTTAATTTCTGACTAGTCCCTCCTAGAGCAAAGGTCTAGAATTCCAAACCCAGTGCTGTACTGTGCAAGGGCAAACATGACAGGGAGACAGTCAGCTGGTCCAGAGTTGTCATGAGGCTACAAAAGCAATCTTGACATTTCACTGCCTTTTTTATATGTCTTTCTAAAGTCAAGTGTACTTTTATATGTGTTTTTATTTTGCATGAAGCTGATTAAGTATTAAGTAATAATAATTTTTAAAAAATCTATCCCAGGACTCTGTGCATTTAAAAAGAAAAGCAAAATTGAAGACCAGGCTTTTGCAGGTGTATTGGAATCATTTTGTTTGTTTTAGGCCAGGGCAAATGGACTAAAATCATGTGTAATTGTCCTTCGTATTCTGCGGGATTTGTGCAACAGAGTCCCCACATGGGCACCACTGAAAGGCTGGGTAAGTACAGAAAGAGCTGAAGGCCACAAGGTCATGTGTCAGATCTCCTTAGAGTTGTAGCAGTGTCTGGACTGGAGAAAGCAGAGTCTTGTATGAGACTCCTCCTTCTACCCCCGTCCCTTTGCTCCCCATTAACTGCTCCCTGTGTAGGGGAGAGAAGGCAAGTAGTCAAGTCTGTGACACACTGATCCCATGGGAAGGGACACACTGCTGTGGGCCTCGTGCATCCCAGAGGTTTGGCAATAGACTCCCACTTGTTACCTTCCATCCCTCTTGTTTAGTTTTCCAAAACTACCCTGGTCCCATGACAATGCCACCCCTGCCAGTGGTTGTTCCCCTTTCCTGAGGTAGGTTTGCCCTGCATGCCCAGAGAGGAACACTCTGTAGGGCAGCCGAGGTGGTGTTTTTCTAGTGTGGAACTGAAAACCCTCTGAGAGGAGAACATTCACCTTACTTGATTTTAGAGACCCCTCCTTTTTGACTTTTTGGGCAGACAGTGGAGAGCAGTTGGTCTGCTCCAAAGGCAACTCAGAGCAGGGGACAAAGATGTGCCCTGCACAAGGACGTGGCCTCCTCTGGGGCAGGTCTCTGTCTCTTAGACCTGTAGTGGATTACAAATGAAGTGACCTGATGTGACTGTCTGTCCCCTCTGCCCCCCCATATATAACTGAAGTCACAGTTACCCTTGTGTCTATACTAATCGTAATTTAATGTCTTCTAGCCACTCGAGCTTATATGTGAAAAATCTATAGGTACTTGTAATAGACCTTTGGGCGCTGGGGAAGCGTTGCGACGAGTGATGGAGTGTTTGGCATCTGGAATTCTGCTTCCTGGTAAGGGGCCAGATGAACTCCAGGAACAAAAAGAGATGGTCAGCCCACCTTAACATTTAGCTGTTGCTGTAGGATTACATGAGAAATGCCTGCTGTGAACCCTGAACCTGCCGTGGAGTGAAATTAATGGTTTCTTCTGTAAAATTAAAAAAAAAAAAAAAACTTGCATAGTGGTCACTGTGTGAATGAAACTGCCACTGCAGGAGAAGTTAATGGGGAATGTTAGAGTTGTTAAAATTAACCCCTACCTCATTAAGGGGTTGCAAGTAAATACACTTAGTGGTTATCTGGTTTCTACAGATTAGTTGAAATCTACATACCTGTCCAAATTATATGCTGTTTTCTTCTAAACCTACTGCTTTCAGTTCATGTTATCACCCATGTGCAGTGTTTACCCTGGTTAAATTCTGTGGCCACTGCAAGGGTCAGTTTGCTTTGTGTGAGGCCTGACTCCCTGCTGGAGAAGGGGTGATGCTCACTCTGCAGCAGCTGGGCTCAGCTGCTCTGTCAGTCCCTGTTTGCACACTGCTGCTCGTTCCCCTCAGTAATCCCCATTCCTCTCCCTGCCAGGGGGCCCGGGGCTGCACGACCCCTGCGAGCGCGAGCCCACGGACGCTTTGTCTTACATGACAGTTCAGCAAAAAGAAGCCATTACACACAGTGCTCAGGTAGGGAACTCTGTGTGTGCTGCAACAGTGAGGAATTCAGCTCATTAGCACTGTTTATTCTCTACCAGGATGGCAGTCCTGACAGTTCTTGTGTGCGCTATCCTGGAAAGGTTAAACCAGAGTCCAGGAGTGCAAGAGTTAAACGTGTGTGGAATCTTATCCTTGCAGAGGCAGTGGGATGTCTCTGCACCCACCTCTGCTCCCAGCACAGAGCCTCTGGGTGGGCTCCCTGTCAATGTGCCCTGCACTCTGTGTTACAGAAATTCATGACTTTTATGCTTTTAGACATTAGCATTTTCCAAAGACCAGCTGTAAAAGCTGTCTTCCTGTCTATCAAAACCACAGAAGTAGTTTTGTGTCTAAAGACTTATCAAAAAACTTGGACAACCGAAGTGAAATCCTGCTGTGTTTCTACTGTCCCTTTCAGCACGCGCTCAGATTATCAGCCTTTGGGCAGATCTATAAAGTTTTGGAAATGGATCCCCTCCCATCAAATAAGTCATTTCAGAAATATTCCTGGTCAGTAACTGACAAAGAAGGTAGGTATTATTTGTTCCAAAAGTCACTAATTGGGCAGTAAACTAGGAGTTAATTTAGAATTGGTGAACTTCTTAATTATGTGCTGTGAATGTTAAGTAGAAGCTTTTCTTTGTTATATGTGGGGTGATTTTTTTAAAAAAATATTTCATCATGAGGAAAAAAATCTGGAAGTTCTGTTCTCCAGAAAGAGAGGAGAGGTAGAACAACCACAATATAGCCGATTATTTTCTTTAACCACTAAGTCCTTTGGCATCTGAAGAGCGAAATGCTCTTATGCTGGAAGGAGACTGTAGACTTGCCAAAAAACATATACTGAGTGTCCAAAATAAGAATTACTCTAAAATTCTTCCTAGAAAATAATATATATCTAATTTTTAAAAAATTCCATGTGTATTTTTTTGTAAAAACAACACTGTTGAAGGTCTTGCTTAGACTAACTGTGGAAAACAGCACTGCAGGTTTGCAAGACGTCTTATCCCACAGCTGGTATTGCACACAGAGGTCCTGCCTGGTCTGGTAGAGTGAGCAGTAAACCAGTATTGGCTTTCATGAAGCCATAAGAAAGCTGTGACTGATGGAGGAGTTCTTTTCACTATAAACAAGCAAGGAACAGTGTGGGGCTAATCAGACTCCTGCTGTGGGATCGTGTTTTTCTAGTGGCATATCTGTATTACAAGGAACTTTATACCCTAGGTACAGGCTCATCTGCTCTGAAGAGACCGTTTGAAGACAGTGTTGGGGATGATAAAGATCCAAATAAAAAGATGAAGCGTAATCTGAGGAAAAGTAAGTGCAGCACTTCTCCATTCTGTTTTCAAAGATCTATTGTACAGGGGGAGCTGGTTTAAAAGTTTTTCTGTGTTGGTGTGGTAGAGCACGTGAAAAAGTCTTTGGAACAAAATTGTTGTCTCTATCACCCTGCATTTGGAATGTCAAACACCTCTCTTACTGTGCATCCCCTGACATGCTTTACTAACTGAATGATTTGCATTTTTATATGGGATTACCCATCAAGTTACACCAGAATTGAAGTTGCCTAAGCAGCTGACATATTTTATTGGTAACATCCCTGTATTGTGGGGTCTTTTTAAAGTATTGCAGTGACTTTGCTGAGTGAAGATTGAACTCTCTTCACTCTTCCCCTTCCTGAGTTAAGTGTTGGTCTCTCAAGACCTCCCCACAATGAGAATAAAATGTGTAATCTGCAAAATGTTAATGTTGCACATATGCACAGACTAGAAGTCTCTTGGCATTACTGGAGTCCAGTCATTCTGGAGTCCAGTCATTCTGGGGGCTATTTCCACTGTGCTACTTGGATGCCGGTTCTGGATCTGGTTCCCCATTAGCTATAAAACTTGTTACTCCCTTTAGAGCAGCCAGGAGGAATACAGCTAGCTGCAACAGAACGGTGTTAATATAAAACCGGGTCATTATAGTTGTTACCCCAAATTAGAATGGCTTATTGAAGACTTAACAGCATTATGGCTCTCCTCACCCTTTTGAGAGGTGAGGGGTGGTTTTGCTCCTTGATACAGACAGAAGGCACTGAAATGCAAACTGTTTCATTTTTCTGTTCATCTTGTTTTGTTCATTTTCCTTCCCCCTCCTTCCCCCACCCCTTCTACTATCTTGTATTAGTACTAGATAGTAAAGCAATAGATCTCATGAATGCTCTGATGAGGCTGAACCAAATCAGGCCAGGGCTTCAGTATAAGCTGCTGTCACAGTCTGGTCCAGTCCATGCCCCAGTCTTCACAATGTCTGTAGATGTTGATGGTACGACTTATGAAGCTTCAGGACCTTCTAAGAAAACAGCCAAGCTCCATGTGGCAGTGAAGGTAAGGCAGCCTGAAGTAATCTGCTAACCCAAGATCTCGGGATGGAGTATGAAATGTGGTTAGTAATATGCAAGCTCAACATTTTTTTTTAAAATTCATTAAGCTGAGCTACTTGCAGTATACTCTAAATGCAGCTGGGCATGGTTCAAAGAGCATCACTGGTTTTATGCTGGTGGGGGGGAAGAACTGCCCAGGGCTCTGCAGGTCAGCTCATGTTGCAGTGGACTGAAGGTGGTGGTCAAATCCTGGATGGGAGGGGTTCAGCTGTGTTCTGTTCTACTCCTTCCTCCTGTTGGTTTGGAAATGGCATGTTGGTGGCTCCTTCTTTCTCCCCCTCCTTCTCTGTGTCCATTCCTGGCTTGTGCGGTCCTGGAAATACGGAGTTCTGTCCTCAGTGTCTGAAAAGTACCTCTGTGTACTGAGTAAACCATGTAAATGATTTATCCAGTCAAATTTCCAGTAGGACACTGGTATCATTCAGAGACTGGTCAAGGTGCTATTGCTTCCTGTAGGTGCTCTACATGACAGCAGGACAGACTGGAATGCTCAACGTGAGCATCCACCAGATGTGTTGCCTGGGGACATGGCTTAGTGGTGGGCATGGCAGGGCTTGGTTAATGGACAGTTGGACTCAATGATCTTAAAGGTCTTTCCCAACTTAAATGAGTCTATGAAAGAACATCTCTTAATAGAACTGCTCTTCTGATAGGAGCAGACCCATCTGTCATTCTGTGCCTCATTTTGTTTTGAACAAGAATTTCTTTTTTAGAATCTTCATCTGGCAACTTTCTGCTTTCCTTTGATTTCAATTTTGAAAATCCCATTGTCCTATGTGCTTTCAAGTTCAAAGTGTCCAGAAGTATCTGAGGGCATGTGTTATTCCTCCAGGAAAAGTAGCTAGTTCTCTGCATGTGTGTCCTTCCAGACCTTCTGCCTCATTCTTTTATTCTGCCTTCCTCCCTGCAGTTTAGAAAACAACAAAAAAAAAGTCCAAAAAACCCACTTGCCCTCAAAAACTGTGACTGCTCTGCCCTTGAACCTCTCTGCGTCAGCCAGATCTGTGCTGGTGCCGACCCAGCTCTGTTTTCTCTAAATTTACACATCAAAACATCCGCGATTCAAGCCAAAAGGAAATGGATGGTGTGGTCGAGACTTGCTTTTTTTCCTTTATTTCCCTTCTCATCAGATCCAGACCGTGCTTTCCCAGTCTTATAAGAGGGAATAATGTGATGATTTCACTTTCTAATCTGACCTGTTTAAAATGAAGAAGCCCTGAAAATGCAACCAGATGTGCCCCAACTGCATGGGAGCTGAGCCGGGGGTTACCCAGGCAGTTCTCAGCTCGGGGTTGGAACACAGTCATTTTTGCAGACTTTGTTCGTGGCCCTAAATTTTCAGCAGAGCTTCAGGTTCCTTTCAGTTTCCTTTGCCCTATGCATGGTAGCTCTGTGCAGCTGGGTCAGGAAGCTGGTTAAAGGAGAGGCTGGCCTTGCTCATGGAGGATGTTTTTGAAGGAACTGAGCTCCAGAAGTACCATCTTGTACAAGGCTTTAATTCTCACAAGACTGTTTGTCATGTTTGCCCCACAGTCCATCTCTTGATCTGGCCACAGACACAGAGAAGGGGGAAATCATGCATGAAACTATTTCCTTGTAAGGCCATTAAACAGTGTCTTTAATTTCTTATTTTACAAGGAATTTTTGAGATGATGAATGATGCTCATGAGTATCTTTGAGACTAAAATTCAGCTCTGTGTTGATTCCACTTTTGGAAACCTGAAATTATTTTCCCCATTGATATGTATTCCCCACTAGCAACCATTGAAATGGTATCTCCATTTCAAGTGGGAGAAAACTAATATTCTAAGCAATCTGCCTTTTTTAAGTGTATGGTGGACTGTTGTGTTGTGATCAGCCTTATATTTGTTCCTGTTCTGCTGCCTCTGTCACAGTTCATTTCATGGGGCTTTGTTGTAGGTTTTACAAGCGATGGGGTATCCAACGGGTTTTGATGCAGATGTGGAGTGTGTAAGTTCTGATGAAAAATCAGATACTGAAGGTAAAAATGAAACAACATCTTCAATCTCAAGCAATAATAATACTGGAAATTCCACAGCCGACACCTCCGCTACCCTAGAGGTGAGGATTGCATTGAAAGTACAAGTGACGGAGAGGTTTGGGGTTTCACTTGTCATTGGGGCTTTTTTTTCTGTTCTACTTGTCAAGGTGGTAAAACATAAATTTCTTCAACTGGGAGACAATTTCCAGACAGTGTGTAATCATGGGTAACTCAAACCACATACGTGTTTAGTCCACTGAGAAATTTCCAGGGAAAGGGAAATGGATTATTTTCAATGGAACTGCCCTGTTTTTATCCATAGCCAAGAAAATTCTATTGCAGATGATCTGGTGTGCTGAGATCTCAGCTTTACCTTGCTTTCCAAACAGTTACAGATATTTCTACTGAAACACGTGACTCAGGGCATGAGGATTTCTTCAGTCTGAGCTCGGTAGTGCCAGGACATAATTAGATGGAGCAGCAGAGATGTGTGCAGGGCTGGGAAGGCCAGTCTTTTGGTGTGAAAGCCTTCATTTTCAAGGAACTTGACACCATGGCCCCACCTTCAGCTTTGGATTCTCTCAGGGTTGCAATTCCAAGTGCAGCTGGTATCATGTCTAGTTTGTGCACACACTAGACCAAGTCATGAGGACAGTAGCCCTCACCAACAGAAATAAACAGGTGTGACTTCTGTGACACCATTGTTTGTCCTCTTGCCCTTATTTAGAGACTTTCCCTTTGTGCCAGCACTGCAGGTTATGCTGCAGCCAGGGCAGTGTTACCTGGGATACAGATCTGCAGAGGTTTGTCTGCCTTTTGAAAAGAGAAAGGCTCTCAAGTAACATCCTGCATGTTTCTCTAGGTAAGAACTCAGGGTCCCATACTCACAGCAAGTGGCAAAAACCCGGTGATGGAGCTGAATGAAAAGAGAAGAGGTCTGAAGTACGAGCTCATCTCCGAGACAGGGGGAAGCCACGACAAGCGCTTCGTCATGGAGGTGAGTGGAGCACAGGTGCAACTGGTGAGGGATTACTAATGGTGCAGCAGAGTCACTTGCTGCTGCAGCTCACATTTTTTCTATTTTGCTTTTTGCAATGCACACCTGTGGTGGTGATTTCTCAGGTTTTTATGTATCTCATTGCTGCTGTGATGATTCAGCTGGGAAAAGGAATAGCCTTTCTACTTTACAAAAATACAGTGAGAATTAAAACTGGATTCTGACAGCTCCAAACTTCATGACAAGGAAGACGCCAGGGTATGGGCTAAATTCAGTATCCAACAGATATGCTGGTCATCTTTGAGTTGACTTGTAGTTTCCAGAGTCCCAGTATCTGTGACACATTGGTTCCCAGATCACCTTGGTATCCTTTAGCAGTTTCAAATCCAGAATCAATAGAAATTTGTCACACAAAACACTGAGGATGTTTTTTCCTACTGAAGTTCTTTATGGGTGGCACATCAGCTGAGTGGGTGCAGCATGGTGTTCCCATGGATCAATACTAGGCATAAACTTGTGTCTTTATTTTCAGGTAGAAGTAGATGGGCAGAAGTTCAGAGGTGCAGGCCCAAACAAGAAAGTAGCAAAAGCAAGTGCTGCATTAGCAGCACTTGAAAAACTGTTTTCTGGGCCTAATGCAGCAAATAACAAGAAAAAGAAGATTCTTCCTCAGGTAAGAACTGTCACTTGCTTTTTGGACCATTATCCAAGCTCTGGGTTGGTTTTTGATACAGAAGGCAGCATTCTAGTAAAGTGAGGTTAACACAGGCCGATGTTGTCATGAGATGGTTGTTTGGGGGTGAAATCCTGGCCCTGGTGCAGTTATGTCGGTTCAAGAGGGTAAGGGAGATGCAAAACCAGGGCTGTAAGTTGAGGAGAGGAAGGTTGTAAGGAAGTGGGAAAGAGAGCAGGGAGGAGCAGCAGAGAGAGGGTCAGAAGCCAGTGGTGTTCAGTCATGCCCAAATCCGAGGTAAATAAGGCACAGTCTGAGGGAAGGGACTGCCAGGGCTGAGCACAGGGAACGTGCTGGGCTCTGCAGGCAGTGACAGGGCCAGGGACCCGCTGTGTCCCTGTCACTCACATCCTTTGGCACAGCACTCTCCAGTCTGTGCTCAGCCAGCCTGGCACATCAGGCATGTTTACAGAGCCCTCTCAAAGGGGGTGATTTAATGCAGGTGGCCTTGTATTCCAGCAGCACTTTCACTCTCTGAACTGCTATTTTTTGTCGCTCTGGGCAGACTAAAGGGGTTGTCAGTACAGCTGTTTCTGCAGCAGTCCAGGCTGTTCGAGGCAGAGGACGGGGTGCTTTAACACGAGGGGCATTTGTTGGGGCAGCTGCTGCTACTGGATACATAACACCAGGTAAGGCACCACGCTTGTAGTTGATAGTTTTGGTTTTGTCTGCTGGGGTGTTCTTTTTCATGTGTGTTATTCACCTGTGCAAGTGATTTCTTTAACCATCTGAGATGAAGCAGAAGGCTTCATGGGGGTTTAAATAAATCAAAGAGCTGGAAAGCTGGCAGAGTGTGTTCTTTATGAGTGTACAGCTTAAAGCTCTGTGTGCACAGAGCACACAGTTATGGGCATAATGGCTTTCCTGGCTTTATTATTTTATGATTTGTCTTCATAGTTCACTGCCATGGCACAATTCCCAAAACTCTCTTCCTACCTAAGAACCTTCTGGATCATGGGCTGTTCAGCATTAGGAGTGCCTTTCCCAAGAATCCTTCGTGAACATGAAGTCAGCAGGCTCAAGAGTCCCTGAACTCCCAAAAATCTTCTACATTAATTCCACCTGGCAGCATCTATTAGTAGCTTCTGTGGTGGCCAGAAATAAAAGAATTTCTTTTCATACTCTGGCTGATGGAAAGTCATCATCCCCACTGCATTGTTCTGATTAGCAGAAACAGCTTTTGAAGTCCAAAGGCTTCTGGTTCGCTTTTCACATTTTCACAAGAAAATGTTAATGAAATGGTCACTTTCTCCATCCTCTTACTTTTCAAAATGCACTTTCTTTGTGACTCTACAGCATGTGTGAGGTGGGTGACATGAGAAAGGAATCCAGACATTGTTTTCACTTGCTAAAACAACCAGAGATTTGTAAGAATGAGATGCTGAAGATGCCTTAGTCAAAGTAAATCCAGTAGTAGCTTCCAAAAAATAACACTTCTAGTCCTCATGCTCCGGTTTTTAGATTGCAGCATGAGCTCTAGTTACACCCTCCAGCAGCTCACACGTGCTAATAGCAAAGCCCTGTTGTTTGGGAGCCTTCCTGCCTGGCACCATTGGCAGCATGTCATCTTCATTGTTCCTGTATGGTCATGTCATTTTAAATATTAAAACCTAGTAATTCATTTTTAATGGCTGTTAACATTGTTTTTGGAACTGTCTGTCTGCCTGAGGAGTCATTTAAGAGACACTTTAACCTGCCAGGGGCATGCTTCTTGCCAGTGTGGAATTATTCCAGAAATAAGTTTGATTTCCCAGTCGCTGTAGTTAAGCTTTTATTTGCTTTGGCGTTCATAGATTATTTCTCTCCATCCCCTATTCTTCTCAGAAATCTCGTTTTTTGGAGTGACACCAGTAGTCTCACCAGAAAAAAAACCCTGTAAAGCCTCCATGAACTACTGACATGTAGAAACCGATGCTGCTGTTACCTGTGTTGCTTTTTCTCTCACTTCAGAGTTACTCTGCTCTCTGGGGAAAAATGATCTGTTTGTGTGGAGGTGTTCACATGTCTTCTGTGGAACTCTGTCTGTTAGAAATAGCAAAGATAGCAGAATTCACAGGAGCTTTTACTGAGGGGGATGTGGCATCTGCCACAGGCATCCAGCATTCCCCTCTTTTAAAAGGAAATTTAGGAAAATGACTGTTCTCTGCATAGACTGCACTTGTGTTTTAAGAAGAACATAAGCAAATATGGGATGTCTGTGTCATGCCAACTCCATGCTCTGACAGTGCAGACTTGAGGGATTTGGTGGAAAATGCTGAGGAAATGAAATAGGGAATTTTAACTCTTTGATGCTGAGGCTTGAGAAAGTCCCTGGTAGCTTGTTCTTCAGGCCACCGCATAGGAACACTTCAGTGTTTTCAGCAATATTTGTGTTTATTGGTGTGAGTTTGTTTTTGCTGTGCTCCTGCTTCAGGCACAGGGTCCGTGCCCATGTGCAGATGTGCAAACACTGACAGGCAGTGCAGGGAATGACCCCTCTCCCTCCTCTGTTTCCCCTGCAGGCTATGGAGCACCATATGGATACAGCACAGCGGCACCAGCCTACGGTACGTACAGCCCTGTAATTAACACGGTAGAAATTATGCAGAAACTGTTGTGGCAGTCCAAATGTGACGGTCCAAGGAGAAATTCAAAGAGATTTAAGCTCTTAAACCATGACAACAACACCACTTTTATGCCATAACCTTGTGGTTCTTTTTTGGTTGGAGTAGCTTTTTGCCTCTGCTTTGCCTGGTCTGTGGAAGGACTGCTTGTTCTAATTGCCTGTTCCCTTCATACTGGAACCCAGTCAAAGTAGTTCCTTTACTTTTTACAGCCAGTCTGTGCTCCATTCAAAGACTACCGAAGGGCCTATTTCAGCATCTCTGACCCAGATTTAGCTAAATGGCATTACAGTAACATTGGTGAGATGTTTGTCCCCAAGTGTAAGGGACTTGTGGACAAAGCTCCCTTAATGCTGTCAAATCTTTGAAGTCTATGGGCAAATATCCCCCACCCCCGCAGGCTAAAACACCACTGCTTGGGACTCCAGGATGGGTTTTGGGTAGTTAGTACTGGTAGCAATCAGTCTGTGAGGCAGCCAGGACAGAGTCATTTGCCACAATGCTTTTCACTATGAAACATGTTATATTAGGCTGGCAAAGCACTGGTTTCGTGGAGATTGTAAAATGAGCTGATAACCAGAGAGCTGTGATGGAAGGGTTTTTCTTAACTCGGCTTCTCCCTCCCGACTGGCTTGTTTTACACTGGACTAACAATGCATTCCTCTAACCGGCCCTTTTGGTTACTTTGAATGAGGTTTATGTGGCAATGGGAGCAGGGCAGTTTGGAGTCAGTGATATGTCCTGGCACACACAACGTGAGCCCACCAGGATCAGTCCCTCTCCTGTGGCAGGGACTGGTCACAGTCTGCTGCTCAAATGACTGGCATGTTTCAAGGCCTCGAGTTTTTCATATGGGAAACTTTTGCTTTTTAGCATTTGTAGTAAGTCTTTCCTCCCAAATCTGTCTAACTTGGGCAATACCAACTCCTCTGATATCATTATAAAAGTTAAAAATATTTTGAAATGTTGATTACATGATTTCGCTAGAGCTATGAGCTTTAACAGGGCAAAAATGCTGCTGCTTTATGGAAAATGTTTGCTTTGCCTGACTGGGACCAGCTGGTCCAGTTCTGTACTGAAAGGAGAGGTAGAATGGGCCCACAGGCTGTGCTCAGTGTGGAACTCTGCCCTCAGAATTGGAGCAAACCTCTGCAGTTTTACACCTGCTGATCGGCCCCATGCTCTGACAGAAGGGCAGCTGGCAGCAGGGCTGTCCCATGGAGTGTTGTCCTTTGTGGTGCATGACACAAGGAACAGCAACATGTTTTCTCAGGGAAAAATGAAAGGAAATTTAGTTTGGGGTATGGATTTTTAAAATAACCCCTTGGTTCTTTCCAAGCAACAGTCTCAGACTGTAACTAGGATTAGTGGTATTTGCATGTCTGTGTTTTTACAAGCAATAACATACTGTGATATGAGGAATCCTTTCCTTGCTGAAGGCAGGAATACAACTGTTACCAAGTTTCCTTAAAGCTTTTCTTGCTTTTTCATTCATTCCTTCTGTTTCGTGCTTTTTTTTTTTTTTTTCCCCTCATTGTGCCTATTTTGGGAGCTGGATCTTAAGCACTTAGCTGTGTATATGTGACATATCACTGACTTCAAAGCATTGTGGAATTGGATGCCCCCATTTTTCACATAAAGAGTTTCTGTTCCTAATGTCTTATGATTGTGATGCAAAGTTCTGGGATAATGCTTTTTGGCTGTAAGGTAAACATGTCTCTTTGCCTTTGTAAGCTGTTGCATGTTGGGAAACTTCACTTTGATCATCTGGTGCTCTGGAATACCTGCTGTTGCTGCTTTGTGATTTCTAAATGGATACATAGGTTAAATACTAGAATTTAAATAGGCAAGATTAAAAAACCAAACAAACGTTTAATTGTGCAGAAGTTTGTGAGGCCACAAGAACTCTAAAATAATAATGCAATCAGGAAGATGTCAAAGTTTCCAGATTTGCTCCTTCAGCACAGGAGAGGAAGTGCAGAATAAGGAAGCAGATGCAGAATTTACTGTAGGTGCTTGATTTTTGGCTGACCTACCTGGATGCTGATCAAAACTGCTGAACAGTTTCCCTGTGAGTTGTATTTTATGCACAGCAGTGCCTGTCTAGAATATCTGCAATTGCAACTGGCCTGTGAAATTACCTCAACGTAGAACAAGCTAGTAGAGATTAATTACCATAAAGATTATGAAATAGAGCTTCAAGTCCAAATACACACTCTGCTTTTGAGAATATCACTTCCTTTAATTTTATCAAACACCAGGACAAAAATAAAGCAGACTTTAAGCTATAACCATCTGTCTGGAATAGTGCAAAGTGGTGAAGCGTTACTGTTTATGGGACTATGCACCCTGACATCACATTGACTGACTGATCTGGAAAAGGTTAATGAGAACACTACTGTAAGCTCTTATCTGACTTTCTTGGATTGCTGAACTTATTTGGAGTCCTCTCCCTTTCTTCTCTCTGTAGGTTTACCCAAGAGAATGGTTCTGTTACCAGTTATGAAATTCCCAACTTACCCTGTTCCCCACTACTCATTCTTTTAGCAAATGGCAGAAGCTAATTCCTATTGATTGAACAACACAGTACAGTACAGAATGTTAGAAGAAAAAAAGCCTTTTTATCCTGTTTTCTTTGAACACATACTTGAGCAAAGTCATTTGTAAAGAAACATCTTTTTCCTACTTTTTGATTTTAACAAAATGCAAATTTAGTTCTCTAAAACTTGAAAAAAATGTTCTGTGAAATGTTACCTCATTTTCAAATAACTTATACCAGCCTTCTGTTATAGGGAAGAACTAGAAGCTTAAATCTTACGTTTTAAATGAAGTATCCGATTATGTAAAATTAAATTTGTGAAGGATGTATAGAATATAAAACACTGATCACAAATAAACTGTTTTGTTGTAACACAAGAGTACTGCCTGTTTCCTAATGCAGTCACACAGACTCAGTTAATGACCTGTATTTGCTGTAGGGTTATTAAATGCAGGGCATAGTTATTTAAAAAACAAAAATAAAAATTTAATAAAACCCAAACCACACGATAGAAATTTTACAGTTAACATTTAACTTTGTAAATACTATGGTGTGTAATAAACTTAGTAAAATATGGGTTAAAATATTGTTTTATCTTATTTTTTATAGTTAAGCATCAGTACCTGAGTTTCCTTATAGATCAGCATATTGTAACTGTGATTTTAGACACAGTCTTAATTATCCAAGAAGACTTTTCACTCATACACAAAATGCTGAAAAACAAATGAAACAAAGGGAATTAGTCTGTCTCTGTATAAGGCTGCATTCTGTGAAACAAGTATTAAACAGAGGAAGTTCCCACAGAAGGATGCAATTCCAGGGATACACCTTCCACCCGTATTGCCCAGAGAAAGGACAACAATAATGTTACATCAGGTTCTTTAGAGCTCAAAAGCTACACATTTTCCTTTCTTTTCTGTTTTTACAAAAAAAAAAAAAAGAGAAAAAAAAAGAAAAAAAATCCACTTGTTCTTGTGGCCTTCTTCACTTTTAAGATTGTCTGCCCACCCTTGATTTTCCATCCACCATTTCTACAGAAAGCATTTTAGTTGTCAATTGTATATTAAACCAAAGGTTCTCCTTTCCCCCCTTACATTTATAAGAATCTAAAGCAGCAACAAGGTCCCCATGAAAACTTGCTATTTAATTGTCCCAGTTCTTGTTGAGTGCTGCTGTGAAAAGTGACACACTTCAGCCATAGGCCAGTACTTTTTTAAGAGTTGGTGCTCAAACCCAGAGTCCTCTTTTTGATGATGAGTGTGTGCACCTGTCTGAAATTCCATGACAGGCCCCAGCTCCACGATTGGAGTCTCCATGGATTGTGGACTGCTGTGGGCTCTAATGAGGGATTCCAGTGGTCTTTATTAAGGTATCACCCCACAAATAAGCAGCATTGTTGGTTGCACTCTCTCCTCAGCCCTCACCCATTGCTTTTCCATAGGCTGGCTTTAGTTCCTGCTCTTCCAAAGATTTGCCTTTATCCCCTGTTCTCTAACAGACTCTGCTGCTGAGGCAAGGGGAGCTTTATCTGCGTTGAGGGTGTTTTAAGACCAGTGCTTAAAGCAACATAAAGTTCCTCCTCCCCACAGCCCCCTTAGAGGGAGAGAAATACTAGAAAAGCTGAATAAGGGGTGGCTTATAGAACAAGCTGCTTACCCTGGAATTAACTGCAGCTGTTATTCTTAAGCTAAGTGTTTGTGCTTAGGAATGTGTTTACATTTCCATGGTTCTCCTTCTGCCGTAGCTCTCGCTTCCGTTTGGTGTCGGTGGTACTTTAATAAAACGTAGATGATTGCCCGGGAGGGTGAGCCTGGTGTCACCCATGGAACACAGAGCAGGGGCCAGGGATGGAGCCAAATTGAGAGGTGCTCAGAAATCACTGATCTGTTTTGCTGGCCTATGGATGAAAGGAAGCCATCACGGAGCAGAAAAAGCATGGCTGATCAGAGCCCACTTTTGTTAATCAAATATTCATTAAAGGAATCTTTCTTCCGCACACATTTTTTTTCCCCCTCTTTTGGAGTTCCCCTGATTGGCAACTGTTTGTAGTTTTCTTTTTTTTTCCTGAATCCCCAGCTTTGTAAAATTCCAAACAAAATATTCTGTGAACCAATTCTATTCAATGAACATTTGTAAGCCAAAAACTTGTTCTTATTTCAAAGACAAGAAGGGCGCTATGCTCTTTTCCAACATGATGGCAGTCATTTCAGATGATTTATAGAAGTCATTTTTTATTTTTTGTCATTTGTTGGGAGTTACTAACCACATTGTAAACTTGCCCCCTTGCTGCATATTTTACATTTCTCTGCTTTACTGAAAATATGAATGAGCTGTCAGTTCTTTGTTTAGAAAGTGGTAACCTTGGAAGTGTTAGATGTTTCAATACCTTCAAAGAATTCAAAGTGCCCATTTTACAATGAAAATTCCACTTGCAGCTGAAAGAGCAGAGAAATTTAAATGAAGCTTTAGCTTCAGCCAGTCTCAGAAATTAACGTGAGGTTTTTGCTTCTCTGCTCTTCTCCCACTGTAGGTGGTTTTTTCATTGACAGTCCCTATTGCCAGCCTCTCAGCATCGCACCTTTTATTATTCACTTGGGCCCTCAAGATTTCTTCTCTGACTTCTAGAACCATCAGGTTGTGTGGCTCCAAATGGCATTTTGTACATGTCTTAAAAGCAAGAAAAACGTGGCTCGTTTTGAGGTTTCTCAACTTCAGACATGGAATCTGAGCTTTTTTCCTTTTTTTTTTTTTTTAAAGAGTTTTTCTCACTTCTTGAACTTTGCTCCATGTAATGAAAAGCAATACTTAGTCCAAGCCACAGTCCTCTCTTTGGGTACATAGCAATAGATGTGTATATACTCCTGGTTATTTCTTTACACTAGAAGGGGAAGGACTGGTGTGTTGAGGGGGGAAATCCAAACACCAAACCAAGGCACAACCCGGGTCGAGTGCTGCTTCAAGCAGTGAAATCTGCCTTTACTTTCACTATTGAAGTCCTTCAGAATTTTAATACTATGCTGTATTTGCATGTTTCCTATAAAAGTTGCTACAGAGCCGTGCAATGGTCACTTCTGAAGCAGCAGTGCTTTGTACCATTGTGCATGTCAGCAGACATGAAATGTAGCAAAATGGCAGAAGAAACAAAAATATCATATTTTTTCCAAAATGTAACTGAATGATGTATTCTCTCTCTCTCTCCCCCACATCATTGATATGAGGCACAAAAATGGTAGGCCTGAACTTGAAAATCAAGTGGATTGCTTTTGTGTCTCTTAAAATCATCACCAAATGATAAGAAAACACAGTATTTGGGAAATATCCAGCTCAAAAAACTTTGCTGCTCTAAATTTACTGAGTTTTTTCCCTCTTGAATATTTGTATGTTGATATTTTGAGATTGTCAATCAGCAATAACTGAAAGGTGAATGTTTTTTTAAATGGTATTGGAACATCTATATGTTGCAGCTTAAGACTTCTAAGCAGTTTTCAGCAGGTTAATTCCACTTTATTCTCATTCTCTCCGGACCTTCATAGCCATATGCACTTGTATAAAATAAGCAGAAATGTAGTGACTGTAAGCTGAGATCGTGATATAAAAGGTAAGAGATTTTATTTTCAGCTTAAAGAATATTTTTATTGCTTTTTTTCTAAAAATCTCATATACCTGTGACAATCTTGTATATGGCACGTTTTTATTATGTCTTGTTAACTCAAGTGTTTAAAGAGGTCTGAATCCCAACTTTGTATTTCTCAAGGCCAATTCAAATACTCCAGTTTCAGTTAAAAAAGAAAATATTACTTAACACTTAAGAAATTGTTTGGTTTTATCAACAGACTGTTCTCCTTCAAATATTTTTCATCTGTGTAGCATAAAAAGCTAAGCTGATAACTGCTGTGTCAGGCACTGCATTCCTTGCATCCCTGTGGATACACTTGGGTAGGTACCAAAGCCAGGCCATGGCCTGCTCTGAATGCCACACCTTGGTTCTGGCTATGTGGGATGGGTGACACTAATAACGAGAGAAATTATTTCCCATAACTATTAAAGCTAAACTCCAAATGAGGAATGAACAACTTTGATGATATTGCAGTTAAAATCTGCAGAGATCAAATTACAATAGGCCAAATTAATTCAGGAAGCAGCCAGGTTTGCTTCCCTCCTGTGGGTGCAGTGCAGGACAGGAGGGCAGGCAGGCAGGGATTTATCTCTGCGTGAATCATTTGCTTAGCTGTGGTTTTCTACAGCTGGAAATTAGGATACAGCCATCCATAAATAATTGTTTTCAGTTCTGTAGTAAATGTTTTAACGATATTTTACTTAGATTAAAATGGGTTTGGATTATGACCTATTGGTGCACATGATATGTGTAGTTTTAAAATACTATTTTTTTATTTATCTTTTAAACCTTGCGTTATGCAAAATTGCATAGTACAGTACTCCAGAAGTGCAGTACTTGCAGTACTTGAAGTTGCTGGAAACAACTCTTTTTATATAAAAATAGTTAAAAAACAAAAAAGCAAAAGGGAGCAAGCTGATGATGATATATTAGCATTTTAGGGTCTCAATTCAGAGATGAAAACATGAACAACCCCTAACTGGTAACAGTTGACACTGGTGTCAAGCAGAAAACCACTTGGTACAGAATATGTAGTGGTGTATCAAGCCCAAGGTCTGCATCAAAATATTAACAGCAAATATAAACCATATTTGATTTGAATATTGAATCATCAAATTCACTAAGTAACTGCATGTATAGGTTATCCATTCTTTAGGATACTTCTGGATATAATTCATAGGCTAGTAAGAGAAAAAGAGTTGTTCAATAGTGTCAGCTTTGCTCCTGTGAGCAGGAACTTGCCCCTGGGAAATGAACTGAGGAACTGTTCCAGGGGCTGGCCCTGGAAGCACATAATCCTTCCATGATATTTGCAGGACAACTGATGAGCAATCAGAACGTCCTTGCTGTTCAGGGGGCAGGTTTCCATCTGCTGTTATCTTCAAGGTGCAAACTCAGGGCTGGATCTGCAGCTCACCTACAGTTCAGTCCTTTTTTGAGCCTGGCAGGCCCAGCAGTGCTGATCCTGGAGCAGCAGGCTGCTCTGCTCCTTCAGATCGGATTTTATATGCATTAAGGTGCATTATAATGAACTTCTCCTGAATATTCCTTTCTTAAGCTTAACTGCTGTCAGCCTGACAAGCGCTGTCCACATCAAGGACTGCTAATAAACATCTTGCTGACTCTCATTTGATCTGCTTCTTTGTGGACTGTGCTTGGCAGCTTAATCCATCTGTATTTCTTTCCATCAGAATTGCTTTAACTGTGAATTTCGGTATTTTTCTGTCATCGCTCTTTTAACTCTTAAAATCCTAAGCTTTCCACTCTCCTGCTGTTTTTTTTAAATTCTCAACTTCGTTGGATCTTTTTTGTCTAGATTTGTCTAATACCCTGCTGTTTGTAATGCAGTATAGCATTGCAGTACTTATGTGTGAGATGGCCCCTTGCCTTTACTGCTTCCCTTTTCAGTACAAGAGAACCATTTTCCGTACTTAAGACTCCTAAATCCTGGGTTCTGCAGCCACTTGGAATCAGAGGTAAGACCCTAAGGTACAAAATTGCCTGGGAACCCCTCTCATTGATGTGGAACTTGAGCAAAATAGCCCCATGTATTGAAGGGTCACAGAGTAGGCTCTGAAGTGCCTGATGTACTGGTGTTTGAGAGAGCAGCCAATTCTATCAGTAGGTTTTAGCCTAGTATCAGGCTATTATCTGATGAGTAATTTGGGTAACATCTGCTTCATCAATGTTGTGACAAGCACTGTTTTGCTAAGGCAGAACTAGAAACTCATTTCTTCTGCATAATACTTGTAGATTTCCTTTTAAAAGCCTCCTCACAGGAGCTTGGTCTGAATTGCCTTTTCTGTGAGGTTGGAGGTCTGTGTTACGGCTGAGCTTTGTATTTCTGCATGTACCCAAGAGCCAAACATGTAAACCTGGTTCTGTATGCTCTGTGCAGCTGCCAGTAGCGTTACCAATTCTGTAGTATCTTTTCTGTGAAGTAGAAATGGTATTTTACAGTTTGAATTTCTGGTTCATGGAAAGAATTCTGAAAAAGTTCCTTTCAATTAGTACATCTATAAATAGGAGACATGGGAAAGTCTGTGCCTATACACTACCCACCTTAATGCTAGTTTTAGCTAACCAGATGATCATGTGTATTTTGGGAGATGGTGTCTGGCACTTAAACGATTAAAAGCCAGAGATTTACAATAAAGAATTGACCTGTTTAATGTGTTCTCTATACTGGAAATGAATGGCATTACCATTGACTTTGGAATAACATCTGTGAGCTTTAGGGGTCTGCTTCAGTCCTATTTTGCCAGCCACATGAGACTCCTCCAGGCATGCTCTATCTAGAGAAGGGTTTAGAGTAACCAGGCTGGTTTGGAGGGCTTGGCTAGCTCAAAGCATGATATATGGTGCTTCCTGCCATCGTGTTCTCTCTCTGCCAGTGCTTGCTGTCTTCCTTAAGCACATATTCAGGAGTTGGAACACCGTGACCTTATTCCTGGGCATTATGCCAGTTGGATGGAGGGAGGCCAGCCTATGCTCCTGAAGGGAATGTGTAATACGAGGCCTTGGTTGCCCAAGCAATTTCTGTTGGACACAGTGCATAATCCAACCCTCACAAAGGCAATTTAGTACCTGGGTAGGTGGTTCCTAATCTGTCTAATTTGCTGTCGTGTAGCCAGTGTGAGCTAATTAGATGATTCGGCAATTGTCATGGCTCCTCACTTAATGTGCTGTAAATGCTGCTGCCACGACTTTCACTGCTAATACCTTTGCTTCTGTGAATTCTGTCCTCCTGCCCTGCCTTTTCTGATCATCTTCTAGTATCCCAGTAAGTAACTGATTCTCTCAAATTATGAAATTGTTACATATAAGTGTCTAAATTCTTAAAAACTTTTAATCAGACTGTGAAGCACTTCAGAGAAACTAGTTTTCCTACAAATATTTCAACTTATTCATATGCCAGAAGACTATTTCTACTCATTAACAAAGATCTGAAAACTGCTCCAGTATCTCTGATCTCTGGAGACAAGGATTTTTTCTTTGAGAACACTTGCCTTCTGGTAGGAAAAAAAGATTTAAAGTGTGTCTTAATAAAAGACTGTACCCTCAAGCCCCTGAAAGAACTTAATTGGGGAAAAGTGCACAAATCTAAAATTATTTGAGGCTTTTGCTTTCATTGAGCTATTGAGAATAATTTCCCTGATAACAAGTTCCTCAGATTATTAGGATGTAGAAAATGCAGGAGGAGGGGCACGAAGATTTTTCAAGTAGTCTAGGAAAAAAATCTCCTGTTTGTTGGCTGTTCAGCTATGGGACATCATTCCCTTGTCACTTCTTTATCTCCAAGACAGCAATAAATGTGAGCAGCTTTAACATACCATCTCTGATCCAGTCCCGGGAATGTCCCTTGGAGAGTGAGCCTGGCAGTCCCTGCCTTTTCTGCCACCAACTCCCTGAAATAAAGTTCCTTGCTTCATTTGTAATTATGCATCTGTACTTCTGAGCCAGTCTAGAGGTGGGATTGCTGAACATCCCTCCAGATCGGTATAAACAACAAGACAGTATTTCAGTCTTTACTCAGACAAAATTACAAGTTTCCTTCTGCCTCTTGTGCTTGGTGTGCCAAGATATGCTCACTTTGTATTAGAACTTCTTGCCTTTAGCTAAATTCTCTCTAAGACAGTTGCCTGTTACTTAATGAAGGGAAAACTATGTCTCAGCCTCACTGAGTTCCAAGTCACAAAGCAGCTTACAAAAACAGCTCCTATTTCCGGTGGCTCTGGGAAACAGCACAGGAGCTCTGCTGCTGTGGATTCCTTTGGATACATGATGAGATGTGTATACTTGAAATTCAGATTGTTGTTCTCAGTCATGAAGCTAAGACCTCCCCTCTCTGGCATCAAAAGAATGAAAATGAGCTCTGTGCTGTGCACACTGAGGAGCTCTGTTAGGAATGGCTGTTCTGTCTCAAAATACAGTAACTCAGCTCAAATGTTCAGCACACAGGCCCTCTTGGGCTTCCTGCTGAATAACCCAGTGAAAAATGAGATATTTTATTGACTTGTTTAAAGCAAAGCAAAGAGACAGTGCAGCTGAATCCACTGTCTTCGTACAGGAGACAGCTTGTCTAACGGCTCGTTGGTTTCATTCCACTGGAAGTAGAAATTCTGCCCAAGTCATTTTAGAGCACTTCACCAGAGAAACCCAGCACTGAAGTCCTGTGCCTATGGACCACGGCAGCAGTTTCACATGCACTTTCTTTTGAACATAAACCATTTAAGTTAGTGGTTAAGTATTTGGCATTAAAAGAATTTTCATCACTAAACTGTTTTACTACTTAACCCCAGAGTTATGTCTCCTTAGCTTTATTTGTGTCATCTGAATCCATACCTATTTATGTCCAGGTATTCTGGTGCTTCCTTTTTCTGCTCATAGAAATGGGACTGATTCACTTGTTGTTTCTAACTGATATGTGAGGTAATACAAAAGCACAAGTAGGACACATCTGCCTGTTCCTCTGTCTACTCCTCTCTGGGGTTTCCTAGGAGAAATGGGGCTCTTCCTGCCAGACCTGTCTGATGCTGTGTAGGTAAGGCAGTGCTTTACTGTGAGTTAGGTAAGAGTAAAGTTCATCAGACGTAAGGTTTAAATTCAGTAAAGTGGGTTTTTTTCTCCAGTTCCTGAGATTGCATGAAACATTCAGACAACATTGTTTACCTTGACGTTTATGAGGAGCTGAATGTCCAAAAGTAGTGTGTGGAGATGTGCAGTTCTAAAGCATATCTCTTATTTTGGATGTTGTTTTATCTTGTATTTGGTGCCTTAACTCTACAATTTAAGGTCACATATATTGTACCACAGGTAGTTTAGTAGTTAAGTGTACTTGAAAAGAACCCATCAAGCCTAGTCTATAGAAACACTTGTACAGACTGAAGCCTTCTCAGGGGGAGAGTACTCTTCCCTATTGAATTAAAAATCCACCAGTAAGTGAGAGTTGTAAGAATGTAAAGAGCATATAAAAATTTTAACTGTAGAGACTGAATTTATCTGAGACTGAATTTATCTAATTTCTAACTTCAAAAGTTTGGGGCAGTAAGATAATTAAAGCTGCAATCTCTTCTATGCTGTGTAAGTAAACAACTTCAAAATGTTTTCTCACCAGCCAGAACTACATGTTTGTGAAAACCTCTGGACTGTTATCTCTAGTAGAACAAATAAAAATTTTAGAAGGCATTAATTGAATGTAACTGGCTATCCTTCATTGGTTAATGCAAGAGAGTTGGAATGAGTAAGAGCTGCAGTTAATTTTTAATTAATTAAACTTAAGCCTCATTCATACCTCTTACCAGGATCTAGCAGCACCAGTTGTCTTATGCTGCTTTGCAGTTCATGAGGTGTAGTGCAGCATCAGCTTGAACAGATTTCTGAACGCATCTAATCCTGGTAGAATGCACTGAGGGGAGAGAGAGAGAAAAGGTAACAATGGAAGTAGAATGTCCTTCTCCAGTTTTAGAGGTAGAGTACCATGGATAGGAAGTTGGAGGGAAAGTTGCACTGCCTTTTGGAAGTCCATTAAGAGAGTCTGTGGTAAAACCAGAAGGTTTATGTGTGCTGGGAAAAGCCAGCAGCCTTGTGTACTATGAGCAGGGGGAGATGGAATTGCTTTTCCAATAGTTAGTGAGAAATTAGGTAAGAGGTTTAAGGTAGCCATACTGCAGGCTAAAAGCTGCTAATGGTGTTGCTACAGGAGATTAATTTCTTTTTTCTGTTCAGTAAACAAGTCCAGGATTGCAGGTTTTCCAGAGGAGGAACGTGAGAAATCCAATGGCCAAATTTGTTTCCTGATGCAGCCCTACCCAAAACTGGGAGACAGTTTCAGGTGGTAGACAGAGCATGCAAAAGAATTTTGGGAGGGAAAGGAATAATAGTAATTTCCTCAGAAGGAATACTAGTTAGTTATTTCTGCAATGCCCACAGTATTCTAGACAAGCTGCCTTTACACAGAGGAGCATGGCAACAAGGGGAAGTAGATACTGCTCCCACAATGACCTGAGTAATGTACACATTTCAGGTCACCAATATTGGTGTAACTCGTTATGACAAAGTAGGTTCATCTCACCAGCGAAGTGTATTTTGACATTCTATCCACTTCTATTTTTTAAGCAAAAGGGGAGTTAATCATAGCACTCATCTGTTTCAAGGGAGTAGAGCAGAAGGTAAGTTTTAACTTCATACTTCAAAGCTGCTATGAATAGATTAACAGTATTCCATGGAAACAACCTGATGTACTTCTTTATTTTCTTTGAGCTTCATTTCTGTATTCTTGCAAAAGCACAAGCTTGCATAAGCGTAATCAATAAAAAGTTACTCAGGGTACTGCATCATCTCAGCAGTGGACACTAACTGCATCTTAAGTCAACAGGCACATATAAATCAAGCTTAATTAAGAGGAACAGGGCATCTTGGCAAGTTTTGCTTTACTGCTGGCACTGCTACAATTTAATGATCTATGCATACCGAAATGTGTGTATTGTTGCACTCCCAACAGAATGTGAGTCCTGTAAGGGTGTCCTGTAAAGTAACAAAGTCAGGGTAGGAGAGACAGTATTTATTCTTCTGTCATTATTTTCACAAAGAACTGTTTCTAAGCAGATGGAAAGTCATTCTGCTCAAAGGAGAATAATGATGGGCTAGAGAACGGCATTCAGAGCAGTACAGCTTTTGAAAAGTTAGTGATCCTATGAATTTTAAAAATTCTGATTTGCAGTACAGATTCTTTCCTGTGTTTTTAAATTCATATCACTGTTTCCCTGCTCAAAATAACAGGATAAAGACAGTGCAGTTTTCTAATAACATCTATTGCATGGAAATATGCATACACTGGAAGAAAAGGGAGGCTGTACTGCAGAGAGCATATTCAACTACAGAGCCATTCTCTGGGCAATGCTGAATAATTTAGGAGTGGGTAACCATGACTTCAGGGACAACATGACACAGAGCAGATGGTTAAAAAAAAATCACAGAAAAAAGCATCTAAGCTTTGTCCAGTCATACATTTATTCCTCCCTGCAGAGGGGGACAGGTACATTCATACATGCATAATGAATTATCTGTCAGGCACTGCAGAGGTCCTTAAGGACAAATGTTTTGGAACCAGTCTCCTTTTGGACAGAAAAAGGAGGAAGTTGACTCTGTCTTCCAGTTCCAAGGTGCAGTGTCTTATTTCTCATCCTAACCCTAAGTCAATATTTATTGATCAAACTGACTAAGCTATTTAGGCCGACCAGCTCTCTACGAAGCAATTCTGTTCTCTTGAGCCTCTGCAGGGGCCAGTAACTGGTGCTTAACTACTGCTTCTGCTCCGGAATGTCACCCGTCCTCCAGCTGCCCCAGAGCCAGGCTGGGACACTTGCACTTCTCAGAGAGCAACACTGCTGGGGGTGGGGGCTCTCCAAAGCACTGAAGTACTACAGCAGAGCAAGTCCCAGTGGGCTGTATGCTTTTTAAAGTCCTGTCCAGTTCTTAGTGACAAAGTTGAGCATGAAACCTGTACTGCCACATGTACCAGCCCCTTGCTGAGAAGGGCATCGATGGCAAGCAGTTTCAGAAGTGGAGATTTTGAGGAAAGGCTGGTGTTTTCCAAGGCCAACTCATAGGCTTTTTTTTAATGGTTGAATTTCCACCCACCAAAAATCACCATCAGTCCAATCAATTTAAATTGCTGCTAATTTGGGCTGAAATAACACCTTTGTGTAACCCAAACCACATCCATCCATGCATCTAAAGAATCTAAGCAAAGACTCCTCAGGAGGGAGAGCCCTTCTGACAGGAAATCTGGCAGTGCAGTATTGATGTGACTTTTCTGATGATAATACTTCTCCAAGATAAGGGAAAGACAGAGGCAGTGCTTTGGGGCAGTGTTTCATGCTCAGCAAACTAGTAGAGGGAAGGAACGCAATTCTATAAATCACTTGTACTGTATTTGTTTCTAGACTTGAATGAATTTCACTCTTCCTTTGTGAGTCAGCATATTAAACGTTAAAGAAAAGGTCTATTTTTCTAAATCTCTTTCACCAATAGAGGTCTGACCTGCAGCCAAGAGATGGATTTATTTATCCACAGAGGATGGAGTGTTTATTTTTAAACTAAGATTGGATATGGCATTGAATAAAAAGAAGTATGACCTTTAAACTATCTAAACCTTAAATACTATGAACGAATTCCACAAATGAGTAATATGGTGGACAATTCCATCTTTCTTTGCAATAAATCTCTCTCAAAAGAAGTTACCCAGAATTAAACTTCCAAATGAAGTACAAGAGATCCTTGTGGTCTAATTACAGACTACTTTCAAAATACTTCAGTTTTCTCCCAATTTGTAATCAGTAGAGAACAATGATGACTGAACTATTCCCAACTATAAATAAACCAATTTCAAATAAAGTAATTTGGCAACAACCATGGCTATTTATAGCACTAAAAATGTAATTTGAACATTTTGAATTTTCTTAATTTGGTAGCAGTTGAGTGGGAAGAAAAATAACTGCACAGTGAATTTTAAATTGAGCTCTATCTGCTCACTAGCCAAAAAAGCCTGCAAATGTAAAGGGAACGCTCTTTGTACCTTCAGTTGCTTCCTCCCGTGCTGCTGTACCCTGTACACTTGGCTTCATTTGGCTTCTGTGCTGTGGTTTGTATGCCAGCCACTGTTACTGACTGTACACAACACGATCTGCACTGTAATCTCGGGTCATTTCCACTGGTTGTAACCCAATGCTACAGACTTCTCTGTATATAAAACCGGAACCATGTCCCATTTGCTTCCAATAGCTCCAATAAAGACTTATCTCTGTAAACAGGAATTATGGCCTAGTGATTGTTGGGGGGGCGTTCGTTAACAGTGAGCAAACTGCTTTCAAGGGGTTTCTGAAGCCTGGGAAGCCAAACCACAGAGGTCCATTCTGCCTGAGTCAGGTAACTCGCTCAGCAGAAAGGAGAGACAGGCTTCCGACGGCTGCAGTGTTAGCAGAGACGACTTGGAGATGCAAACATAAAGCACGTTTATGGTGGAACAAGCAGAATGCATTCCTTCAGAGAGGTGAAAGTGAATAGAGCATTACAGGATTGCAACTGGCACAGGCTGCTGCACACAAGTACCTCTGGGGGTTTGCCTTGGAAGCAGTACCGGAAAAGCCCAGAGAAGGCTGTAATGAGATCAGACAGGAAGGCAAGTTTCACTCCAAAAAGAAATCTGGACAATTCCTAGTATTTAGCTACTTAGAAAAACTGGATGTTTATTTTCTTAAAAGATAAAGTACACATATAAAGAACAAGGAAGGTTCTCTCAAAGTTCTCTACACCCATCTCATTTCACTGTATTTCTTAAACATTAAATTCCTGTGGTCCCAGTTTGTCCTCTGAGGTCCAAAGCAAATCCAAGCAATTTCCTTCTCCGGAGCCACTGAGGGCAGGAGTTGGGGATACCATGACAATTGTGTGGCTGGTGTTGTTTGCTTGAGGTTGCAACTCATGGTAAGATTTACTGGAATATACACATATGTCCAGTTGCCTGGAGTTACAGAACCCAGCTTTACTCTAGAAGAGAAGTCAGTGAACATATAGTCTTACTTTTCTTAGAAGTGCTTTTCTGGTCTTGAAATGCTGAAGTGAAGTCTGAGTGCAGAGGTCATTAATCAAATTCAGAGGAGATCAGACTTGAGAAGGGATTAAAAACTGTTATGAGCTGACTATAACTGAGACTGCTCTTAATGAAATGAGATACATGAAATCCCACAACTTAGAATGTATGATAACTGGACCAGGACTTGGCTTGAGACTTTTGCCCTCAACAGGTCAGTGTGCAGCCAGCTCAGTCTGCTGGTGTACTGCAAACAAGTCAGTTATGCACAAAGAGCTACTCAGGGACAATTGTACCAAACCAAACTAAACTACACGTCACTCAAAATTCGGAGCTGTATCAAATATTTAACAAGTAAGATCCACAAGGAACTGAACAGAGTCACTTAAGAAAACATCAGTAACACCTGACTGAAACTGAAGTCAGTCTTACCTACTGTATTAGCATAACGCCTGTCTGTGCTCATGCCTGATGTTAGCTGGCTCACTAAGAGGTCATTCCGAAAGCTCCCTCGGGATTATCATCTCAGAAGTGCTGAGAAGACTGAAAGCTCTTTGGCAGCAGCCTGGCAAGTGCTGGTCAGTGACAGCTCAAAGCGAGCTGGGCCCACTCCAGGAGCTGGCGGGCATTCTGTGGCCTCACAGGAATGGGAGAGGGGCACATATGGGAGTGGGACGGGGAGAAGCCACACAATACTTACTGGACCTAGACTGATAAAGGAGGTTGGCACATCCTTCTTTCTTCACTGTCAAAATGCCTGGCATCTCCTACTCAGTTTTACTCCTGTCCTGCTGTAGCTACGGTAACTTTGCCCAGGCAATTACAGAGTATCTTGGTTGGAAGAACAAGGAAGCTGTGATTTGTGCCTCCCCTCCCCCCACCCCATCCTTGCCCCCCTCCCTGCAAACCAACAAATACCCAAGTCCATCTACTTTTTCTTGGCAACCTCTCACTATGAATCTGCAGCAGAATGCACACAGTGAAATCCGTAACAGAAAAGCTCCTTCATTTCCGGCCCTCCCCAACACTACATGACTGCCCCATCCCCTGCTGGCACAGCACTGAAGGGATCCATGCAGAAGGAACCATCTGCTTAACAAGCAAGATGTCCAGTTTATCTTGCTGCAATCAGCATCACCTTGGACAAGTGTATTTGATTACAGAGGAAGCAGGGAAAAATATTGATTGACTCATGTCCAAGCAACAAACAAGCCAGTCTGTAACTTCCATGTGCAAAGAAGTGCTGCATCTATAAACCTGCCCAAAACAGCACCCCTCTCTCTTTCTGCAAGAAGTGTCACCTCACTTAATTGCTCACGACATAATGCTGACTTTGGTGGTTTGCTGCAGGGTTGAGTTCCAGCAAGTCAGCTAGAAAGAGTTTTTCCCATTTGCTAAGCTGTAAATTATCCTTCTCTTTTGTGACCCCAATCCTTGGTACAATCAACTGAAAGAAACTGGAGCTGCCACTGCTTTCAGGGTCCTGAATTCATCTTCACTTTGGGCTACACGTTCCAGCACATTTATTTGTAAAGCTGTAAAAAGCCTGTGTGTACTCTTGTTACAGTTACAACAAAAGGCCCTTTCTTGCTCCGGGCATGAACATGGGGCAAAATCCTTAAAAGGCCTTTAGATCCCAAAAAAGGGTCACATACCCTGCACAAATAACACTTCCCTCTTCCCCTTTGCTTAGGTGCTGGCACACACCAAAGGTAGGATTTCCTGTCTGCAATAAAGGCAGGCTCAGCTCTCTGTTGGTTCTGATTCATTAAAAGGGACCTTTTTTAAAATCTGGGTAACTTTGGATTACAGTAGAAGAGGGAAGGCTAAACTAGGGCAAGATGACAAAATACAGCTCAGTAAATCCAATTATGTTGCCCTGCAAAGCAGTTCCACACAAACTCCTATACAGCCAATACTGCAAGTCTTGAGGTAGCCGCAGGACTCCTGCATCCAGCACAAAGCAAGCATGTGGACAGGGGTTTGAGCTGCTCAGATCAATTATCCTGGGCTTAATGAACTCTGTGGTTTTGAGAAAGATGCTGTTACATGTAGAAGACAAGTAACTTCTTCTGTCTGTACATACTACTACTCTCACTGAGATCAAATGAATGAAAACTTGAACGGAATTTAGAACTTTCCAGTTACAGTAATTACTGGCCTCCTCACTCTGTCCTAACCATGGGAATGCATAGCACCTGTAACTTGTAAAGACATTCAGAGTTCAGGCTATTCCTGTAATGCTGAGGCTGGGGGCACACCAGGAGTTTGCTGTTCATGTCTACATGCAGCAGCCATGTCATCCATAATTCACAGAAGTCTGGCACAAGCTCCCACAGCCGCTCTGGCTGCAGGTTTGCATCATACCACACAAAGACCACCTCAGGCAGACACACAGTCATCATCGTGCAGAAACACCATCCCTTCCCATCCATGCTAGACGAAATCTTGTTCCTCAAGTGATTCCCTGTGGTATTATGCAGCAGTCCTGCCAGGCCCTGAGTAGGTGGAGAGCTCAGATACACGTTGCTCTGCAAGCAACCAGCCTTCATCCTCCTCCTCTTTCCCACCCGTTCTCTCTGGCGCACCAGTGTTAATTACCATCAAACCACTTCTTTAAGCTAGCATAGCCTCCAGGACACAGAAGGCCTTAAATTACTCCCCTGTTTTCCTGGCAGCCAAGACTTGTGCCAAAACCACAGTGGTTTGCTGTCATGTTCTTAAAAGAACTCATAAACCCCTTTTGTTTATGCAGTGACAGCTGACAGTGGCACAGCACTGTCATCTCAGCGAGTCCTTTACTACCTTTTCTCAGGCACAGCAATTGAATAAAATCTGCCCAGCAGTTTTCTTTTCCCTGCGTGGCATAAACTGACCAGCCAGATCAGAAAACTGCATCAGGGGTCATTCCAGTGTCCCCTCCCAAATGACATTTACAAATGTGGCTCCAACGCCCTCCTTTCCCCCATCACACTGCCAGCTCTGTGCATGAACAGACGCTCCCAGCAGGGAGTTTAAACACAGAGCTTGGATGTTTTCATGGCACACACCAACTGTGCTCAGCATGAGGAGGGCTTCTGCTCAGAGCTGGCAGCCTGCAAGTCTCATCTCTTCTGCACCTTCTGGAGCCTCAGAGCCCAGTGTGGCTGCGATTCCATCTTAAACACTGCAGCCCCTTCCTAAAAATCATGACTTGTGTCACACAAGCTGTTGATCAAGGCGGACCTCTGCAACTCCGTAAGGGAACCAGCCTGCTCACTGCCATAAAACATCCTGCACTTGTACTCCTGATCCCCTCCAGTGACCGCCATGTTAAGCCACACACCAAGGGCCCTTCAGGTGAGATGAGGAGAGACCAAGTCATGCCACCTTCAGCTGTAACTCAAGCCACTAAAGCTGCTAAAAAATATTTTTGCCCTAACATTTTAACCAATACACATTTTAAGTTCTTTATATTCTGAAAAACTTGTGATAAACTTTTGCTACAAAGTTTGCTACATCTCCTATCTCAACTATTAATAGTAAACAAAGGACCAGAACTATTTACCAGTACTTTAAGTCAAGTTCAAGGTGTATTAGAAACACATCCCATAGATTTACTTCCGAGACACTTCAATTTTACTACAGTTCCTCCTAGCAGATCATTTTTGTACAAGGACATAATACAACCTTCCGATCAGATTTGTAGGAGAACAATATGGAATGTTCTAGTCTTTACTCCGGGTATCACACTGTAGATTTTGAATTTCCTAGAAGGAAATGAGAGTCCACACAGAGCAGAAGTTTTTCCTGAGCACCTAAATCTGCATTTCTGGCTGGATGCTATTTGGCATCCTGACAGATTCTGGCTTTATTAGTTCATTGCTTGAATTACCTAACCGCTGAATTTTACGAAAATAGACTTTAGCTCTGTATAACAGGGAGAACATTTAATTCCACATTACAAGATCGTTCAACAAAGATGATTTCTGTAAAGAATCCTGCTATTTAACATTGTTCTTTACAAGTTTTTCAGGGTCCAGAATGCCATCCGTGGCAATTTCGTTTATGCCAGTTTGGACCAAACACTGTAGTAAAATTAATTAAAAATACAAGGTATTTCACTAATTGGTTAGCAAACTGTTTCTGCAGTTCTCAGGGGCAAATCAGATAAATCATATTCTTCTCCCATTACTTCTGGAATAGAAATCAGAAAATTCTATTTACAACAGAGTTTATCCTATGTGTTTGTATGCACTGCATGTATAAACCTATAAGCTACGGCAGTATTTTTTCTACACTCACTAGTTACTACACAGAAATAGCCTCCCTTTAACATCTGTCCAAGCATGAACTCAGTGATTCTAAGATTTATAGAGGTGGATTTATTTTTCCTTATTTGAGGTTTCCATACTCCCAGCATTGGAACACTACCAAGATTCACCAGATCCTCTAACAGGCTGGAGCAACCCATGAATTACTTAACCAGCAGTGAGTGGTGTGATTGGCTTCTCATGCAGGTTCTCCACGGGGAGAACAGCCCACGGCAGCCACTCATCACATTATAGATCAAACAGCTCCACTTTATTAGCTCTCACGGCCTATTTCAAAGGTTTCCACCTCAGGAGGCCTCAGCTCAGACCCGCCTGTGACACGCTGCCATGAACATCACCCACCCTCCTGCTGAAAGGCTGCTGCTGCTGCATGGGAAGAACTCACTGCCTGCCTCAGTCTGAGGGGCCTGGGGGGTGGCTGCAAGGAGAAAAGAACAGAGGAGGCCATTTAAACCGCGTGCAAATTAAGGGAAAACTCTACATCTTCTCCGCAAGGGCCATTAATGCACTACAAGTTCTGTACAGGTTTTCCCCAAAGTACCATTCATTTCCACCAGTTATTGTTTGGATCTGAAGTTCTGCTGTCCTCCGCTGCCCTGGTGCTCTTCTAACACCCACAGTCTCCGGAAGAGCTCTCTGAGGATCTGCATGGTTCCCTCATGAAGCACAGCACCGCCCCGCCCGGGGGCCACTGCTCCCCTCCAGCCCAGCGCAGCAGTGTGCCCGCGCTCCGCACCTCCTTCCAGCCGGGCAGCCGCGGCCTCGGCCCGGCTTCAAGGCTCCTTCCCCGGCCCCGCGCCTCGGCTCTCCCAACCCTCACGGCAAACAAACCGGCGCCCTGGGCGCCCTCACGCTCAAAGGCTGCTCATGCTGCCAATCACCCGCCAGCCTATCAGAGCTCGCCGCGAGCGCCCCGCGCCCCGCCCCCGCGAAAAGCGCGGGAACCGTGAGGGCGCTGAGGCGGCGCCCGGCCGCGTTTTCGGAGCCGGAGGGTCTGGGGTGCTCTTTGACCCCGTCCTCGGCTAAATCCACCTCAGAGAGCCCGGTTCTACTTCAGTTAGCTTGGTTCCACTCAGCCCCCATTCAGCAGGAACTTACACCACCATGAGGAAACACTTGACTTCCATGTTAAACCCAACAAAAATGGCTCCCGAGCAGAGCCCTCCTGCTCGCCTCACAGTTCGAGTTTCCCACCGTGCCTTTGGCCAGATTACCCCGAGGGAAAGCCCTCAGTCCCGGAGTACACTGTCGTGTTCCTTAGTATGCAGAAAATGCAGCAAAACCAAGCCTGTGTTGCTCAAATGCATTAGGATGTGCAGTGGTAAATTCTAGCAAAATCTGTATGAAGAGACCTTGATACTCTTTGGCAATACAGAAGGAAAAATACTGCACAATACAGTCATGGAAAAAGGAGGAAAAATAGAAAGGAACCCCCTGAGTGTCCAGTGATGGCTCATTTTCAGTATATTTTTTTTATTTAGGAAGGACTCTCAGTTGAGTTCCTGGGCTCACAGGAGCCTCCCTGATCCATCAGGCCTCTGGGCACGAGGCTGGGTGAGCTGCCCGCCTGCAGTGCTGCCCCCGCGCCCGCCAAGGGCTGGAAAACCTCCCTGGATTAAACTCTTATGTTAGGCACCTCCGAAGTGTCTAAAGTTAGGCTGGATGAATGTGAGCCAAGCTGTTGAACAGATGGAGTGAAATCCTCCTCTTGATAACAGGAACTTTATATCACTGCCACAGATAAGAAGGGCAGCTAAAAAAAGTCAGGGAGGTAGTTATATAAATTTCAAGACGGCTTACCAGCAATGCTTAAAGGTAAAACTTTCTGATAGATCCTGAATATCCACTTCCAGCTGTGGACCCTGAGCTGCCAAGAAGTTCTGCAACACAAATGAGATTGTGACACTTGAGCTCCCACACTGAGACCATCGGAACTTAATGATACAGCACGAACACGCAAAGCATTTGGAAGTTGGAGCCTGGGGCACAGGAGATTAATCCCAGCATCAGCAGACTGGCACTGAGCTGGAGTTCAGTACTCAAACCCAGCTGAGGCACATGTGAACAGAAAGGTGATTGACTACCAGAAAATAACCATCTCATTAATGCCCCAAATGCTACCAAACACACTCATTCCTTTTCTCTTACACGGCTGTAAAATACTTGTGCTTAAAGCAGCTTTGACTCAATGTGGTTTTCTACCTTCCTTACTCATAGTTTTGAACATCTGCAAATTTCATTTCCTCATCTTAAAACTGACCTGCTTCCTTGTCTTTCACATGTAATTGTGGTTCAAAAGATGCACATCTCAGCATTGAATCCATTTTTCTTAATTAGCTGTGGGTATTTTAGATGGAGTTGGACGTGAAACTGGTAATATTTATTTCCAAGGATCAAAAACCTTCAGGTAGGCATCTAAAATAATCCATGACTGGAAACTGACTATAAAGTGTTTCAGATGAAATGCTGTGAAACAATTATGCATGTTCTGCATCCATCCTAAGAGGCGAGTATATGCTGCATGCAATTTGAAGGTGATGTTTATTTAGAGAGCTGAAGAAATCTGAACAATAAAGCAGCTTTTCCTCTTCCTTTAAGTACCTCATTTTTGGAGGAAAGTACACTACTACAACATTTCCCAGTCCCTTTGAGGAAGACAAGTGGATGAAGTGTTCTGGGCTTGGGTTGCTTCCTCCTCTCCCCTACTTACCTTTAAACTTTCTCTAAAGGTTGCAATTACTGAGAAACTGCAGAGCTGCCTTACCAAGGGAGCCACCTCTGCGAAGACAAAGAAGTGGAGACCACACACAACACATAATACAGTTCTTTTAAAGCAAAATATGGCTGGAAAAGTGACATCCCAGCAGCCTCCTAGAGCAGGGCTGCTTTCTGAGTCACCTTTGGTTGTTTTGGTGACAAGAATCCATTTGTACTCCTGGCTATCTCTGCAGAACACAGGGCTGGGGAGCAGAGCTGCCCCACAACCCAATTAGTGCAGCCCTGCAGTCGCACAGCTGAGCCTGTGCTCAGCCACGGCTACAAAACCCTGCTGAGGATGACATGAACCACACTTGACCCCACAGAATTTGTTACTGATGGTGATAAGCAGAGATAGCCTACATTTATTTTGCAGATTCAAGCAGAATTTGGAGGGCCATGGAAAAAAAAAAGTTCTAAATTGGACATGTTTGAGAAATACTGAGTCACAAGTTTCAAGCTGCACAAGGTCATTTTTGCAGTTTCTTTTTTCAAAGCAAATCCTAGATTTTATTATATAAAACCAGTGTTGGCAGCACTCAGAACATGCAGTCTTTTTTAGCAAAGCCCTTTGCAGCATGACTATGGTTTCAGTCTTGGAGAAGCCTACAGATGCTACTGCTTCTACTTTAAGACAAGAATTAGCTTTATATTGCAAAATATTTAATAATTTCCTGTTCAAATGAAATGAAACAACAAAATAGTTATACAATTTTACTAGTTTATATTTCAATTCATAAAGTATACACACTGCAACTATGCTACCACAATGTCCACGCATCTAATATTGATGGAGTTACAGTATTTTTTTTTTTTTTGGTATTAAACAATAGAGATAATGTATGCAGTTAAGGAAAAAAGCTTGGACATAGCATGTTCTATCCGGTAGTTACAGAGTACATTAGCTAGCATTAGTACAGTAAACAAGAAAAAGGTAGAAATACAAAATAAACCAAATATCTTTATATACAAACCAGTGCCTCTTATTGTTACCAGCTTATACTCACACTGCACACAAAATTTATCCACTGATGCAATAGATACTTCAGCATAACACAAACCATTATAAATTAAAAAAATTACAAGGTGCAAAACTCCATTCTACAGCTTTCTGGTGAGAACTCAATACAATCCAAGGAATGAGAACTCCAAGCACTTTTAGCACCTATTAGTGCAACTGCATCGAGCGTGAAAAATGACCTACACCACCTCAGAACGCTACCAGGGAAGCGAGTTGGACAGCTAGAGATGCTCGCAGCTACACTCGCGCTGTGATTTTTGCCTCATATACATCTCAGTTTATTGTTTCTTTGTCCCATTCATACCTATGTGCAAAACTAAAACCTGGGAGCTCTGTCTGAGCTCCGCAGAAGGCCTGCTACAGCCGGGTAAAAACAAACAAACAAAAACAAAACAGAAACCTGACAAAACCCAGACAGACTCCATTGAATGTCAGACCATCCACATAATTCGTACTTATCAGCAGTCCTGGTGCTGAATTGGGATTCGAATGCTGTTGATATGTGGATCAAACAATACGACACAAGTGAAACAGAAATTTGCCAACGATTCCGATTATTCTTGTCTAGCACTTTGACAAGTCTCCCAGCCTCCGGTGGCGAATTTGTTTGGCAGCCCATGCCAAAAAAGCCCAGAGTTGCATAGAATTGATTAGTAACAGAAAGAAATGCCAAACACAGAGAGATGGATGCTGCATCTACTAGAACAAAGTGGGGTTGCTCGACAGGAATGCTGAAATCATCCCCATTCATAAAGCAAAACATGTCACCTCCTACTCTCCATTTCCTACCTCTGGGGACTGCTTTCTGGCACTGATGTAGTTCTTGATAAAGTTGTATTTTTTTGTTGCATTTTTTCTTTTTCTTTTTTTTTTTTACTTTGTTAGTGACACTTTTCCTTTCAAATAAAATATTAAAAAAGGTTATAACTGTAAAAAAAGCTATCATATGTAAACTTAACAATTAGGGTTTGGTAAGTTCTCGTACCTAGTCTGTGAAAAGCCTCCAGCCAGACGCAGAATGGAGTGTTTCTCTGAAGAGCTTCAATCTAGCTACATCACCTGTTAAATATCAGTAGTATGAACATCCCATGTCTAGCAATAAAACCTCTCTTGTGTTTCCATCCTCTTTATCACTGACCTATTGAAATCCTGACATGCTGTGTTTCTATTATATTTACATTCTGGTCCTCTCACATCACAGAATTAAACATCTGGCCAAGGAAGGCAACAAAAGGTGTTGTGTTAAGAAGGTGTGTTTGACAGAACTGCTTTTCAACAAGTCTCTTTTCCTTGGACTCCAGTCACTGTTTTTATAGAGCTTATTGTTCTGTTGAACCACGTTTTCTTTGCAGCTTGTACTTCATTCAGGGCCAGACCCAAATGGTGCTCCAAATCCTGCAAACAGAAGAGTAATTTCATTAATTTGTTATGTATTCACAACACAAGGTTGTAGGAGTTAAACCCAGAAGGCTTCAGAACATCTACAAACTCTTGGCCACTTTGGAAGTTAAACAAATCTTACATAAATTAAAAGCAGTACAACAAGCTGACAAAGAAAAAAAAAAAAGCTTTGAAAAGCAAAATAAGACTTGTGTCACTGCCCTTAGTGAAACATTCCACTTTCTTCAGTATATCCAAACTCTTTCATTCTCTCCCATCTGAGGAAGAGCTATTCCCACAGGAAGTGGACTTTCTACAAACTAATTTTTACCCTTCTGTGAACAAGCAGCACTGACATATCAGTTTTAGGCTAAAAGCACAGTGTTGTCATATTTTACAGAAATACCTCAAGTACCTGGAGTGCTTTGCAATCATGTTTTAAGAAACATGTCTAACATTTGTCAATGTTACTCCTTCATTTAGTACTGATTGTGAGATAAAGACATGCATGATTCAGTACTCTTGGGCTCCTTCCAAGCAGTTGCAGGAGATCAGGCAGCCAGCACTGCACTGCAGACAGGCAGATGTCTGGAAGCTGTAGTGGCTGCTAAATACAGTTCATGCAATTTCAATTATATCGTCTGCATACAGCAAGTTTCAGACGCAGTGTTTGGTTAAATAACCCATGCAGGAAATAGCAGGTTATAGTTTCAACCAACAGGATCTGTTCCAATCCCTCTACAACTCACACACACATTTTTCTAGGAATGCAGACACGCTGCACAGACTACAAAACAAACCTCCAGAGCATTACCTGTATTTTACATTCCGCCTCCACAAGCTGCAGCTTGGTCTGGGCCAGCTCAAGCTCCATTTCCCTCAGCTGGTTTTTCAGTGTTTCCTTCTCCTCATCCGTGTCCTCGTCTGAACCATCCTTAGCAGTGCTGGCAACCTTCACACGGCCTTCCTTATTGAAGAACTCACGGCAGTGCTCGCAGTCATCCACCTTTTGCTAAAGTAAACACCTGGCTGTGAGCGAAGTGCTGGGGATATGATCAAAGCCTGTTCCTGCCTCTGCTCTGGAAGAGCAGCCCAACACCAGAGGAACCACTAATGGGAACCTTTGGGGAGGCACAGCCAAGCAGGAACTCCTGCCATCCCCAGACTCACGGCTTTGGAAACACCACTGTGTTGTTTTGCTACAATAATGGGCTCTATCCCTCCCCCCTGTTACTTTAAGACAGTCAGAGAATCTCTTCCAGAAAAAAAAGACCCCTCAAAGAAACCCCAGCATCGAGATTAGCATGTAACCATTATAGCATGAGAGGGCCCACAGTTACTCACCTTTTCTCCCAGATCTCCCCCTTATAATCTTCTCTTTTATCTACAGGGACTCTCAGCCACCATTTTAGTAAGGAAATAAATTGTGTGTTTGCTTCTATGATTTTGCTAAGAGATTGAAACATTGTAGACTGTGGATCTATCTGTTCTCTTACCCGTATTTTCTCAATTTCAGCTTTATTTGCTGTTTGTTGCTTTTCCAGTCGCTCACTCAGCTGGGAACAAATCTGACAAGCAAAATTATGTTACCAGACCATTCATAAATGTAAATTCCCTCCCAAATGAATGCTAAAGCACAAATAAATGCTGTTGCAATATTAACATGGATAGTCTAAGGACTCTTAGAAAGCTAGAAAAATTGGGATGCTGCATTAAGCTGTCTCATTGTACATTTTCCCATTCTCTACATATTCTTCTATCCCCACAGGAAAAGGTGCAGTTCCAACATCAGTTATTAGCAGTTTAGCCTTGCTAAAGGAGCCAGTAAAGGTTAGGAATAGCATGGCCCTTTTGTTGCCTTTGGGAGAAAAGAACAGGCAAGACAGAGTAGTAAAAAAACCCTAATTCATTCCCTGAGACCTGTTATGGGCCTACTAAAGAGAGACATGAATTTGCTCCCTTGATACCTTGTGATCAGGAGCTTGAATGCCAAAGCAAAGCCTTGAAAGGAAAAAGGCATCCTTTTTTTTTTATTTCTTAGGTGCATTTGATTGACAAAGGGAAGGTAGGAGAGAACCTTTTTTGGCATGAGGTGAACCTTTGATGTCCAAGAGCCCATTTGAACAAGGTTTGGCTGTGACTGAGGCTGTGGTGACTCCTGATCTACAAATACCCAAATCAGGGGCAAACAGGACTGACCACTTCAGGATCTTGGCCAAAGAAAATGCAAAACCAGCCACCGGCTTCCCGTTTAGAACAGCTAAGTTGTGTCCTCAAATGCATGGCACAGATGACATTGATTTCCAGAAATCTCTTAAAATACCTGAAAGTCTTGTACTTTGATAGCAAACCACATCATCATGGAGTTGTACTTACCTGCTTGTAGTCACCAATAATAGAGCTGTTCTTTTTGATCTCTGACTCTGCCTTATCTAGTTCCCTGCGACACATTTCCTTCAGCTGCAGGAAAAAAAAAAGAAAAGAAAGGGTTTATTTAGTTATAGTCTGAAAAATACCCAGGTGGTATTTCCTCCTTCTCCTTAACCTCACTTCTTGGCTTGACCCTGGGACCCAGAGTCCAGCTCAGCTCCATGCAGGCAGAGAAAAGCGGGGCTTTGCTGGCCATCACTGACAGAACAGTGGGCTAACCAAGGGAAGGAAGGATTCAAAAAGTGCTGACAGCTGAAGTCCTGCACTGCCTCTCTGTGCAGCATCTCCGGCACAGGCTGAGACTTTGTGATTTCAAGTTAAAAATTCCCCACCCTATGAAGCACCTGGCAGGAAAGTGCCGAATTCTGCTTTGCTGACGTCCTTTACACCACAGAAGAGAGACAAACATGACTTAGAACATTAAGCCCTTCCCACACTTGTCACTTTTTATTTTTATCATTTCTGTACTGTACAGAACAGTGAGAATGACAGAAGTGCCCCAACCTGAGCGGATTCTTCCTCCAGGCGCCTCTTTTCTTCTTCTGCATCAATCAGCTTCTGTTTGGTCATAAGCAGCTCCTTATTGAGGGCATCTGCCTTCTCCTCTGCCTGAAACACAGAGTGCAGGCTGAGCAGAGGCTTCCCTGCTGTGCCTCCACCAGGATGGAGCCAAGAGTGCAGCTATTCCAGTCTTACAAGGTTTGGTTCATTGTTATTAAAAAAATACCACTTTATTCTGAAAATCATTTCTCTAAAACTTCCCATCTGCAATAGCAAAGCAGCAACACATCAAAATTAATCACATGTACGACTACACTCCAGCCCTCCAAAATGCCTCCTTGAATTCAGTGATTAATTTTAGCAAAACTGGAGCAGGGATTGCTCCAAAGAAATCCAATAGCAGAAGTAAGTTTCATTTTCTCATACAGTCTGGAAGGTGACCAATGCATTCTGAAGACAACCAAAGGCACAGAACAGCTCAAAGTGTGCAAGATCACTAAAAGACAATAACCAGCTCAGACCTAAGTTTAATTTGCAAACATTCACCCTTGCAATGAAAACAGAACTAATGCAAAATGCCTCTAGAATGTTTAAAAAGCCCCCAGAACTCTATGATACTTCCCAGTGGATGTGATACCATCCCAGAAAATACATGAAAAAACTGAGCTGCCAAAGCAAACATAAGAATCAGGCCACTCTCTCCTTCATCCTTAAAGGAAAGAAATGTCCCACCAGAAGCCAACAATCCCTTTTTACTGCAGTTTTTCAAGTATAAAAATATATTGTTGAAAAATTTCAAGCTCTTTATAAACCACTAAAAACTCTGCCAAGTTAAGACATCTTTTCCTGTCCCATACACACAACACAGCACTTCCCAATAGGTGTATGGATTCTTCATAAAAATAGATCAATAACTCAACTGATATATAAAATCTTCAGAAACTACCTGTACCAATTCCCTTCAAAGGAAGAAAATCAAAAAGTGAATTTTAGTCCCTTAAAGTCCTGCTGATCCTTTCAAACAGATGGCAAAGGCAAACAGAACATCTTTTCATTATAGATGGGGTTTAAGCTGTTTTAAAGTTAAAGAATGCTGGGATGTAGGAGTCCAACAACAGTAGAAAAATGAAGCCTATTTTCTGGTCTAGTGAAAGGATATTAAGGAAATTCTTGTATTTCCAAATGCTTTGTTTTGATCTTTTAGGTTGCAGATTTCAGACATGCCATGTAGATATTAGAAAAGGTGTGTTAAACAGTGTCCTTTGGTACTTTCCTTTCAAGACCTCAGGCTGGCAGAATGAAACTTACCATTTCAGGATCCAATCAGAAGAATTTATCATGTCCTAAAGTAGGATCAAACCTACCTATCTCCTCCAGGGGATAACCCAAATGCTGCCAACATCATTTACCATCCTCGAATACAAGACTATTATATATCAAATGAAGCATTTCAATTTTGCTTAATTTTGTTCCTCTCCCAGCTCTCCATTTAAAAAAACAATGTAAAAGTATCACCGTGTCTCATACAGGCTCAAGCAGTCACAAACAACAGTTAAAAACTGATAGAAAAAGCTTCTTCAGGACAATTTTTGCTGGAGTGCACCCCCTGAGTGCCACTGCTGGGCTATCACCAGTGTGAAGCTTCTGGAAGCTTCACTAATGAAGGGAAAAAGCCCAGGTAAGAGGAGGTGAACATACCAATGTGTGGTGAAAACCTGCTTCTGGAACATACTACTATGATTCACATTTTAACACCTAAGAACAGGAGAGGTAATAAACCCAAAAGTCATAAACCAAACCTCATTAAGAGCAACATTCACCCACTGGCATCAACATTTACTATGAATAGTTTTCCAACAGCAAGTTTCCAGGAGACCGTGGGAAACCTTAAATTGTCTGAGGCAGATCCAGTGAAACATTTTAAAGCCTGTCAGCTCCTGCACTGTACAACTTTCAGAAGTCATTTTCCTTTGAGATTTCAGAAATGCACTTATCTTGGTACAGAACAAGAATGGCAAAACATGAGCACTTGAACTCTTCCCCTCATCTCCCCAAGCAGACAGACTAAATGTGTTCTAGCCTCCCCTGTGCTAGAAATGCCAGTACCTTTCTGTCTCTACATGTCCTGGAAAAAAAGAAAAAGCATATCCTAGTAAGATCTCCCACAACTGAATATGTAAAGAAGGGAGTGGGACAGCAAGCTGAAAAAAAATTCCTGTAACACAAAGCAAACCTGAAGTTTCCTCCTGAGAGCTCTACTGATCTGGAAACATCCCAGGATGAGTTCACACGGGCACATTCCAACAAGCCAAATGGAAACCACAGCAACATTTTCAGAGTTGCCTGAGGTACCTGAGAACCTGATCCATGCAGAGCCAGACAGACTCAGACTTTCAAGTTGATCAGGCACTTTGCAAAGCCTGTCTGCTATGAAATTGTATTCATAAAAATCCCAGGAAAACACAGTCCAGCATCCATGTCATGATCTCTGTGATGGTTCAAAGACTTGACACAGCTCCTGCTAGACTTCCTTAGAGAAAAGAAAGCAACTACTCAAGTACAGGCTCTCCTTTCCCTGCAGTTACTCTGAATGCTTTTCAGAGTAATGAGTATATCAGTCAGCACTCCTGTTTCCCATGGACCTCTGCCACAGGCCTATACCTGTCCATGTGCAATAAGGATGTGGAGGAAGGAATCCTGTCCCACACAAAAGAAGTACTCCATGTATCTCCTCTCCAGTGAGAGGAGGAACAAGGAATTATCCCTTGTCTGCCCTACACAGCATGAGGACATGTCTTACATTGTCCAAGTCCTTCCTCAGTGCAATCTTGCTGGTGACCAGCTCGTGGGCGAGGTCGTCGTTCTCCTGCTCCAGTCTCATGTTGGCTTCCTGCAGGCGCCGGTTCTCGCGCTGCGGGGACACAAAGTGGCCGTCAGGGAAAGGCTGCCCAGGGATTGCCTCTGACACACAGAGCTTCCTGTGCTCACACACAAATGCCCACCTTGCATCTCCAGTATGCAAAGACAATTCTACCTGCATGAAATTCCCTGGAACAGAACTAGCCAGCCATAGTGTAAAGGTAAAATAAATACAGGATTAGCCTTGAGAAGACACCAAGTATGAATAACTCTGCTCAGCCATTAGTTGTTGAGCTACAGAAATGTTTTTGAAGCCTGCAATAGCTTTCATTCTGCCATTGATACCTTGCCAGGAGTTTCCTACAAGTACTGCTTTTCTAGGCTCAAAATTGAATTTGCATGCTGCAAACAGGTAAGAGAGGAGAATTCTGGGAAAAATACTCTATTTTCTCCTTCCTGTTACAACTCCTAGCACATAGATGGATACTAAAGAAAGTTTACATAAACCTGATTAAAATACATGAATTTGTTGTATATATGTCTCTCTGTGTGTGTTATTGTGATATGTATATGCATACATAACTTTATATGTGTAATTTATCCCTGTATTACATTTCTTTGATAAATAAACTATATACAAAACTATATGCTTAGGGCAATATACATAATTTGAAATTAGGAAGAGGAGTAAAGGTGGGATTATAATCATGGAAGGCAGAGTTAGAATCAGTCAGGCATTTCCTTTCTGTTCATGGCTTGTGGTGCAATCAGCACGTTAAACAGGCTCTACTGAAACAGTTCTGGAAGCCCAAATAAAAATTCATCCTATTCATTTTCTTGCACAGCTGGGCTCACAACAACCCCATCCTGATTAACGTTGCCAATACAGAGGCATTCCCTTCACGTTCATTGAGCTGATACCCCTGTTGCATCCAAATTGGTCAGAAAACAAAACCAGCTCAAAAAAAAGAGTTCAAGTAGCAACTTCCTGTTTGTTAAATCAGACTGGAGAAGGTAAAGCATTACCTCAAATCTTTCTATAGGGTCCTCCTGTTGAGCTTGCTGCTCTCTCATGGTATGATACTCTTTTTCATATTTCTTCAGCTTCTTCTGGCTAATCTAAATTAAAGCAGCCCATTAGTTCCTGCCCAGAACATCGACAGAAGAACACAACACACACAGGATTATGGAACAAGCTTCAGGCAACTCCTGCCTGCTACAAAGCACAGCTCATGGCTTCAGCAAGTTCTGAGTGTCAAACCCTCTGGGATGGTCAAAAACTCAGTTCCACTCAATGTAATGACAGCAGCCTTTTCCTTTTATCCTTTTGTGGAATACAGGGAAGGTTTCAAAAAGCACCCAGAGCATCCTGCCCGAGCTCCCCCTTGGTGCTGCACAGCTCCCTGGTGCTCCACACACTGCAGAGCTTCAGCAGAACAGAACCCTGTGAGACGTGGTTCATTTTTGGACTGGCCTGATGCTGAGCCTTCTACAGCTGCTTTTTCAGCTGTAACATTTATCATCACACAGAAGTATTTGGTTTACTTTACATGAGACTGTAAACGTTGAAAGGGCAAGTGCAGGCTCAGCTGACATTTCTGCCAGTGTCACTCAAGCCCAGCAGAAAACAGCCCCATCCCTGAGCTGCCAAGGTGTCTGGGCAAGCAGCAGCACCTCAGAGGCACAAGTGCTCTGCCCTTGGCTCTGACACACACAGCACCAGCAATGCCACTCTCACAGGCCCCCAGGTTCCCCTTCTGTAAGAAGGGACAGAAAGGTGATGTTGAATTCAGTATTTTGTGCCCAGTGTTCAAGTCCTGCAGGGACAGGGAACGCAAGGGAAGCTGTAATAGATCCTGACCAGCATTTTCCTGGTGTCACCTGTGTCACAGGTCCCAATGGTTTAGCAACACAGACCATGCTAAGATCACTGTGAGCATTTCACATGCAAGACATTATGCATCTAAATGAAATCTCTAGCATTAAAAGTTGCACCTAAAATTTATTATTATCTCAGTAAACCAAATAAATGTAAAAGCTGTAGCTAAGACTTCCTCTTTAAAAACCCTTTTCTGAGAAACAGGTTGAATTTTACGTGCATAAATGACAGGCAGAATGGAAAACATGTTTGGTTTCCCTGAAGTCTGGTTTTATCACTAACAGCCTTCCTTGGAAGGAGCTGCAGAAAGCGGTGGCCAAGCTCCCTCTAGTGAGAGCTGATCAGAAACACCTCCCTGCTCTCGGGGGAACATTTCTTTGGAGATGCCAACCATTTACCTGGAGTCAGTCCAACCACACCACAACTGCAGGAGTTATTCTTGCACCCCAGACACCCACTCAGAGAATTAACCCTTCACTGACAATGGAGTCAGTAACTTGAGGAGATTATTTCACTGCTCTGCCCCTGCTCAAACACTGCCCAAATTTTGGGGTTTCACACTCCAAACCTCCTGCTACGTAAAGTTAGATCTTGACAAGTGAGGCATCCACCATGCCAGAGGAAAGGAAGGCAGGCACACCACTGCATTTTTATCTTCCATTTTTCAAGTGCATTAAGCCAATTTTGCCTTTTTTAGGTGATCTTGAGCAGATTTGCCATTGTCACAAATTCTGGGCATGGGAGGCCTGGGGAAGTCAGCAGGGATTCTGGGTTTGCAGAAATGAGCACTGATGTCCCACCACCTTTTTTCAGGGGCACAGGAGGCAGCAGCAGCTCAGCTAACATCTGTTTCTGAGAGAGGTTGTGAACTCCCCATCCCTGGAAAGCCAGGCTGGATGGCGCTTGGAGCAACCTGGGATAGCGGAAGGTATCCCTGTCCTTCCACCCTGGCAGGGGGTGAAACAAGATGGGCTTTAAGGTCCCTTCCAACACAAACCATTCTGTGATTCTATGACTTGATGGGAACACTGAGGAGTGACTTTAACAATCTGGTGTTGTCTCCAGCTGATGACTTCCTGACCTCCTTTCCAGCAGAATGCTGTTCTAATCACAATGCCTTACCCAGGCTACTTCTCCCTTCCTATAAATTATTTATTTTGACATCAGACCCTTTTCTGCTCAAAGAAACACTTCCAAATACAGAGCTGGAGATTTCTACTGACAGTGAAGGACTTATATTTTAGGTCAAGGGAAGTAATTATGTGCAGCACTCCCATCCAAGGAGGTGATACAGAAGTGTTCTGTGCCGAGCCCAGCAGCGCTTCCTCCACAACCTCCCCTTTAATGCCCCCAAAACATCCAGCACTCCAGGAAGCCAGGGGCAGCCTTGCCATGTCCACTCAGAGACTGCTTGTGTTACTCCACACAGCACTGGGAACACAGGGAATTTTGGCAGAGTGGGAAGAGGAATAAGTTGTTATTTGGAAACATAAAAGGCAAATGCACTCAATTAGGATGATGTGAACCAGATGCATGTGGAACATTTAATCTGTGGCTAAGGCTAAATGATTAGAGAGATAAAACAGCTTTATTCTTGATAATTCTGTAATTTCTACACTAGTTTCACACAAGATATGCTTGAACTCTGTGCAGAATACTGGTATCCACACTGCTACTACACCTGGATCACAAAATGTCTGGAATGTTAACACACCAGGGAAGTTGTGTACTTCCACACTGACACTACAAAGGATTCCTCAAAGGAATTTAAGGACACTTTGAAAAACGTCAGTGTATTTGACTCAGAATTAATCTCCATGATCATAGCCAATTAACCTGCACTTGCCCTTGGACAAGGGGTTGCCGGCTGCAGCTGGAGCCAGGAGCTGCTCCCAGGCTGAGCCTGCTGCAGCCCCTCCCAGCTCACCTTCATGTTGCAGGCCAGCTCCATCAGCTTCTTGGCGTTCTCCTCAGAGCGGTACCGCTTGGGCAGCTGCACACGGAAGAACTTTAAAGCCCCTTCAAAGTCAGTCAGCAACAAATCATCCTTGGTAGTCTGGAGACAAGGAAAGAAACACCAGAAAAAGCCAATTTGGTACAGTTATTGAAATCCCAGAGACAATAAAGCAACAACAGCTTTGGAAAGCTCCAGTAACATCACTGCTTCTTTACCTTCTGCAAATAGTGTTTCTATTTCTGCAACCTTCTATTCCACCCCCCAAAAAAAGCACTGTGCTGCACAGGATATGCCACATTACAGCACAGGTACCACAGGCAGTTAGCATCTCAAAAAAACCAACGTACTTTTGTAACAGGCACGTTAATTTTCACACGGTGCATGAAGATGCTTAAACCACAGTGTAACGTTGTATACTCACTTTTAACAATCCCAGTGCAACATTGAAGATAACACTTATTCCCTGGAAAGAAAATATAATGACAAAATAAATTAATTTCTCAGTATTTACAAGCTGGGATAAGAACTTGTTTGGTGGGTTTTGTTGTTTGTTTAGTTTCTGTGAAAAAAATAACCAGGATACACATGTAACCAGGTGCTATATAAATCAAAAGCACAAAGAAAGACTTTGCAAACAACTGGCAAAATACCTTTACTGGAGAGTCATTGTAGAGAGCAAAACAATCAACACCAGTTTTACTGCCTCCTTAGCAGTCTGAAACTCTGAAATTATGCTGTGCACTTTATTTTATTTTATTTCTTAATGAGTAGTTGGTCAGCTCAAGATAATTTAATTTTCATACAGCAACTTCTAAAAACACTGATTCAAATGCAGTAATATATACAAACCATTATATTAAATTCTGGTCTTCACAAACTGGGATAATTCATGTAATGAAGAGAAAGTGACTCACTTTAGGACAAGAGTCCCACAACATCTATTTTGCCTCTACTCCTTAGAAGTGTTCTATTTATATTGTCCAATTAAATACAAACAGTTCTGTAGTCAGGAGTAGCTCACACCTTCTTCAGGGGTCCCACTCATAATCATGACACATTGCTCATCTTATTTCAAGATCCTGCCTTTCTTCTCCCCACCAACTTATTCTTCCACTATTACTTTAAAATGATGAAAAACCCCTTAAAACTTCCCTGTGAGCACATTTACTATTTATGAATTGAAAATGTGTTTCTAAACAAACAGAACTGATTTTCTCCATGCCATCTGCTGCCTTCTATTCCACTGGCACACAGACAAAGCAAGCAGCAGACACAGGGAAAGGGCAAAAACATTGACCAGGAGGTTTGTGAATGCTGAAACCCTTCAGTCAAGGAAAGGCAGGAAATTGGCCACTTCATAGGAACAAGTGCAGATCCAAGAAGAATGGATGCATAAAGTTACCCAGCAAATCATTAAATAACTCAATGATGCTTCAGTACAAAATGGGATTTGTTCACTGATGGCAATAAGTGCTGACTGTAATTACACTGCTTACCCACATAGCACCACATACAGTGTTCTAAACATGATTACAGACAACGTCTCAACATAAAGAATTTTGCTCTCTAAATATAAGCTGTGAAATATAGAGAGACCTCAACTTTTCCAGGACAAGGAGCTCCAAGCTTGTTGATTACCAGCATGAGAGTTACCTGGGCCATTTTATACACCATGGCCTCCATGCAATAATATTATAGGGAAAAAAAAAGTTATCATTGTGTATAATGTGACTTAAGAACAGAGGAACCCACATATTTGTCAACCAGCTCTCATCCCACTTTATGGAGTCTTCTCACACAGATTCACGAGTGCCATAGGAAATAGGAGATTACAATCTTTTCTATAGCTATTGATTCCTAATTTGTTTCTTTAAAATGCTGAGAATCTTTTTCATTGCAGAAATGTAACACTTCTACATAAAAATATCACACGTCTTGCTCTGAGAGAACAGATAGTAACAAGGACATGAACCAAGATAGTGACAAACTGTCAAAAGCTGGGAGCTGTGTGAGTCTCCAGTTAGAACACATACCTCACATAGGAGTAAGTCAATAATATGGAAGACCATGTAGAGAGGGAATTTTGCAGTGAACAGGGTCAGGAACCACTGGGAAGCATACATGTGTGCTTCAAGGCTGATGTCCAGAAAGTGGTTATACAGATCAGGAATGTATTCCTAAGAGTAAAACACACAGAAGCACTGAGAGTCAATTTGGGCTATTTTGGAACTGTAGCTGAACCCCCAAATTACAGAAGGAAGCTGGGTAGAGTGACCGTCGGTGCACGCCCTGCATCCACCAGGCCTGACAGGAACGGGCCTGGGGGCCTCCTAAGGATGCCAAAGGCTTGTCCTGGGGTGGATGCCCAGCAGGACCTGGAGTTTGCCTCAGTAGGACCTGGCAGTGGCTGTGCTGACACCGGAGCCACAGCAGAGCCACTGCAGCTCTCAGGCACATCTGCCTTCCCAGGCCCTGCCAGCAGCACCACGCTGCTCCCCAGATCTCTGCTAGAACCCCTGGGATGGTGCTCGCTCTCCACCCTTACTCACAGGTTACAAACACCATTCCCCCACGAGAAACAGCCAGAGCTGAACTGCAGGCTCGGGTCCGTTCACCCTCCTCGTGTGAGCCCCCACCTGCATGAGGCGCTCCAGCTGATAGAACTTGCAGTGCAAATCTTCAAAGTTTTGTTTGAAAAGTTCCCTGAGTCCATAATCAAACATGATTTTGACCAGAACACTGAAAGCTTGCTCCTCAGGCATCTGTGAGACAGGAAAGCGGATTCAGCACCGAGCATTAAAACTTTTCACATCAGCTCAATCTGCCTGTACCTCCCTTCTCCCTCTGACTGAAAGGCTGAATTGCCACTACTTTTTAATCCAGTTTAAATGTAAACAAGAGTACTAACACACAAAATGAGGTTTAGTGTTGCAAATGGCATTTCAGTGGAATAAGCCACCTCTCAATCATTCAACTAAAAATGCATCTTCCAGACATCAAGACCAAAGCAGTTTCTCCAATGTCTTTATTCCAAAACTCATCAGAATCTGAATCTTACAGATTTTGGCCAGCCTAACCCTTTGTCACCTATGCAAATAAGGCAGAAGAAGTATTACTAGAGGATGTTAAACAGGATCTTTCCCTTATTCTTAACAATATATTTACCTTTTTCAATGACATTATTACATTTTTATTTATTACATGACATGAGTAAGAGAGACCAGTAACTGCTAACAGAAGTTCCACATCTCACAACTCAGCACTGGTTTGGGAAATTTCAGTGTCCCTTTCCTGCCAAAAACTGAAGAAACACTCAAAGCTCATCAGCGTTTTGACATTTTCCCCTGCCTTTAAAATTCAGTTTTTATATTTCTGTTGAAAAGTCTGACTTTAGGTCAATTGCTGGTTCCTATAAAGGACAGAACATCCATCTCAAGTATTCTATTATTAATCTGCAGATGGAGTTTATTAAAACAGAAAACTTTGCTGAAACATTCCAAACTGGTAGTGAAGGACTTGCAGAAACTTAATTTCCTTTTCTGCAAGATTTGTTTTTATTATTTATTTTCCCTAGCAGCCACACTCCAAAGCCTAACTTCAAAGAGAATCAAATAAAAAGAAACTTATTTGAAATTTAGCTTTTTTAAAATGCATACATTATTCCCAGAAGCCACAAGTATTGCTAAAGAGAGAACTCTGGAATAACACATGGCTCAGTCTTGAGAGTGAATCTCTCCAAGGCAAGGGACACATGACAATGAAAGGCTAAAAGAAAGCACATCTGTTTGAGTAAAAGCATTCGGTTTTGTAGCAGGAAGTGTTGCCCTTCTCCATCTGATTCAGTGAGGAAATAAAGAATTAATTGCTCATCTAGGAAATACTTCAGATTACAGTTACAAAGAACTAAAAGGTTGTTATCATTAATCACTTGGCTTTTGTTTCACAAGAATGGAGTTTACAATCTCTTCTGTATACTCCCCTGACTTTACAACAGTATGGAAAATCCTCCCCTGAAGGCCAGACTTCCTTTTCCACCAAAGACTGCAGAGAACTCTTCATGCTCAGCCCTCTATGGCAGCAACATCGCTGAAAGCAGCTGGGGAAAAGAAACCTCAAAGAACTACTGGGTTCACGAACTCTGCAGTTCCAACTACCCTTGCAACAGAAACACTGACAAAAAGCAGACGTTACTTTAAAACGGAACAGTCTGTAAATATATAAATACAGATTTCTAATGCTCTTGTATTTCCCAAGCATCAGTGAATCTAAGACTTTTGCTCCTGACAACCGTAAATCTCTCTCTAGCTTCTGAACACACCAGCAATTAAAGGATATTACACCGATGAGATCACTTCTATCAACAGCAATTAAGTTTAAAAAAGCATAATACAGTTTCTTTTAAAAATATGAAGGTATTATTGTATCCTTCCCTAACCTCTCAAACCAAGAAGCACAAGGACCTACAAGACAACAGCCCACAGGCAGCACAGTCTGCACTGAGACCTAATGAACTGACATCCCTACAATATCCTAAATACTCTTCTGTGTACACAGGACATGGCAAACACCATCTGTATTCCTGACTGATTCCAATAGAAACATCTTTAAAAAAGCTTAAATCTGACCTTGAAACCCTGTAACAAAAACCTTTACAATGTTGTCTTATACACAAATTCCATGCCTACTACTGATCCTGAGTACAAGCCTGAATGGAAGGGGTCCTAGAACAGGAACACAGGGGCATGAACGCTGAGTCCTTACAAACACCACAGTTAAGTTTTAAACAGTGTACTCTTCCCTGTCTAAAATCACTTTATTACTGACCAACATGTAAGTGGTTGTGTGCCCTGTGGCCCTATTAGCTCAGAAGTCTGCTCTAGACATGTGCAGCAATACTTACTCTTAAATCTAAAACAACTGAGGGTAAACCCACCACTTACATGTAACAGCAGCACAGCAGCAAGAAAGGACTGGCCTTGGCAGTAGCCAATCTCTTCATCATACACAGAGTAGGCCTAGAAGAAGAATCAAGACTTTACTTGTACCGATCTCCAGCTACAAACACAAATGAAACAGAACACTGCATTGAACACAGCTCCATACAATTGTCATGGATGGAGTGCAGCCACTGCCATTCAAACAAAGGGAAAACCTGTATGAGAACCAAACTGGGACATACAGAGGCATACAGTGGCTGGTTACAGTGATGCACCAAGGTTGCTGCAGCCTATTAAACCACTTATCTGAGTGCTTTTATCTCTAAACAGGTGCCACAGGGACATTAGGAAGAGGGAGAAATACTAGGAGTTCAAAAGAAAGTGCTGGAAGCTTAAACCATTCCAGCTGAGACACCTGAATACACAGAGCTGCCCATTTTTGCTAATTTCTTCCTTTTAATAATCAGCTTCAGTGCATGCCTATGGCTTTATAACCTTGATGGAGGTACACAGTCATCTCCAGTTACATAATCTGTCCCGCTTCATCCAGGCTGACAGGTCAGGAATGATGTGAAGTCTTTGCACCAAACACTTCAGTGCAGAGGAATCCAGAAGGGCTTTAGGTCTCCTGTGTGAATAACCAGAACCAGCCCAAAAGCTACGATGGAGACCAGTCTGAGCCTGGTGCCAGAGGCTGTCTCTGTGACAGATAATGGTAACACATCCCCCTTCTTCTCAGCCAACAGTCACACTGACGATGATGTTGCATACAAGTTACCAAAACCAGCCCAGAAGAATTTAAAGAATACCTTGCATATTTTATACAGGGAGTCCTGGCCATCTCCCCCAGTATCTTTGAAATAATCATGAGCAGGGAACGTTCGATTGATGTCTCGGGTGATGGCACTGTCTTGTGGAGACTCCTATTAGAAAAAGAAAATAATATGCAAATTAAAACACATCAAAAGAATATAAACTACAACATGGTAGGACTGAGACTTGGGAGATTAGCACTGGGTTCTCTGCACTGTTCTAAACTTAACAAAACCCATGTACCCCAGCAGAGCTGGCAGCTGCAAACCACAGGTGGGATAGATTTGGGTACCTCAGCACATCTGGGCAGGTCAGGGAGTGGCAGAAGGAGCACACACAAGCACACACATTCCAGGCCAGGGCAGGGCAGATGCAGCCATCTCCCAGAGACTCCTGAATGCCAGCACTGCCCGGGCACATTCCTGTTATCCCACAACTGCAGCAGTCACAGTCAGCCATAAGCAACAGCTGTCCAAAATGCTGTCCCTGAGGTTCAGCTTGAGGAACCACTCCTCACCCCCTCCTCAGAACTCAACTAGAGAAAGTAGATGAGTATGAGCCCTAGAGAGTGTCCTACAGGAAAACATGAGGGAATGCAAGGACTGGTCCCGCATGAGCTGGGATTTCGGCATGAGGAAGGTGGAACTTTGTTCTCTACATCACTCTGACACCATCAGTTTCAGATGCCTTGGACATTTGGAAAGCGGAACAGTAAGAAAAAGGGGTTTAATCTATCCAAATAATCCATGTTTCTGTTAGGCAAATTGAAAAAGGTTAGAAGTAAAAGATAAAAAAAGTACATGATGTAATCAGTGTAAAGAACATTCAATACAGCTTGTAGCTCTTTTTCTTCACAAAATGATTTTGCAAACAACAACAAAATGACCACAGCATGCTTCATTTTCTCTTCTGATTTTACTCCAAGGTTAATGCTCCTCTCTGGGGCTTAACACAGACATTTCATTAGGAAAGCATTATGCTGCTATCAGAATCAAGACCAGATTGTTTTGGAAATTATAACAAAAGTACTGTTCAGCATTCCAAATGATAATAATTAACATGCTAAAGAGGTCTGTCTCATTATAAGGAAATCAGAAACAAACAAAATCCAATGCTCAGTAAATTTCATATAAATATACACCTTTTAAGTCAAAGACAATTATGTGAATGGCTGGCTGTCAACTTTGGCTGGTTTAGCAAGCAGGGAAAGACAAAGCTCAGAAACAATTCTGAGAACTTTAAACATGTGAATACAGACTTAATGATAACTTTTAGTTTCTTTCAAGTTCGCAAGACTGAATTCCAGTGAAGTACCCCCAAGAGCACAGGTCCTGGCCACGGCCAGCAGCATCTGTGGTACCACACAAGTGGGTTTCCTGAGAGTCACCTGTGTTCTGCTGCAATGGCAAAATAATCTCAAATCCACTTGCCTTTTAATCCACTTATTTAACAGCAGAGACCAAAGCATCTGCTTGGAAACTCTTAAGAGAGGATTCTCAAACAAATCACTCATTATGGCTAAAAAGAACTAATTAGTGGCCTCCCTGGCTTTGCGTGACTTGGTCAGCACTTGACTCCAGTGTCTCAGTACAATTCCTCAAGCAATCTAATGTGAGTTCCTGCAGCTGAAACACAGCTTGGGGAGAGAAAAATCAACGGAAATGATAAGGTTTAAAAAATGTTTTTCAAACCATGGCTTTGAAATCTCCCCATTAGTACAAACTGCTGCAATCCAAGCATTGTGTAACCTTTTCTTTACTCCTATTTTTATACCTTGCTGTGAGAATTGGCTCAATGGGCAATTTCTCATGCTTTCAGGGTACTGGGAACTGAAGGAAACCCTTCTGAACCCACACCCTTCACAAACTGGGATTGAAAAATAGAAAGCTAAGAATGACAGGAAGAAAAAGAAAGTAATAAAGAAAACAGAGTGGAAACCAGCCATGAGAACTGAGGCAAGTGTAGTGAAGATTAAAATTCTCATAACAGTTTACTGCTCTGAAGGAAAGCAGGAAAATGCAGATGCTCAGACTCGCAATATGCCCTTCCTCCCCCTCTTTCATGCACTTCAAAATATTAGGCAAGTTATATTGAAGCCTTCCTCTCCAGTTGATTTAAACAGAAACTACATGAGTAATTATGGAAACCAGGAGGCAGTCCAGCTGGGAAAAGCCCATTTATTCTGTCAGGCTGCATATAAAAGCATATTGGCTCCCACCTCCTAAACCTGACACATTTAAAAGACATTTTCCATGTATTTTCATGATCTTCCAGGGAGCATCCTGGGATCTGCAAACCATGTCATGCAGTTACAGCCTTGATCAACATATTCAGACTGAGACTGTTACTTTAGAAGCTTTTTCTGTAGCTTAAGGCGCAATTAAAGGTATGGAAGAGCTGGAGTTCCCTCTTGCTGGGGCTGATCTACTTGCAGTTTTCAGCAGCTCAGGTTTATTCCTCCTAATCCCCTACATAAACCCAAAAGGATGAAGAAGAAGCAGCAGCAAAGAATTGCTAAAGGACACGATTTGTGATGAAAAAAAATGAAATAAGAAACCTCCAGAGAACAGAGGAAGCTGCCTGCTGGAAACGGCTCATCACCCAAAGATCAGCTTCTGTCGAATCGGGCTCCTGGAGAAAATCCCCTGGGGGTATAACACAAACCCTGACCTGGACACAGGCTGGCTTCAGAACCACCACAAAAATGGAGAAATGGTGAGGGGACCAAACTTTGGGTTCCTCCTGCCCCAACCCCCAGAATGATTTCAAATTGGAATTTTCCTCACTTGGGTGAGTTATCTGACACACCCACCACCAACCCAAACTGTGCCTGACTCTCACTCTTGCCACAATGGAACCATTTCCACATTCCAATTATTCCTTAGGAAGGTCCCACTGACTGCAAGAATTCTGCCACACGGTCAGAGATTACTGTGGGAAGGGTCTGGAGTCTCAATTCATCAGTGGAATTTTCCTTGCTTTGCCCAGGGTGGGATCAGCACGTGGTGTGTTGCTGCAAGGCATGGACAAGCCACCCTGGAGTGCACCAGGGACAGATTCCAGCAGATCCAACAAGCAGAGAGAGCCAAAATTCTCTGCAGCTTTCATGGGCAGCAGCAAGGGTAATATTACACGATGGGGATAAGTTATTTTGAGCAGATCTGTACGTTTTAAGTACATTCAAAAACATTAAACGGTCTTTCGACAGCTATTTTGAGAGTTAGCAGGATCCTGTGCCACCAGGTCTATTTTGCAGGCTGATGGCATTCCCATAATTACTTTTATTAAGCAATATTTACATTCATTTTTAGACAGAGTACACTTCCTGCATTTGTCTTTGCCCAAACCACTGGAGAAGGTTTTGGTAAGAGGAATTACACCTGTTACTGAGACCTTATGGAAGTGACACAAAGCACGTTTTCAGAGAAATGTTAACTTCCCACAAGGAATGCTGCCTGCAGAATGTGTTACCTGGAGTCAGCACTTACCAAGGACACTCACAGATAAAGAGTATTTGTGTAAAAAACCTGAATAATTTAGACAAATTTGGACTGGTTAGACACTGCAATTGGATACAATAGTGCATTGATACAGCATAGTTTCAGGCCAAATATGGCAATATAGTGCAATTCTAAAAATAAAAGTGAATCCCTTGTGATATCCAGCCCTTTCGTCCGTTCGTTTCCTTTTAGGGCTCAAGTTTCCCACAGGAAAATTAAAGCGAGGAGTTTGCCTACAGTGCCCTGCAGCATGTATGGGTAAAGCATAAACACAAACCACGCTGGAAGGCTCTCCTGCTCCTGCACTTACTACAAGACTATTTAGAGCAATCAAGACAAGGGAAAAAGCCCCACCCAGTGCCAGGGAACACACCTTCAGCAGCACAGTTACATAAGAGTCATCCGAGACAAGCCGTGAAAACATGTGACGTATCATTTATTTCTTAAATGTATTTATGATCCATTCAGACCTTTCAAATAAAGTGTACAAGTGCATTTCAGAATAAAAAACTACACTCTTCACACAGCTCTGTAAAACACTACATTTCATCAAGAAACTTGAAGCAAAAACTTCCTATTAAACCACCCATGCATCCTTTGGCTACAATAATATCACTGATCAACAAGTACTGCTAGTCAATTCCGAGTTTCCCTTGAAAGAGAAGGAGCATCCTAAAATATGCCATCCCTTCCAGAGACCTCTCTTTAAAGAGAGATTATTAAATAAATTAGCTAGGCTTTTAGGCAAAACAGTAAGGCTACTTAGTACTGTTGATGCATGATCCATATATTTGGAGAACAGGCAATCCCAGGCTATGTGAAATGCGTCAACAGCCCTTGAAATTTTAGTAGTATCAAGATTACATCAATCCAGAACAAATGGCAGACAAAAATGTAACCAGTGGAACAATCACTGAAAAATGTGCAGTTTCTCATAGGATGGGAAGTGCTGATAACAGATTCAGAAAAGTGTTTATAAAATCCGCTAAGAACCACACTGACGTTCTTAAAATTACATATTGTACAAAGCCCTAAACTCTGTGGCTGTACAACCACTGCGGTGTTAAACTGCTTGTCTGGGGATACATACACACACATATGTAAAATACACAGATATACTTATTTGAAAGCAATCAATTTAACATGGCAGTGACCGTACAGCTGCACAGCACACAAATATATATATGTATGTACATCTACAGCAAAAAGGAAACAAGCCAAGAGATGTATGACACAGCTGGGGCACACACCATCTCAAAAGTGAGTAATACATTTCTTGGAGTTTTAATAGCTCATAGCAAAATTACCTCTTGGAAATAATTATGCAAAGATTTAGAATCAGATATTTACATGCTTCCAATTTATCTAGTTCCATTTAATAATTAAAAATATGCAAGTATTATTTTAAATAAGTAACATTTGTCATTTTTGGCTCAACTGTAGTTTTTCTTATTATTAGTTGTAGTTGAAAAATCAGCTACAGAAATGTCTATTAAAACGATGGGGTGGAAGAACCCCTCTCCCCCGTATTTTAACAACAGTTCTGAGTTGGCACAACACAGGTAACTCTGGAGCCCCAACATCAACTCTTCCTCAGCTGCCTTGTGCATGAGAACACCCTTTTCTTGTTTGAGCCAGAGCAGACCCAGCAGAGCCAAGGACCATTGAGGAGCCCACCCTGACAGTCCCCACTGTGTCAGAACTAAACCAGAATTAGAGAGTCTTGAGGATCAGACTGCCTCTCTTAATTCACCTGTTTGCTTTTCTAATCTGCTTTGGTGGAGGTTTCTTTGCAGTTCTTCCTAGCAGGGGTTCGACACTCACAGCTCCTTCTCATCTTTCAATACAAAACAATTTCCAGCATTAAAAGGTGCACGAAGTTCTTACAGACACACACATACACATTCTCACCTGTGATTTTATCTACTCTTGGCCTTTTCACTGACATTCAGGAAAAAACTACCAGTTGGAACACTACTTGTGTAAGGAGCTGGATTGTCTCCCAAATAAAACTCCTTATAATGACCTCTGACAATGTCAGGTCTCCACAGAACACACCAGAATAACCCCACTGGTGGCTTCTGCCGTATCAGGTACTGTGAAAGGTGTAAGGAGACAGGTGGGACACAAGGAAAAATGAGCATCACAGAGCCATGGAGTGGTTTGGGTTGGAATAGACCTTAAAGATCATCCAGTTCCAACCCCTGCCATGGGCAGGGACACCTTCCACTATCCCAGGTTGCTCCAAGTCCCGTCCAATCCGGCCTTGGACACTGCCAGGGACGGGGCAGCCACAGCTTCTCTGGGCAACAGAGAGGTTTTAAAGTTAAGATCACTCCACTGTATTTCATTCAGCAAAGCAACCTAAAAGCACATGCACGCACAGCCTCCCATGCTCGTGGTTTAATTGTAAACAGCATGTGAAAAAAACAATTTAAAAAGGTACGAATACAATTTTGAAATCCCTGAAGAAAAGACATACCCACGAGTATTAAGAACAGTAAAAAAGCTCATCATTAGCAACTGCAAACGTGTTTCCATCCTGTTGCATTCATTAGAGGAATACAAAATTGAATCTAGTGTTTACATGCTAGAATTACAATAGAAACTAGATTTCAAAGGTTACATATGGAGAGAAATGTATTAGCATAGGAATTTGCAAAAGACTGTGCTGTACAGCATTTCTAAAGACATGAGTCTGTCAAGACAATACAATGACTGTAAATCCTTCCAGACAGTTCAAAAGCATGACTGGAGGTAATGCTGCTTTCTGTTCTCTGAGAGGATTAACTGCATCAGTATTTTTAGTAGATTTTAATGACAATTTAACCTCAAGAAACACCTAACCCCTCAAAAACCGAGGTGATCAGAAACATACAGGTACCTTACAGCCCTCAGGTTTTGTTTCTTTGTACACTAAACATCAATTCATTCGACAGCATCTACAGAAAACATTTTAAAAAATGTTTTATGAAATACTTTTAATACTCAGTAATGCTAATATTTAAAAATACTTCACAGTGTGGTACTAATGTAACTTCATAAAACGAGCAACTTGAGTTTGCTAAAGCTCAAAGCCTTACATTATATTAAAATAGTCCAAAGATTCCACACACACACACAGAATCACTAGCACTATAAATATACCTAAGCCACTTTAGTGCAAAGTCTGGTTTTGCTTCCCCTGACAAATCCCTCTATATTCCTGCCAGCATATTAAAATGTCATCCTTTACTAATCTAATTATTGATTTTCAAGGATTCACTTACAGTTGAAATCCCAGAAGAACTTTTTTCAATTTACCATAAAAGTAATGACTTGGTTTATTAAGCATTTGATTGCTCGATTCACGTGGTCTCTGTAACACTGAGATTGACTCGCATATGCACAGCAAGATCTGAGTTCATCTTCATGAGGAGCCACTCGAATTTATTTCACCTTTTAATGAAAGGATCTCCAGTAATGACCATCAGAAAGAAGCCAAAGCTTTGAATTACAAAATTACTATCCTCATCTTACAAATTCATAAATAGAAGTCAGAACAGAAAGTTTGGACTCCCTGCTCTGTTCCAACCCCCTGTGCTGCACCTCAGGCCTCACGCACAGGCAGGTGGAGCATTCCCCGATCGCTCCCTTCTGAACATGGGCGTCTCTCTAAACCCCTACTCTAATCATTATCTAATGCAATGTGCATCCATTCAGCATTTCTAAAAACTTCTCAGCAAATAAAGCTACTGGTTACCAACCCACAAACAGGTCTGTCCCACAGGGACCTGGTGCCTCCTGGGCTCTCCTGGAGCAGAGCCTGCACATCCTGTGATCAGCTCACGGATTGCAACATTCCCCCAAAACAGCTTCAGGACAAAACAAAGATGACTTTAACAAGTTCTGTTTCTCAGCTGAAACAACCACAAAATCACCAGCCTGAGGATCAGTTCTGACTGCACAGATTGCTGAAGGACATCTGAGGCTGTAAAGAAACAACCTGGACCAGGACACAGGAACATCACTTCTGTTAACATTTTCATTAACTGCTAAAGCTCAAGAGATGCAAATGGGATATGGGTGAGACCCACAAACACCTCCATTTGCAGCCACACTGAATGCCTGCAGAGCAGACAAGGACTGTGGCTTGTTTCCCACACTGCAATAGGAATAAGAACTGACAGATAACAGAACTCAATATTGCGTGGAGAACCACCAGCAAAGCTGCCTATATAAACAAACATTTCACCTGTCTAGAAAACAATGTCACAGGAAAAAAACCTGAAAAGCTGACCAAACAAAGTATATCCCATCAGATTAAAACCCTGTGGCTGGAACACCTCAGACAGATAACCATGACACAGACTGACATTACCTGAACTCAAATGAGGGGCTGATCGTCACCCCAGGTCTGCAGGGAATCCCTTTGGGGTGGGTGTGGGAGACCCCAGGCTCAGAGGAGCTGCCTCCAGGGAGCAGTAAAGCAAAAGCAAGAAGGGTAAACTCCACATTTTAAAAAAGTGTGTATTGTAAAGAAAATGACCCCCACTAAATACTCCATTGTTTTGACCGACCTCCAGCGGGTTTCCTCTCTTTGTTTCCATCGGCCGCAACTTTCAGTTTCTTTCTCTAAATACAACTGCACCTGGTCCTATGCTTACTAAATTTTAATTATGGAGACCTATCCCCTTCCAAAAATGTAACTTTAGTATTAAATGCCTTTGCTTATGTGCAGAAACATCTTTCAAAGCACTACCTCTGCAATGCACACGCAATAATGGAAATAACAACTGTAAATGAGACATAGCCCTAGAAGCCAGGAGAACACACTTCTTTGTAGTGGAAATAGGACATTCTCCCATCATCCCAGAAGAAGGGCTGTTTGCTTTGATGGTCTGTAAAACCTGACCAGCTACAGCCTCCCAAGGTCTGGCCTGACCACAGCCCCATACACACAACAGCATTCTCTGTATAAGGAATATTAAAGATAACACTTAGATAAACTTGGATTAAAATCCAAGTTTATCTTGAAAGACACCATGGGAAGGATGGGTCGTATTCTGCGAAGTCGTGGAAGGGAAGAAGAAACAGTTCTAAACCAAACAATAAAATATGGGCCAAATCAGGCAAATGTTTCAGCAGGTGCTTCAAGAACTCAAAACCAAACGTGCTAAAACAACAAAAAAAAGCCAAGCCCTCCAAAACCTCCACTTCCTCTTACTAAATTAAAATTATCTAAAACAGATGAATCAGAAAAATTTTAGAAGGGTCTTTTGTTTGTATAGTCTGAAGGCAGATTCCTGTGCTGACATACTGGTTCCTAAGAAATACTTTTTGAAGCACCAATCTGAATTAGAAGTTCTGTCAACTTCAAACCCTGATGTGAAGTAAGACCAGACTGAAATATTTCAGACTTCCTGACTCATGGAGTTACTGCCTTGATCATCACAGCACTTGGGAGCACCATGATAAATAGCAAAAATTCTGCATACTGAATTTGCACACTGAATGTTTCCATCTCGTATCACATCCAGGCCTTGGAAATCTTTTGTTTCAGAACAGACAAACTGAAATTTAGGATTCTCACACATAAAGCCTTTACATGAGCGGGAGGGAACAATGCCATTGGGAATTCTGTGTCTCTTGCAATTCTCTGTGCCTCGGTACTTTGTACCCCTTTCTTCCTGTCAAAGATTTGTGACAAATATCCAAAACTGCCCCTTGGCACTCTGACACTGAGCCATGTCAGAATTCCAAGTAGTAGAAACATTTCTGAGCTATAAGAAGCTTAAAAACAAGTACAAACTCCCCAACAACAAATAAAGACTGTAGAAACTGGTAACATTTAATTAAAAAAAAATTTGACAGTAGATAATAGCAAAACTTTTGTTTCACACAAAAGATTTCTGTTGAGTTTAAAAACACTGTCCCTTGATTGAGATCATAAAAAAATAATATTTCACAGATATTTTCCCAGTCTATTTGGAAAATGATGACATAATCGCAACCTAAACTTCCAGTAATCTTAAAAAAAACCAAAACCAAACACTTCTACATGAAGCAAATTACCACCTTCTGAGAGGTTTTGAGTATAGAAATCCTTCCCATGGCACTAAAAAAAGCCTCCGAATTGCATCCTGCAAATTGAACCTTCCAGCAGCTTAATTTGAAAGTGAGGCAGATAACTCTAATAAAAAATAAATTTATAGTCTGAGATGAAATGTCAAAATTAGTTCATTTAATCATATCACAACCCCATTTTTATGAAGATGCAATTTGATTTCTGTCCTCTCCTCAGCGTGGCATTTATCTGTGCAATGCTCTCACCACTGATTTCCAAAGCACCCAGACACAGACAGCACCAGGAGAGGATTCATTTCATATGTGCAAGGATGAAAATGATCCAACTGGAAAGTTTGCTGCCTGACCATTCCTAGCAGGAACTGTGATGGGAAGGACTCCTGTGCCTGTGCTGGTTGCATGACAAAAGATGATAAATGCACTGCTGAGAAACAAAGTAGTGTTTGTCAAAATTATTTCTCACTGTTGGCACAGTGAACAGAATTCGCTCCCTGCAATTTCACTGCAGACAACAGACTGAAATGTTATAAATATTTAAAACATCTAAACACATACTACACATACTACGTCAACATTAAATTAACTTAGAGGGAGAAAACACAATTTGAATTTTTTAAATGTCAATAAATTAACACAAACAAAAAGAGAAATATTTGGCATTAAAACTAAGCTACTGAGGCAACACTAAAAGCGTCTGTAGAGTGGATGAAATGTGAATGCATCATTTGGCTGCAAATCCTCTCCATCCTCATCTCTTGGAGACTTCCAGATTCTGATTTTCACCTCTTACAGAACACGTCTGAACTGAGGAAGACTTGGAGATGAGTAAGGCAACTGAAAGCAGCCTGGCTGCCAGGAATGTTAGAACTGAACCTTCGCTGCAAAGCAGCAACAGCTGCAAGAATGCATCTGCATCTGGATCAGCCACCACGCTCCAAGTGCAATTCCAGGCTCAGGGCTGAAGTAGCAACTGCTTCAGCTCCAGTCAAATCTCTATGCCATGATTTAGACCCCTTACCAGTTTCAAAAACTTTCCAAATTCTCAAAAACTAGCACACAATGCTCCTATTTAAACTATTTAGCCATAAAAAACACCAAAAGCAACAATCTTTGCTTTCCAGCTTCCACTTACACCTGAAACTGCCATTTCTAAGGTTTTAGGCCCCAGCAGATTCTTCTCTTCTGTTGTTTAATCAAATGCTATTTCAATGATACACTGCATCATTTCAAAGACTTGGAAATGTTAGATAAGGTGAAGAGTCAGAAAAAAGCTACTGGGAGTTTACCTGAGAGGCTGTTCCAAAAATACCACACACACACACACTTTGACATGAGAGACTAAAGCCCGTGAATTGTTCCCCAAAGCCCACCTTTGCCATAATACCCACAGACCGCCTGAGAACAACCAGCCATGATGTGCTGTGAGCTTATTATCCCACTTCTTTTACAAATGAGTCACTCCACCCCTGTGCTGCCCCCACGGCTGTCTGTGTCTAACCAAAATTCCGACTGCAAGGGCTCTGCCGAGCAAATCACCCCGGGCGTGTCTGCGAGGATCCAGCACAAGCCCCGGCTCTACGCTCTGCTCTTTGCTACAAAGAGAGCAAGAAACGGCGGCGTGAAGGCAGCAGGGTTTAGACAACCTGTGTTCTTAAAATTTCAGATGAACTGAGGAGGATGTTTACCTTGAGAGGTTTGGACTATGGATGAAATAGCTGGAAGCAGACCAAGATGCCACTTACATGCTTTGCCCCAGGGCCCTCCAAGAGAAGGAGGCAGCAGCAGCAGGGGGCTCTGCCCCATCCTCCCCAGAACAGGTACACACACATCCAGGAGAGGAACTCAAGTGTACCAGTGTGCCATGTCAGGAATGCTTCATCCTGCTGCTCTCTCTCTCCTTCCCCATTTCCTCACTGGCAGCCCCACGAGACCGTACTAGAGCAAATGTGGATGGGCAGCAAGACCAGGCTGTAGCAATCGTGGCATGTGATGGGGCAGAGACAAGCTGGTATCCTCTGGGGCAAGGCATAGAGAGGAGAGGCCAGGGCTCACAGGACAGCAGAGAGGAGGGGGAATTTTGCAGGAGGGACAGGGCAGAGTATTAAAAATACGATCTTGATCTAGAACAACATAGACTTGAAACCAATTAACAAAAACAGAGCCTTCCCTTTGGCCAAGAGAATTACCCCAATTCTAAAAATATCACATTTTTTTCCCCTATCCTTTTTTCATTCCCACTGTGACTAAGAGCACACCAGCTGTACCAGAGGAGCTCAGGGAATTCCCCACTCAGCAACCCAAGGCAGTGACGGGAAGCACAAGGAGGGACATGGAGGGCAGAGGGTCGGGGGCAAAACCTGCTCTCAGAACAGGAGAGACAGAGGGACAGCCCCTCACCAGGGAGAGGGTGACACTACAATCCACCACTACAGGAACACTTGGTTCACTTTCATTTCCACAATGGCATCAGTAAAAAGACAAGGATATTCTTTAGGAAAAACTCAGCAACTTGAGGGCCATTCTGCCTTCTTAACAGCATGACAGTACTCAAAACATTTAATCTAGGCTAGCTTGAACAAGCTCTGGTCAATGAGATTTGGTTTCTCAGATATTGCCTTTGTCTGACCAGTTAGATATGCTTTCGCCAACAGGATTTAGCTCCTGCTATATTTGAACCATCTTTAATCCCATGAAGGCTAAAGAAAAATGTCTCTGATTTAGCTGTGTGCACTTATGAATAACTCAAATACTACAGTTAAATTTACAACATAGTTCCCTTAGCTGTTTAGAAGACAATTGTTTTCTTTCCTTTCCCCTTAAGTTCCAGTATGTAAAATATCAGAAGAATTTAGATTTAAAAAAAAAGGGGGACATGTTATTTTTAAAGTTGTTCTTGAGAAAATTTCCACATAAAAAAACCTGTGGCATTTCTCCACTGGTTTGAGAACAATTTTCACATGTTGGCATCATCCTTGAGTGGCTGCCACAACTCTAGTATCATAAAGCAACACGTATTTCTCTTAGCTTATCAAAACACATTTTATTTAACTGCTAAATTTGGTCTGATCCAAGTTTTTCTTCTTACTTCACAACAAACAGGAAAACGCAGATGCCGCACTCTGATCCAAACATGCATCCTACCATGGGAATGGGGCACGGGAGCCAGATCAGCCCTAAGAGTATGACTGCCCAGATCACATTGCTGCACTCACGGCTCATTAACAGAGTTCACACTGAAATGGTCACATTGTTCACTTCTGTTCTACAAGTCCTGTCTAGGTAGCACTGAAAAACAAATTGTTTGGCCCCTTCTGTTCTGACGCTGGAACGTTGTATCAATATACTTTGGCATATATTAAAAAAATCCCTGTAATATACCATAGACTGTGACATTTCCACTTCAGATCTATCATTTACATGTGAAGCACGAATTTCCAAAGAACCCAGTAAAGCTGTAAGAAAGACTACATTTTGCCGAAGCTCTCAGACACCCACTCCATTCAGTCACACCAGCTGGAGAGGTAAGTGTCAAGATACAGCTTTATTCTTTAAAATGAATGTGGAGGTGAAACTCCACAGCCTCCTCCACAGCAATCATTTTTTAAAGAGAAACCACAACAATATGTGCTCCTGATTCTTCTATGTCAGCAGCATTTCTCAGAAACCTTTTTGCAAATCTGGGTATGTTAAAATCTTATCTAAGTTATTTTGCAATCTACGCAATTGTCCCTGCACTTTCCAGTCCAGCTGACAGGCGTCCTAGACATGACATCCATTGGAAGATCTTTTGCTCCTAGAGGTAGAGGAGTCCTTAGCTACCCTCTGTCTAGCACATGAGGCACAGATGGCCCCCGAGAGACGCTTCAGCCCCTTCTGAAAGACACTGTTGGAGAGACTGTAAATGACACAGTTGCAGAAACTGTTGCTAATGGCAAGCCAAGTGGTCAAGAAGGATGCGACACGGTTACTATAGACATTGGAGCTCTCCAGCAGGAAATAGATGATGTAGGGCAACCACAGGATGTAGAAGACACTGGTGATGCGGAAGAGGACCATGGCATAGCGCTTGTCCGGGCAGGGCTGGGCCTCCCCAGCCTCCCCGTCCTGGGAGCTGAAGCGCACCCGCCGCTCGTTGATCTCCTTGGTGTGCTGCTGGCAGATGCGGAAGATGTTGAAGTAGGTGAAGCAGACGATGAAAGCGGCCGGGGCATAGAGCATCACCACAATGAAGAGGGTGAAATAGGGATCGGTGTTCCAGGAATTGGCGCACCACTGGAACACATCCCCGTGATATCCAGGCTTTCCCCAGTGAAAGGAGGGTAAGAAGACCAGGCAGGAGTAGACCCAAATGGTCAATATGCAGATTCGCAGCCTCCACGGGGTAACCAGCGTGTTGTAGGTCAGCGGCTTCGTGATGGCAATGTATCTGTCAATGCTGATGCAGGCCAGGGAGGCCATGGAGACGCTCTTCAGCACTGATACCACATAACCAAAGATTTGGCAAACCAAGGACTCACTTAAAACAATAGGATAGTGCAGCAGAGACAAAGAAGGCACCAGACAGCTCACGCCCACCAGGAGGTCAGCATACGCCATAGTCTGGATGAAGTAGCTGGTGGTGTGGTGGTTCAGCAGAGGTGCACAGTGAAAGACAAATATCACAATAATGTTGCCCGAAATAATCAGCACCATGAGGAACACAATAATAACCACTTCCAGGAGGCAAAAATTGATGGTCTCCAAATAGCTAATGGCCAGGAGACAGAAGGGCCGGCCACTCTGGTTGCCAACCAAAGAGGAGTTCATCTTGAGCACTGCAGTGATCTCTCTACTTCATGCTCCTGCCTGCTGCCTGCAGCCACTCCAGGCAGCTGCTGTCATTGCGGCTGGTGCTCTGTGTGCAGCAATGTCAAAACCGGAGCTCCGGTCCCCAGGGCTGCTCCAGATGCTGCTGCTGTGCATTGTCTGCAGCACAATTCCCCTTTAAATCCGGCTCCCCGCCGCTGCCGGTGCACCGGGACCCAGCGGCAGGCATGTCAGCAACTTCCCCGGCACAGGGGAGAGGGCTGATACTGATGCCCTCCTGGGTGGGCTGGAGCGCGGAGGAGGAATGAGGGGCTGGGGGAAGAGGGAGAGGAACCTCCACCGAGTCAGGACGAGAGTCCTCCCAAAAGCTGACAGAGAGAAGGGGAAAGTGTTTTACAGAACCGCCTCTCCCCCGCGCTGCCACCTCCGCCGCTCCCCTCCTTCCCCACGCCCTGCTCAGCGCTCCCCGCCGGCCCCGGCTGCAGCCCCGCTCCCTCCCCACGCCCCGCCGGCGGCAGCGGGAGGCGATGCCGCCTCCCCGGAGCCCCGGCAGCCGGGCGGGGGGATGCGCGGCGGGGAGGGCGGGGGTCCAGCCCTTCTCCGCTGGCTCCATTTTGCACGGCGCTTTTGTTCGCCGCCTCTCCCGGCCCCGCCGCCGCCGCCCCGGCCCCGCCGCCGCCCCCCGCCCGGCCGGGGCCAGCCCGGCCCCGCCGCCCCGGCCCTACCTGCGGCGGGGGAACAAAAGCGCGGAGCATCCTCGGGCGGGCGGCGTGTGCTCCGGCCGCGGCGATGCGGAGCCGGGGGCGGGGAGGCGGGAGGAAGGGGAGGGAGGCGGCGGGAGCGCGGGGGAGGGCGCGGCGCAGCGAGGACCCGGCGGGGAGCGGGGCCGCAGCCCCGGCCCCCATCCGCCCGCCCAAGCGCGCAGGGAGCCGGGCAGCGCCGGCCGCAGCCTCGGGAAGGCGGGTCCGCACTCCCGGGGCGCTCGGCCAGGCGGTTCCACGGGCGGCCGGTGGCGGTGGGAGCCTCACCCGGCGCGACCCCGCCGCCCCCGGCAGCGCACGCGGGTCCCAGCCCTGCCCGTCCCCGCGCCGCCGGTGCCGCAGGGACACACACCCAGCGCGCAGCCCGCTCCTCCTCCTGCACCCCTGCACGGCGAGCGCCAACCGTCCATCACCGCCTTGAATTCACGCGGTTCGTCGTCACTTAAAGGCTTTTCCATCCCAGCCCTTTTGGGGAAATACCTAGTGGGGAATAAACGTGCTTTTCCTAGGTATTGTGTGTGTTGCTTAGGAGACACACCTGAAACCAAGGGCAAAGCTGAGAACGATGTCCCACCATTAAATCCAGATGATACTCCAGGTAGGCAGGCACCTCCCTCCATACACACATATATACACAGAACGCAAAGGCATCGCTGTCCCTGACAGTCCCTGGGACATCCGACACCAAAACAGAAAACCCAGCGACATTCCAGCCAGCAAACACGCGAGAGATTCACAGCACAGCACTCGAACTTGTATTCACACCCTAAGTTAATACCACCTCACTATTTAACCAGAAAAAACTCTTTGAAGGCGGAGAGGCATAAAAGGTACAGCTCTTGTTTATTGTTTGTCAAGAGCTTCAACTGACAGGCTGGAAAACACGTTCCCATGGTATGTGGGAGCTCATCCTCTGACCCTGACAGTTCCACCGCCAACGCTTAGGACAGGCCCTTGCTACAGGAATTTGTATTTGAATGGATCAAACCAGTAAAGAGTGAAGCTCTTTGGCAATCAAAATCATTTAGTCAGACATGAAAGTGTGCAACTGGCATCCTTACAAGCCTGAGTCCACACACTGAATTCAACCAATACCAACAAACCCAAGGTTTCGGTTAACCTAAGCTAAACATCGGTCACTCTGCAGAATACCTAATGGGAAATTAATTGAGGCCAAAGGGGTAGATGTCAAAGCAATCAAGATGCAACTCTCAGGTTTTTAGCTAACCGGTAAGTAGAAAAAACATTTCATGATACACTTGTGTTGGCCAAAAGTCTGTGCTGGACAACAGCATGACTTGGCAGATTTTACTCAGTCTTGTACAAATGTTTGAAAACAAAAATTTGGGGTTTCTGCCCTATGTTTAACCCAGAAAAGATCCCTTTACTATTGTCCATCATTTTTTTTACAATTTATGGTGTTTCTACTCATGACGACTGAAGTACTAGAACTGTAGCTAGGAAACATAAACTTTGAATTAAATTTAGGCCAGGGTATTGTGGATTTACAAAAAACAAGCTATGATTGAATTACTGCTGGAGAAATGATCTCCTATCTTTCCAAAGCAGAAAATGATTTACATACCGATTGATTCAAATAGTATTTCTGGATCCTTGGGCACAAAGAGACACATTATAAACATCCCCAAGGAAACAACATACATTAAACTTTCTATCTCATATACATAAAAATGAGGTAGCAATGGAAATACTGAACCCAACCAAAACAACATCTGGTTGTTGAAATTTTTAAACAGAAGCTGCACCATGAAATCAAAAACTCCTCAGTGTTCAGGTTTTTATGAAAAGTTGAATGCCCATAGAGCCGAGGTATTTCTGTAGAAGAGCCACGTCTGTTTTTTCCTTTAACTGACATTCTATTGTTTCTTCGAAGCTGAGAGCAATGACTCCACTCAGTGCTCTTGCCAACTTACTCCTGTTTGCTTGAAACACCCAAACCAGCAGTAGCTCCACCACCTCCTCCGGCCCTTGCCCCAGAAGCCAGCCCAAAGTGGCCCAAGGGTGCAAACTGCACCCGGAAGGTAACTGGGGTACAGTGCCTGCTCCCCCAGCTCTCTGCTCGGGTGCACCACCAGCCCACCACGAGAACCACTCCTAAAGACACCAAAATGTGTGGTTGAGGTGGCTGAGGTCCGTGAGGCTGAAAATACTGCTGGGGAATAGAGACTTCTCCCACTCTACACCATGGTACAGCACCACCTCATCTAAGGCAATGAAAAGTACTCAAGAAATTATTCAAAGTTACAATGAAAACTCTTGGGAAAAGTACTGCTTGTAAAAGATAATTAAACTTTTATCACCATGTGATCAAAACTAATCAAACAAGGGATCTTGAAGTTCAGGCACACTGACAAGGCTACACCATCTCACACTGTGATGCACAGATGCATGGTAGGTTCCATTTCAGTTGATTGTACACAGTCATGGCCCTCTGTACTCCTGAAAATTCAATGTATTCTTTTTAATTTATAGGAACATATGGAAATATGATTGTGATACAAGTGGAAAATAAGTGTTAACCACCCACAGCTAAGGTTCTGTCACATTTTATGCTATCGATGACAACACATTCAGTCAAATAATGGTAGTGACTTTTTAATCTATTTCTTCATTAAAACTACCATCATTTGCACCAAGACAGACGAGTATATTTGGTAGAACATCTGTGTTCTATAATCCTCATTTCATGGAGACAAAAAGGTGGGAAGATGAGAAAGTGGGTAGCAGGAGTCCTGCTATAAGAAAGACTGGAACAAATTAATCCCTTACCAGGCCTGGGATTTCTCCCAGAAATGGTGACCCTGGGGTAACATTCCAGGATACTCCTCCTGACACTGGACTACTATTTTTTATTTTATTTGTGCCACAAGATGTCCCTCTCACGTTGTAATTTTCTTAATATAGTGTATTTATCTGGTACAACAGTTCATGTTTTTTTCCTTTCAACATTACTTCCTCCCACACAGACCTATATCCAAAAGCTTTTTATTTTCTCCTCAATATTGTAAATGTCAGGTTTTTAATGCTGCTATTATGAAGAACTTCTCCACTGAGAGATTCAATAGTTGTGTTAATCCTTTCTAAAATTTGTCTGAGAAGTGGCTGTTGTCTCTTTTGCTTGGTATCATGATTATTTATCTTTTTATCTTTTTTAGCCTGTCTGGCTCGCTTTACACGTTTTCTACTCAATACCATCCACCTATGCCTGTCAAGAACATGCAGTATTTTTCCTGCAGGTGTCCGTTCATACCTGGAGTGAGTCCCCATGTGTCTTCTGCTACCTTTCAGTGGCTGGAAGCCTGAAGATTAACAGCCATAACTGTGATTGCCAAAGTGCTACCAGCGCCAGATGCCTCTCCCAGGGATTGTCTAGATCGTTTTACCTAGAGCTTGCTTTCTGTCCCCAGTAGGGACATGACCTTAATTCACTGGGCTGGCTTTCATCCACACTCCCCACCACCAGCATGGCAATCTGGAGTTGCTAAAAGCTTTATTATTGCACACAGATGGTGTGCAAATTCTCAAAAGTAATTTGTGGAAGCACCACGATGGTGAAACTTCAACCTTCCTGCAATAACAAAAGCAACGAGGACAAAACCCCAGCCAGTGTGTGGCAAAGAAAACCAGAGCAAATAATTAATAAATGCTGTCATGATGACTAGAATACAACGAGCACACCTTGAAGCACATTTTCAATGCCATTTTTAAGTCACGTTCAAGAAGAGAGCTAGACACAGCTCTCCTGCATGGTAGAGCACAACAGGAGGCATTTCCTTTTCAATCCTTCAGTAGCCACAACTCAACAGTAAACAAAAAACTGTCCTTGTAGCAGTTAATTTGCAAAGGAAAGCAAAAACCAGAGACTCCCTGAGCCTGCCCAGGAAAGCGACCACCAGAAGAAATCCTGGGGCACTGCATCCAACATCCTGTGCACAAGGGAAAAAAAAAGCCCTGAAATGGGCCAGAAGGTTTTGAAGCAGCTGTCAACACAGATCCTTATTAATTTGGGACTGTGCTGCCACACAGGGCCATGAAAAGCCTGGCAGAAATCAAATGCAGCTACAGGAATAGAGGTCAACATGAAGAGAGAAAGGGGACTGCATTATGAGCACTCATATGGGTTTCCTGCATCTCCTGCTCACATTCCAGGGTATAGGTTTTACATGGACTCCTTGTGCTCCTGCACTACACCACAGCAGTCATTCTCACACAAACCCCCTTCAAGGCATGGTAATGCAAATAACTGTAGGCTTGCCAGAGAAGAATTGGCATTAGTGACATGCAAAACACAGCAAAGTATTATGAAGATGGTAAAGCAAGGTAATGGACCCTTGTCTTCATATAATTAACTTTTTTTTTCCCCAGGAACATTTACTCCTATGCATTGCTGCATACTGACTGTAACTGAGCTGCTATTTTAAGAGCAGTAAGAATTAGTCACATTAGAACTCCAAAATTATCAAATTTCATGCCTAAGAAAGGCATGAAAACAAAAATTTAAGGCCAAAGTCCAGCCCAGCATTATTATACTCTTGGCATAGACTATATACAAAGGGTCTGCAAACGATACCTTGCTGCACCTTGAATTCATGTTCTCCTCAGCCTCCCAAACAACCCTTGCATTTTCTGCCTGTCCTCCTCTTTAGTACCTCCACGCAGCCACTGGAGAGATAACCCTATTTAAAACCTTACACTTCTTCCACTGCCTGCAGACTGAAGAAATCCCAATTCCCCTGTGAACCAAGCACACCCTCCTGTTCTCAAGCCCCAACCTCTGTCCCTTCTACAGAAACAGTTCCGGCCTGTTTCCATATTTAAGTCACAATAAAACAAACAGCCATAGCACTGGGCTAATATGGCACTTCCAGATTAGGGAAACCTCATTTTCATGTGCTTGAGCTGGCTATGGCAGCATGCTGGTGGATATACTACAGACTCCATGGGACTACAGCAGGGCCTGAAAATGGTCAATCAGGACCCATTCTCTTTAATTTCTTAATTAGTTTCCGTGCTGAATGACCACTGCAGATACAGCCAGTGCTTTTGCTGCAGAACACAGTGTTGGACCAGCCTACTTTCCCTTGTACTTGGACTCCAGAGATGCTTGCAACACATGAGATGCAGGTTACTTTCTTTGTCTCAGCCAAATGAAAACAAGTGGAAAGGTTTCACAGGTTTAAAAATGAAATGTTACACTATCCCCTTCCAGCTGACAAAGATAGTAGCAGAACGTGTCACCAACTGTGCCACAAAGACATTATCTTTTGCATTCTGATACCAAAACACTGAAACAGAGAAACAAGTGAGGCTGACAGCTACTCACCAGGCAATTAAAATAACACAACAGCATAGCTGTGATCACTCCTTGCCAGAGCACTCAACCTCCACATTACTTATATGATTTATTCACCATGAAATCCAAGTTACAGCTCTACAATGCATAAACCAGTATTAAGGAATTCAGATCAAGTTTTTTCTGTATTCACTAAGTATATGAAAATACTTATGGCAGAACATTTTTAGCTGATCTAACATGATTCATTCACATCACGTAGGATCCTTCCTGCATGATTCCAGCAGAAACTGAGTTTAATTTCAGAAGCCCTCTTGCCCTCAGAATAAGGTCTTTAATTGCTCCTTGTGAATCTGTGCCATCAGAATATAGATATACAAAGGCTGATTCACTTGTTTTGCTTTTTAACTGGTGAATAATTAATTTCTGTTATATTTGTACTAATGCTGCATCATGAATAATTTCTAATACAGTCCTTCTAGACTTGCATGTTTGATGAAAGCAATAAAATCCAACGTAGCTATACAGATAATGGTCAAATCCAAATTAACACATCAGTTTTCTGGATAAGAAAGTGACATTTCATTTTGTGACCCATTTGTTACTCAAACTTTGAGAACCACTGAATGATGTCTGTACACATGATTCTTATATCCTTTTCCTACCTTACCGAGATCAGCATTCAAGATGAAAAGTCACAAAACTGCTGTCTAGTGCAAAAACATCCACATTGTTCTGTTTTCTTGCTATCAAAAAAGGCTGCAATTTCTACTAGTGTTGGATTTTTATCATAAACACAGACAATACAACAAGATTCAGCCTCCATTCAGAAAAGCCAAACAAGCAAAGAAAATTCATCTGTCCATTACGAAAGCAATTAATAGGATGCTTATTTTTTACAAACTAACTCAGAACTCGTAAAAAAGCAGCAGTGTAATGCCACCAGCAGCTCTCTGTTAGGGTTTTTGTTGGAGGATTGAATCATGGTCACTCGTTGATACACTCAGGTACACTATGGACCCTCAGGCAGGAGGGCACATACTCGAAGTCACTGTGTTTCCATTCTTTCAGAAATGAGGGGGAAAAGAGCTGAAGAAAGCCATGGTACCTTTGTGATGAGGATCCTGTACTTCTCCACGAGGTGGTCGTTGTTGTGACACCCTGCCAGCAGCTGCCACACCTCCCCCCGCAGCGCCTCGGGGACTCCGCTCCGCACCAGCGCCGACAGCGTCTTGGGCCGCACGCTCAGGTTCAGGTGCCTGCAGAGGGGAGGGCTCAGTTACTGCACCCAGCAGCAACACCCAACCACACACACCCGTGTGGAGCATCACACGTGGCACAACTGCAAGGCAGTCCAGATGTCCAAGTGAAATTCAAGTTTTGAAAAATAAATAACATTTGGAGAACTACTTCCCAAACTATTTTCTCAATTCCCATTAAATTTTTATATATTTTATATATATATTTATATATATATATATATATAAAACATTCAACAAACCAAAACACTCCATCAAATACTAGAGGACAGAGGGCACAATGTGGAAATTCCAAGTTCAAACTACCCCAAAATGAGCAGTTTGCAGAAGCCTACACTGCTCAGCTGCCCACAGCCCAGCAGGCAGATGACCTTCTCGAGGAGGGAGGGAAGGACAGACGAGTCAGACAGAGCTCTAAAAATCACCTCTCATGGTTATCTAACTACATCCCTGCATTAGAGCAGCCTCCACTGCACCAGCCAGCCCCAACTGAACAGCTCTTTCCAGCGAGACCACTGACAGCTCATAAATTACAGCACTGCAAGTTGTAAAAACTAAACCTACATATAATTTATGCACTTACAGCAAGTTAACCTGAACAGCTCATTTGTGGCTTATATATAAAAATCCCCAAAAGACACAGGCCTTAAATCATAGAAATTACCATTTTTCTGCAGTTACTCAAAAACAAACTTCTGGATAGAATGATCAAGAGAACTGACAGACAAAGCCAGACAAAAAAAATGAACTTGTGTCACATCAACTGCATTAAGTTCTTAATAAACTGGCATTTATTAATGTTTGTAGCACTCTAACAGATATGTGGATGGTAATTTTACACAGACTGGGACTCCCTATTGCCTTTCTCCAGTCTACAGTGTTCTGACACAATAACCTAGAGACTAGCAATGCAGACATTTAAATCAGTATTTACTGCACAGAACCCAGGACCATCATGTCCTCCTTCACCCTGCTTTCTCTAAAATAAATCAACTAACTGAAATTTATATAGTAGCTACGTTTATATCAATACACAGTCATACCTATAGACATATATTTATAGAGATATATTTATATTTATATTTATATTTATATTTATATTTATATTTATATTTATATTTATATTTATAGGAGGATGGCTTTTATAATATGTAAGTATATTTATATAAAATACTTCCTATATATAAAATAGTCAACATTTTTGTAAAGGCCTATAAAACTGCTTTGCCTCAATCTCAGATCAGAGGAAGTACAACAGCAGTTCCAATGAAAACAGTCATTGGAACGCTGTAGAATAAAAACTACACACTACTGGGTTCTTCCAAACTATTTTTGAAATGAGAAAATTGTGTGACTCAGCAGTTATGAAACATCAGCCAAATATTCTTTGGTATCATAAAATACCAAATATTTAATTACTATACAAATCTAATTACACAATTCTAAAAAACTAGCATGAAACTACCTGAAGTCTGATTTTTATGATTTTCAATCCTCTTATGTTAAAAGCTGGAGGATCATTGCTTCCAAATATGCGTTTTTAGTTAAGAAGGAAAGCCCTTTAACACATATTAAAGTTGTTGCCAGCATTAGCACAGAAGCATTTCATATCCTCTTAGAGCTGCCAAAACATTTCCAATGGGAGTCAGGTGGCTTAATTATCTCTGAGCCCTTGGAAGAATTACAAAAAAATTCAAGTTGAAAGAAACTTTCTCACAGCAGCAGATGCACAGAGCTCATCTGGGAAAGATGTTTCTCCAAATCTAGGAGAGGGAAAAGAGATTATGCATCATTTTACCACAGCTTTCCCCTCTTACAAATGTTTCCATTTAGTGCAAAACCAAATTGGAAGGAGAACTACTTATTCAAATAAGCAATAACTGCAGAAAATACTAAATAATTATCATCTTCATTTAAAGAGATTCCTGGCTAAGTGGTCACATCAATGCTTTTTCTCAACTAAGCTGCATGACTGAATCCAATTCCCCATTCAACCCTTGACCTGCTGCACAGCCCTTGCCCTGCTCTCACTGACTTTAGGAAGCAAAAGGCCACAACTAAAGCCAGAGTCAAAACGAAACCTGTTTGAGCTCAGGTTCATGCTGCCCACCATACCACTTTGTGGGGAAAAAATAAAACCTAACAAAACCCCTGTCCTGGGGTCCTACAACCCCTGAATTTTGCAACAATCAGCATCACTTTAGAACTGCTCAGGCTACTTCAAGATGAATAAAAGATCCCTCATCAAAGGAGGATGGTGCTGCATTAGCAATTGGACTGTCAAGAAACAGTCTTCTTGTACACTGACATTTTCCAGGGAGAAAACAGCAGAGCTCATGTACTTCCTTCTTGGCAGGCTCTGGAGCCTTCCTTTAGATAAGGGAGGAAAAACATCTTCTCCATCCAAGTCCAAATCTCCCATATTCTTAAGCTACAGTCACTAAGATATGACAGCTGCAGGAAAAATTGGCTGTGAACCCAGTCAAAATTACAAAGAGGAATGGAAGTGATCTGTACAAAATAAAGACAAAGCAAGAGCTGCATCTTCTTTATACTGCTTAGTTTAGATTTTCCTTTAACAAAATCCCAAGGAACCTGAAGATAAGTAGAATATTCATTTTAAGACAGAACCAACTAAAGACACAGCATAAGTGAATTTCTATGCATTAAGCATGCACGCAAAAATTAAAATATTTAGAACACCCTCTAAAGAAATCAGAAAACATCAAGCCAGAGAATAACGGGTGTTGTGGGGATGGATAGAGGACTAAATTCATACTAATCTTATCTCCAATGGCCTCTGGAAATAAAAACTCCAAGCAGAAGGAGCAAACAGAATGAGAATACTCAGAATTGTAATTTTCAGAATGTGATTTTGCTACTTACCACTTGGACAGCAGCTCTCCCCACGTCTCAAGAATTTTTTCTGCACACTCTTTGGAAACATCTCCAGAACCACTTAAGAGTGGTTCATCATTGTCTGCCAAGAGAACAGAAGGGACACTTCAGCCAAGGCCACATGGAAGGCCAGCAGGAAAAGTGGAAAAGCAGAAACCCAAGTTATCTCCATTTCAGCTTGGAGCTGTAAGGCCAGATGTTTCTATACTCAGAAGTCGTCATGGTTTGGTTTAAAATAATTTTTTAAAAGCAGAAAAAAGTTCTTGAAAATGCATTAAGTTTCAAGCTGGGCAGGTCCTGGTACAATTTCATCTCTCACAGATGTCTGACTCTCCTCTGCACTAAAACGCTGCCTGCTGACACTTCCAACCAACTTCTCCTTTCTGCTCTCAGATCTGTTCACAACTGCTCAGGAAGGGGCAGAAGCTACATGATAATCCCCAGTTTTCAGGAGCCCTTTTTCACAGTCCCAAATACACCACACAGGAGGCCTAGGCTAAGAAAAGCAGGGACACTGAAGTGCCAGACGAGGGAGAGGCTGACCAGGAATGCTGGGACAGCGGGTATTGAACCTTGCAGTATTCCAGCAAAAAGGAACCCATCAATCAGGCAGATTCTGACTGGAAAGGATCCTACATCTTTTATAACCATGTTATTTACCAACTGCCCTTTCTCAAAGTCCACAAAGCACAGGAGCTTCTTACCTTCCTCTTCATCATCCTCTGGAGGAGATGGGATCATGGAGCCTTGCGACCCCGACTGCGGCAGGCGGAGAGAGGGGCTGGCTGTGGTTTTCCTTCTCTCCCTCTCTGACTCACTCTCCAGGCACACGACCTCATACAACGTGTCCGAGTTGTTCTTCCTGTCCTTTTGCTTTATCTAGGAAAGGAGTTTCATTTTACTGAGGAAGCTACACAAATGCCAGATCACTTCCTAAGGCTCTGCCTTCTCTTTCTGGAATAGGAGAGCTGAGGAACAACTTCCACCCCATTCTACAGTGAGAAATGTTCACACCTGGAACACACTTAATGAGAGGTGCAGGCTGTCAGTGCTTCTGATGCCCTGAAATGTGCAGGGAGCATGCTGCACCCAAAGGCACAAAGTGTCTGTCACAGGCAGAACTGTCATTTGGATCTGCCATCCACAGGAAACTCATCTTTCCAACCATAAACGAACTGGACACAAATGCACTGATTTTTAAAGCTATAAATGCATCTGTGGTCTAAGAGATGAAGGTTCCTCAGTATGAAGCAATGTTGCCTTTATTTAAACAGGAGAGGAAAATTAAAAGCAAAACATTTTAAATTATGTCAAATTACTCTTCAAACAGAACTTCTAAAAAGTTAAAAAAGATAAAGTTTTTGGGGATACTGATGGTGGCAAAAGTAGTCTTAAAAAATTTTGTTCACATTTATTTGAACAAGATGAGATGAGCTTTAAGGTCCCTTCCAAACCAAACCAGTCTGGGATTCCATGATTTTCCCATGGCAATGGTCTTCAGCAAAGCTTCCAACTCTGTGTATACACTGCTGCAGGAACACAAATTGCTGAGTCCCAAAGTCTACTCTGTGGCCCTGTTTCCCCATAATTTTCAATGCTTTGGTACCTTCCTTTCCTTTAAAGAAGGATTTTTCTTTGTAAAGTGGTTCTAAAATTTTAAGGATTTAGAATTTTTTTCCTAACTGAATAAAAATATAGAGCAGAAAAGGTGAATGAAAGAGGGAAGTGAGATTTATAATTATACTCCACACTAAGCTCCCAGTGCTCAATTTTATCCTTTGGAGCATTAAAAATGAAGAGAAATGCATCAAAACTAAAAATTACTAAATCACTTAATGTAATCGAAGCAAATAAAATCCCTCTGCTTTCACCATTTCCGAATAAAGAAACACTGCCAAAGTAAGATAAGCCAATTCTTCACAGCTGTATTTTTAATAGGCTAATCATGACTCCACAGAAACAGGTTTCCCTTCCAGGCTTATCAGACAGTACATTCTATATTTGTTGCTTCCACTACGAGTTTTGATAACCTTCCATTAGTAAACACTGGAAGTTGGATAACCTGACAGCATCTGTGGAAAAAGAGAATTGGCCAAGATAAGTCACAATGCCTGTGAATTTGGTAAGACAAAAGATACAGAAATAGCTCAGTAAGATAAGCTTCCTCTAAACTGCCATACAGAAAAGGCACCTTTTGGAGGCTGTAGAATATTTATAGCCCAACAGCCTCTACTGTTCAACATCTCCATGTTCCACCTCAAAAATATTCTAAATAAAAAGGCTGAGCTCATCCATGAAGAAGTTTTCCACCTTAAATTTTGAAGGAAAGGAGTTTTTTTACACAGAAAAAGAATCCTTGGTGAACTTCATCTTTGTTACTACCTAGATGCCATTCTCTGTTAGCACTCAAAGACAAGTGTAAAAAAGAATGAAGAAAGGCCTCTTGCTTAACTCAAAACCTCTTAAAATAAGAACACTTATCAAGAAATCAGGACTCCCAACACTGCTTTCTTTTTGGACCACACCCAGAATTACTAAGCCTTGAGAGAGCACGTACATCCACATTGTTATTTGCTTCTATACATTTCCATTTCTTTAAACAAGAGTTTCATTTCAGAACAATAATATCTAGAGCAGAAGAACAGCAGCTACTTGAAGTACATGATCTCTTTAGTGACTTGGACCTTCAACTTACCAGCCTTATTTTGAGGCTAAGTTATTGCCTTGTACTGTTATTATGAATATCCTGGACAGAAATAATCCTTCCATTTTTAGTAGATGGGTAAGAAAGTAAGTTGGAAAAGACAGTAAAAATTTTTAACAAGTTCTAGGGATTTTTTGTGGTTGCTTGGATTTTTTTCCCCCAGGGCAAATTGGGGGTATGTGTGAAATCTGTTTCCAACCATGCAGAAGGGGAAAATAGACTTTGACAAAAAATAATTTCCTTTGGAATTTCATATGGATGTTTGCTCATCTAAAAAAAAAAAAATTTAAAGAAATGTTAAATTTGTATGAAAAAATAAGTTTAGTGATATATCAGATACCATATCACCAGGATTACAGTAAGGACTTTTTTTTTCCTCTTAACCTTTAATTTCAATTTTTAAATTAAAATTACCCCTCCATCCCCTTATGGCAGCAAGTCTCAGCATAGCCCCAGTTTGCAGATAAATCCTCTGTTCCTTTTCTTGCTGTGGTTTGGCTGGAAAATCCATAAGCCTCTCTGCAGCTTCACAGACTCATCAAAGCTATCAAAAAAGCTATTTCAGGCTCTTCATGGGAACTGCAGATAGCCAGCAACAATCAGCATAATAAAGGGCAGCTCTTCTAAAAGTGAAGTGCATTTATTTTACCTCTTTGATTCAGGAGGAAAATGTTGCATTATGAACATTATATTAGTAAAGGTTTTAGCAATCATAGGGAGAAACAGCCCATTAATTGTCATTTTTATTCCTTTATTTTTAACACATTACCTGTTTCAATTTTAAGAAAAAATTTTCAGTTGAGCTCCGTTTGCTGAAAGGCCAGAACAACCTCTCATTAGGCGAGCAAACTCTGACTTTAGTCTCCAGAATGAATCGAACGGGCTCCTGCACCTCAGTTATCACCAAATCCACAGCAGTGGTCATGAACAACACTTTATCTAGAGAAAGAAAATGAAGCCATAGTATGAAAAGAAATATTTCAAATAAAATATTCCCTAACCCCTTTCCTAGTAACATGGAAGAAAAAAGGAAACTTTCCTTTTCAGAATCAATTTTCCCCCTAATTTAACATCTCAAAACCCTAGAAGTCTCAAAATAGGAAAATCAGATCACTATGCACTATCCACTAGAGAGAAAGGAAACTGCAGCCTTCAAGCCAAGAAAAAGATCTTGTTAAAGAGAATAAAATGTCTGCTTTTTCAAATCCCACTGAAACGTATCCAAAACCTTCATTAAACGTTTTAGAGGATCTCTGCACTTAACTGCACAGTGCAGATCTCTGGCCACCCAGCCTAATTACACTTCAATTCTTCCCTGGTTTTAGAAGTAACTTAACTGTTTAATACTACGATATTAAAGGCATTTAAGACCATCTCAGCTGTGACATTCTGAAGATTTGACTACACACTCTGATGTTCCAAAAGAAGGCAACAGGGCTCGGTGACCTATGAGAGCTCCCTGGCAGGGAATGATAAATTGTGTCCTTCAGGCAGGATGGCATTCACTCCAGCACCAGATTGTGCCCAGCAGCTGACTTTTATGACTTTGCCCAGTCAATTCCCATTAACTTCCCAACTTTTGGCATGCAACAGTGACAAGAGATTGAAAAGATGATAATTCAGCTGACATCTTAAAAGAAGTAATGACAGATCTCTTTCAGGACTTGAGAGAGCAATGCAATATCAGCTATTTTTGGATGACAATTGGGAGTGGTTTACTTTCATTTTCACAGGTATAGGAATCCTTCTGTTTTAATTAAAAACTTGGTTTGGAAAAATCTGAACTGACCACAAGACACTGAGCAAAGCAAATACCTGCAAAAGTCATTTAGTGCAATCCTCAGTGGGATTCTTAAAAAAGCTCTAGTACCTGCATCCTGTCCCACATCTGCAGAGCCTCCTACTAGGACACAGTTCCTACAAGGTATTACTGAACACAGTTTGCTTTTAGTTGTCTTTTTCTTTTTCAGATTTTATGTGGCATTTAGCACCCTACTTTCTGAGAATATACCCCATCCCGTGAAAGTCTTTTTGTGGGATTCATCGGAAAAGAAAAGAGAATTGATCCAATGTCCACTCTGGAAGTAATTTCCCTGCCTAGGGAAAACACCTGGCAACATTCATACCTTTTGGTGTTTCTTCATTTACAAACTGGAAGTGTGGAGACTTTTGATTCCAGCTCCCAGTGATCACGTATGATTTCCCATCAGAACTTTTACCCATGGACTCCTGGAAACAAGGTAAGTTTATATATTTTTAGTTCAATTAAAGAAACCTCTACATTATGTGGTGCCAGCCCCATAAAAGAGCTACTGCACTGGCAAGGGAAGGGCAAGTCCATGTGACAGAGTTTGTAGGAGAGATCATCTCTGAAGGAAATAACAGAGTTCCCCTGCAATCCTTGGTCTCCATGCTGATAACGGAGAAAGGCCAATTAATACTAATTATTCTATTAGTACATGGCATGACCAATAGTTTTGGAGGTGGCCATTTGACAGCAACTTTCAGCTCACAGAGATGTAGGCGAGATCACAGCCACATGTTATTCAGCCATTAAGAACCAAGTCTTTATCTAACGTTCAGCTTGTCTGTCTTCCCAACAACCTTATTTTCTGGGCAATCCAAAGCCTGGTAAAAAGCAAAATTATTCATGTAGTATTAAACCTTTTTGAGTACTCACTATGTACTGCATAAATACTAGCAAATTTGTTGTCACTTCACACTTGTGAAGTCAAATGATCTCTATCATTACTTTATAGAGAGAAAGGCGAGTCATGAGAACAAAGCACCCACTAGCTCTCAGAGTTATATTTGAAGCCTCTCAGGCCTCGATTCTCACAGTGATAACTATGCTGTATAACTTCCCATGTTCAAAGCACAGTGCTTTAATATTCAGCATGTCTAAAAATACAGTTCCATGTTTCTTATTTCAGGCCTCTGAATGAGAACAGTCATGACTGACTGTAAAATTGGGCAAGCTCCCTGACCAAGCACCAGGTCACCTTCTAACTGAGCAGCAGAGACGGGGACTCAACTGCGCAGAGCCCCACCCTCAGCAGTGGAACCTACAGCATCAATTCCCATCAACAACTGCAGAAGCGTCTTTTCTGTCTATCCTGAGATCATGCACAATCATAATCAAAATTCTTACTGAATTTTGGGACGAAAGATCCTTACCAAATCCAAAAGGTGCATGTCACCACTCCGAACGTCTTTCCCACGGCTAAGGAGAAGGCCAAAACATCTGCAAAGCCAGGCAAAAAAAATTAACTGCAAAAATTAGACATGCTCATAAACAAACCATTAACATTTCTTATCTAAGTATTTGCAGTCATACACCACAAACAGCCCATGAATCCTCTGACAAACATCAACAAACCTTGACATTTGAAAGCAGCATCAAGCATGTCCAGCAAAACAACGTCAAGCCACCATCAAAAATGTTGAGCAAGATTTCAGAAGCATACTTACAATATGCTTTAACCCAGCTTACAGCAGCCTGGAAATTGTTCCACTACCTTTGTTTTAAAGAATAGTGTAATAAAGTCACTGCTAACAAGGGTTCCTTATACCACAGCAACACCTGGCCTGCAGTCTTCCGCCCTTCCTTTGGTGAGTTTTTTTCTTTTTAGACATATTTGTGTAGAATTTACCCTTCAGTAGAGACAAGGATCAGATGAAGCACAAGGACCTCTTGTATGATTTCATTTTGGCCTTTTCACAAGGACTTTTGGCCCACACAGGTATGTCCCACTTCATCCTCTGGTTTACCACACTCAAGAGAAGTGTGGCACTAAATCACACAAATGGAGCATCCACAGAACAATTACTAACCTGCTGCCTCAGAGGCAAAATACAAACATTAAACAGATAAAGAATCTTTTAAAAATTGATGAAATTACCTTTCAATAGCAAGTTCTTTATTCGTTGTCTGTTGCACATAAATCACTATCTTCTTATCAATCCCTTGGCGGAGTTTGAAGCATTGCCTGTCCTTGTCTTTGGGAACTGCACTGTTATTCATCAGGAAAGGAAAAAATATCTCAGGGGATCATTTATCTGCATTCCTTGCATATACCAAACCCAGCATCAGACACTGGTGCAGTTCCTTACACCAAAGCACTCAAAACCTTTCTTCCTTGCATGCTGCAATCAGTAACATGAAAGAAATGGCAATAGATGTAGGTGAAAACCAAGGACACAGTTTACAAAACAAAAACTGTGGGCTTATATCGTAGGGGTCAGTATTGTGAGACTTCCAGCAGCATTTCACCAGTTTCTAAATACTGTTTCTCCATGTAACATACAGCATTACCTATAAGCAACTGCATATTGCTTGCATCTCAGAAGGGATGTGGCTGCTGGGGCACATGACACCAACGAGCCAAGGAGAGCACCAACACTTAGACTATTTCCCTTCTTTTTTTTCTTAGGAGAGACCCTTCTAAATGCTGCAAAAAGAGTGGAAAAACCTAAAACTACACTTCAGTGCCAATGCACACACTGAAGTCTCAGCACCAATATTCCCAGCAGCACAGTCACAATGATGCACTTTCAGCTTTAGCAGCAATTTTGCTGAGCACAACTTAAAAGGCATTGAAAAGGACTTAAAGACAATAGAAAAAAACAAAATAGAAAAATTGCACATCGCAGGTAGCACCATGTTCAGTTCAACAACCAAGATTACGTAGTCCAGAGGTTATCACAGTATTACTTCCTAAAATTATTTATGTTTGGGCTTCATTTGAACTAGAACAGGAAACTTTCAAGGAGGCAATTTAGGGACCACCTCAGCCTCACAGTCCCTATTCACTCACTTTCCAGCAGAACCATATGCTGCATGAAAGATGACTCTCTACCTGAAATAGCCTTTCCCATCATCTTCTTTGATTTCCAGGGACACGGAGAAGGTGAAGATGTCACTGTCTGGAGTCTGGGGGGTGGCAGTGGCTGAGAGCGGGGTCTGTTTGGCAGAGCGCCGGAAGGCAGTGGCAAAGCTGTACAGGATCCGGCTCACCTGCAGCCAGAGTGCACAACATCAGCTGAAACCTACCTGGATTTTCACTAATTCACAACGAATTGTACGAAAATAATTCCGTTTTAGCATCTAATGAACTGTTTTTCTGCAATTCTTAGGATAAACTGTTAACCATGCATTCTTATCCCATAACTGAGGTTTCTACAATTATCTTAACTTGGAGTAGAAAAAAGCCAAAATGGATGGATTACATTACTTCTAAAGTGCCTGAAATACTTCACTTTAAATTCAGTAATAACATTTACATGTACACAATTACGATTTGATAAAAAATTTGCACTTACAGCCTCTTGGATTTCACATCGGAAGACATGAATCCTGAAGAGTTCTGCATTGTAGTGGCTTTCAGTGAAAGCAAAACAATCACTTTCGGGGGTCCCATCGTGCCCTCGTACACAGAAAAGGATTTTATAGATTGGATAATTTGCTATTTCTGTGTTTGTCTGAGGATCTAAAAGTCTGTTAAAATAGAGAGGGGGGAAAAAAAAGCAAGCTTGCACCTTTAGAAGAATTATTTCAGCCAGACATTAACTTGCAAGCTTTAACAATTTCATTCCTACTAGAGAAAGCACACCACAAAATCTAGCTCCTGACTGTCGTTTACTGCAAAGCTTGACCACAATAACGATTGTTTAAATTGAACAGCACAAAAAAGTACAATGCCACAGACATTGTCACCAGTAATTTCCCCATGGTTTTCAGGGATTAGTCTTCAGAAAGTTACACGAGTATTTGGCAGTGGACAGACTCATCCCTGTTAAGCGTCATGTATCAGACAATTTCCAGCTCTACAAACTACTTTCCAGGCTACTTCCAAAGTCCTCATCAATAACCAATCCCACTATGGCTTTGGGGACAGCTTGGATCATCATAGGGCTTCTTGGTAGAGTGTTTGGTAAATAGAGTCAAAGGATCACTTTTCACAGATGTCTATAAAATCCACTTCTCTCACTAAACAAAATTCAAGTTGCTCAAGTCTCCTGCCAGGCAAACCATCAGCTTGTTTGCTTTCCAAAGGAGCGAAGATGAAATGCAGAGCCACAGAGCACCCGAGCGAGCTCCGTACCTCACGGTCCCTTCAGAGACGTTCGGCACCGACAGGGTGACATCCAGGGAGATCTGGCACTGGCCGCGCAGGATGGACATCATCCGCAGGGCCTCCACCTCGCTGCGCGGGGCGTTCACCGAGGCACAGCCCAGGTACGTGAGCTTGCTGAACACCACGCTGTCCTCGTCTGTCACGGGCGTGAACGGGCTCAAATCCTCACAGTCTAGGGCGGGACACGAGGGGGAACGTGAGAAACAAGGTAAGGCACCCGCAAGTGAAGTGTCAGAGACTGACCTGCCACTGAATAAAAGACAAAAGAGGCTAGGAACAGAAAAGTCAGGCCAGCTCAAAATACTGCAAGCCCTGTACTAATATTTTATACAGCCAGGCAAGTAAGCTGAATATTTGTGCACACATCTCAAGGCTGGTATAGCAGTGTTTTCAGAAGAGAGGCCAGTTCAGCAGATATTAACTCTCGCATCACATACATAACCTGGAACTTACTGCACTAAGTGACTATAATGTGAGACATGGGGAAAGGCTGGTGGCCACACCTGTACCTAAATTCTCTTCACTTTCCCCACAAAAAAACAAACTCATAAGATACTACCAGGCATTCCCCCCCCTTTTTTTTCCTAACCTCCCTGGGATGGTTTCACTGGCAAGCTCATGTCTGGTTTCTGGAGTCCTGCCACCGACACTGGGTTAATGGTAGAGGATGCTGAAGCTTCAAGGACAACAGGTTCTTCCCCATCTCCATCAGTTCTAACTTCTTCTCCATGGTCCCGGTCACTGGACTGATCTTCCATGGGTGGATCCATCAGCACGTCTTCGAGCTCCCGCTGCAGCTGCTGTTCGCTTCCATTCCCCACAATCTAAGAGCCACAGAGTTGGAACACATAAAAAAAAAGAAATAGACTGTTCAAACAACAAAAATCACCCCTCAGGGTCATTCATATGGCTTTTTATTTACCAGCCAAAGCAGCAGTTAACCACTTTAACGCAGTTACAACCATAAACACAAACTGCAGTGTGCAAATCCATGCTCACCAGCATGGATTATATCCCTCCCTGCTTTAACAAATCTACAAGCTCAAAGCAGGAATTTTCTAGCACTGGAAAAAGCAAGGAGATTACTTTCAAACTAGTCTTTAATCACCAACTACAAAGACCAGCTTATGACAGAGAAACTTACAGATGCCCACAGTATGGACTGTAACAATCCTCAGATTAGTACCAGAAAGGGACAAATATAATTAAATATGTTACGTGGTTCATGGGCAAGACAGCAAGGTTTCACAGGAAAAGAAGCACCTGGAACAAGTTTATGCCGTCACACTGAGGAGCAGGAACAGCATTGCTTTGTTTCCTAGTGCTCAGCTGCAGCCTGACTTTGAGCTCATTGAAATCAACATGAAAGCATGAAGCCACCTCAACAGTGTGAAATGAGGTCCTAAAGTGGAAAGGGAACGAAGGCATTAATTTCAGGAAACCCTCAGATACTGCTTCTAAGGAAGCTCTTTGTCCATTCCTCTGCAATTAATAGGGAAGTGACCAAGTTTACAGAGTATTTACCAGATGCCATCAGCAAAAGGTACTTGCTGCCAACACTTTGGCTGCTGCTGGTTATTTACTGCTGACACCAAAACTCAACCCTAGGAGCACTTCCATATCCTCACCTCTCCGTAAACTGCCTGCTTTAAGATGCTACACGCCAGCGAATAAAATCCAAATTATGCAACTCCCCCAAAAAGTAATAACCTAGTGACTGTTTTGCTACAGAATCTAAACAACAACAACAACAGGAGACATTTATACTCTTGAAATTAATGCAAACAGAATGTCACTTTTTGTACAGATTAAAATACACTCCTGTGCTGTGATCACCTGCCAGAAGCAGGACAGGGTAACTCAGCTGTACACCCACAGAGGCATCTGTAACCTGTAACTAGTTACAGAAATCCAAAGATTTCCATTTTCCTCCCAGCAATTTTAGTATTAATTTGCGTGATTCATTGTGGAAACAACAAAAAATCTTGCACAAGCATGGGGTCATCAAAGGCAGAAGGCTTTTAAACATCAAGTTTATTATTCAGGTCTTTGCAAGCATTCATCAGAAAGATGATGATGATGGAAGATGCACCATGTTACTTTACTGTATGGAGTTTACATGTTTTGCAACAAAATAAAATAAATTACTATAATGTCCTGTCAGCCCCTTTAAAGGCTATATATTAAAAAACCTAGAGTAACTTCTAGTTTACAGGACCTGTACTCTATGAAACCTGAAGTTAAAATTTGTTCTGGTAAGAAACTGCATCTGATACGCTTTTCCTCACAGTCAGCAGACCTTGGTTTGGAAAATGAAGGTGAAAAATTCACATCTGGTGAGAACTAAATGTTGTAATGGTATTAATACAAAATGCACATGAAAAATGTTTTATTCTATCAAGATTAAAAGACAAAAAATCTGAACTGTGATCTACTGTATTTGGTAAAATAATCAGTATGAATAACACATCTAGATGTTATAGCTATAAAACATGATCTTGAAAATAAAATTTCCTAAAAATAGTAGTGACAGGTAAAACACAAATTCAAGTTGTTTACAGAAAACAGGCATGCAAAAATAAAACAAAACAATCTCACAGATATTCTAAAACACCATAATCAAAACCCTAATTTAAAAAGCAACTTAAACTAATTTCTCCAAGAAAGCTTTCCTTCTCAGCCCAGACTACCCTCAAAAAGAATTTTAAAAGGCACAGTAACCACACTTTTGGACTAGAGGAGCCCTACTGTTCTCACAGCCCCAAAAATCAAGCGCAACAAACCAGCTGCCTGCAAAACCAAGGCCTAAAACCCAAACCAAGGTTCATTTCATGTTAATCAAGCCTCTTATGCAACCATATGGATTCCCCACATCATGGGAACAGGGCACATGAAGGTGTAAACGTGCCTGAAACCTTGCTGCAGCCCAAAAACCAGAGCCAGCCTGACAGCATGGGGCAGCACCAAGCACAGAAGGGAACAATAAACAGGCGCACCTGATAGATGCTTGAGGCTGAGCAAAGAAACCATTACCCTAATCAGGACTTCATTTCTCACAAAACCGAAAACTGATTTTACTTAACCTTTAACTAGGAGGTAGCAAACTTCCTTTACCACACCATGGGATTTATCAGAACTGTGATTTGTTCCCTTCTCCTGATGCATGTGCTGCCAGCCTCTGCTGGGAGAGGTCTCGCTGAGCCCGGGAGTTCAAGAACTCCTGCTCTACAGTGTGCTCCAGAAGCTTTCCTAAATCCAGTCCAGTCCCACTGCTAGTGGGCACAAGCAGACACAGGAACAATACTGGAAAGCAGAGACAGTTGGCAAACTGTATTTCTGGAAAACATTCACTGACAACCCCTTTTTAAACTGAACCAAGTGTTTCAGCACTGACAAAAAGCAAAAACACAATTATGAATTATGACCCACTGAAGAAAAATACAGTTCCTAATTATATTCAAAAGAAATATTTCTCTGTCTGGACTTGAGGAAGAAAAGAAGTGCCAAACAAAAACTTAAGTTAACTCAATCTACAGCACTATTACTTAGAACTACAGCATTATCAGCAATCTTGAAAGAAGAGCCTTAGGCCCGATGTACAAATTTCAGAGCCTGTCACATTCAGCAAACACAAACCTGAACTTCCAGCATCATCCTCAGACCGTGCTCATTAGCAAATGAAACATCCTCAAACTGCTTTTCTAAAGAAACAGAACACCAGAAAGAGACACCTGCTCAAACAAAAACCTGAACTGATTTTTTGCTTTTCTTACACGGCACGTCAAAGAAAAATGGTTTGACACACACGAATTAACTTAGTTTTAAGTACCAAAGCAATTGCTTCTGCCTGAAAAAAAAATCTCATTTGTTCCTATGAAATACATAACCTCAGTTCTCATGCTGTACTGTTAACATTAATTTTTCATGCACTACTGAAACACTTTCGGATATCACAGCGACAACACTTTTAACACACCTCTGACAACCTCCACTACTCCACTTCACTGGCAACTGAATGGCTATTTGCAAGCCAAGGAAAAAAAATACCAAGAACAAAGCCATAGGCCATGGCAGAATGTCTCTTTTCTTGTAGAACAATACCAAAATACCCACATTTTTGTCCCTAAGAGCAGGTAAAAAGTCTTCCCATTTCTTCTGCTACAAGCTTTCTCTTCCTTAACCAGAAGGAAGGAGCTTAACAGGAAGGTCCCTCTCTGGGAGAATTTAGACTTGCACACTGAGTGCTTGTTTAAGGTATAAAACTCCCATTAATCACTCAGATTGCAGCCAATAACCAACAGCACATGCTCTCCATGCTAGAATACTGAAAGGCTCAAGGTGAATTACTTTGTTCAAGGCTTGTGCTCAGTCCTGGCACCAAATTCATAAAGAAGCTTATCTTTAAGACCTGCAAAGCTCTGTGGCATTCAGTGCCAAATCAGGGAACAGCATAACTTTATTTTACAACTGATGATCAGGAGGCAGCAGAGCTCGTGTTCTTCCTTCCTCATCAAGAGAAACAGCACACCACCTGTAGCCAGCATTTTATAAACCACTTTGGAAGCAAACAGTGATACAAATAGCTCCCATGTGGGGCAAGAAGTGTTGCAGACTATGGCATTTCATGCTTCCAAATTTTCATTGGGGATAACAGGATGGAATGGAGAACCTGGTTGACAGTGTCTGTCTCCTGGGATCTCAAACAATGCTTCAGGAGCTGGTTACAGACACTGCCACAGAAGCATTCTCAAGGTAAGCACCACTATGAGATTACTCTGAATTCCTACATATTGATGCTGATACTGATCTTGATGCTGCTGGTATTTGCAGCATCGAGAAAGACAAGCGTGAGGCTACAGCCTTTCAGCAGGTTTCACAGACCACCAGGCTCAGTGCTTAAGAAATGTTCACATTTTTTAGACTATTCTATGCTGTGAAGTGACATCTTCTGCAACAACCATAAAACGTAAGTGAACTTTTTTGCCAGGTTAAGCAAAAGATCAGTCTTGAAACTCTTAACTAACAGAATTAATTTGAAGTCTTGCATAATAGAAAAGAACCGCTATAATGGCATGTCTTGCCCAGGACTCAAGGGAACACAAGAAAAACAAAGCAGTTGGGAGGTAAAAGCAAGATGAGCAAAAGCATCAAGAAATGTTCAATAAAGTCTCTTACAACTACTGCAAAAGAAAAGAGGAGCACCCAGTTCAACAGGCAGAACACAGATTTCTTATCATCTTTAAAGACATAGATGCAGCTGTAGACAGACATCAGGACCTTCTAATGGTGGAATATCTCTTTCCATCTCTCACAAAGAACACACTAACTTGTCTCACTCTAGGAAAGATCCAGTTTTCAACACATTAAAGTGATGGAATTTGGAGTGATTACCTTACTTGTGCCACTTTTCTTAAAAGCTGCTGAAATACAAATTGGGATGAAAGTTGCTTTAAGTAGCAAAAGAAAAAAAAAAAGAAGTAGAGGGTGACAAGGGTCTCTTTTCAGAACAGCACTTTTACAAGTGAGAAGATGTCAGTGCCCTTCCAATTCTCACAAGCCTTTCACACAGCGCTCGTGTTCTCTGATTCATGCCAAGGTGTTAGTTAGAACTACACTTCTACGTTTCTTAAAGAGAACATTTCACATTGGGGAAAACTTCAATGTAACTTTGAATTAACAGATCAGGTCAAATCCATGTATGCTAATATTGCTTTCCACCTGAAAGCTGTGATAAAATCACAGTTCCACTTTCTTGACAATCAGTCTGTTTCATCCTAAGCACTTCAGGAAGGATTCTCCAAAGTGGGGAAAAAACCCACAGCTAGTGATGGAGAGAGCTCTTACTCAAAACCTAATTACCACCTCTAACATCAGCAATGAAGAAATTACTGACAAAACTGGTTCTTGAATAAGTTCTCCCTTCTATCAAGTTTTCCACAATAAAGAAGTCCCTCTTTAAGCTCTCTATGGTTAGTTTGATATAGAAGAACAGGGAACAAACTCAGGTTATTGGTTCTTACCTTCAGTCCTGTTTTTTCATCATCACTACCATTATTTGTAGATGGTGTTTCATCCCCTTGCCTGGAAACCAAGACAAAATCTTCACTGTTAAGAGTGGATACCGAGTCTGAAGAGACACTGATTTTTCCAACAGAAGCCTTGTCATCCATGACTTAAAAAGGAAGTTCGATTCATGAATGAGATTAAATATGTTATAAATGCCTGAAAAACAAAAATCATAAAAATACTTATATAAAACTCCATGCTAAAATGCTCAAACGTTTCTTTTCAGAAACCTGCTGACTAATTATAAAAACTAACTCATCTGACAGCACAACCAAGCTCCAACTCCTCTCTCAGTGCACACTCACAGCCTTCATTTTGCTAAGCAGCACATGCTATTACAGCACTGGTTTCCACAGCTCACAAAAGGGAAGTTAATAAATCTCTTTGCAGTATTTCATGGTTATGTCAGTCACCACTTTCTACACATCACACAAAACAGGGCCCTGGAACATACACTACACTTGCTGACAACTGAGGCCAGTGCAACACTTCCTTCAGTTAATACCTGCCTTCACCTATGCTCATGCAAAAATTACTTTTATCTGTCAGAGCTCACTGTAGGCTGCAGTCACATTCTTTTCCCCCAAACAAGAGTTTGACCTAACTCTTGATATTTTGTCATAAGGTTGCTCTGAAACCTTGGGTCATACAGCATTTTATGAATCTATGCTGAATCTTCTGTACTATAAGGAGCAATAAAAGCAAAGACTTCCAAGAAGCAGGAAGAACAGCGTAGGCTGGATCAGTACTGAGAAGCAGAGCCAACAGAGGATTTTAAAAAGCTAGAACTGGCACTGAGAGGCATTTGAAGAAAGGAACAAAAGGTGAAGTTCAGCTGCACACCTTGAACTCTACTGCACAGATTCCCAGAATCCATGGCTCAAAACAGACTGCCATGATAAAAATGGGTGATTAAATTTCCCAGAAACCCAAATATACCCTTATCTCAATGGCTCAGATCTTTACAAACTCCCAAGCATGACCAAACTTTTCAGACTCGAGTTCTGCCTTCCAACCTGGAAGCACCGTCCCAATCTGGCTTCCAACAGTGCAGCCAAACAACGGAGAGACCTGGCACAGCCACAGGCACAGCTCATCGCATTCCTGCCTGAACCAGGAACAACGCACCAGAAACAGCAAAGCCTGCTTTTATTCCTATCAATGCCCTTCTCCCCACAGCCACCAATACAACATGAAGTCTGCTAGGAGGACAACTTCTAATCAACTACCAATCCAGTCACTTCATGGTCCTGGAACATGTTTCAGAGGACAACTGAAGCAGAGTGTAAGAGGAAGAATGGATGTGGTTTGTTCATGAATGACAACACACCTCTGGTTATTTGGTTTCATTTTCAAAATCATGTGTGGTACTTACATACGCTTTTCAAAATCATTTTAAGATCCACTGACTTTCAGTGAGAATTACTCACTGGGAAATTAAGGTATTTTGAGAAGTTTTACATACTGTATGTGTCTATCTGGTATTACTCACATGTATCTTAAAGGTAAGGCAGAGTTCTTAAAGATGCTTTTGTTTAAAGAATTCGTATTAAAACATTTCTATAGAAGTTCCCTATTGTACCACCTATACAACACACAGATCTCTGAAAATACCTAAATCAAAGATCTTGAAACACAGACTAAAAATAAGCATCAAACACTAAATATCCCTTTGGCTTTACTGTTTTCATTCAAACAGAGCAAACTCATCTTCCACACTGACAGCAGGAGTAGAGGAGCAGGCTTTGATCACAAGCAGCTGTAAAGACCATCCAGGCAAGGATCAATTTAGCACTTTATTTTGGTACAGTGTGTCTGTCTTGAAGTGCTAATTTCACCTATTTCCCAAGTCTTTCAATCCAACACCTTTCACCAACATTACCTTCAATTCAATAACAAGCATCCCATGCTTTTCCACACTCCATGTCTGGCGCGGCGCGGTGTAAACAAACCCCATGCGGATCCTGGGGCACAGCTGGCCCAGCCTAACCCCACAGCAGTGTCACAATACAGAATTGCAACACCAGGACATCCCAATCAGCCCAACTTTGCCAGTCTAACAGTGAGCAGAAGTCTCATGAAATTGCACAAGATAGGAGAGCACAGGAAAGGACAGTGGAGCAGGTGACTGAGAGAAGCTTTTGTCAGTGAAGTAGCAGCAAGCAAAGCTCAGATACCCAACTGTGCTAGAATCAGCCACAGAGGTTCATTGGATTAATTCTCAAGCACTCGAGGTGCAAAAGTAGTCTTCGAATATAAAATACTGCCTGAAGTTAACAAAATTTTCTATATCCTCACATTTTGTTTTGCATGGATTTAATTTCCTCTGTTCCGTGCCATCACGTTGTTCCATATAGATTACCACATGGATCATTTTACCTGAATCAGAAAGCTCACAATGACAGAATCCTCACCAGAAAGCCTCCAAGCCCATTAAAATAAGGGCCAGCCTAGAAGGGCACACATCAAAGACCAGCAGAGCAATTACTTGTGGCTTAGGACTGCTCCGGAATCAAACCCCAAGAACAAACAGCAGCAGTGACAGTGCTCTTTAGTAATACCTGCAACTCATCTCAGACCCAAATGTTTCTACTCTCACAGCTTAGGACAAAAGACCTCAGCCAAGCACAGAGCTCAAGTTTTGATGTTCTTCAGAAAGCCAGTGTCTCATCCCTTACAGGGTAAGATGCATTGGTTTGTTTCAGCATAAATAAAACACGAGCTTTTGAATTCGGCACAGTTTAGCTCCTGACACAAAACTACACCACAATAACGTAGTGTGTTGCCTGAAGGTGTCTTTACACCTCCACGGGAGACGGAGTGTCTGGGTAAAACACATACGAAGAGGCAAACTTCTACCAACCTCTTTCCTTGCTCATCTGTGTAATTAAATGGGTGTTCTGGCCTCTCCTCACACAACGAACTATTAGAAAGAGCTGCAAAATGAGAAAGTCAACACGGCTGGCTCTTGGGTCACTGCTTTCAATTTTACTTAAAATTCTAATTCTCCGTGCAATTCCCCTTCACTGCTGTTACACCTTATTCTCTACTCAAGACAATGTGCAGAGGAACAGCAGAGACCCCATTCACCATGCTAAAATCTTAAACAACTAGAAAGCAAACCTACCAAAGTTCAGATTAGTTACACAGACTTATAAAATATCTATCTTTTACTTTCCCTCCCTTTCCCAAATACTTGGCACCTGACCTGCAACTTGTGATCAAAGTTTTCCTTCTAAGTTCTGCCAGAATTAATTTAAAAGAGCTTAAAGCAAACAATATATAGAAAAAAGAAAACCTTCAATTTTACGTTACTGGAAGAGGTTGAGGCTTGAATGCCATCTTGAGACATGGACAACAAGTGAAGAAAGGCACTCATAACTATGGCTGGTCTCACTCCATTTCCAAGGAATACCCATTTTCTGGTGTTCAGAACATTCATAGCCACACAAAAGGACAGAGGATGAATGGAAAAATCAGTATTTCAGGCATGAACTTCTTGGACCTGAGAGTCAACAGCAGATGTAGCAACCTTAGCACAGAATTTACAGGGAAATACAACACAAAAATAAGTTCTGGGTTTCCAGGGCAGAAAGGAGAATAAGCATGAGAACAGGTATGCAAATTAGAGAGGAAAAGAGACTTTTTTTTCCCCATTCATATCTTTCTCAGCTTTTGTACCTCAGCTGCAGTTCCTAAAGTGATTCCACAAAGTTCCAATATATCTGATGCAGAATGCACCAGATAAAGAACAATACAGCAGTATTAACTAAATTACTGAAGAACAGCAATTCATTTGCTTTAAAAAGCAAAGTCAGAAAGCTTGGCATGCAAAATAAACTTATATCCTCTATCCTCCAAAATATGAAAACACTAAGTATAGTGTTAAAAAAACATGGAAAACAAGGTGACATGCAGAAAAGACACTGAGGTGGCTGAAATACCTAAATATAATGTATTTTCTGTTTCTATTCCTCTGGCTCTATGCACAGCTTAACAATAAATCCAGTATGGTTCAATTTAAAGATACAAAGTTCTGCTTTCTGAGTGTTCATCATTAGCATCTTAGTGTGGGTGAACAGTGGAATTTGTGGCAGAGTTCAGAGGCTTTACAGTGCACTTTGCAGAGTTGTGTTATGACAAAGAACCCAGCCTTCTGTAAGACTCTGAGCTCCTACAGCCTTGGACATCTGTGGGTTTTTCCACCTGTAAAATTCACCCAGTGCACACTCGTTTATTTAAAATACATTGCGAGTCCTGAAAAAAAGCCTTGAAAATGCTCCAGGTCAATGCCTGTGTTTTATCAGAGCTCTGGGAAAAAACCAAAAAAACAGCGTACAAGAAATCAGTAGCAATTTTTTTCTTCTCACGTATCATATGATTAGTCTGCTTAATCATGTCTGATCTTTACCCACCTTCCCTGTGCAACACATACTCTCAAATGCAACAAGAAGTCCTTGGTACTCAAAATGAAGCAGGAAAGCCAGAGGAATACTGCATGTGAAAACACAGATTTAGGATGACTAAAGAGTAATTAATAAAAAATAACAACTACAATAGTCTAACTTTTCTGTTCATTTTACAACACAGTGACAGCCACAGATGCTCCCACTAATTTCAAGAGCCAGAAAGAAAGGAAATATTGTTGTTTGGAGATAATGGTGTCTCCAATTCCACCCCTCTCCTCACAGATATCGGGAAGATGAGGGAATCATGAGACACTGTATGCAAAATCAGGCATCAGACAAACACAAGAGTTAAGCTAATGCAATCTTTGTTAACAATCCTTAACAGGTTGACAGCTATTGCCAACATCATTTTACTTTCAATCTTAATTTGAACTACCTGCTCAGAGGACAAAACTCTAATTTTAGGCTCTTGTAATCAGTAAACTCCCCATCCCAGAAACAAGCAGCCGGTCCTGGGAAACTGCAGTTTATAAAAGAAATGCTGACACTGCCTTAGCCAGCCCAGCACAGGAATGTTGCTGGAATGAATTAACTATGAACAGTTGGTTCATCCACACGCCACAGCTGACGCTCCCCCAGCATCAGCCCCATCTCTGCGCTGTGCAGCCGGGACCGGCAGGACACAGCACAGGCTGGAGGCTGGGAAAAAGGCAGCGCAGCCAGCAGCTAAATAAATTCTGGGGATGATGCTCTACGTACTGCTGGAGTTTCTCTCTTGTTAGGATTCAAACACAAACAGGGAGTTATGCTCACCAGACAACCAGAGCACTTTAAAAATACACTGTGAAAGAACTGAGAAAAAAGGAGTTACATTCGGTGTGTGCTACTAAACACTGCCTGCACATGAGGCTGGAAATTGGAAGGAAATCCCTATGCCAAGCTCCATTTGTAATTTGTTTACTGTGTACACAAAAATAAGTTTGCTCAGGTCCTTGACCTTTTAAGTAGAGGCCTTTAAAAAGTATACAGCATTTCTGCAAGTCAATCAGCAGTGGGCAGCTTCTGTAATTACACGTTCTCTAAGTAGCCAAAAGTCTCAGAAATCCTACTGAGTTGCGCTTTAACAAAACCTGTAAGTTGAACAAAATCTGAAATACAGATCAAGCCATACCTGTATGCCCTACCTGTTCTCCAGCTTGTATTCAAGAAATAAACACAGTCTTTTTCCTCTGCAAACGTCTCACATGATCTTTTCCCTTCTCCAAACCTCTCCTGAATACTTTTTCTACTTCTCCTCCTCCCCCCCAAAATATCTTAATCAGGCAAATCTACACAGAGACAAACCACCAAGTTTGCTTCCAGTAGTTCGATATCGACTTAATTTGTGCTGATAAATGTTTTTAAACCAACTTAACACAATCTGTTTATATTTAATTTTCACCCCTGACACAACCAGTACTTAAAAATTATCTACTGGGGACGTTTCAACTGAAAGAAACACTTCCTTGACAACAAGAAGGAAAAAAAGCACAAAACCCACCGAGGTTACGGTACATAAATCAAACAAAGATGCCTACACGCAACGAAGTGCCACATTTTAGGATCCACCTGGAATCGACAGGCAACAACCGACACCCCGCGACACGGAGAGGGAAAGCGGGTACCCGGCCGGTCCCTCCGCGTCAGCCCCGCGGAGCCCCGCGCCGCCCGGGATAGGACGCGGGGGAAAAGCCGGCGGCTCCGGGACACGCTCGACGGGGTCCCGGGGACACTGACGCGGTTCGAGGCGGGTCCCCGCTGTCCCCCACACCCGCAGCTGGCGAGCTGGAGAGGACGGACCGGGCCCGGCGCCCCAAGCCTGCCCCAGGACTCGGCCCGGCCCTGCGGGACCCGGGGCGGTCTCACGGCCCCGCTCCCGCGGAAGCCGCGGCCGTGCCCGGCAGGGGGGAGGGGGAGGCACCGCGCCGGGTGGGAGACACGGCCCCGGAGGCGAGGGAGGGACCCAGCGGCAGCGGAGCGCAGGACGGCCCCCAGCTCCCGCACAGCGGGAGGGAGCGGCGGCGGGGCAGCGCCGCGGGAGCGCAGCGGGGACGGGGCAGACGCACCCCCGCGGCAGCGCGAGCCGCACCTACCCCGGCCGCCGCCGCCGCTCCCGGTGCCGGGCCTGGGCCGCCGCCGCCTCCCCACGTGACCGGGCGGAGGGGCGGCCCCGCCGGTCCTTCCGGGCGCGGCTCTTCCGGCGGGCGGACAATGCGGTTCCGAGTCGCGGTGCTGGGCTGCGGTGGCGCCTGTAGGTCCCGGCGGGCCGGCGGGGCGCGGGCGGCGGCCCCGGAGCGCGGCGCGGAGCGGCCCGTGGCTCCCGCTGCCCCCGCGGGCCGCGCTCGGAGGGCGGCCCGGCCCGGCCGGGGGCGCGGCGGGGCGCGGGGCCGCCCGGGGGGCGCGGCGGGCGGCCGGGCCCGGCCCGGCGCTGGGGCGGCGGCTCACGGCGGGTCTCCTCCCCTCTCTAGGTCCGTAGCCGGAGGCAGGAGCGGCCGCGGGTGCCAGCACGGGGACGCGGCCCGGCGCTACAGGTACCTGCCCCTTCCCTCCCGCGGGGCCGGGCCTGGCGCGGATAGCGGCTTTCCCCGCTCCCGCAAAGGGCATCGCGTTAACGTTGTTTTGGGAAGCTGCGCAGTCTCCCGGCTGAGCTGTGCTGGAATATCCTTTTCCCGGACCCCGGAAAGTAGATGTGAGGAGCCGGTGCCATCCGCGGTCGGTAAAGGCCGAGGAAGCACGTGCTTCCAGCGGGGAGCCATGCACGCCCGACGGGAGCTTCCTTGGTCTGCTACCCTCCCGAGACAGAGGGTTTGGGGTTCATTTGATGCTCTTTTGTCTTGTAGATCAGTAGTAGTGGAAATTGAATGTGTGCCAAAGCAAGTCACAACTTTTCGATCTGCAGTTTCTTACGATATGGCTCTTGTAATCTGCCAGCGATAGGCTGAATGGCTGGAGTAGCTGTGCTTAACAGCAGAGTATAACCATAGCGTGGGTGCTTTAACTGCATTCATATTGTATGAATTCCCAAGGTGGAAAAAACAGACTCACAACTGGGCTTCCCTCATCACTTTCCAGAGAAAACACAAAAAGAAACAATTTCATAACGCCTAAAATACACTGAAGATATACCAGGATGATCTGTTGCTGTCATTTATATTTGACAAAGGCTGTCGCCTCTTAAAATTAAACTTTCAGCCCTAGAAATGGGGGTGAGTCAGGCAGCACTGATGGTGACTGAGAGACTGGTGGCTCTGCTTTCTGCAGATTTAGCAGAACCGGTTTTACTGCAGAATGATGCTCCCCCTGCTTCCAAACTTTCCACGGTCCCTGGTTTTTGAAGGCTTCTGAAATCCTTCCCTAATTTTTGCATGCTATACATTGGAAGATATGCTTGATGGGTGTGATCAGTGAGGAAGTCGTGTCTCCAAATGCTGTCTGAGCTGCAAACTGAAAAACCCTGATTATTGACTGATGCTTCCAAAAATATTCTTTGAACGGTTGTCTTGTGTGTTCATTCATTTCACTGGGCACGATGCCATTCCTGTGTGTACACCCAGCTGACACTTCATGCCCCAAGAGAGCAGTATCTGCTTTTATCTATAAACTTCAAAACTTCCTTTCTAGCTTTATGTGGTGTTTGTAATAGTTGGGAGGTGTAAGTTTTGCTTTGTTTTGTAATTTTATCTAACCAAATCTTGCATCATTTAGTCTCCTGTTATTTCTTCACTTCCTGCAATCCCAGTGCTCTGGCAGGATTGTGTGAACAGTGGTTCATCCAGAATCAGTGTAGTCTTACAAATTCTTAAAGCAACTGTTGAAAGACAAAAGAACAGTACTTGGTTTATGGAAGATCCACTGTTCTTCATTCCAAGTACTATCAAAACAAGAACAAACTTTCTAGAGAAGTGATCTTCCAAAGAAAAAGGCAAAAAGCAAGGCTTCCTTTATTCCCCAGGTATTCAAACCAGGGAGCCTAGTGGAGGCCATTCTGAAGATTTTTTTCTGTAATCTTAGGAAAAGCCAAAACAACCCACAGCAAAGCAACATCTAATGTGTTAAACCCAGTGCTGCAAAACCCAAAGCTTGCTAAAAATACACGGTTTCCCTTTACATCCTAACTCTTTAGGATATTGCTTCGGGAGAATTTCTGTCATAGCACCTCTATATTCAGGCTTTGTTAAATTAAAAAAAGGTTAAAGGTATTGTAAGGGGAGATGTAAACTTGATTTTGTTTTTACTTGTAATGGACTTCAATGTGTATGTAGGATAAAACATAACAGCTGATAAACACCCACTTTATATTATTACTTTAAACCTTTCTAACCTGCCTTTTAGAAAACAAAAAGTTCTCATAGTTTGTTTTTTTTTCTGCTGCTTTTCCTTAGGTGTGCCAAAATGTCAGAAAGATCAGATATTCTTCATTTCAAGTTTGACAACTATGGCGATTCAATGTTACAGAAAATGAACAAACTGAGGGAAGAAAACAAATTTTGTGATGTCGTGGTCCATATAGATGATGTTGAAGTTCACGGGCATAAAATTGTCTTTGCTGCTGGCTCTCCTTTTTTAAGAGATCAGTTTTTACTGAACGACTCCAGAGATGTAAAAATCTCTATCCTGCAAAGTTCGGAAGTGGGGAGGCAGCTGCTCCTCTCCTGCTACAGTGGCACTCTGGAGTTCCCTGAAATGGAGCTGGTGAACTACCTGACTGCTGCAAGCTTTCTGCAGATGAGCCACATTGTGGAACGGTGCACCCAGGCCCTGTGGAAGTTCATCAAACCCAAGCAGCCACTGGAGAGCAAAGAGTGCGAACAGCAAAGTGACTCTTCTGAGCTGAAGGAGCATCAGGGAGATGACGACTCTCTGCAGCAAGACTCACCTTGTATTCAGCCTTCGGAAGACAGCATGGACATGGAGGATAGTGACATTCAGATCATCAAGGTGGAGTCCATCGGGGAGGTAACAGAAGTTAGGAATAAGAAGGATCAGAACCAGTTTATTTCATCTGAACAAAGTGCACTGCATTCGTCAGAGCCTCAACACTTTCTTATCAACTCCACTGTTGAGAACAGAGCAAGTGAAATAGAGCAAAACCACCTGCACAACTATGCCCTTTCATATGCTGGCAGCGATAACATCATTCTGGCCTCTAAAGATATGTTTGGGCCTAACAACCGAGGGATAGACAAAGGCCTCCAGTGGCACCATCAGTGTCCAAAGTGCACAAGAGTATTTCGGCATCTGGAAAACTATGCTAATCACTTAAAGATGCATAAACTATTTATGTGTCTGCTCTGTGGCAAGACGTTCACTCAGAAGGGCAATCTCCACCGGCACATGAGAGTGCATGCAGGCATCAAACCATTCCAATGTAAGATCTGTGGGAAAACGTTCTCTCAGAAATGTTCCTTACAGGACCACCTCAACCTGCACAGTGGGGACAAGCCCCATAAGTGTAACTACTGTGACATGGTCTTTGCGCATAAGCCTGTTCTGAGGAAACACCTTAAACAGCTGCATGGTAAAAATAGCTTTGACAATGCCAATGAAAGAAACGTGCAAGACATAACGGTGGACTTCGATTCATTCACATGTAGCGCTGCTACAGACAGTAAAGTCTGTCAGCAGGCTGATGCCAGCCAGGTACTGGATGCAGGGAAGCTGCCTCAGGCTGTGCTCAGTTTAAGAAACGATAGTACCTGCGTCAATTAAGCAATCAAAACCTGCACTGTGTAGGGATTGTGACTGAGAGGAGCAAACCGCTGGTTTGGCTTCTTCCCTAAACTAGTGGTGTGCCCCAAAAGGCTACAGATGGTTGGATTGCAAAACCTGGCAGGTCTTCAGCCATCACTCTTAGTCTTACTCGATATTTTCTGTGAATAGCAATCCTCCTTCAGGTTTCTGTCTGTGTCTCTACTGTGGATTAAGGGGTTAATTGTTTCATTTCTCTCTGATTAGGAGACTCAAGACTAACACCTTTTGAAAGACTGTTGCTGTGGGCTGCAAGTAAACCATCTGCTGTACAGTTAGAGGCCTCTGTGTCTGGGCAGATGGAGGAAAGCAAAGAGGACAAGTGTGTGAGATAACCTGATATTTTTTTTAAAAAGCACTGGATAACTGAAAACACTCCATATACTTAAATTTAAACTTACCTCTTAAAATTACCTTTCTCTGATCTTACCCCTAGACTCCTGAAGTTGAAATGAAGTATTTTTGTGTCACTTTTTTGCCCTGCCCTTTCTAAACTTATTTCAAGAAACTTCTGCTGCCAATCAGTGCTCTCTTAAAAACTCTCAGGGTTTTTAACCTCAACATGCATTATGAAAAGATGAAACCCTAAATGATTTGGCAGGGTTAGCTGATCATTGCATAGAGCTGTTCAAACTGAGGATAAATTGCAGCTCTGGAATGTGAGAAGCTGGTGCCTGGAGTGCAAATAAGACCTGTATACCTGGCATACCTGGGATTTTTAAAGGGCACTTACCAGTGCATGTACTGAGACAAGCTAAACACTTCAAAGCTAAAAATTATCCTCTATCTTCCGTAAGTTTTGCATCAAAAACCACAACAGCTGTTGGTTTAGAGCAAAGCTGGAGTGGAGAAATACTGCTTTTTGACACTGTGAAAAGAATATTTTTAAAGCTGCAATGTATAAGAACTCCATGATTTTTTTTTTTTGCCTTTTTCCTCCTTAGTTCTTTTATGTCTCTCCTTGATGTCTAACAAGGGCCACATGTCACTTAACTCTAAACAAAAATACCTGCTATAAGAACTTAACATAAAGTTTTTTGATTTCTTGAACTTTTTTGAAGTGACCATTAGTGTTTTACAGATGCTAGGATGAGGTATAGGTAGCACAATTTCTATAGGTTAATATGTCAGCTATTGACTGTACTCAGCAATACCTCTTGTATACCGCCTTAAACATCAAATGTAGCGGGAATGGCATGTTTATTGGGATTCTGGGATTATACCAGATTGCTTCTCAAAAGTGCTGTGGAATTATCCGCATCCCAGTCAGGCTGAAAGAAGCTTAATTTATCTGAGGCACACCATTCCCAGTAGACCAGCACTCTTAGTACTGAAGTGTAGCATAGACTAATAATCAAACAGCTGATCCTCAGCAGAGAACTGCTGTTGGCGTTTGGAGTAAGGATTTCTTCCAATGCAACTCTTTTCCACAAGGTTTGCCGTGAGGCTGAGATTATGCTTCCTACCTAAACGTAGTACTGTTGGTGTGTTTGAATGAGGGGTGGGGGTGAAAGGCTGCTATTGTATGGTTAAAAATGTTAAACAGGTATGACCAAAGGTGTGTTAGAACAACAAGTGTTGTGTATGTCATTATCAAAAGTTGGTCTTGCTCTTCAGTTCTGTGTGTGTAGAAGTCAGGATTTCCTTATGCAGACATTACACTGATGGATGTTAAAACATGTTAATGTTGCAGAATGCTTTCAGAAATCCACATACTTTGAAGTAGAAAAGGAAGGTGATTCTGTGAATCCGTTTTTGCAATTGAGTTCTTGAACTACTGTACTTGACTGTTACATGAACTCTTACATGGACAGCTATGAAGTAAGCAATGGAAATTACATCAGGGCATTGATCTTTCAAGTTGTAGCAAATATATTTAGGCCTAAAGTCTAACTATCTGAAACTTTTTAAAATTATTGTTCAGGTTCCTGGGGTAGAAGATAGGTTTGCATGGGAAGAACTGTTTTTCCTCTTGAAGCCACCCACTTACAGAGTTGTTTTGAACTAAATTTGACCGTGACAGTTGCATCTGACACTTGCATTCTGTCTTCAGGCAGAACCTTCTGTATTGTTCAAACATTTTGATAATCTATTATTCACTAAATGGAAATAAGTTATAGTGCTATGTCAAAATGAAGATAGACATGGAGAACAAGAGCTTGCAGAGCCAGGTCGACGTGCTGTAAGGTACTAGTGAACAATCCAAGGCAATATGGACACGAAAAAGAAAATGGTCTTCTGCCACAGAAAGGAATAAAACTGCACAAATGCTAGAAAACATGGCAGCAAAATGGACAGTATTGAAAGTTTTGTCTATCTGGAAAGTTTTGGTTTTTTGTGGAATTATGAAGCTGTAATGTCACTGTAAGGAGAATACAGCTTGTTGAAGTAGCTATGGGTGACTTGAAGCTGATACGAAGACAAGGGGTTTCCTAAGAAACTAAAAACATTATTTGGTCGAGGTACTTAGGTGTTGAGTCCACCCTGTGCTGTGGTGATTTGGACGTCTGAGAAGGCCAAGACTGCTGGGCTGTTCAGTTAAAGGCTGGTGTGGTTGTTTGGTGAGAGCACGGCACAAAGAAATAGGAAAAAACAGAAATGCAGAAGACTTTCTTCACTGAAAATGGACACGTCTGTTGGATGAAAAGTGACTTCTACTAATGTCTGTGCTTTTGGCTTGGCAAAAGGGTGCAGACAAAAAGATTTATGCAGGAGATGGCTGCGTGACTCCAGAAACACTGGAGCTCTAAGGGCAATACGCCGATGCAAAGTGCACTGGTGGTAGAGTTCATCTAAAATTTGCCCCTATATGGAAAGACAAGTGAAGAGTATAGAAGAGGTATTAGAAAAGCAAAATCTGGCTAATGCTGCTTCTCTGAATTACAGATTAAAATGGAGTGAGAATTATGATAAATGGAATATGCAGAGGCAGCTTGATTATAGAATAAGATGAACTTAATTGTCCATGTATGTGAAATGTTGTCTTCATTGCAATGTCCCGAGTAGTGAAAGATTAGATCCATTGGTTGTTGCTACTGATGCTGCATATTCAGATGAGGACTATGGCAGTTATCATAATCTGTGTGTTACTGTGTAGAATACCATTTGCTGGTAAGTGGATAGTCTCACAACTTAATGTGCTGTACAACTTCCTACATATCCTAAAAGTAACTGAAGTCTATTACAAAAGTATTTTAATAACTCCTCAATATATTAGGATTTTTTTTTATGTTGGCATTTTATTTATTTATATTATATAGAAGAAGGAATTCTTAGAATTTAGGTTTGCCAGAGGTTTGGGCTCACCACTTCTCTGAGTGATGGTAGCTTGTGTGGCACGTGTTCCTGCAGCACATGCTCCAGCTGTACAGCCTGCTGCATAGATCAGGGATGAGTCTTTCCTTAATTTATTTTTTTTTTTAGAAGACATGCTTTGCAAGTTAGTAACTGATAAATTTGAAGTGTCAGTCTTTTTCTCCCCTAGATTTTTGGCAAAACTTAGCTGCCGCTGAACTTCTGTTAAAATAATGTCGAGATTAATTGTGTGGGGCTGATTTGGTTTTGGAGTCATTGGGAGGAATAAAAGTGAGGAGGGAGAATCAAAATGTGATACAAACTGAAACTGTTGAGAGAATTCTAAAGTCACGTTAAATGTTAATTTTTAAAAACAAAGAGGGGGACATAGTGGTGCCTCCCGACTTGGTAAGGGGTGAGAAGGCAGGACGGACGCTTTTCCTTTGAGATTGTATAATCGATGGACTGAGCATTAGCTACCTCTTCACTGACTGGGCAAAAGTCTTACACTACGTGTGATAACCAAAGCAGGCGGGTCGGCGGCTGCCGGGCGATGTCCCGTGGCCGTGAAGAAGCCAGCAGCTCGTCCCGGTGGCGTTCGGGGCGGCGATTCGCCGTTCCCCCGGCGAGTCCCGGCTGATGGCGAGGAGGAGCCCCGGTAGCCGCTCCCCGGGATGCCTTACGGGGGCGGACACGTCGCTACCTCTACCGAACGGTGGGCGAGGCGCGCCCCGGTGCCGGTGCGGTTTCCCCCAGCGGCAGCCGCTGTAGCAGTGCCAAGTCTTTTAATAAACGTGCTGCTAACTCTGTCTGCCGCCGCCTCTCATTTCCACCGCGGTCACGGCGCACCGGGGGCGGGCGGGCGGAAGGGGCGGGCGGGGAAGCGGTTCCGGGGCGCTGCGGCACCGGCGGCAGAGCGGCACCGGCTGCGGGGAGCGGCCGGGGAGCGGGGCGGAGCGGGAGCGCGGCCGGCGGCCCGGGAGCCCCGGGACAGCGGGTCCTGCCGGCGGCGGGGGTGGGCTGCGCCCGGCGAGACGCTCCGGCGGTGCCCGCGGGTCCCGCCATGGCGGCGGACTCGGAGGTGCTGCACTTCCAGTTCGAGCAGCAGGGCGATGCCGTGCTGCAAAAGATGAACCTCCTGCGGCAGCAGAACCTCTTCTGCGACGTGTCCATCTACATCAACGACACGGAGTTCCAGGGGCACAAGGTGATCTTCGCCGCCTGCTCCACCTTCATGCGGGATCAGTTCCTGCTCAACCAGTCCAGGCAGGTGCGGATCACCATCCTGCAGAGCGCCGAGGTGGGCAGGAAGCTGTTGCTGTCCTGCTACACGGGCGCGCTGGAAGTCAAGAAGAAGGAGCTGTTGAAGTACCTGACGGCCGCGAGTTACCTGCAGATGGTTCACATTGTGGAGAAGTGCACCGAGGCTTTGTCCAAGTACTTGGAGATCGACGCTTCCATGGAGAGCGGTGCCCAGGCTGCTGAGGGGTGCCACTCCTCGGATGCTGAACTGAGGAGCGGGGACGAGGTGTTAGATAAAGATTGTGAAATAATTGAGATCTCTGAAGACAGCCCAGAGAATGAAGAATACCCCGTGAAACAGGAGGATGGGGATGGCCCACACCCTGCAGCACAGAGCTTGGTGTCAGAAAGGAAGGACACAAAATCCCCAGAAATATCAACAGTAGAAATCGGGTATAAGGATGATGAAATCTGTGTCTTCAGAATGGATTCCATGAGCGTTGCGAATGTAGAAAATGATCATTTTCCTCAGCCTTGCACTTCCTCTAAAACAAATTTATATTTCCCAGAAACCCAGCACTCCTTGATAAACTCTACAGTTGAAAGCAGGAATACAGAAATGTCAGGAAATCACTTTCAGACTTTTGTTGGTGACAATCCAGAAGGAACTTCTAGTGGGGTGAACGGGTTCCAGAGCCTGGAGGATTCTGGCAGCTCATGGCGGCACCAGTGTCCAAAGTGTCCGAGGGGCTTTCTGCACCTCGAGAACTATCTCAGACATTTGAAAATGCACAAACTCTTCCTGTGTTTGCAATGTGGCAAAACATTTACGCAAAAAAAGAATCTCAACAGGCACATCCGGGGGCACATGGGGATCCGGCCCTTCCAGTGCATGGTGTGCTTGAAGACCTTCACTGCCAAGAGCACGCTCCAGGATCACCTCAACATCCACAGCGGGGACAGGCCCTACAAGTGCCACTGCTGTGACATGGACTTTAAACACAAGTCTGCTCTTAAAAAGCATTTGACTTCTGTTCATGGAAGGAGCAGCAGCGAAAAGCCAAACCTGAACACTATTACGAAAGTTAAAATAGACTATGATTGATAGCTGGGCAATTGTGGAGTCAGACTCCACAAAAAGCTCCTGGCTAGTGAAATTCTAGATGCAATTCCAGTTCCAGATCCCCGTGTAATGGAGAGAAGCACAAACAGGTGGCTGGTGATCCAAGACAGGCCTTGGAGCAGGAAACCTGCCTGTTCCGTTAAGCTTGCTGTTGCTGTCAGTGAAAAAAGGCGTTTCCTAGTTGAAAGTAAACTGCACAATACGGGAAATTATTTCATGCTTCTATTATACTGAGCATGTCCTGGTCCCCCAATGATGTTTTATATTCCTTGTTTCAAGGGCAGGCACTGCTGACATTCAGACTATTACTGATACTGCAATAAGCTGAAGCCTGAGCCATGGTGTTGGTGAAAACAGCTGAGGGATGGGGGTGTTTGTATTTATTCAGTGAGTCAGTTGTTCCCATCCAGTTTCTGGATCATTCATGGTGAAATCATCTCCTTCTTCCTTGCCCAAACTTCACTAGATCTTCCAACAGAAAGAAGGTGTGTTTTCATACTCAAGTCTGTGATGTTTTAAGGACACACAACAAACGAAAACTAATCAAGGAAGCTTTCAAATTGCCTCTGACAAATAGAGAATTGGTAAAAGAGAAAGAAACAAGCAGTATTGCCTTGCAGTTTATTTGTAACTGGACAGTCCCATGAAAAGGACTTGCTTTTAGTTTTATCAAGTTCTGAATTTTTATAAACTTCTTTCTTCTAATAGTGGGATTTTTTTCTGTCATACCAATGTATTTGATAAGTTTAGTTCTGTATGTTGCATCATAACATTTGCCTTCATTTTTTTACAGATCTTAGCTATATGCACTCGTGAAATTCATCTGTGTGCTGTTGGGTAATCACAGTTTCAAGGCTAATTTTGAAAAACAGGCATTTCTCTCTGACTAGCAGTGGCTTAGACATAGAGCTCTCCTACTCTGATTCTGTGACACGGTAACACAGTAATGATGTGTGATTGCAGAAGTGTGTTTGTGCTTTGTCAAAGGTCATTTTAGTTTCATCACGAGCATCAAGAGCCCTGTGATGCAAAGTCTGTGTCTTTGGCTGGTACATGTTTCTTCCACTTAATGTGATATGAATAAAGAGTCATTTCAGTTGTTAATATGTGATAATAGTACTTACAATTAGCAAAAAGCAGTAGTTCTTACTCTGTCTGTATCACACTTTCCTTCAAGTTTCAGAAGTGCTGTTCCAAGTTCTTGCTCTGAGTCCAGAAGTCTGGCCCAAATGCTTCAGAATCTGGCTGGCTCTAAAATTCAAGACAATAGTTTTTATTGTCAGTTCACTTTCCTTCCCTGTGTCTGTGAGTGCATCAGCCCATTTGGGGTTTTATTGATCAGCTAGGTTAGGGGTTGGGTGTGTACAATGTCTACTGTGCACTTTCCTGTTACTACTTGTTACATGGTCAGGTGTATGTGTGGGTATTTCCCTCATGAGCACTTCCCTGTGTGCCAAAGGGGAAACAGGCTGATCTTTTGAAGTGTATCTTCTGTGGGAGCAGGTTCCGAGCTATTTTGGTCATGCATGTAAACATGAGAGGGAGTTGTGTTGTGTGACAGGCCACCAGCATGTTCTGTTCAGTGGCTGCAGTGTCTCAGTAAGCTTTGTGAACAAACCCCGGTCTTGTGCACATGTTCACATTAGAGGTGTTTCCTCTCCCCTCTCCGTACATGTAACCATGTCCTGTCATAACACAATAAACGAAATGCAAATAAGGCATTGTGTCAGATATACATCTCGTTTTTTCTGATCACAGTTAATAATTCTGTGCATACCTTAACAGTTAGTATTTTGGCTTGCAAGCCAAACCAACAAGATGCTGTAAACAAAACACGGTGTTCCAGTGGCGGTCATTTAGTAACGCGTTTTTCTGTCCTTCAGACGGCTCTGTCTGGCCCACTTGTGCCATGAATTTTTTCCCCTCAGGAGTCACAGCCCTGCACCGCCGTGACCTTGGCTATGGCTGTGTTATCTCTGCGTGACCGGAGAAGCGGGTGCAGCTGCCGGGTGTTGCTCCAGGGGCTGCCGTGGTGGGGCAGCAGCGCCAGCGCTCCCCTCACCTCGCTGGGCCCCGCCGGCCTGAGGCGGCTCCGGGACAACTGATGTGCGCCAGAGCGCGCCTCCAATCCTCTCTTCCTCCTCACCGCCAGCAGTAATAAAGACATCAATTGCAATATAGAACAACAGTAAATAAGTAAATAAACACTAGCGGCGAAAGTTATCAATTAAAATTTAAAAGGACAATAAATAATCGACGCCAGAGGGCAACGCTGCGCACCGAGGAACCGCTGAGGCGGCTCTCACCGAAGCGCGCCACAAGAGGGCGCTGCCGGCGCCGGCCGCCACTCTTTCACGTCGTCTCTATGACCCCCGCTTCCCCCTGGCGGCGGGGCCCTTGCGACGGGCGCATCTGTACCGCCGTCTCTATGGTAACTCCCTCCCTCCCCCGCTCCCTCCGCGCGGTCACGTGCGGCGGGCGGCGCGCGGGTCTCGCGAGAGCGGCGTCGCGGGGCGTGGCGGCGGTGCCGCTGTCAGCGCGATGAGGCGGCGCCGCCGGGGCTCCCGCCGCTGCCTCCGCCGGGCCGCGCGCCCGCCCCATGGCGCGTGAGGCCGGCACCGCCCGACCGCGCTCCGGCCGCCGCCCCCGCCCCGCAGGTACGGACCGCACCGCACGGGTCGGACCGGGCTGGGCGGGGGCGGCCGCCGCGGGGGACGCGCTGACCCGCCGGGGCCCCGCCCGCCCCCCCCCCCTCCCCCCCATCACCCACCCCGGTCCTTCCTCTGCCTCCCGGCGCTGCGGGAGCCGGGCGGGAGCGGCGTCGGGCTGAGCCCGTCCAGTGCGGCCCATCGGGGGCCTCAAGGCTGTCGGCGCCCGGCGGGCCCCGCCAAGGCCTCGGAGCCGGCCCGGGGACCCGGGCAGCCATTTGGTGGCGGCTCCGAAATGACGGCGGGAGCAGGGCCGGGCAACGGGAGCGGGAGCGGGCAGCCAGGGCCGGGCCCAGGAGCGGGAGCCGGGCCGGGCCCGGGGACAGGAGCCAGGCCCAGGAACGGGAGCCCGGGCCGGGCCTTGGAGCGGCAGCCGGGCCTGGTGCGGGAGCGGGGCCGGGCTCGGGTGCGGCTGACAGCGGCCTGCGGACGGGGCGAAGCTGCGGGGGGACCCGCGGGGCCCCCTCGCGTTCCCGGCACCGGCGAACGGAGGCAAGAGCTTCTGGTCCCCTCCCCGGCAGCCCCTTGGGGAGCCGCAGCACCGGGCGGTCCGCGCTGAGGTGCCCCCTGGCACCGGGGAGAATCGCACCGGAGCCATGAGTATTCCCACTCTGGAATACTCATGGAGCTGTGCGTTAGGGTAATGGTGGAGGAGAGTCGTGGTGGGAGACAGACCCTAGGACTGCACCCACCGTGTCATGTTTTAAATGTCTTAAACAAAGCCAAAACAACTGAACAGGAAAAGCATGTCCCGTTTCTGCTGATGCTCGAGGTGCACGGAGGGTTTCCAGTTAAGTGTAGGAGTCAGCACAAAGCACAGGAAGGGCAGCAGAGTGGTGGGAGAGTGATGAGTTTTCAGTTCATTGAGGGTTCAGATGGGAATGGTATGGATCTGTAACGAGAGAAAATAATGACAAAGTTTAGACAGGCAACCAGGACAACTCCTGATCTAGGCCTGTTTCACTTCCACGCAAGCTTAGGATTTTGTTTGGGTTTAATTGTAGTTCCTGTAGCTTCTCCTGTGGTTGTTCTCTCACGACCATTATAGCTACATCATCATAATGAACCCAAAATTAAAAACAGTCCTTTGGGTTACAAGGGTGTAAATTTGCAATTGTGGCAGAAGAAATCTAATTTTAAGTGAGAACCGATCAATACAGCTGTAAGTCTTCTGAATCAAAATACTGTTCTTTGACCTTTGGTCTGTCCTAAACATCTGTGGAAATGATAGAAATTTAGACTTCTGTTGCTGGTATAAGTATTATTCCATGAAACACTGAATTCTTAATTTTGTAGTGAATCGCTTTCCCAAGACCTTCATGCCTTTTTAGTGAACTTTTTCTTGTTTGTGCTTTGTAAGCAAAGCTTTCCCCAAGAAAAGGTGGTTTTATTAACTTGTGTTTCTGTCTTGTTTGAGGTTGTGGCCATTTCTCTCAAAAATACTAAATTCCAACAGATTTTAGGGTCAGTGCTTTAGATATCTCAAAGTGAACTCGTAGTCATGAGTGTTGATCTCATTTATTTAAGGCTTTGTTGCTTTACAGTAAATAAAATATTTACAATATCCAGATGGTAATAGCTAGTAGCATTTGTTAGGAGTATGTTACATTTCACTTGGTGATATTTTATATACCTTTAATAGGATGAATGTACAGGGTCTCTGCTTGCTGACTGGACAACCCTAAGGAAAAAATATATATCCATGGGTATCTTAAGTCATTCTGTACAACCTTTAAAAAGGCTTTCCAGCTCCTCTGGAGCCCTCTGTTTTCTTGCCTACGTCTCAGAATAGAATTAGTATTTCATTAAAATTGCTTTTAAAATACTAGAATACAGAATTTCTCTTCTAAAAATGTATAGTTTAAACATGGAGGTCATGTTAAAAAAAAAAAAAAAAAGCTTGGAGAACTAAACCATACATGGAAGTCCTTATTCTCTGAAAATATTACTGAAGAGTAAGGAGTTCTACACTGTATCTCTTCATGAAGTAACTGTGTCCAAGTAGATCTGCTTAGAAGTGGATTCCCTTTCTCTGCATTCAGAGGCAGTTCAACTGATTTGAGTGGCAAAGAAAATTTTTCATTTATTTGCCCTTCAGTTAGTCCTGAAAAGTCAATACTTACAGAAGCTGAGTTGGTATCAGGCTGGTGGCGAGGACAGGCTCTCCTTCCAGGGACGCCTCTGAAACACAAGGAAAAACCCACAGTGGCATTACATAAGTATTTAGGAAACTTTTAAAATCTACTAACATGATTTGTGGTATCAGGGCTTGAGCAGGGAGGAGCAGGTGTGAATTGCTGAGGATACACTGACTCTGGTGTTGGTTTGGGGGGAGTTAACCCTGAACTGAGTGAACTTTGGCAGTCACGAGCTTAAATTTATATTGTACCCCTATTGATAGGAATTACTCTTCAGCCACATGTTTTAAGGAGGCAGAGGGCATTTAAGCCTTGATTTTTTTAAACCACATAACAAGAGACTCCTGTAGGCGTTTTTGCAAAACGTAGTCTGGGTACATGTACATGTTCAGATCTATACTTAGGACACAAGGAAATGGAATGAAGCTATCAGGGAAGTTCAGGTTGGACATTCGTAGAAGGCTCTTCCCCCAGAGGGTGGCCAGGCACTGGAACAGGCTCCCCAGGGAAGTGGTTGTGGCACCAAGTCTGCCAGAGCTCAAGGAGTGTCTGGACAATGCTCTTGGACGGGTGGTTTAGCGTCAGATACTCTTTCGAGAAGCACAGTTGGACACGATATGGCCCCTCCCACTTGAGATACTCTCTGATTCTTGTATGTCCCCAGGATTTCTGTTGGTGACTTTTCTGGAACTTGAATTGGGCTCCAGATACTCGCAAGAGCATTAATGTTCAGTGAAAGAATTGTGTTGAAATACTATATTTCATGGTCATTAAAGACTTTCCATATAGAGTTTTCACATGATGTAAAGAGATTTGCATGTGACAGATATTATGGAGTGTAGAAATAAGTAAGTCTGTTCTGTAAAGAGGATTTATTTTAATTTCAAGCCGTCATAGCTGAATGATGCAAAGCTGTTATGGGGATGGCCCTTCCCTAAGCCTTTAATGAAGCCAGTTTTTTAGATCTGTAGATGGTGGCTGTTGAAGAGAAATGAATAGAAGATTCTAGCCCTTCCAGAGAATACGTTAATACTGATAATTTGATTATGTGGATGTGTAAGTTTTTGACCCAGTCAGGATGCTTTCAGAACTACGTAACTTAGGAAGGAAAGCTTGAAAAAGCTGCCTCCTTGTACTGCAAACCAACCATTAATCTGCATAAATGAAAAATTTTAATGGAAATCACTTAGAAAAGGAAATACTGTGATCTCCGCAGTCAGCATTAAGAGCAAGTCAATATCAGGGACGCTTTAATTTAGTGATTAAAAATAAATTGAATTCTAAGATTTAGGCTTAAATCCACAGTAAGAGTGTAATTGAACCTCAGTTGTGAAAATGCCATATAATTTCACAAGTTTTCCAAGCGTTTCCTTCATCTGTAGAGAAGACTTCCCTTTGTTCAGCACTGACAAAATTATTCCATGTCTCATTCTCATCCAAGCTCTGCTTATTTGTCTTTGCCCGTGGCCCACAAGGGATCTGATGGAGTCAGCCTGAGCAGAGCAGAGCTGACGCTGTGGGGGAACTGAGTTAAGCCTTCAACCCTTTCTTTGATAAGGGGTGAAACTTGCCTATCTCGCATTTTGGCAAATGCCCTGACTGAGCAGTGTGGGAGAGGAACAGACTAACAGAAGAGCGTGATCACCTAAGCTTGGCTTCTTCAGAAAATAAGAGTTGAATTGTATTTATCATGTCCAGAGGTTATTGAGTAAGCATAATGATTTAGATTAGTTGTAGAGAATGTCTTGGGATTAGGTAGCTGTAAGTTAATACAAAATAAGAACATCTAAATCTTACAACTTCCATCAGTTGTAAGTGGTACAGCTGTTTGAGGAAGGGTTTGAGGTTTTGCCTGTCATCAGATATTCTAGTCTAAAATGAGAAAATCAGTCAGTTATCATTGTTACTCTGATCCATTGCAGCCATTACTGCAATAGGAAAATACTACTGTAGTAGAAACACAAAATTACTCAGCTGTACTGGTTTTTACGTTTCTCAGTTTGTCATCTGAAGTATTGCTTCTGGTAGTAATACTGTAAAACTAATTGTAATTCACTACGTAATGATCTTTTAAGTAGCAACTGCCATGACTTTTCAGACTGTTTCCTTGTATGTTTGGCCAGTTTCTGTATCTGCCATTTCTTTGGGATTTTTTTTGCAGGGTGCTTCTATTTTGACAGGGAACAGGAGCCCTGTGTGTGTGTAGAGATAGATAAAAGTCTGCCAGAATGAACAGACAGACCAAGGGTAATTGTTCTAATTGAGTGTACTGCCTGTTAAAAACAAAATCCAAAGGATTTCTAGTATACCTTCTTTCTTTTGCTCTCCTTCTTGTGTTTGCTCAGTTTAGAGCGCTGGAGCAATTTGTTCTTCAAGAGGACATCCCTGAAATACATTGTTTCTGACAAGGAGCAAGAATCTATTAAACATTGGCTTATGTTTTTTGTAGGAGTTGACATGGTAATTAGGAGACGTGCGATTGTTTTCCTACACACTGCGGTGCAAGAGTGGCAGGAGAGCTAGCAGGCTCAATAAAGTATGGAGATTCCTCCCTCTATGGCTGCTTGAAGTTTTGGGAGCCGAGAGCTTTTCCCAGCTGTTTGCTGACTTAATTAGATTTTTTTTCCTGTCAAGAAATCTGAAGGTCAACACATGCTTAGTAGAATCTGTCATTTGGGATGATTAAGCACCCAGAGATAGATCTTTAAAAACCGGTGGTGCACACTTGAAGAATCTGTTGTGTTCATTTCTATGCTGGTCAGGAAAACAACTGTATTTTAAAAGCTCATAAACAGAGAGGTGGTTTCTTGCAAGTCTCTGAAGTACCTGTGGAAACCGAACATGGGTATTGTCTCAGAGCAGAGATCCCTGCGTTTGAGATAATTAATGAGCAGTGTGGACATAGAGACTGTTTATTAGGAGCTCGTTAGTGACATACCAGCAGTTGTGCTCTCTGTGTACCAGCCTCTTCTTAAACTTTTCCCTGTGTGAGTCATGACGGTCACACACTTCCCAGAGTGGTCTAGTTTGTGCTGTTACCTGTGTCTTGCAGTCAGGTGAAAAAGCACCACTATCAGCCCTAGGTCAGCAGTTATGTTGGTATTGGTATCTTAATGTTTCTGGTAATGCTGCAAAAAGCTTTAAGGAAGGTGTTTACAGACAGGCTTTGCAGTTCTGTGCATCTCTCGTCCTGCTGTTTTGGAAGGGAAGCAGATGTGCTAAAGGAAATGGTGGGATTCTTAACAGAGGAATCTTTCTAGGCCTGTTGGCTCACTGTTTGGTTTTGCTCTTATTTGTTTTGCTTTTAAATTTCCTTGGTTAAAAAACAGATGTAGCAATAGCATGTTAAAGGTGACTGTGTTTGTTCATCCCTGCTAGAGCTTTGATTGTGCTTTGATAGAAGCCTGATGAAAATCTGATTTGTCCAATACATGGGAATTTTCTGGCTTATGTTGAAAGTATAACCTCAGCAGTTTGGTTTTGAGAGGTTCAACTTCCAGTTTGGTATGTTTTACTATGGGAATTCATTTGGGGCAAAAATTGCTGCATAATATTGAAAAGCTCACTGAGATAAGGACATCTTGTACAAGTATCCTGTTACTTAAAGGGCACTGAATGTTCATAGTACTAAATAGGATTTCTAAACAGATGGTCATAATTAACATAGACTCTTATCTGTGGATGTATTTTATTTGGTGTTCTAGTAATTCTTTCAATGGCCTGATACTTTAGCATTAATTAAACCATAGCACAGCCAACAATGGAATTGCAGTACGGAGTTTCTGAATTTGAGCACAGAGGGGAGATCTCAGCTTCCTCAGAACAATTACCTTTTTTTTTGTCATCAGAGTAAAAAAATAGAATGCTAAACATGTAATTAAAACATTTGTGTATTTGCATTTGTAACAAGCTTGTTCATAGCCTCGAAGTGACCGAACTGGTCTGTAGGTTGCCTAGAGAGCCAACACAGTGGCACATCACAGCCCAGGGTGGGGCTTGTTCCCTCTGGGGTGGAGCTCTGAGTGTAAATCGTGATGACGAGAGCTTGGATGAGAACGGTTTCGATGAACTTCTTAGGCCTGGTACCTTTTTCAGGAATGTGATTTATATAAAATATAAGAACAGTGTCCATAAAGCCATGTTTTCTTTGAAATACACTTATGTAAACAATTTGTTTGGTACTACGGCACAGAGTGAGATGTTTGAAGAAATGAGGAAGCCAACTGAAGTTATTGCTTGCCTTATCATAGGTTTTGTCCTAAATACCTGGATTTTACATACATCAAAGATTTTCTTGCTGTGAGTTCATGGACATAGTTATGTGTAAGGTGGAGACATGAAAAGCAAAATTGCACACAGCAATCTCTGCCCTTGAGTGCTCCAGTTCTTGCGAGAAAAGGTGAAAGTAACATGAGAGATCATAAAACTAAAAACTAGTCCCTCATTCTGTTAGTGTTTTCTTATGGTTCTTGATTTTTGTTAGTTGATTTGTGCTTTACAGAAAGAGAAAATGTGTTTTTAAAAAGGCAAAGCTGGGTTTAGGTTGTTGTCTGATTAAGTCTGAATAAGATCTGCAGGAGGAAGGCATTCACTTCATTTCAAATGAAAATAACATTTTAAACCACCCCACCTCCCCAGAAAAAAAGAAAACCAACCTTTAATGCCATTTATAATAAGTTAAACTCATGGTAGTCTGCATTAATTTAGTTCATGAGCCTTTTTTGGTACAGATGTTAAACTAACACAGAATTGGGGTTTTCGAGTACTTCAGCATAAGGATTTGGTTTTATTCTTTGTAATATTGAAATTTTGGTCTGTTTGTTTAATTAAAAATTATTCTAAATTGCCAGAAAGCATGTTTTAAATACTCTGTTATTCACTTACAGCTGCCAAAACATAGTACAGTGAAATAATGGTCTGCTAGCCTGCTAAACAAGTGTCCAGCTTCCACAATGCCTGTGCAGGCAGCTCAGTGGACAGAATTTCTGTCCTGCCCAATCTGCTACAACGAGTTTGATGAGAATGTGCACAAACCCATCAGCTTAGGTTGCTCTCACACCGTGTGCAAGACCTGCCTGAACAAGCTCCATCGCAAAGCATGTCCTTTTGACCAGACTGCCATCAACACAGACATCGATGTGCTTCCTGTAAACTTTGCACTCCTCCAGCTGGTTGGAGCCCAGGTATGACTGAAGCAGTTCTTTGTTTTCCCACTTTGTGTAGTTACCTTTTCCATGCCAGTTGCAATCCGTGTGCTGCTCTTCCTTCCTCATTTTAGCCCATATAAATGGTAAGGCTTAGCTTTGGACTATCTAGGAGTCCATACATGCTCTAAAAGCACCTGCACCATTTCAGAACCATCTTCCCATAAAATGAAAACGTGTTCTAATTGTAACCTGAATTCTGATTTTAAAAGGCTCTTGAACTGTGACTGGAGTAAAATTCCCGTTGGGAAACAGACAATTATCTGTCCCAACTGTCAGTAGAGTGAGTGAACTTGCAGATTGCACTCATTCATCATAGCCTTGTGAGAAATCTTGTTTCTAAACGTCACATGTTTGGAAGTGGCTGTTTAAACAAGTTCCAGAAGTGTGTGTGTATAATTTTTTTAAAATATGCCTGATGATGGCTTTTCAGTTGCATTTTCAGACACTGGCTAATCAGGCCAGGAATGTTCCCTTTGCTGTCTCGTAGCAGTAGCAAAACAGTGATTATATAATCAGCACTGCGCTTTATGGAGACTAAATAAGTCTGTTCCCCTTACGCTGATTCATGTGCTTTTTCATGTTACTCTCTCTTTAACACCTTGATGATGCAGTAAGAAGATGTATTTTACTTTGCTTTTTAATGTCCTATCACATACCTTGACACAGCTATTGGCAATAACACTATGTCAGAGCAGTTTTGTTTCTCAAGTTCACGTGTTCCTTTCATTTTTTTTATGTGTCAGATCACTGCCTTGATCTTACAACATTTATTTTCATGGTCTCCTAACTTCTTGCAATGTATTTCAAACAATTAATTTATTATGACTAATGCTCCCTCTGTTTTCCTTATCTGACCTTGTTATTCTACTTAGAGGTTTTTTCCACCTAGTTAAGTTTCCCGCTTCTTCCCTTGGAAGATTTCAGCATGCTCAAATGATGCTTAAATTATTTTTTAACTTTGCTTTATTATATTCTTGTTAGTTACTTTTATCTTATAGCTTCCTTTGTGTGTCTGTAGTAAATCATGCTGATCACCTTCTCAAGTCTTGTGTTCTTCATTCTTTAGACCTTGGTTATTGTTTTCTACCCTACTTCTGTTTTTAAAGTGTTGAATAATAACAAAAACCATCTTTCATCACCCTAATCCTCATATTGGGTCCTTTTGTTGTTCCTTATGCCATGTACATGCCATGAGTGGGTCCTGTGTTTCCCTATTCTCAGAGCAGTGCACATCTGCAGTGTTATGTAATTAATGGTGATGTGGGTACCATCAAAGAGGTCAGCCAGGTGTATGTAATTCTTCTCCCCCTTCCTCCCCCTTGCATTTTTTTAGGTACCTGATCATCAGACAGTAAAGTTGAGTAATGTAGGAGAGAACAAACATTATGAAGTAGCAAAGAAATGTGTTGAGGATTTGGCACTCTACTTAAAGCCATTAAGTGGAGGAAAAGGTGAGTCTCTGCTGAACAGTGGAATTTTGATGTAGCTTGCCTTTAACAGCATTGTGTTTTCAGCACTGATTGTAAATGTCAGTGAGATAATACTCTAATTTTTCTAATAAAATTGCCCTTGTGTCTTTAAAAGCTTATTCACACTTGTGACACTTGTTTGTGGTTTTTTTATTTTAAGTTTACAAAATACTCTATTTAATAATACCGCCTTAGGGCTAACTTTGTACTAAAGCTGAACTTTCCCCAAAGGATGGCTTTGATGTCAGTTTAAGATTTTAATTAAAGTTCTTTTTGATAAAGAATTACACAGAGTTGCCTAAGAGAAGGGAAGGTACCTGTGACTGGTATCCAAGTCCTAGAAAAAGACATACACTGTTAGACATTTTTTTGTCTCACTCAGATGAATTTGATCAGAAGCACTGCTTAGCCTTTTATCCCTTTCTCTGAAGGTGTTGCAAGCTTGAATCAGAGTGCACTGAGCCGTCCAATGCAGAGGAAGCTTGTGACACTGGTGAATTGTCAGCTGGTGGAGGAGGAGGGTCGGGTCAGAGCCATGAGGGCAGCTCGGTCGCTGGGAGAGAGAACTGTCACAGAACTCATCCTGCAGCACCAAAATCCTCAGCAGCTTTCTGCCAATCTTTGGGCTGCTGTCAGGGCACGAGGGTGCCAGTTTCTAGGACCAGGTAAGGGACCTCTACATCTGCAACAGAATATATTTAGCTGTACCTTTTCTGAACAAAATTTTTTTTGAAATTTCTTCTGTTCAGTTCATATTCTGCCAGGAAGAAAGGAGAAGGTGGGAAGAAATTCCCCCAAATGTTAGTAAAATCTGCTGGCTTAAAGTGTTTGGTTGTTCCCCCTGCCCCTCCTTTAAATGTTCTTTGAAACCGGGAGGAAGTATTTCAAAAATCCTGGCAAAGAGGGGTCAGTAAGCACGTGTTGTGCACAGTTTGTAGTGCAGTGTAAGTGTAGCAGGCTGGCTGTAGTGCTGCCTGTGATTGGAATTGAATAGCTGTCAATACAATCAGCCTAACCTCAGCTGCAGCATACTTTTGAAATTTATAATGATCACATTTATATCTCTAACAAATTCATAGTTAAGAATGCTGCTGAAGCAAGCGCAGAAACAAGAAGGAAATTCCCTTTAAAATGGAAGTTGTCCTCTCTTGATTCCAGTAACTGTTGATAGCATTCCAGTACTGTTCCCATATTTATTTTATACTTTCATGGTGTGGCATTGATGAGGTGTCCAAACGGACAATGGCTACAAGACTGCACAGTGGAGAAAAGTATAAAAACTGCACTACTGATGTGTTTATTACTGAAAGTTAGTCTTAGCTCTAGGTTTGCTGTGCTTAGAGTGATTCTAAATACTTCTTCTAAACTAGCAACTTCTTTTAGAAGTTTGAAAGGCTTTCTTTTAGTAAGATAAAAAGCAGTAAGGAATTACATTCCAGATGATTCAGATGCTCCTGCTTATCTGTTCAAATCCAGTAGCCTTGCTGTTTTCTGCAATATATTTAACTTTCATTTTTGTGTGTTAAAGCTATGCAAGAGGAGGCACTGAAACTTGTATTACTGGCACTGGAAGATGGCTCTGCACTCTCAAGAAAAGTTCTGGTACTTTTTGTTGTGCAAAGGCTGGAACCAAGATTTCCTCAGGCCTCTAAAACAAGCATTGGTCATGTTGTGCAGCTACTGTATAGAGCATCATGCTTTAAGGTAAAACACCAGTATTGTGGTTTGTGCTGTGCAGCTGTCTTTTTATGATGGACATGGAGATTTTTTGTTAAAGAAGGAGTGTTTAACTATTACTATTTATTAGGTCACTAAAAGGGATGAGGATTCTTCTCTGATGCAACTTAAAGAAGAGTTCCGGAGTTACGAGGCTTTGCGGAGAGAACACGATGCCCAAATTGTTCACATTGCCATGGAAGCGGGACTTCGAATATCACCAGAACAGTGGTCTTCCCTTCTTTATGGAGACCTGGCACATAAATCACACATGCAATCCATTATTGACAAGGTTTGTCGAAGGGATGATTTTACTATCTTTGTAGAATTAGTTTTGACTATTAGATGTTACAATAAAAATCAAGGAACTCCATGAATTAACTTTTTGTTTGTAGTCCTACCAAATATTAATTAAAACTAGATTGAAGTTTTTTTCCCTGATGTAGCATAGTCATCATACGAAGTACTTTAATTAACTTTTTGGTGTCTTATGATGAAGCTTCATAGGGCAGATTCTGAGTTGAGAAATAAAATTTCTCTCCACTGATCCTCTCTGTATGCCATCTGAAGACACTATATATTGCCTTTAGGAACCAATGTCATGAATATCTTTTTAAGATTAGTAATTCACATTGTAAGATGCAGCACACTAATGCTCCTTTTATTTTCAGCTTCAATCTCCAGAATCTTTTGCTAAGAGTGTACAAGAGTTGACAATTGTCTTGCAGCGCACGGGGGATCCTGCAAACCTAAACAGGCTGAGGCCTCATTTAGAGCTCCTGGCAAACATAGATCCAAATCCAGGTATGCAAATCAAGCATTTTAAATTTTTCTTGGTATTCTTCATATCTAGCAAAATAAATTATTAAGATGATAACCTCCATTCCTGGTTTTGAAATTCCCACTAACATAATAAACTCTTCTTCAGGGCTCTCTGAGTTCTGTCCTAGCACTTGGTGTTATAAAGTAATACAAGACTTGCCTCTTATTTCTGATACTGCTGGAATTATTGGCAGAGTGACAACCCTGCTTTTAATAATTTTAGATGCAGCATCTCCAACGTGGGAGCAGCTGGAAAATGCGATGGTCGCTGTAAAGACTGTGGTCCATGGGCTGGTGGATTTCATTCAGAATTACAGTAGAAAAGGCCATGAAACTCCACAGGTAACCAGACTTGATCACTGCATTACATCTTAGTGTACATTTACTGGGAGATGCAACTTCGAAAAATTACTGCTGATGTGAGATATTTATGGCCTTTCCTGTGGGATAATTGATGATTCTGTTACTTACTGCATTCAGATTTTGAGAACCTAGTATTTGTGAATATGGAATGCAACAGAGCTGGCCATAGTGAAATCCATACAAGGACAACTTAGCCCCTCAACAAGGAATGTCCTTGTCTTTCTGATTAAAAATGCAAAATGTAAAAACATACCATGGATGTATTTTCTGTATTTTAAGCCTGTTTTTGTGTGAATGTCTAATAGATGGTAAGAGGAATGTCTTGTGGTTTTTGTTTGTTTTTTTTTTTAAAGCCACAACCAAATAGCAAATACAAAACAAGTATGTGCCGAGACCTTCGACAGCAAGGGGGGTGCCCAAGAGGAACAAACTGTACATTTGCTCATTCTCAGGAAGAGCTTGAAAAGTGAGTGTGGGAGACTTCTTCCTTTTATTTTTTTTTTCCTCTTTTTAATCTAAATCCAAGCAATCTACAGAGATTTTTGAAAACATTCTCTTCCATACATTCATTCATTTGGAAGGATTTGTGACTCTCTTGAAGTGACAATTCTTTATATGAAATGGAAGGTACAGCAAAGCAATGTCTGCAGACTAATTCCAGGGGGTTTTTTTGTTTTACCCTGTATGAGGTAAAATTTCCTTTTCTGAAACTGAGTCTAAGCTCAGTGTCTCTCAGGGATTGATTACATCACCTACAAGAGAGAATGTTAATTACATTTTAATTTATTAAGGAATAAACTGAGTTGTTGAACAGTATGCAGCTCTGCATTCTTGAAGCTGTTTTCACCCAAATGCATTTTCAAAGAACTGCAAAATGAGGAGAGATGATCTTGGGTTCCAACTGTTGAAAATAAGTGTAATATTTCAGTGTCATGTTCCTCTCATTCTCTTCTTTTTGCTAGTTTTGCAAATCCATTAAACTTCACAGTAAGCACTTTTTATACCATCTTGTCTTTTGTGTGTTTGCACGTTTGTTTATAGATACCGCTTGAGGAACAAAAAAATCAGTGCAACAGTGAGAACATTCCCCCTTCTAAATAAAGTTGGCGTAAATAGCACTGTCTCAACCACAACGGGAAACGTGATCTCTGTCATAGGAAGCCCTGAGGCAACGGGCAAGATGGTGCCAAGTACTAATGGAATAGCTAATCTAGAAACTGGGGTTCCCCAGCTGATCCCCCGCTGTGCAGACACCTCCCTGAGAGCTCTGGAGAACACCAAGAAGGGAGGGAAGACTGGAGCCAATGGCCAGAACACTTCTGGGTCCCCCACAGAATCACTCCCTGAAAAGTAGGTGACTTTTTTACAGCAAGACAATTAAACAGAACATTTTGCTTTCAGATTATCATGGAGTTTGTGGGTGGCCAACAGGTGAAGTGTGGTACTGGCTTGCAGTAACTGCTGGTGCTCAGTGGCTGCAGAGCTGTGTAACACCTTGCACTGCAGTGCAGGCACAGTCACACAAAGCCCGTGGGTTCAGGGTGTCAGAGCCAGCACCTGTTTTTTTAGCTGTTCATTACTTATGTGCAGTGTAGACAAAATGGTAAATATCTCCCTTTATATCGTATTCAGTTGTTCTCAGCCTGGTATCTTAGTTACTGTTGGGTTATTACCTAAAAATAAAAAGTTATGGCATACAAATAAATTACGTACATATTACATGCAATAAATTGTACTCAGAATTTTACATTTCCTAAAGCCAAGAAGGATGCACAAAGCATACTTCCTAGAAACCTTCTAGTTTTGGGGTTTTCACTTAAAACTTCGTAGATAATTCTACAGGAAACACTTGAGTCTCTAAACAGCTTTTCCAAGGCTTTTGTCGTTACCAGAATACACTTACAAAGGGTATCAAAACATTTATGTCCACTTTTGAGTTCTCCTAGGAGAAAGTCTAAGATGTAGCACCAGTTTGGGGTATGAAAAACAAAATTCCAGAGGAAATGACAAGGCCCAAATTTCCATGTTACATGGGAGTGTACATGAAGAGGTGACTAACTGAAATAAGTGAAGGTCTGCTTAATGATGTGTTGGTAATTCTTTTCAGTAAAATTGGTTCTCCACCCAAGACTCCTGTAAGCCAGGCAGCAGCTACCTCAGCTGGTCCTCCTAATATTGGAACAGAAGTTAATTCTGTGCCTCCAAAATCCAGCCCGTTTGTTCCCAGAGTACCCGTCTACCCTCCACATTCTGATAATGTTCAATATTTCCAAGATCCCAGGACTCAGCTGTCATATGAAGTTCCACAGTACCCACAGACAGGTGAGTGAGATGAGCACTGAGTAAAAAATAGCTCTGAGCTTTCCTCTGGAAAAGCCCAAATACTGAGAAATATGGACAGACAAATATTTTATATCTGTTTTGTCAATGTCTATTTTATTAAATATCAGCCGAATCTTCACTTAATGGAATCCTAATCTTGTTAATTGCTGGGTATGTGAGGGACTTGCAGTTTGCTCCCAGTGTTGATGATTCTTGTCTCTGTGTGCTGTATGTTATACAGCTTACACATCGACCTCCAGAAGAACTTGAACCTCAAGGTCTTTCATCTACTTTTTCCTTTGTTAGCATTTAATTGCTTTTATTTAGGCTTGCTCTTGCCATGGCCTATCTGTGAGGGTATCCATGGGCAGGATTCAGAGACATAGCATGCTTCTGCTGGGGGGCTTACACATCTTTGTGCTTGTTCAAGTGTTTTCAGAAGGTTCCAGTTATCTTTTTGGGTTGCACTGTGCATGTTTATATTCAAGCAAACAATTGTGGTTTACAGCACTGAGTCATTCACAAGCTCTCAAAAGGTAGAGGCATTCAGGCAGTCCTCTCAAAAGAGGAATAAGTCAAGTGTAAAATGGTTATTTATAGACTTTTTATTTTGTAGCAATATAGCTTTTTATTTTAGAGAGAACTATTTTGACTTCCTATATAAAGAATTGCTTAAGATCCTGTGTTTTCAGTTACATAGTTACAGTGTAGCACATAGGAGCAGTATTTTCCAAACTGGGTCCAGGTGGTGAAGGGCCAGCACTGCAGCTGCAAATATGGTTGTCATACCTGAAATTACATTTAACAGAAACATGGTAGGGTCAGTGAGAGGTTTGTAAAGTGTGACTCCTCATTCTCGAAAGGTGCTTATCAGTGCTATTTACAGTTCTACAAGGTGTAAAATTCTTGGTCATTTGTGGTTGCATTAAATATGCCTTTTTCCAATTTTTAAGGGTATTATCCAGCACCTCCAACAGTACCAGCTGGTGTGGCTCCCTGTGTTCCTCGCTTTGTGAGGTCCAATAACGTTCCAGAATCCTCCCTCCCACCTGCTTCCGTGCCATATGCCGATCATTACAGTACATTTCCCCCTCGAGATCGACTGAATTCTCCTTACCAACCTCCTCCTCCGCAGCCGTATGGACCAGTCCCTCCTGTCCCCTCTGGAATGTATGCTCCAGTTTATGACAGCAGGCGCATCTGGCGCCCACAGATGTACCCACGAGATGATATTATTAGGAGCAATTCTTTACCTCCCATGGATGTGATGCACTCATCTGTCTATCAGACATCATTACGGGAGAGGTACAACTCTCTGGATGGGTATTACTCTGTGGCTTGTCAACCTCCAAACGAGCAGAGGACTGTGCCTTTACCAAGGGTAAGTGAGAGCCAGGAAGGAAAGGCTCTATGCAGAGTTGCTTCTGAAGGTCATTACTGGAAAGTTGGTAAACAATTAGCATAGACCTGTTTATTACAGTGATCGAGACATGTGACTTGGACAAAGTTCGTGTTTTGTTTTTAACCTTAAAATGGGCTTGCAAAACAGACCATTCTAATCTGCATCAGGACCAGAGCCCCTCTGTCTCTTTAAAGCCAATGCATGTTGCTTGAATTAATTGTATATTTAAGATTTGAGTTGCCATGCATAGGCCTACAAATTCTTATGAAAGTCTTCAAGTGATATCAATGGAGGATTACAGACCCAAGGAAATTTGGGGATCCAAGTGTGTCCCATGCAAGTATTTGCCTTCTCATTAGAGTGTGATGGAATATCCAGTCCTGTATTTATTCTTTCTAGGAGCCTTGTGGTCATTTGAAGACTGGTTATGATGAGCAGCTGAGACGGAAGCCGGAGCAATGGGCCCAGTACCACACACAGAAAACTCCTCTGGTATCGTCAACGCTTCCTATGGCAACACCATCTCCAACACCACCTTCTCCTCTCTTCAGTGTAGATTTCAGCACAGAGGTGGGAAGCCAAAGAACCTCTTCATTTTCCCTTCCTGTTTCTGTAAGATGCCATTTAATATTTCTAGTAAAGATTTTCTACCTGCCACTTATTGTTCATAAAATTAAAATTCTAGCAAAAGGAAAGTGATATCTAATAATGATGCATTCAATTTGGTACTAAGGTGATGCTAAACATGACTGCAGAAGAAAGGTCAAGAAGTGAAGTGATTCAGTTCAGCCTCACTAAATGAAATGTAATTTTATTGAACTCACTTTGTGAACCTCCATGGTTTTGTGTAGGGAACAGCAGTTGTGTTTTCCATTAAAAAATACATTGCCTTTGATACTCAAAATGGCTTTTACTTGATGAGTAGCCTGAGTCAAACTTCAAGTGCTCATCAAGTCCCAAAGAATGCATTCCCTTAAAAGTGGTAGAAGACATTGGTAGGACATTGTGTGCTTCTGTATAAGTCTTGAAGAATGGGAACTCAAGAAACAGCAATAGTGTGCTTTTGAAGAAAAAAAAAAACCCTTAAAGTATTTTATTCTATCTCTCTAAATTAGATGCATCCAAGAAGCTAGTTTGAAAACCACTGTGCCAAGCACACTTAGCTGTGGTTTGACAGTTTTCTTGGTGATATTTGAGGTGTTAAGAATGATTATTCAGAACAGATCTTGTAGGTGTACCTGAAGTGCCTTATGCATACATTCAAGGTGGATCAGGATTTAGTCATTTTTACCCAGGCTGGAGGGTTGTAAGTTGTATTTCTGTTTACCACCGGCTAATACATTAAAGGAAAATGCACGGCTTCCTCTCAGCTAAGTTGCTGTAGGTATTTTCCTAAGGAAACCTGACACTAACACAGATTCCAGTCTCTCATCTTGGCAGGCCAGGCAGTTGTTTGTATGGCAAAGTTTGCCCTCTGACAACTGTCAGGGGCACTGGTTTAAAATTTGACAAAACAGGTTATGTTGTCCCCAAGTCAAGTCTTGAATATGGCTGGAACTCGTTGATTGACTTTTTGAGATACATTTACTGCTATTTAATTAAATTATCTTCTCATTTTAAAACTGAATTCCCTGTTTTTATTATTCATTGCTTATTTATTCCCTTTTCTGTAGTTCTCAGAGAGTGTCAGTGATTTGAGTGGAACTAAATTTGAGGAAGACCATCTCTCTCACTATTCACCGTGGTCTTGTGGCACTATTGGCTCTTGTATAAATGCTATCGACTCAGAGCCCAAGGATGTGATTGCCAATTCCAATGCCGTGTTAATGGTAGGGGTTTTCTGCATGTTCTCTCATTAGTGTGATGATCCTTACATGCTCAAGTGTCTTCTATTTGGTTAAACCAGCCTTTTTTAAAAAAAAAAAGGTGATAGCTTCCATTATTAGTATTTTAAAGTAGTTCTGCTCATTTGAAGTTGTTCGGAATATCCTTTCCCAGTTTTGTAAATAGGCAACAATAATGAGAAACTTACTGGCCAACTGAAGAATGTGCATAACCTCTAATGAGTCCATGTATCTTCTGTCTCCTGAATATGTAGGATTTGGACAGTGGGGATGTTAAAAGGAGAGTGCATTTATTTGAAACGCAGAGAAGGGCAAAGGAGGAGGATCCTATAATCCCATTCAGCGATGGACCGATCATCTCCAAGTGGGGTGCAATCTCCAGGTCATCCCGCACAGGTTATCACACGACAGATCCGATCCAGGCCACTGCTTCCCAAGGAAGTGCTACTAAACCCATCAGTGTATCAGGTACTAGTACAGGCTTGGTGTGACAATAATTCATCATTCATACACACCGTGAGCATTTCATCCTCGTTGTGCTTACTGTAGCTATGAAATGCAAAGAGCTAAGGAACGTGTACCCCACTGAATACAAGAGAAGATAGTGAATGGTATCTTAATTCTTTTACAGATTATGTTCCTTATGTCAATGCTGTAGACTCAAGATGGAGTGCCTATGGCTCGGATTCTGCTTCCTCAGCACGTTATGCAGAACGGTACAGACTCCTTCTCAAGCTCTGTTCACAGCTTTTCCTGTAACTTGCAGTTCTTCAAAGTCCTCAGTGTGTGTGTGGGGAATCTGGAATGTCTATTAATAGGCATTCTTAGTTTTAAAGTGAAAGACTTCTTACCTATCCAGCATAAAGCCTTGGAAAAAACTAGGTTAAAACTTGTGTAGTCTTTAATACTTAATGCAGTTAACAGTGCACAATTACTAGCAGTGTATCCCTTGAGAGACCTATCAAAGAACTGGAGTCAGGTGCTGCCAAGTTGTCATGTCAAAATCTTAAGTAGTTTCAGGTTTTCTTGCCACATCTTACCCATGTGTAAAATAAGGATGTTTGCTTCATACAATGCCTTGAAGTATTATGAGCCACAGTGAAGATGAAGAAGACATTGTCTTAATCACATCTAGTTTCTGTCCAAAAATCTAACACTGATAGACTAATGAAGTTATGGGATGTTTGATTTAGAGAACTTATTTCTAATTCCTAGCTTTGCCTTCTTTCTTTTAAAGGGACAGGTTCATAGTGACAGATTTGTCTGGTCACAGAAAGCATTCCAGCACGGGAGATCTATTGAGTATTGAATTACAGCAGGTAAGACCAGTTATTATACCATGAGGGCTTTTTAACTTAAAAATTCTTTAGTGAAGTGCTTTTAAATATATTTTCTTAGTGTTGCTTTTGGAAAATAGTATAAATGCAAAATTATCAGTAAGAGTTAAAGTAGACAGGAGTCCTGCAGCACTTGGTGTGCTGCAGTAGGACTGCTAATAGGAGCTGTTCCACTGGCATCAGGAAGGCTGTTTTGGGGAGAAAGTGCTGTATCTGATGCATGCCAGCAAATGCAGAAAGAAGTAAGTGCAGTGCATTAAAAGAGCACATGGTTCTCCACCTAGCAAGGGACCTGTGCTTTTGTGAGTGGGTTATTTTGCCATCTGACCACACGTGGCTTAGGTGTAGTGGTTGGTAACTGATCTGTTTCTTTCCATAGGCCAAAAGCAACTCCTTACTCCTTCAGAGAGAGGCAAACGCCCTTGCCATGCAGCAGAAGTGGAATTCTCTAGATGAAGGCAGTCGTCTTACCTTAAATCTTTTAAGCAAGGAAATTGATTTGAGGAATGGTGAGGTAAAGAAAGGGGTAATTGGGATGAAACAAATCTTTGAGGGTGTTTATATATATACAGAAGTGCATGAATTTTAACTAAGAGTTGAAACTTAGTTTTAATTTTAACACTCCCAAATATTTATAGCACATTCTGTGCAAGTTAAGTCACTGTTGTTGCACTCAGTTATTTCCCTGAGATTAGGCAGGTGCACCTGCTATGCTGCTGCTCCAAACATGCATTTACAAAGTGGGAAAAATGTGACAATCATTTTCATGCAATCATTAATTTTTGTCTTATTTGTACGTGTTATAAATCTAAACATTTTGGCAGTGGACTTTATTCAAATTTCTGCTTCAGTATTCATTTTATCTCTCTGTTATAATACTTCATTGGGATTAGATTTAGCCTGTATCCTATGTTGTCTATGGCTGAAGTTCATTTTTGTCTGACTAGCTCTCTTGTATTGTAGAAATCTTGTGGGCTAGACATGCATCTTCTGTTTTCATTTTAATATTCCAGTGTGGTGTGAAGCAGGTGAAAAGCCAACTTGATATTTAGAGAACATATTAATTCTTTTTTAGACTGATTATCCTGAAGACTGTGCAGACACAAAGCCAGACCGAGACATTGAACTGGAGCTGTCAGCCCTCGATACAGACGAACCTGATGGGCAAGGTGAACAGATAGAAGTGAGTACAAAAATCTGTGTCTAAAGAGATCACTGGGTCCTTTCATTAGTCTTTGTAGATCAGTATGTTGAAAGTAAAGCCTTTTGGTTTTAGTCCTAGTAATGACATGCAACATCTACCTTATTTTAACACTTGGGGTCTTGTACTTCTCACTCAGATACCTGGCAGTTAATACTAGTGAAGGTAAAAAACAGCTCACAGTTTATATTGCTCTTGTCATTTACAGCCATCTTTGAATAATTGGCTTTTCCTTTAGTGAAATGTGGTAGACATTCCAATAGTAGGACATAAAATTAAGGAGTCTTATGACCAGGCTCCCGTTTCCATCAGCTTAATGTAGTGGAACTTAATAGGAAAATGTAAAGCTGGTAAGGACAGAGTTGATGGGCATTTCTTCTTTTCTCTTGTAGGAGATTCTGGACATACAGCTAGGGATTAGCTCCCAAGAGGATCAGCTGCTCAATGGAACAACCGTAGAGAATGGGCATCTGCTAAAGCAGCACCAGAAAGAATCTATGGAACAGAAGAGACAAAGTTTAGGTGAAGACCTTGTGATTCTGTGAGTGTTAGACAAAAAAAGCAGTGTCTGCCAGTGTTAGACAAACAGCAGCATCAGAATAGTGGAAGCATGATTGTATAAGGATGAACTACGTACCTGCTCAGACTTGGATTAGACATCTGCATTGTTTATACATGGTGGAGTGAGAAGAACCTGTTAAGAAATAGAATTAGGCCACAAAGCTGAAAGTCCCAGGCTGGTACCATTGTTCGTATGCATTGTTGTAATCGTACACACTGAAACGTGTCACAGCTGTTCAAAATACCTTTCACAGTCAGTAAGCAAAAAATGCAGAATATTTTTATAGTTAACAGAAATTAAGAAAAACTTCAAAAGGTTAAATGGCGGACTGTTTGCACAAATCTCCGTGGAGAGGTAGATTTTGAAATACACTATTTTAGGTTTATATGTTCTGTAGTCTTTAACAAGTAAAGCAGCCTTTGAAAATGAGGCAGACTACTTTAACATCTCAAGCATACCATTCCAGAGGAAGATGTTTAGCCTGTTGCTAAAAATAAGTTTATGCCAGTATTTATTTAATGCACACAATTCAGTTCCGGATACTTGTGCATGTCCTTGTTTAATATTTGTGTAACTTATTTTTCTCCTCAGGGAGGAGCAGAAAACAATCCTGCCCGTAACTTCTTGCTTCAGTCAGCCGATCACAACATCTGTTAGCAATGCAAGCTGCCTGCCCATCAGCACATCAGTCAGTGTTGGCAGCCTCATTTTGAAAACTGCTCACATTATGTCTGAGGATAAAAATGACTTTTTAAAGCCTGTTGCAAATGGCAGGATGGTTAACAGCTGAAAGGCATTCATCTTTCCAGCTTGTGACCACACCATGGAAGCATTTACACTAGCTTTTTATATATATAATATATATTATATAATGTATATTTTTTTTAAAAAAAATAATATTGGGGTCATGCATTTCCTGTGGACTCTTTGATACTTCAAGCCCCTCTCGCATTAGCATTCTGAAGAAAAAAAAAAAACTTACTTTAGTAGGGTAAGGCGTTCACTTTCCACAAATGAATGGAATTTGGACATTGTTTTACTTAAGCTTAAAGCAGCTTTTTATGAGTTTGTAGCAATCCGGTGCGGTATCTGAGCCATTCTTGTTGAAAATGGCTTCTGTAGAAAACTAACAACTCAGTTATTTAAACTAGCAGGATCCTACGATGATACATCTAGTGAAAGGAAGACTAACTTATTTGTCTCTATTTTGTTTCACGAGAGAAGAACTTGTGTCTTGTTGCAGCTGCTTTTTCTTTAGTTGTGGAACTTTGCATGGAGTATAGTTTCCTGTTGGAAGACTGAGAGGTGGAGATTTGGACTTGAGGCTTTTACAGGGTTAACACACCATTAGCTTTGCACTGCTGCATTATTTGCAGGTCTGTGGGGCAGTGCTTTGCTGCAGCTCTTGGTTTCCATTCCCCCCAGTTTCTGCTTTAGTACTGTAGATACACATACACAGGCTACTTGTCCAAGTAAAGTTATCAGAAGTAAATCAAGTGCCTAAGTCCTCCAGCTAATGTACTAGGTATTGATTTCCCCAAGCTATACATGAAAAAATTTTCAACGATTTTGAGAGGTTATGCACTAATGTAACAGCAATTTTGGGTTTTTTTCTTCTTCTTTTTCTTTTTTTCATTAATAGTTCTCAACTTGGAGATGATAGGATCCAGATGACTTGGCAAAAAGTATCAGGTGCTCTTGGCTTTCCTTTGAAAACCCTGTATCTAGTGTTTGCACTGACTAACAAGATGGTATTGCTGTTTTTTGTACTGTTTTGTTTTTAATTTAAACTAAATATTGGGAATTTAAGGCGGTTGTAATTACCTTTGTTAAATGTTGTTAATCATAATCTTGTATTCAGGTTTAATTTTTGTTTATTCAGTGGCAACTTATTTTCAAAGACCTTGAAAATACGATGAGATAGCATTATCTGACCTTCAGAGTACTGAAAACTGTATGAATTTATGCCCTGATAAGAGGTGACTGAGAATCATGTCAGACATGTCAACTGAAATTTGGTTTTCATAAATACATATGAATTAGAGCCCTGGGCATATTTTTTTGAGAAGCTTAAAAATCCACTTTTTTTTTTTCTTTTAAGAAAGCAGGACTCTCCCTCCTGATGATTACTATCTTCTTGTTTGTCCTCTTACTTTTCTTTGTGACAAGTTTTACATTTTTTTATGTTTTTATTAACTTCTGTGAAGTTGTTTACTCTGAAAATTGTACTGGAATATTTTAAGCCAAGCTGATCTTTCACCAGGTGTACTGCATGTAAGGGCTTTTCCTGCTAGCAAAATGCTTAAAGAGGATCATGTTACTGGTCGTCTGAGTTGTTATTTTACAAAATCACAGCTATGTGGTCGGGTAAGATTTTGATAACTGTTTTGTGCACGCTTCTGGGGGGTGGGGGTTGGCATTTCCCTGAGGGTTACTGATTAGACTAAGTAAATATTGGTGTTTGATATCTCTCCTAATGAACCTGTCCATGAAATAATTATGTTGTAAATATACCTGCAAATCCAAGGGTTAGTTTTGATATTCTGGTGTCAGTATGGAAGATCTTACACATCTATTTAATACTCCAATGTCAAGGAATGTATGTAGAAAAACAGTCAAGTAGTCTTTTCTTAGTTTCCTTTGGCTGTTGCTGTACCTTCTCCAGCCAGTGCCACCTCACTGTAGGGTTAGACTGATGCTTCGTTTCACTCGCTACGTGAAGTGAATGGATACAAGAACCAGACCACCTTTGTCACCTTAACTTATTTCCTATTGATGTTAACTTTAACTTAGAATGCTAGACATAAATATGATTGTTGTATATTTTATACCAAGACCATTCTGTAAATATGAATTTATATTACTTTTGAAATGCTTCTGAGATACTATTATTTGCTGTACAATGTAATTCCAAAACAGATATGCAAACAAGTATGTCTCTTTCATGGATATTTAAACAGTGAGATCTTCCATGTTGAAGGTGATGTAATTTTTTTAAAAGATTTTTAAATTTTAAATTGCTATTTTGTTACAAAAATAGAGAAAATATAAAGGTTTGAGAAGTCCTTATTTGCCCTCAGGGAAAGAGCCCTCTGTGCACCAGAACTCCACAGAACATCTTCAGCATGATCTGAGGGTGAATATATACTACATAAATTGATTGTGTATTTACCTTAACTTTTTAATTTTAAAATGGCAATTTTAAAAACTTGGTTGTGCTCTGCTGGAGGGGGTTGGGATAAGCTGCTTACACACATTTGCCTGTTTGTCCAGTGAAATGACATTAGCCTGACATATTCCTGCCAAGGTCTTGGCATATTTAAGAACAAATGTATCTCTAGACTCTTGTCTGCAGCAGGAGGTCCCGTGATAGAGCAGTTCTCTAGGATGACCATACACTTCATATGAAAAGTTGGTTCTCAACTGAGGCTAGAGTTTTCTAGTTGAATTTTTAACCTATAATGACAGGCAAAAGAATTATTTGGGGGTTTAACAGCATGCCAGCTTTGTCTTACGGTTTTAACACTGACTGTGTGGTTTTTGCCATGAAACTAATGCCCTCCAGTGCCCTGACAGGGAGAAAAAGCTGCAGGTGGGAACACCTGGCTCTGGCTTCCTTCTTTGTTGAAGTTTCAGCCCTTGACCCTTTACAAATAAGTATGTATTCATTTGTTAGTTGTAAATCAGGTGCCTTTGGGCTATGGAAGGGCTTATTTTCTGACACTGAGAGAGAGCGACTTACCTTTGTGTGTCAATAGCAGTGATGCCCATTTAGGTTTTGGCCTAACTTACTGTGCTGTCAGAAAAGAAGGCCCGTAGCAGATCGGGGAAAGAGATTGGCTCTTTTGCTTTGCTTGGACAAGCATTTTGGGTTGGTTTGGTTAATTTTTTTTTTTTCCCCCATTAGGGGTACAGCAGGGATTTCACATGCAAGAGAGACAGGAATTATTAGTATCTAAGTTAATTGTGTTGCCTCACTACCTGGATTCATTCCTCGGTTTGCCTCATTTCCCACATAGGTCTTAATAGAGACTAATGCTTGTGCTGGGAGAATGCTTGTGTGAGAAAGTAACTATCTGTACATTCTTAACATATACTTAGAGCAGAGTGATTGCCCTGCTACTGATATTTTGTTCCTGTAAACAGGTGACAAGAAATGAATCTTAGAGTTTATGCAGATTTTGCATTGTAGAATGTATACTAGACCCTTCAAAGGCAAGGTTAGACTCTTTGCAAAGCAAACTGGCGTTGGTTCTTGGTAGTCTAGTACAGGGACACTAAAGTTTGGCATTTGATTTAGGAAAAAGAAAACAGTTGTACACAGCTGATTATGTTAAATAAGCTCTTAATTAAGCTCTTTGTAGAAGTCTAATTTGGAAGGTTTTAGTGCTTTGATAACTCGATTGAAATTTTAATTTCTCCTGTACTCAAGAGCTGAATGCTGTTCTTGTATAATAGTGTACTAGGCTGGATGAGGTACAAAATAATGCACAGTGGTCAGAAACAGCTGAGGAAAGAACGCTTAAAATAAAACTCAATCTAAACTCAGAATAGTTCCAAACATTGGTTTTGTTTGCTTTTTTAAAGCACAAGTTGTCAAGTTGTACCTGTTGCTGTACATAAACACTGTATTTGCCAGCAGCTCCTTGATCATATTTGTGAACAGACTTTTCATTAATTATTAGACTGGTATTAAAGGAAGGTGTTGAATTTGAGAGTGTAACAAAATGAGAAATGATCAGATGATCTATAGGATGTAAAAGTCCATTTTTATGTTTTAGTTTAATCCCTTAGTTAGGAAGTTCCCTCTCGTTGAGGGACCTCTTCTGCAAGCAGAACACAATAAATGTGCTTTTTTAAATGACCCAATTTCCCAGTATAAATGAACAGCTGACTTTGGCAGTAGTCATCCCCCTGCATCTCTTTGCTGGCAAGGGAGCAGGACAAGGGGGAAAAAAAACCCCGAAACTGTCACTGATGAGATGAAACAAATCTGAATAATCAAAGTGCCCAATGCCCAAACATAATTCTACAGCCCATTATTTAAGGATGCTTGTGGAAGCTTTTAATCACTCAAGATTTTGCTGTAAAAGCTGAAATAAAGCAGAGCCTGGCTGCGTTTCTTACTGCCAAAAGCCAAGGTCATTTGCACATAGCCCATGGATTTCTCCAGAGTAGATCTCCGTTACCCAAGGCATGGGAATGCATGCGTTTTCTTAGCTGGGCAAACAAGTACATTATACAGTAGTTGTGATACAACACACGTGGCTTTGATTTGTACTGCACATACCCACTGTACAGCCACTCCGAAGTATTGTGGTTAGCTTGCAGCATCTGCTGTCGCATTGATACTGTTTACTGCGTATTCTTTTCCCTGGAAGTTTTAAAGAAAATTTTTTTTTCTTGTTGCATTGATTACATTTTATAAATTTGCTTAGCTGGAAAGTTTGGGAAAAGAGGCCTGTTTGTCAATTGTACAACCGATTGTGAAGCTCTAGTGTGAATATTTTTACGTCTGTATTAGACATTTTCTTTGCAAATCTATTGTTCGATTGAAATGTAAATGAAATAAAAGATGGTGTACACCCATCATGTATAAAGCAGGCACCATCGCTACGATGGATTTAATGCTCATTTTTATGGCGCATTCTCAGCTTCTATTTAAAACTATAATTTAAAGAAAAAAAAAATCTGTAAAATGAAATGGGGATATATGGGGGAGTAAATTCTATTCCGTTTATTTCGGTTTTGATTCCCAATGGTAATGTTTCCCTTCGTGTTAGAGTAGGGGGGCCCCGGCGGGGCCCGTGTGTCGCTGTAGCACTGACGTGCAGAGGTTGTAGCTTTGGCTGGGCACGGATAGAGCATCCCGGTTCGGTGTTTGAGAGACTCGATGGAAGAAGTTTGCAGTATTGACATGTATTTGCATGCACGAATAAAAATTATTTGTCCACCTTAACGGGCAGTTTGTCGTCAGTGCGGGCTGGGGGGAGCGGAGGGAGCGGGGGCATTCCGCGGTGGGGGGAGCGGGGCCGGGGGCTCCGGCCGCTGCCGTTCCCGGTGCCGGGGCGGAGGCTCCCGCCCGTGCCGGTGCCGGTGCCGTTCCCGGTGCCGGTGCGGAGGCTCCCGCTCGTGCCGGTGCCGGTGCCGTTCCCGGTGCCGGGGCGGAGGCGAGGGCAGCGGGGCCGGGCCGGGCCCGTCTCCTCCCCCGGCCGCCTCCTTCCCGCCGTGCCCCGCGCGGCGGCCCCGGAAGGCGGCGGGAGCGGGTGAGGCGGCGGCGCCGGGCCGCAGCGGTGGGGCCGGGCCGCAGCGGTGGGGCCGGGCCGCAGCGGTGGGGCCGGGCTGCAGCGGTGGGGCCGGGCCGCAGCGGTGGGGCCGGGCCGCAGCGGTGGGGTCGGTTCTCTCCGCTCGGGCCAGTGCTCCCGGGCCCCGCACACTCCCGCGTCGGAGCGCGGCTCTCCGGGCGGGTGAGAGGCGGGGGCGCGGCCCGGGGGTCCCGGGGAAGGTGCAGGGCGGGGGCTCGGCCGGGGGCAGCTGAGCCGGTTCGCTCGGGGCCCGCCGCTCTCACCGGCCCCGGCCCAGCGTGTCCCGCCCAGGCTCGGCCCCTCTGCGGGGCGATCCTGGTAATCCCGGGCCATCTGGCGCTGTAAGCGGCTGAATCTGGGGTTAGCTCCCGCGGAACCGGGAGCCGGGCTGTGCCTGTGGGCTGGCGGCAGGGTCTGTGTCACACACACGGCCTGGGCTGGCTGGGAGACCCCTGCACAGTCACTTGTGAGCGCAGATGAACTGATTTGATTAAAATTTCTTCTTCCAGGTCTTGATAGAAGCTTGTCTCTGAACGACTGGAAAGGAATACAGGTCAGAACATTTTAATTTGCTTAATTGCACTGATAGTTTTTCAGCTCAAACAAATTATTGTTAAATAACGCAAATAATACTCAGTAGCTGGGAATCGGCCTGATGGAGCTGTCTAATGAGGCTCAAAGGTTTTAAATTGAGTTTGAAATTGTGGTTTAAGAATTAACCCAGGTGACTGACTGCACCGGGGGCTGTTCTCCTGGGGTTAAAAACTGCCCTGGGGAAGTAAAGGACCATTGTGGTGCATGCTTGATCAGAGAGCATCCTCTGTTTTGTTAATTTATTTTTAGAGCATAATGACTACTACAGATGATAAACTGCTTGGTGAGAAGCTGCAGTATTATTACAGCAGCAGTGAGGGTGAGGATGAAGACAGTGAGAAGGAGGATAAAGAAGGAGAGAGCAGCATTCCTGAAAGTGTGGGCGAGGTGGAGCTCAGCAGCGATGGCAGTGCTGTCAACACAGGTATCTTCATATCAGTGTACTTCTTTTGTAAATCCTTTGTTTATTGGAAATTTTTTATGTTCTTTTAAAATCCATTTTTTGAAATGAAACTCCTGGGTGTATGCATATTTGAGTCCGAGACTGATCACTCCTGGCTGTTGTCTAACCTTACTTTTAATAGCTGTTCTTTTTTTAATGTTTGACTTCTCCTCTGAGAGGATTCAGCATTATATCTGAAGCAGTCAGGCTTTGGATAGAAAGCTGAGACAAGGCTGATTTGTACAATTTGGTTGATAATATATCATTACTTTTGTTCTGATTAAAGCCGTGCTAACAATAGGGGAACTTTTGTGGGCTGCGTTCTATTTCAAGAGCACAGATATTAATCTTTGGGACAATTTTATATAAGAGTAGCCTAGTTTAATAAACTGTAGCCTTCTTATTAAAAAAAAAATAGATACACGCTCAAGGACATGCAAATAGCAGGTGACTTCTTTCATTTCATTTCAGTGTTTTGCATAGTTACAAGAACATTTATGACAGGGTCACTGTTTTACTGATTTATCAATTATTCCTAAACGATAGGTAAAATTGTATTGTCTTTTTTGTACAAAATGCCTGCCTACACGCTTAATTGCAGGTCCCAAGGGAGTCATTAATGACTGGCGAAGATTTAAACAGCTGGAAACGGAGCAGAGGCAGGAGCAGCGCAGGGAGATGGAGCGGCTCATTAAAAAGCTGTCCATGACGTGCAGGTCTCACTTGGATGATGAGGCTGATAAGCAGAAACAGAAAGAGCTTCAGGAAAAAATCAATGGAAAGGTAGGATGGCACAAAGGAATTAAAATGCCACTTAAGTATTTAACAGTTTTGTTTGCCTGTGATAACAAATAAGTGACTTAGCTGCAATACCAAAGAAGCCCAAAACCTTTTCCCAGATTTCTCATCTGTTGATCAAATAAGTCAACTTCAGGGGATTAATATGAAGGGTTGTACAGCAAACCTATGAATGCTGCCTCCCTGGCCTGAAACAGGCTTAGGAGCCCTTATTGATTTAGTATTTAGTAAGTGGGTGTTGAGAATTCAAGTCCAAGCTCCAGAAATTGAAGGTATTGGAGATAGTGAATGGTTTTAATCAGCTGGGCTGTAAACTAGCCCTGAATAGCAGTCAGAGAAGTTACTAATTTGCAGATGTATTTGTGCCTTCAGATGATGAAGGTTGGCTGTGCTCTTCTGTATCTTGAGTGATGCAGATAAGTTTAATGAAGCAGGTGAACGGATACAAAATACATAAAATCCTGTTAATTTCAGTTCTACAGGCACAGTGGTGCCACGAAATGTTAACTGAAAAGCTAAATGAAAATCTGATGAGAAAGAAGCTCATCTTAGGTCAGGCACAGTTTCCAGATCAGCCCTCCCAGCTCGGTGAAAGCACATGTCCACCATTAACCTGGATTAAAGTGGGAGCCTGGACCACTTGTGTTGTTAGTGCAGCTGGTAGAAACTGGAATACCCAGGGCTGAAATCACTGTTCCCACTGGACATGGTTTCTAATTAGATCAGAACGGAGTGTAATACACAGGGTGCTTGAGCCTTCATGGGTTGCACTTTGCTGTTATTAAAGATGAGTGACCCACATTAATCCTCTTGATTTACATTCTCATTATGTAAGTGACCCATATAGTGGTGCAGTTGTTTTTCAGGAATCTGTGTGTGTGTGTGCGTTTTTAGATGACTTTACAGGAATACAACATGATCCACAACGATGAGGACGATGAGGAATTCTTGCAGCGCTACAGGAAGCAGCGGATGGAGGAGATGAGGCAGCAGTTGTACAGTGGGCAGCAATTCAAGCAGGTGTTTGAGATCACCAGTGGAGAAGCATTTCTGGACACTGTGGACAAAGAGCATAAGAGCACTCTGATCATGATCCATATTTATGAAGATGATATCCCCGGCACTGAATCCCTGAACGGCTGCATGATCTGCCTGGCTGCTGAGTACCCAACAGTGAAGTTTTGCAGAGTGAAGAGTTCACTCATTGGTGCCAGCACTCGCTTCACTAACAATGCCCTGCCAGCTCTGCTGGTCTACAAGGCAGGGGAGCTCATTGGCAATTTCGTGCGCATCACTGACCAGCTTGGAGAAGATTTTTTTGCTGTAGACCTGGAGGCCTTTCTGCAGGAATGTGGTTTGCTGCCAGAAAAAGACCTACTGCTCCTGACTTCTATACATAATCCATCTGCATGTTACAGTGAAGACAGTGATCTGGAAATAGACTGAACCATTTATGCCAAGGGCCTGTAGGTGTAGTTGTGCTGTGGGATGTTCTTGTGCTAGGGATTGTTCTCTCTCCTCCATCGTGTGGGTATGTATCATTTCTACGCAATTCAAATGTACTTTACCTACCACGACGTTCTAACACAATTCAGTCAGCTTAGGAAATTGTCTGCTGTCATGTCTCAGTGTCCTTACACGTTTCAATTGAGATGTGGCCACCAGCTCCCTAAGACAAGAACTGAGACTGCAAATAAAAGAGTTTTTAAAATTCAAGACTTACTAACCTGGTGCTGAACTGCTCCAGTAAAAAGTGTGAGGTTCCATGTTCCATTCCACAATTTGCAGCCTCCTTCCTGGGAGTATCTTGTTCTAACACTTGGCCTTAAATTTTTGTTCTTCTCTCACTTACAAATAACGACAACCCCTGGCTTCATCCTGAAAATTGCTTTTCAGCTGGAGAGAGTTCTTCTTCCCTTAACCTTCCCTGAGACATAAATGCAATTACAGCTCTTAATACATTCTTGGGTTTTAAAATACCCATCCTTGGAGTTCACAGTAGTCACTTGATCAGAAAATGAGCTCTGCCTCTTCAGAGAGACTATCTGCTACAGAGAGCTCCAATGTGTGTGCTGCACAGCAGCAAGGAGACTTTTGTTGGCAAAATGCAGAATTAGGACTTGAATAACCTTAGAATTTCGTCTCATGCTAAAATTACTAAATCAGTGCTAAAGTTCTTTTCTGTCTGCCTTCAGTAGTAGTAAGTAGACTATCATTACCTAAATACATGACCCAATGTAATGCCATGTTTAATGACTAAACTTAATTGCAAGTTTTATGTAAAGCACTTTGGAACACCAGGAAGAAATGCACGTGTGTCTGTGGATCTTAATAAGAATGGATCTTGGGCTAGAAAAAGGAGAGTTTCTAACTGTATCTATTTGAACTGTGTTTTAAAAAGTAGTATGAGCAGAAAAATAAACAATCTGTAATTTAAAATGACTGAGTTGGCACAGATTGTAGCTGTTTTAAGGAAACTGGCAGAAATCCAGGTTTTCAAATGTGATGAGAGATTATTTCTTTTCATCTGAGAATTGCAGAAAAAAACCCATGTAAGTTATATGAAATTAAATCATTGAGTGTGGATATCAGCATACTGAAGGAAAATATCAAAGTAACTGTAACTCATATCCAGGATGACATTTGGTGAAGTTTGTTGTACAGACAGGGTGCATTTTAGCATCTTCATAAAACCTGTCTTGGAGAGGGGATCAAGGGAGAGCTGTCTGCTTGAGTTGCTTTGAAGTTTTATTTTTATAAAGTGCTTTTTTTTTTTTTTTTGCCCCCTGTGGCAGCAAAATTGTAACAGGATCAAACCCTCTCCTGCTGCTCTGTGTCCAATGGCCTGGAGCAAGGTGACTCCTGGTGAGGAACCTCCTGTGCTCAGGTGTAGGAGAGATGGTTTTCAGTGCCAGTAGCAAAAATGAGAAGAAAAAAGGTCTGAATCCAATTAATCATTGATCTGGAAGGATATAACAAGCACAAGGAAGCAAGGGGAGAGAAGCTGTGCCCTGCTGCATGTTCGTGCACAGGCCACACAGCTGTGAGCAGGGAGAGGAGGCTGAGCTGGGAAAAAGCTGCTGCTGCTTTTGCCCTTTCTTGAAGCTGAATCTTCAAGGAGTTCTATAAATAGGAGTTGAAAAAGCACTTGTCAGGTAGGTATACTGCCTCTGGGAAACATTTCGTTTTGGAAGGAGCAGCTCAGTGCAGGGAGGCAGCTGGGAATGATGGGTGTTACAGGCCCCAGTTGTGGGATCACCTGGCTCTGCTCCCAGTTAATGATGTTCCAATACAAACTGTAGAGTTTGGGCATGGAATGTGAGTGCACAAGGAAGCACAGACAGCTGCTTGGCGAGGGCAGGAATGAAATCCTGGGATGAACTCAATATGGACATTTAATCATGGTGCCAGCATGGGTGCCAGGCGGTGCAGGACAAGATTTAGCAAAGAAAAGATTATACTGAGTTTTTCTGGCCTCCCATCTGCCTCTTCTTTGTAAAATGTTCAACATATGCCTTTGCTGAAAATCCAAACAAGGTTTCCTGTGCAGTCACCGGTCTGACTCCCATGGCAGAGGGGCCTGCTGGGGCGGGCTGGGAGTCTGGGGACTCCCTCCAAGGGGAGATTGCTTTTCCATCCAGGGCCCTTCACCTCCTGCTCAGTGAATCATCGCCTCCGAGGCCACACAACCCCAGACGGATGTTTTCATTGTTGCTGCACGAACCCAGGCAGCCCCGTCCTCCTGTCCCTTTCCATCCCCACGTGGGCAAGCCGCAGCTGGGCTCCTTGGAGGCCTGTTTAAAAATCCAGAGGATGTCCTGCAAGCTGTGTTTACCAAGAGCTCAAACAGAGGGTACTTCTGGCAGGACTCACCTCTGCACCGGCCCCAGAGCACAGCAGGGAGCCCTTGCCATGGTTGGCTGATGCTGGTGGCCACACCAAACAACTTCATGTGTGGATGCAAACACTGCCTTGGATGTGGCTGCACCTTGTGCTGGACAAACTGCTGAGGGTGGGAGTGATTTCTGCAAACTGCCGTGGCTGGAAAACCAGCACAGAAACAAGAGCTCAGCTGGGCTTGGAGAAGCTCTGTGTGCAGGGCTGTGGGTGCCTGGGCTCCTGGGGGAGATTTCAATCATGTGTTAGGTGCTGTGCCTGGGGTTGGTATGTGTTGGTCCTTCAAAGAAACAACTTCAAAGCTTTTCCTGCTAGTGGGAGGGAGATGCTTTGCTGTCCTGGACTGGTTGGAAGAGGTGCCAGGCTTGCCAGTGCTGGCTCAGCCGAGCTAGTTCCCAGTGGAACATGCCTCCTTGGTGGCAGAGAGCACCCAGGCTGCTCTCGGCGTGCCCGAGGGGCTCTCGTGCAGTTATCGGTTGGTCCCAAAGCAGCGCTGGCAGCCGGCGATAGCCACGAGCAAATGCAGGATGTTTGTGGTTTAACTGAAATGAGCCGAGCTTGTGGCTCTCGCCGGATGGATGAGAAGGATGCTCGGGGCTGGAGCAGCTCCTCACCAGGAAGGGCGGTCACATGCACAGCTGGAAGTGTGCTGGGCTGGCTGGAGGCACATGTGGGTGGGGAAGGACCATGTCCTCCTCTTGGATTGCTGCTCAGCACTTCTGCACAACGTGGTGGGAATGGGAGCACTGGGGTATCCATGTGCCAGGACTGGTCCGGGCCAGCCCAGGGGAGCACAGAGCAGCTGAACCTGCCCACTGTGCCTTCGGGGGTCGTGTCAGCCTCTCTGCCTCCCCACATCCTGTAGGAAATTAAAATCCAGATGGGTATCCTGGTAATGCCATCTCACTTCAGAAGGGTTAAAGAGAGTGTGTGAGAAGGCTCGTGCCTCGGGAGTCCCTGCTTGCAGATGTTTCCTTTGACATTCTCCTAACACATCCCTGCCAAGGCACCAGCCCTTTAAACCTCCCTAGTTTAAAATTCCTGTAACAGCTCCCTGGGAGTCCTGCCGGGATGGAGGAGAGGCTCAGGAGGGGTCCCCTCCTCCAGGACAGCACAGGAGGGAGCTGCAGCTTCGTGCTCTTTTGCAGTCCCTGGGTATTTCATGTCTACAAAACACCCAGGCAGCCAGATTTATGTGTGGATAGATTTTAAGTGATAGAAATACACAATGTTGGTCTAAGCGCTGTGTCACCATGGAATTACAGAATATCCTGAATTGGAAGGGACGCACAAACATCATCACAGTCCAACCCCTGGTCCTTCCTGCACAGGACAACCCCAACAATCCCACCTTGTGCCTGAGAGCATTGTCCAAACACTGAACTGTGGCACGGAGCAGCACAGGGCTGGGGGGTGGCTGCAGGAGAGTGAAGCTCAAACCCCCTTCAGGACACTCAGACCCTCATGGAAGCATCTAAGGGAGGGTGGTTGCTCCGTTTATTGCTTCAGGAGCAATCAGCAATGGCCCAGCACAGTGCTGGTGAGCACAGCCAGAAATCAGAGGAGTTTTAAAAATTATTTATTATTTTAAATGTCCTTTCTCCTGGAGCTTAACCAGGATCTGATGGGGATCAAGGCCAGTGACAGTGGCTGCCAACTACCACGTGGCTGGACTGGGCGAGGTGAGGTCTGCGTGTGTTTCGGGAGGAGGACAGAAGCAGGCTCTATGTGCTGTGAGGATGTGTTTGCTGAGCTATTAGTGCAGAGAAGGGTGATGATGGTGGGATGGAAGAGACTCCATCTTTGGGGCACAGAGGTAGCATCTCACTCTGAGCAGCCCCGGGTTGGCAGCCAGTGGCACATGCCAGGGTCCAAGCCAGCATGACACAGGAGGTCCGGAGATCTGACCTCGTGCTTCTCTTTGGTCTCCTTTAGGAGAGACATTGCTTTGGTTCCTTCTCCCAGCTGTGCATGTGTGCTGTGCAGGCTGTTGTGGGAGAACAGGTTCCTACTGCAAGCTCAGCCACTGCTGGGGCAGCATGAACTGCATTGTGTCCTCCCCATCCCTCTACATGCTGCTGCCTCCTCCTCTGCATCCCTCGGGTAGCTCATCGCTTCACCAGGTACAGCAGGGGAGGAAGGAGTGCTCCCTGGGCTTTGGGCTCCTCTGTTCTGAGCAGGAAAGAGGATCTATTTACTGGACATAGACGTCATGTGAGGAAAAATTGGACTCCTGGTGAGTAAGAATTAAGTCAGTGCTAGCCAGTTAACTAAAATGAAATTTTTTCAGTCTTGTACTTTTCACTAATTCCAAAAATGGTTTTCAGGCATAACCTGGATATGACCCCTCTGGAAGAGGGGCTGCTGGTGGCCTGGTGCTAGAAGGCAGCGGGGATGGAAGGTGACAAAGCACTGGGGACTCCAGAGTGTCCACGGGGGAGCCCCAAAGCTGCTTCGTGCAAGGTATTCACTAGCAAGATAACTGAGTCTGCTGAGGACAGCGGTGGCAGCCACACTCCCAAGGCACTCAAGCTTTTCAGAGAGCAGGGAGCAGCCTCTCCTCGAGGGCTGGCATGGAGGACACCCAGGATGGGAGCATCTCCTGTCCTGTTTCTGTTCGGCACAGGGGTGGCAGGTCCCTGTGTCCCCGCCGTTCCCTGCAGGAAGGAATAGGAGGATACTCAGCACCAGGCTGGGAGCTCAGCTCAGCCTGCACCAGGGCAAGGACAGTCCCTACCTGGGCGGGTCATCCCAGTGCTAGAGCTCTGCAGACGATCCACCAGCCCGAGGGCGGCCGTGTTCCGCAGCGTCCGGCACACGGAACGCCACGTACGGGCACTTCTTCACGTTGAGGCACACGAGCTTCTCAAGGGATGCCGTCTTAACAATCTCAAAGCCGGTTGCTCCACCAAATGTACTGGGTTTCCAGTACTCTGGGGAGCAGATGGGATTTCCAAAAAGCCCCTTCAGGGAAAATGGAGCTCCAATCTCCACCATGCTTTCCCCAAAAATGCCATTGGGTTGTGGTTTCTCGAGCAGCAATCCTGGGTAAAACTCCAGAGCATCAATGTCTCCATACAGCTCTTCCAGCTCTGCCGCCTTCTCTTCCTCTCCTGCACCAAGTGAACGTCAGAGTGCTTTAGCAAGGGAATCACACCTGGCAAGGACTGGCCTTGCAGTGGGCAAAGGGAGGGTGGCTCCCTCACAGGCAGCACCCTGACTTCCAGGCCAGGAACTGTCCTCCAGCCCACAGGAGGAAGGACCCTTTTATCCCCTGCATCAGCCCAGTCTACCCCACTGTGGGGCCACGAGCAGGCAGGGCTGAGATGGGCAGGAGAGGCTGCTCTGCTGGGCAAGCACAGAGCATCTGCCCTGCCCCAGCAAAGCCCCAGGAGCAGCACAGCAGCCCTACCTGTCAGCTCCTGGAAGGACTTGTAGGGCTTCATGCCAAACCTTTTCCGATACTCGTTGAAGGGCTGTAGCCTCAGCTGCCGGGATTCCTTGATGACCCCAATGGCCACGTGCAAGACATTGGCGTTGATGGTCTGTCCCCCACCGATCTGGAGGGGAGAGCACAAGGAGGAGCACGTCAGGCACAAGGCAGCACCACATCGACTCCAGGGGGCCACCACACTAAAGCATCCATGTCCTGGGCTCATGTTGTGCACACCAGCAGATCATTGCAGCAGCAAGAGCAGGGGGAACCAGTGCACAGTGCAAAAACCAGCTCTAGAGCAGCTTGGTCAGGTCAGTCCTGCTCCCAGAGCAGGGCACAGTGCAGAAGTCCCAGATGGACAGTGACCAAGTGACCTGGGAGGAGGAAAGAGATTTCAGCCTCACAGGGAGAACCCAAATGCCCAAAGGGCCTCAGGCTCAGCCTCAGCTGGGCTGCTTCGCACAAGCAAAGAGGGTCAGGAATGGAGCTGCAATCGCTTGGAAGAAAACATCCATGCGATGGCAGCAAAGAACAGTGCCAGACGCTGCTCCAGGCTCCGCTGCTCCACAGCCGGGGAGATCCTGGCTTCCACTGGCTCCTGGCATCACCGGGATGTTTACTACAGAGCACCCAGGGCAAGCAGCTGGGGCTGCCAGGGCCAGCCTTGCCACGGTGCTTGTGGGGAGGACTCCTGATGTGCCCATGAGGTGCTGCCCTGGGCAGACTTGGTGTGACACGTGCCCCACTCCATGAGTGTCCCCCCTGGGGAGGGCAGAGCAGGACCTTACCCTTCCTGCTATTTGCTTAGAAAAGGACTCCACCAGCGCCTCCACGCCGTAGTCCATGAGCATGGAGGTGTTGTAGAGGAACTCCTTGTAGCTGTACTGTTGACCCTGGATGATGAAGGAGTCGGGCATCAGCCCGTGCCAGTGATAGAGCTGGTTGAACTCCACTGCAATGCGATTCCGGTACTGGAACTGTGACCCAAACAACAGCTCGGGGTCGAACTTGAGGCTCAGGTAGTACCCACTGAGGTGCTGGACGTAGTCTTCAACAACTATCTTAATGGTCTCCCCTGGGCAGGAGAAAAGAAGCAGCTGGCAGCAGCAGGAGCCACCAGCTTTGTACCTGAGATCTACCACAGCAGCATATCCCAGCACCCATCCACCTCCTCCTGGCTATGGGCTTGTTGAATTGGTTTGGAATTTTAGTTAATTCATTTTCAACAGCAAAAGTCAGTCTGCCAAAACCAAAGGGCTCCTGAAGGAGCTGACCTGGATATATTTCTTAGAGATACTGTGGTGACATGGCTTATTTCTGGATTTTGATCAAAAATTACTTTTCCTGAGATGATAGCAAATTCATAATGAACATTAATAAAAAATAATTCAAAATTATGACAACCTTTTTCAAAATTAGTATTTTCGATGGACCAAAGCCAATTTTTTGCTATATGGAGCAAAACCAATGATCCCCAGAAGGCTGCTGGAGGAACTGCCTCAAAGGCAGTTTGGCCATTACCCTCAAACAGAGGCTGGCCAGCGTGTGAGTCCTTGGGGGCCGCCCAGGGGGGTGGCACATGGTGGTGCTGGTTCCTCACCGATGAGGATGAGCCGCGCCGTCTGGAAGAGCTGCTCGTCACTCCAGGTGGGATGGTCCCTCTTGAGCAGGTCGCAGACGCGGTTGTGCTCGCGCAGCCAGAGCGTGGCGTACACGCAGAGCCCCGGCAGCAGCCCAAACACCTCCTGCCCCACCGCCAGCTGCTGCTCCTTGGGCACGCCCGACGGGTACACCATGTGAACAGGAGCATCGGTGACCATGGGCGGGTACACCTCTCCATCCACCACCTGGGGACACGGAAATGAGATGGCAGAAAGGGCAGAGGGGACACAAACATCCCAGTAAAAGCCTGCCCAGCCAGGAGCTGCCTCCCTAAGGGCACCACATCTGCTCTCCTGCAAGAGGTGAGTGGAATGGAAACACCTCCCTCATACAGCCCCGAACGCCTGCTGCCGTCAGAGCAGCTGCATCCCAAAGCTTGTCCCCCGGCCACCAGCCACACAGGGCGTCAGGCCTGGGGTCTCCCAAGAGCTGCCAGAGGAACATAGGCTTCAAACAACCATGGCTCACAGGACTGGGACATGTTCCAGTTGTGCTGGGTGGTACCTGGAATTTCAGCTTCCCATCTCGGAAGAGTCGCAGCTGGTGCTGCCGCTGCAGGTTGTCCCCGTACAAGTGTCCCAGGTCCACCTGTGGAGAGAGCAGGGCATCACGGTTGCTCTGAGAGGGACACGGGGCCCAGTCACCCCCTGGCTCCCGCTGCCCCCGTGCCCTCACCCCGTGCCCCAGCGCCTTGGTGAAGCCGCGTCCCATCTTCCCCGATGTCTTGAAGAACTGGTGGGTGAAATGCTGAGCAAAGAAGGCAAACATCATGTTGGTGCCTCGGGGATCAGCTTCAAACTTCTGCCGCAGCAGGAACCTCTCCGCCAGGAGCTGGGGGTCGGGGAGCTGCAGCTTCCCTGCAAAGGATGGAGGTTGAGGGCAGATGCCCAGTGCTGACCCAGATGGGTACTGATGCTGTCTGCTGTGTCTGCTGCAGCATCAGGCACAGACTCCTCTGCACAGACACCTTACAGCCCTCTCACACAGGCCATGACAACCCCAGCAGCTCGGCCTGAGCTGTCCCAGCAGCATTTCGGATGCCATCAAGCTACTCCTGCTGTGGAGCCAGCCTGGGCAGGAGAGTGGTAGCACGTGGCACTGCCAGTGGTGCCTTGCAGATGTGTCCATGGCAATGAAAGCTTGGCCATGGCTGGGTGGGAAACACCCAGGGTGCAGGTCCGCAGGCCAGTCACATACCTTTGGTCCCCATGGGCGTGGGGCAGTCGTCCGGCACGGGCGGGAGGATGCGGGTGTAGTAGCTGACGTTGGCATAGGCCTCCCAGCTGATGTAGCCATAGTCAGAGTTGAAAGTGGGGGGGCTGGGGATGAGATTGGCACGAACTGAAAGGAGAGAGGGGGACACCACTGTGGGGCTTGAGGCAGCACCCCACAGGCTCTGCCCTTGCTCCCTGCCTGCCTGCTCTGTGCTGCCAGACACCCTCCCCTGGCACCCCAAAAACCAGAAAGGTACCAGCAGTGGAGGCATGTGGGCATCCTGGGCTTTGCTCAGAGCCTTTTAAAGGCTGCAATTCCCTGTAGAAAAGGAGGGCTCGTGCTAATGTGCTAAGAGGATTCTTGGATGATGAATGAGATGACAAACCCATAGAAAGGGTGAAGCCAACAGCCGGAGCCTTGTGAGTGTGTCGCTACAGCTCCAAGAGCTGGAACCTAAATATTTATGCAAAGTGATGAATATGGGGACATGAGTAACAAGGGCCATATTTCCACAGGCTGCTTTCTGTGCAGCTGTGAAAGAGCCCCTTGGCCCAGGGAGTGCAGCATGCCAAGAGCTGCTCATGTTTTCCAGCCAGCTGGCAGCCTGGCACAGTGCTGGGGACCCCCTCCACCCCTCTGTGACCCATCTGGGCAGCCCCCCTGGGCACACTGACAGCGTGACAGGGTGATGGAAGGATAGGGTGGCAACCTTCTGGGTCTCCTGGTGGGGTGACTCAAGCCTAATGCCCACCTTGCCCACAGGAGCTGCTCAGCATTGCTGCAGCCCTGCTATCTGCACCCACATTTCTGCTCATGCCAGGGGGTTCTCGAGTCCTGCTAAACCCCAAGACCCTCTCCAACCCCTCACCTGTCAGCACGAGCCTCATGAGTGTGTCCCTGATAAAGGTGCTGTTGATAATGTCCCAAAACCACTTGAAGTGGGTCAGGATGAAGTGGTAGAAGGCAGGACTGGGCTTCAGCAGGTTGTGGAGACGTGTCCAGAACTCAGCTGGGGGAAACAGACCAAGTAAATCACTCTTCCCTCTTCCAGCCCACCCATACCTGCTGTCAGTGAGTGCTGCGGGCACAGTGCTGTCCTGGCACCCACGGGTGCCAGATCCTGGGGAGAGGGACTTACGGGAGGTGCAGTTGACCCCATAGTATCCCGTCCGTGTGCAGTCGCACTCGTATCCTTTCAGGCCAACCCTCACACACACCCCTTGATTCTGGCAGGGGAAATAGCAACAGGGATTCACTGCAGGGAGGGAGAGGGAGAGAAAGAGAGAGAGAAGGAGTCATCACCATCCAGCCACCACATCACTGCATCTGGCGGCTCCCTGCTCCTCAAGGGGGAACACTGCCTCGGACCCAGCCCAGCCAGGCCCAGCTAAGGAGAGGAGGTGCTTTGATGCAGCCACTTCCATGAGCCCAAACCCCAAGAAGTTTGGTGTCAACAGTGTGCTGCAGGAGCCAAGCACTGCCCTGCTTTGGTGGTCTCCCCCATGCCTGGGGGTGTAGCTTCGTGCCTGGGGGGCTGCTGTGCCCCTGCAGCCCCAGCATGGGATCAAGCCGTGCAAACAGCATCTGTGTTAATAATAACAGCCATTGTCAGGGCAGTTTGCTTTGGCAGGCGGCCCCTCCGCACCCGCCGCCCCGAGCGGATGGAAAGGGCCTCTCCGGGCTCGCTCCCGGCTCCCGCCCAGCCCCTTCCTCCACCACCTTCATGCCCAGCCTGCAGGGACGAGATAAGAGCCCCTTCCCGCCCGTCCCAGGGCAGTGGGATCCCGTGGGACAGGGAGACCCCCTGGCACAGAGCAGCTCCCACACTGGGGCAGCACCATCCACACCAAGCCCCTCCAGTCCATCCCCGAGCAGGAAGATCCTGGTAACTCCACCATCTGCAGCCCCTCCAAGAGCAGCAAAATTCGGGAGAAACACAGTCCATGGTGGCCAGAGACTCCTCTGCCTTCCATCAGCCCTAGGAATGCTCTGGAAATGGGGATGTCCTCTGTCACAGCTGCCTCCCAAAAGCCTCACCAGTGGCATCCTCAACCTCACCAAGCCAGGTCTGTCCCCAGAGACCCTGCACAGAGCCTTTGTGCCAGGAGGAGGAAAATGCCTGAAGCCCAGACCTCCTGGAGCACACCTGGCTGAGTGTCGGAGTGCACTGGAGGCCACCAGCCCCACTGGCTCACACAGCACTCAGGGACAAGGGTGCCACCAACACAATGCCCAGCTCTGGAGCTGCTGGCTGCAGGAATGGGGGGACGGGCAGCACCCTCAGTGCTGAACAGACCAACAGCCACTGCCTGTGTGCCCAGTGTCACAGCTGGTGGAGGAAGGTCTCCTGAGTCCATCAGCTGCTCCATGTGGTTCGTGAGCTCCCCAGATCCCTGCCAGGCCTGCTTCAGGTTCTTCTGGAATTTGGGAACAGGTTCCAATGCTGGGGTGGAGGGATGGGCATGCAGAACAGAAACCACATTTTTCCATAGGAAATTGCAGCTAAAAATTAATATCTTTGAAAAATAAAGCTAATTTTGTGATGTTGCTCAGTCTCACAACAGCCACACACTCAGGGCAGGGCAGGGATGGCCTGGGAGCCCGGGGCTCAGCCGGCAGCTCAGCCGGGCTGTGCTCAGCCCTGTGGTCCCAAATCCCTCACGGCACAGGGCCCGACTCGCAAAGACACGTTCAGCTCCCAGCACTGCCATCAGGCTCCCTTTCATCTCGGATCTTTTCATGTCTCCAGACGGGAAGCAGCAGGCAGGATCTTATTTATCTCAGACAAATTAAGGTCAGACCACCCGTTCAGATTTTTGCAAGATGGGAATTTTTGGAAAGGGGGAGGTGTTGCAGCACAGCTGGAGCATCCTCTGGGCAATTCCCACGCCGGTAGATCCACACTCGGCTCTGCTGCAGACCCAGCAAAAGCCCCAAAGAGCAGCCCCGTGCCGTGCCCGGTGCAACCCGGGGGAAGCGGGGCTTTTATGGGCGCCGCAGCCACAGGGCTGGGAGGATGCTCCGTGCCACAGGCTCCGGCACTGCAGGTCGTGTCCTGCCCCGTCTCTCCAGCTGATACGGGGAGTCAGGAGGAGTTGGCTCTGCCAGGACGCTCCCCGGTGCGGGGCTCGATGACAGTCGTGTCGAGCCCTCCTCCGAGGCGGCTTTGGCAGCGGGCCGGGCTTGGCCGGGCCGCCTCCTCCCACGGTTCACCGCAGTGTCAGTGCCGCGGGGTCCCGGAGGTGGGGTGGGAGCAGCATGTTCCAGCCAAAAGGGTGGGAAGGGGATAGAGCGTGTCCTGACCCGCGACACCAACCCCCTCACACCCTTACGGAGCCGCCTTCTGCAGCAGCTCCGTGCTTCTCCCCGCCCCGGCCAGGAATCCTGCGCTGGCCTTGCCAGGACGGCTCCAGGTATGGGGAAAGCCGCTGTCAGTGTGCGGCCCCTCGGTGCCGGCAGGGCTGGTGCACACGCCCCATCACGGCTGAAAAATGCCAGATTTCGGGGACAACATCCGTTCTGCAGACCGCAGCCAAAGCAACCTGGGGTGAATCATGGCCGGGACGGAGCCGGGCTCGCTCGGTGGGACATGGCCCCACGGCCACAGGCTTTGTAGACGATGAAACGCTTACGCACTTGTTTTTCTGATCCAGGAAGGTTTTCTCGGGCCCATGAACTGTTCACAGCACACACGCCACAGCCAGATCGTCATCTGCAACCACTTCTGACAGCACCAGGAGCAGGAGCAGCGCCACAGCTGTGTTCCACGGGGGCTCAGTGATCCTTCCCCCTGCACCTGAGCCAGGCTGCCCGCCCGGGATGGGCTGGAAGGATGACACAGCCCCAGGGCTCTCCTGTGGCAGCTGGCTCCAGTCTGCAGCCCGGGCTGACTCTCAGTGAGCCCCACTGCGGAGGGGATGTGCAGGGAGGAGGCACAGACCGCAGGCATTGTTAAACAGGCACGAATGCAAAGTAGCTCTCCCAGAGGTCTCCACCTGCCCTCACACAACGGGGCCTGTGCCCGACCTGCCCCGTGGCTGGGGCACACGGACATGTTGGGGTGCTGCCACTGCTCCTGTTTGGCAGCGTGAGTTGTGCAATGGCTGCTGAGAGGATGGTCAGGTTTACTTTGCAAGAACACTTGAACAAAACTGCACCCCTGAAGGCAAGTTAGCAGCCAAGAGCAATATCTGCAGGGAAAACTGAGAAACACCATGGGACCAGCCTGGCTCTGCTCACAGCCAGAGGAAAAGTCTACGGAGAACAAACACCGTGGCTCAGAGCCAAGGTGCAGCCGGTGAGGAGTCAAGGGGAGTACTCTGAGCAGCAAACATCAAGTGAGCAGGAGATCCCAGCCTCAGCCCAACATCCTGTTATTTGGTCTTCGAGAGCAGATCCGAGGACTAGATTAGGGCTGTGGTCCTCCTGGTGCAACACTGGGAAGGAGCAGAGCCCAGACGCTCTGCTAACAGCACCTCGGGGCACAGCACAGTTCCCCTAATTTTTCAATCAGATATCTCCCTCCCTAATTAAGGCTTGGAAAAGAGCCATCCTTTCATGTATATCATGTATCCCAGGTACTTTTTTCCCCCCACATAGTGAAATTTGCTTTGATTGTGGTGTGCAGCAGTCAGCTCCAGGCCTGCACCATTCCCGAGTTGCATCTGCCCCAGCTGCTTCAGGCATGTGGGTTGCCGTCCTCAGCCCTGTCCTGTGCTCAGCAGGACACACAGATGCTGGCCAGCTGTCCTCAACTCCCAGATGAACTTCTCAGGAAGATAAGACACACGCAAAGAGATGGCCAAGCCAGAGAAGGAGCTGTGCAGAGGCTGTCCCTTGCCTGTCTCCACCACCTGTGGTCCAGCCCAGCTGGTGACAGCCAGGGCCATCCCCTGGGGGACCTCCTTTCAGCCGACATGGCTGATGTGCCCTGCAGTGGGGTGCCTGCCACCTGCACAGACCCAATGGGGTCATTCAGCACTGGGGTCACCCAGCCCCACTGTTTCTGGTGGCTGGACCTGCCACCTCCTGCCAGGTCACAGCCCAACTCCTGGAGTCCCCTGGAGAGATGGCATGGCTGCCTCTGCACGGCCATGGGATCCATTCAGCCATGGGTCATGTTCCCTTTCTGGAATGTTCACGGCCAAAACAGGAAAGTCTGCACCTTGAGATCACTGGTTTTGCACAGGACCAGCTGCTCCAGCACAGAGAAGTCCCTCCTCTCCCAGCAGGATGGGGTGGGAGGGGATGCAGACAGTGGGAAGGGCAACATACCCTGCTCTGCACCCAGCTCTGCTCAGCCCAAACCCACCCGGTTCAGGTTGCTTTTGCCACTGTCCCACTTCCCCTGCGATGGGAGCGCCTGCTGCACTCCGCGTGCTCAGCCTGTGCACATTTTGGGGACTCCTGGGTGTGGGCACCTCGCTTCCCACAGCAGAAGGTGGACCTGAGCAGGCTGCTGGAGACGGGATCACCATCAGCACCATTTGAACGCAGGTGGCCAGAGACCCTTGAGAGATGCAGCCCATGTGCCTGGGCTCGTTTTGCTCAGAATGTTACTTTAGAGAGGAACTGTAAAATCTGACAAGGGCCCCAAGTCCATGCTGTTTTTCTTCAGGGAGGAAGGTCATTTCACAGAAGAGGAACTGGAATCAATGCCCTGGGTAAGGACCTTGAGGAATCTGCACTGTAGGGGCTGGGGATGGAGCTGATGGGATTCAAGAGAGTTTTATTTAACCACATACTCCATGGGTGCCTGCCATAATCAGCATTATTCCTCAACATCTCCTGGTGTGCCTGAGGTTGGGCAGCACGTGGTGAACTTCTACAGCACATGGGCATGGGAACAAAATGATGGCTGAGGCCACCAGAGCCATCCCTTCAGCTCCCAGCCCTCCATCCTCACTCTCCACTGCAGTGTCACCGGGCGTGTGTTCGGGGACAGCGGGAAGGGGCCTGGCTGCCAGCACACATGGGCATTGTCCCTCTTTCTTTCGAGAAGCCTTGTCCCGATCGTGAGGCTGCCGGAAGCAGCCGGGCACTGCCCCTCAGCCCCGGGTGGCCCCGGTCTTGGCGGGGGTTCAGCCCTGTCGTGAGTCTCCGGCTGCCTCAGGCCAGCGATTTCTCCCCAGGCCCTGCGTGTGGTCCCTGCGCGGCCGCTGCGGGAGGCGGAGGAGAAGTTTGTTCTACCCGGGCTCTTTGGTCCCAGCCAGGCGTGACGGGCCAAAACCTGCGGCTCCGGGCGCTGCGGGCACCCTGACCCGGGCGGTGGTCGTGGGGCTCCCGCCAGCGGCCCCTGCCCACCCTGCCCGCCCTCCGCCCCGGACACCGAGGGCACCAGCCGGGGGTGACGAGCGCGATCCCGCCCGGGACCCGCCGGAGCGCGGCCCCATCCCGCAGCGCCCGCCCCGCGCCCCCGCCTCCCCGGACTCCCGGTACCGGACCCTGCGGGACCAGGCTCCCCCGCGCCCCCCGGTGCCGAATGCCCCCGGTGCGGGATGTCGCCGCTCCACCGGTACCGACACCCCCGCGTCTCCCTCCCTCCCGGTGCGGTCCCGCCCCGCGTACCGGAGCCGGTGCCGGCGGCGCTCCCGGCGGCGCAGAACAGCACGGCGTGGGCGAGCAGCAGCCGCAACCCCGCGGCCGGCTGGGCCCGGGCCCGGCACCCACCGCCCATGGCGAGAGGCAGCTCCGCCGCGTCCCACCGTCGCACCCGGCGCGGCCCCGCCGCCCCCGCCCCCGCCGCGCCGCCTCCCGCCCCCGACGGGACGGGACGGGGCCGCCTCCGACAGCCCGGCCCGCCGGGGGCTGCCCCGGCTGCGCTCCCCTCCCCTGGTGCCCCGGCCACCCCTACGTCCCCAGCCGTGCCCCGATCCTTGTCTCTCCCGAGAACCCCAAGTTCCCCCGTTTGCCTCCCAGTTCCCACCTACCTGAGCATCTCCCTACCCAGCTTCTGGTCCCCACATCCCGCTGCATCCCCACGCCCATGCCCTTGTTCCCACGTTCCCCTGCATCCCTGTTCCACACGCCGATCCTAGCTCCCCCAGCACTCCATGCCCACCCCCTGATCCCCTGGGCCTGGCTCAACTCCTCCGACTGGTCGCAAGAGGCTGCCCTGGCAGTGCTGCCCGGTTGCGCCAGGAGCCAGGCTGCCCAGAGCCGCCAGTGGCCAGAAAAGCTGAGTTTATCGGTGAAACCATCGCTGGGTGTTTCCTGCCAGATGCTTTGTTCCCAGCACCAGCCGCTGGCAGCAGGGACAGGATCCAGCCAGCCCAGCCCAGGCAGGCACCAGCCACCCCACAGGAATCGTGTGGGGCTGGGAGGGGCTCTGCATGGCTCTGGGGCAGGTGAGAGCATGGTGGGCTGCAGACCTTGCTGGGATGTCCCCAAATTGGTGGAACCCAGAGCTCAGAGCCTGCGGTTGCTGATCCTCTTCTGTGCTGTGCTGCGGAAGCGGCAGAGACCCCAGCACAGGCCTGGCTGTGTGTGAGGATTATCTCGGGTTTTGCTGAGCTGCAGGAAGTCCTGGCAGGCTGGGGGTGCGCAGTTCCTGCGTGGATCCTGCTTGATTCCTCTGTGGGCTTTCAGCAGCAGGGAGGGAGTGTCTTCACCGGGCAAGTGGCTTTCGCAGGTGTCCAGAAATGAACAAGGGCCTCAGATCTCACTTCAGCAGGCAAATGCACCAGCCATGACATAAACATGAGCTCAGCGGGCTCTCGATGCGCTCCGCTCGATGCAGGGTGGGGACACTGTCTCTGCCTCCCACTGATGAACTCAAGCGGGGAATTGGCGCAGGTTTTGCTGTAGGAGTGCAGCTGGTGCAGTGTGTGCCAGGGCCACGGCTGCCCCTGCCCCCTGCCAGCCTCCCCGTGGGGTCACAGCCCCAAGGAAAGCAGTGGCTCACCCTGTGGGTGTGTATTTCCCCTCCATTCCCTCTTGCAGCACCACCAGCCCCAGCTCTGGCTTGTCCCCCTCCCGTCCTGCACCTGATGCTTGACACTGTTGACCACAGCACGTGTGACCCCCCTCCCACTGTGGGCCAGCCCAGCAGCCCTTGGGGATGTCCCGCTCCAGCAGCGCTCCCTTCTCACTGCCCCCTCCTTTCCCTCTCATCAGGTTTTAATAACCACTCTCTTGCACAATACGGGAAATGGTTGCAACAGCCCGGGACCGGCTGTCTGGTCAGGACTGCCAAGGAGCTGCCATGGAGGGGCTGTCCCCGCGCTTCTGGGCCAGGAAGGGGTGCCCTGCAGACCCCCATCACTCCTGGTGTCTCTCGAGTACCCAGACCCCTCACTCCGGTGCTCAGTGCTGCACTGGGTTGCTCAGCTCTAAACCAGCAGCCACTGAACTCCCTGGTGCCAGCCTTGGCTGCCAGCAGACCTCCCGTGACTCTGTCTGAGCTGCAGCCCACGATGTCTGACCTCAAGTCCCAGGATGGGAGCCAGCCTGGGTGCCCAGATGAGTTCCTGTCCCCAGCCAAGGCAAGGAAGGGTGGTGCTGCTTGGGCGTTGTGTGAGAGAACTCAGCCTTGGTGCAAGGCCAGGGCTACCTGGGGAACGGAGGGCACATCTGGGGGTTTGCCATAGGCTTGGCCACCTGGGCACTGGGTCTGTCCAGCAAGTGCCCTGACACCACTCGGGAATATAAAGGGGATCTCCAGTGTGGTGCTGCCAAGTCCCACGTGTGCCTCACTGCCATGCCCTGGCAGTGGGGGGAAGCAGGAAGGCTGTCAGTGCTGCCCTGGGGCTGTGCGGTGCCAGACCCACGGGATGGGTACGGGAATGGCCACGGCGCTTCGGCTCCAGTGTAGGATAGGAAGGAGGAGGCAATTTCGAAGCCGTGCTGGAATGCACAGGAGCCCCGCCTGAGGCACCGGTGAGGGGTCACCGCCCCGGTGACCTGTCCTGCCACGGCCACGCGTGTTTGTCCCAGTGGGGCGGCGGGGCCCCGGTGCTGCCGGCGCGTCCCCCGTAGGGAGGCAGCAGAACACCGCCGATGGCAGCGCGGCGGCGGCGGCGGGAGGCGCTGGGAGGCGCTGGGAGTCACGAAGCATCCTTGGTCCTGAGCTGCTCTGCCTTGGGCCGCCCCGCATCTCTTCGGTTCCCTGAGACCCTCATCCCCCGCGTTTGCGGTGGTGCTGCCCCCGGAATCCGAAATGTAACTGGAACAGGAGAGCGGCACACAAGAACCTGCGGCGGGTCAGCACCCAAAATCCTTCCCCCCATCTTCCCAAGGATGTTGGAGCCGTGGGGACACCCGTGCCATGGGGACACCTGGTGCTGTGGCCCCACAGCCGTGACAAAGGGGGCAAAGTGGCAGCTCAGGGATATCACCCACTCTGAGCCTCACGCAGGGAGCAGAGCTGTGGGGCAGCCAGGCAGGGGCACCCCTCCCCAGTCCAGTGCTCCGGGGGTGGCCGTGCCTGTTAGGAGTGTCCCCCCTCTAATCCCAGGGGATCTGCATGGCCGTGGAGCATCCCCGGACTGACCCATCCTTGTCCATCCCTGAGCAGCTTCTCTGGGATGGGGTTCAGTGGGGGAACGTTGACCGTGGGCTGCGGGGGATGGGCAGAGAACACGGAAGCTGAACCCCGCATTTTTCTGCTGTAAGGTTAAGAGGTGACTGGTGCCGAGTCCCCGTGGGGAAGGTCCCCGATAGCCACAGAAACAAGGGCACAGCAGATGCTGGTGGCTGGAAACCCCTCACGGGGCATTGCTCAGGGCTGGTTCCCCCTGCCTGGGCTCAGGGGGCAGTGGCGGCACAGGGCCAAGCGGGACAGCAGCGGGGCAGCCCGAGGGGCAAAACCCTCCCCGATGGCTGAGCAGCGCTGGCGGCCCCCTCCCCAGCTCCGCCGGGCACAGCAGCGGAGGACCCAGCATTTCCTCCGGCATGGGGAGCTGACAGACAGTTTGGGGGGCTACAAATCAGCATTGAAAAGCCGGGGCTGGACAGGCTGTCTGGGAACTCGTAACCTGAGCCCCAGGAAAGGAGGACTCAGGAAAGCGCTTTCAGCAATCATATTCATCATCTTCAGCTCAGGCTCATTAGGCTCGCGGAGCCCAGCCCCGCCACCGCCAACGCCTCCCGCACGCAGATAGAGCCGCCGGCTCAGACAAATAAATGCTTCCAGCTTCCCGGTGGATGCGGCAGGTCAGGGAGCATCTGATGCCAATTACCCGCGGTGTAGGGTTCCCCGGCCAGCCCCGCGCAGCGAGGCGGCTCCTGCGCTCCGACCCTCCCGCCCAGGTCTGCCCCGGCCACAGCGTGCTCGGCCACCTACACGTCCCCTCCTGTTCGGGGTGGCCCCAAGGATCACCCCCTGCTCGCAGCGCCAGGAGCGATGGGAGCAGCCAAGGGGAGAGTTTCAGTCTTCTGTTACAGGGGGAAGAACAGCCCTGTGTCCCCGCGCTTTGGGTTCCTCCATCCCGTATCAGGGACCGGCACTGGGATTGATCACCCGGGCACTTCAGGGGATGGTTGAAGGCCACCTCACACCATGTGGCCATCCCCACCAGCGCTGGGCACCAGCGTGTCACTGCTGTCACTCCCTCCCAGGCTGTCCCCACACAGGAGCTCACCACAGGTACCCCCCTCCCTGCTCCCTGGTGCCGGGCAGAGGGTGGAGAGAGACCCCGGCTGGTACAGCAGGTTTGGAGCCATCCTGGCCGAGTGGCTGGCAGAGCCCCGGGCACTGTGCAGCCCCTCACCAAGCAGTGGGAAGCGTGTTGGGGCTGTGCATCACTGTGTGACACCACCTGGGTGCCCTGCATCCTACTCTGTGCCCGCCGTGCGTGCGTCCCACCATATCCCTGGGGCAGCTCATCCCCACCTCAGGCCCTGAGCAAAGGACAGCTGTGGGAGTCGCTGTCGGATTCAGGTCCAAAATCACAATGGAACATGGAAACCCACGGACAGGGCTGGGAAGGGTCCAGGTATCCATCCGGAGGGGTGATGGCAGCCAGCACAGCCACGCAGCCTCACCGAGCGCGGTGGTGGAGTGGGCACAGGGGCCTCTGCTCACCCCACAACTCTTGGGGACAGCTGCACGTTCCCACTTCTCCAGGCTCAGGCTGGCCTGGATGTCCTTAATTGCCCAAAGGTCGGTGTCCCCGAGCCCGGGGCCACGTGTCGGAGGGACCCCGGGCAGGAACCTGACACGGACGCAAGTCAGTCGGGATCAACGCTGGGGGTCAGGAAATTACAACGGACACGAACCTAAATACGCTGCACGTCCCCCCAGGTAATCAGGGGCCGGGCCAGATTCCAGCTGACAGCTTAAATGCCTTAATTCCTCAGTCGCTGTGGTTTGAGGGGGTCCCGTGTGCCGTGGGCTTCTCCCAAATGGTCTCTGAGCTGGAGATTTGTCTGTAATTGGAGGCGTGTTGCATTCCCCTGAAAGTAGCCAGGTCCCGCTGGAGGGGGGCTGCGGGAAGGCAGCAATTTCCCTTATGGAATTATTTACCTGATTAGAGAGTTTATTTTATCAAAATTGCTTCAGAATGGGGCTGCTCGGTGTGTCCAGCACAGGGAGCTCCCCAGTGGGGCTGGCGGCCTGGAGACAGGTAATTTGTGTGGTTAATGGGACTAATCCACCAGGCAATTACACCAATAGATTTCACGGCTGCAAAGTGCTCTGTTCCCATTAATTAAAAATCTGTTAAGAAGATTAGCACGTAAAGGTATCAAAAGAAACCCACGAGTTTCTTTCCCCACAGGCCCCCCGAAGGCGAGTGTGGGAGTGCTGGTCTGCTCACATTAGCACAAAAATGATTCTTTTAAAGGTAAGGGCTTCACATCCAAAGTAACCGCTGACAGTTTACCCTGACTTCCCTACCAAGAGGTCTTTTATTTTTAATTACAGTTTTCTAAAATTAGCCCTGATTGTTTGTGTGGAGTGTTAGCTTAAATATATTTGGAATGTGTGGTTTCTCTGTGCATGGTGGCACAGGGCGAGGGGGGCAGCCCCTGGCCCAGCCCTGCACCACAGCATGTGCCCCCACTGCTGGGCTGGTGCTCGGGACTGCCCAAGAGGGGTCAGGGGTCTGAGGGGTCCGAACTCAGCATCCCATTGAGATGGTCCCACCAGGGCAGGAATGGGGATGGCAGTACCACCATTGGCACCACCACTGGTAGAGCCACTAAACTCGGCACCGGGCTGTGTGGGCACCTCCCCAGTGTGGTGGGGGCACAGGACTCCACCAGTGGCTTCTCTGTGGCAGGAGACTCGTGCCACCAGCATCTGCACCCTACGGACACGGCATTCCCATCCCCACGCCACCGCTGCCGGCCAGCCCGGCTCTGCTCAGCCCCTCACTCGGCTGCTGGTGCCACTCCTGGTTTTTGTCCACAGCCAGACACGAGCAAAACAAAAGCAAATTCCCCGGCAGCTGAAGGTGCCATTTCTACGGCTGGGCTGAAGGAGGAAGTATTTTTTGATCTCTTAAAAATCCTGAATATTATCTGACAGTTTATCTTGTTTCTCGAATCCGTGTCTTTGCAGCAACGCCAGCTCATTTACATGTGTATTGCGCCTGCCTCCACGGGTGCTGAGGTCAATTGAAACTCAAGAAAAGAGGAGAAATTTATGCAAAACTGTTGATTGCATTTGTATGTAATGAAATCATCCAATATTCATCTGACTATAGACTCTAATCTGAAAGGAGAAGTGAAGGACATAAGAGTCACTGGAAAGCAATAATGAGCTTCTGTAGTGATTAAAAAAGCACTTGAGCTTTCTGAAAATCCAGCCAGAAATCGTGTCTAATCAACACGGAATATAGGAGGCAGAGATTACATTGATACATTTTGCAAAGCTCACTGTTGAAAATGTATGCGCGCTGTAAACTCTGACATGCCATCCAGGGTCTGTTGGATACAAACCCGGGCGGCACAATCAGCGCCCGGCTCGTCCCTGGCACAAAGCAATCTTGGTGTCTCTGCTCGATGACTCACAAGGAGCGCAATCACATCTATTTTGAAGAGCAATGTTGTTTTTTAACTATGTCGAGAGCTTCCAGCTTCCTTGGAGTTTTTCCTTCCCTTTGCCTCTGTTTCGTGTGTCCCTGTGGCCACGGGGCTCAGTCCAGGAGCTGGCAGGATCCCATGTCTGCCCTGGTACTTGTCCAGCGGCTTGGAGCAGATTGGAACATCCTGGTGGAGCTAAGTGTGGCTTTGGGCAGCCTGGGAAGGGTACAGGTCTGTCCCGAGCAGGGATGTGCACAGGGATGTATTCCTCATGTTGGGAGTGTGACCCCTTGGGGACCCCCACCCCTCCAGGCCACAGCAGCGCCCGCCAGGTGGGAACCTGCTGGTGCCCCAGATCGACAGGTGCTGTTGGGAGAGGGGTCCCTGCGAGGGCAGCGGGGTGGGGACAGCCCAGGGCCCAGCAGGGGGTCTGGCCATGGCCCTCCCTCACCCCTGCCCCGCACTGCCTGTGGCATTTGCGGCCAAGGCCAAACCTCTTGGTGGCCGATGTGGCGTCACTGACACCAACCCCCACGAAAGCAGCCCAGACGCTTTCTGGCACACATCCCTTCCCCTCTGGATTATTTGGCACAGCTGGAGCTCCTTTCCCACCCGCCAACAGCATCAGCTGCATCTTCTTATCAGCTCTGGGTGCAATCCAGGCTGGAACCAAGTGAGAGGTTCCTGCTGGTGCCAGTGGAGGAGTGTTTGGAGCGGGCAGAGCTTGTACTGCAGCTCCTGATGTGGAGCAGCAGGTGACTTATACTGCAAAGGGAAAGTGGGGCCTCTCTAGGGGTGCCCTGTGAGCCAGCTGGTGGTGAGTGCCTATTCTCTCTTCTCCTGGGTGGTTCTGTGGGACTGGAAGGTGCTGGGGCTGTTTTTTTTCTGCTTGCCCTGCAGTGCAAGGTCCCACAGGGAGCAGGATGGACTGTGAGGGCACAGCTCCCCAGGTTCACGTGCCATCTGCCCTGCTTTGGTGGTACCAGGGCTGAGAGCAGCTTCTGTGGGGCCCGTGGCTGCTCCTGGCTGATGCAGGACACGGGGCTGAGGAAGGGATGCAGGTAATTGGGCTCCCCAGCCACCCAGGCAGCTCCGTCCCCAGCCCAGGGCCAGGGCAGTTTTACCACAGGTTTTATTCCTTGTGAGGTGCAGCGGTAAATATTTGGGAAATTCCTCTGTGCAATGACCTCCTGCAGCTCCACTGCCTGCCTCCACCAGCCCCCTGCTGCCACCCCAAGGGCTTGGAGAATGGGAAGAGGCTGGAGAAGCCTCCACAAGCAGCAGCAGTTCTCCACCTGCCCTGGCTTTGTGGTGCTCCCAGCTCAGCAGCTGCTGCTCCTGGGCAGGTATCAGGGAAACCCTTCCAGCCCTAGCTGCTGTGGGGATGCTGAGGCTGCAACAATGGCAAAAAAAAGCCCAGTTGATAAATGTCAAAAGAAATCCAGTAATCGGCTGAAAGCAATTTCCCGAGCTGTGGAACCGCCCTGGGCTTGCCATCTTCCTTTATTCATTTATCATGGTAAGGGCTTTGGCCAAAATACACAAAGCAGAGAAATTGTTGACATGTGGGGCCCTAGCAGAGCAAATCCTTCATCCTCCTCCCCCTCCCCACGGCACACAAACTAACTTTTGGGGAGTTGTTTATTTAAGGAGTGCAGAGCACTCGCTGCTCTTTGAACCCAAATGCCTTGGGAGCAGGGCTGGGGGGCTGCCACCACTTTCCTGCTCCTGCCACCACCGAGGCCATTCTGCTGCCCTCGGGAAGAACCTGCTCACAGTGAGGAGCTGAGCAGTGGGATGGGCTCAGGACCTGCTCTGCTTGTACCTTCTCCAGCCCCTAAACTGCGGTGCCAGACACTCACACGGGCTTTTTGTAAATGGCTGGGGACGCAGATGCTGCTTTTGGGAAGTTCCTGTGCTGGCTTTAGGTCTTCTCAGATCTGGCTAAAGCAGCTGTGCTGACAGCTCTGGTTTCAGTTCTCTCCCCATGAAGCCTTGGGAACCACAGAGCCCCTGTCCCCTGCCCACCCTGTGCTGAGCTCCCTCATCCCTTCCCACTCTGCAGCCATGGCACAGGGCAAATGCTCACTTTGGAGCATGTGAACCCAAGGGAACACACCAACCCGGACCTGGCTGTTGCAAGGCTGCTGCTCCACACCTCCTTTTGACTTTATTTCAAGCAAAAACAAATGCTGAGGTTTGCAGCAGGACAGGCAGGGTTCCTCTTGTGCATGGTCCTGGCTCCAGGGGGCTGATGGTGCAGGGCACAAACAGGTCACGAGGTGAGCAGGGCAGTTCTTCCTCTGTGCCTCCAGCAGTTTCCAGTTCTCCTTCCTGATATTTTATTTTTGATCTCAGTTTATCCAATTCTGTTCCCACCTAAATGAAGGACAAGCAAGGAGAGCTCCCCCCTCCCTCCAGCACACCCCAAGGTGGCCAAAGCGAGCAGCCAAGGCACAGAGCTGCTCAAGCTGCCCCTGCCCATCCCTGAGGCTGCTGGGGTGTGTGGCAGTCCACTCCTGCTCGAGGGGGAGTGTGGCCATTGGGATGCTGTTTATCCAAGCAGCTCCTTGGTCTTTGCTGCCAGCAGCTTGTCCATCTCCGTGGCAGCCTCATCTGCCATTTGCTGGATCTGTGGCAAGACAGTACAAATCAGAGTTCTGTGGGAGGTGGTGCTACAGTTTAAAGAGAAAGGTGACTGAATCACCCTTTGGAACAAAGCTTGAAGTCCCAATAAAACCCCAACAGTGCTGGGGCAATAAGTGGCTCTTCATCGGGATTCCCACCAGCCCTCAGGGAATTTGTGCCAGTGTGGCACCCGAGCTGTGAGAGCAGGGACTGGTCAAAGGCTCTGAAAAGAGATGCCCACACAAGCTCCTGGCTGAGCTAAGTGGCTTGGTCAGGTTTAACAGAGACTCAGGGCAGAGGCAGAGACCTGCTGGTGCTGGCACCAGGGAAGAGGAGCTGTTACCTCCTGCAGCACTATCGGAACACAGTGGTAACAGCCTGTGCACGTGCCAGGAATTCACACATCATTAACAATCAGTTCATCTCTTGTAAAAAGAAAATGGTGATTGCTCAAGCCCTGCCCAGGAATCAGCTCTCTTGGTAACAAGAAATGGGCATGGCCAGTGTGCAGAAGGGATGAAAACGTGCAGGCAGGTAAAGACTGGAGCACACCAGGGGTTATGCACTGGTTTCACAGGATTAACATCTGCTTGTTCCCAAGGTCTGACAATGACCTTTGCTCATGATGAAAAATTTGGGTACAGGAAAAAAATTCCACTGGAGATGTTACCTCTACCAATGCAGAAAACCATCTGTCTGCTCTGGGAGAGCTGCTTCCCAACAGGATTTGGTTACAATGGCATGGCCATTTTTCCTGCTTGCACAAACGCTCTGTATATCGATGTTTATTTTTGTGAGCACACAGAGAACTGTCCTGGAGCATTTGTGATGTATCTAACTTTAGCTGTTAATAAACAAACAGCTAAGAAGTAATGGCCTGCCTTCAGAGGCATCAATTCAGCAGAACACTTAGGCTTGTGCCTGAGTTTATGCCCAAGTAATTGACTTTAGTGACATCTGCTCTTAGGGAATTAGGCATGTGCTTAAGTATTTTCCTGAATTGGAGCCAAAAACTCCGAACAGAGATAATCTTGCAAGCCTTTTCATTAATAACAACTGGAGCAAAGCTCATTAACACCAGTTTCCAGTGGCCAGGCACTGCATGAGTGGTGGTACAGCTGTGGTCGTGGATTGTTTTGCTCCCTAAATTCTGCTGGTTTGTGCAACAATCCCTCATAGTATAAAAGCTTTTAGGGGAATTTTTTTTCCTGTGTCAGCTTACAATCATTCATATCCTAAATCTGGCTTTGAGATTGAAGCCCCAAATTTCACAAAGCAGATACAAATGTCATTGCCAACTCCAAAAATTCATCCCAGGGCTGCCCATTCTCCCACTGGGTTCTCAGTGCTGGGGATTTGTCAGCAAGGGCTGGGACAAACACAGCACTGAGCTGTGAGACACCATCATATGGCAGAAGGAAAGAAAAGTTACCTGCTTTTCTAGCAGCCAGATGGTATCTTCTGACACTTTGTTCTTGAACTTCTTTACCTGGGTGATGCTTTTGCTTCGCACCTTTCTCAGGGCCTCTTTGGACTTGTTGGTGGACTGCTTGGCCAGCTTGACCAGGCTCTCCCTGTGCTCTCTCGTGACTCTAGGAGAGAGAGGAGAGGAAAAACACCAAAAGGAAAAGCAGTGTCATGTGTAGCACAGCCAGATTTATTTTCTGTGAAGGACTCTGGGTAAATGAGTGAGCCTCTCCAACTGGTGCTGTCATGCCCAGGGACACACAAAAGCTTCTGGGTTTAGATGGAGCTGGCTCTGTGTGGAGACCCTGTGTCATAGGGCAGAGGGACTGAATAGCTCAGGGCACGTTTTTATTCTGCTGTGGTCCACCTGAGAAAATCTGCCAGCTCTGCACAGCATCCCAGGGAAGCAAGACTGGAGCCTAGAATGGAAAATTTCCAGGCCAGCCCTAAGCTGGGGATCTTGGACTGAATCTTGCTTTATAGTTGTTGCTGCAGTGCCTGAAAGTCATCTTGCAACGTTCAGACTTTCCTTACTTCCTGCTGCCAAAGCATGTGTGGGAAAGAGGAAAAATCCAGCTCCAGACTCGAAAGATGGAACTGAAAAGTGTCACCTAAAAAGCACAATCCCGCAAAGTTGGGAAGAAAAGTCCACTCCTGAAACTCGGATTTGTCTCCCTGCACCTGAAGAGCCTGAATTACGTACCTGGAAGCTACAGAGCTTTTCTTTCACTCAATCTTATTCCAGCTCACCATGACCTGGATTTCCCACCAAGATGATATGGACACCTGGTTTGACAAGAGGATGCTGCTGGACATGGTAAGCCACAGGTAACTCAGCAGAGGAGAATTTCAGGTGAACCTTCCCCCTGATGTGAGACCACAAGAAAATGTTCAATTTTCTATCCCAAACTAAAAACTGGTGATGAGTGGGTCTGGCCATCAAAAAGGCTCAGGAATGGCTGATGTGTCCCCTCAGCTCGGGTCCTGCTCCAGCACCTACAGCCGACCACTGTCAACTGCTGGTGCTTAACAATAATATTTATATTATTTTCAAGGCTCTTGGAGTTTCCAGACTGCCTGGAGAAGGAAAACCTTGGTGCACTCCCTGAGACTCACTAGCAGGGGTACGCGTGGGGGTGATACTACAAAATAAACATTTCACAGGAGTATTTAGAAATTGGCTGCAGCAGCCTGGGTCACCAAAACCCTGGGGCCAGGACTCTTTCCACAGAGAGCTCAGGAAATGTGGGATGAGAGTCCCTGGGCTCTGCCCCACAGTGGGTGTGAGTTACAGGGGGCTCTGGGGGCACAGCTGGACCCTCAGCCCGTCCCCACAGCCAGGTGTTTGGCAGCAGTGTCTGCAGAGGCACTGGCCTCTCACCAGCCATCCCTATTTCACAGTGCCAGAGGGAAGAGGCTTCCCAGAACCAGTTAGCATTGACAGGAATTTGGGATCGCTAGGAAAGCTGGCAGACCCAGAGAGCAGCACCCAGCCCTAGAACCCAGGGCAGCCCGGCCTGTCCCTTTCCTGCTGAGGGACTGTGGAGGGAGGTGCCAGGGAATGTCATATGGAATCTCAGAATATCCTGAACTGGAAGAGTCCCAACTCCTGGCCCTGCTCAGAACAACCTCAAAATCCCACTCTGTGCCTGGGAGCATTGTCCAAACATTCCTGGAGCTCTGGCAGCCTTGGGGCTGTGCCCATTCCCTGGGGAGCCTGTTCAGAGCCCCACCACCCTCTGGGGGAAGAGTCTTCCTCATCTCCAGCCTAACTCACCTCATGTGGCAGGAGGCTTCTGGTCAGCAGAGGCTCGAGCCTGGCCCAAATGCCTGACCAGGAGGAGTGAGCAGGGATCCTCGCAGTTCCCCTGCACCCCAACATCGACACCTCTGGGGCTTCTCATGTCTGACCTCCCAGCCAGAGCCCCACGGCACATCTGGAACCCCCAAAGCCGGCGCACAGGCACAGGTCTGCATGAGGTCACGTTCTCAGGCAGTTTTTTGGGGGGTCGGGGAGTCAATCCTGGCTGCTCAGCCTGGAGGAGGGAGCTGGGAATCTCTCCCATCTCCTGCTGGGTGGGAGGGAGCCGCTCGGCAGCAGGGCTGCTCAGCTGTGGGAGCCCGAGCTCGGCGATCCGAGCTGTGCCGAGGGTATCACTCGCCTGCCCGGGGCTGCCGAGCCTTGAAGGAAATGTTTTTGTTTATGCAGCGCTGCCAGATTTCCTCTGCTTCTTGGCACTGGGTCACAGCTTTCATGCCTCCTTGTCTGTCTTTATTAACACCAATTTCTTTTTATCACTGCGCAGTGCCGGGGAGTTTCTCAGCGGGTTTTATGTTCCAGCCAGACTGTGTGTAAATTCTCAGCAATGCTACCAATAATGCCAGAAACGGACACTTTTCCAAGCAGATGCTGTTTCTGGTTAAGGAATCCATCAACACGAGCCAGGCCCGAGGTTTCTAAGGACAGTTGTTTTAATCCTGCCCTGAGATCTGGGACTTTTAAGCTGCTCTTAGGTATGTTTTCTTTTCTGTCTAGTAACCATTGCCCCTACCCCCTCTTAAAGCCAAAACAAAGTGTGAAGTGAACTTGGGGAAAGAGTGTCAGATGGGGAATGAGGACAAGGTCCCACCCAGCTGCCCTCCCCTGCAGCCCATGGAGCACCAGGGTCAATCCCTGCCATTCCCCCAGGGACAACCTTGTCCTGCCTGGACCAGGGCAAAGCCTGGTGAGTGACATGTCAGGGGGGTCACAACACACACCACACCACACCTAACATCTTTTTTTCTGCCTCCCCCAGCTCCAGGGGTTTAAGCACTGCAGCCCTCCATGTCCCACCTCTGCGTGTGGCAGAGGAGACCCTCAGAGAGGATATGACCCAGCTCGGCTCAACACAAGACATTTCTCTGGGTAAGAGCAATTTCTGTACCTCCAACACCAGGAATTTCCTGTGAAGGAGAGGGATTAGTTAAAGGAAAGCAGCTAAACTAAACACTCTGCATTCATAATTGCAGATAAACACAGGGTGCAACATTTATTGCTCAATAAAAGGCAAGCGAGAGGCTCCTGATGATGAGCAGGAGCAGCTCAAAACAGCTTTGGGGTGTTTTCACGTGACATTTTTTGGTCCTTTCTCCCCATAGTAGGTATCTTTGCGTATTTCTTAAAGGCCAAAGGGGAAAAAAAAGGACTCACAATGAGTCATTAAACTTTCAAATGAGTCATCTGGCTTTCAGTAAAGCATGTGTAAAAATATTACTGATTTACAAACAATATCCAGTGTAACACAATGGGTCCAAAAAAGATGAATCTAAAAATGAGGCAATACCATAAAAGACAAGGTCAGGTCAAATTCGGCCAAGAGATCAACCAATACAAACGTTCCCATGGCTGGTTTTCTTTTTTGTGTTTTTTTTTTTTTTTTTTTAAATTTTTATTTTTAAACCCTCAGAGGCTACTTTTTATACAAATAAATATTGCCTATGCAGTGCTAGCCACACAAACAGGAGAATGCCTTGGGGAGCAGAGGGATCCTGGCACAAGTAAACACCAATGACACGAGTGTATTTTTTCTGTTAAAACTGCATTGCAAAAACTAAACTGATAGAATAAATACTGAAAAGCAAGCTCCATTTTTAAATGCTCTGTTGAAACACTCTGGAGCACAGCTGGACCTGCAGAAGGGAAAATATGACGTGTGTCCAGCTGACAGGTCAGTCTAAAGAGTGGTTTTAATAACAGGTAAGGACAGTTTGGATTCGGTTTTATTTTTACTGTGCCTCCCTTCATGAAAGAACCAAAGTCTGCAGAACCAATATTAATATTGTCTTTTCATTTCTGATTTGTTGCTTATTTTGCACACCTGATGTAATTTTGCAGTTTCACTGCATCTGTCTGTCATATATTCTTTCATGAAGTGCTGGAAATAATGCAAAACTTTGAAAACTTAAAAAATTAAATGAGGGATATAATTATTTCTGCCCTGCCTTTTTCATTAGGGGGCTTTAAAAGGCAGGAACGGTCTGTTTGTCTTTTTGATAAGTGGCTGAAACTCCCACAGTTCCAGACATGTAGCTAGAGAGCAAAAGGGACTGGAGATGCCAGTGAGGGCAGACCCCCAGGGCACAGCTCTCAAGCCAAAATCCTTAACTCAGGACTTCCCAGGCTCCCAAGCAGCCAGGAAGGGACCAAGAGCTGCAACCCTGACAAAGGAAAGGAACACGGGAGCACACGAGGCAGAGCTTCCCTGGGAAGAGAAGACTTGTTTTCGCTCTGCAGCACCACAGAAGATAGTGACAGACCGTACACATTTGTTTAAAAACACGGTATTTTGTTAAAGCTTGGGATTTGCAGTTTTGGAGTTTCCTCCCCTGCAATTCGTATTCAAGGATGACCCAAGTGCCCATTAACAATCAAACCACTGTGCAGCAACCCGGGAGCCTCAGCAATTACGAAGATAATGGTGCCCTCCTCCTCCTCTGCCTCCTCTCCTGAGGAATGGGGGAAGGGCAGGGAGCACAGGGAAAGAAAATCAGCAAATAGAATGATAATGTCATTCCCTCTCACCGACAGCAACGGAAGGCTGCAATTAGACTTCTCTGATCAAAATGCTGGGTAAAATTCCACAGAATTTTTAAAGGAGATTTACAGCACAAGAAATACCTGGTTCATCATTACCAAGAAGTCACCTGCTTGTGCAAGGAAGTGCACGTGCAAGGGGTTTATGCACATCCTGTGTGGGAGCTGTTTGTCTTTACCATGGTGTGAAACCACGCCCAGCCACACCTGCCCAGGGTATTCAGATGCTCCATAAGGTCTGAGCACCCACAGGAACTCATGACTTTTCCTTGTGCCACCCAGGCCTGTGACAGGCTCTGTGTGCCAGCGAGTGGAGCTGCTGGGAGCTCTCTAATTTCATCTGAATGGACCCCCATTCCAGGCAGAGCCAGGATCACTTCTCCTGATCCAAACTGAAGCATGGATGCAGCAGCACCTCCTGCCTTGTCCAAGGGCTGGGAGACACTTGTGCTGGGTGAGGGAAGCGATGCTCAGCCCTTGCCCAGGGGCAGCCTGTTTTTCCAGCCCTATACCAAATTTTCCACACAGCCATCAGTTACACACTGTGTATTATACAAAAGTGTGAGCAGATTTTCCTTTCAAAGCTATAAATTTCCTGCCTCTCACTTTCATCAGTTCCTTTTAGTGCTCTCTGCAGCAAGGTGCTACTCTCCCCTAATACTACAGATTCACTGCTGCTGTTCTGTGCTGGTGTAATTCCAGGAATTTAGAGCAGGGCAGCAAAGAATCAGTCCCTGAATTGAAGCAATACAGTTTCAAAAGCCTTTGGCTCTCTCTTTCAAAGTGCTGCAGCCAGCTAGGACCAAGCTTCCTCTGCAGAGGGAAGATGAAAAATAAGACCAATAAGACCAATCAGATGCCAAGATGTGGTGGCTTAGAGCTCAGACACTTGGAAGAGGTTTCACAAGATGCTTTTAAGGGCTCCGATTTTTTCCCGTACCTGAACTCTTTGGAAAGCAGCTGCATGGGGATATGCAGCAATCATGCACGTTTACCCTCTGAAGGGCACTCACTGCAACCTTCTGTGTTATCCTGCATGATGATGAGCTCGGGCATCAATACTCACTTGGGAATTGGCACCCGAATCATCGTCCCGTCCACCTCTGGGTTCAGGTTCATGCCACTCTCCCTTATAGCCTTCACAGCTGCAGCTGTGCTCTGTAAAACAGATCAAAAGGTAAAGAGAATTAGGAAATAATCATTCCCATATGCCAGAACTCTGTCAATAGTTGGCAATCCATCTCCATGGAACATGGAAACATTTACTTCTGTTACCAGTAAGATCAGGAAGTTACATTGGTGCAGAGAGCTTTGATCAAACCAAATGGGAAACTACGGCCGCTCGTATTGGGGTAGGGGGGCACGGAGGGGGAGAGGGGAAGCGAAGCAACAACAAAAGAAAACTGTTTTGCTTCTTTGAAACTATTTGAATGGTTTGAGGCAACGCAGAGTGAAACCGCAATAAATTCCCAAGGCAGGGCCTGACTGTGGCAAAGGAGATGAAAGATTCTGAGCATTTAAAAATTCCAGTTGAATGTTTCCCCCTAGAAATCACCCAGTGCCAATTTTGAAACCTTAAGGAACTTAACCACTTCAGCACTACAACCTGACCACAGGACAGCAGGGCAGTAGCAGATGGCTGAGAACCAGTGCCTGTGCCCAGCTCTGTTTATTTTACAGCTTATTACTGAGGATTAACTTCTCAAAACTCCCCCGGCGCTGGCTGACACCCTGCCCTGCTTAGAAGGTGGGGTGGCAGGTTTGCCTGGTGACTGCAAGGTGATTAAAAGGCTTCACCTCCACCACAGGGTGCGGGTGGTCCTCTACAGAGTTCCATGCTTTGGGGTTAAAGCTGAGTTTGACTGGAAGCTCCCCCAGGGCTCTGCCAGGTCACTTCATTCTCGACTCTGAAAAGCCCCAGGAGTCTCTTTTCCTGTGGCACTCACATCTCCTACTAGGCACGATGCTATTTCTGATACTCTTTGCCATCATTAACTTTAGCTCCAGGCTGCTGCAGTATTTATGTAGCTCAGACTGTATTTATAAAGCTCAGCTTTTGCCAACTGAGGCACAAACTGAAGCTCTGCAGATTTGTTCAGGTCCCTGATGTGTGACATCACTGAATGCTCTGTTGGTGTTCTGCAGGAGACAACTGCTGTTCCCTGAAACTACAAGGGCAGAGAAAATGCAACCAAAGTGATCTCAGCACGTTAGGAATGTAAATGTGTTATTCTGTGGACAGTGCTTGATCTGCAGGAAAGAAAGGCTCAGTAAAAGCTGAGTTGTTTAACATAAATATTGGAGGAGACAGAAGAAGAGAAAAATAATCAGAGAAGGAAAATATTGCAATATTGCCCCCATCCTCCTGCAGCCCGTGAAAAAAATAACTGTATTTAAAAAAAGTGGTGTTTGGTTTTATAACTCTTGGGAAAACAGACTTTGGCTCTGCAAGTCCTTTTCTATGATTATTTTATTTCTCAGACTCTTCAAGCAATTTTATTTGCTTCTCAATGTCATGAAGTACTGACTATAAGCTGTAAATAATGACATCAAGTGATCATGTCTGTGATGGTTTTAGTTCAGTCTATCACAAAACAGGTATGGGTATAAAACAACAGTATTGAGAGAAATGGTTCAAGTAACAAGTGGTCCTTTGGCTTAAAAATCAAATGTAGGCAATGCTATCTAGAGGAGATTTAATTTCTCACATGCCCATTTCTCAGCCTGAGCTCCTGCTTGGACATGGGATGAGCCATGGAGGGGCTTCCCCAGCCCTCTCAGCGCCGACACTCCGCAAGACCTCGCTGATGAGGGGCCTCCATTCTTCAGAGCCTTTATGCACATGGGATACACTTTAAGAAACACTTAGGCATCAAGTGCCTTACACTGACCTCCTCTGAGACTTTGCTGACTTAATTAATTGGGGAAAGCCTTTGCAAAATAAATAGAGATAAGCCTTGGCAAAGCTCCAGCCCTGGAGCGGGATGAATCGTTAACCTCACGCTCGCTCCTGCTCCCACGTGCTCGGCTCCATCGGTGGGACCTGCTGCAGGGCATCACAAGGGCTTGATCCTGAGCTGGGATTTGGATTTGCTGCCTCATTTAGGGGCAGGTCTAAGGCTCCTGCAGAAAATTAAAAGAACTTGTCTCTCACAGAAGATAAATCAGAGCCCCTAATTCGGGTTCTGACCTGGAGGTGCTGCCAAGAGAGGAGCTGGCCAACCTCAGCAGTGACCAAGTCAAGCTCTTTGACAGCACTTAGCATGAGCCAGATCAGTCCCACCAGGGAAGCTGTTCAGAAGCTCACAGGCTCCATCAGCAGCTTCTCCCATGAACTCTCAGGGTATCACCAGCCCTGGTGATAGATAAGCAAGTTTCAGAGGCATCTGATGAAATTCCAACTACACATCTGGTTCTGTGCATGGCTACATCTTGACAAGGAACTGAAATAAATACAATGGGGCTGATACAGCATTGCAGCCATGTGTGCAGTTCAGATAAGTTTGTGTTCAGGACTTCCCATAAATGCATGGGAAATGGGGAGGGCTGGAAGGGCACAGGTAATCCTGGCATCTGGTCCATGATGCTTCGTATTGTTTTGCAGATCCAACTGAGGGGAAAGCACCTGCAAAGCAAACCCCCGTAACCATGGCACTCCTTGGATACGACCCTGAGAGCAACCACAGCACTCTGTAACTCTCCTCTGACCCTGTGCTGCTGCAGGTGAGCTGCTCTGGGAGCCACATGGGGCTGGGGAGTTGCTGTCAGCAGCAAAATGCCCCTTCTGTTCTGTGTCAGCACAAAGTGACACAGCCCAGCCTGAGTCTGCAGCCCTGCCACGTTTGACTGATTTTGTCTAAACGCTCCTTTGCTCAGCACCAACCTGTTTGTTCCCATGGCAATTATCTCCCCTCCCAATGTGCCCTTACCTCTGGAAAATCGGTCATGTTCACTATCATAAGCTGCGGTGACTTCTGTGAGATCTGCCCCAGCTGGTTCAGCGGAAACTTCCCATCTTTTGTCATCACAGTTATGTGATCCAGGGCCCCTCAAAAGAACCAAACACAGGGAGGTTCAGTGTGATAAACCAGTGTGCAGCAACGCTGAAGAAAAACACATCCACTCTGTCCCACTTCCCTTCTGCCATGCAGAATACAGAGGTTACAAAGGAAAAAATGGTGTTTATTCAGACCTCAGGTGCTGTTTGTGTTCAGGCATCCCCTGTGTATTCATAAGCTAAATATTTCAAAGCTGCTTTAAAGCACAAAAACATGAAAACAAAACTCTTGTTTGTTTTTGCTGCTAGAATAGGAAAACTAAGCAGGATTGTTAAGAATTAAAGGGAAATGGTTATTTTTTAATTCTTACAGCTTAAAGAAAATCAAAATGTTGCCATAAAAATCAAGACAAATATTGTCTTTAACTTAGCAGTGCTCTCTTAAACTCCTCTTTTTTTCTTCAGGCCCCCAGAGGGGTGTTGTACACTGTCTAATTTAAAGTATTCAGTTTCTCCCTGAGCTACTCTTAATCTGCTCTCTACTTTCTGCTGCAAAATGTTAACAGGCCAAAAGGCACATGGGACAGGAGGTACTTTATCAGTGCAATTAAAAAAAATACCTATGGTTCAAATAAATAGTTAAGAGACTGAGCTATGCTTTCCAGCTCCATTAAAGACAGAAGTGCCCCTGCCAAAGCTGGGGTGGTGAATGATTCAAACTTGGTCATTGTTTAATGTTAAATTTTATCCCTGAAACTTGATACACTTACAAATGTGTATGTTCAGAGTGTTACGGTAACTGCAGCCTAGTCAAACATATTCACATTTCTTCCTAAAACACAAAATCCACTACGTGAACAAGGCTTGTACAGGTCACTGCCCACAAAGATGCACAGCAGAGAAAAAGTTTGTATATGCCAGACATCAGCCCAATGGCAATTTCCAAAAGGCTAATTTAATGGCAATTGGATTTTTCCTGCCCTACTGCACCATTAGCTGACAACCTGCTTCTCCATCACATCTGCAAACAGTTCAGTTAGACACTTTTGACATCTCCCACTTAAAAAAGCTATTTCCAGGAAGCTATTAACAAAAATGGATTCTTCCTGGTCAAGCTCAGGGTGAAGAAAGCCTCTAGCTGGGGATGTCAGGGCTGTAGCAACTGGATGCCCAGCGGGTAATTCCAGGAAAAGAAAACCAGTTTTGGAAAAATTGGAGTTGTCCGCTACTAGGATTTGTATCCTTATTTACAGGCCACAGAGCACCATACAAGGAAGTTACCAACCTGGTGAGGTTCTAACACTGAGACTTCTGCTGAAGTCTTCTTTCAGAGCTTCTATGACTGCCTGCATGTCTTCACTGGTTTCCTCCAAATTGATAATATCCTCAACTAGGGCAGCACTGATATTCACTTTGGCTTGACTCTGCCCTTTACCTTTAGCTGCAGATTACACAAAAAAATATTAGTTTCTACTTCTGACAAGTTAGTTAGAAAGTAGAAAGAAGGTATTAAAGCCCTGGTCAGATTTAGAATTGAGTCTAAGATAAACTGAAGTAAAACCAAAGTAACTGTATTTTCTAATGAGTAACGAGCTCAACACTTGAGCATGTTAGCCAAAATAAATAAATATATAAAAATATATAAATATTGAGAGATTGCAAAACCATGAAAAAACCAGTTGTTTTTACCTTTTTTGGTAGCCAGCTGTCTGCTCAGCAGCATCTGCTGGACACAGGCTGGGCAGCCTCTGGGAGCCTGGGGCAGCCCCCTGGTCATGGCAAACGAGGAACAGTGCAGCAGGGACGGGAGAGGGCGGAGGCACCTCAGTGCCAAAGCCATTGCTCACAGCTCCTCTCTGATCCACGTGGAGAAGAGAAAGGCAGGTGGGCTGCTTGGCGTGCTAAAACCAAACAGATTCAGGTCTTAGTGGCGGCTGTGGGGGCAAGGTGACAGCTCAGTGATGTGGGCAGCAGGTTTGGGGTTCTGCAGTGACCAACGGGCAAATGCAGTGAATAGGGGTCGGTGGCTTCCAGCCCGTGCCCACGGTATCAGCATGGCCTTCGCACATGTGTCCAGACGGGTCTCTGACACAAAAACCACGGCTGCTGAGCGGGAACAGCTCACCACGGTATCTACCGGGTGCTTGCACATCAGCTGGGCCGAAACTTTAATTTCTGTCTCACGAGGTCTGACACCTCCACACTCTCAGGGTTTATTCCAGCCTCGGCCGTTCGAGGCTCCGGGGAGTTTTGGCAGCTGCGGCTCTGCTGCGCTCAGAGCTGCGGCAACACCGACGGGACTCGGTCCGGGGGGAGCTGCCGCGGGCGGCCACCGGAGGAACCGGCCCTCCCTGCGCCGGGGGACCCGACCCCTGCCCCTCCTCCCCGGTGCCGGTGCCGGTCCCCGCCGGTGCCCCCGGCCCCGCACAGGCCCCGCCCCTCGGCCCCGCCCCGGCCCCGCCCACACCACCTCCCGCTTCTCAGGACGCCCCGGCCCGCTGGCCCCGGTGCCCCGTGGAAAGCCGGGCCGAGGACCGGGCATCGGGAGCCGGCGATCGGGAATCGGGGTCGGGGATCGGGGCCCGGGGGCGGTGAAGGGGAGGGGAAGGCGGGGGAGGGCGGGCGCCACCGCCTCGCTCACCGTCGCAGCCCCGCGCGTCCCAGCAGCGTCATCGGAGCGGGCCGAGCGTGGCGTCACAGAGCGGCGCCAAGGGCGGGGCGAGGCCTGCGCGGGCACGGAGCGGCCGCGGCCCCGCGGGGGATGGTGAGAGCGGCCCGGGCCGCCCCCCGCGCCACCCGCACCCTCCGCACCCTCCGCACCCTCCGCTGCCCTCCGCACAGCCATGGAGCCGGGCCGCCAGGCGCTGCCGCTGGAGAACGCCTCCATCCTCTCCGAGGGCGCGCTGCAGGACGGGCACCGCCTCTGGATCGGCAACCTCGACCCCAAGATCACCGAGTGAGTGACCGCGCGGCACCGCCGCGATCCGCGCCCTGCGGAACCCCCCGGGCGCCGCCCCCGCAGCGGCACCGCCCCGGACGGGGCCGTGTTCCCGCATCAGCACCGAGCCCTCCCGGGCGGTGCCACATCGCCCCTCCTCGGGACCTGCCCTGCCCCTCCGCGGCCCTGGCAGCCCCCAGGGCCCAGCCTGAGCCCGAGCACTGCTCCATCTCTGGTGCCAGCACCTCTCCGGGATGTTGGGGGTGTTCCCGTGCCCGGCAGGCAGCACAGGCTGCTGTAGCACTCCCAGCACCTGCCTCTGCCCCGCAGCGAGAGGTGACAGTCGCCCGCTGGAGCAGATTTGCACTCTGAGGAGCAGCCCGTGCCTGGGGCGCTGTTGCAGGCAGGGAGTCGCCTAAAATGTGGGTGTGTCTGTACGTGGGGTGTCCCCCACAGACCCAGGGGCTCAGAGGCAGGTCCTTGGCTCCTGCAAACAGCATCCACCCCGCTGCTCGGGCTGGGAGCCCAGGGGCTGAAAACATCCCTGTTCTCTAAAGTAGGGAAGTGTAGAATATCAGGTTGGAGACTTTCAGGGTGACAGCAGTACAAACGATGGTAAAGCAAGGCACAGCCCTGGAAATTGTAACTCCGAGTGGTTGGGGTTTGCAGAGAAATGAGAGTGGGCAGGGAAGATCTGACAGCCAGGGATCTGTGTCACACAAGAGCCTTGTTTTGGTATTTTGCTGGGTGTGAGTTCAGCGGAGGAGAGTGGCTGGAGCAGTGGATGGTGGGGAGTGATGGGATTGGCTGCTGTGGTGGGTAGGTGCATGAATCAAACACGTGTGTGAGCATTTTGTGTTTTCTCCAGGCTATAGATAATTATCTCCTGAGCAAGCATAACATTTGAACAGCTAAATTGTCAAGGGGACATGATGTGCTGTCCAATATTTGGATAGTGTGCTGTGAAATCACTAGGTTGTATATAAAGGAAAGCAAACCAAAACAATTTGGGCTTTACACACTCATAACAAACAAGCATTTTTGATTAACTATTGTGTGTGTCTGCCGTGGAATACTTTTTCTTCCTGGTTCTTTTTGTGTGTGTGCAGGTGCTGGGGTTTTATTCTAAGTGTGGTTCATCTGAACAGAGCAGCTCCCTAATAGCCTCTAAATGGAATCATTAATGCATTGTGATTTCAGCCATTCAGCTTGGGGAGGTTTCTGCATTAATTACCACGTCTATCCCACAGCTCTGTTACTGTGGTCTGTCCACATTCACTGACCACATAAAATTAGATATAGGAATTCTTGAGTGTTGTTTGCTGGGTCCTTAGGGATTCAGGAACTGGGTTAGTATGAGGAGAGGAGTGGAGGGCGTAAGTGCATTGGATCCTCCACTCCTTGGGGTGATCCTCAGTGGTGTCAGACCTGTTCAGTAGAGGTTGCTCCTTTTAATCTTGGCCAGATAAGTAATAGCTTTATATGGCAAAATTTACTGCTTTCATCACTTGGATGGAAGTGAGTTTGGTGTTTCCTCCAGGGTTCTCAAACCTAAAGGGCTTCCATGCTCCTGAATGTTTAAAGTTTGCCCAGTGATGAGTGGCAGTGCTTTCTGCTTATTTCAGGCTTTATAATTCTGTGTCTTCCTTTTTGTTTTGCTTTGAAATGGCTCTTCTCTCCTGCAAATGATATTGTATCTCCATTTCCTTGTGAATAAAGGAAGAGGAAGCTCCTTTTAACACATTGTCAATGTAGAGAAAGTGTGTGGTCAGTAAGTTTCTATAAATCATCTTGACCCTTTTTCTCTCATGCTAAGGGCTTACATCTCTCCTTCTAGTTGTTCCTCTGAATTATTCCTGTTGAGGTTACTACTCATGTGACTAAATCAAACCCCTGAAAACGAAATGTTTCTTCATTTGCTGCTTTTATCTGTTTTTAAAGAGTTGCCTTTGTTATTTCTATGTTGGATTTGTTTAAGACAGAGTAAGGTTGATTGAGTTGTTGGCAGAGTTAATAAGTGGTTGTGACACTCTCAAGTAGAAATGAGATCAAAAAGTCTTGAATCAATCCAAGACTTCCATTTAAAGAGCAAACTGTAGCTGCAGTCGTGTGCTGGGGCGTTACACATTGGAGCACAAGCTGCAGGAACGGGCATTTATAAATGTAGGGCTGCCCACAAATTACAGCCTGGGAGCTGATGCTTTTGGGAGGTTATTGCACACTCTGAGTGACTGTGACTCAGCTGGGGCTGCTGGCATACCTTGTGCACTGGGTTACAGTGGCTCTTCAGCTGGGCATTCCTCCTTGCTGGTAGTGTTTGTGGGTGACTTCTTTCATCCAGCATCCTTGAAGGGATTGTCTGCCTGTGGAAGCAGGTGGTGTTGGGAGTCTCCTGAGTGTGTGCTTAGCAGCTGGAAGGAGGAGGGCTGGCACCAGGGGACCTCACAGCTGCTGATGATAAAGGACAGTGTCTCCAGGTGCTCCAGAAGCTGTGAGGTCCCTGCCATGGGGTCTGCATGAGGAGAGCAGCAGGTGGTTCCTTGTGGTTTGGTGTCACCACTGTCACCACGGGCATCTGGTGCAGCATTTGTGCCCCAGCTGCACAGCAGGGCAGGGGCTGTGCTGTGGCTCAGCTGTGTGATCTCATCACCCCTCAGTGCTCCCATCCCGTGGGGCAAAACCACGTGGTTTAGTTACCTCTGCGTGTGGCAGGTGGGGTAGAATTGCCTCCTCTGCCCATTCCTGTTTGTAAAGCCTCCTGAGAGCTTTCAGGGTTTTGGACAGGCAAAGATTTCATTTTCAGCTCTCTGGTTCGCATTATCTGATTTCCCGTAGCCTTTCAATGCCCATTCATTTTCCACGGGTATGAAGTAGCGGGTGTTCAACTTCCTCAGCTGTTGTGCTGCTTGTCGAGGATCCCATCTCGATGAGTCTCACCTAGAAAACAATGTGTGCACAAGCTGTTGTTACAGACCCCCGCTGGCTCCCAGTGGGGCAGAATTCCTCGCAGTAATAGTTTTCACATGTGGCCCGGTCCCCGCGCGGGATCCTTGGGACAGCATTGTTCAGAGGAAGCCTTGCCTGCGTCTGAATAGCGCTCGGGGTGCCAGGAGGAAGAGAGGAGGAAAAGGAAATGGGGGAGCTGCAGGTTTGTCTTGCATTCACATCAGATGACAGGAAGTGGAGATGGAGGTTGGCCGCGGGATCTGTGCAGCGTGGTGGGGCCGCAGCGGTGCCAACAACTTCCAAGCTCTGGATGACCCACGTTGTTGCCATAGTAAAGCTTTTTACATCTTCTCACCTTTTTTTTTTTTCATGAGGCTTCAGGTTTTCCATGACAATTTTCTTCTTCTGTACCTCTTGGCCTGAAGAACTACTTGTCAAGTTATTGTTAATGCCCTCGTTATTTTAACAATAACAAACCATAATCACAGCCTGAAGCGTTAATTACACGAGATTTGTGAGCTGTTCCACCTTGAGGAGGTGACCTGCAGTTGTAAAATTGCAGGCATGGTTGGAAAAAGGATTCTAAATAAAATAGATGACATAAGTTGCTTCTAGACTGTTGATGAAATTTGTTTTAAAGGAGCAACTATCACCTCACTGCTAAGAAAGTACTATTTGAACACAGATGCTCTCAGAAAAAAAAACACCCCCAAAGAGTTCCTTTTGGCAAGGCAGCTGCAAGGTTTTTAGTGCAGAACTCAGGGAGAATCTTCCCTGCCCTTCCCCTGCCTCTGTAATGGCCAAAAGAGGAACAGCATCCTGGTGGTAAGGACTTTATTTCCATACTGCTGAAATTCCGAGGGCTTTTTTGTGGCAGTATGTTTACAGAAACAAACCTGAGGTGCATTTACATATTTTGGAGGCTCTGGAAGTCCAACATGTGGAGTTTTTTATACATTATGTCTCCAAAGTCAGTTTTTCACTTGCACATCTGTGTCTGCTTGTTGGAAGTGTGAGGTGGTGAATTTGGCTACTGTGTAATCAGCTCCTTTTCTTCACCCTGCTCTTTTCTGTTTCCCTTGCTTTCTGAGCAGAGTTTGAGAGCTCATGGGCTTCTTGGAAGACCATGCACTTCATCTGTATTCCAAAGGATGTAGGAAGCCTTCCATAATCAATGACAATGTGTGTGTTCCCCCGGGGGATAACTTGGCCCTTCTGCACCGCTCGTCTGTACACACGCTGCACCTTCACCTCTTTAAAAGTGCACATCCTGAATGTCCACTGTGACCATCCTGTGGGATGACTCACATTCCTGGAACTTTCTTGCCTGGCTTCTGAGGCTTAACAAAGGGCTAAGGCCCTTTTCAGACATCCTATCAGGCTTTATTAGGAAAAATGTTGTCTGCCCTTCCCATTTGGACAGTCCCTGTAGTCGCCTAGTGCACTTGGCTGTCTTGGACCACTACTGGCCATTCATGTCTGGACATGGGAGGTTTCATCCGGTGCCTGGTGTTATCCTGGTAGGCTGTGTGAGCTCTGAGTGTTACCTTAAACACTAAAGATTGGGGTTAGACTGTGTGGTTTGCTAGCAAACACTGTTCAGCTGCTTGGGAGATGAGTCCTGTGTAAGACACCCTTATTAAACACTTAAATAATCCTTAGAGGCCAGGGATGGGGTCAGACAGTGAAGGAACAATGAGTGTCACTTTTCTCCTAGGCCAGCCAGTGTTGTTAAACACTTCAATCCCAGGGAACCAAAAAAAGCTGCAAAGAACTTTCAGGATTAGATGTGGCCTGTACAGCAAATGTGCTCCTTGTTTTAAGTTGCTCAATGCAGTAGATACTAAGCAGACAGATTTACTCTGGCTTTCCCCAGTTTTATTGGAAACAGCACACTCCCCACTGGATGGCAGGAAGATAATTGGCTAAAGAAGTGTCTGACTTCCATGAACATGTCACTGAAAAGCTGTCTGAGCCAGAAGCACTGGCAGATTTGGGCTGGATGATACTGAGGGCTGGCTGGTGCCTTTGCCTTTTTTGTTGAGGTCTACTGGCAGTTCCTGGCTGTAGGTTGTTCTGTTTATTCTTCTGTTTTCCTGCATCCCCATCTTTTCCAGGCAAGTGTCTGTGTTCCCTGGGGTGTCCTTGCCAGTGCACTGACACTGGTTGGCACAGGGAAGGGATGGGTTTGTGCAGGGAGAGGGAGGGCAGCAGGAGGAGCAGGATCCTGAGGGATGCAGGGTGCTGTGGATTGTGGGCTCAGACTTCTCCAGGGTGCTGGGAGAAGAATGCAGGGGATGGAGCTTCAGGTGGCCACATCAGGGCTAGAGAGGGGGAGACCAGGAGGGTTATACTTAAAAGCAGGAGTGATTTAGTGAGGCAGGAGGCAAAGCCCTCCCAAACCCCTTGGGAGTCATTGCATAATAGTCCAAAAGGCAGCTATTAATAGATCTTCTGTGGGCCCTTCAGCTGGCACTGCTGGGAGGGAGCTTTGTGCCTTGGGGTTTTGGAAAGTCACTGGTAACACTGCTCAGAGCTGTGGATGCTGAAGGGGTGCTGCACAGGGCACCCACTTCTGCAGGGATTGGGGAATGTGTGTGACTCAGCTGAATGTGTTGCTACCCAGTGTGAGCTGCATGTGTGTGTGTCGGGGGTTCCTCTCTACCTCCTCACTGTCAGTGGGATGAACCATGTCACAAACGTTTTCTTTTCTCTTCAGATACCACCTCCTCAAACTCCTTCAGAAGTTTGGCAAAGTAAAGCAATTTGACTTTCTCTTCCACAAGTCTGGTGCTCTGGAAGGGCAGCCAAGGGGTTACTGTTTTGTCAACTTTGAAACCAAACAGGTAAGTTGCTCTTTATCTAAAGTTCTGATATAAATGACTGACTTCTTTCCCCTTATTTAAAACTACAACAGGAAGGGATAAATTCAGTACTTTGTCTACAGAAACCTACAGATTCTAACAGCTCTGCTCTGTCACAGCCACTTTGTGCCTGCTCCTGGAAGTAGCAGTAGTGATTTCCTTTCTCCTCTGCTGTCTTTTCCTGAATCCTGCTTTTTAATGCTAACCAGAAAGGGCCAGTTCTTTGGTCCATTTTGCAGCTGGCGATAAGGATGTCAGAAGAGCCCTGACACTGTGCATTAGCTCTAGAAAATTATTCATAGCAAGGTGGAGCAGCATTGCCATAAATCTTCAGCTCCTGTGAGTCAGGTTTTATGGGAGTGTCCCAAAACTGCTGAGCCCAGAACAGGACGGAGTGGATCATGGTCCCAGTGCACAGGAGTGGGTCTGGACTGAGCAGGGGTAGGTGTTAATGACACACAGGTAACCTCTGGAATGAGTCACAGTGTTTTCTCCTGCACCAGAAACTTTCCTCCAAATGCTGTTCCTGGGGCCTCCATGTTTGGTATTTTCAAAATTGAGTATTTTCCCCATTTCCTCCCCCAAAACAAATGAAAGAATAAAACGGCAAGGCTGATAAAGTCTGGTTACTGGGAGTCTTTTGAAGATATCCCTAGATTGGGATACAGTGGGATAAACTTTCTGTGCTGTCAATGAGCTGAACTTACAGTAGGCTGAATAACAAAGAAAAAAAGGCTCTTTCCATGTAAGTCAGTTTTGAGTAAAGGCTTGGTTTGTTTATGGAGCTGTCTTCCTGTGCAGGAAGCAGAGAAGGCAATCCAGTGTCTCAATGGGAAGCTGGCCCTTTCCAAGAAATTGGTGGTGCGATGGGCACACGCACAAGTCAAGGTAAGCTGGTTGCTGGAAAGAAGAGTTACTTTTAGTTTGCAAAATTGAAAAACTTTAATACTAAAGCCTTCTTATCAAGTCTGTCTTGGCCTGGCAAAAAATAGTTTCAGTCTGTTCTAGGAAATAACTTGGAGAGTTGATGTTTACAATCTACAGCTTCTCCTGTCTACCCAAACTGTGCTGGATTAGCTGTGAGTGAGGACAGGCCCTTTAACCTGGGGTTCTTTGGGAGGGGGTTTCTGGTCAGAGCAGTGTGAACAGATTACTTCTATAAATGTCCATGTTTTAACTTTTCCCAAACTTAGTGAGTAATTGGCTGGAAGTTTGAATCCTTCCCTTTGTGGTTTTCTGGATAGGAGAGGTATGGAAATTCCCAATTACCGGTTACTGTGTTACTTTGTTCCACTTCTGAAAGCACTTATGTGGCAGCAGCTCTAATTACTTTTGACTTTAAAGTAACATACTCTGCATCTAAGCTAAATATCCTTTTATTCCTTGTTCTGTCACATAAACAATCAAGTTTTTAAGATTGACTTAGGCAGTGCCTTCTGGAACATCCTTATTTTAATTTTTTAAAATTCTTGTCTTGTTTCTCCTACAGTTATTTACTATCTTGTATTTGATAAAGCAATTTATTTTGAATAACTTTCTTTGCAGATAAACAGATTTTGGGGGAGGCAGAGAGGAGATGCTTGTTGCTATTTTCTTTTGGGTAGTTCTCTTTTACCGTGTGTTGATTATCCTCCAAGCAGCTTTCTGCTCTGTCTTATCAAGTATATTAGTGCAGCTGTTTCGGATGCTTAAAAAACCAGACCAGGTATCTTCCTTAAAGGAGACCACATTGTTTTAGTTACTGACTTCAAGGGCTCTTGTCAGCACATCCAAGCTTGTGCAAATCCAGTCTCCATTTTCTGTAGCTGTGGAGCTACTGGAGTGCCACGTGCTTCCGGATGCCTGAGGAATGATCAGGCCACAAAAGGAGTCTGAGCTGGAGGAGTGAGTATCTGCCCAGCTGCTCCGGGGTCTGGGGAGCAACATGCATAAATAATCACCTCGGTTCACATGGCATTTTCTAATCCCTGAATGGAAAGACTTAACAGCACAAAACTTTGGCTTATTGTAACAAGAGTTTGTTTTAGACAAGACCAGCACGGTGCTAAGCAGCTCTGAGATGAGTGGCCAAGGCTCACCAGACGCTGTCGGTTTGAGCAGCTCTGCTGAAAAACAAACCTGACTCTGTGCCAAGCGAAATAAGGAAGCAGAACACTGCAAATAGTTCAGGAGGCCCGTTGCCCACAGAGATGACAGACTCACAAGCTGCCTTCTACAGAAAGGAGGTGGTTCCTAACTGGTCTTTTTTCTTTTCTTTCCCACCTTTTCTCCCAGCACTGCCCGGTTCTGTGCAGTCATGTGCTCGGGTTGCCTTCTGGCTCTGCACATAAAGAGCATAGCAAACAGTACAGTAGTTACCTTCCAATTTACCATCTTTGCTTCCTGCCTTACATAGAGGGGAACAAGAAGTGACAGGATAAGGTTTAAGGATCCACAGTACAGTGCACATAACTGTTCAGTATCCAGTCTGCATTCCATGTTGGTACTAACCAAATACTGTGGTTGGGATTTCTTTCAGCGTTTGGCCACCAAAATCTTTCCTAGGAAAAGCTCCACAAAACCTGAGGCTATGTTAATCCAGCTTTAAAGTCCCTCTGTGGGAAATGTTTCTTTGTTCCTAATTGCAGCTGACTCAGTCCTTGGTCTCTTGCTTGCAGAGATATGATCACAATAAAAATGAGAAGATCCTTCCAATCAGTCTGGAGCCATCTTCCAGCACAGAGCCGCCCCAGTCCAACCTAAGGTAGGAGATTGGTTGGGTGAGAGGTGACCCAGCTGTGGGGCTGGCAGGGAACCAGCTTCTTCCACTTCAGTAAGATTTAGAGTTGTTGGCATTGTTTGTGTTAAAAATCTAGCATGGCAAAAAAGCTGTTTTTGAAAGGGCAGTGCCTGTGAAGTCACTCACTTGATGGGGGATACTTCAGACGGGAAGTTTATTTTCTAATGTGCAAAGCCAGTGGCTGGTAGGAAGGGAATGAGGTGAGGAGGGGAATTGGGAATGTGTAGCACTCCAGCTCCTTTGGCCAGAATCACTGCACTTCATGTGAATTTCAGTGAGAGGGTTTTTACTGTACTAATTTGTTTCAGCAAAATGCTTACGAGCAAGAAGTTCTACTATAGTGGCAGAAGATTAAAACAAAATCACAAGTAGTACTTCACATGAAACTATTTTTCTTTTTTTTTGCCAGTGGTTTTTTGCCTGTAGGTCTTGTCTGTGGGATGTAGTTAAATTCTCCAACCTCTGCATTTACCTAAAGCACATGGTGCTGCTTTGCTAATTCAGTTTGTTTGAAAGGGTGTGTGGTTTTCCTCTGTGTTCTGTCACTGGAATTCTGTGAGGAACCAGGACCAGATTAATGCATTTTCCCAGAGATAAAATGAGCTTGGAATTCAGAAGTAACAGGCTAGGAGGTAAAGAGCAGAGGGGTTTGAGTCATGCAGATTGTTAACTGCATCAGTGGCACAAAGGGGTTGTTCTAGTGAGGATGGATGGTGCAAGAAGCCACAGCAGAGAAGGGAACATTCCTCCCCGTCCATACCCAGCGGAGGATAGTGAATAACAAAAGTCCTAGGAATTTGGGGTGTAACCTAGGATAGCTTCTCCCTTTGGGATAAACCCTGCTAATGCTGAAATAATGTTTCTTCCTGACCTAATTGGAGTCTGGGGTTTTCCCATCCCGAGCGGGCTGTAGCTGGGAGGAAGTCTGGCTTTCATTTCTCTGCTGTTCCCAGCCGCCTGCTCTGAGCTGTGCTCTGCTGCACATGCTCAGACCTCCTGAAATGACATCATTTCACATGAAGTAGGAAGGCTTGTCGTGTTCTTGTCTCACTCAGCATACTCAAGAAAGCTCTGAATAGGTGCAGGGGCCATTATTTTGGGGTGCTGAGGTGTCTCTTGGAGGAGCAAACCCGTGCAGAGGTTGAAATGCAGCAGTGTGGGCTCTGGGCAGTGCATTCCTGCCTCACTGTGGATGCAGCAGTGGGGGCTGTCTGGCCCCTCCTTGTGCTGTGAGGATTCTCATGTCAGCAGAATCTCTGGATTTCTGTAGTTGGGTTTCATGCTAAGATCAAGCTCAATTTCCCTTCTGCTTTTTCTCTTTCCAGTGTCAGTGCAAAAATAAAGGCCATTGAAGCCAAGCTGAAAATGATGGCAGAAAATCCAGACGCAGAATATCCTGCAGCACCTGTTTATTCTTACTTCAAACCACCGGATAAGAAAAGGACTACTCCTTACTCTAGAGCTGCCTGGAAATCCAGAAGATGATGCTTATGAATGGATGATGGTAGCAAGAAACACTGCTTTGTATACCTGGAGTCCTCCAATGCTTTTGTACTTTCGTAGAGTGGGAAGGACGATGCCACCTGAGCAGGGCACGGCCAGCACAGCCCTCTGTCACACCTGAGGGTCTGCGCCTCCTGCCAGTGCAGCTCACAGCTGAAGGCTGTTCAGAGAAATAGGTTCCCTTCAAAGCCTCTGATGAACACACAGGCAACCTCTCGTTAAGTGTGCATTCATTAGCCAGATTAGAAACAGTAACCAGCGTTTGGAGTAAAGCACATCCAAAAATACTCCATTTAACTGATTACTTTTTAAAGTATTTTTGAACAAAATGTATTCCAATTCGTGTTTTAATGGAAGGGGAAGCACTTGGTTTTGATTAACATGTGCTGTAGTTATCATGGAAAAACTTTTTCATCTCAATAAAACTCATTTTAAATAGATCTTGCAACACCTTTAGTAACTGTGCATGCAATATTTTATATGCACCAAAGCCAATTGATTTTGCATTTTGATTTGCAGACTCCAGAATGGTACTTTATGACGTGATAACCTTAAGCTAATGACACAGCACAGGTATTTTCAATGTCATTTAGGCTGTAGGTGTGTGCCTGCATTTACACTGAATTTAGTGTATTTACACACCACTGAGGTCTGTGCCGTGCCCTGAATTTTGGCATTTGTGTTCAGTGGTCCCTGACAGTGGCAGCTCCTCATGAGCCAGATGTGACAGTGTGAGAGTAACTGCAGCCTCTGAGACATCTGCCAAGCCATGAGCCTGGTGTTTGCCCCCTGTCCTGCCCAGCTTTGCTTTTCACTGGCTGGTTGAGGTGGTCAGCTGCCTCTTGGTGTGAGGTGGCACCAGTGTTTGTGGTGAACTGGTCCTGCTGTGAGCTGGGATTGCCCCAGGGGCCAAGTCCACAGATCTGATGGAAGGCATTGCTCTGAGCCATCTGATCCACAGCACGTTTTCCCCCTAAATGTCTGCAAAATAGAAATCTGAGGAAAAAACATTTTCTGGCAGCGTTTTCTCTGTGCACACAGTGCTGTGACTGCATGTGCCAGGGGGATGTCAGAGAGCTCACGTGCTCAGGTCCAGGTGACACTGGTCTGATTTTCCAATGTTTGCCCTCCCCAGTCTGTCAGACCTCATCGGTCACTCGAGCTGCTCCCCCAAGCTGCTTAATGGTGGTCTCAAACAGGAGGAGGAAAACAATTTGGAAACAGACCTGGTTTGTGCAGGCAGGAGTTGCTCAGTGGCACAGCCCAGGGAGGTTTGTATTCCTGCAGCAGCAGCACACCTCCCTCCAGGCAGAGCTCGCTTCCTGCTGCCGAACCGAGCACCTGGAACGAAGCCGTGCCTGTCTGTGGTGGAGGATTGTTGAAAGCCTGAATTGTTCAAAAGTAGGTCTTGTGCTGTTAATGTTTGTTTCCTAGTTTTTGGGTACCTGAGTAGAGGGAAAAGTGGTATTCTTGGGAGTTTGTACCCCTCTGAATGTCAGTGACACCCATTTGCATTTCTCTGTGAACAGCCTGTGTTTGTTCCTGCGTGGTTTAACATTTGTAGCTTTCCGGGTCTGTATCTGCATTGTTTAGAACAGCTCTGAATTCTGTTCCCATTAGGAATTTAGAAGATACCTGATTTCAAATGGGTGTGTGGCTGTGCTCCCATCAGAAACATACTTTGATATTTATTTGTATTTAAATACAATTTGTTGAAATTCTTACAGCTCTAAATAAACATTTAAAATGCATGTTTTCCTCCAGGAAAGCCGAGGGTGGCAAGCAGGAAGTGAGTGAGGGTGGTAAATGCTTGGCATCAGCCGAAGTCCACTGACAGAATCTGGGTACAATAGCATCAGTCTTTTTTTTTTTTAATTATTTCTTTGCACTGCCACGGTCGCTAACAGAAGTGCCTTGTCTGTTGCTCGGCCAGACTCAGACCTGGGGGAGCTTTATTGCAGGTCGGTGTTTGTGTTGGTCATTCCTGCTGCCGCCGGCCTGGCAGGCGCTGGTGCTGCCTGCGCTTCCCGGGAACGCTGCGGCTTCCCGGCGGCCCCACGCCAGCGCCGATAGCGCAGCGAACCCAGAGTTCCTAACCCCAGAGCTGGGAGGAGGGAAATGCTCAGAAATGTTTTTTTCCATGAGCATCAACCCTGGGACTTGGCTTAACATCGTTGTAAAAGGGATCTGAAGAGCACCAGGGAGCGCGGCATCTCTGCGGCCGGCACCGGAGCCGTAAGTAGGGAGGTTGGCAGCTGGTGGTGGGAAGGAGAGCAGGGCTTGGTGCCTGGCTCCTGTGAAGAGGAATTGAGCTGTTTCTCACCTCCAGCCTAAAGTCCTGTCCTCTGAGGGGGTTCCTTGCTTCCCCTGTGTTTCCAGCAAATCTGTAGGAGCAAGGTGGGTGACTGAGGGCAATGTTCGCCGTGGCCACAGTGTGGGGTTTTCCTTGATATCTGAACCATTCTGCCTGTGGTCACGGTCCCTCCTCACTTGGGACTGGCGTGGAATCTTCGCTCTGGGAGCATAGAACATTCCCAACCCCAAATTCTGGGATTCTGTCCGAGCTGCTGCTTGACACGCTGCCACCTTGTTGCTGCCTTGTACAAACTCCAGCACTGGTGGAGGGAGCACATGGGGGGAAGAACAGGGATGGGCTTGGTGCTGATACCTGTTAGCCCCAGTGCTTTGCATTCACCAGTCGCTGCCCAGGCCCTGTTCCTGGTGCAAGATGTGCGTTGGAGATCTGTCTGCTCTCAGCAGGCAGTGAGAGCAGGAGACCCTGCAGAGCCAAGACTTACTCCCAAGGCTGCGGAAAGGCAGAAGCTGGGCTGGAGTCACCCAGTTCCTGAGCCTGTTTTGGTTTTGTGGGGTCCAGAGAGCCTGGTCTGTAATCATGAGAGCAGTGCCAGCATCTGCTTGGGTGCGTGGTGCTGGACCGTGGTGCTGGACCCTGGTGCTGAGCCATGGCTGCCACAGCCCAGCACCACTCTGGGAATGCAAACAAACCCCACACGGCCCTGCCTCGACCGGTGCTGCATAGGGGGACAGACAGCTTTCGTGGCTGTGTCCATGAAAACTCCTACGTGTTTCTTCTGGAGCAACCAGAGCTAATTCAGACCCTGCCAGTGAGACGAAGGGTTTAAATTGTCCTTTCTCAGCATCTCGCCTCTGCACTTGTCCGCGTCCCCCTGCACTCGGCCTCTGCAGAGCTGGGGACAGAGGGGAGGACGAACTGGCAGGCCTTGGGCTCAGTTTCCTGGGGGTTTCTCAGGCTTTCCTGCAGCCTCGATGTTTAAACCTAGTGCCTTGTATTTATTCTAAAATGGCTTTCATCTGATTTCCCTCTCGGTTAACAATTTAGCTGTCACAATCAATAACGGCGAGGATCCATCCCCGGCCGCCATCAGCTCACGTTACCGTCCTGCAATTACCCGGCGGTGGCACCGCTGCCGGGGCTTTGCTGGGGAATTATCAGGTTACTAATGAAGCCCGGGCAGCGGCGGGCGGCCAGACGCCGCGGCGGTGGGCGCGATCCCCGCTGCCGCGATCGGAGGGGGGCTGCGGGGCCGGCCCGGGCCGTGCGCCCCGTCGGGGCGGGCAGCGGCGGAGGAGGACCGGGACGAGTCGGACCGGGCTGCCCCCTCCCCGCCGCGCCCGCGGGCGGTGCCGCCGCCGGTGCTGCCGCCGCAGGTAGCGGGGCCCGGCGGGGCGGGCGGCCCCCGGGGCGCGGCGGGGGGGCGCCGCTTCCTGCCCGGCCCGCGGCCGCCCCCGGCGGGGGAGCGGGGCCGGCGCGGTTCCCCGCCCGGCTCCCCGCCCTTCCTGCCGCGGCCGCGGGACGCGCCGCCCGCGGGCACGGAGCGCGGCGGCGGCGGGCGGAGCGGGGCGCGCCCGCCCCATGCACCGGAGCCATGGGGGCGGGCAGCCCCGGGGCCCGGGCCGCCGCGCCCCGGCCGGCGCCCAGGCGGGCAAGGTGAGCGCTGCCGCCGCCGCCGCTGCCGTCGGGGCCGGGAGCGGGGCTGGAGCGGGGCCGGGCTCCCCGCGGCGGCCGGTACCGGGGCTAGGGCCGGGCCGGGGCCGGGGCCGCTCGCTGCCTCCCGCGCCAGAGGGGTGGATTTTTCCATCCCGGCGTTTTCTGGGGCGTTTTGTGCTCGGCAGAGGGAGAGGGGGAAGAATTTCGATTTTTAATTACTACCATTAAAAAAATCAAATTTGCAATTCTTTGGGTGGCCTGATGGATTCCCTGATTGACAGCCGGAATTGACACTCTGGTACCTCTTATCTCGGGCATTTACGGCAATTTCTAATTGCAGGTAGTTTGGGGGGTTTTTCAGCGCCTTGGCTCGCATGGGAACCGAGCGATTACTTCAAGAGGCCCGGGTTAAGTGCAGGCAGGGGGAGAATTCAATCCACATTCAAATTGCTTCATTAAAGAGACGCAGCTTTTGTTGCAAAGGATTTAAATGGCCACTAGAAAGTTCTTATTTATTGTTTTGAGGCGGTTTATATAGGGTGCCCCGCGCTCGCCCGGCGCATGGAGCCGCAGCCTCCCTCTCCCGCTCTCTCCATCAAGGTGATGCCGCCGGAGCCGCTGCCCAAGGGGAGCGCCCGCTGTCTCGACCCGCACTCCCGCGCCATGGTAAGCGGGGCCGGGGGTTGCGGGTTCCCGCCGGGACCCGCCGGGCCGGGAACGCGGGTACGCACCGGGCCGGGGGTGTCGGGAGCTGTGGGGACCCGCCGGGATCCGCTGGGCCGGGGGCTGTGGGGACGCGTCGGACCGGGGATTACGGGGTCCCGCCAGGGATGTCGGGGATTTGTGCGGACCCGCCGGGCCGGGGATGCCGAGGACTGCGGGGACCCGGCGGGAAGCTGCGCTTCGGCACTGCGGGGAACGGCGGGGCCCCTGCTGACGGCCCCGCGGCGGCTCTCCCCGCAGTCGCAGCCCGACGGGGAGCCTCTGCCTGGCGCGCTGGAGAAGGAGGACGCCCGCTCAGCTCCCAGCACCCCTTCCACGCCGTCCGTCTGCTCCCCGCCGTCCTCCTCCTCCTCCACGCCGTCGGCCGGCAAAAACGTCTGCTCCAGCTGCGGGCTGGAGATCCTCGACCGGTACCTGCTGAAGGTGAGCGGGGCGGAGGGTGGCGGGGGCGGCGGGGACGGCGGGTGGCCCCGGGTCTCAGCCCCTTCTCTGCCGCAGGTGAACAACCTTATCTGGCACGTCCGGTGCCTGGAGTGCTCCGTGTGCCGCACCTCGCTGCGCCAGCAGCACAGCTGCTACATCAAGAACAAGGAGATCTTCTGCAAGATGGACTACTTCAGGTAGGGACCGGGCCGGGGCCGCTCCGGGGGGCTCAGCCGTCTCCGGCTGCTGCGGGGTCGGGGCCGCTCCGGCGCTGCCGTGGGGAAGGTTTGGAAAAGCCACCGGGCTCCCTGGAGCAGCCGGGTGGGAGACGACCCTCGGGAAACGGGGAGAAAGGAAGGAATGGAGTTTGGGGTGCAAGTACACAACCGCTCGGAGAGATTCCTGCCCTCTGGCCGGGCTGTGCGGGCCGCCCCGAGCCCCTGCTCCTCCCGGCTCGGCGGCGACAGCGCCCGGCTCCGGGGGTGCGGCGCGGATGGCCCCGCGGCGGGGAAACAGGGCTCGAACGGCCTCGTCCCGGCTCCTGCCGGGGGGCAAATAGGTGCTGCCAGCCTGCGGTGCCCAGAGGCTTTCGGGGAACCCCTATTCGCGCTGTGGGCCCACAATGGCCGGAGCGTCCGCGGCGGGAGCGCGTTACGGAACGGAAACGAACGACGGGCAGCGGCTGCGGCCGGCCGGGACTCGGTCCGGACTCGCACACCCGGGCAGCCTGTCCCGCAGGGAGGATGTTCTGGCTTCGACAGTCTTCTTTCTGTTCTAAACCTTAAACCACGAATTTTCCCCCAATTTGACTCGCACGAGGGGATCGAGTATTTTGAGCTCCTCTCTGGGGTTTAACTAAACATTGGAACCCCCGCTCCGACTTTCCCAATCCTACCAGGATGAGGGAATGCTGTTTGACCCGGGAGGAAGGGGAATGGCGGGCAGGAAATGGGAATGACCCCGGCGGGGCGCGGGGGGCTCGGAGCATCCTCCGGCCGCGGCAGAGCTCTCGGCTGCCCCGACGACAGCGGTCAGGGGAGCTCGGGGGAACACCTCAGAGATTCCTCCGGTGTTTTTTATTAAAGGGTCTGCGACTACCCGATTTTCCGCAGCTCAGCCCCTGCCCCCGCCGGGCTCGGTGCGGTGCCGCCGGGAGTGCGGGGCTCACGGAAGCGGGTGCGGGTCTCGGAGAACCGGGTCAGTCCCGAGGCTGCGGTGCTCTGCGTCCTGCCCTGTGGTGGCTTTTGTTGTTGTTATTACTGTTATTATTATTGTTGTTGTTATTTTCAAACTGCAATTTTCGGTAATTTCAGCGAAATTTTCCCCACTCAACATAGAAAGGCACAAAGGGGTCCCGGGGCCTCGGTGCTGTTTTGGGGTACTTTGAGCGTTTTCGTTCGTTTATCACCGTTCTGCTGCCGCTGATGTTTGGTTTGTTTTTAAGAACGGATCTTTCCAAAGGCGGTTTTAAAGTAGCGCCGGGACCTCGAAATGACCTTCGAGCAAATGTGGCAAATAATAGTGTTAAAACAAATCTGTTTTGCGATCCCCGGTACGAGAAGCCCCGACCCCCTCCCTGTTGGGAGCAGCCGGGCTCTGCCCGCCGGTACCGGCGGGGCCAAGGGAAATAAAACGAAAATCGCGGAAGCCGCCGCAGGATGCTCCCGGTTCCTGCGGCGCCCGTTCGGGGGGCGCGGGGGCTCCCAGCCTGCGCTCCGCACTTGTCTTTTGCAAAAAAAAAGGTGGGGGTTTAGAGAGATTTTTTATTTTATTTTGGTGAATCTTCGAGCGGCGGCAGCGACGGCAGCGGCGGCGCTCGGAGCCCGGTGGGCACGGAGCTCCCTCGCTCCCCCCGGCCCCGCGGGGATCGCTGCGGCTCCCGGCCGAGCCCCTGGCCGGCCCCGGTGCGGTGGTCGGGGGTGGCGGGAGGGGGTCGCTCCCGCCGTCTCCCGTGGCAGAACCCGCCGGGCTGAGCCGCCGCCGTCGGTGCCGGTGTGCGGCCGGGAGCCGCTCGCCAGGGCTGGGATCCCTCCGGCTGCCCCTGGCGAACTGGCCTCGTTGTCCGCTCTCTCGGCCCCCTCCTGCACCCGCCCAGCCCTGGGAGCATCCCGGCTGGAGTCTTGTTGACTCCAGTCAGTGGAACCCGGCGCGTGGCACAGGGTAAACCTGATCCTCGGGATGGATTTTTAAATTTTTATCTATTATTTGAGGCACATTATATGTGTGGGGTTTATTTAAAAGCAGAGCAGAAACCCCATCCTAACACGTGTGGTCCTTGGAGCAAGGCAGAGGGAAGGGGCAGTGGGATGCTCTGCACAGGTCACACGGATGCTCTGTTGCTGCTGTGCTGGTTCCTCTGACACCAGGGATGTTGGGGGACGCTGAGGATGAAGGCTGTCAGGCACGGGGCTGTCATGTTCCAGCACCACTGCCCATGGGGAGTGTGGTTAGGTTCTCTCTGTCCAAGTGTCCCTTCTCTGTCCCCATGAGGGGTTGTGTCTGTGCTGGCACTGATGCGAATCCATGGCCTCGTGCATTTTTAAGCGAATGCTGCTGTTTCCTGTGTCTTGTCAAATAATTACATTTGGCATCTAAGGCTCCAGCGTTTCAAGGAGAACCAAATTAAAATTGGAGCTCATTGAGCAGAACATTGTGTTCCCGGGCGATGCAAGGGCTGCTCACAGCCAAGCTCCCACGGCTACAGTCGCCTGGAGGCCCAGCATGATCGTGGTGTGATTCCTACTGTGCCCTGCTGTGACCTTGGTGGGCAGTCTGTAGGCATGTGACCTTGGGGTCACTGGCCAGGCTGTGGCTCAGGTGATCTTCACCCCTTGCTCTTACATCCCTCTGGGATGATGCTCCTGCTCGGGCATCGCCGTGGCTCAGTGTGAAATCCTCACTGAGGCACCGCTGCTGTTCTGCTGTGAGACTGGGGAGATGTCTGGGAGCTGCAGCTGACTCTGAGGGCTGTGTTAGGGGCTTCCTACAGAGTGGACCCAAGAGGGGACAGGAATGTTTGGAGCTGTGAGTGGCCCTGGGGCTGGGTACCTCTTGCCCTGTCCCCACAGGCAGGGATCGACAGGAGGGCTGAGGGAGCTGTGGCACTGGGGTACGAGCAGCGTGGGAGAGACAGGAGGCACCAGGGCATCCTCCCGCCTCTGCTCTTCCCGCGACCCAGATGATGCAGCCGCCCCTGGGGGAGGTGGGATGAGTCTTGTTGGGATGAGTCTTGTTGGGATGAGTCTCTCTGGGATGAGTCTTTCCTGGTAACACTGTAGTTAGTTTCCATCCCCAGAGTTAACCTTTGGGGAGAGCATTCACTCACAAACCATGCACGCAGGGCTCGAGCCAATGGCTCTGATAGCAGCTGGTGATGCTCCAGTTTGTGCCACTGTTCTGGGCTTGGATAAATCCTCTGGCTCTTTGTCTCTTGCTACAGTGTGGCCCTGTCCCCATCCCCATCCCTGTCCCTGCCGGGCAGGTGGCAGAAGTCATGTGGAACCCCTCTCCTGGTGCTCTACTGCTCCGAGCAGATGGGGCTCTTTGGGCTCCCACTGCCCTGCAAGGACGGTGAGCTAAAGCCTGTGTTATGTTTGAGCTGTTATTTGCAGTGGTGATGGGTCAGGACAGACTTTTCACAGGCATTTCTCTCCCCATTCCTGTGTCCCTGGCAGTTGCGGTCCCGCAGTGGTTGTCCCTGCAGTGACAGTCTCTGTTGGCTGACAGTGGGTGCTGTGCCCGGCCCCAGCGCTGTCTCCGCAGAGCCCGATGGCTGCAGCGGTGCCGCAGGTGGGAGTTGGCCGAGAGCCGCAGGCGCAGCATCAGTGGTTGCGGGTGCCGCAGGCTGTGCAGCCCCGTGCCCGCGGTGCTGCTGAGCCTCAGCCTCTCTCCAGGTTCTGCTCATGCCGTGGCTCTGCAGGGACAGCGGCATCAGCCCCTTCCTGTGCTGCTGCCATGGCCACACGAGTCCCCTCGCCTTCGGCAAGCCCTGCCCTGCTCCCTGGGCACTGCTGCCAACCTGGGGAGGTCCTGCCTGGTCCTCGGGAGACACCTGGGTGTCTCCCCCAGATCCCAGCTGACGTGTGATGGGGATGTGTGACCTTTTCTGTGTGGTGCCTGGTGCCTCAGTTTCCCCCATCCCCGTGATGTGCTCCCCCCGCGGGCTGGGATTCGAGCGGGGAGCGGCGATCACCACGTGCCATTAGCTCCCTACGCCTGTCCCTCGCTTGATACTCTTCAGCAAGTACGACTGTTTACATAGCACATTGTTCAAAGTAATTCAATTTGCAGGAATGATCTTTATTTCTAAATAAAAAATTAATACAGTTCTTTTGTTTGTGCGTTTATATAAACGAGCTGGCACAAAGTCAGTTTACAATGTTCCCATCTGAAGTAAATTAGTGAAGTCTCTTAGCTAAGTCTCTGTATAATTTCAGCACAGAAATGTCCCTTTTTTTTTCTTCTTTGGTCAGCTATGGTCAGGCTTAAAAATTTAGACCCTTATTTTCCTCCCAAATAGTTTTGCTGTTAGTAATCCCAGCACCGGACAGTCTTTCCACGTCTTGCTGGGCCCACGGTGGGCAGCAGTTCTGTGGTGTGGGGTCAGGCATGGGCAGCACACTGGCTGTGGTGGCCTGACCCGGGCTCTGTCTCTGCCTGTCTGCAGAGCCTGGGGCTGCTCTGGCCACTGAACTGAAGGGTTTGAGGTGCGGGGTCTCTCCTGTTGCTTGTTGTGGTTATTTCTTGTTGGTGTTTTGTGCCTGCACTGAGAAATGCTGGAGCTGCTGTGGTGAGGGGCTGGCTGGAGCCCTCGGGAGCTTGAGGTGGCAGTGGCAATTCTGGGGCTGTGTGGGGAAGTGCAGTGACTGTGTTGGAGTCAGAACCACCTCTGGGGTGGCAGAAGAGATGCTCCCTTCTCTCCTGATGCTCTCGCTGCTGCTCATTGCATTTATTTTTTTAAGCAGTAATACTGAAATGCAGAAATCAAACCAAGGGCATGCCTGGCACCTCATGTCAGACACTGTCCTGGGGGTTCAGGACCGTGCTCCCTGTGAATTGCCTGCCCTTGGCCATCAGCATCTTGATGGGAATGGGGTTTTTCACACAATCACCTGGTGAGGGGATCCTGGCTGTCTTGTCGCCTCTTCACTGCGATGAGCTACCTTCCAGCATAGCTCATTCCAGCGCAGTCATCATCCTCTCACAGTGAGGAGACCTCCTCCATGGGGGAAAAGCAGATGTGTGCGCCTGTACGTGTGAGGAGAACACACATGGTTTGATTTATGGCAGCAGGAGAGAACCAGCTCTGACACAGTTTCCATCCGAGTCTCACACTGGCTGTTATCAAAATAAAAACCCACGGGCTTGGAAGCTGATTCACGGCGCTGCGTCACCTCAGCGCCTCGGCCGCGTCTGGCGCCTCAGGGCTGCAGTGAGTTACACCCCACTCCTGCCCACGCCGCTGTCACGGGAAAAGGCACTGGTGGGGCAGCTCCACTTCCTCTCTCCACGAATGGGTGTTGTGGGTGTTGGGGCGGTCAGGGTGAGCAATGGGATCAACAGCAGTGCCTGCAACCTGGCATCGTGCTGCCTGCCCTCCTCCTGCCTGCCTTCCCCTGCCTGCCTTCCCCTGCCTGCCCTCACCTGCCTCTTCTCCTCCGCAGCCGGTTCGGTACCAAGTGTGCCCGCTGTGGCAGGCAGATCTACGCCAGCGACTGGGTGCGGCGAGCGCGGGGCAACGCCTACCACCTCGCCTGCTTCGCCTGCTTCTCCTGCAAGCGGCAGCTCTCCACCGGCGAGGAGTTCGGCCTGGTGGAGGAGAAGGTGCTGTGCCGGATCCACTACGACACCATGATAGAGAACCTCAAGCGAGCGGCAGAGAACGGTACGGAGCGCCGGTGGCCTCGGCACGGGCAGGGTGTCACTCTCCCCCGCGCTGACCCTTAGCACAGGGTGTTGGGGTCGGTTCTATCATTGCCAAAAGTGGTGATGGGTGGCCCTGGGAGATGTTGAGCACAAGCCCCTGGGCTGGCAGGAAGGCTCATGGGGTGGCCAACGTGCTGGGAGCACCTGTGGCTCGTGGCAGACCTGTGTGCCGTGGGCAATGCCAGGGACAGTGCCTGCTCCTGCACTGCCCCACATGCAGCGCCTGAGGAAGCTGCTGGGATTTTGAGGCCGTGAGTCATAAATGTAGAAGGTGGGATTGGCAATTTGACAAAACCTTCCCATCATTTTCCACCCACCCTGCCCATCCTGGGTCGTGCCACTCCCAGCTGGACAGCGCTGCACCATGGCCAGCCAGCCTCCACTGTCCCAATCGATTCGGTGACACCGAGGTCACGCAGCACTGCAGCTCCTGTCCCTTCCCCATCCTCCTGCATGGCAGTGCCCAGAGAGATGCTCAGAGGAAAAAATTTGTGGGGTAAATCCAGAGTGGTACTCAGGGAGGCCGGGCAGTGCCAGGGCCTGTCCTGTGGTGGAAAGTACTTCAGCACATGGTGGGCACAGGGAGTGACACGCCATGTCCCAGCCCATGCAGCATGTGGAAACCATTAACAACCTGACAGGAAAAGAATATGTTTCTGTTTACTGTGTTTGAGTAAGAGGATGAAAACAGAGTGCCCAGTTGGGCTGGGAGGGTCCCAGCTCGGACGTGGCTCGCGGCATGTTGGTCCATATGGTCAGCTGCTGCGGGGGCGTGAGGGAGTGATGGGGAGCAAGGATGGAGGGGGAGAAGCCACGCGTCCTGCGGGAGCAGAATGGTGTGAGGACAGCAGGGTCTGGCACTGGGGACTCCTGCAGAGCTGTTGTCCCAGCTGAGGGCTGGGATGGTGGGTTTGCTGCTGCTGCTTGGAACAACCTGCTGGTGTGGGCTGAGCACCAGTGCTGGGCAGTGCTGGGGCACCTGGTGAGTGTCAGGTGTCACTACCTGTGTCCAGGAGGTTTTGAGAAGGGGGTGGGATCACTTTGGAGGGCTGTAGTTGCTGTGGAGTTGGAGGGCCACACTCCCCCCTCCAGTAATTACCCAGCAATTTCTTCTGCACATGAGGTTTTACATACAAGAAAAATAAACAGATGTTGCTGAAGTCAGAGTCCCATTCATCATCCGAAAAGAACAAGTCAAACTATATGAGAAAGTCCTTCAACTCAAGCCAAGACAATCACAGCCCGGTCCAGCTTGTGGAGCGATTGCCGGGCTGTGCAGGCGCATCCTGGGAGCGGGACGAGCGCCAGCCCTGCTCAGCCACCCTCCCTCAGCCACCCTCCCTCAGCCACCCTCCCTCGCCCATTCCTCAGTGGTGCTTCACCCACACTGCCCAGAGCAGCCAGGGCTGCAGCAGGGCCCCAGTGAGGAGCGAGGGATCCGGCTCTGGACGCTGTCCCTGGAGGCTGCACAGCAGCGTGAGCACGGCTGGGCTTGCCCCGACACCGTGCTGGGCAAGGGGGAGGTCAGTGCCCCCCTGGAGGGTCCCCCTTGGTGTGGCTGCTGCTCAGAGCATGGCCACCCCAAGGCCGTGGGGATGGTGCTGCTCCTGCTGCTGCTCTGGGATGCAGGAGGAAGAGGAGGTCAGGTGCTGGGATGATTTGGGGCTGTGGAAAGGAGTGAAGAGCTCACTGGAATGCTCTGAGCAAACGAAAGGACTGATGGAGGGAAAATGGGGTCACAAGGAGCAGTGAGGGCAGGAGTGATGGATGTTGGTGAGCCTGGCAGAGACAGGGTCCCTTCTGAGCCTCTCCCTGGAGGATGTGGCCAAGTGGTGACTGTGAGTCAAGGCCAGTGGGACATCAGTGCTTGCCCTCACACACCACCTTGACCCTTTTCCTGCTCCTGTCTCTCCTTATTCCCTGTGGCTTCCACCACTTGCTGCATTTTTCTTAATTCAACAGTAAACTCCTGGGGAATGATGGCTTCTCCCTCCCTGTGCGTGGAGGGGCTCAGCAGCCCAGGGCAGCTCCTGAGTGGCAGTGCTGGCTCCACTCTTCCTGCTCCCATTCAGCAAGGGACGCTGTGGGTGTCCCACACTGTGATGCCACCAGGTGTGGTGTCCCCCAGCTGAGCAGCTGCCGCACGCAGAGGGGGCAGGTGGGTTTCTGACCTGTGGCTCATAGGGCTTTTCTCCTGTAGGCAATGGGATCACGCTGGAAGGGGCCGTGCCCTCGGAGCAGGACAGCCAGCCGAAGCCAGCCAAGAGAGCCCGCACCTCCTTCACCGCCGAGCAGCTGCAGGTCGGGCAGGAGGGCCGGGGGGCTGGGAGGGGCCGTGGCTCCCCAGCCTCACCCTGAGCCCCTCTCTCCTCTCTCCACAGGTCATGCAGGCACAGTTTGCTCAGGACAACAACCCCGATGCACAAACGCTTCAGAAGCTGGCAGACATGACGGGGCTGAGCCGGAGGGTCATTCAGGTGAGGGCAGGGACGGGCAGGGCAGGGAGGGGGCACCTGAAGGCTGGCACCAGACAGGGCTCACAGCCCCGTGGCTCCTCACCCCCGGCCATGCAGCACCCAGTGGCTCCTCTGCTCCCACAGCGATGCCAGCACCATTCTTTCTCTGTCTCACTCGTGGGTTTTCTATTTGTTTTTCCCTCTTATGATGCAGCCCCAGCAATCTGCAGTAAATCACTGGGTGGGAAAGCTGCCGTTAGCACGGGGTTCTGGAGCGCTGTGCTCTGTCCCAGCCGCTGACACGGAGTGTGGGAGCTTCCCTGGCAGCCGCCCCTGCCACGAGCAGGCAAAGTTCACCAGCGTCAGGAAGCATTGGGATCGAGAAGTTTAAAGAAAAAGGGGTTTTGCAGCCCCAGGGGACACAGTGACAGGGAAGTCCCCGCGCCTGAGCTGGGAGGGGAGGGCGAGTGGTGCCGTTGGGACAGAGAAATGTCCCCTCTGCAACTCCCAGCTCACAGACAGCCCAGCTTTACCTCTTGGTGACATTTATACTCATCACTTTAATGTTCTGCTCACATACTTTCTGCATACAATAAAAACATGAGTGATTAAAATAAATTTCTTTAAGCTTTCATCCAAGACTGTTTCGCCAATGACACATTTAAATTTTGTGTGTGAAAATCTGGCTCGAGCCTCTGTTGTTGAGATTCTCCATTTAGCTAAAGATCAAGCAGGCTGCACACTGGGTGATTTTTTATGTGGATATTTTCTAAAGGCGCTTCGAACAGGAAACAATTTGTCAAACGCTTATGACTGTTTCCTTCTCTGTGGTCCAGTGTGCTCTGCCGTGGAGAGCTGATCTTCATTCAGTCTTGGAGAAGGTTTTTAGTCCCAGCTATCTTTCAAAAATTAGAGCATAAGAAACAGATCACCTCTTTAGCATAAAACCCCACTTCCATGCATGTTTTAACTCTAGGATGTAATTCCGTAACTACTCCTTTAATTAAAAGCAGTGAGATTTGATCAGAGATCTCCTACCTGCTGCTCACACAGACTATGGTTGTATCCCACCACAGTACCCTCCTTCCTCAGCTTTAATGTTCTGATGATGGGGTTTTTGAATATGATAAACCACAAGTGATTGAAACAATATTGTCTTCATCATTCTTAAAGTCACAACTTATCCTAGTTTAAGCTCCTACTCATTTTTGTCTGCTCTTGTTTCTGTCTTTGCCAGTGCTCAAGTGTCCCAACTGATCTCAGCTGTGCTTTTAGGCCAGGTGAGCTGGGGTTGCAGATTAAAATTTAAATAAGACCTTGAAAAGTGCTGCCATCATTTGCAGGGAAGCTGTGCAGGGACAAAGCTTTGCATACACAACTTTCCTCTCGCTCTGCTGAGCGTAAAACAAACCAGTGGAAGCTGGTGAAGTGCAGATTTCTCTATTTTATTCAGTTTTCATAAACACTTCGAAGAGACCCCCATCCAAGGACCCTGGTGAAGGACCACACTCCAACCCAATCGCCTCTCAGCTGTCACAGCGTTCGCTGCTTTTGTTCCAGGTTTGGTTTCAAAACTGCAGAGCCCGCCATAAAAAACACACCCCGCAGCACACGGTGCCGCCCTCGGGAGCGCCCCCGTCCCGCATCCCCTCCTCGCTGTCCGATGACATTCACTACTCGCCCTTCAGCAGCCCGGAGCGGGCCCGGATGGTGACGCTGCACGGATACATCGAAAGTAAGGGGCGGTGGCGGGGCCGGGGCGGTGGCGGGGCCGGGGCAGGGCGGGGGCAGCGCCCGGGAGAGGCGGTGGCAAAACCCTCCTTGTGCTAAGGGTGCAGGGCTGGTGCCCGTGCTGCTCCTGCTCCTTGTGTCTGATTACCTTTGCCTTTGGGATTACCTCGCCCCCAGGAAAGTCAGTGCTTGGGTTTTACCTGACTGGTCCTTGGCCTTCTTGCGCTCTCTGTGTCATGGAGAAGAGGTGTGAGCGTGCCCCCTGGGGCTCGGTGGTCAGTGGTCTCCTTCCTGCTCAGAACAGCAGAGTTGCTTTCCCTGACAGTTCCCGGTGCCAGTGAATGATTTGTGAGTGAGGGGCAGCTTTGGTCATGCCTGGACAGAGGTTTGGCTCTGTGGCTCTTGTGAGGCTTCTCCCCTCCCTCGCCCATGAGTGAGGGCTCCTGCTGTGCCTCTGCCTGACCCGCTGGGCACCTCCTGCTCCCGGCGTGTCCTGGTGGAAGCCTGGCCGTGCCGGATGGAGGGCGTGTGTTGTTTGTAGTAACAGAGGCTGAAGCCTCTTCTCATCCACAGGTCAGGTACAGTGTGGACAAGTGCACTGTAGACTTCCCTACACTGCTCCACCAGTGCACCTCAAAGCAGACATGGAAGGACCACTGTCTAATAGGGGTGAGAAGGTAAATGTAGTCCCTCTTCCAGGCTGCAGGGCCTACCCTCCCCTGTAGCAGAGATTTGTGTGTAACATCATTGCCACCGCTGTCTCCTGTCAGCATCACTGCCTCTCCATGACCTTTGGCAGCTGCCACCCACCCATGTGTCTTTCCTTAGTTTTGGGGGCCCTTAGGTTGATGTACCCACTGTCGGTCAAAATGGCATCGCTGTGTTTTTCACTGGACACCCCTCGTTGTTGTGATGCGCTGGGACTGTGCGCCTGCATCCGCAGAAAGCTCTCACTCCCTCCTGCCTGAATCCTCCCTGGTTTCCCCTTCCCGTGTGCCCTGGGCTCTGTCCTGCTCCGTTCCTCAGGCGCCTGCACGTGTTGTCAGTGTGAACAGCAACTGGCTGTCAACAACGGAGCAGGGGGGAGCTCCAGCATGCACTAACTTCCCAGTTTTCCACGAGTTAACAAAAAAGATTCATTTCTTGTGGATTGCAGTATTGCTTAAAAAAAAAAACAACAAAAAAACAACAACTGGCTGTTACAATATCTGAAGTAGGAATGTTATTTCACAATGCCTGGCCAGGAGACAATACTGCATGTTGATATTTTTCTGTTCAGCACTTACAGTATCTGTTCTAACACATGGCTTATCGGGGGCAAGATTTCTCAACATGCTTGGAAGATTTTATTTAGGACCCCAGCTTCAGTGGCTTCCTTTTCAGGGAACACTGAGCCTTTGGCAACTCTCAGTGGTTTTAGCTTTTGTCTTCACTGTTAGAGGTTCTCAGCACCTCTCTTTTCAGATCTCTCTCAGTGCAGCAGCTTATTGAGCTATGTTTCAATGGGCAGAAGCAGGGACCCAGCAAAGTTATTTTTTCAGTCTAAATTCTACCATTTTTTCATATCTGCCCAGCAAGCTGCAGAGTTTTCACAAAACATTATACAGTCCTGGTGCTGTTGTTAGAGAAGCTTCACTGCAGCAAGCAGCTCCTGATTTAAATGCAATTACTGGCTCACAGCTGTTGCAGAACAGGGTTCTCGGGACACAGAGCTTCCCCCCAACCAGCTCCTTTTCTAAACAATCACTTGCATGTTGAATTCCTTAAAACTGAAGTAGCTTTTCTTTCCCCACATCCAAAAATTTTTAATAGCTGAGATAGCTGAGATCCTGGGAAAACTCATTTAAATGCTGAGTGTGTGTTTCCCTCTGCATGGAGCACCCCCCACCCTCCTCTTGGGGTGCCCAGTGCAGTGGCTGGTGAGAACTGAGCTGTGACCAGCTCAGCGGCTGCTCCCCCTGCCCGAAAGCAGGGAAGGGGCTGTACCTGCAGAGCAGCGAGGTGCAGTGTTTTGGGGAGCCTGTGCTGATCAGTGAGTGAGTGAGGTGGACAGTCAGGGCTGCTGGTCATGGTCTTTGTCCTCCTTGGTAGCTGCTGTATCATGGAACAGATGAGTGAAGTGCTGCCCGGTTTTGTTTGGTTTCACAGCCGAAGGTGTGGTGCACCTCTGCCACAGTCCCGTTACCTCCCACCTGGGCTCCTCAGTGTGGCCCCGGCGGCTCCTTCCCTGGGCAGGGCTGGCAGCTGCCGGGCAGACAGTGCTTCCAGAGAGGGATTTCCTACGAGGAAGTGGCTGCCACAGCAGAGCCCGTGTGTGTTCTGCTGCTCCCTGCAAGCACATCGCCACCGCGAGGGCTCTGTCTCTGGAAGCCGCTGACGCTCCCGTTTTTCCCCCAGGTCATCCTCTTTCAGTACTGACTGCGCGGACTCTTCCTCACCTGTCCATGGCCCTACCAGCACCACTGCCCCTCAGCCGCTGACACAGCGCCCAGCCCACGGCAGCTGCCACCAGTCCCGCGGGAGAAGCTCAGATCCAGCACTCTCAGTTCTTTCCATTGACCAGCACCTCGCGTCCGCTCTGATTTCTCCAGCGACACTCTGTGTATGTGTGTGTTGAGTGCAGAGTTACATTTTACACTTGTTTCTTGTGGACTTGTAGAATGACCGTGAGTCTCTCCAAGGCAGTGCCAGACACAGTCAAAACTGGTGACTCTACTGTGCTTGCAAGTCTTGCTCCCAAACCCATGGGAATATGGACAACCCAGAACACGCTGAGTCTCAGGGGGGTCGATGATCACCTCTGAGCACAAAGGAAGGAGGAATTTATGTGGTTTGGCCTGATTCTCTTTTTGCACCAGTGAAGCAGTTCCTGGACATCCCTCCTTCTTTCCACTCGCACGTGTGAAATCTGAAATTGGCTTTTTGGCTCAGCAACTCGATATATAGACAGACCTTCCTGAATGAAACTCGCAGGTAGCTGAGACTCCACTGAGTGGAAAACATGATGCCAGCTGGAAATAGGCAGTTTTTCTTCCTCCTCAAAGTGCTTTAGAATCACATGTCCTTTGATCACTCAAAGGTAAGTAAATCTTAGTGTTTTTCCCCCCCGTTTTATAGGAGGGGAAGCAGAGATGTCCTAAACTGAGAGGAACCATGAGGGTTGGTGGCAGAGCCAGGTTTAGCACCCTGAAGTTTTTGATTGCTGACTTGTTCTTAGAACACTGAATATCTCTCTCCTCTCACAGCCATCTGCCAAATCTTTTTTTTTTTTTTAAAGTTTTTTACTCTTGTTCTTTATTAACAAGCTACTTTATTTCCTTGGAGTCATATTGGATCATAAATGGGTGATTTCAGAATGTACCTACAGAAAACTCTCAGACAATCCATACTCTGGGACTGGGAAACGCTCACTGGAAGGTGCCCATAAAGGTGTAGAAATGTTCTGCCCTGCTGTGGACTCAAGTTCAGTCAGTGGAAAGAGCTGGGTAGAAACTGGAGACCAGTTAAAAAGGTGAAAACCACAGTAAGGCCAGCGGGAACGGTCGCTAGCCAAGTGGACAGCAAGGGGATGGCATCTTCCTTTGTCTGGCAGCATCGCTCTGATTCTCTCTGCCCTCCTGTTCTCCCTTGCTGGGGTACGGCTGTCGGTCCTGCCAGGCCCTGGGATGAGGGTGCATCCCAGGAGAACTGCTGGGCTCAATGCAACAGCAAAGGAAGTGCTCAGCAGTCTGGCCCTAAGTCAGGAAAAGGACTCTAAAATGATCCTTCATTGATGGTAATATCGAAAAGTAAACAAGTGACCTCTGCCAGCCCTTCTCAGTTTGCACCGAGCCAAGAGCAGGTCTGTAACAAAACCTCTCTCCACGCAAGCACACGGGCCTGTCCTGCTGTGAAGTGTCTGTGAGGCCGCTCTTCCAAGAATGTGAAAGCCTACCCTGAGCCACAGCTAGGGAGGGATATGACTGAACCATGTCCGAGGAGCAGGAGATGGGAATCCATCTGTTACATAGCTTGTTTTTAATTGGAACTGTGTTTTCCTCTCTGGGAGATCCTGGATCAACCCCCGACATGGGCCGGGTGGGCAGCCATCCCTCTGCTCTGGCCAGCCCGTATTGCACACGTGGGGGGCCTTCTCCTGCCCGTGTCCCTGAACTCCGTGTGACACCAGCAGCCAGACACATGGCTCCAGCTAAACCACGAGGAGCGCTCCAGAAATGGCGGGAGGAGATGGGGACGTCTGCTGAGGTGGCCACCAAGATCTCTTGGTTTGAGAAGTAACTGAGTACAAGCACACATTGATATTGGTTGGAACAAATACACACACACACACTCTTCTGTGTGTGTGTACATATATTAAGAGAGTGATGGTACTACCTCGGACAGTTGGGCCAGTATCTGTCTAATTGCAGCCAGCAGCTCTATTCCCAATTTAAAATGACATTTGAAAGGAGAGAGGGGAATTAAGAGAGGGGAATTAAGTCCACAAAATCTTATTGTCACCTCCCAATGTGTGAGTGACCATTTCCAGACCGTGACCGGTGACAAGGCGCTCCTGCACGCCTGACCTGGCTGGAGCCATCGCTGCAGAGGCGTCCCCTCGGGGAGGGGACAGTCACCAGTTGCTCCAGTTGCACCAGGTGCAGTCCTTTTTGTCCTTGTCCATAGCAATGAGGGAAGGATGAGTGTTCCCTTGGCTGGCTGTTGGTGACTGTTTGTCATCACACGTTGAGGCGGTTGCTGTGTCCATGTGCCAGCCTTGAGATGCCCATGAGGGCCAGGGAGCCACTGGGGCCTGACTTTGTTCTCCATTTGTGCTTGCACATCCTAATGACCATTTAGTTGTGGAATTAGTGCCATAAAAGAATGGGTAGTTATTTCATTTAAGACTGAAGGAGAGACTTCAGGCTGTAACTTGCCCTGACATCCCACAGTCTCTGAGATTGCCACAACTGTTCTGTTGAGGGAGAAAAGGGTTTGATGTATTTCTCTCTTCTGTCATGGCAATGCAATGAAAGGGAAACTATGAAATATGTATCTGCTAAATACCAACTTGATCAGAAAAAACCCACTTGTGAAATGTCCTGGATGTCCAAGGGTTTGTAATGGATACCACGGCAGGGCCGGAGTACAAGGCAGGGGCCGAGGGAATGTAGGTGTTTCTCTCCAGGGATGTGGGCTCACCACAGACTGTGCTCGGGGCACTTCCCCCCATAAGTAGCCAGGAGCAGCTTTGCTAATTCAGAAATCAGGCTCTGTTTATATTAAGCCCAAATTGTTTGCAAAAACTGGAAGCAATTCAGCTTGTGCAGTTTTAGAGCTAATTATGTGTATGGAAAATACTCAACTGTACCAAGAATGTAAGAAATCTTCTAATTTATTCAATACATTGTTTCACAACATATTTCACACTGACTGTTGCCACTGAACCAAACCTTATCTCAGGTCATTTGCATTCATCTCCTGTCTGTGGATTAAAAAAAAATAAAATTAAAGTCATTCTCATTTTCTTAGTTTATTCAGTAATTGCCAGATGGGTTCTGGTGCAGCAATGCAGACTCCACGCACTAAACTTTTCCAGTTGCTATTTACAAACCCTTTTGCAGACAGAATCCACTGAAGACAGCCAGCGAAAGGCTCTTCACTCCAGTTTAATAAGGTAACTAACAGGGCTCGGCTCTGGAAGTGGGATGGTTTAAGGTTTTATCACCAGTGATTTTTTCTGGCTCATGCTGGTTAACCCAATGCCCGAGCTAAAGGTGCTTACACAACTCACTCGTTGGGACGGGGAGTGGGAACCAATCCTGCACTACTATCAGTGATTTATCTGTAGGATGCCAACTAAACACCAGTTTTATTTCATCTGCCAATCATTTTGTTGTAGCATGTTGCAATTCTGCATGTCTTGGCTACAATGGTTAAAAAATTTTTTCTCTGAATGAGTGGACAGTCAAGACTAATATTTATTTTAAAAAAGTAAAACAAAATTGTAAGCACTTTTTGTAAAACCAATGTCTGTTTTGTTACATACTTTTAATGTTGTGCTTTGTAAATGTCTTATTTGTGTAATAAATAAAGTTAATGCAAGTAGAAGTGCTGGCACTTACATCCAGAAAATGATGTAATTCCATTTTATTTTATTTTTAAATACTTTCTGGCTTACTAATCAAGCAGCAACCCACCCAGTTTTCCCCTTTTATTATTTTGTTAAACTCTGGCTTCAGGAGAGTTCAACAAACGTTCGTAGTAAATGGATATAATTTCCTAGTTAGCAAACCAGTCATTAAAGAATACCTCTGGTGTACATTATTACAATGATCAATCAATATCAAAGTACTGAGCAAAAAGAGAGGAAAGGAATTCACCAGGACAGCTAGCTAAAATCTGGGAAAATAATGTTGATTAAGATGGATTTGAATGACTTCAACACCGAATCTGAGGCACTCTTTTTAACAAATTGTTTTCAGGCTTAATAATGTTTATACATACTACACTGCACACCTCTCAGGAATATTATTGTGAGTACAGTCGGCTTTTTTGCCGTGGCTTTTGCTCAGCATGACTGATTAAATGATTATTTCCATTTTTGTTTGTGCTGACAAAGATGACAGAAAGATTATATTCCTGTCGAGGGAACGGGTGAGACAAATCCACGAGGACAAATTGCGCTTATTGTGAATCAGATTACCTGCCTTGCTGGAATATTGTCTAGGAAAAACTGTTTTATGGTTTCGGTTTGTGCTCAGTTGTTATATCCCAGGCTTTCCGGCAGGTCCGAAGGATCCATTCATGTTCATCATTGTCTGAAAGGGAGAGAAAGAGAACGTTAAATATCCCCGTGTCAGATCTGCTCTTTGCATCCCTGGGGTCCAGCTCAAACAAGCCATTTTTCCTTTGAAAAATAAATCAATTTTTTAGCCATTGGCATTTCTTAGAGCACATTTTTTTTGTTTGTTTAAAAGATCGTGTGCTGTTGTGTGGGAATTTGTCAAGGCAGGAGATACTGGATCTGTGGCAAGGATCTTATTCATCTGTTTGATAAGCTTAGCTTGGGTGAACTACAAGATTTACATTTACAGATTTTATATTTTGCCTTTTTGGGCAAAATACGGAGGAGAAATGTTGAAATAATCACAAATTAAGATAGGCATTTTTTAAATACTCTGGCTGTGTTCCTTGTTGGTTTATGAAAAGTCAAGGTAAAGAAAAATTTCTAGTAAAATCCCAGGTTCTTGTCTTCCAGCTTTTCTTTCCATGCTGTTTTTGAGATGTATGTTGTGGCAGGTATTGATAAGCTGATGTAGTGGCTGAGAGATATTTTAGACCAACTCCTGTGTCCCTTGTTAGCATTCATGTCTGTCGTATTTATTCTGAGAGCATAATGACAGTGTGGAAAGAAAATAAAAGCAAAGACAATGTAGGAAAAAAACAACTGACCAGCAAAGTTTGAATAGTAATTTTGTGCATGATTTACAAAAAAATAGCTTGGTGGATGTTAAGTTGTGGCTTCTTAATTTCAGGGATTTAAAAAGTCTTGTCTCCAAAAACTGTTCTGTAGCCTTTTCTTTTGTGTTTGTGTAGGAGAAAAGAGATCTGTGTAGTAAACCAGGAAAAACAAACTTTAAAAAGCCTTGGAAAAAAACATTGGAGTATTACTTAAAACAATACCTGTAATTTTTTTTAATATAAATGAAATATATTCGAGCTCCTTCTTGTGTTTACCACTGTCTTAACAAATTCATATTAGCTGCTTGTGATGTGTGTAAAAATCTTAATTGTGAGGATTTGTGGCAGCCGTTGTTACGTAAAGGAACAGATGACTGGGAGGAGGACGGAGCCGAGGGGGTGTAACCCCGGTGCTGCGACCATCACGGTCCCATTTATTCACACTGCTGAGCGCCCTGCTTAGGCAGGTCAGAAAAAGCGGAGAAAGAAGCATGTTGCTTCTTTAGGAGTCAAATTTTCATGGAGATCTTTTGATTGTGGAGTTGTACCTTTATGTTAAAGCGACAGAGGAGCATTTGAAATGCAAAAGACAGGAAGGTCCTGGGAATGAAGTGTTAAGCTAAGAAGTTCCCAGAGGGGTATGTGACAAATTCTGGTGCACAAGTCCTCAAGCCTGGGGGTAAATCCCATTGACTGTGGTGGCTCGTGAATCAAGTCAGCTTTGTCTTTCCTTTTTTCTTCCTTTTTTTTTTTTTTTTTTTTTTTTTTTTTTTTTTTTTTTTTTTTTTTGCATGGTGCTGTCCCTTTTCTCTCATTGCTGGCCGAGTGAGTCAGGCACACACCTATAACGTGCTGCTCACATGCTCACACAGAGCTCTGCTGGCATCCTGGTGAGGGCAGAAAGCATCCTGGTGAAAGGAGGAAAGCATCCTGGTGGAGGCAGGAAAGAATCCTGGTGGAGGAAGGAAAGCACGTGCCAAGGTGCTTGCTTTAATGACTGCAAAATGTTCATAATTTGGATAGAATAGCTAAGTTCAGCTCTTTCTGTGTTTCACTGGTCTCTTTTTTATTCCTTATAGATTCATAGATCCATAACAACATACCCCGTTAATGGCACATTTCTAATATGGGTATAAAGCAGGAGAAAAAAATGCTGAAAAAATATGCTAAAAGGGAAATTAAAAACATGAGCACTGAGTCTTGCTTAAAGACCACGCAATCCTCACAGGCAGATTCCACTGAGGACTGCAACAGGAATGCAAATGTGGTCCTTAAGCTTTCTTAAAAACAACATCCAAGCCATGATCAATGTGCTGGCTTTTGTTCTATGCTCTAGGTGTTGCAGATGTGAGCCTGTGACAGATGTTGTCCAGTCTGTGTGGCTCTGTGGCTTTAGCTGGAATTGCCTTAACTAAAAAAAACAGTTTATCTGAGCTTGTAATAACTGCATGAAAAGGAAACTTTTGTCTATTTGTGTCATGGTGAAGGAATAAGAAAACTTAGAGATGCTGTGTATCACCACGTTTGGCTGGTAGCTGGGCACACCTGGCTCACCTGAGCACTAGAAATAATCAGCCTGAGTCTGTCTGAGCCTTTGACAGCACTCACTCAGCTGAGCATCAAGGGTGTAAGCACAAAGAAAGGCAGATGTAACTTGGCTTCACAGGTTTCCAACATACCCTTGGTTTGCCCCGATTGTTTCCTTCTGCACTCTGGCATTTCCTGGTCTCCTAGGAAAGCACCCAGGACAAGTCACTCCATGGATCTTAGCCCTGCCAGACTGATTCCAAAATGTCTTGGTTCATGCAGTGATCTGAGCCTGTGCAAATTAAATACGTGTCCATAAGCCCTGCTTAACCTGCACGTAGTTTAACCAGATGTAAAAACTGAACGAGCAATGTGAATTTCAGCTTTGTGTATGAAAAGGAAAAATAGATGTAATGACTCAACATAAAGTAAATCCCTAGAACTGCCATCCAACCCAGTGTGATGTACAACTGGTCCTTGGTCCAGGTAAAGGGAAATGAAAGAACTGATCCAGGATAGGAAGAAGAACCACAGCCCAGAGATGAGAATGGCTCCAGGGCTGGCTATGGGAGAGGAGGCAGGGAAATATTAGAATGTAAAGAGTTAAGCTATGGTAAAACATACTTTTGCTACACTAAAGAAGACTGGTTGATAATTACTGTAGTTTTAGGGCTATTTGAATCAGTGCAGCTGCAACCTCTTCAGTAGTAACCCCTGAAACAAGACAAACTGGGTTTATTGTACTGAACAAGTCTTAAAGCTCCTCCCTGATTGTTAGTAATTGGCAGCAATGGACTTAACAGCCTCTTGACTACCCTTTTTACACTCTACCTGACTGTGCAGCTAACAATTTAAATCACAGATGCCGATCCTTCTTTGTGGCAGCTGCTTGTTAACTACACGTTCCTCTTTTTCTGTCACTGGCTGCTTCCATAACCCTGCAACACCAGGGTTAGATTGGAGAATCACATTTCATCAATATTTAAAATGGAATTAAACCTTGAAGTTTGATTAATGCTACCAGATAGTGAGTTGTAATTACTATTTTGCAAATTGCAATTGTTTGAATATGTTAATATGATTGTCTAAGCACATCTTCACCTTCAGAAGTAATTTTCCTTTTAAAAAAGATTTGAAAAAAATACAAACTCTTAAATCAGTGCTAAATTATCACCCTGTGCACAATTAGGTGGAATGGGGTTCTTCATGTGGTGTGCTGAATTTTGTGTCAGCATATTCATCTTTAAAAGTTTATCCATTTTTTTAGATTTTCCTCAGTAGAATAAACAGTGATGGAACAGACTTTGCTGAAAGAGGACTAACCATGCTGGTGTTCGAAGGTAAAGGAAAAAAGCTTTGTCTGAGCATTTCACTGCAATCTGGTGTATCCCTGTGCAGTTAGTAAATGTTACCTAGTTATTTCTTCCCAAGTCAGTGAAATATAATCATTATTATCATGACATATTATTGGAATCTTGAAACTGAGACAGCAAAAGATTGTAATGGATGAGCTCTTGAATTATTTCCTTGTGTCTCAATCAAAAATGAGATCAGTTTCTAGCACCCACTAAATATATATTGAATACTGTGGGTGAGATCCTCAGCCAGCCCACACTGGGACAGCTTCTCTGTTATTTTTGTGATTAATTCAGGCTGTTTTCATTAAGCAGGCAGAGGCACATGGAGCCAACCCCGGCAGGCACCTGCACGACTGGTCCCCAGAAACAGCATCTGCCCACAATAGATGATTACCAGGGGTGCAAGTGCTCCTGATCTCCTGTTGGACACTGTCCACACAGCCAACAGGTCAGTCTGGAGAGTCTCTTTAGGTAAATAAGACCCAGCTAAAGCTGTGGTTGTAATGTGTTCCTTTAAATACCCCATCCCAAAATTGGTTCTTCTCACCAAATATTGCTTGGCAAGTCTCTGCCTTGTTTTGGGGGGCTTTAGGGGAAGTTCCAAATGTCAGCAAAGTCACACAGGTGTCACAACTGCTGTTAGGTGTATTCCACAGTGAACTCAAACTGCAGCCCACTTAAATCAGTGGATTTCTGCTCTCTGCAAAATGAAACCACTTGCCTCCTTTCCAATGTTCAGGCTAAAAGCAGTGGCAGAAGAGATTTCCCCAAATACCACACTCCAGATTTATCTCTCATCTGGGATTAGAAACAGCTGAAAATTCAGGGTGGCCTTGCTTCAGGGTGCTTTCAAGGGATGACATGAAAACACACTGTAATTTAGGTGCGTTTAATCTTGCTATATTAAATGCATATTGCAAAGTTTAGAATTATTTGCTTCTAACTATCGTGTTTCTGGGTTGCTTATGGAAACCTCAGCTGTGAGAGACTTCTGAGGACTCTGCATGCTTAGGTGCCTGCCATGGCACAGAGCTGAGACTGTCAGCACAGGCACTATTGTCATGGAGGCTTCTCTTAACTATTGCTTTCCCAGGAAACCACCGAGAAGTTGTGTTGAAATCAGAATACTCAGTGGCTTAAACAGGGAAAAACCTATATTGTTCACCTTTAAAACCTTGTCTGAGCATGCCAGGCCTTTGTAGCTGTATGTGTTCCTGGTGTCTTAGATGCTGTCTCTACACTGGAGGCCTGGTGCACTCTGAAATTCAGATCCGTGGCTCCCTCCTCTGCCCAAGGGCAAGGTGGGACCAGAGGTGAGTGGGTGTCATCCCTCTGCTCAGCTTTCCGTGCCCATGCTTTGAAGGGTGTGTTTACAACACACCATCCTTGAGCAGCAGCTGAGCTTCCTCTCTGTTTGCAGAGGGCCAAGCACATGCAGCCCATTGTAAACAACAATATCACTGAATTCTTTCACATCCCTGACTCCTCCCAGCACCCGCAGCGCAGTTTATCGCAGTTTATCGTGTTCTCCCACTGCACAATCACAGTGACATGTGATAGCATCTCAGCCATGGGTTCTGCCTGGCACACCCCTTCCATTTCCACTGCTCCCTCCGGGTCCCTACCACCCCTTTCCTTACTGCACCTGACCCCACCAACGTCAAGGCTGGCAAGAAAACAGAAAATGTGTTTTCAATTAACCTTTGCTTCCACCCACAAATTCTCACCCTTCCATTCTCTTTTAATTACTGTCATTCCAAAATGGCCCCCAAATGAACTTTCCATCTCTTGTAAAACTTGTTTTCACATGAACTGTATATTGAATGTAAGTGCCTATAGGACTCGTGTGTAACCTATTTAATGGATTCACAATAGGATGGTTAGCACCCAAACAAAGGTGTTATTCTTGGCATGCCACTCTTTGGAACTGAAACTTCCACAGTTTTCAAAAAGATAAGACCAGGAAACCAGAAGGAACAATATATCTGCAAAAGCTATAGCTACTGAAATTACCGTAGTAACTTACATCAGGATGCAAATATTAATATTATCATTGCTGGCTTTAGTCTGGGATATAAATTATGTTGGTTCGTAATCTATTTTGCTGAACGGAGGATGTTTTAGATTAAAACATATAATCCAAATTTAATCTAAAAATATTCTTGGTTGCTCAGATGAGAAATCTCCAAGTATCTCTGTCTGTCACCTGAACAGACTTTGACACTGTGAAAGACATATGTATGAATTTTGCAATGGCATCCAAAATGTGCCTGATCTGAACACATTTCTATATAAAAAGATATGAAAAGAGCATATGACGGGTAGGAAAATTGGTCCAACATTTTAAGAAGTGTTTAGGGTAAAGTAAGAAAAAAAAAAGAAGGGTAAGAAAACACCCCCAACTTCTCGTAGGAGTCTGGGATCTTCATTTTAAACGAAGCAGACTCAATTTCCCTTTGCCATCTTCACTGCTCAGCCATTTGCCTTGCCCACTCAGCAGTCCCAGTGTGATCTTGCCAGGGTTCTGCCTCTCCTCCTGCTGAGATTTGGCTCCTCAACTATCTGTTAAGCATTGGGTATTTAAATCCAGAGCTCTGACATCAGAACAAGAGCTATCTAACTAAAAAATAGGAAGAGGTAGATAAGTGGCACTTGGAGATCCAGATCAAAGAGTTATAATACAATTTCTGACCTGCTTCTGGATGTAATATTTTTCAAAGCTTCTGACTACCACAGAGTCTGGAAAGCAAGTACCAGAATACTGGAATTGTATGAACGTGGCTAAAAACCTATATCCTGGGACTACATGCAAGGGAAAAAAGTATGTGGGAGATGGAGGAGACAAGACCAGGAGGTGAATTTGTAGGTAGCTCTGTAGAGCCTTGTTGGCAAAGAGAAGAAGCTGAGTGCCATGGCAGAGAGAGAAAATATTTTTTGCAGTGGTATTTTGGAGGAACATGAATCAAAGATGCCAGAAAGAGGAATTAGCAGTAAAAAGGACAAGCACTCCAGCTGTTACAAGAAAAGCAAAGGGCTACTCACATTCGTATGCTCTACTTGTGTAAATGGAGAGCAGTGTTGGCTCTCTGCTTTACAACCCTGCTTTCAGAAATAAGTTTGTCAGCCAAAGTAAAGAGAAAAAGATCAATGGATTGCAATAAATGGCATTTAACATAAAAATGAGTAAAATTTACAATCCCGTTAACTTGTTAAATGTTACAAAATCAGCAAACAATAGACACAATTTGTTTTGTTCAGAGCCCAGAGGTAGAGACCAAATCCTCTAAATTAATTTCTGCAAAAGCTGGGGTTTTTTTCCAAACAGGTCTGGATCCTATTCGTTGTAGAATATACTGATTACCAACTATTTTTAAGAGCTTTACACAAACATTATTTCTTTTGTTGTGTGAAATGCAGAATCAGCCATCTGGCAAATGCCCCAGAGCTAAAATCTTTTACATGACATATAATTCAAAATGATTAAATATACAACAGAAAATAGCTATAGCATTGCACTTAAAATAGCATGAACTTTTACTGCCGATCAAAACTGATTTCTTTAGCTTAACAAGTATCCAAAGAACAATTATTTGAAGAGCTTTTAAGAGTTTCAATATGTAGGAACTAAACCTCATCTAAATTCAGTATCTTAAGTCAAATAAAAAAGAAACAAATGTACAAAAGATTAAATGGTCCTGCCTTATAAGTAGACATTTAAATCTATGGGAAGCTAAATTCATTTGAACAAAAATCCTATATTCCCTCTGTATGTGTATTGCTGGGGCTTTCCTCTCTTGCTCAGGGCATCTGCCAAAACAACTCGTACATTCTTAGGCAATGACTAGGGACTAGCCTGGAATCAGGCTGTTCATCCACTCCCTCCATCATCAGAACGGGCAATTTCAAAGAAGAACAGGGAATAAAGCTCTGTGCATGATCCCTCAGTGCAGTCAATCTTTTTTCCTGCACCACAGTCGACTCGAAGTTAAACTTGCTGTCTTTTTTCCAGAAATACTCCAGGCCTGAAAAATTGCCAGGTCCTCATCCCACACCCAATTCTCCAGTAGTTTCTGAGAAAGAGCACGCAAACATCTGCATGTATTTGGGGTACATGAGGGTAGGTACAGAAATATTACCCTGAGCGATTATTGAGTGGTTATGGCTGTTTCTCAACTACATTTTTCAGGCAAGTCAAAATCCACATTTCCCAAAAAGCACTTGGTGTAAGTCAAATCTGAGTTGTAAGGAAAAAAAAGTCCAAATGTAGGAAATGTCTCTCATGGATTTACATACTTGGATAAAAACCTGAAATGGTTGAACATATCATTGCTGACTGTCCAAAAAATTTGTGCTTCTCAGTCCTCTCAGACCAAGCATGAGAGCCTCCATCCCAAGGTAACAACATGAGGAAACTGTAAGTCTGTGATTATTAAGGCTTAGAATTAAAATAGCTTTGCCCCCTTGCCTGGGGAGTCAGGCCAGCCTCACAACCAAGGAACCTCAGACGTTCTAACCCCAGACTTCTCTAAACTATACGAAAATAATGTTCTTGAATCTTGACCTTTTCAGCTCATAATGATTCCTGAAGCAGCAGGATTTTTCCTGCTGCTTTTCACTAGACTTTCAGGCTCGTAGAAATGCTGATTGCTGGCTGGCTTGGGACTGCAGTAACACCAAACCCCTCTTAATAAGACACTTGTTCTGGTATTCTGGACCTAATCCTGCTGTTAATTCAGTTTCTTGACTGAGCTCTGAGTGAAAAGGCAGATTTTGTGTCTTTCTGTGTCTTTTGATTTATAGGAAGAGGTACAAGTATATTCCAGGTAATATTGACTGCAGAAGAAATATGAAAATAGTAGAGCAAATATCCTCATATTAGAAAGAGGAAAAGCATTCTTTATATTATTTAACCCATCCCTGGGAAAACCACAGGAGAAACAAGGCAATTTTCATCAGAAATATCTTCGCTTTTCATCAAGACAGGCAGGTGACCCAGGCAATCTCCTGAGGTCTTTTCCATCTCAGTATAAAAAATTTCCTATTTTTGATGGTATTTGCTCTTTGAAAGTTATGGGCTTCTCTGATATTCAGAGGGCCTAAAACCTGATTGTCACAACTCTTCTTGTACCTCCCTGCTTCGCATTAAAAAAAATAACATCTTGTAGTTTCTACTTTTCACTGAAAAACTGGGAAATCTTCCGATCTTTCTATTGACCAAACTCTGTTACAAAGGTGCCAGGAGTCCTATTTCTAGGAGAAAAAAAAGAGGAATACTCCTGGTGAAACAGGAGCCTGGTCCCAGTATCTATTCAAAATAAACAACGTATCTCCTTACAAATGAGCCTTCCCATTCTTATTTATGTGCTCAATTTTGCGTACTTCGCAATACTGGAAAAAAGAAAAGCTTGAAGAACACATGGAGAATCAAGAGAAATTTGAGCATCCCCAAGGAAACAGAGGTTTAGGGACGGAGTAATAACTGCGAGGCTGTAATGAGAATTTGGAAAACTTCGCTAGATAAAAACGTATAACAAAGCTGTTGCTGTCATCTCATTCCCTGGGCCTGATTATGTTTTCACGATGGGCCTTTGCACTGCTCTAGCAGCGAGAGCTCTCTGAGTAAATGAGTATCAGACCTCCGAGCTAGCGAAGTGCAGGGCTTGCCAGACTCCTCAGGAGTCTCTGTGGTGCTCGACATCCTCTCATCTCCACAGAAAAGTGCTGGAAGCAAACTCAGGAGTTTCAAATGGCGGCTGCTTTCCTCTCCTCTGGAACGGTACCTGGATGCTGCCAGTCTGGAGGCGAGGCCGTGCCAAGGCTCAGTGATTCCTCGCTCTCCTCCACAAACAGCCCAGAAACAATTAGGAATTGCTTCATAATAGGGCCGGGGTGAAAGGTGAGGACTGGAGTATTCTGAAGCCTGCTGCCAGGGCTGAGGAAGACAGTGTCATTTTGGTAAACCTGTCAAGCTGTTGTAAGATCTTCCTGAATGCTTCCTACCATCTGCTTTTGATGCTTTCAAGACTTGGCTGGAAGCCTGGAGGTTTTCCTGCTCTTTCCTGCCCAACCTATAATGGAGTAATTCTGGATCTGTTCCCTGTCATCTCAGCCTCTTCCTCAGTTTCTTCTGCTTACAGCTGGGGTTTTTTTAATTTTTTTTTTCTCTTTACTTCAGTGGCCTTGTGCCCTGAATCATCTCTCCTGGGGCGGCAAGAGTTCCTCTGATGTTGAACAAGTGCCGGGTTTTTCAATTGTGTTCATGTTCTTGAGAGGAAGGGTCTGGCCTACATGACACATTCCTTCTTCACACTCACATCAACAACTTTAACTTTGTGTCCAGGCTCTGGCTGGAAGGGCCACACAAAGCCCATCTCCATGACTCTCTCAGGCCGCACGCTGTGCCGGGCTGCTGAGCCAATATTGATTGATATAATTTGTAGGGTTTGAGATAAATGTCATAAAGGACAATGAGTTCAAAGAACAGATTAAAAAACAATAAATTGAATTCCAAGGCGTTCCCTCCTGTACTAATCTGTGTAGGTTCCTGTGTTTTTGGAAAGCATGTTGCTTATCTTCCTCATCAGTAGGCCCACTGCATTCCAGTATTTTGGATCGATGCCATTTGTAATAATCTAGATCAGTTTTTATTCAACGTTTATAAAACAGGCCATGTATCACAGGGTATATTTTATAGCAGATGGTATCTCCAATTCATTTAACCCCCCCTCACTTCCCTCCTCCAATATCACAGTGCACACTGTGCTCAAAGCTCTTGAAAGTAGAGTAGAGCAGAATTTTTTTACAACAAATAGTAAATTTGCTGAAAAATGGAGTTTCCAAGCAACAAAACTGTTAAACTGTAGCACACTGAAAATGAAACGTTCTGTTTTCTAGAAAAAAAGACGTTTTGCAATTTGGACATTTGAGAAAAAAAAAAGCAGGGTGGGTGATTGCTTTCAGAAATCAGTTTCATTTTAAAAACCTCTGCACTGAAAAGGTGATAAACACAAAGATTAAATAGCCAGAACACAAATTAGGTTTTCTTCAGATCAGATTAAATTTTTTGAGTTATCCCAATGTCAACTGTTTGAGGATAGATATTCTGTGGCTTTTAATTTGAAAAGTTTCTCTTTTGGCTTGGTAAGAACTAATTTTCCCCAAGGCTTATTAATTTGGGGACTTATCCATGTATTTGCCAGAGTCTACTCCAAATACAGCTCTCCAAGGTGAAGGTTTCCTGTTCAGGAAGGTAAGACCCAGACTCATTTTAATAAACTGGACTATTCCAACATGTAGAGATAAGCACATGCTTAAGCACTTTTCTGGTTCACAACATGGAGCTTTTCAGCTTTCAGGATCAGTGACGTGCCCCTCACAACCACTCCCTTGCTTGAGATCATAACTGAGAAGAGACTGAAGATTTTTCTGAGATTAACATACCAAATGGTAATAAAATGTATTTATTCATATATGCTTGGGAATACTTCATTGTAATTTTACAAAATATTATTTGTACAGCTCTGGGGATACATAAATCACTGAAAAAACAAATAAGTTAAAGATATTTTACCTCAGTGATAATAGAACCAAGTCATAGAGCTGTTTATATTTTGGCTTTAATCAGGCAACCTAGAAGATATGAGAAATATACTCTTCATAGTTTACCTTGCAGAAGAAGTTAAATCATACCTGCATTTCTCAGAAACTTGTGTTTGTAGTCAACAACAACTCTGGTTTTGGGGTTATAGAATCCATCCCCACAGTCATAACAACCTTCTGGGATTATTTTGGGACGATCCAGGTTTGTAAGCTGAGGAATGCCTGAAGGGGGAAAACAAGGTTTGATTTTTTAAAAAATTTATGCCTTTGATCAAGATAACTAACATACATCTCCATGGTGTTTGCTATAAAAACAACATAGTTACTTCACAATAAATTTTGTAAAGCATTTTGTCAATTTTGCAGATGTGGAAAATGAAAATGGAAAAATGCACACACGAAGATTGTGTGATAAAAAACTGTCACTTTGATTTCCTCATTCACAGTCCTGTGATTCAGCCCACCAAGTTAACATTACAAGTACAACCCTAAAATCCAAAATGGGGCCAGGAGAGACTCGCTGGCCTCACAGAACTCCATGTCATCGCTAAAATATTCCATGTATTGTGTGTATTATGTTACAGATTTTACTCACTTTTTCCCTTATAAATCCACCTTTTGACTACAATAAACAATAACATTATAGAAGTCTTTAGCAAAAACATAGACTGAACACAAACCTACTAAAAAGCTACGTGGGCAGATGCTTGAAACTTCATTTGATGTCCTGGATGCAAACTAATTGCCTTTGCTCAGCTTTTCTGTATCAAAAGCACCCTGCTGGTGCAGTGAGGGTGAAAGGTATAAAAGGGTTAATCAGGATATCAAAAGCTGTAGATAATAAAGCCCTGTCCTGCAGGTCATCACTCCAAGAGACCCGCTATGGATGCAGTGCTGCATCCCAGGCTGTGCTGGTGGAAGGTGGTGTCCACATTCTTCTGGCAGCGTCTTAGGGTTGTATGAAATTAGCCAGAGCATTTCTGCCCCATGTTACTCATGTAGCCGAATTAATCTTTCTTAAGCAAAGTTGTTAGTTTAATTCCTTCCAGACTCTTAGGATCGCAAACGCAATTTAGTACCTGGCGGTTTAAAACCAGAACAGATTTCTGTATAAAATCTTCTGTCGTAGCCATCGCAGTAATGCCATTTTTCCTCGTCGTATTCGAGACCATCTGCAAAAGTGAATTTCCCCTGCAAAACATGTTTAAGTGCAGAGTTAATAAAGATGATGGATGGACGGAACGCCAAGGCCAGGTTGCACAGGCAGAGCCCCAGCAGGGCCAGCGCGGCTCCGCTCGGCTTTTGTCGGGAATCCTGTCTGCGGTGCCCGGCCGCCAGCAGCCTCTCCCCACCCCGAGGGGCCGAACTCTGTCTTGGCTCGGAAATTCACGTATTTCACCTCAAAGCCTCCCTGCCAGCGGAGGCCCCTCGGGCTGAAGCCCCCCGGCCGTACCTGCGTGGGCGCCCCGCGGCCCCAGAGCGCCCGGTACCCGCCGCCGCCGGGGAGCAGCAGCTCGCCCTGCCCGTGGAACATCCCGTCCCACAGCGAGCCCCGGTACTCGGTGCCCGTCGGCAGCGCGTAGTAGCCGAATCCTTCCATCCTGGGAGAGATGGGGGGGTGGGCGATGGAAACCCCGCGTCCCCGGCGCCCCCCGGGCCCCACCAGCCCCCCGCCACCCCCCCCCCCCCCCCCACCGTGCCCCCATGGCCCATCTGCCACCCGCAACGCCCGCGACTCCCCGGCCCTCCCGGTACCCCTTTGCTCGCTCCGTCGGGCCCCCCGGTCCCACTTGTCCCCTGCGAACCCCGCTGGGCCCTCCGTGTCCCCGTGCTCCCCCCCGGCCTCTTCCCGGACCCCCCGCTCCCACGTGCCCCCAGCACACCGCGTCCCTCGCCCCGGTTCCCCCGAGCCCCCCCTGCCCTTTCGCGGTCCCCCCGTGTCCCCCGTTGTCCCCCGGCCCCACCTGCCGCGCATGATGCCCCCCAGGTACCGCTCCCCCGCCAGCTCCATGGCGGCCCCGACGGCGCGTCCCGGTCACCGCGGCAACGGCCCCGCCCCCCGCGGCCCCGCCCCCCGCGGCGGCGCGTGCGCGGTGCGGGGCGGGCGCTGAGGGCGCTCAAGGAGAGCCGCCATGCCCGGGGTGCTGCGGGTGCCCCCGCTCGAGGAGCTCGATGTGCAGGAGGTGAGTGCGTGAGGGGCAGCGGCACCTTTCCCGCCCTGCCCTGCTTTCCCCGCCCGCCCTCACGGCCGCTGTGCCCCGCCGCAGGTGACGGTGAGCTCGTCCGTGCTGAAGGCCGCGGCGCACCACTACGGCTCGCAGTGCGACCGGCCCAACAAGGAGTTCATGCTGTGCCGCTGGGAGGAGAAGGACCCGCGCAAGTGCCTGAGGGAGGGCCGGCAGGTGAACCAGTGCGCCATCGACTTCTTCAGGTGAGCGGCCTCCGGCCGGGGCACGCCGGCGGAGCCGCACGGGCCTGGAGCTGACGGTGCTGCGGGGCCTTGCCCGGCAGTGTCATTGGAGCGCTGGCGGTCACTCGTTCCAACTCTGCTCTGGAGACAGGCTGGGAGAGCTGCGGGTGTTCAGCCTGGGGAAGAGAAGGCTCCGGGGTCACCTTAGTGCAGCTTTCAGTACCAGAAGGGGCTACAAGAGAGCTGGAGAGGGCCTTGTGACAAGGGTACGAAGTGACAGAATAAGGGGGGATGGCTTCACACTGACAGAGGGCAGGTTTAGATTAGGTATTAGGAAGAAATCTTGCCCTGTGAGGGTGGTGAGGCCCTGGCACCGGCTGCCCAGAGAAGCTGTGGCTGCCCCATCCCTGGAAGTGTCCAAGGCCAGGTTGGACAGGGCTTGGAGCAACTTGGGAGAGTGGAAGGTGTCCCTGCCCCTGGCAGGGGGTGGAACGAGATGAATTTTAAGGTTCCTGCCAATCCAAGCTATTCTGTAATCCCATGATTCTATTTTAAAATGTTGCCACCATGATGGCTTCCAAAACTTTTATATTTGCTTCTTAAACTTTAACTCCTGGGGATTGAGGCAATGTGTTTTGTCTTGATTATTTATACATGAATTTATTATGTCATGTGAAGCTCTGCAGCCCTTGTTTCAGAGCAAGTGGCCTGGGTTTTTGTTGGGAGCTGAGGGCAGTGGTGTGAGGCTGCTGCACCTTGCAGCTGTGTTATGAATTCCAGGAAACCAACCTGAGCATTGCGTTGTCTGTCCTCCCTGTCTCACAGGTGCACCACCTGCCTCTCCTGACCAAACATGTAGATCCAAGGCATGTGCCAGTACTGCTAGTAAAGGACCTGATTTAATTACCTCAAGGCATGTCCACCTTCAGTCTAGCAGCTGAAACCTCTGTTCTTAGCACAGCTTCTTGAGCTTTAGACACAAAATCATTTGGAAGCATTAGAGCACTGTATAATGTAACTAAATTATTTGGCAAAACGAAGATGTCCTGTGGAGGAGCTGTGAACATCTACCCAGCAAAAATACCCACCACATATCAGTTAAGTTATTGCTGTCTCCACATGCAGTTAAGTTGTATTAATTATAGCTGCAGTGATGGAAATTTTACAGGTATTTGATACAAATACTGACTTGACTGAAAGTTTAGATGTTCCTGAGAACTTAAAGCTGCAAAACCCACTTTATCCCGAGCTGAGGTTGGAATGAGTGTGAGAGAAGAGCGCTGAGTGGTGGTTGCTGAGGGGTTTGTGCCTGTGCTGTCCCCAGGAGCATCCGGACGCACTGTGCCGAGCCCTTCACCGCGTACTGGACGTGCATCGACTACAGCAACCAGCAGGAGCTGCGCCACTGCCGCAAGCAGCAGGCAGCCTTCGACTCCTGCGTGCTGGACAAGCTGGGCTGGGTGAGACCTGACCTGGGAGACCTCTCCAAGGTAACTTCTTACCTTTTGGGGCAGACAGGCAGATCCTGCTCTCCTTCCTTATGCACGTTTTGTCCAGACCAGGTCTCCAGCATCTCTTGGCCAGATGGTGATTAGTGAATTTGGCACTGGAAGTTTGTGGGATCATAAGACTGGCAGCATTTTTCAGGGTTGCTTTCCCAGAAGACTTCTGCTTTTCTTAGACAATGAAACTCTTGCTGTTTGCTTTTCCTGGTGTAGAGACTTTTCCTTTAGGAGTGAAGCTCACACTCACATGGAGCTACTCTGTAGTTGTGATGAAACACTCCTCCCTTCCCTTTTCTTAGAAGTATTGAGGAGCTCTCATCAGCTGAACAGTGTGTCCTTAGTATTGTTTGGTTCTTCTTGGTAGTTCTTCCTTGAACTTCTGACTCAACCTGGCTATTGAATGCTGTGAGAAGTTGTATCACTTCTTTGCATTTCTTTCCAGGTTACAAAGGTGAAGACAGACCGTCCTCTGCCTGAGAATGCCTATCACTCTAGACCCAGACCAGAGCCAAACTCACCTACTGAGGGGGAGCTGAAGCCCTCTCCCTTTGGCAGCAGGCTCTTTTTCTGGTCCTGGTGAAGTGGGCAGGCTGTGCTGTGACTCAAGTGCAGAGATGTGGCACTTGCACATGTAAATTGTGTGGTGTGTGTTGGGTATTATTAATAATTAAAGAGCCCCAAACCATTACATGGCTGAGCAGACTTCTTTAAACTCATGGCAACGAGAACAATGCATTTCCCTGTTTTGCTCAGAGCTCTCTGCAGTCACACAGCCCTTGGGACCCTCTGGGCACCAGTAATGTCAGCTGGTTGATCGTGATTACCAGGATTGTCTGATGTGTACAAACGTAGTTCCAGTCTTTGACTGCTGTCCCATCAATCACAAACTGGCGTGAGACTTGATTTACTTACTGAGAACATTGCCTCATGGATCAAGGAAACTCTGGGAACAAACAAGTCATTAATGTCTTCCCTTAGTCTTGCAACTGATAATTGTGCATTTTTTCCAAGGGACTCCTGTAGAGGTTTAACCTAAAATCTGTCTTGGAGCAAGGGGTTTGTGGAATCTGTGGCATTTGCTAGGTATGAAGGCAGTGCTGTTTCTGCCAAAAAGATCTCTGTTGTGCTTCCCAGCTGCTCATACAACATTGGTTAGTGACTTCCACTTTTTGGACTGTTCTGTTGGGGGAACACAAGCTACTTTATCAGAAGAATCATACTAAATTTTCAGCACCTTTCAGGAAAAATTTTCCCCTAAGGGATCTTGTTCCCCATGAAGCCGTGTAAGAAAGGAGCTTGTGTTCTGTCTCAAGGCTCTGACTTAAAGGGTTTGGGGCAAATCCTTCTCAGTTTTTAACTGTGATGTTCTTTTTGATAGAGGAGTTAGTGAGCTTTTTAAAATGTATCTTTTCTACAATATCTGAAAGTCATGCTTCTCATAGGAGTTGGATCTAGTCTTTCATTCACCTCTACCCAATAGCAAAAAACCTTATTCTACAGATCAGAAGAAAATCCAATGAACTTGTTTTTCCAAGGCAATGTGCAGTTTAACTTGCTCTGGGTGAGAGCTGAACATGGTTCACCTGAACTGTAGCAAAGAGTGGAACTGTGCTCTGCTCCTTGAGTAGCCTGCTGGTAGTAGGATCTGAAGATTTGCCATCTCCTGGATTAAACTGTAATGGTTCTATAGCTGCAGCATATGTTTCTGATCCCTGAAGCTGGAGGGAAAATTGTGTAACATTTATCTAAAAATAGCTGGTGCGCTGTGTGGCTTCTGGGTTCTTGCTACTTTCTGCTGGGGTGCATTGACTGAAACTCGAGGCAGGTGCTCTATTTGCATTTTAATGTACATACCAGGCTGTCTTAGCAGCTCCTTGTCTAAATCCGTGAGCCGGTGCTGCACCTTTGCGGTTTCTCCTTGCAGATCACTGCCACCATCTCGGAGCAGCCAGGTCTTGCAGAAGAAAGAGAACCCTTCTCTGCTGAGACTGAAATCAGGACAAGCTTGGGGTCTAATTACATTCAGCTGAGTGAGTGAAATGAGGTTTGGCTGAGCAGAGGATAAATTGTTCTGGGATGTTAACACATATCACATAAGATCTTTGCTGACCCACTCCAACAGTTATCTGGAGTTTTTAGATCTTAAAATGTTCTGCTAATAACTTACTATTGTCAGCATATTGTATGAACCATTGCACTGCTGAACATCTGCTTTGGAATAAGCAGGCACGGGCATTCCAGTAGTCAGCCCCTAATGACGGTTAAAGAGTATTTTTTCCCATTAGATTGCCTCTGAAAAGAAGGACATGTATGAGTAGGGGGGCAAATCTTTTCAACAGCCTGATAGGAACCCCACCCTTAAGTTGTCTAGTACTGTAAGCAAAAAAAAAAACCTAGTGATTTATGCTGAAGCTTCAAAGGTTTAAGATTGTTCATCTATTTCTTGACAGCTGTATCTACAGCCTCTTGGGTTAGAGGTGGGGGATCCAGCAATGATGCACTGATCGTGGTTTAAATGTCAGAATTAACTGTCTGCTGGCCTGGATTCCCTCTTCAGTTTCAAGCAGGAGCGGGCAGGTGAAAGTACAAAAGAGATCAGCAGAGGAGGACAATGAAATGATAAAGTCAAGTAGAATTTAGCTGTACTCTGAGCTTTTCCTTCATTAACCTCTCTGAGATAATTGTTCCTTGTCTTTATGTCTTGGCTAAATCTCTCTGGAAAAGTGTTGCCAGAGGCTTTTCATGGGGCTTTGGACAGTGCCTGAATGCAGCTATTTCTGCTCAAAATCCCGTGGTGTTACTCAAACCTAGATGCCCCTTTGGAGCTGTAATGGGAACTAGAACAAGTGGGTGTCAAGACTGAGTAAAGACCATAAAAGTATTTTTGAGGAATGTGTCTTGACAATTTTTTGGTGGATAGAAAGCAGACAAAGATTCAACACAGATATTTCCCTGGCCCTGTGAGAAGTGTTATTTATTATGCTGTGGGTTCTCAGCTTTGCCAGAGTTTCTAATCACATGTTCAATTAACAAAATGTTAAGCCAGTCTTGTAGCTTGTCCCACCATGGGTCAGATTAAGCAGAACCTGCTCCATTCTTTCAGACTGGGGGTGGGAAGAGTAAAATCTGAGCGTAATTTCAAGTCTCAGTAAGGTGGGACTGTACATTTCTGGTGCAGCAGACTTGCATGGCAGTAGCATATTTCTGAGGAGAAAGTCTCTCTCCAAAACATCTGGCAGTTAGAGATGCCCTGGTTTCAAATGGTTCTGCTCAATTCAGGACTGTACAATCCTTTCTAAGCTCTCTGTGCGCTCTTGTACTGGAAGAGTTTAGAAGGCAAAATCCATCGGGGCAGTAACAGGAGATTTCAGACTCCCTCTTGTGGCTGCGTTAAGCGGATTTTGGGCATCTCTATGAAGATTTTGCTGTCGAGAAAATCTGAAGGCTACTTAAATATAGAAACTTGATTTGATCTTTTGTCTTTGCTATAAAATTCACGTTGTCTCAACTTGATTTTTCCTACATATAAAAACTTGAGTATGAAGGGAAAAGAGGAAGAAAAATGCTTTGAAAACATTCTGATTGTCTCAGTCACATTTGATGTAGTTTAAGGAAGTTAAGGTAGAGTCAAAGTAGATGGAAATGGTTGGGAAGTTACAGTGTACATTGTAATTCCTTCTCTGAATCCAGAAAGGAGATGACCCTGAAGCTGCAGAGAGCAGGGTGGTTCTGCACCTGTGGAGATGGTGTGAAATGTGTGGGACAGGCAAGGATGGGGAACAGGTTAATTGCAGTATTTACCTTTGTATGAAAGCACATTATTTCTCTTTGTTAGGAACAGACATGGCCTCACCAAATGGTCTTAATAATGTTAGTAATTCTGTTAATAATTTTCTGTTTTTTCATGCGAGCCCTTCTACCTGGGGACTTGATCAGAATCTAAGGCACCTTCTGCATGGCTGAGCGTGGTGCAAATAGTACTTTGGCAAAGGGATGGGGTCTGAGAAAACACAGCACAGCAAACGAGAAGCAAATAGTCCGTGGTGTGAGTTTGGCTTTAAAGTAGTAAATCGGCACTGCAAGCAGAAGCAGATGCTGGAGGAGGGGTGGCTCCCAGACCTCCAAGGCAGGGCAGCAACAGCTCATTCACTGTTGCAGGAGTTATTCCTGGGCTTGGTTTCTGCTTCAACAAATTTCTCCGTTCCCATGTGCTGCCAAAGCCTTGGCAAGCCCCACACAGGCATGGTGCAGGTTCCTCTGTGCTTGGCCAGGGCAGGCAGTGAGGAAGGAGAGCCCCATTCCCCTGTGCCCCAAGGCTGCCTGGCTGTGGAGAGCTGCTCCAGGCTGTCCCAGGGCTGGGACACAAGCAGAAGCTGCTGGGACACAAAGAGTTTTGCTGTACCTGGTATATCCAGGAATAGGGCTCAAAGAAAAGAGGAGAGAATTTAATGGGATAAAAGCTCTTCTACCTTGCCTGCATCCCAAGCTCTTTTACCTTGCCTGCATCCTTGCCAATCACTGCTGCCTGAGCAATGTCTTAGATCACGTTTGTCTGTTGCTGGTGTCTGAACAAAAGGATTCCAACCTGCAAGTTCCTGTGCTCTTGGCTGGGCTTGGCAAGTGCAGGTGGTTAAAGGGAGTGTTTGGTTCACACTGTGTTCTGCAGCACAAAATGGCAAACAGCTTTTGCACTTTTGATAGGATTTAAATTAATTTCTCCCTTCTCACCAGGGTAAATGAGGGCTGGGAAGAATGGCCATGCCTGTTGCTTTGTTAACCTCGGCTTTGGCTCCAATTCTGACACCACGAAAGGAAATAAAATACAGGGAAGGGGAGCTCTATAAAAGAGCTATGGGTCTGCTCCCAAGTTGATAGGTTAAACCACACAAAACCCTGAATCTGAGGCATTGCTCTAATATTTGTAAAATCAGCATGGCAGCTCTGTTAAGGGCTATGAGTCACCGTGAGGGTGGTTCAGCTCTTTATAAGTAGTAGCACAGCCTTCTGCTTCCATGTAAACGGGAGTGAGGATTTTAATGGAGTTAGAATTACCCCTTTGGTTAGAGCACTGCCTGACCTCTGCTTTGTTCTCGCTGCCTCCCGTGTGCAGCTGGGCCAAGACAGGAACCTGACCCGGCTTTGGGAGAAAAGGGCTGGATGGAGCCCCTAAAGGTGGGATCAATGCAACCCTCTCCCCCCGCCGCTCCTGCCGTGCCCAGCCCGGGCTGTCTCCAGGCTCTGCCGCTCGGCTCCTTGGGCTGCTCCCGAGGGCCGGGGCGCTCAGGTGTGGCCGCCTGGGCTGTGGCTCTCAGGAAGCCGCTGACAGCGGGGCTGACCCGGCCATGTGCGCACGGCGGGAGGCTCTGCCCGTCCCCAGGCGCGGCCTCAGGCGCTCGTGGCCAGCCTGCGCTCTAGGCTAAACAGAGGAAGGTGAGGGTCAGCCGCCGAGAGCTCTGCCCAAGGCTCAGGAAGCACATTTTGGCAGAGGAAAGAAATACAATACAAGCAGGGAGGGAAACTCGTCTTCCATCCAACCCCCTCCAAGAAGCTTTTGGCTCCCTACAGCTGCTGGAGTCTTTACTACCAGTTACTGGGCTCTTTATTTTTACAGGCTTTCATGTGTTTGTTTTCTGTCTCTTAGACCCGTGTTGCAGAGGGGACAGAGCAGAGCAGAACAGGAGCAGTGGGGACTGGAGGAGACAGCCCTGCACAGGGGGACAGGCAACCCAACTTCCCTTTCCTGCCTGTCACTATCTCATTGTGTGGCCTTGGGGCACTGTCACTTCCCTCTCTGCCCTGGCTCCTCTGCGATGGGGTGGTTCCACCCAACACAGCTCTCTGCTTGTTTACTGTCTTTGTCCTTGTGAAGTGCCTTAGAGGAGTCTTGGGGGAAGCTCTGCCTGGGCAGGGCAGGCACAGCCCCTGGCCCAGTGCTGTTCTCCTTGCCCAGAGCAGCAGGAGCTGCACAGTGACAGGGTGCAGGTGGGCAGAGCAGTGGCTCTCACCTGCACCGGAGCCTCTGCCCTCTGTGAGCGCCCAGCTCTGTGATCGGGGAGGCAGCTGGAGACCTCACTGCAGGGTGGAAGATGAGAAATGTCTCTGAGCAGTCTTGGAGGAGTATTTCCCAATTCTGAACTCCTCCTGCCTTCAGAGATCATAATGGCAGCACCCTGCCTTCCACTCAGAGCCGTCCTGTGTCAGTGCTGGGAATGGCTGCGTGCAGGGAGCCAAGGAGCAGGGGAGGAGGTTACAGGAGAGACAGTCCCCAGAACACGTGTGGCATCCAGTCCTTGCACACCCCTCTCTGCTCTCCATCACCACTTGCTCAGAGCCTTTGTTTCTTCTAACCATGAGTGAAACCAGTTGTGGGAGGTTGTGCTCAGGCATGACATAATCTGAGTCTGGGACTCCACTGGAGGAATCCTTTTGAAGATTTACTAGTCTGGCTAATTACAATAAAACTATGAAGGTGCTGTGCTCTAAATCATCAGCAATTAATAAGTGGACATTTCTGCTTTCTTGTGCCTTTTGCTAGGACACAAACCAGAGTGATTCTGGCTACATCAATGGTGTTTTCTTTCAGGAAGGTCTGTCAGAGGAACATTAATGTGTTCACAGAGCCATTGTCCATCTCTGGTTTTGGTAGCAGATAATTTGATTTAAAAGATGTCACTTCCTTGCTTCTTTCTCTGTGTGTTGCCTTTCTGTGTTTGTTTCAGCTTGAGCAGCAACAAAGGCCTGCAGGATTTATTTGCTGTTTATTGACATTTTCCCTTTCTGATGCGCATCCTTATGTTACCCCACAGAGTTCAGCTTGTGTCAGGCAGGGATGGGTGATTTGAGGAAAGACAGCATTAGCTGGAAATGCCCCTTCCACCCTCATTCCCTCACAAAATACCAACATTAGCAATGCATATAAAAATTCTGAATTTGAATATCTACTTCCCTTTTAGCTGTTGTTGACCTTAAAATACTTATTTGCTATTGATTTCCATCTGTACCCTGCTTTTGAGAGGATGTGTCATTCCTTGTCATCTGGAGTAAGCCCTGAGGTGTCTCATTCTCTGCTGGGAACGGGTCTGCTCCCTCTCGGAGTCCCTGCCAGGCTGGTCCTGCCTGGTCACTGCCATTTCCTCTCCTCTTTTGCCCTGGGGTTGTAGCCGGGGTCACACAGGTTGGTATCTCACATTGTAGCTTTCTCACCCACGTTCACAGGTGAAATCCTGTGTCAAACCAAGACTCTGGAGCTGTGGACTTCAAGCCCACCTCGATGTTTCTTTCAGCCACCACAGGCCACCTGCCCCATGGATCTGGGGGGAGAAAGGCTGAGCCCCACAAGCACTGCTGGAGCTCTGTGTCCACCTGTCTCCAATGTTTCCAGAGCACCAGCAGCTCCTGAGGAGCAGCCCAAGCTCCCGAGTCCTGGCACCAGGCCAAGCCCATCGGTGGGATGTGGGTGGCTGGGCCCTGGTGGGCAGGCGAAGTGCTGTCGGAACAAAACTGAATTGAAGTGATTCTTTTCCTCTCCCCTTGGCCTGCGAGGAAATCTTTTTCCATTTACTATAAAACATGGTCCTTAATAGTGCTGAAGTGTTCTACATATTTTAAATAAACATGAGTGGATTTGAGCCCAGGAGGACATGAAAGAATGCAGCATTTGCGGGGTACCGGCCCGGCACACATGTCAGCAATTTGGCTGCCTTGTGTACTTTGGCTTTTAAAAAAGCATTTAAAAGTAAACAAATGAAGGAAAATCTGGCAGCTGGATTTCAAAGTAAATTGCTTTCAGCTGATATACCCTGTTTCCAGCTTGCTTGGGTAGTATCAAGCCATACACATCCAGCGAGAAGAGCGAGCGGCCAAGGAGAAGAGCGGGGGCGGGAGAGAGAACAAAAGCAGGGAAGTTCTGTGGATTTAATTCTTCCATTTCCTTCCTTTGCACCAAACCCTCCCTGCCTGTCAGTGCCCTCTCATCAGCCAGGCAGGTTCATGCTTCAGACAGCAAACCCTGAGCCCTGTTCTGCCAGCTTCTACCTCCCTTCCATCAGGTCTGGAGCAGGAATGGGATGGTGTGGGATGGGAGTAGCATTCATAGAATGCTGCTCAGCTGTGACTTGTAGTGCTGCTTGAGCTGCTCTATCAAACCCTCATTCCACCCACTGCCCCACTAAGAGTGGGGAGAGCCTCATCCCATAGCCCAGACCAGTGGGATGAATCCATCCATGAAGGGTTTGGGAAGTGTGGGCTGGGATGCTGCTCCCCTGGGACTGCCAGCCTGGGGAGGGCATCACCGCTCTGCCGGTGGAGGGAAGCAGAGGTGGAAGTGACAGAGATAACAAGAGATAACAGAGTCATTAGAGGAGCAGGGCTGTGGGGAGGCCCCACTTCAGCGGAAAGGCCTGGAGTGTCCCTGAAGGAGGAGACTCAGCAAATGCTGACAGATGACAGTGAGGTCCTGGGCTGGACAAAGGGGGAGGTTGCTGAGGTCACACTTCGGCTCAGCTTTAGGCTCCTTCTGCTTTGACTTGTGTTTCCTCAAGTTTATAAAACTTTCCACGGGTTGGTTCAGTGGAAAGGGCAGAGGAAACTGGTGGGTCTGGAATCCTGGTGGTGTGGGGCCAGGGCAGGGCTGCTCTGAGCCCTCCAGCAGCACCCACATGCACAGCACTCATTCCTGGGGCTGTGAGCTGGGGTGAGCCATGGAGTGTCCCCAGGGGCTCCCAGAGGTGACACAAGGAGGATGCGATGCTGTGGGCAGATGCCCTGGCTCAGCGCCCCTGTGGAGCCCCACGGGCCCGAGCAGAGCACAGACACCTGGGCTGACTGTGGTGCAGGTGTGGTGGCCCCATGGACAGAGCGTGTAGGTGGCACCTGCTGTGCCTGCATGGGGAACTGTGGCATTTGTCCAGTCCTTTGGGAACTGCAGCCATGCCACAGGCGATGCCAGGCTGGCAGGTGATTCTAGGGTCACAGGTGATGCCAAGCTGGCAGCATGCCCCTGGGTGCTGCGGTGCCCCTGGAGCACCCAGGAACCAGGAGAGAGGCAGCCAGAGCAGAGGGGACAGTGTCCCTGCAGCCACCTGCGAGAGCTGCTCCACTCCTGGCTGTGCTGGGGCTGTGGGCCCGGCTCTGTGACGCTCTGTGCAAAGCAGCAATTATTCAGTGTGTGCCCCTCTAATGGCTCTTCTGTTCCCTGTAACTCAGCACACGGCTCTCTCTCCCAGTTCAGGACTAACTCCGGTATCCTGGCAGTGCAGAGGTGCTGCCAGCTGGAACCTGCAGGGCAGAGCCTCGGGGTGAGCAGTGTGGGAGCTGGAGGAGCCGGGGCTCAGCCTCTGTCCTGGGCTGGCACTGCCAGCAGGGCCGGCTGTGCCCGCGTTCCGGCACGGCTCTCATTATCCCTTGGCACGGGCTGGTCCTGGCACTGCTGTTGGGAGCTGGCAGTGCCCACACGCACCTGCCAGCACCAATGAGCTCACCGGCATCTTCTTGTCCCTCATTAACACTATGGAAAGTCATTTTTTGGGTCCTTTCCCTGCCGCCCTTCCAGCCTCCTGGAATGTCCTTTGGTGGGATGGAAACAACCCCACAAAGACAGTTGCTCTGGATGTCCCTGTGATTAAGGGAAGGATATGTAAATGTATATGGCCGTTGTCATGGCTACCACAAGAACCCTGGGGGAGGCAGAGCCCCTGGCCCAGCCTGGGTCAGGATTTGCATTCCTGGTGCAGCAGCACCCTGCACACCCCGTGGTGCTGGCACAGGAGCAGCCAACCCTGTGCTGACCCTTGTGCCACATCCCCAGCACAAGCAGGGGACAGTGACCCACTGCTCACCATCCTATGGCACTGGCTGCCCCATGGCAGCACAACCTGAGCACTGCAGCCTCTCACCAACATGGGTGCACCCCCAGCCTGGTAATAGGGTCCCCTGGGAGAAAATATCTCTCACAGGAGAGATGTCCCTCAAGTCCCCATGTCGGGTCTTGTCATGCAGCAGCAGAAAGCAGCAGCTGGATGAGGGTGAGGATGGGGATGCCCGATGTGCCCATGACCCTCCCACTCCAGGTGCACAAACCCCCAGCCCCCCTCCCACCAGGCCAAGGAGAAGGAGGCCCTTTCCGGCTGCTCATTTTGGGCTGATTCTATAAAGCTGGGAGGCAAAACGGCCTTCCCCTGTGTGGAGCATGCGGAGCCTTCCCTGCCTGCGGCTCTGGTGAGTGCTGTGGGTGTGCAGGGTTTTGGTGGGGTGCTGTGCTGTGGGTCGAGCTGTGTCACCGACCAGTGTGGCTGTCACAAGTCCTGGCAGCAGCCCTTGTTGGGCATCTCAGGTGCTGTTGGCAAGTGCTTGTGCCTGTGCGTGAGCTCTGTCCTCGGGTTGTGCCAGGTGGCTGCAGTTGGAGTGGGAGAGTGAAACCCACTGGTGTCCAAGTGCCCATAACCCAAAAGTTCCTGGTGGCCTGTTGTGTGCTCATCTCCTCCCCTGCGGGATGGGTGAAGGGGGTTTAAGGCTCTGTAAAAGAGAAAAGTTGCTCCTATAAACTGAGAAACGAGGGAAGGAGGAGAACTGAGCCTGCTGCTGGTGTCCCCTGGCTGTGGGCAGCATTGCCAGACCTAGCCCTTCTGGGTCCCCAACCCCCTGGGGCACAGGGACCCCTGGTCCCTCAGCCTCTCCCTGCCCATCCCTGGCTCTCTCCACAGTCTGAGGGCTCAGTGTGCGTGGCCAGGCTCTGTCTGCTGTTTCCTTATAATTTAAAAGCCTTCCTCACATTAATCTTTTTATTTTTATTTTGACAAATGTATGTTTCCAGGAAGTTGCTGAGGTCAAAGCAGCATCTGTTGCTCGTTATTTTGGGGGATGCAGAGGGTCTTTGTGAGGGTTTCCAAAGCAACAAGGAATTAAGTGGTTTGTAAAGCGGAGAGCAGGAATGAGGAGCAGGCTGGGGCTTCCTGAAAGGCGGCTGAAGATGCTGATGAAAATCAGATCAACTCGGCTCTATTTTCTTGGAAACTTGATCTATTTTTCTTGTACAACTGTCAGCCTGACTCCTGTATTCCAAGTGCTTGGCCACCGCCAGCTCCACGTTTCAGCGCTGGGATTAGCGTGGCCCCGGTCAGACTCACTTTCCCCGGCTCGTGCCGGGCGCTGCGGGATGGGAGTGGAGCTTTTGGGAGTGGCAGTGCATGTCCCCTGCTGTGGCCCTGACTGGGGACACGGGCCAGAGACCCCTGGGATGGGCACCAGGCCACTGTCCCCTGCCCCAGGGCTGTCCCTCACCCCCCAAACTCACACCATGAATTGCCCAGTGCACCCCACAGGGGGCCTGGGGCCAAAAGTGCTTTTTCTTTCAAAACAAGCTGAGGAGACTCTGGTGCCAAGGCGAGGGCTGCGAGGAGCCCAGGAGATTTATCGCTGAGGAAATACTTTCTCCAGCGAGGGCTGACGGCCGCAGCAGGAACAATGGGAGATTCGCAACGTGAACAAAGCTGATTTCGTTCTTCTTTTTATCAATGCTTTTTCCTTGCGGATCCTCCCTTCCTGGAAGTGGGAGATGCAGCTTCCCCCGCGCGCCGGCCGTGTAATCAGCAGGAATGGCCATATCCTGGCTGGGAAGCGAGCTGTGAAACGCTGTCACCCGCAGTGATTTATGAGCCCGTGGCAGCGGCCAGCGGCGGGGCTGGCCCGGGGACAAGGTGCCAGGGCGCGTGCAATATCCACGTATTCTTTCTGCTCCTCGCCGGGTCCCCGGGGAGCCGCCGGAGGAAGTTAATGGATTAGACACACACGTTCCACTTGATTTTTATTTTTTATTGCTGTGTCTTTCCAAATGCCTTTAGCAGATGCACGAGCACAATGGGGTCGGACGATGAGCATCCCGGCCGGGCAGGCAGCGGGGCAGCAGCCAGGCTGGAAAAGGTCAATGTGGAGAGTGCTTGCGTGGGGACACCAGGACAGCCTGTCCTGGCGGGTACAGCCCTGCCCCACGGGGCCGTGCTCAGCACCGGCTCCTGCTGTGGAGAGCAGGGATAAGGTGATTCCAGCTCCTCCACAGCTGGTGCTGACCAACAGCCTGAGGCCGCCACAGCCCCTTGCCCGCAGGGTCGTGGCCACGTCTGAGGCAGCCGGTGCCCAGCGGGTCTCACCGTGTCTGGAGCCGTGATGTCCTTCCCAGGGGGCTCATGCCATCATGAATTGGATCGTTCCACTTCCAGGCTCACACTTCTGCCACATTATGCAATCTTCACCCGATACTGGGAATATGAAATAATTATTCCAAGTGATCAGATTTTAATTATGCAACACAGAGGATGATTATTGTACGCCAAATTGGTGCCGAATGCTTAGTTATGTATATGCCAAATTTAGTCTATACTATTATACCCAGTGGGTGGCCGTAGACAATCAGGAAGTAATTAGTTTTGCTGGAGGTTGTTCGCCTGCCTGGTTCGCTGTGCTGTCTGGGGAGCGTCTTGCTGCGCTCCGTGAATACCGTGGGCTCCGAGTTCAATACCGTCTTTTTGTGACAAGCTAATAAGCTGTCTGCATGGCGGCCTGTAATTAGCGCTGTCGATATTCATTTAGAAACGGAGACCGCGCTGAGCGGCTCTGCCGACGGCGCTTCCCTTTGTCGCGGCGCTGGGCTGGTCCCTGCTCACCTCCGAGGCGGGCCATGGGTGCGCAGGGACGGGGATGCGGTGCTGGAGGCGCTCGCGTGTGTGCGGCACCCTCGGGTCCCTACCCAGAAAAGCACCAGCCGTGAGGGTGCTGAGCCCCTGAGATCAACACCTGTCCCCCACCCACTCCTGTGTCACCCCGGCCTTGTCCTCCATGGGGAAGCTGCCACTGACTCCAGGTGTGGGATGTCCCCAGGGCCCTGTCCTGCAGCGCTGGCCAGAAAGGCTGAACTGGCATGAGGTGTTCGGTGTCAGGGGAATGGGGACGTGGAAAGGGCCTTGGGCTGGGGTGGCCACCCCTTCCCCAGAATCATGGGGCACTTGGGGAGTCCTGAGCATCACTGGGGTGTGCTGAGGTGCTGCATGCTTGCACCTTTCCAGGCAGCCTGATCCTGTAGGATCTGGGCTCTTCCGCTGAGGTCTCACATGCAGAATTCCTGAAGGGCCTGGGGCTACACGAGCCGGGAGATCACTGGAGCATCACCCCCCTGAGTGGTGTTTGCAGCTGGTCAGTATTGTGGGGGCACCAGGAACCATCCCGTTCCGTGGGAATGGTCTGGATCTGCTGGGCGGGAATTGTCTGAAGTATGGAGCAACTTTTACCTCTGTTACACAAAGGAAACTTTCCTCCTCTTTCTGTCGGAGATGCTCACTCCATTGAGATGATTGGCAGACTGGAGAGCTGAGAAACTAAATTGTTTATACACTAATGAATAGAAGCTTGATTGCAAGATCCTGTTTGGAAAATTATAGTGCTGAATTGAAGCCGTACAATTACATCCAAAATGCTGCATATTCATTTCATCTGCTTTGCATAGAGATTAACAAGCGAGCCCTAAAGCAGACTCTGAAATTAAAGCTAACACCAGATTTAGTCACAGGTTACAAACTAAATGGCATTGTTTGATGGATATGAATCTTTACCACCTGCCTGCCTGATGATTGCTAGCAGCTTAGCAGACAGCAAAGGAAAAAGTTTCTTCCCATGAAGGAAGCATAATAAGGCTCTGGGCTGGAAGTGCCCCCTCCCCATGCAGGCAGCCCCCCCGGCAGATGTCTGGAGTGGGCCTGGGGAAGGGGCTCCTTGCTCCCCGCTCTGCCATGCTGGAGGCTGCATCCACTCCATAGAGGGATGGAGAGTGGTCCTGAGACCCCACAGAGGTTCTGGGTGCTGGGTCCCTCCATTTGGGCCCCCCATCCTGCATGGGTCTTACAGGGTCCTTGTCCATCCTGGAGTCTCTGTGCTGAATTGCTCCTGGACTTTCTTCCTCACCTTGCAAGGGTCAGGAAACTGCAAAGGGCAGGGGTCTCTTGCCTGTCCTGGCTGCAGGCAGCCCCTGGGGATCCCAGCACCCTGGCATGCCACTGGCTTTGCCATCTGCCTTCTCCCACTTCTCATCCTGTGTGCTGGGGCCAGGACTTATTTCAGGAGCAGAAATGGGACCAGGAAAGAGCAAAAGGAGTGTGTGGGGAGCAGGACCCTCCATGGTGGTGCCCATCCTGGCAGGGGCTGCTCAGGGAGCAGCTCAGGGGCTCAGGTGTCATTCCCAGCAGGGATCTTTCCTCTTTGGGAACACCTGGGAGGTCCCAGTCTGCCCCACAGGCTCAGGACCCCCTGTGCACGGGCCCCATGGGGCAGACACAGCACTGGCTCTGCAAATCTGACACCTTTATTTTTTTCTTTAAAAGTCCGTTACCAAACCGCAGCATCCTATGGAGGGGCTGGGCTGTCGCTACTGCGCTACGGGACAGCCCAGCCGAGCTTTACAACCCCCGGCCCGGTCACCAGCCCCTCCCGGCTCCATCCCTGCCACGGCTGCCTCTGGGGGCACGTCCTGTCACCCCCTCTCCCCGTGGGAGCAGCACCATGCCAGGGACAGGCAGCACGGCTGCTCCGAGTCTCCATTTCTGCTTGACACTTCCCAACTTGACTCTCCAACACTTTCCCAACACCCTCTGACAAACAGCCAAGGTGGAGGAGCATCCCCTTGGTCCCTCCACAAAACCTGCCCTTCACCCCGTGCTCGGCTTCTTCCCTTAAACCTTAACTCCTCCCAGGACACTCACATTTCCAAGACCAAACCCAAACCACACCGTAACACCCTAAAATCAGCACAAGGAGCAGCCTCCTGCCTGCAGCCACCAGCAGCTCAGGGGGCACGGGAGGGCTCTCTGCCCTGACCCCAAGACATGGGGTGCACCCTTCTTTAGGGGGTCACCCCCCACTGCCACAGGCTCCTAGGGCCAGCCCTGCACCCATCAGTGGCCTCAGAGGGGTGGCCCAACCTGTGTGGGCAGTGGGTGCTGGGGAGTAGGAAAAGGCACCTATGGAGGCAGTGGTGGCTTCACCGTGTGGGGACACAGTGGTGGCCCTGCTGTCCCCAAAGCAGGGCTGGGCACAGCGTGGGGCTGGTGGACACTGGCAGCCCTGGAGATGCCCAGCATGGTGGCAGTTTGGGACACAGTTCAGGGAGCTGGGCAGGAGAGTGACACCGTGGCTGTGCTGCGTGGCCCCGCTCAGGCTGCCGTGGGTAGCAACTGATGAACCAGAACAGCCTCTTGTCCCACAGCCCTGTGCTGTGCCCTGCCCAGGGCTTCCACCCTTCAACTCCCTGGAGCTCTGCTGTGAGCATCCCTGGCTGTGTGAGCAGGGACAGGATGGCAGTGTGGCAGCAGTGTGAGCTGGTGCAGACTGAGGCAGGGCTGGCCACCTCCCATCCTGTGGGGTGGCCCCGTAGGTGGCGCGGGAAGCTGTTACATGGGACAGGAAAGGGACCTGTCTCGTGCCCTGGGCACAAGGACCCCCAGTCCCAGCGCAGGGTTGTGGACAGAGCTGCTGGGGCTGCCAGCCACCAGCTGCCACCTACTGTGGCCCCACTAAGAGGGGACTCTGCTGGGCCCCAAGGCAGTGTCCAACTCATCTTCAGAGAAGCTGATGTGCAAGCAGGTGTCGTCTGCAGGGGAGAAGGGCAGTGAGCTGTCCGTGGGGCTGCCCAGGGCCATCAACTCCTTAGCCAGGGTCTCGCTGGCTGTTGGGTCATGGATGCTGGCCAGGGGGGACACTGGCCCACTCTCTCCAGTCCTGTCCTTGCCCAGAGTGCGCTGGCAGGTCCCGGCAGGGCCAGCCTCCGTGCTGGAGGCAGCGCTCCGTGCAGGAGTCCTTGCCTCAGGGTCCAAGAGGGTGAGGGAGCTGGCAGTGATGCTGGTGAGGCTGGAGATGCTGGCACTGGGCAGGCTCAGGTGGGCAGCGCTCTCGGGCTTCACCTCCACTTCCAGGCTTGGGGAGGTCTTGCTTGACCTTTTGCGTAGGATGGGTGGTGGCGGGTTGAGCTTGGGAATGGGCGGCTGCCGCCTGCAGAGGGAAAGCAGAGAGAGGAGGTGATGGGCAAGTACTTACCTGCATTACCTGCAGCACTCAGGGTGTTCCTGCTGCAGCTGGCAGGATGCAGAGGTGGCACACTCTACCTGTCCTCATCCCCTCTGTCCGTGTCATCTGCCTTCTGCCGGCTGCTCCCGTTGAGCAGAGTGAAGTCGCTGACCTCGGAGCCCTCCACGCGCCGGCTGAGCCCGTCCTGCCCCTCCAGCACTGCCAGGCACTCGTCCCCCTCCTTGCTGCCATAGCGGTGGCTGCCCCTGTCCAGGCTGACGAGGTTGAGGTAGGAGTCCCTGGGGCCCAGGGAAGGCAGCGAGCCAGGGGCCACGGGGCTGCCCAGGACGCTGGCGGGGGTGGAGGTGGACGGCAGGTGGACGTCCAGGCTGTAGTGGTTCTTCAGGTTCAAGGAGAGGGACTGGGCCAGGGACAGGTTTTGCAAGGAGCGGTCAACTGTGAGAGATGGACAAGGGGCATGTGAAAAACTGGGCATCTCCAAACCAGCTGCTGCCTTGGACTGTGAGGGGTGCAGAAATGCCCCAGACCCCCAGAGCCTGCTGGGACGGTACTGGGAGCACTCCAGTTGCTTCCTGTGACTGCAAGGGATGCAGTGATTGTCCAGAGGGATGGAGCTGGGGCACCCCAGCACCCAAACAACCTCAGTGAGGGTGTCACTGCGCTCACCTGGCTGCCGATGCTCATCCCGGTGCTCCTCCCGGGCCTCCAGCACTGTCAGCTGCCGCACCAGCAGCGAGACGTGCTGCAGCAGGTCGCGGTTGGTCAGCAGGAGCTGCCGCACCCGGGCCTGCGCCTCGATCCGCGCCGCTGTCTCGGCCGCCAGTTGGTCCTTCAGCAGCTGCACCTGCGGGACGGGGCGATGCGGAGGGGATGATGCGGGACGGGGCGATGCGGAGGGGATGATGCGGAGGGGATGATGCGGAGGGGATGATGCGGAGGGGATGATGCGGGACGGGAGGAGCATCCCCGGGAGCGCCCGGTACCGGCGGCGCCACAGCGCCCCCTGCCGTCCCCGCCGCGCCACCCCCCAGTGGCCCCCCCGAGCCGGTGCAGCCGCGGGCGGGGATGCGGCGGCAGCCCGGGGCTGTGCGGGGTGTCCTGCTGGCCCCTCGGTAACGAGAAACGCCATGGGGAGGTGCCCAGCCGGGGGCACCGGGCTCCCCGCTCTGATGCTGGATTGGGGGTGGGATGGTTTCCAAAAACGGGATGAGACGGGGTGAAAGGTGGGCTGGGGGCTCTACCGGACCCTGCAACACTCCTAGAGCAGCCTGGGGCTGTGTGTGCAGCCGGCTCCGTGTCTGGGGGAGCTCAGCTGTGCCGCAAGCGATGCTGCACGTGGCGCTAAAAGCAATGCTGCGAGCTAGGCTGCAAGCGATGCTGCGAGCTCTGCCGTGAGCTGTGCGATCGGGAACGCTGCCAGCAGCGCTGCGAGGGCCCCGGCCCGCTCCCACCTGCCCCGCTGTCGGCCTAGCCCGGCTGGACGCTGGAGCAGGGAGAGGAGAAGAGCTGGTGCTGCCTGAGGGGAGGGCAGGACGTGTACCTGGGCCACAGCCACCTGCGTCTGCTGCTGCTGCTGGAGGAGCTGCTGCTGGAGCAGCTGGAGGCAGTGCTGGGAGGCCAGCGGGGTGATGGAGGCTGAGGAGCAGGGGCTGCTCGGGCTGAGCAGCTGCTGGGAGCTGGCCAGGTGGAGGGAGCAGTTTTCGGCATCCTGGGCACAAAGAAATGGGCAGGTGAGCGGATTGACCGGCTCAGGGTGGGATTTGGATCATGGTTCCCCACGGCACTGACCCCAGAGCAGCAGAGAAGCCCCTGCACTCCGGGCACTGAGGGGGATGCTGAGGGGCAGCCCCTGGGCTCGGCGTCAGATCTGCACATCTGTGGGATCCCCAGGACAGAGTGTTTCAGAGAGACTCCTCCCAGAGAGCTGGCAGGGCTGCCTTGGCTGTGTCTGGGGAGGGCAGGTCCCCAGGTCTCCCAGGGAGGAGATAGCAGGGAGTGACCCAAATGCTCTACCACCTTTCCATGCTGTGGCTGCCCAGGCTGGGCGGTATCCTGGTGCCTGGAGCATTTGCCATGCCTGTGGCCACTGCCCTTCCTGCCCCTGCCCTCCCCTGCGTGGGCAGCGGCAGAAGGAATGCGAAGGAAAACCCGGCCTTCCCCGGCACGCAAACGAATCCCATGGAGTTCGTGTCATTGCAGCTGTTTCCAGCCAGGCCCTGCGAGCGCTACTGTTGTGTGAGCTGAAGCGATGCCATTCAGGCCTCCGGGAAGTGCTCCCAGAGCTCTGTAGAGCACCCATTCATTAAGGTGAAGCTGCTGCTCGAGTTGGATGTGCCCCGGGTGCCTGCGCTGCCAGGGCTGGGCCTCCTTGGGAAGTTGCTCCCTGGGCCTGGAGTACGAGGGGAGCCAGGGATCACTGCCAGGGCAGTCGAACAAGCAACCACTGCAGAGCAGCACTGAGGCCATGGAAATCCACCCCAGGTGGTGTTTGAAGCCTGGTCAGCCATGCGCCGCAGCCCCCACCCCTGCCTCTTGCCTCAACCCCCACCCAGCACTGGACACGGCCTTGCTGCGGGTAAACTGGGAACTGAACAGCCTGTCCTGAGCAGGGAGCCAGGAGGGAGGGCTGCAATGGGGTCTCCATGAAAGCACCTCCAAATCAAGCCATGATAGTGACCCTGAGCAGAGAGCCCTCAGCAGCAGCAGAGCACATGAACCGTCCTCCAGCCCACACCCCATTACCTGGCCGTTCTTTTCCTTTGAGGCTTGCCCAGGTTTCAGCATGCCGAGGTCCCCTCTGGCACCTGGCAGCTCTCTGGGTCCCCTCTCAGACACACAGATGCCACCAGTATCGATGCCAACCTCATCCACATCCGTGATCTTGGAGCCCTTTATCTGGTGAACTTCAAACAAGACGGACACATGAATCTGAGCCTCCCTTCTCTGCACAGGATTGCAGGAAGAGCCAGGGCCTCACGCAGGGCTGGGAGCTGGGGGAAGCTCAGGGACAATGGCCAGGACTTACTCCAAGTCTCAGCGTGCTGTGAAGGGGCAGGAGGGAGGGAATGGGTTGGCTGAGAGGCTGCAGACCCTCAGCTTGCTGGATGAGGGGGCTCAGCCTCCCCCTCCCCAGTGCTCAGTAGGAGTGGGCAGGCCGGGCAGACTCCCCATCCGAAGGGGCCCAAACCTCTCACTGTCACCACAGCTGGCCCATGAAGGACTGTGCCACCTCGCGTGTCCCCACCCCAAAGCATCCCAGCACCACTGCCTCAGGGAGGGCTGTGCTCACACCCTCGGGACCTCGAGTCACCTTCCAGCGGCTGCTCCTCGGCCGATTTGTCGCTGGCGCCGTCGGCCTGCCCGTCGGCGTTCTGCAGGGCGTGCTGCAGGCTCAGCTTGTGGCACACCTCGAAGGCCTGTCCCACCGTGCGCACCACGCGCATGGCCTGGCTCTGCGGAGCAACCCGCGCCGCTCAGCCACGGTGCCAACGCCGCTCCCAGCACCGCCCCACCGCCCACGGGGGAACCGCAGCCCGCCCTGCCTCCCACCCCGGGCTGCTGCGTCTCATCCTGTGCTGGGATGAGCTGGGACTCCAGCAGTGCCCCCCGGTTCTCCACTCTGGATCTGGGTGCTCCTAGCCCTGTGTGGAATGCGCTGCTGCCCAGGCTGGGTGGGAGGGGACAAGCACCAGGCACGTTGTTTTGGGGACACCCAGCACCGGCGCTGCCTCAGTCACCCCCCAAGGATCTGCACCCTCTGCCCCAGCAGTTATGTGGGTGTATCCCCAGGAGCATCCTACCTTCTTCTTGGATTTGAAGACGTTGCACCTGAAGGAGTTGTTTGCGCCATCCCTTGCGATGTAACTAAATATTTTCAGGTCTTGCGAGTCATGAGAGACATAGAAAATTCTAGGTGGGAGAGAGACAAAGGGAATTAAACACCCGGGGAGTCTCTGCCCTCCAGACCAGCTCTGCTCCTGTGTGTCCCCAGGACTGGAAGAACAAGGCAGTGCTGGTGCATGGCCCCTCCTGCAATTTTCGAGGCAGGAGGTGATGGATTTAGAGAGCGTTTCAGGCTTGATGGAAAACCTTCTGCTTTCTGAAGTAGGCAAAAGCTTTTTAAAGATGCCGTGGGAAAGCGAAAAAATCTATAGTCTTGGAAAGAGAGTGGCTATTTTTAGCACCAGCAATTAACCCCTGCCCAGGCTGCAGCGTGGCAGAACCGTCTGCATGGTTGTGACTGTCCTGCCTCCTGGGGCAGCCGGCCCAGGGACCCAGAGGGTCCCTCCTCGGCAGTGGGCAGGTGGCACAGCACAAAAGCCTCTCCCAGGGATGCTGAGTGCACTTGGAGGATTCCTCTCTCTCCTGCTCAGGCTAATTCTCCTCCTCGTGCTGCAAAACCATTTTGAAGATTTTCATATGTGTTTGATTTAATTGGGTGAAAATGTGACAAGTTAGTTTAGCTTTGAATAGAGAAGAAACCAAAGGCATTCTTGAAATGTTTTTTTCTTCTGCTCTTTCCTGTCACTGGAATTTTTTGGGTGTTGAACTTGCAATTAGAGCAGTTATTGCCAAAGTATCACATCTTGTAGTAATCTTTAAAGAAAGCCAGAGGTGAGAAGTGGGCTCAGATAATGCATCAGCACATCCTCCTTCCTTATCTCCTCACTAAGGGCTCTGAGCCCAAAAACCAGTGTTGGGGATCCCTGTTCTCAGGGCTGTGGGCTCCGTGCTCACGGTACAATTATTCACTTTGCAGATCTAACAGCCTGGAGCACCCGGTGCTCTTAACCCGTCCTCAGGCCATGCACCATCGATGGGGTTGCCTCCCACCCCCAGGGGCTCCTGAGGCACCAGATTTGCACTCAGTGTAAACCTCTGGGTGGGGCTTGTGGTGTCTGGAATACCTCAATATCCCATGGAAGGTGCTATGGGAAGTCAGTGCCTTCTTGCCACATCTGTAAGGGTTAATCCCCTGTGAGCACTTACACCTCAGAGTAAGGCCCTGCTTCAGAAGCACAGGGAGAGCCATGCTCTGAAGGAAAACCGTGGGAAGCCTGTCTTCAGAGGCAGAATCAGAGAGTAATCCAGGCTGAAGCATCTCCAGGGTCACCCAGTCTAACCCTGTTCAAAGCAGAGCCAGCTTCAAAGTGAGATCAGTCCATCTCACTCTCAAAAATGTATGAAAAGGATTCTCCATCAGCAGTAACTTTGTGCCCTTGTTAATTTTAGATGGTCCTTTGGAAAGCCCTGGTGGAGGTGTCTCAGCAGGTGGGAGGAAGGGCACGGATCGCCCAGGGCTGACTGGCCCTCACTGGTTGAATCCCTGCCATGTACCTGTACACGGGATCGTGCATCACCACCATCTTACTCTCGTCCCAGGTCCACTCCTTTCTCTGTAAGCAGAGACAAAATTACAGTAAATCAGGTGAAACTCTGCCAAACTGAAGGGTAGGAAACAGAGAACAGTGCTTTAGTCCCAAGCCACAATCCAAGCTGCAGTGTGATTAGATGAGCCATGGCTGTTTCAACAGTATCTCAGATAAAAATAGATTTTTTTGGATCGTTTATCATATCTGATCACAGCCTTCAGGGCGGAAAATGGTCTCTAAGATTAATTTATAACATCAAATATGCAGAAGAGTTACACGTTTTGGAGAAGGCTTGGAGTTGGGGCTTAGATCTGGATTCAGTGACTCAGTGGAAAGGACAGTTGGGCAAAGAGCTGAGGGGTGCTCAGACCAGGCAGCATGGAAAAAGCTTTCTGGTATTAGGAAGAAAAAGAACCAGTATCTCCTGAGAGAGATATTTTTTTGATAGAAAAAAAAAATCCTCTTCCCGCAGTGTAATATTCCCACTCTCTTTCCAGCAAGTTTTGTTATTATTTGGGTGGAAACAAATGGAGTGTTTTCTTGTGAAAATTCTGGGTGTTTTTTAAAAAAAGGCTAGTTTTGGTTAGAAGTGTGACTATCCTAAGCAGCAGCAGCACCCTGGGCTGGAGCAGCCTCACCTTCTGCTTCTTGCGCAGGATCACCTTCACCCCATCCACGGACACGATGATGCTCACCTTCTTCTTCTTAATGTTCTTGGCTTTGAATTCATACTGGTGGGAAGAAAAACCCAAGTTTAAGAGAGTACTGGGGATACCTGGGACAGTATGTGGTAGTCAGTGTCTGACATGAAAATCCCGACTGCTGAGGGAGGTGGGAATTTGTTTTATTGTGCTGAGAAAAACCATATTGGGAAGGACTTGCTGCACCATCACTAGCTGGGATGCCAGGCAGGATCCTGGCTTTGTCAGGAGCATCCCTTGGGAGAGGACAGGTGGAGCTCAATCCTGTGGATTACATCCAGACTGTTAATTTGGATCTGGGAAGAGCTTTCCCGATGCATTGGCCACGGCTGGTCCAGCAGGACTCTGCTCCAGAGGTCTGATGGGGAGGTGGCACCTGCAGCAAACACCAAGCAGGGACATCTCTGGTGCCCTTGTGTGTCAGCACTGCAGTGCATGGGGAATATAAAATCACTCAGGAGCTCCAGGGAGGGCCAGATGGGCGGCAGTAACGTAATTATACCTCAGTCATTTGCATAATCACATTAACCTCTGTGGGATCAGGATCTCTGGAGAAAAACCCTGCAGGTGTCTGCTGCCTGTACTCACCTCCATTTGTGTTAAAAATTAAACACTGGCTTTTAAATGTTGCTTTAGCTGACAGAAGCGTGGCAGAACCCTTCTACTTTGGAGACCTTTGTTTACAGCACTCATCCTTCCTGCCCCCATTTTAAGCACCATTTTCAGCTTCCAAATACAGCATTTTGATACTTCATATTTTTTGCAGTCCCTGTCTGAAATCCACCTCTTTGTCATGTTGCTTTGGTGAATCAATGCAGACTCTGATTTGTGGATATGGAGGAAAAGGCAACGCCAAGCAGCCAGAAATCTACCTAGGCCATGTAATTAGATATCTAATTAGAACTCCGATTTCTTCATACAGTCAGGGAGGTCCAGGGAGCACTTGAGATGTAAAGGGAGCCCAGGCACCTCTTTTGGGATGCTGAAGTTGGAGGACTGTGTGTGGCTCTGTCACCCAAGCTCTGCAGAGAAGATCCACATCTTCCCAGCCCCTCAGCACCCATTGTAAGCCACGCCAGCCTTACAGACAGAAAATTGGGTGGCTTTCATGCTTGTTTTTGATGCTGCTCATTGAATTCTTAGCACTCGCAAGGTTTATGGTATCAGACAGACCCCGGATTAAACCACAGCCTTTTGATCTCCCCATGAATTATTACTTTCAGACAAGCTCTTTAAAAATCTATCTATAGCGCTATTGCGTGTGAAGCTGGAACTAAATTTGCTATACATGTTTTTTTATTTATGGGGAGGAGTGAGAGGAAGGGTGAGGTGGTGAGTGCATCCTGCAGGGTGCCAGGGGCCCACGGGGATGCAGCAGCGCCTGCGGGCCTGGGGCCGGGCAGATGGACCCAAGCTCAGCACCTGAGAGGGCTTCTCCACCCTCCACCCCTCATGCCCAGCTCCCCCAGCCCAGCTGCTCCCCCTCCCCTGCACTCACCAAACTGTTTGTCCTTGTCTGCTCCATGAATGTCAATAAACCCGGGATAGACTGTTCTGCCCGCTAAAGAGCTGTTTATCTTTCTTTATACACAAATGGCTGGGAAAATACTAGCTGAGCTTTCCAAGAAAGAGCAATACAGTGTATTTTCCCATTGTAGCAACAGGGGTGCAATTACATTCAAACAAGGCTCTTTACTCAAAGACTTTAAGCAAAGTCCAAGCCTGGATTTTGCAGAGATGCTTTTTCTTTCTCTCTTGGACAGAAAGAAACAATTGGGAGCAGCAGCAGCGAATCTGTGGGTGCTGCCAGGAGTGATGGCAAGACTCTAAACCCAGGGAACTCCAGCCAGCTCCCACACAGCACCACCCCAGCTTGGCTCCAGGACATGCACAGGGCTTCAGCTCCAGGCAGAGCTGTGCAGCACCATGAGCTGGATGTGGCCACAGCGGCCTCAGTGAGGAAGGGGTTTGTTGGACCTTCTCTCTCCATGGAGCCTGTGGCCCCTGCTGCATCCTTGTTGGAGCACGTAGCCAAGGCACACTCCCCACAGCGGAGGTGCCTCGGGGCAGGCTGTGGCCAGAACCAGCTTGGCCTGAAAACAGCTAAAACTCATTAGTCCCTCAAATCTTTTCTAAAGGGTGAAACCCCTCAAGCAGCAGAAGCTGTACGATGTCCCAGCACAGGAAGCTGGAACATCAGATGGGTGAGAGCACCGTGCCCCAAGAGCAGGGCTGGGCAGAGCTGCACACTCACATTGCACCAGCTTGGTTTGGACTTTCTCTCCATCTCTCCACAGAAGAGGCAGATGAAACACAGCTTCAGTCATTTAATTGCTTCCTATCAAGCAGGAATCAGTATTTTAATGAACCATGATTTACATAAGGACAGGAAAGCACACGGAAAAAGGCACTCTGAGACAGCTGACTTTCTCCTGTAGAAATGTCCATGCATAAGCCAACCTCCATCCCAGCACGAGGCTCCAGGCTGACCTGTCACTGCTGTCACAGCACAGTCTAGTCACTGATTTTCTTCTTACTATTGAATTGATGGGATTTTTTTCCCCAGATTTGTCAAGGTTACTGACAAATCCAAACCCACACAGCAACATTTCTCTCTGCTGCCTTCCACGATTCAATCGTTATTCTCCTGTTTGTGCTGTCCTATGGGGAAAAGCTTTCTGGATGCTAAAGGATCTGGAGTTGCCCCTACAAGTGGCGATTCAGCAGCCTGGCAGCTTTGTTAACTACAGAGACAAGATGTGACATTTTATAAAAAAATGCAGGTCAGAAAAGGGTTATTAATCTCATTTATTTTAGCAGCATCATTAATTCTGTATCTGCTGTGTTTGACCTGGAATACTTTCCACTTCTGCTCTTAAATCCCTGTGTTCAAGTCTTTGCCTTTCCTATGGTCCCACACACTGCTGGCATGTAATATTAACTTACCCACGAGCTAAAGACTGTATGACTAGAAATGTTAATGGCGCCGTGTGATGCATATTTCATTGGATAATTCCACCCAAGCAGATATAAATTACACATGCAGTTACCAGCTTCCATCTGCTGATGAAACTTGGGCTAATGCACATTGGAAATCATGTGCAGTTTCCAGCACTAGGAACAACCTGCATGAATAGAGTTATTCAAGGAAGCAATTCTTAATGTGATTAATTACCGAAGGTATCAGGGCCTTCATTATGCAAATGAGAACTGTCATAAAATAGAGATTTTGCAGGTCTTGGAGGCAATCTCTGCTTCCAAAAAATGCATCTTCTTCATTAACAAGGAGCAGCAAGGCCAGAACATGCTCCTGGCCATGGTTCAAATGGTGTTTTAAGTTGTATTAAGGAAAATTAAAGCAGAGGCTCTGCAGGTTTTTGAAACAGGAGTGTGTCAGTGCCCCCAGTCACAGCTAGGTATGTACTTGTTTGCATGCCCATAGGGAGATGCCACAGGCTTGGAAACTGATGACTCCTTCCTGCAGCTGTAAATTCTCCAGCCAGCCCTCAGCCTGCTGTCCTGCCCTGGCCTCCCCTCGGCCTCCCCTCGCCCCATCCCGGCCTGGCAGGCTGCAGGATCTATGTGTCCATAAACAACCCCCAACAATACCCCGTCCCAGCCCCTTCCTCAGCCTCGCCCGCCAGGGACACAGGGAGCATGGCAATGAGGAGGTGGGAATGGGCTGGGCTTTGCCCCCCGACTGACCGGCTCCGGGCAGCGCCAGCCCAGCTGGACCCCCGGCCCCTGCGCCCCTGACACGTGGCTGCATCCCAGCGGGATGGGAAGCATCCTTCCCTTCCTTTCCTTTCCCTTCCCTTCCCTTCCCTTCCCTTCCCTTCCCTTCCCTTCCCTTCCCTTCCCTTCCCTTCCCTTCCCTTCCCTTCCCTTCCCTTCCCTTCCCTTCCCTTCCCTTCCCTTCCCTGTGCAGCCTCCTGTCCTACACAAGTCCCATTTTTGGAATTAAAGCCATGATAAATCCAAGTATTTCCAGCTCAGGAATGTAATTAATTTCAAACCAACTGACCCACACGGGGTGAGGACAGGGTGTTATCTCAGCTGCTGTTTGAACTACCCATGCTTGGAGTGCTGCCCTTGAATTGATGCTACGGAAAACTCCGGAGTTCTCCCAGCCAGTGGGGCTTAGCCGAGCACTGCGTGCTGCCCTGGAGCTGTCAAACCAGCAGCATCAGTTCCCACAGCCTCTGGACCACAGGCTGCTGTCCAGCCTCCGATCCCCCCTTCAGCACCACATCCCACCCTCCCGAGGTCACTGCTGGCCCCGGTCAGCACAGCCCTCCCTGTGGCTCCATCTGAAACCGCTGGGCTATGGCCTCCCCTTTGTCCCCCTTGGGAAGCATGTGCCTGTCTGAATCCTGTGAACCCCCGTGCCCGCCGGGAGCACACGCTCCCGGGGCCGTGGCCGGTGTGAATGCAGCCAGGCATAGTCTGGGGCTGTGCTGCAGTAGCTGGGCAACACGGACACAAAAGCGACGCAGGAAGCAGTGGAGACCAGGAGTGCACCTCCTGCCCAGTGGAAAAATGAGAATTTATGATCCTTGGAGAAATAAAACTGTTCACTGGAAAGCAGAAACCGAAGAGGGAGTACAATAGGCAAGGAGAATGCTGGCAACATACTCAAAGTCCTTTTTTCTCATTTAAATGAGCTCCTTCCACCATCCAACAAACTCTCTGTAGATGCCGCAGACCGCTCCCCACGCGCTGAGATGAAGGGGCTGAGGAGCTATCATGGCCCTGCTGGGTTTCTGGGAGTCCCTGGAAGGGCAGCAAAGAAATGTGGCCCCAGTCCATCCCAAAGGATGCCTGGGTGGCCAGCAGTGCTGGCTGACCTGGGGCAGAGGCTGTGAGGATGCTGCCCTGGCTGCAGCAGCTGGAGGCTGATCAGGTAAGGGGAGGAAGGGAAAGAGCTGCATTTTGTCCAGGTCTCCATTGACATCTGAGGAATCCTGCTTCAATTCTGATGGGCACGGTAACACAGGCCTTCCTCTTCATCCCCCTTCTCCTCATTTTCAACAGATCTTATCCTTGGGAGGTCCCAGACTGCTGAAGCCTCAGACAGCCCTTAAGGATAACTCGATCTTCCCACACCTAAAGGTGACATGGCAAAGGACGTGGCTGGAGTTCAGATACTTCTCTGCGCCAGTCCAAAGGATGTGGAGGAAAAAGCGGTCAGAGTTACACCCATGGGGGTGAGTAGGGCTCCTGCAGGTGATGGGAGCTGGTGGGGAGCCCAGGGCTAGCAGTGTCTCTTTAATTAGTCTTTTCCACCTCTGAAAACCCACAGACCGTCTGAGAACAAAGCTTCTTCGACTGCTTTTAAAAAGGGGTGGGACAAAAGCAGCCTTTTCATTGCCTCCTCCCTGTGGAAGAGACAGTGCAATACTGCTGAGCTCCATCCTGAGAGGCACAAGCAGCCTCACAGCGCAGCGCAAGGTGACATCATCTGGCCTTTGGTGCCTCTCTGACAAAAGCACCATTGTGTGTCTGTCACTTCCAGGAGCTCCCTGCTGTCCCCAGGTTTAATAGGGAGCTTTCCCACACACGGCCCTTCAGTCCTTGTCTTGCCAGGGCAGGCCAAGCCCAGCTCACAGGGAAGCTGGGTTTTATTTTCCTCCCTACCTCTATTCACTTTGCAGGAGAAAACAAATTACCTTTTCCACCCACAGTGCCTTGGATGATTAATTAGCGTCAGTAATGAAGTAGTGTCTCGGGACCCCACCCCAATGGAGTCCATGTACCAGGCACTGAGTGCACAGGAGCATGAAAATGTCCCTACCTGAAAAAGCTGCTAGGTTACTGCAGATAAAAAGTGCTAATTTCATTAGAAGCAGGTCAGATTCACCTGAAATAACCCTGAGAAGTGAAACTGCAATTATACACTGCGATATCTTCAAGTAATTCCATATTTCCCTACAAACATCTGTGTCACAAGGCCCTGCAGAGAAGGGCCTGGTTTAGTGCATGTTTCATATCCCAGTTGCCTTCCAGTCTGGTATGTAGGACAAGAGGCAAGTTAGGAGATTGGATTGCTTTGAACCTTGTCCATCAATGTTCACACAACAAAGCTCCGAAGAGCAGGAGCCAGGACACTGCAGCAAGCTCAGAGCTCCATGAAAAAGCCCCAGACCCCCTGCATGGCTGTGGGAAGGTAAGAGAGTATTTTCTACGTCTGGTTCTCACTCACAAAGCAAGGATATTCATTTTCTACTTCATTCACTCAGTTGTTCTGGTTACAGCCAGTCCCTGCCAAGTGACAGCTACCCAGCACCTCGCTGGCAGGGCCAGGCCACCAGATACTGCTTGTCCAGACAGGAGCAGGAGGCAACTGAGGATTTCTGCTGCCTGCTCCAAAGTTGCTGTTGTACTTTCAGTCCCTACTCACCTCTCTCCATGAGCCTGACAGGCCACGGCAGGGGAGATGCTCCTGGCTCACTTCCTGGTATTTTGGCTAGGCTGTGCAGAGATGGAAAAGAGGAGCTGGTGTCCTCAGAAGCAGGAGGGGGAGATGGGGCAGAGGTGATTAACAGGGCTGCTTTGCTCTGTCTCTGCAAGTTGGTGTTTATTGCTTGTTTGGAGAGAGAATAAAAAGCCAATTTTGTTCTTCTGTGGCTTTTCAGAGGTGTGTTTGTGATGCTGTTCTTTGGGAGAGCAGAGCATTGTTCAGCCCACGAGCAGCTGGCCAGGGGAGCCAGGCAGGGCCCACCACTGCAGTGTGTGGGGCACGGGCTTAATGAGGGTCCTGGCAGGGACTCACCAGCACAGTATAGAGATGGGGAGAAAACCTAATCCCACTGCCATGCCGAGGCTCTGACAAAGGCAGGTGCTGGGATTTTAGGCCTCTAAATAATGTAACACTTTGTGTTTATGTAAGGATGCTATTTTAGTGCAGGAAGTCCAAGGGAAGGGGGATGGCAATCCGGAGGCGGAGGCAGCCAGAGCAGGCTGGGAGCCACGCTCTGAGTGCAGGGATGGAGAGGGAATGTGGGTGCTCCTGAGACCCGGGGCAGGCAAGGGGAGGTTCAGATAAAGAGGCAGAGAAGTGCCCACATGTTCAGCCTGATAACCAAGTCGACCCAGGCCTGGTTCCCAATAGGGCCAGGTGTGACCTGCTGGGGGTTCTCCACTTCCAGCACCGTGCTGCTCTGCAGCCTCTTCCTGAAAGCCTTGGTGACTTCAGGGTGTGGGGGAGAGTGATGCTCAGCTTCCAGGGTGAGCACCTATCCAAAGGAGAAGGAGCAACCTAGTTTCTGTTGAGAATCTGGAGAAGCTACATCTGCATGACTAACACCTGCTCTGTGTAAATGCTGCAGGGAGGGAACATCTCCTGGCTTCCAGACTTGCTATCACACCCCATATGCATCTCGGGTGCTGTCCTCCAGCTCTGTGTCTTGCCATTTCTCCTAGCTACCTACTAGGGAAATTAGCATTTCCTTTGCATATCCACAGCAGAGTCAGGAAGCTGGACTTGGCACCTTTATCTTCGAGCAAGCAGAATCCAAGCTAGAACGAAGACTTGATCTCCATTTGCATTCAGAACCAGCACTTGATTACAAACTAGACCAGAATGACAATGGGGGATGCTGAGTGTGCTGCTGTGTGCAGACCAAGCTTCAGGACTCCTTTGCTAGGTGCAATCCATCTTCACTCTCCTTCGGGGCAAAGAGCTCTTTGTTAGCTCAAGCCCTGGGTGTGCAGCTGAACCTTCCTACACCTCAGTGCCAGCAACTCCCATGAAACAGCCTTGCAATGTACTGGTTTGAAACACTCAGAAATAATCTGCTTTATTGCCAGGCAAGGAGACTTTTTCTATGTAGCTGTTAATACTATCAATCTCCAGCAGTTCCACTTGAGAAAACATTTCTTACAGAAAACCCAGTGACTTATAGTTGACCTCCAGGTGCTGCACTGAAAGGATGTGTTTGCATCTGTGAGCAGCAACAGTGCAGCAATTCCAGCCAGGAACAGGCCATTGAGCTTGAAGGGGGTCAGTCACCACAGGGCCACAGGGACTGCATGTGTAAGGTCTGTTAGTAAAGACCTGGCGTGCAGTACTGAAAGATCCTGCTTCCTTAGGAAAATCAGCAGCCAGGCCCAATGCTCAGATGCAACTGTTAAGAGGGATTTTCTAAAGCACACAATTCCTAATTCCCACTGACATCAGAATCTTGGTTATCCTGAATCTTGGTTATCCTTGGTTGTCCTGAACAACACGTGAGGCACAAATGTCTTTTGCAATCTGCCCACGAGCTCTTGTATCGTGTGCATTCCTGGAATACAGCAGAAGTGAAGACAGGAGGGAGCTCACCCCTCTCCTGCCAGGCTGCCCTAAGTGCAGCCCTGAGCAGAGCCAGGCACAGCACAGCTCACATGCTGCTTCTCTCCAAGTGGGCCTTGCTTAGAAATTATTGAGTGCTAATAAAACTGCAGTTCCTAAATTTAAAGGAAAGTCTCTGGGTTCTTCTCAAATTGTCCATGAAACTTCACTCAAATTTGGAAACAAGACTGCTACTGTAAGAGAAAGAAAATTCAAGCCTAATTGTGTCATTTCCAAAACTCCAGAATATTAAGCAGTTCAAGGACTCTATTAGCCTCAGGGGAGCTACTGACATTAGTGAATCATGATGAGAGAAAAGCCTGGGTCTAGATATGGAAATTATGGAAAAAGAGGGTTTTATGCTCTCAGTATTTATTGTCACTGAGGTCTTGTCACCAAAACTGTACCAGAACATCACAGGCCCCTCTCTCTCCCCAGTGCTGTTCCCTGTGTCCCTGGGCTTGCAGTGGTGTCAGCAGAGAGAGGTGAAGCTGTAGACATCAAGGCATCCTGCACTGCCCACACACAGGTCAGTGATTAACCCCAAACCGTGTTCCCTGCCCCAGCTCACAGCTCCTGCCACCAGCTGGGATGCAAGGAAGCGAGACAAGCAGGAGACCAGTGTTGCCCTGGGGGGCAGCAACATGAAAACAGGAAAATGTGCCTGGGATGGAAGTTTATGCCCTGTAATGATTAACAGCAGGAGCACAGGCCACAGCAGGACTGAGCAGGTCCATGATGGTGTGGGATCACTGAACCTTTAGTGCTCCATGAGCCGTGTGTGGCTCTGCAGTAGGTAAAGGACACTCCACAGGTAGCAGGCAGCATTTGGGCCTGAAGAGAACCTGTGTGCCTTACACTCCTGCAGCAGCTGTGACTGCCTCATCCTCCGCCACACTGCACCCGGCCTGAACACGTCCCTCTGCCCTTCTTCATCTGACAAAAAGAATTTGATTTTTAGGAAGAAAACCCTGGAGCTCAGAGGGTTTGGTGGGATTCCAGGGGTACATCGGACCTGGCTGTGCAGGGAACAGGGCGATTCAGGGCCCTGACCTGGGATGCTCCCTGCAGTGCACAGGGCCACATCCTGCCCTCCAGCAGATCTACCCAGGCAGGATCCCTGCAGCAGCAGTGACAGAAGGATGGAGGATGTGGAAGTGACTCAGGTGTCCTGAAAGCTGTCAGGCGGCTGCCAATTAGTCCAAATAACCCATCTGGTCCAGGGAAAGGACATTTAAAGAATGTCTAATCACTGCTGCAGGAAAGAAAGAAAACCATTCCATAATGCCTTCAAAAAATCCCTGCCCCCTCATCAAAGCATCCTTCCTTCCAGGGACCCATTCAAGACTTTTATGCTGTGGATTTTTCACACTGTTATTTGGTCAAAACATGAAGTAGCTTGTCAAAGCACTATGTAAAGTAACATGGATTCTGTTTGCCTTCAGGCCTCATTTAGTACAGAGCAAAAGCAGATTGAAGAAAGCAAGCGTAGAACCAAGCTATTGTTACCAAATCTTATTTTACTGGGCTGAATTTGGCTTTGTGGTCACAGTCCCTCAGGGTCCCTCTCCTCAGAACACCGATCAATAAAATACAAAGGGCCCTTGCATGCGACAAAATCAAGACAACATCTACAGGGACACCCACTGTTGTGCACTGGGTCTGGCCTTCCTCCTGTGTCCAGCACAGACTCAACCTGAGAACCAGAAAGGCCCAGTCAAAGCATGAGGTTACACTGTAACCACAGGCTCATTTTTTTGTTTTTTAGATTTTTCTCTGCAGGAAGAGAGACCCATGGGACAGACTTAAGTGTTTATATCTGCATAGGCTATTCTGTTTTGTTCCTGAAACACATCACCCTGCTCTGGCAGAAATCCACCCCTGCACTTGTATTAGCTGCACAAGGCGTGTCTCTGCTCCACCCCATGGGCAGCCCCAGCTCTGTGCCCCTGCACTTGTCACTCAGATTTAGGCAGCTCCTTGTTACCAAGCCAATCCAATGTACTCTCTAGACTCTGGTTACCTTCTCAATTACAATTTTTCAGGCACCAACAAAGAAACAGCTTTCAGTCGTGGCTGAGTGTTCTTCACCAGAATGTAATTTGAAAGCCATTATATTTCATCTCTGTAATACTCTACAACCAGTAACATAATTGGTGAAAAAGCCTCTTTATTTCAAACTAGATAAAAGCGTTGCAGAGATCTCATACAGCGATATTTTAGCTAGTGAAATTAAATGCTTCAGTAATATAATGATAATACAGTTAAAGCCACTTTATTTTACAATTAAAAGGTACCTGCTTCATCGCCAAGATTCAGCATCAGACAAAAAGCTCTGTCTTGTTCTATTTAGCACTAACATTTTAATTTAGCTTTTATCCATTAAAATGCTGCTTTTATTAGCCTTCAACTAAACTCCAATCTACCATGGCTCGTATGCAAAACAGAATTAATGTGCCTGACTGGTTCCACCCCCTCGCTGGAGAAGCCATGGAGTTCCGAGCACTCTGAGGAAGGCACTGAAGGTCGCTGTTGCCTGGAGATGACACATTTCACTGACTGATCCCTCCACCCATCTGTTATCGATCCTGCACTGCACACTCTGAACGGGGTGGAAGAACTGAAGCATCTCTAGTCACCGGCCACTCCTCAAAAACTGGGTCAAAGCATGTGGCTACTGAAAAAGCCCCAAGCTGCCTTCTGGCACAGTGGCCTGTATTCACAGCTTGACCAGTCCCCACTTGTTTCAGCTCAGAGGTTAAGTGACAGAAGGTAACTAATTATTCTGTGGCAAGAAGTGTAGAGGTGATTTAGGGTTGGAGATGAGCAGGGTGGAAACCTGCAGGAGTTTCTAAGTCAGTGGGGCAGCTCTGTGGCACGGTGAGACCCCACCACAAGCACTGAGCAGAAGGTTGGATTCTTGTGTAATCTCAGAGGTGTTTTTTCCTCTCCTCCCACTCAAGACATACAAGCAGAGCATAGTCAGTTCTCCACCACAGTCACACAATGCTGCCTGGAAACACTGTGCATGATGGCACTGCAGAAACAGCTCATTAGGAGCTTCTTCCCTTTGTTTTAAGACAATACGAACAGCAAAAAACGGGTAAAACAAGCTTGGGTTTGTCTGAGGCATGGCAGACTTAATCCTTCTAGAAAGCCAGCTTCCAGATTTTGAATTATATGTTTTGTAAAGTTAGGACAGCAGCATGTGCATGGAGCACACCAGCACCTGTTAAGGTGACCGTGGACCAGAGAACACGTGGAGAGAGGCCTAAGGAGCTGCACCTGCATGACCCACCCTTCCCAACCCAGCCTTTCCCTGCCTCAGGCCTTCGTGGTAAGGGGTCTCAGGGAGATCTAGTCCCACCTGGTGTATTGGCTAATTGGTGCTGCAGGGCAGACTGGCAAGGGGGAGAGGCTACAGAACTCAGTGGCAGGGCAGAAAGCTCTGCTTGGGGGCAGGATGGGAGTAGGGTGAGGAGCAGTGCCTGGGAGGTTGCAGCTCCTGCAGTCTCAAGCTGAAGCCACTTGTTTTGCCGGGAGAAATGGATTCTTGCCAGACCTTCTGCCAGAGGGCTCACCTCCTTCAGCATCCGGTGCCGCACACAGGTAAGGCCTGTAATGTGTCTGTCATCCCTTAAGGTGAGGTGGCATCCCTGTCAGGTCCTTTACCTTCCTAAAGACCAGGAAACAGACTGTGGGAACCAAACCTGGGGCATCTGCAGTGTGGAACAGTAAAATGCTTTTAGTAGAGCAGTGCATTGAATGTGGTGGTTTCAGTGCTGCCTGCCCTGAGTGGGAGCAGGTAAGAGCTTTCTGGCAAGGCTCAGGTAGGACCCTCAGAGCACAAGGTGGAACTCCTGCCTCCTGGGAAGCCCAGCCTGATCCCTATCCCTGTGCAGGAGACTCTGCTATAGCTGCAACAAACAGAGGAAAACAAACTAATGAGGCATTAGGGCTAAACTTAGCTGCAATTAACATTTAATTGCTATCCTGAAAACACTTGCTGTGTTTTGCCAGGGCCTGGAAAGGTAAACCCAATTAACTTAATCTTGTGTGGTAGAAACCTTAAACTGGTTCAGATGCCTGATCTCATGGATGGGACCCTGAGAGTAACTGGTGTTTCTGGGACCTGGAGCTGAGCAGTCCTGAGGGCTGATCACGTACTGCCTGTGTGAAGCTGCAGGAGCCTTTCTTAGACCTCTGCTCTGGCGAAGAGTCAGAACTGACACGAGACATTCTGCAGAAGGTGCCAGAGCAAGTTTGTACATGCTTATGTGTATTGGTTTGGCTCTCTCCTGGAGGCCATAGGCTGTGTCTAACACTTAGCAGGGTAAACAACCCTTGCATGGTTCTCCAGAGACGCAGGGAAGGTATCCTAGAAAAAGATGCTCTCTTGGAGCATACTCTGGGGTGAATATATGTCTTCTGAGTGTGGGGGAGAAGAAGGAAGAGATGCTTGTGTTTCACACTCTAACCTTGTCAGAACTGTCATCTGTTTCTCTGGCACCTTCCTGTAAATGAAAGGAAGGTGCACGGTGCTCTGAGAACTAAAGAAAGGTCCACCCCGGCAGTCTGAGGCTGCTGAAATATTTCAAGATACTAGACTGTTGTCTGTCACAGCCCAGGGCTATCATTAGCTGAGCACTTGGATGCTCTTCCAAAGAGGCTGGAAGGGAAAACCCTTCAGGAACTGCAGCAGAACAAACTCCCATCCAACAACAACAGCTCCTGATGGGCAGCTACAGAGGCCTGTACCCCAGGGCAAATGCTCAGCAGTTTGCACTTCCATGTTTGAGCCTGTGCCTCAGTTACAGCTGACCAAATAACTTCATTATAGAGGGAGAGGCTGCACAGACTAACCAAGAAACTCATGAGCTGGGAGTTCAGCTTCTGTTTTTTTTTTAGTTCTGATCACAACTCCAGCTCAGATTAACATGAAGCTGACAGAAAAACATAGCTCTGAGCACAATAACCCAGGAAGGGTTTATAGGCAGAATATGTCAGAGGAATCCATGCAGCAGTTTTCTTGGTGAACTTCTGTAGTGAGAAAGCTGCCTGCCTGGGAAAACCAAGGGATCTGTGTTCTAGAACAATCTCATGGACAAGCCTATGAGACATCTCTACCTCTGAAACCTGTCACAGTAATAAATTAAACTGAGAGGGCTGAAGGCAGTCACTGCCCTCTGCCAACTGTCCACCTGGGTCCTCTCTCCTGTAGGAAGAGTAGATAAATCACATCCATATTTGCTCCTGAACCGTTGGAAATAACAGCCTGGCAGGGCTTTAAGTGCAAGGTGCTGTGTGAGCCAGCCCAGCTATGGGACTGGGAGCTGCTGGAGTGCAGAGGCAGGTTCTCTGCAGCTGTCCCTGCTGCCTCTGCTTCACAAGTTTGTGCAGTAGGACTGTAACTTACTCATCCTAATTTAAATTGCTGTCATGTCACACTTCAACACTACGAGTTGATACTTGGCAGTCAGTCTGACGTACAGTGTGGCTGGATTGCACTTCCTCACTCAAATACCGTGTGGAGAAATTGCAATGTGCTGAGGCTCTGCTCAAAGATGGATGCAGCAAGAATGATCAGGGTAAGAGGGAGGCTGAAGTGAGAACCCAGTTCTCATTCCAAGGGGAGCACAGGCACTTCTCATGTATCCTGTGCTGAGATTTATAAATGTTTCTGTTTCTCTGGCACACTGGCCTCTGGGGAAAAAGGCTTCTCAATTAAATTAAGCCCAAGAAATGTGGAGGTAACAGAAGACACACCAGTCTGGATGCCTGCCTCCTGTTTACTCATCCTGGTGTTTGGATGGGCACAGCACCATTTGGCTGCTCCCTTACAGAATGATTAAATAATCCAACATTTGGCTCCTTTCTGAGTGTCAATACCTGCTTAGGTCCAAGCTAAACCTTCCAAACAGAACTGAAATTAGTAGGCTTCAGAGATTTTTAAATGCAAATTCCAGGGAAACTGATTCTGTGCCTTAAAGGTAGATAAATGGAGTGTCTTGGGGAATTGCTGGCAGCAGGCTGTCTGTGGGGATGACAGGCTTTGTCACTTACTCCTACTGTGTCCTTGTAGAACTCACCACTCAAAATAGCAGCATGTCACTAGGCCTGCTCAGCTGGCTGTAAAGTGCTGGACTGAGGGTAGAGGTGCTCTAGGAAGGGAACAGCCAGCTTTCTCCTCTGGTCAGTGCTGGCTCTGGGGAATGCATGCAGGACATGTGGTGATGTTAACCCTGCACTTAAAACCATCCATTACCTGGTCTCCCAGACTAAGATTTTCCAAGCAACCTCAGCAGCTTCAAGGAAGTGTTTTGTCTTTTACAAAACCCATCTTCACATTAGATAACACTTGAATTGTGCAGGAGGAAAGATCTTGTACATAAACTCCCTGGAGTGCTGAAAAGGCTCCAATACTTGCAGAGGAATCCACTCCAGCAGAAAGGCAGCTCCGCCAGAACGCTGATGGAGCACGGGAGCTGCCAGACACCCAGACCTGGATGGCCTCGGGCAGCTGGAGGCAGCAGATGCTGCTCCCTGGGAGGTGGGGGAACACCTGCCTGGGGTGCTTGGAGCTGTGTGATGAATTGGACTCTCCTAAGCAGGCCCTGTCAGGGTACAGTGTACTTATCCAAGCTGCAAACTCATTTCATCATGTCCCCTGCCAGGGCAAGAGGTAGAAGGATTAGCTTGAACTCTGATCATATAATAACAACATGGCAGCTGTAGGCAGCTAATAATCCACTGGAGGGATTAGCAAACTTAAAGTTGTCTAGCTCTGCATAATGGAAAGCTAAGAACAGCAGCTTCCCTGTTCTACCTATTGCATTTGCATTCTCTCCAGTGGAAGCATAGAACATGATGAGACAAGGCTTTCCAGTCTGTTATGAAATGGGATCTAATGTGTGACTAATGGAGTATTGCTAGCAATTCTACAAGCATCCATTCAGCCCAGGATATGGATTTAAGCTTCACTAAGAGAGTGCACCTCAAATACCTACTGCCAAAGAGCAGGTCATGATTTCAGCAGGCTAATGCTAAAACTTGTTATTTGAGGCTCTCTGGGAGTAATGTCCTGAAGTCTGCAGGCAGACTGCTCTGCTTATGCATGGAGAATCCCACTGAGCTGATCCTGGGTTCCCTGGTATAATTCATGTGTAACTGGTAAAAGAGCCCAGTACAAAACACAGAAGGTGCCAAGGAGCAGACTTGTCACCTGCTGTTGCTGCTTCCCTATGACCCTCTCAGGACACCTGGAGTGCTCGGCAGCTGGAGGCTTCTCCTCCAAGGCAGTTTTGGCGCTTGTATCAATTTACTGATGAGTAACTAGAGCAACCAGCTCTGACCCAGCCTGGAAAAGAGAGCTGTGACTCCTCATCCTCCTCCCTGCCTGCTCATGGAGCGGCAGAAGCGGTGAGTAAGAGCCCTCCTGGGCCATGGGCCGGCTCCATCAGCGCCTGGATGGCTCACAGCTCCTCCCGTGTTGCAGGGCACAGGGACCAGCACAGGGAATGCTGTGCTGGGGCTTGTACTGCGTGACTTTTCCCTTCTGCTCCAGTGGAGAATTCCAGTGGAACACTGGAGTGCACAAAGGATGAAAGCTTCACCACGACATGCCCCTGCCAACACTTGGCAGGGCTGTGGGACCTTACTCACTCTTGCAGTGCAAACAGGCACTACCACTCACAATAACATAGGAGCAAAATACTCATTTCCCCCAATAGCTTCTTCCACTGTTTCCTCCCAGTTGTAACTGGTGCTGCTGAGAGTCCATGGGAAAAAACTCTAGTACAGACAAGGCCTCTGCATGCAAATGAACGCTACATAAATAACCCCCATCTTCCCTCAGTTCCTAGGTTGGGTACTCTGTGCACTAGAATTCTCTTCAAAGACCTCCCAGTTCATTCTTTATGCTCTAATTAAGGATCAGTGCCAATTAACTATCTTCAATAGAGGAGCATCTTCCGCTCAGCAGCCAGGAAGTGTCTGAATAAGATCCTGCTGTACAATGTGCACATGAAAAGGGAAGCCCTCCCTTTTTGGAACGGGCTTCCAAGATTAAAAACCCAGTATAGATTACTGGATGCCTACTTTAAAAATCTTGTGTGACAAGATTAAGTGACGGCACCCAGGATGCAGAATGGGTTTTTTACATGTTTCTTGTGGCACTCAAGCATTCTACTGCACTGCCAAGGCTCTGAGCTAGGTACCACTGTGGCAATAGCAGGTGTGAAAACAGAATGTGACACCTTAAGTGATATAAAATACTGTTTGCTTTTTCTTACAAGGGTGTCATAGATCAGCAGAAGTGCAGTGTCAAATCTGATGATAAATATTGATTCAGGGGAAAAATTGCCAATAATTATGCCAGCACCTAAACTGCCCTGGTAGTCCTCACCTATTGCTTTTCCTTCCTACAGATATTCACCTGTTCCATAAATAACCAGGCAATTTAGACTGCTGCTGCACTGTGTTCTGAGCAAGAGCTGTGCTAATAGTCTGAGCAGGCAAAGGGAGGGGAATGTCATTTCTAAGCTTGGCTGGAGATGAATACATCAGCTCCCCAGCCAGTTACAGGCTAAGTTTAAAAAGCACTATTCTAAAGGAAAATTAGATGGTTAAACACTGTGGGGGAAGGGGGGAAAATAGGATAATCCCTTCAAAGCTTTAAATGGAAGATCCTCAAACTTGCTTCAGCTGATGTGAGACATATGAACAGCCTCAGAATTAAGACCCCTGCAAAACTTCAGCCAGACACAACAGCTGCACTGCCTTTTGGGGGAGATGCACTTGAACTGGTTATACACGAAGCAGATGTAAGTCACCCAACCCTGCTAATCACAGCTAAATCTGGGGACCATTCACAGGCTGCTCTGCAGAATAAAGGGGCAAAGCAGGAAAAGCGCAGGCTTGGTGATGAGAAACACGAACTGTAAAACTGTATTGGAGGATGGGGAAAGCAGCAAATTATTCTAGGAGCAGCAGAATCCACAAAGTCTAGTCAGATGGGATTTACATCAATCACATCTGTCAGGGCATTGATATTTCAATATATAACACAATATATTTGGAACTGTCAATGAACTCAAGTGCTTTTGTGGAGCACATTGTGTACAGCTTATTTTTCACACACACAAAATTCCCAACAGGCTAAATAAATCTCTTAGTTTCAAGGAGAAGCCCCATGGCTGCTCAGCACAGAAGAGGGGGTTACATTTGAGTTTTGATAACTGGTCCCTTTGCCAAGAGCACAGGATGAGCCTATGCTAAGACGCCTTGGGAATTTCTGGAGAAGCTTGTTGCAAACCTGATTGTGCTGAGATTTGAGCTCCAGATAGGAAGGGCTGGAGGGAATGCAGAACAGTAGACTGCAATCAAGTCACTCCAGGAAGTGTAACCTTTAACTCTGTGTGGGGCTCAGCCCTTCTGAACTTACCCGGATCCTTCTCATGGCTGCCACAATCTCCACGCGGCTGTTGGGCCTGGGGACATCCAAGCTCCCGATGTACTGAAAGACACAACAGTGAGAGGTCTGTGCAGTAATGCACAAGTTCATGGTGTGGCCTTCTTCAAAACAGGCGGCATTTCTCATTTATTTAGTCCCTCCTTGGTTAGACTCCTTTGACCCAGGACAGGATAGGAATATCTGTTGTAGATAACGTTATCAAGTCAGTGATTTCTGAGGTCGGGTGTGAGGCTCTGACCTCATTCAGGTTCTGGATGTACCTTTAACAGTGCTTTGCAGGGCAATGCCTGCTGCTAATTGAGTCATGATCCCATGTGTCTGGAAATGGGACGGTCTATCCTTTGTTCTTCCTTACTACACCTGCTCAGAACTAAAAGCACATAAGAGCTGGAAAGCTGCCAGGATGTGCAACAAACACCTTTCCTGGAAAAGCCTTGTGATTCTAGCTTAAGTTTTCAGTCTGGACCATCCTCCCTCTGGATACTGCTGCACCTGCTTGGTTGGACCAGCTCAGCTGTCTGCAGAATCCTGGTAAACCCACCCAAATCTGTGTCCTACAACCCTGTTTTTAACTGTGCCTAGGGGAGCTGCAGTTCTAACCATGCTGCTTGGGGCCGAGTGTCTGCACCAGTCCTAGCAGGGTCTCTTACTGGGGTCTGAGATGTGGCAGATGGCAGCTTCCCATCACCTCCACCTCTACCACAGCTACAGCCTCCTTGAGCTGGTTGCCTCTTCTCCTGAACAGAATGGCAGTACACTGCCCATGCTCCACAGGTTATCGTGGAAGACCTGCAGGCAGCTTCCTGCTGCTGGCATTTCTCCCTCCTGTGCTGCCTGTACTCTCCCCTTGTGTGCCAAGGCAGAACCCGCTCGTGCACCTGTTGGCAGGAGGCAGCAGCTGCTGCACGGTGGCACCGGTGACGGCACACGTGGCCCGGCTGCACAGGAGTGCTCTGTGCTGCCGAGCGGAGGAGGCACAAAGCTGCCAGCTCAGCCTTGGGAATGAGGAAAACATGTGGCGTCCTGGACAGTCACACTGCGTGGGGAGCAAAGGCTGCTGATGGTGTAAAGTGGTGTGGCTCAGCTTTGAGGGAAGACCTGCACGCCCAGGACATGTTGGTGAGGACAGGGAGAATGACAGCTGAGTGAGAGGGTGAGGGCCCGATGACAGCGTGTGCTGGGAGCGGCCCTGGCAGCTGAGGGCAGGTCCTGGATTTGGTGCTGGTGGGGGTCCAGCGGGGTCCATCAGCTCCCTCAGGGTAACACAGCCTATCTCTGCTGTTAGTGGTGGGGGACAGAGTTTAATGACCCTTCCAGGAGCATTTGGTTCATGAACTGTATCTGGTTTAGGCGTGTGGTTACAAGTTGTTGGTTTTTTTGGAAGTTGTTTCCTTGTGCAGGAGAAAAGGAGCAGCTAATCAGGAGGCCCCTGCAAGCATTCAGGGTGATATTATACATATGAACAGAGACAAAATAATTCCCCAGAATAGCCCCATAGGTACTGCTGTTACTGACACAGTTCTGGATTTATTTCTCCACTGTATTACTTGCAGATGGCAATGGGTTTTATCTTGTAAAATGTCTACTTAAAAGGGCTTTCAGAGATGAGCTCTCCTGGCTCAGTATTTACTGCTCTTTCTCCTGCCTTGAAATAAACACCACAAGCAATCTGAAAGGTCATCTGGCTTTGCTGCTGCTTCTGTAAATGCCTTTGAAAAATGGCATTTTTAGGAGCAGTTAAGTTCAGCTATAGCCTTTGGTAAACCACAGGAGAACCAAGCTCAGAGCATGAGAGCTTGAGGGCAGCAGGGAGGGGAGCAGCAGAGCCAGGGCTTCCCTCTGGGCTGGTGGGGAGGACAGAGCTGTATTGCTGTGATCTGTGGCCTCTTTGGTGTGCAGATCTCCTTCCCCGCTCCGCTGTGGCTGTCAGGACAGTCACGGGTAATCCAGATGAGCTCCCTGCAGCTGGCTGGCCTTTTGTCTGCCAACAGCAGAGCTGCATTGGGGAAAAGGCCATGCTCCTAATGATAAATTAATTGGGGCAAGAGGACAGCTGGGACTGCTGAGCTGGAGGAGATTCTTTCAAATGCCCTGCTCTGGTCTGGCTGCAGAGTTTGGGTACCTGTGCTCCCACACAGAGCCATGAAACTCATGAAACAGCACACGAAGCTCTGCCCAAACAAGCAGCTCCCAGTACTGACCTCCTGAAGATTATAGGGGAAGAAAAGCAGTTTGGAATGTGGAGATTAGAGAGTGAGTGTGGTCAGTAAGATTGCCTGGTGCGAGACACCTGCAGCCAGCTGCAGCCTTGTCATTGTCAGCATCGCAGCTGACTGATGTGCCCACAATGAGCAGCATAATTGGAAGAGACAGACTGTAAAGCAGAACTGAGCAAGCATGTTACTAAGGTAATGCAAACCCCATCCCAGACCCACACATCCTAACAGTGTGTTATCCACTTGCTAGCTTTGGATGCCTGGAGCTGCCAATCTGAAAAGCCAGTTTCACTCAGTTAAAGGTACAGTTGCTTCCCTTCTTTTAAAAATCAAATTAAGGATTTTTCTTCTCCTCAGCACAGTCTGCAGCACAGCAAATGTTAATTTAAATAGAGGAATCACAGATTAAATGTTTTCTTCCCTAAGGAAGATAGATTTTTAAAATACATGATTAGCTGTCTATTCAGATTCATCCTCTATCCTGCTTAAATCTTACAGCTCTTTCAGCAGGAAAACCAAGAGGCACAAAATCCATATTTCAAAGCTTTATTGGAATGTATATGCCCCTTCTTTCCAGCTCAGGAGACAGCAGGCGTGAATTCCATTTCTAATCTGTGTTAGGCCACCTGCAAAGAAGGGAAGGGAGCCTGTGAGTTGCTCCAGCAAAATGCAATTCTTCTTGTCAGCTGAATTATAAACCCATTCCCCATGCTGTCTACAGAATGCCAATTCCAATGGAGTCACTTTCTAAGAGTGCTGCTGTGCTGCCAGGCTGTTCTTCACGATCAATATGGAATTTCTGACAATATCAATATTTCTTTCTGATGCCTGAAGGCTGCGGACCTTGTCTGTCCAGCTTTTCATGCAGGGAAGGGGTCAGCTGGAGTAAGGCACTATTATCGAAGCAGCACATAGCAGTCTGCTGGTTTCCAGGGGAATAGGGAGGTATCACCCCGCCGTGGCAGGACAGGGCAGCCCGGTGGGGGACAGGACAGGCACTGGATGAGGCCGGGATGAGCACCTGGGACAGCATCCATGGTGCTGTCAAGAGGGGTCATTCCAGAGCAGTTCCAAAATGAAGCGCACAAGGCAGCGTCTAACGATTACACAGCTGCAAAAATACTAGGAAAAGAGCAAGAACCTGTTTGATTGTGCTAATTAAATGTAAGGCTTTTATAATTGATTGCTGTTTTCTTTAGACTCCCTCAGCGTGGCCCAGGGGCACTTCCAGAGCTCAAGAATAACCGTGGCAGGGCTGGGGGGGGGGCACGGCGAGCCCGGCCTCGAGCCACGGGGCCATCGGCCCGCGGCCAGTGGGTGCCGCACCGGCGGCTGCTGGACAGCACCGGACCCCAGCCCGCGGGGACCCGAGGCCGCAGAGACCTCCAGCCCCGTCTCTGCAACAGCCAAAGAGGGGGAACCCTCCCGGGGGTTCGCTGCCAAGGCCCCCCGAGCGCGGCGGCCGCGGGGCTGTGACAGGCGGGGGGGACCCGCTGCGCCCCCGGCCCAGGGGCTGCGGAGGGGAGCGCGCCCGGGGCTCACCTTGGCCTGGAAGTGGATGCCGTGCTGAAAGGCCTCCTCGTTGTGCAGCGGGACGCGGGAGTCGCAGCCATCGTCCACCAGGTTGTACCGGTTCTTCACCGGCATGGCGGCGGGCGGGCGGCCGCCTCAGCCCGCGGCCCCGCCGGGCATCGCGGCCGGCAGCGCCCGCCCCGCGGAGCCCCGGGCGCCGTGCAGGGCTGCGGGCGCCCGAGCCCGGCCGCGTTTTGAATGAGCGTCCGCGGGAGCGAGCGGGGCCCCGGCCCCGCCGCGGCGCCATTGGCCCGAAGTTCCCTCATGTGATGCGGGGGGCGGTGGGAGCCGCCCGGCCCTGCCCGGCCGCCCCGCCCCGGCCCCGCCGCGGAGCCACCGCCGGGACGCGGCCGGCAGCGGCCGGAGCCGTGCGCTGCGCTGCGCTGCACGGACGCGGAGATGATGAGGGGTCTGGAGCGTCTCGCTTATGGCGGAACGCTGCGGGAGCCGGGCCTGGTTAGTCTGGAGAAGACTGATAGGGAATCTCATCAATCCATACAGATATCTCCAAGGGGTGACAGAGGATGGGGCCAGACTCTGTTCAGGGGTGCCCAGCAACAGGATGAGGAGCAGTGGCCATAAACTAACACGCAAGAGGGAGAACTTCTTTTCACTGAGGGTGGCAGAGCACTGGAACAGCTGCCCAGGAGGGGCTTTGGAGTCTCCTCTGGAGACATTACAAACCCACCTGGATGTATCTATCCCAGTGTCACCTGCTTCAGGTGACCCTGCCTTCGCAGGGGGGTTGGACTGGCTGATCTCCAGAGGTCCCTTCCATCCCCAGCCATTCTGTGATTCTATGGCCGGCATTGGCTTGGCTGCTTCTCCTGCTCCTGGCCTTCAGCACCTGTGTTTGGGTAATCCTGGATCCAGCTTGGGAACTCTGCAGGGAGCAGAGCCCCCTGAATCAGGAAGGAGATTTGGCCTTGCAAAGGCTGCTCTGTGGGCATGGCAGTGAACACATGCAGCACTTGGTAGAGGTTTGGTCACAGGGGGTTTGTCTCTCCACGTGTCTGGGATGTCCTGGCCTGGTGGTGCTGTCTGAACACTGAGGAGCCATTTCATACCCTCTGAGGGCACAGAATGCCAAATCTAGGCTGTACATGTCTGTTTTCCATGTTAGAAACTCTAAACAGGCAATATACAAAATGATCTAGAGTCACTGCAGCTCCTGAATGAGTGGTCACACACATTATGTATGTCTCATGTCAATGTGACTTACAGCTCTGTTAGTAATTAGCACATGCCCTCTCTCAGAATCCTGACGCACAGTCGATGCCCACTGTGTCACTGAATATACTCTCAGGATTTGTGGCACCCTGTGTGCTCACAGTGTTCTTCCCTTCCAGCTTCGTCTCGGTGGCAAGGCACTGCCAGGCCCAGGTGAGCTCTCACGGTTGCCACTCTGGGACACCTGACACATCCGAGCGTGGCATTCCTCAGTGGGGACCAGCGCAGGTAAGGGATGAGGCCTGTGCACAGCTGTGATGGCAAGGCCCGAGGTTTGTCTTCTGACTGTTAGTACAGCCACACTCCATTTACAGGAACGATCAGAAATGTGAACTGTGTAGATTCCAAAGGGTGGAGGGTTACTTGCGTGCCAGTGGATTTCATCTGGGTTCTCCCAAATTAATTTTTGAGTCATAAAATAACTCCCAGCCAGATGTTTGAATGCTTTTGGACACCGTGTTTTATTTGGCTTTTGCATTAGCAAGAATGAAAAGTTTGACCACAGGCAGACAGTGCACAGTTCCCTGTATCCGTCTTAGGAGCATAATCACCCTTAGCTTCTTGGCATTTCTGAGTACTTGTAAGTCAGTGGGAGATGGGCAAGAGCCAAAAATCCAGAAATTTATAATTAAGAGAGGGAGAAAAAGCCCGAGGAATTAATACTGGTTCACAGACTATGACCCTACATGTTCAAGTATTTTGAGGTATTAGCAGATCTTTCTGGGGAGGGTTCTGTGGTCAGCCTTCTGTCTTTGTGAAGTTTTTCTGTTTCCAGACAGACTTCTTTTCTTCCAATCCATAACAGTGCATTACCTTCTCATTTAAATATGCACAAGTTTATGCTAATCCCACTTTTATACAGCATAACTCAATATGGGTTTTGTCAGTTGGTTTCTGTCCAAGAGGCTCCTCTAGATACACATCTCGCCTGCAGATGCATCGGTTTAGTTCTTTGTTGGTGATTTTTTGTGTGGTCTGTGCTGATGTTTAGTGCATACTTAGAACATTTCATGGCACTTTTCTTATCTTGTACATATCTCAATCAAAAAAAACAACTGTTGACCTGAATGAATAACCTAGATTTTGTGTGCAAATGTCCTTGGACTGATTGAGCAACATTCAGGTCTTTGGTTCTCCTAAGCCCAAGGAGGAGGAGATGCCACCCAGTCAGGCTAGGCTCATGCTTCCTTTGATGCTAACGCCAGCAAAGCTCAACTCATATGGGGAAAAACCTAACACAGCCACTGCTGGTGAGTCTCTGCATTGATTCTGCAATGCTGCATTTCAGCTGAGGCGTGCAGGAACCTGCCATCGTGCTGAGCTGCTCAAAGCTTCTCCTCATTACCCTCCCATTGCCACAAGAGCACTCCTATATAGGTGGGAGCATAAGGAGTTCTCTTGGGATAGTTAATTTTTTAAATCTGATAGAAAAAAACAGGATGAAATAAGAAGAATGGTCTTTTTAATTCCATTCTGGTGCTCTCCAGTATCCCGCAGATTATAAAATCCTTTGGGTAGGAGGAAAGAAATATCTCATGGGAATCCTGAGAAAAAGAAGGCAACTGTTATTTAATAAAGCTTGCAGTGCCAGTTTCTGTTAGATCACAATTGAATGGAGGTGTTTAATACTCCCTGTTCATGAACTTCTGTGAACTTTTAATGGGGTTTAAATCTCCGGAGGTTAATGGTTTGGATCTGTGTCCGAGAATTGAGTTTGAAGGCTGCTAAACTTAAAAAGCTGTTAATTTTCTAGTTTGTTTGTTGGGCAAAGAAAATTCTTTGACTCCACTGGAAGTAAGAAAACTGTATGCCTTTTCTTCTGGACAATGAAACTGGGCAAATATGTGGAATGAAGTATTTATACAGGACATCGTCACGGATTTAGGATAAACAAACCCTGGGTAGCATTGAACAGTTGGCCAAACCTCATGGTGGGTGTTTGCATCACATGGAGGTACTGAGTGAGTTATTCCTTTGATGTGCAAAGCACTCACAGAAAGTCTCATTTCTCTGAACACAGTAGGAGTGAAGCCCTAAGACAGCTTCTTGGCTCGGAGCTGCACGTGTTTTTGCAGGGAACAGGTTTGTATCAGCTTTCTCTCTTGGGCACAGGCTCCCAAGATTTCTTTCCTTCTCTTTCTCTCGCATGGGTGCACATTTCTGCCTGCCCCAACATTTACTCTGCATGGAAATCCCTCTTCTTACCTACCTTCATTTTTTGGAGAGACCTCGAATGTGGGGTAAATGGAGTGGTGGGTGTTACATGCAGGGTGCTCTTTAATCAGTTCCTTGGTTGGTTTGTAGGGAAGGGAGCTTTTGCTCCTGTCTCATCCTGTCTGGTTTTCCCAAACCCACCTTCACAACTCAGATGAAGGAGTTTTAGAGGCACTGCACTTTTTCTGCTTTCCAGGGGAGATCTGGTCTTGATGCCATGCAATTTTCCTCCCTTCTGCTAACCCTTTTAAGCACTTCTGCACAGCAGAGTTGCAGAGATTTTAAATGATAAATAAGATGTGACGTAGGAAAAGCAACCAGACAGACGTCCAGTAATGACAGACAAAACCTCTGTGGCAGGAGAGCACTTCCATATTGCACATAAGAGCTGAGGGGTCTGTGCACGCCTACTATCCTAGGAGATCTGGGTTTGTCATGCCACTTAATCAACATTATTAATATTTACTTGTGCTGGTGCAATTTTAGAGCAAGGTCTCCAGTGTACTAACACACCAGGAGATGTCCTAGAAATGCTGCTGTGGGATGAAATGTGGGGGCAAGAATAGATTAACCAGCTACTGTTGACTGAATTGTGTGGTTACTGCCTGATGCACTGGGGATTTCAAGAACAGCGAGAAAACTCACGAACAAAATCTTTGAGTCTCCTGAGCTGCCCCATGATGTAACCTCAGAGGTGACATGTGGAACTCATGGCTTCAGCTCCCTCAGTGAGTGTCATACGTGTCCTCTGCAAGCACAGGGGCTGCTTGGTGAGATGATTATACCAGATTTGTGTTGCTCAAGAAGAAACAGAAGCTTAATGTCTCGGTGGTTCAGCTCCGCAGCACGGCCAGGCAATCTGCCCGTCAGGACTGCAAACCTCTTTCATGCATGGCCAGCTCCAAAGGGCTGTGCAGCAGGACTTGGCAATGAAAAATGTCATCTACAATTATGCATATTTTCATCATCTTCTATCATGCAAATCCCCCCACCCCAAATATGCAGCAAATGTTTTGTTTGCATATGTAGGTCAACCACAAATCTTCTGTGGTCAAACATAAACATGGGCAGCACGGGGTGATGTATATGGATTTAAATCCAGGCTGAAGCATAACTTCACCACAGACATTTTCCAAGTGGAGTCTGTTTACTAGATTTGTTTTCTTCTGACTTTTCATTTTATAGAGCACTGCTTTCTCATGGATTTGTGGAAGAACAACTGATGGGAGATACCATCCTTGCAAAAGGAACTATTAACTTAAGGCACAAATGGATAGTTCTTCATGAGTAACTTTTTTTTTTAATAATGGCTTGAGGAATGTGTTCTTTTTCAAAAGGGTACACTAAAGTATTTCTGCAAATTTGCCACTGGCAGGAGGCCAGTTTTGTATGATATTTTAAAAAGATGGTATGTTCTTTTTGCAAATTACATGCTACTTTGTTTTTCTTGTCTTGGCTATCTTTAAAAAAGAAAAGTATATAAAAGAATACAGTTATTGTCCTTATGATGCTACATAAAAGCTAAAAATGTGGATCCCAACTGGGAAACAAAAAAGCTTAGCCAAAGAAGGCAAATTTGTTAGTAAAGAAAAATGTTACTTGTTAACGTCATAAGGTTGATGTGTTCACATGCCCAACTCATGAATTCCATGTACCACAGGTTGGCAGTACAGTTCACCCTCAGTGTGAGCTGCTGGGATCAGCACAGTGTTGTGATGGAAAATTCACACTGTTCAGTTTGCTGCATCTGTAAAATTGCTTTGTTCCTGGATTCCTCCTTGAATGTGGCAGTTACCTGTGCACACACAGACAGCAGGTAAGTGACGATTTCGGGTAAATGAGAGTGAAGTTGTTAGTCTGAGAGATGAGTAAAATACTGTACAATCAAACAGTATCCTCCCCACTCCCTTAAAATTAGACCAGTACCTCTGTTGCATTTGATATCCTGAATTTAATTAATGAGAGCATAGGGACATTACAGTTCTCCTGGATGGAATGCACATTCTTGTTCACTTATTATCACAAGATAGTAACAATCTGTTCTTATCAACAACTACCCCTGAGCAAGTGTCTCAGGAAACAACCTTGTGTTGAAGAGCACCCCATAACTCTACATTTCCCCTCTCCTCACAGGGGACAGATGATCTCAAGTTTCCCATTTCTCTCCTGCTGCTAGATCCAGCTTGCTGTATCCAGCAGGATATGCTCTCCTTCTGCATTACCCTGTGCCCAACCTATACTTTACTCCCCACCTTGCTGTACCTGAATGCCATGTACAGTCTGACCCCACACTGCACACTGCAGCCCATCTCTATTTATCCCAACAGGAAATGAAGGTTTTATCCACACAACACAGGCAAGCCAGGTGTGGGATATATTACAGCTTCTCTGGTAGAGGAACAGCTAGTCTGTTATTAGCCTGTAAGAAATGTGGATATATGATAATTAGATATAAATATATTTCCCCTTTGCAATCATTTTGATTGGTATTTCCCATGCTCCAAAGCTTCTTAATACTTTGGCCCATCTTAACTCTTTTCCCGGCTTTCTTTCAGCAGTGCTGACATTGGTGAGGATAAATCTCTCTGTTAAAAATACTCATCTGGGAGCCTGGCAGTAAAATAAAAGACAGTCAGAGTCAGGCCACCGCTTTATATCACACTCTGACATCTTTGAATTTCTTTTCTTACAACTGAATTTTTATGCCAATGTTGAACATAAGCAAAATATTAATTTTTCTTCCCGATTTGTACCTGCCTACAGAAGAGGTTTGGAACAAGATCATCTTTAAGGTCCCTCCCAACCCAAACCTTTCTGTGATTCTGTGATCTGATGGTGGTGGTGAAGCCAAGGATGTGCTTTCAGTGGTGGACATGCAAAAGACACCACCCAGACAACTCATCCTGCCAACATTACCAGCCCCTCTGAGCTCCTGCTGGAACATGGAAACGCTCCCAAGTTTTTAATTAAGAACTGTCAGAGCTATAAAAAAATAATGCACATCTTTAAATAGCAACATGAGAGCAACGGAGAGCAAGCTACCTGACCTCAACCTTCCTGGTCACTTAACGTTGCAAGACACAACTCTAATTAATTAATTCGCTTCTTCGTTGCCTACAAGGGTAAATGATGGAAGATTGGTGAGGCACTGAAAAAATAAGGGTCGTGACACAACCTTTTTAATTTATCTCGCAGCTAACCGGCAGTGCCAACTTTTTCTGCATTTATTTAAATTTTGCTGTAGTTTAAATAATTTCTGCTGATATCCTGTTCCAGTCCTGTTCCAGATCACGACTCTGGTGATCGCTCCTTCACACAGAACCCTGATTATTCCTGTTTTTTTCCCAAAGTCTCGCCTCTCAGCCCGAATTCCTTGCATCCAGGCTGCATTTCCCAGGGCGCAGCGCCACCGCCTGCCCACAGCCCTGCGCTCCCCGCATTCCATAAAGCTGGTTTTGCTCCCACAGCCGCTTTACTGACATGTTCTCAATTTCACTGCCTCATAACTATGTCGTGAGGGATTCATGTATCATAGAATCGGAGTTCTGGAATGGCTTGGCAGGGAAGGGACATTAAAGATGATGTAGTTCCAACCCCCTGCCATGGGCAAGGAATCTTCCAGCTTGCTCAGGTTGATCACGGAGCTGCTGTTAAGGTTATTCCATTACTGACACTGTAAAAGCCGCTTTCCTATTTTCTTGCTGTGCCTAAGAGTGTTTAAAATCCTCAGATGGGGCTCTCCCAGCATCGATTCAGATGAACCTGGACGGACCATGGGAACACCCTTTGTGAGAGGCAGCGGTTTGAAACGGCGGCGAGAGCCCCGCCTTACATGAAAACCTTTCCGTCACACGGTAAGGAGCGGATGCAGTGTCTGAGCCGCCTGGGCGGAGGGTTGGGTGGCGGAGGGTTGGGTGGCGGAGGGCACGGCGGGCACCGCGCCCGCCCCTCAGCCCGGCCTGAGGCGGGGCCGCCATGGCGGGGCGGGGCCTCGCCCGCTTCCAACATGGCGGCCCCGCCCCGCGCAGTTCGAAATGGCCTCCCGAGCGGGGCGGGGCCTCTGCCCGCTCCCAAAATGGCGGGGGCGGCGTCATGGCGGCGGGGCGGGGCCAGCGGGTCACCGGCCGCGCCGCTGCCATGGCAACGGGCGGGGAGCGGGGGCGGGATGCAACCGGCGGGGATGGAACCGGCCGGCATGGAAGTGGCCGGCATGGGGAGAGCGGAGACAGAACCGACGGGGATGGGGATGGCGGCAATGGAACCGGCCGGGCTGGAACCGGCCGGGCTGGGGACGGCGGAGATAGAACCGGCGGGGACGGGAACAGCGGGGATGGGGATAGCGGGGATAGAACCGGCGGGGACGGGAACAGCGGGGATGGGGATAGCGGGGATAGAACCGGAGGGGATGGGGACGGCGGGAATGGAGCCGGCCGGGATGGTGCCGCCGGAGATGGAGCCGGCCCGCGAGGCGGAGGAGCCCCCGGGGTCCCCGGCCCTGCCCGCCGAGCCCGCGCAGGATGGCCCGCCAGCCGCGGTGCCCCCGGGGCAAGGGGCGCTGCCCGCCGCGCCCGGCCGGGAGCGGGAACAGGAGCGGGGCCGGCGCGGGGCCGACGCGCAGGGCTCGACCGGGCGGGCGGCGCGGGGCAGGGCCCGGCGGGCCTCGAGCCGCCGCAGCGGGGGCGACAGCGCCAGGCGGCCCGGGGTCACGGTGGACAGCTCCAAGGCCAAGACCTCTCTGGAGGCCCTGAAAATCAGCCTGCGGCAGCTCCGCTGGAAGGAGGTAAGCGCCCGGCAGCGGGACCGGCTCTCGGGGAACTCGCGGGGCTCCGCGGGGCCGCTTCCCCATCCCTGCCCCTGCTCCGGCCTAGCGCCGGTCCTGCCGAGGCTCCTCTCCCGTGCCGTGGGTCTGCCCCGCAAAGCCTTTCGCCATTCTACTCCTCCTCCCGTGCCTCTCTGAGGGCCGCTGCTGCCGGGGGTCTCCCGGCTGTGCCGCCCCGACCCTGGGGCTATTTCTAACCAGATGTCGGGTCCGGAGCTGATTTGATTCATGATTACGAGTGCCACGGCTAGTTATGCAAGCCAGAACAGGGGTAATCGGGTATTGCACTTCCGAGCTTAAACTGATCACGGAAAGGGCAAGAAAGAAACCTGCTCCCATGGGGAAACGTTTGACGTGTTGTGTAGATTTGCATTTCTTCCCTCCCACCCTTCCCTCAGGGCTTGGGTACGTGGCTCTGGCCCGGCAGAGCCGCTGCCTGATGCTGTGGCAAAGCGGCTGCCCTTGTTTGCAAGGCGTGTCAGAGAGCACGGTGTATGAACGCAGTGGTATGAACCCAGCTGATAATGCACCCGTTACAGGCTTTAGACTGCTAATTTACTTTATGTAGAGCAGCTATAGCTATTTTTTTTCTCCTGCTGCTCGAGTCATGTGTTTTTCTCATTGCTTTGTGCGGATTTCAGTGAGTGCCAGTATGTGCTGAAATGGAATCAGGACAATAGGGGAGCTGGCACAGAACTGATGCTTTGCAACTCCTTATTTAAATCCTGGAGAGATTTCTCAGCTACATCTTACTATAGATGGTAAATTGTTCTCCAATTTTAAAGATTTTCTTTCCCTAACAGCTTTATAAATAGCTTTATAGAAGTTTACATGGCTTCTAGGAGCTTTGTGAGGCACTTGTGTAAGAAAAAGGGTAATTGTAATCTGTCTGGAAGAGCGAAGGTGGAGGGAAAATGAGAATTAAACCTGAGGATGAACTGTTTCTCACGTGCAGAACTAAGATGGAGCTGTGTGATCTCTGACCAGCAGCTACTCCACTTTACAAAGCTGCCTTTGGGATTGCCACTTACAAAATAATGATATTTTTGTGCACCTGATGCTTTTAAAACAAAATCTGTACAGACTTGGGGTAGACAGTGTGTTCTGTGCAGTTTCTAACCTCAGAGTTAAATGCTACAAATTTATTTTCTGGAGGACTGAATGGCAATAAGTGTTACCTGTGTTTGTTCATAATGTCCTGAATACCTAATCCCACAAAGACATGTGTGCACTGTGTCAGGAGGAGTACTGCTTTCTCCTTCTCTGACTTCATAAAATTTTATTTCAAGATTTTTGTTACTTAAATCCAGTGGCAGAATTTCAAAACCTCTTTGCACCAGCGCCCCAGTTCTCAACTCCTGCTTGTACAGCAAAATAGTAACAACATACCAGACTTGAAATTCAAACCTGCTACATTTACCTCTCTTAGCCGTCAGTGCACCTGTGGGCTGTTTGTCAGCAGCCTTGCTCCATGTTTTATGCAATGACATGCAGAGCAGGGGCACTTCACACTTAATTTCTTTGGTTCTATGGTTAAATTTTATGTTCAGAGGGCCGGGAGCCATTCCAGAGAGGGTTTCTGGATCACTGATATCAGTTGGCCTCGCAGATTGTGCTGGGAGTGAGCCACACTTAGTGGTTAATTTTGTCTTTATAGTTTCCTGAGACTTGACTGTTTTGCATTTGTCTTGCACTTGATAGTCTTTCCTGCTAATTGACTTGTTTCACAAGCTCTTGTTCCTCTCATGAATCTCTGCACTGCATTAATCAGCTTTTTCCTTCCTGCTTTGCATCCCCCAACAGCAATTGCTGCTGCCTTTACTTCATCTCTCTTTGTTCCCTGTCTCCCTCAATATCCTCTCTCCTCCATCTCTTTCTTCAGTCAATATTTTTCATTTAGTTTGTTGCTTCCTCCTTTGGCCACTTTGTCTCTTAATAAAGAAGAGGCCTAATACGGAATTTTGTGATGCTTGACTGCACCATCTCCGTGGCTGATAACTCATTCCCTGGAAACAAGTCACTGTCAAGTATTGCTGTATATCTTCAGGTTATAAATAGGTTAATAAGATCTGGTCAGGATTTTGAAGAGAAAAATAAAAATGAGAAGAGAAATCCAAGGACAACTCTTTATTCAAGCTACATGTAATTCTGCAAGCTCTCCCTTTCAGACGTTTAGAGGAACAACAGTGAAATATTTGTTCAGACCCCTGTCAGGGATGGCCAGAGCCTTGGAGCTGGTTGCACTGTTACAGCAGGACCAGCAGAGGGAACACGGATGTTGCTTGTAGGATCCATGAAAATAATACAAAAAAAGGCCTGGAAGTAGTAATGAAATGCATGCATTTTAAATACTGATGTTTCAGGGACTGCTATTCTACTGTTACCCCCTGTATAATACTTCTCAAGAGATTGCACACTGTAGTAGATTTGATCTTTTTCCCTCTTTACTTCTTTTACATTTTCCTATTCTTGCTTTTGTTTCGTTTCTGCTGTTTGCTGCTGGATGTGTTGGCTGGAATATTTTGTTCGGAGGAGACAGTATAATGTGCTTTTTCAAGTAGACTTCTTTTCATCTGTAACTTTTTCTATCTAATGTATAGCATTCTAACAGTGTCATATATCCATTTTTTATTATTTTATTTTGTTTTAACTTGTACCTCCTGAAATCTCTGTTGTCTAATTTCCCTGCCTTGCTGGAAGAGCTTGGTTCCAGTCACAGTCTGTCCCTGCAATGTGCTCCATGATCATTCGTAGAAGTAAGACATAATGTACCATGTGATTACAGCATTGGCCACATGGTAGTAGTTTATGAGTGAACTGACATATGGTAAATGCCATTATAAGACACACACAAAAAGGAAGAATACTCTGAACATTGGCAATACTGGTGAGCAGTTTATTCTGTGGCACTGATATGTGGGGAGGAGGTGAAGGAGTCCAAGACAGCAAATTGACCATTGAGATTCTGTTACAGAAGCAAAAGAAATCCAACTTTTTTTTTTTCAGCTGTGGGAATTTTGAGTAAATTAAATGATCAAGTGTGACAGGCCTGTGTGGGTGGACCTTTTAAGAAGCACTGCAGAATTTCCACACGTGTGCCAATTCTGTTGCTACCCTGGACAATGTGATCCAGCGTGTCAGATTCTTTAAATGAACATGATATGCCAAATGAAATAATGGGCACAAATTGAGCTTGCATCCCGAGTTTATTCATCACTTAATGAATTATTTCTTCAGCAAGCTTTCAATTACCAGGAAAATGGAAGAAGCAGATGTCCCAGGCATCAAATATCCCAGTGTCGAGCATTTCATTTGTCTCGCTGTTCCGGAGCTGCACAGGGGTGTAGGGAGAGTTTCAGGTTTTATGCTGGAAAAGCTGACGAGTCATTTAACTTGTCATTAAACATGATGGAACAGACTGATGTGACCTGTGAGACAGTTTAAATTATTGACTTCTTATCCAAAGGTAGAAATGACCTGTCAGACAGATTTGACTATGATGGATTATTAATCGTGTCAAAGTTGTAGAAACAACTCTATTCTCTTTATGGTTCCTTGTTTATTTTTTTCTGACAAATGTTGCCCAAATCTGAATAAAAAAGATTTACAAGATTTTAAAAAAGGATGGCTCCAGCCACATTTACAACCTCCATCCCACTGTGGCTGGGACCACCTTGGCCTTGGCACTGGATAGTGCAGATCTGAGGCTATTCCACCTGACCCAAGGCAGCTGAAGGTACAAGGTTTTATGTCCATCTTTCTTTTTAGCTGCTGCCCTGCACCAGGAGCTGGGAATGTGGTGCAAAGGCCTCTCCCACCACAGTAAGATTAATTTATATCTGCCTGGCACTGCCAGAGGCGCCAGATAATCAAACTTGTTGGCTCCTCTCCAAACACCACTCTTACGTAAAGTGTACTGCAGAGGTTACAGAATCCTCCCCAGCTCATTCAGGAGCTGAGTTTGATCCCATTGTTGGATAAATCCAGATAATCTTGATTTCTCAGGAGCAGGGCCCTTGCTGTGCTATCCCAAATTTCCGACAAGAGGGTGCAGTGCTTCCATCTTCCTGTCCAGAGCTGCTCACTCCTCATCTGCTGTGAAATTATTTCAGTGCAGTGTTTGTAGGGAGCTTTGATATCCCCTGTAGATGAAAGGTGTTATATAAATGCAAATTTTGTTCCTTTCATTTCAATTTCATTTAATAAATAAATAAATTGCTCAGGTTTTAGTGGGAAGGGCACTCTGAGACTGAATGCTGCATCTGTATTCTGGATATACCTGTGGAGAGAGGTTAAGGCCACTGATTGTCTTTCAGAGCCCAACAGAATTAATTTTCACTTGTACAAAAACAGATTTTGCAGGCTGAATAATAATGAAATAAGTGCAGAATCCACTGGCTCTTGTTAAATTGGGTTTCTCATCCCTGCAAGTAAGGAAACAGAAAGGATGCATTGCTCAATTAGCATTTTAAATTAATTTTTCAAGGCTATTTACTGAGGAAACTGAAATTTTAATTAAAGTAGCAAATAAAGTAATGCACTCAAAAGGTTTATGCAATTCTTTTTTCTGTCATACTCAAAAGAAAAATAATCCACTGCTTAAAGAAATGTTTTAAAACAAGAAAAATTACATTTCAAGTACAGAATAAGAAATATTCTTATAATATAAAAATATTTCTTATATTATATATACTGTGGTTCTTTCAATACGTAAATGGTACTGGGTGATGAGGGTGGTAGGTATTTAATGCAAATGTGTCCTAACATGCTAAATATAGCAGATTTATTTGAAAAAGATGTAGCCTAGTAATAGAAGCTCTTTCTGTGAATGTATTCCACATGGTAGTTAAATGGCATCTTCATGGAGCTGCAGATGAAATGTTTTTTTTGGCTTGATAAATGGGGCCCTGTCGAAGAGAATAAGTGAGAAAAAGAAGAGCACCTTCTTTACACAAAACTAATTGGGTTTTTTATAAACCACTTTACTACTATTAGAAACTTGCTCTCAGTAATTGCCAGTGCTGCTTCTGAGCTCTTCAGAGTGCATAAAAAAAGGGTGATATTTTTGATAATAGAAAACAAACTACAGTTTTCCAATTTACGGTGAAATCTTGTGTGAATGGGAAAAGAACCTGGAATACTTAATATTGTTGAAATAATCGCCTTAGTTCTTAATAGTGGGAATACATATGCTCAACAAATGATTAATTGAATTGCAGGCTTTTATTTAAATTACAGGCTATTAGTACCAGAAAGGAATTAATACTGTAGAAATTAATACTTATAACTGGATATATATGAATGAATAATACAGTCATTGCACTTAAATATCTTGCTTTGAGTGTCCACTTTGCATTTATAACTTGTCTGTGGCTGATCAGAAGCTCAGGGGTTCTCAGTACAGCCTTCAGTCATTTGGGCTTGGTTTCTAAAAACCTCTCTTGGTTTGTTCACTTTAAAGTCTTGAGCTGATCCAAATATTCTCAGTTTTGCAACCAAAATACAGAGCTTGTTTTCTTTTGACAGTCAGAAGACTGTTTTTGAATGGTTTATGCTTAAGATGAGTGTTTAAAAAAGACAGGAATGAACAGGTATTCCCAGACTGCTCAAAACTTGTTGCCTCTCTTTTGCAGTTTCCGTTAGGCCGCCGCTTGCCGTGTGACATCTATTGGCACGGGGTATCATTTCATGATAATAACATTTTCTCAGGGCAAGTCAACAAGTTTCCAGGTACTTCACTTCTCTTTCTAGTTTAAACAAATGCTTTAAAAATGCTTTATTTGACCTAGTTCTGTGTTTCACTGGTTTTTAATGTGAATTATCTGCCTAATCAGCAGATAGTATTTTTGGCATATTACTGGGTTTAGTGGGTGATTTCTGCTGAGGGGGTAAGGATGTCAGAGTGGGTGTCTTGAACAATTTCTGAACTGAAATTTGGTTTGGAGAGAAAGTGGTTTTGATGAGAAGAATACTTCATACACGTGAAGTTAGGAAAAAGAGGAGTGGTAGGCTGTAATTTAAGTGAAGTATGCAATTACTGTCTGTTATCTGGCACTGATAACAGTGCTGTATCTTTGGATTTGGTTTTGATTCAAAGTGGAAAGAATCTGTTTTGTTTCATACTCTGACTTATCTCAGGGAGAAGATTGAAGCAGAATTCCTTAAATGGATTTTTTAATATTGAAGAGTTCATGTCAGTCCTCATCTTATGATGACTCTTCTACTTTTTTAAGCTCCTTTTTTTCCCATTTAATCCCTGTTGAGATCTCTCTAAATAAGAGCTAAGAGCTTAGGTATTGACTTATATAAGCCCTTTACTTCAGATTTATGGCTGCTGTTAGTGTGCTGTGAGCATAAGAACCTCAGATATCGAACTCCAGCCTTTATTTACCCTGGCTTTCTCCTGCCTGAGGGAAGTTCCCACTTAGGTGTAGGATGGTATTGTTTTCTGGTGGTTTGAATCAGTGTTAGATGAATATGACCTGTCTGTATTTTGGCTTCTACCTGGTGAACAAGTGGCTGCACAGGAAGCAAACCAGAGCCCTTCAGAACTAGACCTGATTTCCAGGAATGTTGTGCTAATTTGATGCAGGGTTTAACTAGAAACTTTTCCATAAAAATAGCTTTTTAGTCATATTCCAAATGGACATAAGACTTCAGCAAATGTTTGTTTGGCTGTTCACAAAATAACCTGTTCTTTGTGATGCAGATACTTAAATAACTGCAAAGTAAACACAAAGTGGTTGATTACATTTAAGTTATATTTGTACCTATTCCTGGAATGATAGGTTAGAAAAATAATTTTGGATTATGGCAAAGGCACTAGTTAATATTTGGCTAAAGCTTTCTGTCTTTTATTCTGAGCTGTATTTTTGAGAATTAATTTTTTTCTAGTATTATACAGAAACACATTCAATAGGAAATAGGCTGAGGAATACCAAAATTATTGTGTCAGATTTTAAATCTCAGAAGATGTTCAGCTTTATTGACAGCAATGACCAGAGTGCCTTCCCAGCAGAGTGAGTAATGATACTCTGAAATGATATGTTTACTGTTAGGATGAGACTTCAGAGTGGGGTTTTTGTCACTTTGTTCTCTTCCCAGGCATGACGGAGACCGTCCGGAAGATTACCCTGAGTCGGGCCATGAGAACAATGCAAAATCTGTTTCCTGTGGAATACGATTTCTACCCTCAATCCTGGATTCTGCCAGAAGAACTTGCCCTCTTTGTGGAAGAGGTACACAGCTTTTACTCTCAGAATACTACAGCGATCCATGACGTCTTTTCCAGTTTGCCTGGGATCAGTCATGGTCTGGATGTCTGGATGTTAGCTTTGTTTGTTACATTCTGCAATAAGCTTCAAAACAACTCCGCTTCTCTGCTGTGCCAGGAGAGGTGGCTGAAAATTGAACCTGATAGAACCATAAGCCCTTTTCCCTGCATGTTCTGCTGGCCTGAGAAGGTTCCAGTACAGTGTGGTGAGTGTGGTGCTTCACCAGGTTCATTGTCACTGAAATCCTTTCAGTCCACTTGGCCTGAAGAGCATTTTGTTCTGTGCATTGTTAAATACACTCACATCACCTCATGTCAAACTGTTGTTTTGTTTAATACTCAGAATGTAATAAAATGCCATTCTTTTTTGGCTTTTTTGAAAAAGGGTGATGCTGTGTGTTGGTGTTTGGTTTCGTTATTACAAATATTTTAAAATGTAATATGTGTTTGTTTAACCCTGTCTGACTCGTCCAGCATGTTCCTGCATCCTACAGTATGCTCTGCTTGGAAAAGTGAGAGAAGAAAGGTCTGGGCTTTAACAGAGTTCTGTACTGGGTGCAACTTTTTAGATAATTACCATATCTATAATCCAGCTGAATTCATTAACATATTTTAATAGATACTCTTCAAGTAGGCTGGGTCACTGCCATGGCACTGCTGCAAGACCAGCCTGTAAAAGGAGTGTAAATCATCCAAGCAGCTTAGCAAGGACAGGTAGATCAGTGCACAGACGTGGAGGCAGACTGAGGAGGGTGCAGTGCGTGGTGGGGACGAGCCTTTCGGGAGCACAAGGCAGCGCTGGGCCAGGCTGAGCTGCCGGTGACGCGCTCAGCCAGCGCCGTGCGCCGGCACCAGGTGGCACTGCGAGTTAACGCCGCTCTGCTCCCGCTCCCTGCGCTGCAAACGCTGCCGTTTGTGTTCCAAGAGGAACAGATGTCCAGTAACACACTCCTAGGAGTTTCCTTTGCATATGTTCTTCCATCTGTGTTGGAGAAAAGCATAGTTCTTGTTATCAAACATTATATTTTATGTTGTAAGAGTTTATGTTCTACTTAACACAAGTTCGGAGTGTAACCCCTCCAGAACAAGAAAAAATACAACCCAAAACATTCCAAATCCCCTGTGAACCGTAAAAGGTTCAGAGCACTTTTCACTTGCAGTTTGGTGAGTTCTCAGCAGGAGTTCTCCAGTCTTTTCTGTTGTTTATTTGTTCATATGTGGTTTTGTTTGCTTTGCAACCCTAGTGCTGCCAAAACCGTCAGCTCTCCGAGACTGCATTTCAGCTTGTTCACAACAGACAAGTGGGGATCAGCTTCAGTGGTGCCTGCACGTCAGACATGTCCCTGGAGGAACTGGGACACGCTGGAATATGTTAGTTATCAAAAGTCACAAACTGTGTCAGTGCAGGTGTAGGTTAGACACAAGAAGATGGTTTGGTGCTGTTCATAGTGTAGGATTTTGTCGCAAAGGTCTGGATGGGAAATGAGCACCTGTGAGATTTTGCCTGTAACAGAAATGATTATTGAAAGAAGAAACTCCTTGAGAATTTAAATCTTGCTGCTTCCCCCATTTGCACTACAACATTTCAAAACAATTTCTCTCTCAAATATCCTTATTGTGCCTCACTTCTGTAGTCATGATAGTAAATGTTTTCATACATATCAGTAATGAAATCAAATGCTGTCAGCTTTCCCCTATACCTAGATTCAGGTAGAAAACACTACAGGTAGTCTAATATTAATCTTCTGTGCTTTGAAAGCCAGTAATTGAGAAAACTGCACTGGAGTTATGGTGGATGAGCTTCATACTGGAAATATCAACAAAAAGGTAGTTCCCTTAATTTCATTTATATTGAAATGAGATGGTGATGGGTGTTTTCATCAAGGGCTTAAAAAGTTCATTTTACTAAGTAAATATATATTTAGCTATTTCCATTATTCACCAATTTTTTACTTTCTAAAACATTTTGTACTAACATGTCACTGTACCAGAAGATGAATTACAGATAAGCAAATCTCTCAGGTGCTGCAGTCATTGCTTCTTCACTAGCAGGGAAGAATATGTTGGAATGTGTGTGCTGAGGACATTTCCAACATGAAATTCCAATTTCTGAAGAATAACTAGCTTGGGATTCAAACCAGGACCTTGATTGTTCTCATACTTCCTTCTTTGTGTTGTCTGTGAGGATGATGAATAGGCCAGTATGATTAATTTTTAATAAGAATCTAATTTGGATGGTCTAATTTCCAGCACAGCATATTTTTGGTGGTTTAATCAGGTTTTCAGCTTTTGGATACCTCTTAGGCATAGGCATGAATATTCTAGTCTTTGTGCTGTCAGATCTTATAGCCCATTATTTGCATTTTTTCCAGAACACCATATTCATTCAGCCTGTGTTTCCTCATGAAAGCCAAACCTGCAGATTTTCACCAAGCTCTCCTCTTGCTGTTAACTGTGCATGGTCAACATGCTTTTTAAAGATAATTTCTTTCTGTCAAGCAAAGGACACAGAAATATCTCATGTCATATAAACTTATTTTCCTACATGACTGAATTTTCTAAGTCTGGACAAGCCTCCTCATAATGAGAATTTGAAAGAATATAGTTGAGGGGATTGTGGAGAATTGGAAGGCGACTCTTGGGAATTTCCTTGAAGATCAAGAAACCGTCTGTTTTCTTCAAGACAGTAAATCTGCTAAAAAACAGACTGACTCTGGATTACTATTCCCCCTTTCCCCACCAGCCTATCTTCATCTGCCATGTGTAGGTTTTGATGGACTAAAAAGCCTGAATAATATCCAGGCCTTTTAATCCATTAAAAAAAAGGAATAGAAAATGGTGAAAAAAATTATTTGCTTTTCATTTTAAGAGGAGATCTCAGAGACCAGTGATTGTTACAGTGCAATATTTTTAAAGGCAGGTTCTTTTGCATCTTCAGCAATAGTCCCTGAAAAGCATCATCTCTTTTGGAAAGGTGCTGCTGGAGCAGAGCAGACGTAGCCTGAGGGGTGAACAGCAGAGATGGGACTGGGAGGCAGATTCTTCCACCTGGTGTCACAGCGGTTCTTTACTACTTTCTGCCCCAGGAGGGCATTATTGGCACTTTGTATGTTCAACAGGAGTCACAGCAGGGTGTGTTTGGTCATGGAGGGTTAAGATTAACCAGGTGTCTTCTCTGTGGTGCTGACTTTAACAACGGTGAACCAGAGAACTCCTCTGCTTCTTATAGTGGTAAGATTATTCTATAGTGATAAAAAGACTAGGACATAAATCCTGCTTTCCTTCTTTGCCCATCTAGGCCTGCTGATCTACTTGGACCTATTTATCCACATGCCATTTATGTAAGCCTGACCTCCACTGAGGCGTTTTATCCCTCAAAGTGACCTATTTTGAAGAAAGATTTTTCACTGAGTCAGTGTGACACCTGTCCGTGAAAAAAATCCTAGTCTGGATAATGGATCTTGAATTTCTGCTGCAGCTGGTAGGAAGGCTTTTAGCAACGTGACTCTCAATGAAATAAATAACTGGGTAGGGTGGAGCCAGAAGCCCTTGAGGCCTTGAGGGAATCTCACTGCTAACACAGCTGGGCCTCTCCTGGGGGCCAGCAGCCTGATGTCACAGCAGAGGTTGCTGCTTTAAAATCACAATGATCTGACCATGCTCAGTCTTTTCCTGTGGGCTGATTTTTTCCTCTTTCATTCTGCAGTGCCAGTGCTGATGGTGGCAACTGATTTGTTCTTTCTTTGTTAGCTTGTGTCCTCAGGCTTCTAAAAGTCAATCTGCAGTTGTTGCTGGCGAGCCGCAGGGTAAAACCAGATCTCCGACTCGGCTCAGCTCGTGCCTGGCTGAAGGGAGAGGGAGAGCAGCTGCAGGGCTGGTGCCCTAAAATGTGGGAATGCAAGAAAGGAGCGGTCAGTGCTGGGACATCCCTCTGGTTTGGAAGGAAGAGGTTTTGAGTGCTTTATTGTCCTGAATCCCATGAGTACCTGATAAACCTTCTAGCCTGCATCCTGCATTTCTTTAGCTGCTTTCTTTGTTAGGGCTCCCCTTTCTTTCTCAATTTCATTTCTGATTGTGGCATCCCCATCTCTGCAGTTCTGACTTTTGCTGTGCAAGTAATAAATAAACTAGAATTTATTTAGGCAGTGGGGAATATGCATGTAACATGAAAGCTCTGATATTCAGCAGATGTATCAGTGACATAGTTATTTATACCTGTACATGGTTCAGTATTCCCCAGGTTTATTAACACTGGGGATCTGGTGGTGAAAAATTTTCAGTGGTGGAAAAAGGTATTGTTAGTGACCAATTTTTACTTCGGTTTTCCTTCTTCTGGTAGTATTTGCATTCATACCTCAATAAATAAGGCACCTTTCCTTAAGTTAATGATTGTCTTTGTCAGTAGTTGTTCAAAATGCAGCACGAAAGTTTAACTTTGCAGTTTCATGTACATTAGTGACTACTAGAATGGATCTCATGAGATATAACAGATTTCCTTCTGTAAATTGGAACAGAACATTAAAAAGAAGTTCCTGAAATGATTTATACAACGGCTTGTTAAATAAAATGACCTTTTGTCTATACTAGTAATGCCCTACTTGTGCTTTTTTGTTTCTCCTTGTGCTTGTCAGCACTGTTTATCTTCTGCCTTTTTTGCATGGTGTTTACTACTCTGGTGATGTGATCATGCTATTTTTATTTATTTTTGTTTGCTGGCTTTCACAGTATCAGCCCTTCTTCCCCTCCCCAGTTAATGCCTTTCACTGTAATGCTTTTCCTTCTAGGTTCGTATGATGAAAGACAACGATCCATCCTGGAAGCCTACTTTTATTGTAAAGCCTGATGGAGGCTGCCAGGGGGATGGAATCTACCTCATCAAAGACCCAGGTGACATCAGGCTGATGGGGAGCATCCAGAGCCGGCCAGCTGTGGTCCAGGAATACATTTGCAAACCACTGCTCATGGACAAACTGAAATTTGATATTCGTCTCTATGTCCTGCTGAAATCCTTAGAACCCTTAGAGATTTATATAGCCAAAGATGGACTTTCTAGATTTTGTACAGAGCCCTATCAAGAACCCACTCTCAAAAATTTGCACCAGGTTTTTATGCACTTAACCAACTATTCACTAAATATCCATAGCGGGAATTTCATCCATTCTGACAGTGTAAACACTGGCAGCAAGAGGACTTTTTCAAGCATTCTGTGCAGACTGTCTTCCAGAGGAGCTGATGTCAAAAAGCTCTGGTCAGATATAATTTCATTGGTGATTAAAACAATTATTGCACTGACACCAGAACTGAAAGTTTACTATCAGTCTGACATACCAGCAGGAAAACCTGGGCCAACTTGTTTCCAGGTAAGTTGGAATTTCTGCCAGGAATGCAGTTACTTCTATGCATAGAATAATTTTCTTTAATGTGTTTTATGCCTTTTCCAAAGGGCTTCTCTAGTTATGGTGGTGGTCACTGGTGGGAGCTGAGAGCTCAGAGCTCCTCACCCAAGTCAAACCTTAGTCTCCTGACCTGTGTTACTGCCAGCCCTAAGGAAATACAGAGAATTTTCAATGGGTGTAGTTTGTTAGTAACAGTATTCACTCCAGATTCCATCTTCTGCTTGTTAGAAGTGAAGCTTTGCAGGTTCCTAACACAGTTTTGATCCTGGCAATTTTAAGATCCTCTCATCACGAGTGCCAAGATTCCATATTGGCAGATGCAGATATTTAGGGATGGGGATGGTGTGAAAGGAGCCATTAGTATGGGAGACAAGTAGCTTCTGGAGTTATTCAGCACTATGTGGAGTTTCTCAGTTATTTCTTTTCTGCCCCTCAAATGTTTCTTCCTCCTTAGTGTTGCCATATGGACAAACAGTGCATTCTGTAGAACACTGTGAGTAGAACTGAAGTAACATATTGCTTGTTATGCACAGATTTTAGGGTTTGACATTCTCCTAAAGAAAAACTTGAAGCCCATGTTACTGGAAGTAAATGCAAACCCCAGCATGAGAATAGAACATGAGCAAGAGGTAAGAGTTCTCAACGTGATATTGGAATGAAATTGCTTAGGTTGGGTTTTCTGGGCTTTTTTCCTTGTTTGAAAGATGAAAGCTGTCTGCTAATACGAAACCTCCAAGGTTCTCTGTAATTTTCTGCTTTGAAATCATTGCTAATCTTATATATAGGAAATATGACTTATTGGAATTGTGAAAGCTCTCCATCATCTTTGTCATAAATGCATTTATTCATCATCTCCTGCAGTCGTTAATTGTGTTTAGGGGATTGTTAATAATCTTTTTCATGTTTGTATACATAATATAAATGGTAACATCGGCAGCAATCTTTTTTTAAATATTTCAGTTTACTAGAGAAATTTGCCACATTTTGTTGTAACATCATACTGAAAATGCAAAGGTATTTGTGCATCTTTGAAGAAGTATTTTTGTAATCCATCATCATGTATTTAAAATATAGATGAAGTGCATGAAGTTTGAGCAAATGTGGAATAAACCACCCTTAGTTCTGTAGTGAATAACTGTATCCCTCTGTGATGGAAAGCTTTCTCCTGGAGTATTTGAAAACGTCCCAAGCCCTGTTGATGAAGAAGTGAAAGTTGCTGTCATCAGAGACACTCTGCGGCTGGTGGACCCTCAGAAAAAGAAGAGGAAAGATACCCAGTAAGTGTGTGTTGATTTTCCTTGGTTTTGCATCAGTGTCTTGCAATAAGTAGAAAAGTGAAATACTGTTTTTTCCTGAGAAGGTCCACAAGCTGATAGTAAATCAGGATATACCAGTTCCTCTGGAATATCTTACTCTGAACTGGTGCAAACAGTTTAGTAACTCAGATTTATTTATTTGTGCTTCTACTTGAGGCCTCCTTTTTTTATCCGAAACAGTCATAAGACATAAATTTGTGTATTAATTTGCTTGCAAGTCACAAATTACTCTGAATGAATATTGTATTTAAAAATTGCTTCCCTAATCTGTGATAATAAACAGAGTTAAATTTATGATCTAGGAATGAGAGGAGCTGCCTGAAGCAGCTTGCACAGGAATGCCTGTGGTGGGATCAGGCTGAGAGCAATCATATCTTCTTTTTTGATGAAACACTTTATTTTAAGCAGTTCCTTGAAGACATGAAAGGGTGATTTTTTTTTTTTCTTTCTTATTTTTTCCCTAGAAATTCCTGCTCATAGGTCTGCCTCCATGCTAGAGTACCCATTTTGTTCTTCTCTGGGCACTCAGTGGTAACCTGAAATGTTACTCACATTCCATAATGATTTCAAGTGCGAATTTGCTGTCCTTTTGTAGACAGAGGCCCATGAACAAGACATGACTGATAATAGTAACAAGTTCTGTATTATTGTAATATTATTATCAGATCAAACGCTTCCTTCAAAGGCAGTGCCACACACAGAGGTTGCTGTGGTCAGTGTACAGAACGTTTTGCAAAGCAATTTCTACTCTGTGTTGCCTGTACTTAACCTCTACCCTTAAAGATTACTTCAGTGCTTGGAGCTGAAAAAGATAATTTTTTAACCTGTAATTATGTAACTAGTCATGTCGGTTTTTTCTGCTGAAGTTATGTCAGGCATTCATTAACTACATATTAGATATGGAAAAAAGGCAAATGATAATTACAAATAAATTGCTAGAGGATGCCAGTGTGTGTGGAAGGCTCATTCAACTGAGGATTCTTCTCTGATACATTTTGAGTGTTAAATAATTTCTAACAGGATTAGTTGGTGATGAGATAAACCACTGGCTCTTCACAGCAAGAACTCATCAGTGGTGCAGCTTTTCTTTCAGGCTAATCTGGTTAACAGAGCATCCTGTAGATGAATATTTCTGTGTCTGCACCATCAGTCAGCCTGCAAAGGGCAGTGCCTTGGGACCTGTTGGTGAGCATGTGTAGGAACTCATGTGACAACTGCCCACCCTTCCATTGACATTTACCCCTTCTGCTTCCAAGTGCTTTTCATTGAACTGGGGATGGCATTTAGAACTTCCAGCAAAACTTGGCCTATTGATAGAAAAAAAAAAGTCTGAAAGAATTGGTGTTCTGACAGCTAACCAGCAGCAAGCCTCACAGACTCAAGTTTTGATGCTAATTAAGTAACGGGCAATCATCTCAGTAAGGTTTTAGCAATATATATAATATAGAGTTTGAACACACAGGGGAAATACTGAGAAGTCTGAGCCACATCTCAGGTAAATATTCTGCTGTGGAGATGGATTTGATTTCCTTCTAATTATCTCCCAGATTAAAATAAATGAGGCATCTAAATGAAAGTGAGTTGTAGAAGTCATCCTGAAGTACTTCATTATCAGGAAAGATTAACAGTTGAGATTTTTTTACGTTTAATTTTCCCTCATCTTCACGGGTGTTTTGATATTTTTTTTCCTCCTTCCTATCGTGTGATGTATAATATTGAAAAAAAGGTTAAGCTGAATAAGATCAGTTTATCATTCCATACATATCTCTTAATTTTTCCAGCACAACTCCAGTCTTTACATGCAGGGATTGCTGGTAATTATCGTGGCAGTGCCAACAATTAGTGATTGAAAATCTGCAGTGATACATGTTCAAGTCAATATATTTAAATATACATGGTAGCTTTTCTTCCACAGCAGAACTGATCTTTTCGTAGTTTTAAGTCTCTTAATGTGGAACTCAAGTTTCACTTGTCATTAAGAAATTAAAATATTTAATAAAATAACATGGAAGTTACTGACTCTTTGCTCTGGTTGTGTGGCAGTGCTGTTCTCATGGATTTTAAGGCTTGAGCAGATGATGGCAAACATCCAGGCCATTGACATGCTGGAGCAAACCCAGTGCTTTGTGTGACTGAAACTTGTCTGAAGCTTGTGTAGTAATTATTAAACTTGCTCTGGATTCACTCCTTACAACAGAGGTGCTGTTCACAGCCTGCTGAAGGTGGGATAAGGCTTCAGCTAAAGGAAATTTGCACAATTAAATGAATGGTCTAATGACGCTGAACAACATGTAAAGTAAATCAACGTTACTTATATAAACAGCAGTTTAATTAAGATAATCACTGATGCAAATCATTGTGTATGTTGTGCCTCCAACAGAAAATCCATTTCAAAAGGCTTTGCAAACTTTTATTTTTCTGTGCCTAATTTGTAATCTTGATAGTAGTAAAAAGGTTTTAGTTTCACTGTTTGTTTAATTATTAGCAATATATTCTTCTTCAAATTGCATTAGTTTGGAGGAGCAAAAAGGAGTCTCAATCTCATGTAAATGCTGTGTATTCTCCACTGGATGTCAGATGTTTGGAGGTATAATGGCAAGCTGGGAGGATCATTTGGAGCAGGACTGCTCAGCATGTTATAGGAAGATCATTTATATCATCTCAAAAATGCTAATGACCCACTTTCCTGTCCTGTCAAAAATATTTATGCCCTAGTTTATTAATGCTAATTAATCCAGCAATAATAAGGACCTCTTTGTATTTTGGTTGCTATTGTTTACTCTGTGTCCTAGTGTGATCTCTTGCATTTACATGCCTAGTTTCTTACATATCTCAAGACAGAAAACAAGCATTTTATTCTTTTGATAAAGAAATCATAGCGTTATGGCATGCGTGTCATTAGAAATATGAGTTGCTCATGGAATAAAATCTGCTTTTTCCTTGCTAGAGATGATGAAGGTGCAGCCCCCTAAGTAATATAATGACTTTTATTCAGCTCTGAAATAGCCATTGACAGAAGAAAGAATTGAAACACTTTGGAAATGAAATGTAATTTAATCTATGGCTGTTACAAAAACAATCAATTCCTTGTGCCCTCCAAACGGAATGCTTTTGGTTTATTACCTATCACGCCCTTGCTGTTTCATTGCTAGTTTATCTTTTCTTGGGTGCTGTTCTCTCTCACTGCCACTGCAGTGCTTTTTTCCATTTGAAACCAGCCTTGAAATTTATTTGTGATGTTCTGATTATTTTTTTCCCCTTCTTTTTAAAATATGTCAGGTACAATTCTCTTCTCTGGGTTCTGTGGCTCTAGCAAATGTCAAATATGATTAACTAATTTCCTGAGCAGGAAGAACCCCAATGTGGTCGCTCTCAAATTTTTGCAAGATCAGCATGCAAACACTGGCTAATGTCACTCTGTTCTGAGAGCACCATGTAAATATTAATGTCTGTCAGACTGACTTTTTTATTTTATTCTTTTGGTTTTAGGAAGAAATTCAGTCAAGGTCTTGTAGAACTTGCTACACAAAAGATCTTCTTCTTTTGCACAAAACAAGATGGTTCATTTTTTCCACTGTTGATTACACAACTTTCTCTCTTGAAATTATTCCTTTTTGAGATAGAGGAAAAAATGAATCGTTTCTAGGAGGGCAATGGGATCTGTATTTAATGAAAACATGAATTAATTTCTGGTCATTCTACTTAACATGCTTTCTGCCTGAAATGTGACTTATTTTAAAGTGGCAGCTTCTTTAGGAGATGTCACCTGCTGTGCTAGTGACTGATGGGTCTGACCTTGTCACTAAACTGCAAGAGGAATTTGGGTCTTTTCTTAAACAGGCCTCTCAATAATGGTTCTCTTTTGTATGTTCCAAAGACATTTTCCAAATTCTAATGCTGTTTTTAATTTCTTGATTTTGAGGAGCAATTTTGTACTTTTTAAAGGAAAGTCAGGAAATCACCTGTTCAACTGCATTCCATTTATTTTCCAGATATTTTTCTTCAGTTTCATAACCTCCCCTGATGTTTGAGTCACATTTAATGGAAAAATGAAAATACACTGTGCAGAGATGTCTCAAGAGTATGATTAGCCTAGATTTTGTTGATGATAAAGTCATTCTTGCCATTTATTACAGTGTTTATCTCACTATCCGTATTGTAAGGTTATGATTGTGTGACAGGGGTGGTTTAAGAGGGTCAGAAACTCAATGCACAGGCATGTGGAGAGGCTGGATAGGAGAATGCTGGTGCTGCAGCTATCACTGATCAGAAAATAATGACTGTTCTTCAGGCTGGCTGTAATGTATCTTAGTTTCCGCTGCTGTGAGCAACTGTATTATGTTCCTCAGGGATTCATCACTCAGGGTTTGTCAGTGCCTTTTGCATTATATGGAGTGGGTTTAGTGCCTATCAGAATAAGCGTGTAATAAACCCAGCTATGGAAGTATCAGTGTTTGGGTTTCCATTTGCTAATTGACTTTAGGAGCTGACTGCCAGAGCTTTCGGTTGATTCCTGTATCCCTTTCCTTGCAAGTCTGCCCAGGTTTGCAGCTATTCAAATGCCTCTCAAGCACCACCTCTTCATTCCAAGCCTTATTTCTGCCTGAGACTATAAACTCATATGTGTGGCTTTCTTGAGATTGATCTTTCTCCTCTGGTTCATTTTGGAGGCTGACACAATTCTTTTCTCCATCAGTCAAAATGACCCAGTGTTCATATTCAGGCTCATTCTGCCAAAGCCCTTTGGAAGCCCATTGAATTAGTCCCTTTCTCTTTCCTAGAGGGCTTTCTGGTTTAGTCCTTCATCAGGCAATCTGCCAGCTCCACTATCAATTCGTGTCTGTTACATTAGTCTGGGCAGCTTTTGATGAGTTAGAGATGTGAGGGAGACTTTTAAATGTGATGTTTGTCAATGTTCCTTCAGTTCAGATTACTGAAATGTTAACTTGGTTTTTCTGTAGTTGGAGAGTATTTATTTCTACTGCTATTTCTCATCCTGCTCAAGAAGAACTTGCCTCAATGACTCTCTTCAGTTTTGTGAAGCAGATGTTGTGGTATCTTGATCCTTGCTCTCTGTTCTTGCTTTTCCAATTATTTATCTGCTACATCCTTAGGAGCATTTAACCTTTGTCCTATTGATTAGGACAGGCCCTATTAGAAATTCTATGAACTACAGTGTGAGATGTCCCTCCATAATGGGAAGGATTTGGTAGTGCTTGACTGACAGAATAGCTCTACAGTGGTTTTAAGAGCCACTTACGTTGTACTACAACAACAGAAAATACCATACTGAGTGCAGAACATTGGCAAATAATTTGAATGTGCTGTGGCAGAAGTCCCAACACAGAAAAGATTATTAAATCTGATGATAGATCTTTTCATTTCTAAGTGGCTATAATCTGAAATATAATCTGAAATGTTTTAATTGACTAAAAATGGGTAATAATAGGTAATAATATTTCTTTAAAAACAGCTAAAACCACATCCCTTGCATAGATACAGATTAATTTATGATTATTCCTATTTTAGCCTTCACCACTGCAAAAAGTGCTGTTATTCATAGTCCAGTTTTGCAAGCAGGTCTGTGTTTGCTCACACATTGTATTCCAAACACTCACATCTTGGCTGGACAGGCTGTATTTTAACTTGCACATAAAGAGTGAATTCAGTCTTATCCTGAATCTCTTGCAATGACCCCATATTGAGGGACAGCTGGAAGTGCTTACAATGTACTAAGCAAGTGAGCTGATGACAGGCCCAGCTCATTTGGAAATTTTAATGGACAAGAACTGATATGGGTTGCAGGATTTGAAAAGGTTTCATTTTCAGCACTGTGGAATTAATTGGCCCAAACCCGTGGTGTGCTTTAGCAGTAATTGGTGTGTGCAGTGCCCCTGGCTCCGGGGTGAAGCCAGCTCTGGGTCTGTGCTATCAAATTGGGAATGGAGACTAGTTTGGCCAATTAGACTTGAATCACGATGTTTTGAGATGCAGCTAATCTAATTAGTTTTTTTATTGACATCTCTTTTCTTTCTTTTTTCTCTCTTGTGACCAGTAGAGGAAGGAATGGAGATAAACTGAGGAATGTGACCTGTCACAAGTGTTTCCATAAAATCTGAACTTTCCAAACACTTGAATGTATCAAAACATACTGTAGCAATTACATCTCCTAGATATTCACACCATACTACAGTTTAAGTTGATCATTAAGAAGGGGTTTTTTTTTGCTTTCTCCCATCTTACAATGACTCTTATATAAAAAGAAAGCCTTTGTGATAAAATACAGAGAAAAGGAAAAATACGTCACTTTAGTTTTTGTAGTGCAGCCACAAGAGTTGCTGTGATCTCCAAGGTTTGCCCGAAGAGAGGTCAGGAATAAAGGGAGTGGCTGCTTCATCTCTTTCCACATGGCATCAAAATGAACATGGAGGCAGCAGGTCTCAATACATCTCTGGATTCAGTTATTTGATTAGAGATTGTCAGTGAGTCTTGATGGTAAGAGACCTGGTTTAAGGCAGGTTTAGATGCAGTTTGTGTCCCTCAGCTCTGACTGGGGCAAGGGGAGCAGCAGCCGATGGTGCAGCTCTGCTGTCTAAGCCTCCTTCCCAAACTGCCACATGGATCTTGGAGCTCCTCTGGTGTCTGCTCCTGCTTTGACTGAATTCTAACAAAGTAAGCTGCTTTGTGGTGCTTTGCTTTGTTTTTTAAACCACAAAGTCAGCAGTACTTCAAAGCATCCCTGGGAGCTGTGTTGCATGCAGATGTTTGCTGTATCTGGGCATTGCTGATGGGAAGCTTCAGCTGAAACCAGTGAAAATTCAGGTTAAATATGGTCAGAAATTTGCTCAAGTTATATTGGAAAGGATATAAAACAATAGCAATTTTGACCTTATTCAGCAAGTACTGAAGTGTTTACTTAAGTGTGTGGTGGAGTCAGCCTTCTGCTGGAAGGGACCTTAAAGATCGTCTTGTTCCACCCCCTATAATTTCCTCTTTAGTGTTCAATACAAGAAAGCTGTTGTAGTTTGAAGTTAAACCCACTTTTTTTCCTCTCTTGAAGTCTGGGGCACACACAACATCTGTGTGTGCCTTCCCTGTCCAGGGAGGGGTCACTGAATTTCTGTGTTCATACAGGGAATGGGATTAATAGTTAGGTTTGAGTGCAAAGTATTTTTTCCTGACACTTTATTATGTTAATCATTTGAGCTGGGTTTCTACTATCAGCAAAATCATCTTCACCTCTAGGTAGCCCATAGCTTGCTAACCGAATCTTGGTTTTGGGTGGTATCTTACTGCAGGAGCAGTGATTCAGCAGCACTCTTCACTGTACAGCTTTTTCCTGGCTTTTGTATATGCACAATTTCCATTACTAATCCGCAGTTAAATGCTTCTTGAATGAAATTTGATTTTCAGAATATTAGCTTAATTGCCTTGTCTAAAATGAAGGATGTATGTGTATTTGACGGGTTTTCCCTTTCACCTTCTTGAGCGTTTGTGCTGCACAGAAGCAACTCTGCCTTTAAATCAATTTTCCCAGTTGCTCTGTAATATAAACTCCAATAACTTCTAATTTTCTGTAATCTCTCTTATACTGAATTGTTTCCCACCAGATAGTTTTCATAGCATAAGTGTACAGGTATGTACTCCAAACAGAAATTGTAGTTACCTGTTGTACTTATGTCTGTATGTACAGACAGGGCTATTTGCATATAGTATAAAAATGTCTTATTTTGTAACTAAAACTGCAGCCGTGATAGTTTTGCATAAAATCTCTGGGGGGAGCCTTGAATGCTTTGTCTTGGTCTCCAGTTCCATCTTCCAGTTCCTCATGTGACTCCTGAGTCATGGCATGTACTTTGTGTTCTCTCAGGTATGGCACAACCCATGAACAAATTGATTTCAAAAAATCAGATTTCATGCAGCCTAGAAGATGTTAGAACCAATCGATCAGCCAAGGGCAGACTGAGGTGCATCACCTCACTAGGAAAGGAAACAAATCACTCCTTGGAGTGGGGCTCCTGGGCCACATCACAGAGTTGTAATAGATAACAGTGAAATGGAATAAATGAATGTGCACGCACGGATTATATCCCTGAACACCAGTGCAAAGTTCTTATGTGCAGGTGCCTTCTAAGGATTAGAATTTAAAATAACATGGATATAAATGACAGATGGAAATAACTTTTTTTTTTCCTTCAATGGGAGTACTGTGATTTCTTGGGACAAAGTTGAAAATTTTATCTTTTCCTGGCAAGATGTTTACACTTCAAGACTTCTTTTTTCCTGTTGTAATTATGTGATAAATGCAAGCATTTATTTTTGCTAATATTTGTTCTTAAATAGACATGGAATGAGAAGTGAAGGAAAAATGGAGACTATTTCACAGACTTTTTTGCAGGAGGTTTGTTATTCTCATTAGCGTCAGGCCATCAGAAAGTTACGTCTCAGGCACTGCACATAATGAGAGTGAATATTGGATCATAAACATATTTGAGAACTGTTTGCTTATTCCCCTGTTTATACTCAAATAATGGTGAGGGAGTGCAAAGCAGGTTTTTAAGGGATGGCAATATTAAGTGCTTGGAGTTTGGTTTGACCTAAGCAGAAGCATTGAGCAGAAAAAGAACATTTTCCCTCTTACAGGTATCCTTCAGGTGTCAGTTCTGCAGGATCCTGGTTTTATTACATCAATGACAAGCAGCTTAAGGCTTCCAAAAACATAGTTGCAGACAGATGTTGAGCCTGTCTGGGGATTAGAAATATCCTCTTCCATTAAGTATAAATTAACTTAATCACCAGGTATGAAAGATAAGCAGCATAAACATCATTCCCTGAAGCTTTCATTAAAATTAAAATTCTATTTAAAACTAGGCGCGTACTTTCTATGACTTGATCCCCCTTCAAAGAGATTATATCTGCTGTAAATTTTTACAGTGACAGAGTGACAGAAATTAATGTATTGGGGGCAGTGATGCTCTCTATAATTTAACTTCTGCTGCTAGTCATCTTTCAGCAAGAGAGATGATTGGCTTATTTTTAAGTCATAATTGGTCTCTAGTCTCTGAAACACTGAGAAAGCAATAAAACTGCCTAGCACCCAGTTGCCACAAAATGAAAGCATGAAATCACATGACTTAATAGCAGTGTAATCATCAGCAGTGTTATTTTGTGTATGAGAATTCACCTGCTTTAATAGGAGGATTAAGGCTGATAAAATGCAATTGCACTGCTGCTTTCTGCTCCGTTGGATGAGAGGGTAAAGCTCCTTTTCTGTCCCAGTGTAAGCACAACTGCTTTCTAAGAATAATTTCCACATGGGAAGAAATATCCTGGGGTTTGTTTTTGTTCTGTCCTACTGTAAGACACTTGGTGGTCTAATTTCAGTGTATTGCCAGGCTTTACAGCTGGTTTGCCTTTGCACTATCCTGCATTATTATTTTTCAGGCACACTTTTCTAAAGAAACAAAAGAAACTCTGGAAAAATAATGAGGCACTTAAGTACCTTGAAAGCAAATAGTGAACACAAATAAATCTACTAGGAATAATAACAGCTACCTCCACAGAAAATAAAGTATTGGAGACTATATTTAATGATCTTTGTTCTGTAATAAGTTTTGCTACAGTGGAACAAAGTCTTTGGATGCAGGATTTGCATTGCTTATCCATTATTTCATTACAGTAATGCCATATTTTCTGCTGCACTCATAGCTGACAGGTAATAACATAAGCATTCACTGCTTGTGTTACATTAAAGGTAATAAATCTGTAGTGAATACAGAATGATATCACCATTATTCTTAAGAGGAGAAAGTTGGAAGTAAAGAATCTCAATTAATAATTAGGAAATAGCTGGGGTTTTTCAGCACCTGAGACTCCTCAGATGCATTTCTCCTTTAATTATTTAAACTATGAATTAGGGAGGGCTATAGAAATCAACCCACAGCTCCAGTCTTCTCTGCATGTGAAATGAAAATGTCAGTAATGTTCTCATCCATGGCTTTGTGTCCCTGGTGTGGAGCAGATCAGGATCCATGCCAAGTTTCTACATCTTGGAAACACTCATTAACACTGTGTGGAGGCAGCAAACTTTCCAGTCTTCTGTTTTCTGCCAAAAGCTATTTAATCTTTAATGAGAAGTGTTTATTTTTATAATAAATCCATCAATCTGAAGAGGCAGTGAACCATCCTTCTCAGAAAGGGGACTGATGGCTGTGGCAAACAAACACCACTCCAGGGACAGAAACGGAGAGCCCGGAACGGGCGGATGCTGCGGGTGAGAGCTGCTGTGATGGCTGCTGACAGGCTGCAGGGGCTTGGGCTTAACTTTTCCAAGAGTCTCATAAATTACTTTGGTTTTCTTAAGCAAATGGCAAAGCTATGGAGTACATTTTATCTATGGATTCACCTAAAATGTGTTTGCCAACTCTCCAAAACAAGCAGTGCGCTCTGTGTCCTTCTCCCTTCCACAGGGACACCATGTCAGGCCTGGAAGCTGCAGGTGAAGTTTAAAATCTAAGTGAGGTGATTTGCCCAATTTATTTCTTTAACTGAGATACGGGTTTTTTTCTCTCAGAGAGAGATGGAACTTCTGCTTTCAGCATTTTCTGCTTCCCAGAGACAGGACAGCTGCTGTGTTTTCAAAATGTATTTGGTGTGATCAGAAGTTCATTGTCTGCCAACAGCATGGTGGTTATCAATCCTTATGTTTAATCTGATTGATTCTGCTCTTTGAAATATGGGCTCTTTCCTGGGGTTGCTTTGCCTGCCTCAAAGTATTCTCCTAAGTGTTGAATAAACTCTATGTAAGAGCCATAATTTTTCTAACATAATGTCAAAAATCTCTTACTCTGTGGGTTTAACATTCTTTTAATACTTCTATATTTGTGCAACTATATTATTATTTTGAAAGGTGGAAATTCTTGTGCTATTGATGTTTTTTTACTTTGCCAGTGGGTGAAGAGGGGATGAATATTCATTTTCTTCAAATGACACTCACGAGTAGCCAGAACAAAACAAAAGCTGATTACTCACACAACATGCAGGCAAACCATGAAACTGCTTGCTATGACATCCTCAGAGTGCTGCAAGTCTCTGTGTTAATAAAAGTAATGGGATTAGTTCATAAAAGCAAATTCATGAATGGTTGATAATGCAGAGACACTGTTCTGGCTTGGCCTTAGTTTCCTAAATGATTTATTTCTGTGAATAAGCACAAGAATATATTTTCTTCCTACACGCTCCAGGTACAAACACTTATCTGTTCTTTGGGAGGTCCATATTCTGTGGTGATAAATGGGTGGATAGATAGATTTGTCATGCAAAATATTCTCTGCTTTTAACTATGTTAACATAGTCCTTGCTTGGAGAATAGAGGATCAGCTGAGGGAGTAATTATAGCTTCAGAATCCAGAACATAATATTTTCTTTTATTAGGTAAGCAGTTGTAAGCTGATACTGAAATTGCTTAATTTATACTTCTAGCAATGCCCTAAATGTAAAATACATCAAGTGAACATTCTTAGAAATATTAATATTGTGATTCTTACCCCATTTTACTCTGACTTTGACAGCTAAATTTTATATACAAGTATACAAAATGCTGCAAATTTTGAAGCCTTTAATTAGTAGTTGCAAATTTGTTTGTCCCTTAGCAACTTGTATTTGCATAAAGATTAAGGCTGGTCAGAAAGAAAGGGATAAAACATAGATGGAGGAAACATTAATAAATTAGTAATCATGTATAAAAGATAAGTAGTCTTAGATGTCATTTCCATAAGCTTTATTAAAATTTAACATTTTTTTTAAAGCTGCACCACAGTTGATCATTTCTAAAGAGTGATCTGTCATAAGCTGCAGAATTAGAGAAACGAATGTATTGAGGGCAGACATTAGTATGTAAATGAAGCTTTGCTTTTTTCTGTGTGGCAACAGAAGCATTACCTTATATTTGACCTTTCATTCATTTGCCTGACTCAGCTGTGTCAGTCAAAACAATTAATTCTAATGAGCAGCTTTAAAGAGTGGGGCTCAGCTTTCTTCTCCTCCCCTTGCCTGTTGGAAATCCCATGGGAGAGGAGCTAATGGAGGGAACCTGGGCAGGATTCTCTGGAGATGTGGAGTTCCTGGCCCCTTCCCCACAGCCCCACTGCAGCACCTCATGGTGTCCATGAGGTTTCCAGGGCCAAGCCCTGGCACAGGGTGCCCAGAGAAGCCGTGGCTGCCCCTGGATCCCTGCAAGTGTCCAAGGCCAGGTTGGAGGGGCTGGGAGCAGCCTGGGATAGTTGAAGGTGTCCCTGCTCATGGATGGAACTGGATGGGCTTTAAGGTCCCTTCCAACCCAAACCATTCCGTGATTCTGTGACAGGTAAGATTACAAAAATGAGTACTTTTGTATTTTTCAGTTGACTGTTGAGCTAAAGGTAGACAGATGAAAATCCCTCTCACGTTTTCACTGTTGCTGGACTTGGAGCTGTATTTCTGCTCTTTGTAGCTCCTTCCTCCTGCACTCTTCACGTCGTCTCTCCTTCTCTCTGCTGTTTTTTTTTCCTCCTCCTTTCCTTCTGCTTTGCTCTGAGGAAGCTGCTGATCCTGGTCTTTGACTGGGTGACCCTTGGGGAGTTCTGCCCCTCACGGTGTGGCGCTGGCAGATGGCAGCCAAACGCCAGAGAAGATGTAATGGGGCATTGCAAGGAGTGCAATTTGTCTGAGTGCTGAGGCAAAAAATGGGCTGTGCACCCTTTCCTTGCAAAAATATGCAATCACAGTAAAATTCTGTATTTATAGGCACTGCACTTGGCTGTATGGACCTACCCAGGCAGTTTGTCTTACTTAGTCGTGTTGAGACCACACCGAGGTGGGGGCACACAGGTGTGTGAATAATACAGAAAATAAACTTTTCTTGAGATAGTGTCTGTGGTAGCAGTGGAGAATTGTACCCTGAAGATAGTCAGTGTAAATCAGGGAACGTGAGTGTGCAGAATAGGCAGGTCTGTGGATCAATTCATATTGCAGACACACCCTTGTGCAGGTTTGCTTTGGAAAGTCTGAGTTTTATTAAAAGTACAAAATATAACTTTCACTATAATTCAAATGTATGATCACATTAATTGGGCTCTAGTGTATTAAAAAAGGAAATGTAAGAAATCTTGTGGGGGGAGCTAAAGAATGAAAACAAATCATTAAACTTTATAAAAGCCCTAACCTGCAAAAGCAAACTAAGTATATTCCCTTTTTTTTTTACCAAATGGAAGTACAACATTTGGCAATAACAACTAAATTTAGTTTTCTTGTTCTGATTTAAATATTTTACAGACTTTCCCAATGTATAAGTGGAAAGGAATGAGACATGCAGTAGCATCCAAAAAAAAAGCTGGTTTTAATCTTAAAACACCTTTCTAATAAGAAGTCTGGATTTAAGAGCTCTCTCAGTAAAAGTCTGAAATGGGATGCTGGTTCTGAGTTTTATCCATGACCTCAAAGACAGCTGTAGGCTTTTCTCCATAGAAAGGAGGGGAAGAAGGATATTCTAGGTGGTAGTTTAGAGCCTCTGCTTTGTTGCATTCAAGAATATTTTTTCTTTGACCAAAATACAAATTTTTTAATGCCCTAAAACAAACGAAAGATATTTTAATAATTTGACTGTGTCCATTTCCCCTCAGCCAGGGAGACAGTCTTTTGTGGCTCCCAGCAGTGATGATGTGTCCAGAGCACTGCTTCTGGTTTGGGCGTTCTCTTAATTTCTCATTGCTGTGGAGGATGGAGGTTGCAAAATGAAAGGCTGAAAAAAATCTCTTTTAAACTACTTCCTCAGAAATTCCAGGGACTGCTGTTTAGCAGGGAAGAGGTATGGGTTTGTGAAGGAACTGCAAGTTTGCAGATGAGGAGATGCTGTTCCCAAGCCCTGGGCCAGGATTCAGTGCTCTGAAGCTGATCCCTTTAATAGTGTCTTTAGTGTTTTCTCTAAAAAACGAAACATCTTCAGCTCTGCTTGCACCTTTTAAAGTAAAGCTTTATATTTTTTTAACTAAAAACATTAATGATGAATGAATAATGTACAATCCAAAACACTGTTGAATTTAGAATGAGAAAGAGTTTGGGGCTTCCAGGCATCATTAAAATGAGAGTTATGTTACAAACAGCACAACCTTCTCTCTACTGAATATAAAGTTTCATATTTGGTCAAGGTCTGGTTCAACTGGCTGAAGATTTGAGTTTTTAAATTCATGAACAGACCTTTTAAAATTAAAAATAGAAGCCTGTGTGCTTGTTGTTTCTTGGCTGTAAATACTCTTTTGCTGAGTAAAAGAGCTGTAAATGCTCTTTTGGCAGGTGTTCAATGGCAGTGACACCACCATCCAATCTGACATGAGAAAGAACAAAACTAATAACTTTAAGCTTTACTTAACTAATGACAAAAAAATAACATTATTTTTCTACTTTGCTATCTGCAGCAAAGAGGAACATTATCAAAACACTACCTAAGGTTGTCATTTATTTTTAAAGACTTTTTAGGCTTTTATAAAAACAGTGATCACATTTCTAGATGTTCAACCTCAGTGAATATAAGTGTGGATACAAAGGAATACCATTATTTTAACATTTTGCAGCATTAGTCTTAGAAGGCCAGAGGCTTTGTAAACTGCAGTGTGACAGTCCCACCCGAGCAGCAGTGGCTTGGTGTCCAGGAGCACCCTGGTCTGTGGGAGGTGTCCCCGTGGCAGGGGGTGGATGAAATGAGCTCTAAGTCCCTCCCAAGCCAACTCCCTCTGTGATTCTGTGCTGCAGGTGCCAGAGTTTGGAGCAGGCGCGGGAAGTGAGCCAGGAGCTGCCGGAGGCCGCTCTGCCCTCGCTGTGCCTCAAGCAGGTGTTCCCCAAGTACGCCAGTGAGTTCAGCTACCTGCGCCTCGTGGACAGGGTGGCCGCCTTGTTCATCCGCTTCCTCGGGGTCAAGGGGACAACCAAGCTGGGGCCAACGGGATTCCGCACGTTTATAAGGTCAGTTGGATGAAAGCTGGCCCTATTAGTGGTACACTCTCAGCTTGCGGGTTTTGTAATGCCTTCCAAAGTGGAGCCAGTGCCTGTTCTGTTACAAAATAGATACATTTTCATCATTCCAAGCTCCTGAAATACCTGACTTATGAGTCTGTGTCTAGGAGGAAGTTGGGTCTTCATTTGACAGCAGATCAGTGATACTTTGGCAGACACAATTTGCCGTCTTCGTCAACACATCACGTTCCCAGTAAATGGTAGAAATATCATAGTGAGAAAGTGACAGCTGAAATTGGGTCACTTGATCTGATTCTGTCGGCTGTGGGGGCACCGCCGGCCGCCCCAGGCTGCAGGAAGGATTCCCAAATGCCAGTTCCTGATGCACAATGCAAGGAGGATTTGCATTGTGAAATTGCACCTTGCAATGTCAAGGAACTCAATTTATTTTTTCACATACTTTTTATTTAGGAGGTTTTTTTCATTGTTTTTTATGGCTGTATCTGTTCTAGTCGTGGTACAAATACCTCATTTTCTGTCTTTCATTGACTGTGACAAAAGAAATGAGCAGCAGCAGCAGATGTATTCTTAAAACACAGATCCTGTTTCTATGCAGATGCATTTAGCATTCAGGAATGAATATAAAACAACTTGGTTTATACAAATTACGGTATATAGAAAATGTCTGAAGGCATCTGCTCCATCCACAGACCACGACAGGATTGCATCCAGTTCTGTATTTTCTGTAGTTTAATCCAGCCTTATTTTGGCACTTGTCAGAGGAACACAGAATAAATGCCAACATTTCTTTTAAGAATATTCAGATGAATTGCTATATCTCAATGAAATAGTATTTGCAGTTTCTTAATGCATGTTAAATTAAACTTTTTAGTACTGGCAGATATTTTGTTTATTTTCTCCCAGAGGATCTATACCAGCTATAAGGCCCTTTTTGAAGAGCTGTCATTGCTGCTCATTTCAGAGGGAAGGTCAGGCTTCTGTGTGTTGTATCACTTTTCAGGAATAAAATGGTACACGAGTGGGATTTTGTGTGTGGGCAAGTGCTTGCAGACTGTCCACCCAAATTCTAGCTCATCAAAATCTGTTCTCCTTTAATATTTTCTTCATTCTAAAAAAATAACTAAAAGGGAAACACTGACTCTGTCTCTAGTCCTTGCTTGGATGCTGCCTGAGAATTTTTGGGCTATCTAGGCGAGGCCTTACTCTATTTTAAAGGAGCTCTGCTGAGGTTAGTAAAGAGTGAGATTCATTTCAATTATTCGAGTTTGGGGTCGGTTTTTTGGGGGGTTTTTTTGTTTCTTTTCTGGTGAGAAATTCTGGCCAGCTCTTTGGCACATGCAGTGGTTGCAGCCAGGCTGCCAGACATCTGGAAATCCTGGACACAGGGCCAGTTCCCATCCACTGATCAACACCGCACTGCGGACCCAGACCACACAAGAGTCACAGCTCCACATCCCCACAGCCTGAGCTGCATCCAGAGCTGTTTTCCATGCAGTTTTCCATACCATGAGGGTAAATCCTGTCCATGTTCAGGCATGGAGAAGTAAGGCTGTGCCTGAAAGCTTCCTCCAGCCTTTTCCAAACAGTATCAGACAAATAAAAGGGTATTTCTCTGTGCAAACTCTGCCTCGTGCAGATAGTCCATGCAGATTTGTGGTGGGTTTTGTAGTGTACCAATTAATTCCATTCTCTTACAGCCTCAGAGTACTGGCAATAGCCTGGGAGAAAGCTCTGTGTAACAGTCAGGTCATATTTTTAATTGAAATATTCCGGGTTTGGGCCTGTTCCATTCAGATAGGAGCACTTAATGAACACTGGTTTGTTTGCTCTCTGCTGTGTGTGTTTTATTAGACTGAGCATGTTACAGTGGGTCTGTACACATGACATGGGTAAACTTTTCTCCTGCAATCTGCCCTTGCAGAATTTTTCCTTACTTGGGAGTTTGGATGTAATGAGAATCTCTTTTTTATTTTGTTTCTTTTTAACAGAAACTGCAGACTGAGTAACAGCAATTTTTCAATGGCTGCTGTAGATATCCTATATATTGATATCACAAGGAGGTGGAACAGCATGGGCATTGAAAAGGAATCAGGTAACCCAGGTTTGTATTAGAAAACTATGAAATCTGGCTTTTGGGGTTATTTTTTTCAATTTTAGTAGCTCAGGTACACCTCAAACATTCAACAGAAATGGGAACAAGCCATGTACACCTGAGGCATGCACATACACAACCAATTCTTCTGGTTAGTGCTGTGGCAGTTACTCTTCATGGTAGTACTACTTTAGGTACAGGAGGGTCACCTCAGTTTCACGGCTATGGAAAATTTGAGTATTTGCATTTAGCATTTCAGGGTGGGTATAAATCATTTATGTGGTTGGCTGATAGAATTTCACCAGGAAAAATAACAGGCATGCAACTGAATCTTCAGGCTTTCAAAAATGAAGAGAAGATTTGTGGTTGGTGTTAATGAACCAGATGGTTTTTGGGTGTTAAAACACAAACTATCCACCTATTTCTGTGGGCTTTGTGTTTGGCCCACTCCCAGCTGTAACCAAAGACAGGCACGATTCTGTTGTTCTAAAACAGCTTCTAACTTTTTTATAATATGCTTCACATGAGTGTCAGTTCTGGGGAGAAAGTGTGTGTGCTACCAGAGGTGCTTTCCCTGCCTGCAGCTCACCGTGACTGATAAAATAATTTACTGAGCTGGCAGCTGCTGCTTTCAGATAACTCAACAATTCCTTTGCAAGCTGTTTTACAGCCAAGATCGTAAACGACCCCAGCTGCAGCCTTGGTTGAGAGAAATTATACTTCAGAATGTAATTGTCATATTCTGAAAAGGTGCCTTTCTTACAGCATCAATAAGCCAACACAGTTAAAAACCCCAAACCTTTCAATATCTCGTCCTAAAATAATCTTCTTAAGTGTATGTTCAAACTGGGAGAGACAGTTAAAGCACAAAGCAGCTCTTAACTGTGCCTGGTGGCTGGCATTCTACACAACCAATTGGGGTCTGGCTTCTTAATTAAGAATTTGAGTAGGTATTACTTCAAGGTTTTAAATACAATAATTAGTGTTAATACTCAGCTTCTCTTCCCCTTGGCTCTGGTAATGTGCTGTTAGTGAGATGTGATCAAACAGCACCTGAAGAGTCTCTACTGCAGCGTGTGGCTTCTGCAGGGGACTTCTGTGTGGGAAGGGGCAGAGCAGTTGTATTATAGCAGAGACATTTTTTTGGCACTGCACAGTTCAGCTGTTTGTTTTTCGTTCAGTCAAAACAACTATTGTGGAGTTGCTGGGTACGACTGAAAAAATGGCCTCTTCACCTTCAAAAGGGTTCGTACCTGGTACATGCTGTGCAGGAGGGGAAGCAGTGCTTCAAATAAACTCACATCTTGCTAAGGTGATACTTGGTGATGGGGTTACCTTCATAGTGCTACAGACTGAAATAACACACTGGTGTGAACTTTTGGGTCAGATCCATCTTCAAAAATACAGGGTTGAAAAGACTCCATTCAGCTGCCGACATAAACTTGTTTTTCTCTCCAGCTGGATTGTTCTCCTTGATGCTCAGTATGTTACTGTGTGTCTCATTTGGTTTCAACTTAATAATTTTGGCAGCAGAAATCAAGGCTAATACTACATCTATTTAGTGGTACAATATCCTAAAATGGGTTCTTTCTGTACCACTTTACCTCTGGATACCAAGCTGAGGTCTGCAAAGCTAGAAGCTGCCTCAGTGATAGAGAATGTCACACATCTGTAACCCAGCCTGGGCTTTCCCTGCCCTGAAACACCCAATGAGTGTGACACAAATAAAACATTGGCTTTTGGTCTTTGAAGGACAGACAATTTCTTTTCTTTCTGAGCGTTCCAGATGGCTGCCATTTAAATGCAAAGATGTGAACTAGCACAATTGTTTGTGTTCACACCCATCACACACACATTTGGCCTTGTTGGCACAAGAAACAAGAGATAGTATTATCCCTAGGGAATGGAGGCTGCTGGAAATGCTGTGCTCCCGATCTCCTGTGAGCACCTTTTCCTTGCAGGAATGTGTCTGCAGGCCTTTGTGGAAGCTTTCTTCTGCCTGGCCCGGAGGAAATACAAGTCGCTGCCGCTGCACGAGCAGGTGTCGGCGCTGATCGAGTGCTGCGAGTGTCGCCTGGCTGCCCTGCACAGGAAGCGCCTGGTGTGGGGCTGCGGCATCGCCGAGCGCCAGGAGCCGGGCACGGGGACTGCGCCTGGCCCCGGCTGCGCCAGCCCTCCTCAACCGCACGGCCACCAAGCGTTCAGATTGCAGAAATCATCGCAATTAAAGGTGCTGATGTGCCGGGACAGAACTGGGAGTTAGTTAATCCCCAGCTGGAGGAGAGACAGGTGTTGGAATTCCTTCATCTGAGAGTGACAGCTGTTTGTTTCAGCTGTATTTTTTATTTATGTTCTTCAAAAAGTCTACTGCAACCTCCCGTTTTCAAATAATGGCCCTGGCAGTGGTTATTTCTTCACCTCGCTGTGGGATTTATGGTGCACGTCCCGTGACAAACTGTGCATTCATCCTGAGTGCGTGGAAGAGAAGGACCAAACACAGGGGATGAATTCCAGCATGATGGGATTGGCTGCACTGACTGAGAGGCATGTTTGTGTCAAAGGAATTACATTGCTTTGTGTGCACAGGACATGTCACAGAAACCAAGGAAGGAACTGCAGTCACAAATACCAGACTGGAAAACTGAAACCTGGAATTAACTCGGGGTCAGACTTCAGTCCTTGACCCTCTTCTTTCCATGGCTTGGACTGTACGTGTTGGAATCAATACAGATTTGGTCCATGTCAATGCACTTATTTTTTAAAGTCAGTCTTAAAACACTGAAATCATATTTTGGCTTCTACTTCTTTGTACATGTCTTTGCCATGACAAGTACTGTTAGTTTTTTAGAGAAAAACTAAAACTGTTTATCCTTTTGCTTCCACAGAACCAATAAGCTTACACTTACAGAAAAACAATTTACTTAAGTTGAATTTGGTGAATCAAGTGGTTTTGTCTTCAGGGATTCGGCGCTGCTTCAGCAGAAAGCTGTAAAGGCCTAAGAGGTCGTTTAAATTCCAGTGGAACCAATCCTGTCACTGACTTTAGCCTAAACTAACTGTATTCTAGGTTTGCTTATTTTTTGTCTTTTGCATGTTTGTTACCCTGTTAGGACCTGCAGTAACATCTAGAGCAGATCTTTTTTGTGTCTTTGCACATATTCTTCGTATTTCCCTTAAATAACAGCGTAACTGTACGAATTGGATCTAAGGATGTTGTGTCAAAACTGATGGAGTTGTACAGAGGAGTCTTTTTCAGGAAGTGAACCATGACTTCCATGATCACACACTTCTTTTGGGGGCTAAGCAGAACATGTGACTGGCTGGAAGGACAGGAATAACTTGGAACTTCAGGGCTGTTCAGTGAAATTCTTTGTGGTCTCCTATTTTATTACAGTAATGAATGGCTACATCTGAGCTTGATTTTCCTCTTGTTCTACTCTTTAATGACTTGGCTTATGTTTTGGTGTCCTCCATGCTATCAGAAATGGCAAAGCTGTAAGATGGGCACTGAGCTTTAGGTTGGAGAACATTCCCTGAGCTCCATGTCAAAATGTTCCAGTGGCTGGTGCCCCAGAAACATGCTCTGTCTGTGAGGGGGAGTCCACCTGTTTCATGTCAGGGACTAAATGCACACACAGTATTGAGTGAGTTTTCACTTCAGGGAATGTTCATAGAGTTTCTTTCCTGATTTCAGTTTTAAGCAGCATGTGTTTTCCCCAAGTGGCAATGGCAGCATGGCAATGCAATGCAGGAGTCAGGCTGAGAGCCCACACAAAACTAGTCCCCAGCATGTGTTAATCTCAGATGTGGGCATCCCTTCTCCTTACCTTTTTCTGTAACACAAATGAAATAGTAGTAGATGATCTTTTTTAGTTCAACGGCCAGAGTCTGAAATTTTATGTATTGTACATAAGAGGACAATTGTAGACTAACTAATGCCACTGCCCTCAGCCTTGTCCAAATTTCATAAAGATTATTGCGGTATGAAGATAAAATGCCAAACTCCAAGGTCTGGCACCTGTCAGAACAAATGAAGCTGAAAGGGTCATTTTTTTCACACTTTCATTGTAATATATTTGAAGACATTCACAAGCTGAAAAATGGTTACTTCTCCTTTTGTGACATCTGACATTTGTCTTGCGATTGGCAGTGTGTTACTGGAAAATGGCTTACAGTTCCTCTCATCTCATGATTGATGTCCTGTAAAGACAGAGTTATAGAGGAGTCGGATTTGAAATGCTATGACTGTGAATGCCTTTCCTTGCACCTTTGAAGTAGTACGATGTGTGGCCTAAAATATCCCAGCTTTGCTATTGTATAACTTACCCTGCTATCAGTGGAATAAATTAACTATTGTATATTGAACACTGATAAGATCTCTCTCTCTATGGGAGACCTTTATACTCTCTGGATCTAATAGAGGTTTTTATAGCTCGTGCATCCACAGGCTGATGCTGCACGCCCTATTCATCTCCCACTTCAAATACGAAGGGTCCCTTGTAGAATAGTCAAAATATTCAATTATCCGCCTCTAGTAATCCAGTGTTCATGTATTTATGTAATTGGAAAATTGAATGCCATATTATTCTCAGAGGGGGGGAGGGAATAAACCAGGAATGTACTTCAGAGATTTAATAGCAGTCACATTTCTCTTCCCTCCTGTCTAATTCAATTTCCTCTGAATATTATTTAGCATCCAATTTCATAGAGCCTTTAAGTTACCAGTCTGTGCCCATGCAAATGACCAAGAGACACTTTATCCAGGATATGAATGCTAATGCACTGATAATCTGTTAATCCTGAGGTACCTCTCTAGCTAAAGAAACAATACATGAAAGGTAGCAGGCGTTGGGGTTTTTTAACAGCACTTTTGTATATATTCTCTTCAGAGAATACCACAGCACTGCACTCATGATTGTTTTTATGACATATATGATATAAATATTGTATACTAGTGAAATCTTTCTTGTTATCAAACACACTGGGTTTGGTATTCCTCTCTGGGTAGAAATCAGAATAAAACAACATCTAATGAAAATTTGAGGCAAGTGAGTCCAGAATTTCAGCCCTCTTCCCTGCAGGCTTGTGTGCAGCCTGAATGTGCCCGGACTCGCTCAGTGATTCCTCGTTCCATTTGTGTTCTTTCCCTGCACCAGGCTGTTGCAGGTAAGTCTCCTAAAATCTGCCCTGGGCTCTGGACACTCCTTGTCCTCTGTCCGCCACTCCCGTCCCTGCCGAAGGTTCTGGAACATTGCCCAGACCCCAGACGGATCCCCTCGCTGGCCGCACACCTGTGGCTATTTCCTTAAAAGGAAGGGCGGGGGAGGTGCCCCGCTAATTACTCAGTTAATGACCAGCTGGGAGACCCAAGTCCACCTGTACCCACTTGGTCTCCTCGGCGCGAGCTGCCCCGGTTGCCGGGCGGTGTCTCCCCGTTACGGGCTTTACCCTCAGGGGCCGCAGGGGGTCACGGCGGCCTTCTCGGGCACGGAGTTGCGGAGCCCTGGTGATGAGGAGGGTCTCGTCCCGCTCCAGCCCGAGCCTGGCGGGGTAGGTTCGCTTTCCCTTGTGCTGGGTGCTCGGGTCAGGCGGGCATTTTGGGCTCCTGCACTGCTTTATGAGGGAGTCCCCGAGGGCTGTGCTGGGGTTGTAGGAAGCTGAGGGCCGGCCAGTCCCGCTCTGCTCAGCCCTTCTGCAGGGACGCGATGGGCTCCAGGGCCTGGGACGCCATTCGGTTTCATGGAGCAGAACTGTGGGGTGACTTCTCGGTCAGATCCTCCCGATGGAGCCCCGTGGGCTTCCTGGAGAGCCTCGCGCAGCAAAACGTCCCCGGGAGGATCCCAGGCGCGGGCAGAGCGCGGCGCCTCCAGAACTTTCTGGCGGCGGGGGCCGTGAGGGGGTGAAGGGGCGGCCCGGGCCGAGGGGCCCCGGTGGGTTGTCAGTGCACACCCGGGGTAAAGTGGGGGGTTTCCATAGTAATGTCCAGGGTTTCCCCTCCATGCACCGGACTGAGCCCTGTCAGTAGCCCGTGGATATGAGCGTGAAGGAGCTGGTAGGTGCTGCGCTTTGTGCTTTATTCCACCCCCCCGTCTGTGTCACGGCGGAGGTTGATCGGGACCTCCTGGAGCAGGGAGCACTGCATGGCATAACTCCGTGTGGGGGAATCTCATCCCACTCCGTGCCATGGCCAGGGACACCTTCCTCTATGCCAGGTTGCCCTAAGCCCCATCCAGCCTGGCCTTGGACACTTCCAGGGATCCAGGGGCCTCCCCACCCTCACAGGGATTTCCTCTGCTTTCTCAGAAGTCCTGCTCCCTCTGCAGACACCTGGCTGTGCCTCCAGGGGTCCCGCAGCTCCTTGCTGCTCACCTTAGGAAGAACAAACTGCTCCAAGCACAAGCTGAGCACTTGATTTTCTTAGGTACCGACTCTGCTCACAGCGTTGCCCCCTCCTTTGGCCAAACTGACGGGCACTGCTGGCACACCTCAGCCTGAGAGAGCACACTGGGTCTGTCCCTTTGCCCGCTGCAGATGTCCTGAGTGGATGAGAGATGGTGTTGGGGCTTCAAATTCCTGCTGAAATAGTAGCAGTGAGGTGTCTACATCTGCCCAGTTATGCTTGACTTGTCTTGCTCTGCCCTCTGGTTATTCCTCCATAAGGGGAAATTGATAAAGTATTTATTTTTCTCTGGCTGTTTCCATCTGCACTGCCTGGAGAGCATCCTCCGGCTCACTTGGTTTGTTCCAGCAGGATGAGGTCCCGAGCCTCCTGCTATCCCTTCCCCAACCGCACGCAGCCCAGCTCGTGCTTTTCTCTCAGATTATTTCTGCTTTACTTACCTTCACTTCACCTTAAGCACACACACACAAAAAAATCATCAGCGCTACCCAGATAAATCCATCTGGTCTCTGTCTCAGCCTCATTTAACCTCCCATTGAAGAGATTGTATCACATGGTATTCAGCTGGAACCTATTACCTGGCATGCCCAAGCATATCACATTGAATTACCCTGGCCCACAGGCCTGCGGTGTTTGCTAATAGCTAATGGCTGCTTTTAACTTAGAGGTGATTTATTCGAGCCCGTTTCTATTCGCAGTGCAGCGGGGGGGGGTGTGGCACTGTGTTAACCAGAGCTCAGCGAGTGAGCGCCGGCCGGCTCGGTGGGATGGCTGAAGGCAGCCTGGCTTCACAGCTCCGCCAGATACTGACGTTCCCCACCATTCCCGTTCCCCACCATTCCCGTTCCTCATCGCTGTCCCAGATGCAGCAACTGTTAGGGACTAGGAGTGGCTGCTCCTGGCTGCACGCAGCAAGAGATGCGGGAGGGTCACAGTGCTCTGCCTGCCTGTTGTCACCAACCTGAATGCCAGGGAATTTGTGGCACTTCCTTGCGCTCAGGAATGTCCCGGGAAGGGGGCAGCGTCCCCACACGCTGTCCCCTGCCCTCTGCCTCAACTGCTTCTGTGGGAGACCAATGTTTTTTGCAGTTTTGATGACAAAATTAACTTCACTTGTGTTATTGCTGAATTTACTGCAGGTGTAGTGTAAAATTGGTATGAAATTGCAGTAAAAGACAAAATCGAAAACCTGTTATAGTGATGTGATGCAATTTTCCCTCTTACTTTGCCTAATCAGTGGAAATAAAAAAGCCCTTCTGCAGGTTAGGTTCAGATACACTGGTGAACAAGTGGGAGTTTTGGTTGCAAACCCAACTCCCTGATTTGTGGTTTGCTGAGTCTTGGGCCTCATGTTTGTCCTCTTGTCAGCCCCGATCCCCCAGCACACGGCTCTCTGTGCTCAGGGGGTGAGGAGGGACCGTGGCTTCCAGGAGGAAGAGTGTAGTGACTGTAATAAATCAAAGTCAATCAACTTGGGAGCTCTGTTATTCAGGCTTCATTCTTTGATGATGTAGCACAAAAATCAAATGGTTGAAGTTACTCAATTATGGCTCATACCACCAATGGGGAGGTCTGATCATGTACAGGGCCTGCATCAATATTATTTATGCGTCCAGGAGCTGTGCTGGCTGTCAGGTGGGAAATGGCAGAAATCCTACATGTGTCCAAGTTCTTCTCTCTCTTCCTCCCACCTTATTTAACCAAGTAACCTGATCTGCTGTCTGTCTAAGATCAATAATAGTACAGGCACATCATAACAAGCTGGAAAACATTTTTCCTGAGTGTCTCAGGACACTGCAGGTGCTGAGGTGATGGTGGGGAAGGAGGTGCTGCCTGGCACAGGACACAAACCATCTCCATCCTGGCCTGGCTGCAGGCAGCACTGCTGGCCCTTCCTGCAGGATGCGGAAGAGTGTGGGTAGTCAATAGACGTGGATAAAATAAAGTTGTGAACAGCAGCAGGAGCTAAAATAGCAACATCAATAGCAGTTTCCAGATAATGATCTAATTAGCACAAACAACAAGTTTCCACTAATGACTCTTGTTCTTCCAGCTCCTTCCTTTCTGCTTGCTTGTCATTATTGACTCTCTGGCAGGGAGCGGCTGCGCTCCCGTCTCTGGGGCCAAGGCTTTGGAGGTTTGTTTACTGCCTGGCTTTGAATTACTTCTCCAGAGGATGTTTGCTCAGGAGCCTGGGCTGCCGTGCGTGGGATGGCTGCGTGCAGAAGGTGGAGGGGGAGGAAAGTCAGCTGTTTAGCTTTTGTAGCTTTCGGGAGGCCTTGGGAAAGTTGTGCTCCTACTGCATGTCCCCGTTGTAAAAATAAGGATGCTGACGTTCACCCACTGCAGTGGAGTGGGAGCTGGCTGCTTGTGAAGGGCTTGGGAAGCTGTGAGGGAAAGACGCTTGTGAGGAACAGATTAGAGACTGTTGAGGAGCAGACCCAAGCTGTTCCTGTCCCTTCCCTCCCTAGGTATGAGCCTCGTCTCCGCACCTCCCTGCCTCCCTCCCACTGAAACAAACAGGCTCTTCTGTGCTCTTAAGGCCTCAGTTTGACAAGTATTGGCTAAATGCTGTCACTTCCTCGGTTGTCAGTGGCCACTGTTCTGGCTGCTGCTTTGTCCTCAGTTGTGGTGGGCAGGATTCTTGCATTTGCCTGTTTTGAAGATGCCCAGTTCTGACATCTCCCCGCTGCCAGTTGCTGCTGTGAGACTTGGCTTGGCTGGGGCGACGGAGTGAGACCACGGCTGCACCACCTCAGCCTTGCCTGAGGTGCTTACTGGGCTGTGCTGGAGAAGGTGCTGCCCAGCATCAGGAGCAGTTCACGGGCCAGTGACTCTCACTAAACAGAACAAACTCTGTAAGGGTGCAATTACTGGAACATCATTAGTGCTGATGAGTCTTGTGCTAAAATGACTCTCCAGATTAAAAACCTCAAGCAAACGCATCTGCGTTCCCCAGCCTCCCAGCCCCGTATTCCTGTGGTTGTTCTGGCTGCTGATCTGCAATTCCGAGTCTCACTTCTCCCAGCCCTGCCCGTCTGCCGGGGCCCACTGGGAGCAGCTGCAGCCGGGCTCCAGAGCCGCAGATGCTGAGAGCTGTCAAGTGCACAGAGATGTTCTGGGTGTTTTCGGCTGAGAATTCAGCTCTGCTCTAATGAAGCCGAACAGCTGCTAAGGAGGTTTTATTCAAGTCAAGGTGGTTTTGACTAATCCCTCCTTGCAGCGTTTTCTGAGGTGCTCTGTGTTTTCAGGGCTGCATTTTTCTTTCTCTCAACCTTCAAACTCAACATTGATGAGGGGGATGGCAGAACCCTGAGGGAGGATTTTGGCCTGGGTGGGTTTTGCCTTCCCTCCCTGGGCAGGTGCCGGTTCCTGACAGGAACAGGAGGAGGGTTGTCCCAGCTGGACGGCTCAAGCTGCTCAAGCTGCGGCTCAGCCAGCAGAGCCCAGTGCCCAGCCCGGCTCCAGTGCTGCTGAGCACAGGAATAGCCACAGGTGCTCTCCACATCCCAACTCATTTCGATGCAGCCAGCCTATCTTACGCCTCTCCCGGAGGAGCTAATTATGGTGATGTTAATGAGGCAGAGGTGCTGATGCTGCCCAGGGTTTTAATGACTTTCCTCCAAGTTTTCTGCTACTTTTACTGGAGGCAGAAGGGTGGTTTGTAAGGAGTGGTGGGGGCAGGAGCAGGCCTGACTGTCAGACCCCCCTGAGCACGTGAAAGGAAGGTGGTGGAGCCAGGTCAGGGCTAAAATACTATTGGGAGCAAATTGCAATGATCTGTTTGGGGAGGCAGATAAGACACGTTTGTGTGTGCATGTGGCATGTGCCAGGCTGCTCTAAAAGCTGGAAATGACTGAGTAGAGGTGCTGGAGCGCTTACGTAAAATATCTAAATAAATCTTTAATATTTCTAATTGCAAATGTACATAAATTGCACAGCCACATCATTTCTTTGAACACCAACAACTTTCTCTGTACATTATTACATAGTTTAAAAGGAGCTGAAGGAGATTCAGCAAACACTTCCACTTTGCTTTTTTGTTTTTTAAACATACTTACAAAAAAAGATTTGTTTTTCTTTATAAGAGGATATAAAACATAGCGACTGCTTATCAGGAACAAGTATCAGCCGAAGCAGATATACAGAGAGAGGTATATCTTAAGACACAGTGATGTATGATAAAGGAATATGTGAACATGGAGGCTGCACTCTGGAGTACTGGTAGCTGATGCAGAGCCACATGGCATTTACAGCAATGTCACAGCTCAGGTGATCTGTGAAAGTCAATGCTTGAACGTGACACCCTTTTCCAAAGCGTGGTTGTTTCTGGATGTTGTGCAACGCCCTCAGGATTGGATTTGGTTTGGAAAGCCCATGAGCTGCATGTTCTCATGCTGCTGTCGACCTCCTGCTCCCCCACGTGTGATTTTCCCCAAGGGAGAAGGAAAAGGCAGCAGTTACCTGTGCAGGGTCAGAGCAGGGCAGGTGCCACTGGCTGAGCCTCCTGGCTGAGCGGTTTCCTCTGAAATGGCCCTGAGGCTCAGAGACCAGCTGGGGATGGGCAGGGAGTGTCCCTTCCTGTGGCCACTGAAGGGAGCTGTGGTGGCCATGAGGCTGTGGCTCTGACCCAGACCAGGTTCCAGTCCTGGCCAGCCTGGAGGCCTGGATTGCTTTGAACGCAGACCTTTGGGAGGAAGTGACCCCAACAGTCAGTGCAGGTGGGAAGGACGGAGCGCCCACCCAGGGACAGTGTCACAGGTGTTCCCTTTGGACTTCGGCTTCGTGCTCTCCAGGCAAAGCTGTGTGTGAAGGACAGGGCAGGGACTGTGGTGGAGCTGCTGGACCCGCTGGTCACAGACTGTCAGAAAGGCCTCACCCCAGGGCTGCTCACCCTGTCCTGGGATTGCTGGGGGAAATGAGCCCCTCTCAGATCAGACCCCTGGGCCACAGCCTGTGGCTCTCCTGGCTGAACACATCAGTGTATCTGCCATCTGTGACTGAAATTCCTCTCCTTATCCGTCACAGAACAGAGCTCAGCACGTTTTCTATTGCATCTATGTGTGGACATTAGGAACAGGAAAACACCTATGAGCTATCTAAACTTTGGGAATTATTGATTCCTTGCTGATTGCTTTCCTAGGAGAGCCTGTGACACCTCACCGAGGTCCAGCAAGTCCCTATGCCTTTTAGGAATAGTCATAGTAGCAGAACCTGTGTCCTGCAACCTGCAGCAACCTCTGGGACTGGCTCCCAGACCAGAGGGTTCCACGTGTTCTCACAGTGCAATCAGTGCTTTACAGCTGCAAAAGCAGAAAACAAAACCAACCAGACTCAAATGACAATGCGGAGTGACACTGGACTCTTTGGATGGTGGCAGGATCTGCTTAAACTGGTGCAAAAGGGGCTGGTGACTACACTGTAGTATTAGTTGGCATGGGGAAGGACTGGGGTCCCTCCCATCTTTTGGCACTGAAGCCATAATCCCTGTCCAAAATGATGATGCTTAAAGTCCGCAGAGATCTTGGGATACTGGTCAGTCCATTTCATCCCCCTTCACACAAAACCGCTCATTTTTTCAGGAGCGTTCACTACAGTTTAACAAAACCCCAAATCAAAACTCTTAGAATCTTTGAGGTGGGCCCACCACAAATCTGGATCCATGGCTTCGCTGCCTTCCCTTCCCTTCCCTCAGATCCCCAAGGGAGAATCAGAATGTGGGTCTGGATCCAGATTTGGCAGCCTGAGCCCACCTCTCCAACACAGCAGTGAGATACAGCCAAATCCTGACCAAATAAGCAGCACCAGAAGTAAGTTACTATATACAACTGTTAGTGAGATAGATACGGTACAGTAAACACTGAGAACATTTACAAAAAAATATTAAGACTTGTATTAAGATAAAAATTGGAGTGTTTTTGCTTTGTTTACACTTTGACGAGTTTGCACTAGAACAGCCTCTTACTGTAGAAAGCGCAAGAACCGGAAAGGAAATGGAGCCGATCACAAAGCCTTGGGGACAGCGGTGGTTTGCTCTGGTGCTGCAGCACCTCTCGGGATCCAGGTATTGCTACGCCAGGTACCAGCTCCGAGGCCACGGCAGGGAACGCGTGGGGCTCCCACACTCACTCACACACGCACACATGCACAGAAATGTACAGCTTATAAATAACAGAAACACAAACTGAAGGAACAGAACTGAGCCTGGACCTGAACACCTGCCCCCAAACCTTTCTAGGGGAGGGTTCACGGTTAGGTCCAGTTGTTGACAGTTGCAGGGGAAGGAAATGGGGAAAAACGGGGGAATTTCTACTGTAACGAGACTTCATCCTGATTTGAATTTCTTTTTGTACTGGCTCGGGAAACTAAGCAACAACTCCAGAAGGTGTTGGCACTGGAACTTTTAAGATTTTAATAACTGGCTGTGGAAGGATTTAAGCATTCCTGCTATTTCAGCAGAACAATGTGTTCAGTAATTTGCAAGTTTGAGGGTAACCAGGAGTTTGTGACAGATTGGGACAGGGCAGGGGGGAGCAGTGCCTTGGCTTGTGATTGAGGAGAAGATTGAGATGTACTGTGCTTAGCTTCAGCACTAAACAATTGGTTTGTGGGTGTTTCTTTTTCCAGCTCTTACGGAGAGCACTGACTGCATCCCAAAATTACTTCCATGTATGAATGGAAACGTCGCTGGTGGGGCGCCCGCCCCATACCCTGTTAGCATTTCCATTCCTCTATGTCACTTCTGTCTTGAAAAACTCCAGTCTCTCACAACACAAATACTTAGAATGCAAAACAATCAGCTCTAAACAGACATCTCAGGGCAAAAGCGTTTAAAATAGTCTTTTTGCAGGGTTCTTATCATGTATTTGACTCTGAGACAGTGGCAGGTGTAAATCTACGTACCCAACGGTTCACAGTACCCTGTATAGTCCTAACCTGTCTGGGTCTTTCTCCAGTTGTAACCTTGTCAGATTTGTGAGGTTCTTCAAAGCCATCTGTGCTAGTCTCCAAAATTCAAAGGTGACTGTACTTGCCATAAGTACTGAGTTATGACATTGCTCTGAGGAGCTCCTTTTGGGGTTTGCTGTGTGCTGCACCCCTCGGCAGGTGTTGGCGGGGTGTGGAGACCTCAGTGCAACACGTTCGCTCCTCCTGGGCTTGGCCCAGGGCTTCCAGGGACCAGAAAAACGTGTAGGAAAAAGAGCATCTTTAATTTTGCAAACGATTGCATGAGGAAGAATGCTGTTAAGGAGCCTTATGGCTGTGGGGCAGCACGGCAATGCAGAGCTTACTGGCAAAGTGTCCTGCTCAGGCAGCCTGGGAAGTGTGAGGCTGAAGACGGTACCTAAGCAGAGCAGAGCTCAGGGAACGTCCTAGTCCCTTGGACTGTACATTTACACATGGCAGGAGGAGCTAGGACAGGCGTTGAGCAGTGTGTTAACCTTTAGAGGGAGCATAGGCAGATGTCCTGTACACTGTACACTGTCATCCGTATCTCAGAGAAACCTCTGGCTCTCAGTACGAGGGACCTGCTCTGAGAGTGGGACTTGTGAAGGACTAACTGCAAGAACCACAAACCAATAAACACCGTGGCGGCAGGTCAGCGGCACGACCCCCGTGAAGGGGTGCCCCCTCCGCTGAGCACAACGTGTCTGTGCCGAAGCTGCGCGTTCGGCGCTGGGAAAGTCTAATCCTGGCTTATGCCTGCACAGTGCTCCTGACAAGGGGCCTTTCGGTGGTGGCTGCTGTTCTTGGTGGTTACTCCCTTATGACCATGTTTTACATTCTTCAAGCCGGTTAATTTCCATGCAGTGCTCATTCCCAATTTAAAGAGGACAGTATTCCAGAAAATGGGATCTTTTTTTTTCTAATGCATACTGTGAAAGAAAAGAAATACAATTACCGATCTTCATGGGTCTTCAGGGCTCTTTCTTGTTTCTTTGTCTGTTTTTTTTCCCCAGAACTAGTAAAACTCTCAGCACAGAGCATTCCATCCCCACAATGAACCCTTGATCAAGCAGGAAGCTGCCACTCCATGTAGCCCCTTGCTCCCCCTCTACCACAACAGGCACCAGCAAATCCAGCCCCTGTCCCTCAATCACAGCTCAGGGACCAAGCTCAGGGAACATTCACTTTATTCTCTGGCAGGAAGTGTTCGTGGGACAGTGCCTGGGGCTATTGCTTACAAAACTCTTCCCCTTTATTTGTGAGAGAGCAGAAGCTGTCGAGAGGAATTGAGTTGCCATTCACCAGGTGTCAGCTCCTCCCTCCACTCCTCTGCCAGAGTCTTGGCCTTGCTCTGTGCCCCTGGGCTGCCCAGGGACCCCCAGCAGCACCAGTCCTGCCCCCCTGCCACCGGGGTTCCCCACACAGCACCCATTCGGCCACCACACTGCCCTGACCTTCCATCTGCACTGTGCTCCCTGTATGGGCGGAGTTAATTAAACACTAATTAGCAGCATAAATGCCCTGTGGATGCAGGAAAAGTCAGTGGCCTCACAGAAGCCACCAGGAAGGACGCTGGGCTCGGCTGGGGTTCACTTTGGGAGGGCTGTGCTCCGGGGGGAGTCACAGGAGGAGCGGGCCAGGCTTTGCTGCCGTCGCTCGGATGCTACATCCAGCAGCACACTTGGAACTGGACTTACTGGGCCCCTGCCTGCTGCAGGCTCTGCCCAGCTCCCTTTATTTTGCTTACTGCAATGACAAGGACGTTACTCCTTGCTGGGAGGGGTGAGGCATATCCTTTGGGCAGTTTAGAAGGAAAAGGTTACTTTTGTTTAAACATTAAACACTGATTCAAATCCAACAGTGACAGCGATTCTCAAATATATGTTATTTCCTTATGCCACTCATCTCACACTCGACATTCCCGTCCCTCAATGTGCTGGCAGGACATCTCCCAGCAGGGTCAGTCAGCGCCGTCCGCAGTAAGGAGCTGGTGCTCGGGGAGCAGCCGTTCTCTGAAGCCGCGGCTCACGCCTGCTGTGCACGGTCCCTCTGGCCAGGCCTCTCCTGCGGCAGCGCCCTCCGCGCGTTAACAATTACTGCTGTTTCTGAATTCTCCATTCTCTGTAATCTGCAATTTAGTTGGGTTTGTGGGGGAGATCCCATTACGTGTCTGCATGCTGTACCTCTCTTTCAGTTGAGTAAGGGCACTCATTAGCCGTGCGTTGGCAGCATCCAGGGAAGCAATGCGTTTCTCCTGCAAGCAAACGGGCAGAGGGCATGGTCAGTGGAAAGGCAGGAGCCCTGTCCCTCTGGGATGTCAGCCCAAGACAGTGACCCAGAGGCCTTTTGAACCAAGACCTTTCTCTTTGGCATTCTTAAGTGGGGGGTTTTTTTGAAATCCGCAGGGTTACAAATAGCCCCTGCCTGTGCAATGTGGCTACATTTCTTTTAGGATCCTGATGCAAATGGAGATAACACAGTTGCTCTAATTATTCAGTTGTATACCGTACTGCTTGTTTAAACTCAGCTGTTACAAAGATGGTAGGATTCCATTTCTAAACCCAAACTCTCCCAAGATAGTTACTCTTGTCAGTGTTTAATTAGTGTAAATTAATAGTTTAAATGACTTGTAGCCTCCCAGGCTGTCTTTGATGGAAACTCTCACCGATTACAGTGTTGTAAGGATGGGAGCAAGAGCTTCCATGTTGCAGCCTGATTCTACCACTCCTGTTCTTTGTGACACTGAACAAGTGTCATCCTCCTGTGACTGCCACGAGCAGAGGAACAGAACCAGCTCAGGGGCACAGCAGTTGCTCGTGTATAACTCTGAAAGTCAGTGTATGAACATGTCCAACACACGTACAGCCTGAGGTGACCAAAAGAGAACAGTACAAAGTGTGCAGGGGCACAGTCAGAACCTCACATGTACCCCACGAGGTGCAGGGGACAGGAGAAGGTTCCAGAGCTGATGGGAGGCTGCAGGTACCACCACTCATGCTTTAGGGACACCCTGGGTCTGCTCGGCTCTGCTGGAGCGCAGAACAGAATGGGATGGATGATTTAGCAGCTTTGAACAAACTGCTCTGCAGGAAAACTGGGGTTTTTTTACAAAGTTACTACTGTCTCCATTTTAATTAGCTACACAGCGAATTGGTCATGAGTAGTGACTCACAAGTGATTAATAGGGTTGTTAAGTGTAAGGCCAGAATATACTATCACTTCTAAGCCACAAGCAGTAGGGAGGCCTGGCTGCTGAGGACATGCTGGTCTCTGTTAGACAAACTAAAAGATTATGGGCTGTATTTTCATATTCTCTTTTCCAAGCACAGTGTTTTGCACCCATCATGTGATGCCCCTCTTCCACTGTAATTGACTGCAGTAACTGAGCTTCCCAGTCCTGCAAATCACAACCCAGAGGCTGAAAAAACACATTGGCTTGGATGTGGGCAGGATGTGTGTTCCTTGTGTCCAGGTCCTGTTCTGATGATCCAAGCATTACTGGGATATGAAGCACCAAGCAGTGCTCCAGGGGATGTGATCCTTCCACTCACTGACTGAGTTGTGGGCACAATCCCTCCCCAAACTGCCATCCCATGCCCTCTGTGCCATGCTCCAAGGCTGCAAACAGCTGTGACAGTCACTGTGTCCTGCTGCGGCTGCCCTGTCCCTGACTGTAGCTTGGTGCTGACTCACCCACACGGTCTCACCCTGGGCTGGCACTACTGCAGGGGGGGACTGTGTGTTGGCAAACCCACCCTGAAAGCTGCTGCAGCCCTTGGCACGGGGCACTCACCTGTGCATCGATAATCTTCTGCTTGGAATCCACGGCAGCCTGCATTTCAGCATGGTCCTTCTTTAACTCCTCCTCAACCGACATCAGTCTGGCAGCCGAGCACACAAGAAAAAGTTACATGGGTTGGGCTCTGCAAAGCCCAGGTATTACCCTCACACTCTACCTCCTCTTACCCACAAATGAAGCCTTTTTTCTTGGCTCTTATTCTTCCTTGGAGCGCTCTCTAGCCAAGTGCCCCAAAACTGAAGTGACAGCACAGTGAAGGCTGACCCAGTGGTGAGGGCTGACTGAAAGCACTAAGTGGGTTTGGCTCAGGTAAAGGTGAAACCAGCTGCACTGGAACAGTCCTGGACAAATGTGAACACCACATCCCACTGGGTGGGAGAAAGGGATTTAGAGTCACAAGTACGGGATGGTGATGAGATCCTTAGCTATACAATAGAACAAGCCTGCCAGAGCCTCTGAGCTCTCCCCTCCAAAACTTTAGTTTTGCCCTTGTGCATCAGGAATGTGTTGGGGTTTTCCTTGTCGCAGGTAACATTGAGGGGAAAACCCGTATGTGGAACCTGCCTGCATCTCCAAAGAAACCTGATTCTCCTGAGCAGGGGTCAGCTCTAATGCCAGCCAGGCTGCCCTGCCTTACTGCCATCCCCAGCACTCCCATCTCCCTGTACCTGCTGATGATGCCCTTCATCTGGATCTCCTTATCCTCCTGCTGCCTCCGGAGCCGCTCCTCGCTCTCCTCCAGCCTGGCCTGGTACTCCAGCACCAGCTTCTGTGTGGTCTCCTCCTGGCATTTGAAGCGAGTCTCATATTCCTCCAGCTTCTTGTTGGAGATGCGGAGCTTGTCCTGCAGCACCACCAGGTCCTGCTGGTACTGAGCGTGCAGGGACAGACACAGGAGGAGAAAATACATGTGGGACGTTACCTTGTAGAGTTCGCCCTTGCCAGGGTTTCCCCCAAACCCGCTCACGCCCCTCTCCTTGTATCAGACTATAGCTGCAAACCCGTATCAGACAACCCCGCTCGCCGACACCTCCTCTTCCGTCTTCTCCGCGGCGCCAGGAGCGATGCCGGGTCCGCGGGGCGGGCAGGTCACTGGCAGGTGCAGAGAGTGGGCTGTTAGCAGAGTCTGGCATTTCACAGGGGAAATGCAGGTTAGAGCGGGCCAATGGCAAAGGCAGCAGGCAGCTTCTCACACTGACAGCACGGGGCTCGCACAGGCAGGAGAGGCTGCAGCCGTGGGATTTGGGGTTCACACAGGAGCTCTTCAGTCTGCAGCAATAAATGTGGGGGCTTTGGGAAGGCTGGGAGCCAAGCACGAGCTGCAGTGACAAATGCAGGACACTGCTGTCTCATCACCCTTCATCGAGCTGAGGGCACTGTGCTGGCTGAGCAGGGCACAGAGCACTCCTGCTTTTTGGGGCCCAGCATTTAACTCAGATCTCAAACTAGGGTTCAGTCCAAGAAGAGCTGCTGCATGCAGCCAAGACCCCACAGTTGTACTGTTCATTTGGGTGAAGCTATAAATCAGCAGCAGAATCATGTAAAGCAATTTAAAAAATTAAGAGCTTTTGAACTTGGTGAAACTGGGTTCAGCTACTGTGGCAGCACAGCATTCAGTAAACTTGCTTTGCTAAAGGAAAATCACAGTGAGTGTGTGCACAAGAAAACCGCTTTAATTTCAAAAAATTATATTTGGACGTAGTCTTTTAAAAAGCATCTCAACTGGAATAACTTTAAAATAATTAACATGCAGCTGATAATGTGACAAGCTGCTTTTAAAGAGTCATATAAGGGAAAAAGGCTCCCATCTGAGTCATGAAGCCTGATCTACAAGTGGTATTAATAAACTGAGAGAAGTGCACTCTGTTGTGTCTTGACTTGGCCCTTTCCCTTTGGCCATCTCAACTGGGTAAGCACTGCAGTGATGGGTTGGGTCATGTCCCAGGTCTCAGAGTCCTCCTGGACCATGTGACCCCCAGACCAGCTCTAGGGAGAGGGGAGGGCAGCCAGGCTGCTGCTGCTGGGGACTGGCCAGCACTCCACTCACAGCAAAAATAACTGCAGTTTTTAAGGACTGAACACTTAGGAAGCTGATGGTCTTCCTGAACTGCCAAAGTACTGGAGCGAGGCGGTTTTCCTTTAGCAAAGCTCTTACTGCAGCATAGGAATGACACGGTTTGCACATGGAACCTGGAGCAACGAGGGAACAAAGCGCCTGTACAGCTGCACAGAAGCACTAAAGTCAGACAGCAGGGAGTTGCTTGAACAGGAAAGATTAAATACCTACCCTAGCCTTAAAACAGGAGCAGCATTAAGTGAGCTCAGAGGAGAGCAGGAGAGGCCTCAGAGCCCGAAGGAGTCACTCCTGTCTCTAGAACACTTGTCTCCTTCTCAGTTACCATTCAGGTCTTACGGTAATGGGGAGAGAGGTTATGCTAATGGTGATCTTGAATGTCAGTGACTGATGGGACAGCAGAGTAGGGAAAGATGCTGCATGGCAATGAGACAGCCTGGGCTGGGGCTCCCACTGGGCTTGGGGCAGGGACTGGGATGTTGCAGTGCCATCGGCATTTGTAACCCCACCATTGCCTGCCCTGCACTGGGTAAGGATGGGCCAAACCCACAAAACTGCTCTGACCTTCCTGGGGGCAGCTGGGAGCTGCTGCCTTGTACCTCCTGGGTCCTACAGCACCTGCCTTCAGCATTTTCCTTGGATTTAAGAAGTGACAGTCCCCCAATGACACAGCACAGCAGAATGAGCACAGGAAGGCTATTAGAACAAAACCAGAAACATGTCTGTGCTGGGAAACAGGACTGCGGCTTGGGAAGGGTGATGTCTGCAGTGCTGGTGTGATAGAAGAGAAGCACATTGAGGAAACATCCCAAAAGCTGTTGGTGCTCAAGTGTCACAATCCTGGCAGAGCCAGGCTGCTGGGAAAGAACCTTGCAGAAGCAGCAATCAGCAAAGATGGGATTTTCCCAGCTTCTGACTGCTGGATCCTCATTTTTATCCTGCTTTTTCTCCCTAGCCAAGCCTACTTTGTCCCTTCCCAGCTTCTCCCACCCCAGACTCACCCAGGAAGGAGGGGAAGAGAGTAGTACCCCTCTGCTTCAGAGGCACTGGGCCTCTGTGGGACCCAGGGGCTGAGACCGAATACTTTGGACGCGGCTTCCTGGCAGATCCCCGACTGGCCAGGCCCTGATCTGTGTGACACAGCCATAAGCTCGTGGAAGTGCCACAAAGTCACCCCAGGCACCAGTGCTGTCTCCGAGACCAAAATCTGGACTTAATTTTCAGGTCTGTGAACAGCCTTTTCACATGGAAGCTGCTCCCTGCTTCGTGTCCCTGTTGTGAGGCACGAGGCTGCCTGTGCCTTACTCCATCTCTGTTACAGGTGTGCTTAATCCACTTTTTAAAGCCTTCTTCCCAGCAGTTGGATGAGTTAGAATGGGGAGAGTAAGAGGGACTGGCTGGCTGCAGAGTTTGTTTCAGGGCAGCATCAGCACTTGATTCCTGGCTCCTGTGTTTCTTACTTGATTTCATCAGAAGGTGATTCCAGTCACTGAGTGTGTGAAAACCTCCCAGACCTTCCCCACAAATTCCCCATGAGGCTGAGTAGGACAGGGAGCAACTTGGCCCCCTCTCTCCTGGGCAGGGACCTGCACACAGCCCACCTTCTCCCCAGGGTGCTCAGGGAATGACATTCAAGGAAATCCTCTCTCTATTCAGAAACTTGTTTCAATCCAATCAGGTTTTACCTTTTCTGCTTGGCTGAGCTCGTCCTTATTCCTGAGCTTATCCCTGTGCTTGGAATCTGGGTCAATGCTTTCATCTTCTAAAAACTGCATGTTCATATTCAAAAGCCAAGCAGCAGTGCGGTCCAGGGCATTGGGGTTCACAGGAGAAGGGGCCTACAATGAAACAATGATACAACCATGACAAAAGAAAAACCTGTAACACAAATGGTTATGAAGCTGGAGAGAGAGTGAGAGTTTCCTTCCAAGCAGACCCTTTCCCATGCTGCTCAGACAGCAACGAGCCAGGCTGAGCTACCAGAGCAGCTGGGGCTGGAGCAGGAACGACTCCTGTTCTGCAGCTGGACATTACTTTGGGTCAAGCAGTGGGGTCCTGCTCGAAGTCACATCCCTGGTGTCTGTGCAGATCCTGTCACCTCACAAGGACATGACCTGCGAAGGTGCTGAGCTGCAGGTGAGTAGAGTGGCTGGATGTGGTTTATTCACTCCATGAGCAGAGTTCTCAACTCTTCAGCTTGTTAGGAGCCATCTTTGCTTCCTGTGAAGATTCCGTAAAACAAGATCTGAAAACTGAAACACTCCTTATGACCATTCAGGTGCCTTCTTGGAGAAGAAAAGTTTCTTTTCAGCAGAGGCTACACTAAGGATGCTGAAGAGGTCTAAATGGTCAGTATCACTTACTAACAGTGATATTCCATGGTCAGTGAGCTACAGTCATGTCTGCTGCCTTTCAGTCCTGGCCTGGGCAGGGACTGCCAGTGGCATTGCCTAAATATTCTCCAACCACATTACAAGGAAGTCACTCTTCAGCTATTTCCCCTCCCTCCTGCCTTGTTATAAACTGCAGTAAACAGTCAGATGAACACATGGGATCTGGATGACTTGGTCATTCAGGTTAATGACTTGGGAATTCAAGTCAACAAATCAGAAATGTCAGGGACTTTCTCCTTCATTCCAACCTCTGGATAGAGAAACCCAGTCATTGTCAGGCAGCAGAACAGGAGATTCTGAGTCAGGAGTGGGGAGTGGTTTAATTTCCTCACTGGGGTTAGGGCCTTTCCCATGCCATCTTCCAGTCTGGTCTTCTACCTCCAGAATTATGAATCCAAAGCATCAGACTTGGCCCATGAACACTGCTCGTTACAAATCCTCATGCTGCCAACATGCAAATAAAATGTGCAGAGTGAGGGTGGGAGAGGCATTCTGAGACTTCAGTTCCGAAGACAGACTTCAAGAGGACCACAGGGGTGGGTGGAGGAATCTTCTGTGAAGAGAACCTGGCCAGGGCTTTCCGATGGCCACCTGGAGAATCCTTGTGTTTTTGGAAGAAACCCTGCTAGAACCATTCCTCTGCTGCTTGCAGAGCTCTGTGCCCTCTGTCCTTAACGAGTATTGATTGTGTTACACAAAGGCTGCTGCACGGCGCTGCTAATGCCAGCGCTTACGGATCGATAGCGGAATCGCAGAACAGCCCCGGATGGGAGCTGCCTTCTGTGGGCAGCACTGACCAGGCTCCATGGCTGCCCTGTGCACGAGAGGCGGACACAGCAACACTGAGTGCTGGAGAAGGGCCTGAGCTAACTCAGGGTTTGGGTGCAGTGGGCTCTTGCTGGTTGTCCAGTCTCTGCATTTGCTTTTCTTGTCTAACTCTTCCTTTAGGCACAGAGGCCCTACCGGGATAATGCTCTGTAGGGCTGGTTTTGAAGTGTAGAGTGAATAAATGCACACTATAAAAACCATTTGTTCATGCCCGGACAACCAAAGGGCCCTAGGCCTGTGACCTACTGCCTCCCATTTTACCCCCACAGACAGTGGAATGGAATTCTGTGCAGCCCAGCACGTGGTCTTGGACTGGGATCACTTCAGAGCTCTGCGCAGCGGGAACGTTGCTCTCAGCTCCTTCCTCCCCGCTCCTGCAGGAGAGTCTCACAGAGCAAACAGGAATGTCCAGGAACACCGTGGCCCCGCTGGGATGGGAGCAGCAGCAGGGAGACTATTTAGTTACAGGAGATCAGGGTCTGTTCCAAGCCTGGGAGATGGCGCGGGGTTGACTATGGCATGGGATGAGAGCCTGGGCATGGAGAGGCAAAGCAGTGACAAGATGGTAGCGCAGGACAGTGGCATGGCTGCCATTGCCCTCAAGCCTCTGCCACCTACCGCCGTCACGCTCCAGTGTGCCACGTGACGGAGGGACACCGGGAGTGGACACTGCTCTGTGTTCCGTCCCTGGAGGGCCTCTGTTTCAGGCTGAGCTGGGTGCCAGAGCCGAGCTACATCCCCACATGTGATGCCACTGTGGGGTTGGCACTGATGTGGCAGCTCAGAGCCACATCCCCTCCCATGGCAGCCATCTCCATGGGCTGACCCCACCTGGCCCCTTCAGTGCCAGGGCCTGGACAGCCCGAACTCACCTGTTTGTGCATCGTGCGCTGCTTCATCTCGGGGCTGTCGCCCTTGGAGGAGGAGGACTGCTGCCGGAGCCGCGCCCCGCTGCCAGGCCAGTCGGGTGATGAGGACATCATGCTGCCGCTGGAGGGTCGCTGGTACTGGACCGTGTTCAGCAGGGAGGGCGGGGTGCGGCCGCGGGTGACGGGCGGGGGCGGCGGGGGCGGCTGGTCGATGCGCCGCTGCGGCCCTGCGCTGTTCTGCCGCGGCATGGTGGGCTGGCCGCCCTTCTCGGTCAGCGACAGCTGCCGCCGGGCCAGCTCCCCCGGCCGGCGCGAGAAGTCCTCGCCGGCGGCGGGGCCGGCAAAGCCGTGCTTGTTGGCCGTCAGCTCCTCGCTGTTGCTGTGGGAGCTGAGCGAGCTGTGGCACTCGGAGCCGGAGTCGCCGAGGCCGCGGGGGGACAGCGGCAGCCCGGCGGCCATCTGGTACACGGGGTTCTGGAAGGACAGGGGCGCCAGCAGCTGGGGCCGGCCGGGCGCGCTCTCGCCGCTCGGCGTGGTGGGGGTCTGGCCCACCCGGCGCACGGTGGCCATGCCTGTCACGCTGTTCTGAGTCCGAGTGGTCCATACGCCCTGCAACTGCCCCAGGGACGACTGACTGTCATTGAGGGAGTCGGCCGTGCCGGGCGCGTTGGCCCCACTGTCCAAAAGCCGATTGTCCTGCAAGTCCACCATGGACAAACTCTTGCTGCCATTAGACATCTGCACGTCGGGCTCATTGGCCTCTGAGTAACTGGAGCTTCGGGCAGGTGAGGGCTGGGCCCCAGCAGACCTTGTGACAAAAAACAAGTCCTTGTTTTCAGGGGTTGGAGATGGTAACCGTGTGAAATCTATCAGACTGCGGGGAAGTCAGTGCATAAGGAAAAGGAGAGGAAAACAAAACAAAAAAGAAGAGTTGTGAATGCTGCACCGGAGTAGGAAAACGAAATCACTCAGAAATCAGGGTGGCGCAGCTGTGTGGGACAGGGATGCGGACAGGGACAGGACCCAGCCCTGCCGGGAGCAGGGACAGGGGCTGGCCCAGCCAGGGACAGTGTGAGGAGTGGGGAGGGTGCTGTGGAGCCCCGGGCTGGCCTGGGAATGGGCAAGTGAAGGCAGGTGAGTGAGGGCAGTGTGTGCCCGCAGGGCACTGCACTGTCACGAGACTCAGGGACACACTCCTGGGGGCTGCTCAGCTCTGGGTTAGTGTGTGTCACCCTTCCTGCTCCCAAGGGCTGTATCCATGCCAGTCCCATGTCCCCTGCTCTGTAGCAGGGCAGCAAGCTCCTGCGGGCACACTGGCCAGGATTTGGACGGCACAGAACACCGTGGGGGCCGGATGCACACCAGGCCTCCCAGGGTCAGTGAGTGCTCGCATAGCAGAGCTAAAGCCTGGCAGCCGAAGGTTATCCCCCCACTCCTGCTGCAATGCACATTCATGCAATATTGATTTCTTGGGGATAGGAAGAGAGAGCTTTGCAGTAGCTTAATGTGAATATTCTGCTGATCAAAGATGGTGCACTGTAAGCAAGTATTTGGGGGGGAAGCATATTGTCAGAGATTCTCCACAGCATTGGATTTAAATAATTGCACCTCATGCTGGGAGGCACTAGAGATGAAAGCTCTGATTAGAGCAAGTCCAGTGCCATTGCTGCCTTTCATTCCTAATTAAACTGTTAAATATTATGCAGTTTCCACTTACAAACTATTTAACTAGCACAGTCTTTCCATTTGTGTGGGCTTCATTTCATTTTCCACAAACAGAAACTTAGAGGTCTGCAAAAGCCTCATCCTCCCCATGAATGAAGCTCCTTACTTAATAAGGCCAAAAAGTGTGTAGGTGACTGTGTCTGTGAATCACTGCTCAGCACTGAAAATTCCCAGTTTTATAAAAACTGGACAGAGTAGACTGGAATTCATTGTGAGGCCTCTACAGCTTGGCAACTGTTCCAGAACTATCCAGGTTTGGACCTCAGTGAATTCAGCACACACCCTACGTTGTACAAAGATGGGCGAGGCCAATCCTGCACGTCTCACAGCCCTTAACAACACCACCCATCACCTCAAGGTCAGCACTAGCAGACCCCCAAGTCCTCACAGCATGAACACTTTGCTTCTGCAGCCACATCTCAACAGCTGAGACCGTTACCACCAGGTTCCTGATGTCCCAGACCACATCCCCAGTTTTGGCTCTCAAGGGGCCCAGGATGGAGCCACAGACTGGCACTACCACCCACTGCTCTTTCCACAGTCAGAGTTGAACTACATCTAGCACCAGTTCTGCGACAGGAAAGCCTGGCCAGTGGATCAGGCAACTCTGCACCCTGTCGTGCCTGTCTCTGCATGAATATGCTGAATGTCCCTGGTGTGTGGCCAGGCCCCCGTTGGTCTCTTACCCAGATAAGTCATTCTCTATGACCATTTTCTGCAGCCCCGCGGAGATGCTGTTGCCAGCACTGGGTGTGGAGGCGGCGTGATCGGCCGTGACCGACACCTGCACACAGGCCGGGTTACTGAGAGCAGCGTTGACATCCCGCAGGATCCGGGGCAGAGGCCCCAGTTTGGTGGCAGTGCCCTGGGCAGAAAAGAGAGCAGAATTACTGCCAATGTCTCGTGCTTTTTGCTAGAGAACTTTGGGCTTTGCCAATTGCTGGACAGTCTCTTCAGGGAATCACATGAACAACATTTTCTCCATCATTTCCTGTCCCCAAAGTTGTCCCTGCCATCCCCTGGATACCTGCTCCAGTTGGGAAATGACTTCCCAGAGTAGTGAGTGCAACGTGGACAGTTCCCGGCCCAGGTCGATGTAGCCCTCAAAGCCAGCTGTGTTTGAGATGGTCTCGGGATTGGAAATCTCCAGGAGAAATCTCTGCATGTTAGTCCATTCATGTTCCAGGAACTGATTCATAAAGGACATGTATTCTTCTTTGCTGCCAAACCTAGTGAGAGAGCAACACGGATTTCAGGTAAATCCAGGGAAAAAAGGTGCAGTCCACTGAAAGGGCAGGTACAACACAGCTAAGAACCTTCCTCTGGCACCTCAACCCTTCCAAGCCTTTGGGATCCCTTGACTGTGAGCAGGCACCTGGGACACCTCGCTGATCATGGAACCAAAATTAACCCCAGCCTGATCCAGCTAAGCCCTCGTCAGTGTAGGATCTATGCACCAGAGACAAAAGTGAAAGCTGGCTAAACAAAGGAATTCTTGGTAACATAGTGTCTCACTGCTGGGTCAGGGCACAGCCTCCAGAAACAGGACCTGTCAGTGGCAATCAGGGTGCTGTCAGAGCAATCACCCTCAGCTGACTGGAGCCCAGCGATGGACAGGGGCAGGAATCCTGCACTCTCCAGCAATGCCAGCACAACCGCTCTGAGATCATCTGGGAGAGCCACCCCTGCAGCTGGGCCACCCCATCAGCCCCTCAGGCTTCCTGCCACCTCCTTCTGCCCTCCAAGCACTCCACCCTCAGTCTTCTCTCTGATTTAGAACACAACTGGTTGGACTGTCCTGGCAGCAGTTGGTGCTGTGCCAGTGGTTCCATGGGACAGGCTCGGCCCGGTGCCATCCACAGGACAGCTCGGCTTGATCACTTGAGCTTGACTAATGTCAGCTTAGTTAAAGAGCCTTTCCTGCAAAGTGCTGGAAATCTGAAAACCCTTTAGTTAGGGATTGGTCAGGAATACAGAGAATTTCTGTCATCTAGTGTAACACACTTGTACATCTCCTGCTGGCGTCCGCAGGCGCGTCCGTGCGTTCCTGACTGCGAGTGTGAGCACTAAGCCAGTTTCCAGATCTAAGAAGCTTTAGATAGAAACTGTCCATTCATGTTTCAGAAAGCTCATCATTTTGTTATCAGAGCTCAGGATAAGTAGCTCAGAGCTACAGCCAGTGGAAAGATTTTCAGAAATCTCTCGCTTTGTTTCCATCAAACCAATGGGCTTAGTTAGAAATTGATGGTGTCCCTGTTCTCAGGCCTTCCCAGTTCAGTCAGCTGCATTTTAATAGCAGGGAAGGTCCCAGAGCTCAAAGGAGGGATGGAACAGTTCCTGAGCTGAGCACATCACTGCTCTGGTCCTACAGGACATCACAGGACAAAGTCCCCACTGCCACCCCGCTGCTTGTCCATGTGATCAAAACAGCCTGTTTTCCTGCTCATAAAACATGTCCTGTTTTGGAAACTTGAATGATCTCCCTGACCTGACCGTGAGGGAACAAGTCCCAGAGAGATGTGGAGAAAAAGCCAACAGGAAGCAAACAGGCCCTTTTCAGTGAGGAAGGGAGTGGCCAGTGTGGGACTCCATGCCGGCGCCATGGCTCTGCCCACGCACCTGGAGGTTCTGTCCCCTCCCTGGCCCTGCCCTGCCCATGGCATGGCTTACTTGGCAAAGTTGGCAAGGTTCTGGGTGACCTTGGCGATGAGGGTCAAAGTGCGTGCGGTGCGGTCATCGGGGTACTCCTGGAGCAGGCTGAACAGGGATGGGGACATGATGGCTGGGCACAGGAACCGCAGGAACAGGGAGGCACTGATCAGGCGCTCGCTGATGTCAGGGCGGCCTCGGTTGCTGCACTCTTGTCTCCATGAGGCAAAAACTTCTTTGAGCTCTCTTGGGAAGACACTGAAATGACAGAAGGGCAGGCATTGTCTGTCAGGGTTGGAGTGTCAGGAGTCTCAAAGCACATGGGGAAAAAGAAAAGCTGCTCTGTAAAGTTGTAAGAGAAGCAGCTTCTATTAGACCTTATGCTGGATGCCAAGACCCCAGAGAACTGGGAAGATTGGGATATGAAACAAACCGTGCACACCAGCTCATCAGGACTCAGTGGCTGTGCCATGGGGTGTTCTGAGCTGGAGGAATCACAGCCAGCAAGGAGAGCATCTCCTGAAGAATCACCAGTAGCACTGGAATCTCTGGCACAGCTAGAGCTTGGAGGGGGGGCTGTGCAAACTGTAATACTCCTGTTCAAGCACCTGGATCAAATCCCACTGTGCCTAGTACAAACACAGAGCCCCACCGGAGTTACTCCAGCCTTGTAGCTGCACAGACCTCAGCCTGCCTTTCCCGGATGCCAGAATTCCCCAGGGGCCAGCAGACACTTGCTGCAGCAGCCCTTATCACTGGAGAACGGCTGCCTGTTCCTGCCCAGCCCTCCCCAGCTCCCTGCTCCCACCTTATCCTGTTCCCAGCATGTGTTATTTATTCAGCTGGAGACTCCCACCCGGAAGCAGGCTGCCACTGGGCTGCCACTGGTCCCAGTGTCCCTGGCACACAGATCCCATGGCCCTGGCCAGGAACCACTGTCCGTGTGTCACACCCGGAGCTGTTCCCCGACAGTGGGGGTACAAAAGCAAGTGAGGAGGGTCAGGCTCTATTTTGGGCCATCTGACCTTCTGACACAGCAGTGACACTCCATGGAAGTGCCTGGAAACCACTGCCATCCTGTTCAGCTTCTGCTCTGTGCTGCCTTCACACTTTCACCCTCATGAGCTTTCACCCTGAGCTTTACAAATAACATTAACCAATGTCTTTGGCTGGATAAATTCTCCTTTGTCTTTGGCTTGATCCACACAATTGGACAAAACCCTTTCACTTCATGGTATTTGCCCAGAAACAGGAGAATCCTTTAAGCAATTTGAGGCTTGAATGATCAGGACAGGTTGTGCAGTGACTGGAGAGCAAACCTCTGAAATGCAGCACGCACACGTCCCGGTCACAGGCTGGAGCCCGTGAAAGTTTAATTGTGTCACAGCGGATGGAATTTGGATCGTTGGCTTTATGTGACAAACGGGCCCGTAATTCATTACCCAACTTCCCAGTAACGAGCTTCCACATGCTGAAATTCTGCTTACACTGAAACTTTCCAGATGTCCAAATTATGTCATAATTATAACAATTTTCAGTTATTGTGAACCTCTTTCCTCTCCCTGACTCTCTCCACAGATGAGCACACACACTCCAGTGCTCTATTTAAAGCAGGCTCGTTGGCTGTTGGGATACCTTGGCCAATCCCAACACTCATCAGCCCAATTAATCCCCAAGAACCGCTGAGCTCAAAGGACTGAGGGGGAACCACTCAGAGCAGCAGCCCAGCTGCTCCAGCCTTCCTTGGAAAGACAGGATGAGAGCAACAAACTTCCGTGCATTCCTGACTTTCCCTGGGTCATTTTTCAGGCCTATTTTTAGTGCGACCTTTTGAGTGCTGCTTTGGGTATTTTTAGGAAGACATAAATTCAAACTATTATAATCCACTGCTGACTGGAAGTGGTGAATCCCTCCTGGGAGCAGGTAAACGCCATTCCTGAGTCAGAGTTATTAACTGGCCAAGGATAAGGATACCTGTACAGAACCTGCCCTTGGTGTACCTGTGGTAGATAAAGGCAGCCTGAGCAAGCCTCTTGCTCCCTGCTCTCTCTCTGAGCAGGATCAGGAAAAGCAGTTCCCTTCCTGGCTTCCAGGAGGGCACACTCAGTATCTCAGGAGATTATTTATAGTAAGTTTTCTGACCTCAACACAACAGCTGGGAGAGGAGAGAAAACAAGAAATCCTCATTATCAAGAACTTCCTTCCTCTAATATTATCCCTAGCTGATGCTTTGCAACAACAGTGTTGCTACTAAATACATTAATTAAAACTAAGCCCAGATTTTAAGTGGAAAGGCTGGAAATCCAGCAGTGAGACAAAAATGCTCCTTCTCTCATGATCAGGACCAAAGGCTCTGGGTATGTTAGGAAAAAAAAAAAAAAATTCTCCAAGTAAAGAGAGTCTCAAATCCATCTTTTTCCTCTGTGAGGTCACCTCTGCAAGCAGCAGCTGTCACAGACCCATGGACTCCTGGCTCCCAGTCCCAGCAGGAACACCATGAGCACAGCTGTGCCCAACAACCACCTCCACAGCAGGATGCACTGCCTCACGCCAGCCCATTTGGGATATTCGGGCCTGTCCCAACCAGTTGCAAGAACCTTTACCCTGAGAACAAACAACTCGGAAATGCCTCCAGCTGCATACCAGGCCTCGGGCCAAGGAGGCAAAGGGCTCCCATCACCCAGCAACCACCCAGGGCTGGGAGAGAGAGGGGTTACTCCAAAGGAATGTGGGATGCTGAGCCAAGCAGGGAGAACAGCATCCTCCTCCCAGTTCCAGCACTCTGCAACCAGAGAACATCTGCCCAAACAAAAGCTGCCTGTGCTGGGGCAGCTCCTCGCAGGTGCCACAGCCCCTGCCTGCTGCAGGATTTCCGAGCTTTGCCGGATGTTCTTGGCAGTGGAGATCTGTCAGTCCCATCCAGACTGACTTGTTCCATGGGTGGAAGATCCAGGCCATGTATCTCTGCTCTTTATTCCAGAATTTCGTACACGTTTGGCACCAAGTACCCCTCTGAATCAGTCACCCTTGACTCCACTGCCCTGTCCCTGTACCCCAGTGACCTTTCAGCACCTCTGAAAACGAGAGTGACAGAGAATCCAGGGGGATGCTACATCCCCAGAGCGGATACTCCAAACTGTGGCAGAGCCCCGCAGCTCCCCCTCCACAGCTCTGCCAGAGCTACGGGACAGGTGACACAGCACTCCTGAGGAGGGAGCGCCACTCCTGGGATACCCACCAGTAGGAGTTGATGATCTTGCAGAAGGCCAGCTCACAGCACATCTTCAGGTTGCCCTGATGTTCGGGGAGGTCTGAAGACGAACATTTGCTGGGATCCACCTCACAATTTTCATCCGATTCGTACAGTGCTTTGATGAACTCCCCTGTAAAACAGAGTCAGGGATGGGTTTGGAGATGTGAGAAGTGCAGCCTTCAAGCAGCTCTGCTCCTAAGCTCCCATGCCCGAGCAGCTCCCTGGCACCCCATCACACTGGGGGAAGGTGAGAGGAAGGTGAGAGCTGCCCCCTGGGGCAGCTCTCCATGTCTTCGACAGGACCCAGGAGAGCCTGGCAGTTCCACAGGAGCTCACAACCAGCACAGCACAGCACAGCCAGCACCCTGCACATTCCATCCTTGTTCCCCAGCTGGCAGCACTGCCCCTGTGGCTCTGGGATATTGCATCAGGACTGTGCTGCCCAGCACCTGCCTGACCCCCTTGCACCAGTTCCAGAGACGCTCCCTTGGGCTAATCGATGAGGAAGGATGCTGGAAAGCCCTGTAATTATTGGTGGCATGGCCTGCTACTGCAGCCTGTGCCCTGGTGCTGACAAACCACTGTGATTCACAGGAGAAACAGGTAATTAAAGGAAAGAAACAATTTAGTTGGTTTATTTTGAGCTGAACATCACACAAAATGAAATTAAAATATTTCCCCGAGTTTCCCTGAGCTCCTCTTTGCTGCCTGGCTGCTCCTCACCTTTGCAGAGGCTCACACTGGGCTGCTCCACCAGCTTCTGCTCTTGGGCCACTTTTCACCCCAGGGTACCCGGGCACAGCCCCTGCACTCAGGGTGGGGTGGGGGTCAGTCCTTCATCCCAGCAGTGACTGGGGAGATCGGGAACAGGGTAACAGGGATGAGGAGGCAGTGTTTAGCGTGGATGACATTCTGGGAGAAAGGTTTGCTTTGGTTTTCTTCTAATTCCAGTTGGTTTGTTCCTAATTCCTGACTGTCTTGGATTTTCCCATCCTGTTTTTTCCCCACTCCGATCTGCATTCCTTCCCTGTTGCCAAAACAAATTTTAATTATATACTGGAGAGCCTCTCCAGTGTATTTTCAGCTCTGCCAGGGAGCTCTGGAGCCGTTCTGCTTGCCTGCAGGTGATGCCTGCTGTTCTTACCTGGCCCCATCACCTGCTCCATGGTTCCAAGGACAGTGCCACGCTGCCCTGGGGCACCTTGTGACACACCAGTGATTCATCTCACTGGGAAAAGTTCACTCAGAACCAGCACCCTACAGTGAGCAGGAACCCCAGGCTCCTCCTGCACGAGATGGAACTGGCCTGGCAGCACTGAGCCCCCAAAAGGTAATATTGCAAAATTCTCTGATATCATTAATCTCTTGACTTTTGAGAATTTTTGAGAGTAATCTACTTACAGATTTGCCTTCAACCAGAAAGCATTACAAGGCAGAAATAAATAATACTCCCTTTGCTATTCTTGTGGGCTCTCTGCCTGAATTTGCTCAATTATTTCCCTTTCCTCAAGGTTTTCATCATCATTATTATTCTCTTAATAAAGTATTTATGCTTCTTTCCTCCTTGCTAAAATTACACAAATCCACTAGCAGGAACCCAACATACTGAAAAATTAACACCTCAGTAGAAACTCCGCTCATCCTGCCCTGGGATGTGGATCCAATGGAAGCTCACAGAGCTTCCAAGGCAGCCTCTCCCCATCCTCGTGCTGTGCTCCTTGCATGCAGCAATTCCTTCCTGACCTGCCCAGAAGCAGAAGCTTCTAATTATTTTCATTTGCATCAAGAGAAATATTTTTTGAGCCATAGACAGAGCCAGCACTTTGGGAAAAAAAACCAAAACACCAGGGGGGTTCCCAGTGATGGATGATCTGGGAGGCAGCGCATCACTGTGACTTGGGAGATCTCATCTGACTCGGGAGCGCTGCAGGAGCCGGGCAGCGTCCCTGGTGGTGGTGCAGGGGGCGAGATTCAATCAGCCCGTGACAGCCAGCGCTGAGAGAGAAGCCCTGGCAGGCAGCAGAATGCCTTCAAACATCCGCTTGTTATCTGCTCTGAAAGCAGATTAAGGCGCCAGCTCTGCGGTCACCTTCACCTGGCAGCAGGGAGCTGCCCACTGTGGCCATGGCCACGACCAGGCTTGGACCTGCTGCCAGGGAAACCCTCCAGCAGGAAAGCGCTGGGGCCTCTGATGGCCATCAGGGCTCAGGTGATGTCCCCACCATGCAGCTTGGAGAACGTCTCTGGGCGAGACCTGCCAACGCTCTGTACGTACCTAAGGCATCTTGTAAGTATTTCTGCCCCACCAGCTTCAGGTATTCTTCAATTGCTTTGGTGGCCAGTGTGTTCTCCCTGAAAATGAGATGCTCATTCTCACCACAGCGATCAACTTCAGACATCATCAGGTCAGTCAAGAAATCCTGGAAAGCAAAGCCCATGGTGGGTCACCACGCACTGACACTGGTTCCGCAGCGCTGCAGCTCCCCAGCCCCGAGAGCTCCCACCTCCGTGAGACACCCGAGGGACTGGAGGTGCTGCAGGTGATCCTGTGTGAACGCACTGCCTCACCACCTGCCCAAACTGCCGCGGAGACGAGGAGAAATAAACCTCTGGAGAGCCTCAACTTCTGCACCCCAGCAGTGACTCAGACCCGCATCTGCCTCTCCATCAGTGCTGCTTTTTGGCTGGTCTCTTGTCAGCCTCACATTTCGTGGGCAAAACCTTTTCTCCCCTGTTAAACATGGCTGCGTTTGGTGTCCAACTGCACTGGCTGCAAACCAGGGCCCTGCTCCGATGTCATGAGCTGTGTCTACAGTTAATGGCTGAGAATCAAGCCTCTGGTATGCACTGAGATGCTCAGATTTCCAATTTCCTCCCTATTCATGGAGATAAACAGCGCTTCAACAGCACCCATTTGGGGCACATTTTTGGTCTAATGTGCACACAACCAAATCCATGGGATGTGATAATCCCCTGTGCTGCAGAACAATGGAAGGGGTGAGCAGGAGCAGCTCCTGACAGCTGCCCCTGCATCAGTCTGGGCTCAGCTGCAAATTCCAGAGGAAAAACAGCGTTCTAGAGCGAGCTCCAGGTCTGCTTCAGCCACAGCATTCGCTGAGCAGAGGGTCTGGTCAGGAGGTCCTGTGCATGCTGCTGATGCCAAGCGTGCTGCAGCCAGGGCTGATCCAGGAGGAATGCCAGGCACCTGCTAATGCTGATACACGTTCTCTGCACTGCTATGGGACAGAGCAGCTCTGCTTGGCTCCTCCTTGCTGCGCCAGGTGCTGAGGTGTCACCACGCACCTGAGTGACAGTGGAAAGAGGCTGCTGGCACTGTGCAAATCACCCATGTTAACCCCTCTGACTGCCTTCCATGCAGGAGACAGAAATGTTGACACACACGTTCATTCACCTCCCCAACCAAGGGCACCTTTTAAAACTCATTCCCATTAAAACAAAATAATCTGCTTAGTAGTAACCTTCCGCTAAGAAATTCTTCATTTCCCTTGATGGTCACAGCCAGTTCCTGGCAGAGGCAGCAGGAGCACCCCAGGCTGCCACACAGTGCCCCAGGTCCTGTCCCTGATTTCCCCAAGCAGAGCAGAGCTGCCATGGTCTAGTCTGCTCCAACCCATACTGGGGAGAAGGGACATCAGGTCCCACTCCCTGCTGGTGGCTGGATGGGAGCTTTGCACCAGAGGCAACTTGCATTTTTCACATGGACATCTCTACATTGAAAGTTTCATCAAGGTTCAACAAACAGCTTTCCCAAGAGACCCAAATAATTTAATCCACAGACCCTCCATCACTGTGCTCCTGTCCCAAGCAAAGGCAAACCCTGGGGCAGGCAGGTACATGCCTGTGCGAGAGCACAGCAGGAGAGGAGATGACATCCCTGCAGTACCCATCAACTGACTGCTCCCACCTTCCCACAACACTGTGACTGGGACCAACACACTGCCTTGACCTTCCCCCAAAACCCTCCAAAAAAGCCAGAGGAGGAGCTTTGAGCTAAAAGAAAAAAAAGTCACTTCCATTATTTCTTTAGCCACAAGATGCCCTTCCTCAGATCCTGCTACGTCTGCAATGCTCCAGCAGCTGCAGAGGCAAAAATCCCTCCTGGAAGCAAAGCACGCGCCTCCCTCTGCTATTTTCTCTCATTTTGCCCTTTTTATCAGCCAAGCTGGAATGAAACTTTAAACCCTGCTCAAATCCCGTTAGCTGCTATCTGGGTAACTCTATCACCTTTATCTTCCTGGGGCTCTCCCAGGGTACGTTTCAATTCCAAGCCACCGCTCAGGCTGACACAAGGTGCTGATTCTTAATTAGCAGCCGCTGACCTTGGCTTTGCTTGATTCTCTTTCCTGTCACTTTCCCAACATACTAATTATCTCAGGAACACCGAGTTTTACAGCATCTCTTAGCCAAGTGTTTGCTTTTCCCCATCTTGTCAGCTGAGCACTGGCTGCTGAGTCCTGGAAACCCAGGGCCAAGTGGAGCCAGAGTTAAATGTGAATTTGGGTGATTTGAGCTGTTCTACAGAATTCACTAGAATTTAAAATGAGGCAAAATTCCATGGCAGGACTCAACACAAAGCCAGAAAAGATCCCCTGGAAATCTCTGCTGCTGTTATTATTTCCTATGGAGCAGCTTCAGCTCAACAGCTGGGAAAAGGACCCCTTGTCTCCAAAGTGGGAAGGAAAGCTGCTGAAGTCCCAGAGAGCTTAATTCATTATGGCAGAGCACCCAAAGCCAGGGAGTAGTAACACGGCAGAACTTGGCCTTGGAACTGAGCAGGGAAAGAGGGGAGAGCCCTTTCAGCATCCCATGGGTCAGGATTGTCGCTGTCCCTGCAGGTCTGGGCTGCAGAGTCATCCAGCCGGGTTGTAGGACCTGGCCCTGGGATGTGTCAGGGGTCAAAATTCCCCCAGCCAGCATCCTTGGGCGAGTTCCTCTGCAGGGACCACTCTGGGCAGCTCTGCGAGTTGCGGGAAAGGCGCCTCGGCCGTGGGTCAGTTCCCATGACATCCTGCTGCTTCTGTCCCAGGGCCATGGGCCAGACCTTCAGTTCTTCCCTTCCCTCCACATGGAAAAGCCACATTGGCTCTGGATCACACTTCTGCTATCTCTGCCTTAAGTACTCCAGCAGCCAGCACTCGGAAGACACAAATGGAATGCAAATACTTGTGGAATCCCTCCGGGGGCCTCACTCACCCACATACAAGGTCCTGAATAAAATGCAATAACTAAAGCCAATAAAACTCCCTGTTTCTGAGCAGCAGAGATCAGCAGGGGGTTGTTTTCAGTTAGGGCCCCTGGCAATGGAAGAAAATAAGATGCTTTATTTCATTACCTCAGAGTCGAGAGGGGAAGGAAAAGGTCTACAGTCAAAATTAGGGGCTGTGGCAGTGTTCTCCAGGCTTGTTCCCATGTTTATTTTAAGGCTTTTTGCTTCAGACTGGACGGATCTCAACCTGTGCGACCCCAGTCGCTGCACATACGCTGATAAAGAAGAGCACTTCATAAATAAATAAATTCAGAGCATGACAGCACAAGGCTGCACTGGTCTCCAGCACTTTGCACATAAGCCAGCCTCTGCTATTCCAAGGCAGCTCCTCCCCTGCTCCAGGAATGCAGGCAGGAGCCGGCAGCCCCAGTCCCGAGGGGTTCCAAGTGCCAGTCCCTGTGCCTGGGGGTGGCACCGGCAGTGCCTGGGCTCCAGCTCCCAAGCCCGGGAGGCAGAAGGGTGAAGCCAGCTGGGTGCCTGGCAGGGCTGTGGTTGGGAGCAGGAGGCTTCTGAGGGAGCCAACAAGCAACACAAATCTTGTAGGATTTGTCCTGTCCAAATCCGGGAAGGATTCTGCACTTTGCCATCCCAGGAAGGTCCTCCCACCCCAGCCTCTCTGGGATGTGTCCAGAGCTGGAGCATGTGGGGTGCCAGGGAGCTGAGGAGACCCACGGCCCCGCACCCCCCGTGGCGGTCACGCACCCTCTGGGCTGGAGCTGATCATTGCTGATATTGTAACTGACTGATGGGCAGATTGACCTTGAAATAATAAGGTTCTCCAAATCACAAGCCTGATTAATAGGATTGACTTAACCTTAAGAGGATTGAATTGATAAAGGTAATAAGATTATTGCTTATTTCAAAGGCTAGCTCGAGTCCAGCTGGGCCTTTATGCAAAGGAGAAAAACACCAGTGGTCGGTAGGGCTGTAGGTTTCAGGTGGAGGAGTGCTGGGACACACCCACAGGGGAGGGAAATGTGGCACAGGAGGGTGCAGAGTAGGGAAAGGAGAGTGGGAGAGGGGCAGCAGCAGGGTCCTGGACAGATGGTGTGAAACCAAGGACCCCAGCCCCAAGTTCTCAACCCTTTCATCACACAGTTCCTCTGAGGATCTGCTCCAGTCACTTCTCTGCCAGGAAATACAGTGATGTTCTCTCCTTCAAACCCTGGAATTCATCCTTGGCACTTCTGGCCTTTTCTAATTCTCCTTGGGAAAAGGTGGTGAAGTGGCAATGTGAGGGTTAACTCTGTGCCAATCACCTTGCTCAGGGAAATAAAACCTGAGGGATACAACACTAACACGATGAGTGACCCTCACATCCCTGTCCCTGCCTGAGCAGAGCAGTCACTTTTCCACAGCCCTGTGTGGACTCTGCAGGTCCCAGAGCCTTGATCCAGCGCCAGCTCTGCCACTGGAACGTGGGGTTCCAGCAGATCCACACGGGGGGAACAGCTACATCTGCTCAGCTGAGGCACATCCTCGCAGCACAAACAAACAGGGACACATGTTTATTCCTCACTCCATTCCCTACACCATAAATATTTATTTCCAGTGAGCAGCTGGTTAGCTAGAGCTTTGTCTAATGCTGGGTTTGATCTACCAGCTCTCTGGACAATAGAGGTTTTTTATATATTTATGGTCATGAACTGAGCTCTGGGAGCTCTCAGACAGCCCCAAAACAAATCTAAGCATGGGAAGAAATCTGGAAGCATCAAAAGTCCTTCGGGAAGGATGCAGCCACCTATCCACAACCACATCACAGGGGCCACGCCAAGCCCTGTAGGGCAGGACTGAGCACTCCTGGTAACACCAACCCTGGCAGCAGAACTGCTTTATGACTTTGTGTCTTTTGTCTGTGGGCTGCAAAACACATGAAAGCAATCGGGCATCTCCACATCCTTACAGGGAACAAACACTTCATCAGTGCTCTCACTAGGAAGGTGGAAGCAGGTAACAAGCGAAGGACTGAGCTGAGAGCCCACATCTGTTTCAACCACCAAATATCCCCCTTTCAGCCCTTCTTGCCATAAAAAGAGACAGGGAACATCCGTGTGTGCCGAGAGCTGATGGAGCACTGGATGTCTGTCAGATTTTCCAGTGGGCTGGGGCAGCTCCCTCCTCCCCGAGTGCCTGCACACAGAACCTTATCAAAACCCTCTTCCCCTCCTCTCCACCCACTGCCTTGGCAGCTGCTCAGGGCTTTTCAGGCGTGCCCCGTGCACACCAACCCAGCGCTGCGGGGATCGAGTTCTTCCCTTTCCCACACAGAGATCGAGGGAAGCATGGACTTTGACTCCAGAGGGGACTCTGCTTTCATGCTCCACCTTTTAATCTATTGTGATACAGCTACGCAGTCCAGGAAGAAGCTGAGATTTAGGGAAAAAATTCAGCTACAGCCCTTGTTCCCCTTCCGCCTGCAGCCCCAGGTGTCCTGCCCCCCAGCAGGAGGGACTCTGGGTTTTAGCAGCTCCAGGCAGCCACACCCCGCTGGCAGGGGACAGCTTGGTATGGGGTGTCTGTGGGGAAGGATGGCCCTGCATCCACCGGCGGGGCTGCACAGGGACACACACTGGTGGCCGGGACCTGGCTGCGTCTGGCACGTGGCACCATCACACCTCCCCTGTGGCATCTCTCCTGCCCCGGAGCTCCGGGCAGACACACGGACCCATCCTGGCCTCATTAAGGGATTACTCCTTATTTACAGCAAATCGCTGCAGGAAAACAGGGCCCGAAACAGCACAACAGCAATTAGCTGCTAACGAGTCTTTGCAGATAATCTACTGGACACTTGTTTCACAGTCCGACCATAATTGCTGCTTTAGCTCAGCTGCAGCGGCCAAGAGCCACAAAACCCCCTTTATCAGCAGATTCAATCAGGGGCTGCCGATGGCCACGTCCGCAGGGCCTCGCTGGGAAGGCTCCCGGTGATGCACAAGGATGAGGAACCCACCTCTAGCCCGGGCAAGCTTCCGTGAGTCATGAGAGAACAGACCTGGAGAAGGGGGTCCCTGCCCTGCTGTCCCCACACTCGGTGCCCAGGGTCAGGGTGGTGGGGCAGCCACGGGGAGCTCTCCGGAGGGGCAGTGGGGTGCACCCACGTCCCCCAAGCAGGGCTGAGAGGGTGCTTTCTTCTCTCATTCATTATTTTTCTACCTTACTGCTGCTTTTCTCTCTGCCTGCTTGTCCAGTCCAGGATGTACCACCTGGTTCCCATGCTCCAGTAACTCCGGTTGCTCTGACAGCTCCCCAAACCCTGTGCTAATGCTGATGGCAGATGACAGGCAGGGAAAGCAGAAGCTCCATTTTAGGGGAAAAGTCATCAAGTCTGTTTACTGTTTGCTGTGTCCCCTGTGTAGAGCCTCTGGGATCTCAAGCACTGATGCAGACACATGTCTGGAAACACACTTGATCTCTCTGGAGCCTCTCCAGTACTGAGAGGCAGAGCAAAAAGGCTGGGGCAGTGACAGCCACTCTCAGCCATACCCACACATGATCCGTGGTGATTAAGACTGGGATGACACTTGAAGCCTTTTGCACCAGAACTGTGTGAGCCATGGACAGGGTCTTTCATGGCAATGTTACTCCCACAAAGCCCTGGCATTAGAGCTGCTGGAGCTTCAGCAAGGGGCAGCAGAGCCCCTGGTGCCAGCACAAGGCAGGGCTGTGCCCAGGAACCACATGCTGACAGCTCTGGAGCCCTGGCACAAGGATTGAGGAGAGACACCAACCACAGCTCCTTGTGGAACCCACAGCATTATTCTACGTAGGACCATGGTCCTTCCCCGTGCTCCTGGGATCAGGAGGCCTTAACGGAGCTATTTTCTCTGCTGCTGCAACAGCAGGCCCCCCGCTCCCAATCCTCTCTCAGTGAGCTTTGCCTGCCTTGAACCAGATCAGGAGGCCAAGCCACTTCTCTGTCCGACAGATGGTAACTAAACCTAATCCACGAGCCCGGCCATGGGCCCTGGCAGCAGCGGCAGCTGCCAAAGAAGCAGTGCCCTGTGATTCCCCCTCAGGTGAGGAGCTCATGTCTCCCCAGCATTGCAAAAGCTTTGGACATATCGCCCTTCCCCAGTTCTCCCCTGCAGAGTGCAGGAAGATGGTAACAGAGAAAAACAGTGATGCTTTAACTCCTGCAGCCCTGCCACAGGCACTGCCCACCATGGCTGTGCCAGGCCACCAGGCATGGAGGATGCTCTGCAGCAGGGCTCACTCCCTGCCCTCTGTGCTGGGGATCTCAGCAAGGAAGGGCATTCCAGCTCTGCCCACCCTGCCTGCTCCCTCATGGATCACAACCTGAAGTAACTCCCACTCTCTGCCTCCTCCTGGCCTCCTTCTTCCCCAGACTTGGCAGGGGATTCCCAACCAGGAAGGAGGCTTAAAGTGGTCCACAAAGGCTGAACTTCCACCATGTGCAAGTCAGTGGCATCAACCCCCAATGAGCACTGCCATGGGAGCTCCCCTAGACCCCCTTCCAAAAGCAGTAGGACAGACCCTGAAGACCAAGAGCTGATCCAGAGACATGCGTGCCTGCAGACACTTTGCTCTGGAATTTTGGAGAGGCTGCTTGCTCCCATTCAGCTCCCACTGTGCAGGGCACTCAGTGCAGAGGGAGAAGAGCACGGAACCTGCTGGGTTCCCCAGGAATACCCAGCACACACAGGCTGCTCAGCTCAGGCCAGCACTGCTTACATTCCATCCTGGAAAACTGCCTTCTTGCTTACTTTCACAACTGTGCCTGTTTATAGTACAGAGAGAGCCTGACTCCTGAGCCTCCAGAAGGAGAAAAGTGAAGGAAAGTGGCTCAGTTAGTGTCTCGTGGTCCCACCAACCTCTCTGCTAATTAAGCAACTTGTGCTGTGCGTGCTACCAACTTGTTTGAAATCAAAGAAAAACAAAGCACATTAACGATGGCCCAACGGACGAGGAGTTTTCCCAACCCAACCCCAGAGTCTGCTTCCAATGGTGTCTGGTGGGATATTACTGATGGCAGAGGGTCCTACCTTTGCCTTGCCCGTGCTCTGCAGGATGTGCACCAGCGCCGACGCCATCTCCTCCTTGTTCTTCACGCTCAGCGAGGGCTCCAGCACCGAGCACAGCACCATGTAATTGTTGGTGATGTACTCAGCAAACTCCTTGTACATCTCCATGGGAAGGATGCTCATGCTCTGGTAGCGGGACTTGATGCGGATCATGGGCCCTGGGGACTTGCCCTTGCTGGGGTTGGGGCTCACCACTGGGTACCATTTCTCCACGAACTGCCGGCCCGTCACCGAGCTCACGGGGATGTTCACCTGCCCGATGAAGTTGGTCTTGTCCTTCTTCTTCTTCTTGTCAGTCTCTTTGTATAAGTGCACAGTAATGTTTTTGAGTGATGGGAGGTTATTAAATTCAAAGTGCTCCCCCCAAAAGACATTATCAGTTTTCAATTTACAGGTAGTTCGTGCATAAAGAACGTCATCCAGGCATAATTCACACAAGTACTTTTTCTTAGCTGGCAGGTCCTTGGCTTCAATAATCCATAACTTTAACATATTCTCTACCCTTCTGCTGTTGTCCTGAAAAAAAGATGCAAAGAAAAAAAGGTCAATAAAAAACCCCCACAAAGCCAAGCACAACAAAACGGGAGATATGAATTAATTATTTCGGATGTGCTAAATGAGCGGAGGCTTAATTACACTTTATTTTAAGGAAATACTGGCTCTCAAGAATTTGCATAATAACACTACTTATGTTAATTTTCCAAAATATCATCGTGCTCTCCATGTCTGTTGGTGCCAATTAATATAAGGAACAAGGGAGATAAAACCCCTCCAAATCATAAATGCACCATTTCCCATTCCCTGCCAAGAGGGCCTCCGAAGAATCTGAAAGAACCTCACTGGTCCTGAATGGTTCCTGCAAAGCAGAAGCTGTTACAGATTTCTCACAGCCTCCTCCTTTTCCAGTAGAGCTGCTCTACAGCAGCACTGAGTTCATATTTACTGTAACACAGCAACACAGAAGGACCTGAACACACACCCAGGGATCCCCTCATCCACGAGGGAATGCCACCACCTCTGGCAGGGAAATAACTGTAAAACCTCACTCTGTTTTAGAGCAGAAGTCCAGAGCACCCAAGTTAAACACTGAGAAGAATCATGGGGGAGAGAGTCCCATGGGAGAATCATGACAATTCAGAGAGACAAATCTGCCTTGGATATCTTTTAAACAGTAACAGAGCCACGAATATTTGGATCTTTCAGAGCTCCCTCGTGATGCTGACCTCATCCTGGAAGAACATCCAGGGGCATTTGCTGCAGGAGTGACTCCAAAGATAAAGCACTGGCAGCTGCACCACTGCTGGGATTCTGCAAAACCTGTTTTGTTTGGAAACCCCTCACTGAAACAGCAGCCACGGCTTACTCTGCTCAGCCCAGGAGTCTGGACAGGAACATTTCTGCTGGAAGTCCACAATGGGGTACTGTAGGTTCAGGAAGTACACACAGGAACTGAACAAGAACACTGAATTCCTGACAGAAATACCAAATCAGATACTGAGAGTTTATTGTCTATGAACTCAAACAAAGATGGAAAGTCAGCCATTAGTCACTGCAGGTTTTGAGATGATGGAAACACTTCCAAATGGATTTCCACTCACCATTGCACCTTGAAGGCATGGTGAAATGCCCAGCCCCAACTCTCACTCCCTGGAGTTCTCTCACGCTAAGTGTGACCACACAAACCTTACACAGCTCTCTCATGTCAGGACTACCAGGAAAAGCCCTTGGAAAGCACTGGAGCCACTGAACTACACTAGAGGAACACGCTGCCAGAGGCAGAAGGCCACCTCTCCCCTCCACTGCTCACACCCTGATATTGAAGGAAATCCTTCACCCTGACATTTGGCACTGTGCTGGGAACAATGAATTCTGAGACTCAGGGCCCCTTTAGAGCCTACCAGGCCTGGACTGAATTTGTGTGCACAGCCAGGAGGAGTTCACAGGATCCCATCATTTGTGTCTTGTCTGACCAGCAGAAAAAGACTTGGTTGAGCCCATCAGCTGTGGAATCCTGCATTAATCCTGACCAATCTTTGCAGCCAACTCCAGCACAGCAGGGAAGAAGCAGCTGTACATTTATTTTAGGATGTACTTAGCCTTAGTGGGCCATAAAAATGCATATTGGGCTCCCTGTGTTCTAGTGAAGAGAAGGAGTTGTTCCTGTAAATCCCAGGAGATGATTTTGCACCTCAGCTGGCTGGAGAAGGGAAAGCTACATTCCACTGTTGCCTCTGGAAAATGCACATCTGAGCTCCTGCATCACTAGAGCAGACTCTGTGTCAGGAGCCGACACGTGAACTCTTCAGACTATTCAGTCTTGTGACTTTGCTGGCAGCTACCTGACATCTGTCCCATGGCTTTTGGGAGGTGAAAGTCCTATGGAAGTGGCAAATACCATCAGTAACAGCAACACTGAAGATTCTTCAGGTCTGACCAATTCTTAGCAAGAGCTGAAGCAGCATGTGCTGAGAAAAGAGGGGAAAGAATAATTGGCGCTTGTCTGTAAATATAATTGTGGAAGAAAGCAATATGGAAAAAGGCTGACCCAGAGTGCCACTTACTCACTCCAATGACAATACGTCCCCTGCTGCTCCCATGCACTGGGATATAAAATGTAATAACGAGGAACTGAACTAGAGCAGAGGCAATTCCTCACAGCCACTACCTTGTTGGGGTGCACGGCACGCCGCAGGTTCTCCATCCATTTATCTCGCTCTGCTGCCGAACGACACGAGAAGCACTTACTTCCTGATGAAGTTGTCACCTACAGGGAAAGGAACAGGATTATGTCTTGACCAGCACACTGCAGAGTGTGGTCTGGGGGGAGAGGGGGACTTAGGGAAGATGCTAGTGGATTTTATTTTTTTTTTTAAATAAACAGCTTTACCCAAGCATGAAGCAACAGCCCCTAAGGCTGGCAGAAAAACAGGACAACTCTGTATGTCACAGAAATAATCATAGAAGCAAATTCCAATTGCTTCTTCTCTTCCACACCAGAAAACACTAGATAATGGGCCCCATGCATGTGATGCTTTAAACCACCAAATTCCACAACTGAGAGAGTGCAAATCCTTAGATGAACTAAAGATAAATTGGAACTCCGAGTGGTTACTTGGCATTCCTCCAGGCTCAGCCCAAAGCCTGTGACAGTAACAACCCATTCCTTGTTTCCAGCAGAACATCAGGCTCAGAAAGGCTTCCCACCTTCCCCCTTTGTGTCCTGCTGCTTCTGGAGCCCTTGCTGTGAAGAACATGGGGACAGGTCTGTACACCCCAGTCCTGGCCATGGTACAGCTCATAGCAGCTCATGGCCCAGCCAGGGGCACTCGCAGCTCACAGCAGCCATCCCCAGCTGGGGAGAACCAGGGGGGCTTCCCAACCTGGGCATGGCTGGGAAGTGCTGCTGAGCCCTCCTCTCACCTCTCATGCTTCCAGGATCATCCCAAGGGATTTTCTGCAGTGTGTGTGTGACTTTCTCTGGCCATTGGCAGTTCATAGCCAGGGTTTAAAAAGCACACTCATAGCAGGGACATTTCCAGAGGTGCAAGTGCCTCTTATTCCTCATCGCATTCCTGCTATCCCAAGGAAACTCAACCCTGCTGAGCCCATGGAAGCACCACTGCCTGGCAGCCCAGAATGACAGGCACCGAATTTTCTTCCTATGCCCCCATGCCAAACTTCCTTGGCATCAAAGCCAATAGCTCCCTGCACCTTCTCCTCACACACAGATATTCCCCAAGCTGCCATCTCCTCCACACCTACTGGTCCTGACCACCAGGAATGTGGCTCCAGCTCTCTGCCCTTTGCATTTGCTTTTGTCCAGCAACATTCTCCCTGTACAGCTCTGCTGGGAGGCTGAATGGACCTGGTACTTTAAATAACTCCCCTCTGAGCTTCATTTCCGCCAGTCTCAACCTGCAGAGTTATTTGTGAGTGCTTTATCATCTCCCAGTGTTTGTGTTTACACACTGTGCACTGGGTTATCAGCTTCTGGGAGACACAATCTCCTTTAATTTCATGTATCTCCCAGAAGCCCAACCTGTTCTTACAGAAGAGCTGGCACTTGCTAAGATTTGTCATTAGCAAACCTCAGTGATAAGTTGAACACATCCCTTCCTTTGAACACAGACCAGGGCAGAATGAGAAGAGGCCTGTTCTGTCTTTATATAAAAACACAAAGAATCTTCCAACCCTTGATATTCCAGAGGCTTTCCCCTTCAGACAGACGCTCTCCCTGTCCTTGCACACTTCTATACTCTGCCTGTAAAATACATTCTGCTGAGCACAAGCTCTCCTGCAGTTCCAGGAACAGACTCCGTACTAGCAGGCACAGCAGTGCGATCTTTCCAGCATCCTTTCGCTGGAGTATTTCCAGCTTCTTCAAAATCTCCCACCACAATCCACCTTTCAGTAAACTACACCAGTAGTCCACTGGCCATTTCTCACCCAGCTTTTTGTTTAGCTCTTTGGTTTTGATGGAGTTTGGTGTACAACTGCATTTGAAAATGTTCTCAGATCTAGAGAAGGAAACTTGGAAGCTCTTCCATAAAGGAGAATTAAGATTTCTTTGGTTGCAAGATGATCTCTTAAAGATGAGTTCTCCTTGGTGACACCCATGGATCCCACAACTGCAGAGAGGATCATGTCCAAATAAGTAACCATGTAATTCAGCTGTTCTTCTTCTGAATCTGTTCAGTCAATGTCAGTTTTTCACCAGCTATCTGTTAGGTTGGATATCCAATGTATTTTCTTGCCACACTTAAGTAAATACATGAATTATCACGGCCAAATTTGTCATTCAATTTTAAACCAATTATAAATTAATTAATCTTTCAAAACCTAAAAATCCTGTAACTGTCATCCTGAAGTGAGAGAAGGGGAAAATCATGTGCCAGATATGAAGTGTGTCTTGGTCTGATGGGAGCTGAAGGTCACATCTACCATGTGTGACCAAAAATGTAATTTCCCCCAGATCTGCAATCACATCCCAGCTTTGAGTTCTGACTTAAATATCATATGGCATTAATGACCTTTATGAGATATTAATTATCTTTATAAAGAGAGTATTCTAGTCTCATCAAGATTTTGGATATGCTGGAATACTGTTAATGTACAGGATAAACTCAATTAATAAAACTCATTAATTTCTGAAATGTTACTTATTCATTATCCCCAGTCCTTGGATGGGTGATCTCTTTAGTCAGATAAAATCTTGTCTTTTTAAGACACTCTTAAGGTACAGGGTACAGGCTTCACCTGGAAGGACATGCATGGAGTAACAGGGGATGATAACAGAGCTACTGGAGGTGCTTCACTCAGTGTCCAGAGGATTTTCCAAGGCCCAGTCAGGGCTCAGCTGCACCCCCGGCCCCACAGCAGCTCCAGGCATCCGAAGGGCCACGCGAGCAATGGCCAACGTTTGCACAGCTGGATCAAATTTAGGGCTGCTAAATTTAGCTCCACTTAATTCTCCCTTGCTGAGGCAAGGCCAGGATGAGGCAACAGGCTCAGCTGTGTTGGAGCAACCACAGTTTGTCTTTCCCCCAGCTGTGTCCTGGGACAGCTCAGGCATGAGCTGTGCAACAGGACAAGGCTTTGGTCTGCCAAGACCTAAGAGAGCCCCTCAGCCCTAATGGCCCTGCCTGGCCCAGGACCCCCCAAAGAGCAGGGCCAGGAATAGGCTCTGGGAGCCTGGGCTCTGAGCCTCTGGCGCTGGCTGAGATGCCCACTGTATATTTAGCACACGCAGCATGTGCAGTGGCACGGGATGATTTGCTGACAGAGGAGTCTTACAAGGAGAAAGAAGATGATGCTGAGTAATTTAAAAAAAAAAAAAAAAACATCAGTGAAGGAAACAAGCAAATACTGACTGCCAAGTACTCAGCAAGTGAGAAAAAAGCAAGTTTCACAAAACTTGGTAAGCAGAAAAAGCCAAATGCAGCCTGTGGAAAAGCCCTGCCCTGGTGCTGACCGTGCTCCCTGGTAGAGCTGAGGGGAGCCGGGCTGAGCACGTCTTAATGCAGGGTGGTGGAGATAAAAGGGAGGAACAATTCCCTGCACCTTCATCCACCAGCTGCCTCCCAACGAGCCACTTGGTTGTTTTCCACTGCAGATGGCTTTGGCACCTCTTGCTTTTGTCTCCGTCTGGGTGCGCTGCCAGCTCCTCTCCGAACCCGCTCTCCTCCATCTGCAGCCGTGTCAGATCTTCCTGGCCTGTTCCCCGGGCCACGAGGCAGCTCTGGCAGGGGAGGAGCTGCGTCAGGTGAGCACTGATGGCCACCAGCCAGCTGGGGATGGGAACAGCTCCCGAGGCACTGTCCCTGCCCGGCCACCCCACCTCCGGGAGAAGGTGGTGAAGGATTGTGCAAGGCTGGCACTGCCCAGCAACAGCTTCACTTCTCAGCTGGAGGCAGCAGCCCTGCCTGTTCCCAACAGATCTCCCCAGGGAGCAGGTCCACAACAGCCACAACGGGCAGGGATGAGGCACCACCACCAACTGCAGCACCTTCCCAATCCACTGCACAGAAAACACCTGGGTTCCCCTCACCCCTGTGATCCTGGCACGGCCTTCTCACTTGGCATTTCTTGGTCAGGGCTGCTTTTCCAGGACATCTGCTGACCTCCTTTGTGTCCATCACTGGTACCTGAGTGCTGTGGGCTGTAGTCACTGCCTGGCCCCCACCAGGGATCCCAGGAGATCTGCAAACTCATTCCAGTGCTGACCTCACTCCCAGCTTGGAAGAGGCTCTCAGGAGACACGAGACCAAGGCATTGACACAAAGTGCCACTTAGCTCTCACCTCGGTCCCTCCCGCTGGAGCTTGCTGGTGAGCAGCCACCAGTGACAAATCAATGTCCCTGTTGTTTCCTGGCATTCTTCCTCTCCTCTGCAGGGTTTGCAGAACAGCAATTAACACGTTCTTTTTTTACAGTGTGACTTCTCACTTAACCCCAAAATTTTCTTCCTCCTTCCAAGTGCATGACTTGTGCAATTTCCCTCTCACTCAGCTTTCTACAAGTTCTGTTCATATCCCTCCCTCTCCTCTTGTGGGCTGAACAGAATTGGTAAACAACTCTTATATTATGGATGTCACATCTATTTTCCATCTAGCTTCATTTTATCTTTCTTGAGTGGAATGTAATAGAGGACATGTAATTTACAGGACTGTTCCCCTCCTGACCCATTGCACTTGCTCCATTCCACAAAGAATGAACAGCACTGCAAAATTTATATCTCAGCCCACTACAGAGTTTATGTTTGGGGCTATTTCTTTGTAAGGCTGTTTTCATGTTACCTGCTTATATTTTAAGAAATGGATCTTTTAACTCATTTACTTCAAAATGTGCTAATTTCAGTAAAGAAAAATATCTTCATCTTTCCAGTCTGACTGCTCTTGAACACTGACATGTGTTCTCATCCAGCCCTGCCCATCCAAGGGCAGCCTGCAGCCCTGTCACCCCTACAGCACAATCCAAGCATGGAAACACCATTTACCCACTTCTCTGTGTCCAAGCACAAGCAGGTATTACCTTCTCTTCACAGAAACACAAACATTCACCACCTTATTACAGTAAGAAAACCATTTCCCAGTTCTGTACCCAGCCACTGCCACAAGCAATAACACTTTGCCATCCACAATTCGGGACAAATGATTCCCAAGATATACTGCATTGAATTATCCAGCTACAGCCTGGGTTGTGCATGTCCTACTCCCTCCCGCTAGCACAGACCTTACCACATGCCATAACAGATGTCAAAGTAATCTCAAATACTCACAGATTTTTCTGTTTACCCAAACAAGGGAAGCTTCAGTTTTCTAGACAAAGTCCTCCACACTCCCACTGACAGCAGCAGGCTGGCTCTGTGACCACATGTATGTCTTTGGGAACACTGAGTAGGGATTAGCACTTCCCAATATCTGTATGAACATAAACTGTAGGAGCATAAACAAATTTATGCTCTGCTGATACCCAGCCCTAAGCAGTGCAGCACCTGTGCCAGCAGCTCTGCGACAGCGCTTACAAGGAGCTCATTGCTCTGATTGTGTGGATATGATCCTCCTTGGAAAGATGGGAGCAATTTTCTGCCTATGAAATGGTCTCTGTGTAGCAATTCTGAGCAGCAATGTTTGGTAACAGCCAGACCCCAGATGCCAGCCCACACCTGGCTCCCCAGCCGGCCCCACGACACAGCAGGAACAGCCCCGGCTCAGCTCCTTACCTCAAAGCAGTAGTCTTGGCCCAGGATGCTACTGTGGACTGGCTTGATGACCACTTCCTCCTCCATACTGAGATCCAGAGCCTCAACAGCACTACTGGGACTGAGCAAGGACTCGTGGGAGCGCGATTCTTTCAGCCTCGGCATTAGATGGGATCTGGAGGAAAAATGTAACTGTGTCAGTGGATGCTCTCCTTCCCAGAGAATTTGTTAGCAACATCCGTTAGCAACGACTGCACAATATTCCCAGGAATGTTTTGTCATGAAATAACTAAGGGCCCTGAAAAACAGGGCCTGCTACACTGTCCCATTTGTAATTTTTACTCTAAAGGTTCCATGACAGTCGCTATGAGCAATAAAACATTTTTTCCCAACTCCAGTGCAGTCAAGAGTCAATTATTTAGAGGTCTGCACACTGTGGGTCTCTGAACAACTGAATCAAACTCTAAATGGCCACCACATGTGCTGAGGGAGACTTCCCAGGTGCAGTGTGTTCCTAAACAAGATTTCCCAGGTGTGGGGTGTTCCTAAACGAGATTTCCCAGGTGTGGGGTGTTCCTAAACGAGATTTCCCAGGTGTGGGGTGTTCCTAAACGAGATTTCCCAGGTGTGGGGTGTTGCAGGGTGGGTGCATTGGAGCCAAGTTGGCCCCAGCACCCACTGCTGCCTCATCAGCACCACCAGGTCTGCAGCACCTGGTGCTGAGCTCTGATGGTGCCAGAACCTCACTGAAACACCCCTGTCTAGATTTGCACTCTGTCACCAACAACCCTTGGGCTCGTGTGCTCTCTCTGATTGTCACACACATCCCTGGGATGGGGACAGTGTGGAAAATAAGGCTGTGATAGCCCTATCGATTGATCTAAATGCTCTGGAGTCCCACTGGCAGCATTTAGCAGCAGGGAGCCCACAGACAGTGAGCAGAGCGCCATTTTTGAGACAGCCAATACAATCAATGGTGCTGTAACTCTTAAAGCAAAACCAGAGAGCTCAAGGGGTGAAAAAAAAAAAAAAAAAGAAAGATAGTTAAGTACTCCGAGGGAAAACACAGCAAACCCATAAAGTGGCAAGGGAAAAAATAACTTGAGAGCAAAGGGAGCAGCTGCCTTCTCTATAGCCTGCACCACATCAGATGTTCCTACACCAGAGCTCTGATCCCGGTAACTCTGACCTTTAAAACCTCTGGCAAGCACTTTGGGGGCTCCCAAAGAGACCAAGGGTCCCTGTCCACAAAGGGAGTGTGACGCCTTCTCCAAAGGCATGGAAGGACAGCAATAAGGGGAGTTTGTCATATTCTCAGCATGGTCTTTCATGAGTCAAACAACAATGCTCCCAGTATACTCCCAGCTTGCTCTGATGTGTGCGTTGAGTTTTGTTGTTCTCCAGAATAAAGCTGACCAAAACAGAGAGAAATGTCAACAGTGCATGCAAAATTCATCACTTCCAGTGAATCACATGCCAGGCTGGATCCAGAAAACAGCCCAAGGAGATTCTCAGACAAACAGCAGCAGCAGATAAACAGGTGCTTCTCTAGATTTGCCATTAAGATTCAGGCCATGGATGAAGCCCCAGATGATAACGGAACCGCCTGTGGCTGCTTCCTGCCTGAGCTGCTCCGCACACAGCTCTGAGTGCCAGGGCCACCCCTCCTCACCAGGGACACCCGGCCTGGGGACACGCTGGGGAGGGCTCTGGGACACCTCCCTGCACCTACTGGGGCGCCAGCCAGGACCAGCTGTGGTGACATCAGTAAAACATCTGCAGAACAGCCACCAGCACGGGGTTTCTGAGGGGACAACCCCCAGCCCTCAGGTGCTGAAAGCCCTGTTGGGGTTGGCACAGTCCTGTGCTGGATCAGAAGCCCTGGGCTCCCAGCAAAGGCTCTCCATGCCATTAGCCATCCTCTCAACTGCCCACTCACCCCACATCTCTGTGGTGAGTAAATTGATCTTTAGGAACCCAGCACAGTCATTTCCCAGTACTTTGTGGCAATTTTACACTATTTTCACAGAAAAGGGTCCCTATCCTTTTCCTCTGAATGATACTGTAAATTAACTCTAATACAGGCAGACAGATCAAGTTACCTCTGGATGCTGAGTGCAGAACTAATATCCAGCAGCTCAAGAACTGACAATACAGACTGCTCACCCAGCCCAGACAAGCCCAGAATCGAGGCATTTATGGTAACTCTTATGTCCACATTTTACAGATGAAATTAGAAAAGGTAAATAACCAATCTGAGACTTGCATTCTTGTATAGACAAATATAAATACTGATAAAATAAACCCACAACTCAGTACATTACTGAGCTGCATTGCTTCATGCTGGCCTAAGAATTTTTCTAAAAATTAAAGCAAAACAAATCTATTTTTCATTTAAAACTACTGCAGCTGGATGGCCACGGGTGGGAGTGCAGATGTGCAATACGAAGAATTACCAAGGGGGAGTTTCTCAGGACATATTACGCTCTCACCAGATTCAGCAAATGTGTATTTCTATCCCTCCATGCTCTGCTGAATGCCTCTGGGAATCCTAAAATGAACAGGACTTTTTTAGGGAGGTTATTTGTCAGGTCCTTGCCTCAGCAGGACCTGCTCCCATGACATCTCTCACTCCTGAGCGCCCACTTGGATCCAGCCCAGGTCAGCAGCAGCCACATTTCTCACCAGATGCTGCTCTGTGCAGGGCGAGTGCTGCAGGTCTCAAACCAGCCCTAAAACCCAGCATCTGTCTGTGTATCAAGAGCTAAGTGGGGAGATGTCATTAATTAGAGCTGTTGGAAATCTCAGCAGCAGGGATGAGGATCTCTCTGCCACAGCAGCCCTGTCAGGGCAGGACGAGCAGAGCCCCCTCCCAGGGCTCTGTCCCATCTCTGTTCCACCCTCCCATCTTCAAAGGGCGCAAGGTCCTTTCACTTTAATCCCTGTTCCAGGGCAGAGAGCACTCGTGTCCCTCGGTGACATGGCATTTGTGGCAGGAGCCCATTCACTGAAAAGCGTTTGCCAGTCCCCATCGCTGCTCCCACAGACTTCCCCTTGTACCAGCAGTAAGAAAAGGCCACAAGCTGCTTTCCTGAGCCCAAGAGCAGCACCCACAGTGGCAGGGACACCTGAGTCCCTGCAGACCTGTGCTGTCCATGAGCCATCCCAAACAGCCAAACACACCTGGAACACCATTTGCTGATGGTTATCACATACTTCCAAGATGACAGAGGTACTCTGTTCACATTCATCCCCCCACCATCACTCTGAAGATGCTGCCTGTGGGGCCATCTGATCTCTTGCTCCAATAACTCACTGCATATTCCAGGTCCTGTCCTGGTTTACATCAGCTGATCTAATTCCAATCCTACACCTTTGTTTTAATACGCTGGGAACGGCCAGCTGCCCAGAGCCATCTCACAGCGGGAACCCTCTTTCCAAACAGCACATTTAGTTCTTTTTGCCAAGGGCCTTTTTTTAATCCCTTTCTACTTGCTTAAAGTTCAGTTGAAATGAAGGGGGGAGGAAAAAAATCTCATAAAAGACCACATTAGTTCTAAAGAGAAATAACATTACTGCTACCGGCACTGACCTGGCAAGTCCTGCGGAGCAGCAGCCAGTCTCTGGTTATTAAAGAAAGAGCTCTGCTGCCCGAGAGCAATGAGAGAGGATTGTTGTGCTAAATAATAAAAGTCATAAAACGTTACCACGTGAAGGGATGTATCCCCTCTGCCTCTACAGCCACTCGAGGATCACCAAATCCAACCAGGACCACATGCACTGCAGGGAAGACTTGGAAAAACAAGCATGGAGGGACAATCCATCCTCTCCTCACCCAACTCCAGGGCTGGATTTTAAGCAATGGAGGCAGCAAACAGCACTGCAAACAGGCAGCTCTGTCAGTCCTCATTTCAGAGCCTCACCTGCTTGAAACCACCTGGCTGCTGCTCCTGTGGTTTTATGATGCAAACGTTCCTGATTATTTTCAAGAGACAGAAACAAACAGGGAACCTGGTGGGTGGCTGCATAGGGATGGAGCAGACACAAAACCTAACACTGAAACATAGCAGGAAAAAATGAACAGCCTTTCTTAGATCTCCTGCTGTTCTGCTCTGAACAGACTGGGGAATTCTGAAGGAAGTCCAGGCCCTAAGACGTCCCATTGACATCAGCTGCAGAGCTGGCAGTGTGCATGCTTCCCCAGTGTCAGACGGATTTGATCTCCCAAATTACAGGTTTGACTCTGTGACACGTCTCCTGGCCAGGAAAGATTCCCTGTGTGCAGCTTTTTGAGGCTGACAGTTCTTTTCTGTGCCCAGCAGTGAGCTGGTTCTTTAGGGCAGCCCTGACCCCCTCCCCAGCACTCGCCCGCTGCAGGGGGTCCTCCACGCCCAAGCGCAGCCGAGCAGCCTGGCAGATCCACATGCAACATAGACAGAATCTAAATCTGTCTCCAGCCCGGGGATTAGGGGTTTGTTATGACTGAGTACAAAGTGCACAACTCCAGTAAATTGATTTGCAACATCAGATGGGAGAAGGATTTTAGCAGTCGCAGATGGGAGTAAATCGCCCACCATCCTCTGCCAGCTCCATCTGGGAGCTCTGCCCTGTGCCACTGTCCCTCCTGAGCCTCACTGCTGCTGGTTTGCTCTGGGACCATGCTCTGCAGAGCCCAGACTGCTCTGATTTGCTTCCCACTCTCCTCTACAGCAGCTCTCCCCAGGTCTCAGCAGCGCCTGAGTGACCCCCCCGCCGGGGGCCAACTTCCCGCTGACCTCGCGACCAGTGCTGGGAGTTCTCATCCCTTCCTCCCCTGTGCCTCATCCTGCTTCAATGTAACAAATAAATATGAAAGCGATGTTGTGGGAATAACCACCACCAACAGCACACAAGAGAACTCACAGGCTTCCAGAAGATGAGGAATGTTTTTTTTCCTGTAGGAGAGGACGTGGGGATGAAGTCTCAGCACGCAGCAGCAAACCCTTCTCCATGTTCTGCTACCCTGAACTTTCTCCTGCTGTTCCCTGAAGTCCAGCTGCTGATCTCTGCCTGGGAAACACTGCTCAGCACACTCACGATGGGAACCCAGCATTACAGGTTGCCCTCACTAACGTAACACCTTCCCTGAGCAACACAAAGGACATGTAATTAAACTTATTAATGCCTGCCCTTGTTTTTAGACTGTTCTCAGTTTCAACCGGCAGCAGGATTAATTACATTCAAAATGACTCTGTCAGCTTATACCAGATTCCAAATGTTGTTTTTGCCAGAGCAAACCTGAAGGATGATTTTAACCTGTGACATTCACCTGAGCATGGGTATTTGTTTAATAATGTGCCACTGCAAAGTTTGTCAGGGGCAGCCTGCAAGCCCAGCACAGGACAACCAGCAAGGACACCGATGGCATTTGTGACGGGCAAGAGGAGAGGAACTGCAAAAGCAAGGAAAGGGCATCAGAAGCAGGATGCAAAAGGTGATCAGAAATATACCTGAATTTCAGTCATCAAAAATGTTTTCAAGAAGCCCCTTCCCCATAAGCAGAATGGCATTAACATGTCACTTTTAACAGAAATCAACACTTACATTAAAAAAACCCCTTTTATCACAACAGCCTAAACCAGCCTTAATAGTACCAGATCTGGGGACATCTGATGCAAACAGCAGTGACAGATCCACCACTCTAATTTGGAGCCAGAGCCACAGTACAGCCCTGTGAACAAGTCATTCCCACAGCACCAGCCTTTGGAGCGAGCAGGGACCGTAGGGCCTCAAAAAACACCTGGGGCGCGTCCATGGCAGCAGAAGCAAAACCGGGACGCAGGGACCGAGCCAGAGCCCCCCTGCTCCCTGCCAGCACTCACGGGAGAACTCCCGGGGTGCTCCCATCTTCCACGGGGGGAGCAGGGTAGGAATAAAGGGTTTGATTTCTATCACCTAAATTTTGCGTTACATCAGTCTGGAGGCGGAATCTGGACAAGGCGGCGAAGGCGAGGCAGGATGTGTCCTCCTGGTCCAACCACACGGAAATGGAGCCGCAAGGCCCATCTCCACAGTGCGGCTGCCGAGCCCGGCCACGGATGATGAAACGCCGCCAAGGATGAAAACAAACCGCGAACGCACGGAACGAGGGACGGGGCGCGGCCGCGCATCCCCGGGCCGGGCCGGACCGGCCGGGAGCGGCTGTCAGCGCCCGTCCCTCCAGCGCGGCGGCCTCCGCGCCCCGGCCCCGCTGCGCGCCCGCTCCGGCCCCCGGCCCGCCCGGCCCCGCCGCTCCGCTCCGGGCGCTGTGCGGGACCCGCCGGTCGGGGCGCGGGGCCGGGCGCGGAGTTGGCGCTGCCCGCGCAGGACGGCGCACCCCGGACACGGCCGCGCGGCCCCGCACTCACCTGCAGGGCCCGGCCCCCGCCGCGCCGCCGCCGCGCCGCCGCCCCGCTCGGGCTGGGCCATGCCGCGCTCCCGCCGCCGCCGCCGCGGGCGGGGACCCCCGGCCCCGCCGCCCCGGCCCCCGCCCCGGGCCGGCCCCGCCGCCGCTCCGCCCCGCCGCGGCCCATTGGCTGCGCTGTAGCTGGGCAGAGCGCCCCGGGCCCGCCGCCCCCGGAGCGCGGGCTCGGCTCGGGGGGCAGCGGGCGCACCTCGCTCTCCGCCGCGGCCGGGGGTTCCCCCCCTCGCCCTCCCGCCGCTGCCCAGCAGCGCCCCGTGCCCCGCGGTCCCCAAGCCGCTCACCCCTCGCCTCATCCCGCCTGTCCCGCCCGTCGCTCTCATTCTGTTGTGATAAACCGGGGGAAAGCGCAGCTCTCCGGGAGCCCGTGTCGTGCGTCGGCTGCCCTGGGCGTCCCTGTCTCCGCCGCGTCCTCCGGCCTGGCACCGGGAGGGGAGGGACGGCGCCGCCCGCCCGCCTGTCCCTGCCCTCGGCCGCGCACCGCATTCCTTTCCCGTTTCGGAGAGCCGAGTCACTGACCTTTGCAGCAGCGCGATCCACAGCAGGGAGTAGCGCCTGCAGCAGCAGCCAGCGGCCCCTGCGTGAGCCATGGTCCTCACCGCGCACGGAGCGCGCCCGCATCGGCGCGGAGCTCACCGGGGGGCTCCCGGCCGGGCTCCCCGGCGGGGCCCGAGGGCGCGGGGCTCAGGCCCGGGCGGCCTCACGGAACGCGGGGCCCGGGGCAGCAGGTGAGCGGCAGAGGAGACGCGAGGCAGCGGAGAAGAGACGGGAAGGCTGCGCGGCATGGTCCCACTGTCCCGACTGCCACCATCCTCACCCAGCCCACGCCGACACGTTCCCAGAGCCAGACTGCTGCTGTCATCCTGGCGTATTCAAATGCCTCCATTACTCATCAAGAACAAAGTAGGACTATCTAGTAAATGAAAAACCACCACATGGCACTGTCCCCTGCCTCCTACTGATGGCTGCTTCCTCTTCCACTTTTCAAAGGCTACTGTCCTTTATGCAGCAAAGCATAAATCCTCCAGCTCATGCGAGGCAGCTCCGGATCAGCGGAGGAAGCCGGCACCTGGGCTGCAGACGAGGGTCAGCTTTGGAGGGGCGAACGCCAATAGCGGTAAACATCCCCAGGTGACAGGAATACTCGGGCTTTCCCCAGAGCACAGGAGAAGAAAGCAGGTCCCGGAGTGGGAGACGGGCAGATCCTGCCCGAGGCAGCAGGCACAAGTCTCGCCTCCTCCAGGGACACACAAGCCGGATTCCCAGACAGACCATCCCTCCAGCCAGCGCCACCGTGCACGGCACTGACGAGTCAAAATTCGCAGGTTCTCTGCCCAGTTCCAACACTAACTCCCTGCACAGCCTCCCCTACGTGCCTCTCCTCCTCAGCCAGAGAGGTGGCCATGACCCTCTCACAGCCAAAGGATCCAGAAAACGTGAACCAGCGTTATTGCTGGGCTTGGCTAACAAGGAGCGCGGTCACCTAAGGCCACTGGGGTCCCTTCTTCCTTCCAGAGAGACTGGTCCCCAGCGCACCCTGGGGACAATGGCACCAGCTCACCAGCCACGCTGGCAGCAGAATGCAGTCTCTGCCTGTCCCACCTTCCCTCCCTAGCAGAGGACATGCAGACCCCTTTTCCCTTGAAGTGTGCAAACAGCACTCTGGATTTAGCACATTTTGCCTCATTTTTGCCTCCCCATTCCCCCATCAGCGGTTTGAAGTTTTCTCACCCTTTGCTGGCAGATGCCACGCAGAGAGACAAGCTCGCTGTCCTTGATCTGCTTTTCAGGGCTTCTATAAAGTAGGGCACCAGCATCAACCCAGCGTCAGGTTTTTGATACATTGCTGGAGTAGCCAAAAATAATAACAGGCAGCTTCAGTCAATCTTTTCCTTCTCAAATCTGCAGTAGCAGTAGCAGCAGCACAGGGGTCCTTTGTGTGGCGGAGCACAAATACGGTGCCCGCCAGCCCGCGATGCTGGTCAGCAGTGCAGAGCCATCCCCGCCTGCCAGCCGGGCTCCCCCGCGGCTCTTGAGCCCTGCACACGGGTCCTCAGCACGGAGCTCTTGCCTTGTGGGCTCCCCTTCCCCAGAGCCATCTGTGTTTTGCTCTCTCTATTTCCTTTAGCACCTTATCTCCGTGGCTGCTGCGAAATGCTAAGGTCAAGTTACAGTTTTACCAACCCTTTTATCTTCCTGGCAAGGCACTAAAATGCAGAACCTGAACTTTGGAACGAGCCTTCGCACCTGCAGTGGGTGGAGAGCCGAGCAGACCAAGGCAGCGGGAGAGGGAGAATTCAGGTTCTCTCTGCAGCCCAGCGCTGGAACAGTCTCTGTTGCACATTCAGACACTTTATTTGGACACTCTGGAAGGAAGTACTGAACCCACCAAGCACGTGCTCTGGCCTGTGTTCCTGCAGGAAGCCGGCTCTGCTGGGAACTGTGGCAGCTCCAGCTGACATAAGGACCCAGCACTGCTCCACTGCAGCTTCCACATGACAGCAAAGACCCGCAGGACCCAGTGACAGAGCTCTGTCTGCTGGGAACTGCCCAGTTGAATTCCCCCTGTCCCAAACCTGAAATTCCAGACAGTTAGTCTGTGCAGGGCTGGGAAGTGAGCCAGGCATTGGGATGAAGTAACGTTTGACCTTGGAGCCTGTGGGACTGTTGTGCTGCACATTGATTCTCCACACTCACCTCAGCAAATGACAACTGTGTTTTCCCAAAGTGACATGGGAAGTGTCACTGTGCCCCTGTCCCATCGATCACTCTGGGGTTGGGCTGGAGTCTAAAAGACACAAACTTGTTGGGATACCGATCTGCAGTGCACAGGCCATGCCTTGCCCTCTCCCTCTCCACGGCCTCTGGACTGAATACCATGTGTGGCTCAGGAGGTACAGACAGAAATTAAAACTCTGCAGACCAGGGCCTTGGGGACTGCTCTGTCCCCGTCCCCAGGGAGTGCCAGGCAGTGAAGGAGCCACATTCCACTGACTCAGTGTTCAAATACTGCTGCAGGGAGCATTAACTGACACCAAGAAGAACCTGTACGTCAAAGTCTCAGCTCATTTTGTCCAAGCCAGGGTTTCTCCAGCTTCCTTCCAGCGAGCTCGTAGCTCACTCCATGTGTGCACAAGGTGTTGTTTCCCTGTAGACAGCTGTTCCCTCTGTTCAGCAGGTGATACCGAGGTGTATGGCACAGTCAGAGCTGTCACTGCCCCTGCAGTGCTGGTGCTGTTCCCGGGAACTCTACGTGCCCTCCACCCCACCCCTTCTCCACACTTACACCTCCTGTTCCTGATGGGATCCCAGCACCACCCACTGCTCAAGAAATGGCATTTGTGGAAGGAATGCCACTGTCAGGGCAGGTAAACAGTACATTTCCATGGATTATTACAGGAAGTTTTCCATTCCCAGTTATTATTTGTATTATTTATAGTCCTCTTCTCTTGGGTCACATTTTCTCCTCTGGTCCCAGCCAGGCTTGGCTGACCCTGTTTCCTTGGCTGGGCAGAGGAGGATGGTCACAGCTTTGCCTCCAGCCCTCCAGGCAGCAGCCTTTCCTGCCATGTTTACCTTTCAGAGCTATTAAACCCAGATATCTTTCACTTTTTATTGACTGTGAAGCCAGTGCTTTGTGCTTTATGACCACACTGTCTATCACTGGGAAACAAACAATTTCCTAATAACCTCAAGGAGTTAACAGTGGAAGGGATTGTGATTATCCAGATCTACTCCAAATTTACAGTTAAAATCAAATAGCCGTTGATGTCATGAAAGCACTTGTTTTAAAAAGTTTGAACAAGCCCATATTCCAGCACAATTAACGTTACAAACATGGACTTGCACAGCTGATTGGCTGTTACTGGGCTGCTGCTTCTTCCCCTGCGGTATTGACCCCCAAAGCTGAGTTGCAGTGATGGGGCAGAGTTGACTCAAGCACCCCTGGAAAATGGGGCACTGTTTCAAGAGTGTTTACACTGAAAGAATATTTCACTCTGCCTCCAGCCACCTTTCACAGCACCCAGACAGTGCATCTGACTGGCCAATTTCTCTTTCTGCTTATAATTAGCTTTACTTTTCTGCTCTCCTGGATAAGCGTTAGACTTTCCTCTAGGAATGTAATCCCAATCCACAGGAAACCTGACTTTACTGAGATGCCACTCATCTTTTCTGCAGGTTTTATTTAAAACAGAACATTGTTATTAGCAGCAGATTTTTCTAAACCTTTTTGTGAGGTCCCATTCCTGCAAACATCCAATATCATTCTGTGCGATTAGTCTCGCTTCAGAGACACCACTTAACATTCAACCACAATTTGAGCCAAGGCATTTGCAGGAGTCAAGTTTTGAATTTCAAATCTAAACTACAGAGGGGTACCAGTGGCAAATGACTTTGAGCCTGACAAACACAAATAGATGTTTTAGCATCAAAACTACATTTTCCTGTGATTTGTCCTTCTGTCTAACAACACTGGCCTGTATAATGGCCTCAGTTTAATAGGGAAGAGCTGACTTTGGAGGCTGAATGATGTTCAACAAAACGATGTTCTTAAAAAGCAATATCCAAAGAATGCAAAATTTATAATCAGAATAAAGTTGGAAAAATATTCTTTTGCTGCCAAACTTTCCCTTAAAGAAACAACAAGAAGAAAAGTTCAAAGCATTATAAAGTTTGTTTGTGGTTTTTTTATCCATAGTTGGCACCAGGATATAAAGCTAATTTCTTCCAATTGCTGGCCTTTTAGCCAGATAGGTTTTAGTGTCTTCTAGGGATGGATATAAAGCACATCCTTCCCATGGGAACCTTCTTTTCAGATGGAATGAGAGGTTCACACCAAGGAAGCCAGTGATTTTTTCTATGGCCTTTTCTGGGAACGACCCATTTGTTTCCCCTGGAGCAGTGTGAGGTACAGCTCTGCACCAAACCCAGGTCAGCCTCAGGGACCCTATTGGACCATCCTGGCTCTCACCATTCAAGACTCCATGAGCAGGGTTTAAACTTGGCAGTACTGGGGTGCACTGCATCACTTCTCCAGCTCATTTTTTTAAGTGCAAGTATCATTACTGCATTCTCCATGCAATGCCAAGGGCTGCTACTTCCAGAGCTGATGTAAAAATTGTTATTAAAACTTACAAACTGTGAAAAACTCTTTAAAAAGTCCAAATCCTGGCACTGCCCTAAATTAAATTACAGCCAGGAGCTGCCAGGGGTACCTGGATAAGCACAGAGCCAAGCGTGCGTGCAGTCCTTATCCACAGCCCACACCTGCTGCTCCCTCCTGGAAGTTTCACTAATGAACACAGTGTACAGCCCAGAGGATTTCAGATAAGGGAAAGGTCAGGGTGAAGACTCAGGAGTGAAGAACAGATTGAGCAGGGTTCATAAATGAAAACCCCATTTTAAATCTAAAATTAATTTTTTCAATAAATTAGGGCAAGTGAGCTTTCCTCCAGCTCAGACAATGAAGCTTTCCCTGGATATGGACCACTGGCGGGAGGAGGAGGCACGTGTGCTTAGGAATCAATGCTAATACCCTCAAAAATTAATCTCTGAAAATTGCTTCAATGGAATAGAAACGATTTCATATAAATCTCTGTATGGCAAGAGCTGACAGAATATCACAGTGATACCTGGAGTAGGTACAGACTGAAAAAAACAGGCTTTGTCTTTTCTTACACAGGGTTGGTGCGGTCACTTTGCCTTTGTGTGCCTCAGTTTCCCCGCTGTGGACATGGGCTGGGGCATCAGGGAGTCTGTGAGAGCTGCCAGGGTCTGCTGAGAGCCAGCTGGGGTTACACAGGGTGGATGTGGCTTCCCCAAGATGGAAACATTGGCTATTCCACTGGAAATGAGAGCCATGGCTTGGATTTCAGCATGCAGCCAGGATGGCTCTGTCCAGGGAAGGGAGGCCGGGCGCTTACTGCAGCCACGGGGAGTGCGTTGCACTCGGAATGTGTCTGGGAATGCCAATGTCTGTGCACACTGTGCCTCCTGCTACCTGCAAGACAAAGCCAGCCATGGTGGCAACAAGCTTTGCAGATCTAAAGCAGCCCTCACAAGAACAGAGCCTCTCAGCCTGGCTGAATAATGCATTAATTAAAAGAAGACAGTGAGCAGCGTGTCAGCTTTGCTGCTGACAATTCACCCGGGGAGCTGCAGCCCCTCCTTGGCTGAACCTGAGCCGTGCCCTGCTGAGCTTCCAGGGGGTCCTGTTGCTCCTGCCCCGAGTACCCAGCCCACACCTCTGCACAAATCCTGCGAAAGGGACCTAGAGCCTGGCTGCCAGCAAAAGGAGAAGGAGCTGCAGAGCCATTCCTGTACATGCAGGACACTCCAGACCCAGCAAATCATCCTGACCAGAAACACTTTGTACCATCTTCTGGAGATTCCTGAATGCGTTCTCCACGTGGATATCTCCACCCACATCTTCTAAACAAGGGAGCCAGAGGGGAGCTTGACCTAAAGCTTCACCCTGTGGAAGGGAATGGAGGCAGGAGCAGGGGCAGGTGTGAGCCCCAGTTCAGGAGCTGTACAGTAGAGGCAACTTCCCTTTGTGACCAAGCTATTTTAAATCAATCTAGTTAGAGAGATGCAAAGCACTGACACAGATGCACTGAAACTGGTTTGATCCTTGCCTGAACAGGATTAACTTGCCTCAGTTATTAACTAAATTAAACCCAGCTCATCATCATTGCAAAAATGACTGTATTTTACACTCACAGTTGTGCAGAATTTTTGTAGACAGAACCTGGAAGGATTTTCCTTTGTGATGGTGTTCAGGGTCACCACAGAGCTCCCCACAACCCAGCCCAGCCTCAGTTAACTCCCTGAGGTAGACCTGTGCCTGTCTCACCTGCAATTTTACTCCATTCTTAATGTCTAAACCTACATTTTAGGCCATTAGCCTGTACTGATCACAGGAAGAGTTAAAACTGCTCAGACACTCTAAGAGCCTGAGTTGATGTAAAGTAGACTGAGTTAAAATAAACAGAGTTGCACAGACACCTTTTTTTCTGCTGGGGTTCACTCCTTACAGTCCTGGCTCTGCCTTTTCCACTCACCACCACTGGCATTGCTTTGCAGTTCCCAACTCTGCAGGGTTAAATCTGCAGAGCAGAGCCCAAAAATTCTATTTTACTTTCTTCTGAGAAAATGCAAAATGTTTGGATCTGGTTTAGATTTTGTTCTTGTATTTAATTTCTCAAAACACCAATTTCCACAAATATTTTTTCTTCCTCTGATGGAATATAAAACCACCATCCAAGTGGGAGGAGCTGACAATCCCCTCTGCTCTGCTGCCCATCCGCTGAACTGCTGCCATGCCACTGCACTAAACCACTTTTTCTTATCCTGACAGCTGCTAAGCTTAGGTCAAATCCCTGGGAATACGTAGGGCCAGCGTATGTTCTCGTAAACAAAACTGCAATCTGCTCCTGAGCTGATGAGGCTGCCCTGGATTTACACCATGGCTGGAACCGAGGTACAGCTCCGTGGTGGAGCCTGCCCAGAACTCCCAGATGCCGTGGCCAGCAAGGAAGCCAGAGAGGGGAATGTGGGTGCTGGCCTGGGTGGGCAGCGGGCAGGCGTAGCCCGGGAATGTCCCAGCCCAGAGCCGGGGATGAGCATGACTTACCTCCCTCTGGTGACAGGGGCTGCTCTTCCTGTCCCTGCCCGGCTCCAGGAGAGGGCCTGGCTACCTTTATACACCATTCCAGGGCACCAAAACTGAAAGCACCAGGTGAGTTTCCAAATGAGCAACTGTGCTCTAAACACAGCAGAAAAGCAAAGTCCATCCTGATGCAACCAGTCCCAGCTGCTTCCCACTCCATCACAAACAGGAGCCTCAAGCCTCTGATGTCACCATCCTGCACGAGCAGCATTAAAGCCTAAAATGGTTTCATAAAACAAGTGGAGCTATTTGAAAAGGACATTCTATGTGGCCCTGGACTGTACTGTCCTCTCCAGCATGGGACCCCCAGCCATCTCCTGATGTCCCTGTCACAGGGTGGGAGACAGAGCAGGATTCAGCTGGGAGGACACAGGCACAGCTGAACACCAGTGATTCAGCTGAAGCTCCAAATCAAGTTAGGTGAAAGGGGAGCTCATTTCAGCAAGAGCTGTGCCACCTCCCCACCCAGGAGCCCACCCCACAGATGGGTGTCCCCTGCCCAGGCTGCTGCCCAGGGATACGTGGGGCTGTACCCCATGCAGAGGTGTGGGGTACCCAGACTGTACCCCAGCCAGAGGCCACGTGGGGCTGCCAGGGGGGAATGGCCCTGGGCCACCTCATCCAGTGCCATTTCTGGAGTGCTCCTCAGAAGTATCAGTTCTGGCCATCCCTGCCCATTTGGTTTCAAACTGTGAGGCACAAAGCTGCATTTCCTATTACCAGCCCCGGTATCCCTGCTCTGCCCGCTCTGTGTTTGCAGCTCCCTGACTTCATCCCCCTGCCCAGGACACGGCTGCCAGCTCCAAATCCCAGACACCCAGCCACAGTCAGGAATGGGCTCCTGGAGCCCATCACATGCAGCGTGATCCACTCAGGCTGGAGCTGCCCATGCCGGCCCTGCCAGGGCTGGCTCTCCACGAGGAAATCATCAGCCTGTCAGCAGCAATTACAGGAACGGACCCTGGCTCTTGGTGAGTAACTGAGCACGGGCTGGGACTGAGTCCCTGCACAAGCTCCAGTCCTGTCTCATTTACAGGGCACAAGGGTGGAAGTTCAGACTGCTGGGCTCAGAGGTGGGACAGGGACAGGCCTGGCACAGTGCAGACTTCTGAGAAATTAAAACAATTCCCAAGTGAGAAGAATGTTCCATGATTTTTTCACTTCTTTGGACACTTGAGAAAAGCATAAGAGATGAGGCTGGCTGATGTGAGGATAAAACAGGAATCTTCCCTGGGATGAGGGATGGGTTAAATGCTCTGTGCTCTCCAACCTACAGCTCTTGCAAAATCCAGATGCACCAGCTGCCACACAGAATATAGAGAATTTGGGAAAAGCTGCCAAGTGCCTTGTCTGTTAAGTGCCTACAACACTCACATCCATGTTACAAATGATGGGATAATAACTTAAGATTTTTTGCTTATGGATTTTTTTTGTTTGTTTAGCTTTGGTTTTTTATAAAGCGATTAGAGCTGGAGGAATGTGTTAGCCCAGTCCCTGGGCAAAAATCCGTTTTAGTTCTGGGAGCAGCAAGGATGCAGCAAAGGACTGAATGTTAAATCCAAGTCTGAACATTGTGGTTTGGGAAAAGGCAATAAACCCCCCCGGCATTAGGCTGATGTGCAGTTCCTGAGTACAGTCTTGGCCTGCCTTATTCCATCCCTTAAACACTTTATTACCTTATACACTTTGAGAAACAAAACAACTTTTTAATTCCTTTGCCTGTAGAGTGTGAAAGCAACTTCTTCCTAAATGCAGCGAGATCCCAAGTGGAGCCAGGAAGCCACTTGAGTTGTGCACCACAAACACTTCCACGATGTGAATTAATAAGTCTCTCTGAGGATTGGGAAGTGTGCCACATGCAGCATTTCTGAGTCCACAGCCCTTTTATCTAAGTTGTTTTTTTCCTTTATCCTTGTCTCCCTCCATGACAGTTTGGAGATTTTTGGCATCCAAACTGCAGCCAGGCTTGTCAAGCTAAACATCAGCCGAGCCTTTATATGTACGTGAGAAATGAGAATAGAGACAAAAATAGTTATTAACTCTACTTTTAGAATACTGAACAAGCACAATGGCTGTGTGCCAGTAAAGGCAGGGTTTGGAGCAGTTCTGATCCACATCTGTTTAGCAGTGTCCAGCACTGCTGGCTCCAGGGAGCAGCTCCTGGGGCTGGATGGGAGATTTCCCCTCTCTGCACGGTTCTGTCACCCCGATGGTGCCGTGTTGGGGCAGTGACCACATCAGCGGGCAGCAAGGGGCAAGTTCTAAGTAGAAGACTTGGTGCTGCTGCCCTGTCTGCACCCTGGGAGGAGAGGAGGCTGCTCCTGGAGCACATCAGTAGGTTTGGCTCCTGCTGGGAGTGCTCCAGGCGCTGGGATGGCTCCGTGGTGCAGATCCAAGCATGGTATGTGGGGACAGTGGGGAGAGTCACCTCCCAATCCACCTTGTGACACTGGCATGGCTCTCAGAGGGCCGGAGTGCCTGCAGGGTCTCTGTTTCCAGCACAGTGATGTTCCTTCCCTCAATCACATCCACACAAACTGTTTCTCGGAGACCATCCCAGCTTGCTGCAAACACTAAAACAAGTTTGGAAACACTGGGAACACTGGACTCCATTACAAAGAGGCGATCCACGCCAAGGCGGAGAGAACAGGAATGTGACCCAGCGGAACAGCCTTGGCTTGCAAATGGCTCATGGACAAAGCTTGCTCTCTCTCCCTTGCTTCTCACTATTGCCAAGCAGTGCCTCACTCCCTTTATTCTGGCAAGTGGCTTAGGTAAAATGTACAAGAATTTATCTCCATGGATAGAATTTTAGAGGAGAAAATGGAAAACAGTGCTGGGTGACCAGCTAGAGTTCAGCAAGGTGCTGGAGCAAAGTCCTGCAAGGCTATTATGGATGGCAGAACACCCAGCCCAGGACTGTAGGATGCTGCAATACCTGTGCCACACTTTGAAGGAATTTTAATTATAAGTAGGAATAATAGGCATGGCCCAGATCCTCACTCCCTGCCTGGTGTCTTCCCCACACTTTGAAAAAAAGCCACTAAAATCAGAGATGTTCAGCTCCTCATTACAAGACTGCTAAAAACTCCAGCTCCTTTAGTAATTACTATAAAATACTTTCAGGCAGTTTTTAAAGGCATTAGTGAGATAAAATGAAGAAAAGAAATACTACTGTTAAAGGTATGTTAACCATTCGCCTTATCATCCAGCCACTTTATTTTAATGAGGTTTGTTTTACTTCTGGTATTTACTTTGTCACACAGTGCAAGTCTCTGAGTATTTCTGGGTGAGATAAATGACTTTGGAGCAGGTGGGGCTGGCAGTGCTGTGGGCTGGTGGATGCCAGCCAGGCTGGGCATGCTGGAAATGCAGTTGTCACTCATGCCCTGTGTCACAGTGGGCAAGCAAAGGCTCTGCTTCCATCCCAGCACAGCTCGGAGGGCTGCAGATCAGAGTGTTCGGAGAAAGCCTCACGCCGATCCCGCGAGTGGGAACGCAGCTACAGGAGCTTTAGATATGGTGATATTAAATATGCAACAATCATTCCCCAACATCAGAGTAATAAACATCACTGCTCCATCTGATCTGGAATCAGCAAGCATGCTTCTCACATTCACAGGGAGAGACAAAATGCTAAATTATTTATGCTTTGACTATGAACAAATATAGAGAAATAAGTGAGTTTGGTACAATGCAGCAGAGCAGATTCAGGGCAGGTTATTGTACATCCTTCAATCAAAACAGACTCTCTCATTACTCTAAACAATTGTTTCTCCTCCAAAAAAAGTGGGTTAAGGAAGTCTAAGGGATAAGCTGAATAATTTTGGATAAGTTTTTTTAGATCTGACTACCCAGGTACAACCATCGCCCCTCTCAATCCCTGAGTGTTAATTGGGATACAGCACCAGCCACAGCAATTCCACAGGAACGCAGGGGCTGACTGACTTCCCAGGACATGGGTTTTCATTGTACCTGCTCAGGTCTCTCTCTGTTTTATTCAACCCTGCCCTGCCCAAACAGAAGGTTGAAAACACCAGCATGTTAATGAACCCATTTATGATCATTAGAGCTATTAACCAAGGAGGGCTGTGAAGTTTTGGGGCTGTTGTGCAAACCTGGGGAGCTCAGAACCCACCACGGTCTCTCCCTCATTCCCAGCCCCTCACTCCCTCTGCGGGAAGCAGAGGAGTTCTCTGAATCTGGAGTGAATGGCTGTGCTGAGCCTCAGCCCTGCCACAGACAGATTTTAAATGTCCCAGGAAGCTCTGTAATTAAATGAATGAAAGGAGGATACTCCAGAGTGGCACAGACACCTTCCTATTTTCCATATAAATGCAGGATCACTATTACACCTTCCACTGCCCTGAGACCTGCGGCCAGAATTAGCTGATGTTTGCCATGCCCCACTGACATTTCAAGCTTGGCAGGAATAAAAATCCACAGAGAAAGTGGTGCAACTGCAGAAGGAATGACAAGAATTCTGGGACAGGAATGCCCTCAGAGCCTGATTTTCAGCAGCCACATCAAGCCCTCTGCTACCCACATGTGTGTGCATGTGATAGGGAAGGGGATGAGATGGGAAAGAGGGGATGAGAGCTGTCCTTCAATTTCTCAACAGTTTCTTAACATAAATCCTTCATTCTGAGCATAAGTACTAAATCAGGCTCAAGGAAGGAAAAACTTAATTAATCAGAGGTAGCCAAGTTCAAAGTGCGCCTGGGGTCGGCTTTATTACTCTCCTTCACTTTGGAGGTACAGGGTTTATGGATAATCCCTGTCTGCTGCAGAATGACAACTATGTGGTGCTGAGTATTATTTCCTGGCAGTAACTAAATTTGAAGGTCTCCTTTCCTTCCACTCATCTTTTTAAAGTTTAATATTGTCACTGAAATATAACCAAGGGCCATATATAGCACAAGGGTTTAAAATACCATGCCCAGCCTGGTGACACCTGGTTCCAGCTCCACTCGTACCTTGCAGACTCCCCTCACCAAGGCTTTTGATCCCATGAAACTGGGAATTCCCGGACATGAGCAAGGGCTGCGTGGTGCCCTGAGGTAACAGGCCAAGCAAGCCCTCTATCTGCTTACTGAGTACCTCCACATCCATAACTCTGCTGCTTCAATCCAGGGAACTGTATCATCATAAAAACCACTTGATTATCTCCATAACAAACACTTCATTTTCTCCATGGATAGAATCACTCAGGAATTTAACCAATACCAAAAGCCATCCATTACCTGATTAAACACCAGCAGTGATAACACCATCAAAAGCAGAATCAGGTGTTTGTGGAGCACCCCCTTAGCAGAACCAGTCTGCAGAGCTGCCCACACGCTCTGCACCAGCCCACGGACTGAGAGATCTGATCCCTTCCACTGAGCTGCCTCGTGTTCCCTGCCCACAGTGCTGGCAGCGAGCAGCCAGACATTTCCCTTGGGTATGGAACAGCCCCAGTTCCTGTGTTTGGAGCAGGGGCACAGGGGTTCTGCACCCAGCAGCCCATTCCCCCATCAGGGAAGGAGGATGCTTGCACAGCACACTCAGAACTGGTTTTTTCCTTATTCCCAATCAGCTGGCAGCAGGCTGTGGGAGTTACTTCTTCAGGCCTGCATATGTTTGGTTATGGATCATCCATTCAGATTTGCAGTGTTTTGTCCAGGCTGAATGCTGGTGCAGCAGCCAGGCTGGGAATGCCCATGGGATTGAGCCAAGTCTCAGTTCAAGAGGAGTGCAGGGATGTCACTTGCTGGGTCACACCCAGCTCGATGCTGGAGTGTTGTGACACTCACCTGGTCCAGTCTGCAGGGAAGGGCTCAGCGACACAAGGACTGTACCCACTCCAGAGTGAGTATGAGAGGCACAAGAGCTGTTCAAGCTGCAGGGCAGCATGGGGGGAACAAGAGGCTCAAACTGGCTATGAATAAATTCAAACTTGGAAATCAGGAGAGAGCTTTTAACCACAAGAGAAGTGAAATCCAAGATTAGCTTTTCAGAAGGAGGGAGAACAGGGAACAAAACCTCAGTGATGTCAAGATGGAGAAAATATAGTTATGAAGGATATTCAAAAACATGGTCATTGGGAACAGAACAGGTCTGGATGTGCTGAACAAAAGGATCCCTTCTGGTCACATGGAAAATGTCCTGGCTGCCCTAAGAGTCTAAAGACTTCTTTGGCATGTGGAGATGCACAGCCAGTTCTTGGATACCCTTCCCAAGGTCTGGTGAGGGCAGAGGTGCCCAACCCAGCTGCTCCCAACTCCCACAGCAGCCCCCGCATGGGGCACGCACCAGGATGTTCCGGGGGGCTGCAGTCATTCCCTCTGAGGCTCCATCAGCTCCCGCCTGTCCCACAAAAAGAATGTTCATACTGGACAGAGAGCCCCATTCCCATCAGCCCCACCAGGAACAGTGGGATGGAGGGAGCTGGCTGGGCCCTGGCCAGGACTGGGCAGGTGCAGGAGCTCCCCAAGGGCTCCCTCAGTGCCCTGAGGTGGGATCTGTGCCAGAGATCAGCAACTTCCAGGGAAGCATTTGTTGGGCTTGGGATGGGGAGTTCTACCCCATGCCTAAGTAGTAAAGCCAGCATTTAGTTCCTTCATCTCCACACGAAGTATCTCATTTCAATTTAATTTCACAGTTGTAATGGATTTTTCAAAAATATTCAAGAACATATTTACTTTCCAACATCTTATTTCCTTTCACATTTGAAAAAACTTTCTATCTAATCCCTCAAGTCATCCTACAGTCTGAATAATTTCAGGTTTTTAATCAATAGCTGTCAGACTTGTCAAATTACTTTAGGGACCACAAAGCAATTTTTAAACATTCATAAACCCTCGTAGAACAGTTAAGTGCACTGAATTTTAAAAGAAAGAGGAACTGAATAACACTGATCAAATAGGATTATATTCTGGCAAATTATAAATTAGTTTTTTTATGAATCTTCTCACAGCTACTTATCTAGTGTCAGGCTTCTTCTGCTGCAGGAAGAAGTGACTGTTCACCTCTAGAGAAAGAAGCCTTTTCTCTCCTGCCTCCAAGCCTCCTTAGCAGGAGCAGGGTGCAACGCCTTTTTTGTTGTCCTTTTTAAAAGCAACATCATTACCCAGCCAGCTACCCCAGGGTTCTCTCATCATCCTGCTGCCTGGGCCAGAGATGGCCAAGCTGCAGCTCTGAAGCTCTGCAAACGCATCTTGGCTCCTGGCATCCTTCCCAACGCAGTCTTTGCTTCCCAGTGTGCTTCTGGCATGTGCATCTGTCTGACATGTCAGTCTAGAAATGAAGGTCGCCAAAAGTTCTCAATTTATAGGACATCTGTACCAAACCACAGCTTGAACCTTTTATGGGGCTGATTTTCCATACTGCATTAAGTCAAACTCTGAGGTGACTGTGGGAGCCTGTGCTGCTGTTGCCTGTTCTGTGCTTGTTCTGGGAGGAGAGATCAGGAACATCTGAAGAAGTCAAACATGTTTCTCCAGAAATGACTACACACCACAGTCCCACGTCACCATCGCAGCGGCCTTCTTAAATTTGAGGGATGTGGCCTGAATGGGGAGGAAAAAAGGGAGCTTCATAGCTACACTGAGAATGCTGGAAGTCTTCCAGGAAAAAGTACAGCTCAGATCAAAGAGGAGCTGAAGGATGGTGAGAAGAAAGGAACGTTTGGTGAGAAGAAAGGAACGCTTGGCTGCCCACGTTTGGCTGGCCACATGCAAACGAACAAGCCTGAACCCTCTGTCCTCCTCCTTCCAGCCGAAGTGACTCCTCTGCTGCCTCAGAACCGCCTCAGACACACCTGCCCTGCTCCTGTCCCCGTGGGAGGCTGTGTCCCTCTGTGGCAGCAGCCCTGTTTTAGTGGGACGAGCTGGGCACCAGCTCAGAGCCCGGGAGTCCAGTCTGTGGCACTGGATCCACCACGACACCAGGGACATTCCCGTCCCTTGGCTGCTGAACACAGGATGGGGCAGGATGGTGTTTTCCTGGGGAATAGCTGTCGACAGGAGGGATCACTGCTCAGGCAGGGCTGTGGGAGCAGGACACAGGCAGGACATGGGGGAGGCCAAGGTGCTGGGGACTCGCACGCTCTGCTGCTGCTTCTCGTCCAGTACAGAGAGAGCTCAGAACCGGGGCCCAGGGCTCCAAAGCCCCGCTCTGGAATGCTTTACCTCATCCTGTGCCTTGTTTCAGCACTGTCTGTCTCTCTGCCCTTTCCCAGTGCTCCTCACGCACAGACTTGTGGCTGGTCAGCACTGTCAGCCCTGCTCCCACTCCCCTGCAGTCTAGTGAGCATTAAATACACACCCAGCTCCCTGCATCTGCTGCAGATGCCCTTTGCCAGAGATGTGCAATTTTCTCTGCAAAGCCCCTAAATACCAAACAATGGCTGCTTTTAACCTCCACACTGGTTTCTGGTTTCCAGAAGAACTCTTGCTGTTGCCATCTCCATCAGCTCAGCACTGACAGCAACACAGGAGCCCTGTCCTTCCGTGGTGCTGCTGCAGCCGCCCGCCTGCAGCTGCTGCCGCCTGCCCAGGCACAACTGCCTCAGAGCTGGATATCAGCAGACACAGATTTTTGATATCCAGCTGACCTAGTTTTGACAATGGTTCGATGTCTAAACCATTACTCTGGGAGCTGAACAGGTCCCAGCTTTGGGAAGCCTCATTCCTGGAGCCCAGGTGGCCAACATCTGCCCCAGCTGCTTCCTCAGCCTTCAGCTGGGGCCTGGAGCTCATTAACACCAACAGCTCCGAGGAGCTGGGAAAGGGGACTGGAGGAACTGCTTGTGAGCTCAATTCAGCCACAAATGTGGGATGTCTGACTGATTCACAGTTGCTCTTTTTTGTAGTTCAAGCTGAAGATGCAAAAATTTTTCTCAATGAGAACATCTCGGCAAGTTCTGAGGTTTTTGAGGCTTGCTTTGCTTTTCTTAGCGAGGTGCTTAGTGGGTCTGACAAGCTTGACATCACAGACATCAAAAATGTGTTATTCTCATTCAGTTTTCTCTATATTTAGCTTCTTTCCCTGTAGTTAGTTTGTTTCCCTGTATTTAGCTTACTGCTGTTTGCCCAGTGAAGCACAAAACCAAACACACCTCATTGTTAGCACTGTGCTAACACACAGCAGCTCAGACAAACACATGTGCAATTACAGGTATTGTATGTGTCAGGCCAGAACAATTTGATCTTGAGACCTAAAAAACCAGTAGAGAATGATAAATATAAATAAACAGGAGAAGGACACTGAGCAGATGAGTTCAGCGTAAATGATGGAGCAAACTTTTCCTTTCAGCTGAAATGATTAATTGAATTACACTTGATAAGGATTCAAGCATGTCATCACTTTCCATTAGTAATAATAATAATAATAATAATAATAATAATAATAATAATACCAAAGTACTCTTTGTTGTGAGGTAACCTGACTGGGGATTTGTTAAAGAACATTTAATTACAGGGCTACTTCATTAAATGTAAAAATTAAACTGAAGACAAGAGGCTTTGATTTGTGGAGGAAAAAGTAACAGGGAAAAAGAGGCACTTACAGGATCTAAAAGGAGATAAACACCCTAAAAAAAGCACTGAAGAACAAATTCTCATGTTCAGAGAGAGAAACCTGCCTGGGACACCCAGGACAAAAAGCTGAGAGAAGCCAACTGAACAAAACCAGAGAAGGGAGAAAAGCTCCAGAAATGGAGTAAGAAAGTTGGAACAATTACTTCAGAAATGAATTTTAAGTTGGCTACAGCGTCCTCACTCTGTTTCACCATCAGCTGGGTGCACTTCCTTTCCCACAGGGCAATCCAGAGGCAGCAGGGAGGGGAGGCAGGAGCTGTTCTTGCCACCACCCTGGTGTCCTGGTTCCCCCACCGCTCCCAGGTCTGCCCTCCTGCACCCTCACTGCAGCTCCTGGAGAGTGTTTGTTTTCCAACAGCTTGTCCTTATCTGTATTTGTGGAAGCATTTCACAAACTCCATCAGTGCCTCAGGGAGCTGTGCCATGGTTTAAATGGACTGGGAGCTGGGAATGACTCAGGAACTGGCTGGAATGGTTCAGATCCTACATGTGGAGTGGTGGGAGCTGATCCAAGGTGGGTGGGAAGAGAAAAATGATCAAACAGAAAAGCTTGGATCTTCTGAATACATTGGGTTTCTCTTAAGCCAGGCTGTATCTTCTCTTTCCAGAACATCCCCCTCACACCTGCCAATGCTTAACTTTTAAAATAGTTGGTGCTGCTTCCAAAATGTGTCTGCAACACTTCCAAAAGAGATAGTTTCCCTAATAAGAAAAATAAAGTCCTTCCTGAAAGAATGCTATCATTAATAACCCCTTACTGTCATGCTGGTCTCCTGTTACCCCTAAAATCCCCAAGAGCCATTCAGTCTGTACCTGCTGGCTCGAGGCGCCTCTTGGAGCCCAGCTGTGGGACTGGGACTAAATGGACTCCCCACCCAGCTGGGCTGCTGCGAGCACTGGTGTTAATAGACAGAAACACCCCCTGCTTTCAGACCCTGAGTGCCTTTCACAGCTGAGTAACTCCAGTCACCAGCCAGGCCACAGCTGTGTCGGGAGAGACGATGGAGAAAACGCCGCGCGCCTCCGGAAAGTTTCATGCTTGTCATCGTCTGTAACAGGATGTTCTGAACAGAGGTCGGCTGCCAATACAGAAAAATTAAGACCCATTTTTAAACTCCACTGAAATGCTCAATGCTGCAGGAAGGTTTCCAGGCAGAAAAGTGGAGGAAATGCCACAAAAAGTGGTAAAATATGTGGACAGTCCTGCCGAGGAGAGCATTCCAGCATGGCATGTGAGAGGTACTGGGACAGGGCTTGGAAGTCCCAGCACCACCTGAGTTATCCTGTATTACACTTCATTCCTCTCACAGAAACAATAAACCTGGTTTAGGAATACAGTTCCACAGAAATACTGGGAGATACACGGGTTTATAATTAGCACCAACTTTAGTGTCTATGTGAGCAAAGAGGTCTCTGAGGTCCTTGGTCAGGGAACAATTCTGTTTGAGGCCCAGATTGATGGTGTGGTACAGCTGTGCAGAGGGGACTCAGGGCTCCAAGAGTTTGGTTCCAAAGCACTTTTAGGGGATCTTCCCACAGCACAGAGGACGCTCACAGGGCTCCTGGTGATCCATGAGGCTGCCAGGACAGGGTAGGGACTGGAGTATCTTTTCTAACCAGCTCCTGGCTAAGCAGGAGGAAGAAGCAGAGATGGAAAATACCCTGAGGTTATAAGATGGTATTTAAAAAAAAAAAAAGTTCAATTGAGAGATTATTCCTGGGATTTGACTTGCTGCCATTCCCATTGGCATTTCTGGGAAGTTTTCTTTTCACAAATAAAATATATTTTAAAGTAAAATGTCTTGCTTATAGGTTTTCTGGTGCAACCCGGTGAAGAACACTGCATAATATCTTTGTAGAAAATAAAGCTCAATTATCTAACAGGCCTTGGATCTGTGCTGCAATTGTAGCAACAGGGTGGGCGCCCCAAGCAACAGGAACTGTGCAAATATAGAAAGTGAACAAAGCCCACAGAGATTCACCATTTCAAACAAAAACTGCTCCAGTCATCCAGTCACTCAGTTCTGCCATCTGTGAAATGGAATATGGTCTGTAGCTGCTGCCTTGAAGAGAGCCTAGAATCAGACAATGCCAGAATGGTTTTGGTTGAAAGGGACCTTAAAGCTCATCCAGTGCCACCCCTGCCATGGGCAGGGACACCTTCCACTATCTCAGGGTGCTCCAAGCCCCATCCAACCTGGCCTTGGACACTGCCAGGGATGGGGCAGCCACAGCTGCTCTGGGCACCCTGTGCCAGGGCCTCCCCACCCTCACAGGGAGAGACTTCTTCTGTGTTTCACTTTGAGCCAATTACTCCTTATCCTGTGACTACTCTTCCCGATAAAGAGTCCCTCTCTGATGTTAGGAGGACTTATACAAGAGTAATTAGAAAATATTATCTCTTTGTGTTAGATGTTACTGTTCCAAGAGCCTTTTCCTGTAAGCTGCTGGGAGGCCCGGCTGGCTTTGTGGCCTTTGGCAAGATTCTTCTCTGTCCTTTCACTCCTGTTGCCAGCCCAGTATCCCAGAACAAGCTCCATCTAACCCGGGATCCTGCCTCCAGCAGGAAGGCAATCTTGTTAACAGAGAGAAAATACAGTTCCTGACCCTTCAAGGCAGGCAGGCAGAGCCCTGAAACTTTTGATTTATTCTTCTTGCTGATGTTGGTTGCTTAGCTACAAATATTCTCAATGCTCATAAAAGCCTCTCTCCATTAGTCCTCACCACAAGGTTTTAAGTCCAGCCACAGTTTATTTTTCTTGAAACCTAGGTGATGAAATTTCATGTTGCTGTTCCATCTGAGACGGAGAATGCCCTGTTCCCTGTCCAGAGCCCGACAACTGCCGTTAGCACGAGCAGGAGCAGAGGAGATGTCACCCTCCAGCACCGAAGATGGGCAACAGAGTTCAGCTCTGATGTAAGAGCACTCTTAAAAAAGGAAACAGGGAAAAAAAAAAGTAAGAGCCAAGCCTGATGAACCAAACTGAGCCTGCAGCTCAACCAGAGCTGCTGGCAGCTCGTCCCGTGGAGCTCGTCCGAGGCAATGCCTTGAAACCTGACGGGTCTGCTCAGCATCTGCTCACAGGGGACGTGCGGAGCCCGAGGCTCCCGGGGTAAACCATCCGTGGGCAAATCAGGCTGGATGGGATCAGCTGGTACAAGTCTGGCACAACAAGGGCAAAACATCCCCAATGCATGACGCCATCCCCCACAGAGCTCCCTCTCCCCAGCCCCTGACGTGTGTCCCTGCGGAGCGTGTGGCTGCCACCAACAGCTCTCCCGGGCTGCTGGAAGGTGGGAGCATTCCTTAACCTGAGTAGCACCAACTCCATCTCCCACCCTGCACTGCCTCTGTGTGAGGGACAGGAAAAGGCCATCAACAGGTGATATGAGTCACTGGGAAATTATGGTCTGGTCTCAGGCAGGGAGAAGTAAAATTACTGTGAAAACAATCACCTCGCGGAGCTGCCCGGCAGAGAACAAAGGAAGCGGGTCCTGGTAGGAACCCAGGGACAATGGTGGCACCAGCTGTGGGGACAGGGCAGGCAAGAGAACTCAAAAGTGGGCTTTTTCCTGCCTGCTGAAATTAGAGAACAATGAGCAAAACCTCTGTGGTAGGAAAGGGAAGCAGCTTAGCAGGAACACACAGCTTTGGCACCCATGTGCTTCTAGTAGACCAGCAGTACCCAGCTCCTCCCAGCCCAAACTGGAATTCTGTGATCCCAAAATTACTGGACAGGAAGGAACAGACAAGCACAGAGAACTGTGAGGGGTGTCACATTCTGATGACTAAAAGCTGGAGCACTTGAACAGTGAAAAGCACCTTTTGGGCTCACAGTGCCTTGTGTTCGGTGAGCAGGTAACAGAGGAACGCGCTGGGAGTCAAGGGTCTCCTTATCAAACTAATTTTTTAACGAGCAACCTTGCACCGACGCCAAGAGAGAGCAGAAAGCTCCCAGTCAGCACTGCACTGCAATCAGCGATTAATTTGTTGCCCGATGCTTTACTTGCTGCCCATGACAGAGCTCATAAATCCTCATTTTTATTGATGACCTGGCTGAGGGGCCACACTGGAAAAGGCTGGCTTGTACTGCAGGTGTCCTGGGCAATCACCTTGCAGGATATGACAAACTGCTTAGAGGCTTTGGTAAAGCCTTTTAATCATTTTATCAGTCTAATTCTTGTTTTTATTGTCTTTGCTGTAAATTTATGGCAGCAGCTCAATTTGCATCCTGCTCTTTCTGGGAAATGGAGTGTGAGACCCTCCCATGGCAGCAGGGCAGAGGCTGTCACCTCTCAGTGCCACAGCACCAGCAAAATTGCTACTAGCAAGGTCCCAGTCAGGCCCAAGGCAAGCGGGGCTGTTCTCCCCTCCCGTTTCTGGGTGCTGGTGTTACCACAGTGGAAGGGATGACATGAAGAAAAACTGCCTGTTTAAAAAAAGACAGACATTTCCTATATGGTGAAGAGGTGGAAGAAGGAACCAGTGCTGGGGGAAGGGAGACTCTATTGGAACAAGTTTTCAGCCATCAATGTCTGCTGGACAAGTCTTTAAAAGTATTAAAGTCTGGGTCTTAACAAGCCTTAAAATCTGGGTCTCCAGCACCTAAAACTGTGTCTGAACTGAAAAGTGCCTTTACATGTTGGTATGCCAGGTGATACAACTCCAAGTTCTTTGAATGTCTCCTCTCAACACAAGTGACAATTGTATCTTATTAAACCTGTCATCAAATTGCAGGTCTCTGAAACAGTGCAAGTCAAAGAGAAGCAAAGCAGGGGGTGTTTCTGTACAATACCCAGCGGAGCTGAGGGAGCCTTTTACATAAGAAAGGTGTTATTTCTGCCACTTTGAGCAGAAGGAAACTCAGGGAATTACTGAGTGCTTTCTCATCCCACTCACTATCTTCCCAGCTTCCCCAGTGCACTCCCTGGGGCCAGAACAGCCTGGCAAGGAGCTGTGACAGAGCATCAGGCATGAGGCTGTGGCTCGGGCTGGGGCAAGTGGAGCTCCACACACAGGGGTCACTGCAGGCAATGGAGATGTCTCCTGAGGAACTGGGGCTCCCCTTTGTCTCCAGCTCTGCCCTTCCACCCGCTCTGCCTGCATCTCCCTGTGCCAATATTGGCACTAACAAGGCCACAGGAGGCAGCTCAGCCTCACCAGTCTCTCTTATCTTCACAAGCCCCACGGCAGCTCTCTTCTCCCGGGCTCCAGTCCTGCCCAGGGACACTTCCCACTAATTGCTGTGCAGTGGGAAGGAGGATGGTGCCAGGAGGTGCAAACAAACTGGAAGGTCACACGTGCTGCTGGCTGGGCCTCTCCAAAGATCGCCCAGACCCAACCCTGCTTCCTCAGTGCTGCTCAAAAAGACTGAACTCATGGCTGGGAATCAAGAGAAAGCAAGGAGAGTCCTATCAGCTTACCTCTGAGCATTAACACAACCATTAATTACCATTTGCTCATCAAGCTACAGCTTAATGAGAACCAATAGAGATGGGGCCATGACCTTTCCTCCCTCCCTGCACACTCCTTTCCTGGAGTCCTCCAAGCCTGGTCCTGCCTGGGGCAGATGCTCAGTGTCACTGCTGGGACAACTCATCAGCTGTGACCAGCTCACAAATCTGAATGAGGCTTAATGCAAGAATTCCCTGCTTTCATTCTATGTAGGTGTTCCTAGTTGTAGGTATCACAGAATCCCAGAATGGTTTGGGTTGGAAGGGACCTTAAAGTTCATGTGGTTCCAACCCCCTGCCACGGGCAGGGAACCTTCCACTAGACCAGGCTGCTCATATTATTATAAATACGCTTTGTTTTCAAGCTGTGCTGTGATTATTATTTACTGCATTTATTGGCCAGTGCATGGCTATGAGGGCTAAGAGGGGTTCTGCTGCAGTTTAAGGTATTGCAAGTGATACTGGCCACCCTGCAACTTTTGGAAAAAAGGAGATGGGAGGGAAGAAAATTGTCTGAAGCCTAATGAGGACACAAGCACTCGCCAGATTTTAATTTGAAATACTTTCTTTCTTTTCAACCATATCCTTTTCTGCTGGGCTCTGCAAAGAGCAGAGCTGGACAATCGTACGGGAAGCTGGGAGAGACTAACAATAGAGGAGGAGTGGAGAGGGGAATGGAACCTCCCTGGCTCCTTGTGCTCAGAATGAAACAGATAAAGAAACAAATTGCATAAAGGATGACTAACAAAGACAGCTTTAAAAATCATTTCAGGGTTAATCTTCTCAGGTTCACAGCAGGGACAGCAGGAAAGGACATTCAGTTTCACACATTACGTAAGTTTTAGTCCATCTCCCTTTCAAGTTCTCCGACTGCTCCTACCACGTATCCAGACACCCACATCCCCGGGACTGCCTGCAAACACCCCGACCGCCAGGCACGGCCACTTCTTTCTTTACAATCACACAGATCTTTTACAACGGCTTTGAAAAATCTGGGAATTCTGCCTGGCCCCTCCGCACGCTCTGCTCCCCGTGGATGTGAGGGAATTGCTTGCTTGTGATCTGTGCTCCCAATCCACCGGATCCCTTCTGCAAGAGCATCAGGGCCCAGAGCAAACACCTCTCCAGCAAACCATGTCACCATTTGATTCCTGCATCCTCCTCTCTTCCCACCAGTGCCAGAGGGAGCGCCGGACGCTGCGTTCCTTGGCGGCTGATGGAATACAGAGCTTGGCTCCAGGCGCAGCTGCCCCGACCCCCACAGGCTGATTCCACAGGAAACAGCACAAACATCTGCACCACCGAACTGCCGGACAGACCTCGGCAGAGCTCTGCTCCAGCAATCCAACCGCTGGAAATCCGGCACACTGCAAGCTGCCGTAGCCCTAGCAGTCCCCATTAGCTGAAACAACGTGCTGGAAAATCAGTTTTCTCCATATCTGCTCCCTGTCCCTTTTGAAAATGCAGTATATCAATTCAAAAGATTGTAAAGGTCCAGCTTTTCCAATCTGGATCGTCTACTTCCAGAGGAAGCTCATAAAGGTGCAGGGAATACTTTGTCATTGCAGTGCCATTGCACTTTGGCAGATCCTGGTGAACCACCGAAGAGAAAGGTAAGTGGAAAACTACCAGGCACTTACCCAAGCCTCCACGGGACAGAGAAATAAGATCAGGACAGAAAAATAAGATCAGGACAGAAAAGCAATGCTGAAGTCCCCGGGAAAGTCAGCTGCTCCGGGAGCAGGGCGAGTCCATCCCCCCGGCTGCCCTCCCTCGGCCGGCTCTGCCCGCTTTGGATTCAGCTGCTCTGGAACCGCTCGCAGACTCCCGGACTGCGAGACTTCCTCTGCAGCTGATAGTGGGGTTATGAAAGTAAACTGACTATTGCCCTTTGTGGGGGAGGAGGGGGCTGGGAAGCTCAGCCCCTTCCCTTCCTTTGTAATTCAAGCCCTTCCTCGAGGCTCAGTGTTTTGGAGGAGAGGCATCTGCTCCCAGCCCCTTCCCTGCTGCCGAGGAGCTCACACCGGTCCTGGCGGCGAGCCAGGCTTGCAAACTGCACTCGGAGTTTACATGACAAAGCAGCTCATTCCTAATTAAACTTCATCCAGCATTTTTCTGTCTCATACATAATTAGTGCAGAACAACAAACCTAGAGGTAAGAAGGGAGAGTTCGAGCACGGGCTGCTCTGTCTGCACCTCTGATTCATGTTAAGATTTCCTCTTTATTTATGCAGTAACTATCTCGCATCACTTCCAAAACATTCCGTATCCACCATCCCTGCTGGGGACACTCGGCCGAAGGTTGGGCAGTGCTGGGAGGATGGATGGGAGGAGGGATGGGAGGAGGGATGAGAGGAGGGATGGGAAAAGGGATGGGAGCAAGGATGGGAGAAGGGATGCTGGTTGTGCCAGAGGAGTGCACATTCCCGAACCCTCCCGGAGACACGGCGCTGCTCCCAAAGCCTGTCAGTGCAGTGTCAACATCTTTCCATAGGCAGCTGCATCAGGATCGGGCAGCTCTGCTCTTTATTACTTCCTGAAGGCAGTTAATCTTTAAAGCTCAAACTATAACTGCTGTCAGCTTAGCTCGCAGCCTCCTTCTATTGGTATTTACAAGTCACATTTTAAATTGCGAAGAAGTCCAGGCATACGGGAGTTTGTCCACAAACCAGACAGACAGGAATTAAAGCACATTTTCCTCAAATCTGCTTGAAATCTAAACTTTTATTATTAGGCATCTCCAGCGCGATAATAAACTCTAGTCCCTGACAGGAACATATGGATCTCGTCTCCACTGTATTCCAATATTACAATAATCCACAGTGACCTAGTAAACAGGCTCAATCCAAAAGATTTTACTTCAGCTAGTCAATGAGAAAGTTCTGGGGTGTGACAGAAATAAAAGGAAAAAAACCCTGAAAATTTTGTTTAATTTCCCACAACCCCTTATGACTCCCCCTCTCCTGACACACATCCTCCCCGAGGCAGAGGCTCTCACTCATTTCTGATGGCAAATGTTTAGATCTGCTGCTCTGGTGATGGCCACAAACAGTGGGGGATGGCCAGATTATCCATCTCAGCTGTTTGCACCATTCCCTGAGTGAACAAGAAAGGGAACCCAGAGCATCTGCCATGAGCCAGTGCTCCAGGAGAGCCCTGAGCAAGGACTTGCTGCTCCTCAGGACACATTTTTATTGACAGAAGCAAGTGGAAGGGTGGAATTCCAAAGGCGTTCTGTTCTCTCCTGCGTTTCTGCTCAGGGCCCAACCTTATGCCAACAGCTCACCAGAGACTTGTGAACAATCCCAATAATGTACTTCACTATTGCCCCAAAGCAAACACCATCCCGCTAATCTCCCCGGGGCCATTTGCTCAGCTGGCTCGCGGGACACGCGGGCACGCGCTGCCTTCGCTCTGAACCACTTTGTACCTGAACTCAGGTGTTCAGGAAACCCTGCTGCATCCACACCTGAGAGGCAAGAACAGAACAGGTTTGCAATCCCTCTGATGAAATGTGTTTGGTGTCTTCAGGCCAGATGCCAACCTAAGTCCAGTGGTGGTGTTCCCTCTGACTTAGCAGGAGCAGGATCTGACCCCAAAGCATCTGTGATGGGATAACTGCAAGCTTCCCATTTCCTGGGATCGCCTCCTTGCTCACACCAAGGGTGGATTGCCTCTACTGTCAGCCTGGCACTCAGGGCTCACCTTAACTCTTGGCCTTAGGGCACCACTGGTAGGTAAATACTAAATGGCACAATAAAAACATGGACAGTGTAAGGTAAGACTGGTAAAAGAGTTCAGCTAAACAAACAAACAAAAAACCCCCAAATATGTGTTTGTATTGTTCTAAGACACAAGGAGCTTGTTTTTCTTCTAATTACACTGGTTCAAAGTAATTATTCTCATTTATCCTCCATGTACATGAGCATATCAAAATAGGAACTGACCCAGCATCAAATATTCCCTGTTTTAGGAATTATTCCAGCTGCTCATAACACGGAAGGTCCACAAGAGCCTGGGAGAATGTATCCACACGCAGGCTTATCTCTTCATTTCAGACCATTCATCATTCCTTGCCTGGAAGCAACAGTTAATTTACAATAACTCAATGTCAAGATGGCAGTTTAAATCCTCTTGAGGATTGCCTCAGGAGAAGATTTTGTCCCAGTTCTTCTGCAGCTACTGTAGAGTCAGCCTCTTTTGAAGTCACTCAGCTTTAGAACGTGATAGAAATAAAGAGTGAAGATCTGTTGGTGCCCATCCCAACCCAAGGAAGGATCAGCTCTCCAGAGCCTTCTCTTGGGATTTCAATAGGGACAGAAATTAGAGTCAGAACGTTTTGGGTTGGAAGGGACCTTAAAGATCATCCATCTCCATCCCCCCTGCCATGGGCAGGGACACCTCCCACTAGACAGAAAGGAAGAATATGGTCAGCCAGAAAATCCTGCATGGCATGGAGATGATTTCCTAGGGTGTCTCATTTTCTCTGGACATAGATTTAAACAACTCTTGTACAAAGTAGGAGATACTTCCAGCTTAGAGTGGAGGACAAGGACCAGAGCCAACACCAACAGACTGGACCTTTCTGAAAAGGCCACATCACAACCAGATCTGTTCCCCAAACCTCCCAAACAGCAATCCCAACAAAATCCCTGGGAAGAACCCTCAGAGCAGAGCAGAGTTTCCACACCCCCTTCTCCCCTTTTCTGTCTCTTACATTTACTTGGATTCAGCTTTATCTCTTCATTTTAAGGACTCTCTCACCACATTTTACTGGCGTTGATGGCCCTTTTACCAAGGACAATCTGCATCGAACATTTTGGAAAGCAATGATTTAAGAAGCTGCAGGTAGCACGGCAGAGTGGCTGACGAGCCATCTCTGGAAATCAGAAGGTGTCTAAAGAGGGTGTTTACAAGCAGAACGCTGCTAAAAGTCTGCCTTGGTTGCAGATAACAAGGCTGAGACAATGACAGATTTCCTTCCCCTGGCAGCCAAGAGCAGCTCCCCGTGATTGCCTTGCCGTGTTTATCCAGGATGCTGGGAGAGAGCAGGCACCAAATATGCAATTAATTGGCAGTTTGCAAGAGCATATTGCCTAAAGATAAACAGAGTGGGTGATCGTGTCGTATGGAAAATGGCTGAGTGCTGCAGATGTAGCGCTGACCCAGTTTAAAAAAAAAGAAGGTTTTTTTGTTCTCTTGGAAAATAAATGTATTGAAATGAATACTTTTTTCTTTTTCATGGTCCCTCTGGCTGTTGAATATTTTGTGTACGTAAGCCATTCTAGGTTCTTTCTTAATCTGGAAGTACATAGTAAATTATGAATTAGCTGAGAAGTTTTCCTGCTGACATCAGAGGAGCAGGGGGCACATTGTGACACGGTGTTAATGGCCTTTACTCTTCACAGAGGGTGTTTTGCAAGCAGGAGAAGGCACAACTGCTGGATTTAACTGGGACTCAGGTGACATGGAAAGGAACAAAACTGCTCAGGATGGGGGATGTGGAGATCAGGTCTAGAGGGAGGAATGGTTTTTCACAGAATCACGGAATCACAGAATGGTTTGGGGTGGAAGGGACACCTTCCACTATTTCAGGTTGCTCCGAGCCCTGTCCAACCTGGCCTTGAACACTTCCAAGGATGGGGCAGCCACAGTTTCAGGGAGGAACTGGACCAGGATCAGGGGCTTGGCAAATGGAGAGTGCTGTGAGTGGGAGGAACATGCTCCAGTTGCCAAATACAGATATTGTCAGACAAAAAGGCACTAAGATGACATGAAACCCAGAGTCAGGGAAGGAAAAGAATGATACAGGAAAGGACTGAATGCCCCTATTCTGAGGGGCTCAGAATAGGATACACACTGTGGAAAATACGCTGAGGCTGGAAAGGGAAGGGGAAAAGCAACCTGAATGTGATGCTGGTTAAGCTGGGAAGCTGGAGAGACATAAGAAGGGATATCTGTGACATGATCAGGGCAGCAGCACAAACCTGTGGATCAAGTGCGAGGCACAAATGCTAAAGAGATGAGCTCTCACTTTCAGGAGACAGAATTCATTAGTAGGAAAGTCCTCGATGTAGAATTTCAGACTTAATGTTCTGCAGCTCCCGTGCACAGCAATAGCAGGACACGAAAATCAGTGCCCTCACAGGACAAAAGGACACTCTCCCCTCTCATTTTTTATATTCAGTGCTATAAAACTCAAGTCCAAAGCATGTGACAGATCTCTCACTTCATTTTACTGCTACCACACTGACCTTTCCAGCACTGATCAGATCCAACAGGAAAACAAGTCACAACCTGGCAACCTCTTTGCAGGGACAATGCACCGAGATCGTATCTGGCCTGACCAACGTGACACACCAAAAATGCCTTTACAGGAATTCCTGATCCCATGGAGAGATTGTTACAGAAGGCTCTGACTTGTTGTTTTGCTGGATCCTCTCCCTGTGCCCTCGGCCCAGGCTGTGAATGGAGTGGACAGGGTACACTGCACACTCCACAGGTGAAGATGCTCCTTCTTCTACACCGAGGTGATTCCAGGTGAATTCTTCATGCAGGACTCAGTCCAGATTTCCTTTGAATTCCCCCAAAGGCCAGGCCTCAAGGAGGAATTGGAACACCAACACAGCAGCTTGGTGTTTCAGAAGCATAGCAAAAATTCAGCAGCTTTTAAAAAAATCTTTTTCTTTTAGATCAAAGTTTCTGTATTTGGGTACCTAAAATTAGCTAGCAAAATAAGTGACATTTTATTCAGAGATGCAAAATTTCCATTGATTTTAATGGATTCAGCATCCCAGAAAACTAGGCCACTTATTTATGTACCTACATAAGCATTTGAATCCCTAACTTGAAGGAGCCAAGTTTGTAAATGATGACCTTATGTTTTAAAAATCATGAGACAACTCTGCATGCATCAGTCTGTTATTCCCTTTATTTCTGTCAGCAAGGCTCATTCAGAGGTAGATTTAAGCTGTAAAATGTGCCTTTAAAGTTTCCTGCAATAAGGTCTCCTCTATTTAGCAAAACACTTAGGCACAGCTTAATGTCTTCCCGAAGAGAAGCACATAAGGGAATTGAGGCTAACAGCTTCCTCACCGCCCTCCTTGAGATGAGGAATGAATCTCTGTCTCCCCACAGAAAATTGCTGATCCTGATGGGAATGGCTCAGCAGCCTTGAAGACTCTTTCTGCCTCATCACTTTACCCTAGGAACAGACTAACATTGCACAGTACTTGGGTCTACAACGCACAGCAAGGTAACAACACTGAAAAAACACTCCGCAGGTGTTCCAGGCCAGGCTGGACGGGGCCTGGAGCAGCCTGGGACAGTGGAAGGTGTCCCTGCCCATGGCAGGGGGTGGCACTGGATGGGCTTTAAGGTTCCTTCCAACCCAAAGCATTCTGTGATTCCAGGATTCTGCAGGGACGTGTGTTTTGTGCAGGGCCAGGGTGAAGGGGGGGAAAGGGGCAGCAAGAAGCAGCAAGACCCCAAGCAAGAGGTGTTCCTGGGGAGGGCAGGTGTAAAGCAGTGAGGCACCAACCCTTTGCTGATGCAAACCCTCAACCCCTTCCTTATCTTGTAACTTATCTCTTTTAATCCTGTGCCACTGAATGCCCTTCAGTAAACTGCCATGTGGCTGCTTAAGGAAAGAGCTGTATAATTTACCTCTGATTGTTTCAAACACTTGGCAGGAAACAATAGATAGAAACTGACAGGACTTTCACAGTTAACAATGCAACCTAATGAAGTGAAATACTGCTCAGAGAAATATTGTGACAGGTATCCATGGATTCAAATAAAGGAAAAGACGTGGTGGGGTAGATTGGGCTCTGCAGTCCCTCAGCCCTGACTGTGAAGTCACCAGATCTTCCTTCCCTCTGTCTGCTCTTGTGTCGGGCTGGTTTGGTTACACAGCACTGAATGCAAGTTTGTCAAAGCAGGGAAGTTAAAAAATTTCCCAGAGAGAAGCTAAAATGAGTTGAGCTCCATTCTGCCACATTTCCACATTCCTGCAGCTGTTTCCTGCAGGAGTTCACCACTGGAATGCCACGGACCATGGGAGGGAAGCAACGGGGGAAAGCCCTGGACTTGGAGAGCCACGGAAGCAGGAGTGAGCTGCCAGCAGGAGCATTTGTGTGCAGGTGATCACAGGGACAGCACCACAGGAGCTGGGCTCGGGGGCTCCTGCCCGGCTCCCTCCTGAAGGCACTGGCAGGATATCGAACCTCGGGAGGAAGAGTTACTGCTACTGCAGACAGCCACAGGCACTTTCTATTTGCCTTTATCTTACAAATTGCAGCTCAGAGCCTGAATTATTCAGAGCAGACTCCACTGACAGCTCCTTGGAGCAGGGGGGACAGACACACAGATGGCGGCTGCAGTTTTCCCCTGCGCAGGCGTATCCCGGTTCCCAGGGGCTTTGGCTGGACAATTAGCGCAATTTGTTAAGCAGGCAGGAGGCAGCGAGGTGGAGCACACCGTGCTGGGCAGGCAGACGGGGGGAACCAGCCCCTCTCCTCGTGGTGCCCTCAGAACACAGGATGCTGAGATGAGCTGCAGCCAACCTGCCCTGGCCCGGGACAGACGCCAGGATGTATGGGGCTGGTTATCTGCGGTGTCACCCACCGGCCTGGCTAAAATGACATTAGAGACCCCAAGGAAACCAATGATCAAAAGCACTGTCAGGGAGCTTTTCCCTGTTGTGATCTTCCTGTGGGCAAGGTAAGATTGTCTTGGTGTGCTGTGAGGAGCTTCTGTGCACAGAGCAGGATCAATAACCCGATGATAAATCTATCTGTTTCTATATATACACACTGCTGACTGTGACACAGCCCCGGGTCACCCCTCACAGCAGTGTTTCTGGCTGCTTGGTCACCCTCCATGCTTCCAGCCTCCCTCTGCCTTGGCCACAATGGAGAGAGACATAAGGCTGTAGCTTTCCCAAAAAATCATGGGCAAACAGAGCATCTGGACTTTGAGGCAAGTTAAACACTAGGAACTAATTTGGTTTCCATGGTGAAGGACTGCAAAGTTTCACTTACGCTAGGAAGAATGGGGGGTTTCCATTTTCTGGCCTCAGGTAAAAGTGTAAAGAAAATTACATCTGGCTGGGAGTGGAGACAACTGACTGGGAGAAAACTACAAAAGAAAATGAAGGGGGGAAGTGGTGCAGCTCCAGCAGCACTGCCTGAGTACCACCAGTGTGATGCACCCTGGCCAAATTTTTGTTATTACCTGTCCAACTCTTTTACACAACTCAATAAAGAACACCCTGACCTACAGTGGGAATATGCTCCAGCAGCTCTGAGGAAACAAGCAGGCAAATCCCTGGAAAGGCAGGAGAATGGGAATCATGGGGTGTGGAGCCAGCACAAGCCCCATGCAGGGCTCAGAGCCCACTCTGCCCCCTCTGTCCCAGCCCCTCGGGCCCAACGGGCAGATTCTCTGCATCTGTGGCCACACTCTCCCCTCTGCACACAGGGAGTTTATCTGCTCTGGACAAACCTAGAGAGGAAACATTTTAAAAAGCATCTGGTCTGCTCCCAGCAGTCCCCTCCAGCACCAGGATGCAGCATTCCTCAATACTTTTAAGCTAAAACTGTTCAAGGGAATGTGAGACATGCCAGGCTCTGTATTTCTAACAGGAGCTGACACTGCCAGCACTGGAAATCAGATGGGAAGAAGTCCTCAGACAAGGAGACTGATTAAAAAACATAACTGACACTGGCAAATAGCTTAAAGGATTTAAAACCCCCCAAATTAAATCCATCCTCAACCCAAAAATAAAACATACAGAAAATCTTTACTTTTATACAAGTCAAAGTTAATTTAAAGGCAAGGAAATACTCTAAAGGCCACATGGATTTTTCATGTATCCACACACCTGATAGTCAAGGCCCTGCTTTCAAATTGCACTTGAAATTAATTTACAATTTACTGATGTTTCTGAACTCATTAAACTAGAACTTCACAGGAGAAGGCAAATAGGGGCAACTGGATCAGATCAAATACCATTTTCTCTGTGGCAGGCTCCTGCCTGGAGCACTGAAAAGCTACCAGGAACTCTTTGGAGCAGCTGCCCCTCTGCCCTGCCCCGAGCCCTGGCACCCCAGGCACCAAAGGCTCTGGAGATGTGTCTCCACTGCCAGGCCCAGCCCCCACAGGAGCACTGTCCCACAGGCAGGTGAGGCTTGGGACTGGCACAGCCCAGCCCCATGGGACACCCCCATTGCCCCACAATTCCCTGCATGGCACAAACATTCCCACCAGGAATGGCACTGGTTTTATCTTTCAGCCTACTGTTCTCTCTGGGTTAACCAGAACTTATGTTCCATTCAGAGAAGAAAATCATTCTGCGTGTGAGAAAACACGTAGCAGGCTTGAGTGTCACACTGCTGTTACCACACCCCAGCAAAGATGAAAGAAACAATGATAATAGTAACCAAAAGTTTAAAAAATCTCTATGCATATTTCACTATGACAGAGATTTGCATGTTCATCTCCAAAACTGGGTGAAAAGTCTTAAAATACTGTTTTTTGCTATTTTAACTGTAAACACAGGAAGCTTTTTCTGTCTCTACCTACTCAATGACACCATTTCAAGACTTTTTCTACAGTTGCATTACACAAAAAGGGGAAAAATAGAAGGAAGGAAAGAAACAAAGTCCTGTCTTTTAACTAGTGAAAACGCAGTCAAAGTTATATAATAATTCTATGAAAGTGGGGGATGTTATTAGCATAGGGTGAATCAGAGGAGGTTCTGGAAGAGCTGCACAGGGCAAGTGACCCTGTGCTGTGTCTGGAGCCAAGAACAGTATTCCAGGAGGGAATCTCTCTGAACCAATGTGTTTGAAGGCTGCAAACAACCTGGATGTTCAGTTTGGTGAGTCACAGCTTGTGGCAGCCCATAAAGACTTTTGTGTCTGCTGTGACTATGATTAATCTCTCAGATACAGCCCCAAAATCAAAGTTTCAAAGGCCCTTGGCTGCAGCTGAGCCATGGCAGCACTGCTTGGGTCCCTGGCGAATTAATGCTTCAAACCTGCCCCTCCTGCAGCTGTGCCAAAGCTGCCACTGGCTCCGAGGGACAGGAACGGGCTGCAGAGGGCACGGACAGAGCTGGACTGTGCCAGCAGCTGCCTTGTGTCATCCAGGGGGACTGTCCCTCACTGGGAATACCAGGGGCTGCTCCCTGGGAAGGAGCTCGGCAGCTGCGAGGGATCAGGGGCACTGGAGTTCCCACACTGATTCCCTCTCCAGTACCTCAGCCCAAGCCCAGAGTTTTGCTGCAGCCACCACAACACAACCCACCACTCCTGTGTCCTCTGGATGTCATTCATAAATAATAAATGAAAAGGAAAAAAAAAAAAAAAAAAGAGGGAGAAAAAACCTATCTCCAATGTTTTGGAGCACACTGAGAGGCCAACAGCAGTGGCAGGCACGAAAGGAAAAGTCTAAGGGGCTGGGCTCTGGGGAACAGCAGCTTTGCAGTGTCACAGAGACAGGTTTGCCTGGCACTCGCTCCTGCTTCGCTAATGGGCCTGGTCTCATTGGGACTGAGGGTGGAAGAAATCTGCTTCCCATCAGTTTTCCTGCGCTTGGGCTGTGGGAAGTATTATTTCTTGGAGGATGAGGCAGTTTATTGGCTAGGGACATTTCTAGTGCATTTATTTTGTTGTTGTTGTGAATTTGGATTAGAGGCATCTCCTTCCTCCTGACAGTTGCTGGCAGCATGCTGTAAAAATATGATTAATTAAAGTGTGACTATGAATCCACTCAGAGGCTTAGAGTTTTCCTCCTCTTAAGACTAAATAGAGAAAGGGCCACTTAACCAAGTTCAGACCTTGAAGCAGATTTCAAAGTTCACTCAGTTTAGCTCAGCACAATGAGGGGGTTCAACCTTCAATATTTAAAAGCTACGAGCCCTTGGAGAGAAGAGACTTCTGGTCCAACCCCAAACACAGAAATAAATAAATAAGAGATAAATAACCAAGCCACACTCAGAAAGGACTCCAGCAGCACGGCAGAAATACACTGCCCACCTGGGGGATCCTCCTTAGCCTATGTGACGTTTTTACCTTTGTAGACAGCTCAGCCATGGAACAGACGCAGCCCTGAGGTTTTAGATTAAAACAACACACTCTGGCTCTTGCTCTGCAAGAAGCCACTGGAAATCCTGGAAGACCTTCAAAACTGAGCAGCATAGTACTTGAAAAAGAGACACAGCTTGACTAAATTGAAAAATCCGAATTTCCTAACGTGGACTTAAAAGGTGCCACTGAATCATTAATGACTGCAAGATAGAGCTGGCTCAATCTGAGCAGGGCTCAAGGTCTTCTTTTGAAGAAGTCAAACTTTAAAAAAAATAAAATAAGAAAAATGTCTGCTACATTCCAAGGTCACAGAGGGTTCCATGAAACTCTGTATCTCTCCCAACTCCGACTTCCTAAATGACAGTCACTTTTGAATCCGGAGCACTCACTTCAACCGAGCATAATTAGCTGGGGAAGGAAAACACATCAGCCTAAAAGACTCTTTCTCTAACAAGAGGTTGTGAGGGGCAATGCGCTGCAGATACAGATGGAAAATGGGGCTATTTATTTATTTCAAGAGCACAGAATTCCTATTCATTAAATGTTACTTTTAAGCTGTTTGGTATTCAGAGTTTTCTGACTGACAGACCGCTCGGAGGGCCGGATCGAGAGTGGGAAGCATGGTTTTGTTGCTTACAGGTATCCTTGGGGTCATTCCCAGCCCACTTTTCCAAGCTCTCACGCTAATTTCCCACCACCAGTACTATCTTCAACCCCCACAGTCAGTTCCTCGGCATCGCTAATTCTGTTTTAGACAAGAACCCAGGCTACAGTGAAGCACCTAAACAGATGAGCTGTTAGGCAAAGCGGTCAATTTAGATGGTGTAAGACCAAAAATGTAAATTTGAAATTAAACATTTAAAGTTTGGGTGAGGGCAAAAAAAATATATAAAGTCTTCGAAAGATTAGCCATTATCAGAGATTATAAATCTGCATGCTAATTTATGGGATTGCTATTGATACTTTCTTTCTAATTCAGTTTTTAGCCCTTTTCTTGCATGCAGATAAATTCTAGTTAAGAACATTGTGATGTGCAGAAGGCTTAATGCAACAGAAACCCCCAAATATGCAATTTAAGGATCTCAGGTTCATTAGTAGTCCTAGGAGCAGCTCTCTTAACAGTTTATTTCACAGAGCTGAGTCCATCTGAGACACTGGGTGCAGCAGAATCGTCTTCCCACAGACGCCCTTTGGAATGTCCGTGCCAGGCTCCTGTGGGGATGGAGCTCCTTTCAAGGGCATTCTTCACCCTCAGTCCATTTACTGAACAGGTAGAAACTGCAGAATCCTGGAAAGGTCTGTTTCCCAGAGATCCCAGCATGATCTGTCCTCTCTGCAGGCATTTTAATAAGAAAATGAAATGAATACCCAAACACTCTGCCTCTCATCAACCATCGATTCACCTACTGGCAGTTTCAGTAATAAATTAGATCAATGTAATTATTGTGTGTGCACACAGATGTCAAATCACAATCACTATGATCAGATCAGCTGGGTGTTTCCTAGAAAAACAGTATTTATCCATATTTGGTAGAGGAGAGAATGTGCATCTGCCCATCCAAACTCAAAAGAGACAAGTTTCCCAATGAGGTTTTGACACTGTGTTTCATGGACTAAACCCTGAAAATAACAGATTTTACTCTGGGAAACGAATGCATTATTTTTCTAGTTCTGTGCTCTATCCAACCACTTCCTCTTCAACAGATCCAACTATGGGAAAGGCCAAAAATTCCCCAAACTTTGTAGCTTTCAACTCATTGGAACAAGTCAGTATTTCGTGGGTACAACGCCCACCTCTGGTAGTCAAAGGCAGCAGCTGAGCTGACAGAGACCCCAAAGGAAAGCACCAAGATCCCCAGAGAACAAACCCTGTCCCCAGGACATCCCCACAAGAGGCACCCAGACATCCTCCCCCTCCTCCCCCAGCCCTCCCACTCCCTCATAAACCTCCCGGCTTTCAGACCCAGACTGGGATCCTCTGGTGCCACTGGGAAGCAGAAGAGACCTGTTGGGTGCTTGACTCCTCCAGCACATCCTCCGGGCAGGCTCAGGGATGGGGAGCTCTCCCTGCTTCTCCAGGCAGCCTGCTCCGACTGACACATGGGTGCAGGCAGGTGAATTCCCGACGCCTGGATGCCTGCATCTTCCCACCTTTTCTCGTGTTTACCTGTCAATTATCCACCCTAAATTCTTTCACCTCCCCCCTGTTGACACCTCTGAAATGCATGGTTATGAAATTCATCCTCTGTTATCTGTCAGCGACCCAGATAACAGCACTGCCTGTGCTGCACGCTCCCTTCAGCATCTCGAGAACTTATCCTTATCCAGCCAGAGCCGCTTCCCAAGCTCCGAATCCGATGCTATCGGGGCTATGTTTAGATCACACATCAGGGCCTCGTCAGACGCCGTCCCAAGGAGCATCCACCAGGGCCCAAGCCTACTTTGCTGCCTCCAATTTAGCTTGTTAACCATTCCCAAAAATGAGTATATTTTAATTACTGTTTTCTGAGAATTGGGATTATTTTCCTTCTAAATATATTCGTCTGATTATCTCCAGGATGAAATTCATTTGGTTAATTACCATCTTTTTAATTTGTTTAAGACTGTGTTTCTGTTTCCTGTGCTGTAACACCTCCCTGCCAACTCTGCCTGCATTTATTCAGTGTCTGACAGATTCCCATCTCAGGGAACAAACAGAAGGTTTCCATACAAAACATGCAGCGCCCTGAGCCTTGCAGGCAGCCTGTGATCCCACCTGAAATCCAGGGGAAGGGAGAAGCAGCACTCAAACATGAGCCCCTCTCAGCCTCTAATTCCACTTCCAATCCATGTACTCAATCCAAGCCCTCCTGGCAGACACCCCTTTATGTAACATCTCATTCATCCCCCAAACCCCAGCAATTTTGTACCTGGATTATTCTATTGTCATCTTATTACTACTCCAAAACAACAACAGACAAATTCCAATTTCATTACCAAGATCTCGATTCCAGTCACTGATGTATTTACTGGAAGAACCCAAACGTAATTTTATTTCCAGTTTTTTAGACTGTCCCAGTAATAAAAAATAAAATCTTCCGTGGGTAATGCAAATGAGACCAGTGGAGACATTAGGAGAAATTTCAGATATTCTTAAGCCAATAGAAACACCACCCAAAGGGAAAGGTCATGGCACCTAATTAAATTATATACATGGACTTGAAGTGCAGGAACACCAGGAGAGCATCCAAAAGCTTGGGAAAAGATGTTTACATGGAGAACACTGACTGTCCCAGCTGGGTGGACATGGAGCTTCCTCTCCCCATGACCTCAGCCAGGCTGATTCCCTTCTCAGTTTGCAGGGAGTTTGCACAGCAGCTCGGGAGGCTCTCCCAGGGCTGCCTCGAGACCATGGCTGTGCCCCAGCACAGCCCCTGGGCCACCCCAGCCTCAGCTGCACCCACGTTTCTTTTCCATGCCAACATATTTCCATCTTATTCAGAAAGCTGTTTGTCCCTTAACAGGGCACATTTTCCAACCAGCTTTGTTGTTCTGCAAATTATGGGCTATAAAGAATTAATGGTGGAATATAAATCAATTTAGTTCACTGAGAGAGTGTGTGTTTTATGTGGTAGAGGTTTTCAAAGAAAAGTAATTAGTTGATTTGGCATTTTAATCTTCAGAAAAATAAAGAAGCTATTTTTCTCCTAAGAGGATGTGTTTGAACACATAAACATATGCTGCTTTTTCTGAAACTATATTAAGAAGTATTATTTATTGGTTAGATGTGGCTGATAGCTATTTCTACTGTCTCAGGAAGATGCTTTGTGATAACAATTTCACTACAGGGACTGCGTTTCACTTTCCAAAATACCTGACTAAAGGCTTTAAAAAAAAAACCAGAGAGGTCCAGTTCCCTTCTCTCCCACATCTGTCCCTTTCCCAGGCATGTCCCTTTCTTCCCCAGGTGGTCCCTTCTAACAACGGTTTCATGGAGATTCCATGACCACAGGGCTGACCTGTCCCAGCAGCTCATCCCTCCATGGCTGCACAGGGACTGTCCATCTGGCCACTTCCATAAGCAGCAAACAGGCACCAGGGAAGCAAAAATCCTTCTGTGGTGCCTGTGTGTGTGCGAGGAGCAGCCAATCCTGCTCTGCCCTGGAGAGCCCGAGGAGCTCAGGCAGAGCCCGGGATGACGGAGAGCAGCAGCCACCTCCCGGGGACTATTGCATAAGATGCCTCCGCTTTGCAATTCGTTCTCTCCCTGGCTGCAGCCCGAGTGTCTGAAGCCAAAGGGCTGTTTTGTGCTTTGTGAGAGAATAAGCTTGTCCCACTGGTGAGTCTCATTTGCCCTCTCCATGTCCGTGCCACACAAAAAAGGGATTCCACCTTCCTCCCTTTGCTGAATTTCCCACATTAACACGCTGGGTGTGTTCAGCAGAGCCAAAGCAAAGCCAGCCAGCCAAGCATCTGAGTTTGCTTTCCCCCTGCTCCCCCATAACAACTCATTTAACAGCAGCACAGCAATTAGAAAATCAATATTCCATTCAGACATGACTGTTTCGGCTGCAGCATTGCTTAAGGAACATCTCTCGCAGCCCCATCTTTGCCTGGACAAAGGATAAGGCAGGAAGGACACCCCGGTGTTGGGAGACCTGATTGATTTAAGATGATTTCCCTTAAAGCCCACACGGTATTTGCAGACTGTTCCAGGTACAGGCAGCGTGGAGATGACATTCTCCTAATAAGCAGCTCTGTGCCAGGAGTGTGCGTATAAATACAGCTGCAGAGAAATGCAAGCTTGCTTTCTTGTTTAATATCACACCACCCACCTGAATAAAACAGAGCCTGACACATGTCATAAGGAATTACTGGAAGAATGCAAGGCCCTTAGGCACCAGAGCCCCATTTGTATTCCAGTCGTATTAACCAAAAATAAAATAAATAAGTAACAATCACATCTTTGCCATGAAAGGATTTTCCAGCCATTCAAGCACTTACTACGATGCTGCTACACACTCCCGTGCTGGAAGTGCAAGGGCAGCAAAGGGGAGGGAAACAGAGACAAAGCAAAGAGCAGAAATCACAACAGAGAAATTAGTGAGATTTGCTGCTTTGGAGCTCATGCTGGAAGGATCAGCCTGGCCCAGTTCAGCCCAGCTCAGCCTGCCTGGCCCTGCCGTCTTCCCCGAATTCTATAATTAGTAACAGTGATTACTCCAGCAGGATTCAGAACTCTGCCTATCTGCAGAGTCCAGGGTGGAAGCAGCCTGCTTTGTTTTCATGTTATTTAAAATAAGAACCGTAATTGCCAATTGTTGTGGGGGAAAACCACTCCCTTATGGAGACAGGCACGATGGAAAGCAATATGTGGGCTCCGCCTTTCCGAGCCACTAGGGAGAACGGGAAAGCAAAAATTCCCCAAACTCTGAGCAAACCCACCCACCTTCCCCAGAAAAGTGAAAATCAGATATATGGTTACTAAATTAAGTAGCAGGAACTCCTTTTGCAGGGAACACGAGTGCTGAAAGCCGTCCAACACAGGCTTCCCGAGTCCATCCCACATAGCAATCCCTGGTTTGTTTGCCTGTGTGTGTGCTGTTGTGTAAGCCATAATTATGCAATCTCACAGTTTAGCACTGAGGACATTCCCAGCTTGTTCCAGCTCAGCAGCAGCTCATGGCCATAACAGAAAAAGCGAGACTTTTTCTACAAATTTATTGACATGGAATAATGTGACCTCTTGTAGCACGGAAAAGGGCAATGCAAAGATGAGCTCCGGGAAAACAGGCCACTGCTGGCCAAAATTACCAGCAGTGGACTTCTAGTTAATGCAAAATGAAGCCAACCATGGCAGGGACATGTGGAACCTTTAAACTGGTCCATGACGAGGTTTCTATAAATTGGATGTCCTGACACAGCAAAGTGGGAGCTCTGTGACCTCAGGAGCAGCACGACAAACAGCTGCACAGAGAGGCTGCGCTGAGAGAAAACATTTCCCAGTGCACTTTTTGATGGAAATGGTAGATAAAGTCCCTGGACAAAACAGCCCATCCCCAGTCATCATCACAAACTGCTGCATCTGATGACTTTTTTTCAGTTGGGTCATTAGTCACCCAAATAATTTTTCAACAACAACAACAACAACAACAACAACAAAAAAAAAAAAAAAAAAAAAAAAAAAAAAAAAAAAGAAGATTTCTCAGTAGACTGTACAGGTGAGACAAAATGAGTCTAATTTTGAAGATTCACACATAGTTGTAAATAATGGTCAGATACCAGGAATAGCTGTAACCAGTGTTTCAAACTATTTAATCTCCAGAGGTAGCCAATGGGCTTTGAAGATCTCTTTATGTTAACTCATTTTTGGAGCTGAACACAGCTGGGAGGAGTCACTTTCTCCAATGTATTGTACTGACACCCAAGTGTTGTTCTTTATGTGCCAAACACCAGAAGCACAAATCAAATTTAATCCTGTGCTCTTTATGCACTGACATTTATAGAAATAAAAACGTGTCAGAGGAAGAAAAGTGTCCACAAAACTACTCAGGGCTGAGTGATGCTTTCTCAGCTTATCGGTGACAGGGGCTGTGGTTTCAACACATCACATGGCAGGAAATCAAAGTGCCAAGATGCAGGTGATACAGCACAGCCTGTTCTGGGAGCACTGACACTGCTCCAGCCTGGCACTTACTGCAGGACCGAGAATGCCATGGGCTGATTTGGAACAAAGTAGGATAATGGGCTGGGAGAAATGAGGGACTGTGAATTATCACAGAATCCCAGACTGGTTTGGGTTGGGAGGGACCTTAAAGCCCATCCAGTTCCACCCCTGCCATGGGCAGGGACACCTTTCACTATCCCAGGGTGCTCCAAGCCCCATCCAGCCTGGCCTGGGACACTGCCAGGGATCCAGGGGCAACCTGTGCCAGGGACTCCCGACCCTCACAGGGAAGGATTCCCTCCCAATATCCCATCTAACCCTGTGGTCTGTCAGTTTGAAGCCATTTCCCCTTGTTCTATCACTACACACTCTTGTAAAAATCCCTCTCTTAAATGTTTAAGGGAACTTGATACTTCCAAAACCTTCAGACTTACGATTGGACTGGTGGAATTATTTAGGTCAAGTCATGCTTTGCATGTTAATTTGAAAAAATAATCAAATCTAACGTGTGTTTCAGAATGCCAATGCCAGGACAGCCAGCCCAGGAAATTATTGATGAGCTTTCAGACAGGACTGAAGCAATTAAGAGTCACTTTTGGTAGTCTGAAAGCAGCTTGGTGACCTGAGTCCAGCTCTGAGGCAGAGAGAGGAGATCCCTGAGCTGTCCTTCAGGGCCACATTCATGCACAGGATGTTTTTCTCCCATTTTGTAAAGTTGTTATTGGAAAATGTCACTATTCATTGCCGAGGTTCCCAGGATGCAGCAACTCTCATTACACCTAAGCCTCCTCAGCACAAAGCAGCCACTGATAACCTGGATGTATTTGCTGCAGCTGCTGTTCCAGAGGCTGCACTCCCGTTCCGTGGGGGGATTCCCATCATTATTGGCTCTGTTATTTTGTATCTCATTCCTCTGTGTAATGCTGACTCCAGATCCCTTCATTTTAACAAAAGGATGTGTTCCTCTGACACGAGCAGGGATGAGGAGTCTCAGGGATGGAAAGGGATGCTGGAGGAATGGCAGCAGGTCATGGTTTTCCCTAGGCTGAGGGCACCGGAGCCCTGGAGCCTCTGTCCCAAAGGAAACCCTGGAGCCCCAGTCCCTGCTGCTCCCAGATGCCCAGAAGAGACTTGCCAGTGCTTCCAAGGCAAACAGGTGTAGAAAAGATGTTTCTTCCAACAACATAATACTGTACATGAGCAAGCACACTGAGTAGGGAATGCCTCAAAGTGATAAAACCCATGGAAAACAATTCAAGAGGAGTGTCTTTAGCTGGAAAAGACAAGGAGACTTGACAGGACAAATTATCAGCAAATAATGCATGGTAAAATCAGGAATAAATTGCCTGTTTCTATTTACTGTCTTTTCTAAAATGGCCAACAAATAGATAATAAAGATGAAAGATAATGGAGTTTAATAGATGAAAAACTGTCAGTGCTGTAAATTATGTATCAGACAGTGTCTGTCTGAGGAACTTGTTGATACAAGATGTAATTGAGACCAAAAACTTCACACCAGTCAAACAGGATTATTGTTATTTCTTAAGACAATGAAACTTTTTCTACTGTTAAGAAGAGAGAACAAAGCTCTCAAGTCAGGGAATAACAGAGAGCTGGCCCTGGCTCCTAGGCCACCCCTTGGACGTGCTGGAGTCCCTCTGTTCCTCCCTCCCTGCTATCGCAGTGTGTAACGGAGGGTGCGTGCAGGCTCTGCTGTCGTGTGAGAGGTTGGGACTGAGATTAATGAAGTGAGGGAGAGCCTCACCTCAACATGGGTGACTTTATCTAATGAGGGTGAGACACCCCATCTGGGCTGGTACAGAGAGAGAGCTTCAGATATAAAGGCATCAAGGCAAACTTCTCTCAAGTGCGTGTCAGAGCAGGTATAAGAGGGCTGCAATAATGAAAAAAAAGACAAATAATTCTTTGCCCTTTTCTTGCAGGCTTCACTCAAGGACTGGAATTGCTCCATGAATATATATCACAGAGCTGCCAACAGACTCAGGAGGCAGCAGTGTTATACAAAGATCGCAAGCCATGCTTAAGAGACGAGAGTTAAAAAAGACTCCAGTGCTGCAGTCAGCTGATGAATTTTCCTATCTTATATCTTCTGTTAGAACATGTTTAAACAGAATCAAAATTATTGCCTGCTCTGTAGGGCTCAAATACCCGTGTAAATGAAGCTGGGAGTAACTAGTCAGAGGAAGAAGGACTGAGGCGATTAATGTGAGCTACACTCACTTCCCTAGATGGCTCAGAGAGCTTATAACAGAATTGGGATGCTGGAAAGCAATTAAAAGAACTAACTTAAATAAATCTCCAGTGCTGAAGGTTTGCCAGCATATACCTCTAAATTCTCCTCTGATGCAACCAGGCCCCTTCCTCCAGGGATGTTCTAACAAGCTCTCAGACATCAGGATAATTATTGCAAAGTGTGACCCAGACTGTGGTTACTGGTATAATCAAAAAACCCCTCGAGGTTTCAAAATTAGACACAGTCTCACCGGTGGAGCAGAGTTTCCAACTCTTGGTAACAGTGTTGTAATGACTGAACTCCCAATTACACTGTCTGAGAGGGGGACAGCCCCGGTGGCTGGGGGTGATGTTGGGGCGGTGGGACTGCCCACCCAGATGGGTTTTCCTTCTCCCAGAGAGGATTCCTGGCAAGGAGCACACTCCAGGAGTAGCAAGGGGAGACAAGAGATAAGGGCTCACAGAATCACAGAATATCCTGAGCTGGAAGGAACCCACAAGGATCATCCAGTCCAGCTCCTGGCCCTGCACAGACACCCCAACAATCCCATCCTGTCCCTGAGAGTGCTGTCCAAACGCTCCTGGAGCTCTGGCAGCCTTGGGGCCGTGACCATTCCTGGGGGAGCCTGGTCAGTGCCCCACCACTCTCTGGGAGAAGAACCTTTTCCTGAAATCCAGCCTAAATCTTGCCTGGCAGAGCTTCATGCCATTCCCTCAGGATGGAGAGAGACAACATCTAAATGCTGTTCTCGTGAGAGTAGGATTTGACTAGTGAAGTCCCTTCTCCGCAGACCAAGCACTGCTGTTCCCTCACACCATTTTCTAAGCAGAACATGTTCCTCTGATATTTCAACTTCTCAAATTGAGTGTTTGATCCCTTTGGGAAGCTTAAGGACTGTAGTGGATTTGCTGGTTTCTGGTGCACAGGGAACTTCCACTTCCACTGCTGGGATGTAAAGCCTTGCTTGGTTCTAACACGCAACCTCCAATTTAAGCAAACAGGGAGCAAGGGAAGAAATTAAATACTAATTGCAATCCAAATTGCTCCATCTTCCATCCACCCCCTGCCAACCCTGCTCCCTAATCCATAAGGTCTGAGTGATGATCAGTGAATAATTAATTCGGGGGAGCTGGAGAGGGTTCCTGCAGAGAGCCTCTGCGGATGCAATATCCCGTTCAGGAAAGGCACCAGGAGCATCCGGCGGGGCCTGGTGGAGCCTTGGTGTGCCCAGCACCCTCCAAGGTACCCCCTGCACGTGGCCCTGTGTCACTCACTAATTACACCTTGTTGTAGAAGCGCTGTGCTCACCCACACAGACCCTGCACAAACAACACGCACTGCCACCTTCCCTGGGAGCACCGGGGAAGGTGAGGAGATGCCACGATCCAGGGAAATCACAGACACTGCCATGTCATGATTAAAACTCTTCACATCCTGATGGCACTTGGCCTTGCCTGGTGCCCAGGAGGATTATGCCCAGGCAGAGGATAAACACCAGACTCCAAGATGAGCAACAGCAGCCCTGAGCCTTTCATTGCAATCCTCAGAAGGCAGGCATTGGTAAAAACTCTGCTCTCACCAAAAGAATTTAACATATAAATCCTTCTCTCTCTCTCTCCGTGTATTCCCATCATCTAAAGTGCTACTATATAGCAACAAACACATCCCTAATGGAACAAATCTCCCCACACAGCCAGGACAGCAAAATATTAATAATTCAAGGTACATAGAGCCGAGTTATGTAAATCACTTGGGACCTGCCGCAGGCCCGCTCTGCACAGGGATTCCACCGGAGAGGCAGCACTGGGGGTTGGGATGGGGTTGTGGGTAATCCCCCCTGGAGTGGGGGAGGCAGGGTACAGGGCCAGCTTAATCCCAGAGACATCTGTAAATGTGAGCAAAGGGCACAGCCTGATAGAACAGCTCTGGCTTTCTAATTCCTACTACATTTCCATCATTTGGAACGAGGGTATGCCACCCTCCTGCACATTATCAATCACAAGGCATGCCACAGCGCTTTCTCATATAATTACTTATGTAACACATGTGGATTAAAGCTAAATTCATATTTCTGGCTTTAATTCAAATCAGTTCAGTATTTTAAAACAAATTACATTTTCATTCCAGCTAAAATGCATTGGTTTAATTCAATTAAAATCAGTTCTTGCTTTTTTTCATCACACCTGGCCTGAATTGTGTGGAAGAGAACCTAAGTGAGACATTCTGTAGTTGTACTGAAAATTTGAATTGTAAGCACAGCCAACCAGATAAGCACAGACATAATATCACTATTATAAGATATCCATAGGTGAACAAACTACTTGAATTCTCGCTAATAACCATTTCAGAGGCTCTATATCCTAAGGTTTTATTAAAGAATATGGCAAAGAAGAAGTATATTTTTTCCCCAGTCTGGTTTTTCCTTCCCTCCCAGCTGACGGATGAACTTGACAGAGTTATTTGGAATTCACAAGTCCTGAACATCATTACAGCCAGTGCTCTGTACAAGTCAGAGCCAGCAGTGAGCTCCAGCTGTTGCCTCCAGCTACAATCAGTGGATTTCAGTACCCGAGCACTGCAATGACAACTGGGATAACAAGGAACACACGTCAAACATCAGCATGTCCCAGCTCTGAACAAAGGCTTGGAACCTTCCCCACCTCACTTCCATGTTCACTTGCAATTCTTTGTCCCTCACACAGATTTTCCAATCGAGATTTTGCAAGGTTTCAATAAAGAACAGAGCGGAAGTTGGTTTGAAAAGTTTTTAAAAAACATTCCTTCCTTCCTTCCTTCCTTCCTTCCTTCCTTCCTTCCTTCCTTCCTTCCTTCCTTCCTTCCTTCCTTCCTTCCTTCCTTCCTTCCTTCCTTCCTTCCTTCCTTCCTTCCTTCCTTCCTTCCTTCCTTCCTTCCTTCCTTCCTTCCTTCCTTCCTTCCTTCCCTAAAACTGATTGCCACTAGAAATGAGAGAGTGGAGGACAGCAGAGTGTGAGCCAACATGCAATGGATCTCTCCTAGGAGATGGCAAATTCCATGGAAGAGGGAAATTGGAGGCAGGTGCCAATTGGACATCCTTCCCCTAGGCCCACACAGCACGAGGGGCAGGAACGGAGAGTACAGTTATACCCCATTAAATGCAGCTGCCCGTGCCAGAAACAGGGAAAAGTCCCTGCTCTGCCATCTCCCTGCTTCTCTGCAGCTACTGGAGTTGGTTCAGTGCCCCAACCAAACAGAAAATCACCCCTTGAATAATCATTTCCCATTGAATCCACTTGTTGACCTTCCCAAGATCGTGTGAGGGGAAGGGGAACACATGGGCAGGAGGGGAACACATGGGCAGGAGGCAATGGGCTGGGGAAAGCAGGACTGTTCCTCTCAGTGTACACTCGATGGTTTCATAAGGAGCAGTTTTCCCCGTGTGCCAGAATCACAGAATCCCAGACTGGTTTGGGTTGGAAGGGACCTTAAAGCTCATCTCATTCCACCTCCCTTCCACAGACCAGGCTGCTCAGGGCTGTGGGAGGTGTCCCTGCCCACGGCAGGGGGGTGTTTAAACCTGGGATAGAAGTATCTCAGTATCTATTGTAAAGAGATGATATTTACAAAGAGAAGAGTCTAGAAGGAACAGAAAGCATCCTCTGGTAGAAAAGCTGCAGCGATGGCATTTTCTTTCTCTTTTTTTCCTTTGAGGTTATTGACATGAAGAGTAATGCTAATGTAATTGCACTGAAATTCATGCACATGAAAACCTCACCAGGGCAAAGTCAGAATAAATGGTCTATTTGGAAACAAAACGATGCAAGGAGTAGCAGTTTCTGCCTTCGACCTGAAGAGTATCAAGACACCACGGGCCACAACGCAGCGGAACTGTCACCCTGGCTCAGCCTGTGCTCGAGGGACACGAGTGGAGCTCTCTGCTTGTCCCCCTGAGGTGTGCACTGCTGCACCACCACATCCCAGCTGCCAGGCAATGGCCACACAAGTCAATAATGTGTATTCAGACTGGGAGAGCAGCAAAATGAAAGCAAGCATCCTTGTATCCATTAATCAACCTGATCCTTGGCCACGGAGACAATGCCTCGCGATTGTCGGCATTTCCCAAACATCCCTCACACGCTAACCATCTGCAGCTGGAATACAATGCTTTGATTACAAACGTCAAAAAGATAGAGCAGAAAATTAACTTCTCCTTATTTAGTAGGTTTGGAGAAATGTGCCTTCACGCTACACTAATTCAGTGCCCTCAGTATGAAAACTCCCCATTACGATGTCTCGTCAAATTAGAGCCGACGATCCAGCGATGTCATCTCTCTCCTCACACAACGCTCTATTTTGTAATTAAGCAGGACAGGGAAACAATGGCCTTGCGTATAGAGAAAAGGTCAGGGATGCAAAACATATTTTTGCAAGCTAATTGTAAGATGCATGAAGCCAATTATCCCAGCAGAGCCGCATATGCCGAAGCAGGAAGGATTTTCTAATTTTGCTCCGTGACTCCGAGTTGAGTCAACGCGCCGGCTGCACCCCGTGGGGCACAGGGCTGTCAGGAACCAGTGAGTGCAGAACTGGGAAAAAGGCTGCAAAAATTCTGCCATGATTCTATGATTCTATCAAAATCATTCCAGCCTCTTAGCCCTTCCCTTGACATTTATTATGACTTGAAGAATTACCAGGAGTTCATATAGTCTGTAGTGACAGGTATTAGGCATGACCCCCTGTTCAATTAGGAAGTTGGTTTGAATGTGTAGGATAAAGGGAAGTGTCTCTGTATCCCTTTGAGAACGGGGAACACATTTACCTCAGGCAGCCTCTGATACAAGTTCACAGGTATCTGCAAAAGCCAAATTAACAAGAGGAACAGTTGAGACCTTGCTGCTGCCTTGGGAGAAGCTGAAAGGCCCCACGTTGCTTTCAATCCATCTCTGTCCCTCTTGGAGTTATTAAATTACGATTTTTGTTTCTTTCAATGCCTCCCAAAGAAACCCTTTCAAAATGCCCTCTTTCCATTAACAACATTCTTCTTTTTAAAATGTCTAAACTTCCTAATACCACAAGAAGAAGATGAGGAACATCACAGTTGATGGAAAGAAATGATAATTTCTTCCTGCATCTCTCCTTCAAAGCAGCTCTCTCTGATTTTACTCCAGCCTCTTAACACAGCCATTAATTAGAGATCAGTAATTAACTTTCTGGTTCAAGAAATGTTTTGCAGAAGAACCCCATTAAAAGGCTGATTTGCGTATTCCAGGACAAAGCAGCCTTGGTATGAATGCAGGTACTACACGAGGCCAGTCTGGATTCTGAGACTGTCCTTGAATCTTGATTTTCTGCTGAAATCTGTTCCCTGATGTGAGGACAGTGGGGACAGGCATCACCCCTGGCACAAGTGACATGGGTCCTGCCGGATGCTCCTGGCTGTGCAAGAGGCTTTATTCTGCAGTTCAGTCACTGCTGATGGGGCTGGATGGTTCCCTGCACAAACTGCACGGTGTTTCCTCACAATATCTTCCTTAGAGCCCGGCTGTCCGTAGTGTGGTGTCAGGGCTGCCCTTCAGGGGATCCCCACTGGTGTAGGTTTTCCTACTCAGACAGCTTCCCTGGATAATGCCATTTAAGCAGGAGCCAGAAGAGGAAGCAGCTCTCCAGCACTTGTTCACACAGATCTGAAAGCCCTCCATGCGCTCTGGGGTCTGCCAGTGTCCTACTTCTGCAGGATGAGTCATTCCTCTTTCCAATTCCAGAGGAAATAGAGCAACTTCTTCATCCTTTGCCATGCAGCACTCACCAGATTCTCATAAAACTTAACCAATTTCATCATGCCTAAAAATATTTGGCATATCAGGTTTGTTGGGAATAAACAAATGGTAATTAGATCCCCAAGAACTCCCAAACTAAGTTTGCTGCAGGAGCACAGACGTTCATCAGTTGCTGATGCACCAAAGTAAGTTTTGTGCATGTGGAAAGCCCCTCTACAACAGACAGCATGGGCACCACAGTAGGAATTAAATGTGCTGCAGTACATGACTTGTACAATTCCTCTTCCCTCTGGGGGTTAGAAGCAAAAATTTTGGATGGGCTAAAAACAAAAAGGAGTTTAAAGAGGAAGTCTCAGTAGTGCAAGTTACTGCTGTTATTAATGCAGGGCTGTACCCCTTCCAAGGCTGAGGCTCATTTAACAATCAGCCATATGCTCAGGCTTTTGTAGTGCCAATAAAAGCCTAAATGGAACGTTATCTCCTGGAATTATAAAAAAAACCTAAAAAACAACCTTGCAAAATAATCACAAATGTTGGTAATCCAGAGTCCCTTAGCATTAAATGGATTCTAGGTGCACTGAGGAAAAGCATCCCCAGCAATGATCAGTTCAGGGATTACATTACCATTTCCCACCAAATCATGACAATCTGAAGGCATTTGTCCCACACAGTGATACTGTGGGCCTGCCCTCTCAGTACTGGTCTAAAATCACCTTTGCCACCACAAGAAAACAATCAGCAATGCATCCCCACCAATAATTAACAACTGCAGCAGAACAACCTTCTCTCCCTTCTCTGGCTCTGCTCCCTGTGCTCCATGTCCAACCCAGAAATTTTCTCCATCACAAATTTTGTAGGAGAAATGTGGGTCCAATTAAGAAAAATCCATCTGCCAAATGCTTGATTTGTGGCTGATTCCAGAGGCCACTACAAAGCCAAGCATTCAGCGCTCCACGATAAAAACTTAGTGAGCTGCTGTAATAAATCAGGAGGCAGGAGACATTGTTAGCAAAAAGCCACTTTTTGGAACCCTTTTTAGCTCTAACAAGCAATATGACCAGCCAGCAAATTGAAAGAAACACTCATTCCACAATCCTCCTTTAGATCTCATATTTACATACTCTGACTGTACCAGACTAATGCACCTCTCATACAGAACGTGAGTTACACTTGCTCTGATTTTGCTTCTTTTACTCACTAGCAATAACTGTATTACTGTTTCTGTAACAGGAAAAAAAACCAGTATGCACAAGACTGGCAAAATTCTATCCATGTAAACCCCACAGTAATTTAGTGAAATGTATTTGTTTATATTCTCTGCCCCACACACAAGGCACGTCCATGTCATTATCTGTCTGAACATGCATGTGCACAGTTCATGTACTTCATATATTCATCTGAAGGATAAACAGGACATGCAAGGAAAGGAAAAATAAAGGAAATAAGAGGCAGGAACAGTCCCAATTTAGATACAAAGAAGCCAAGTAACAGAAGCATTTACGATCTACTGTAGCTCAGTATTTCAGCCTGGAGTGTTTTGACTGCATTTACTGCACTATTCATTTCTGCTGTGGCATTCCCACAGAAATTGGCCCACGCTCCAGAACAGAACACTGTTGTAACGGTGACTTCCACGAGCAGAGGAGTGGTTCCTGAACAATCAGCTTCGATACAAGATGGAGTCAAGAATCAAATATTTAAGAGGCGTATATTCCAATACCAAAGGCTTCTGTGAAACAGTTCTTGGATTACAAGCACGACAAGCACAGCAGAAAATGCACGAGAACGATCTGAAAGACCGGAGCTCTTTCATATACACTGTGCACATACAATGGGATGGGAATGTTCAGGAAGATAAAATTATCTTCTGTAACCAAAGCCTCGCTGCATGACTGAGAGGCCCAGCTGCTGCTTTTCTTTCACCTCTCTGAGAGCAACAGTCCCTAAGGCCAAGCTCTCCTGCAGAGGACTCCTGCTCACCTGACAGATCTGACACTGTGATGGCAGCGAGGGACTAAGAGCCTGCTGTCAAAAGCCACTGAGTCTCAGTGTCCTGCAGCTCAGGGATGTCTGTGTATCACAGAGGAAGTGCATTTTTGAGTGATGCCTGCCTAACAAAAGGTCTAATCTCAGGTATCATTAAGGTATCATTCATTTTCAGTTTCTCATACTCATATAAGCAAGTCTTTGGTTATTTGAGGCTGCCAAGTGCCACCTCTCCTCTAAGCCACCCTTTCAGCTCTACACTGCAAACACATTACAGCATTCCCTGAGTCTCTTTAAGGAGAAGTTGCAGTACATCTGGCTCTCTGGAAGCCCAGCCAGCTCCGGGGCTCTTGTGCTGGGAGGGCAGGGAAATTACAAGGCTTAATTTGGGAAAATGACTCTGGCTGCAGGGCTGGCCAGAACAGTTAATTCCCATATCCTATCCTGCCAAGTCACAGAACAAAACAAAACTCATCCAGGTAGAAAGGAAACATTGCCTGTTCTTCCAGCAGAGCAGCAGCACCGTAGGCACATTCCCAGCCACCCGGCTCCGCTCGCTTCCCTCTGGAACACAGTGCCCTACTTCGAGCGTTTGGGAAAACTGCAGCACAGGAATCAAATCAACTCTGTCTGCCCAGATAGTAATCCCTGAAATCTTACTCGGCACTAACCACCACAATCACTTCACTTGCAAAATCCAGAAGGAAAAAGCCTAGGAGGCTGCAATAGGTCAGGTAAGGCAAAATCCAGATTGACAATTGTTATTTGCAGGCTTCAAAAGCTCACGGCCCCTCCAATGAGTAAGTACAGCTAAGACAAAGTAAGTTGTCATTGCTTTTCAAAGTGAAGCATTTACTCAATGGGTTCTCAAGTACCTGGGGTATTAAATTGCCTCTCTGAACTGGTTATATCAGGGTATGTCCAGCCTGGTGGAATTTTCAGATGCAGACTTTTCCTGGCACTTCAATACTTCTGTCACCCCTCAAAATGATTTGTGTAAGGTAAAAGACCTTCCTTTTGGAAGCAAACCACTGGTTTGTTTCTGTGGTTGGTAAAGGAATCTGTCTTCCCCAACCATGACCTTGATCTGCATGTGAATTTCCACATGAATTTACCTCGAATGATGCCTGTCTGATGCTCACACTGACATAAATCTACACGTACATAAATACACACAAATCCACTAAAGAGCTGCTCTACTTTCTAAACCAGCTGAAGAATAAACCCAAGATCTCATTTCTCTTTTATTTTACTCCAAATTTGCTCCAATAGTGGCCATCCCACGTGAAATGCTTTATCAGATCCATCTGCACATTCCCTGCAACACATCCCTCCTGGACTGAGCTCCTGTCATGGCTCAGACAGAAGCAGCAGCTCCGGCCACACGCTGAGGCTCCATCTCCGTGTAATGACGGCAGACAACGGCGGGATGGAGACGAATGTGTGTGAGGGGGAGACAGGCATTTGGGGAGATTATGGTTGCTATTGTTCCATGGTATTGTTCCTACCGTGTGTAACCCAGTTGTGATCGGTGCAGTCCAGTGTGGGAGCATCCCTCCCTCCCTCACCTGCACCAGTCGGCTCTGGCTGCTGCATCTCTGTGCTATTTATATGCTGGTGCATCAACTTAGGATTTATTGAGAAAGAGAAAGCAGAGCAGTCAGGCTTCTCTGCACCTGGAATTTAACCTGAAAAGGGAGGGCTTGCACCGCATCCTCAGCAACAAATTAAAACTACCCCTCCTGCAATTAACCAAGTCTACTTCTATCAGAGATGCAGCCCTTGCCCTGAATAAGATAAGCAAGATCTTAACAAGAGCTGGAAAAATCAATATCTTCCTTCTCTCTCCCACACCCTCCGCGAAACGTCCCCTTACCTTTCATGGTCCACACTCCTGAAGCCAGGTAAAATGTGCCGGAAGCTGCTGTTCCTATCGAGCTTCGGTTGGCTCTTTGTCCTTTTGATGGAGCCTTTAAGCCGACGGCTGAGGAACCCCTGTGGGGTGAGACAAGAATACTAAATTACAGGGCAGAGGGGAGCGGGGAGCGGGAGCGGTGCCGCCCGTGCAGCCGGGCACAGCGTCCCCGGCAGCTCCCGCATGAGCGGCGCTGGCAGCGCCTGGCGTCAGCCAACATCTGCTCCCGGCGCTCCCAGGCCGGGGCTGCGGCGCGCGAGACTCCCCGAAGCCTCCGTTGCCCTGGCAACCATCAGCTCCCATAAAAATCCCGTCTGAAAGACAAGACTGGCACATCGCAGCTCCTGACGGGAGCAGGGGCTGGGTCCGGCCGCCCCAGCCCAGACGCCACCCACGCCGAGCCGCCGGCACACGGGAGAGCTCCGTTACCTGCTCGAAACCCCCCGGATTCGCGGCCATGGCCGGCACAGCCGGGCTCAGGTGTTTCAGCTACATGGACGGAGCTCCATAAAGCTCGTCCAAACACCGCCTGTGGGCTCGGGGATACAGGCACCACCTTAGAGAAGAAAGAGACGCTCGTTCCTTCTTCTCCGCCGAACCTCCTCCCTCACGGAACATAAGTCACGGCTCCTGGAGAGCTCCACAGCAAAGCCAGCACTAAACGTTTTAATAGCAAAGCTTCTAATGTGTTATTTGCTTATTGTTAGGAGTTAATGTTCTACATAATCTGAACATTACATTTAATCTCTCCGCTAAATAAGGCAATAAAAGTATAAGACTACTGTGCTGGCTGGCATCTACAGAGCATGAGAATGGTCCGAGAGGGTCAAGCACTTTGGCCAGAGAAAGTGGGGGGCCATTTTAAAGAGAAACCAGGATTTTGGGGTGAAGCCTGAAGGCGTGTTCCTTTTAGGGACCATCACACTAAAGAAACAGATCAGCTCCACATAAACAGCTCAGCAATCCCCGCAGAACCTGAGGTTCTGCACACACCGCTTCCCTTCCCCAGCCCCAGCAAAGGGGCAAGGTATTCACGGATCAAGCACAGATTCTGACGCGCAAGGAAGGAAACATGAGAGTACCAGAGCAGCATCCCAGCCATGCCCACAGTGCACCCCCTGCTCCAGGCAGGAGCCTCAGGAGTTCCTCCACTCAACATACAGGAATGGATCCTTAGCAGCTCCCTTTTATAAATGAATACCTTTAATATGTCTTGCAGGGAGATAATCACAGTCTGACTTCTATGTAGCCTGTCATTTGTTCATGCCATTTAAACACTCCTTCCCCACCTCGGATATTCATGGCTCACATTATGTCTTTCTCAAGCTGCAAAATCTCCCCGGGCACTCTGTGTGGCTCTTGTTATGGTAGTGACTTTCCTGTTCGTAAGTGCACCAAGAATTTCAAACATCTAGATAACCAAAGGTGTTTCACATTTATTAAGTGCCACTTCACTTACAAACGAGGTATGTAACATGCATTCATGTGAACTGAATATTTCTCCGGGAGCTATTTGCATGACTGAAATAGCAGGAGGTATAAAACACAGGCCATCGCATTGTACACTTTGTCATCCTGCACAAAGACAACGTGTGAGGTAACAAAGGCCTTTTCAAAAGGGTTCTGTCCCTGAGAAATACCTTTAGAGAATTTTATAGTATAGAGAAACATGGCTGTGAAAAGCAAATTTAAGGATTTGCATTATCTAGAGCATTGTTAAGATATTTCCCTCAGTACTCAGACCTTAGCCAGCCTCCTACTCATCCTATCAACGTGCTATCAGCCCCATACTCATCATATCAACTCAGTATCAGCCTCACACTCATCATACCAACTCTCCATGCTCTTGTTTGCTCTGACTGGACCAGGCTCTGGTTGCCTGCTATGGACACAGGCCAATATTTGCTGTGAGGGGAAAATCCAAAATACACGACTGGCCAAGCCCCTGATATTGCCCTAAACTACTCTGGTGAGAAGGTTTTGGCCCAGGAGCGAGAGATTGGAGCTCCTTAATCCCTGCCAGCCCACCCACAAATGTGTCCTCATTTTATCAAGCCACTTCTTCAATCCAAGAACAGCTTTGAACTCTGGACAGGGAATTGATAAGGAACAACCCAAATGCCTTCTGCAGCCAATGGTGACATTTTTCTTCCTCCATCATGTATTCCACATCTCCACAACTCTTCCATAATCCATGCAGGATTTGGAAATTAGAATTTAGGGTTGCAGCAAGACATTACTCTCCTTCTGTTTCCCATTGTTTTTCCATTTGTTGCCACCAGAAGGAGATCACACTGAGCCATTTTCCGTTTTCATTGCCAGCTTCCTTGGGAGAATGAGATGTCAGAGATTTTAATGCTGATAAATTATGCTGCTATAGCGATACTTTGCACCTCCATAGTGCACACCAGAGATCAGAAAGTCTAATGTGTGAATTAATACCTTCTGTAATTTTCAGATGGGGTAAGAAGAAAAGACAGAAATTTGTCTGTGAAAATACAAGAGAGAGATTCTGACCTGGGGTGTGACCGCCAAGCTTTCCTAGTGAGATCATAAGGACATGATCCATTTCTTCTTCATTTATGACTTTAAATAACATTTGATTCTGATCTCCAGACAAACAAGGCTAATCCCACCCTCGGAGCACTGCCTGCTCCTCTAGCTGAGCTGCATTCTTGTCAGTTCCAGCAATTAAAGCACTGCCCTTTGCATGCATGTTCTTTATACACTTTTAAGTTTATACTGAGAACTGTCTAGGGCAGAATTGTGTCTTCCTGTGTGTGGGCAGCATTCACCACCAGTAAAAATATCTTAGCAAAGATTAAACTAGTAACTGAGAAAGGTTTCATTCAGAAGTTAATAGTCTCTATGAAATGACAAAAAATAGAAATCTGCAGAGCCCAAGAATCCCTTCAGACAGAGTAAATTATGAAATATCCTTTACAATGGAAGCAGAGGTACTAGCTATACAAATTCATCCCTGCACAGCCTAAACTCTGCGCAAGAAGAGATCTTTTAGGGTCTTTAGAGACAATCCCTCTGGTCAAGAGTATGGCCCCATGCAATCCACGAAAGCCCACAGAGCAATGTGGCGCAGAAATCATCAAATCTGGCAAGAAAAAGGGATGAACCATGGAATCACATAGTGGTTTGGGTTGGGAGGACCTTCAACAGCATCCAGTTCCACCCCCTGCCATGGGAAGGGACACCTTCCACCATCCCAGGCTGCTCCAAGTCCCGTCCAGCCTGGTCTTGGACACTGCCAGGGATCCAGGGGCTGCCACAGCTTCTCTGGGAACACACAGAGCTCCCACTGATTTTGCTTTTCAAGTGCAAGGGCATTGCTTTTCTTGCTTTGCTTCTGCTGCTTTGCCTCTGACATCTCCAAGCTCGGAGTACAATCGCTCTAATCACAAGAGCTGACTGAAGTCATAATAAGACACAAAGAATGAAGACAAAAGAAAACAAAACAGATCCTTTTGAGGAATGGCTTAATCACAACCACAGCAACTTCAGCTAAAACAGGATGGCACAATTCAAAACAGCACAATTAAATCTGCTGTGATTTGGGCTCTTTTCTTACATGTTTCACAAACCCAAAATCCAATGCCATCATCTCACTGCAGATAGAGAAAGGTGGGACTCTCATTTAAATTTTTCTTCCTTATCAAATTTCATTTTCTTCCTTATCAAATTTCATTTTCAATTACTCTAGAACCTGGAAATTATATTATATTATATTATATTATATTATATTATATTATATTATATTATATTATATTATATTATTTGGATATTTTTGGTATTCTAATACTTTTAAAGCATATGTGCAAACCCATCACCACCATATGCCTTTGAGATGCAGGAACTGTAGAATTCCACACACCCTGGGGCAACAAGAAAAAAAAACTAGAAAGAAGAGAGAAAAAGGGAGGGGGACAAAACTGAGCAGAGTGTTAATGACAGCAAAATCTGGAGCTCCTGTTTTATTAAACATAAAGTAATGATGCAAGTCTTGTGTCTGGAGCTGACTCCCACACCAATAATGTTCACTCGCAGCGAACCCACACGATAAAGTTATAAAGGTAAAAACTCGGCACCATGGAAACACAATAGAGATAAAACTTAAAAAATGATATATCAATAAATCAGGATGCATCACAAGCAGCTTTCTTTGGAAGAGTCCTGGCAGCTCTCTGTATTCTCTAAGCCAGGAAAACAGGGAGAGGGCTGGGCAGACGTGGGGCACTGGGAGGGCACTGGTCAGACAGGAGCACAGACACAACCCCGGCTGCTGCTCTCATCCCAAACCCACACAGAACAGCCCCTACAAAGGCAGACTACAGGAACTACTGAACAGATGGGGTTATTCTTAAAGTTCTTCCACATCTTTTTGTTTTAGTTCAAGCAAATCTCAACTCCAGGGGACATCAGAAATTTTTTCACTACTCATAATAAGGAAACTGCTATAAATATTTGCTCTGAGTACAAACGTGTAATGCAGCCTTTCATCCCAGGTCTCCATGTGTTCTGCTCTGTCAGGGATAAGGTATAAAACCAGGAGTAAATCTTTTCTACCAGACCCATCCTTATTCTGCGCTTTACAATTTTTATTTTTGATATGAAACTTAATTTAATTCTGGAAAATTTAATCCTGGAATTAGTTTGGGGGTTTTTTTTGCTCCTGCACAGCATCTGGAAATACCCTCTTACTGAGGCTCCACTGAATGGATAATTAATATTTGTATTTGTGAAACAAGTAGAGCTGTGACAAAACTAAGTATCCTTTTATAGCCATTAATGTTCCAAACGTGAGTTTTCCCATTTCTACAATTACCAACGTTAGTCTTAGCTTCCAAAAGAAAAGAGAAACCTTTTTGGGGGAGCATCTGATGCTGCTTGTTACTAGGTAAAGACATCTAAGTGCAGATTTTTTACCCTTCTCTCTGTACAACACGACTGCACTGAGCTACCCCAAGAATGCAGAGGGCAAAACAACACTGAGGGTGAGTTTTGGCACCATTTGTGTCCCTTGGAAGCCTAAGAACAGAAATAATCCCCTGAGTGGTCCCTGGCACTGAAGCAGGGCAGGAAGGGAATTTCTGTACAGCACTGACCTTTATGGATCAAATATTTTTCATTTGTTCAGTGTTAGAGGCACAGGGCTGGAAGTGTCTGTAGCCCCTCAAACACTTCATATATCATTTATTTCTGTCAGCTCTTTTGATTTGAACTTTGGAGTTGTAAGTTGCTTTGCTATCCTGCAGCTCTGCTCCTGTCAGGTGTGATGAAGGGCTCTGTTCAGGTGACTGAGCACACGGCCCCTATGGAATTCCCTTCCCCAAAAAGTGCATTTCCAGAGTGCAGGAGGCCTGCACAGGGGCTGTTTTGAACTTGGGCACATGGGAGGCAAGAGAGCGGCAACCTTGAGACTGAACAACCCCCAAACTTATGAGAAACCTGCAGGAACCTTAGGAAATTACAGTTTTGGAAATTTATCAACCAGCACCCCCAAATTCTGTTTACATGGCAAACCCCAGCTTGCTGTGATTGTGAAGATTTGCCCAATGCAATCCCAGGGAAAGACAAAAGGAGAGCAACAGTCTCCCAAAGTCTGCAGAGCAGGAGATATGTGAACTTCAATGGAAAACCAAAAGAGTTTATTCTCTCTGGACCTAGAAATGCCCCCACAGATTAACGTGTGCTCTCCTTCTGAACCCGTGACTTTGTTCAAGTGGGTGCAAAGTCCCTCAGTGTCTCTTTCTGCATTTAATTTGATGAATCTCAAGACTGTTCCCAGTCACCCTGTGAGCCCCTAGAGGCAGAAGCAGAGCAGAGAATCATGGAACTAAGGCTGGAAAAAGCCTTTAATATCACCAAGTCCAGCTGTCAATCCAGCACCACCACCCTGTTCACCACTAAACCGTGTCCCCAGATGCCACATCCACTTCCAGGGATGGTGACTCTACCACTGCCCTGCGCAGTCTCTTCCAACACTGGACAACCCTTTCCTTGAAGAAATCTTTCCTAATATCTCATCTAAACCTCCCCTGATGTCTCACTAAGAGCAAGGAAACACCACTTGCTCTGACTGATGCTACCCTAAAACATTCTTCTAAAGGGATAAGGAAAGCCCCTCTGAGGCACAAGTGTCTGGAATTAGGCTAATCCCAAAGGAATGACAAAATAGCTGCAAACCCATTGCGTGGCCAGTGATAACTGGCAATAAAAACTCCAATCCTGCTGCTCCACACGCTGTGGTCAGCCTTGTGCTCTGGCATCAGGAGTTAAAGGATAAACATGGAGATCCAGCACTTAGGATCATGAGAGGGGATGTCTGGGAGCCAGGCCATAAAGCAGCCCCGGAATGTGAGAAGCAGCTCGTGTTGTCAGTGCTGCTTAGCAACACTGCCCTGCCACGGCCAGAGATTAATCAGATCTGCAGTGTCATTGCAAACACTCAGCTGAGCCCATCTGAAAAATCAGATGAAGACGCACTGATGTCCCCCAGGTCACCCAGGGGACAGTGTGGGTCTGGCCAGGTCAGGAAAGCTGGAATTATGTCAAATGAGAGGCACTGAGGGTTAATTATGAATATGGCAAATCTCACCCATGTGAGTATCAGCAGTATCAGTGAGTATCACAGAGAAGCAGCAGTAACAGAACATATTAACACACAACATCTCATCCCTTTCCCACCTCTGGCCAATAAAGGATTGCTGCTTGAGCTCGATTTTTGTAAAGATTTTACCTATCTTATTGAAACTGCCTTGGTCACGGGGTCTTCTCCCACTGCCCTGGAGAAAGAATTCCATGCACTGACAGCTTTCAGCTCAGGACATTCTCCCTGATATTTTCAGCCAAATGCTTCTTTGCAGAATTTCACTCTGTTCCTTTCCTGTTCTTTTCTACCAGGGAAAGATCCCCTTCCCAGCCTTTGGTAGAGTAACAGAAACCTTGGGAAGTCTGGGTCTGGGTTCTCCAATTAGCACTGATGACTTCCATGGAACATGGACAGGAAACAGGTGGGACATTAATAAAGCATGAAGGAATGCAAGTGTCAGGAAGAATCCAGAAGACAACCACACTTCAACAGTCGTCATTATTCAGGGATCACCTGGTTCTTCCATTTGGATTCTTTTGTTCTCCTATTAAAACAAACCCACACTACTCTGGATTATTTGTTCCCAGCTCCGTAATTATCATACTGTCAACATTTCATATCCCAACAAGACAGATAAATCTTCCTTGGGAAGGTAGGAGAAGGGTAATTGAGCAATCAGGGATGAATGATGTGGAAACAGAGACACGGGCAGAATGCGAGAAACCTTGAAGAGCAGACCCAGTGATTCACCCAAAGAGAGCAGGACTGGGGACAGCCTGACCCAGGGAAGCCAAGCAAGGGAGGCACCTGCAGGAGGATTTCAGTGGGATGGAGCAGTTTCCTCATTTAACAACAGTCACTCAACCCAGATGACAAACTGCTGTATCCAAAGCTCCAAAACATCCTGATCCAGGTCACTTGGGCTTTTGCCAAGGGCTAAGGAGCCCAGAAGCTTTCAAGAGCTGCACTTTGGAACTGTTTCTGTGGGGCAGCACTTCAGCTCCAGTGGGTCACTGACCACTGGAGCTCAGTACAATTACACCAGGTACAAAACCTGTCTAGGAATAGTTGGCATCAACCACTGTGCCCTTCTATTTCAGGAAAAAAATGTATTTTTTTCATATAAAGCAGATTAATTTAATTCTTTTGGAATCTCAGAAATGAGAATATGCCTTTTAAAAGCCAGTCCCCAGGCAGATCCATGCTTCAACAAGCTTACTGTCCAAGGAGGGAGAATCGAGGGCACGCTCATGGAGGTGGGAGAGCAGGTAGGAAATGCTGTGAGAATGGAAGCTTTTGGCAGGTCACAGAGGGAGGAGTGTGAAGGCAGAGCTGTCCAAGTGATTTGCTGCACTGACTATCCACAGATAAGCTGCAAAGCCAGGATTACTTCTCAAGTGCTCATTCCTATGCCAGCCCTCCAACCATCCAAATACATTGCTCTGCTAAAACAGGTATCAGAGCTCTCCAAGATGAGCAATAAACATACAGGGGAGAGGAGAAAACCATCTCCATAAATCTCCTTACATTACTGTTCCCTTTTAAAGTCCACCTTTGGATATGATGCAGAGTAAACTGGATCATGAGTGTGTTTTATCCCTGCTTTCTCTACTTTGATTTATGGTCTTGGAGCAGCACATGGATGTCCTGCTGTGTCAGGCATCTCCCTGCTCACTTCCACCTGAAACCCCTGGAGAAGAGCAAATACTGGAAGAGAGAATCCCATTTTCCACAATACTGATGGCCAACTCTAAGTCTACAGGAAGGTATCAACACCAAGCTGCCTTATTTTCACTGACAAACCTTGTGTTCTTTTAGGAACACATTTTCTACAAAACCAGCTGCCAAGCCAATAAATTTGAAAAAGCAGTTGGTAGATGATGTGTTTAGAGTAAAAAAATATTATTATCTTTTGAATGTAGGGATTCATTGTGTAATTTTGCAGTAAAAGTTACTCATTCAAATATGAAACTCATGTTCCAGGCAGATGCTCTTGGCTTCAAAGACTTTCCCCACATTTCTGCAGCTTAAATTGGAACATTTGTATTCAGCAATAATTACAGCTGCAATCAAACAAAAATGTTCACTTTTGTAAAGGTGTGGGGAATACCAACTGGAATTCAGATGATACATCAGTCCTGCATTTCCCCTATCTACCTCCCTAGACAACTCACTTCCCAGACATTGTGCAAATACTGAAGATGAAGTTCATTTATCCTCATCTCAGAATTTATGAAAATAGCTGTTTCAGTTTGATTCACCTCCTACTTACAGCTTCAGAAAAAGGGAGAAAAATTACAATGGAAGGATAAATATAACACACATATGACACTTCCAGGAGTACCAGCCTGGCTTTCATGATTTCTCCATCCTTCAGGACACACAGATCAGAGAGCTTTTTGATTAAGAAAGCTCAGAGAGAAATGAAAACCAAGGCAAGAGTACTCCCTGCTATTTTTCTCCACCTTTACTCCTTTCCTTTTCCTCTTCAGCTCATACTTAGTGTCTGATTTTGGGCTGAGGTGCTGAGGAAGGTGATGTGAGGCAGCACAACTGACAATTCTGTTAAAACACTCACACTGAAAGATATAAACCAAAAAGAATATCCTTCAGGAACTGGAGGCAAAAATTAAGTTCACTGCTAGTTTATCCCTCAAAATAATAAGACAGACATTGCAAGTGACAGATCCTATTTTTGGGTCTTAGCAGTGACTATTTCTTGCCTAATTATTAGCAGTGGATTTACCATCTTTAAAGCAGAATTTTGTCACCCAGCAGGAAATTTCAATTCTATCAGGCAGATTTAAGTGTCATTCACTTATTCCTTAACTATTTTTGACTTGGTTGCTAATTATCAAGGAATGCTTCTTTCCCAGAGGGCCTGAGGACAGGCCCAGCATGTGTCCCTCAGTCACAGCACGTGCCACATCAGCTGGGACACTTCCTTGTTTCCCAGGAAGGGATGTGAAGGTCTCCTCCTCCACCCCCTAAGAACAGCAAAAACTTTTTTCCTCTTGTGTCTAAATGGCCTCTCTCCAGGGGCAACCTGTACCCATCGCCCCTCGCCTTTTCCATGGGACTCCTTGTAAAATGTGAAGTAAAAGTAACCTTGAGTTTACTCAAGTAAAGTGACCTTAATTATGTACTCCAGCCAGGTCAGCCTGTCCCATCATGGGAACGCCATGGAGATGACCTCGCAAGAGACAGGAATGAAGGGAGGGGACAAGGACAGGGACAGGTTATGCTGCTCAGGGTGAACTCATCCTGCAAAGCCGTGCAGGGAACTACACGGAGCCATTCAGGAAATAAAGACATGACTAGTTCTGGAGCTAATTTCCTTGGTGCTTTGAAAAATGTTGCAGGGAAGATATGATCCACTGTAATTATGGAGGAAGATAAAGACAAGAAAGTTCCTGGCAGAGTGCCAGGCCTGGGAACACCTGAACACCTCAGGAAAAGCAGCAGAGCTTCCCCAGCTCTCTCTCAAATTATCCTTGATGCCTGAGCCATGAATATCACTGGGAAAAAGAGTGTGGGGAGGACAAACACAGCCTATTGCTTATCAGAGTGCAGTGCTGAGGAAAAGTGACAGCATGGAGGAGAAAGGGAATCTTGTTTCCATGGCAACCAAAGTTTGAAAAAAAGTATATAGAAATCAATGTCATCTTCCCATGCGTGCTCCACCCAGAGCCGTGGAATCAAAGGTCTTTCCTGCAGTATCCTGAGTCCATGCAGTCACCAGGAGATCATGGAATCAGACCTGCTGTTCCAAGCAGCTGCACTTGGTTTGGAACAACAGTGTCACCACCTGGAGAAACAGCCTCACACGAGGCAGCACCAGGCTGGGATTTGGAGGGGAAGAAGAAACCTCCAAAACAACTTCCAAATGATCCAGCTCAACAGGAAGGGCCATAAGCTCCTCCACGTGTGTTAAAGCTCAGCCACTTTGACGGGGTGAACAACACAGACAAGATCACTTCCAGCTGGGATGGGGCATCTCTCACATGATTTCCCGTCACAGCACCTTCATTATTATCAAAGTACACAGGTGCCATGTGAACCATCCACAATGAAAGATCAAGAAATTATGGCTCAAAATAAGTTTTGGCAATTAAGGAGAAGTGTTTAGTCTAAACTACAGACAAAATCTGTCTTAGAAACAAAACTTGGTAGAAATGTATTGAAAACTATTCAGGGTGAACTGTGGCAACGACAGATACTTTATTAATTCCAGTGCAATGAATTCAGTATTTACGTAAATACCCAATATCCCTGAGCTAAAGCAGTACAAATCCCAAATGGAAGAAGCTCAGAGAGGAAGGTCCTGATGCAATGGGCACTCATGTTCCAATGAAGGTCTCCAGGAGATTCAGATAATACCTTCCACTCTTTGACTTGTTTTCTGAAAGCACAATGTCAGTGCTGTTGGAAGAGGGAGAATGGAATGTGTTTATTATCCTACCTTTCATATCTGCAGGACAATTCTTTATCTGTGACCCAGAAATAAATTAAAGGGACACTGTCATGTTGCATATTCTAATGGCCCTCTTTTCTCTGTGCTACCAGCAATCAGAGAGTTTTCAGTGCCCAGAGGTTTAAACAAATTGAAGCTTTTGTTTGTTTACTTTGTGCCTTTCATTCACTCCACAGAAATGAAACCAGTCAGGTCCATTTGCCTCCCTACAGCCTATCAGTTAGTCCTGGCTGTTTGCACTTGGGCTTCCTGGGAAGAGACTGAAACACTATCAGATTTTTTTCTTGTAGTAGCTTTGAAATGAACATTTCTGTTCAAATCATCCTTTGGAGACAGAAGTCTCTAAAGAACGGATATGGATCCAAGTATGTTGCTGAAAAATCCAGGGAGAATCTGAGACTGTTTCTCAGTGGGGGGAATTCAAACAAAAATACACCAGAGCACCTGAGTGTATATCGAATTGTTAAATTACCACAAAAAAATGCTAAATTAACATGTTTCAGAGAGTAAAAGCCAGTCATCTGGCCAGTTTAAACCACTTTCACCATTTTAAATGATGCTTTGAGTTGGTTTTGTTCCTTATGAGATGCCCAGCACTACTACACAGCCCCAACTGTTTCATACAGATTTTGAATGATGGGGAAAGTGGTATAATCTTCCCAGGCCTTAGTTCCCCATTTATTTTCAGGCATTATGGTAAATTGCAACCCCACAGTGCCTGCAAGCCTGAATTCATTCAGATTGGCAGAACACTTTAACAGCTCCAGATGAAAGGTGCTACAGAAGTGCCAAGTACTATCACTGTAATTATCATTCAATATACACTGATCAAAAGAATGAAATGTGAATTAGCATTTCCTATTAGCCCTACTTACTGCCTAAATGTTAAATATTCCTCCCATGGGCTCTCTCCATGAAAACACACAGGAGCTGTTGGTATTTCTCATCTGGCTATAACACTGCTTCCCCAGGAGTGGAGGAATGGAGGGATCTGAGAAGAGTCATGAAATCAAGAGAACACCACAGGTTTATCCCACAAAAACTTGCTCAGACTTTCTGGAGAGAGGGAGTTTGGAGCTGCTTTCTCATTCTCACTCCTTCCCTTCTCCTTCCTGGCACAAGGAATCTATCCCTGTCCCAAGGATTTTCTGCTGTTCACCTCCCTAGGACCCTGAGCCCTGCTCTGAGTCATGGGTTTCACACAACCCAGAGGGATAGGTTCAGTGTCCTCAAAGGCTGAGAAAGTGTAAACATCTGGAGTAGCTGAACGAAATCAATGGAACTGTGCCCATTTAGACCCTCTGCAGAGCCAGGCAACTTCCTGAAACATTTGTTTTCCCCTTCCCACCTGAGAACCACACAGTATTTGACTTTATCTTCCCCAGAAGCACACACCTCCCTGTTTATCCACTGCCCAAGCTTCTCCCAGGAAGCAACAAGGCGAGTTGTTGTGTAGAACACATTTCAGTGGTGTTGGGGCACAGAAATTCAGCGATTTGTAGCATTTCCCTCTCGGTTGAAGCTGCAGATTAAACCAGGGGCTCTGCCTGGGCACTGTGAGGATCCTCACAAAGCATCCTTGAGATGTAGCAGCAGATGACCAGGTCATGTCCCATCCCCTCCTCATGGCCACACACCAGAGCCACCCCTGCCCCTGCCCTGTGGAACCTCTGCTGTCCAACCACCTCAGTGTGACAGCAATCAAAAGCAGGCCAGAACCCCACAAAAACTACAACAGGATCACTAATACTTCTACAGAAAAGTGGCCTCAGTGTGTGAATTAAGCTGTTGATGAGCCCTTATGCTCTTCTTTTCTCTAAAACTGTCCTTCAGACAGCTGCAGGCTCTGAAAAAGAGACCTCCCTGGAACATACTCAGTTCAAAAAGGGAAAAAATCCATACCCTGCCTTGCTGAGTCCTTTTCAATGAAGCAGGTCATAGCACCATGTCTTTTATCCTGTCATTCCTGTCTCCTGCTTGATGCACATCATAAATCCACAGTGGTTTGGACTGCAGCTCTGTGCTGAAATCTGACAGTCCCTCCTATCTCTGACCATGCTGCCTTCCAGTATTCCACAACTGGAAATTCCAGGTTTACTTAAAAAAAAAAAAAATTCAAGATACAAGGTCATGCTCAAAGAATTAAACATATCTTTACAGTCAGGTTCACTTTCCAATCCCCACGCTAGGGAGCATTGAGAAGGGAAAAAAGATTCCCTTTTTCAAAATGAAATTCATCCTTCATACCTTAACTAGAATTTGTCTCATGTCTCATAAAGGACAAGCAAAAACTAAAGATTAAAAATACCCACAGATTCATGTTAATAAGATGACTTAGGAAAATAAGGCAGAGGGCTCTAACTTAAATAACATGCAATTAGGAATTTGACAACACAAGGTGCTGGCAGAGAAAGAAAACCAACGCATGTCTGCCCTGGGAACAAGGACTTGGGAGTCCAGGAACCCGCTTACTCATTTTCACATTACAGCATCAATTTGGAGAATATTTAATTCTCTTGAAACTGAGGAGGATTTCAGAGAGGTAATTAGGAATAGCTTAGCTAGTGGTTAACACCAGGATTGGGAATAAGAAATGAAGAAATTCGGCTCAGAACATATTTTTGGGCTTTGGAGCATGATCAAATTTAAGTTAGTTAAGTTTTCCCTCCCTCGGTTTTCCCAGCTGGAAAATGAGGGTGGTAAGAACGAACCACCTTTGTGGAGAGCTTGGAAATCCATCCACAAAAGGTGCTTGAGGTACAAAGTCTGGGTGCTGGGGTACCTGACAAACCCCTCTGATGGCCAGATGAGCCCTCCTGGTTTCTGCCAAGCAGTACCAGGGAGACTGGAAATAACTGCAAAGACTCCAAATGACCTCATTTTTCTTCCAATCCCTAAAATGCTCACAACCCCAAAGCTTCCAAGCATGTCCTGTTGCAGAAGTGGTGACTGAACCGACAGATACATTCTCCAAGTAATTTCCATATTTCTTGCTGCCACTAACACTGGTTACCCAAAGTCAGTTGCAGCTGACAGTTTAATGATAATGGCTTTATGTTTATATAGCATCTGTGATAATGTTCCTATTCTCCTTAAATTCAATCCCTGTAAAAGGGGCACTTTAATGTATGCAGCCACAGACCAAAATGATAGTAATTTTCCCTCTGAGCTGCAATGGTTTAGTAAACAATTACATTTCAATTAAAGAGGGGTGATCATGCCGAGGGAAGTGCCATTCCACTCTCCACATAATACAGGAACATAAATTCTCCAAAGTCAAGTCATTATAATATAATTTACATGACTGCTTTCAAACAAAAAAAAAAAAAAATTCAAATGGAAAATAGAGTGTATTATGCACAGGCAAAAACTTGGGAAAAAAATCCCTCTATATCTTGTCCACAGCAGCTTGAACCGGGATCCCATTATTTAGGATTATGTTCAGTGAAGAGGAATGGCAGAAGGGCTCTTCACTTTCATCTCTCCAGGAGTTTCCATTTACTGCCATTAGTATTTAATACTTCATTTATCAAGGATTAAAACCAGGATAGATGGAGGAATGCCATAGGAGTAGCTTATGATGGATCACTGCAAATTCAGCTGTGTACTGAGCCCAAACAGGCAGGAAAACTGCAGGAAAACAAGTTCACATTACAAGGAGAAGAAAAACTGTGTTTTGGTGTGGTTTTTGGGGATTTTCGGAGTCAATGTGGCTTCAACCAGAAGAAGCACTGAAGTGTTTTTGGTGCTCCTGGAAAGCAAATGATTAATGCTAGAACTGAGGATTAAAGATCTGGAGAAAGAAATCCTAAATTCTGTCTAGTAGAAGACAGAATACAGATGCTTCCTCAAGTTTTTTGGCAATTTGGACTTTGCTTGGCCTGGGATATTTTCCTAGAAAACGAAGTAAATCGGGCTCTAACAGAAGGAGTCAATAGATGGCAGTGCTTGATGGGATGGGAGCGAGTCCTCCCCAGTGAGCCTCAGCAAATCCTCCCCTGCACCACTTCCCTGCAACGTGGGCACAGTGAAGGATTTAATTAGCACTCAGCAGACTTTCCCAGCTTCTGGTCCCCGAGTTTGATAAAATACCCCACAAATGTCAGGCTTAACCCATCTCACACCTCAAACTATTGGGATTCAACGCAGAGAGGCAAAATGCTTCTCTGGATTCTCCTACAAGAAAGGCTTTAACCATGGCCATGGAGAAGGGACACGTTGGTGTCTCCAGCTCTGCAGCATCACCAGCTGCTGCCAGTTGTCCACTGGAAGTGGAGATAAAATCTGAACACTTGGTTCTGAGAGCAGGCTCACAACAGGGACCTCAGCTCAGTGACCACTTGGGTTGGAGCCTCGAATTTCCCATTCTGCATCAGCTCATACAGAGCTCTGAGAGCATGGAAGTGAAGGGAGGGATTTACACAGAAAATAATTATTGTACAGCGTGAGATAACCAGGACTAGGGAAGATTTTTCCAAGTTTAAGAAGCTTCATTAAAATTTTCTTTTAGGAGAAGGAGTAAGAACAGTTAGTCACATGTTAAGATACAGAAATCTTAAGACTTGACTTTCAAGGTTATGCTCTATAATTCAAAAACTACCAGGAGCTCTTGTTTTCAAAAACCACAATGCCCAATTAACTGTAACCTTCCCATATAGCAAACTGCTGTATGGGAAGGGAGCTCCCAAGGGAAGTTCCCAAATTTCCACCCTAGTTTGCTCTAGTTTTGAAATGAAAGAAAGCAACTGGAAGTGTAACACTGCCAAAATAGCTGAATCCAATGGCTCCTGAGTTTCCCAGGCCCTTGGAGACTCAACAGCAGAAGGATGGAGATGTCAGGGAAGAACAATCAGCTGTAAAATATGAAAAGCTTACAATTTCCAAACCTACAACAGCAGTCTCAAAAGTAATAATCCCATTACCACTAAACTAAGGCACTAATTACTATTCCCAGTGGCTGGAGTGGACTGACTGCTAATGTTCCTCTGGTTAATGAAGGAAGGTGAGGGAGAATATATTTCTAAAGTCAGACATCTGCTGAAGGCTGGGCAGCCGCACCAACTGTACCTAATGAAGCCATTCATATTAATGCAGTGACACTCGGAGGGGGAGCAGGGGAGAAATGAGATGAGGGTGGATTTTAACTCAGAGAAGACAAATGTCATGCATTACCCGTGTAGTGGCTGCCTTTATTTAATCCACACTGAGTAACAGAGCTGCTCAAAGCAAGGAACTGAATCCCATGTCAGCTGTTCCACCACCAAGGGCTGACCTGCTCAAAGCTGGAATAGCTTCTCTAAAAACCCCAAAAAGCAGGATATATGCCACTGGAAAGGAATAAACAGCTTTTTATTTTCTTTGACTACAAGGACACTAAGAAAAATATTCCCAAATCCTCTGTCTTGTGAGGAATCCAGATTTTCCCATCATGTTTTGCCTTTGTCACCAACAAGCAGTGGTTGTTTAAGGTTCAAGGATACTCATTCACTGAGATCGATAGGTTCTGATGGCTGGAAGAACAATTTACAGAACTAAAATAAACTCCTTGTACAAACTGCTAATCATGACTCATTCACCAGTGCAAATGTTCTCAGGTGAACTGGGTGTGCTCAGATTTTCTTTTTTTCAGATTGCACCAGTGTCTTTCCTTTGAAATTCTGGTTCTGCCTCCCTGGGTTTGGTAAGCAACAGCTGAGTCTGTGAAGAAGGTGTGGCCTGCAGAGAAAACCTGCATGGAGCAAACCTGCTCCAAGACCATTTCTGTCTTCTCTGAATAAAATACCTGTGTGCAATGAGAGACAGCCCAGGCACCTGATGGAGGAGTGCAGGGAGTGGGGAGGGGAGTCTGTGCTCAGGCTCCTCACACTGCGCTGACACTGGGCAGTGACAGAGCCAGGGCTCAGCACCAACAGATCCCATTCTTGGGGTCCCTGTTCCCATTTGTAAATGGACACTGCAGTGCCCTTCCCATGGAGCACCAAGACCACTGTTAGTCATGTTAGTGAACAACCAGTGACATCTCAAAGCAAAGGGATTGAAGCCATGGAAGAAGTGGATGGCTCCTCCAGGCTCCTGCTGGGACAGGATCCCAGGCTCTGGGCAATCCCAGCTTGGCAGGTATCCCGTGAGTTAATGACAGGTTCCTCTAGAGGAGGTTTTCTCTCTGCAGGAGGATGAGCACACACTGTACAGCTGCAGACAGGTAAACACACCCAGGAATACACTGGAATACACCAAGGAAACCTCTCCAGGAAAGTCTCCCGAGTGAACGACTTACCCGAACTGCTCCGGACTCCGCTCAAACCCTACTGCTCTACCAGGATACATTTGACAGCTGCTTGTTGCTAACAGTATCTAACACCACCCCATTTCCCCACAAACAAGTAACCACCCAGTTTCACACGCAGCACTTCTTCTCTCAGGGTGAGCGAGTTCCTCTCCCCTCTGGCAGCCCCCCAGGCCACTCGTTAGGATCCCAGAGCACTCCCGAAGAGGGGAGACACTGACCGTGACCCGGAAGGGCGTGGTGGCCGCAGGCTCCATGGTGGGGTTCTTCTCTGAGATGCCGCTGGGCATGCTGCGCCTCTGCCCGCACCGCTCCGGGGGGGACTCTGCGGGGCACAGAAAACAAGGGACAGTCACAAACCCGGGAGCACAGGGACAGCCCAGAACGCCAGCAGGCCGTGCAAAATGCCGCGTCTCCCTCCGAGATGTCCTCGCAAATGAGCCAGCGTGACGACCCCACGGCTTCTGCTCGCATTTCCCCGAGCTGCCTGGAACAACATTCCATCAGCAAGACTTTCACCTTCAACAATTAGCATTTTTCATACAACTGTAAGCTTCAGATAATGCCTGACAGGTTGGCATTATCATTATTTCCAGTCTGCAGATGAGTAAACAGAAACTGTATTGAGATGAGTGAGAATTATATGCAAAGTACAGATCCGTGCACTCGTGGATTTGATCCTCTTCGGGGAAACTGCTAATGGGGTTGGAGGCACGGGATGCTTTAGTTACCTCTCTAATGCCTCTAGCAATTTGTTTTGGAACCAGAAAAAAATCATTAAATCCTACTTTTGCTAAAGCACAACATGAGGATAGGAATACTTACCTCCTTCCCCGTCAGTGAGGAAGGAAGGGGGCCGAAAAGGCAAAATTAACAAATATGCCAAACACTGTCAGGAGATTCCGAAAGATGTTAGGACGGGTCAGCTACAGCATTGTAAGGTGGTGTTTCCTCAGTTTACAAACCCTCTTTGAAAGCACCATGGAACTCAGAAAAATAGATTTATTTCCAAGCTGCCATTCAGTGATGCTCAGACCTTGTAACAAGCTTCCCTTCCCAAAACCATTCCAGAGTTCTCCTTAGCCAAACATTTCCATGGAGGTTGTTTCCCCAGCAAGGTTCTGCCCTTGCCAAAGCCTGCCATCACCTGAGATCTGTAAGAAACAACACCAGCAATTCCAGTCAACAACTGCTGGGATGTATCTTAAACTATTCCAAAGGAACAGATTGAGATTCCAGCCATGGACTGGGTGAGGTGACAGCTCAGTGACACCTTCCTTGGTTGCCACGTAACCTGTGTGAAACTCAGCCAGCCCAAATCAGCCGTTCAGTGGCTTCCCAGCTTTCAGCCAAGCCTTCAAATGTCTGGGGCACTTTCTCTCCAGAAAGCTGCACTTTGAATCTCAAGCAGTAAAATCCTTTGGTGTCATCTCCTCTCACAAGATTCAGGCTCCCACCCCATTCCTTTGAGCCTTCTTTTGTTTTTGGACTGTCATAAAGAAACTACTTGATTACAGAATTTTGAAAGTGAGCTTGAGATGACAACCAAAGAAGCTGCTTTGCATTTTCTTAATGACTGGAAAAATCAACATTGTTTAAAGCATTTCTCACACACCTGGCTGGAAAACAGGAACGATGGCATTATGTGAAAGGCAGCTACAAGAAATTGCTTTCCCCAGGTGCTCCCCAGCCCCAAACACTGCTCAGCACCAAGGGAAAGCACCTGTATGGGGGTAAAAGCCCCCCGATTTAGCTTCTTACTTCATCATTAAAATATACCCCAAGCAGAGCCAGCAAACACACCAGTTTGATCCAGACCAAACAGAGAGCTGGCTTAGGACCTAAATCCTGCTATAATTATTAAACTTAAGGATCATAAAATGTTCGGAGTCAAATCTCCATTTTAGCTTCGTTTAAGCACTGTGGGTTTCACTGCAGGAGAGAAAAAACCCTCTGTAAGAAACCAGAAATAACCAGAAGGAGGGTTGGGTGTGGGTGTTGGGGGGGATGTGGGGGGAGCTGTTTGTTTTAAAGGTTAATAAAAATAGCTTACAGGTAAATTAGTAACTCCAGGAATGTACAGCAGAACAGCTTTACATGGTGAGCAGTATGAATATATAAAGGTTTAAGTGCCCTTTTTGCTTCTTTCAGGGCTGGAGGCACCATCTCAGGCCGGGTCACTCTGCCCAGGGCCTGGCATCAGCCATGCTGCCACAGCAAGCCCAGGGCCATGGAAAAGGGCACTGTAAGCCAATAATAAAAACTCCCCACAGCCACGAGAAGCTGAGAAAGAAATGTCTTAATTTGCAGCAGAAGATATTTCGATTATGCACTGGAAACAGTGCCCTCCTGCCATGGACAGTTACACACTGGAATCGATGGTCCAGAGAGGGAGAGCTCTCCCTGCCCAACGAGGTTCAGGGGCAATGGGCTTCCTTCCCTCCCCTCTCCTGGGGCAGATGGATACCAGACACCTCCTGAAATCTTTTCCAGCTCTATTTTCTGCGATTTCTGACAAATTTGCCCACTTGTGCAAAAAATATGCAAGCTACAAGAGATCAGATTCAGTGTCTGATTTCAGCATTTTCTTCCCAACCTCTCCTGAACTTCCATCTCTGTCTGGACATACTCAGTGGCAGTTCTGTGTCACCTCTCAACAGCACAGAGGGCTCAAGACAGGAGAGAGAGAAGCAAACAACAAGGCTTCCTGCTTTTCCAAATATTTACAGAAGGCTGCAATGTTTTGGGTTTCCCCCTGTATGGAGTAAGATCTTCAAAGAGAAACTTCCTTGAAATTACCCTGAAAGCTCTCCCAGGTTATCCCACACAGCTGGGCCAACACATTGTTGGCTGTGGAAGGCACCAGGAGGTTTTTAAGTTGAACATATCCCACTGCCAAGAGGACACACAGCACTGCAAACACTGCACATTAATTCAGGACTTCAGGTTTATGAGTATTTCTGAAATGTTTTCTGTACAGTAATAAACACATTTGGTTTGTTAACTAATTCAAGGCACTGGAACTGACAGAATAATTAATCCTCCATCCACTCTTCCATGCCTGTTTTTCATGCTGCGGAATCGTTACGGAGCAGCACAGCAATCCCCCCAAGGCTCCAGGGCAGCAGCAGAACAGGCTGTGAGCAGCTCCTGGCACCCAAACTCTTGTTTAACCCACCCAACATCACTGCCTCCTTTGATTCAGCTTCTCATACACTGCTCCAAGCAGGTTGTGATGTGTAGCAAACACACAAACAACTACTAATACTGTTTACTTTTCACTTAGCAAGTGAGGTGTTCCTACATTTGCATTACCTGCTCCTGAGGATCCCAACTACTGCAAGAGATCATCAGGATTATGCTCTCATTGTGGAGAATAAAATACATTAACCTCTGTTTGTTCATCTCTCTTCACGGTCCCCCCACCTCACACAATTCCAGGGATCAGCCAGTGGAAGAGACAGCAAGAACAAAAGCAAAGAGAGGCAGCTGGAAGGAGTAACAACAAGCAGGCACTTGCCAGCAAGTTGATTTCCTGATAAGAACCTGCTCCAGCTCCAAACAAGAAAGGGAGGTCCAACGTGAGTGCTGGGAGAGAAGTGAGAGAGGAGAAATCATCTCCCTGAACTCACCACAACGAAGCCGTGCTGGTGAGCAGCGCACATGCCATGGCACTCGGAAGGAGCCGGGAATGAGAGGAGAGGTGATGACTTCATCAGAGGCAGCAGGAAAGAGAAGTATGACTGGAATGCCAGAGCAGGCAGCAGCACCGGGAGACACGGCAGGAGGGCAGGCTCCTGCTCCCACCGCCCGGACGTGCCAATGGAAAGGAGATTCTGGAGCACAATCAAACTTCACCGGATCGTCTGGAGGTGTTGCAGAAAACTATGAGCTCTCCAGAACCAAGGGCTGGTGGGAGCAGCTCCAGGCCGCAGGGAGCCCTGGACAGGTCCGGCTGCTCCCGAGCTCGGCACTGAGCCGCCAGCGGGGCTGAGCTCCTCCCTGTCCTGCCCCACCGGGCACTGCCCGGCATCGCAGGTGCCCCAGCGCCTGCCAGGGTGGAGTTTCTGTGAAACCAGAGGGAACAGGAATTACCGGTCTCCTGCTCATACAATTATAGGCCGTGAATTAATTTTATTGCTTAATGAATTCAGGTGTTATTCCTCTAATTTCTGCATTATCTAATAAGTCTTTATTACAAACCCAAGAGAGGAGAGGAGGAGGCACGGTGACAGTGATTCAACATGGCTCACAGCAGCATTTATGAATTAAGAACAATCCCTGGAGGACAGGTATCTGTAGTGTCTGTGTGATTCCAGACACTCAGGAGAGGCTGCAGAAAAATCTACATTTCAGACAGCTCTGGGTGGCCACAGGAGCCCAGGAGAAAAGATGCATTTTTAGTCTGAATCCAAATGGGGATTTAGGAGGGAATAGAGGCGCTTTTAAAAAGCGGAATAGACAACAACAGAAAATAATAAACACAGAGCTGAGCCAACTTTCCCCTTCACAAGGCGTGAAGAACTTTGAGTGGGAAGCAGAGATGCCAAAATGTCTGATTTCCAGTGACAAAGAAGCTCTGAGAGGTTATAAAAGCCCTTCCTGCTGCCATGAGCTGGCCCAGGAACACAGCTGCAGGGCCACCTTCATGGTTCGGTTACCTGCAGAAGTATTTATTGGGATATGTCACCCAGAGCCCTGCTGATCCACAGCGAATTCCAGTTGATCCCTTGCAGCAATACTATAACCATACAAAATTAATTAAAAGCCAAACCTTTATTAGGCAATAAAATAGACTTTTAAATGAAAATGGTCATGAAGCAGAAGTTTAGGGCAGGTACTGGTACCCTCTGAAGAAGTAAACTCCTCTGAAAGCAAAGCTAATGAACACAGAGAGGGTGTTCTCCAGGCTAAGGGAAGTTGTGTCACCCCCACTTCTTACGTTAGAATAAAATTATTTCTTTTTTGCATCTTAGACTCTCTGGTTTAAACATTCACAAACTTCCATAAAGCCCAGCAATCCCCCTGGCTGTACCCACAACTCTTCCACATCAGAACCACTGATTTACTCCCCACTCATTTCATGCTCCAAGCAGAAATAGTTTCACATTTTCTCATGCTCTCATGACCTTTCCAGACAATTAAGGACACTGTTTACAGAACTACAGCTAGTAAAAAACCCTCTCCCTTATCTGTTTACACACAGAGCAAAAAAATAAATTGGGATCATTACTTGCCTTCTGGGCTACACTCTGGCACAAAATACTTCGAATTTAACAACTGAATCTATGCCTACAGTTAACGCTCCCCACAGTGACTACACCAAACGGATCCAGCTTCTTACCAGTACCTTTGTTTCCCCCACAGGTGACTTCAGTGTTACAAAAGCACCATGTTCAGTGTGTCTCTGACTCAACTGTGCTGCAGCCTAAAAGCAGCAAAAGGCACTTGAAGCACCACTTAGAGCCACAAAATTCTCTGCAGCTCCAAGAATGGTGGCTGGGACAGTCGTGTGAACCGAAGAGCCTTATTAGAAGTGGCTGGAATACAGAAAACAAATCCCAGAAAACATCAGAGCACACTGCTTCCCTCAGCTAAAGTCTATTACCATCTTCTCTCAAAGTGGGACTAAGAACTCCAGAAAGAAGAGCTTTTTCTTTGTTAAATATTGATTTGGAGTGACACTGACCTTTGCCACGGCATCCTGTACACTTTAATGGATCTCCCCTCATCTCTTTGTCAGGTTCCCGGATATCATGGATTTAATATTCCTCATCCTGCTCCTGAGCCAGTGCTATTAATGGCTCTTGTATCTAGTACTGAAAAAAGCTCTGCTATTTTTCTGAGTACTTGATATGCATCTATTCCTCTATTTTCTCTATTACCCAGTAAGAGAACTCTTTTCCCAGCAGCTGCCACGGTGCTTTTTGACGTGTACAAGCAGCAAAGACTCTTCCCCTGCCTTTCTGTGGGCTCTGGCTGCCTGCTGCCACAGCTCCTTCTCTCCCGGAAAGCTCAGGTGGGATTTCCATCCCCCAAAACCTGGGATAAGCTGCTGTGCCCTCTCCAGCAGCGGGATGCATGTGGCAGCCGCAATGCCAGTGCCTCACTAGATGGAGCTGGAGGCCCTCGGCTGGCCAAGCGCTCCCAGCCCCGACCCAGCTGCAGCGCTGGGAATTCTCCAGGTGTGGTTTGGCTGCTGGGTCAGTTGATGGTCAGTGGAGTTAAGAGCGTTTTCCCCGCTCTTTCCCCGCTGTGGAGCCATCGCAGCACAGCCGGGCACTCAGCTCCCCTCTGCCCGCTGACAGACACCCAGAGCAAGTCCTTCCCCTCAGAAATCCAGAGGGAACACATCCTTTACCTGAGGAGACAGAATAAATGTATTTGTCAAGGAAACATTCCCCTGTAAGGGCAAAAGGGGAAGATGAGAATATCACTAATGGGAAAGGAAAGCTGAGGTAATCTCACTGTGAGGAGTCTGAAAATACACACAGCAACTTCTGAGTGCTACAAACCTGGAGACCAGATCAGATCCACATGCACAAGGCACAGCTGCAGGTCCCCAGACCTGGTGCCAGGGAGAGAGTATAACACATGCAGAAAATGACCCTCCCTTTCTAAAGATAAACAGCAAATCATGCTGATTGAGCAGCCTGTAGTACAAACTCCATTTTACTGTCTGGTATTTTTTAACTAGATATGTGTATATATTTGGTATTTTTATTCTTTTTCTTAGTCTCTGAAATAAAATATGTATGGTATTTATCTTTCTCTGGTATGATATCCACAGAACAAATTCCTCCTCTGCTAACGGCATATCATTAGGAGCCTTTTTTCCAGGGTGAAATTGAAATCAAGCTCAGACTTAAAAAAATACATCAGAAAAAGCTGAAATTCTATCCTGGTTGGAGGCCAGATCGTGGCGACTGCCAATACCCTGGTTACGGTGGAAAAGATGATAAAGTGAAGTGGAACATCAGCTTCCTCCCATGTGATGATAAAGACAAGCAACACGGAGTGTGGAGAACAAGGAGTCAGCTCTGGGGAGATTTAAATTAGGCTCATCCATCATGCTGAACCTTCCTGCAAAGATTCTGCTCTGTCACCACACGCTTTCTTGCAGCACTTTATCCACAGAGGCAATCTGAGGGCAAGGAGAAGCTTCCATACTCTGCAATTCCCATCTCTGTCAGCTGGAGGTGTCACCCTGACACAGCACCCAGGACAGAGTTGGGTCTGTCCCCTGTCAGTGAGGGTTGGTTTGGGGCTTTCCTCCAGAAATGACCCGGACAGCTGAGCTAGCAAGCAGGCCAGAACAGCTCACTCACATGAAACACCCTGAGGATGAATGAAAACTTCACACAGTGTAATTCCCAGGCCATTTCTCCAGCCGCGCATGGTGGCTGCTGGAACAGGTCTGTACTGGTAAAATGCAAATTAAATAAATAAATACTTAATTTATAAGCATGATTCATCAGAGGTTTCATCTTCTACACCAAAGAAACAGATGTTCTATTGATGACACTTCATTAGAGAGATAAATGGGGTCACACACGTATCTCTGTTCACATCCATCTGCATAATAGACCAAACATTAAGATTTGAATTTCACATGGTGCATGTGGCTCTTAGAGCAGCCTCAGAGAGTCTCAACGCCCAGAGCCAACTCACCCACCTCAGACTGCCTTAACAGCCAAGGAACTCCAACTCTGCTCAGGAAAGCAGAAGGTTGGGATTTAACAGTGGCTATTTAGGAGACAGTTTCATTGGAAACACAGAGAATACTGGATTTTAAGTCACTGGATGGCAGTGCTTTTTGATAGGTATCCACCAAAATACAGTATCTGACATGAAGAAGCAACTCAAAGCAGCAGTGACAGCGAACTCTGGAACCACTGTTCTTCCTCCAGGTCCACTTAGGGAGGGTTAGGATTGGGGATAGGGTCAGGGATAGCTGAGAGGGCTTTTCTGGGTTTCCAGATGTTTATGCAGGAGGCCTCAGAGTTCCCCAGCTAACAGAAACAAGTCTCCTTCACTTTAATATGCAGTAATAGAAGATAATGCTTACAAACTGAGTGTTATTTTTCCCCCAGATGTTGTGGCTTTGCCATGTGTGGATCTGAGTGTGTGCACAGGCAGCTGTGTCAGGTACATCAGCTCTGCACACCTGAGCAAGGCACCCCTGTGCCCAAAATCCAGCTGAGAATCCATCCCTGCTTGCTGCTGTTCCCCATCCATCTCTCCTCTGGCTGCTCAGACTCTCTTAGCAATTGTTTCACTATTAGAAATTGTGGAATATAAATCCTAATTTATTGTGACTGATCCTTTTATTTCCTCTGGGGGTGGGTGGGTTTTTCTGCTCCTCTCCCACAAACCTGCTCTGCAAACACTCGCAGGTGGCAGCTGCACACACTCACTCTGCAGTTTTCAAGCAAACAACACCAGTGCCAAGGAGAGACAAGAAACATTAAAAACCAGTCATGTTTTCACTTCCCAACCTATTTTTGAAACAGGAGGGAGCAGGAGGATGTTCTTACCTACACCAACACTGACATTTGCATTTTCCATCCTAAAAAATATGCCAGATCCATGTTGGAATTCCTCCCTCCACTACTGCCCTTCAGTCACTCCGAGGAGCAAATGGGCACTTGAACAGCAACACTGCAACCCTGCAGAACAATCCAGCAATTTAGTGACCAACATTCACCCTTCTGGGGAGGTTAATGCACCCCATTCCACCCTCTGAAATTTTATTTTGGTGTTCACCCAAATTTCTGCTGATCCTAGAAGCAAAGTTATGTAAATGAACACCAAATGTTCTCACTTCAAACACACCAGCCCCATCAAAATGTGTTCTTGTCTAAGGGTATAAAGGTAATAATTGGTAACCTTTGACTGCTAAAAATGTAAAGGGAAAATATCTTTCATTTAAAACTTGCTCGTTTGGTTACCATGGACACTGCTTAATCATGAAGGATGACTATTACTTGTTCCTATAGAAACCAAGAAGCTTAAGAAGCATCCTGTAATTTAACTCCAGATGCCAAATTTTACACCAGTCCACCTATTACCACATTTGGGTACTTCAGAACAAGCCCAGCCTTGATCTCTGACTCTAAAAGAAATTCAGTGATGCAGAAATGCTGTAAGAAATCAAAAATATGAGCACATAAGGTATAAAAGAAACTTGCACTTCACATAAATTGGTTTCTTCAAAAGGAAACATTAAGTGCTCAGCATCTGAAGATTCCTCTTTCAGTGCAAATGTTAATGAACCAAAACTTTGTCGTCTTTATTCCTGTCCATGTTCTCCAAGTCCATACAATTGCAGGGCATGTTTTTCCTCCAACTGAATGCTTCAATGCTCAACTTTAGATGAACTTCTGGAGCAATGTGAGAGGCTGGGATTCCTAATGAACCTCTGGGAGCTGACTGTGGTCCCAGCCTGGCTCTCCAAACCAGACCTACAACAAAGACATGCCCCTCATGCAAGGAAAAAACCAATGGACAGCACAAACCTTCCAAATTCAGGCCATGTGTTGCTCTAACCGGTCTTTTAGAGTTTCTGCTCATTAATAAACCCACAACACTTGTCTGGCACTGCTCATCACCTCAAAGCTTTACCTTCAGCACCAAAGAAACATTAGTCAGAATCTCTCTCATGTAGGTCTGGAGGAAAAAAGCTTCCAGAAATTACCTGTGGCTGACACTGTTCCTTGACCCTCACCGGCTCTAGGTAGGGAATGGATTCACAGGTCTCAAAGGCCATCTATTTTTACATTCTCTGATCCCCAAAGGGGCCCGAGGGAACTCAGTGTAAAAGCCTGACCCTGAGGCTGCACAAACCAATGTCAGGAGTAGGGAGTTCTGGGGCTTGTGCACCTTTTCTAATAAGCATATACACAAACACACAAACAATTAACGTCTAACTAAAATATTCTCTGCAGTGTTGCAAAGGAAAGCAAACTACCCTCGGTAGCGTCTGAGCTGAAAAAAGCAAAACTGATAAAGCCCAAATGAGAATGTTCCCTGACCCAGCTCGTTCCCGTCTCTGTTGAGAGCAGAGTGAATTAAAGGATTAGAGAGTGCCTTCAGTGCACTGACTTAGGGGATTAGTGGCACACTAGAAGACCTTCAAGGGAAATACAGGTTTAAAAGCTTTAAAAGGCAGCTCTGTGTCTAAATTGTTTGGACTGCCACAGCTGTAAGGACACAAACTTACTCTAATACATGAGTGATCATGAAAAGTCTGCTGAAAGCCCTCTAAGCATGTTTTTGGATGCAATTCTAGTTTGGACTCAGAGCAGGGTTTTTAACCTCTTTCTCATTTATTACCTATGGCTTGTAGATAAAACCTCATTCTGTATTACTCGAGAGCAAATCTGCTACTTATTTCCTTTCAGAGCAGTCAGCCCCTCCTAGGAACAGTCAGGGGAAAAGGAGGGTGCTACCAGGAGGGAGAGGGCTGTAAACAGAGATAAAGATGAGCAAAAAGTGACAGTGCTCCTCAGAGATTCCCACTGGGGCTTCCCAGGGTAAGTTTTACAACTTGATGCATTTTTGATCTCGTAGGAATTTTTCACAGAGAACACTCACTGAGTGTGGATGTTCCTGCATTTCTGACATGTCTGGAGGAGGTGGGGCAGGTCAGTGTTTGCTGTAGGAGCAAAGGGAGTCAAGGCACTGCTGCCACCTCGCTCCTGCTGAAGGGTCAGTCCAATAAATTTGCCTCAAATAAATTCACTCTAAATTTTTGCTTATTAAAGGGATTCTGAGATTTAAGCAAAACAATTCCAGAATTCCTCCATCATGCACCACTTCCCAAGTCATTAAATTTAGTCTTGATTTTTACTAGACAATGAAGCATTGAGCAAACACAGCAAAGTCTCAGCTGGAGCACTGGTGCTAAAAATAGCACAGCTGCCAGTGAATATTTCCTATAAACAGCACAGCTTAAAACATTTTGCGTATCTTTTCTATGGGCATCTGTCAGCCATGCTGTTAAAATTTCAATGAAAGACTGCAAGACTTCTGTGGTGAAACAGAAAATGCCACAAAAGAGATTTGAAAAACAAAGCAAGGATCATTAAAAAGTGCAAAGCAGGAAGGTCTCCTTTTCCTGGCATTTAAAAGACACCACCCTTGGAAAAAAAAAACCAACCAAGCCTATTGCTAATATTTATGACTGGGTTCCTCACTTGCCTTCTCCCAGCCCTTAAATGAAAAACAAAGTCCTGCAGAGGTGGAAAGGGAGAAATTCCACATGGCATTCCTTGTCCAACATCACTTTTTGTTAACGTCCTGCAGAACAGATTTTCAGCTAGGAAAGATTACTGAGAGGTGAGTGCAATTTCAGTAGGCTTTAAATATAATAAAACCTCCTTAGTTGTTATGTCACTCTGGGACATGCTGGGACAATTTTCCAGTCGCTGCTTCCCCTGTCCCAAGCGAGTGCCTGAACCTCCAAGGTATTGATTATTTGGGTATAAGCTGATCTCTCATTTATCACTTAAAAGGTTTTGATTTCATCAAACAGAGAGAAAAAGAATAAATTCCAGCTGTTTTCAACAGATGTGTATCTGAATAGCCTGTGCTGAGAAAAAAACCCAGCCTGACCTTGGCCTCCCAGCTCAGTGTTTGGTGCACTGAAATTCTGGGCTTTGCTGAAGATCAGTCAGTTTTCTCTTCACAGCAGCCATCAAAGGAAAGGAAGAAGAAAGCCTGTTTAATAAAAATCCTTTTCATAAAACATCTTGAAAAGCATCTGTGATAAACAGAACTCAGAGCAAGACATTTGTGTCTGAGGCTGACAGAGACAGAAGTATCACGAACACTGAACCTTCAAGATCAGGAACTCCAATGTTCTCAAATACTGAGGGCTTTGATGCCAACTTTGATTGCCTACAGAGTTTTACACAAGAAAGCCCTGAAGCCAAAGCTGCATTTGGCTCAGAGATGGGACTGTGAATGGAGCACCCATGAGTGGTTTCTATCAGCAAAGGGAATTTTCAGAACACTCCCCACTGACTCCCATTCCCTCATGGTGTCCATGAGTAAGGAGAAGCAGAGACTCTGAAGAAAGCCACAGACCCAAGTGCAGCCACAAGCAGGTGTTGCTGTCCCCGAAAATTTTCCTTCTCCCCTCTCTGCCTCCCAAGTACCTTCCACTACATTAGATGGATCACCTGGGAGTAATCATAATTACTGCCATGATTCCTCCCACAGTCCCACACATCTCTGAGCTGAGCAGATGGCCCAGGGGTTCTGCAGGTAGTTTTTTTATCTAGCTAATGTTTACCTGCAGCATGTCCTGACTCTCTGTGGAGGGCAGAGCTGGGGGTTTCAGGCACTGCCCTCATTCCAGCCGAGATTAACAGTACAGTGAAGCCTGAATGCTTTACCAACTCTCAAACAGCCATGGTTTAAACGTGCTGGAGGCAGGATCCCATCAGCCTCCTGAGAGCAGCCCTCCCCTCCTGCTCAGCTCTGCTCTCCCCACCAGCGTCACTGTTCAGATATTCCAGCCTGTCCCAAAGGCACAGAGTGACAAACACACTGAAATGTGATGAATGTGTTAAAGGCACCAGGGCTGACCAGACAGCTCCAGAACAGAGGATGCCATCACATGAACCATTGAACAAGCTGCTGTCACTGCCAACAGCTCAGTCCTGGACGTTTTTGCACACGCTGCAGCAGATTGGCTCCATCTGGAGTCCCAACACAAAGCTCTCCCCTCCTTCCCTCAGATCCTTGCACAGAAAATGCAAACTCTGCTCACTTTGCCCAGCTAAAAGCACCACAGCAGCACTTTCCTGAGGGAGTGTCTCTCTGCACCTCAGGAAGCAAAACCCATTTCCCAAACCGGGTCTCAGCCCTCACAGAGCCGTGCAAGCTGTAACCCCAGCCTGACTTTTCCTGCTGTTCCTGGGGCAGGATGGGCTCCGTCCCTCCATCCTACCAGGGGCTGGCAGCAGCAGCAGCAGTGTCAGAAGGGCAGGTGTGGGTGGGTGGCAGTGCCTCTGGGGGGAGAGTGGGCTGTGGCAGCATGTAAATACATGTTTTCAAACACAACTCCTGTGTGCTCAGAACCTGGTGGATATAAAGCAGAGGGGGCTGGAAGAGGGCTCTGACTCACAGCAAACTGGCAGCACTTCAGACTCCTGGGTGCTCCAGCCTGAGCTCCAGCACCAGGCATTCATCATCTGGGATGGATGGAGCACAGGGAATGGTCCGACATGGGGACAGGGATCCTGTGCCAGCAGAGATCTCCTCCTCCCTGGTAAATGTGTAAGGATTGCCCGACCCCCAGCTGGCTCCTGGTCCAAAAACATGCTGAGCATCTGACATCCCTTGGAAAAGATCAACTTCCAGGTATCACTGCTCCTCCAGCAGAGCCACAGGCTCACCTGGGCCCTGTGGGGATCTTGGCAAAGGGTCCAGAGACTGCAGAGTGCAACAACTGCCAAGAGGATGTCTGGGAAACACACATGTGGCAAACCAGACATTGCCAATTCCTGTGAAGTAACTCCAGCACGCCTGAATTTATGGCAACCTCCCACTAAGGATTCCTGATCTCTGAGTATCCCAGCCAGAGACAGCAAACTCCACTGTGCATCAGCCTTTGAGGAGGGGGCCCTCAGCTCCATGCTTCCTCCAGACTTGCAGGGTTTGGAATTCAACACTACATCACCCCCCAAGATCTAGAACTTCATTCTGATTTCTGCATTTTCCACAGCCCCCAGACCCCTACAGCCTCCTGTTCATCGTTCTTCCAGTGGAAACAAAACTGTCAAGGAGTGTTCCTGTTGCATTATTCCAGCACTTCCATCACCCTGCCCAGCCTGGACCAAGCTCCCCTCTGACCAACTGCGTGGCCTGGCTGCGTGACACCACCACTGCACAACAAAAACCTATCAAAAATAAAGAGAAAATTCTCATGCAGCTTTGCAAATCTCTTTCAGATCTACTGATAAGAGGAGCTCAGCTAGTGCTGAGAGGCAGGAATCCCAGAGCGAAACAAAATACTCCAGGAGAGATCAACAGCAACAAGATTTCAGCTGGTTCAAATCCAATTTCTTACAAACTTTCGGGCTGATTCCCATTTCTATCAAATCTGCCTGTATATTCCTCGTGTTCCTGACAAATTATGCCATTAAGTTCACATTGGGTTACCTAAAAGAAACTAAACACATTTAGTTTGTCACAGTAACTGAAATGACAGTAAAATATTTTGGTTTTGTGCAGCACACAAATAAAGAGGGAAAGGGAACTGGGACATGTTTGGGAGTTTACAAATGCTCCTCCCTGACAGGCAAAACAACAAAAAAATTCATGCAAAGAAAACCGCTGTCTGCTTAAAGGAAAAGCTGAAGCTCAGGGACTGATTCAGCTTCCTATTGTTTTCTCAGCAGTGATTCAAAATCCTTAAAATTGTTCTGAGTGCCAGGAAAAGAGGAAAGGGGACATTGCACTGAGCTAAATCTCACAGTGCTAAAGTTGAGTTTAAAATCTGCTTCGTAAATCACAATTAACTGCAGTGAGACAAGTCCAAGCCTGGATTTGCACAGACACCTGACGCAAAGTTGCAGTTGTGCTTTTTACTCACACAATAAGAAGAAAAAAGGAATTATTTTCAGTTAATGGCTTTGATTAAGTTCACAGCATGATAAATATACCAGGACTGCTGCACTGGAGGGCAAACACAACCCTCTTTCCTCCTTTCTGAAAAAATTCAATAGGAAAACACTCCCAGACTCCCACTTTTTGGCTGCTTTAAGAACAGGCAAAAGACCCAATAAACAGTTATTTCACACTAGAAGAGAAAGGCAGAATAGCTTATTTTAAAAATGCAACTGGGTCAGGAGCTGCCTCCAGTAGAAGGAATGGGCTGCCTGTGCCCTACAGAAAGATTCCTCTGTGGACCTCCCTCCTGCTGATGAGGACAAATAGGCCCTTTTAGAGCAGGATTTTTAAAAGTGCAAAGTGATTTGGGGCTTCAAGTCCCACAGGTTTCTGCAATGCCTTGGGAGCACAATCTTTAGGCTCTTTGGAAAATCCTACCCCTAAACTGTTCTCAGCTTTGTCATCTCAACCCCCTGGTGACACTCGGCTCATGAAGAACAAGAAGTTCCAGCAATACATCTCTGCAGAGAGACACCATCTCCTAAGCACGGCTTTTCAAAGCTCTGTAAGCATCAATTAGGCCTCCGAACATCTCGGAAAAGTAGTTACCTTAATTACACAAACTGAAAAGCGGACCCGTGGTTAGCTGGAACGCCTGGGTTAGTGACACTACACGGGGTGTTAGAGCAGCCACGCCTGCCCCGAGTCCCTCGCACACTGACCTTGTGCAGAGCCCGACCCGCTCCCGGGGCTCGGGGCCACTGCCCATCCTCGCCCGGCTCATCCTCACCTACCTACGGCGCTACCTGGCAGCGGCGGCCGCGGGCTGTGCACCGGCAATTAAAGAGAACTGTGGTTGCAATTACCCCTGCTAAGCCTGTTCCGGCTGCGGGATCTGCTTCGCTGTCTCTGAAGTCGTGACCTCCGGAGCAGTCGGTAGTAGTAAGACGGTCTCCCAGAACTTTTCCTGCTGTTCATGGACATTTTTGGATCTATTTTACACATACACACATGCAGGCACAGGTTCGCTCTCCCCTCTGGCACAGGAGCAAAACAGTCCCAGCGTTTTAATGAACTGGAGGGTGGTTCTTTGGAGTGGAAAGGGAGAGGGGGGAAGAGGAACTCTTCACCTGACACATTTAAAAAGAAAAACAACTAGAAGAAAACATAAAAGAGAGAGAGAGACGGAAAAAAAGCACGCGGCACCGGAGTGCATGTCTCAGCTGAGGGAGGACTCGCAGCGAGCAAGATAAACTGTGCTAACAACTCCTGCCCCCAAAAAGATAAGCCTGCTGGAGTAGTAATAGGAAGCCAGAGTTGGCCTGGGCTCCTGAAACGCGAAGCATAGGCTGGAAGAAATCCTGGACTGGATCCTCTCCGCCAGACAGCACCATCTGATCAAAGTGTCCTGGAACAACTCCCAGCTCCCTGCGCAGCGCGGCCCGGCGGCCTCGGCTCCGGCCGCTCTCGCCTGTCCCGAGCAGCAGCCCCGAGCAGCGGCCCCGAGCATCAGCCCATCGCCGGGAGGAGGCTGCGGCTCTGCTGCAGGAGGGATCTGGGAAAGGCTGCGTTGGGGAAGGGGATAATGATTTCCTGGCCATGGGACACATGTTAATAATCATCATGGAGCAAAAGCCCCGGAAAATAAAGTGAAATTTGAGAGGGGAAAACTTTAATTAGAAGTTGAATGAACAGAGCTCCAGACTCCCCTGGAGGCCCATTTCCTTTCAACATTCAAACTGAGTTATAGCACATCCCACAAATTAGAGAAAGGCCCTATTTACCATTTGGGTCCTGATGGCAGCGAAGATTCTGCCTCCAGCTCATATTGCTCCATAAAATTACATTTCAGTGGGCAGAATTAACACTTAAGGCCATGGAAGAAAATAATTTAAAAAAATATATTAAACAGATAAAAAAATTCACTCCACATTTACTGTTTCAAAAGGTCAGAAGTGAATTGTCCAGAATCCTGCACCTAAGCTTCCTCCCTTGCTGGCGCAAAAACGACTCTGAAGGAAGAGTGACAGAAAACATTTCAGAGACCCAGAATGGTGGCCAAGAACTTAATGCGTGGCTGCTGCTTCTCCCAGGCTGGCAGGTAACAGAGAAACCTCATCTGAGTAGGATGAGCTGCAAAACAACATCTGCACAATAACTTTCTGTGTTGTGTCCTCGTTTTGTCATTTTTCCCAGACTTCTGTGCAAATTTATCTTTGTGGTGTCTTATGACCAGACACGGGCTTGGCTGTGGATGAGCCCTGCTCCCCTGTCAGCCGGAGCTTCTGCAGAGGTTGGAAAGCTTCCTTGGATTATCTTGTATTGTACCTCCAGTAACAAGAGGCAGAAATGATTCCAGTTCAGCAACCACACCAGGACAGGAGTCCCTTCCCTAGCACCAACCATCCTCCCCAATTTTAGGATTTCACACATTTCTGCAGTCACGGAAAACATCAGAATTCTACACAACCTGTGCTTCCTACCTCCATCGAGAAGTAAACCCACACCGTGTGTCAGCTAAGAAAGGCCCTTCCAGGAGGAAAACCCAAGTCTGGCTCTTCCCCGAAGTCCATGCCTGGTTTTGAGGCCACACGTGAGGAATTCGGCGCCAGCTTTCAGGCAGTGCAGGAATGAGCAATCGGGAGGGCAGCGACAAGTTCAGGTCAAGGAGGCAGATCCCAGCTGGACAGCGGAGGCTCCCTGCCCCGGGAGGGGGATGCTGCACCGGGACATCGCTCTGCGCTTCCACCGGCCCTCACCACATCCCACAGCAGACCCCGGCAAAAAGGAAAAGCCTTCGCTTACTGCACATCTGCGCTCTTCTTCTTAGCCAGAATAATTTTCTTTTTCATATTTGGGTACATAAAAAAAAAAAATAAAAACACAGGGACAACTCTAACCATTTTCCAGATGACCAGAGACTCATCCTGTGCAGCTGATTCAATTCCCAAATGGAGCTGAGAACATCCAGAATACAGTGATGGGAAAGGCTGAAAATACTGACATTTGGTTAAAGATTTGCTGTAGACAAGCACCCAAATATTCAGGTGTCTCTCTGCAATTTTGTGTCATAATAACTGGGATGAAAGCTCTGAAGAGAGTCTTCTACAATTATGCTTTTATCACTAGAATGTCTTTAAAACGGCCTATCCAATTTACTTTTGTCATTCTCAACAGCAAAAAAAAAGGCACTGACAGAAATGAAAGTTTGAACAAAACCATTTTAAAAGCTCACCCAAATTCAGAGGATCTGAAAGGGGAAGGTTCGATTTTGCTTAACTGGAGCCAAGTGACTCATGCTCAAAGCACTGGGGATGCGGGAGAGGCGGGTGCTGGGGATGTCCCCAAGCTCTGAGGGAATGTGAGGTGGGAATGCTTGGGGATTTTTATTTTTCATCAGCCTAGTACCTTCAGAAACAATCATTCAGGTGACCACGAAGCAGGAGAAGTTAATGAGGGACTATAAACTATTCTGACAAGAGAAGGCAGAAAGCAGCCCTATATAAAAGCATAAATAAATGGTTGTGAGTTGTGTTCCAGTTTTGCCAGCTTGGCTCTGTCTCTCTTACTTAACAAGGTTTTTGAAGACTTTAACTTCAGATGCTACAGAGCAGCAGGCAGGAAAATGAACAACCCACCTGGGGGGATGTGACTGGGCCAGACCTTCCCAATTAATCCACACTGCTCTGTTTTCTTCTTTCTTTACTACTTTTTTTTTCTCTTTTTTGAAAGCCACACCCTGACAGAAATGCTCTGTGTACAGTGGAATCTGCCACTCACAAACGTGGGATTATGAACTGCTCAGGAAAGCTGACAACATTAAATCTCTGTCTTTAAAATAACACATCCCAGTCTGGCTGCTCCCTCCAAAAGGCAGCTGGATGAGCTCAGTCACGGGGATCTGCTGGACCTTTCAGGAAGAAGAGCAACTGGAGATAAATGTAGCAGTGATTTTTGGGGTGGTAACTCCTCCTCCCCAACACTGAGCACAAACCTAACCCATGGAATTAAAGATAATTAAATATATACCAAACTGTGGTAGAATATCCAGTCTGAGGCACCGCTGGGCTTTAGCACAGAACTCGGCACCCAGGGCTGACCTGGGTGTCACCCACTGCTGTCACCCTGCCCTTAAACCTTCCTAAACCCAGATCCCTCTGAGTTTATGGCAAGGAACATGAATTCCTTATTTTGAAGGTGAAAGTTTCCGTGCTCTTTCAGTGGGGTCCAGTCCAGCCCCAACCCCCCGATTTGGACAGGTCTGAGAACGTCCTGACTTGTTCACACACGGCCTCTGGATTCAGGCTGCCTTCTGAGACAGCAGCTTCAGGGATTTCATTTCAGTTTCCCAGACCTCTTTCATAAGGAACTGAACTGAAGTTTTCAAAACTTAACAAACAACAGAAAACCCCCCAAAACCTGAACCAAACAACCAAGAAAAGGTTTTGGTTGGGCCAGCAGAGAGGAGTGGCGGGTATCAGCTTGATTTCTAATTTGCATTAGGCCAATGAACTGCAGACAGACCATTAAGAAATTGAATCAAAATCAGACTGCAACCCCAATTTCCCTGTCACCTGCAACCCCCCTGTGCCTGAAGAGGATCAAATTCCTCCTGAAGTCAGAGGGAAAAGAAGGAAGGGAAAACCTGTGCAAACTATCTCTTCTACAACACAAGAGAAACTGTTTCTGTCAGTGCTCCCAGCCACTCCCAGCGTGCGCCTGCCTGAATTTGTTCACAAGTCCATCGCAGACTCCAGTCCAGCGCACTCTGAAGATTTCCAGGCAGGGATACATCAGCTCATAAGCAGAGCCAGGGAGGAAGGTAATTTCCTTTGTGTGAGGATAACTTAACTTTCAATTCAGCCGTACCCACACCTAAATCTTCAGTGACTTATTTGTTTGAAGACCTATGAAGGAAAGTTTCATACACACAACTAAAGTAAACCACTTCCTTTTAGTATTTTAACAGAACATGATGATTATTTTAAGAGTGCACATAGGCAAATTTCATTTCCTTACTACTTGAGGTAGAATGTAGCAGCTTCTTGAGAGCATTGCAACAAAACGGTCCATAGACTAGGGATCAAAATGAGAAGAAATACACATTTACTTTAAATTTAGGCAGAGAATTCACCGCTCTCCATTTATTGAATGGTGTCAGCGCTACCACAACACTATGGATTACTCTTGCTGTGTGTATGGGGATGAAATCCAAATGTAAATGAAAGGGAGTCATTATACATAGTATAGATATTTAATGATATTAATGAGCAGAAAAAGCAGTGCCATATGAAAAAGCAAGAGGAAAAATGTACATCTGAATAATGAAATATTAAATAGGTGTTCAGGCGGTCTCCTGGAAGTTAAACCAGGACACGAATTCTTTCAGCATCACTGTTCCCTCCATGCAGACTGTGCCTGTTGTTTACTGTCATTATGGTCATTATATGTTTACAATGGTGGGGCCAGAGATGCAAAGAAGGATCAACGCCCCATTGTTTTGGGATCTGCATAACCACCAATTAAGAGCTGACTCCTCATGCACAGCACTTACGATCTAAGCAAATGCAGAGTATTGCACACACTGCAATAATGAAGTTCCCAAGCCCATTCTATGACTGGAGAAGTGAAGCCCTGAGCGAGTTATTCAGCACCACGTGGGAAGGCTGGGGCAGAGCAAGGCAGATACCCTGCACCCCTTATCCTTGACCAAAGAACAAATGGAGCTTCCCCACTCTCCTGAGACAAGCCCCTTGGGATGAGTAAGTATTAAACATAATCATATCTTTTTTTCCTACAGTGTCTTTTGTCCACCAGAGCACCGAGGCGTCTGCATATTTGCTTCTGCAAATACTTGTTCAGTTTAATGTACTTAAAACACACGAACTTCCTCTTTTTCACTCAGGTAAAAAAAAATCTAAGGAACGTGCCCAGTACTAAGCGGGAAAGTCAGTTATTTGCTTCTAAATTATAATGTCCTGATTTTAAGAAAGAGTCATAATATATTTTTTAAATGTGAATAAAAGAATTTCTCAAATATCACTATCCAAAGAGGAATTGAGAGAAAAAACCCTCCCATTCCCAACAAGCTCAGTTTTGGATCGCATTTAATTTCTGCAACTTCTTGATGGGAACTCACAACACCCTGGATCCAAAGAGGCCAGCAGGAGGTGGCCAAGCACGTTATCCTCGTGCTCTATGTTAAACACACGCAGTGGTGAGAGGGGAAGGGTCTCTGTCCCCAGGCAGGGCACGGAGCACGGAGAGCCAGCATGTCTGAGAACCCTGGAGACGCTTCCTGCGCCCACGATGAACTCCAGGAACAGCAGAGAAACAGCAGAGAAACACCGAGCCTGACCTCAGAGCACAACACATTTCCTGCCCACTTCCCAGCAGAACAATAGAGCTAAAGAACATCAGCTTCTCAAATCAGCTTTCAGCAAGCTGGGGGAGACCAAAACAAAATCACTCCACTTGCTCTACTGCCATGTATTCCTGATGATAAAGAACACTCCACTCAGGTACACAGGTTTATGACCTGGCTGGTCATGACACTAATAAAATTTACAAAGTCAAAATCTATCTTAAGATTTTTACTAAATTTCCACAGACCTAATGAAGCAATTAAACACACAGAGTCCAACACAGATGGAAGAAGAAACTTCTACCAGAATCAAACATCCTGTGCTTCAGACCAGCCTGCTCCTTTCAACAGGAGGAAAAACCCAGGAGAGTGAAGTCTCCATTGTACAGCAGAAGTTCCAAACTAAAAAGAAAAATCTTGTACAAATCCCTAAATCAAACAAAGTCCCTCAGACGTGACTGGGAGCTGCACAACACTTCCCAGCACTGTGTGTCTTCCACGCCGAGCTGCTGGCAGGAAGTACTTGTTTAAGGGGGACTGCTCCTTCCAAAAATCCCTTATTACTAAAATAAAATGTTATCAGTGATTCACTGAGTGATTAACAGGGTAACTTCAACTCTGGGTTTCCCAAGATGTCCCATTTCCTTCTCCAAGACAAAACTGGAGCAGTTCTCTGCCATGACCCTGGAGGGGCTCAAAAGGGACCTCAAAATCTCACCTGGTCCAACCTTCAGTGGGAAGGGAGCCCAGGTGATGATCTTTACTTTCCTATCTGCACATTTAAATAATCAAAACCCACACCACCTCTAGGTTAGGAACCTAATTATTAGATGTAATAACAAATTATTGTAAGAAACTACATAATCTGCATTGACCTTGATCAAAATATTCATATAACAAAATAAATTAACTCCTAAAAATAGTTTTACTTTGTATTTCAGCAGTAAACTTGCTGTTATGTTGCTGCAGGGAAAGAGCTGATAAAAGTCTGGCATCACTGACTTTCTGTGCCAGATTTATGGGTTATTATTAGCAGAAGGCTCAGCTACTTATTGTGAGTTCTGTTTCAATGGCTTTCCAATGTGGCATGCTAAAAGGTCTGGGAAAAAAACATGAACCTTTCAGAAAGTTGCTGCAGGGCATCACTCTCCTTGCTTGCGTGGAAGTTGAGTCTGTTCTACCTCAAGGTGGGGAGGAGAGAAGGGGTTTACAGGTGTTGCAGAGCCCAGGAACTCCCTCTGTGCACAGACAACTTCTCCCAGTCTCAGGAATGCAGTGGGCTCCAGGGAAGCAGCCACCTTCCCTCCTCTCCTGATGCCATCCGGACACCTGAGGCTCTCCCAGCAGCAAGAATCAGCCCCCGGGGTGTTTAATCTCATGACAACATCCAATGAATGCAGCATCTCTGCTGGCAAGTGAAATGAAAGATTAACTTGATTACACATGCTATGTAAAACTTATTTCCTGATTAATTAATAGATTAGGCACTTCCAATTCATGTTTAAATGCCTGATAATGATCTCACGCTCATATAACAAATCACTGATTTATATACACACAATCTAAACTTCATTTTTCATGTGACAGATTATTTTCTTCCTTTCCTTGCCACAAAATTTGCAAACTCCACTGCAAATACAGTTGCTCGTTTCACTTGCTTTTTGGCATCAGATGACTCATCTAAGGAGTATTTTGGCAAGAATGATCTTTAGCCATCTTCCTTATCAGGCTGACATGACAGTGTGGCACAGAAAACACCCTCTGTTTTAAAAGAATTCCCTGGTAACAAGTTGAAAAATGAAAATGTAGCTATTGTTTTTGAAGAGGGGTTTACAAAAGCAACTGGAAATCCTGCAATCAGTTTTTAAATACCATTGTGAGGGTGGTTTATTTAAATTTACGTTTTTCCTTCTGGCACAACAACACAGGGCTGCCCTGAGAGATGTTATTGTCTGAGTACAGCTGACTGCAAAATGTGGAGAGCCTCCTTCAAACAACAGAAATATGAAAAACACCCCATGAGCAAAGCAAGGGCTGGGATGTTTTGAAATGTGGAACCTCAGGGCATCCAACACCTCCAGTGCCTGAGTTCCCTGGGAATTCTCACCCTGCTGGGTCGGTACCTCACCAGTCCTGTGCAGGAACTGGGTGATGATCGGATAAAGGACACTCCAAATGAAAATAATAGAGAATATCTAGCAAGGCACACAGTGCCCAGTAATGCTCCTTTACTGCAGCATTAGTCCAAATTGATTTTTTTCTGCTTATCTTCCTACTTTTTCATACAGATCTTTCACTCACAAGTGTATGTAGTCTGTATGTTCCCATTCCACTAACACGCCCATTATATTTTTAGAGTGAAAAGGCTACTAAAAAAACCTCTTCCTACTGAATTTATATCCTTTATTCTTCTAATATACTCATTTTTATTGGATTAACAAGTCTAACTCTTTCCTTTGAGCCCCTGCAAAGGCCTATCCAATAGCAGCTTGTCTTCACATCCTCAGACATCCACGTGGCAGCAGTCCTGGACGACCTGGCTTGCAGGGTTTGTACAACTCATTAGTCAAAATGCCACACTGACTCAAAGAAGGCAAAGTTTGTCTGTTTGGTGTTTTATCTAAAACAGTTGGGTGGCCCCAAAGCAATTCTGGGAGGAGACACAAAGAGTAGATCCTAACTGACACAGCTCACGCTTGGTGATGAATGGCTTTGCAGGAATCATCCTCCCATTTCCCTCTCCTCCACCCTAAAACAGAACTTCATTGCTGACCCCTTTGCTGACCCTCCCAGAGGGTACATCTGAGGTAAACATTGGGAAAAGAGAACAACACCCAGGCAGGGCAGAGCACTGCCCAGCACTGGGGATGGGGCATCACGTGCACTGTGCAGACATTCCCTGTGTTTTCATTAGGGAAGAAAATGCAAACACCTGCTACAACTCCGAGTGCAGGATTTCAAAACAAATTCTACAAAGAATGAAGAGTTCAGTGGGACTTTGATATAAAACATGACCGAGTCTGCAGCCCCTAAACAATGCACAGATACCTCGATACAGATCTAGATCTATTTATCTCAGGGAAGGAACGACCCCTCCACACTGCCCAGCTCCCACCAGGAGCCCTGGCAGGATGCAGCCTCACTGCTCAAACTACACAGTCAGTCTTTGCTAATCTTGGCCTAACTCAAAACTCTACTTATCTTTTCCTTTCTAAATCATCCCCAGGATAAGACTAGAATCTCTTTTGAAATGTAAAGGTTCTATAATAAAATTTAGAAAGCACATATGGTACAAATATCAAGCGTGAACATCTCTTCCCATCTTGTACGTTTCAAAGCCTGTGCAAACAGCACTTTTCCCTGGTTTTGATCATGCAGCCAAAATGAGTCATCTGTGAACAATTATGGCTCTGGCAGGGGCCTGACTGTTGGAGAATGAAAGGAAACACTTTATTATTGAAATGATCAGTATGCCAAGCTGAGCGGCAACTGCAGAGAATGTTAAGAGTCCTTTATGCTCCTTCAGCCAGCAAAATTGAAAGCAGTGGATGCAGCACTCCCCTCTCAGACACCTGAGAACACCTGAGTTCAGAATGGGCAATGCAAAGCACAAGGAAGCGGGAGCTGTGGAGATGAGCAAGGGAATATATGGCAGGAAAGGAAACACAACCTTAAAGCAGGAGGCCTGGCTTAAGAAAGTGTTGGTTATTCCTGGCTTAGTTCTCCCAGGGGAGTCGTGAATGTATTAAAGGAACACACAGTCAGAGGCCGCCAAGCTGAAACCCGAAACTATTAAAGGACATTTGTTGGGAGTTCAGGACTGGCTGAGTCTAACAGGCTCTTCTGAAAGGGGATGAATGGAATTGCCCTCGAGGGGAAAAAATAGCAACCAAACAATTTAGTAGGAACACGGATCTCCCTATCTGCAGCCCATTTTAGCCGTGATACTGCTGTGTCTGCATTTGCTGCCAGCAGGGACTAAGTAGGAACCCTCTGGAATTCCAAGGGTAACTCAGGATCTAAGGTGCTCACTGAGAGCTGGGCAGGGCAGGGAGTTGGGCAGGATACTGGTTTGCTGGACTCAGCAAACAAGACGAGCAGGAGATGGTTTTAAAACTGGACTATGAACAAGCAATGTATGAGCAAGTAATTCTTGTCCTCTTTTCCATGAGCAGCTTGCAGAGGGAGGGGGAACAATGTGGTGATCAGCACCCAGAGCCTACAGACTATTTAAAGACCATGAGGGCTGACAGGATGACAAGGGAGACTCATGTACACAGAACTGCTAATGGAAGGTGTAGGGGGGAGATCAGGGAACAATCTGGGAAGAGCACATCTTGCACTCTGAAATTCAGGTCCAACTCCCAACAGAAGAGATGTTGGAAGAATTTGGGATCAATATTCTGACAGCAGGACTTCTCAGGTCTGAACATTACCTGACAAATACCTCTTGCTGTTTCCGAAACTCTGAGCTTTGCCAACCTTTGGAACAGACTATCCCACCATCACCACAGTTTGAGCAGCACAGCTCCCCAAAACTAAGTGTTCTGACAGGCCTGGAGGCCAGGCTGAGCTCGCAGGATTTATACCATGTTAGCAAGCTGCTGAGGGTGCAGGCTCACCAGTATGAGGGGATTCTCGCTGGCCAGGGCTAAAATGTAACTTCCCTGTGATCCTGAGCAGGGCAGGGAATGTTTACAGGGACACTATTTGTCTTTGAAGGAACCAGCCTTGGAAAAGGTCAGAATCTGCCTTCTTCAGAGTCTCACAGAGATCAGGAATCCCACACTTACTGTGTCAGGGTAAGTTCCTGGAACTGAGGGGCTTTTGGAGGGTCCTGTTCAGCTCGTTATACAAAGGCACTTTTGCTCCTAACAGAACTCCTCAGGGCAGGGGTACAAATTTCCTCCCGATCTACTCTAAACAAGACAGCCTGGCAAGCACTGCCACACCTGAAGTGGTAAAACACTTAGCAGCAATGCTGAAAACAGACATCAGGAATTGGAATTTCCAAAAATGCTCATTCTTTGCAATTCCAGGAAGTAGCCCATGGTTACCTTCACACAGTAAGTGGTAATCCTACACGGAAGGCGTCTTGTTCAGTCAAGAGCAGCCTGGAATCTCATCTTGGCAGCAACTGGAGTGCTCTTTTTGTTTGGGTTGTGTCACTCATAAACTTCCTTCCATAACACACTGAGCTGGGTATAAACCCACATAATACAGGGTATTGTGGAGCTTTTCCCAGCTGTGGCCAGGCTGTGCTTTGCACACATGCATTGTACACCTCCCTGCAATTTGGTTTGACTTTTCCGAGCATTCCTAGGTCGCAAACAAGCCCTCAGAGTCCATCAGTGCTTTGACTATTGCAACAGAAATTAGATCGTTTCAATTTACACCATATAAACCCAAGACAATGTCAGTGGTCTCGGAAAAACATTTGTTGTCCACACTGAGCACGGAGGAACACGGGAGGAGGGAGGGAGCTTTTCCAGCTGAAAACTCCAGAAACGCCAGTGCCCTGTCAGCACGTTAAAGCCCAAGGAAAGCTGCTCTGCTCTGGACACAGCCCTGCTGCAAGTCCAGCTGCTCACAGGGAATTCCTTCACGGGAAGTGCCCGAGGTGCTAAGTGGGCTGTGGCCAGCGCTGGCTCTCAGGTCGGTTCCTCATTTCAGCGCCGGCCCGGGCTGTTCCCCGGCAGGGCTGTCCCTGTCCCTGTCCCTGTCCCTGTCCCGGTCCCTGTCTCGGTCCCGGTCCCGGTCCCGGTCCCGGTCCCGGTCCCGGTCCCGGTCCCGGTCCCGGTCCCGGTCCCGGTCCCGGTGCAGGCGGGGATGAAGCGGCTCCGCACGGCTCTGCTGCCGCCCGCAGGCGGGACGGCGCCGGCTCCGCCGGGATCGCTGCCACATCCCCGGGACGGGGGTACCGCTCCCTCCCCAGAGCGGGTTTCCTCTTAAAACCCCTTTCTACGGCGCTTAGGAAATATGTTCCCTGCTTTTTTCCTTGCCTAAATGCTAAAGAACATAAAAAAAACCCCCAAACATTCCTTTTACTCAGTTGGAAATCCCAGTGACGTTCATTACTCAAGGATTCATTCCTTGCAACCTAAAAAAGCCCAACAAACTACAAATCCTTGTGCTTTGGAATAATATTTAAACGAGGAATAGTCCAGGTGAGAGCGTGGCAGGACAGCTGAGGAGTAAAGTCAGTGGCAAAGCAGCCGAGTTAAACGTGTAGGCTTTATTTCTAGTGACAAACTTAGGAACGGGCTCCTAACTCGTGGTGCTGCATCCCAGGTAAGTTTGTCCAGATTTCACATACAAAGAGGTCAAGTGGGTTTTTTGAACTTGCACTGCATTTTTAATTTTGATCACGAAAAAGAAGTCAATTATTTAAGATGCTGAACAGTCTGAGGGCAAATTAGCAAAACTTACACCCATACTTAATTCCAAGAACATGACTGAAGGAAAGCTGAACACCCCAGGTTTCATTGCTTCCATCTGTAACAGCACACAGGCCTGGGTACGCTCCCAGTCTTTCACCCAAATCACTTCCTGGCCATCACAGAGGTTTTTACAGCCCTCCCTGGGAACCTGCCCAGCTTTTCCAACCTGCTTTTTTCCATGTCATACTAAAAAGCATATGTGAATTTAATAATTGCTAATCCGATGACTGCATTACTTTATTGCATACAACTGAGCTAAACGTGCCAGCATCAAATGAACCCAGAGCCCTGGACAAAACTGAACGTCTGGAATACGCCTCTGCTTTCAGAAACACGTGGGATGCAACCAACAACCACTATGGAACACATCCTGCGCCCATGGCAGAACTCTGACAAGGAATGTGACTCCCAGGTGGGAGCTGAGGATCAGAGAGCTGAGGTATGGTGCCCAGCCAGTCTGAGGCGCAGCAGCACTTGGAGCAAACTTTAGGGAATCTTTTCCCTATGAAAAAGGGATCAGACAAATTATTTATTGCTGCAGTGAACTCCCAGACCTTGGTTTGGACACAAGAAGAATCAAGGACTTGCCTGGTGATTTGTGACCATCAGACCAAGCAGCTTCCACGCTCTCCCAACTGTCGCCCACTGTGACATTATGGCCATTCCCAGTGAATTTCCCCCCCTCCTGTGGAAGTGGCCCCAAGCTGAAGCACACAGAGGATTTTGGCACGGCTGCCTCAACCCAAGGGACGCTGTCGCTCGCTGTTCCCTGTGAAGTGCTCCGACCCCAGCTTTGCTCTCCGAATGCCCAGAGCACCTCCAGCCTGTGGAAGGATGACGAAGAGCATCCCACCAGGAGCACAGGAAAGAAGGAGGTGGAGGAAGCTCCTGGCTATCTGCCAAGCCTCGCCACTCTGCTTTTTCATTTTTAGTTTCTGCTCTTTGCTGGAAAGTTTCTACTTATGCTCCGGTTTCCATGGCAACTGCATTTCTTGCCTTTCTTCTCCAGCATTAAATTTTTTATTTGATTTCCCTTCTTCCCAAGACATGACTCTCTTTTCCTTTTGTAAAAATGAATTAAGTGTTGTCTTCTCTCTGGTTGTTGATATTTTTAAAGGAGGTAGGAGAGACTTTCACTCAGCCGCAGAATCTGTCTAGAACAGCAGCAAAGATTTAATCTCCCAAGGAAGAATGTCGGGGGATTCCCTTGCAGAAAAGCCATTTACTGTAATTATCTTAACAAGGTTATGACATGTAAGAATTCCAGATACTGTGGAACCCAACACTTTTTAAAAATCGGCTGCTTGTTTTTATGAGACCAGACCTGGGCATTTTTTCTCTACAATTAAACAGTTTAAATTTTTTTTTTTAAAGCATTACTTGTGACTCCTGAGCAGTCTCAGCTGAACAGTTTAATATTGGAAGTGCACTAGGAATGTGGTCTTCAGTTCCAGACTGTAGAAAAATTCAAGTATTTTCATTGACCAAGTTCTCACCTGGCTGGGAGCAGTGCTGGGATAAAGCTGAAGGACCCTTCTTTCCCCTGCCATGGTCAATCACCCACAGCAGTGCCCTGCACACCCTCACACAAAGCACACAGAGACAAAACCCTCACAACTCATGGAGCTTAAGCTAATTAATTTGTCTTGCCCTTGTCATGTTGGGACTGAATTAATCTGACAACCTGAATTAATTTGAGAAGGAAAAAAATCAGACTAGCAAATCTGGATTAGATCTACCAATCTGGTTTTTCCAAGCTTTAGCTTCATCATAAACACAATTTATATGCTGCAAAGCCCTGAAATAATACAGGTTTTCATGCCAGTTCCTATGAAAGATTCTCTCCACATCTAAATTCTCCAGCATGTTCAGGCCATAAACTGACCCTCCTGTACAGTTGTAGATTACAAGGTTTCCAGTCTTTATCTCTGCCTGGTGGGATTTCACAGTAAATTCTTTCAGGATTGAATAATTAAAAGAAGCAAAACCACAGCAGTTGGCTCACAAGGCAACACAAACAAATCTGTCCATGGGTGCTATCTTGTTTGCAGCACATGTGCACAGATTTACATGTAGGATTGAGGCTTAGTGCTCTGTTTGTTTAGATTTTTCATTATTCAGTACCCCAAGCATAACGTAAATTGTATAAAGACTGAACTTGGAACAACTTTAAGAGTGAGCTGATCATCTTAAATAATTTCATTAAACCAATTTTGTGGTTTTTTAAGACTCTTACTACTCAAAAGAAATAAGGGAAATGGGTCAGAAGTGAGGAGTCCAGTCTACCATACTTGGTTCATGCTCCTCTCCTGCTCTTGAATTCCCTCCTCCAAGGAATATCTAGGTCAGGAATTCATAGGATCTTATATAAATCTGGCAATGTTCAGTGTGCTTGCCAGCCAAGCTATGTGAATTGTCAGATATTAAACATATGTGCCAGGATCTGTATTGTAAAATCCCATTACAACATACACAGTGCATGAACTCCCCACGGATTGGCTTCTGTGCAGGACAGGTCCCCCACTTCGAGTCAGGGTCAGGAGGAAAGTTTTAGACATCTGAGCATGGCCTCCCTGCTTTCTTCCCTCAGAGCTCCCAGGATTAGGGATTCGAAGAGCTGCTTTAGGCGTAGTCCCCTAAATTGCAGCCATAATGCGGCTTTTATGTGGCCACGGACAGGCTTCATGTCTGCACTGTTTCAATTCCCAGTGTGGGGATTGATTTAGGCAGACAGCAGCTTACTCAGCTCTCTCAGCTGCTGTGCTGAGGCGAGAACATCCAGCAGCCCCTTGCTCATCCTCGCTTGATTTAATGATTTGCTGGCCAGACTACAGAGAGCGGCTCAGGAACTCCTACCCAGCGTGCCATGATTTGTGGGTTGCTGCTGCTCATCTGTAATTGCAACGAGAAATGCTCATCAATCACTCCAGCTCTCCAGCAGAACGATGGGAGACACAGCAATGGAGAGCTTTCGACCTGGCCTATCTTTTTGAAAACATTCTAATCCTGCAAATAAAGATCTGGATGCTGTCCCGGTGCCAGGACGAGAGCAGCTCCTGCCTTCTGACCCTGAGGGGCACAACCACCCCTCGGTGAAAAGAACCAGTATTCCTCCCCCGAGAACAGGGACAAAGGAGGCTGGGAGTAAAATCTGCTGATCTTCATTGCTGTACTCATTAACAGCAAACTCTCAAGTCACAGCATCAAAACATTTTTCTCCAGCTCTCTTGGAGCCTCTTTAGGCACTGGAAGGGGCTCTAAGGTCTCCTCAGAGCCTTTTCTCCAGGCTGAAGAGCCCTAACCCTCTCAGCCTGTCTCCAGAGCAGAGGTTCATCCTACATCATTCATCCTAAATGTCCAGAACTACAGTCTGACACGAGGATGTCCCTCTCACAATCTCTGTGCCCGAGCTATCTGAGCCCCATTACAAACGTTTCCTCTCCTCTGTGAAGCACAAGCTGCAGATCATCATCACTTAGTCCCCAGAGGGACAAGAGAATCCCTGTAGGCAAACCCAAGACTGAACAGAGATTCCTGGGAAGCTGCACTCCATATCTCTACAATCCTTATCACCCTCGTTACTGCTCAGCCAGATTTGAAAACTTTTTCTAACAGTCCTGTGAGCAACACACCTTCCCAATAACGTCCATATTCGAACCGCTCGCATTAATTTCCTGCAGTCTAATAGAACACAATCTTAACACGATTTATTGAGACAATTAAAATTCAGAAAACAAGCTTCTCCGTGCTCCATAAAGCACAGCAGATTTATTTGCTGCAGTCACTAAAACTCTGCTGCCTAAAGCTGTGCAGTAACTCAGCAGGGCCTGGCCAGGGACTGCGGGACCCTCAAAGCTCATGCTGGGATAATCAATTAGAGCTGGGTCTGCACTGGGGCAGCTGCAGGGACCCCGCAGCTCCCAGGGCCTTCCACACCTGGAGAAGCAGAAAACAGAACCAGGAAAGAAAAGCTTTGGAGGGTCTGTGGTTGGTCTGTTGTGTTCAGCTGCCATGTCTACCACTTCTACCAATAATTGTGACCAGCTTTGAAGCTGTACATTTATACTATCTAGTATTTCAAGTTCCCTTAACCAAAGACAAAATAGAATGGATTTTTCATCCACCCAATAAAAAAACCCTCTCTAGTTTGGAATCATTGGAATCATTACAAATGTGTAAGAAGGCTGCAAGCATTTGGATACACCACACTCAAGCCCCAATACATACATTTATGCAATGAAATCACTTAATTTGAAACAGATCACCAAAAAAGCCAGCTTGCATTTAGGCTGCCATAAAGAAGAGATGTCATGCTAGAGATTTTTCCAGTTACTTATAAAATAATCAGTTCTTTAAAGTTATCTGGTTTTGAGAGGTAATTATTAAGTGAATTTAGAATACAATTGCTCTGAACAATGATAAACTTGTATTAGACCCTGAGTAAGCACTACAGGCAGGTGATAAATTGCAAAAGTAATGCTACATCAGTTTAACTTCCTGCCGAGTCACCCAGAACTGCTCCAGCCTTGCACAAAATAGCCCCTGCTTTCATTACTAATAAAACACAGAATTAATTACTCAAAATAAAAGAGGCCTTGAAAATGTGCCCAGACACTGAACCAAGCTGGCTTTTGCATTCTTTTTCCCTTTCTCTTTTCTCCTATAAAGGAACCTCAAATCCATTGCTAGTTATTTCTTCAAAGCCAGCTGTACCACAGCAGATTTTGTTCCAGGTCTCTTCCACTCCTGAGTGGATGCTCAGGACCTGCACACACAGCAGACTCTCTAGTCACCATACTCTTCTCAAAATACTTAAACTGATGGCTGACTGCACCATAAATTTCATTTCTCTGACGGGATTATGATAAAAATTAGCTCAGTGTTGGAAATTCACTCAAGCACTGGAAATATTTTAGACCGGGATCCAAATCTTTCAAATGTCTAGTGCTGGAATGGAATTCTCCAGAGACTTTCAGGCAATTCTCCTCCAGCTTGAACAAGAAGAATCCCTGGCTTGTTATTATTAGCAGCTGGGAACCTTTATTTCCCTACTCTCCTGTAAGAAGGATTCCAGCTTCTCCCAGAATCTCATCCTTATAGAACCTGCAGGTTTAGAGATGTGCCTGTTTTCATCTCAGCAGTTCTCCAGGAATTTGTGTAAAGATTAAAAAATCACCCCCAGTTTCCAGGAGATTTTAGCTCCTGTCCCATTTGTGTCACCCCCCACATGCTGGCACAGAGCTCTGACAGTGGGTGACTTGCATCCTCCTCCCTCAAAGTGACCTTGTCGTGAGCAGGACCAGGAGCAAGCCACAGAACTTTTTTAGAGAAACACAAACTCACTGACAAGGTTCCCACCAATTCCTAACCAAATTATTTAGAAGTTCTTGGGCACCTGCCCAGCCCTTCTAGCAGCACTGTGCTCACGGAGGAAGAGAACATGGGAGCAAGAGGCAAATCCAACAGGCACGAGAAGCCTGAGCAGCCAAACAGGTGCACAACGAGCCCAGGAGGGGCTCTGCAGGGTTCGTTTTGTAGCCCAGCACAAAGCTGAGCACAGCCTGGGGCCTCACTGTCTGTGACAAAGTCCCTGCTCAGCCTTGGGCACCCCCTTTCACCTGGCTGACCTTGAGTTACGGCTTTGCCTGCTGAGAGAAAACTCTTCCTCCCTTTCCGGAGCACCCAGCTGGGGATGGACCCTCCAAAGAAGAGAGCTTGGAGGTTTTCTAATTGTCAGAGACAGTGTGGAAGGTGCTTCATGGACCTCCCAGGGTTCCCCTGCAACACCTCCTGATGTAAGAACATCTCTGGTTCTGCTGAGCGACTGCAAAGTCACTCTTCCAGTTCTCCGAGGCAAAGAGTGACACATAACGGAGGCAGGATTTAGAGTGTGGGCTGAATCTCATGTGAGAAGATTCTGACTGCAGAGGTAAAGTATTGGCTAAATTTTATAATGATGGAGTTAATTTTGTTGCTAAGAAAAGCAAAGGCACGATGAGGACTGGCTCCAGAGATTACACAGTGTGTGGTCCCTGCACTTGAAGAGCTCTGCACAGCGCTCACTCATGTTACATCAATTACTTTAACAAAGTTAGATTCAGAATAATATTTATAAAGCTGAGATCCACAGACCTTTTTGCAATCACCTGGGTACAATCACCTTATTCACAAAACTGGCTATAAATTATGCTAATCAGTGAAACACTCAGAAGATGAAGAGAGGTTTCTTGTGTAATTTTAAATGGATTCCTATAGAGGAAAAAATTGGGAATATATAAAATTACAGAGTTTCAGGGCACATTTCTATTTGAATCTTGGGTGTCAGTAATACAAAGGTTAAAGCATTATGATCAGGAAATTTAAAATATATCATTTTTATTGTGGGACTCCTTCTATGTCTCCACAATGATTAAATATAATATTGGAAGGTTTTAGTGGACACAGATGTCATCTTAAGCACCAATCGTGACCACTCCAATGAAGCCTAAATGAAACGGTAACTTTGCTCTCAAGATGACAGTCCTGTCTCTGACTCAGTCCCTCTGTTGTATTTTACCATTATCTTAAAAATAAACCTTTTTCTTTGTGGTTTTCATAACATAAAAAGTTAAACAACACAGTGAGATACACTTTTTTCTTCATGTCCTTTGGGGGGCGATTAAAAAAATATTTAATTTTAGCTTACCTCTAATGTATATTTCAATTAGTGGCAAATTCCTGTGCATTATTCAGGTGAGATTGCACCTGCTGAGCAGTTGGTACTCCTTGGAGGTAATCAGGAGTAGAAAGACCTTTGTTAAGTCTGTGGTTCTTCTGTAAGCCCTGGGATGTTAAGAGCAGAAGGGCTGACACTCCCGAGGGAGGGTCCTGCCCAGGATCAGGAGTGCTCCCCTGGTCACTGCAGAGCTGGCAGCTGTCTGACTTCAGAGCTGCATTTCCACCTGTCCAACAACACGGGATCTTCTCTGACTCCTGAGTAGCCAAGAAAGTCAGAAAGAACAGCCTGGGAGGTCACTGGCAGTGAGGTGATTTCCATCTCTCAGCTCAGGCACAAGAAAGGTAATATTCCACATGTTTTTAAACAAATCCCAGGATTTGAGGCAAAGTACAGGAAATCCCATATTAGGTGTGACATCTGGCAATCCTTCTTTAGGGCTGGATGCTGAGAAGTGAGGAGGATAAATGACTCCCTAAAGCCAGGACTGGGTTCTGGGCATGGGCTGCCCCATTAGCTGGGACACTGCTCTTCTCCACCTGGCTCTGCCTTTTCCAGGATCAAAGGGAAGTATCCCAGGCCTGTATCCCAGACTTGTATCCCAGGCTTGTATCTATGCTGCCTGCCTGGTTCACAGAGCACAGCTTCTTCACCCTTTTTGCCCAGGTTTCTCTTTACTCAAGTCAGATTTTCCCGTCTCTCTGCTCTACTCTCCCTTTACTGTTCCCAGCTCATCACCAGGTACAGACACAGGTGACTCTTCACCTGACTTTGATGACATCAAGTTCAGATTCCATGGAATTAAAATCCCCAAACAGAGGTTAAAACTTACAGAAGTTATAACTCAAAGTGTCCAGACCTCTGTAGGACCCAAACACTTTGCAGCCCACTCCCAATCCCTGTAACATGGCCCTAAGGGCTGTAAACCATTAAGGAATGTCCTTGTGTGTGGATTCTTCCTTGTTTCCATGAGGTTATTTGCAGACACAATGAACAGTGCTGCTACTTGGGACACAAAACTCCATTAAGAGGAGTGATGTGCTGTCTAAAATTAACTATGTATTTGTTTTCTCTTCAGTTTCTATAGAACATGAAGAGAGATGCAGATGGTTAACAGCACTGAGATTATAGTGATAGCTGTAAAATTTGATGACTGTTATCAAAAGCATCATATGGCTTATGAGAGCAAGCAGCAATTAAAAAAAAAAAGAAAAGAAAAAAGATTTCCAAGCTTACCCTGGACAGGGAACAGGAATAGCAAAGGGGGTTAAAGCCAGTTTCATACTAAAGGATTTATTAAAATAAGAAGATCACTGCTTCAACCTTGGCAGACACAGGTTATCTGAAGCAATTCAGATGTGAATGAAATAAATGTACTGTGTACGAGCCTGAATCACTGACAAAGGGAGATTTAAACCTGGGGTGGGAATTCTTCTGCTCAGGAAAGCAAGGCAAGGATCAGTTGCACTGATCTGAGACAAAGGCCGAGCAATTGCTGCAGATCTCCAACTGGCACTCCAGACAGAGTGCTCTTTCTCCATGGCTAGGAAAATCCTGTACTGCACTTTGTTGCAGGCAGGGAGATGCCTGACAAAATAAGCTGAATCACTCACTTTCTCCACTTTCAACCAGAACAAGACTTTGTTCCACCTCTCTAGATGAAATATTAATCCACCCTGTAAGAGAACGATACCCACAACCTTCCATCAGAGACCCCTCTGTTCAGACTCCTCTTTGGAGAATTACCTTTGCTCTTTCCCCAGCTGGAAAAGCTCTTGTATTCCTGTTTCCCCCTCCTTCTTCTGAGCTGCCATGACTGGAACTCCAGACTTTCCAAAGCTACAATGATTTATTGAAACCAGTTCTATTTAGTAAGAGCTCTGGCAAGCAGAAGCTGTGCTAATGCACCCAGCAATCCAGGGAGCAAGATAAAATCTCCCAAGAACATTTTCAAGTGGTAAAAGAAGAAACAATGAGGGAAGGGTTGGAAGTTTTCAATGCTCATTGAAACATGGGAAGATCAGAAACCTTTTCTCTTAAGGTGCATATCTGCCCATTCACTGGAGGAAAATTTGGGATTGACTCATTAGAAATCAGGACAGGTGAAAGGACAGGACACACTGTTCCTTGGCTTGGCCTCCAGAGAACACATCCAAAGCATCTGTTAGAGATGGACCCTTAACCCTTAAACATTACAGAGCTTTCGAAATATCCATGTTAAATCTACTGGGATACACATTTTTTACAGTAGGAGAAAGTTTATTACAATCCATTGGGGAATATGTGTTGGTTTTTAATTTATATTTAATCTCTAATTTATATTTAATCTCTATCCAACACCAAAATATGTACATATATAATTAGCTTAAAATATTCAAGAACATTTCTTGATGTGGGATCCATTTGCAAGGAAAATGACAGTAAGCACCAAAACTGAACTGATTTACTGACAAAGCACCAATGTTTTCAAAACAGAGCTTTAAAAAATTCACCAAGTTGCTCCTAGATGGCCCAAATGCCTGAGATCAAGAAGTCAGGCAGCACTTTCCAAAGGCACATAAAACAACAGCAATCTCAAAAGGCCTTTTGGACCTTTCTGACCAAAAATACTAGAGTAAGTTACTGACATTATTCTTTGCCTTCAGCTCTCTGTTCCTACATTAAAAATTACAGTCCCAGAACAAGAGAGTAGAAAATTGGGGTTTGAGCATTTAAAAGCCCTTCACAAAATTGCCACGAAGCTCTGGCTACATTTTTTCAAGACTACATCCCCAAGCTTGATTGGAGCCCCTGCTCCAGTCGCTCCATACCGTTCCCAGGATGACATTCTGGGCCAGGGATCTAAGGACAGGCCCCTCCCAGGGGCACAGCTTCCTGTGAGAAAAGAGAAGACATGGGCTGAAATTCCTTGAGAGAAAGAAGGACATCCAAAATTTCCATGAGGAAATTCAAAATCAACCCTCCTTTTGATGATTTTCACTTCCACAGCTGCTCTGCAAAATGGTTTCACGTAGTCTGAACCATGAACCAGGAATTCTCTGGTTTCCTGTGCTTGCCACTAGATCGCCCCAGTTTTTCTGAAGTCCTTCTATCCCCATCAATGCTTCTCTTCTGTTTAAAACATTCGTTTCGGTGCTTCATCTGACCTACATGGAGGCAAAATATCAATTTTTTATCTTGATTTTCTTATCTTGATTTTTAAAATGTTGATAGTCTACTGGCAAGCACCAGGAATGATGACATCATAGCAGGAGGCGGCATCTATTCCAAGGAGCTCAGAGCCAGCAAAAATACTCCCAAGATCACAAAAATAGTTCCTATTACATTTTGCTCCTTGGCAAAGAACTATTAGATTATATAAACGGCAGGGCTAGCACAGATACAGGCAAAGAACTTCATGGTCATGGTAGAGCCTCATCACTCTGGGTCATGTCTGCAAGCTGGAAACCTCAATTCTAGGTAGGTCAGACTTATCTTAAGCTGAAGTTCACTAAAAGTGTCCTGATTTAGACTCCAGGAACTGAGTATGGCAGAAGGAGCCACATTCTTTGTGAATTAAGTGAGACTGAACTCCCAGAGAAAGTCTGGCAACCAAGACAGACAAGAGAGCTGTGCTGAAGGAGAGGAAAGGAATCCATGTGGATTCCTGAAATTGGGCTGTAAATATACAATGATGTTGCATTGCCAGAGTTGCCACTTTAGCAAAACAAAGTACTTTCTGGTAGTGAAAATGAGAATTCTTCATCTTCAAGGAAACAAAAAGCCTGGTCTGCTGAAAAATCTGTACTGAGATTTTCCAGACTCCAAAAGACTTGGCAGGTGGATCGTGCTCTCCACAGCAAAATGACAAATGCCCTCCAGCAATTTATAATTTTTTGAGGGAACACAGAGGGAGGAAGAGCAAAGAAAGAGAAATGGGCAAGGAGGAGGACTGTGGAGCAAGAATGGCAAAGGACTGACGGGGAACCCAGGAGATCCTGTGCCACTGCAATACCATGAGAAAAGGTCCCTGTCTGTGACCCTGGACAAGGCACTTCTAATTCAGCTCCCCTTCAGAAGAAGAGGATAAAAGCAGCACATTTAAGCTGGCATGAAGTTATCTGGATTAGGGAGGGAAAAACACTGGAGCATTGCAGTGCTGATGATCAGAGCAGCACATCAGCCACAGGCAAGCGAACAGAAAGTGCTTTGCAGCTACACAGGATCCTATGAAAAGGAAATATTGACCAGTGCTAAGTTGTGGAGGGGTTTGGGAGGAATCCAGCATGAACCCTCTGCAGAAGGGCTGTAACCAGTAAACTCTACCCTTGCAAAAATATCTATCGCAGTCAGACCAGTGAACCAAGGAACTGCTGTTGAATGAAGTATGAAAAGCAAAAAATAAACACACTTTTCCAACCAGCTGGTGTTTGATCTGAGCATGCATATGGACGTCCCACGGAATTACAGAGCTCTCATTCCACTGTCCCATATTCTATTGGTCACCCCTCCCAATGGCTGAGAAACCCTCGAGCCAGGTCTGGAATGGAAGAGATCCCACCTCTGGAGTTCAAAGGTCAGGATTTCATTCCTCATTACAATCACCATGTCTGGCCCAATGACAGGCTGGGAAATCTATATATGACAAAATCTAATTCCAGCAAAAAAAGACCTAAGTGAGCATTTGTTGTTGTTGTTGTTGTTATTACTATCAACGAATGAGAAATAGTTTTTCTATCCCCAAAATGTGTTATTACTGGAAAATCCCACTTGGACTGGTGCATGCATGACCTTTCAAAGGTTTCTGAGCATCCACAAAATGAGTGGCACACGTGGCACTGTGAGACCTTAACCCACATATCCCATGTTCCCAGCAAGCCCAGTGCCCTCCAGCTAATGGACTGTCCTGGTGCTGCAGCTTGGTGTGATTCAGGCACTGCTTCATAGAGTCATGGAATATTCTGAGTTGGAAGGAACCCACAAGGATCATCAAAGCCCAGCTCCTAATTCCTTCTGGGACTTGCCACAATTTTCCTGATTTAAGCTTCAGCAAAATAAGTTTTTTCTTCATTAAAGGAGTTGCTTTTGATGATCTGGCAGTGGGTCAGAAAAATGATTATGTGAAAAGCTGCCTCACTGTCAATGCAACAGCTCTTTTCTGTACTCCAGGAACATTTGCTCCACAGGCCTGGGTGTAAGAAAGCACAGTAGGAACACGACCTTCTCTTGTTTATCTGAAGTTGATTGAAAATGAAAAGTTTGGGTTAGATCAAGCATCAGTTACATAAATCTACAGTTCCCTTAATTACAGGTACTGAACATTTGCCTTGGAGTACATATCAGTACATGCAGCTCACACACTTGCTGCAGTTAAAATTAACATACCAACACAAAATAAGCTAAAAATCAGGTATTTGTCAAAAATAAAAGACTACAAACCTTAAGCAAAGTCTTAGAACTAGTTTTTGCAGATTTCCCCCTTGAACAGACCACAGTAAATTGAATGAACTGGCTCACTGGAAGGAGGGCCAAGATTTTGCAAACCATCAGTATTTCTTGCCCTCCCTTTGCTAACTTTGCCTTGTGTACACAGACGAGTCTGACTGAAATGCAACCTGCAGAAAAAAAATTTATACCTATATTTTAAAAGTCACATCCAAGAGTTCAGGATGTGCTAACAGAGAGAGACTGGTGTCCCTGGGCTGTGATATCAGGCCTGCTGTCCTGAGGCAAAGGAATAGCCCCAGTTCTCTCTGCAGGTCATTAGTGAGCAGGATTTAACAGGCTCACAAACTACATCTTGTCTTCTGCAAGTGGAAATCCAGACTGCTGAAAACTAACTGCGTCTGGTCTGAGATAACAGAAAAAGAGATTCCATAAGGAGGAAAACGAGAGCTGAGAGAGTTGTCTGCATAAAGATACAAACCCAAAAAAGAGCTGCTGTTCTGAATTACAATTACACTCACACTGCAGAAAGTTTGGGTTAAGATCTATTGTAAAACAATTTCTACACAAAAGAGCAAAAGACAATCATTGTTCCAACTACGCTCATTAAAGAAATTCGGAGACAAACCCCAGTCTTTGATCTCAGGCATTGCTAGAAGGCAACTGTACATTGCAAATGAGACACATTCATTCCTAACAAAACAAACCCCCCCCGCAAGTAAAAAGTTAGTCCCGAAATGCAGAAGTCCTTCCTTGCTTACCTTTTTATGAGCAGGTCAAATTTTTGGAAGTAGTTTCTCAAAGCAACTCAGACATTCCACGTTAACTCTCGTGCTGCAATAAACAGCTGCAAAACTCCCTGATTTATTTCCTGGGTTGGTGTCCATGCTGAACCCCAGAAGAAATCCCACACAGGGGAAAAAATAAAAGAAAAACACCCCCAAAACCCACAGGAGAAGTAACTCAGCCCTCGGGCAAAGCACAAAAAAAGTTCCACAGGGAAACAGAAAGGAAATCCAGTGACAACTAAAAGTTTGGATAAGAAAGAGGGAAGGCAGGCTTGCTCCCCTTGCCTGGAGTCCTGGCTAAAGGTGCCTCTCCAGCAGAATCCACGGAGGCTCCCAGCTCCTCGGAGCAGATGGTATTCACACATTATTCCCGAACAGCAGCATTCCCCAGTCCAATCAGGAGGCAGCACTCAAAAGCCAAGCGCTTCCCAGACTCTGTTACAGTTTTCAATAGCTATAGCACAAGATGAATGACTCAGAAAATGAATAAGCAGGGAAAATAAAACCTGCCTCTCTCCTAGGCAGAGGCACAGGCAGGCGGGTCAGCAGCCCTCAGTGTGCTGAGCACTGGTTGCAACTTGAATGCACCTGCTTTTTCCCCCAAATCCTAAATGCTCATTACTTTTTCTATGTCTTGAATTTGTGTGATCAGCTTCATCTTGGGTTAAAAGTCACAATAATTAAATCTTCTCTTTTTTTTTTTTCTTCAGTCTTAAAAACAACAAACACTTGTAAGAGTCAAAAAAAAAGGATGAACTGTGTGGGTGCTTTTCCAGACAACTCAGAGAAACCCCTCATGCCATCTCTTGCTGAATACATCAATATATATTTCTAAGATTAAGGCCTGACTTCACAGATCCTGTTGCAAATGAAATAGATTAATACATCCTCTGTTTTTGCCTGAAGTTTACCAGGAAACCTTAAGCTACAATAAAACAAATATCTCTAAAAATATATGAAATAAAAATGACTACCAACTTTCAGGGAAAGTACAACCATTATCCAAAAACTGGCCAAACTGAACTGGAAACTACTTCCAACTGCTTTGTGTAGCTTCCAGACCATCCCATCCAGAGGGCCCTTCTAAATACAACTCCTCAACTCAATGCCTGTATTTTCTGACAGCTGCAACCCAGTAATAAAGGATGATCTGCTAAACAAAGCAAGTTACTCATGGAAACACGCACAGCACCCGGGTTCTCCCTGCAATACCATAGTGCACTCCTGAGCTTTCCACAACTCGCTGGAATTCTCTTTAGCTTTGTAGCAGAAGTGACTGCAAGGAGGTTTTGCGGTGTTTGGTGCTCGTGCCCCAGCTCTGCTGCAGCCACAGACTCTGTTTTTATTGCTGCTGCTCAGGGCTGAACTCGGCAAAGCTGGACACGCGCTGCAGTCAGGCAAGCGGGATCACTTAAATCACTGAAACTATTTGGGGTGAGGAACATTCCCCCAGGTCCCCCTGGACATTTTCAGATCTTTGTCTCTGGCTGTAAATTGATCCTTTGCATTCCTGTCTGACACATGGACTGTGAAAAACTCTTCAGGGATATTCTCCCTGCCAGGAGTAAGGCTCTAACAGCACTTCTGCAAATACAGGGCCAGTCGGAGAGACAATAAAATTTTGTGAACTCTGGACTAACTTTTACTATTATTATTCTGTCTTTTTTTTTCTTTTTCTTCATTCTGGACCAAGTAAGAGAACTCCATTTGCATTTTAGTTTCCTATTTTCAAAACACCAAGTATCAGGGTTTCTCCCTAGGATTCAGAGCAGGACCCACATCCAGAGGTATCGTTTTGCTCCCTCAGCCAGGCCATCCCACCCAACACTAAGCAAACAAACCCACACAGGCAGCTCCAGCACAAAGAACAAGGGCTCGTGTTATAACATCTGCCACAGCTGCCCACCAACCTCCAGCTGCAGCTAGAGAAGTGTTTAAAGGTATAAAACAAAACTAGAGACATATCTAGATCTGCTAGGAAAACAAACATTTTCTGAAGCTTCATTTTGGCAGGTATTTTCTGATCCTGCACTAAGCTCCATAGCAGCCAAAATCATTTTGACAACTGACTCACTGAGCAAGGCATCTGCTGGGCCTCTGAGGCTCTACCAGCAGGAGGAATGCTTGGCAATTACAGCTTTTCCATGTGCTGGTTCCTTGGAGATGCTCAGAGAGGAAGCACATCTAACTCCAAACATTATCCCTATAATGCTCCAAGTGCTGGGATAACCCCGTGTATGCCCCGAGGAACCTCCCAGGCAAACATCCTGATCAGACATCATAAAGAACGTTGCAGTGGCTCAGGGTAAGCAGCTCTTTATTCCGCACATCCCTCTGTAGGGTGGATTTGTTAGCCAGGGATGGGAGGCATCAGCACCCATCCATCTCTCTGGGCACCACCAGAAGAGGAGGCTCCTGGCCAACAGCTGAGTTACATCCATGGCATCACAATAACCCTCGGCTGAAGGGCTCAGAAATGCCACTGTGTGAAAATGCAGGGCTCAGATCTCATTAACACAGGACACTTCCTCCTGGGCTCCTCCAGTCCCTGTCAGCTACTACCAGAATCTCGTTAATTTAGAAGCTGCTCACCTATAAACACCTTGATACATCAAATGTATGCTTCGAACTCCTCATCATCTCTGCTCCCAGGAAATCCCTTGTCTATGTCTCTTCCATTCCATCCAGCTATGCTGAATTCACCTTCCAGCCACGGCTGATGTAGAAAGTTCTGAGAGAGACTGGCAGTCCTGTACGGAAGAGATGGATCTGGGAGGTTCCCTCACAACGCTCTGCTTTGAAGTTCCTCTCTTTTAGGAGGAATATAAAAGAGGCCTTGAACTTGCCTGGCTATGAAAAGACCCTTCTCTTTAGTTCCAAAGAACCAAGAGATGACTGTGACTGCTTCCAGCACCTCCAGGTATGGATGGTTACGTTCCATTCATTGAATGTTCCTTCAGGGTTCCATAGGGATGGTTCTCCCTTGTTAAATGCCCATAATCCAGTGGGATGCTCATTTATTTTTTGGCTCTGCCCTCTTCTACTGATTTCAGCAGGGACAGAGAGGAAGCCGCTGCATGCAATGGTTGTCCCCACCTCAATTTCCAAGCTGGAAATTGCAGAATGCATCTACAGATCATTACACAGGAATCTGCTGAATCCTCGATCTCCCATTCCCCTGGAGCTTTCCCACTCAACTCTGCTACCACACATAAGGTACCAAAATTCCGTGTTCCCAGCCCTTGTTTCTGTTTTCCTCCCTACCAGTGTGATTTTTAAGGCATGTCAAGGTGTCATTGAGGCCAGGATATCATTACTGCCCTAGAACAGTGCCTGAAGAATTACCAACAGCAGACAAAGTTCAAGCCTGGCTGTCAGCCAAGTAATTCACCTGGTTCAATGTGTATGTCAGAGACTGGAAAAAAATATGCTGTAATTATTGTGTTACTAAAGCACAATGGTTTAATTTTATTTCTTTGTGGCACAGAATCTGCGTCCGTGATTCACACCTATTGTGTAGGGAATATGATCCCACTAAAACCAGTAGTTTGGATCTGGTCTACAAGGTTGTTCAAAAAGTCTAATAAAAATCTTATGCTCTTTAAGGATTAACATCCAAATCATACAGAAATATTGTCAGGACACAGAAAAAAATAAACTCAGAGGTGGTTCCAGTGTTGACGAGCTGTACAAACTGAGATCTGAGCAATTAGAAGACACAATGAATACATAATTCATAGATATTTGTACTCAAGAGTTTGCACACAAATAAAACATCTTATAAATCTTCACCAGCTTGCAGAAAGCTGCTGAGCTGTCTTTTATTCTTGGAGCAGCAAGTGGCTATAGTACAAAAGAGAAATCCGTAGCTCTGATATGTCATCCCTCTGAAATGGGTAATTTAGGGTTATGGTTTTGGAATCAGCACATTCTTCAGCAAGTTTCTTCCAATATATATTTTTTTTTTTTGGTGCAAAGAATCAAGTAAATCCATGCCAGTACATTAAAAAGAGCACTTCAAAAAGTCAGAGCTGTGAGCCACCATAAAATGACAATAATCTTTCTCTACACGCCTGCATTCCAGAGAATGGAAAGAAAATAATGGGTGGGGGAGAAGGGGAAAATAATGTGGGGGTTGCTTTAATGATTTTAAAAATCCCTATGAGAACCTGTAGCTTTCTGTGAGCCTTTACCCCATGCAAAGGAGGAGAAAAGTTACAGGACTCTCTTCACAAATCTCCAAATGAAGAGCAGCCTGTCAGTCTGTGTTCAAGGCACTCAACTGAAGCACTGCAGCTCCATGGAAAATCACAGAGAAAAATCCAGTAACCACTGCACCCACAGGTGATGGTTTTATCCCAGGGGCTGTTACGTCAAGGCAACCAACACAGCTTAAATCTCATTTCAGGCCCCCACATAAACGAGTGGTGATTCCCTGTTCCACCTACAAGCAATAATAAATCTACGAGGCATCTCCATGAAAAGTTGGCAACTTAATTTGATTAGGAAAAAAACAACCTGTGCTAAGAAATGAGACACAGCTTCCCAGTCTTGAATATTCCACCAACGTCCTGCGAGCTGAATTCATGCATGTTAGTAAGCAAATGGAAGGGCTGAAGGAGGCAAAAAAAGCAACTCTCAAGTATATTATTGCCACAAATTCTTCAGAACAGCTTTTCTGTCATTAATCATCTATTGATTGTGCTAGCAGTAAGCAACACAGAAGGAACCAAGGCTGAATTTTAAGGCAGATGGTTAACCCACATGGACTGTCAGGTAGATCAAACATTATGATGAGAATGGACTTCATTCTGCTGGCAGAAACGGGGATTTGATTTGGCATTCTTGAAGGTAAAAAGGCACTTTCACAGCAAGCACAGGAGTTTCAAGCCATGGTCACTCCCCAGTGTGACTCCCATTAAGACTTGTCACATGAGCAGCCCAGTGGGATAAACGCAACCGTTCCCAGCGTGTCCAGAGCTGCTGGACATCCAAGGGACCAAGGGGCTGCTTCCAGAACAAGGGAATGTTCTCAAGGGGCAAATCTTTCTGAACAGCACTCTGCTGGCTGATTTCTGAGAACTTTCTGTTTCCTGAATTCATGCAAAATAATGCCTGGAATCTTGGAACAGCAGCTGAGTCGCTCAGTCCTGCAGTGCCACAGCTCCAGCAGCAGCACAGGGGAGGAACTGACCTTCTGATCAATAAATGGTTCAACCCATTTGTTTACAATGAGATAGTTTAAATCAAAGTAACTAAAAATAAACCAAAAGAAAGATGGGGATTTACACAGTTAGGAAGGGGAAGCAGCAAAGTTTTTTCCCAGGTCCCTGGTACCAGCAGTGCTTGCTTATCTCTCATTTCCCAGCTTATGAACCTTCCCAGTGTTTGCCGACTTATTCAAATATTTTGTAGGAAAATGAGTTTCTACACAATGTCCCAGAATATACTTTAGATGTCTGTAAGAAAAGAATAAGAACCTATGTATCTGCAAATATGCATTCTAAATTCAGTGAGAAATTTCACATATTAGAGAAAATAAAGTTAAACTTGTATTCCCCTCAGAACCCAGACACTCTCTGTGACTCCTAAAGGCCAGATTCTAATGTTGGGATGGGCAAGAACACTTGCTTATATATATGTTAACATCTGCTCAAACTATACATGCACTTCTCTGAAAATCCTAAAACTTCCTGCTGGAAAGAAAATGAGATTTAATTCTGTATCTCAGTGGTCTAAGAGGAGGTATAAGACATGAGAGGTAGATGCTCTTCTTCTAGAGAGGAATTAATATAACTACATATGAAATAGAAAAAAGAAGCAAGAAGAGTGAGACTCTCCTCTTAATCTTTTCATGCAAATATCCTAATTTGAAACACCACTGAAATCTGCCCTTGATTATTTTAAATTCGATTTCAGCAGGGCACAGAGCCCCAAGTAAAGCAGTGCTGCTCACTTATATCTGCCCAGTCAACTGTTCACATAGTTGAAATGTTACCTCATTCCCTTAACCACATTCTTTCCACACAGTTTTAGGTCTCTGTGATATTAACGCTGCAGTTGTGTCAGACGTGAAGCTCTAGTTATCAGCAGAGAATATGCTGTGGGAAATCCATAACTACTTCCTGAACAATATTTATGTAGGAAGTGGAATATTTAGTGGATTTCAAGCTGCATTCAGAATATGCCGAATGCCTATTAAACAGTTGAGAATCAATTTATTCTAAAAATCACCATCTGAAATTGTTTTCATAAACATGAATACTTTGTAGTCCTTAATGCAGCCAATTCTCTCCACTAACAGAGAAATAAGACTTGCAAACAACTTTTTCCCTCAATTTATGCTTTTTTTGTGTGCTTTCCAATAGACTGGATAGCAGAACATCAGCATGTGGAATGCTATAAATCCATGGAATAGCTGCATTTTTAACCATGGACTTTAATTCCAGGGTGAATTTATGTGGTCCTTGGCTAAATATATCCTCCTAAGTAAATTACTCATGCGACTGCCTGTAGGAAAGCTTTCTGCAGATAAAGAATCTGTTCCCAAATGCTACATTTGACAGCACATACGGCACAAAGTTTCATTCTTTTCTCAGTGGCAAAAAGCCCCCCAAACTGAATAAGGTGGAATGCACAGGTCCCTCTTCCCTCTGCACAGACTGCTCAGGAGACAGGTTAATTCTGCCTGCTTCCTGCTCCTTCCAGTAGAATAAATATCTCAGTGTATCAGTCTACTACATGTTTGTCTCCAGATCCTGTAAACAGAGGGATTTCTAAGCTCTTGTGAAGCACATTCCCACATTCATTTCCACTTATCCATGCAGAAGACAGTACAAACACATGCCTACCCCTGTGCCTTTAGCAGGATGGGTAACTCAGACACTCTCATTATCCTTTTTTTCTCTCTCTCTTCTATGTTTTCTACTTCTTACCATTGGAGTTGTCCTGGTCCAAAGGATTATCTGGTTCCATTACTTCAAATAAAAGCATCCAACATGCAGTTCTCCATGCAGCAGAGGCATAAAAACACAGCAGTTGCCTAAGCTGATTCACCTGATTTATGAATTAGTGCAGCATCCATAAGAGGCTGTGTTTCTTCTTTTGTATTACATCTGGCTCCTTTTCCAACTCGATGGCTGGGTATTACAGCATCCAGGCCTTTTTCCAGCATCCTCTTAATGCATTATATTTAAAGTAGCAGCAACCCTTTTCTCCCATCCCCCAGACTAAGTTACAGCAGTAACTAGGCTGAGCTGGCAGCGAGCGCAGCTCATTCAGAACAGGACCTGCAAGCGTTCTCCGAGTCGTGGTGCTGCATAAAGAGGATGATTGATACAACAAAAAGTAAGTGGGCTTTGACACAGCACGGTATGCACTGCACAAAATCCCACCAAAACCAGGCAAAGGTCCTGAGGGTTTGGGGAATGCCTCGCCGAAGCCACCAGTCTGCACCCCCTCACGCACAAACAGAAATTATGTCCTGTTCCCTCCTCCTCCCCCCCCTCCGCTCCAATCTTTTATAACCCTGGATCTCCTCCAGCAATAGTCTGTTCCTTTACTCAGTTTATAATAAACTCTGCCATTCCCCCGTGTCCCTCGGGCTGGCTTGGAGAGGAAGGAGGCTGTTTGCAGAATGAATAGCCCTGCCCGTGCCTGACTGGGAGGCAGCTCCGGGACTCCGTGCTGGGCACTCGGAACTTGCTGCTGCAGCAGCAGCCTTTGGCTGGGGACCTTGTCCTGCGTTTCCCTGCTCTGCCAAGCCAGGACTGCTGCTAGACTGGCGTTGGAAAAGTTCCTGCAAAGGAGCTGAAGGACGAGCCCCAGCTTGGCTGGACTCGGATGGCAAATGACACCAGAGTCTCTCCACAGAGCCCGTATCAGCTGACAGACAGATCACAGCACTGCAAGTCAGGTCACCTTCATTCTGCTCCTTGGGTCTGCCACTACCTCCTTGAGACCTCTCCTAATTCAGAACTGCTCTCTGTGCCTCAATCTTCTGTGATAGAGACATTGAAATATATCTTATCTCACAGGAAAGGAGCTGAAACCTCCCAGCTTTACACACTTTGAACTTCTTGGAAAAATGATACAGTACAAGGGCTGAGGAAGAAGACTCCATCACCTGGCTGAGGAATAAAAGTTTCATTTTCTCTGAAGACATGTCCACAAAATAGCAGAAAAATATATCAAAGTGCAACTCTAAACCAAGCTGTGCCTCTGAAAAGTAAATTCATATTGCTGCTACAACAATCCTGAAATAATTCTTCAAATCTAGCTTTCAGGATCAATTTTACCTTGAACCCACAATTCAAACTCTTTCCTCAATACTCCAGCTAAGGCATTAAAACATACCTTGTTTCAAAAGAATGCTTTTCACAGAATCCAAGGCAAGAATCGCTCTAAACACCTAGAGCAGCCTGAGTGCATTTTGGGGTTGTTGCGGCTGGTGCCAGAGCCCTGAGGCAGGCAAGGGTTGCTATTTCGGGCCCAGGGCAATGCTCCTGCCTCAGCAGCTCCCCCTTCCCAGAGCCATGGAAGCGGCTCTGGAGCTCCCCGCTGCCGCCGGGGGCTCCGGGCTGTGGGCGGACAAATGAACGGCTGGCTGAAGGCAGCAAAACACGGAGCTCTGCCTGGAGGAATTAACAGCAGCCTGACAGGACTCTGCGGTAATTGCGCCTTGCAAAACCATTTTAGCACTGTTCCTGAGGGCTAGGCCATATTAATAGAAGAAAGACTCATTTCCATCTATTTGTTTTAAGTATTGCACAGTCTATAGCCCCTATTAAATACCGTTCTGAGATCTCTGCCCTGGGGGAAATTACAGTGCTGCAAACCCTCTATTCTCCCCCCTCGCACCCTACGCTCCCGATGTTCTTTACAACTTCAATACTTCTCCCACTCACTGACAAAACAAAAAAACCTCCCTCTTTCCACCTTCCCCACAAAACCACCTACTCCGTGCCTGCAGGCACATGGCACAGCCTGTCAGCAGTGCTCCACCTGTTCTGGGTCATGTCCACGGGCCAGCATCAGTGTCTGATGGAACAAGGTGTCTTAACTTCTGACTGACACATTGCACCCCTCCAGCCTGTCAAAAATTGGTATGGAAGGGATTTAGAGACGTTTTGGGGTGAGGAGGCCTGAGCAGGTATCATCTGTCTATTCTGTACCCCAGGACATGAGGATATACAAACACAGGCTGAGTGACTCACTGACTCCTCGATCACAAGGGACTAAAAATGCCTGGAGAATCAGGATTGTCGACGTAAAGGAATCCATAGTTCTGCAAGGAACATCTGAGTCAAGACAAATTATATCCAGAGAAACAATTTGTATTCTGCCATGAAACAGATGCTGCATATACATAATAGAGACAATTTAGAGCCAGAAAAGAATAAACACCTGTGAAATTTTTCCTTGTGGAGAGTCAGAAATAATTCAGGAATGCTACAGAATAGCTGAGATGAAGAAATCAAGATGGGAAAGTGAAAAGCAATAGTTATTTAGACCTCAGTGATTTTTTGTGACAACCAATTTGATTTTAATGACATCCAAATGATTTGCTAATCTCTAGTTACAGACCTAAAAATTAATCCTTAATGTGTAAGCCAGAATGATGCCAATATTTTGGCTAAGACTATTCACAGTTCCTAACAATTGAGCAATTGTCATACCTTCTTTGTTTGAGCTCAACTCATGCAGTGAGGCAAAGGAGCTCATGCCATGATTGTGAGAAACAAGGGACAGTTGGAAGACCAGGGCTTTGATCACTCAGGATTTTAATTGCTCAGGCACTGAAAGGAAAACTGCAGAAGTGAAGAGGGAAATGATTTTCAGACAAATGGCTGAATGGTCAGAGGCTGTGCAAGACCAAATCCTAGGAAATGAGCCAAGCGCACCGAACTAATGAGTGTGGAAAGAGAAGTCCAGCGAGCTTGTTCTCTGCAATACCCATGAGGTTAAGTGGAACACAAAATGGAGAGTTTTGGAAAGCTGACTCTTCAAGGAAGGAATTTAGAAATTGCTGGATGGAAATGGAAATTAAATGTCTTCTGTTACTGTCTAATCAGAGCATCTCTGCATTCCCCTCAATAGCTGGTTTGGAGACAGGAAAAAGAAGTTCTATCTAATTGCCTAATGGCTGTATGATGTTTGCTTCAGCATCTTTTATGTCCCAGGCTCCAGTCGTGCTCAATATGTCAGATTTTATGCTGGAGGAATTGGGAGCTGCTACTTCCTAACTCCTATGTCTTTTCCTAACAGATGGAATCATCACTCACATTGGCATTTATTTTACACCATAACATGAAATTGTAAACAAGAAAGATGACCCTTGTTTCTGGTTTGCTGTAAAGCTTGGGGCAAATCACCTCATCTCTCTTTTATCAGCCACACAGATCAGCATGGAATCTTCATCATGAAGTAATTGTTTATTTCCAGATTAAGCAATACAGTCTAAGTTTGCAGCATACATGTGGTGATATAACTGGTCTTGGATTTATTTCAGGGGAAAGGATTTCCTTTGTAGGTCTGTTTGGACCAGGTTTTCCCACTTTATGTATAGTACCAATAGAACATAGTCAGCAGAGTCTATAAAAAAACCTGTTTTCTGTTCTACCAGGTGCCTAAAGATCTATAGGAAAAAGTAAGTAGAAATATTGTATAAACAAGGGTAGCCAAGAGACACTGTGAGAACAGCATTCCATTCTTCAAAATAATATTCCATTCATCCAGAAGATAACGCATCATCCTCAGCAGTGTCCCACTATGGGAGAAACCCAAGCTGGACTTGACGATCTTTAAGGTCTTTTCCACCCTCAATGACTCCAGGATTCTGTGACTGAACAAGGAGACATGAGAACCTCTGAGGCTGGCTGTCTCCAGGAAGGAGTGAGGGCAATTTCTGTCGCTTTTCCCTCGGAGCGGAGCAGGCTCTGTTCCGTGGCGGCGGCTGGAGGCGGCTGTTGGGAGCAGCGCAAAGGCCCAGCGTGATGCCCCAGCTGCCGCCACCACCCAGCCCTTCCCGGAACACAAATTCCCATGTAGGAGGGAGCAATGAATGCCTGCGGGTTGAAAAGCCAGCGAGGCACAGACCTGCTTAACAAAACCCTTTGCCAAGGTTACCGGGGGTGTTGTCAAAGCCTCCTCTTTTGTGAGGGCTGAATAACAATTCATACCCAGTAACCAGCTTCAGTTTCTTTGGCTTTACCTGGCACATTTTCAAAGTCACTGCTCATGGCTGGGGCTGTTCCCATTGAGATGCAGCTTATCTTGCCCTGGACAGCAAGTGCAGGGATCATCCGACTCCAAAAGTTCACGCCAAAGCCCTATTGTGCTGCTTTGCTGCTTGAGCTGAACTACAGCTCTTAGAAATGTGCTTGAATATGTCACAGGCACAAATGGAAATGATGCAGCCTTGGTTACTTCATACTGGGGGCAAGAATCTCCCCAAGAGATTCTCCCCAATTTAACCATTTCATTTAGAGAAGTCAAATATAACTGGGATATTCAGGAGGCCCCAGCTATGAAGATTCTATCTGTGCAAACACTCCTGCTATTAAGTCAGCAGGCTTTTACCTTAATTTTCGGAAGAAGGTGATGCTCTAACCACACATCTGAGGTGGCAACATTTCATCCAGAACTCAACATAGCTCCACAGAGCTCCACAGAGAAAAAGCATGTGCAGAAAAAAAGATGTAGCGATTAAATGGAGCATGAAAAGCTGCAAGATCAGTGTTGGAGAAAAAGCCAATGTGAAAGACATTCCCCAGGATATCAGTGCAAGAATTGGCTCCTGTCACACCTTCCCTCAGTGCTCTCTGTGCCTGTGAACCATTAGGAGTTTGGTGTATCAGAATGTTCTCTGGTGGAAGAGCAGTTCTGTGTCTGGTATGTGCCCAGAACATGGTACTTCCTCAACCCCCTTTGCCTTCAGAAGCCATTTGTCCAACAGACTGAGCCTTCTATCTCTATTTAAATCTCTGCCACAAACTACCAAATCTTGTAATCATTAACAAACAAAATTCTAAAGAAAAAAAACCAACAAAATGCTTCAGAGTTACAGGTTCCATAGTAATTACAGAAAATACAACCACTGCTATGAAAGGAGGACATATTAAATATTCTACCATGAAAAATGCCAACAATCAAATGTAGTCAATATTTTAAAGACCCCAAAAATTAATAATAACATCAGGACATTCATTCAGGGTCACTAGAATATAACATTACCTCCTGCTACTGTACACTTCAGACTGAGGAACGTGTCTTTGGGCTTCTTTAGCAAAACCCTCCTGGCAGTTTAAAGGAGGAAAATAAAACTAAACTGACTCCAGGGCAGAAATAACAAGAGGCCTGCAACACCCAGAGTTCTGTGCCCAATTTACTGAGCTGTCTGCTGAGATTCCATCCAAGCTGACTCTACGGATTCCTCACTATGTTCCTGCAGTTGTCTCCTAGAAACAGGAACAAGAAGCATTTGCTGTTTTCTCAGCTCTTTTGAAAAACTCTGCAACAGCTTTGCTCATGTTCCGGATGCCCAGGGATCAGTGTGTGTTGCCTCAGTGGATGGACAGCCTTAGTGCATTTCTCTTTGCTGCCATGTTATGGAAATGAAATACAATAGCAACAGGTGTAATATCAATGTATCATTAATAAAACCTTGGACAAAAAGTACCCATGGAATTCAGAGAAATACTCATACAGACATTTGGATATTTAACCAGGATCCTGAGGATATCCAAACATTGGGTCAGTATCTTACAAGTGTAGACTACATTGAAATTTACTCATCCTTCCTTCTTGCACTGAGCTAAATTCATAGTGAATGTAGCTCTGAAGGGATCTTACTGCACAGCAACGGGGGAAAATCACATGCAGACTCTTGAAACATGGATGGAAATTCTACCTGATGTTTCTGTGAAGGTCCAGGCTAAAAGAAATACTATCCAAATAAACTACTAAACCCTTTACAGTGTCTGCTGGAAAAGTAGCTCTCCTGAAACATTTATAAATCTTTTTGTATATTGAATATCATCTTTTCTTCCCTCTTCCAGGTATGACCAGTGTCATATTCAGTGTAAATGAGGGAAAAAACTGACATTCCAGATCCTCTGAAATCTCAATTACCACAGAGCAGTAGATTATTCCCACACCTCCATAGTTACAGTATAGAAATACCGGATTCCTTTCCATTTGCAAGTTCTCTCCAGAAATACATGGAACTTAAAAAGAAGAAAAACTCCCAGACAGTGTTTAGGCACATGAACAAAGCTGTTGCGTTAAAAACATAGTGTGAGCCCTCAAAGGCTGTCAGTTTGTCTGTTCTGAGCCTGCTCCTTCTTCTCCTTCATTTATTGTTTCCTGTCTTTTCCTCCTTCTCTCCCTTTCAGTTTAGAGCTTCAACCAATTGTTGTCCTTCCAGATCAAGCAGCCTCTTCATTTCACTGGCTTTTTGAGGCTAAATTCCTCCATACAGGGTCTTGTTATGTGAAATTCCCACAGCAAAATGCAAAGGTTTTGAGCTAACTTTTGTTTGTTGCTGTCACATGGAAAGTGAAACCCAAGATAAATGATGGCTTATTCTTTCTTAAGGTTTCTAATCTGTTTCTGGTAAAAAAAAACCAACTTATAATGTCTCTTTTCGGTATATTACTGTCAGTCTTCCCTTTTGTTGTCCAGTAACTTCTGGTTTCACATTCACTTTTTCAATATTCTCCCTTGCTTTAGGCAGAATAAAAGTATGAGAACACAGTCTCTGCTCTCACTCAATTAGCTCTGCCTGAGCCAAGCCCTCAGAAATTGATCGAAGTACCTGACAGAGAAACCAGTTTTTAACCCAAGGTTTCCACAGAATTGTTGAGATATTGGTGTGGGTGTGAAGTACTTCCAGCAAATCTCATTTCAGACTTGGCTAGAAAATGAGAATCTTCACTGTAATCAACAGGAAGCGGAAACATAAGGTGAAAAGACAGAAAATAAATGCTCATCTTGGCATCCTTGTGAGGTTCAGACCTGCTATTCATTATGCTGATGAACAAAAAATCCTGACTAACCAATCATCTATCCACTAGCACTTCCTTTCCTTACTCCTATGATACTTCTCAAATTAGTCCATGTGGGGCTTATCCTTTGTCTTTTCTACAGAGTGTTTTGGGAATCTAGAAGAGTTATTCGGGAATCCCACCCTCTTGGTTCATTCATTCACCACAGATCGACCCTCAGGTGAGGGACGCTTCTTCCATTTACTCTGAAATACTTCTTAGCTCAGCACAGATGAAGGTCAAATAGAATTACCATTCACTCACAGCATTTTAGGCAATACAGCTACAAAGACAGGAAATGAAAGAAAAACATTTTAGTCTATTTAAATCCAAATTAAATATACAAGTTCCTCTCTCTGTGTGATTGATCCAGTTGGATTTCCACATACAGGCATTCTGTCTCTGCTTACTTTACCCACTCACTCCAGACCCCCTTTCCTGGTGGAACATCCTGGGTTTTACAACAAGTCTTCCTGTACAGCTCATCTCCTCTAGAAACTCCAGTAAGGTGTGTACAAGCTTCTTCACCTTTTCATTAACTTACTCATTTTCTGTATCAAGTCTGACTTGCTGCAGTGTGTAACTGCTTTAGACTCAGCTGCTGATCCTGTTGACTGTTCAGATGTGTGTGTCCACCTCTCCCTGGACAATATTACCATCTCCAGACTCTCCAACCTTCCGCTTTGTTCTAACTGAAATTATTGGAATGGCTGAAGAATTAAAAGTACTTTTTTCCCCCTCCTTTGTGGCAGCCTACTTTTATCTGATTTAGCTGTGTCCTCGTTTCCCTTCTTATTCTGACAAGTAGATACAACAAATTTCTATAATCAGTTCCCATCACTTGATAGAATAATTTTAGTGTCAGATGAAACTGGCTTTGCCTGATGCTTAGAAATGCCTTTCAGCCTGCACAGACTATGAGATCCCCTCTTGGGCTTCTCTTCTGCTGCAGGCTTTTTATCAGCAGCACAAAATCCTCCCCGTGTCCAATTCTGCAGCCACAAGGGGCACGTCAGTAAAACACATCTGTCCCAGGATCCTGTAAAGTACTCCTCAGACACTGGAGCCGGGGCTTCAAAGCTCTTTGAGCTCCTGTATCAAGCACCAATTTAATTTCCCTTTCTTCATCAATTCTTCATTCTCTCGTGATGTCTTGGCAACATTTTGTTCCCGTTCAACATTCATCATTAGCTTCTTTTTTTCTTTTACTTCCTTTTATATTCCTTTCCCTCCCATCTGCTAATTTAAAAGGAAATTGCCTGGTATTCAGCACTATCAGCCAATCTGTTTACTCTGCTCTTGTTCCAGTGAAGACCATTTCTCTCACACTGAGCTGCTCTGCCTCACCCCCTACCTACTGTTATTATCCTCAAAGCCTGTATTTTCTTCCATATGCCACCTGGAAAGTTAAGTACCCTTCCAGAGGTACACAGCTCCCCAAAATTCAGTCTCTCTTTTTAAAATTAGGATGTGGAAACAAAGATCCAAAGATCCATGGGGAAGAAGTGAGTTTCCCAGACACAGGCCTTGCCTCCCTCCCAAGCAGTCCCAGCACAGTGGGCACATTGGCACCCACGGAAAGGAAAGGTCCTGGTACTGTTCTGGCTATTGGAGGAGCAGCCTTCCAACCCACACATCCCACACCCAGCCAGGGGAGACCACCTCCATGGGGATCAAGCTTCTCCTTGACAAACAGCTTCTCATAGTCCCAAGTCCTTCCCTCCCACCACATCAACCCAGCTGTTCTTGGCAGTCCCTCCTGGAAGCACCTAAATAATTTCTGTTCCACATCGCCAGTTCTGCCGATCCTGCCTTGCTCAATATTACACAGTTTGTGATTTCATTACTGACAATAACTCTGATTTTGACCTCATGCTCCAAGCCTTTAAGATACCAGATGAATACTACAAAGTCTCCTTTGATCCCTATCACAGTGGCTAATGCTGAGAGTAAAATGTTGAAACAGTCCTTGATAGCAATGACGTGAGAGTTTTGCTTACCCAGGGCCAGCAAGTGGAACTGGTGCTAATGCTGCTGAAAGCCAGTGGGAAACGACTCGGAGGAAAGGCTTTGTCAAATCTCCAAATGTCACAATTCTCCTCTCATGGTCTACTGAAATACTTTAGAGAGACCCCTCCAAAGGAGGTTGACATTGTGAGTGACAGTCCTATTGAATTATTTAAAATATCAATATAAACAAAAATATGCATCTGTTTCTATAGAGATGAGATTAGCTGACAAAAATTATCTCCACTATGAAATGTCAGATGTGAATTTACAAAGTGATCAGAGTTCGGAATACATGAGAGAACTGAGATTCCACCTTACCAAATGCTACAGTCTGTATTTCAGGTAGATGTTATGAAGATATCTGTGCTGATCTGAACAGAGGTTTGACATCCTCTCTCTGCCCTCAAGCTGGTCCATGCTGAGTGAGGTATTCCAGCACATCTGTAATTTTAAGCAGGTAAGCAAACAAACTTGCTTCAAAGCTGAAGCATTTTACTTAACCAGTACTTTGATAAAAGCATGTCTTGACAAAGACAGTGAAAGCCACACAACTCCAAAATGCTTAAGACCAACTTCTCTGGGGGTAATTAGGAAAAAATATTAAAAAATATATATTTAACTCTTGGAATTTAAAAAAACCTCAAAAATGTCTAACTTCTGTATGATTTTGTTACTAATTATACAAATCTTTATGTGCTGAAATGACTGGATTCTTGTGTAATGGAAAAGTAGATCAGAATAATTTTACTGAATATTGGAGCTTGACTCCTTACCAACTGCAGAAGGTATCATGCTGCTGTATTGTATGTTGCTTAGCAATATAATGTGAGAAGCAGCACCACAGTCCTTGACAGCAGCATTGTCCATTGAAATGCTTGTGAAATATTACCTGGGTTATATAAAGGTAGCACACAGTCACAGAAAATAGCATGAAGTTTCCAAAAGCACAAAGAAGGCTGGAAAGAAAAGGCATTGCTGTTCCAATGGCAAAAAGGGCTCCCTGGATGATCTTTCACTATCTGAATGCAGGCAGCATAAATTAAATATGGAGAAATCATATCTGTAAAGTCTCCCTGCAGCTTTGCTTACCAATGATAGGCTGTGGAGCAATTTTCCCCTCCCAGTGGAATAGCTGAGTCCAGGGATGTGCCAGTGCCTCTGCATTACTGCCTCAGAAAGACTGACTGCTTGTTGTTCCTTGTCCTGTTTTGGAGGAAAAGTTTTGTGCCCTCACCCAGGCCGAGCAGAATATGGGCAAAAGAAGGAGCACTAAGCCAAGATGGATTTGTTCTACCAACAGATGACATGATAGGGCCTTATCAGTTAGATAAATGTGAATATTCACCTCTGAAGGCCTCACAGCACCCCAGGCACACCTCCCATCCTCACAGCACCCCAGGCACACCCCCTGCACTCCCGTGCTTGCTTTTGCTCCAGGTCCTTTAGCACAGATGTGTCAATCTTCTCCTGCTTGATCGGTTTTGACAGCCTCGGTGTAACAGCCTCTGCCAAGATCTGCCTTCATGTGAGCCCCGGGATGTTTCTCTGGCCCCTCTTCGAGCCATTCCCCACATTGTAACTGTGAGAGAAAGCAGCTTGGGCACTCTGCTCTCTGCCCTCCCGAGCAGATGCCAAGAGCTGGGTATCGCAGCCCACGCAAGGGCTGCCCCACTGCCCAGGGATGTCACACTCTGAAACTTCAGCATTCCCAGTGACATCCTTCTGCCTGGTTTCCTGAATGTTCACCTTTCCCTGGGAAGGGCTTCATGTAATTCTGAAATGACACATGACCGAGCTGGAGTGGCAGTGCTGTGAATAACTCCAAGGGTAATGGATTCCTCTGAACTGCTGCAGTAGCAGGTCACAAACCCAAACCCGCACACAGGAACTGTGTCACCATCAGACTGAACCTGAACTCCAGGACCTTGCAGTTCACAACACAATCACTGGATTCACCAAGTGCTGTCAGCTGAGCAAACATCAGGCTCATATTCTTACTTGGTCATATGGAACAAACCTCACATTATGATGGTTTATAAAGACACAGGAGCATATCTGCATCTTAGTAAAAAAATACTGAATGGACATGACAGATCCTAGGGGCCTTTCCAAGGAACAATTCAATATTCCCTTTTATAGTATTTGGCACACCACAGAGTTTATTCAGCTTGAATTAACTAATGGATTTGAGCATTCTCTTTAACAAAGAGAAAAGATGTTGAGTTGCACTGACTGCAGAGTTACAGAATGCTTTAGACAAATCTCACAAACTGATTTACCACAGAATCTGTGCTGGCTTTTCTCTACACTCACAGGAACTTATGCCTCATATTTTAAAATGAGAAATTTTTAAATGTGTTTAGAGCACTTATTTTTGTTGATAGATGTATTACAAATAAACATGGCAAGTAATTTGCCTTTGTAAAAAAATGAACATGAACAACATTTAAGATGCTGTGCTGTTGAAAGAAACCATAGAAGCAAAGGTTTCAGGTGGGCCATACCTGTCCAACATGCCCACAAACCCCACTGCATGAACACACATACCATGGATTTAGAGGAGGATCCAAATCCTTCCCACAGAGCAGAACCTCATACTTAATACAGGAGTAGCAACAGTGAGACTTAACCTGTAATAAACCTCACTCATTTTCACCCAAGAGAAATATGCTTTTGATCTCAAGGATCAAGATGATACTCAAGGAGTATCATTTGCATTTGCTATGTAAGACCCATTCTCCTAAATCAACATTAAGTGAGTAGTTTAAGCAGGAAGGGCACTTAAGCTGAAAGTAATTATGTTTGTCTCCACATGAAAACAGAAGTGTTTGTTATGGAGACCTTCCTGAACTCACAGCTACTCCTTGTAGCAAACTGTGCAGCCTATTGGTGGTGCTAAGGAAGCAAATCCCCCTTCATGATGCAGGAGTTCCAGAGAGGAACTGGAGAAAGGCCCTTAGAAAGAGCTGTTCCCCATATGTGTCCAAGAAGTGCCTTCTCCCCGGAAAAGAAAGCAGGAGAACTTGCACAGGTCCCAACTAATCACTGGGCGGTGTTCCCAAAACTTTGATAATTTGAAATAGGGACTGCAGAACAACGTATGGGGCATCAGAAATACCGTATTTTCATGACAGCCTTCCTTTGGCCTTTGAACAATTTTGTATTTCTTTGAATTCCTCAATTTGGTTCCTTTAACTTAGCTTTTTTAAGCTTCTGCCATATATTCGTGGTGTTTCAGCCTTGGCTTCCTTTCACCCAATCTGAAATGAAGATCTATTCTGTGCCTCTAATGGATTTTTTGGTTAAACATAAGTGAATGTACCATTCAGCCAGAAGGTTTTTCATAAGAGTGCAGCCTTACAATAGATTAAAAGCAGTTAGCTTTTACTAACACAGGCCCCTTTTTGGATCTAGTGCTTCAGAGAAGATCTGCAGAGACAGACGTCTGCCTTTATTCCTTATTTTCATCCTGAGGAGAGGTTTTTCAAATTCACTTAAACTAAAGTTGCTCCAGTTTTTCTTACTTTAATTTGCAGCTGAGAACCAGCGAAGGTGGCTGGCATGATACAACTGCGCTCTGTCTCGCTCTCTGCACAAATAATTTTAGCAGGAGAATAAATAACAGCTCTGTTTTCATAGTCAATTGCTCAGAATAACTTTCGAAGTCTGCCCTTATGTTTCTGACCTTCCTGAGCATGCTGGAAGCACCCAGAAGTGGGGAACAGTTTCAGTTAAAGGGTGAAGAGCAAACCCATTCCTGGCTTCCTCACAGCTCAGCCCTTCAGTATCAATCAACATCATTTACTTGGCTTGTCAGCTCAAACCCATCCAATATTCATCCTTGTGTTTCCCTCTGAGTAAGCTAAGCCCTGGGACTAATTCCCTCCGGCCAGAGGATGGAAAACACACCTGACCAACAGCTGGGGGCTGCATCTGTCTCCAGGGTGAAAGCTCAGCAGTGACCATGCTGGGTGAGGGTCCTCAGCCTTGCACACCAACGTTCTGCCCAAGAGGCCTCTCCTCTCACACTGTGTTCCCTAGAAGTGGCTACAGCGCAAACCGGGAGCTAAGGGATGAGAGAATGACACCCACTCATGTTCCAAAGGCTCCTCAGCTGCACAGCAGGAAGAGCCATCATCTTTAATGCACAGATGGCCAACAAGTACAATTCAGTGACAACAGTCCACCGGAGTACCTGCCATGGAGACACAGGGAAACAGCTCTTCCTAAAAGACCCCACAGCTGAAATACAGCAATGATGGAAACACCTCTGCCGGCCTCTGCCTGGGATTTGGGGCAATGGATATCGGTGCATGAAGCCCTTTTAACCGGGATTATCTGAAGAAACCAGTCTGGGCACCAGCGCTCGTGGCCCATTTTGGTGCGGCCTTTGTTCCCCCAAAGCAAAGGCTGAAACTCCCTCTTGTGGGGGATTCGGGAAGATCCCTTCTGGAACAGAAACACCACAGCCAGAAATGATTCGCTTTTAAATCTTCACTTCGCCCCATGCTACGCCCCCTGACCATTCCGAAACGGGTTTATTTCAATACCAGACAAGACAGAGCCTTGAGCAGCCTGATTTCACCTCAGAGCTGCCCCTGTCTGAACAGAAGTCAGGAAAAAGAAGCACGGAAGCATATTAGGAACTTTGTGCTACTCTATTTCATTAATTCCAAATGTGGCTGGCATCATCAGCTGTTGAAGATTTTAGGCAAATTACTATAGGAAACATGGAAACGTAATTCACTGTCTTAATTCCCAAAATGAAGAGAGACTAAGGATGAAACAAAACAAACAAATACACAGGATTGGGTTGAAGTATCTTAAGAGCCTCTTCTGTTTGCACCCCAAAGGAACCACAAACTGCAGCCCCAGGTACTGCTAAATTACCATTTTGATTCACCACAGCCTAATTCTAAAATACCAATGTAGTTCTGAGCATCAATATTTACTTTGTAAAACCAGATAAACAATACATCTATACAATGTTTTACATCCACAAGTCTCAAAGCACTTTAAAAACTCAGAGGAGCACTACAGATCCTCAGAGGTTACAATTGTTTGCTGAGAGTTATGAGCTCAGGCAAGTGCCTGGATCTTGGGCTTTGCTGCGGAGCACAAATTATCCCATGAAAGCTCAGTTCAGTCGCTTTGGGCTCAACATAATGAACATTTTATGAGATGGCAGAGATGAAGACAGAAGATACAAAGGCAAAAAAGAATTTACCACTCAGGAAATGTTCCCATTCAAAGCCTGTATATAAGTATAAACCCAAGAAATAAAAAGAGTATTTGAGTCGTTTCTTACAATGAAGCTTTATAACATCATGAACAAGGTATCAAGGCCACGGTAGTCCAAATGCTATCCAAGTACAGCTGTACCCCTTCGTTGCTTATATTTTTAACTGAAGTCAACTGCTTGTCCTTGAATTTATTTTTAGCAACCAGCAGTCATTTCAGCTGAGGGTACAGGGCACTATGAGCACACACTTACATATTCAGCGTGAGTGACTAAAGGAAGAAGACATCCAAATCCTTCTAGATTGTATCCCATTCATAAATTAAATGCAGACCTCGTCTTCTGAAGTTATGTAATACAAATTGGGATGGTAATTATGTTGAGTGTTTCCTCTGGCAGAGCTAGGTTTTGCAGCTTCCTCACCTTGCTCTAGTCTGCAGTTTCTGGATCATGCCCTGACCTTCCATTCCACTGCATTCCCACTGACAAACCTTCGACAGCAACTGAGTCACCTAATCCTGTTCCAGTGCAAGCATTCTGTACTTCCATTCTTCCAACCTACTCCTAAAACCATCTGTTTGTCCTTTCAGCCATGTCAGGTATTGCACTATGTCTGCCTTGGTTTGTACAATAATTGGAATACTGATTTTCACACGAGTCTTTGAATTCATTAAATTCCTTCAATGGAATTTCTCTCCATATTTTCCATAATATAAAGACTGGAAAGTTTCCCTCTACAGAGTTCTGATAATCCCAAACACGTATGGGTATTTACACAGGCTGCAGATATCCCCTCCTCTTAAAATTCAAATTCTCGTAAGCACACACTTAAATTACACTAGAACTTTAAGACAGTTTAAAACTATACACTGACACAGATCTTACTTCTACTCTTTTTAACTGCAAGTAAGAAAATAATTTCTCAGTAGCAAAAATTATGACTGCACCCAAGACCAACAGAAATGGGAAGAAATCTCCCTAATGACAAATTATATATAAAATCAACATGGAAATCCAGAGATGGGGGACGAGGGGGATATGCACATTCTTGGCTCAGCAGAACCCCAATCTTTTTTACTGCAGAGGTTGTTACACTATAATAGAGAACATTTGGCTTGCAGCTGAATGAAAAGGTGGGTTTACAATTTGGTATTAAAGGACAATCAGTGACTGGAGAACACAATGAGCAAGACAGCGCCTGATATGAAATGCTACTTGTCAAGCTTGACATTTTATGTCTCTATTTATATCAGTCTCAAGGAGATGGAGTTTGCTGGCAGTAAATCCCAGCCATTAAAGCAGGATAGAACCTGCTGGAAAAGTTTGTGGCTCAGTTTAATTGGGCTATATTTATCATTAACATTATAGTCTTTAACATCTAACCTACTGACATTATTTTTCTCCTTCAAGCCTTTGTAACTTCTCTAGTGCCATAAAGTCTTTCAAAAGTTTTTTTGTTGTTGCAAGTTAAGGGGAAAAAAAAAAAGAAACATTCAGTCATGCCCCATAGCTACCTAGGCCCAGGTAGAATTTTTAATCTGCGCATAACATTAACAGTTTCTCATTTTTATGTTTCCCTGAAATCACAGCAGAAACAAATGTTAAGCCTAATGTCCCCACCAGCAGTTAGGCTCATTAGGTACAAGTTGCACCATTTCACTAGGAAAAATAATACATTTCTCTGTGATTTATGAAAGCCAAAACCCAGCCAAGTGCTCAGGTCTCTCCCCAGTTGTGTTACAGCTCAAAAATTTGCAAGAGGGACATTTAAAACACATTTCAAAACAATTTGCCCGAGTGTACATCTTGTTTACAAGAACAAACTACTGAAGCTGAATAATAAAACTTGGAGAAATGCATTTTATAGTGGAAACTCTGGCATGGCTTTAATTACTTCAGTGTAACTGGCATCTCTGTGGACAGACTGTTCAGGCACTTCCATTGTATTTTAAACCTACATGAAAAAGTCAAAGGACAAATCCATACAGCAAGAAATAGAAACATAAATCCCTTCCAAATGTGAGATGACTTCAGCTGAGAAAGCTTGCAAGCCATTAAGACACAGTCCTGTGGATGAAAGGAGAGGCAAGCAGTGGGATTTCCCCCCTTGTCTGTGTTGATTCCAGTCTGATCAGAGTCACAGAGAGCTTTACAACAATAAGGAATGAGACCTCAAGCCTATCACAAATTGAGCAAAAATAGTAATTTAGGAAATCGATTGCAGGCTTTGAAGGAAATGCATCTTCAGCTGCTGTATGAGGAGAGACATTCATACCACTGCCCACTCCCTGGAGACAGCAGCAAAACAGAACAGAAACAGGTGGAGTATCAGTAAGGACCAAACCATCAGCAAATTAATGGACTTGTGTTGGGAGCATGGAGCACTGAGAGGGTCACACACCATATCCACCATACTGTTAATCACAGCACTATTCCTGGAGGTGTAGGCACATTAAAGTAAAAATACAGCGTGGTGTAATTTCAGACTGTCAGCCAGAGAATTCAGCAGTACTTTGCAGATTTAATGCACTCTGTGAGCTACAGTGGAACAGTTTCATCGACCGCTGGGGTGCATTGCAGCAGCTGCTTATCAAGAGGAACAATCCAGGGAGGAAAATCTCACATCCGAGGGATGTGAGGCACAGATGACCCAGAGGGCTCCAGAGGGCTCTCCTGCCCCTCTCAGCCACATCCATTTACTGGATCTCACATCACCTCACGGTCTGTGACACAGGCATGGTGTGTGAGCACCAGCCTCACCACACCAGCACTGTGGGCACATCTTCTGACACACAGCAGGGGAATTCACTGAGGCCCAGGGAAACTCTCCATGAGCAGAACCCAGACAAGGCAGAGGCCAGAGATGCCACAGGTTCTTATGGAGCAGAGGATGTCAGGGATTGTTTTATGCTACCATTTGGAATGTTTTAATTGCACCTCTATACGGACTGTCAGTAAGCACTTACAGTTATTGAAATTACAGCACAATTCCCTCCTGGTTTGTGGTGTTCCTTAGAGATTTCTTCCTAAAACCAGGCCCTGCCCAGTGTTTGGAAACTGTTTTGAGTTAAATGCAAGGAAAGAGACTATACACAAAAACCCCATACACTTTACAGGAACATCCACACTGCACAAAATAATTGCTTCTAATTCATCTAGTTCAACCAAAAAAAAAAAGAGATACCAAAATAGCACTGAAGTCAGATTACGACGTTTTATGTATACACCAAACTTCTTTCATGTTGTAAATGAAAATACCATCTTATTACTTTAAGGAAAATAATTAACAGTAATAATCCTAAAAAAGGCTTTCTACTAAGTAAGTTTCAGAAAATAGCAAAAATCAGCCCAGTGGGGGCTCATAAAGCAATATATCTGTCACAAAAGTTTTTTAAAAATCTATATAGCTTTGTGGGGCTCCCTCGAGCTGCGTTAGCTATGACTAATAAGAACAGATGCACTCAATATGAAATTGTCCTGCTGAAACAGTAGAAATAAAAATAAAATATTTCTTTCACAAAGCACAACAGAAACTGTTATATGATCAGATAATCAGCTGCACAACAAACACTGCATAGAGACAAGCAGTAAAAGTCACTGACTAAAGATTGTCTTGACAGCTCTAAAGAAAGCTTGAGTAAAAGCTTCTACAAGCAGTGCTTTATTAGAGAGATTTACTAAATATAGCAACATCCTCTTGAAAAGTGTATCATCATATCTTGTAATTTAAACATAGTCATCAAATTTATCTAACCTTCTAACCAACTAGATCTTGTCAACCAAGTGAGAAAGTCAGAGGCCATAATGGTTTAATCATTTCTGTTTTCTTTTCAAATAATGTTACTGCTGGCCCTAGGGGATAAACAGTTTGTTGCAGCTCTCCTGTTCTGCTGTAGAATATTGTACACAATGTATTTGGAATTACTTGGAGTTAACCATATTGATAGTGTGGCTGCAATTCCTAAAATACAGAGCTGAACACAGAAGATTTGGATGCTAAGGAGTGTCCTTTTGACACAAAACAGGGAGTCTGAGCTGCTCAGAGTGAAGCTCAGATGGATGTTAAGCTCAGTGATTCTGTTTAGTACAGTCTTGTTAGTAATCTATAGAACGTGTCTGAAATCCATGTGAACTCCTCTTCAACCACCTGCAAAATGGGCAGAACAGAGCTGACCTCTCTGGGGTTGGAGATTTTGCTCAGAGCAGCAACTGCTGCTCTCTGCAACCATGTTATAAATCAAGGAAGGAAAAAACATCTCTTCTAACTTGGCATGGTGATAATTAATCCTTTTCAAGCCCTCTGACAGCAATTTATCTTTCCAGAACCCTGCACTGCTATCCCAAATTCTGGGGAGAATGCAGCCAGAAGTGAAAAGAGAGTGGAATAACAAAGGCCAGAAATGCACGATACTCATGAATTCATTTTTATCTCTTGAACTGGGAACACGTCATTGGGATAATTTCAGTCATTTGGTTTGAACAGCCTCACAGAGCCAAAGCCAGTCATTATTTTACATTGTTCAGCTGCTGGCACCAGCCTGTTTCTGTTTGGTTTTGTACAATGGAGACAGTAAATTTTTCTCCCATTAAACCACTCTCACTATCTTTAAAATTATCTAAACCCTTATTAATTTCTCCTCTTATTTTGTGGTAAAGCTCCAAACACCTGGTGCATTCCACTCAATCTATTTAAAGGAATAAATCAAACGAGCCAAAGCAGAAATATTTCATTTCCAGTATCAAGCACTTGTGTCAGAATGAAAAATCCTGAACTTTAGGGTTGCCTGCTAGCTGCTGTTGGAAACAGTGTTCTTTACATTATATCCCACATTTTACTTGTGCAACAGTATTTCCCCCAAGGAGAGTAGCAGCAAACACGGGAAATAGTTCAACAAAAGATTGAAGAGCCAAATCAAAAGGAAAGAAACTGCAGGTAGCTCTGAGCTTTCCAAGGAGGTGGGAAGAAAGAAAATTCCTTAAATTGGAAACAAATTGCTGTTGTTTTCCATATTACTCTTCAATTCAAAGCATCAATTCAGAAGTGAATCTATACTTGGTGTAAAACAGTCTAAGTTCCTGCACTCATTAGAGACAAGTAAAAATACATGTGTTACTTCATTTGCTCTAAAAGTCAATATTAGAAGACAAAGATGAAGATATTTCAGTCTCAACCAATTATAAACATGAGCATATGCTATGTTCCCAATGAAGCCATTTATATGGCTCATGGAATTGTGAGGGAATTAATCACAGCCAGCACAAGGTGCCACTGACTTCTGAACTAAAACTTGATTAAGTGAGAATCAGTCTCTGCCGTGAACTACTGAAAGATCTGGTAGAAAGTGAGGATGAATAGATGGTGCATAATGAATTCTAAGGCTGTGAACTGATCTGTGTTGATTAAGAAAGAGAAATCAAGTGAATAAAAGCATGGACAGAAATAGCACAAGGGCTCAGTGAATCACAGCTTTCATCTCTGACCAGCACGTTCCGCTTACGATACGATGAATAAATCGTACAGTCTTGGCCTCGTTAGCACAACCCTTGGCACAGGGCTTGTGCAAGGGGTGCTGCAGCACCAGGGAGAGACAGGACAAGGGGGAATGGCTTCCCACGAACAGAGGGCAGGGTTGGATGGGATATTGGGAAGAAATTCTTCCCTGTGAGGGTGGGGAGGCCCTGGCACCAGTTGCCCAGAGAAGCTGTGACTGCTCTATCCCTGGAAGTGTTCAAGGCCAGGCTGGATGGGGTTTGGAGCCACCTAGTCCAGTGGTCCATTGATGGGCTTTAAGTTCCCTTCCAACTCAAACTATTCTGGAATTCCACAACAACCAGAGAAACAAAGAAGCCACTGGCAGAGCTGTGGGGAATCTGGGACTGGAGGGACATGGCTCAGCAGGGCAGGATGGACATAGCAGAGAATGAGGAAGTCAGAAATGTGATGAGTCAGGACTGGAAATGCCCTGAGATGTGCACAGGAAATGCCTACGTCCTATGACCAACTCTAAGCAAGAAGTTAATGCTCTCAGACTCAGCAAAAACAATTAAATATTTCAACAACAGCAGCTGAATGGAAACTTACACCCATACGTTGACTGCTGAGCTGCAGCTTCTCTCCAGCAATCTGCCCTAAAAATCTCATCATTAAAGGCAGTGATTAAGACAGAAATGTCACCTTTCATTTATACAGCAGTTTTCATCCTGAAGCACTTCATTAACTATCTTTCCAAAGATCACTTTGCAATACTTATTTTGCTGTATTTCTCCTCTGTCTACCCAATCACAAAAAAGAGGCAGATTGTACTCGTTTTAGAATCCATCAGAGAAAACCTTAAACTGGAGTTTCCATAGAAACACATCATGGGGCTCTCGGTTTCTCTATCAAACCTGTTCTTAAACTTTCAGCTTTACTTAATACTAGATTTTCAAAAACACCAATTAGCTCTTTCATTTCATGTAACAGTTGGACTTGACAATCTTAGAGGTCTTTTCCAACCTAAATGATTCTATGATTCTATAAAAAGGCAAGGGAAGAACAGCTGCCATGGACAGGGAAACAACAGGGAAAATTGTGGGGTTTGGGTCATCCAGTAAAATCTCTGTGTGCCAGTCAACTCCCATTTGCACTTAAAATCTCCTGTCAAAGGTTGTTACAGAAATCTGAGCCTCCTAGGAACCCTGACTATGGAAAAAAATAATGTCATGCAAATGATGAACACAGGGCTGGGACATTTCAGGAATATTCTGACACGAACATATGATTCACCAGAGTCTACTGCCCCTGACCCCTAGCTCAGAGCCAATTTTGTTGTCAATAAACATGAATACAAATGTTTGACTTCATTTTCTTAACATTTCCTTTAGTTCTTTTTCTGCATCCAGTACAGTTCAATCACTGCTGCCAGAAATGTATTTGCAATAAAATACATTCTTATTACAAAGGCCCCAGAGCTTTGTTACTTTTATCATCAGATTTAGGTTGTATTGTTTGTCCAGAACTGCTTTCAGTGTCTCACACAGTTATTCTGGTTTAAAATATAGAACTATTAAATAGACTGAAATGTGCAGCCCTTCAGTATCTTTTTTTTTGTTTGTTTTTTCAGTAACATAATCTCTTATTCCACAACTAAATCTTTCAAGCATGCCAGTGTTCTGGAATGTAGCTCTGCTCCTTAATTCCAGGGATGGAGCAGTTACAAGTGCTAAAACCCCCAGGCTATCTAAGTGAGAGACAAACTTGTAATTTCAGTGACATATGCAAGAGGATTCCTTCTGAGCCTGGGTTTCTGGAATAGCAAAGTGACATTCCACTGCTGCTTTGAGGCACCTTGATGACTTGGACTTGTTCTAGCACATGTGCTGGGTTTGTGTGTGTTACCTCAGGCTTTTTCTGTTTTGTCAGACACAAATTTTCTCTTTTGCCAAACCTAGAGAAGTAAAGAAATCATTATATTGAAAAATCAAAAAGAGCCCTGGCTGCCCAGATGGATCCTGGGTAAGCCCAGAAATGACAAGTAAACTGGAAAGTAAAAGCTCTGTGCACACGACCAGCATAGGCAATAGGAGGAAGGCTTCTCCTTCAAGAAACTGACTGGAGGGCTCTGGGAAACTTGGAAATTTACAACTGCAACACCCTTTTTCTTCTTTTCCCCTCCCCCAACCTGGTTCCAGGGCTGGAGGAGCTCTTAGACTGCTAAAAGTCTTGGAAACTCAGGCCTCTGCCTCTCTGAACCATAAGAAACACTTCAGAAAGAAAGAATTATTTCCAAAATATTCTCTGTAAGCAAATACCATCAGCAAGGACAGTTTAATTTGACTTTGATTTGTATTTGTGGACCCAACTATCCCTTAACAGGATGTATGGGAGAATTCAAAGGAGTTCATTGTGTAGAATTTCCTAGATTTCTAAAATACTCGTAATACTCATAGATAGTTTGGCAGTAAAAGTATTTGCTGAAAATTTGACCAGATTTTCTTGATATTTGTAATAATGAAAGCATCCTAAATCAGGAAAAAAATATGTATGCATATGTATGCATAATGATTTGCTTCAAAGCTCAAATGCCCCCAGCAGCAGCACGCCATGGGGGAGGCAGACTGCTGAGACCCTTGGTTTCTCCTGTTAAATACATGTACAAGCAACCACCAAAACTCAGGATTCCCTCAGGACAAGCTTTGCTTCAAATGGTCTTTCATATGTATTCTCTAAGTGTAAACAACATAAAAATAACGAACCTCCCAGACTCAAAGCTATTTTAAACTATGAATCTTTTTATGTGGAAGAAATTACTCTGTTTAAAGAAAACTGATTTTTTTTTTTGATTCCTATTTTGGGATTATTATCCAACATGTACATAATCTATTTCCACTGAAAACAAACAGTCCCATGAGATAAAAATAGGCAACTAAATGAAATGCAGGCTTTTATAGCGTGGGAAATGTTTGTGGAACTTGCATTCTGGGTTTGATTACTTTTAGATGTTTTAGGGGAAACTGATCCAAAGCAGCGCTTTTAAGATTAAAGCCAAAATATATGGGGACAGACCTACTGCAAATGTATAAGGGCAAGTGAAAAAGTTCTCCAGAGAACTAAAACTTCAACAAAATATTTAAACACATATATAGCAGGAACCCAGCAGATGTCCCGACACACTTAAATTCACCCTTCAAAACTCGGAATGGCAAACAGCAATGGAAAACAATCGCAAGAGCTGCTTAAAATGTATTGTAAACTGGGAAAAACACACTAAAACAAGGCACACCATCACACCTCACTACCAAACTGCCATGTCTAGTCCCTGTGGGAAGCTGACAGCACACAGCACTTCATGGATTTAGAAGACCGTGAGTAAAACTGAGGTTTCACATAAAATTTAGTGTAGTAAACCAGCTCCAAACAGAATTCTGAAGCTGAACATTCCACACCCAGGATCTTTTTAAGGTAAGAATCAAAGACAGTTTCAGGAATAGCCTTTGCTATTATTCCATAATCATTAGGGACTACCATTTACTTTACTGTAAGTGTTTTTAAAAAACACTGAGGTGACAAAAATCAGTGCACTCAATACAAGCTTCAAACACGGCTGTCAGGGGAGGCTGTGCTCAATATCCTGCTGACATCTAACGGCAGCTTGGTACACTACAGAAAAACCGCATTGATAAAGCACATCTGGTGAATAAATATCCTGAGCGTAGAGTATTGCCTCCGTTTTTAAGGCTGATACACCTCACACAAATCCTCCTTTTAATTAACTGCCCACCAGACAACTTGGAATTCAAGGAAAGGTTAAATAAATGAGGCTTCACTACAGAGCACTACCAATGAGTTCCTGCTGCCAGGAACTCCCACATTTGAAATGACACTGACATGGAAATAATAAAGCCAAAATCCAATTAAATTCTCCTCTTCATAAGACCTAGAGATTAATAAATCAATTTTCAGGTCCACTGTTTTCTTCTAGGCGGAGAGAAATCAAGTTCTTTATTTCCTTGAGTCATTGAACCAAAAACTAGAAGATATTCTGATGTTATTATTTAGCAAAGAAGGAGAGGAGAAGGGAAGGGGAGAGGGGGGGGAAGGGAAGCTCTCCCGCTGGTTAAGGTCCTATAAATGCCCTGTGGAAGAGCACCCCAATGGCAGCAGATGGCAGCAATGCCCCACAGGACAGCGGTGTCCTTGCCCACCTCAGCCAGGGGCTTGTCCAACTTCCCTGGCAAACAGCCAAAGAATAAAATTAATGGAAGGCAGGCCCATCTAAAATTAGAGAGAAGCTTCCTCTTCTTTAAGCAAAATGCCAACATAAATTTGCACATCAGTACACAGAGTGCTGCTGAGATATTGCTGAAGCAAGGTTCCCCGTTTATGGAGGACAAAGGTCTTAATTGCTTATTTTTTACTTTAGAGAAGGGAAATGAACAGGTGCTTCCTCTTCCTTGCTGAAATAAGGTAAACCCATGCTGCACATCTTTTAATGAGCAATTTGTATAAATTTTCAAAGCACCTATAGAATCATAGAACCATTATTCTATTACTGGCACCAGCTCAGATTTTTCTAGTGCCAAATTTGCTGTGGATGACGGGGGTTCCTCACAGCTTATCTACTCTTTTCACAGAGCCTGTCCCTCCCATTTCCAGCACATCCTTCCTTCCTTATCAATGCTGATACACTCTAAACCAGCCTATTTGCCAGAAGATCCTGAGGTGAACCAGCCCATGGAATCTCACGGATTCTAATTCAATTACAGCATCATGATACTTACTACTCACGGTCAAATATCACATTGCATTCTAAGTTTCTTCATAGCATTTGAGAGCTGTGTGCAGGCGACAACTTGAGTCTGCACAGAATGATTATTTATCATTTGGACAGCTCAAAGGCTCTCCCTTCCACCTATTTAAAAAATTAGCCCTGTGTGTTGAATACTGAGCATAGGCAAACTCACGAAATTGCAGAGAACAGGACAAAAAGCTTGAGGAATTACTAATACGAGAACAGCAGGTGTCAGCACTCATAAATGTATTGATAGCAAACATGCGAGTAAAGATAACAGACAGAAGGAATTTTTAAAGGTCACTCGGGGATCTTGAGACAGATTTAGTCTTTAGTTTCATGTACTGCTCATCTGGATCAGTCTGAAATCAACTGGCACAAGTGTGGCAGAGGAGTTCACAGCGGCAACAGGAAGAGCGTTCATGAGGTGTCTTACACTCACTGGAGAAAGTGCTGGTCGTTCTCCAGTGCTGTTCTTGTCACTTCAACAACTTCAAGAACCAGACATCAAGAACCAGGACTACGTTCAGCATGCAGCTCCACTCCTACCTCATGCCTCAGTCAATTGTGCTACCAAACCAAAATCTTTGCTCCTCTGGCACATAATGGACAGCAAGATTCAGGCTGTCCATTTAGGCTCTTCAAAGGAACAGTTTAATACAGAATAACATCAACACCGAAAATAAATCTATGTTAGAAGTCCAATACCATTTTTGTTCATAGGCTGCAATGTGTTTTATGAAGAAAAAGCAATTACACTCGTCAGTACGAAGTGCAACGTGATAGATGTGCATTTGCATGTGCCCACTAACTGCCAACATCCCATAGAGAAATAAAGGTTAAAGAATATCCAGGAATCATTTACAGTCCTCACAACTTGTACTAATATAGAATTCAACCTTGGAACTCTTATCAAATTTAACAACCTTTACAATCCGGTGTGCAACGTCTGTGTGTGTGACGCATGCTTCTGCATAGACCTTGTCTCTGTGGACGGACCTTGTACGAAAGCAGCCAACTACTGTGGCCTCTTCCAAAAGGGATGAAAGATCCAAACTCTCCACGCGAGAGGAAGAAAGTGTGAGGAAGAAAAGCAATGAAACCTCATGGAACAGTTGTTCCATCCTCACTTTAAACTACACACGAGGCCGGGGCACCTGGAACTTTCCTCGCTGCTCCCCTCGGGAGGGGATGCCCGGGGCTCACTCACCTCAGGCGATGGCTGCCCGCCGGGCCGGTCGCACACTCCGTGCCGTCCCCTTTTTCCTGCCTTTCCTGCCTTTCCTGCCTTTCCTGCCTTTCCTGCCTTCCCTGTCCCGCCTGCTGCCCGTCCGCCGCCCCCGAGCCCGGCGCTGCGCTGTCCCTCCATGGCGCTCCCCTCACGCCCTCCGCGCCCGTGGAGCCCCCTGGCGGCGGGGGCGGTCGCGCGCGGCCACACCCCGCGCGCGCGGGCGGGGCGGGGCGGGGCGGGGGAGGCGCGTGGCGGCGGCGCTGAGGGAGGCGCGAGGGGACGGCGGTGGCTGCCGGGGAGCGCCGAGGTGGCTCTGAGGGGACGCGGAACGGGCTCTGAGGGGACGCGGAACGGGCTCTGAGGCGCCTCTGAAGGGACGCGGGGACCATGGCAGACCACGAAGCGGGGTACCCGCCCAAGTCCCGGCGGGCGCCAGGTAACTGCCGCAGGGGGAGCGGGCAGGGGGCTGTCTCCAAACGGCCCCGCAGCGGCCGCTCCTCGCGGGCTCCGTGTGCGGGGGGCGCCTTCGTGTCTCTCTCTCCGCTTTTTTGTTTCGGTTTCAATCATTGCTTTATTTAGTCTCGGAGAAAAGTTTGATGATGCTTCACCGAAGTGAAGCCCGCGGTAGGAGCGAGGAGCGGTCGTGCCTCGCCTCCCGGGCAGCCTCCGCTTCCCTGAGCCCCGGCTGCCGAGCGGTCACTGCCGGCCCCGGAGCGAGCGCAGCCCGGGGGTCGTTCCGAGCCCGCTGCCCCGGCTATCGGGGAGCGCTGAGCCCCCAGCCCTAGCTAACAGGGGATGCCGAGCCCGCCGCCCCGGATAACGGGGATCTGAGTCCCCAGCCCCGGCTGACGGGGGATGCTGAACCCGCTGCCCCGGTTAACGGGGGATGTTGAACTCCCAGCCCTGGATAACGGGGGATGCCGAGTCCCCAGTCCCGGTTAACGGGGGATGATGAGCCTCAGCCCTGGCTAACGGGTGCTGACCCTGCTGCCCCTTCGGGTAACGGGGCCGCAGGTGGTGATTCCCGGCAGCTCCTCACACGGGCCTCGGGAACGTGTCAGAGCATCATCATGAGCTGCCCCGGTGGCGTAACTCGGGTGCGTTTCTTCGGCGTGTGGTTTCCTTCCCTGTGCGGCAGCTCAGATCACTAACGGGAAAACTATGCAAATAATGACAAGCATAGTCAACAGAAGTAACCCCTGGGGCGCTGCACCAGTAAACGAGAACAAGGAGGACTTAGGGATTGGTTTTTGACAATACTGTGGCTTTTCACTGCAGCCAAATCCTGTATAGGTGTGACTGCAGGAAGTGGTTGAAGTCCTCAGGTGGGGCAATGAGTTGTGCTGAATTTTTACTTCTTGGTATCGTTACGGATGTGAGTTTTGACCTTCCAGTTAGGAGGTGTGAGTATGTGACATGGGTCAGGACATTTTAGAGATGATACACTGAGATAGCACACTGACAGTTTCACTCACTGGAAGCTGGAATGTTTTCCTTTTACTTCCATTGTTCAGAAACAACGGAAAAGTCACTACTTATTTTACGCCTTTCTCGTTTGCAACCGGAGAAGGAAATGTATTTATATGTTGCTTTGTGTACGAAGCCTTTGGCTGGGTAATTTGAGTTGTTGTATAAATAACTGTGGATCTCTTTGGGCCTCATGCCCAATGGCACATGCTGGTTCTGGTATCCTTGGAGAGGATCTGTATTTCATGCTGTAACTCTGTTAGTTATTAATACCTTGCCATGGTCACATCGGTTCCAATCTTGTCTCTGCGAGCCTTTCCCAAACATGCTGCTGAGGTGGTTTCTCCTGCAGCTCGCATGTGATCACAATAAAGGATGGAGTAAATGGCATTAGACCTGGGTTTGGTTATTAGATGTCGCAATTTTGGCTGTTTCCCATGTGAAATGCTCTGAGAAGAACCTCTGAAGACATCTAGTTCACATTGAAATTGGTGTTTTGTTTTCAGTCAGGGCACATTTTTGCTGTTTGACAGTAATATGCTTGTTTGGATTGTGGAGTCTTTTCAGAAGAAAATAAATCACAAATGAAGCATGTGCCACACCTCAAGCGGTAATGAAAACTTTGCACTTTCACCTTAGCCTCCAGCACTAAGTGTATATTATAAATTCTTAATACAGTTTGATGATCCAAGTGATAATTTCTTGCTAAACTAATGGTAACTGTTCCAGTCAGCCTTCAAGGCATTGAAGCCTGATTCAGTTACGATTTTTATTTTTTTAATAGTCTTTCTCCTTGTGGTTTACTTCTTAAAGAGGTTGCTCAAGAACTTTTGCTTTTTTTTCATAGCCTGCCTTGATTTGCCCACCACAGCAGGCTATAAATCCAAGTTTTGGGCTAGCCTGCCTTTTAGGTCAGGAGAAAATTCCAGTGGCATATTTAGGGATACTGTCAGCCATCACTTAGTGTGGGGTAAAGTCTTTATTTTCAGCCTCTGGGGTGGGCAGGGATAGGAATCACCTGCAGGAGCTTCAGTGTTACCTCTGCACCACCTCTGTCAGTCCCACTCGAGTGCTTTGAACTGGCTGCTCTCAGGATCCAGTGTCAATGAGCCTCACTGAGAAATCGAGCAAGAATTGCCTATTGATGAAGTTGTCCAATGATGCCATGTGCCATGATGAGATGGTTCAGAACTAGCTCATTCCACAAATGCCAGGCATGTTTCTTGTATTTCATACAGTTTTCCACGAGACAGCATCTCTCTCCCTTCTTGTATTGTGAAATACACCCCATCGTGGGACACTGGTGCTGAATAAAGTATCCTCTTTGCAGTCTTGAAATTTTACATCATTTGAGGTGTGACTTCTACATGAAATTCAGTTTGTCCAGGGTAGGAATGTGATGTTTGTGAGTGCTGAGTGCTACCCTGGGACATCCCTGCTTGGCAGCAGGCTCCTGGCAACCCATTACGAGTCTTAGCTGGGAAGATAAGAAACTTCCTGTAGCTCTGTGAATGCCTCCCAATCCACATTTTGTCATGGCTTTAGCTGGGTAGCATTTGAAACCAGCAGCTCGTTATTTGATCCCAGAGACACCTTCAGCTGGTGTCTTCTCCTGACACAGAAATAAGGCATGAGGAGTTTCTGGCCAAGATTCTTTATGGAGGCTTTATTTCACATCCAGCTAATCTTATACCTCATCTTATCCAACTTCCCAGGTCCAACAGGTCTGAGGATTGTGGTTTTCTTAGATCTGCACCCGATGGTTGGAACAGAACCCCAATTCTAACCATGCTGTCCCAGAGCTGGCAGGCCTCGGGGTATTAGCGTTTTACTCCTTAAGGGAGGTTCCTCTGCCTTCTCAGGAAACAAAGGAACAGCATTTCCACTGCAGCCTGTGAGTCCCTCTACTAGAAAAAACTGGGGAAGAGAAAAGTGTTTGAGAATTGAAACTTAAATGTTGGTACACTTCTGCAAAAATGCTACTGGGACAGCATTCTGCCCTCAGCTATCTTGCACAGCTTAGAGAGACTGGTGAAAATCAAAGCAGAATTTGGCTTTTAATTTGATTTCTGAACTAAACCTAATGCATTTGGCCAAAGGAGTAGTGCTAACAGAGACTTATTTCAAGGAATAGTATATAACATAAATATGCAATTTAGACACTTTAACAGGCACTCTTGGGGTTAAAATAATGAAAATTTCTGCTCTTTTGTAGATGATGCTGATACTGGCCTTGGTGTGTGTGGATGGATCCTGGTGATCACCTCACTTGTTTTCACTGTTCTTACATTTCCTATCTCGATATGGATGTGCATAAAGGTAAAATCGTTCACTGCTAAGTTGGATTAAAATTTTAAGTAATGCAGAGTGGCTGTTATTGTTCTCAATTGGATTTACTTGTTCTAAACACAAATTAATCCAACTCTGTTCTTTCTTGAGCTATAGCAGACAGTAGATAGCACTTCAGTGCATTCATCTTCAAACCAAAAATAAAAGTGCTATTACAATATTTGATCAAAATAATTCCTGCATTAACATCTTTACTACATCTGCCCAGTTGTCATTAGTAAATAAACTCATTTGAAGGATCAGAATAATTGCAAGAACCCGTAACTACTCTTAGAGAACTGATATTTTATTTTTTTAAGGAGATCTCTTTGTGCATATCACGTCTAAATATGAAGTATGTAAATATACATCTGTAATTATGTGGTTGCATGTGACACATTTGAAGACACAAACTGTCATCTGTGGTCACTCTGAGGTTGATCTTTTCAATTTCCAGACAGGAGTTTTTCCTCCTGGCTTGGCTGATGTGTAGCATCAGAATTGGAGCTGGAAAAATCCCTGCTGGGTCATAAATACTGCACTTTGTTGTGGTGTTGCCAGGATATTCCTGATGGCTGCTGCTGGTGCTTGGACCTGCCCAGGTGCTGTCCTGTTGAGAGTCTGAGGAATATTTCTTGTGGACTGTTGTCCTGATTTTTCCTTTTGCTCTTTGCTTTTTGACATTAAAGTTTAGGCTAAAATTCTCAAAAGCAGCCAGTAGAGAAATGTGTGTTAAATTTGAGAGTCAAGACTGTCTTAGACTGATGTGTAGCTAATTTGGAATCCATCATGTGACTTCTGGAAACCCCTGCATGACATCCAACAATCTGTTACAGATTATCAAGGAGTATGAGCGGGCCATCATCTTCAGACTTGGACGCATCCTAAAAGGGGGAGCAAAGGGACCAGGTATGTCCTGCACAGCAATTTGTTCTAATTAGTCATCAGCAAAACAGTAATTGTGTAGAGACATTGCATTAAAGTGGCAAGTGGATTTCTCAAGAACTCTGTAACTTCCAGTAAGAGGATATGTTACAACAGCAGTTGGACTTGATGAGCCTCATGGGTCTCTTCCAGCTCAGAATGTTCTGATTCATACTGTGGACTGAGAAGGCAGCAAACTTAATTTTACCCTCTCAAAGCTCTCCTTTGTTAATGTATGATCTGAAGGCAGAATCAAAAGCACTAAATGCAAAGGGAGGAATAAGGGCATTGAATGGGTTATTTGAAAAAAGAAGTTTGAGGTATCGGTTCAACCAAATGAGTCTGGAAGCCCTGATGTCCTTCAAAAGTAACAGAAGCCAGTAGAGTATTTGATAGTTTTGAGAAGTTGCCTGTGTATATTAGAAACTCTGAGATCTGGAAGAATGTTATTTTCAGCTGTTGCTTCTGCTGCTCACAGTGACAGAAAGGGGCAATAGCTTCTTGCTTCGTTTTCACCCAGGCTTTGCAATATTCCCCATTGCTGTAAAGCTGAAGAATCTCAGTGAGCCACCAGAATGGAAGGAGGCTGATGCTTGCCAGAATTAGGCCCCACAAGTAACTATGTGGGGGACATTTTTAAAAGTAGCTGTTAACAGTTCTGGGGTTGGTTTTTTTCAAATGTTAAAAATCTCTAAGTAAGTGATACCCTGATAAATTGAAGTTTCTCAGCATGTGTTTTTGAGAATCTTACCTTGGTTTGGAAGCCAATAACAAGTGTTGTGCTGCTGAGCTCCTCACAAAGAGCTGCACAGCCACAACAGTTGGATGTCAGTTTATTGCAGTAACAAGTTTCATCTGCTTTAATGACCCATTTTCACATCTTCTTGAATGGATTTCTTGGCACAGGTTTGTTTTTTGTCCTGCCTTGCACAGACAGCTTCATCAAAGTTGATATGAGAACCATCTCTTTTGATATCCCTCCTCAGGAGGTGAGTTTGCATTTGCCTTTGCATCTACTAAAGTACTTGCAGAATTTAGTGCACTTTGGTTTTCCTTCTCCCCTCTCAGTATTGGGTAACACGCTGTTTAAACACAGATTGCAGGTGCAATGTATTGTGAAGAATACATATATCCTTTAGAAATGTCATCCAGTAAGAGAAGAGCACTGAAAGAAAACAGATGATGCTCTGAGGACCAAATGAGATAATTGAATACTGCCTGAGAGCTGGAATGGGAGGGGTTTGGAACGAAAGCTGCTGGGCTTCATACAACATTCCCTAATTGCTTCTGTGAAATCTGGAAGATTTCCAGGCGCAGCAGTGATCTGTCCTGTGCCAATTTATCTACATGTATAAACTGGCTCAAGTAATGGGATGAAATTGGTATATACATCAAATGCAATTTATAGCAGCTGGGGGAATGAGTGGTCAGCTCCCTTTGCTGGGTTTTTGTGCACGTGGCTTCTGTGCCCTGCCCTGCACAGGAACATGAAGAAAGTGGTACCACTCATGGCAGGTCCTAAAGAACAAAAAAATTACTTTGATTTCTAGTCTGATTTTCCTTGGACATCATAACTTTGTAGCAGAATATCTCCAGAGCATTAGGCCAGCTGAACTCAGTGCTGCCAACTCGATAGATAACAAAAGAATAAAACCCAACTGTCCCTCTAAAAATAAGTTAGTGAGCAATTGTATCCTGATGGTTCTAACTGTATCCCTCATGTATCTGTGTATTTTGCAAGGCAGAGATGCTTCATGCAGCCTGTGTCGTGCCTCTGTCTCCTGTCAGATCCGCTCATGGGTTTGTTGCTCATCGTTAGTTGTAGATTGAGACAAATGGCAGCTGTCTTGGTACACTCTAAAGGGTAATTGGGAGAAACCTAATCACTGGCAGGCAGAATGTGCTTGCAGCTGCTGATGTGCCATTAGTGAGGCCATCAGTAATCCGGTTTTTCTTTTGACTTGATTAAATTACGCTTATGGATTTAGGTTTGTTTGTGTTCTGTACATAGAGGCAGAAATCCATTTTTATTTGTACAATATGATTTCTGTGCACGTTACTCATTCTTGAGCTTCTGTGTTATGAAAAGCTTGCTAAAAGAGGTAGTTTGGGAAGGGACAGGGCAGGTAAGCCTTGGAGGTTGAGTAACTCACATGCCCCTCTCTCCTGTCAAGTAACACAACAGTAATTGTGTACCACGGAACGAGGGCAGCTCTGGGCATGGCCCTGGCTCTCTGAGCTCCCCTGTGCAGTGCCACCCTTCTGTCCCAGGAGGCTGCAGTTCTGCAGCACAGTCCCCATGGCCCTGCTGTCAGGCTGCCTCATGCAGCCCTGGTATAACCTCACTGAAATGCAGCACAGAGACCTGCCTGGGTGTGATTCCTTGCCAGAATCACTGGTTAAACCTTCCCAGGTGAAGACAAATTTCAGAGTAAAAAATTTCTGCTTTTTTTCTTTTTCCTGTCACTGGTATGACTTGCAGATCCCTCTGTGAATTCGAGGAAGTGGGTTAAAAATAACATTAGGGCAAAGCTAATGGAATGTATTTTTCACTGAGAAGTTTCTAATTCCATATTTAGTCTCAGCTTTGTAGAGCTGTACGGGGAGGTTAGTGAACACTGGGACACACTCACATGCAGCATATGTGTATGAGGACTTTTGTTTTCAAGACAGTGGAAAACCAGGACTTGGTGTAGTAAAACAAATACGTGATTGTCATAATAATTAACCTTGTATTTATGGAATATTCTGTACTTTCCCCACTGCTTTTCAGATCCTGACCAAGGACTCAGTGACAGTCAATGTGGATGGAGTGGTTTATTACAGGGTGCAGAATGCCACCCTGGCCGTGGCAAACATCACCAACGCTGACTCAGCCACCCGGCTCCTGGCACAGACCACCCTGAGGAATGTCCTGGGCACCAAAAACCTCTCTGAGATCCTCTCTGATCGTGAGGAAATTGCACACAGCATGCAGGTATGAGCAGTTTGGAGCAATCCATCAAACAGCAGGTTAAGTAGCAATCCCATGGATAAATGAAGGGTGTGGATTTATTTCACCTCTAAGTGATAAGCTGTGATTTGGAGCTGTAGGCAAAGCTAAGATCTCTTGGGAGGCCACTCTGTAAAATAAGAGTGAGGAACTAAAGCAGTAATGGCCAGTGGGGCTAGTAAGTGGCAACAAGGGATACAGAAGAGGAGGGCTTCCCTGGATCCTTGTGTCAGTACTTCGCTGTTGAAGGAAACTGTGCCACAGAATTCTTTCAATATATTAATCAAGCTCTGGGGGTTTTTGTTAGTTTGAAACAGTTGTGCTCTTACAGCTATCAGATCATGCTAGAAATACGAAAGCCTTGAAAGTCTGAGAATTTGAAGATAATTCATTTGGTTTATTGGTCATTGTTCAAATTTGGGCATTAGTTTGAGCCAGGTGCATGGCTTCACTTACCTGTCCTGCCTTCTGCAGGTCACACTTGATGATGCAACAGACGATTGGGGCATTAAGGTGGAACGTGTGGAGATCAAGGATGTGAAGTTACCTGTCCAGCTGCAGAGAGCCATGGCTGCAGAAGCAGAGGCTGCCCGGGAGGCGAGAGCCAAGGTAATGACAGCAGCCCAGGGGCTGGATTTGGGTTTTCCCCAGTAAGAAATACACCATTCCCTCTCAAGCCCTTGTAGATACAAAAAAGTACAGCTTGAAGTGTTTTCAGCTGTGGGGAGTGCCTCTGGTTTCGAGAGGCAGTGCTGGAAGAAGCACAAAAGCTTTTGAAGGTAGAATAAATACTTGCATTGCATTCTCAAGACCTGATGCCAGCTTTTGTGGTCCTGCATTCTGGATGGGAGGAAAGCAGGAGCAACCAGGAGTAGCTTGTGCTTGGTGAAAGCACGTGCCTAGGGCAGGTCACTTACCAGAGCATTGGGCAGTGGCTTTGGTGCCTGCCTGAGCACTGAAATCCCCCTGTGGATTCCCGTCCTTGCTGTGCAGGATGGATTCAGATTCGCTGGTTTTGCCTCCGCAGGTGATCGCGGCCGAGGGGGAGATGAACGCGTCCAGGGCCCTGAAGGAGGCGTCCATGGTGATCACCGAGTCTCCCGCTGCTCTCCAGCTCCGCTACCTGCAGACCTTGACCACCATCGCTGCCGAGAAGAATTCCACCATCGTCTTCCCCCTGCCCATAAACATCCTGCAGGGCCTCCTAGGTGGGAAAGAGTAGGGAGGGTGGGAGGGGCGAGCTCGGGGTCAGCCCATGTTTGCAGCACTGAATTCCCTCTGTAGTGTAGCTTGTGGCGGTGTTAGCAAAGTGGGTTTGCTGAGGAACCTTTTTGTTTTACTAAGTGTGTTATAGAACTTGTATGTAATGTTTGTGAATGTGGACAATTGCAATATTTGAAGTTGAAAACCTCTCAGAAGGAGTACAAGCAGGTTGTGATCTTAAATAAGATTTATCCATACTGTCCTGGATGGGACACCTCTAATCCAAAACCTCCTTTTCAAATAGAATAGAAAACCAGGTTGTGGTAGAGATGATCCAACATTTGGAACTATTCCTTCTACAAAATGGGTCTGTAGCCCTGCAAGGGAAGTGGAATAGTGTCCTGGGGACTCCTGAAAATCAGGCTCATGCTCTCTAAACCAGTCCCCATTCATGAGAAAGAGTTATTAGTGGAACTTTCTGTCTGTTCTGCCACCTAGGAATGGCACAACCATGCTGTAGTTATGGATACAGCGTGCCTGTGGTCACTGATGGGCTGCTGTTGTTACGGGGCTGTGTCTGCATAGTTATGCTACTTCAAAGCACTGAAAAGGCTCTGCCTGTATCTGTTTCTCTTAAAAAGAATTTTTAAAAGCCAAAGTGCTGCATTTTATCCAGGTCTAAAACGTTATTTCTCTAAGAAGTAGGATGTCTGTAACGAGCAGGGAGGGGTGGTGTTAACAGAAGATGCTGCACTGGTGCTTCACCTGTTGGTGCTGCTCTGTGCAGACCTGGAGTGGTTGTTGAGTCAGTAAGGCCTTACGCTTCATCCCCAAAGCAGGTGAGCCTCAGCTCACATAACCCAAGCTGTTAAACCTCCTGGTTTGTACCTCTGTATTAGGTGTAATTACAGATTAAAATGAGAAGAATTGGAGTTTGCCTGGGGGGAGGCTCTCCAGGCTGCCACCAACACTGAGTCTAGCATCTTAAAATTCTGGGAGGTAGCAATGAAACAGAACAGCCAAGATCAATGATGTAAGTGCCCTTCTCCCACTGGCCAGCATAAACTCCATAAGTTGTTTTTTATGCCCTTTCTGCTCCGATCAGCTCTGTATTTTCTGGTGGTTTAGGCCTGGTCACCTGTGCCTCGACACGCAGTGCCTTTGTCACTGGCAGGAGATGCCCAAGTGCTGTTGCTTTTCTGCCTGGCTGCTGGGCAGGTTTTCCTCTGCATCACCAAAGCAATATACTCTGTGTTTGTCAGGGTGGCAGCTCATGTAAACTGAGCTTAACTTCTGGCTGGGAAGGGGGGAATCAGTTAACAAAGCTGGAATAATTAGCTTTGCTGTACTCAGGACCTTGGAGTGGGAAACAGAGCAACTGCACAGCTCCAGGTTAATCCTTAGGGAAGATGAGTCTCTGTAACTCCTGCTGTTGCTGCTGCAGGTGCCACCCCAGTGACTTCTTGTTGACACCACAAGATGCTTTTTGCTCTCATCCTGAATAAAAAACATGCTGTTTACTAATGAGTGACTTTCTAAAAGAGTAAAATACTGTTTGTCAGGGTCTCAAATGCGTGTAATTCTGAGGAGAGAAAAGCAAAGCAGTCCCAAACTCCTCAAAATAATTTCTGTAACCATTTAGTAAAAAGTCCATGTGCAAAAGATGGCACAAAGAAGGTTTTGATTTCTAAGATGTGTTCAAACGTGGGATCTACAGCTGCCGTTTAATGTTTTCTTCTTTGTAACAAACCCCACCATTTGTGTTCTTCCCATATTACATACAAGCTTTATTGCATTAAATATAATCAAAGCAAGGAGTAGGGTCAATGACTGGTCATGATTGTTTTCGGAAATTATTGCACAACTAATTGGCTATTAACATCATTTCCTCGTTAACATACATCCTGCTGGAGGAAGGAGCTCTTGAAGGCACTGAACTTGCTCTGTTTCAAACACATTCCTCACACATCCACGTCTGCCATTGCTCTCTGCAGGGGATCCACAGCCCAGTAGTCGTCGTCCCAGCCCAGGAACCATCCCGAGAAGGTGGGAGGCTCGAAGCCCTGTTTGACGATGGTCACGGGGGTCCTCTTGTCCCGCGTGGATGGGTCTGTGTCAATGTAGCGCTTGGCTGGGGACACAGAGAGGGGATCTCACTGAGCACCAGGCCTGCAGAGCAGCAGCTAAACTGGGCCTAAACGGCTGCCAGAGAGGCAGCTTCACACTGGCCATTTAAACAAAAATACCCACTGAAACTTTGTACCCTGTGGTTTTATCTATGCCTGTTAGAATATAAATTGCCTGAGTCATGATCAGACAGTGGGAAAATGAGAAAGGGATAGCTCAGAGAGGAAAACGTGACATTACCAGATTTCAGTGCCTCAGTCTTTTCTTCTTCTTGGGCATCTTTCCCAATCCATACAAAGACCTAAAGATAAAAATACGCATATTAATTACTTCAGCAACAACCAATCTCTTTATGAAGGGATAATTTAGACGAAGCCTCAGTGAACAGAGTGTGACGCAAAACAGAAAATTCTCATATTGGTGTGCCTGGGTTGTTGACCAACATGACCAAAGCTATTGGTCAATAATGAGAATTTTTTTTGCCTGCATTTTATCTCCATGAATTGTAGATCCTTGAACAAATTCTACGCCAGCTTAACATCAGGGGAAAGTAGCAGATGTTTGAACATTTCTCCATAAAACATCAAAATTCATCTCCGAGTTGCCTTGTGGCTGATTTGTGCTGAATCTGTAATACAGCAGCACTTCTAGCTATTGTGGTTCAGGTCTCCATGTGGAGCCAATCTGTGCCTGCTCTTTGCTCCTCTTGTTCCCCTGGGAATGTGACGCACCTGATCCCACGTGTCGAGGAGCATCACATCATCTGTGGCAAGGTCATCCTGAGTCAGATCTCCAGGAACTTCTTCAATCTGGAAAACAGAGGGTTAAGATGAGCATGGGCTTCAAGAATCACTACCTTAACTGACATGAAGAAAGATCAGGTGTAAGCCCTGGTGGGGCGCTCAGAGCAGCTGGGCCTGAGCTTCTCCCAGCCCTGCCAGGTGGATGTTGAACAAATGCCCCCAGACACTCACGGTGAAGCGCCCGCTCTTGTTGGAGCATGCGAAGAGACGCGGGGGGTGAGTGTCCATCTTCTTGTCCTTGAGCCGGGGCGAGGTGCGGTACGGAGCTTTGCCACCCAAGGCTGCCCAGAAATTGTCTGCAAAACAGAAAGAGAGACTGGTGCTTCTCCTGTTCATGGAACCCACATCGGGGTTGTAGTTTGGGTAGGACTTGAAGCATTATTCTGGCTCAGAAAGTCCCAAGGGCCTACAGACGTGAAAGCACTGTTACACGACGAGAATACCCTGGAGAAGCCCCTCTGTGCCCATGTCCACATCTTGTTCTGGGAGACAAAATATCCATGAAATAATTGCTGAGGATGTGCAGCTACACAGAAACGATCCCAGACTCCACCGTGGCCCCTCACCTGGCTCTCTGCCCTCAGCAACCTGTACTGGGCGAGCTCCCAGTATCTTCAGCAGCTCCTGTGCTCCTGATTTCTCAGCATTGCTGGCTCCTTGGCCAACCCACAGGTAGGCAGCAGTGGGAGTTTTCAGGACAAAGGCATCATTGGAGTTCAGCTGGCTGGCTGTAGGATCCAGCTGAAAAGAAGGAACATTGCAGGTGTCAGATGTAACCATCCTCTACACAGAGCCTGTTACTTCAAACCAGAGCCTATAGTTGAATAAACAGCAAACAAGATACTCCATGTGAGCATGGTCAGGCTGTCAGATGCGTTGTACCTTCCCTGTATCCCAGCGATGAGTTAGATTTTCCACACAGGAAGAGTAAATAACTGTTTCAGTGTGTGATTACAGGTACACACGACCTATGGCAGGAGTGTCTGGCTGTCACTGTGCCAGTCCTCGTGGTTATGGCAGCAGCTTTAGGAGCTCACCAGGGAGCCCATGGCAGAGCAGTCCCTGCTGCCAATGCTGATCAATCATTAACACCAACTCCTCTGTGTCAACAAGGACAGGCCTCTTGAAGCTAGAAACTTGGGAAGTTACTGCAGCCACAAACCACTGCCCTCTCCTCACTAGGATTTAATTTCCCCCTTGTTGTTGCACAGAGGGGTTTGTGTGTGTTTTCTCTCAGAGCAGTGGGCTCTGAACCTGTGTCCTGGCCCAAGTTCCACTTCCATAGAGGGAACTGAACTCTTCAACTGGATCATGTTTCCATCATGGGCTGTCCACACATCACCAAGGCTGACTCTCCCTCCACATACCTCCACTGCTCTGGTGGCTCCGGAGGTGCTGGAGCGGACCTGGAACAGCCGCGTTGCCGCAGGGGCTGTCTGGCCTCCTTCCCGAGAGGTTCCACCCTTGTAAACAATCAAGGGCTTTCCACCAAACATGCTCATCAGGTGAGGGGGCTCTTTCCCTTGCACTACTCGTTTCTGGAGAAAAAGAAACTTGCTGTCAGTTTTGAGGAGCACAAGATGTACCAGAAATGGCTTTTACAACCCACTGTCGAGCTGGAATATTCACAGAGCACCCAGCTGAGCCAGGTGTTACTATATATACATTCTTTATCCCTGCTGGGTTTGTCTCTTTACCTGCACAGGGCTGCCTCCCAGCTCCTCATCCAGCTGCACTGTGAGGAAAGCAGAGGTTGCAATCTCATCCTGTGTGGAGTCGGCACCCTGCCTGAAGAACAAGGCCAAATCCCAGCTTTATTCTAAGCCTTTCTCTCTCCCCCCTCCCACACACACCTTACAGAGATCAAGAGGAGGTAAGGAAATCCTGTGTTACCCAATCTCTGCAGCACTTCATTCAATACAAAGGAGAAACTCCTTATCCTCTATTGTAGCACATCGAGTACAGGGGGAGATAAGAACCTTTCCTAGATAAGCAGCACTTTCCTAGATAAGCACAGCTTGATCCAAAGAAGGGAGTAACTACCAGTGGGGGAAAAAGGAAAAACTAAAAAAAGCTCACACAGTTGTTCCCTCCATTGTTCTACTTCAAATGAAACATCCCAGACCTCTGGTATTGTTTTGTTAGCAAGGGAAAGTTATCCAGGGTGAAATTTTATCTCCCAAGGTTCCTCTGAAAGAGGGAACCAGCAGCGACCGACTTTCCAAGTGGACTCGCAGCCCCAGGGTTTCCTATCTTGCCCCAGGATAAGTCCCTTACCAGGTGTAAATGATCTGTCCCTGCTTCCCGTCGTGCTGGTAATCGTACAGGATGATGTAGCTGTCCCCTCCGTAAAACTGCCCGTACGTGGCGGGGTCCACCGGCACCTTCTCGGAGCCTTCTATTCTCCAGATCTGGCGGGAGAGAAGCAGAGGCGCTGCGGAACGAGCCCATTCCCGGCGCGCGTTATCCCTGAATTCCGCATCCCGGAGCTGGCGGTGCTGCCGCGCCCCCTGCCGGAACCTGGCAGGACAATTCCCACCGGCTCCAGCAGCTCGTCCCGAACGCAGCTTTGAGGCGTTCCGGGGCGGGTTTAATCAGGCAAACCTCGGCCGGGACCTCTGCGGGCTTCTGGACAGCCCCCAGCCCGTTCAAGCTCAACTCCAGCCCTGCTTCTGTGCTCAAAGTCATGAACCCAGGTGCTCCAAGACATTCACCCCTCACACACGTGATGGCAACAGGGAGAGTAACCAGGAGGAGGAGGAATAAATCCATGTCCACAGTGCTGGGAAATCGTGGAGTCAGAATCAATCCCTTACCTGCAGGGCTTTCAAGACCCTGATGGTATTTCTGGTGTCAGAAATTCCCCCAGCAGTTACAAGACCTCAGTGTTGATGACTCTCCAGCCCCCACTTGTCTCGCTGCTCTTGCAGCAATGCCATTAAGTAGCAAAGAAAAGTTTGGAAACCTTCCCAAAGTGATTGTGCCACTGCTGACCTGTTTCTTGCCAGAGCCATCATCCTCCATGCCGTGCTGGGCAGCCATGGCCTTGGAGCTGTGCAGGGTGGCTGCGTCGAAAGGGACCTGCTCGATCTTGGCAACGTGGCCAGAAACGTGAGGCTGCCCCAGCCCTTCTGTCTGGTCCTTGTCTCGCCAGTTCTTGAAGAATTGCTTGAACAAAGGTGTCTCACCACTTTCAGGGAGGACTTGGATCTGAAATGAATGAGCCTTTAGAAGCATCTCCCTAAGAACAGCAGGTTTATCTACTCCTTTTTTCCTCTTTGGAGGGGTCATGGAAAAGGTAAAAGAGTGTCCAAGAGGAAGAAACTTTAACTATCAGCTGTAGTGGGGTAAATGCTGGTTTAGGCCAGGAGCACCACTGCAGAATCTCCCAAAACAGAGCAGATCACCCACAACAGGAGCTACTTGAGAGACTGACAGGGCCAAGTCACCTGAGCCATCCCTGCTCTGCAGCCCCTGGCCCGTGGGGCAGAAAAGTGACCCCAGTGCTTGGGGCTGCTACAGGTCCTTACCTGGGTGTGTTTGGGATAGCCCATCTTGTCAATGAACTCTGAGGCTGTTTTCAGTGCTGCCTTCTTCTCTTCAGAGTTGGCACCTTTGCCTTTAAAGAAAATAGAGAGAAAAGGGGTCTGATTTTTTTTACCCAGAGGAGAAACTGTCCCAAGTTCCTTTTGCAAAAGTAGAAGGCCCAGCCTTCCAGATGCCAAATAGCAAATGGCAATTGTTCAATCTCTTTCGTGCCTGTTGTGATGGCTGAGAGAGAGCAACTGCCTTTCTACTTATGATATTAATTATTTTCTCCCTGGTTCTCTCTGGTACCTTTCCAAACAAAGATCTTTCCATCTGTGCCATGGTCCAGGATGAAGCAGTCATCAGTACTCAGGGCTGCCTGGGAGAAGGGGTTCTCATCTGCCACCAGGGACACTGCCATGTTCCCAGCCCCATTGGAGACCTGTGACAACACAGCATGGAGGTCACATAAGGAACCCTGTGCTTCCTCCTGCTCCGTGGCCATAGCTCAGAACTCAGGGAGGGGAAGGGAAATCCATTTGAATGCACTGGCTGCTGCAGGCACTATTGTTTTCAAACAGGATACCTCTGACACAGCAACAGTATAGCAAAAACATAACACTTACACTGAAGATTTCAAGTATTTCTAGCAAAGCAGATACTGCTGGGACCAACCAGAGATTGGTCCAAAATGGTAAATATCCTCAGCACAAAGGAAGTATCTTCTAAAGCAAACCAACTGCACACAGGGACTGGAGGGTAACTGAGACCAGCCTCCCTGTATCAAGTGGGGTTAAAAGTCTGAGTTCCTCTACTGACTAATGCATAAAGTGCCACATAACAAACCATCCTGGCAGATATTCACCCCATGGATATCAGAGGCTGCTTAGAGAAGATTCCTTCCAAAAAGTCTTGGACATTCTTCTCCAACTCACACAGCTGATGTCAAGTGGCACCTTCCAAGTCATTGCTTCATCTGAGTGTTAGAAAGGGGCAGGTCCTGCTTCTCAGGCCCACTGTTTCTGGTTCTTTCCTGTCACCTTCATAACACAATGCCTGACAGCAAAAAAGGAAAACTCCCTTTTTCCCTCATTTGTTTCACACTCCACCTTTCTCTCAAAAATTCCTGAAAGTCCCAGCTGTCTCACTAGTCAAAAGTGGTGACAAACACAACAGAAAGTACATGGACATGTGGTGTAAGCACCCCAGGTTCATACACAAAACTTGTTAAGAAGCAGAGTGAGGCAAGAGTAGGACTCAGAGCAGCTCAGCTCCTCTCTGCTATTCCACCTCCATCTAATTTCACAAAGATCAGTCCATTCTCCCCAGGGTTATGTCAGGGTTCCTTGTTACCTTGTAGAGCTTTGCCAGCTTCCTGTTGGCTGTGTCGGTTTTGGTCTCGTCAGAAGCCCCTGCTGGCAAACTGGGCTTTGGTCCCAGGACCTGTGAGGGAGAGAAAAATCATTACCAGCCAGTCCAAGAGGATCTTCCTTCCCAGGTCCTCCAGTCAAGAGAATGAGTAGAAGAGAATTCCATACCAACCATGTAAATACACTCTGATGTCCTAGTGGGGCAGGGGACCAGGTCTTCATTGAGCTGTATTTACACTACAAGCACTTCACATGTACAGACACACCTCCCCTTTCCTCCACACACCGCAATTCCCACTCCAGCACTGACAAATGGACAAAGGGAATAACCTGGAGCATTTCCTCCCGCTCGGATCCCTCCTCTGACACGTAGACCTTGGCGCGCCCGTTGCGCTCGTTGTCCCGGATTCCCTTGGCCAGCACCGTGGCCTTCAGCCGCTCCTGGCGGTTGCTGTCGGAGCCACACCATTGGAAGATGTTCTGGGGGAAAGAGAAAGGCGCTGTCAGAGCTTGACAATTCCTCTCTAGATGAGACAGGACTCAGCTGGGACTGAACAGTGTCAGTGTTTCAGGATGCTCAGCACTGAGATGGCTTCAACTGAGTGAGGAAAAAACCTTCCGTAAAATGTCAGACACCTCCTGCCCCCGGGATTCTGCCAAACCTGCCTCTGACATGGTACTCACACTGCCCAGGTCCAGGATGAAACAGTCCCCTGTGTTGAAGCTGTCCCAGCTCACAGGGACCTCTGTGGCCCGGACCGTTCGCCTGCCTTTGACCTGCAGCAGCCTCTGCACAGTGACCTCGTTGGGAACCACGTGTCTGAAGCCAGAAGCCACACCACCAGCCTGAGGGGAAACACAGGAGCAAGGATTCACTCTAGGACTGGAGGGAAGAGTGTATTCCCATCTGCATAACATGTCCTGCCTACCAGAAATTATCCCAAGCTCAAGATTCACTTTCTCTGCTGATAAAGAGACACTGGGAATTATTTATCAGTGCAGGCAACAGGACCCATGTCAGTTATCCTCAAAAAAAGCACAACTACGCTTAAATGAATGAAAATAACAACAAATGAGTGCGAAATAAAACAGAAAGATCAGGAAAGTCTCAGACGTGAGGCAATGTGAGCACTTTGCAAGCATGTGACCTGATATCACTTTGCTTGGGCCTTTGGATTCCTAACAGATACAATTGCTCGACTGCATGTTTTCACTTCTATCCCACTTTATTGTGATGGCAGGGAGGAGTAACTCCCACTACTGTTCATCTCCTTTACCAAAACATTGCACATGCTGAGAGGGTGGGCTCAGCACAGAGACTGCAAGGTCAAACTGTTATGCAAGTGGGGAGAAATCAAATCTCCCGGGTAGGCGTTTCCCATTAACTTTGCTGCTTCTTAAATTCATTCCAGGTGCCTTGGGACTGTTCTTTCCTCTGCCTCTCGAAGAAAAACAAACCTTGATTCCTAAAACTTTCTGGGGCTTTTCTTGTGTAATATTAATTCAGCCAAATCTCTCCCACTGGGATCTGCTGTTCTCCACCCTGTGCAGTTCTAACTCATGAAAACATCTGGCTGAGAATGGGTTTTGAACAACTGGAAAAAAGGCAATTCTCACTCTCCTGGGAATTGGGCAAGATACCATTTCTTGCAGACGAGGTTCTGTTGTCACCCACCTTGTATTTGATGCCGGATTTGAAGTAGCCCAGGAAGGTGGGGGACTCGTGGCCCTGCACCTCACGGTGCTGCACAGCCTTTCCCTGCAGGTGCTCATCCATCTGAACAGTGAAGATGGCAGCAGCCCCACGCTCATCCTGAGAGCTTTCATCACCTGAAACATTGAGAGAGACACTGGGAGGGAATGCAGGGTCTGCCTCTGCATTCAACTGTGCAAACACACACGGAGAAAGCAGGTTTAACTGTGATATTGTCAAAGAGCCCGGGGTTTGCAGCCTGTGGGGAAAGCCTTGGCATGGTACTCTGTGACATGGACTGCAGAGGGCAGTTAGGAGAGGGAAAAATCCCACTCCCTGATCAGGAGGAACACACCTGACCTCCCTCCTTTCAGGCAGAAATTATTTCAGCCAGCCCTTTCCCCTGAGATCTTGTCTTCCCTGTGAACCTCTGGAGAACAGGGACTTACCTGTCCTATTGCCCAGGAACAGCTGTTTTCACAAACAGAGGTGGCTGTACTCTCTATTGCAGAGACCATGCAAATATCTGAGGTGAGTAGGGCTATTTACAGCCAGAACTGCATTCTCACTGTTCTGCTTTTTATTTCCTTGGGTAACATAAACTGGCCATGGTGGTGCAGTCAGGCTCAGGGGTCACTCTGGGCTCTCAGTTCCACAGGGACACTCCCAGCACTCACCCAACCAGAAATGCAGGTCGTACTGGAGGTTCCCGCTGCGCTGCTTGATGGTGTTCAGCACCAGGTAGGAATCTCCAGTGAAGAAGTCTCCATACAGGTTTTTTGGCACTGGGACCAAATCAAATTTCTCAACCCTCCAGATCTGAAGGCCGGGTTCCTTCCCAGCCTTCAAAAACTCTGCGTGTTCCACCATGGTGACAGGCTGGGGGCGAGACAGAGGATGCTGTTCAGCGTGCAGGACACAAGGAAGGATTTAATTTAAGTTGCTTCTCATCTCTTAATCTGTTGTGCCAAGCAAAAAGTGGAAAGATTCCTTTTTTCTCGTGCACTGAGTTTTGAAGGGGAAAAAAAGGCTGGGTGTGGAAAGAATCGCTCTCTATTGCTCAGCTTATTTTCGCTTCCAATCACCTCCAATTCCTGGTTTATTCCTGACTTTTCCTCTTCTAGACTCTATTGTCTCTCTCTCTGGATTTTAATCTCTATATTTTCCTTACTAATTTATAACTTTTCAGTATGGCACATAAATGAAGTTTGACATTCCAGGCTGTCGGAAAGAATCCCCTTTTAACTCCACATGTTGTACATCCTGCACAAACATGATTTACAGGTTTTCTAAACCCAAATGGAAAATGCTGTGAGTATCATCGAAGATTTAGGTAATTAACAGGTTTCTCAAAGCTCTTCCATTCTTACCTGTTACTTTGACTGCTCCCTTGCAGGAATTACACTAACTTACACAACATCCTGTCCTAAGGACATTGCAATTTTGGTTTAATACGTTTCTTGCCGTACTTATGCAATATATTAACATGGTGCAATATCCTTTTTTTTTAAACAAACATAATGAACAGTTTCCTCTCTTGTAAAAGAATTCACTTTGATAATTCTGAAAGGAAATAGAACATTTCTGGTGTATTGACAATGAAGTCTGTCCATCGATCACACCACACCTTTGACTGCTATCAGGTAGCAGGGAAGAAAACATCGCAATATTATAGCAGAAGCATTCAGTACTTTGACAAAGAAGATGGTTCACAGCAGCTGATGGACAAAAGTAAAATATGCTCAGCTTTCAAGGCAGAAACAAAGAATGTTACAAACTAGAAAGCAAAATAGTAAGTTAGGTACCAAAGTGATTCCTAAGCTGAAATAAAGTATCAAAGATGGAAAATAATTAACTTTATCATCAAGATTCCAGTCAGACTGAATCCTCCGAAATTCCCACTAAAACCTGGACAAAACCCTGACAAAGAGTTAAAGGAGAGTGACTCCTGTAAGTAGTTGGAAACCAGAAGTTTTTCAGTGTTTAATTGTGATGTTAATCACTTACCACAGCTGAAAGCACAACAGCTGCTGTAACAACATATCCAAGCCCTGCCACAGACATGGAGCTGACACAGCTCAGCTTCAGAGCCATTGTGCAGAAAATGGTGAGGAAAAGATAGTTGAAGTCCTTTCTGCCCATTTCTACGAGCGAATGGGCTTCTCCCTTCTCCCGCAGAGGCTGTGGGGAGTCCCAGCTCCCTGCTCCTCTCGCTGCTGGGGAAGATGAAGGGCAGAAGCCAATCTTTTATCGGGGACAAACACACCCACCCCCTCGGCAGCACAGGGGCGTAACGTGTTTGTGCAAACAATCCTGCTGGAATCCCAGAGCCTCCTCCAGCCTCTCGGAGAGCCTGCAGCCCAGCAGGCACTCACTCCACACAATGTGCTATCCATTACCGACAGCGCAGTGGGGGTCACACAGGCCAAACATCCACTCACAGGGAGAAATTAAGAGACATCAGCAACAGAGGCAACATTTTGTCAGCTGAGAGCTGGGAAGTTGATGAGACACAGAGGAACAGCACGGCTGCTCCAGCTGGCAGTGGATGCAGGGAAAGAGACTTTGGAGAGGACAAGGATTCAACTGAGCAACCTGAGGATGGGGGAATGCACCCTCAGCTCCCTGAACTTGTCAGAGGAGCAGAGTTCAGCCCCTGCTTTGCACCTGAATGAACCTCCACACACGCCACTGTCAGAGTAGCAGCTCTGGGGAGGTTGGGGATGCACTGATGGATTTCAGCTCCCAGGTTCACAACAGAGCATTCAGAGTCTGGTAGGTGACAGAACAAAAGCTCATTCAGTAATTCAATAATTTCACGACGAGGTATTTCTGAGGGTGTAGCAACACCCTGTGACAGGAACACAACAGCCATCAAACCTACTCAGCCCAAAGGAATTACAACAGGGCGACTGTAGCATCCCAACGATCTGCCACCAATAAAGAGATTATTCTCCCAACCGTCTCACACTTCAGCAAGTTCATCTATCACATTTCCCAAGTGTTTGCAGTGAGCGAGCTGTGCAGGAAGCTTTCCCTGTGGCCCTCAGGAACAGAGCAGCCACACAATGTGGGGTTGTGCTCCTGGGCACTTTTGCTCTCAACACACCCAGGGGAGAATTACTGACAGGCTGAGCTTCCCACTGCCAGAATCTCTCAAAAGATGCTTAAATAAGGGGCCAAACTCTCCACCCACAGAAGTCCACAACAAAACTTCCACGAAGGAAAGAGCAGACGCTGCTTTGTGCTTTCTCCACTCTCCATGAGGATATTTTCTATCCCTCTCTCCTGAGGACACTCTGCTGCTCTCTTATCCAAGCTGATGCATTTTAATTTGAAATGTCACCTTGGCAATGTACCTTTGAAAATTTCACTGGAAATTCTCAAACTGAAACAGACAATAAAAACAATGTGCTAGTCCTGCTGGTATTTCTGATCTCTGTGAAGGAAGTTCAGAGTGTCAGAGGTCTAAGTCAGTGGAAAACATGTTGGGACCTTGACTCCAAGGAAGGCAGCTGGGAAAGGCTTTGGCAGCTGCAGCAAACCCAAACCAAAATAACTGGGTTGCATAACATTAGAAAGAGATGGGTCCTTTCCAAATGGAAAAATACTCTGGACTTTTTGTTACTAAATTAAATACCTGTATAGTGCCACACCTGGGCAAACCTCACAGACTGAAGGCAAAAAGACCCGGGATAATCTTCTTTGTTAACATCCCACTGTAGGAGATAATGTAATCTGCAGATATATGCAGATACAATATTTTTGAAAAACAATTTATTTAGTCTTCTAATTAATTTGGCATTTTGTAAGTCCAAGCTTGCATTGCCAATGAGCTGCAGTACGTAAATACAGGCAAAAAATGGAAAGAGGGCTACAGTGCATAAATTGTATATTATAGTGCTCTTTCGTAAAATTAATTAATCGGAGCCATTCCCGGAGGGAATAGGTGTAAATCTACCCCAACAGCTGGTTTGGGTTATCACTGCTGGCAGCAAGTGTTGCATTGTTAAATCAAGCCCCAGAAATGTTTGCTCTGGACATTGTTCTGAGGGCATTTGCCAGCTGAGATCGCCAGGGCCCTACTGAAAAGGGTGTCTCCTGATGGAGACATGGCAAATAGGCACTCTTCAAGCTGCTGATAATAAAAGTGTCCAGCTCAGTCCCAGAAAGGGTGCTACACACAGCCAACATCTTGTGCAAAGGAAAATTGTTTAAGGAAAACAAGGAAAGGGGTTGGAATACAGGATTTCAGTGCAGATGGATCAGCTAAATGACACTTGGCTGCACAGTGATAAAACCGAGAACTTAGGAAAATTGGTCCAACGATTTGAGCAACCATTGGAAGACAGCAAGTTCATTATGGTCTCCAGATGTGCAGTCACACCACCAGGACAGGCCAGCCTGGGAATGCCCTGGGATGGAGTCTGGCCTGCAGGAACAATCCCAGGGATTTGCTCCTGGGCACCCAACAGGAAAGGCGACACTCGGAATGCGAGGGAAGCAAAAGTCACAGACCAATGGCAGCCTGGAGCTGCTGCTCCAGGGAAGTGTGAAATGATCTCCTCGAAGCTGGAAGCTGTTTGCTTCAGGGGAAAGGCCAGAAAAGGCAGAGAGGCCCCCAGTCCCCCTGCTCAGCAATCCTGACACTGCTGTGCACCCTCCCCGTGCTGTGCAAGCCCTGGCGGCTGCTGCTGCTTCCACCACCTCCGATCTGGGCCTCAGCTCTTGTCTGTCCTGTATCCAACCCAGCTCTGCTTATTCATCCCTGTGGCTGTGCCTCCCCCTCATCTGTCACAGTCACCTCTGCCCTCACAGACTGACACCAGCAGCACTTTGGCCGTTTGTCTTTACCCTCCTCCGAATTTCTGCCAAGGAGCTGCCCGGTTCTGCACCACCCGCACAACCATACTGAGAGGAATGTCCTGTTCCCTTCAGGAGTAACCTGTGCACATTGAGCCTGGAATCTCTTACTCTACCTCATCACACTGCAAAATCCGTTGCAGGGAATAATTAATGTGTGGTTCCTCCACATCAAATACACTCTCACATCTTCACACCTACCACCATCTAAAGCTTAATGATGTATCTAAAGTAACTTTCTACAAGATAATATCATCCAATACTCACAGCAGGGAAAGAAGGAAAATCTTTATTTCATTCAGTAACTAGCCACTAACAAGAGAAAAATGAGCACAGCATTTTTTGCGAGGCCCAGTTAACTTGTAATAATTTGTGGCAATTCACACCTGAATATACCCACAAATATAGTCAGGACTTACCTGCACAGGGCTGCTCAGGAAAGCTTGGCTGAATTAAATGAGACAGAAACAAGGCTAGGCCACATCCCCATGTGATTGTGCTCATTTGCAGCTCTGGTGTCAACTCATGATGGGTTCACATAATTTGTCTAAATTTGCTGCATAAACAAACCCCACACAGGAAGGGCTGCAGCCAACATGACATTTCACCACAGAGCATCCAAACCACCTGCTGCTCACTGCTGGACCAATTCATGCCTTTCTACATGGCAAAGGCTGTATTTTTTATTTTAACAGATGACACTTGCAGAATATCAAAATAACTTGCAAATGCAGACTGAATTTCTTAAATATGAGGAGAACAGTAAATCTGAGTAGAGTCTGTATCCACATTACAGTCATGCTGCAAAAATGCCCCTTGTGCACCAATCCTTATTGTACCTTGGGGGCAAACGTTTGCATTTCCACCCAACTAACTCTCTCGTTCCTTTTATTTATTTGCCAAACATTGTCTGGAGAATGTGAACTGCTCCAAATAAATAACAATATACATCCTCAAAATAAGAAAGCCTCCCTTATCTTACAGCATTCCAGACCTCCTATACCAAGTGCTAGAAGAGGTAAATCACCACTGTATTTCTGCTGCAACAACAGGAAAACCCTAAATCCTTGTTTTGCAAGAGGCAAAGGAGTATAATCCTCCTGGCATGATCAATCCCAGGAAATCTACAGGTTGTGCTTGCCACAGTAACACCCCAGAGCAAGGGCTGCATTCTCCAGGTCTGAAATAGTGACACTGAAGAGATCACACAAACAAAAACCCCAGTAAAGTTATTTGCTTGCTTCAGGTTCAGCTCTTTATGCACATTGAACACAATCCACACTGCCTGATTACCCACGTAGCCATTTCTTTCTTCTCTGATCTGCTGCTGACCCGTAAAAACTCTGATGAATTAACAAAGATTGTGAGAATGAACAGCACAGGATCACTCAAGTTCTGACAATCCAAAACTCAGGACATGATGCTGCTGAACACAGAGGAAGTTTAGCACAGGATCCACAGCGATGACAGCACACCCTGAAAATGGAAATGCTTGTTTATTCCTTCAGCTTCCCTGCCAAACCAGTATAGAATATCAATAATTCTTCAGTAAACCATTGAAAATAACTCTGCCAGGACTTCAGCTTTGTTACCAAGGGGACAGGCACTGGAAAATATCTAAAGTGATGGATTAGCTCAGTTTTCAGTCTCCAGACAGCCCTAAATTCATATATACACAAAACTAAACCCAACCCCTTTCTTTCCATCCCTTGAAGAAGCCAGCAAACAAAGGTTATTTGGGATAAGAAAAAACTGGCATGGGAGAGCCTCCCCTGCCCCAGCCATGGTGACTCCATGAACTATTTCAGCTCCCTGTATGAGAATCAGCACAGTTAATGGCATTCCCAGCAGCTACATCTTAACAGAAAAGCCACAAATCCATAAAAATTCGAACTGAGTTGCCTAACTCAGATCAAGAGTCCAGGACACAAAGTCCAGCATTAGCTGTACGACTGGCAAGTAGTTTTTTTGCATGTTAAGATTCCTACTAAACCACTTTAGCAAATTAGAAGGCCCAGAAGATTTGAGTATTGTTCACTTTTTCCAGCTGTTTGTTTGCACTATGAGTCACATCAGTTCTATTCTGGTCTCTGTACCTTTTGAATACAACCCATTTAGTAAACACAGAGCTTTCAGCCCGATGCACCCAGGCTGAAAACTTCAACACAAAAACCTGAGTTTCTTCTCAGTTGCAGTGATGTAAACTGGGGAGAATATTACTTCCATGGGAGAAAGCTTTGGAGATTAGACAGGTTTGCCATCTGAAACACACCCAGGGAAAATCTGCTGATAAAATCAGCTGGTTAAGAGTCCTGCCTTGAGCATAAGTGAGAGCTGAATCATGCACTTAAACACACACAGCACAGGGAAGGCTGGATCAGTGGAAACCACCGACCACTGTCATTCACTGGGGAGCAAAAATAAATCCTGAATTATGCTCCAACACAGATCATTGTTCAGTGCTGAAAAAATATTTAAGGAGTGCTTATGTAACACATAAGACATAAACCAGCACATTAAAATATGGCTACCTCCCCAAATTATGTTCCAGAGAGAGAACTGCTGGTGACAGCCAGAACACATTAAGGGAGGCAGTGAAGACATGCCTGTGGTCAGCTGCAGGGAAATGACACAGATGTTCTTCCTCCAGTCTCCAGGTCCTGCCTGTTCAGGGGAAATCATCTGCAACTTTATGCAAACTCTTTTTCCCCAGAGAACAAGCTGATACATTCCTCTGCAGCACAGAAGTTGTTCAATCCGTGATCCATAACCCAAAGAGGAATGGAGTAATACATTATTGCCAGAGAAAGGCTGGAAACCAGGAGAGATGGCCTAAACCAAGTCCAAAAGGGAAGCACAGAGCGTGGCCTTGCACTCCTCGTGCAGTATCAGGCCCAGGCAATGGGGTGAAAGGACTTGGAGTCATTGCTACACATAGGACAAGGGCAGGAGAGGTACAGGAAGGCGTTAGGGTTGAGTATAAGTGAGTAAAAAGCACATAAATTAATTTTGCTATTGTCACAATGACATGGCACAGCAGGTCTGGTGTCACCATGGGGCCAGTGGGAGTCCTTCAGTTCCTGCCTTCCACATCAGCTCCACGCAGAATTCAACTTTCCACATCAAAAACCCACATGAGACACAAAGCAACTCAGGATTAATAAAAATCAGTTCACTTAATAGACATTCAGAATCAATCCTTCTAGCTCAGAAAAGGTTCCAGGCTCCCGTGCTCACCTGCTGGCAGGGAACAGTCACAGACCTGTGTGACCCAAAGCTTCCTCCAGTCCTGCCCCAGCACACACAAGTGCTGGCAGCTTCTGCACATCTCCACCACCCTCCTCTTCAGGGGGAGACAGGACTCCCCCATTTCCCCATTTCCCATGATGTGGCTTCCTTCACAAACACCAACTTCCAGGTGTATCAGTGTGGAAACGGAGTTATGGAGTTATCAGTCCCCCTCTCCATCCTGTCCCAGTTCTCCTGACACATGCAGGTGTGGCCAGGTGTTAATGACTGTGGCTGAAGATGCAGATCTTCTCACTCAGGCTGTTCCCAGCTCCAGACCCAGAGAACACAACCCGTGGGAGCAGCACAGCCCTGGCAGCAGGAATGCCCGGAGCACTCGGCTCCCATCCCGCCGGCACAGCCACAAGAGGGCAATGCTATAAACACACGCCAGAACCATCCCTTCTTCCTCGGAGCTAAGTGATTAACAGGAGAGGGTTTAATTTTATCTCATTTCAAGCAGGATTCAGGCTTTGGTGTGGAGGAACCACAAGCATTGTCAGAGCAGAGAGCCTGAGAGAAGGGAAAGTCCTCACGGTGTCGGTGCCCACTGCAGCAGCCTCCGTCCATCTTGAGAGATCCCGGGATGATTCATTTCCTCCAGTGTTTTAAAGATGCTGTTTTGAATTGTAGCTGTACTTTTACTGCATGTGGAAACACTGAATAAATAACATATGTTTAAACTTTGGGTTTGGACGGTGTCCCACTGCCTGACTGCCCTAATACAGACAAACAGTTGTTTCTCCCACTCCAGTTGTCCTGGGACCTCAGCTGAGATCGGTTCCAGCTCTCCAGGTTCTCAGTGGGAGGTGAATGAGGAACAAAAAAGAGCAAAGGAAAGACCAAAACCACAGTCTATAGTCAGAAAAAAAACACTTTGAAACAGGCAAAAGGAAAAAAATATATAAATCTTCAGTCCATACCATCTAAACCTTCCATCCAGACACCATCACATCCCAAATTTTGATCACAAAAACCTGACAACCTGGAATATCCTGACTGAGAACACAACTGCTCACCAAGTCTCAAAGCTGGGAAAACGGAACCAAGTAAAATAAAGGTCGTTCTCCAGAGGGCAGTGGGAGATCGCCAGAATATCAACCAAATCAACCACTCCCAATGCCAGCGGCACCTCCAGGCTCCCTGCGCGTCCTGATCCAGCACGGCCATTCCACGCTGGCATTTCCAGACAGCCCAGCAGTGCAAAGCACCCCAGAGCTCTGTTTAACTCCACTAATGTCAGAGCTCTATTTAACCTTGCAAATGCATCATTAGTGGATAATCAGAGATAAATACCTGGCCATCCTGCTGAGACAGGCTGTTACTGCCTTTCCTAACTTCTCCGACCACACTTTCCTTCCCTGAGCAGGTGTGAAGTACGGGGCTGACATTGAATGGACGCTGTCTGGCCTGATTTCGTCTGTGATGGGATTTATCAGTGCCACATTAACAGGCAGCTCCATTCCAGCGCCCTGGATACACCCCTGGATCAGCAGGGTGCACACACTGATGGACACAGCCGGCCCTGTGCTGGCCAAGGGAAGCATTCCCAGCATTTCCCTGTGCCATGGGCACGTTCCAGCAGTGCAGCTGGATCTGGAGGGTAGGAACACACTGCTGCAGGGGCAAACAGAGGCACCCAGCAGTGTCTGACAGCTGATAAGCGGCCTGATGAATCTGCTCTGGCAGTTGGTGCAGTTTGCTATCAGGGTGTAGGACGCAGTGTAAATATTGAAAATCTGCCAACGTCTGCGACTTCCTGGGAAGCAGAGATGAGGCAGAGGCAAAACCTCTGAAATCCAGACCTGGGGCACACATAGCGCTCAGACATTCCCACCACCGGTTCATTTACCTTTGTCCTCCTCACTGAAATATCCGAACGAACCTTCAAGTCAGAAATCCCTGATCACGACACTTCCCGACTGCCAAAGTCACAAGGACAGGCCTGAGGAAAACTGCCTGAGCACTTTTCCATTCTCTTTGTGCAAACATCTGCTGTGAGACAGTGCTGAACCAGCGTGACAGCTCTCCTGTGGCCCGGGGCTGTCTCCGGCTGCATTCCCTTCTCCCACTGCTTTGTGGAGCCTCCTGCAGTAAAACACTTCCCGAACTGCCAAACCCCAGTGTTCAGCTCAATAGCTGTGCACTATCCCCACCTAGGGAGCTTGTGTCTGACACAGGAAAAATAGTTCCGGCATGGCTCAGAGCTGAGAACTCCAGCAAGTTTAGTGCTTTTAAGGGAAAAGGATTAATCATCCAGAGCATTTCTTTCCGATTCCCTCAGGCTTCTTAGTGTCTGAAGTGATTAATTAATGATCAAGAGACTGAAAAGACACACACTTGAACTAATGCTGTGAGAAGCAGAACAAATGAAGTGACAGAGGTACACAAAAGAGCTGCACAAAAGCTTCACAAAAAAACTTGAGGTTTTCTTCCTAATGCAAAACCTCAGTGACCTCTGAAAGCCACTGCACAAGACATCTTTTGAGTCTTGAGTTTAAAAGGATCCAAAAGAGATTAGAAGTAAACATACGAAATATCAATATGTACAATTTTCTTTTCAGCTGAAATTGTTAGAAGACATATCAAATACCCGGCCCGGAGAACCAGACAATCACTAACCAACACAAATAATACACATCTCGTTACAGACAAATTGTCTGTATCAGACTCTTCTGCCTTTTCAGAAAAACATTTGATAATAATCAGGCAGAGGCAGAGACACACTCAGAACTTGATTATTCACATGATAATTCCGGAGTGCTGTGGAAGGGAACAGAAATCAAGAGCTTCTCTCTAGGCAGTAGTTACGTGCCCAAGCTACTTCGTATCTGTGTTTAACCATGTTCTTCTTTACTGCAACCAAGCTGCAACACTTGATCACCTCAGCTTAAAGAACAAAAAAAAGTTTCTTTAGGTCTCCAGATTCCAAAGTAAAACAGGGCAATAGTTGTTTTGTGAAGTGGCACATTTCTGCCCCAAATCCTCTTTCCCATACATGCCACTCGGTAGCAACACTAATGTCTGGGACTGGGATTAAAATGGAAGCTTGTATTTGTAAGTGAGCTGAAAGCAGATAGCAATCCTGAGCACTACATACGTCACAGGGCTATTTTAAAAATAGTTTGGTTCCCACCAGAATTCTGTAAAACATCCAAGCTACAACAAAAAGTTATTTTATCTGAATTTGGGATGGGGGAAAGCATTGGCTCAGTCTGGGTCAGCAGTTGAACCTGCTGCTCCTTGTTCCAGAGGAAGGTCCCTACCCCTTCCCTGGCACAGAGGCTCAGTGACACTGCTGCCCACACCACCACCTCAGGACGTGGCTGCAGCACTCCCAAAATTATATAAAGCATTACAAAAACAGCCCTGTACTGGAACACATCAGGCAGCCTTTTAGCCAGAACTGGCAGCAATCCCCCTGGTAACATTATCAGAGCCATGAACCTGGATTGCAGAGTGCTCCCATCGCTGCTTTGGTGATGAAAGGAACAAATTCACAAACATGTTGGATTTTTGCCTGTAAAATCAAAGTTAAACTAGCAGTACCAGTAGCATTTTTGCTTTGTCACCCTTTCGACATTCAGAAGCAGCCAAAGATTTATGGCTGGTTCAATTTCCCCACTGTTTTCCCCATAGCACGGGAATTTCATCCAGCCAGAGAAAACCTCCACTCTGCCAAGAGCCGGAGTCATTCCTCTGGGGACACTGCAGGTACTCAGCTCTCACTAAAACTCATCTAAACTCTCAAATAACCACTGGAAAAATCTCTCCCTGTCCTTAAACATTTAACATTTCAGACGCTCACCATCCACCCTTGTCACCAACGAGGTGTAACTAAAATTCCCACCCTGTCTTCATGCTGAATTCCAGTGAAATCCTCGGAGCTGGACTTCCCACCACTCCAGCAAGTCTGATGATGGTACAGATGAGCACTGACACCCTGGGATGGTGCCTGAGCATGGGCCAGCATTCCCATTATCCGCTCTGGAGATGGACAGAGTTCAACCAGAGCCTGAAACCACACCAAGCCCAGGCAGTGGGGCGGGCAGGGAGGCGGTGGCGATGCCAGCAGCACCCATCCCATGGAGCAGATATTAAACAGGGCTGACTTCTGCTTCTCTCTGCTCCTGCACAGGCTAAGCTTCCATCTCCCACCTCTCTGTGGTAGAAACTATGGAATAAACTGTCTCGTGGACAAAATAAACCAGTTGCAATAGCCTGTGAGAGACTCATTCCTCAGCACTCAGGTTTTGCTTCATTTTTCCAGATGGATGCTATAAGGTATTCCGTAAAATAGTTTGAGAAACCCAAAGGAGGAGAGACATTTAAGGAACCCCCACCCCCTCTGACTCCAGAGCAGGACACCCTGAGCTGAGCCATGCTCTACTCCCACAAAGGAAATAAAGGAATTTTTTTTTTTTGCTGATAAACTTGCATCATGCAGAGTTGGTAGTGGAAAATGGAAATTGTAATTATCAGTAAGAAAAATAAGAGACTTAAGGGGAAACAATGCTAGTATCATCCTTGTTAGCAAAGTCGGATTTTTTACATCCAAAAGCAAATAACATTCAAAGCAGTTTTATTCCAAGAGGGATCTACTTACTAATGAGGCCTCCTTGAAACAAGTCATCCCCATAACTTTTTTTTTTTAACACTCTTCCTAGGAAACATTTTAAATATGTTTTCAGTGTCTACATTTTTTGAATTTCTATTCAAACAGAGCTTTCAAACATTCTTCCCCCAGGCAAAGAACAAAACAAACAAGCCCCCACTGTTCCCATCACCACTCGCACTGCTTTCACCGGCGTTCCCAGGCGCACCGGACTTGCGGGGGGCTCCTCCGCTCCCCGGCCCCGCCGGTGCCCGCCGGACGGGAACTGCTCCTCGGCGGCAGCGCTCCCGCGGAGCCCGGCACAGCCCGGCAGATCCTCGCAGATGCCGCAGGAAACGCCCCGGGACGGGACCCGGGACCCCGGCCCCCTCCCTCCGAGCCCAGTTCCCTCCGCCCGGCCGTGCGGCGAGGAGCCGGGAAAACGCCGGCAGCCGCTGCCGGCCCTACCTGGTGCTGGCACTCGCGGGCAGAGGCAGCTGTGGGGCCGGGCCGGGCAGGGCAGGGCAGGGCAGGGCCGGGCAGAGCCGGGCAGCCCCAGGGGCGGGACCCGGAGCTCCCCCGCCTCCGCTCCGCCGCCCGCCTCCCTGGGCGCGGCTGCGGGACCGCCGGGACACGGGCACCGGGACACGGGCATGGCTCACCTGGGCACGGGTACCCCGGCATAGGTACCCTGGGCTCAGTTAACCTGGCACCACCAGTTAACCAGCGGTGAGGCCAGACATGATGCTGGTACCGCCCGCGCCCCCCCTGGACCTGCCCAGCCCCTCAGCCACCCGCGTGTTCCCCCAGTCCTGCCATGGCCAGGTCCCTCCTGCCCTTCCGCTGCCACCATGGAGCCGCCGCTGCCTGCGGCCTTCCCACAGGAGCCGGGCTGGAGGCCCACGCCAAGGTACATCATCCCGGGAAATGCTCACCAGCAAATCCAGGGAACGCCCGGAGCTCCCGTATCCCTGCTGTCCTCTCCCTGCTGCTCCCAAGGGAACAAGGCGGGTGTTGAGGCTCCGAACAAAGACGCCCTTCTCTCCCGTGCCGTGGGAGGCTCGGGCCGTGTCCCCTGCGCCGAGGCAGCAGGGCCGGGTGACTCGACCCTCAGAACCGGGCAGTAGCAGGAGGGGAAGGCAAAGCAAGCACAGCGAGGGCACAGCTTCCACGTGCTGAGCGCACACAGGGTCACCGTCTCTGCCCAGGGCACTTGGGGCTGATAAGTATCTCTTCTGTCAGCTGGTTCGTCCATTTCCAGCTCTACGTGGCCACAGCCTCTCTTCCCAACTTGTCCTTTTCCACTTTTCTTCCAAATCTTTAACTCGAGTGTCTATATGCTGAGGTTTATTCTCATCTCTGGATGTTACTAACTTTTTCCTGGCTTTATCCCTGGCAGATTGACTTTCTGTTTAGTTGAGATTTTCCTTGTGGTGTGGAAGACCTTGCACTAACTGGCAAATATTTCCCTGTTTCTTGACATATTGCTCTCAGCTGTTGGGATAAGTTTGCTTCTGCCACATCTTCCCACCTCTTCAATTCCAGACACTGTTTTAATGATTTGTTATATGAACTTCATTGCTTGTTTTTGTAATTTTCATACAGGTATTGGCATGTCCACACAAAAGCACATGTACAGGGGGCCTGTAGTACAGTCTCCTATGGACAACAGTCACTAACCAAACACCATTCTAGGATACAGCGTGGGATGTCCCAATAACCCGTCCACGTGGCCTGGGAGGTGTCAGTGTCCACGCACAACCCCTGACCCCGAGGGAGGGAGGATGAGCAGCACTGCTGGGGCCAGCGCTGGCGGTGCCCTGGAGACCAGTGACCTCTTCCTTCCCGTCACCTATTTATAGACACCCTGTCCCTGCAGCCAGTGCTCCGGGATATGAGCGTGTGGATGCACAGGTAAGTGTGCACAGATGGCTTGTTGGCCCTGAGCCACGCAAAGCCCATTTTTGATGCTCACCAGCTACAATGTACCTCAGAACATCTTCCTTGCAACACCAAGCGCCCCTGGGCACTGTGAGTGTAGGGATCTGGGGAACAAACTGGATGACATAGCTAACAAGTTATAATTGTTGGTTAGATAACCCATTTAAGCTCCTAAGAAGTTTAGTGTAACATTAAATTACACGAATATTGTTAAGTACACACACAAAGACATGAACCTTATGGCTCATGCACTTGGGAATATCCCACAGAACACACTCATCCCGCCCGTGGTTATTGTGTTTGAAGTTTGAGAAAGGAACATGATCCTTAAAAGCAATTTACCAGGAAGCACTTTCTGTGAAACATCGTATGTAATAACACATCTGACAGCGAGTCGGACATCTCCAACAGCACTCACAAACAACAGAAATGTCTAACTTCCTGCATTTTTTATGTAGTTTTTCCTTGACACTACAAGTGAGTTGTGGTAAATCTAAGACAGGCAGGCAGGCCACAGACAGCTGTTGTTTTTCTTTCGCTCTCTCCATCATGTAATCAGAGAACTGTCTTGTGTTCTTGAGAGGAGCACTGTACCGAGACAGTGCCACCCTGGAATGGGTTCTTACAAAAACGGTTTCTATGCCACCAACAATGCCTCCAGTTGCTGCTGGAATTGTATGGAACAATGACATGGTTATTGATAAAGCCAGCGGTGGGTGTTTCTCCTCTGTCATGGCTGTAACTGAAGAAGTTTGTTGTTATGCTTTTGTGTATGAGAACATTATTAAACAGAATGTTTTAGGCGGGCTAAAAACCATCTGCCATTTTGATTCTGCAGTCTGGGAGAACTGCATAGCCAGGGCAGTAGCAAACCTTTCATTAAATCAGGAACATCCTTTACAAAGGGGTACACAGCTAACCAAAAATCCTTCACCTGTCCATCAAATATGATTAATGCAAAATTATTTAGCCTTTTAAAAACACTGTGTTCAATTGCTTTAAGTACTGTTAAATGGTAATGTTTCCATGGAAATTTTAGGTCCCTGTTTCCACTATTCAGCAGGAAACACAGCTCCAGTTGTGCTGTTGAGGGTAGAAAAGTGATCTTGGCATGCTGAACCAGCTGAGGGAGTTGCTTTTCAGGAAGCAACCTCTCCGTGCAGAGAGTAAGATGTGGAAGCACACACGTGTTTAGAGCAGAACCAAGAGAGTCTCTTGATGTCACGAAGAGCCTCAGAAACCGCTGTGATTGATGAGAAGGCCGGAAAGTTTTTCAGGGAGACTTGTGCTGTGGCAGTTTTATGCTCTGCATTTGCAAAGCCTTTCAGCAAGGAAACACCCTGAAGTGGGGCACAAAGTGAAGCTGCTGTCAGCTCCAGAGGTTGCTTTCTGTCCAGGAGCAGCTCTGTGTGCATTGAATCTTGCCTTGTGCAAGACGATTGACTCACAAAGCCTTTCACCACTGTCAGGATCTGGTCTCTGGGCATGTTGTCATGTCAGCCAGGAAAACCACAGTACCTGCATGTCTTTGAAAAGCAGATGCTGGTATTTTGCAGGCATTTCTATTGCTATGATTTGGTTTTGTGCTAAAATAGAAGCTACTTGCTAAGGACACGTAGAAGTTTGAATGCTTGAGGATTACGTTCAAGGAGAAGTGAACCAGGCATCAGAGCTGAAAGGTGATCTTCAAAATAAGTCAATTAAAGTCAGTAAAGCTCAGATTTATCTTTATCAGGACAAAAGGAGTCATGGTGAGCACTGACCCTGTCAAGTGGGCTCACTGCTGTTATGTATTTGGAAGTATTTCTCAATATTATTGCTGAAATCCATGTGGAAAGGGGCACACTTCCATTCCATAGTGCCATTCCCATGAAATACTGACAGAGACAATCCAGCTGAGCTGCATCTACTGGCACCAGAATTACCACTGGCCCAAATGTTTTTCTATCATTTATAAGTTTAATTTGAAGCTTTGAGACTGTAGACCAGTGGGCTTGGGCTGCCTATTTTACATGAGATGAAGGAACTAAAAAAGATAAAGAAGGAACTAAAAAAAAAATTGACCACAGGAACATTTCTACAGACACCACAAAACTGAAATGGTAAGAGATGAAAGGAGAACTGGGCAACTCAAAAATAAAATACAAGTAAAGACCAGTTAGTCATCTGTGACCAATCCAGTGTTACGTGATCAACTCCCACAGAAGTGTATTTCAAACTAGTTCCTGAAAAATCCCATGTTTCTCCCTTCTGTCTCTGTCTAGAGAAACTTGAGCAAAGCCAGAAGATGAAGCTGGGGTTCAGGGGAAGAAGACAGACAGACAAACCTGACTTTAGCTACCTTTTACTGACTGTTTGCAGCCTGACAGTTTAAATTCTGACAGTCTGGCCTCCTTACTGCTGTCCTCAGGGAAAACAGTGTTGCAGATAAAAAAATCCATTCAATCTCATGTTCTTCATGAATGCTGATGTGTAATTTAATCATATTTAGATTTTTTTCTTACAAGGATGCATTCTAAAGAAGGAAGCAGATACTATAGATCACCCTATGTAATTTATTTGAAAAGAGGAAAATCCTCAAACCTTCTATCAACTGCATCAACTCGGAGTCTTTACTTTTCCTGGGGTTTGTGGTACAAAAATAAACCCAAGAGCAAGGCTCACGTGACCAGAAAATTTGGATGCTGTTCTCTCTTGACAGAGACCTCAGAAAGAGACACATAGAAAAGGCTTTTCATGAGTGAACTGACCCAGCAGAAATCCACAGGGAAGGGTGGGACGATAGAGCAGGATTTCATCCCAGGCAATTTGGTATTGTTACCAATTTAGTGGGTTTTAATTACTGTTGTTAGGTTCTGTCCAGATGTTCACAATGAACAGGCTGAAGTCAGCCTTTTCTCAATAACTGTTGTTGAAAAACTGCTGCAGGCTTTCAAGCACTCACAAGAATAAAGAATCAAAGAAATGCAGATTTGGTTACTCGATCCTTCTCACTCATCTCTTTTGTGAACTTTAAACTTTATAGGAATATTTGAGCAGAGCATATAAAACTATTCAAAACCAGGAGTTTTGAAGCAACTGTATTGCCTTTTACATCATCTCAGAAAGGAAGGCAGTTTTACATAAAATATATTTGGGAATTTCAGTTTAAAAGCTGAATCTTACTCATATTTAGGTAGTGGCTTTTACTTTTGTTGCAGGTAAGAAACAAAAAGCAATTATATTCCAAAACTGCTTCTCGTTTCTGTTCACAATTAAAATTCCTTACAATCCAGACTCCAGATAAAAATGATTTTCAGAGCTGTTGAGTAATCCTGGAGATGTCTCCATGGCCACTGGAGGGGGAAGTGCCACCCTGTGAGTGTGACTGGAGAGGTGCAATGTTCTGCTTCTCTTTTATGGCAGCGGGGTGAGCAAACCCCACGGGGAGCTAGAGGAGCTTACCCGGGGGAAAGGGCCGCTTGGAATTTCCACTGGAAAAGAAGCTGCTGCTCCAATCAGCCGCTGCCACCCTTGGCAGGCTGTGCAGCCCGTTGCCCTTTCCATAGATAACAGCAATAATTACCTGCCATGAATTCCACCTTGAACAAACAGGGAAGCTCACCCCGCCTGCCTGGCTCTACCAACACTGGACCATAGATAGAGGAGTACTCAATGGATTTTTGTGTGTGATATTTGAGCAACTCTGCATTTTAAAACCTCTCATTACAGTGTCTGTGTTAGTATTAATATTTGGGGCAATACCAAGGAAGTGTATTTTTTTCAAGTCAGTAAACCAGACTGCAACTGTGTCACGACAGTCAGGTCATTTCCCGTGTAAAGACTCCCTCTCGTGGAAATCATTCTCACTGGCTTGTTTTGACCTATTTTTCTAGTAAAAGTCACTCCATATAAGGTCTTGCAAAACTTGAAAAGGATTCTGTTGCACAGTGTTACCTGTTTTGAAGTTAGAACCCTGACAATAACTGACAGGAGTTCTACACCTGTACTACATCACCAGCAGATTTTGTATTTTTCTATTAAATCTTACCTTTTTATTACTCAAGAGATTTCGTTATTTATTTATTTACTATGTAGATAAAGGGGAAAAAAATTCTAATTGTTTTTCATCAGTGCTTTTCACTCTGTGTGAGGCTTCTGCCCAGATAACGTGGAGTGTTATCTACCATGCAGTGTTCCCCTGGTAGAGGTTGAGCAATAATTAGGGGGTGGCTGATTCATGGAAAGCAAAGGATTCCCTGGATGTTGCTGTACTAAGAAAACTGAATTAGTAATGTCACAGTAATGGAGATGGAAAATGCCCATTCCGGAAAATACTGCCACAGAAACTGTTATAGCAGTGGGGAAGCTGCAATTTGAATCTTGGACACTGACACACAACAGAATTTGATGCTTTTCAAAATGTGTGGGACTGAAATAAAATCCTTATTGGGGAAATTTTTTTATACAGTTTTTCATCTCCTGAACCACCGATTTATATTTTGAATCCCCTGAGCTGCAAGATTTGGGCAGTATATGGTGGTCTTAGGTTTTTAGTATCGCCTGCCACAAGTGTTTAAAAAGCCTACTCAAAATAATCGAAGCCCAAATTAATAACTTAGAGAATTTCACAGGACAGGGCAAAGCACACGATGATGTTACTGGAGACAGACGCCGAGCTCTGCAGCCCCTCAGAGATGTCGGACACTGTGCTACAGCCCCGTACCTGCATCGTGCCGGGCTGTTCCCGTTCGCACCATTTCCGGGCGAGTTGGAGCTTCCGGGCGGGTCACTCCCACTTTTCCACGAGGAAAAGCGCGGAAATCCGGGATTTTCCGCGGTGCCCGAGGCCCCGCTCCGCCCTGAGGCGCCGCCGCGCCTCCTCCTCCGCCTGAGGGCGCGCGCGCTCCCGCCGCGCCCCGCCCCGCCCCTCGCGCCGCTCCCGCGCGGCCCCGCCCCCGGCCCCGCCCCGCCGCCCGCCGCGAGCGCGCGCTCCCGCCCGTCCCGGCCCCGCCCCTCGCGCCGGCGGGAGGGGCGGGGCCTCGCCGGGCAGCGGCCGCCGTGATTGGCTGCGCTGCGGCGCCCTCGCGCCCACTCTTTGTGCGGCCCCGGCGCCCGTCGAGAGTGGGAGGGGAAACCCCGTGCGAGGGGCGCCGCCATCTTGGCTGCGGGGGTGATGGGGGCGCAGCGGAGCCGCGTCTGAGGCAGCGGAGCGAGCCCGGACCGAGCCGAGCCACAGAGCCCGCGGGGCACCGCCCGCACAGCCGCGCTGCACAGCTCCCTGAGCCCCGAGCCACAGGTACGGGGGGCCGGAGGGGCGCCCGCCCGGCCGGGCCTGCCGCGCCAGGCCCCGCGCCGAGGCTGCACTGGGCCGGGCGGACCGGGGCGGGTCCCGGTCGGCGGAGCTTCGTCCCGGTGCTTCCCCGAGCCGCGGCGCGGCGGGCCCGCGGGGCGCCGTGCGGCCCCGAGGACGCTGCGGGCGGGCCCCGGGGCCGGCAGGGAGGGGAGGGGGCGGCCGGGCCGAGAGGGGTGAGGCTGCCGGGCAGGACTAGGCCGCTTTGCTCTGTGTCACCGCCGCCTCCCGCTGCTCCTCTGCACTGCACAGTCGGCAACGCCACCAGCAAACACAGGCGGTATTTATATATATATGTTTCTATATCTCCCCCTTACGAGCTGTTGCAGTTGCACGTAGGGTGTGTATGTGTATATTGTAGCGTATATGTGGCCGATGTGCAGCGTTATCTCTGCTTTTAGTTGTTATATTGACGTGTGCCGTCATGAACTTTGACAGAAAAATGTCTTTGAGGGTTGAAGGAAAAGCCACTTCCTATTTGAGAAAGCAGTGAAAGTATTCTCGGCTGTTTCTTTTGTCAAAGCTTACTTAGGCTAAACAGAGTGAAATTCTGTTCTTTCTCCTAATTGTTTATTGCCTGTTTGCAGCACACTTTAAGTATCTAGCACATCTGTTGGTAGCTTTGTCTTGAACTGGAGTTGTACTGAATTATCCTCGTACTAAAGCCAGGAAGAGCTGGGTGTCTGCACTGGGGTGTCTCTGGCAGTGGCTCTGGAGGTTACTTGGTGTAGCCTTTGCTTTGAAGCGGGGGTAGATCTGTGTTGTTGGGACGTTTTTCAGAGATAACAGAACCCCTTAGTGAACAAGATTTACTCAGGTTGACTGTATCCTAAATCATATCAAACCCCAAGTCACCACATCCTTTTCAGGAGCCAGATGTTATCCTATGGAAAGTATTGGCCGGGATTGATTCCGGTCATGGTTTGGACTGAGGGGCCCTTGTGCTTGGGCATTTCTCGGGAATGGGAAGAAAATACAAACCTTGGGGAATTTAATTACTAAATGTCACAATTTAATACGGTTTAGAAAGGAATTTGCTAGCTTCCTGTAAGGATTTGAAAATGTCATAAATCTGAGTGGAAGGAAGAAGTTCCTCTTTTCCTTTCCTATTTTATGAATAACAAAAAAAAAAAGTTCTTATGAAGGACAGTAGTTTGGAAACAAACCTGTTCTACTGGAGGTACTGGGATGTAAAATGTAAATAACATTTTAAAATTACCTGCTCACTCCTGGGCATCTAATGAAACCTGCTTGTGATTGGTTCTCATTTTGCTGTATCTTCCTGAAACAGGAGGTAGATCTTAGTTAATTTTTACCTAAAATGTCTGTGACTTTTGTTTTCCAAGGTGATGATGCAGAGTGTTGTTCTGATTTGTTGGAATGACAGAAAACTACTCTGGTTTTGTATATACTGTCCCAAATTTACCTGATATCTCTGGACCTCGGTTTTCCTGCTGTGAACAGACATGTGCTACAGTTTGGAGTGTTCTGTAGAAAGAGGAGAGTGGGATAAGTGAGAAAATACAAGAGGATGAAGGATGGCTGAGAGGAGGGACATGGCAGAAGGTGCTCGAGCTGAGGAGGACAGGTATGCAGTGATTAGGTCAGCCCTGCTGCTGGGGTGTGGTTAGGGAGAATTGAGGTGTGCACATTATAAATGCAGGAAGTTTAGGAAGCAAAATGGAGTAAGTTAATGAAGCAGTATGTGAAACCAGTAGAAGGATAACCAGCACAACATGGGTGTGACTGTAGAGCTGGTGAGGAAAGTCAGAAAGTGAAGGTAGTGTGATACGTAGCTTTGATTTAAAAATAAAGACGAAGTTCTCCTGTAGGAAGGAGAAGTGAAGGCCTGTGAAGCCTTTAGAAAAACCTTCTAGGCTTCAGGCTGGGTTAAGGTGTTTCATATGATTAAGGAGTGTATCAAATGCATTTCTTCAAGAACAGCCTGGAAAGGGCTCTGCAGGGCTGCAGCTGGTGGGTCTGAGCCCCAGAGCCTGCAGGCCTCATGTGCTGTCAGGGAGAGAGTACTGGGTGTGGGAATAATAAGGAAATGCAAAGTGATCCTGGACAGCAGCTCACAGAGGCTGCTGGGTGTCAGAGATCAGCTCAGCCAAATTTACTGTCTTGTGCTAATTGGATGCTTTGGTGAAATCCAAGTGGGGGAAGTCAGGGAGGATGACTCTGGAAGAGCTGAGGGATGAGTAGGGAACTGGCCAGCAACAAGTGATGTTGTCAGACAGATGTGAAGGCTGCAGCAGGCTCTGAAACTTCTCAGGGATCAGGCACAGCAGGGCTTTGTAAAGCCAAGCCTGCAAAAACGAATAAATAAGTAGAGCAGGGTGGCTGCAGAGCATCATCTTAAAGAAGGCCAAGATGTTGATGTGGTTTAGGAAGACGTGAATGTCTTTGGTGTGTGAAAGTCAGAGAACCACAGTGGAATTTAATTGTAGCAGACCTCATAGCTTGCTGTGGACTCAGACCTATGGGAATTCAGTGCTTGGGTGAATGAATTGATAACAGAACTGTTACTACCTCCCAGTGTGCTGTGATCTTACAGATGACCACAATTGAAGCACTCACAAACTGCTTCTGGTGGCCTGCTGAAGTAAGGTACAAGTTGAACCACATTGTTTTGTGTGCTTGACAAAAGTCTTTATCAGGGGAAAAGTGCAATTGTGAAATGAAACAATTCTGCCTCTCTCCAGCTCATCCCCCTTATCAATCTTAATGTTGTCTGTTAATTAATATCGAAATAAATCTGCAGCTTCAACTGTGAGAGCCTTTCCTGCTGTACACCCTTGAAGAATAGTGCACAGAGCACCTGGCTGGCCAGATGGAATACAAAATGCCTTTTGCTTCAGAGTAACTAACCGGTGGTTCCCTGGCTGCAGAGTGTTGTGCTTTGCAGGGAACCAGTAAAAACTGGGCAGTGCTGAGTTTAAAGGTTGTAGTTTTTTTTCCCCAGGTCTCATCCCTGCACATGGACCATCCATCAGCTGATGGTGTGAACCACAGCAGTGTCTAATAAACCCTCTGCATGCAGGTTCTGGTCTCATAACACATCTGCTTCTTGTTGAGCATACAGATATTACATTTCTCAATGCAAATGATATCCAGTGAAGAGTTAAAACTGTGTCCTTGAGCTGGAAGGAACTGCACAAGTCTCACAAAGGCTGGTATGAATCTGATATTTACAGTTATGTTATTGTGATAAAGAATGTTACAGCAGTGTGCCCAGAACAATCTTATCTCAGGGTGTACAGATGTAGCTGATACTTGAAATAAGGCTTCAGTGAGATTTCTAAATATCTGTGTAGTGCTTGTTGATTAGAGGAGGTAGATGTACTGGTATCTCATTAAGGTCATCTTCAACTTTTTATTTAAAAATAAAGGAGAAGTCAGTATGTGAAAAATGGATTTGGTGACACTGCTCACTGTAAAATTACCAGTCTTAATGTAATGCAGAAATGAATTGTACAGGCTTTGAAATGAGCATAAATCTGTGCATAGTGAGGCACGATCCTCTGGCCAGGGGCCATCCTGCAATAATGCTCTGGGCTCCAGGGCAGCCTTACCTGGGAGAAGGGAGCCAAAGCTTGCTCTGAGCTGGCAGGCTTTCCCGGAAGAAGGATGGCAGGTAGGCCAAGCTCCCAGACTAAACTTCTGCTTTCTTTTAACAGTAAATTCATGGCTGGTTAACTTTGATGTCATTGTGCACAATGCCAGCAGTGGCCGAGGCTGAGCTGTGGATATTTATGTGCAACTTCCTCAGCCCTGCAGTTCTTGCCCTCGCAGCTCTCCCAAGAGGAAAGCCCCATCCCCCTATATTGGAACTACTGAGATTCACATGTCTGGAACAGAGAGGGTGGAGGCAGAACTCGAGTTTCTGCAGATGGGTGATGGCTATCAACATATCAACGCCTTGCATTGACATGTAGCTGATAGTTTAGAATTTACTGACCCCTGTTGTGCCCTGTTCTTGTCTGGACTTCCTTCTTTCGTCTGCAGCAAATGCTGAGGTGGTCAGTTTTCCAAGGCTGAATTCTCAGCAGGGTTTCTGTGTTTAGTTTGTTGCATTTTTTTTTTCTCCTTCAGCACAGAGTCCTTGTGGAATATCACTTTTATTCCAAGATCTGAGTGCAGCTTGAATTCCTGCTAATCCTTAATGGAATTTGAGCATTTAAAAGTTTCTTATTTGGTTGTTTTAGTATTGCTTGGGTGTTTATTATATTTTTCATTTAAAGGAGTCATCTGTTCTCCAGAAAAAAATCCTGACCTTTACTAATGGTTTGGAGTATTTCAGAATCTTTTCTGTAATGTGACCCTTGGAATAAATGTAATATCAATGGTTTTTTGTATTGAAATAGCATAGTTAGACTTTTTTTACTTAAAGGGCATAATGAAAATAGACATATCTTAGCAAGCAGAAACAGTCTGACAAATAAACAGAGCTGTATATTTAGCAATGAAGGTCTAGTTGAGACTCCCTTCAAATTCAGTTTGTTATAGAGACTGCACTGAGTTTGCAGCTTCTCCGTGCTTTATTAAAGTCCTCCTCACTTTCCAGTGATGCCACTTACACACTTGGATAGCAGGATGCATTTCCCCCCTGGTTAGAGCAGCACAGCACCACAACGTTGTTTACCATACGGTGATATCCTAGAGTCATGTGCTCAGAAACATGAAACTTCCCTGTGTTTGTGAGTACTTGGCATTCCTTGGCCTCCCTGGTCTTGGGAAGAAGAGAGGGCACCCAGCCTTCAGCAGCTTGCATAGCCCCACGAGTGGTTGGTTCCCTGTCGTGGAGTTCATGATGCTGGTTGGTTTGTTTGGGGTTTTTAACAGCATAAGTTACTCGATATTTCCATCCTCAGAATGCACAGATCTTTGGTGCATACTGGTGCTCTTGGTGCCTTGTGGCTGTAACACCCAGCTGTTTTCTGTGGAACATGGTGCGGTTCCTGCTCTCCTCCTGAAGTACTTGCATGTATAAATCAGCTTTTTCAAGCTCTCTTTTATACTTCCAGTTACCTTGTAGACCCCCAGTTTAGCCCCGTGTGCCATCAAATGGAGCTGAGCTGTGAGCGTGCTGGTCCTGCCTCTGCTCAGAAGGCAAGTGGCAGGTGAAGTGCCCTGGAAGAACACATGCTTTGCATGCCCAGTTTACTGTGCTGGGGTGTGCTGGAGAAGAAGAAAAATATAATGTGTGAAGATGTTCAGGAAACTTGAAGGACTGGCTGTTTCCACAGTGACACATTCATTTAGAACTCAATATGGAGCAGTGACTTGTCTTTATTTACTGCTGTTGAAAATAACCAGTGCACGTGTTGAAGCTGGTACTGTAACTCTGGACTCTTCCAAGAAATAAGGCAGTAAAGCTGCTGCCTTGCTTGCTGAATTGCTGTCCAAAATTCCCACTTTATTTCCTATCTTGGAATAAGCTTGGTTTAGTAGAACAGCGTATGTCTATATAGGACTTAGCAGAGGTGCTTTACATACTGCTTGGGATAGAAGGACTGAGTGTTTCCATCTCCTAAGCCAGGCACGGAGGGAAGACAAGGTGCAGAGCAGCGCCTGGCACTCAGTAAACCCTTCTTAACTTCTCTGGGAGTTGTTCCCCCTCCGAGGTCTAGATAAGCATGTTTGCCTCAAATCTCTGCGCTGGGAAGCGGAGGCTGCTGGCTCTGTGCTGGGAATGAGATTTGTTCACCTTTCTTACGGCTGCAGTTCACTGAGAGGGATTAATTGTGGTTCAAGGAACAGTACTTTGCTTTTGAGAAAGTCCCAGGCCTGTAAGCTTTCCTCTGTATTTCTTTCCAGTACTGGTTTCATTCGTCATGTGAATGACACATGACCTAATGAAAATCTTTCTAGGCTCCAGCAATGTTCCTTGTAAGGAGTACCATGTGTTTGTAAGGGCTGGCTATCTGCCATGCAGGAGCAGGAAGGGAAGTGCTGAACTCCTGCTAGAAATTTTCCACTTGCTTAACTGATCACGGTGTATCCAGTTTAACTTAAACCCGGGGACAAAAGCAGGCATTTCCCATCTTTTATGTTAACTGGCAACATCTGGCCCTTACAGATGTGTAATCCTGGCTAACTGATGTGTTAGTTGGTAAGTCAGCTTTTACTCCTTGCGGATTTAAACAGCTGAAGCCAGTTCTAATTCCCTCAACGTTTAGGAAAGCACAGGAAAATTCTGGAATATTAGAGGTACTTTGGCTGCTTTTTAAAAAAGAGAAACTGCTCAGCAGCCTTGCTGTAACACTGCCATGCTGACAAAGCCACAGAGATGTTAACTAACTTCCTGAACATCTGATTTGTGGCTTGCACCGCTTTTCCAACATGGACAAGCATCGCCCCAGACCCCAGCCAAGGCTGGTACAGCATTCTTCTAAATCTTAGCTGTTTGCTGCAAGCTGCACTGTTTCCTTTTTTGCTGTTGCAAGTCTCAAAAGTGTGAGGTAATAGCTCCAACTTGCTGGTTTTGTTAAATCTCTTCAGATTTTGTGCTGGAGTCAGATTTTATTTTCGGTTCATACATCAGCTCTTTGGCGGGTGAGCGCTGGTCTGGCGGTGACTGTGCAGAGCAAGGAGGGACTGAGCTTTTCAACAGCTTTAAGTCCTTCTTATCTAATCAGTCTACTGATTGTCAGTACTACCTCAGAGCATGTTTCTGCTTGGAGGCTTTACTGACAGGGGCTCAGAGCAAACGGTGTGGGAACTTTGCTGGCTGTCTGTGCCACTAATTCAGTGACTGTGGGGAGCTACGCAAATCTGAACTGTGAATGAAAGGGTTGTTGTGGGGGGAGGAAGGGGGAATTTTTTTGCTTAGATGAACTAAACTGGATGAATTGGCTTGAGTTTGGTGAACAAGTATCAGTTCTGATGCGTTCTATTTTTTATTTTAGTGCCACAATGGCAACTGCACCTTACAACTATTCTTACATCTTTAAGTACATCATTATTGGTAAGTACCAGTGGGCACACACCTGTTCATGTTGCTGTGTGGATACCTGAGATGCCTGTGGCTGTGCCATGCTGCTTTCAGTAGGTGCTTGTCCCACCTCAGTCCTCACAGGTCACCACATTTCTCTACAGCTTTAGCATTTACTGGAGCATTTTGCATCATTAATCTCAAAGGTTTTAGAGTTTATGTTGAAGGCACAAGTGCTGATTGGAAACCGTTGCACGAGGCTTATAAATCTGTCAGGCTATATTTTTGTGTTTAAATGTTGCTTTTAGCTGCACCTTCCTTGGCTGCTTAGTCAGGGATTCTCAGGGATTGCATTTATTGCTATCCTGGAAAAACTGGTCTTGCTGTTAATTGTTAATGACCTTGTGTAGGTGTAAATGATCTGGAGTGTTATTGTACAGGTTTGTAAGTCAGGCTGCTGTGACAGGCTCAGCCTCTGGAAAAGTTGGTTCTTAAAAGATCTTGCTGTGTCTCACTCTTGGCATTGCGCAAGAGGATCAGTGGAAATGGAGCAGTTTCTTGGGGTGTTCTGGATGGTTGTCAGTATTTCTGATGTTCTTACTGGTAATTGCAAGTAAGGAAGGAGCAAGAACCAAGTGTATTTTACATTTTAGATTCTTCAGATGTCCTTTTTATAACCTTGTGAGATCCAGTTGTAAAATCAGTAATACAAATTAACTTATTTCTTGAGTGTTCTGCTCCACTCTCACTTGCAGGCCTGTTCCTGTAACCAGAGCTTTAGTGCCATAGTTGATAAATGTGAGGATGTAGCCAGGGATAGAACGCTGCCCATCTGACCTGAGAAATGAATGTCTCTGTACCATTTGTTGTGTGGGATGAAGAAAATGTGCTTGTTGTAACAATGATTTAACTATTCTTTCTGTAACAGGGGACATGGGTGTAGGAAAGTCCTGTTTGCTTCATCAATTCACAGAAAAGAAGTGTGAGTATTGCAGTTCATGATATTTATTCTACCTGGCATCTTCATCCCTTTTTCCTGCCTGTTTCCATCATGCATGAGCTCGATTTGGTGTCTGTCTTACTCTGTATGAGTTTGGATTGTACTGGGTCACAGTTTTGGTTTGACTTCAGCAGAAGCAGAAACAAATGTTGATGTAGTAATGGCAAAACCTGCTCCAGCCAGTCCTGCCTGTGAGGAGTGGGAGGACTGGATCTGATTTTACAGCTTTTCTGTGGATTTTGATATGAACAAAGAGAAATTTCTTGACTGAACTTCACATGTCTTCAGTATTGGTGTAGCTTCATCACAAGCAGTTGGAGTTTTTAGCGCTGTTAAGGAGTTCAAAAGGAGAACAATGATTTTTCTTGAGTCCTTATTTGCAGCCTTAAGCAGCCCTGCAGGACACTTGGCCTGCTCTGGCTGATGGTGTTTAGGGCTTACTGCAGTCTCTCCCTGCTGAAACATTTTCTCATGTATGGTATCATCACTAATTAAGAATTAGCTTCAGTTCTTCCTCGTGTGTGTTGCATTGGGGTTTGCAGCAGCTGTGACCTCACTCAGTGAGTAAGTCTGTAGGTATTTATCAGTACAGGCATCACCATGTGCTACTTGTGATGGGGTAACAAGTGGGTAGAAGCTGCAGTTAAAACACTTGTTTTCTAGTAGAAATATGAATTTCTGACTGTTGTTTTTAATGAAAATGCAGTATCAGCCAATTATTTAAATGCCATTTTGCACATGGTCAGTTTCTCCATGAGGAGAATGTTCTTCCTCCGTGAGCACCAAGCCAAAGCAGTACAACCAAACTAACGTGCCAAACACCTCTGCTGTGAGACTGCCACTAACTCTAGGTAGCCTGAGTAGATCCTCATCCTGTCTGTATTTTCTTGATCTTTCTCAAAGATGAGCTTATTAACATGAGTTTATCATAACTAGAAAGATGCCTTTTTGGACTTGATTTGGTGTGTTTGTAGCTACTTATGAAACTGGCGTTTTCCTGTGGACAGTCATGCTGTTGCCCTGTCTGAACCAACTTTGGCATTTGTTTTTGAAGATGTGACACTTTTTAACTGTATCTTTCTTGGTAATTCCCTAAAAATTATCTTTTCCTACTGCATTAAAATAGTTAACCGTTTCTGCAAGGATAGACTGGGAATCAGCTGACTTGGTGCCTTCTGATATGTATGGCCAAAGAGCAGCAGAGAAGGCAAGGAATTTTATAACTGTTTTAAACTAACAACAGCTCAGGAAATACAGCATTTTATTTCTGGTTAAGTTATGCAGTTTGGGAACTGTAGCTGTAAAAATGGTTTTTTAGGGACTGAAAATCTAGTAAAGATAACTGAAAACTGGTGGTAGTCATATCTTTGCAGCAAGGAAACCTTGTCCTAGGAAGATCTGATCTTTGCTCTTATTTTTCATGACAGTTATGGCAGACTGTCCCCACACAATTGGTGTTGAATTTGGCACGAGAATAATTGAAGTCAGTGGCCAAAAAATTAAACTACAGATTTGGGATACAGCAGGACAAGAGAGATTCAGGGCTGTCACACGAAGCTACTACAGAGGAGCAGCAGGAGCTCTCATGGTCTACGACATCACCAGGTAAGGGCAGCAGAGCTCTGGGTGTGCTTGGTAAGGTTGGGATGCACAGCCCTGTGAGTACTGTCTGTCTGTCCCCGTGGCTCAAAGGCTCTGTGTGTGCCTGGATGAGCAGCATCCTGGTGTGTGATGCCTGCTACACCTTATCTAAATACCCCACTACTTAAAGAGCTGCACGTGAGACACAGGGAATGATGTGAGCTGCTTTTCTTGGAAGATCTCGCTGCTGCTGAGCCCGAGGAGTTTGCCATTTTAAGCTGTGCCTGTGTTGAAGTTGTTTTAAAGAACTGGCTTTGTCCTTAGAATCTGCTCTTCAGCACATGGATTTTGCTGCTGTGGAGGCAGTGGCAGCGCTGCTCACCTGGCAGGGGTGTCCTCCGTGGGCCCAGCCCAGAGCACGGCTGTGCCGCAGTGAGCGTGCGGAACTGCCCGGGGTGTGGTGGGGAGAGAGCCTGGCCCCAGCCTGACCCTGGGCCTCTTCCCCAGCAGCCTGCTCCTGCACAGGAGCCATCCTGGCTTCCTCTAGAGGTGAAAACTAAAGATGCTGCTGAAACAATGATGCATCAGATGCATTGAGATACTTTTGCTTTCACACATCTCTCATCTTCCACTGGGGCTGTTCTTGATATTCTTCAGGCACTTCTTTGTTTTTCCTGCATATGTAGGTGTATTTCCTGTTTGTGCAAATCTTGAGTAAAACATGAGCTTCTGCAGTTTGTTACCGAAGTGCTGTTCTGCTGCACTGTGTTCTGTAAGAGTATTTGACAGGAAACCCTTTAATGTGTTCTGTACAGAACAGCATCAGCGTTGTCTGTGTGCAGAGCTGTGTGCTAGCAGTGGGAATTGGGCTGGCTTTCCACTGGTGGTGTAAGACCTGCTCCAGGGGTTTATACTTGACTTGAGTTTGTGAGTCCACACTGCTGCTTCTTTGTCTGTCTTCAGGTGGGGAGAAGAACAGGGATGATGGATGTTGCTGTGTTTGGATGCTGACTCTGCTGTTGGCACCTAAATATTTTATAAAAGGCTAAAACTGTCCTCTCTTGATTCTTTGCAGAAGAAGTACGTATAATCACTTAAGCAGCTGGCTGACAGATGCAAGGAACCTCACCAATCCAAATACTGTAAGTTGGACTTCATTTAGCTTAAAAGCAAGATTGCTTCTCCCTGAGCAAGAGGTGGGAGGCCCAGGCCAAAGCACTGCAGTGGTCTCTGCAAGAGCTGCCTGTGTTTTCTCTGCTGCTCCTGTTCCCACTTGCAGAGTGCAGTGATTCACTTCCCTTACTGCAGCTGAAGCAAAATGGCTTCTTCTAAAAGTCTTCTTGTGCCACTCACCTTTCAGGGTCTATTTGAAGCAGTTGGAGACAAAATTGGGATGAAATCTGGACCAACCTTGACTTGTGTTACTCCTTGCTTTGTCAGTAATGAGGTGAATGCTGTCCTTAGGTTGGAATGTAAATTGGATCTCCAGCTAAAGCTGACCAGGTTTTGTGGAGGAAGATTCTTCTGGATCTCTCTGCCCATATCACAGAGCTGTTGTTCTTCAGCCTGTTCCTGAATGGCTCTAAAATACCTTAGCACCAAACTGATGAGAAATCTGTACTGTGATGAGAGAAAACTTCAAAGATTATGTCTGGATTAGCAGCTGTTTAAACAAACACAAGAAGTGGCTCAGGGTATGGCTCTCATGAGTAAAGAGCAGCACCACTGCTTTTTAGGACCTCATCTCGTGAGAACATCCTAAAGCCTTGGAAAGTGACAGCTGGAGATGCTGCTCCTGCTTTCCCAGAGTGGGGAATGCTAGAGCAGAATTCTCCAGAAGGAGCATGGCTTCTGTAGATAATCTGCTCTGTGTATTTCCCTTTGGTTTTTTAAAAAGTCTCATTAATAATGAAGGTGGCAGTGAAAAGGCTCATAAGCTTTTTCCCAGACTAACTTTGTCTCTCCTGACCCAGGTGATAATCCTCATAGGAAACAAAGCAGACCTGGAAGCACAGAGGGATGTTACATATGAAGAAGCCAAACAATTTGCTGAAGAAAATGGTGTGTTTTTTTTCTCTTGAGCTGGTACATTTCCTACAAGATAGTGATGTTAAAGTGATTCCTCAGCATTGATAGCTGCAAGCTTACACTTCAGAGTCATGGAATTGTATGTACAAACTCCTGCTGTGCCTCAGGCACTCTGGTGTAGTGCTAATTGTGCTTAGTTCTAGAAATCAGCTGGTGTTGATGCCTTAACATAGTCACAAAACCTTGTTCAGTACTAAAATAGTGTCTTGCATGTAATAGGAAGGTCATGATGTGTCTGACTTTGGGTTGTTTGAGGTGTGTTGTGCACTGACTTAAACCTCTGTCTCTGAACAGGTTTATTGTTCCTTGAAGCAAGTGCAAAAACGTAAGTGACTTTTGGCTGCAGTAATGGCTCGCATTGGTCTGTTTGCTTTGACTTGAAAGTAACTTGGAACTGAGACCTCTGGCTGCATTTCAGGCAAAGACTGGTTGAATTCAAATGAACTGATTTGGATTTCAGGCCTTATTTGAGTGTGGAATGTGTTCATGTGGGTAAAGGGTTCCTTCCCCTGAGTGTTCAGAGCTGAAAGTTTGGTCTGAAGGCAACGACCAGTCCTTCCACTAAGTGAAGAATTGCTGTGCCATGCTTGGGGCTGGCTGTGTCACTGTGTTTCCAGGGCCACCAGGAAATGTGGCTCCCACTGCCACCTGTCAGAGCAGAACTTTGTAACAAAAAGAGATTTTGATCCATAGTGGCTCCCTTGTCTTTAAGCCTCTGTCAGAACTGCCCTGTGCACGTAGCTCGATGCCTTGGCTTATTTTTGCTCCTCAGTGCTTTGGCACATACTCCATATTCCAGGCTGGTGCTGATGGGTGTAGGGAGGGCACTGCCCTGTCCTGGGGCTGGGTTGTTGGGCTGGAAGAGGACGGGGCAGTGCCCGTCAGGTCCCAGGGCAGGGTTTGCCCAGCTCCCTCCACAAGCAGCACTCAGCCCCAGTAACTTGTGCTGCTCTCTTGCAGTGGAGAGAACGTGGAGGACGCGTTCCTGGAGGCTGCCAAGAAAATCTACCAGAACATCCAAGATGGAAGCCTGGACCTGAACGCGGCCGAGTCAGGCGTACAGCACAAACCGTCAGCCCCGCAGGGGGGGCGGCTAACGAGCGAACCCCAGCCCCAGAGAGAAGGCTGTGGCTGCTAGTGACCCCTCCGTGGCTCCTCCTGACCCCTCACCTCTGGCTCTAGGGAGTGGTGCTTTTGACCGCTTCCCCATCTTCTGTACATCTTACTGGGTTTAATTAAAACTCTGAGACAAGTTTAACACAGTACTAAACTGCTAAACAACTTTAGATGTAATCAGGTTATCAAAGGCAAGTAGAGTAATAAAACCTCTCCTGCATGGTAAATCTAGAAGTTTTTTTTTCCTTGATTGTCCTTGTGATAGTGTCACCGATACATAATTTAAACTGAGCACTGATGCCGGACTCCTGATTTTACACTTTCGCAGGGCTTTGTCTTGTATGGTTTATTTTATGGTTCTTTGGCCTTTCTTCCCCACCTCTAACTGTTCGAGCTGTCCGTAGTAAAGGATAAGTTTTTGCTGTGAAATGACTTCCGATGGTAGCGAGGGGCTCTGTAATGATGTGCTTTTGTTGGAAGAATTCCCTGTGGGATGTACTGGGGTCGGGGTGGCGCAGGGAAGTGATCTCTTCATTCTTGTGCTCAATAGCTTTACGTCATTTTTTTTGCCACTTTTATCCTTTACCTTTGTTAACAGAACGTAAATATGTATAAAATTTGAAGGAACTGAGCTAACAGTTAAATACATCCTGTGTATATGATTTTAATGAAGAAAATGATGCCTGGCATTAGAGCAGTGTGTAAGAACCCCCCGTTTTGTACAGTCTGAGCTCTCTGTGCCCCCCTGGCAGCACAGCCCAGCTGTGGCTGCAGCTGCCGGGCATCACTCACAGGGTCCCCACGGTGCTGGGGGACACAGACATTAACACTAGTGGGGCTCTCATCTCTGCACTGTGCAATCCTCCCCTCTGCACTCAGCAGTGCTCTACCTGCTTCTCTTTGGCATTCTCGGGCTTCAGCCGTGGCCGGGCTCTCGCACACCTCCTGCTTTTATACCTGTAACTTTGGGAATGGGCAGAGGCTGAACTGGACAGTTGGAACAACATGTGCTCTCTAGGGATTTTTAACTACTCTTGTATTTTTTAACAGTGCTGCGTGAGGGGTTTCTTTAAAGGGTTTTGCTTCAAGCCTTCAGGTACATCCTTCCTGGGGTGCCACAGCCTGGCTTGTGTGTGAGGGGGTGTCACATGGTTGCTGCACTAATGTGGGGTTTTACTGTGGCTCCTTGCGCAGCTTCACCTGGAAAACCTCACATGGTTTAAAAATGGAAGGGGGTAAGTGCTTAACCACGATCCAATGTCCCACATCAGGCTTATTGCAGCATTTCAAATACAAAGTAGTCTGAAAATCCCTCTCTAGACACTAAAACTGTACAATGTTCAGACTTGTAAGTAACCAGTGGTACCAGAGTATTGTACAGTCAATGTTAAATAAAAGCCAAAACTGGAATGTGCAGACAATAGGATTTGGGTAACTTGTGTGCTGTCCCTTTGTTTTGTCCGGTTAGTCCTTTTTTAACTCCTGTTCCTCAGTAGATGGGTATGTTCAAGATCTCCAGCTCCTGCATCCTGCTTAACCCAAGGCTGCACCAGGGTTTGCCCAGGGACCACGACCTGCTGCTGATGTGAAGTCAGTGTTGTAATGACTACAGCTTGTTGAGGTGCAATACCTGTACTCCCAGAGTAAGTTACAGTAGGTCTTATTGTTTCTGTCACAGAAAGGATCTGTTTGGACTGCTGTACTCCTCATTTGATGTAACAATGCTATTAATCTAAATATTTGTAAATAAAGTACCTGTATCTAGATAAACCTCCCTGCTCTGTGTTACTCTGTGCTGACAGTGGGACCTCCAAGGAGGGAGAGCTCCTTGGAGTGCTGGGATTTGTGCTCAACCTTTACCCTGGGCCTTACTTAGTACAAACTTCACAGGGTTTCCCAGAGCAATCTGCCAGTGTTTTCCAGAGCCCAGAGCTGTTCTCTTAAGGGAAGCAGGGCAGGGTGGTGTTTGTTCCCAGTGAACTCTGACAATGGCTTGGTGATGCTGCATAGAAAAATGTTATCTCTAATGAGGATGAGAAAGGGCAAGACTGAGAGTGATGCCAAAGCCTGTCCCCAGGAAAGGGTGGGGAGGGCTGGGACAGTGGCTGCACAGCCCCTGGCCTGTGTTGTCCTGCTGCCTGAAGGATTTACAAAGTGGCTTTTCCTCCACTAAGTAGGAGTAAGTTGATTGTAATTTTATTAAGCAGCCATTATCTGTATCCACCTGCTTCAGACAAGTGGTGCAGCCAAGCCTCGGGAGAGCAAGAGCTGCTCACCCAGCAGCCACGAAGAGCTACAAGGACAGAAATGCCAGTGTTGGTCCTGCAAGGAGGAGCCCCAGCACTCAGAGCATTGCCATTGTCCAGGGCTGCGCCAGGATCAGTGTCCTGGAGAAGAGCTTTAAGGAGAAGAATCCACAACCATCCCCAGATAAAAGCATCAGTCACCAAACTTTATTTTAAGGAAGTATCCAAAATAATTGTATGTTAAACCTCCGTGCATTTGGCAACAGATCAGCCTTGTAACAAGGTCTCTTTGAAGTGGAAACTCGCCACTAGCTGAACACTTAAATAGGAGGTTAGTTTGGACTTTCTTAAATACACTTTTAAAATAGCTTTTTTTTTAAAAACCAACATATATATAAACCTGTTCTCAGTTGTACAAAACCTTCACAGTACAGGCCCTGCAGCAGCTGTTTGTGAGTGGTGGCAAAGGCCTTTTCAAACAAGGCTCACCTAGTGAGGTAGGAGAACTCTGCAGCGGTGGCACCTGAGGGCCCCTGTCCAAGTTGTGGATGTGCTTTGGGCTTTTCTTTTGAAGTGAAGCCACTCTTCAAGTAACATTTTTACCTTAAACCATTACAAAAGAACACTTCTGTACCCTGCTGGTGTGGAACCAGCTGTACCAGAGGTTCAGCCATGCGGCTGAAGAGTTAAACCAGGAAAGTTCCTGGGAGACCAGGGATGGCAACAACTTATGCAGCAGTAACTCCATGTCCCAGGAGAGCTCCCAGCAGCTCTCACCCAGACTCTACTGCACAACACACAAACCTAAAGCAGAACAGACACCAGCCATGGGAATGCTGTCACTGGGAAGGGGACAGCACAGTCTGTGAAGCCACAGCTGCCCCATGGTCCCTCAGCCTTCCAGCCACTCGTGTCTCTGGGAGGTTGGAACTGGCCTGAAGCCACATCTCACCTCTGGCCTTCACCGGGAGATTCCTTGGGAGCTGGAATGCAGCATTGGTGATCCCAACACACTTCCCGGGCTGCTGGGGACCTGTAAAAAACCCCCAAACCACTGTGAGGAAAGCTCAGCGTTCCCAAAGACATCAGCAACTGCCAGACCAGGGGTAGGGTGTGATCACCACCTTCAGAAACCCCTGCCCAACCTCAGAGAGAGACAGCACATGGCTGTAACATTTCCCAGTGAGAGGAAAAAAAACCCCATTAAAACCCCCAAATCAGAATTCTGCTCTGCAGCAGAACATTACCTGAGCTTTTGTTACATTCAGAGCACTGTGAAGAGACGCCAGGCTGGAGCTGCTGGGCAGGAAGAGGGAATCTGAAGCAGTGCTGCTGACCAGGTCATCCAGCACCTGGAGCTGGCGCTGGAGGCTGTGCAGGCTCCCGGCCGTCTGGCGCTTCCCCCGGAGCAGCACCTCGGCCTGCTTGGCCAGGCAGCGCTGCAGCTGCGCCTGCAACACAGCGGGGCTGGTCACACCGGGCACGGGCACGGCAACGCTGGTAAACACCAGCCCTAAAGGCTGGAAGGCTGCATCTCACACCACAAGCAGGGCACGGTGGGTTTGGGAGTTATTTTTAAATAAGCTCCGTTTTGATGGCCATGTTCTAACTGAACCTGGACCCTAAAATGATTGTGGGTGGTGCTGAACTCCTCTGTCCTGGTGCTGATACAGCACAGGATGATATAAATGAGGGAAGCTTGTTGGAATACTCCAACATCCAATTGACTGCCAATTAAAATTACTCATCTTGCTACAGCCAGGCTTTTACTGTTCCCACCCAAAGCTCCTCTCTCTGGTCATTACACAGTGGATTTGCCTGAGCTGGAGGAGGATTCCCACTGCCCCAGGTTGTTTAGATCATGTTTTGAAGGGGCCCAAGAGATGTGAGTGGCACAGATGTGGCACCTTCAGCCGGTCCTCGTGCTGCTGCAGCTTCTCCCGGAGTGCCTCTCCCCGCCACTGCTCATCCTGTGGGAAAAGAAAAGCACATTCAGCCAGAGGGGCCAGCACAGCACCAGCAGCAGCTGCTTGTCCAAAGCATTTTACCATTAAGAAGAGTCTGGAAATATTGAACTTTTCTTCCAAGGAGAGCAGTTGTCTATCAGCAGCAGCAAAGGGAGCAGTCTCTGAGTTATCACACTCACACTGCAGACTTCCCCTTCCTTCAGGAAGAGCTTCCAAATCTTCCAGGGGGTCTGGAGAAGATGAGCTTGGAGATTTAAACCCTGTCCTTATCTCATTTTCAACCTCCAGGTTAAGCAAGGTTGCTGCACTCTCCATTTCCCTTTGTCTCTCCTCCAGGTCTTGGGTTTTAACCTGCAGCACAGAACACTTGGCTTACGAACATCAGTCCTGAGGGCTGTTCCTGCATAACTGAACAAGGCTGTTCTGGACATGGGAACAACTGGACCACTGCAGTCAGAAATCCCAAGACCTGCTGCAGCCCTGGTCCCAATGTTAACTCTGCCAGGGAAGCCCCTCAGATGGGAACAAGTAACTCCAGTTAACAGGACACCACTTGTTAACCTAAACCTGCCACACTCTGACCTTGCAGGGCCTTCCCAAATGCTTTCCAATTGCCAACAACATTCTTCTCTCTTTTTAAAGGGCTTCAAAACAATTTATAAAGAACTTACTGAAGGACTAGAAGGAGTCAAACAAGGTGAATCACTTTTTAATTTTAAGTGAGTATCTAAAGAAGAAAAAGCTGGCCCAGGCTGGTACTGGCAAGTTGTTAAATGCCTACTGAGTAGCTCTAAACATTGCTAACATTTAGTGATTTGCATAAATTACAACTCTGGGTGTATTTTCAGTTGTGAGACCACAGGAGGAAGAGACTCAAAACCAACACAAAATGAGCTTGTCTGAAGCCACGAACCCTCAGCCCCCCTGGATTTGGTACCCAGCTGTACCTGGCTCTGGGGGTCGCTGCATTCCCGCTGGCCCAGGTGCCCCACGCGGCGCTTGGCTCGCGGGCAGTTACTGTGGGTGCCGTGCTCAGCCACGGCTCTGGCACTCTGCAAGCTGCCACTTCCACACCTCTGTTCCTAGGAAAGTGCAGGAAGATGTCTTTTACTGGGAGCATCCACTACAGAACATGGACTAAGAGAAACCACAACTTCTTCAAGGCAGAAACAGGATCGACTTGAGTGTTGTGCAGCACCGAGAATTATACAGGTTGTTGCCTCAAGTCTGGTCAGGAAATTGATGCATTACTTTGTTCCTCCAATGACAAAAAGGGGTGTGCCATCATTTTGCTGTTTAAAATAACCCAAACCCCCAGACTTTCTGCCCTCAGCCAGGACTTACTTGCAGTTTGCTTTCAAGCTCCATCCTTTGCATTTTCTGTGTTTCTCTCAGACGCAAGATTTGTTTTTCTGCTTCTCTCCTCTCTGACACTATCTGACCTTGAAGTTGCTTTAGCTCAGACTTGGAGACTTCCAGTTCTTTCTGAAGACACTGTATTTCTCTGTCTTTTTGTTGCAACTGTAATTCTTTTTCTGAGAGCTGATGTTCTGTAATGAACATTTAAAAAAAAAATCCTGATTAGCAAAAACTTAACTATCTTGGCCCACTTCATACACAGCAGGTATTTTTCAAACCCAAGAACCCAAGCAAGATGAACAGAAATATTTGCTGTGCCATTAACCTCAGCCCCCAGAGATGGTGACAATTCATTTGTGCAATGCCTCTTACTGCTTTTTCTGATGGTTTCTTCAAGAGCTGCACACCGGGACTCCTCCTTTTCCAGCTTCCCAAGGTTTTCTTCTGCCAGCCTGACTTTAGCTATTGCCTGCTCCAGTTTCTTGTGTTGATCTGCTAGTTCCTTCTCCAATAGGATTTTCTGATCCTTCACTTTAGCTGTACATTCTTCCAGTTTGTTCCCTTCACGCTCTGAGTTTTGCTTGAGGCGATGAAGAACCTGCCAGAAACCCCCCCACTCTGAGCTTGAACCAGCACCAACTCAGGGACAACAAAAACCATCACTAAGAGACATTAGAGAAATAACAGCATAAATTGGAAAGAACTGCAGTCTAACAGTCCCTACTGACAAATAATGTTTGTCAATTTTTCTTGCCTCTCTCATTTTCAGAAGAGCTCCCTCAGTTTTTCTTTTGGGTAACACTTTGCTGAAACTCCTCACCCAACCCAAGCTGGTTTGGCCAAACCAGCCTGTGTCTCTGTGACTACTTGTAAATTCACACCCCAAACTTTTTGGCCTGAATTATTTTTAAAGTCAGGAGGAAGTGAGGCAAGTCAGGGGGCTCGTTACCACTTCCTGTTGGGTGAGTTCTGTTTCCTTCTCTTCAATCTTTTTCTGGAGCTGCTGAAGTTGGTTCTCCCTCTTCTTGTGCCTCTCCTGGCACTCCTTACGTTTCCTTAAATACCCTCGGATCTCTTCCTTCAGGGCTGCCTGCTCTCTGAGTAGCTCCTCCTGCTGCCTTGAGTTGTTCTCCAAATCCTGCAATGTAAAACAAAAGCACGTGGCAGGAGGAGCTGGGAAGAGGAACCGGCCCAAAAGGTTTGGGCTTGAGAGAACAGAACTGATCACTGTCCCACTCAGGCTTCCTTCCACTCAAACCAGCCACAGAGTGAATTAACACAGAAGGAGCCACCAGATAAAAAGCCAGAAGGTGCAGGTTGGTTGTTGCTTTTAAATTATTTTCTTCCTAAAAAACAATAAACCCACTCCACGCTCAGCAATAGAAGGCAATAAAGCAGTCCCTGTTCTCAGCTCTGCAGGGCTCTGATGTTGAGCTGTGCCCACATGAACAGGTCAGGAGCAACAACAGACTCCCAGAGTGACAATAAGGACGTGTCCACTAAAACCAACCTGTTCCACGAGGTGAAGCTGCTGCCTCGAGTCATTCAGTTCTCCTTTCAGTGTTTCCAGTTCTTCCTTTTTCCCTAGAAAAGTATTTGGTGACAAGAGATTTTCAATCTACATTTTGAAATACCAATACACAGAAATTCTCTCTTTTAATGAGCAAAGAGTGAGTAACACAAACAACAGTTTCTAAAATTTCCATCTTTTCAACATGTTAAATACTTTCTGCCTAGGGACATCTGAGCATGCTGAATATTAATATCACACAGTTCAGTTAAAGTGTGTCTTTTAACAGAATTTCTATTAAAATGTATCTCTGCTTAAACACAAAAGTTGATCTTTACCTTGAAGATCCTCCTGGACTGCAACAATCTCTGCATTCAGAGACTTCTTCTGCTTGTTCAGTAGCTCCACCTCCTGCTGCAGGTTCTTAACATTCAATTCCATTTTTTCCATGTTGGACAGTGCAGTTCTGCTGCTGTCTTCAGCAGCAGTTAAGTCTCTGTAAAATGTGAATCATGTTCTTGGTTAGTTGGAAATCCTTGGTGAGGACTTAAAAAATGTCAGCAAAGCTCTCTGAGCCCAAGGGGAGGGCACCAGCAGTCAGAGCAAGGCAAATGTCGTGTTCCAAGATGCAACACTTTATTTTTTGTAACATTTCTCACAGCATTGCCAGGATATAACAAATGCTGCTGATTTATCAGCTCCATTCCTGAATATTTTTTAAGTCTGCTATAGAGAGGCTTAGAGCAAAAACTCCACAGAACATAAAAACTGCCTATTCTGTATCAATGGGCACCTCCAAGTTAGAGCTGTACTTTTAATTACAACAAACAGGCATTCAAACACTTCCCCATCCCTCCTGATCTTTGCAAGGAAAAAGACATTCCCCCACCTTTTGGTTTGTGACAACTTCTTCTCCAAACTCCTGGAGTCTTCTTCCAGCTTCTCCTTCTCTTTGGTCAGAGCCTCGATGTTGTTTTGCAGAGCTCTCATTTGAGAGCCCAGCTGCTTGTTTTCCTCACGGTCCTTCCTGAGGAGCTGCTCCTGCCAATCCACTTCCCCTTGCTGACACTGAAATAACCTCTGAATATTCTCCAGTTTTAACTTCTCCTAGGAAAAACAGGCATGGTGAGCACCACATTTACATGGTCCAGAAGCAGAACAAGTGTCCTTAGCTGCAGCCAGAGTAATGTGAGTGCATTTAGTGGAGGAAGGTGACAATAGAAGGGTACCAAGTACCTTGGGGACCTTTTTAATGCTAGAGAAGATCATCCAGCTGACTTAAACTCTCTTCCAGACTCACTCTTTGCAAGTGAGGACACGGAATCCAGATAAAAAGACTCCGTAAGCTTCAAAAAAAACCCCAGCATCCATCACTCTACAGCCACAGAAGAGCTTCTGTGCTCCCTCTCTCTCACATGCACCAAAAAATCCCATTATTTTAAAGGGCCTAAGCAGACTTAAGACTTTTCTGTGATAAAATGAAATCAGATTAGAAACCAATTGATTTAAAAGCATCAGGACTCTGTTACCCAAAGCTTAAGAGAACCACAGTTCTCCCAGTTTCTGCATCAGCCACAGAAGCATTTCTTACCTCTAGAATGGCCGCCTGGGTCTTTTCCAGCTCATTGACCTTCTGGTCATGTTGTAGTTTCAAACCTTCAAGTTCATTCTTCTCAAGCTCCAGCATTTCCAGCACATGTTTCAGTTCTAGTGAGGTGAAATAAACAGCAGTTATTGGATTAGGATGAGGATGAACTAAAGAGCTCTATGTATTCCTGCCCAATCTGCACAAAACCCAGTACATCCCAGGACATACCCATCTTATGCTTGGTGATTTGCCCAAGTATTCCTTGAAGATTTTCCTCCTCCTTTCTAGTATCCTTCTTTAGGACCAAAAGCTGTGCTCTTTTCTCATTAATCTGGACATCCAGTTCTTTCCTCTCATCACTAAGCTCTCCCAGAAGTACTTTTATTTCCTGTGAGAGAATGTGTTATAAGGAATACCATTATTTGCAATTTTAAATGAAGTTCTCCTTTAAACTGAAGTTCCAAATATCTATAACATTATTTAACAGTCTATCATCCCTATTCTGGTTTAACAAACAAAAAATACAGAATATTTAGGTTAAAGTCTTGCTTGCTGATGATTTAGGGTAGTAATTCTGCAAAGATTTTGATCTCCAAGTCTTACCACAACACTGTCATTCAAGTGACTAATAGGCCTTAAAACAAAGTGAGACAAGAAGCCCTCACAAAAGAAAATAAACCACAAAGTATAATTAGACCTGATACTTTGTTTTGATTTCAGCAGGGAACTACAGAATCCTTTCTGTGCAAATGGCGATGGGGACAGACTGTGGCAGCTCTGTTGTGTTTTACACACACTGATCACACTGATTTCCTTCAGCAGCTGCTCCTCAGCAACAGGAAGTCATTCAGAGACTTATACTTAATGTAATTTAGCACTCAAGGGACCAATTCTGTAAGAAATTACTGGAACTGGGGAGTTTTTCTTTGTGCATCTGGACCAAGCTTTAGTCACACAGAACATAAACTTGCATGTTCTATTTCTCAGTGGGTTTGGGGAGGGTGCAAAAAAAAGCATTCCTCCTGGGATGTTTGTAGTACTTCAAGGCTTTTGCTATAATGAGTTGAAAACTCATTTGGGAAACTTACCCTTATTTGGCAAAGTTTTTCATGTGCCTCAGTCTCTCCGTCTCGAAGAGCTTCTTTGAGGTCACCTTTCCTCTGGGAAATGCAGTCCTGAAGGCCATGGAGCTCTTCTGTTCTTTGAGCCACCTGTTGCTCCAGGAACAAGAGCTCTTGCTGCTGAGCAGAAATCTGCAGTGGAGAAGTTTAACAGAAGACTCAGTGGAAGCTTTTGTTTTTGTAGCTAAACACACACATGAACTAGTGTGTCAGAGACTGGGATCATAATTATGAGATAAAGGTTAATTCCAACAAAATGGACAGCCCAAGGTTAGTAGGCCAAGCCCCACCTGATCTTTCAGTGTTTCCAGTTCAGTTTTCTTGCCCTGAACAAGGTTTTCTGCTTCTCTGATGATTTGGAGATGCTGGCCTTCATTACCTTCTGCAAGTCGAATATCTCCTTGGAGCTTCTGAAGACTGAGAGTGAAGTTGAAACCAGGAGTCAGAAGAAGTGAGAATATCCTAGGCAGTGACTTATTGGAGGAGGACATGTTTAATTTAATGCAGTTTATGATAACTGAAAAGTACTCACCTTTCAGTGAGCATTTCTATCTTCTGGTTTAATGCCTGGAACTCAGACTCTCTTGCAGCCACCATTTTGTTGATTTCCTTTAAAATACCTTCTTGTTCCCTCTTGTGCTGTTCCAAATCCCTTGTATCGCTCTGTAACAACCTAGAAGAGCATTTATATCTTTTCATATGAACATTTTAACAGCTCTCCCTCTCCAAAAGCAGTGTCTTGATACTGGAAAGAACCCAGTCCTTTTCCTCACCCCGTGTGACACAAACCCACGAGAGCACTCAGGGTACCTGAGCTGCTGAGCTGCTTTCACAAGTTTAGTGGCTGTTTCCTGAGCCCTCTGCTCCAGCACCTCTGCCTCCATTTCAGTGGAGGACAAATGGTGTTTGGCACGACTGTACTTCTGCAGAGTCTCTTTAGCCTAGAACAAAAATCGAAGATTGAGACAACACATTCCATCTTATGCTGCATTTGCTGTTTAAAGGTGAGCTCCTGGCTTGAACATTCCACCTGAGCCTTCTCCCTCTTTCTACCATGAACAACTCTTTCTCCTCTCTTGTCCAGAGCAGAAAACCTTCCTCCTCTTCAACAGGGACTAAACCAATTTCTTCTAGCACAGTTTATCTCACAACTTATTCTCATATAGAACCATTTAAAGAGGCTTCAGGCTACCCATGTGAAAATAAACTGCCTAGACAAACAAAACACCACTCAAATCCTTCTGCCCTCAGAGTTTTGCCTTTACTCACCTTGCCCCGGGTGCTCTCAAGTTCTACTTGAGCCTCTGTGAGGAGCCTGTCAGCCTCTCTGAGCTCGGCCCGGCGTTTCAGGAGAGTCTTCTCTGCACATTCAATCTCCTCTGCAACATCTTCCTGCTGCTGAAGGGACTTTTCCAGCTGCAGCTCTGCAGGGAGGCTGTCAGTGTAGCCATCAATAAAGTCCCTAAGAGGTCAGGATGAAAAATATGGAATTAAAATACAAAGATGCCGAAGACCCGGAGCCTCTTCAAGTTCTAGAATTGTAAGTGAGTCAAAAAGCTGACTTCTGCTGGGAAAAGTTTAGGTATTTCCACAGGCTTCCCTTCAGTGCATTCCATGCACTGTTCCCACCTGCGTGTGCTCCATGTCTGAGCTGCTCGGCGCAGCTCTGCCACTTCACATTCCAGCTCTTCTCTTTCGTGCTCAAGTTCTTCAACATTTCTATGCAATCTTTCCACCTCTTTTCTGTATTTATGCTCAGCTGCCTCTGAGCATTTCTCTTTGTATTTCTGAGACTTTAAATAGCACACAGTGTCTTCCAGCCTTGAGACTTCACTCTCCTGCATACAGGGAACAGAACAGAATCAGGATCTATTTTCCAACTGAGGCCTCCTGACACCCAGGAGCAGCTACAGATGGCAAAGACTGTAACAGATGCAGCCCCTTCCTAGCAGGGACCTTTTTCTAAGCCATTTGTCAGTCAGTTCCCAAAGGTTCCACCTGCAGTTGCAGCTCTGGTTCTTACCAGATGACGATGTTCAGGCACATTGCAGTGGAGCACTCCAAGGGGAATGAGTGGCACTGTGAAATTTGGAGGCAGAGGGCCATAAACCACCTGGGAGCCCACAGGAGGTGGGCCATGGATAATGGATCCAGGAGCAACTGGAGCTCCAGTGGCTGCTGCAGGAGGAGGGGCATAAACCCCCATGCCCTGAGGTGCAGGGGCCCCATCTGGAAGGACTGTGTAAATAACTGTGCCCGGGGGTGGGACAAAGGGAGAGCCTTCAGGGACAGGTGATCCTGCACTTCCTTCACCATCTTCTTTTTCTCTTCTCTCTTTAAAAAAACCAAAACCAAACATGTTATTTTTCATAATTTTTTCAGTAGAGATAGTCTTCAAATGCACATTTTAAATTCTGTGTAATCTACAAATATGTAACAAACATTGCTTAAACCAAGTTATTCAACAGTAATAAACATTTATATTCATTCATGCCGATCAAAAGAACTCTGGGAGCTCTAAGCAAGCCCATCTTTAGTCTGCTCCTGAACAGTCTGAGACTGACACTGACTTACCTTTGCCACAATTTGCTTTGTACAACCTATTTTTGACTGGTGAATAAACCCAACATCCTTGGCAGGGCAAGTCTTCCCTCCCACAGGGCCTGTCCTGAGCACCCCCTCTTCTGGCTGGGGATGTGCCACAGCACCCCAAACACACTCCAGAGTCTTTGGTGCTGTGGGAAGCAGGAGTTGAAGCCTAGAGAAAAAATACAGTATGTGTTAATCAAGAAATGACAAATCATGTCAAATAAAGGATTTGTTGTAGACATTCTAAGGATTTCTCAGAACAGGCTATAGATACTCTGCTGTCTCTCAGTTCTAAGCATGACGCTGCTTTAAAAGCACTAAATATATTTTAGCAATATTGGTTTTAAATTCAGACAAATGTTCTTTTGAAAGAAATGTTTGTCTGCAACTTCCCCTTTTAACCCTTACCTAAATGGATCTACAGTACTGCCCACTGAATAGTTGTCTCCAGTGTTATGTACCCTGGATCCCTACCAGCACAGCGAAGGGCTTTCCCAGGGAACATTTGTGTGTGCTTGTTTCAGTGTTTCTCCTACATGCCAGTCAATATTTGTTCTTCAGTTTCTCCCAAACCCACTAGATTTATAATGCACTTTCCCCCATCAACAAACCATAACAGGATTTTTATTCCTGACCTGTGATGATGGCATGTAGTACCAGTATCCCCTTCTTTTCACTGGCTCTGCTGTACTGGTGGTGTGACCATTCTGCTGTGAGAGCACGTTTCTGAGGGCTGCAATTTCATCTTGTAAGGTCTCAATTTCATCTTTGTTTCCTGGAAATTAATCACAGTTTTAGAGTCATCTAAGGCAAATAGCTAAATAAATACTGTATTCAACTTTTCCCTCAATGTTATCCAGTTAAACTGGAACTATAGTTAAAAAAATTAATTGCTGAGGGAAACAAACTAAATGTTATCTATAGTGACAGGCATACACTAGGAGTTTGGTGGTTTAAGATTGTGGAAATACAAGTTCACATCCAGGTAACTGCTGCTCCTTTTCCTTACCCAGACCTCTGATAGTGTCCTAGAGCAGTTTAAATGGGATGCTCAGCACAGTGTTTTCTAAACAGCTGTAAAAAGTGCAAACTGGTGAAAATTGCCACATATCCTGTACAAACCTGTACAGAAGGATATTCTCAACACTTTATTCTCCAGATTCTCAGGTCAAACAGTGAGAAATGGGCAATAACAATCTTCTGTATCCCTACCTATCTGTAAGAAGCAGAGAGCAAAGAGAAATTACCTGTCCCAAAATTATCCAACCACCATTTCAAACGGTCAATCTCTCCTTTTTGCTGTTCCACAGCTTCACTTAATTTATTAATTTCAAACTTCTGGGTGTTTGATGCAACAGCTTTCTCACCAGCTTTCTCCATTTCCTGCAGAACCTATTTGAAATAGAAGTTTAAAATCACAAAAAGCTCCCACTCAATGCCACAGAGCTGTTCTTCCCATCCCCTCATATCACTGAGGCTCAGCCATGGCCAGAGAGGTGTATAAGTGAACAGGTGACGATTTTCCTTAAAACTCAGCTGCTCCAGGCAGTGAGGTTTTCAGTTTGTTCTTGGGCAGGTGTCAGGGGAGGGAAGACCTTTGTGATTTGGGAAAACTTGAGCGGAAGAGGGCACAGCAAGAACCTCTGAACATGACATTTTCAGAAACTCACTGGTATTTTATCATATAACACAGAGCAAACAACCTACTTGCTCTTCCTTCTCCTTCAGGAGTTGTTGTAACAATTCTATTTCTGCTTCTGCTCTGGCAAGAGCCTGGGAAGCACGAGCTGCCTCAGCACAGGACCCTTGGGCTTCTTCAATCTCCTGAAATTGAGATTTTCATTTGAGCTGTAGTTTGCAGGAACATTTCTCAGGCTTGAGATGTGCCATTGTGAAAAGCTGACCATTGAGAAGCATCAGCACCTGACTGTTCTGGCACTCTAGATATATGTAAAATACAGTTTCTCCTGTAACTTTACAGTATTGGTGCAGAGGAGATGTTATTATGTAGCCAAATGTGCTTCCCAGTTTGAAAAAGTGTTTCCAGTTTGTGCAAGCACAAACTTCCAGTCCTTTCTTTTGTTCTTCTGTCTTACAGAACAATGTATTATCTATTGTTTGCCTCTCAGTCAATAAGAGATTAAAGTGCCTCTCCCTCCTCTTCCCTCCCACAGCGGGAACACCTGTCCATACCCCAATTTACTCACTTCCTGTGAGTGAAACTCACTTACTGCTTCTCAAACTCTGCCCAAAGCAAGAGCTCCTGTGCAGCAGCACAACTCAGAAGAAAACTCTGAAGCTCATTTAAAGGATACCAGGACTGCTCCCACTGCAATAGCATTAACAAGCAATTAATTAATTCTCCATGCTGCTTTACCTCAGCTCTCTCCTGGTTAATCCTGAGCACAGTCCCCCGCAGAGCCTTGAGCTGGTTTGCAGCGATGGAGAGCTCCGTGGCTGCCAGCTTGTCTGAGGTGACAACTGCTCTCTGCAGCTCCTTCAGCTCCTTATCCAGACTCAGAACCTGCATTTGTGCCCTGGCATCTTCTATTTTTTTCTGAAAGCAGAAGAACAGACTTTTACAATGTACTTTCTTCCACACTGCTTTTCTCTTGGTATGACATCCTCCATCCATCCCCACCCACCATACTAATTTTGTATTAGTTAGAAAAAAAATCTAAAGCAAGGAAGGCAGTAGAATTTAAGGAGAAGAAAGATGTTATATTTAACATTTGTGTTCCTACATGTGTTGTTTTACCTTAGAAAGCAAAAATTCACAAGTTTTTGTTTCTTCTTTCCTGAGCAATCAAACAGTGCACAGACCTGCCCTCACCCATTCTTACCCTTTTCTCTAAATCCTCCAGCTGAGCAAGAATAGCCTCTTTTTCTTCGTCTGCCTCCTGGAGCTGCTGATCAGCAAGGCCCTGAATCTCTTCCATGCTCTTTATTTTTTCATGTAAACATTGAATTTCATTCTCTAATTGATGGACCTTGTTCTTATTATGCCTGTTTTCAGCTTTAACCTGTAAGTAAAATATGTTAGAATAAGTAGCCAGAAATTTTTTTCCAAATAAAAGCCACCCTGTTTTAATTATTTAATTAAAGAAATTTCTGGCAAATGCAGGTACCAGCATACTTTGCATCAAAACAGAAAGGAAAGATAACTACCTATCCACTGTTACTCTAAGATTTTAAGAATGCCCCAGTTATTTTATTAGAGATATGTATAATGATCTTTCAAGAAGGTTCAGAGCTGTATTTTTCTAGTGGTCATTGAAGTCTTCGTTGCCTCTGAGACAGATCATTGACTAAATTCCAATTCACCCCATAACCAGGTAAAAATCAGAAAGACTATTAATAAAAAATCAAATCAGACTACACTGTTGCACAGAGTGTAGCAAAGCCTCATCAAGTGAAACTTGATCCTTCATCTGGAAGTGACATTTTTTAGACTAAACTGAAATTGTCTTACTCTTGCTTTAGCTGTTTGATACATACCTGTCTGTATTTCTCCTGTATTTCTTCCAGTTTTTCCTGCTGGGATATAATTTCTTCCTGCAACTGTCTCTGTCCAGCCCATGCTTTCTCTTTTTCCTTCTGAGCATCAGCAAGGATGTCACTGAATTCTTTCTGCAGGTTTGCAAGGCTTTTCCCTAGAACATCAGCTGAATTTGGACACCTGAAAGAGAAACGATGCAGGTTCCAAAACAGAAAATAGGGACTTAAAGTTGTGATACCAGATACTGAAATCATGAAGCCTAAGACAATAGTGCAAGTTTAAGACATGCTGTGTAAATTAATTCAGGTTATGTTGGAAAAACCCACTGAGTTCATCAAATCCAACCATTCCCCCAGGACTGCCAAGGCCACCACTAACCCATGTCCCCAAGTGCCACATCTAAATGTTTTTGAAATCCCTCCAGTGCTGATGATTCCACCACTGCCCTGGGCAGCCTGTTCCAATGCTTGGCAACACTTTCAGTGAGGAAAATTTCCCAGATATCCAACCTGAACCTCCCATGGCACAACTTGAGGCCATTTCCTCTTGTCCTGCCCCTTTCACATGCTCAAATCTCACACTGTTTGTACTTTTATTTTACTCACTTCATCTCTCCAGCTCCTGTCTGAAGGTTTTGCCTGAGTTCATTTATACAAGCTGTGACATGCTCAGGATGAATTAAGTTACCAACTGCGTGGTTTAGCTGATTCTGGAGATCTTTAAGCTGCTCTTTTAGGAAATTATTGTCTCCCTAAAGAAAGACAAAAAAGGAAAAATCCACACAAATGTAAGTAAACAAATCCATAAGTGATAAAAGCTAGAATTTTTAATACAACAAATACTTCACCTGCAATTGCTTGAACTGTAAAAGCAGCTTGTAATTTTGTTGTTCCTTCTCTTCTGCCAGTTGTGCTTTGGTCTGAGCATTCTCCAACAGTTGTCTTTCCTTTTCAAGTTCATCCTGCAGGGCTGACAGCTCCCTCTACAAAAACAGAAAACCTCCAGATTAATACCCCACTCCCAACCCCAACCTGTCACCCAAATACACAACAGATGTATTTCTTAAAACAGTAACATTATGATAGCACCTAAAAAAGATTCAACAAAACAACCCCAAGCAAACCATCTGGACTTTGCTTCAAAGCAAGGTTCTAAATCCCAGCAGACTGATCCTGCCTTCTGTGTGGGGGCACACCTAACCAGCAGTTGTTTGTGATGTGATATAATGCTGGAGATGAGGTGTCCTGGGGTAGGTAACACCTCTGGCAGTACTAAAGCTCTGGTCTTACCTGGCTAAGCTGTTTCAGTCTTTCAAGTTCTTCTTTTTGCTGCTTGGCTTCAGCATCCCTCTCTTTTAATTGGGCTTCCAGCTCAGCCTCATAGGCGCTGACCTTCCCCTGGGCATCTTGAAGGGACTCATTTATTTCTCTCTGCTCTTGGAGTGCACTCTCCAGCACTGCAATTTCCTGGAATTTCATATCCATTTTAGAAGGAGGTACATGGGAGAGCCAGAATTTAGGAGTACATTGCTTCCCTTCCCTTTAACTCAGGAACTCCATTAAAACTTGAAGGTGGGTGTCACTTCCACCTGCAGGTCAATGATTCCACTCTGACTGTCCAAAATCTACACTCAGGTCAGAAAGGTGGAGCTGGAAGCAATACACGATTGTCCCAGGAATTCAGGTTTACAAAACACTCACCAGGATGCCCAGACAGCTCCCTGTCACTGGCTGACAGGACAGATCCCAGCTGCTAACAAACACCCTTGGCCAATGTCAGAGGTGTCAGTGATGCCATTCCCCACGGTGTCACCTGCAAATCCATGGGCAGTGATGTCTGCAAGGTAAAACCTGCATTTCTGAGGCATCTCCCATACAGCACAGATTTACTGGATGTCTCTTGCAACTGGTTTTAAAGGCCAGATTCTATTCTTGAGGTGTGTGAGCACATCTAATCATGCTACCATATCAGAAATTATTTTGTCCAAGGAATTGTGCTTCCCTAGTCCCAATCTGATCACCAGCTTATTTTTTTTCAAGTTTATTCTTAGATACCTGAACTTGGGAAAAGAAGTATTAAGCCTTACTTTTCTCATATTTTCTGCATCCATGGCAACCACTTCCAGGTTGTTTTTTTCCTCCTCCAGATCTGCCAATCTTCCCAGCAAAGATTCTTTTTCCTTCTGCAACTTCTTACACTCCTCATTGGCCTGTTTTGCCTGATGCTTCACACTTTGCAGGTATTCCTGTAACCCAATGATAATACTTTCCAAATCCCTTTTCAGTGCTTCATTTGTTGCTATTTGTCCTGCAGAAATGCAAAGTGAATTTGAGGTAGTTAAGAAGCCACATTTATTTACCAAACAAACCAAACTGTTTTTCTTCATCAGTTAAAATGTTTGCCATTGGAGTAAGTAAAAACAAGTACCTAGAACTCAACCAGAAAATACATGTTTTTAAAGTTAGGATTCCCAATATTACTGTGTTAACCTGGCCACTGGAAGACTTAAAAAGAAACTGCAACTCTTTGTGTATTCCTGCCCCCCTTTCCCAACCAGGTACCAGTGAGGGGAACACACACAGTTTCCTTTTACATCAGTTAAGAACAGTTTTTAAACACCTTTGTACCTGTTCTGTATTTCATTTGAGCAAAGATAAAACAATCCTCAATTCAATTGTCACGTTGTCCTAAGTACAAGAAATACTTTAAGACAAAAATTAAAGTTTACCATCAGTGAGCTGCTGCTCCAAATCCTTGATTTCCTCAGTTTCCTTTGCAATCCTGGAGAGCATCTCATCCAGGCGAGTCTCCAGCTGCTGGCAATGTTTGTTCATTATATCAAGGTGCTGTTCTTTACTTGCTTTTTGAGCTTTCATGTGAGCCTGTCAAGTAACAGTTAAAAAGGCAAAGCAGGACATCAATACAGATTTTAAAAAATCAAATCAGGAGTTTGCCTCAGTTCTGCAGTGTCTCACTATCAGCAAGAAAAGCCACAAGCTCAGCACATATTGTGGTGCTTTGGGGTTTGTTACTTGTTGTTATTTTTCCTCACTCCTGCCCCACAGAGGACCCCAGATAAGCAGCAATCTGTGACTAACAGCATTGTTTGCAGGCTCCCCCCTGCCCAGGCTGAATAAAGCCTGCCTTTATAAATTATTACTCATGGCTACTATCTTTCTTCCTGCCTTTACATTTTGTTCTACCACTTCCTCTCTCAGTCAAGAACAAACATGATTTCTTCCAGAACCTTTAATCCTGTCATCCTGCATTGCCTTCACAGCAGATGATGCTTTAGAACATGTCAGGTCAGCACTTGAAGAAAAATACTCTGAACAAACAGCAAGCTGGACCAACTTTACAGTTACGAAGTAAATATTCTTAAATCTTATTTTATTAAAATATTTCTGGGAGATACACCACAAAGCTCTCATTTTGGCAAGGACTTAATGCATTTAGTATGAATTAGCTGATTGTTTCAGCTGTTTGCAAATCTTGATTATCAACAGAATAAAGTGTTGTTTCTCACTGGTATGAAATTTCTCAGAAACAACCCAAATGCCAGAAACTTGAATTATACTGCCATGATTAACTGCAAGTTTTTCTTACCACTCAAAAAAAATAAATCGAGCTAGCAGTAGAAAATTTAAACATGAGTTCTCAGAAAAAAGAACACTTCTAAAGTTGATTCTATAACAAGAGTAAATGGGTAAAACCAAAGCTTCTTGTATTTTTAATGGATTAAACCGGAAGTTAATTTAAACATCCATATCAGCACAGTTCAACTTGTCACCTTGCTAAACACAAACTGCCCTGCAGCTTTCAAAACCGAAATAACAACAAGCACAACCTGAGCCGCTCCCACTGAGCCATTTTGCTGCAGCTGCTGAATAGCACCAAAAATGCAGTTTTAAAAAGAAACAAAAAAGCTTCAAGTCCCCGACCACTTACGGCTTTGCCTTTGTCTTTTCTTCCTGAGACAGCACTTGCAGAACGCCCCACCCCTGAGCGCGAATTCATTTGAATAAAGCACCGGGAGCTTCAGCACGGGCAGGAATTGAGCGGAGTCTCCATGCGGTCCGGGGCGGGGGCCGGAGCTGGCGCCCTGGCTCCGCTGCCCGTTCCCACTGCCGGTCCCAGCTCGGCTCCCGGCCCCGTTCCCGTTCCCAGCTCGGCTCCCGGCCCCGTTCCCGGCCCCGTTCCCGTTCCCAGCCCCGTTCCCGGCCGTTGGCCGCACGGCGCTTCCTGTGTTGTGATTCGAAGCGAGGGGCGGCCGCGGGAAGGGCCGGGCTCGCTCCTGCCCCGGGCCCGGCCATTCCCCTGGGAGCCTTCCCGGAACGCGCCCGGCCATTCCCCTGGGAGCCTTCCCGGAACGCGCCCGGCGCTTCTGCCACCCAACAGCCGAGGAAATTAAGTTTAAAAACACAAAAGGAGTTTTTTAAAGAAGTGTTCGCACGCCTCTGCTGAAAACGGAGCCAAGCAGAAAAATTCTTTCATTGCTTACTTAAAAGCATCCAGCTGGCCTGAAAAACTTTCATCTAGAGATATGAGCTTTTAAAAACCACTATTAAAAATAATTCCGTTTCATTTTAGTTTAATTTCTATAAGCGTTTGCTGTACCTGAACACAGTTAAAAACGCAGAAAAAGTCCTGCATCCCTGGAGATCAACAAGTTAGGTGGAAGCTCGAGCTCTCCTTGGCACCCCAGCCCTGGGAGATGTGACCTCTGAGGCCTTGCTGATTCTCTCAGGACTGACAGGACTGCATGTGACAGCAGAGAAAGGCCATCAGTCCTCACCAAACAGGCTCTATAAGCACTGCCAGACACAGATCCTTAAAAACCTTTAAGGCCAGACTCCACAAAAAGCTGCATGAAGGATTTCTTGCACAGGAATTGTCTGCAAGGCTCTGCCCAGCATGTTTGTGCAAAGCATAAAGATTTAGTTCTTAACATGCTCTACAGCACCTGCTGGGAAAATGAATTGTTCAAATGTTTTACCAAAGCTGGTTGGTTTGGTGGGATGTTTAACGGTAAAGATTTTTTAACTTTCAAATTTTAAGTTAATGACTTTGATAAACAGCAAAAGAATATATAACTCATGAAACAAGCACAAGTGAATGGTCACCTGTTAAAGCTGCCTTTAGTCCATTGCACAGTACATAAAAAACTTAAGATTCTGGTTTTACTTACATGTCTTGGATCCTCAGGATTTACAGAACCAAGAGAACTCTGCAAATCTTCAAGCTCTTTCTGATTTTTCCCTATTTCTCTTTTCTGTTTCTCTATTTGTTTCTCCAGTTCTAGGGTTTCCTTACGTAGCTCCTGCAGGATTCGTAACTTTTCACTCAATTGCTGTTCAATTGCATCCTTGCTGGCCTGGGACATCTGGAGACAGCATTAGGAGGTTGAGTGAGTTGGAAAAACACAGCTGATCAAGAATATATTTAACATTTATATAAAGAAGATCCTGGTCACGGATTTTCAGGCAAGTTAAAAACTAAAAATAGCAATAATTGATGACAGTTAAAGAAGTGGAAGATGCTGTTTTAGTTTAATGCTGATAAATTAATTCTTGCTGCCAATTCTGTAGCCACATTGCTTATCAGCTGCACAACTAAACCTACACAGCAGATTCTTCCAAAGGGTTCTGGGGAAAGGCAGCAATAAATCAACACCAACACATGGAACAGATGCCATTAACTGCACTACAGGTCTAACAGCTGCTTTATGAACAAGCTATCTAAAACCTGTACAATTTTTCTGATGTTTGACAAATGGATTTATGCCTGTACAGCGGCTCCTTTATAAGAATGGGGAGAAGAAGTTGTATTTTCTTACATCAACACTGCTTCAAACACCTTCCCTTGCTATTCGTGGAACAACTTACTTTTTTCTGGGCCAGAGCATCCTCCAGTTGTTGCAGTTCCCCTGTTACTTTCAACACTTGTTGCTCTGCATCTCCAATTTCACTTTGCAGTTCTTCTAATCTTCTTTGTGCTGCAGACAAAAAAAGTCCAACACAAAACCCCCAATCCCACAGAATACATTATATTATTGTGTATAACACTGATACCCAGCTTCTGTGAACATATTAATCAGCATAGCATTAACACACTGATAATCACAGCTAATACATTCTGGTTACTTGAAAAGTATGTCCAAAGGTTTTTTAAGTATTACACAATTAAATTCATGCATCAAATATGAAACCTCCCTAGAGCTGTGTTTTCAATAACATGTAATGCTTTCATCCTGAGTGATCTTAAAGTAATAGCAGTAAGAAACTGTAGCAGTTTTGACACCAAAAAAGTGCCAGTGTTTAACAATCACAGCACTTCCAGCCTTTGAAACACTGTTTCTATTCTTAGGTCAAGCATGTAACCAGTGGAATAAACCACACCGACATACCTATTTTTATTTGATAAAAAATAGGGTTTCACCTGAATTAATCTTTTCTTCCTTATCTTCCAGTATTTTATCTAGACTTTGGAGATGCAATTCCAGCTGGGGTTTCCTACAGGACTCATCTTCCTCCCGTTGCATTTTCCCAACCTGCAGCTGCTGAGCTTTGTCAGGGATGTAGCCCTCCCTTATAAACATATTTCTTTTGTACCTGGCCTTACCAATGTAGGGACTTTCACCAGGTATGTTATCAAGTTCAACCTCCTGAAATGTAAGAAGCAGAGTATCTACCTCAGAACTATGGCTGCAGTCAACTCCTAACACACATTTAACTTTCCTATCAAGCATAAAAAGGAAAACCAATTTGAAATTAGAAGAATTAGAAGAAAATAGATAATGCTTGGCTATTTTGGCCTTAAAGATCATTGTTTTATAATGGAACTAAAACCAAACAAATCCAATTTGGGTGTGACCAGTTTGTTGCAAATATCTGGAGGAACTTTTTCTCAGTATATTGAACTTACTTAGATTATATTTAGTCCATTACATTGTTGCACTTAAGTTTTACTCAGACATAACTTAATTGTAGTTAATGTACTGATCTTTACTTTTCTCACGTATTTCATTCTGGCATCTCCACATTTTTGTTTGCAAGTATGACAGAGGTTGGGCTTTTAATAAAGCAGCATCATTAGTTCATAGAAAAACTATTACCTTCTAAGTTGAAAAATCAAGGGAAACAGCAATGGGAAGATCCATTATTTTAAAATTATTACCTCTGAGGGAAAATAATTTAAGGGCTCAAATTTGGCATCGATCTTGTAAAAGGCCAGCTCCTGCTCCAGCTCATACTGCTTCTGGCAAGCCCGGGTGAGCTCCACAGTCTTCTGCTTCAGCTAAGAAACCAAAAACCCAAGTGAGTCTCATTCACTGGAGTGTCAGCATTGTCACACACACTGCAGCTCTACAGAGAGCAGGGCACAGCCCTTAATGTGAGAACAAAGCTCACAGCACAATTTTGGATCAAGAATATCACAAAGTAATTGTGATATTCTTACAATTTTATTACAAGGTACAATGGTGACTAAAAGGAGACAAAAGCCCCAAAATTAATAGAATACAAATGATCACATGAAAGGCCTTTAAAGCTCAGGTACATCAAAGTGGCAAGTTTATTTTTAAACCTAATTTTGGATAAAACAATAATTTGGGTACAATCCTTTAGCAAAATCTAGGCCAAAATAACAAATATATTTGCTGCAACTAGTGAGCATGAGGACTATTGACCCTCTGTAAAAGAAACAAAATCTCTCCATTGTCAAGAGTACAAAGTCTATGTGTTTTATTTTAGCTTAAACATGTGCTAGATTGGTTTTGAGGTTATTTTTAAGTAAAGGTCCATCATGTGATTTCCTTTTAAATCAACTTTTCACACTGAATACCTGAAGGAGAACATGCAGCACAATTCCAAGAGAGAGTGGAAAGCAGGACTAATGGAGGAAAAGAAATAGAACAGGAAAGGCTTAAAGAAAAATTTAAAAACCTGATAAATGTCATGCAAAAACTAACTCTGTTTCAGAGAAAAGGGGAAAAAAATAACAAGAAAATTGCATCCCAAACTACTGTGAATATAAAGTCTCGCTGGGACACTTCATAATAATGTTGCTACTTCAGGGAACATGCAAATACATCCTAGAAATAAAACCAACCATGCAACCCAGGGGCACAGTGGGGCTACCTTGAGTGAGGAACAAAGGCTCTGCAGGAAGGGGACTGTGACAAACCCAGACACCAGCTAAAGGGAGACACAAGTGAGCCAAGTTTGTCATCCAAAGGAGAAGAGTGGGTTCAAGCTGCAAAGTATTTGCTGCTAAATCTCATTATACTGAAAATTTCATTTTAGAAGCAGATTGCTGGTTAGTGTGTCTGCATTCAGAGAAACAGCTATAGAAGTACCAGGTATAGAGAGTCTGAAGGCTAAAATTTTAGAGGACAAGTCTAACAAGAAAAAATCCAGATATTAAGCTCCCATCAGGTCATTCACAACCCAGCACTCTCAAGTCAATAGGACCTTCCTTGCATTTTATGGCTGCCAATGAAAGAGACTCAAACATAAGACTTTAGGATGATGTGAATAAAATACAATTAAACTGGTGTGCATTACCCAAAATAATAATCAAGGGCTATTACTGACATACAACTTGTGTGCACATCTTGTTTCTGTAAACGTAGCAATTTTCTCCCTTACTGCAGCACCACTTTAGAGTCTGACCAGTGCAGCATATTCAGTACATCAGCAATTTAGCATCTTAACCTTCCATCAATGGACAAAATTTTAAACATAATTTAATAAATAATTACTAGAAACAAAGAAGTTACTATAAATCATAAGAGTGATACTGAGTTCAATATACTTACTTTTTCCACAGAAAAAATACTGAAGGTCAATAATCACTCTATAAAGAGTTGGAAGTCTCTCAGGTTTAAAATTAAATCTTCAGTCATTTGAACTCTCACATTACAACTCTGTGTCCAAAGATTTCCTTAGTGCCAGGGATTATCTTACCAGTTCATTTTTGGTGCCCAGGTCCCTCTGCAGCTCTTCAAAGCTTTGTCTCTGTTGTGAAGCCTTTTCCTTTAGTGACTTGTTGAGCTCATCTTGATGGTGAAGTTGCTCAAGCACTTTGGACTGGTTAAGTTTCAGGTTCTCCATCTCCTTTGCTGTGTTTTCCAACTGTCTTTCTAATTTTTCTATCTCTTCTGAAAAAATCAGAGAAACATTCAAATAGAAAAATCTTTTCCTTCTAAACTTAAATTTTGCATCATTCACTTTAGATTTAACTTATTATTACCTAAATTAAACCTCTCCAGAGCTTCTTGCCTGTCATGATTTGTCACTGGCTGTCCATCCAAGTTTTCCAGTGCTCTCAGGTGGAATATGGTGTACAAGCAGTAGTGAGGCAGACTTGCAACTGGATTTTCAGCAAGGAACAGAGAGGTCAGATCTTGCAGAGGCTTTAGTTTAGCTATATCATGGAGCTAAGCCAAAGAGAAAGAAAACAATGATTAGACATCCTTCTGAGAAGAATCAAATCCCCAGGAGTGAACTTCTGATTATGTAGAATGTTCTATGTTAGGTCTGTACCAAAGGATTTATTTTAACCTTAATGCTAAAGAATAAGCTCTAAAAACCTACCAAAATACACAGTATTACAACTAAAGTCACTTCCTAAAAATCAAATTATTTCCTCTATTAAAAAATGCCACTGCAAAGGCGGTAAATGCAATCAAGCTTTATCTTGGAAATTCCAGGATACCAAGGCATGTTGATAGATATAACCTTCCAGAAACTAATGCTTTCCCAAACAACATAATATAGATTAATATCTTCAATACCTGCACAAAAGGAGTTTATCTGACCAACCACTGCGTTTCACAGCAAACTTTGTGGAAAGACACTCAGCAATTACTCAGAATAAGTCAATCAATGTAAATACACAGCTCACTTAATGAAAAGACTCTGAACAATTCCTGTTTCTAACTGTCATCACTTACTGAGGACACTTTATTCTGTTTCATGTTAAGGCTGCGCAGGGATTTCAGTTTCTTCCCTACCCACACAGGAATGTGCTCGATCTCATTCCCTGCCAGGTTCAGCTTCTGTAGGTTCTGCAAATGTTCTATGCCTTCAATTTTGCTGAAAATGAGAAGCAAAACATAATTTGTCATGAACCACAGCAAATTTAAAGTGAAACTGAGGCTTTACGGATAAGCTGCAACAAAATCTCTCACAATTAATTAACCGAGAGATCAGCAAAACCATTATCTACTGTCATGGACAATTCAAATGAAATCATACCAGTTTACTTATAAGTACTAAATTAAGACCAAGAATCACAGCATGATTTTCTCTCATTGTAGCAAAACCATTACTTTTGCATACCTTCATTTCAATATTAACATTATTTTAATGTATGGTAATTCCATTTTAATATGCAAAATCTGTTCTTTTTTTTTTCCTGAGAATGCAATGGGACAAAGATGAATCAAAATAAAGTTGTTTTGTGAGGGTTTTTTTCCCCCCCATAAAAAAGAAGGATTGACTGTAAACTGACACCATGAAGAGCTACATCTTCAGTGTTTTCATTAAAACTATCAAGGAAACCATGCTAGGTTTTAATTTACTTGGGCATTTTCTATGAGTAGAGGTGAGAATTAAGTATTAAGCAAACCATGAGTATTATAACTAAGTACAGCAGGATGTCCTCCTGTGACTGTACTATTTCTTGGGTATATATGAACTGCACATAACTAAAGTCTGAAAACAGAGCAGTAGCTAAAAGCTACTGTGCCCTTTTCAGTTTCTGCTGAGAGAGGAAGTTGTGTGAATGCAATGTGTAGAAACTCTGGGGTTTTACTCACTTCCCATTGTAAATGTCTCTACTGAAACGGCAGCTTCACTGCTGTAAAGGCAGTTTCATAATAGTAAAGATCATAATTCATTGACAGAAAAATTAAAAGGAATTAAGAGTTTTGCTACTGCATGAACCATTACCATTCAACACTTTTAAATCACTCAAACAAGACACCAGGCTCTCAAAAGTGCTCAAAAGCAATTTAGTGAGTTTATGGCCTGCTTGATCAAGCCCATTCAGCTTCCTCTCCAAAAAAAAAAACCAAACCCTTATTATATTACCTGCAATAATAAACTGTAAAAGTTTAATTAATTTTTTAATGAGTTTAATTGGGTTACTGCCCACTCTTCATTGTGGTATCTGGAAACTTGCACTGCTGGCTTGGTTTCCAAAGAAAACAAATTAAACCACAGCCATGGTACACTGACAGCACTTCCCAGAACTATTTATACTTCTAATACCTCAGAGCTTGTGCTTTTTAAAAAGACCTCAAAGCCTGCTAGTCTTGACATACAACTGGGAAATCCACATCAAGTGTTCACTCCTGTGAGAGAACTCACTTAAGCAGTAAAAGAAAATCAGCTTTATTGATCCCAGGCTGTCCAAACCCTTTGGTGTTTCCTCTTACCTGATTTTGTTGCCAGACAAGTTGAGTTCACGCAGCTTCAGCAGTTTATCCAACTTCTCAATCTTCTCTATTTGGTTGTTACTAAGGTTTAGTACCTCTAGCTTAGAGCACATTTCCAAATTTTCTATGTACTAAAGAACAGAAAATTAATCCCTTAGCATTGCAGGGTTTGGGTTTTTTTTAAGAGAAAGGCAGATTTCTATTAATTAGAAATGCCAAGCATTCAAACATTTTATTAATCACAGTTCCACTGTGGTATTCTAAAACCCCACTTTAGGTACAGTCTTCTACAGTGTTTGAAAGCTGGATTTTAAATTTACAGTGGGCCAGTCTTCATCTACATAAAAAGGAACATGTTATTAAAAAAAAAACTCCACCAAACCCCCACCTGAAACCAACCAAACCAGCACAATCCAAGACCTAAAAAATTACATTAATTAATCTCTTTTAAACATCACTCTAATGAATTTAATTTTTTTTTTTTGCTCAAGTCTCCACTGCCTTTTTTTTTTAGCAGAAGTTAGTTGCAGAACTAGGCTAACAGAATTAGACTATGCTGTTTACACTCACTTAAAAACAAGCCCACATTAAACAATAAATTGTAAGTATTTTAAACTTAGTTTAATTCCCAGCTATTTCCAATAACTTACCTTAAATTTCTTGTCCCCATCCTTTGGGGAAGAAAGATTCAGTGAGATTATATATGCCAAATTTTGCTGTTTTGACAGACGCTTTATAAGGGGTTCAGTTACGTACTTAACGCCTGGACTAAAACCATTTTCACCTGAAATTAAACAGAAAGGTTTGATGATTTTTATATTTGTCATTCTCTTCACACTGAACACTGGAAAAACATTGAAAATTATCCCACCAGAAGCATTTAGAGGAAGGAGTAAAAGTCTCATTATTCTCCCCAGCCCTCATTATTCCCATTTCCACATTTGTGTTCCAAAATAAAAAAAAAGATGAAAGCAATTTTTTCAGGCTTCTTTCCAACAGATCATACATCTTTAATCACACAACTCACAGAACACTGGCTTTTAATGCTTGTGGTATGCACTTTGATACCAGTATTATTTATTATACAATACCTTTCTGAAATTTAAAAGCAGGTCCAACATTTCCCGCTGGAATATCCAGCTGCTGGGGCCTCTGCTCCATGGTTTTGTGAGCAGCTGGAGATGTCTGCTGGCCAAGATGTGGAGATGTGGCACCTGAACTGACAGGTGACATTGGCTGAGGTATCTGGGACGCTGATGCCTGTGGTTTTCTACCTGAAGCTTTCCTTACAGAGCCTTTCTTCATTGCCAGAAATGCTGGGTATCACATGGCAGTATCTGGAAGAACAGAAACAAATATCAGTCAGTGTAAAAAGCTGAATCTTAAAGATTTGCACGACAACCAAGGTGCTACAGAAGCATGCTGTGCCAAAAACCACATCTCTGCCAAAAACCACATCTATGCCAAATCTCCAGCAGGTGCCAGCTTCCAGTTTTCCTGGCACTGGGAAGAAGGGTTACACCTTTGTACTCCCACCCTTCTACAGCAGGGCCCCAGGGACTGACTGAGCTGCTCTGTGTTTGCAGCTCATCTTCCTCCTGTCCTGCAGGCTGTCGTTTACACGCAGTCTGGCAGGTCTGGAGATACTCTCAGCTGAGACCAACAGAGCTGGCAGGGACACAAACAGAGGATGGGATCCCAGCTGTTTTTACCAAAGGTAGAAATCACCCGCTTTGCAGCTAGAAGAACAAATACAAGCCAAAAAAAAAAAAAAGGCAACTGAGAAAAAAAAAAAAAAAAAGATCAATCTAGCACTGGCATTAGTTCCCCGCTCTGCAAACAAATTATCCTGTGACTGCCTGGGAAATTCCAGAGAATGTTAACAGAAATTTCCCTCAGTGATGAACATATTTCCCCAGGGATAAGTGTAGGAAAAGTCATGTACTTTGTGCGACAAAGCCCTTGTAGCAACCATCTCCAAGAGACAGAGCTTTACTAACACCTCCACCCAGCGAACAAAGGGCACATTTTAAGACATTCCTTAAAATAGAAAAGTCTTCTGCTAGGGGAACTTGGAGCTTTGTGAGAGATTACATTGTGTCTTGAGAATACGTTCTTCATTGAGATGGTTTGTTTTATTTTTTCTCCGAAATTGGAAAGGAAATAAGGAAAAGGGAAGGGGAGCAAGAATAAAGGCCACTGTTTTCTATCCATTACTTGGAAACACAATTCATACAAAATCAGGAAAGAAAGAATGGAAGGGGCAGGAGAGGGAGAAGGATGCTGGCGCGCTAACGAAAAGCCACATTGGGGCGTTCCTTCACGTTTCAGGGAGCGCAGTTCGTGGTTTTAACGCCGCTTCCTGAGGACAGGCTGTGGTTTCGTAGCGACACCCACGGCAGAGCCGGCGGGGGGCTGACCGGGGATCGGGGCCCTGTGTGCTCCCAGTCCCCCATCGCCTCCCGGTTACCGCCGCAGGGCGATCCCCTCAGGCCTCCGCTTTGATTACCTGCGTTGACATGGTAACGCCGTCTCACCGCTCGCCGCCGCGGCGGCATGGGCGGGCAGCGCGGCCTCGGGGCGCTCCGGAAGGATGGCACTGGCTCCCAACGCGCTTCTCCGCCGCTTCTTCCCCGTCACCGAGCGATCGCCGCCCGCACCGCTGAGTCCCCGGAGCTGCGGCTCCTTTAAGGGCGCTCCCTGAGGGGCCGCCCCGCCGCCATTTTGTCCGGTCGGCGGCCGCGGCGGGTGTGGCGGAGGGGCGGGGCTCTGGCGAGACCACGCCCCCGGCTCATTTCCCGCCGCTGAGGCCCCGCCCCCGCCTCGCCATTTCCCGCCGCGTCCCCTCAGCGCCTCAGGGCGCCTCCTCAGGGGTTTGTGGTAACTACGGCCCAAATCTCTGTACAAACAATTAAACCTTGAGGGATTTTGGTCTATTTGAAGCCCGAGTCGTTGTATAAACAATAAAACCTGGTCTGCTGATAGATATTTTTTCCTTATCTGTACTCTGTGTATGTCACGTTAGCATGTCAATACAAAATTATGTACAAATGGGCTTTATTCTGTAATATTGGAAATACACCGTTCAATTACAATTATAAAGTCTGTGTGTCCGGTCTAAATCACAGTCATTTTCACAGGGGTGTGTAAATAAATTTCCTTTCAACACTTCCGACTGCGTTAGTTCAGCATCCGTATAACTCGGTATGAAATGCAGGTGATGCCCGAAAGATTGGCTGGAAATAAATCCCCATAGACCGATGTCTATAGAGCAGCTGTTTATTGCAGCACTGGGGGGATTTTTTCCTCCTAACTCGCCCGCCTTTGTCAAGTGCTGTGGTATATTTATACAGTAAATTTTGCGTAATGTTGCTCTGTCATTACAGCACCATCACATACGCACCGAAACTAATTTACATAGCGTGGTCTCATGGTTATTAGATAATTCTTTGCACTGCTCATGCCCTTCCCCAATTCGGGGGTCTTTCATGAAGGCTTCTAAAGTCTTCTTCACACTTGAGCTTTTCAACTTTTTCTTTGGGGCATGCGTAGTTATGGTGCTCCTTGGTCCATCTGGTTTTAACCGGCCTAAATTCTTTGTTTTGTGGCTAATTGGTTTTGGCTTGCCAATTTCTCATTAGTACTACACTTATCTATCTCTAAAACTATACACCTGGTAAGTTTTGGTTTTTTGTTTGGATTTTTTTCCATCTTTTTCTCTATTCTGCATATAAGCAACTAGTTAACTATATACTAGCCATTACAGTCATAAAAAAAGTAATTCATATCAGATTATATGGGTATAAAAAGTTATGATTCAGGTTATATAAGCATCAGGTTATAGGTATAGAAGTTATAATTCAGGCTACATTGATATTCTTCAGGTTATATTGATAAAAAGTCATGAATTAGGTTATATTGATATTAGGTTACATAGATATCTTATAACCCAAGCTATATAAGCCCTTTGTTACTTTGACCTAAGTTATACAGACATCACAGGGTTGAAAAACCAGTTGGCTGTGTCTGTGAAAAATGCAGGGAAGGAGCATAATTAGATTTAAAAAACTTTATTTCAGAGTACTGTTGGACCTTTTTAAACATTTCCTTGTGTTCTTCACTATTTGTGCCTTATCATTTATGTACCACCCCTATTACTATTTAATAATAGGTATTTTGGCCATTCATTTTAATAATATTAAGCATCTTACGTTTTCTAAGATTTTATTCTATTATTGCTTCCCTTCTAGTTCATTACATTTGGTGAGAAGCTGACCTTACTGTAATTTCATTTTATATTGATCAGAAACAGTTTTGTAAATGCTTTTCCCGTAAGGGTTGACACTGCTATTTGTTTAAACTTCAGCATTCTTGCACAACTTTATTTAACTTTACATAAACTTATTTGTTGAGGTGCTATCCTAGATATCAGGCCTGCAAAGGTTTTGTCACCCATGGCTGTAGGGGGGTTTTTTTGCAAATGTTTTCAATTTTTTTTTGCAAAATGCTGTTTAAAATAGTGCATGTTGACATAGTGTGCCCTAATATTTCCATATTGCAGTTCTATTTGTAATGGAAGTGCTCAGAAAGTTGGCATAATCTGAAATACAAACGGCTAAAAGAAATTTGTAAGGGAAATGTTATTTCAAAACAACAGAAGAATAACACTGGTCTAAACATATCCACACATTGTTTGATATAACTGAAATGCTTTTTCCTTCAGACACAAATTTAAAGTCACTTTGATATTAAAAAACTATTTTATTAAGGACAAACTGAATCTATTTTTTTTGTTGTTGTTGAGGTTTTTTCTACCTCTGAAAATAATTTTATTAATGCAGTTGTCAGAAGGAAAGTGAAGACTGACACAATGTTGAAATCCTATATGAAAAAATTCCTAAGTTGAGCAGTTCTGGCTTCCTCAGGAGGGGGCAATAACGTTTCAGTAAAGAATGACCTGCAATTAATTATTAACTGTGAGTGAAATGTGTTGGTGGCATTTCTGCTCACCCACAGCAGAGGCTGTTTAACCCACCCTCTTTAACATCTATGGTTTGCTGTTGTCCCAGACACAATGACTCTTTTAATATATTTTATTCTTTTGCTATTTTCTGGAACGACTTTTAGCCAAGAGAAAACGTAAGTAAAGCAAATAAGGAATTTACTGGAAATGTTGATTTTTGTCCTCTCTGTTGGGTAAATAAATCCAGAATTTAAGTAGAGCCAATACAAAGGGCACTTTCCAAATCGGATTTTAATTAGTGTCTTGCAATAACCTGATTATCCTGTTTGCTTTAACGCTGTGTGTGGAACTGAATTACAAAGGGAAGTAAGAAATCCGAAAGAAATACAGTTCTGTTACCCTGTTATTGTTTTATATTGCATGTACAGATATGTCCTTACAGCACCAAAGATCTTCCGAGCTGGGGCCTCTGAGAAAGTTGTAGTTCAAGCTTTTGGTTATGAGGAGGAATTTCCAGTCAATATTGCCCTAAAAAGCTTTCCAGATAAGCTCGCTGTGTATTCGTCTGCTCGGATTTCCTTAACTCCAGCCAACAAATTCCAAGATGCTGTAACTTTAACAGTAAGGAATTCAGACTTTTCTTACAGTCTTTTTATTATCACATTTAGTGATAAGTGTTAAAAACGATTATGGTAAGTTTTCAGTTGTTTAAACTGGGGAGGGAAACCTAATGCCCCAATTTTTGGTCTGAAATTAAAATTAGGCTGAATAAAATCAGTGTAAAGGAACGATGCTGAAGTTAAACATAGAATCAAACTATTTTAGAAACATTACCATACTTGCATAACTTTAAAAATAAAGAGAGAGAATCAACTCAAAGTACCAGCCACAGCAGCAGCTTTGTTGTGGCCAGGATTCATCATGTGCATAGATGGAAATCTGATAATTTGTACTGTTGTAACTCATAACTGGGCTTTGAACTTTACTGGTTAATTCTGGGCATAAATAAAATGCAATATTTCAGAATATCTGTAGCTTAATACTGCAGACTATCAGCTATCATGTAAGCAAGAATAAATCTTCTGAGTGTTGATATTTTTATTTAATGATACTCAACCACAGGACTGTAATTGCTTTTCAGTTCCTCTTTTCATCAAAAAATACTGTAGGAAAAAATACATTAAAACTATTTTAGTAATCTTCAAAAAGCTTTATTTCCTTTCCCCCAGGTTCAACCAACAGATTTACCAAGAACAGATAATTCAGACAAGTATTTGTATTTGGAAGCTGTTTCTCCACATTTCACAAGATTTAAAAAAATTCCTGTTTCCTATGAGAATGGGTTTCTTTTTATTCATACAGACAAACCAATTTATACTCCTGATCAGTCAGGTAAATAATGCTTATTTCTCTTGGCTGGTATTTAATTTTTAAAATCTGCTGACTCTGCCAAGGAATTAAGATTTAAATGTTCTTTAAGCTCTTGGTTGTGTTGCATTGCCATAGACTGATATTTAATTCTTTAATCAGCAGAATATTATTTTGAAGTATTTGATCATACTGAAAGCACTTCTCCCTGCCCTCCTCACCCTAAATGACTCATTTGTGGCACAAAGAGTGAAAGATTTTCCTGGGAATTTGTTTAAAATATTGGTGAATTTTTTGGTTGTTTTGATTTTGAGAGTTATTGCTATAATTCTTACAGTGAAAGTCCGAGTTTACTCTCTGAATGAAGAACTGCGGCCAGCTCAGAGAGAGACTGTCCTGACTTTTGTGGTGAGTTGTAATTGAATTTAATATTATTATTTTTTAGCTCTAATAACAAATAAAGGTAGGTGGGTAGGTAGATGGGAAATCAGTATTGCAATCAATGTTTAATAAAACTCTTGGATCCTTTTGCAGGTAGACAGAAATCTTTTAAAAGATTTAAAATTGACTTTGCAAAGTTGGATAGAGGTTTTCAAGCCCCAGGTCTGAAGTTGTTACAGAATACACAAAAAAAAAAAAAATCTTTAATGTCTGGGAAAAGGATTTTTGAGGGAATTTTAGTACTCTATAGGTTTTATTATATTTGTTTCATTTAATATATAAAAATAATCAGTATCTACTCTATTTTTAGCCTTTAACAATTGGCTGGTTATTGCAGTATTTTTTTAGCTGTTTTAAGTATAGCTTTTACTTGGTGGAACCAAGTTGTCAGAATTTTAGTCTGAGTTGTTTCTACAAATGTTTGTGTTTTTATGCTCTGAAACTCTTAAGAAAAATATGTTATGGCCAGCCTGCCTCTGAAAAATCACAGGAGGAAGATTCTCCTTTTGACAAGAACAATCTGTAACTGCTCATTCTTTCCTCTTATCATTTAAAGGATCCTGAAGGAGTAGAAGTGGATATTTTGGAAGAAAATGATTTTACTGGAATAGTTTCTTTTCCTGACTTCAAGATTCCTACTAATCCTAAGTAGATTTATTTAATGCTTATTTTTTTGTGAATTATTAACATAATAATGCCTTTTTATAGTGACTATCATAGAGTGGCTTTGCATAGTGGGCATGACTTGAAACTTGGAGGTTTCTAACATTTCACATAGGGTGGAATCCTGATATAAATCGGGACCTTATATTCACCTTAAAGAACTGTGAGTGGTAGGTTTTTCATGCTCAGTTAAAAAAGAATATTAATGACAATTAAAGCTTTCTACTGTAAAGATATAAATGGTGACAAAGACGTGGTGATTTCATATTTCATATGTATTTCATACAAATCACCACCATTTTTCCAGGAACAGCAGCATAAAAAAGAAATATCTCTTCAGTTCTCCTTTTAGTCTTGAGAGGGTGCTGAAGCATTGCTGAGATGGCAGAAGGATGCTAGCAGGGGCTTGAGAAACTGGTTTATAACTGATTTTATTTTCACTGATTTTAATTTAAAATAAGTGTCAAATAATTGGTGATGTATCAAAGAGAATCTGCTCAAAGTAGGCATTGAACATGTGCAAAGATTTGGTGCAGAATTTTCTTCTCTAAGAGATTATTACCCTGAAATATTACTAAGCAGTAATTATAATTTTTGCCTTCATCATTAATTTTCTTCTTTAAAACTGTTTGATTATTAACATTTCATAGGTATGGAATTTGGAAGATTAAAGCCAAGTACAAGAAGGATTTTGTGACCTCAGCTGTGGCAAAATTTGAAGTTAAGGAGTACGGTAAGATGTGGCCATACTGTGAACCTGCATTTTTAGTATTTTCAGTAACTCAGACCCCTTGAAATGCCAGGATTCTTCAGTGGCTGAGCACCTGTGGCTTCATGGATAAAACACACCCAAGTGCCCTTTTTTCTATTCCATTTGCAGCTATGCCAAGCTTTTCCATCGTCATCGAGCCAGAGAGTAACTTCATTAGTTCGGATAAATTTGAGAGCTTCAGGATTGTTGTGAAAGCTAGGTAAGGAAATTGGGCTTGGAATTCTGAATATTTTGTGTCTCTTCTTTTACTTGAGGAATGATTCTCATGAGTCCACAAGTTTCCTCTTTGCCTTCCTCAAGCAGCCCTTTCATCAAAATCCTTTCTGCTCTGTAAGAGATCTAAGTGACCCTTCTTAAAATTCTTCCAAAGTGATTATTTTTCAGCAGAAGTCTTCAAAATACACAGACATTTGTTTTCCATCTCTTGCCTAGGCAATTACTCTTCTTCAACAACAAATGCTTTATTGCAGCCATTAAAGTAATCTCAAAAGCATTTATATTGTTTTATTCTCAGCTATTTTTCCAACAAAAAGCTTCCAAGTGCTGATGTTTTTCTTCGTTTTGGAATAATTGAAGAAAGTGAGAAAAGAATGATGCCTCAGGCAATGCATGTAACGAGGGTAAGAAGCAGCAAGTCAAGTCTGTGTAGAATTCATGTGCATAATTCAGGATTGATCCAATTCCATTGAAGTTTGTCCATTAAATTTGGTGAGAATGGGCCTCAAGTTGTAGTTTGCATCCTCAGCTCCCCAATGTGGCCTTCTCCTGTACAATGCTGTCATCAGGGGCAGAGAAATGCACTTGGGAATGAAACTCAGAGGCAGCATCTGAGACAATGTCATTTCCATCTGGTGTAATTACTCTCTTGGCCTAACTGTGTGATTAAAATTTCTATGAAATAACTTTAATGCTATCTATTACAAAATAAATGAAATCAAATGGAGACAAGCAGATCAAAATGATAATAGTTTATTGTGGGGAGTCTGTTCTCCACTAATTATCCCCTTTCCTCATGTAGTGAAGATCTCTCTGTGTTATCCCTACCTCTTGCTGAGCCTGCACACAAACTTTGCTATATGTGCCATTGGTTGATTAATTTAAAATAAATTTAGGGAATAAATAATTCTTTTTAAAAACATTTCCATCTTTGCTTTCCTCTGAAAATAGACAATGAACAGAAACACATTGAATCTGCATGGAGCCTATGTATTATTTCTAAATTATCAACTATAAAGTGATGATCTCAATTTCATTTCCAGATTGAAAATGGAGTTGCTAGGATCAATTTTAACAGTAAGAGAGCAGCAAGTTCTATAGGGTTTGACAGTCTGGAAGCACTGGATGGGTCATATTTATATATTGTGGCATCAGTGTTGGAGTCTACAGGTAAGTTGCTTTTTCTTTGCAATTTTTCTTAACATTTCTGCAAATGTGAACAGAACTAGAAAAGAAAATTATTGGGATAACTTTCCTAACATCAGACTTTCTTTAGTATTCAGTTTCTTCTTCCAAAAACTTGTAAGGAAGAACAGCCAATTCTCACTGTAAAAAATGGTTAGGGATTAAACTTGCATTTGGCTATTTGTCACATGGGGTGCCATGTTTTGTTAGGTGGCCTCAGTGGAGAAGTAGAGTTTGCTGGAGTCAGGTTTGCTGTCTCTCCTTACAAGCTGAGTTTGATTGCTACTCCTCTCTTTGTGAAGCCTGGACTTCCCTTCTTCATTAAGGTCAGTTCCCAGGAGCAGGCTGGTTGCACATTGCAGTTTAAACCCCATAATGCATAAGCTTTGCCGTTTTCTCTCGGTATCACTCTATGTCTGAGCACTCTTTAATTTCCATTGCCTAGTACATTTTGACTCCCTGTTGTAGAAGCAGCTTGGAAGCTTCTTCCTGCAAAATGTCACCATTTCTTTGTCCTGATGAACAGGTGCAGGTGAAAGACACCATGGATGACTTTGTGGGAAACGTCCCTGTAACTGTCACTGCAAAATCACTTAGTGAGCAAATGGATGAGACTCAGTTGATATCAGAGGGTTCAGAATCTGGGAGAAGAAAAACAAGCATCAGTGATGGAACTGCTTTGTTTGTTGTTAATATCCCATCAAACAGCAAAATGTTGGAGTTTCAAGTGAGTTAAATTGTTCCATTAAATGATTTCTTTGAGGGTGTAATTATTTCTTTGAGGGTAAGGTCTTGATCTGGCTTTTATTAATCCCTCTGAACAACATATTGCAGAGTGATTTTAGTATTGTCTTTGCTTGTTTACTTAGGTGTAATTCTGTACTCAGACTATTCAGACATTTATTATCTTTCCAGGTAAAAACTGCAGATCCACATCTTTCAGATGAAAACCAAGCAAGTAAAACCTATGAAGCAAAAGCTTATTCATCCCCGAGTCAGAGTTATCTCTATATCAACTGGGCTTCAAACCACAAAACCCTGGAAGTGGGGGATGTAATAAATATTAATGTATATCCACGGAGTCACTACATTGATAAAATACATCACTACAGCTATTTGGTAAGTAACAGATGTTTCTGCATAAAATATTGAATTGCAATTTAATATATATGGTCATGGATGAAAAACCTCAACAATCAAGAACTATCCTCAGCCCAGAGTATGTGCAGCTCAGACAACTGCTTCCTTTCAGATACAATCTGTCAGCTTTTTAGGGAAAAAATAACAGTCTCATGTTTAAATTATTATTTTTAAATTCTCATCTGACATTGACTGCAATTCAGGACAAGTAGTGTTGGTCTCATGAGCTATTTCAGAAGGTGAAATGTAGATGAAGGAAAAGAAGTGCAGAGGCAGCATTTCTTTTTAGTGGAAGATATAAATTCAAATAATTATTACATGTGAGAAATAGACTGAATATAAAATTTGACTTTTTTATTCTCCATCATTTTTTTTTTAACCATAGATCACATCAAAAGGGAAGACAGTAAGCTTTGGAACTCAGGAGAGAATTAAGGATTTGGAATATGAGCATCTAACTTTTCAGATAACCCAAGAAATGGTTCCTTCAGCACGTCTTATTGTTTACTACATAGTCATGGGAGAAGAAGCTGCAGAGTTAGTGGCTGATTCAGTTTGGCTGAATGTGGAACAGAAATGTGGGAATAGCCTTGATGTGAGTAGCAAAATAGGCACTGATATTTGTGGGCTTGCATTCATTTTATGGTCAGATTTTATCTTGGATTTACACAAGCTCTTTCACACTTAACTTGTTGAAGTGTCTGCTTCAGCTGGATTAATTTTGGAACAATGTGCTTTCAAAATTACCAGTATTTGTTTTCAATTTATAGATTAAGCTGCAGTCAAGCAAAGAGACACTGAAGCCAGCAGAGGTTGTATCACTCACCATGAAAACCCAGTCCAGCTCCTTTGTTGCTTTGTCAGCTATGGACAAGGCAATATATGGAGTCACAGGAAGAAGGAGGAGAGCAATGGAAAAGGTGAGCTGGCAGCCAGAAAAGGAAATCAAGTTGCTCTTTGTTTCGTGTTCACATTCAGTAACTGATACGTGTCATGCACTCAGTCAGCCTGAAAATGGGCAGAAGAGAATTCAAGCCAGAATGAAAGCTGTTGGTTTAAATCTACAGTTCAAAATTATTAAAAGAAATCGCTTACAGTCTTTTGAATTCCAGTAGAAGTAAATTGTGGTTTTAAAGGCAGATCTGAACTCTTTCATTAGAACCCCACTGACTTGGCCAAAACCAGGTTGCAGTGTTGGAGAGCTCCTTGCTCAAGGAGCCATGGAGACCATGATCTCCTTTTTTGTTTTTGCCATAACCTTTCCAGGCTGTGTTCTGAAGGCATTCTGGTAGCATGGCATGTGTGTTTCTCCTCAGATAATGCTGCAGCTGGAGAAGAGTGACCTTGGCTGTGGGGCTGGGGGAGGACAGAACAACATCGCCGTGTTCCGAATGGCCGGGCTCACCTTTCTGACCAACGCAAACGCTGATGACTCAGAGGAAGCAGGTACATTCCTGTGGTCCAGGCATGGAATTGTGGGCTTCCTGAAATATTCTGTTGTCATTCTCAGCTATTATGTTGGAACTCAAGGGAATGCATATACTAATGATTTTTGAGGGAGGCAAACATCTTGTGAATCAGCTACTGTCATCGAAATGGAAATACTTATATGTAATTAAAACAGCAAACAGAAAAAGTTTCACACATTTGGAATGTGATTTTATGGAATTATTTTTAAGAAGGCTATGCTGTTACAAGAGAAGTTCACATTGTTTGTACTTATTTTTTTTTATGGACAGGTGAACCTTGCAATGAAGTGTTAAGAACCAAACGGTCTGACTTCAGGGAAAAGATACATGAAGAAGGTGTTAAAAATATTTTTAAGTATATCATTATGAAAAAAAATCACATCCATTAGAAATCAAGTATCTGAGTGTTTGCTTACTAATTTTAATGTATTTGAGAGAGAGAGACTGACAAATATGGACAATGACTTCAGAGAGGACCCCATTTATAAAGCCTTTCCGGATTTAAGTTCACGTTGAAAATACAATGCAAAGTTTAAGCAATGTTTAAGATTTGAGCAACCTGGGCTTGTGGAAGATGTCCTTGCCCATGATAGGGGGTGGAATGAGATGATCTTTAAACTCCCAACTCAAATCTGTGATTCTTTGGTGTTTTCTTTTTCTGAAGAGGCATAACTGAAAATTCACAGTACTATCCCATGACAATCTTTCCCAATCACCCCATGCCAGACCAAGCCTGTCAGAAAAGCCTTTGACTGATAAATTTTAAAATGTAATACAACTCATCTTACCTAATTTATATTTTAAATTCAGATTAGTAATTATTAAGCATGTGTCACTAACTTTTCAAAAATAACAACTTCATCCTCAAAACTGTGTCTTCACTGAAATCCTGCAAACAAGTCGTTTGGAAATAAAAGCTTCATCTCAAGGAAGTGAATTATTTTTATTTCAGTATCCAAATACCGGAATCCAGAAATCCGGCAGTGCTGCATGGCCGGAGTAAAGGCATATCCAGTCTCTGAGACCTGCAGGGACAGAGCTCAGAGAATTCGGAGAAACCAAAGATGCATTTCTGCATTCAAAAACTGCTGTGAATTTGCCAACAGGCTGCGGCTGGAAGAGCCAAATAAGCTCCTAATATTGGCCAGAATGCGTGAGTATGAGAGCTCTGGGTGTCCTGCTCCAGCAGAACAGGGGGAAAGAGGTGATGGAGTCTATTAACCCCTCCCTGGAACCTGTCGGGGTTAGTCCAGACAGAATTTTACCAGTCTCCCAAGACTTTGATTGCATATCCCTGAAGAGGGGTAGGAGAGCAGTTCTTTATTCTGTTCAGCTCTCTGTTCTGTTCACCCACATTTAGAACAATCAGAACAGCAATTAGAGAGTATTAGGAGTAAACTTGAGTGCTAAATTTGAATCCTTCGCCCAGGCCCAAGACAGCCAGTGGGTAACACCTCAGGAAAGATCAGTGGGAGTGTCAAATTCTTTCCATTGTCTCCCTATAATTGCTTGTTAACTAGGTGATCTGTCAGGATATTGGACAGGTATTCACATGTGTAAATGGATGAGGTGGAATTAACACAGATTTTTGGCTGAGGGAATTCAGATACCCTTTTTCTTGTATCAGAGGTTTTTTTACTTGCATTATTTATGTTCTTCAGATTTTGAGGCTCTCTTGGAACTGGATGAGGCACAAGTTCGTAGCTACTTCCCTGAAAGCTGGTTATGGGAAGTCCACCAAGTTTCTTCAAGGTACTGTCTTTCTCAAATCAGCTTTATAGAAAGGAAATGCTAAAACTGAGGTAAACTGGGTAACCTTAATTGAAATGTGAGCTGCAATGCAGTCTTATCCAAACAAACTATTCCTGCCACGTTCCCCTCCATGCTCCATATGTTGTGTGGTGCCCAGATTGTTGAGCCACTTTTCCTTTCACTTTGAACCTTATTAAATACCAGCTTCTGGGAAATCAGCTAAAACCAGGTTTATTCAAACGAAAATCCAGAATTCCTGTTTTCTGGCTATGGTCTCAGAGCTTCCCTGAGTCTCTCTTAGAATCTTGCTGGTGATGAGCTGTTCTTTTAACAGGTGATGATTGGTAATGGATAACTGCAACAACACTTTTAACACAGGTCCAAGACTCTGTCTGTCACCTTGCCTGACTCACTGACCACCTGGGAAGTACAAGGTGTTGGTATTTCAGATAGAGGTAGGTAGTGCAACCCTATTAGCTTGGAGCTAAAGAATCAGGAAGCTTTGTAGACCCTCTCATTCAGTTTGACATTCATGTTCTAAAATGTTCACTTTCTAGTTCATAGACAGGAAAAGAAAACAAGAATGTGTATTTTAGGGAAAATAAATTACTTCATGTCATGTTGTGAGTATCAGTGGCTGGGAAAACAAAACCTGTCTTGTGTGTGACAGTGGCTGATAGTAAATGAGTAAGAAGAAGAAAAAATGTTGAGTAACTCTTCCCTGGAAAACTTTACATTGTCCTGCTACCTGTAGCTCAGGGACTTGAGATTTTCCAACAGATTTGGTAAACCAAGAAGAGAACTTCTTTGGGAAGAAGAAACCCAAAGAACCTGATATGTCAGCAGGGGTGTGAGGAGTGGGAGAAAGCAGCTTGCATCAGGAAGCAAAAGCTGGGGCACTTTTAAAAAGCTTGGATTGTTCAAAGTGCACACTGAAAAATGATAAATCATCACTAAAGTATGTCAAGACCTTCTCAAACTTGTTTATCAGAAAGGTGGATAAGACACTCTGCTTTTATGTTTTTAATTCTCTTAGGTATTTGTGCTGCTGCACCTTTGGAAATCCAGGTTATGAAGGATATCTTCCTGAGCATTTATGTTCCTTATTCTGTGGTACGAGGGGAGCAAATTGAGTTAAAAGGATCCGTTTATAACCATAAAGCCTCTGCAATTAAGGTAATTTGTGTTAATGAGTTCTGTGAAAGGATTCTAATAATAATAAACCAAAAAAAGCATTTTTCCTGTGAATATCTAGTATAAACAGATCCTTGGATCAGATTTCTCCAGTCCTTAAGCCAGTGTTACGTATTGCAAACAGAGAAGTAGCATTACAGTAACAGAACGCTCATTACAGGATTTCAGTGGCTTTGATATTTCTCTGGTGTCATACCTGCCATGGAAATGAAACATTAAAAACTTTCCACGTTTCAGTTCTGTGTTAAAATAGCAGCTGGAAATGGAATCTGTACTTTTGGAGATTCTGCAAGTGCTGGATCGGGGATGCAGAGCTGTAAATTTAAGAATCTGGACGGTGGTTCTTCCTCAGCAATTACATTCCGGATACTCCCACTGGAATTGGGTCTTCACACTGTCAATTTTACATTGCTGAGCCCCAGGAACAGTGAAATTGTAGTTAAAACTTTACGTGTCATGGTAAGAACAAAAAAATCTGAATGTTTTTAGTTTTTTTTTAATTTTCAAATCGGGTTCAATTGAGTCAATATGGAAATTTTGCTCTGTTTTAATATCATCACACAATGTCCTTGAATTCATTGAGGTGTGTGCAGTGGAAAATGATTGAGCATTTGAGCACTCTCATTTTTAAACCTTGATTATAAGACCTATCAGAAAGATTACATGTATAAAAAGATAGATTAGAACTTTGTAAGCAAGGAGAATACTTTATTCTGAATTGATTGGTTTGGATTTTCACTGAAACACAATTTTTGGGAATTTTTTCCTTTCCTAAGGCTTTATTTAACTCTTTTGTTAAATTTTCTCAAGAACTGTATGAGCTAGAACACTAACTGAAATTCATGTGGGACAGCTGTACAACAGTTAAGTCAAACTCAACTACAGAAAAAGAAGGCCAAAATACTGGGGGTTTAACCTGTTGTTTCATCCTATTTGATTAAACAAAAATGTTTCCATTTTCTACCTCTTGCCTCATAATGATTCCAGCCAGAAGGCATTAAGAAAGAACTTCATGCAGGTTTCACTTTGGATCCACAGGGTGTTTATGGTAAGAGAACTGATGATGTGTCTTTGTGTTATTTTTTCATGTTCTTGATTCTGGATAATCAAGTTTTTCATAATATGAAAAAATTGGAATTTCTCCTTCCTGAGATATTGTAAATATATCATTTCCCAAGGATTTCCTGCCCTTGGCTTAAGGAAACTTGGATTAATTTCTTAAAGGAATCTTTATCTTTTAATGTGATATGATTGTAAGCTTTTCTCAGCAGGTGCTTTATTAATGGGAATAGAATATGTTGTCATTTAACCAAAGAAACCACAAAGTTCAGGTCTAGATCACATTTTTTTTGGTAACAAAAGAAAGATAAAGAGTTTGCACCTGTTCCTTTTCAAATATTGATATTGTTTGCATGTGCATTTGGGAATATTTCTAGTTTTCAAATTTTGGTTGCTGAATTCTCAGTTGTAACCTTCAATCTGGCAATTACAGCTGAATCATCTGTTGATTTAGACTGTGCAGTGTGATACATATACAAATATATACATCTTCAATTACAGGTTCAATCAAGAGACGACAAGAATTTCGATACAAAGTCCCACTAAATCTGGTCCCTAAAACACAAATTGACAGAAGTGTCAGTGTAAAAGGTAAATTGAAACTTTCAGTGCACTGCATATGTACTTTCTATATATATATATATGTGTGTGTGTGTGTGTGTGTCCTTTTCCTCTTATTTTGTATTAAATTAATCTAATTTCTTCCTAGGTTCTTTTTCTTTTGAGAGAAGGCTTTGCAGGTGCCCTTTTTGTGTAGAAATTTAAGCACTTCATAAAGAATGGCTGCTCCTAAGTGTCAGTCAGGTTCTGCCCTTGGATTTGCTTCCATGATCTGTTGTTTAAATCAATTTTGGGGTTTTTCCTTCCACAGGACATCTTATGGGTGAAGTGACTGCCACGATCCTGAGTCCCAGTGGCCTGCAGATGCTGACCAGCCTGCCCAAGGGCAGTGCAGAGGCTGAGCTCATGAGCATTGCCCCAGTATTTTATGTGTTCCGCTACCTGGAAGAGTCGGATAACTGGCATTTACTGGGCCCTGAGACCTTGAGGTCAAGAACTCAGATGAGGAGGAAGATGAAAGAAGGTAGAAAAATCTGCTGCTGCTCTTGCTTCAGGGTTGTAGAGGTCCATAACCTTTGCTGAGTGAGAGGGGTGATACATCTGAGGGAGCAAACATAATTCTCAGAACTTTCTTTGTGCCTGATGTATCCCTTAGGAATTGTGAGCATCTTGTCATTCAGGAATGCTGACTACTCCTACAGCATGTGGAAGAATGGGCAAGCTAGCACATGGTGAGTTTAAAGGGGTTTGGGGTTGGAGAAAGGCTTATCTCACTCCTTTGCTTTCATAATTTTAGTAACCACCAGACAAGAACATGAGGGTAGATTTAATCTCTGCTTGGTACTCTTAATATTATCTTTTGATTCCTTGCTTTCACTTGCCAAATCTTTTCTTAGTGTCCATAATTCATTCCATGACAACCAAGATGGGTTTGGGATGTAATGAGTTCATACCCTAAAACACGGGAATTGATCCTGGTTTAAAATGATTTCAGTAATTACTGCCTATTTGTTAAGCTGAATTTGAATTTGAATTTAAGCTAATTTGAAATTAGTCCTGTTTATTCCTTTGAACTGTGGGAGTGTGTAGGATACAGAATCCTAAACAGTGCAAATTTGTGTCTGCCCTCTGCAGTGTGGGAGTACCTGCCAATCTAAACAAACAGGATCTGTTTGCTTTCCTTGGCAGGTTGACAGCTTTTGCTTTAAGGGTTCTTGGACAAGTTAATCAATACATTGATCTCGATCAAAAGTCTATTTGTGATTCTCTTCTGTGGCTGATTGATAACTGTCAGATGCCAGATGGGTCATTCAATGAATTTTCAAACTACCAACCAGTGAAACTGCAGGTATGAAACCCAACCTTTTTCTGTGCTCAGACAGTAAAAGCTGAAGGCACCAGGAGATAAAGTGTTTTAGCAGTGCAAGATATTTTAGGCTGGATTTCATCAAAACACCCATTCAAGACAACTTTTCTCTTTAGTCTAAATTCATTTAAGGCACAGCACAATCTTGCAAACCTTTCTGGTTTCCCACATAAAGTAGCTGCTTGCCACTTCTTAATATTTAGAAAAAGAATATTTAGGTTCATTTTACAATCTAATAGTCCTGCCTTGTGAATAACTTCATATCTTTTGGTTTCTTTTTTACAAAGAAGCTGTTGTCTTCCAAAGAGTCAATGTATTTTCAGGTTTAATTAAACTGATTGTTTTTACAGGAATTTCTATTTGCTTCCACACCTAAACAGTGAAAATTCTATTTATTTAAATGAACTTTAATTTCTGTTTAATTATTTTTATTATTTGGTTTTTGTAGGGTACATTACCTCGACAAGCTAAAGAAAAATCTTTGTATCTCACAGCATTTTGTATTATTGGAATCGACAAGTCAATTAAAATATGTCCTACTCAGGTAAACATTATTTTTATTTCTGCCAGTGGACATGTTCTGGGCTTCTCATTTCTTCCCTTTTCTTTGACATTTGTTTAAATAAATCAAGAGGTTGTTTTCAGTTTCACAGTTTCATTTGCTTTGTTAGTCTTTGTCTTTCAGAGTTAGCAAAAGAACAAGGAACTTCTGGATTTATTATAAGATGTTGTGGAAGACATTATATATCCATATAGCCTTGAGAGAGAGGATGTGTTTCTCTAAGGGCCAGTCTGATGGGTGTAAGCTGTAACCTGCCCCTCTTTTCAGAAAATCCACGATGCCAAGAGCAGAGCAGGGGATTATTTGGTGCAGAATGTGCAGCTGGCCCAGAGCCCCTTCACCATGGCCATCACCTCGTACGCCCTGGCCCTGGTGGACCTCAACCACAACTCGGCACGGGCGGCCTTCTCTGCCCTGAAGAAGGAGGCTTTTGTCATAGGTACTGTTCAGTTCTCTCTCTTCCTGACCAGCACTGTCCCCATCAGCTGCTCTGCATCACATCTGTGCTCATCACTTTATAAACATCAGGTTTTTAGCATAGGAGAAGTTGATTTCTGTCCCCTGTTAGGTGCAGAGGGAATTCCTCCGCATCTCCTGGCCTTCAGTGGGCCGTACCTGACCTTGTGTAGCAGAGCTGCTGCTGTGCTTCCATCTGAACCCTTTTCTTCCCCTGCAGGTGACCCTCCCATCTATAGGTTTTGGAAAGATGCTTTCAAAACACAAGACCAGCCAGCCCCCAGCTCTGTCACTGCACAAATGGTTGAAACCACAGCCTATGCCTTGCTCACTACTTTGCTAAGAGGGGATGAAAACTATGCCAAGCCCATCATCAAATGGCTCTCTGAAGAACAGAGATATGGGGGAGGATTTTATTCCACACAGGTGGGCTCTTAGACATTCTGTCCTCATTCTGCAAGTACCAAAATCTGAAACATTTTTTCCCATCCCTGGAAATTCAAGGCCAGATAAGATGAAGCTGAGCAACCTGGTCTAGTGGAAGGTGTCCCTGCCCACAGCAGGGTTGGAATGAGAGGGGCTTTAAGGTCCCTTCCAACCCAAACCGTTCCATGGTTCTGTGAGATGAACATTTTATAAGGATAATATAATTAAATGACCACACTGCCAGCATCAGAGTGCTGTGTATGGGATTAGTATCAAGTGACTCCATTGCCATGATATTCTTGGTCTCTGGGAAATCTCTTCATTATCATAAACTGAAATTTTATAAATAGAATCTCTGAAGTTAATTCTTTATAATTGATTTCTGACAGGACACTATTAATGCCCTTGAGGCCTTGACTGAATATTCCCTTCTTGTCAAACGGCTGAATTTGGACATGGATGTTAAAGTATCCTACAAAAACGGAGGATCCCTAAACTTATTTAAACTGACAGAAAACAATTTTGTGGGAAGAACTGTGACAGTGAGTGAATAACATTGCTTCTAAAAAGGGAAACCAGAATCCTTAGCATCCTGGTAAATACTTACTTGAGCTTTGAAATAGCTACTAAAGTAGCTATTTTTTGTTATAACAAACTGGTAATAATTTGGTATGGAAAATGTTTAAGGTCTTTGTTTATCTGCTGTATTTAATATATTTGAATATTCACTTAAATTTAATAATTCTGCAGAATCTGTTATGTTTTTGAAATGTAAGCAAGACAAGCAGATCAGCTGACCTGAATTGTTGCTAATTGTTGCTAAGATTTATTATGAATGTGTAACTTCCTGTTTCTCCCCAATCCTTTAGGCACCTTTGCAAGATGACCTATATGTGAGCACTGGCAGCAGCACTGGCATAGCTACAGTAAATGTAAGTATGCAACCAGAGTTTTTTTAATAGAATTTCTCTTTTCTTAATATGGTGTGGTTTTGCTCAAGAACTCCCCATTTCTTTCTGTGCTGATAATTTATTTCCTCTGCTTTGCTGTTTTTTTTATATTACCAATAAACCAGACTTGTTTATGTTCTTCACAGTGTGAGTTTTTACAGTTTTATCCCAGTTTTGAGAATTGTTTGATGCTGCTGTTTTGTCTGATTTATTTGTACGTGTGCAGGTGAGGACAGTGTATAACATCCTTGGTACTTCTGAAGAGTCCTGTAACTTTGAACTGAAGATTGTTCCAAAGAGAGATGATGGTAAAGGGTTAATATATGTTTAAATGTTACTATTCAGGTCAGTGCAAGGGAAGGAGGGAAAAAAATCCCATTTTTTATGAGTGTTTTTTATTAAGAAAAAAAGAAATTCTGCCACTTTCTAAATGAAAAACTGGAAAAGAAATTGCTAAAAGCTTTTTTAGCCCTGTTTGAAACTATTGTCTTTTTGTGAATAGAACTAATATCTAATTTATTTCTGTTAGGTGCATTTTTAGTCATTTATGGATAAGTTTTTACAATTGGTGGAGTGAGACGGAAGAAATATGATGTGGAGTGGGATGGTGACAGTTAATTCTACAAAGTACTGAACATTCTGGTGCAGTTGCTGAAGGGTATAGAACCACATTCTGAACTTTTGCCATGAAATGGTTTTAATAATATAAACACACAATAAACTACATTAAACTTTTATGGTGTTGTTTCACCTGAGTTACCAAAGAAGTAAATGTTATTTGCTTGTGGCTAGACAATGAGTTCCTGTAAAAAGAACCATCAAGACAATTTAAAGTATTACCTTCCAATTATGCAAATGCTTTGTGAGAATTCTGGATTGCTGCTTTTGAAGAGTTATAAAATTCCTTCTTTGGCTCTACTTGATACAAACAGGTCGCATAAGACAAGATGGGGAACCCCTGGGGCACCTGGAGGCTTGTGCAAAGTAAGTGCAGCTGAGGGTTTGTTCATTAATAATTCCACCAGCTCTCCTGGTCTTTTCTTTCTGTTTCTCCACTGTTATGTACATGTGTAAACAGAATCAGAGCCAAAGGGCATGATCTCTGTGGGAAGGAGCCTTCAAGTTATATTTGGGTTCTCCTGGAACATAAGCATTAAAGGCCTCTTCATGCATGATATTGGCATAAATCTGAATTGATTCATCTGGGCTATTTTGCTTCATTATGAGTTTACTGTGGCCTCATTGTTGACAGAATTTTCCTTAGGTTTTTCTGGGATCACATTCAAATATGTCTCTTTCATTTCAGTTATAATTAACCGGCTTTAATCTATTTCAGGTACAGGCCCAGTGCGAGTGAGCCCCGGTCGGGGTCTGCTCATGCTGTGATGGACATAGGGCTGGTCAGTGGAGTGGAAGCCAATCCAGAGGATTTATCTACTGCAAGTATTCAAGAATGGTTTTTCTCTTACTGGCTTTATATAACAGAGCTGTAGTATTTACTGTTCTTCATCTTTTTCTGTGCCCTGCAGCTTGCAAGTGGAGTTGATCAGTTGATAGCAGATTATGAGATAAAAGATGGGCATGTTCTCCTGCAGATAGACTCTGTATGTTACCCCTTTCCTAACTGTAAGCACTGCTTTTACTCTTTGGAATAATTTTGCTTCCTCTAGAGCTCCTTAATTCATGTGTCTTTCAAACAGGTGCCAGCTCATAAGTTCCTGTGTGTTGGCTTCCGGATCAGTGAGCTTTTCCGGGTTGGAATGCTGAATCCTGCCACCTTCACTGTGTATGAATATCATGCACCAGGTATGTGTTCCAGGTACTCACATCCCTGTTTGCCTTTTAGCTCTGTATTCCTCCTGAAGGATTGCATTTTTCTTTCTGTAATGGCTTTTTAATCCATCTTATTTGAAGCTCAGGTGGCTTTTTACTTGCCAAGTTTCAGTGTTGACATCTTGGACTTTGATTTTCTACATGTATTTGTTGTTTCTTTCTGGATCTCCTAGATAAAAGATGCACTATACTTTATAACCCCTACGGAAATGAAAAACTTGTGAGATTGTGTGAAGGAGATGAATGCAAATGCATGGAAGGTAAGCTTTATTTGAAGATGTTTTTTCATTTTACTTGGTGGGAAAATGCAGTGTAGTGCTTTGAACAAAACCACACTAAACATAAGGAAAAATCCTCATAAGAACACAACTGTTTTCTCTCCACATTTTGTATTTAAAAAAATGAATTAGAAAATCCTAAGTGTGCAGTGTGATCATGGAAGTCTGACTTGATTAATTCAGGTGTCTGAGGGTGTTATTTTGTGTTTCAAACATTCAGTGTTCCAGCATGCAATCCCATACTTATGGTGTTGCTCAGTTAGTAATCCCACACAGGTAGAGATCCATGTTTTCTTTGGGGACATGTGCTGACATTCTCTTACCTCTGCCTTTCCCTTTCTCCTCGTAGCTGAGTGTGGTAAAGTCCAGGAGAGACTCGACAGGTCGATAAGTGCTGAGAGCAGGAGAGAGGCTGCCTGCCAGAGGGACATTGCATATGGTAATGGGGGGTCCACTGCCTGCTTCCCCTGCTCTGAAATGTTGGTTTGCTCTGTTTGCTGCTGCTGCAAAGCATCTTGCTCAAATTAGAGCTGTAGTGATTAGAAATTCAGTGTGGTTGCCAGTGGCATAGAGTAAGGGAGATGACAAACTGGAGCAGAGAAAGGTGAGCTCTACCCACAGCTTCCCTCAGATTAAGCGTGGGTAGAACTTGCCAGTGCTTTCTGCCCCTATAACCATCATATTCCCAGAAATCAGTGTTGTAAAGGGACACAATATTCTCCTTCTGAGCATCTGTAAGACATTCAGGATGTGTTGGAGGAAAAAGGAATAACCAGATTCTGTCTTGTGTCGTTGTGCAGTTTATAAAGTGAACATCTTATCTCGCAGTGAAGAAGGGTTTTTTGTGAAGTATTCTGCAACTCTGCTGGATCTCTATAAAAGGGGTGAGTGTCCTGTTCCATTTTTCTGCTCCTGGGAGAAAGGATGTCAGGATGTTCTTGGGTTCTCACTGTGGCACATGTGGATGCTCATAGGTCCTGTAGAACTGAAGCTGATATTCACTCCTTTTTCCTCTGAGTTTAAGCATCCAATGTATCCTTAAAATTACTATAATATAAAATTATTTAATGTCCACAAGGCTTATTTGCCATTCAGATTTAACTGGAAAATCTTTCACAAGAGACATGTTTTGTATCATTGAATTTTCCTATTACAGAATAGTGGCAAAGAGATCCCTTGGCTGTGCAGTGCTGTAGAACATTTTAGTGTTTTCTATCTAATACATGAGTTACTGGAAATTCTTTTTGTTAAATTGTCCATTCTTGATTTTTTTTCCTTTTTTTTTTTTTTTACTTCAGGACAGGCTTTTGCTCAAAAAAATAATGAAATAACCTTTGTTAAAAAGAAGACCTGTACAGATGTTGACTTGAGCCCAGGAGAGCAGTATTTGATCATGGGAAAAGAAGCCTTAAAGATAAGCATTGGTTACAGTTTCAAGTAAGTAATTTACCACCAAGATATGCTGAGATGTAATCTTAAAGTGAAGTGCTTGTATGCAATAATTCTTGTGTGGTACAGAATTGATTTAATTTTGAAAGTACTCAAGCAACCCTCGCACAATGTGTTATCAGATGTGTCACCTAAAGCAGGATCATCAACACAAAGCAAGCACTTCCATATTGTAATTTTTCTCTCTTTGACACTTTCCTTCCCAAATCTTAGCAGCAAGTGATCATTTTCTGTTGTCTTCTTAGATTCCAGTACCCTTTGGACTCCAGCACTTGGATTGAGTGGTGGCCTTCAAATGCAGCCTGTACATCCTGTCAGGAGTTTCTGAACACAATGGATGATTTTGCTGAAGATCTCCTCATCAGTGGCTGTTGATTCACTTGGACAGTTTTTAAATTAAAAATCCAGATCAAATCTCATTGAAAAGAAGATAAATCCTCACCTATTTATTAATTCTTTTTGAACTGAACACTCATTAATAGTTATCTTGAAAAATTATCTTTCCATGTATTTTATAGCAGTGTTATTACAAGAGAGTAATGTTCAAATATGGTTTTTAAGCTTGGATGAGAGAATAACACAGACTGGTGCAAAGACATTTGAAGTCAAAAGAAGTGGATTGATTGTAAAAACAAACATGAAAAGTCCTGTCTTGTCACTCAATCCCATGTCTTATCTGAACATAAATATATGCAGCCACTTTGTAGGCTCTCTGTGAAAGAAACTTTATCCCTTAGGTTTTCCTTTTGTACTCTTTTTTTGAATTCCTGAATTTCAATTCCTGACAGTAACTGATGCTGGTTTTATGCTCTGCTTCCTTGTTTAAAAAAAAAAAAACCCAAACAAAATTCTTCAATCATATGTGTGCCTTTCATTATTTGTGTTTTAAGACACAGTCAACTGAATCAACATCTCCTGTAACTTAGGTGGATTAAAACAAATGTTACTTTGCATTTGATGACTGAATTTGACAGTTAAAAACCTTGCCTTGCCTCCAGGAAAGTGGCAGATGAAGGGCCAATTTTCCTGCTCACAGCTCCTGGCACAAATCAACTTGGTTCCCAGTAAAACTGAGGAGAGAGTTTGATACAAAGTACAGTTGCACACATTTTTATTTATATTGAAGAGTTGCCCAAAAGCAGCACGTCCAAGAACTTTAAAATTACTGTTTTCACTCTCTCTTAGGAATATCTTGATCCAGAACATTTAAGATGTGGAAAGAAGATAGTCAGAGATGATGCAACTTTTAATTTTGGCTCTGTGAGTATTTGACTTTTTTTTTTAATGCTCCAAACTTTCTAAGAAGCACAAGAAGCTCACACTGTGTCCAGTAATAACTGGATATAAATTAAAATTGCAGGGAGAAGTACAGGGAAATGCTCAGTGAGGTTATCTAGACAGGCCACCTGTAAGCATTTCTGCTTCTGAACTGGTGACTGTGTATTGTGAGACCTAATTATCTCTTTAAATGACAAGGAGCATGTCTTGTTTTCACAGGTGACTTGTGACATTTAAGTTCTATCGATTTTCAGTGAGCCAGACTACAAAAAGGCTCCTAAGGACCAGGAACCTGATTTAAAAATAACCCATAAAAATGCTGCTCTTAAGTATCAAATTGCAGTCACTAGTTTAAAAAAATTCTTTAATCTTTTTTGTCGTGTCTCTGTTTCTGCCTAGAATTAACTATCCAATATATCCCTGAGATCAGTAAAATATTTGAAATACATGTATTTAAATGGGAACATTTGTACAGATATTTAGCCATGTGTAGGATGGAGGGGTGTACAGACACCAGTGTCAGGAAGATTTACCTTCCCCACGTGCCATGGCTTGACTTTCACAGCAAAACCGTGTGGGGGAAAGGTGTATCTGTGTCTTCATCTGCTTCCACATGCAGGTTATGTTGGCAGATTTCCATAGGGCCTCGTTAGCAGGACAAGAGAAGATGATATGGGAGTGATTTTAGAACTCAGTGCCACGCTAACCTCAGTGCCTCATGGTTGGAGAGTTCTGAGGCACTAAAGAGCTCCCAGGATTAATCCCAGCAAACATGGAAATACTTGGAATAATCACTGCTTAGGTGACTCATCTGTATTATGAAATGGAAATTATTTCAGAATACATTCTGTACTTCCAAGCTTGCTGTGGATTCTGGACATCAGAGCGCTGCTTTTCCCTCTGAATTGTACACAGTGTTTTTCTGTTCCTTGCTTGTTTATGTGTGTGATGTGCAAGTCTCCAAATGTTCCAGCCTTTGAATCCCCAGCCAATAGCTGTACTGCTTCCAGAAAAACTTGCATTTCCCTGCCCCACTCCTGCAGTGTTCCCAAAGGCCAGGCAGCCTCTGGTGTGAGGGGACTGCTCTGCCTCCATGGAAATGAAGCGGCCCAGAGAGCTGAGTGCTCCAGCCCACGTTGATCCTCACTTTTCCAAGAATACGGATGACTGACCTTGCCTGCACAGATTATCTCTGAAAGCAGGACCCACTAAGGGCAATTAAATAAGTTTGGGCATTATACTTTTATTCCTTTTTCATATATTTCCCTTTGAATAAGAAAACTCACCAGATGCCATTCGAATGTGATTCTCCCTGGATACTCTTGGCAGGCCCGAGTTGGTTGAATTCCAGGGATTATAACAAGTCTAAAGGTTAATGCTATGTTATCCTTTAGTTCTTTTAAAAATATCTATTTCTGTACATTTACATTTCTATTTTACTGGTTTTTAGATAGCTAAGCATCACAAAATGAACTAGTTTCTCTTTTCATTGCAACCAGAAATTAATCTCAATGACCCAAGCTGGTAACTGACTTGAATAGCCCAAATTCCACCCTGTTATGCACAGTGACACATGAAACTCACACTTTGGTCTGGGCTGAAAGCTTCTGGGCTGTGCCAAAGAGCTGTGACTAATTTGGGCAGAGAGCCAAAGGGTGCCTTTCTCTGGCCATTGTTTCCCAAGCAGGGAAGAAGTGATTTTGTGTGTATAATCTTTTGGGACATGCCACAAGCCCTAGGTAGCCTTACTCAGGCAAGTGCTCTGTCAAAAATGCTTTGGAATTAGGAATACCCAGCAATTTTAGAAGAAGAATGGTAAATCCCTGTTGCAGGTTAATGTTATTACTTTTTAATACCTCCATAGTGAGTGTCATAGCTCTTTCTTGGCTGACCTGAGCACATGTATTAAATACCAGGTGGAAGAGAAGAATGCTCCCATGAGCTAGGAGGGTGCAAGTCTGAGTTACCACATAAGTTTTATTTGGTTATGATGCTGCACTCTCATCTGAAATTATCTGGAAGGGGAGAAATATTCACTTCATCACAGTGAGTTTGTTCAGTCCATGTGGGCAATGCAAAGCCAGAATATCACACCAAAATTCTTTTTTATCTTTGCACAGAAGTGAGGATGTTCAGTGAAGGGACAGCCTCTCTTCTGAGTAAAGAGGTGGAGCAATACAAAATCCTTTAATAAAATCCTTAGTAAGATTCCTTTCAATTCAGAACTCCTTTAATAAATAATCTCAAACACCCATTTCCACAAGCAAAGAGCTGTGGAATCAGCTGACAGGGGGCTGTAGATCCATTTAGAGAAGGGGTGTGCAAGAGATGAGTGAACAACACATAGTAAGGAAATCCATTTTTTCTTTTGAGTGAAGATTATTCTGTAATTTAAAAAATTGCTGTCTGAGAGCTGCCAGTTTGGTGTTCATCCATGGTGGGTTGTCTCACTTGACCCCTACCTACAGAGGCTTATTTTCAGTCTATGTAAATGGTAATGTTTAGACATGTCTCCCAGCAAAATGTGTTCTTAATCTCCTGCTGAATTCTTACATCAGAACACACAGAAATTTGGCATGGCTGTCAGTTATTTTCCAGTAAAACACCCACCTTATAGGAGTTACATATGCTTTCAATTTTTAGGATATTTAATAATGTTTTCATCTCTAATTAGGAGAAATATCTGGGTTTGGCTCTTTCATTCTCCTGGGAACTAAGAGTTTGGTTTTGCCAGTTGCTGGATCATTACAAAATTCCAGTCCTTGTGTTAAATTTTGCTTTTCAAGTTCTGAATGAACTTGGAATTTGGATACATGTTTAAGCAGCAACCGATTTCCTGGAAAATACTAAACTGAATTAAACACCACAACTCTCATAAAAAGAACATTCAAGTGTAGAAAACAATAGCAGAGAAATCCTGAGTAAATCTTGCTCTATTCAACCCTTTCTTTTCTATCCCAGGAAATATTTGTTATACACAGGGGCTTATTTATAAAATAGTTATACTTACCCACATTCCTAGCTAGAAGTCACGAAATGCAGATTATTCCTAAGGTGCTGTGGCACAGACTATAGTTCCTTTGTTTATTTGCTACTTGACAACTAAAAAGGCAATTTCTTTTACAAGCAAAGTAAACAAAAAGTTATATTTGATGCACTTTAAATCAGCTGAGATATTAAACCCCCAAAATTGGGCTTTACAGTGGAAAATCTATTTTCTCTTAACAGCAGCAGCCCCACTGGTGCCAGTTTAAAGGACTCCAGAGCACACAGAGGTTCAGAGCTGGGTTTAGTGCTCTGAGGCTGCTTCCAAGGAGCCCTGACATGGACTTGAATTGTCTAATTTGGCTTTCCAAGAGGAGCCTCCACAGCACATTCTTTCCACTGGCTGTTCTGTGTTCCCTGCAGTTTGCACCATGAGGAGCACATCCTCAGCTAGAACAAATCAGTGTTGTTGCAATCATTTTGAAGGAGCTATACTTGATATCTAGAGCTGCAGAGACAGGATTTCTTCAACTGCAGCACAAAAAGCCAATGGGAAAACTGCTTTCCAAAGAGGAAATATGTCAGGAACACCTCACACATGCCCACTCGAGGAGATTCACATTGCACTGTGCCAGTTTGTACCTGCTGAAAGGTGATTTGCAATCTTTAGACATAAACTGAGGTGTTGGTGACAGATTGGGCCTAAATGGCAGCTGTGACTGAAGTCATTCCTCTACTGCATGGCTGAGTTGTCTGTCTCTGCCAGGGTCTGATTAGCCAGGTTTCCTTCATTATTTATAAAAAGCAATATGCCATAAAAATGTCATTTTCACTGCCTAAATCATCAAATTTTCCATTAAAACCTTCTGCTGGAAGGTCCTAGAGAATATTCATCCCCAGGCTCTGACAGGGAGGTAGAAATGGGCATTCATTTCCAGCAGTAGTGTAATTCCAAAAGTTTGGAGTCACCAATCTATTAAAGAGTGGCTTTTTTCTAAGCTTCTGTTTTGGTCAGGAATCTCAAAACCAAGGTAGGATCAAAAGCTTCCTATGGAACCATGAGGGATCAAATTAATCTGTGACATAATTTAGCAGGATTCCATGGATTTATAGCAGAAACTGGGGGGATGTATCTAAACCTACGTGAGCTGCTGTGTATCCCCTGTCCCGTGTCCGTGCTGATCCTGCCAATCCCCATGCCCAGCTCTCACCTGGGATTAGTCCCAGCCCAGAAACACTTCCCAGGAGAGTCACTGGGCTTTGAAGATATTCATGATAAGAAAAACTGTTAAATATGGCTTTAGAGAAACAGATTTAGGAAATGCTGGATTTCCTTCCAGTCCGTATCTTGCCCCAGGGAAACCCAGGCTTTGCTTGTGAAACCTCGCCACAGTTCCAGACTGCTGCCCTCCAAAGCCAGGCTGTGCTTTGGTTTCTTCCAGGCTTCCATTGCTCCTGACCCTGGACAGATGGGAGCATTCCCTGTGTGCCTCCTTCACTGGCTTTGGGGTTTCAACACCCAGTTTATGATTCAGATGTTGGATGTGGAACTACAAGTTTTGTTTCCTTGGCTGGACTCCAAGGACACTGCTGGGAACATGTCTGGGATTTTGGGCTTTTGGAGTCCCATCACTGGCACAGCTGCCAAGAGGTTTGGCCTCACGAGAGGGCTCTTTTTATTCAGGAGTTTAAACATTTACCTGTTTCCCCTGCTCAGAATAGACCTGTTACTCTTTACACCTGCTTTCCCCACTTCCAACTTTACTTTTTCATTCAGGCTCCTCCTATGCTCAAAATTTATTTTCCTTTCTCCTTGAGAGTCCTCCTTAAAAACATCTTGGTTTGTGAACACTCTGAGTTTTCCTTCTTATTGCAGCAGTGTTTTGGTGAGGGCTTTGTTTTCTCTTTACAATATCTGTAAAGAAAATTTTGTTTTCCTCTTGTGAAACCTCAGATAACACTTGGAACTTCTGTGTTACCTGGGTGTGTTGCCTGTAAAATACAGGTACAAATAGACATGTCAGTGGTGGTGTGGAAATTACTCAGGATTATGAATCACATTGAAAAAATACTATTGGAAAGCTGAGCCTGATGCTATTAGTCATTCTGCAATAGCAAAAGGAATTATGGTGTCAGTGGAAGAGAGATGCAAGTTAGTGCAGAGTCAGTCTCTTTCTGCTTCTGTCATGTGGAAAACATCTTCTAAACGTCTTTATTTTTTTACTGTTATTAGCAAAATGAGCAACTTCTGAAACGGTTAAAGGAGATTTACCATAACCTTCACTCTCCCCTCAGTTCTTGTCATTTATGAGAATTAATGAAGACATTAAATAAATCTGATGTTTCCTTTTTCTGTTTCCACTAATTAGTCCCAGTCAATCAATGGAATATCCACATTTTCCCAGCTGGTTTAGAGTCAAAAGATACTGAATCTGAACTTGTTTTTTCATGTCACATCCAGAGCTTTGGAAGAGTATTTTGGCAGGCTTCCCCGTGGGCACAGCTCCCATTCCCAGAGTTCTCTCCAAAGCATTAAGAATGGAAATAAGCAGCTCAGAATTTTCCAGTTTAGCTCAGGCTCTGTGTACTTTAAGAGAAACAGAAGCACAACCACAAGTACAGCAAAACCCTTCATGTGGCCGGGCTGCAGTGGAGAGCTGAGCTTCAGCTGGGGAAACTGGCACAAACTGGTCCATGCTGGGCCCACACATGGCACCCCACATTTGTCCTGGTGTGGGGGGACAGTGGCTGAGGCACGATTCCACCAGGAAGCCTCTTAATGTAACGAAGATCTGCCTGGTGGCCTAAAGTCAGAGGCAGGCTCAGAAACCTCTCAATGATTTACTCTGAAATACTCTTGCTTGTAGAAAACCATCAAGGCCACTGACAGAGAGCAACACTTTCATTTTCTCTCTCCTCTTCAGGGTGATTCCTTGGCTTGTGGGAACTGCTTTAGTGACTGAAATAAGGCACACAGATATACATATATATACATATAGGTATATATAGTGTCTATTTCTGGGTGCTTTTCTCCTGTCCAATGCTGAAGAAGTGCTCCAGAGCATCTATTCTTTGGAGGAAAAAATTCCTAGGACAATATTATCTTACAGACAACACAATCTGGGAAAAATCTTGAGGCAGAGCAGGGATAAAGAAGATAAAATTGATTCCTGATGTCTCTTTGAGGATTACAGTCCAGCTCCTATGAAACTTAGTGGGAAACTTTACTTCTCTTGTAATGAGAGCTGGGTTGGTCCTCAGGGTATCACTGTAACAAAGCAGAGCTACAACTGGTAGTAGGCAGAGACAGATAAAACTGAAACATGTAAAAAGATTTTATTAGAGATGAGAGATTGAATTGTGGCAAAGCTGTCAAGTTCAGTGAGGATAACAATATATCAAATTTAATGATTCTTCTTTCTTTAACCTTGAATTGATGAAATCTTGCAGACAATCTGCTCCATTCAGAAAATAAGTAATAATGTGGAAGTTACAGAACTCCTTCATATCAGAGCTCTGGATAGGCAGGAATCCTGACTTGAAGCACACAGCTCCAGTTCCTAGAAGTACTGAATCTCATGGGCACTGGATTTGCTTTTACTAGCAAATTTTCCTTCCTGCCTTCTACCCATTTTTCAGGTTTTCCTGGAACAAGTGCACATTTCCAGCTAATTTATACTAATTGAAAATTAAGTTTCCATAGAATGAGACATCCCTATCTTAAACATCTCTCTGAAATGCAGTTCTCATTTTGACTACAGCCTTTAAAACCCAGAGCATCTGAGCCTAAATTCCATTTTAAGTGTCCTATGAAATCTGTTGCATTACAAATCCAAGACCTTGGCTTACTTTTAAAAGGTAATATTAAATATGTTAATATATTCCCTTATGCACTTTTTCCCTAGGATATAAAACAGTCATTCCCCTTAAATAGTAACATAGTGCCCTGCAATGCTGAGCACTGGTGGAATGGCTCTACAATAAAGTTAAGCTTCAAATTTTAATCTCTCCCTGAGCCACATCCTGTTTTCAGTTAACTGATCTCATATGGGGGAAATTTACCACAGGAAATCTCTCTAGTTTGGAAAGTACCAAAACCTTATCTTTAGTTTCTTTGTGTAATTCAGCACCTTTGGAGACAGAGGTGTAATAGAATCACTGAAGCTTTCAAGAAGTCTCAAAGCAAGAGAAGGAGTGAGTTAAGGGCACGGGGAAGAGGTAGAGCTGCCACTTCATTCCTAAACCTGACCCTGTGGTGTAACACTGATCATTCTAAAATTAACATCTTACACCTCTTTATATATTAAAAGTTCAAAAAACCACATCCAGAAATCTTTTAAAATCTCTTTCAGAAACTAACTCACATCCTGGCAGAAACTGCCTGAGACAAATTAACTTACAATGAGTTTTGACAACCCAAGTGAGAGCAAATGTTTCAGGCCAAGGCCTAACTGGGGCTGTTATCACAGTTTCCTCGTAGCCTTGAGTTAATACCCAGCCCTGATGACTCTGAACTCCAGATCTACATCTGGATCTACATCAGATCAGCAGCTACAGATATGCTGTAGATCAGCAGGGAGGAGGGAAGTGGAACTGAGGTGTCTGTCATGTCTGTCTCTCATGGGTGTCTGTCATGGGTGTCTGTCATGTCTGTCTGTGCACACCCAGCACGGGAAGGTGCCAGACTGGAGGCAATACAATAAATCCCTGTACAATAAATCCCTCAGCAGCCTCCACACACCCACAGGTACCTGCAGCTGGTGGCTCTTGTCAGTGCAGCAATTAACGAGCCGGTGAAGCACCTAGAGAAACACCTCTGCTTTTATTCTTAATTCTGAGCAGGGCCTCACCCTCAGGGATATTCCCCACAAGGAAGAGTGAACAGATTTGCATGTACGACTCTTTTTCTGACTGAATCCTCTGTCAGAACTAGGTAGGGGGGCAGCAAAGTGAGCTGTGTCAGGGGCAAAGAGGACCTTCTGCTGATAATGAAACTTCGCTTTGTAGAATCTTTTCTGCACCCTAAGAAGGCTTTGCAGACATTACTGAACTCTTGTGTCACCCCGCTGTGCTACCCCCGAGCTGCGTTGGCGCCTGAGGCACAGCGGGGCTTCCCCGGCGAGGTTTCCCGGAGGCTCCAGAGGGAGTCAGGGCTCCCGTCCCGGATTTGGGGCAGGGGCTGCCCCGAGCACCCAGGGGGAACTTGGCGCTGTGACCGCGCTCTGGGCAGGCAGGACTTTCTGTCTGAGTCCCCGGCCACCATGGCAGACCCGCATCACTCCGCTTTCAGGAACCAGCCACCAGATTCTGCATTTCAGCCGGCCCGGGGGAATTTGCTCCGCGGGGCCTTTCCTCAGTCAATTCCCCGTGCCCGCGGCCCGGGACAGCGCCGGTCCCCCGAGCAGGGGAAGCCCCGCTCCCGCCGGCCCCGGGGCGCGGTTCGGGCTCCCCGCTCCTCCCGGCCGGAGCGAGGCAGCATCGCCGAAATCCAGCCGAGCCGGCCGCAGCTCCGGTACCCGCGGTGAGCGCCCGCCCGGGGCCGCCGGGCTCAGGTACGGCAGAGGCAGGGATGCAGGGAGGGATGGAGGGGAGCGGCAGGGACGGAGGGGAGCGGCAGGGACGGACGGAGGGACGGAGGGGAGCGGGCCCGGCCGCAGCCTCCCGCTGCGGAGAACCGCCCGCGGCCCCCGGACACACGGGCCCGGTGCCCGGACCGCGCCCCGGGAGCGCCCGGAGGGCAGCGGGGGCTGCCCGGGGGTCCCGGCCGCTCTCCGCCCCGCCGAGCCGGGATGGGCGGAGGAAGCGCCGAGCCGGGGCGGCCGGAGCGCTCCGTGCCCGGGGCTGCGGGGCTGCGGGGCTGCGGGGCTGCGGGGCTGCGGGGCTGCGGGGCGCGGGCGGTGCCGGTGCGGAGGAGCCGGGGCTGGGCCAGCGCGGCCGCGGGCGGGGGGAGCGGCGGGCGGCTCCTCTGCCCCGTCCCCCCGGGCACCCAGCCACGACAGCCCCGGTCCGCTTCCACTACGACTGTGTTACCGGCTTTAATTTAGGGCTCTGGCAGGTTGTGCAGCCCCTGCGGTCGCTGCCGAGCTCCCGCTCAGATGCCTGCAGGGACCATGGGAATTGGCTAAACCAGGCCATGGAAAAACGCTGTTTGTTCCGAAACCCAGGGACAACCCCAGGGTGTGCCATGTCCACCTCACGGCAGTCACACCGCCAGCCCGGCCTGCCCAAGGCAGCCTTGATTCATTCATTTTCAAATTTCTTAGCGTGACTATCGTTAATACTGTGACAGGTTGTGGGGTGTCAGTACTGTTATGGGGAAAAAAAAAAAAATTTATACAGGCATTATTATGATCAAACTGCAGCAGTTCCCGGGTGAAAACCTTCCTTGAACTTTCCAAGAGACACCAGAATCAGTTTTGGCTGCATTTCCAAAAATGTCCCACTGCACAGCTCTTATTTACCAAACCAAAGTGAATGTGGCGCATGTGGCTCCAGGTGCGCCTGGTAAGAGCACAGCATTAAGGGCTTGCGGACTTGGGATTTCCTTTGTTATTTCACCACAAGTTTTATGGCTTCAGGAAAGTCACTGTCAACACACCAGCTGCTCAGTTTCTGTGTCTGTGAAGTGAAATCACGAATTTTGGCTGCTGAGAATTGCATGGGGTTGGGGATTTACTCTACAGAAACAATTCTGTGTGATGGGGACTGACGGGATTGTAGCTCATCTTTCTACAAGCTAAAAACTCTTAAAAGAAAGAAAACCACAATACCCCTTTTTAGGACGTGGTCTATTTTTGTGTAGTGTTGGAGGGAAATTTTAAACTTGTGCAGTAATTTCCTGCTGGTACCAGGTCAAAACCCACTGTGACATTTGGTCGCACCTGTCACTGCAGACCCAGCTAAACACAGCACTGTCACTGCTCGGGTTTGGGGCTGCTGGAGGACTTTGATACATCCTCTCACATCAAAACAACTGTGTGCCGTGTTTGAGCACCTGGTTTTTTCCTTCTCTCCGACAGGGCTCACTTCAGATGGCCGAGAACACCCCCAGGAGCCTGCAGGACACCCCCAGCTCTTCTCCCGATGAAAACGAGTTTCCTTTCGGATACCCCACCAACATTTGTGAGGATGTGCCTGGTCAGAAGTACCTGTGCAGCAACTGCAACAACATCCTGAAGAAAGCCCTGCAGACGCTGTGTGGGCACAGGTACTGCTCTGCCTGCCTCACCTGGATCGTAAGGTACGTCCTGGGCTGGCCCGGGTCACTGCCAGGGCCACGCCCGTGGCTGCAGCATTCCCGAGAGCTGGGTTGTGCCTCTGAGCTCAGGGATGAGTCGGTGGCTCCCTGGCCCGCTGTCGCTTTCCTGGATGGCAGGATTTTCCATGGTGGACTGCAGGATACTCTCTGCCTCCTCCTTGTTTCCAGCATGGAAATCTGTGGGGTGGATTATGGGGCCTGACAGTGTTTTTCTGTCTGTGACATAATAATTCTGATTTAACCTTGAAGAACTGGTCCAAGGCTGACTTAGTCCTTCCGTGGCACTTTACAGTCTTTTGATAAGAGATGCTATAGGATTTTAATGAACATAATGTCACATATGTTTATATCTGTCTGAACAAAATGGGCATTTTCTGTGCTTTAGAAGACTTCAGTTTTCACGTTATCTTTCCTACTTGGAGTTTTTGCATCATTCATGAGATAAATAGCTTTCCATCTTTATTCCTATTTATGGTCCAGGCTGCCCTTATTTTAGTGAAATACAGGTAAGATTAATGGGCAGAGTCCTGGTCTTGAAGAACAGAAGAGCAAAGCTTTTTTGACATCAGTGTGTTCAAGAACTGGCCTTTTCATGAACAAGGACTATGGATTCTGAGTGGAAATTACAATTTCCATGGTTTTATTTGTGTCAGTGCCTATAAAATACCTCCTAAACTGCAGTGCACCAATGGATTATTTAATTCTTCTTTCTTTTTGCCAGAAACAATAAAAATGCAATTTGCCAGAAATGTAAAGAGGAAGATCCCAACACTTTAAGTGAGGAAAGCCTATTGGCAGAAGAAAGGGTAAGTTGTAGTTCACAGGTCATTAATTTATCATTAACCATTCTCTGTAGTCATCATTGGACTGGAGTTCAGAAGGGAATAATATCAAAGGCAATAGCAGCTGATTGTTACACATTTTAACTTAGGCTTTAATAACTTGGATTTCCCAGAGTTTTTGATTAAAAAAAGTGGAATGGCAGCCTCAGGACTTTCCAAACCCAGGTTCTGCACTGTAAAATCCCAAACTCTCCCATATGATTAACTTTTTATTGTCTCAAAGTAACTGGTGCTTTCCTACTTGTAATAATATGTCTTAGCTGTTACTTATTATCCTTAGGAAGTATTTTAATGGATTTTCCAACCTCATGGTTTCTTGTACCCTTCAAACATGAAGCTGAGCATAATAATTGATACAATCTATGCCCTGGCAAATGTTTCATCTGTAATTTAATGGTGCAGATCTCTTCTTGTGTGATTTTCCAGGCAAATTGCTGTGCTGTTCTATATCCCAAACACAAACTGGGCCATAAGGCCCAGTCCCAGCTTGTGCTTTTCCCTCCTCTCTGAACATGCAGGGATATCAACAGACACACAGTTTGTCTACATTTTTTTTTAGGAAAAAATGAAAACAAATAGGCAGCTGAGAGTGGCATAGAAGTTTAGGAAGTTTAGGAAGCAGCAAAATAATGGATCTGCTGTTAATGCTGAACTTGGTAATATCCCAGGAAAAAAAATTCCTCAGTTCTGCAATGAATTTCCCAATAACAGATTTCATACACAAATAGGTGCAGCTGAACCCTTATGAACTTCTGCTTTGACTGTCAGTTTGGGATTTCTCTGCTGTGGGATTCTCCTTGAGTGTGCTGGGAATTTCTGCACAGTCTGTGGGTGGGTGGTTGTAAACAGACCCCACTCTGGGCTGCCTGGCACCTTCCTTTGCCTGCTGGGTGTCCAGATGAAGCCAGGCACCAGGAAGGGAGGAGGATCTGCCTGTGTACATCATTTCCAACAAATGCTGGGTGGATCTTCAGGAACTTTGAAATGTGGGCATCATTTATAAATACTTTCCTCCCTCTGTTTGTAAAGCTTTCCCCTCCCAGTCCTTACTCTGTGTTATTCCATGTGAAATCTTCATTTCTCTGCACTGCACTTACCTCCAGAGTATCCAAAAAATGCCTTTAACTGTGGCAGGGCTTCTTTTTATGCCAGGGTACCTCTTTTAGTGCAAGGTGTAATATTAAAGTGTGCAGTATTTCATAAATTACACAACAGTTGTACAATTCCTCACGTTTAAATAACATAAAAATCGACATAGTGCAAAGAACAAACCCCTCTCCCATCTGGTTCATATTTTTTTAGCACACAGTGTCTGCTAAAATGGAAACAGCCCCGATCTGAGCAGTGCTCTTCGTGCAGAGCACTCTCAAGTCCTCTCTGCAGCACGTTTAGGAGGTGTTAATGACCCCGATAATGAAATGCATTCATTAAGGGACCCCATAGTCAGGGTCCTGTCAGCACATTCGCTGCATGTGAAATATTTCAGCTCCTGTGAAAAGAAATGTAAAATAAGAGCTGTAGTTGGCTGGGCTTATTTTCAGTAAATTAATGTCAAGTCCGATAGATTATTTTTGAATGCTAAGAAATAAATGATTCAATAATTATTTGGGCTTCTACCACACTGAGATTAACTTGCCTGGTCACTGAGTCTTGTGCAGTATTTTTTTTTAAAATAAAGGATTTATCAAGATGTGGGTTTCTGTCACCCTAGTCCCATTCCAAGAATGCATGCTGGAGTATTTTCTCATCAGTGTTTTTTTCCTCACTTTGTTTTCTTTCCAGGCTTTTGGTGATGCTGCCATTAATAAAGAGATTTCTGAACTCAGAGTCCACTGTGTGACCCTTGGATGCAGCTGGTCTGGCATCATGAAAGATTTTGAAGTATGTTTGAAGAGAGTTTATTCAGATTAATATGCACTTTTACTGGAAAGGGGACGGAGAGGCAATGAAACCAGGATATCAGCAGACACAAATTAATACAATTAATTAGAATCAGTGTCAGTACTGTGATTTATTCCAACACAGTATCTAAAAACGTGCCATTAATCCATGGAGGGTTCCCTGCCCATGGCAGGGGGGTGGAACTGGATGATCTTCCAACCCAAATCATTCTGTGGTTCTGTGATTAACTTTAGTAGGGCTTTGGCCAAATCCAGAATATCCTGAATGAAATTCACATTGCACAAATTTACATCAACTTGATATTTCTTCCAGGGGTTTCCTTATTACTTAAATGCAAGGCTGCTACAAGCAGGTTGTGACAGGGCAGAGTACTTCAGTCTGCAGGATACTGTTCAGGCAATGTCCTTAGCATGTTTTATAGGAGAAATAATTCCCTCCTGTGTCAATGTATTGCTTGTATTCATCATTCTTTTCAGACTGATCTGAAATGCTCCAGGTAAAATATTTAAATGTGCACAGTTTGTGAATCTGCCATGCAAATGTGAATAGTGAATACAAGGGAGAAAGCTGGGACCACAATCATGTTGTTTTTAAACAAAAGCCCTACAAGACTGTTTAAGGGAAACCTTGTGTTTGAATTTACCAAAAGTTGTTTGGTTTTGGTTTTGGGATTTTTTAAAATTAATAATTAACAAAAAAAGCCCCAGTAAAGTTGGTGAAATTTTCACCAGTAATCTCAGTAACTTTCAGCAGTGGGACTTTACCCAAGCTCAGAAGAAATGCAGATCAGAGCTGCCAGAACAGGGACTATTTATAGATAAACCTGAATCAGCACTTTACATGTTACTTTATAACTTTTTACTTCCAGGAGCATCAGAGTTTATGTGAATATGCTTTGATCCCTTGTCACACTGGCTGTGGACTTGTGGTGATGAGAAGGAAGCTGGCAGATCACTTGGAAAATGGATGTGTCAATAATGTGACAGTGTGTCAGCAGTGCCACTGCAGCTTGGCCAGCTCTGAATACCAGGTAAGAACATCTCTCTCTCACATAAAGTCTTTATATTAATGGTTTAAATAATTGGTGATGCCATTTTCCCATCCTGATTTCATTGCACTTGGGGAATATTTAATATTCCTGAGTTTGATAATTTTTCCACACGTGTTGGAGGGAAAAATGGTTGTGATAATCTGCTGGTGATGTGACAGAGTACCCATGTGCTCCCCCAGGGCTTGGGCAGCCCCGGTTTCAGCTCCTGGCTCAAAACTTGTCCCAGTATGAGGTAAGAGAGAAGCAGAAAAGCTACAGACAGTGGCTGGGAAGGGATCTTGAAAGTGGCTGAAGTTTATTCAAACTAAAACCACCCACAAATGTGTAAGGCAGGATTCTGTCAGAATCTGTTAGATCTAATGAGGTATAAATCTCCACATTATCAGCAGTGTCCAGAGACCAGGAAGATCATACTCTGAATCTGCCACTAATATCTCAGTGACTATTCAAACATATTTGCTTTACATATTTTAATGGGTTTTGCTCAAAACTATGAATATTGCTCCCTCTAAATGATTTCAAGGGAATAATTGCCAGCCTTGGAGTTGGGCAGAGTGATTAAAGACCCACATGTGAATATTTCAGAGATGTAAGTAGTAGTGGGTAGCTCTGCATGTCCAAAGTGTCACAAATTGATGCCTTTCCAAATACTGAGCTGAGAGATTTGTAAGGAATTAAGACTCCTCCTGGGGTAAGAATCAGGTGCTCTGTTAAAATCTACTCCTTGGGAAGCTTTTGCTTGTGCTCTTCATCCTTTACTAACCTACAGAGAGAGGAGAATCTGGACCCAGGCACATCTTCCCAGTGCTAAATCCAGTGTTTCCCAAAACTGTAAATACCAGAAGGTGGCAACACTAAATCCCTCTCAGCCTTCCGTGAGTGCAGGCTCGGGCTGGAGGAGGAAACCTGAGCTGGGTGCGTTCCCTGAGCACCTTTCTCTGCTCAGGGGTCTCTGACACTGCAGTTCCAGCGGCTTCAGAGCTGTTTTCCTCCCACTCATCCCACTTAGCTGCCACCTAATTCATATTTTGGTTGGGAAACCTTGGCAACTGAGCAGGGGGTTGGCCTTAAGGTGTGGCTTTTTCTCTCTCTCTCTCCTTTAGTGTTTGTAGAATTCTGGTTGCATGATCTGCTTTAATAAATTTGCACTGACTTCAGAATTTTGATTATTTGTGGGTATTCCATGTGTCCACAACCCTCTGGGAGTAAATTTTGGGCTCTGCTCTTGCTCTCTTCCTCTTGTTCATTCAGTTACAGGTCTTTTGATTTTTTACATTTCTCTATTTTAAATAAACTCCTCTCCAGTCCCTCTCCCCCTCAAGGAATTGGTGATCTGAAGGAGTAAAAGAGTCAAAATGAATAAGATAAAGGCATAATTTGTTCAATGGCAAGACAAAGAGTATTAAAAAATGAGTTAGAGAGTGAGAAAAACCCCTGGCTGCATTTCTGAGAATCGAAAGGGAAACCTCAGAAGTGATATGCAAAGGAGTTTATGAAGATTAAAGCCACCCCCTCCGAGGAGTGTGAAGGGAAAGCTGACAGTTGCTGTGTTAAATACAGATATTACAGATGCAGGGACCAATGGCAGGGGGATCACTTTACCCTTCTTGGAGCCAGAAATGGCAGGAAGCCTCCTGTAAGTGGTGATGCATTTTGCATTAGCACATCATGATGGAAAATTTGGATTCCAGCCTCCAAAATATTCATGAGTAGGATGCAAGAAGGGGCTGCACATTGAGCAAACTGTATGAAGTCAATGCAAGAGCAGTTTATATTTGAATTATATTTGTATTAGAATTTATATTGGAGTTTCCTGTGCTGTAACCTGTTTATATTCATATATATATCTGTGTATATATTTGAATTTCCTGTTCTGCTGGTCGTTGTTGCTTCCTGTTCTGTAGCCCCCTGCTTGTCACTGCAGGTATGTGAGTGTACATTTTGTGTGTGTGCACATAACTCTGGTTTGAACCTGGCAAGACCTGGACATTGCCAATCTTGTATCCAATATCCCAGGGTCACCTTGCAGGTCAATAATTAAATACTGATTTTTTTCCTTCTTGTTTTAATGACAGGAGCATTTGTGTGAAGGCAGTTTAAGTAAGGAACAAAAACCTGTGCAAACAGAAACAGCTTCAAAGGAGAAGGTGGGTGAAAGAGGAGTGAGTGCAATGCAGCTTTATTTATTTCATTTAGGTTAAATGAACACCTGAGAACATCTTCAGATCCAGCAGTTGCATCTGGGTGCTCTTTACATCCCAGCAAAGCTCTGCTGACTGCCTTCCCTTCCGTGCTCCCACAATTACCTTCACTAAATTATCTTCTCAGTTAGTCTTGTAAAATGGGCAAATATTTGTTTCCTCTTATACACTGAGTGAGAGCCACATGAGCAGAAGAGGAGTGTGCTGTATAGCAGTGTATTTAAAGCATCTTATTTATGAGAAGTTGTTACCAGGTGATCCCTGTGGTTCATTCAATTCTGTTCTGTCATTATGGGGTCTGTTAGATGGACACCTCACTGCCAGGCTGTGTGCAGGAGGCTTGCAATCAACCACACTCTTAATTGATTTACCATAATTTTCAAAGCTGGTTGGGCACCAGAAGCTGTGGAAATACCTTGACTTGGATTCATCTGATTTATAGCTGCTGGGTTTGTGGCTTAGCTGTTTGTAGGGAAATAAAAGAATTCCTCGCAATTAGTATTTGATGATTTCCTCTGCATTTTTTTTTCGGCAGAACCACTCTGCATCCTCAACCAGCAAGGACGGATGTCGTTTCTCTGAAATTGGCTGCACATTTAGGGTGAGTGAAACAGGTCCCTTCAGGAATGTTCCACCCTGGTTTGGACATTCCCTTCAGGGTAGTGTCTCTGAAAGCAGAATCAGCACTTCTGATGCCAGATGATGGAGCTGCTCCTGCACCTTGCAGTTTTTCCATCTCCCAAGGAGCTGCAGGATTGCTGGGTTTGGCCCCAGGCCAGCTGTGGTGCTCATAGAGGGTGCACTGACGGTGTTGTCTCCTTCCAGGGAAGCAAAGAGAAGATAAAGGAGCACGAGAAATCCGCAGTGGGGGCCCACATGCTGCTCCTGCTGCAGCACATGAGGCAGCTGAAGGGAACCTTGTGCTCTGCTGCCAAAGCTGCACCGGGCTTCACCCCACAGTCAGAGCTGAACCCAGTGAACAGTGCAGGAAAAAGCATCTCTGACCTGCAGATCCCAGCAGGGCTGGAAATCAGTGGGGATCCAGAGGTGGACTGTTTCCCTGGATCTTCTGTTCCTGAAGATGAGTCTGTCCTGCAACAACTCGTGAGGGAGAAAGTGATTTCTGAGCTAGAAAATAAGCTGCATGTGTTTGAGAACATTGTGGCAGTGCTCAATAAGGAGGTGGAGAGCTCTAATTTGGAAATCCTGGCCTTCCGGAGACAGAGTGAACTGGACCAGAACATAATACGGGGCCTTGAGCTGAAGGTAAATACAGCAAGGATTGTCTGGGTGCTTGTTCTATAGACAACAAATACTGACACATGTCAGGGAGAGGTGGGGTAAGGATCAGGACAGGGAGTTTGAGCTGTGAAGTGTTAAGTTCTGGACACATCTCAAGGATCCTTTTGTTGTTTGATACATTTTCAAACAGGGTTCTCTAAAATTTGTTCTCTAAATCCACGTTTAGGTAGTGAGATATTCCTGAGGGTTTTGAGTGTTCAGAATTTGCCACGATCAGACTGTGAGCAAGCAAAAGAGCTGTTTAATTGCCTGATCCTCTTACAAAGCAGCACTTTGCCTGGAGGCCCAAACAACATCTCCATGTATGTTTTGACACATAGCTGTCACTTGGAAAGAAATCAAAGCAGAGCTTCCAGAACATGAGGACTCCAGAAGGATTCAGCCACCCCTGCAGCACAGCCTGGAGCAGGGGGCTGACTGAGGGCTGGTTTTTTTCCCTAGATTGCAGAGTTGCACCGGTGCCTGACGCAGAAGGACGCGGGCCTGAGCAGCCTGCACAAGAGCCTGCTGTTCTCTGAGCAAGCGTCCTATGATGGGATCTTCCTCTGGAAAATAACAGACGTTGGCAGGAAGCTCCAGGACTCCGTGACTGGCAGGACAGTTGGTTTGTATTCCCCAGGTAAAGCACAAGATGGAGGTGTGTGTTCACAAACCCCAGTCCTTCAGAATCCCCCCCAGTTCTCCAGAACTCTGCTTCTTTCTGCTCGTCCCAGCAGGAGGATCTTTAAAACAGCTCCTTAAACCAAGATGCTGTTTATGCAAAGATCAGGGGACTGGGATGTGCTTTTCCAGAGGGCTGTGCTTTAGTTTAGGCTGTCATACTGCACTTTGCCCTCCACCACAGCTGCTTGCAGTGGATCCATCCCTCCTAACCCTCACCTCGGCGCCTGCTGGCACCACGTGGCTCCAGCTGCAGCTCTTTCCCATGTGGGAAATAATTGGATTAGGTAAAATGTGCTTGTGTGGCTGATAACAGGTAACTGTCACCAAGGTTTGAGGCACTAAAAGGATTCCAACCACTGGATTTTTGTTGCTTGTAATCTCCAGGGGGTACTGATTTGTCTGTCCTCTCTGCGAGAGCAAACCACGTCACATTTTACCTTTTCCCATATGCCAGAACACTCATTATGTCTTTTTTTCCCCCAAAAAAAGGTTTACTAACGAAGAGTTCTGATTTTCAGCTTTCTACACTGCAAAGTATGGCTACAAGGTGTGTCTGAGGGTGTACCTGAACGGGGATGGGACAGGGAAAGGAACCCACATGTCCCTGTTTTTCGTTGTCATGAAAGGAGACTACGACGCTTTGCTCCCGTGGCCTTTCAGGCACAAGGTGAGAAGGGAAACCTTTCCATATCTGATCCCAGCCAGAAGTCAACACAAAGTGACTTTTTCTCTGGAATTTAGTGGAAGTGGAGTACTTTCCCACATCCCTTTCCAAAGGTGAGGAGCCGTCCTGACATCATGGTCAGTAATTTGTCTCTGGAGTCCCTTGCAGGGAAAGCTGCTCCTGCTGATACTCCAAGCTTTGCCAGGTAGGATTTTCAGACACCAGAACGTGGTGTTTGGAATACTCCAACCTGTGTCCACCTGGGCTAAAGCCACAGACACATTTTTTCCTGGCTCTTGCTAAACATAGATAATATCAGTTTAGGAGGCAGTTATGATTTGCTGCCTGAAGGCGTCAGAAGGGTGAGGTGAGAGTTCCACTTACAAAGGTGCCACAGATGTCTGATGTAATCCTGATCTTATTTTTTCCCCTAAGTGTGGTCTGATAATGGCAACAGTGGTTAGAAAAGCAGACAAACCATGGCAGGGCCTGATCTCTGCTCTGGCACTTGCCTTTGTGGGGTAATAATTCTGTAAGCCTTTCCTATAAATAGCTTTGCTATGAGTTAGCAGCCAAGAAAATAGAAATCAAAGTTCCCAATCCTCACTGTATTAAAAGATTATCACAGACCTTTCATGTTTCAAACTAAAGAACAGTGAGTTAATAAAGGGGGTAACGAGGTGGGGAGATTCTATACTGATATTTAGGTTGTGTCTTTCACATATTTGTGCACGGGCAGCTGAGCTGTTTGTTCTGATTCCAAACCACAATAACAGAATAAATGTAATGACTGGAACCAAACCCAGGGGCTGTTTAAGTTATCAGGAGAGAGAGGAAAAAACCTTTGGACTGTGCAGTTCTCTACCAAGGAATAATTCCTTACTTGATTTAATTTAATTTTGTTTTATGGGTAGCAAAGTTTTAAAAACTTCATCTGGGAGTTCACATGAACTGACCTTGCAGGTTGGAAACATTCGTTACAGTTTGTATTCAATTATCAGTGGAGCATCCAGCTGCTTTTGCAGCACTTGTGTCCCTGCTTGGTTTGTTTTTCACTCCAGTAACTCCTCGTTGCCACATTCTGTTTTTCAGGTGACATTTATGTTGCTTGACCAAAATAACAGGGAACACATAATTGATGCCTTTCGCCCGGACCTGACTTCTGCATCGTTCCAGAGGCCAGTGAATGACATGAATGTGGCCAGTGGCTGCCCCATGTTCCTCCCCTTGTCCAAACTGCAGTCCCCCAAGCACGCCTACGTAAAAGAGGACACGCTTTTCCTTAAATGCATCATAGAAACAAATTAGCAAATCCTGAAATGCGGTTGGATGCGGAAGTCACCCGCTGAATGTCAACAGATTATGAGAAAGAAACCATCAGTTTGAGAGCTTGTGTTAGTTTTTGTGTACACAAAATGCACAGAGCCTGAGCCTGCACCCCCTGCACCCACTGCCATCACCTGGAGCTGCCCCTGTGCAGCAGCTGCTGGAATGGGATTGTTTCACCAAGCCAGCCAATTCTCATGGTTTAGGTGTCAGTCTCAGTCACCCCCACCCCACACTCGTGGAGAAGGGGCTGTTCTTCCTCCCAGCTGTCCCTGCTGTGGCTGTGGTGCTGCCGGGGTGCCTGGCAGGGAGTGTGGCTGGATTCCCTTCCCTGGGATGGGCAGGTTTGTGGGGTGAGGCTGAGCAGTCCCGTCCTCGGGCAGCCCTGCAGGGTGTGCAGCTCCCTTTCTGAGCAGGGAGGGAGGGAGCTCCTGTCAGCCCTCAGTGGCTGGCAGCCACGGGGGGGGATTTTGGCTGTTCCCCAGTGGGAGCAGGGACAGATTCCTTCCCCTGAGGCCCAGATCAGGTGTCTCTGTGCTTCCCCATGACCTTGGAAGCCAAGAGTGTGGCCAGCGCTGGTGGCTGCAGTCCCTTCCCCAGGGGATTTATTTCTTGCTGTTTATTTCAGACCCTATTTCTGTGCTCTGTGAGGAGATGTTGTGTTGCATCAGCAGATAAGGACCAGATTACACTGTGCCTTGGGGGAATCACCTCTTGGATTTCCAAAGGAGCCCTGGGACTTTCCCACTGTGGATAAAGAGCTCAGGGAAGGCCAGAGCTCTGCTCCAGGTGGGGTCAGAGACTCTCAGTAGTTTGGTTTAATGTCCAGTCACTTCCTGAACCTTCAAGGCAGATGACTTATTAGAAATTATTGATTTCTTTTTTGCTTAATTCCTTTTGTGTGCTCTGATGCTTAAGTTTCTTTGCACGCTAAAATAGAATTAACTGCTGGAAATGGTTTTGTTCTCTTTGGGTTTTCTAATAGAGGTAAAGAATGAATAATTTTTTTAATAACTGAGACAAGCTTGGGACTGTCTGCATGTGTGCAAAATCTCTCACTTCTATCTTGGCAACAGCCTTTAAAATAATTAGTTGTGATAAAGCATCAAATTTCAAAACCACCCACCCCATAAACAAATATTTATCAAAGATTGTTGGGAAGGAACTGGATATTCTTTGCCATCACATCTGTGTGTCTTTTCCTCTATTCCATCTTTCAAATGTTCTTCCAGGGACAGAAAGTGATTTTTCCAGCGATGTGCCAGCCCCTGTCACGACACTGGAGTAATTTACCTGAATATATTATGCTTTTCCTGGCTGTATCACTTTGACAAGTGCTGTATTTATTAAGATCATTCATATTTTCTTATGGTTTTATTTATTTCCTAAATAAAGCTTGCTAACTTAAGAAAGGTTTGGGTGCTATTTTCGCTGCCAGATAGGGAACTGGGCAACCTGGAGATGTGATGATGAGGGTTTGTTATAGAAACAGCTGAGCTGTGCTGCACTTTCCTTCCTTGCTTTTTTCTTTCCTTCTTGCTGGGGAGGAGCTGTGCTCAGGAGCTGCAGAAATGCCCAGAACGTTTCTGTGTCCATTTCCCTCAAACCTGCCCAGCTGGGAGAGCACTTACAGGCTCTTCAGCAGAGCCCACAGAGAGAGATCAGTTTGAAAAAAAAAAAGACGGATATGGATGAAATCCATGCTAAATAAACAAATAGACACGAAACCCGCTGCCCGGTGCTCCTCCTTTCACAGGCACAGCCGGCAGAAAGCAGCCAAATGTCAGATTGATCTGCTCTGGTTGTGATGGCAGCCACCCCTCGGACCCAAGGCTCCTTTCCGAGGGCATTTCCATCCTTGGAAAGGGCTCCAGGAGCTCGGGCTGCCCCTGCGGGGCACGGCCGGAGCCGGAGCGTGACCGTGAGGAACGCACGGAGCCGCTTTCCAGGCGCGGGGCTCCGCTCCCAGCCCGGCTCTTCCTGGAACGGGCTCCTGGTTTTCATCTCCAAGACCTTCAGCCGCAAAGGCGTCTTGATAAGGAAGTGGCTGACACTTAAAGGAGCTGGAATCGGGGCGATATCAGGAGCTCTCTGATCCAGCAAATCATTTCTGTGTGATTTTTGGTTTTGATTGTTTTTTGGTTTTGTTTTTGTCTGGATCAAATCTAACGATGCAGAAAAGTCACGGAGAATTTTAGCGAGTTAGATCAGCAGCATTTGCTCTGTGTTTAATGGCCAGGCTGGCAAAGAGTCACGATGCTCCTGCAGCTACGATGGTCTGAAATAATCAAGGACAAGGTTTGGAGGGAAAAATAATGATTTTTTTAATATAATGGACGAATCAAGCTGAGAAAAGGGGCAAATTTTAGGCTTATAAGCCCTTGTTCAGGACAGGGAAAGAACTCAAACCTTGCACACAGTGGCTTAAACTGGTTGTGTTGGTCAGTCAGCTGGCTTCGGGGAAGAGGTGGTCGAGACCCTCAGAACAGAGGGATGAGAGGGGGAATTAGCAACTTGTGGGAGCTACTTCTACTGTCAGGGATGTGTCCTATTGAACCGGCTGCTCCTGCAGCCGTGCTGGGAGCCGTGGGAGGCTCCGGAGCCAGCGAGACCAGTCCCTGCAGATCCATCTCCTCACCAGGCCTGGAGCTCACAGGCAGCCCCGTGTTTGGGTTTCCATTCAATATTCCTCGGCTTCGGTCTCCAAGGCTACACGCCAACATCCAACCCCTCCTCCCACTCCTGTTTTCAAAGAAAGAAAAACACAGTGAAAAGAGGCTGCAACGATTTCTGGGCAGTTTTCAAAGCAGAGAGGCAGCGCTGGGAGCTGCTCTCCCTGCACACTCCGCAGGCTCTGATCCAGCCTGGGCCATGGTTCCCCGGGTGCTCCATCCTCGTGCAAGCAGGAAAGCACCTCCCCACTCGGCAAGTGCAGGGTATGGGGGAGCAATTAGAAGGTTTTGAGAAAAAAAAGGGAGTTTTGGAGTAGTTAACTACACGGGGCTTCATTCAAATCCTTCTGCAAAAGCTGGTTTTGTTTGGGATTTCCATAGCGGGGCGGGAGCCGGGAGTCCTGCCCTGGAGCCTGTGCTGGCTCCACTCCCTGGCCGAGGAGAGTGTAGGACTGCTGCCCTCAGCTTTGCACCAGTTTTGGGGCTCTCGTTCATTCCTGTTCCCTTGCTTACAGAATAATCTGCTTTTAATGACCGGACATTCCTGCCCTATTCCAGCACGGAGAGCAGGTCAGCCTTGGATGCAAAACCGGTGTCCAGCTGCTCCAGGTGCTGTCACAGCCCTGCTCCAGCACCTGCCAGGGGCCACGATCCCACAGTGCCAAAGAAATGGGATATCCAGTGGCTCCCCCACCCTGCCAGGGTGTGCAGGAAAAGCCAAGTGTGTGTGTAGAGGAAGAGGAGGAGGAAGAGAAGGAAAAAGAGAAGGAGAAAGGAAAATGAGGAGGAAGAGGAGGAGAAGGGCAGCACCCAGTAGCTCTCTGCAGTGGGATCTGAGGCCAGGATTGCTGGATGCTGCGGCAGGAGCACCTGCAAAGAAACCAGAGTTAAATGTGATGATGTTGCTTCATTCTGGTTAGAAAATAGAGGATGCATCTCAAATTCTGGGATGTTTTTTCATTTTTGTTTGGGACTTTAGTCCCAGCACAAGGTTCCCGTGCTCTTTCCATTGGCAGCTGGCAGGTTTGGGGTGCCCTCTCGGTGTGGAGGGGTTTCAGTCAGGTTCTCCCTGCCTACACCCCCGGTGAATTCGATCCAGCGTTTGATTTCCGTGTCACACCATCCGCATTCCTGCGGCGAGCAACCAACACTCAAACATCAGCCACGGGCGCCGGGCAGGAGGGTGGTGCTCCCCCGGTCCCCACGGGGACGGGCTGGGACGCGAACGCTGTCCCGGGAGCGCAGCAATCCGTGGGATTTCGGGCAAACCCAGCAGCCCCAACGCACGGAGCGAGGAGCGGGGCTTCCCCGAGGGCTGTGCTGCGGGGTTATTTTAGTCCTGAGGTGACTCACACGTATCCCGGTGTGACTCACGGGGAGCTGGGGCCCGGGGCTGGGTAGGGATGTGGCACGGCATGGCGTGGCACAGTGTGCAACGGCATGGCACGCATGGCACGCATGGCACACATGGCACGGCGCACATGGCACACAGGGCACACAGGGCACACAGGGCACACAGGGCACAGCGTGGCTCTCCTCACTCAGCCCTGCACAGGGAGCAGCAGCGCGGCCGTGCCGGACCCATCGCTCAGGGAATCGCCTTTCCCGGGCCCTCCGCAGGTGCAGCATCACAGGGAGCACTCGGACACCGATGTTTTATGGGGAAGTTTGGATAAATAAATGATTCCTAAGCTGAAGGCAGGCTCAGCCCGTGCCGTGCCGCTCACCCCTGGCGCCCGGGAGCTGCTCGCTTGCAGTTCAAGCTTTGTTGCACGTGTGATCTGGGCCCCAGCTCCTGGAGCTGCAGGAGCTCATCCATCACGGACAGGAAAAGCCGTACGGACTCTGCTCGCGCTTGGCCCGGACCTCGCCCCGGGAATCAGCTCTCCTATGGCCCGAGCAGCCTGGAAAACATTGCTTTTTCAGGATCGCTTTCCAACAAACAGCAAATCCTACAGATTTCTTCTTGGCACCGACCGAAGCATTTTTACAGTGATTGATTTTCTCTGTAAGATTCAGAGAAAGGCTGAAAGGCTGCTCCCGCTTCCAGGAATCCCGGCGAGCACAGGTCGTTCCCTCTCGGGACAATGCTGCGCAGGCACTGCCCGCATCCCACCCCTCCCGCATCCCACCCCCTGCCCGCCCCCATCCCGGGGGACCGGGGGAAGCCCTTTCCTGGCTGCAGCCAGGGCTCGAAGGGGGACAGGCGGGGAGGTCCCGCGTGTGGAGAGGGTGACGGTGCCTCTCCACGGGCAGTGGGTGCGTGGCCGACCCTGGGTTCCCGGTCCTGGCCCCGGGGATGCCGCCTGCGCCCTCCGGGGCACCGGCCAGGGCCGAGCCGAGCCGTGCCGTGCAGAGCTGGGATGTGCCCTGCCGGTCCGGTCCGGTAGGTGCCTATGGATGCCAGTCCATGCCGGTCGGTCGGTGCCGGCGGGTCGGTGCCAGTCCGGTCGCTGCCGGTCCGTGCCATGCCAGTGGATCGGTGCCAGCCCGGTCCGGTTCGGTCCGCGCCGGTCCGTGCCATGCCGGTCGGTCGGTGCCGCTGGGTGCCGTGCCGGTCCGGCCCGTGCGGTGCCGGTGGGTGCCGCGGGGATGCGCTGCGCTGCGGTGGGACCGGACCCGTGGGAGGCGGCGGGGGCGGCCCCGCTAATTGCATAACCGGGACGTCAATGCCGGCGGGAGCGCGGGGGAAGCGCGGGAAGATGGCGCCCCGCGCCCGGCCCCCGCCGCGCCCCGCAGCCCCCCGGCCCCGCGCCCCGAGCGCCCGCTGAGCGCGCCGGGGGCACCGCGGTAAGGGCGGCCCCGGCACCGCGCACGGGCACCGGGCGGGACGGGCGGGACGGGCGGGCGGACGGACAGACAGACAGACGGCGCCGCGGCCGCCTTTGAATGAGCCAATGGCGGCGGGGCCGCGGCCGCCGCTCGGGGCTGCCCTCGGCCACCCCGGCAGGTGCCGCCGGGGCGCGGGGGGACCCGGCCGGGCGCTCCCGCCGCCGCGCGGTCCCGCTGCCCGGCACGGGAGCGGCGTGGGCGCTCCCACACGTGTCCGCGGGGCCCGGGGGGAGAGCGGCGGGAGCCGCCGGGAGGGGAGCGGCGGGGCCCCGCGGGGGAGCGGAGGGAAGCGCGGGGGTCTGCGGGAGCCCGGGGGGCGCGGAGCGGAGCTGCCGCCGGGCTCGGACGCGCTCCCACGCGGGGACCCGGCGAGTGCCGCTGCCGGGACGTGTCGCGGCTCGTGAGCGCCGGGCTTTGCCGTGAGTGTGATCGCTCTGCCCATCCCGGGGCTCTCGGGGAGCGGGAGAGTCCTCATGGGCGGCAGGGGCCGGGCAGAGGGAACTCGTGTCGCGATCCGCGGCGCCGGGACACGCGTGTTGCCATGAGGCCACATGCGTGGCCGTGACGGGAGCGCCAAGGGGAGAAAAGTCCCTTTCAAGTCGTTTCTGTGGTGTCCTGTGGGATCGCAGCTCTGCTGGGGATGGTTTCTTAGCCTCCTGCACCCCAAACCTCGTGGCGGTGACATTTGGCCGTCTGGGTTCGCTCGCTGTGGGTGGTGCTGGCACATCCCTACTCCTGCAGCAGCCCCGGTGGTTTGGGAGCCCACAAAACTGCGCGGAAATTGTGATGTAAAAATCACCGTAAATTTAAAGCTTTTATTCCTTACGTGCCTCTTCCTAAAACTGAACCACGCGGACCTGTGGCGTGTCCCAGTGCTGTGGGAGCCTGTCGGGGGTTAATCCCCTCTTGTTCACCAGTAGCAAAGATTTTGGCTGCTCCCTGGATTTCGTGGAAAGGAACCGTCTCATCGGCACTTGTTTTGCAGTGTCCTGAGCCCCTGCTGGTGGGGCTGAACCACCTCCAGCCTCGGTCCTCCCAGGCAAAACCCTCAGGGATGCTGTGCTCGGCTGATGTTGTGCCGTGTCGAGAGGGCAGGTGACAGCGTGTGTGTCCCCTCCAGGCTGTGCTGATGGAGACCACCAAGCTGAACCCCCTGATCCGGGATGTGTACGCGGCCGCCGGCCGTGTCCAGCAGGCAGCGGCCGCGGGCTCGGCGCGGAGGGGCAGCGGCTGCCGGGAGCTGATGGTCAGGCTGACCGAGGGGCAGTACGTGCTGTGCCGCTGGACAGACGGGCTCTACTACCTCGGCAAGATCAAGAGGGTAACGTGGACACCCCCAGGGGAACGGGAGCACCCGAAGAGGTGCCAGTGCCAGCGGAGCCGGTGCCATTCCCTGGCTCAATTCGTGGAGCAGGGGTTTCTGGCCTGGGCTGCGATGTGTCATTGGCCAGCTGGGCATTTTGGGTCGTCATCCTGCCCCGGGGTGTCACGCCCGAAACCTGACTTCCCGCAGCCCCGAGGGACAGGATCACTCACCAAGGAAAACAGGGAAGTGCTGGGAATGGGCGCTGACACACAGCCGCTCTTCCCGCTCTCTCCTGGCAGGTGAGCGGCTCCAAGCAGAGCTGCCTCGTCACGTTCGAGGATAACTCCAAGTACTGGGTCCTCTGGAAGGACATCCAGCATGGTGAGTGTTGCCCCAGCCTCCCTTTCCCATGCCGTGCTGTGGGACCCTTCCCAGCAGCACGGGGACGTGACTGTGCCACCTCTGTCGCCCCCGTCCCACAGCCGGTGTGCCGGGGGAGGAGCCCAAGTGCAGCATCTGCCTGGGGAAGACGTCGGGCCCCAGGAACGAAATCCTCATCTGCGGGAAGTGCGGGCTGGGTGAGTGTGGCTGTCCCACCCCGGGCTCTGCCGTGTCCCACCCCGGGCGAGGGCGGGGCCGGCCCCGCGGTGCTGATACCGAGCCCTCCCGCAGGTTATCACCAGCAGTGCCACATCCCGGTGGCGAGCGGCGGCGAGGGCCCGCTGGGGACGCCGTGGTTCTGCCGCCGCTGCATATTTGCCCTGGCCGTGCGGGTGAGTGGGGCTGCCCCGCGTTCCCGGCTCCGTGAGCTGCCCAGCCCCGGCACAGCGGGGCAGGACGTGGCCCCCGGGAGGCTCTGCTGACCCCGTGCCTGTCTCTCCCACAGAAGGGGGGTGCCCTGAAAAAAGGAGCCATTGCCAGGACGCTGCAAGCCGTGAAGATGGTGCTGTCCTACAACCCCGAGCTGCTGGAGTGGGACTCCCCACACCGCACCAACCAGCAGCAGTGCTACTGCTACTGCGGGGGCCCCGGAGAGTAAGGCCCTGCCTGTGTGTCACGATTAGTTTTGCGGGGAAAGGGGATCAGGGTGGGGATGTTTGATCCTAGGCTTGCAGGGCACTGCCCCGAGGCCAGTGGCTTTGCTCCCCACACTGCCCCTGCCATCCGGATCTCTGCTCGCTCCCGGAGGCAGCGTTTGCACCAGAAGTACAAGTTAGGGACAGCTTTCTCTCCCTGGCGGGGGGGCGTCTGTGCCTAGGAGGGGACTGGGGCGGTGGCTGCCACACGCTGCCCTCAGTGTCACCTTCCCCCTGTCCCTGCCCAGGTGGTACCTGAAGATGTTGCAGTGCTACCGCTGCCGGCAGTGGTTCCACGAAGCCTGTACCCAGTGCCTCAGTGACCCCATGATGTTCGGAGACCGGTACGTCCCTTCTGGGCTTTGCTGAGGTGGCTTCCCAGGGGGGACTCATGGACACATCCCAGTTGTGTCTCCCTGATCCATCTGGCACCAACATGGATCAGGTGGCCCTGTCCCACAGAGCCCAGCTGCTCCTGGCCTTGCTGTCACAGTTGGCCCCCGGAGCACAGTCCCACCTGGCCCATCCCTGGGCCCTGCATGGCTGTAGGAGTCATCCTCACTCCCGGCATTTTCCCTCCCTGATGTTTTCCAGGTTCTATGTGTTCTTCTGCTCCGTGTGCAACCAGGGACCCGAATACATCAAGCGCCTGCCCTTGAGATGGTGAGAAACAGACTCTGCTCCTTTGGAATGTCCCCAGGTGGCTCTGGGACACTGGGCTGGCTGACCCCAGGAAGTGTTCAAGACCAGGCTGGATGGGGCTCTGACCAACCTGGTCTAGTGGAAGGTGTCCCTGCCCATGGCAGGGGGTGGGACTGAACGATCTTAAGGCCCCTTCCAACACAAACCATTCTAGGATTGTGTGTTCGGATGTTCCCCCAGCTGCAGGCAGTGTCTCACCTCTCCCCAGAGCTCGAGGGATGCTGTCCTGGCTGGGGCATCCCCCAGGATACACCTCTGGGCTGGACTGCTTCCCCTGTGAAGTGTGGGAAGGTTCCAGTGGTGGGCTTTGGGAGGACCTGGGAGCTGGAGTGGCAGTGGCAGAGCAGGGCATGGCGGTGGCACCACCCTGCCAGGGCTGCTGACCCTGTGTCCCTCTTTGCTGCAGGGTGGACATCGTCCATCTCGCCCTCTACAACCTGGGTGTGCAGAGCAAGAAGAAGTACTTTGACTTCGAGGAGATCTTGGCCTTCGTGAACCACCACTGGGACCCGCTGCAGCTCGGGAAGGTACAAACACACCCCGGGCTTGTGCTGGAGAGCAGCCATGGGAGTGAGAAATGTCACCCCAGCTCATGCAGCACTCGACATGGCAGCTCCCACTCCAGAGCAGCTTAATCCCTTTCCTCTGTGCTGGGATTTCCCTTGTGGGAGTGTCAGACCTGACACCTTTCCCAGCGGGGGCTGGAGCTGGGAGAAGCGTGTTGGAAACCTGTCCCGGGGCAGGACGGGGCGGCTCCCCGAGGGCGGCAGTGCCAGACCCGAGTGGCTCTGGCCGGGCCTTGGCTCCCTCCCTCCCTCCCCGACCCTGGGCAGGAGCCGAAAGCCGGAGTTCGGGTTCCCCCGTCTGTTTGGATTTTGCATAACCACAGCGGGCACTGAGCCCTGCCTGCCCCCCTGTCCCGCAGCTCACGGGCACCCCCATCTCGGAGCGCGGCCCCCACCTCCTCAACGCGCTCAACAGCTACAAAAGCAGGTGAGGCCCGGGCGAGGGATGGGGACAGGGCGGGATGCAGGGTGCTCCCGTGCCAGCCCGGCTGAGGGCTGATCCCTCCCCTCTGCCGCCCAGGTTTCTGTGTGGGAAGGAGATAAAAAAGAAGAAATGCATCTTCCGCCTGCGGATCCGCGTCCCCCCGAACCCCCCCAGCAAGGTGCTGCCGGAGAAAGCCCCCGGCGACGGCGAGAGCAGCTCCTGCGAGCTGAAGAAGAGAGGCAAAAGCAAATATGCCCATAAGGACAGGTAAGTGGCCCCGTTGCCCCGGACATTCCCGCAGTAGCCCCCCCCGTGCCCGCGCCCCCCTCACGCCCTGTTTGCAGCCTCCTGCCGCGGCAGCTCCAGCAGCAGAAGCGGCGAGCGCGGCGCAAGAGGGCCAAGTTCCTGCTGGAGGATGCCATTCCCAGCGTGAGTCCTTCGCCCCCTCCCCTGTGCAGCCAGCCCGGGATTTGGCAGCTGTGTGGGACTGCCCAGCCCTGGGGCTCCCCGCAAGTTTTCCCCACTCGTACGGGCAGGGAGAGCTCCTGTCCCTCACCAGGGAAATGTCCCACGCCGAGCCCCCTTCCCAGGGCAGCGGGGCCATGGGAAGGAGCGCGGTGGCCCCGGGCAGAGGGTGCCAGGGGTGGGGTGTGGGCAGCACCCCTGTGCCAGGCAGTGAGGAGTGAGCTTCTTTTTGTGGCACAGAGTGACTTCACCTCAGCCTGGAGCACCAACCACCACCTGGCCAGCATCTTCGACTTCACGCTGGATGAGATCCAGAGCCTGAAAAGGTCCGTGCAGCTGGACCAGGGGTGTGGGGGGCCCGGGGTGCTGCTTGTGCCAGGCTGGGGCCGATGCTGCATCCCAGCCTATCCCATCCCACTCTATCCTGTGCACAGTGCCAGCTCAGGACAGACTTTCCTGTCAGACGTGGACTCCACAGACGCCACCAGCACCTCAGGCTCGGCCACCACAAGCCTCTCCTACGAGTCCAGGTGAGGACTGTGCCCCTAGCCCCCTTCCAGAGGGGTTCTGGTGGCATGGCCAGGGGGGCGAGGGCCTGTGTCTCCCCCGTTCATGTCCCACACTGGGAGGCTTTTCCTCCCTGTGTCCCAAACGGGCTGGGGGTCCCAAAGTGGCACTTGCTGGCTGTGCAGGATCAGGGCCATCGGTCCTTGCTGGGCTCCCCCAAATTCCAGAAGCCAGTACGGGGGGGTGGCACCTTTTGGGTGCCGCCCTCACTCCTGCCCTGTGCCCTCCCCGGCAGCCGCAGGACCGTGGGCAGCCGCAAGCGCAAACTGGCGGTGCCAGCCTACGCCTCGGGGGCCAAGAGGAGAGGGGGGGAGCCGGGCGGGCGCCCGGCCGCGACCACCCCCGAGGGCAGCGAGGCAGCGGCCGGCCCCGACCGCCCCGACGACGGCATCGACAGCCACACCTTCGAGAGCATCAGCGAGGACGACTCCTCGCTGTCTCACCTCAAGTCCTCCATCAGCAGCTACTTCGGGGCCGCGGGCCGGCTGGTGTGCGGGGAGAAGTACCAGGTGCTGGCCCGGCGGGTGACGCTCGAGGGGAAGGTGCAGTACCTGGTGGAGTGGGAAGGCACCACTCCCTACTGAGCCCCGCCAGCCCCGAAACCTTTCCCGGAGCCAAAGCAGAGGAGATCGGGGTGCTGGGGAAGCCCGTGAGGCACAGGAGAGATGCTGGTCCCGCCCCCCGGGAATTTTGGCGGGTGGAGGCAGCGCCCAGGCCGGCAGCGCTGACCGGGAATGAAACCTGAAGCCCTGACACTCTGTTTTTTTTAATGTTAACAATTTTTAGTTTCTTGGCTGTGTTTATGCAGAGCAGGGCCCAGCCGTGCTCTCCCCCTGGAGCCTTTGGCCGAGCCCGAGGCACCATCCCGGTGGTGGCCAGAGCAGGGAGGGGGTCCGGCCCTCCAGAAGGGTCCCACAGCTGCAGCAGCTGTTTGGGGGGCACCCCACACCCTGCTCACACAGACGGACCTCGGCCTGTGCCTGGCACAGCCTGGCTTATCCCGGTGTCCCAGCCTGACCGAGCAGCCTCGAGGGGGTCCTGCTGCCAAAGCATGAACCCCTCCTCATCCCTGGGCTTTCACAGCTCATCCCCGTGCTCATGGGAAATGGGGAACAGCTCTTGGGGTTTTCCACTTTGTCCTGAATCCATTCATTAAAGGAATGTGGTTTGTTTAACATGAGAGGAAAATGCCCCAAAGCCAGCCCATGTGTGGCTGTTGCAGCCACGGGGCACATGTGCTCTCACCCCACAACCTGGACTGTGTGTGATGCTGCACCAGCTTCATTTCCCTGTTCTGACAATCATGATCTTGGAAGAGATCGTCCAAAAAATCCGCCTTTGCCTTAAAACCACCACGGGCGCTTCACAGACTGGAGCCCAAGGCCTTTGTTCCTACAGGAAATCTTCATCCCAAATGTGCCAAACCAGCAGACAAACCAAAAAAAAAGGCTGAAGAGGACAGCGGGGGCAAGGGGAGGGAGTTGTACCAGGGTCCCTGTGACCATCCCTGGGGCCATCCCTGTGGCCATCCCTGTGGCCTCGTGGCTGTGCCTCTCTCGCAGTGGTGATGTTTGTGAGCACTGGGCTTGATTTGTCTGCAGGGGAGAAGGAGCAGCCCCTTCTTTAACAAAGCAATACTGCCAGCTTGGGCAGGAGCAGAGCAGTTGGCTTTTTAAAAAAGATTCTAATATCAGATAGATGTGTTAGATTTTTTTCTTAAGAGAGAGAGAGAGATTTTTAATGGTGTCCTCCTCGTCTCTCCCCCATCCCACCATGACTGTCCCATGGGATGGAGGGTGAGCCCTGCTGGGCTGTGGGGTCCTGTCCATCAGCAGACCCTGTCCTGTCCTACCTGTGCTCATGGGATCTCCGCTCAGAGCAGAGTCCCTGTCCTTCTGGGAGAGGTGCTGCCAGACCCCCCCATCCCTGGCAGGGAGGGGTCCAGCAGCTGGAAAACTCCCTGTCCTGCCTTAGCTTTGTCCTCAAAGGATTACTTAAAATATTTTCCTTTCTTGAGTGCCTATGGAGCCCTCGTGATTCCAAGGGGCTGCCAAGAGCTGTGCCAGGGCTGAGCAGGGTCATGCCTGTGGGGTGTGCCACTGGACATTACACTCGTGGGGGCACCCACAGGATGTGGCCCTGGCTCCTGTCCGCTCCCTCTCTGTTCCCTCTCCTCTCTCCTGGCTTCTCGCAGAGAATTGAATGTGGAGCCTTTAAAAGTATTTTTGTTGCAGAGTATATTTTGCATTCGCTGTAATAGAGATTATAACAACTCTGTGCACCTTCTGATTTCTGAATTCAGGTTGCTGCTTGTAAGCAACTCTCATTATACCCAAGTTGTAATTAATATGTCTGATGTACAATTAAAAAGTGAGGGTTTTTTTCAACATCACTGTTTTTTTGAAGTGTGAGGATTATTGAGTAGGGATGCCCAGTGCCCACCATGGGGCAGCTGGTACTGCTGGGTTGTGTTCCATGCCAGGTCAGGTGTGTCCTGCAAGCCCAGGACAGGCCCTTCCTCTTGCGCAGCTGTGACCACAAGAGCCTGCCCAGCTAAGAAACGCTCCTGTTTATTCCCTTTCCCATCCCATAAATAACTCGAAAATGTTCCATAAGTTATATCCCATGAACCATTAACATAAGGATCTTTCTACAAGGCTCAGTGTGGCCTAGGCAGAAAGCCCCTGTTCAGGTGGGGGTAGGGATGCAGGGCCAGGGCAGTGTCGTGGTCCTGCTGGCACCTGGCTTCCCTGAAGTGGCCGTGGATGTCGCCCAGCCCATCCCAGCTCTCCGTGGCAGGGCAGAGTCTGTGTGTGCTGCTCGCGGCTCCTGCTAAATCCTCGCGGCATCTGCTGGAGTTTGCCGCTTCCTTGGATTGTGTCAGACTCCAGCAGCACGCTGGCTGCCAGCAGGGAAGGGCGGGAGCCGCACGGCGCGGGGTGCCCGGCCACATCCTGCAGCCTCCGGGCTGGGGAAGCAGAGGCAGAGCGGGGCAGGATGCCGGGACCGCCGCTGCGGGGGAGCAGGGGGCCAGGCAGGGTTCAGGGGCTGGCTGTGGGGACACATGGCACTGCAGGGGCTGCCAGGCCACGGCTCCCAGCTGGAATTCGCTGCTGGCAGCCTGAGGCAGCCCCCGAGTGTCCTGACAGGAACACCTCCGCGTATCCCCCATCCACAGCCTTTGGTGCGGGCGGCCCTTCCCCAGCTCAGCCTGCACCGGCTCCGGGCTGCTCAGCGCTCCCCGGGCAGGCCGAGGAGGGGATGTTTCCCAGTCCCAAGCTCCTGAGATACCGCAAATCCTCGAAGATAAAAGCTGCCTCCCACATGGCTCAGCAGGATCCTGGTCTCCCCAGAAGTGAGGTGCACTTTGCACTTCTCAGTCCCGTGGCACGTTCTCCTCTATCCATTTGAGGTACAGAGGGTTTCCTTGGTCAATAGGGAGGCTGATGATTTCGGGGGTTTCAAAGGGATGGATGGATCTAAAGTGGAACCAGGCGCGGAGGAGCAGAGTCAGCGCCGCGCCCCAGCCCTGCCCCGCGCCCTCCCCGCGCTTCAAAGCACCCGCAGCTTCTTTTTGCCACGTGGGAATTTTGCTTTGAGTTTGGGGTTTACCACAGACTGCCGGGGGCCTGGCCCAAAGCTGAGTGTGCTCCCCCCTCGGGAAATGCAGGAAATCCTGTCAGGAGGCTGTCAGGGAATAACCTGTACGAGGAGAGGGAGAATCCCTCCTCGAATCCAGCATGGAGGGGCTGGGTGAAACCCAGTTGATATTTCTGCCACTTTTTCCTTTTTGCGGATGCTGTCTCTGGGTTTTTCTGGCTCATAAGATACAGCAGGAGCACTTAACCCCCCTGGGTGGGAAGGGGCTCAAGGAACTCCCAAAGCTGGAGCCAGAGGTGAAGCCTACCTTGGACAGGACACCCAGTGCTCCTGCGGAGCCAGAGCCTCACCTGACGTAGTTGGACAATTCCCCTATTTTGGACGTCCTTGTCTTCACCAACTGTGGAGAGTAAAAAATCCAACACAAACCCCAAGGGACTCGTGAAGGGATGGAGGGATCCTGAGCTGCAGCTCCTGACTGCCCCCACCCAGCATGGCCAGGGGTGCGACAGGAGCCCTTCCTGGGCTCTTCCCTGGGGGATGTTCCCAAACCTCAGGCAGCCTGGTGCCACCCTCCCCAAACCTCCCTGCAGCCCCTTTTGGCTGGGACCATTCGCAACAGGGATTTCTGTGACGTAGGGAATGATCACTTACCAGCAGTATTTCAGTGGATTCTTCCAGTTCCCCTTTCCAGAAATACCTGGATTTAAAAGAAAAGCAGCATCAGCAAATCCAGCTCTGGCTGCAGCCATGCCAGCCCTCGGGATACTTTCCCTGCTTGGTGCTTTTTGCACGTGGCCATTTCTTTACAAAGTGGCTCAAGAAGCATCACTGGCCCCAAAACTGCTGAGCACGTGAGTGAGCACCCCAGATTTATGGACCAGAGCCTCCTCCAGAGAATTTGCCCAAGGGGACTGGCAGGGCAAATTTGCTGGGATGGGGGTGTCCTGTGATGGTGGCCCCGCTCTGAGCTGTGGCCAGGGGATGGTGCCTGCAGGGGTTGTGGCTGCGAGGCTGAGCTTTCTTCCTCTCCTTCCCTGCAGGAGAGGAGCTGCACTTCTCATGAGTCAGATATGACCTTTCAAAACATTTTTGCTGCCAGGAGCCCGTCCTGATCTCATCTGCCTGCTGGGCTCCTGCGCGAGGAGGACTCGGAGGCGTCGCGGTGTCTCCTGAGCAGGGCACGGAGCAGAATCCAGCTGGAGCTGCCAGGGCTGGAGCAGCTCTGCTCTGGCTTTTGGGTTTGTAGGAAATGATGGATAAGGGGAAGAAGGGTATTACTGGGTTTGCCCTCATCTGGGATATGGGGGTGCACTGTGGGGATCCCCTCCTGAGGGAAGGCTGCAGTGGGATCTGCTCCTCACTTCTGCCAGGGTGCTTCTATGAGGAAAAGTTGTTTTGGGGCTTTGCTCTTTAACCCCTCTAACAAGTGTAGTCCCTTTGCATGGACAGCTGAGGACACCTGCAGAGCAGGGCTGGGCCTGTTCCAAGGTCAAACATGCTGTTCTTCCTGCCTGAAAAAGCTGCTTAATTTTGTAAAGGCCTTTTCTGGTCCCTATCTTGGCTTCTTTTTAGAGCTTCTGATAACAGGCACCATGTCCTCAGGACCATAAATCCTAAATTGGTGGATGTCTGCGTAGCCAAGTAACCAATAAATAAATGGTCCCCATGGGCAGTCAGAGCATCTGTGTTCCTTAACAAGCTCGGAGCATGGTGAGGATCGTCCCCATCATCTGCAACAACAAACAGACCCAGCAGCCCTCTGAAAACTGAAGGCTGTGTCCATCCCCTCCTTCCCTCCCTGCAGAGCCCAGGTTTGCCTCCTCCATTGGGGAATATCCAGCCCAACTTACAAGGCTGAGCTCTTGGGCAGGATGTTCACGTAGGCAGCCAGTTTCTTATCCATGATGGCCCTGGGGGAGACAGGAGGGGAGTCAGTGCCAGGCCAGCTCAGTGCTCACCCCCAGCCATGGGGACATTCCCTCGTGCTGCCCAGGACTGCCAGCAGCAGCTTTGACATTGGAGACATGGAATTTTGGGTTACTTATTACCCTGAGAAAACAGAGGCAAAGGTGACCTTTGGCTGGAGCTACTTCAGATCAGGCCCTCCTGGCAGGGCTCTGGGACCCTCCCTGCGCTGAGGAGGGAGTTTGGGTGTTGCTCCTGGCCTGGAGGGTGCAAGGACCCTGCCCAGTGCCAGCCCTGTGCCCCTCTGGCCATGGGGTCACCAGGGCAGGGCTGGACTGTGGGGCCGCAAGATCTGGGGCTGGGATGGATGGGAAGGGGTTTGTCTGCCATTGTCAAACTGTGCCCCTTCCTCTCAGAGCAGCCTAAATATGCATCTGGTTAGATTAACAACATCAAGGTTTTTCAATCCAAAATGTCCTCGAAATCTGAAGCCCAAATAAATTCCTTCCCTCTGGCTGCCTCCGTTAGTTGTGGGCTGGTTTGTTATTGCAGAGCTGCTCGGGGCTGCCAGCAGAAGTGATACTGCAGCAATTACAGAGCACTGAAGTGAACTCAGGGCAGATTTTTAGAAGAAAGGGGGAAAATGATGTGTTTTGTGACCACAGCAGTGTCTGGCCCTTCTCACGGAGGTGGCAGCTGTCCCTTCAGGCAGGGCACCAGTGACTCCACCTTTGGTTTCTTTAGCACTGGCTTGGGGGGACCGTGGCTGGAGAGGAGAAGCACCCCGGGAGGCTCAGGGTTGTTTGCTCTCACCATGTGTAGGCAGTTCCAGGCATTTAATGCTTGTGGAGCATCTTGAGTTAATCTTTACACCAACAAAGTGCAGCAGCACGAGCAGAGCCACCCCTGCTGTGACTGTCATGTCACACATGGCACAAATCAGTTTGGTTTTGCTGCCTGCAACTTGCAAGGCATTTTAGCACAGGAGCTTTTTGGTTTGGGTGCTCTGTCCCAATAAATGTGATCCTAACTGAGATCCTGAACTTCGTGCCAGCAAGCTGAGCAGCAACAAGAGGCCACCAGGGGAACGGGGAACATTGTAAGAAGCTGAATGTGATCTGTGGAAAATGTCTGCATAATACATGATAGCTTTGGGTTGGGCACTTCATCGTGTGTTTCTTTGTCTGTGCCTCACAATAGGCCCTGAAGTGAGACAGATTAAATATTGATAAGCAGAAAAGCAAAGAAAATGATATACACAAATCTACGGCAGCGGTGGAGGCTGACAGGGGGCTGGGTTAGGTGGGTGAGGTGCAGTGGCCACACCACCCAGCCAAGGGGGTCAGCTCCTCCCAGCAGGCACAGGGAACAGGCAAGAAGGTCTTGAGATGCTGAATTCTACCTGCAGCTCTTCTGCTTTCTCAAAGCTTGAACCCCTTTTCCTTAAACCAAAAAATTTCCCTGCAGACTGATCCATCCGAGTGAGTGCTCCACTGGGCAGTGCAAAGGAAGAATAAACACGACAGCACAGGAAAAAGGAGTGGGGCAAAATCAGCATAGAAGCCCTGTGTCATCCCCTACAACCAGGGCTCATTGCTCCAAACTCCAGAACAAAGGAATAATTACTCCACCAGTAAAACCACAACCAAAGTACACATATCTCAGCGAGGGGGAGTGATTTATGTCCTCTCCCTTCCCTGCAAGATGAGGAACAAAGAGTGGAAAGCATTTACAAAGCTGTTAAGACGAAGCATTTTCAAGAACTGAGGCTCTTTTCACCAGGTACAGTTGCCCCCTTTTTTTTGGAGACATCGAGCAGTGCAGACATAATTCTATTTGAATTTCTTAATACAGTTGCAGTATTTAAGGTGACACAAACTCCCTTTCAGTAGCCTGTCAGTTCCTGAACATGTTTGGGAGCACTTTGCTGGAGATGGAGAGGTTTTGGCAGGAGCAGGGCAGCAGGAAAACAGCGCAGGAGGTGTTGCAGGAAACTTCACGGTCCATCATAAACACTTCCCCAGTCAACACGGGTTCAGTACTTCGAACAGAGCATCCATTGAGTCAGGGACTGACAGACGTGTGAAAAAACTCTGCATGCAAAATATCATGCAAAGTATCTCATATATTAAAATAGAAGAGGAAAAAATCGAGGAAACCCCCTCATTCCCTGAGGTTTGCTGGTGAGCAGAGTGGTACCAGGTGGTACCTCACAAGTGTTTGCTGTGGACCACTTTCATACTGCCTTTATTTTCATGTCAGAGCACTGTGCATTGCCCCTCTCTATAAATCCCCTCCGGGCATTTTGTTTTCTGTGTTGTTGTAGAGAGGAATAAGGAGTGTGGCAGATAAGAGAACATCAGGTTGGAGCTTAATCCATCTGAGGGCCGAGAAATTAATGGTCAAAGCTTGAAAATGGGTCTTGAAAATGAGAGGCAGTGAAATAAATTGAGAATTGCTCGATGCTACCATGGCATTGGCTTCAGAGGCAAATGTCAGCTTTCCTTGGGACAGGGCAGCTCTGGCATGGGGGTTGTGATACAGAGTCTGTGGAAAGGAGCATTGCTGGGGTATCACAGAATCATGGAATGGGTTGGGTTGGAGGGACCTTAAAGCCCATCCAGTGCCACCCCCTTCCACGAGCAGGGACACCTTCCACTATCCCAGGTTACCCCAAGCCCTGTCCAGCCACAGCTTCTCTGGGCATCCTGTGCCAGGGCCTCACCCCCCCAGAAATGCAAAGTACACAGGGATACAGATCCCCTCGAGGGACAAGGGAATATTCAGCTTTACTCCAGCTTTGGAACCCTGCAAGCAGACAAGCAAGGGAAGCGTCTCCGTACCTGGCGATGTCCCTGGCGATCTGCTCGTTGAGGCAGTTGACAAAGGCGATGGAATGTGTCCCTGGGATGTAGCTGCCAGTGACAGCAGAGTGCAGGTGCAGAGCCAGGCCCCGGAGCAGGGGGTACATGAGCACCAACAGCGTCAGCACCTCGGAGAGAACAGCCGGGTGATGGGAGGCGAAACACAGTAAAACTGACCATTTACATTGTCCGTGCCTGGAGGGACATTTCCAGGCTTCCCTCAGCATTGCAGGGACCAGTTAAATCAAATTAAGGTGAGAATGTGCTGCTAGGGGGATTCATTCCCCTCCAGTAGGGCCAATCTCGTGCTCAGGGCAGGAGAGGGGCAGTTTTGTGGCTGTATCAGCCCAGGGGTGCCCAGGCCTTGGCTGTGGGAGGTCACCCCAGACTAACGGGGGTTACAGACCCCACTACCCAACCACAGCAGCCAGCACTGGTTTTCTGAAGAAGAATAAGGAGCTAAGACAGGGAATGTCTTGGTTTCTACTGCAAAAAAGAACAAGAAGGGAATGGTCCCACACCCAGCACACCTCTCCTGCTCAGGACACATCTGCAGCCGTCCTTTAGCACCAGGGGTGAGGTGTGTCCATCCCTTTGGGAAATGGGGGGCACAGGACCCTCTGCCTCCCTGGGGATGTGGGCAGGAGAAGAGAAGTTTGTCAGCGATTTGTCCTTGGGAAAGAGATTTGGGCTGGAGCCTGGTGCCAGGACCGGGGGAATTTCCATCCTGCCCTGTCAGATTATTCTTCTCTGCCTTAGCTCTGCGCAGCCCACCCAGACCACGCTCCAGCCTCATAGCCCGACTTCAAGGCAAGTTTTAAATTCATTTCATCTTAATTATCTGCTACTAAAAGCACAGTGAAACTGGATCCTGTGGGGCACAGAAATCCTAAAGGACACAGCCCAGGTCTGCAGGGCAGCACAAACACCAACACTGTGCCCGTGGCCTGGCAGAGCAGCAGCAACAAGTGGGGTTTGCTGTGCAGGAGCTGCTACTCCTGGCAAGCCCCTTCGCTGCTGTTTGTGCTCACATGCCATAAACAGCCTCCCAAAAATATATCATTATCCCGGCAGGGATGCTGCGGGAAGGGTGAGGTTAATTTGGAGTGCTGAGGACCAGCTGAAGGATGGTGCCGTTCTGGGCTGCAGCTCCTTCCCTTTGTCTTTTGTTTTGTTTTCGACATAAACAGCATCTGGCTCTGATTCAGCTACAGTGATTAAAAAATGCTTAGAAGACTAAGAAAATATTCATTTCCCCCCCTTATTTCCACCCTCCTTTGTCCTCTGAACAACCTGCCATTGCAGCACTAATGCAGAAATCTCTCTCTTTTTTTAAAATTGAATTAAAAATCTCTCTTGTCACCACTCTCTCATTTGGAAAATGACCAATGTGCTGTACTGCTTGTCTACTCTTTCCCAATCCATTTGAGGAAATATTCTTTGTTACCACAAGACTTCTCATCATAATTTTTAGAGCTCCTTCTGTGCTCTTTTTTCCCCACTAAGCCATTTAACAAATACTATACAACAAATCCCAAAAGCTCCTCAGCGAGTTACAAGCCAAACAGAGATGTGCTGGTGTACCTATTTTTCCAGATTAAAACGTAATCATGCTCCTTGCTCAGGAAAAAAAAACAACCCTACCATCCAACCTGTTCAGCCTGGTGATCATTAATCTGCTTGGAAGATGTACGTGCATGTGATGAGGAAATCCCCAGGATCATTTGGGATTGAATATTAGTACAAACATGAACACTATCTTGTTTTTTTCTGGTGTTTCCCCCTCTTTTTATTTTTCTGAAAAGGAAGATAACACCCCTTTTTTTTTTTTCCCCAGAATAATTGTATCTGCCAAGAGATGGTGCAAAAGGGAAGGAGTGAAACCTTGGGATTCTTGCCTGATAAACCAATTAAACTCATGATTGCCAAAATACTGAAGTGAACAAAACTGAAAACACCCCTGTGAGGTTTTAAGCACTTCACTAAAAAGCACTGAGCAGCAAAATGCCATTTTAGTGCAGAGAGACTCAGATTTCTGCAACACTTCTTTTGCCTTTGGCGAACTAAAAACAGCTTTAGGTTTAAAATCACCACGCTAGGACTTTTTGCCTAGTTTTGATGAGATTCTGTTAAAAAAAAAACCCAACTGAACAACACCACCCAAACACAACTTGTGCCAACGTTGTAAAAAAACTTGGAAATTTGCTTCTCTCGCAGCAGATGCAGGGAGTCCACCCCTCCTGCATGATGGTTTTGGGGAGAGGTTTGCTAACAAAGGTACAGACGGGTATTTCCATGATTGCATAGAGTGTCGGTGTCTGTTGTGCTCCCCAGGGAGTGTTCCGTGCCCCACATCCCCATCCCATTCCTGTGTCCATCCCAGCCCCGTGTCCATCCCAGTCCCCTGTCCATCCCAGTCCCGTGTCCATCCCAGCCCCGTGTCCATCCCAGTCCCCTGTCCATCCCAGTCCCGTGTCCATCCCAGTCCCGTGTCCATCCCAGCCCCCTGTCCATCCCAGTCCCGTGTCCATCCCAGCCCCCTGTCCATCCCAGCCCTCTGTCCATCCCAGTCCCCTGTCCATCCCAGCCCCGTGTCCATCCCAGCCCCCTGTCCATCCCAGTCCCGTGTCCATCCCAGCCCCGTGTCCATCCCAGCCCTCTGTCCATCCCAGTCCCCTGTCCATCCCAGTCCCGTGTCCATCCCAGTCCCGTGTCCATCCCAGCCCCCTGTCCATCCCAGTCCCGTGTCCATCCCAGCCCCCTGTCCATCCCAGCCCTCTGTCCATCCCAGTCCCCTGTCCATCCCAGTCCCCTGTCCATCCCAGCCCCGTGTCCATCCCAGTCCCGTGTCCATCCCAGCCCCGTGTCCATCCCAGCCCCCTGTCCATCCCAGTCCCCTGTCCATCCCAGCCCCGTGTCCATCCCAGCCCCCTGTCCATCCCAGTCCCGTGTCCATCCCAGCCCCGTGTCCATCCTAGTCCCCTGTCCATCCCAGCCCCGTGTCCATCCCAGTCCCCTGTCCATCCCAGTCCCACTTACCAGCACCAAGGTGCCGCGGCCGGGCCGGGGGCAGCCCTGCGAAGCCGGGGGCAGCGGGCAGCGCTGGCTCAGCCCCTCCATGTCCTGCGGTCCCTCCACCTGCTCTGCCCGAGCTGGGAGCGCTGCCTGGACCGGCGGCACTGACTCCTCCTCCTCCTCTTCCTCCCCGGCTGGTGCCCGCCCGCTGCGGGGACAGGGGACAGCGCGGTGTCCCCGCGCGGCGTGTCCCCCCCTGCCACCCCCGGCCTCTGCCCCTGCCTGACCTGCAGAGCTGGGGGGACAAATAGCAGGGACTGGCACCCCAAAAGTGGGGTCAGACACCCGAGTGCTGTCGCTGCTGGTATCAAACTGCCCGCACCAGCATCTGCTGGGATTTCCAGGCTGTCCCTTCAGTACAAGCACTGGAATCCTCCCAGTGCCGTCCCCGGTGCTCCGAGACTTGCTGACGGCATTTGTCACCTTCGCTTTGATTTCCCCATCTATAAAACTGTTACTTTCTCAGATTTCATCTGCTCGGGGCTCTTTGGATAGAAACCAGCGGGCAGGTGCTGAGTCCTGGCGTGGTGTTTGTACCCAAAATCTCCTGTGAGGGACGCGGGGCAGAGGACCCGAGCGCTGTTTGTCTCACGCTGTAACTTTATTGTGTCCCTGTGTAAGTTTTTACTGTCCCCCTGTCTGTTCCCATAACCTGTCAGGAGAACTCATTCCTTGCCAGGCTGCAGAACACCCGAACCCGCCTATCTGTTCCATATTTAATTGGGGGATGTAATCCTTCGCAGAGCTGGAAGCACAAAGTTCTTTATTAAGCAGCTCCTGTTGTAGAAGTTATGTGACGGCACCAATTTGTTTGCAAAAGGTGAGAAAATTCAGCTTGAAGACACCGGGGGGAGGCACGTTCTCCGCAGCCCAGGGAGCTGCTCGGGGCAAACACCGGGATGGGACCGGCTGTCCTCGCACTCCTGGGGATCAGCACTTCCCCTTCCCGAACCCCGACAACGCCCTTTATCCCGGTTTTTCCAAGAGACGGCGACCCGCAAAGCGACCCCAGCCCGCCCCTCAGGGGTGCGAGCCCAGCCAGCCAGGTGAGACCACCCCCACAACGGAGCGCGCCCCGCCCGCCACGGGACCACGCCCCCAACCGGGACGCGCCCCGCCCGCCACGGGACCACGCCCCCAACCGGGACGCGCCCCGCCCGCCACGGGACCACGCCCTCTCCGCTCGCACCGGCCGGGACGGAGCCGAGGGGGGCGTGGCGCGCGGACATTTTGTTTACATTTTGGCGGACGCAAAGGGCGCCCTTAGCGACGGCGCGGCGGTTGCTAAGGGCGGCCGCAGCTCTCGCGATGCTTCCGCGAGGCGGTTGCTAAGGGCGACCCGAGTTCTCGCGATACTTCCGCCCGGCGGTTGCCAATGGCGACGCGAGTTCTCGCGAGACTCCTGGGAGATGGCGGAGGCGGCGGCGGCCAAGATGGCGGAGGCGGCGGCGGAGCTCCTGGAGCGGGCGGCCCGGCGGGATGCGGCGCTGGAGGAGCTGCGGGCCCTGAGGGTCGCCGTGCAGGCCGTACCGCCCGCCGCCCTCCGCGCCCGCCTCGGCGAGCACCACCTGGTAGCGCTCTTCGGCCTCCTCGGCGTCAATGACCGGTGAGCTCCGGCGCGGTGCCGCGGGCCTGACCGGCCCCGCCGGGCCCTCGCTGCTGTTCTCCCGGAGCGGGGGATTCCTGCCGCCTTCCCGGCTCATCCCCTGGGCTGTTTCGGGGCGGGAGGTGGCACAGTGGTTTGCCTTTACTCAAGAGCTTGGTTTTGTCTCCGTCCCGCTCAGGGAACAGGTGTCCGCGTGTGTTTCTATCCTGGAGAGGCTTCTGCAGGCCCTGGATCCCCTTTACGTGATCCAGAACCTCAGGGAGGAGCTGCAGAAGGGCCTTTTCCACCCCGATGACTCCGTGAAAATCCTCACCATGTCGCAGGTACAGGGTTTCTTCCAGGAGGAGGGGACAGAGCTCTGTGGTGAGCTCTGGGTTAGTCCCCATCTGCTCTTTTCTGCCTCAGCTTGTGATAAAAGCAGGAATTGTCTCCTTCCACACCCGTGCCATTTAGGATAATTACCGTGCAGTGTGTATATAATGCTTTATGATATGTCAGTTACAATGTATAAAAGTATGTCCTGACAAAAGCAACTTGTGAATAAAACTTTTGCCACGTGTCCTGGTTAAAGCTTTCCAAGCCAGCACTGACAGCAGGTGCTCTAAGAACTAAAAGCAGCAACATTTTGATATTCAGGATACTTTAAACGTGATTGTGGAAACACCAAACAGGCTGTGGGAAGTTTTGTTGCATTAGTTTGAAAGAACAGGATTGTGGGGTGTTGTGGCTTGGGATGGACTTTTGGAAGTTTCAGGTTCAGCTAAAAGCAGGTGTTGGCCAGTTGAGATTTAATCCAAAAAGCTCAAAAAATGGTGATTCTGGCTTTCTGTGCAGCTGTTCCAGTGCTTGTTTTAATGTTATCTTCTGTAATGCTGTGATCAGGTTGGGAGGACTGTTGAAGACTCAGCTGCTGTCACAGAAATTCTGCACAGCCCCGAGCTGCTACAGCAAATCATAAACTGCATTGGTGGAGAGAAAATAGCAGTGGCTAAAGAGGTAAACGTGACTTTATTGTCCCATCCCTCTGCAAGCTGAGGTAGTTGGATGACACTAATCATAACTAGCTCTCATCAGTGAAAATTGAATTACAGTTAAAATTAAATGCATAGGTATAGTTAATAAGTTCATAAAGAACATTGGAACTAAGCCTGTTCATCTCGGGTTTTCTTCTCTGTGTGGTTTTGTTCATTTTGAATAACGAGCTCCTGTTTTTGCTTGCAGGCTATCAAATCTCTGTCGAGAATAGCCCAGAGCCAGGAGGGTTTGGAGGCTTTGTTTGGGAGCACTTTGTTGAGTGACCTGAGGAATGTGATGGCCACGAGTGACGTGGTTCGCTACAGAGTCTATGAGGTGGGGGGGTTCTCTGCTGGCTCTCAGGCTGGGTTTTGTGGCTTTTAAATCAGTGTTTCTCACTGCTTTACACACTTTTCTTCATGTCTGCGTCTTATCAAAACTAGAAAGGAGTAGGAAGATTACAGCAGTGTGGGCTCTCATGATGTAATAACTTCTTTCCCATTTTATGGTATAAAAGCCTGAATTATTCTTTATTTTCTGATTTGTAGTGCTTAAGGCATTGGAAGGGCTCCACAGAATTACTAAAGACACCTTAAAGTGTTTGTTTCTCTGAAAATAAAAGTAAAATAGTTCTTGTAGTCTCTTAACCTTTGGATGTGAAGTGCTGCTGAAGGTTCTGGAGACATTCCAGCTGTCAGTCTAAGATGTTTGTCAAAGGAGAAATTACACAACTTAGCCATCCTAGAGCTTAATGGGAATAGCACAGGAAAACCTGATTGTGAGTAGAAGTCAGATGCATGTGCTGTAAACTTGGAACTCCTTTTGGACTTGCTTCAGGCAAAGATTTGGGTTAATGATAAAAGTATGATTAAATTCCATATTTAATACATATAGGGTTAATCGGCACTGTAAGGTGTATTTGGCTGTCACTGTGAATTATTATAATGTTTTTATAAACCATCCTTTTTGCTTTTATTTAGTTAATTGTGGAGATTTCATCAGTGTCAGCAGAGTCTCTGAATTACTGTGCAAACAGTGGGTTAATCCCTGAGTTAATTGGGGAGCTGACTGGAGAGGATGTGCTGGTCAGGTATGTTGGTGAGTTTGCCAAGGAGATTTCCCCCATTGTTAAAACTCTTAATATTCTGATAAAATAAATGTATTTGTGTGTGTTTCTTGGAAGACCCTTCTCAGAAAAATGCTTTTATCTGCCTCTTCTTAAACTGCCTTGAGCATAAAATACTTTAATTTGAGAGCCAAGAGGGAGTTGCCCCAGTGTGAGGTGATAATTGTGATGTTTGGCTGTGATAGAAACACTTCAAATTCTTCCAGAGATCTAAAGAGCTGAATGAGCTTGGAGGAGTGTCGGACACTTGGGGTCATTTGTTGGTTTTTTGTTAGAATTTTGTCTTATGGGTATGGGGTTTTTTCCCTAATCACTGAATACTTCAAAACCCACTGAAATAAGCCCAGATAACTTTGTGTGTTGCAGGGCCACGTGCATAGAGATGGTGACCTCGCTGGCCCACACCCCCCATGGGCGGCAGTACCTGGCTCAGCAAGGAGTCATCGACAAAATCTCCAACATCATCCTTGGGGCAGAGTCAGATCCCTTCTCCAGCTTCTACTTGCCAGGTGACACCATGTGTTCCTTCTTTCCAGGGTTTGCTGCTTGCTTTGGTGATGAGTTAAATTGACAGGACTGTTAAGCCTCTCTTTTGAAAGCTCAGGTGAAATTTTGAATATTAGATGGGATCTATAAAATATTGGATATTTAAATAATGCTGAAGGACAGTCTGACACATGAGGAATGTTCCTCAGTAATAGTGGTAAGATCTGGACAGGCTGTGCTGTAGCTTTAAAGTTTGTGTTATTGTAGCCTGTTTTAGGAATACAAACATCATGAATTAAGCAACAGTCAAAATATTTGGCTTGTTGCTTAGTTCTGTCTTTATTTTGAGCTTTTTACCAACACTATTCAGACTTAATAACACATGTTCAGGAACAAATCAGTCTCACACTAACATACATTTAATTTTGACATTGCTGAAGTTGTTGTTCTTCCACTCAGTGCTTTTTTTGGTCTTGTTTTCTCAGGATTTGTTAAATTTTTTGGCAATCTGGCTATTGTGGACAGTCCCCAGCAGATCTGTGAGCGATACCCTGTCTTTATGGAAAAAGTCTTTGAAATGGCAGAAAGTCAGGATCCAACCATGATTGGAGTGGCTGTGGACACACTGGGAATCCTGGGATCAAATGTGGAAGGCAAACAGGTTTTACAGAAAACTAGTTAGTATCTTTCTTTTCTTTAATAAAACTTTTCAATATAATACAAGGTTTAATTGGTTTGGGGTGATACAGAAAGGAATTAAAAAATGTATTCATTTACCTAGTGAATACATTAATAATGGGTAACTGTATTCCTGTAGAGATCTGGCTGAATTAATTAAAAGCACTTTGTTTTTGTTTTGAAAGGAAGTAGATTTCAAAATCTCTTAAGCAAAATAGGGCACCAGGCCAAGAATGCCCCCACTGAGTTACGGCTTCGGTGCTTGGACGCGATTTCATCTCTGCTTTACTTGCCTGTAAGTTGGCATTTTGGTCTTTGTTTTTGATTCAAATCTCCAAGAATGAAATCATCACACACCTGAGTAATTGTGAGAAGACATTTTGCAGCCTCTAGGTTGGGTGGCTGTGGTGCTTTCAGTGTTCTGAGTCACTGATTTACTGTTTTGAAATTCCCTGATTTGTTTGCTTAAAGGTTTGGGTTTGTTTGTAAGGAGCCAGGTATTCTGAAATGTTAATAAAACATGAAGTCAAGACTTCATTGACAAGGGAATGAGAGTAAACAGGTTCATATCCTTGTGCTTAAAGGGTAGGGGCAAACTGCACCAGTCCCTGTAGGGTTCTTTGGATCCAGGGATCTGGGTTAACAGTGTAGCTCTAAATGAGGGAGTGAAACATTTGAACACATCTTGAAAATTTAAAAGTTTTTCATAATCCTAATCAAACTCTTTCATTTTTGTCATTTTTATAGCCAGAGCAGCAGACAGAGGACCTCTTAAGAATGACTGAATCCTGGTTCACATCCTTGTCCAGCCAGCCCCTGGAGCTGTTCAGGAGCATCAGTACTCAGCCATTCCCTGATCTCCACTGTGGGGCTTTGCGGGTGTTTACTGTGAGTGCTTTCAGGGAGTGACTTGTGCTGCCATTCAGTCTCAGATTTATTTATTTAGTTCTTCGAAGTGAATGCCACAAACTTCTGGTTAAAGCCCAGAAGTGGTCAGAAGAAGGCTTTTTTCCTCGTGCCCCACTTGCATTCCCCATTTAAATAATGCAGCAGACACGTCATGTCTGTAATGCTAATTTCTGCTAGATTGGAGAGGGGGGAAAAAAGGCAACAGCTGTGCTCTAAGGTGCTGCTTCTATACCAGAGGCACTGCTGTGATAATTCCCTTAAAACTTTGAAGATAAGCACTGAGCTGTACTTGTTCTCCAGGGTTAAACCCTGATGCTTGATTCAAGTGCTGGTTGTGTAACCACTGGTGGAATTAATATCTCATTTAATTTTCCCTGTTCCTTGTCTTTGTACCAAAAACCTTACTGTGTAACTGCTTTTTTGGGGTTTTAATATGTTTTCCCCCCCTCTCATGTCTTTTGTCTTCCTGTTTAGGCCATTGCAAATCAACCATGGGCCCAGAAGCTGATGCTGGACAGCCCAGGGTTTGTGGAGTACGTTGTGGACAGATCTGTGGAGCCTGACAAAGCTTCAAAGGATGCTAAATACGAACTGGTGAAGGCCCTGGTGAACTCCAAAACCATTGCAGAGATCTTTGGGAATCAGTATTACCTGAGGCTCAGGGCTTACCTGCACGAGGGCCCCTATTATGTTAAGGCAGTTTCTACTACAGCTGTGGAAGGAGCAGAATAAGGTCCTTGGTGTCTGGGGTCCCCTTCTTGCAAAAGATATTCCTGGCACAGGTGTTGAGGTACAAGGTGTAAAAACTCTCCACACTGGAGGTTGTCTCTTTAAAGGAATGTGAAGATATTTTGACTCTATTTGAGATGAGTCAGGAGAGCAAATTAAAGGCTGTTTGATATTTCCCCCTAAAATGTCATGGCAGAAATTCTCTCTGTGTCTCATGAGACAGGTAACCCAGGTGAGCACTTACCAGCTAACTGACTGTGTTTTATTTGGCAGAATTCATCAGTGTTTGGTTAAATTGTTCTTGGGTTTGGAGTTTCTGTTGTATTTTCTCAGTAGGTTGCAGTTCAGTTAAAAAAAACCCACCAAAACACCTCAAGGTTTGTAACCTCAGATGCTGCCATGATTTCTATTCTTTTTTAATTCATTTTTTTACCTGTCAGAGTTGGCACTTGCATGGAGCACTCTCTTTGTTCTGTCAGAATCCTCTTGCTGAATAGGCCAGTGACACTGTCCACATGAGGGAGTGTGGACTGGATTCTCTTGCTTGCAACCTGCTGGATCTGAGTCTTGCTGGAATAAATAATCCTAAATATTGTTTACATTTTCTGCTGAGGATTTTAAAAAGAAAAAAAAAAAGCTTTTAGCCCTTTTACAAACAAACCAATGCACTCTGTAGGGATCAAACCCACCTGGGAGCTTTGTCTCCCTTGTTGGCTGTGCTGTGGGTGGCAGCTCAGTTTTATGGCTGGAGCACTACAATGCTACTTCAGAACCAAATCTTGAATTGTTTACACTATTTTTTAACAGAGATACAATTTTTAAGTGTTGTTTAAAGAAATGTAGTATTTTAGTTACCTGAAAGGGGGAAGAACGTGAAGCTGTTGTATTGAAGGGAGTGAATGAACTGGGAGTATGGAAATGTGGCATCTTAGGAAGTTGGAATCTTCTTCTGAAGATGTGAGAACTGTGAGGGAGAATCAAGACTGGCTGGGCACTCCAGTGACGTGTGACATGTCTTTGTCCATAAACAGAGACCCCGGGGTACTGTATATCAAAGGCTTGTATTGTTCTTGTTGAGAAATACATGTGAGTAGCTGGGGGGAGCAGAATAAAACATGAAATTACTGCTTTGGGGCTTATTTTAGTAATGTGTTAGCCAGGTGTGACTGTGGAAAGAACTGGCCCCACGTCCCTGTGCTGCCAGGGGAAGCAGGAGGATCTTGTCATGCAGTAACTCTGGTTTTGCCTGTGGTAGGTAGAGGTGCAGCTGGCATTGCCTGCCAGAAATACTGCCCAGGAGTCCAGGTGGGCTCTGAGGAGCTGGGGAAGATCCCTTAATGTTTGCTAAGCTGTCTAAATGGAGGTGATGTGCCTTGCTGCTCACAACCCAAGATGTACCAGAGTCGTCATCCTACATCCCAGTGCTGCTGCTTTTATCCTAAATGTGCCCAGTAAACATCTGCCAGTGAGAAATGCACTGCAGTGTCTCGTGACTGCAGAGAGCACGGGAGCTTTGTGAATCCTGCATCCAGCAAACACATCAAAGCACTAAAAAGGAAATGAAAAGAGTGTAGAAGTCCTTAGTTTGCACTTGTTCTGGGCAGTTCAGCTCTGTTATTTTAGGTGGCTTTGTGTGCTGGTGGCTCTGTGCAAGCCATATGCTGAAATGTCAGTAAAAGAAATCAATATATAAACCTGTTCTGCAATTCGTGAGCCTCTTCCATGTGTGTTTTCAGCTGGTGCTTTTGAAGGCTGTTCTGTGTGCTGAGTATTTAGCATCTGCTTTGCATGGTACATTTGCCAAAGACAATATTTTAGAATGTGCAGAGATGCCAAACGAGGGGATTTTTTTATGTATACACATATGCTTTATTTTATTGAGCTTTGAGCTCAGTGTTGATTGATTAATTGATCACTTTCCCCTTATTACTCACATGCAGTTCCCTGCCCATGCTGTACATTGCCATATGGATTACATGCTGCTGCTGTATCTGATATAAATGACAAAATTGAAGTGTGTTGTTTTTGTCACCCCCTCCTTGAAGTAACAGGTGGAGATAACTGAGGAAAAAACAGAAATGGAACGCTGGAGAATTGAGGTAACATGCTGAACATTTGGTTTAAAAACCAAAAAACCCCAAACCAAATCTCGTCACTTGATGGATGTTAACAAGCAGCATAACTTGAGGAATTTCCAGGATGGCTCAGTGGCTGTTCTCTGGAGCTGCTCTGTTCCTCTGTAACCCAGCCTGCTCAGAGGCAGCTCCTTTTGTGGATGGAAAGCTTCCCCTTAGTTACAAAATTCTTTGGAAGTAGGTGATGCCTCACTCAGATGAAAAAGGGGTTTTGAAGACACAGAAGTCTGAAAAACCCTGGATATGGACAAAGTCTCTTGGAATACTCCTTTTTACTTTCATGCATGCACTTGTAGGTACTTAGGCAGAGTACATCCAGTTCTGCTCTGTCACATGCTGTAACAGTGAGAATTCATTTGCTGTTGAAGGGAAAAGAACAAACTTTAGGAGGGCATCCTTAGTACACTGAATGTTAACAGGATAACACAGCTGATGAGAGAAAATCCAGACTCTTTTTGCAGCAGTTAAACCTTAATTGACAAAATGAAGGACCTCATCTTTTATCCTATCCAAGTTGAACTGTTTGAACTTATCAATGTAGGTCAGAACCTTGCAGGACACCAGGCTGTAGTAGGTTTCCAGTAAGGAACAATCTTCCCCATCACTCGTTTCCTTCCAGTCTTTAAATAGCTCATCCTCTCTCATGTTGGAAGAGGTGAAAATGAATTTATAGCAGCATCGATTGTAGCTGATGTGCTTCTCCCCAGAAAAGCGGGAGCTGTGCCTGGCAGCAATTCCAGCTCTTTTAGCACAGATTCCTACAAAGGCAGCGGGGGGCACCGCCAGTGGCACCTCCCTGGCAGCCACGTAAACCTTGCGAGCCACGTCCTGGGACATGAGGAAAGCGCTGCCGTGGCAGAAATCCGGGTAAAACTCCTCGGGGTATTGGTGGATGGGGACAAAGCCCGGGCTCTGGGGGTCCCTGTCAGGCACTCTGTGATGAACCACCCTCCCAAGGTAGATGTCCTCCCGCTGCGTTAAGCTCAGCAGGTACCCAGCCAGGCTGGGAACACCGACAAACACGTCCTGGGCTGTGTGAAGGATGTACCTGGCATGGGGACAGAAAGTCACCGTCCACTCCACGCTCATCAGCATCTTCTGTGTCTGCGTCTCGGGGGAATCGATGAAAGTGCCTTCAATGATGTCTCGGTGCTCTTGAGCCTCTTCATTGATCTCCAGCTGGGTGCTCGCTGAAGCTGCCTTCCCTACAGCAAACCGAGTCAGGACGCTGTAACCCCTGGAGCCTGTCACATTGCCCCAGGTCTGCCTGATCACGTTGCGCCTTGTCCTGTTTTCTGGGCTGCTGCAGACAACAATGAGCAGAAATACCTCTTGATTGGAGCATGTTGCTGCACTGCTGCCAGTGTGGGAGAGGTTGGCCTTCAGAGGATCCAGATCCAGCTTTCTGGCCCTCTCCCTGATCTCCAGAGTCTTCGCGTCGGTGTAAGAGAGAGGCAGGGAATGCAGGAAGTATTGCTCCAGCAAATCTGCCCCAAAAAGCAGCACGTGGAAAAGCAAGACGTTGAAGAGGATGAAGCACCACTGGTGTGTGCGGAGCCTGCAGAGTGTCAGCTGGGGAAGAGGAACGTGGACACTGAATTCTCTTGCCTCTCAAACCAAAAGGCTTTCCCTCATTTTACAATATATCCGTGCAAAGCAATCACAACTTCTAGACTGTGGTCTTTGTGTTATTAGTGTGAGGCTCCTTTTTCTCCTAGAAACTTAAGGAATGTACTTCTTGTGGCACAGTGAGATCCCAAACTGAGAAAGACGTTACCATTTTGAAAGCTCTTCTGTGCATCCATGTGTGGAAGTACCAGAGAATGACTCGCTATCAATATTTTCTGACTATTTTTAACCTGTTACAGAAGGCCTGAGGTGCCAGTTAATACGAGTCCTTGAAGGAGAACTTTTGGTACTTGGCCTGACACTGCCCTGTGAAAGCTGGCAGGGTAAGAATTCAGAGGGAAAGGCCAGGTTGGACAGGGCTTGGAGCTACCTGGTCTAATGGGAGGTGTCCCTGCCCATGGCAGGGGATGGAATGAGATGATCTTTAAGGTCCCTTCCAACCCCCATCCTGTGAAAGCTGCAAAAGGCTGAAGCACTTACCTGCATGGTGCTGGGAGCTGTCCCTGCAGCAGGGGCTCTCTGGGCAGTTTCTCCTGGCGGTGGCTCTATCTATCTGGGTCTGCAGGATCCAGTTACTGCCCAGTATCCTCAGCCTGTGGCTTCCACCTCCCCTGCCTGGGCAGAGGAAAGGTGATCCCAGGGGCTGATCGTGTTGCAGCCACAGAAAACCCAAAGCAAACAAAACCCTGGCCTTTCCCTTTATTAATTTCTGACACTGAGATAAGTGAAGCAAATTCTGGGGCTCACTTGGTGGAAGCAATCCCCGGTACTGTTGTGAGTCTGTTCTTAATCTGCTGCTTTGCTGCTGGCCCTGGGGGTTGTGTTTTCCCCAGCTGTGCCATTGTGGTGTTGGCTCCCCAGTCCGGGGCAGCTGACCCCTGCGCTGAGCACTCTGCATCTCCTGAGCTGGAGCTTTGGGGTGTGAACTTTTGGGTTTGCCTTGTGTGGGGTTGTGAAGGACACCCCAAGGCCAGGCTGGCTCCAGCGCCTGGGGCTCTACTCCTGGACAGGCTCTGCCTTGGGCTGCTCCAGAGCCTGTGTGTTGCTGTTGGCTCAGCCACGGCTGTGCCGGAGCTGACGGGGCTGGGGAGCCACAGGGGCCTGGAAGTGCTGCAGGGGGAAGTGCCAAAGACACCACAAACAGGATGGAGGTGTCAGCAGGGGGGAGTTGGCTTTGGCAGTGGGGCTGTGCAGCACTGAGGAGAGAGGGGTTTGTGGGTCCCCAGCAGTGCCCTGGGAGGGCAGGGAAGGGTTGGGTGATGGCAGTGCTGCTGTTGGAGGGGTAGATTGAGGTGGGAGGTTTCAGCCTTGTGGGAACTCCAGCCTCCATGGGAGATGATTTTTTTTCAATTTTGAAAAGGTTTCTCAGAGGTCAGGGTGCGTTTCTGTTCTGCAGCCTTGGGTGAAAGGAGAACACAGCACTGCTGTGGTTTGTCTTGGCTGGGCCATTGCAAGGCTCCCTGGAGCGTCCTTAGGGCAGCCTGGATTAGCCCAATGTCCCAGGGAGATGGAGAAGAGCTTTGATTTCTGCCTTGAGGGGTCCAGGGTTAATCCCCAGCTCTTGCTGAGCTGCTCAGCTCTCCCAGCTGTGTTGATAGAGGGAATAGAGGAATTACAGAAGAAACCAGGTTCCCAAAATCTGCTCACAGCTTGGAAGTTCATCTTACCCCACTGAAAAACCCCAAAACATTCACAATGTGCAGGTCCCAGTGGGGATTTCTGCTTCAGGCTCTCCAAAATGAGGGAAAACTCCTTCCCCAGAGCTCGTGTGTCAGCTGGGACACAGCTTCATCCGGCCCAGCCTCACACTCTGCAATCCTCACAGAAGTTGTTCTTTGAAGCTGGGTGAGCTGTCAGCATGGGAAGTGTCAGTTAAGTGTGTGCCCTGAAATAAAAGGCTAATAAGGAAATATTTTTCACGCACGGTAAAACAGCCCTGCAACTCCAGATACCCATTCTGGGGGAAAAAAAATCTCCTTCTGTGAAGATATTCTGTCTCCAGCTAAATCATTTAATCAGCAAATAAACGCCAGTGTTTGAAACCTCTTACATTAAAAATTGAATATCTTTAGAATAATAAAATAATAATAATAATAATAAGCCCCACATGTGTATCATCCCCAGTGCAATTAGGCCCAGCGTGGTGCTGGCAGCACTGCCGAAGTCATTCCTTTAGCACTGCTCTGTGGTGGCAGCAGCAACTTTGATACCAAGTTAATAGAAAATTAACACTCCCTGAGCCCAGCCAGGGCACAGGCAGCTCTTGGATGTGGGTTTTTATTTATCCACAGAGCCCTGGTGGATTCCCACTGAGAGGAAGCTGAGGAACAGCAAGGCAAAGACTGCTGAAGGGGAAAATAGAAGCTGGTCCCTCAGCTCCAGGAGGTTTGCCTAGGGGTGGTCCCTCCATGGCCTTTAAACCCGGGTTTCAGGCAAACACAACACCCAGCAGCTCATGTGTGACCCTATCTCACTTTTCAGATGGGTGAAGTGAAGCTCATTTGGGGAAATCCTTGATCCCAGGAAGATCCAAGAGTTTCCTGGAGAAGGGTGAATTCAGGAGCCTGGAATGGCTGAAGTCAGGTCAGTGGGGGTAGGAACGCTGTTCCTACAGCTGCACTGAGACCCCACACAATCTTGGGGGTGTAAATCATGCAGTCAACCAGGAGAACAGGTTTTCCTGAGCCACAGGGCTAGAGTTTCCTTTCTGTGGGATGTTTTCACATTTTCCTTAAATTTTATGTCCAAGCAAACCTCATTACAGGAGCAGGTATGTAACGCTCTGAGCAACTTGACATGTCTGAAAGCTGTGAGTGTTCAGGCTGAAGGGTGCTGGGGTTTGATATTTTGGAGAGGGCATGATTTGTGTTGTCCAAAGACCAAAGCAGAGCTGCCAGGAGGGTGCTGTTGAGCAGGAGGAGCCTGGGGCAGGCAGTGGATGCTGCAGGGGAGCAGCCGAACCTGCAGCTCCTTAAAGCATCTCCTAAAGTCTCCTGGCTTCCCTCCCAATGCTGGGAACATTTGGAAGGGGGAGCAGAGCCTGGCTTCCCTCAGCTCTGCTCGACTTCACTTAGTGAAAATGTGAAGGCTTTGGATGACGCACCGTTCTCAGGAGATGGAGCAGGAGAGGGTGGATGGATGGGATTGAGGGGGAAAATCCAGTGAAAATTGGGTTTCTCAATATAAATTTGTTCAAGTGTAAAAGCTTGAGCTCAGCCTGCCCTAGATGTCCTTCTCTGCAGGGTGGACACCCCTCTCCATGCCCACCACGCTAACCCTGCTCTCAGGCTCTTCCCAGAAACCGGGTTGATTCCCACAGGTTCTCAAATTTTCGCTTGCTGCCTGCTGCTCCAGAGACAGGTGAGAACCCCTCTGTGGAACCCACCTGGCACAACCTCCCTTTCCACGAGGCATTCCCTGTGCCCTCACGGATTCACCTGTCTGATGCCCCTTATCCCCCACAGCCAGGATGCTCTGTGAACACAAAGCACTCCCAGGTCTCCAACGTGTTTTGGATGCTACACAAAGGATCCCCGTTATTCCGAGCTGCCTCTTGCAGTGTTTCACCAGCACATGCAGACCTGAGAGCACGAGAGGCTGCGGAGGGACCTGTCTGGTTTTTAGTAACAGCATCAGTTGCAATAAACAGAGATGGGTGTTTAGGCCTTAGTCACCTAATAGCAATGTTTGTGCTTGAAGACGTGATTCAGCTCTTGCAGGCAGTTCCTCACCTTATATTCTCTGTGGGGTTTGGGAAATGATGGAAGAAGAGGCTTTGTAAGAGTTCTACAGTGTGTGTTGCACTTGTTATTTGATATTTAATGTCCCTTTGGGTATTAAATATAAGTAGAAAACTGAAAACCAAGCCAACAAAGCTGAGCACTGGCCCAGCAGACAAACAGCTCCTGTGGCTCCTGGTGTGCAGATGAAGGTGTCTTTGCTCCTGATTCAATGGCTCACTTGATAAGACTAAAACCATGTTTTTATAGCTAAGTTTCCTGCATTCTTCTTTTTTCTTTGCATTTCTTTCTTGGCACACTTTCCATCAGTCTAGGAGTTACAGAGCTCTCTCCTTTTTTATGGTTTGCTCCTTCTTGAGATTAGTGACAGCTTTGACAGCTCCCTACCTCTGTATTCCTGGATAACTACAGCCTCAGCCCCCTGTGTGTTCTGCAAGCGCTGCATTCAGCCTCGGCAATGCTGAGTTAAATATGAGCCGAGTGAAAACAGCATAAACTTGTGTGAAATGTTGAGTTGTGAGGCCACAGGGCCAAGGAGGTTCCCCAAGTGGTCTCCCTGCCAAGATGTCAACTTGACAGAAAAGTTGCTTATTTTGCAGTGGACCAGAAGTTTCCCTGTTGTTATTAATTTTCAGAGCGTGCCTTGTGAGTTGGTTTTTTGATACTTTTTTGGTGCTTTTTGCCTCACCCTTTCATTCCCTGCAGCCAGACTGGGGCTGTATTTGTGCCTGGCAAATGGAGATTCACATGAAATTCATTTGACACGCACAACATCCACAGCGTCGGAGTCTCGACTCAGGCTCTGATTAAATTCCATCCACGCTCTGACAACATTTCCAGCTGGGAGCAGATCCGGTGTCGCTGTTCTGACTCCGTGGCTGCTCAGCAGCACCGGGCATTTCTCCTGGGAGAAATTTCAGCTGGAGCATTTCTCCTGGGGATCTCCTTGCCCTGGGGTGAGGGGGTCCCTGTGTGTCTGTGTGACACACCCAAAAAGGTCATGGGGGGAAGAGGAGCAGGGTGCAGCTCTTGGGGTTTAAGTGATGCTCCAGCTCATCCTCTCCAGGTGCTGGATGGATCCAGCTGTGCTCCCACTGGTACCCCAGGGCTGGGGAGGGGCTGCAGCCCCCCAGCCGTGGCCAAGGCTCCCACTGGTGGGGCTGTCCCCATCGCCCTCCTGGCAGGGAGGAACTGGAGGGAACTGGAGCAGGACAGGGACCCCCCTGACACGAATCCCTGGGGCCCTGTGGGCTGCTGGACTCAGATGATGTGCTCTGCAGAAATGATTTTCTCTCACTCTCGCCTCTGACTCATCCCACTGTTGCCTCCCACAGATTTATTTATTGTTCTCCCAGACACAGAAACAGCAGAGTTGAGTCTCCCTGCCCTGTGCCAGGCCCCTCCTCGGGCAGCTGGGCTGGGATCTGTCGGAGCAGCTGGGCCTTCCCCCGCACTCATCCCTGGGGGGTCTCAAACTGGGGGTTTGCCTTCCCCAGGAGCCCTGTACGAGCCCCCCTGTGCTGCCCCCCGAGCCTGTCTCTGCTCTGGAGAGCTGTTCACACACAGCAGCTGGCCCTGGAAATGGCACTCGGGATGTGCCCGTTCCTGGGTGTGCTGCTCATTCCCTGCCCAGGCAGAAAACAGCCCTGGGGTGCAGCAGGAATGTTGGGGTGCTGAAGGGGCTCCCCAGCAGAGCTGTCGGGACTGAGGGAGTCGAGAGGAGGAGGATGGTCCCATAGTCAGCACATGAAATCCTGATTAATTGTATTTTGTGTTAATGACTCCTGGGATGCGAGGACTTGCAGCATCGGTGGCATTTTGGGGAGTGCTGCAGCTGGAGGCAGGAAGGACCAGCTCAGCCCCATGCCCCCAGAATTCTGAACCACGCCTTTGCTGAGAATACTGCCCTGCCTTCCCCTCTTGGCTTTGGGGGTGCAGGGAGTTGCTCTGTGCTGGAGCTGGGAGCAGTCCCCAGGACAAGGACTCTTTCCTAAGGTGGGATGCCACCAGGCTGCTCAGCTTGTCCCTGTGGTGCCCTGAGCAGCTGCCCTGGTCCATGGTGGGACTGGGGTGGCACCAGTGCCCTTCCAGGGCAGGGACAGGTGGAACCAGTCCCACTCTGCTGCTCAAGCTTCAGCATTTGGATGGGGATGTTCTCTTCTGCCTCCTTCTCTTTCATTTCTCATTTCTCTCAGCATCTAACTGTAACTGTTTTAAATAATTCCTCCCCCACGCCTGTGTTATCACCCAGCATGTCAATACGCTGCTGTGCCACCCACCGCTCTCTTCCCGGAGCTGCACGTTAACGTTTTGCACCAGATAATGTGAGGCAATTAGTGAATGGAGAATAACCTTCCCACTTAAAAGCAGGATGGGTTGGGAAGCATCACACGGGTGGATTGCACGGGGAGTATTAATTGCTTTTCTCTCCAGTGACTGCCAGTGTAGGAGAGTCCATATGGAGAGAGAGGAGGAGGAAGAGATGCTGCGGGAGAAACGAAGTCTCCAGCCCTGGCGAGAAGCGTAAAGCCCAGCGCATCCGAGTGGGGGCACTTCCCTCTGGATCCGGGGGCTGTGGCACAGCGGGGGCTGCGGCATCCAGCGTGCACTGATGGATCACGCGAGCCCGGGAGCGGCGGCCGAGTGCGAGGGTGGGCTAGCCCGGGGCCAGCGGGACTGGGAGCGGCCGGAGAGAAACCAAAGCTCTGGAAGCAGCGCGGACGGTGTCACCTTCCCCTGGGTGTGACTGAAGGGGGCATTGGTGTGTTGGGTGGCTGAGGTGGCAGAGGCGCGTTGCACAAGGCACAGGGGCTGTGTGGCCACTGCGTTTTTGTGGGAGCAATTCCTTTATTGGGGTATCTGCTCATCCGTACAGCTCTGGGGTCCCACGAAATGGCACCACAGCGAACGCCCCAGCGCCCACACAACGGCCTGGGCTCGGAAAGAGAAATGAAAAAAGAAGCAAAGAGGAGAGGAGCGTAGCCGAGCTGGGGCAGAATGACCCCCGGGCCCTGCTGCCCCACGGCCGCCGCTGCCGTCTGCCGGGGCTGCTCAGAGGCCGCTCCCTTTGCAGCCGCTCACATCTGGCCCACTGTGGCCAGGGGACACAGTTTTGGGGCACTTCACATTTGGCCACATCATTACTGGTGGCACCTCCCGCCTCCTGGCACATGGGGCTGAACTTGGACGGGAGGGAAGGCACCTCGGAGCCCATCCCGTTAACCCTTTTCTGGAGGCGGCCGGCTCGTTTCCAGGATGCCCACGCTGTCCCTGGGCTCGGGGCCATTCCCCAGCGGGGCCGTGTTATTGCAGCAGGGCCCCCCGGGAAGATCAACGCTCCCGGCCCGGCCGCGCAGCACGGCACAGGAATTCCCGGGGCTTGGCCGCGCTGTTTGCTTTCGGCACAACCCCGAGGCGCAGCAGCGCTCAACACAAATATTTGTGTGGGTAGTAGAAAAAATACCAAAAAAAACAAATAAAAAAAAGAAAAGAAAAAATAAAACGGAAAGGAAAGGAAAGGAAAGGAAAGGAAAGGAAAGGAAAGGAAAGGAAAGGAAAGGAAAGGAAAGGAAAGGAAAGGAAAGGAAAGGAAAGGAAAGGAAAGGAAAGGAAAGGAAAGGAAAGGAAAGGAAAGGAGAAAGGAAAAAGGGAAATAAAGAAAGCCAAGCCACCCAAAGGTCGTGCTAACAGAGGCCAGAGGCCAAAGGACGCGGACCGGGGAGGTATCACCGGCTGCTGCCCCAGCCCGGGGGTCGCGGGGGCCGGGGCGGGGCCGGCGGGGGCAGCGCCGGGGGAGGTGGCGAGCGCGGCCGCCGGTGCTCGCTGGGCGGAGCCCGGTGCCGCCCGGTGCGGCCCCGCCCATCCCCGAGCATCCCGCACCTGTTGCCGCCCGCTCCCCGCCGCGCTCCCCGCGGCGCCGCCCGGCCCCGGCATGCGGAGCTCCCGAGCGGCCCGCGGGCTGCTGCGGCGGCGGCTGCGGGGCTCGCCGTGATGGGCGGCCGGCACCGGCGGCGGGACGGCGGCGCTGGCTCTGCCCGCGGCCGGCAGCCCCCGGCCCGCGCCCCCGGCAGCGCGGGGCGCCCATGCTCTGCCCCGCCTCGCCGCTCCGGGTCCCCGCGCCGCTGCGCCGATGCCGTTCTCGGGCGAGGAGCGGAGCCTGCAGGGGATCTACAAACCGGCGGGGCCGGCGGAGGGGCGGCCGGTCTGCTCCGAGTGCTACACCAACCGCTCCTTCGTCTACGACGATGGCAGCGCCCACAGGTACCGGGGCTGCGGGGCTGGGGAGGGTCCCCGGGGTGCCCGTGCTGCCGTCGTGGGGAGCCGCGGGGCTGCGGGAGCGCGGAGCTCCCGGTGCAGCCGGAGGAGCCCCTTCCCCTCCCGGGGGGAGCCGGACGCGGCAGGCAGGACCCCCGTTCCCCGTCCCCACCGCTCGCCCCGAGCCTGGAGGAAAGTTTCTGCGGCACTTCCAGGCCTGGCTGGGGTCCCTGAGAATGCCCCCGTGGGCACAGCACCTCGGGAATGGGCCGGTCGGGAGCTGCCTGCGTATGGGGAAGGGGTGTTTGGAGACCCTCGAGCAGTCACATCCTTCATGGGAAGAGGCTCGATGCTGTCCCTCTGCCGAGCCCAGCCCGGACCGAGGCCGTGCTCCGGGGTGTGAGGGTGAGGCAGCGTTTGGCTGAGCCCTGGAGCCACCCCAAAGCCAAGGGGCTAAAATACACCCAGGAAAAAGCTACATTCCCGTAGGTGCTGCCCAGCCCCTGCTCCAGCTTGGGGCTGGTTTTATGCCGAAGTTACAGTGTCCAGTGTGAGGGAGGGGCTGCTGTGAGAGTGGAAGAGCTGCTTGAGGAGATCAGGGGGACTCAGTGCCACCGTGCCCTTGTGCCTGGCAGCAGCAGCTGTTTCTCACAAGTGGTCCTTGCTGAAGTATCCTGGTTTTTCCTGATAAATGCTGTGTGTTATCTTTGTTCTGATTAAATTTACTGGTGTGGCTCTTCTGACTGTCACACTCGTCAAATGCCAGCTGAAATGTGCAGATGAATTGTATGTATCAATTCCTGCTTGGCAGATAAGGACCTTGGCTGGGTTTGTGCCCTGGGCCACCCAGATGTCTTCATCTGCTCACCATGACTTAGAGAGACAATCTTGTATTCCTAAAAACCTAAATGGAAAAGAAGAAAGTCTGTTCTTTAACTCTCAGTACATTGCCGCTGACTGGGTAATTAATCAAATCCTTGAATATTGGCTTTTGGGGTTAAGTCCCTCATTGCTACCCCCCGCTGTCCTCTCTGTCAGGTGCCTCAGGACCCCCTAACTCTGGATAACACCTTTTGGTTACTTTGGGCACAGCAGGGTGGCTGTGGAGCACAGTGCTTTCCCCAAACTGCCTCATTTTGCAGCTGTGCTTGGAGTGTCTGCAGAAATGACACCCTTGAGGAGGATGTTCAATGTGTCTGTGTGTGTGAGGATCAGAGACCGGGTTGGAGACGACAGCTCCTGGAGCTTTCCAACTCCAACACGACGGGATGATGAGGAGCTGCTCCTCATTACTGACATTGCAGCCCTGCCCGGGGTCATTTATCCTCATCTACAGCACTACAAAATCCTTGCCCCAACATCCTCCCGCCTGTCTCTTTCAATCTGAATAGAGGAGGTTTGTTTCCTAATTATTGTTCTACAGCTCGATGTGTTTCTAACCCCCTCAGGCTCCGGAGAGGTTGAAACGCCATTGCTTTCCATGGATTGTCTTGCCTGCCCTTGTGCTCAGCCCTTTGCTGCCCTTCTGCAGATATTAAACAAGCTGCTTGGAGCCTGCAGGACTCGGCAGCTTCTCCAGCTCGCAGCAGACTGGTCTCTAATGCACTTTTTCAGAGCTGATCGGCTGAAGAAGCAGAAAAGGACTGTGACAGGCTGAGGAGAAAGGGCAGGAGCAGGCAATAAGCACCATCAGACGATGCCAGGGCCCCCGGCTGATCTGCTCTTTGCTTTCCTCTCCTGCAGCTTGGGCTGGGGGCACAAATCCCGCCAGTGGCTGATCACCCACATTTAACCACCTGCTATCGCTCAGCCTCTGCCGGCTACAAGAGCTTCTTCCTCACCTCCCATGGGTTTCCCCTCCTCTCCAGGCTGCTGTGGGGTTTGTGCACAGTCCTTGGAGTCCAACACCATCTCCTTGTCTCCTCTCTGTGCTTGTAGGTGTGATGGCAGACAAGCAGAGCTGTCGCCAGAGGTGTGTGTGAGGGATGTGAGAGCCAGGATAGAGCAGCAAAGATGTAGAACACGTTCACTGAACCTTCTGCTGAAATGTTCAAGGGACCTCAGCTGGGCTGGCCCCGTTGAAATAGGTGGAAAATTCAATTATCCCCTCACTTAGCAAATCTAGAGGTGGCTTAAAAGCTGTTAAAGGGAAATTCTAGCTTCTCAGTTGCCTGAGTGTGGAAATGTGTGTGGAAATGTCTGTGAGCTTCCTCCTGGCCCCTTTTATAAGGGGATAATGGTCCCCAAAGTCCCTCCCAGGCAGAAAGCAAGGGGTTAATTGTAAAAGCACTTGAGAATTTGTTTGGACAGTAAATACACATTTCTGGCTGCCAGAGGGTACAAAGAGCCTAAATTTTACTTTCCTACCTCGTGGGAAATCTGGGTAAATGTTTGCACAAGGATCCACTTTGGGGAACTCAGGATTTCCTCCGGCCAGTGGCTCCACTTCCCCCGCCTTGCCCATGTAAGGGCACTGCGGGCACGAGTGATGGATGAGCAGCCAGATGGAAGGACTCACACAAAAATATCCTGCCCGAGCCAGGGGGCCGGCGGGAGAGGCAGGGGTGGGCGGGAGGAGACTTGGATTTTCCATCCCCTGCCTCCTGCTCCTATGGCTCGTCTGGGAAGGAAGAGCTGGAAGAAGGCGGCGCTACCTGGAGCAGCTGCTTAGGAAGGTCATGGCTTTGCGTTAGACGTACGTGGCTTTTCTCAGGTCTGCTCTAAATGGCTCTTCTGGGGGATCTGTGTGGCTGCTGCTGTTTGTATCTGAGTAAACAGCCCGTGGGAGCAGGGATTTGGGTGCTATGCCATGGGTTTGGGAGCGGGATGTGGAGGGAAGGTGGGTCCCAGCTGCTCTCAAGTGGCAGAGAAGCTGAAGCTGGGGGCTGGACAGCGGCAGCCAGAGAGACTCGGGATGTGCCTATGGAATGTCAGCTCCAGGGGGCTTGGTTCGGCAGGGGCTGTGCTGCAGTGGGGTCTGTTCCCAGTCCCACCTGGCTGGGCAGGCAGGACAGGGCTTTTGGCCCTAGAATTCACAGCAAGAGCTGGAGCAGTGGCAGCCAGGTTAAAAATGCCCATAGGCACCTTCTGCCGCTCTGGTTAAAGCCTCTGCCTGAGTCCAAAGGCAGAAAAAAAAAAAAAGAGCACTGATTAAATGGGATTCTTGTGAAGTGCGAGCACTCATCCAGGCCCAGGATGGCTCTCCCATGGCTTCTCCTGGCAATCTTTGGATGTGTCCAAGGAACTGTCTCAGTTTAGCACAAGGATGGTCCCTGCAGCTGACAGCCTCTTCTTGTCTCTAAAGTTTTCTATTTTCTGGAAGTGAATGAGAAGATGCTTCTTTGGCAGAGCTTGCACTGAACTAGACTCTGGAGCTAATTAGTAATCAGTTCCTCCAGGCAAGATTACCAGCTTGGACATTTCTCAGCTTCCAGAAAGTCAGCCCAGTGGACTGCAACAACTGTTGCTTTGGCTGCCCATGGGCATCCTGGCCTTGCTGTTCTGGGAGGAATTGCAATAGGGAGCCATGAAACTGCCGGGCCAAACACGTTGTGTTTTCAGAGTGTTTATGTAGCAGAGATAAGACAGAATTCTGCTCTCGTTTTCCTCAGATGCTTAGGAAGGGGAAGTGTGAGGCTCTAGACTGCTGCAGAGGAGCACCCACCAGCACACCTGGTTCAGTGGAAGAGTTTTTGGGACCCCTCCCCACTATTCTGCTCAAAAAAGGACACCCAGTGTGCTGAATGCCCTCCCTTGGAGCTGCCCTTGGGTTCTGGCATGGCCATGTCACCGTTCTCTGGAGAACAGCAAAGTAGGTCACTGCCTGTGCTCAGGGCTCTTTCTGCTCTGCAAAAATATTTACAGCATCTATTTGAATCCTCCCAATTCTCCTGCAGTGACCTCTCCCTGACCCCCACGCCTGGTTCCCGAGTGCTGCACGCAATTTGTTTTGGAGCCTGTTAACGTTTCTCTTGCATCCCTGCCAGGCTGGGCTGGAGTGTGGAACATCTCATTCATCCTTCTCATGAATAAAACCAGGCCAAGAGCCAGGAGAGCTCTGAGCACAGGTGCCTCTGGCCTGGTGTCCTTTGGAAGTGACAGAAACTGCAGGAGGGAAAGTTTAGATGGGATCTTAGGAAGAAATCCTCCCCTGTGAGGGTGGGGAGGCGCTGGCACAGGTGCCCAGAGAAGCTGTGGCTGCCCCATTCCTCAGTGTCCAAGGGCAGGCTGGACAGAGCTTGGAGCACCCTGGGATAGTGGGAGGTGTCCCTGCCCATGGGAATGAGATGGGCTTTGGGGTTCCTTCCAACGCAAACCATTGTGAGATTCTGTGGCAGGGACTGAGGGCAGGGTGGAGCAGCCCTTCCCAGGGCTGGAGGTTGTACCTGTGGCTGTGCTTCCACAGCCTGGATGGTACCTCCCTTGTGATTCACCTGCTCCCTCTTGAAGCCACTGGTACCTTCTGCTTCCACAAGAGGATGGGACTTGTGTGATGCAGCTGCTCCGTGACAGAACACGCTGCTGCTCCTTTGAGCTGCTGCCCTGTGATTTCCCTGCCCTCCTGCAGCTCCTGTGATACTCCTGCTCCCTGGTTGTCCGCTCTGATTTTATCTGCTTTTCATCACGTCTCTTTTCAGGCTAAAGACTCCTCCTGGTCTATTTGGCCTCACCTTGCACAAAACACTTTATAACCCACAGTTATCTCTGATGCTGTTCTCTGTGCTGTTTCATCTCTGAGGAGGGGAGGCAGAAGTGTGTGGGACTCCATGGTGGGCTTGTCTGGAATGAAAATCCTTCCCTAACATTTGGGGTTTTGACCACCACTGAGAGCCGTTGGCTTTGTGGCATCATCTGCTGTGACTCTGGCTCTTTTCTGAGTGCTGATTTGCACTCAGACCTCTTCGTGCCTGTGCAGGAAGATGATTGTCCCCCTCTCCCTTTGGATCAGTTGGAATTTACTGATGTTAATTTTTGTCTGACATTTTATCATGATCAGGTCAGTCAGTGCCACAAGATCTTCCTGTTTACAGTCTGGCTTTGGCTTGGCTACACCAGATAATTTGCAGTCATCCCCATCCCTTCTGAAGCCATGGAACAGTGGAGAACCTTGTGGGACCCCACTGATATTTGCTTCAGCACCCCCTCTTCTGTTTTTCTCCTGCCTTCCAACCCAGGAGACGTCTCCCCTTCATCCTATCACATCCTGGCTTGGCAGGTGTGTTGACAAACCTGCCTCTCGGGGGTTTATTTCTGCAAGACTTTGTATTTTTGAACAGTTTGAAAAGACTCTTCCTCCTCCCACGTCCCTCTATTATTTTCTGCTTCCATAGCAGGGGCTGTTCTGCAGGAGTCTGGAGCATGGAAAAGTTTTTTCTCCACACTCCAACCCTTGCTGCTTGTAGCAGCTTGGGGCTGGGCAGAAGGGAGGATTTTCCCAGCAGTTTATTAGCAAGAATTAGCACTTTCCTCATCTTGCAGCCTTTCTATTTTCACGTGAGCCTGGAAGCTACTGGGCACTGGCAAATGTGGCAGAGGATGTAACAGCTTGGGGTGAGGGGGAGTGAGATATCGCCAGGATTGCATCCCTTGGGATATCATAGACACAGGCAAGGGTGGAGGGTTGGCTATTGGCTCTCCAGGAACAGCTCTGGAGGCTGTGGCAAGGGAATTGTTCTCTTTTTAGTTTAATAATCTGTTTAGGTTTAAGATTTGTCGTGGTTGGTTGGCATGAATCATGAGCCTGGTGCTATCCCTGCGTGCTGCAGCGCCCGGTCATTAAAGGCTGGATGGTTTTCCTGAGGAGTCTGCTGTGCACAGCCTCCGAAATCCACAGTGGGACCGGCGGGGCCTCGCCCTGAGGGATTGTTTCTCCGGCAGTGAGTCCTGGTTGCTTCATTTCTTGAGCACTGGGGTTGATTCAGCTTTAAAAGAATTTGCACATGCTCCCAGGCCACCCTACAAACCCAGCGCTGGGATACGCAGAAAAAGGGTGATGTCCCTGCTGGGAAAGGGCGGGACACTCCGGGAAACCTCAGCAAGCAGCTCCTACAGCAGAGATGGGGCCTGGTGTGATCCATAAATAGCCCTGATGGCTGAGTCAGGAGTTTCCTGGTAGGGTTGGTGACCTTGGCTCTGCAGGCTGAGCGTGTTTTGGGTTTGCCCCTTCTCCCAAGGCTGATCCTGGGTGAGGTGCTGGGAACGAGGCCCTCGGAGCCCTGTGCTCAAGGACATTGGGATGGGGAGCAGAGCTGTGTCCTTAGGAAAGCAGGCTTGGGATGTTGTGCTGCAAGTGATCAGCTGAGCTAATTTGCATTTTATTTGCATATTTACACAACAGAATAAACTGGTTGCAAGTCAAAGAATCACAGAAGGGTTTGGGCTGGCAGGGACTTTAAAGATCATCCAGTTCCAACTCCTGCTATGGACAGGGAACCTTCCACAGACCAGATTGGTTCTACCAGACCTTGCACTGCTCCAGTTGGGTTTTCTTTTGATACCACTTAGTACTGCCAGGAAAACATGAGGAGGCCCCAGCCCAGGCCTGAGGAGCAGGAGCTGGTCCCCTCACCTGCCAGGAACCCAGGATGTGCAGGATGAGCTTTCCCTCCCTCCTTTCTCCCGGTGTTTTTTGGGCTTTGCAGTCACCAGGGACATCAGCATGGCTTGTTTGCCTTTATGCCTGCTGGGAACCCCCAGCACTGCCAACCCATCCAGATGGGATGCTGTGGAAAAAGGGGATGGCTGTGGATCACTCCCCCTGGATCCCTTCCCTTGGCAGGGCCACCAGTGGTAAGTTTCTCTGGGGCTGGGGATGCCGAGCTGCCTCTGCCACTCGTGTGCTCCGTGTGCTGCTGTGGGATCAAAGAAGAGGGAAAAGGCTTCTCCGTGGGCTGTGGCTCCTGCGAGCTCTGCCCTGTCCCACAAAACATTCGTGTGCACCCGGCCAGAAGGGATGGGGAGATGTGGGGCTGAACTGCTAATGCAGGGCTGTCTAAAGAGAAAAGCGGCCCTGGACCTGGAAGGTACAATTTCTACTTTTATCTTCTAGAAAATAGCATTTGCCAGCGGGGGAAAGGCTTGTGGAGCTTTGCACTGACTCACTCTTCCTGTTCATTTTCCACGTGAAACACACAAAATGCTAATTTCTCCATGAGGCCTGTGGTGCTAAATTGCCTGTGCTTGTTGGAAGCGATGGATGGATTTGTCACAGGGCTCAGCAGCTCTGGAGAAGTTCTGAGCAACAGCAGCTCCTGACGTGGACAGTCCAGCTGTCTGTGGAGATGGGAATTTGGATGCAGGAATTGGATCTGGGAGACAGAGCGCTTCATACATTGTGAGTGTGTGTGTATATATAGAGATGTGCAGCTGTTGCACCCAAAACCAGGACTTGGGCCAAAGCTGCTCAGGCTACAAGGGAATAATGACTTGGGTGTTGGGATGGGCCTGTTCACATCCCTCAGAGCTCTTTAAACTCTTAGAATCCAAAGCCATGAAACCCACAAACATCATATGAGTAACGGTGTCTCAATGAGCGGTGACCGTGAGTCACAGTGAGACCTCTGCGGAGGGAGAGGGGACGGTGGGATGAGCATCTGGGGCTCTTCCTCAACGAGCCAAGACAGAACCAACAGTGACTTGGCTGCTGCTCACAGAGAGAGGCGCTGGCAGGGAAAGCAGCTCTGAAATGAGCACCCTGGCTCTTCCGTGGGGATGTCCCTGCAGGGCAGTGCCTGGGCAGGGGGATGCTGAGCCGGTGTGTGAGGCACACGTGCCATGGGGCCTGTCACACGTGTGCAGAGCTGCTGCCTTCCCTCCCTGCCTGGTCGTTGCCCTCTCCTCGGCTGTGCTGTGCCAGCTCTGCCACCCCTCCATGCTAAGAGCAGTGCCAGCCCTGCTGCAGTGGCTGGGAGGGAGGGATGTTCTGCCTTCCAGCCCGGCTCTAGGGACCAAATCTGTGTCCCCACGCACTCCAGCCATTAGGAGACCCCACAGGGATGTCACTCAGAGAGGAAAGAAACCCCAAACGAAAAAGAGAGGGGAGAACAACTGTAACCTGGTAACCAGAAGAGCTGTGGGAGGAGAAACAAACACAAGATGATTGTATATATTTAAATAACTATAGGAAAAGAAAGGGCAGCATTTCCTGTATGGCTTGGCTCCCTGGAGAGGCTTGGAGAGCCTGGGGGTGGCTGGGCTTGCCAAGGATGAACCAGGATGCAGGGCCAGGCTCTGCAGCCATGGCTGGGTCAGGGAGGACAGGACATGGCACAGTCCTTGCTGTCCTGGAGCAGCCTGGCCCCAAGCACCCTCTGGAGGACTGTCCCAGCCCTTGAGTGCAATCCAGACACCGTCACCCCATGATCATCTGGGCCAGCAGAGCAGCTGGAGACTCCTGCCCAGCCAGTGCCCGTTTGCTGCCCAAAGGTTGGGTTCTGCCAGCAGACTGTGTCCTGTGTTGGTGCCAACAGCAAGAGAAAGGGCAGACACTGTGCGTGATTCTTGCTCCAGGGTTTCAGCCAGGGATTGTCCTTTCCATCCCGTTAGAGGCACAGGAGGCACAGCAGAATGTGAAGAGAAGTGGCTTGGCCCAGGGAGGGGATGCTGATGTTGGACACGAGGTGCTTGCTTTCCTGGCTGCACATCCAGACTCCCTGGCCATCCTCCTGGGGGAAAGATGGAGTTAGAGCAGATGGCTGCCAGCAGGACCTCGTGCCTCTGGCTCTTTCTACAGCTTGGAGTGGGAGAGGAGAGGTTTAGACTGGAGGTTGCGCAAGGACTTGCCCCAAACGTGGGTTCACCTGTTCTCCAGCCCTCAGAAGGAGGAGAGGAAGAGCGTTCCGGGAGGGCCTCCAGTAGCTTTTGGTGCTGGAAGAGCAGAGGTGTCACTGAACGCTTTGGAGCTCCTGAGGGTGCCTGGCAGGTTTGGGCAGTTCCATCACACAGGTACCACCACAACACGAGTGTGGGGTCTGTGATGAGCCCGGGAGGTTTGGGATTGGTTTGTGGCGGGAAGCAGGAGGATGCTCTGTGGGTTTTGTGGTGTGCAGTGTGCATGAAAGCAGAGGAGGAACTCGGGCTGTGTCCTTCCTCTTCTTTGACAGATGTAGTCACAAATAATAATGGGAATCCTCCTGTTCATTACTACAAGCTCCCTGCCTGTGGGTTTCCTCTGGGGCAAAGCTGCCTCTTGGATCCTGGGACCTGATGAGCTCTGAGGAGCTCCAGAGAACACGTGGCACTGCAGAGCCACAGGGAGGGAGCTCTGTGGGCTCTCACTGGTCTTGTGCCGGCGCTTCCAACCCCGGGGGATGCTGCTGTCAGCAGCGAGGCTCCCTGCGTGTCCCAGGTGGAATCAGCAGGGCAAGAACGTGGCTGGGACCAGCCCAGGCACAGGAAAGGATTGAAGGACCCCAAGGCGGGTGCGACTCCGGGGCTCCTGTGTTTGCTGCACTGGGCGGTGACCGGGTCTGGCTGCGGTTTAATGGGAGCAGAGGCCAGCGAGGGGGTCTGGTCTGGGCCACACACGGCTCGGTCCCACTCCCGCATTCCCAGGAGGCTGAGCAGGGGCGTGTCCCCCTCCCGATGGCTGCGGGGAGCTGGCCAAGCTGGGGGAGAGACGGAGCCGTAGCGAGAGAGTGGAAGAGTGTTGAGGTTTCCATATGCTGACTGCAGCGCGCTTTTTTAGTGGTACATGGTTCTGGAGGAAGGAAGGAAAGGGATGATAAAAATAAAGCTGCAGTTCTGTATTTAGCTATAAACCACTCCAGGATTTTTTTTTTTTTTTTTTTTTTATATATATAGTATTTGAAGACTATGCAATAAATGAGCTTGTTCATGAATTTTTTATTTTATACCACTACAGCTTTGAAGAAGTAGCCAGGTTGCAGTGGCGTTTCCATAGCTCAGGATCCCTGTGTTTGGGAGGAGAGGCTGCAAATCCTCTGTGCCAATGTCAGGAGATCTGTGTGCAGTGCAGGAGCCCTTTTGTCGACGACATTAATGTGCAACATCTCAAAATCTCTGTGTAATTGATAAAGACATTTTAACAAACAAGTGAATGCAGTGTTTCTTGTAGTGAAGCTTCATCCAGAATAAACAAATGTGCCAAAATTTTAAAATTCTGAATGATTTTATATGCAAGAATAAGAGAAAATACATTCAAAGTGTAGCTGCAACTGCCAATAGGAGAAGAAACTCAGATGCAAGTAGCAGAAATTGTGTTTCCAGAGCTGCTGATATAATTGGATTTTACTACAGTTTCTAAATGCTGAGAGAGGACAGTGGTAAATATTTGCTTTGTTTCATGAATCTGAGGCCAGGATTCATGGATTAATTAATCTGGAAAAGAATCACATGGGATTAAAAGAACAACAACAGCACCCAAACCCTAAAAGATGGACTTTGATGTCCAAGAGGATGGCTGGGCATAGCTGTGAGCATCCATAGCACCCAGAGGGTGCAGGATAAGGATGGACCTCCCTGTCTGGACCCACAGTGGGAGCTGTGGAGTGTCAGGCAGGGTGGCAGCTGTGGGTAAAGGTGCCCTTTCCAGGTGGCAGTCAGTGTGTCCGTGGCTGTGCAGCCGGAGCACTCGGCCTTTCCTCTGGGGAAGGAAACGAGGTGCTCCTTTAAACAGGCACTTCATAATCACTGGAGAGCTCTGAGTGTGACAGTCTCCTTCAGGCGCAATTATAATCACCCCCATTTGGAGTCGGGCACCTGGCTCCCCACTTTAAACCGTGGTTATAATAAGAGAGTGGATAATTTTTCAAAATTGCATTTTCCCTCGCTGAAATTTGCATTTCAGGATGCTGCCCTGATGGCCTAGAAACAGCATGCTTTTGGCCTAATTTGTCATGGTTAAGCTCTAAGAGGAAAGACTTAATTGTGGCTTTCTTTTTTGTGTGCTTAATGTTAGATCCTCCTTTGCAACATGAGCTAGAGGCGATCAGCAAACTTCGGTGTTTGTATCAGTTGACCCAGAGGGAGCGCTTGAGTTGACAGGAGTTTGGCTTGATTTATCTTAAAGACCAAGTTTTGGATCAATGAGTAGCAGAGAATAACCTCCCTGGTGCCCAAGGCCTTGCACAGATGCATTAGTCAGTGCACAGCCTTGGCTGCACTGTGCATATGGCAGCTAAAGGGATTGCAAAGCTCGGGAGGGGATAGAATTAAGTGGCAAATAACATCAGTGAGAACCATCTGAAGCGCTGAGAGCGAGCGGGGTTGTCTTCTGGGGCTGTGTTCAGCAGAAATTCTGCATGCTGATTGCTCTTCTGGAAACTTGGGAACAACAGCTGAGCAGGAGTTTGGAATCTGGTCAGCTGGGAGCTGATTTACAGGGGCCTGAGTTGTTAAAGATAGAAGATGATCTGAGGAGCCTCGGCTCCCATCCCTGCGGCAAATCCCTGGGTATCTGCTCAGTGCCAGTTCAGCAGCCAGCTGCCAGAAGCTCTTTTGCCTGTGTTTAGTTTGTGCAGGGTGTACTGGAGGCAAGGCTGTGGGAAGCTGCTGGGAATGGATTGGAGAGGATTTGGGTGAGACTCTTGGAAGTACATCACACAGGAGTTTGGAGTCTTTCAGCTATTTGCTGCCTCACACTCTGAAGTTACATGTGAGGCACAAAGAACCAGCTCAGAGGCACCGTTTCTGTTCCAAGCTCTCCCCGTCCTCCCCTCTTCCCACAAAGGGTCTGTGAAATTGGTGTTCCTGTCATGGCATGGATGAACTTCACTGATGAAGCCAAACCAGGAAGGATCACCCTGCCTTTGGTGTCTCTGCAATGAACAGCTTTGCTGCTTTGTGAAGGGAAGTTTCAGCTCAATCCAAATCTGCTGTGGTTGGTAGCTCGAGCTGACGGGCAGCAGGGTTGTACCCACGTTCTGGCTGATAAATGTGCGAGAAAAGTCTTTGAAGAAAAGCCCTTAACCCTCTGAAATAACCTCTGAGAGCTGGTTGAGTTTAATCTCCTCTCTGTGTGTAGTGGCCACACACAGCTGTCTTTGAGCCATCACCTTGGGTCTCTCCCGGGCACTGCCATCCCCCACCCCTCGATCGGAGCCACTGGCATGCCAAGGGATGGGTGATGTATCCTCCTGGCCACGACACCTGGCAGCTGGACAGGCGACTGAGTCATCAGCGTTCGTGGTTTCTCATTTAATCCTGGGGTTCTTCAGATGATTTAAGTGCCAGCAGTCCAGAGAGGAGGTTGTGCTTCTGCTTCCAGCACGGCTGTGGAGCCATCGCCTTGCCTGCCTCCCATCCCTACTTTTGGTTGCGGGGGGAGGCTGGGGGTGGATCTGGGTTTGGCTGTCAGCTCTCGATTATCTTGCGAGCAGTTTTATTTCCTTCCCGGCAACTGGGCTTTGCCATTGGCTCCTCTTGCTCTCCGTCGGTCGCCTGCTGAGCAGCAAATGTCCTGTGCCCGGCGCCGCTCTGCGGGGCGCTCCGGGGGACCGCGCTCCGCGCCCTGCCCGCCCCGCCGGCCCCTCTGCTGAGCCGGCGGAGCCCCGAGCCACCCATGCCCCCGGGGGGAGCGCTCTGCAGGGGGGGCACGGCCGCCTGCCCCGCAATGTAATCGCGGCCGGGGGGTGCGGTGCGTGCGGGGTGCGGGGGGCGCGGGGCCGGCCCCGGGGGAGGCGCTGGGGCGGGCGGCGGGGGCGGGCAGGGCAGGGCAGGGCTCCCCCTTCGCCCCCCCATCGCCGCTGTCCCCTTCTCTCCCGCAGGCTCTCGTCGCCCGGCGGCTGCGGCGACGGGGACGGCGGCGGGAGCCGCAAGAGCGGGGTCATTCTGGACATCGCCTCCCTGAAGATGACGGAGCTGGAGTCCGAGGTGCTGCCGCTGCCGCCCCGGTACCGCTTCCGCGATCTGCTGCTGGGGGACCAGTCCTTCCAGAGCGACGACAGGTTCGGGGCGCACCGCGGGGACAGCGGGGTGGAGGGCGCGGGGACACCGACCCGCCGGGAGGGACACGCGGACCTGGGACACTGCCGGGGATGGGGACACGTACCTGGGGTGGGGGGGACACCCGTGGGACACCCGCGGAGCCCCCGCTGGGACCCCCGCGCGGCGGGGAGGGGACGCGGAGCTCTCCGCGGTGCTGCTCCCGCGGGCGCGGAGCCGGACACCGCCCGGCGCGGAGCTCTCCGCGGTGCTGCCGGCGGCTCTCGGCGGGGGAGGCTGGGGGGCACCGGGGCGTTCGGAGCCTGCGGGCACTGGGATGTGCTGGCAGGAACCAGCGGCGTGTGGGACCGCTGGGATGTGCGGGTGTGCAGGGGGTGGAGGCCGCGGGTGGCTCGGAGAGCTGGCTCCCGGATCATCGGGGTGCTCCAGGGTGCTGGATGTGCTGGGAGTTGTGGGTGTACTGGGCCAGCAGACGCTACGCTGTGTGGGCAGCTTGCTGAGTCCTGGAGTCCCATGAGGGGCTGGCAAGCAGGAAAAGGGAGCGATGTCTGGGAGAGGTGTGGGGTGGTGAAGTGAGGGGCTGGTGGAACTCCCTGTGACACCATGTGCGGAATTTGGGCTGAGCACATCGGTTTATTTGGCGGGGACGGCTCCTCCAGGCTGTTCTTGGCCGCTGTCTTTGCAGCAGGGAGTGCTGATGGTGGCAGGGTAACCCTAAAGAGCTGCTGGGGTTGTGGTGCAGCTCTCCCTTCCTTGGGCTGACCACAGGAATGGCCTTTATGTGCTGAGCACCAACCCGCTGTTCCTGGCTGGGATTTATCCCCAGGCTGAGTGCAACAGAAGGAATGCCGTGAGTGGCAGGTGAATTCCATGGGCAGAGCAGTTAAATCAAGAGAAATGAGCACCTTCCCTTCAACTCTGTTCATATCATAAATACCCAGGAGCTGCAGTGCTAATGGGGAGTCAGGAGGATTTTTATCTTTCCCCACCAATTAATTGCGTGATGCAAACAAAGGGAGATGTGATTCTTGTCGGAAAAAACCTTTCAATTACTGGTTAGTCCTTGACTAGCTGCTGTGTGCTTGCTACACCTGCATCAAGGCTTTTGTGCATCTCTCTTAAAAGATAATTTCATTTCTTTAGATGTACAAGTGTAATGCAAAAAAAAAAAAAAAAAAGAAAAAAAAAAAGAAGTGAATTTGGCTTTGAGACTGTGAATGTGGGTTTTACAAATGTTCTCTATAAGTGTTCCTAACTTTTATCACTGCATAAAATTGGTCTGGCTTGAAAATGAGTCTGCGATCCTGGAGGTTTTAAAGCCCAGATTTCCTTAACAGACACTTAAAGATTAATACAGTTTTATGGCACTAGTTGAGAAGTTAACATGAAATTCTGGCTGCAGAAAATGTCTGGATTTCACAATGGTTGTGATACGGCTCATTTGGTCAAGTTTGAGGATTTAATAGTTTTTCGTATTTAAGTATTTGAAAGCATCTGGAATATGGAAAATGGCAATTGCAGGTTGTGTTCTTTCTGTATTTCTCTGGTTACACCCCTTAGCCTTCATTTTGCTCTAGATTTGAGTCTTTCTGATTCAGCATCTCTCTTTAATTTTAATGGAGAGATACTCTGGGTTATTTTGTTAATTCATTAGCCTTGTTTCTCAAGAATTCATTAGCCTTGTTCTCAAGATATCTCGGTTTCACGGGCTTTGTGCTGCTTTCTTTGGTTGTTTGATTCCCCCTTCCTCTGGAAAATACCGATAATTCCATCGTGTCTGGGAACGCAGAGCTGTGAGCCCACATTTGCTGCTCACTGGAGCCCACTTGACTTCGCTGGGAGCCAAGATGAGCTGTGGGCTTTGGGAAATATTGCTGTTAGGCCTAAGTTCCAGTCCAAGTCATTAATAACAGTGGGACCTTGTGGCTGAATCAAGCTCGCTGGTGTAATTATGACTAGTTCATTAGTCTGTTCCAAACCCACTGAATCAGGAGCTGATTTAGGCTGGCAAAGAAAAACATGAAAAGCAGAAAGACTGTTTGGCTTTGCCGTGCTTGTGGATGATAAGCAGCTCAGAGTTGTGCTTTGAAGTGCTTTGTTACAGCCCTGACAGGGACGTGCTGAGGAAAATTCCCCCACGTAAACCCTGCGGGGAACCATGACTGGTAAAACACAGCTCATTGGACTTAGAGGTGTAACACTGAGGGAAAACACCCATAACGCCAAATATCTCATTTATTTATGAAAGGAATGCTTAAAACATTTGTGTCTCAAATATCTGCTTTTGAACATTACCCTGGAATGAGAGTGTGCTGCTGGAAGTGAGGAGGTTTCTGGGGTCAGCAAAGACCAAAAGGATGGGAGACCATCGGGGAGCCCAGGTTTTGCTGCTTCTGGAGAATTAAAATGCTTTCTGTTAGAGATGAATTAGTGCATCCTCATCACAGAGGGTGCTGAATAGACACCAACCCTGGGCTGAGGTAAGGGAATGAGGTAATGCTGGAGCTTGAGGAGATGAGAGCTCGTTGGAACAAGCAGATAATTAGAGAGCTGTGGTACAGTAGGAGGAGAGAGTTGTCCAGATAACCTCCGGAACGGAAGGAACTGATCAGTGAATGTGAGGTGGAATGGGAAAATTAGGCTGCTCCTAATTTACTTTTGTTTTTAGAATGTGAAAGATGAACACGGTCGGTCTAACTGAGCAGGGCTTGCTCTTTGGCAGGTAGACTGATTGACAGGAGAATTAAAATAACACTTTGAACGCCGTGTGGTGGATGCAATAAATTGGCCAGGAAGCAAATAGGAAGCGGCTGACTGGAAAGGGGAATGTGGGAGGTAAATGGATTTGTGAAACAGAGGGAGAGAAGCCTAATGACAACCAAATCTAGAGTTGTCAAGTTGAAGTGCTCTTCCAGGATCATCTTACTCATCTTTGGAACTCACTACCATGAGGCGGTGGAAGGCTTTGGGCTTAGCTGTATTTAAATTCTGGCCTTGACATTTCTGCAAGGCAGGTCCTTGGGTTAGGGAAACAGGATTAGGTGTCATTCAGCTCTGAATTTCCAGAGGGTACAAACTGCTCTCAGGGTAAGGATCTGAGTGAGAGGGACTGGGAGGTGATTTCTCCTTTGGGGAGGGAAGGTTCTCTTTGGGAATCTTGCAGTCACCTCCGCTGTCTGGCCTTAGTCCTGCCTGGTTCAGAAGTTTCTTTCCCTTTTGGAAGGTGCTGTCAATGCCAGTACTGGGAGAAAAATGGATTTGTTCTGCTTGCTTATGGCAGTACTGCATTTCTTATCTCACTGGTGTTTTGTGGACATGGGAGCACCCGGAGCCTCTGGGATACAGCAGCAAAGGCAGAGTTTGAGGTGTTGAGCCTGTAGCAAAGAGAAGGTGAAGAACTGGGGGCACAATCACCGCTGGGGCCTGGCTGCCTCCTCACATTCCCGGGTATGGGAATCCTGTGTGCCATGGAGCTGTGGGAGCAAGGCCAGGGGGTGCTGGGGGGAGGGAGAAGGAGCTGAGCACAGCATCCCCTTGGAGCTGTGGGCTGGGCTCTGCCAGCGAGGCTCCTGTTCTGAAGTGATGCTGCAACTGCTGATTAAAGGCAGCTGAGAAAGCACATCTGCTGGATTGATAAATATTGTTTCATACCCCAAGCTGTGGCATCCCTTTGATGTTTGCTGTCCTGACTATGGCAGTTTTTGATCTGCTGCATTCTCTTTTCTTGGACAGTGCTGACAGCTGGGTTGGGACACATACTAAAAAAAAAGCCCATAAATAAAATTAAACTGTATCTCAGAAAAGTGTCATTAGGATCTTATTTGTTGCCTAATTTAAATAGTCTGAACACTTTCCAGAAAATCATCGTCAGAAGCCACAGTCCTATTTCCAGTAGCAAGAAGTAATGGATGTCACTTTGATTAAGTGCATTTTTCTGAGGCTAATTATCAGCAAGGAATCATTTTGATGGATGAGAATGTTTGGAAAAGCTGCTTGTGCAGAAGAATTCAGCAACATCTCCATAAAATTTTAACATCTATTTCAAATCAAAGATATTTTGGATGTTGCATAACCAAGAAAAGAGGATTTTGACAACTGGGGCCAATTCTTTTAAGTTTCTGCTTTCAGTTTATTTAGAGTCTGACAACTTCTTTGTCTGTGACCTGACATCTGGTCTTTGCCTCTTTAATTTGTCACTAAGTGGTGGCTGTAAATCCTGGGTCAGATTATGCTTGGCATGAGCAAAGGGAAGTGCTGCAATACCAGCCTTGGAGGATCTTATCCCTGCAGTGTTCATGCTAACATGCCCCAAGTGACTTCCTCATCAAATGCATCATTACATTAATGGGGCTGGGCTGTTCTGTGTTCCCGAGTCAGGTTCCCTGAATATGTCTGTGGCTGAATCCCCACTTCATTGCCATTTGATTGAACAGCCAATTTTCCTCATTTTATTTGGCCGATGCAGATGCTAATTTGAAAACTCCAATTTGTATCCAGGAGTTAGAGACATTTATTTCCGTGCTGGTGGATGGTAATGGCCAATATTTTAAGTCACTGCAATGTCTGCTCAGGCTGTAGCATCTGTGCCAGTGAAGGTTTGCACCTGGAATTAGGAGATTCAGCTCTGGTGTCTGTGTGCCACAAAATTCCCCTGGGGAGGGGTCTTCATCCCCCAGCAGTCTGACCCCGTGCTTGTAAAGCAGGCTGAAGGCATTTATTGCTAATAATTCCTTCAACAATGGTGTTTAGACCCATTTCCACCAGCCCTGGGTGCAGAATCTCTCAAGGGACGACTCAGTGATGCTGCCTGAACAAACCAAGTAACAAATGACACTGGAGAAGGTGGTGGGATCCCACACAGGAATTTGGGAGTGCCTGTGTGGCCAGCGGAATTGAATTGCTTCTCCTCTGCTTCTGCCACCTGGCAAAGCAAAATCAAACCAAATTCAATCCCCAGATCCATCTAAGTTGTTGGAGAAGCTGCTGGCCAGGAGCAGCTGGCTGGACACACTGTGCTCCCCCAGAGAGGCTCATTCCTGCTCCTGGATCAAATGGGAACGAGCATCCCAGGCCTCCAGTCCTGCCCACAGCTCTTACGGAGCACAGTGTGGTAGGTCCAGAGCAGCAGAGCTTAGAGCAAGGTAGGGGAAACTCCTGGGGCAGGGTGTTGGTGCTCCTAAATCTGCTGCCAGCCCTATTTGCCCCATGACATGGAGGAATAACCATGAAACCCACACTCCACAGCCCTGCGTGGTGTGGGCACCTTCTCTCCAGCAGCTCCTCACTCTTAACAGAGGCAAACCCAACATATGTTGCCCCTGGATTCTTCAGCCCAGCTCCAGATGGGATACACTGGCATGAAGAGCACTGGAAGCCTGTGGCAGCTTCATGAAATTGATTTGGGTTTTCTTGCGTTTGTAGGGGTTTTTTTTTAATGATAGCATTCTTAATTGAGGTTTGTTTTTCGAGTTGTTCTGAAAGGCTGCAGGGATGGTTCCCAACACTGTGTCTTAATTGCTGTGCTGCTTGGAGTTTCTTTAATTGATGTTCACTTGCAGTTACTGATGTGCTCTGGTGTCTTCATCTTAAGGCAGGTACCCCTGGACATTGGCAGGAGTCCTAGGAAAGTTATGAAAGTAATAGAGCAAGGAAGAAATGTGGTTCTCTCGTAATTATAACTATTATTTTATTTTTAAAAATGGCCATTGCTTTTTTTCAGGGATATTGTTTTCACTGTCAGCAGTGGGCCCTTGCTTGCAATAAAAGTGTGTGCACATAGCAGGCTGGTGGAACGAGCAGAGGTGCCCTGGAGTGCTGCTGAATGCACGGCTGTGCCCTGAGGAGAAGGAAGAGCAACATTGATTTTCAGTTATTTAGTGCAATTTAACACTGTGGGCTCAAATTTCCATCCCTCCCTGGGGCGGGTTTTTTTCCTGTTTATTTACTTTCCCTTTGGTTTCTTTTCTGTTTATTGAAAGGGAAAACAGTGTTTCAAGGTGTTGAAGATACCTGAGTGAAGGGGAGCATGAGCAAGGGGGCTGCAGGTGCTCAGCGAGGTGGGCACGTTCCCAGGGGAGCCCCTGGGGCCTGGCATTGACCTTGCTCATGGAAAATTAAACACAAAATGGGCAAAATATCTTGTTTTACTCCCCTCAACCAGTTGTAGGGGACACACTGAAAGTCCTGACTGAAAGTTTTCCTGGCAAACAGTGCAGAGGGACATGAGCAGTGCTGGAGTCTTGGCTGCTGCCGTGGTTAACTGGGGCAAAGCTCCTTCCACGTGTTCTTGGTGTGACACTGAAGCCTGATGAGGCATCGCTGGCTGCTCCTGGTGCATCTCTCTGCCAGGGGCTCCTTGGAGCTCCTGTGCCACTTCAGCCTGCTGGGAAAGGGCAGGGAGGGAGCAGCTCCCACATGAGAGCCAGGGGAGCTGCTTGGTTGATGTCAAACCTTGGCAGAGATCTCCCCAGCTCTCTTTAGCACAGGGAGGCATCACGAGTGTGAATCTGTGTCCACAGACCTGCTGAGGCAACGCTGGTGTTTGGCATCACAGCAAAGCCCTGTGCCTGCAGGAATCCCCAGGAGTGTTGTGCTGCTCTAGGTGAGGCTGGAAGGTCGGGCTGAGACCAAAGCTGTCACCACTGCTGTAGTGACAGCACGAGAAACAACTTGGCAGCTGTAGCTGTAATTGCAGAGAATGCATTAAATTTTACTGCTGTGTTTTCCCACCGCTTTCTCTCGTCACAGTTGCACCTTTGTTCCCAAGGGGAATAATTTATTGCTGTTCTGATGGTGGTGCTCATTGCTTTTCCTCTGCACAACCTGTTCAGTGCCTGGCTGTGTGCAGGGTGCGCCGGAGCTCGGGCATCCCCTGCTCGCAGCCTCGGGGGACACAGAGGTTCCACTCCCTCTGCACCAGCCCTGTCCTGGTGCCAGCCCTGCTCAGCTCTGAGCTGCTCTCCCTCAGACCTGTATGGTCATGGGAAAAGAGATCACAGCAGAGCCTGAATACCGTGGTTAGTAAGTCCTCCTGTGAGGCATCTCAGCTCCTCATTTTGTTGTAGACTGTGCAGCAGAGGGGTTTAGACAGGTATAAAAGGCTGGAATTTGAATCCAGACATCTCTGGTTCTGAGAAGTTCCACCAACAGACAGGACCAATCCTTCACTGCACTATTTTAGCATTGCTTCGAGAGGCAGGCGTTGGGCACGTTGCCAGTGAAGCCCTGCAGCGAGCACAGACTTCCCTGCCACGCTGCATTTGCTTCTGCTCCACTGGCACCTGTCTGGATCCACAGCAGACATGAAGGTGTTCATTTGCAAGTAAATTGCCTCCTCTTGCTCCTGGCGGGCAGCTCAGAGTGGGTCACACAGGCTCTGTGCAAGGCTCTTGCCAGCTGCTCTCAGGGCTGCGCTGGCCACGGTTGCCCACCAAGGCTTGGCAGTGCAGGCTGCTGGAGCAGCCTCCAGTCTCCAAGTCTGGAGATTTCTTCCTTTATCAGTCAATTAATTTGCTGCATTGCTGCAATTAAAAAAAAAAAGTTATCTTTCAGGCAGTTCAGAGTTTAAATTCCGTTGCTACATCACACTTTGTGTAAATTAATAGCATTGAATTTCATCAGCTCCGTGACCTCATTTCCTCTCTTTGTGAAGCTTTTTGTTGCCATTTTAGCAAATTTATGGCTGGCTGTTTTACTGCAGGGAGATGATCAAAGTCCAGCCTGCTGGAGCAGGCAGGTCCCTGTGGTGACAGTCTGTGGGGAGGTGGCAGACTCTGCTCTCTCTTCTGTCCCCGTGACCTCATTGGAGGTGTCTTAAGATCTCCCCTGCACAGCCAGAGGGTTGGAAGGAGTTTTTCAGGGTTGCAGATCCCCTGGCAGGTTCTGCATTTCCCCTTTAATTATTCTAGGTAATAAATAATTGATAATGAAGAAGTTTGTGGTGATAGAGTTGAAATACAAGGCCTTGGTGAGCCAGAAATTCCATGGATGTCAGCACATTCCCAGCAGATTAAAGGAACGTTTCCCAGTGTTCAACATTTTCCAAACTTCTCAAACTCAGAAAACTTTTCCTTTCAGGCAGGAGGCCTGGAGTAGTGGGTGAAGCAATGCTTGCAAGCACTTTAAAGAGTTATTTTCTGTTCTAAAACTACCTCAGCCATGTGGTGCAGGGGCAGGCGTGCTCTGCGAGGGCCATCCGTGGCTTTCTGGAAGAACTCCAGGAGCTTTGAGTTGGCTTTGCCTCTTCGGACTTGCACCAGGGCCACCATTGCTTGGTTTTGCTTCTGTCTTTCTCCAGACAGACCATCTGGTTCTCTTTACTCAGCTTCCTTCAGGAGACAGCCTGGAGCTGTTTGCTGACAGCAAACAGGACATGGAAGTGGTGTTTTGTGAGTGGAAGGTGCGGAGCAAAATTTGTGGATGGACACAACACGCTGGGATTGGGACATCCCCAGGGCCATCCCTCTGTGCTCAGTCCCAACGTGCTGGGTGCCAGCCCTGGGTTTAGGGATGAAAGTTTCTGCAGCCAAATGTATTTTCTGCGTGTCAGGGTACCTGTCACTGGTGCTTCCCCCATGTTTTTCCTGTGAGGCTTTCCCCCATGGAATAGGATCCCTCTAGCCATGGAGAAGGTGCATCTTGCTCGCGCTCTCCCCATCCCGATGCCCTGTTTTTTTCCCTGCCTGCCTCCCTGCAGCAGTTGTGTGGGTGTGTAACATGATGCACAAGTAGCCACGGCCGCAGCCTGCGAGGGTTCAGAGCTGGGCCAGGCCGTGGGCGCAGCCGGAGGGAAGGGAGGAAGGAAGGAGGGATGGTGGGGAGGGATAACAGCACAGGCTGCCAGGGGCGGGGGGCTCGGGAGGTCAGCGGGGAGCGTAGGGTGAAACAGCCAGGAATTACCTGGGGGAGGCGACTGACTGAAGAGTGGGGGACCCAGCCAGGTGTCCCTCAGTGAAGCCAAGAGCTTCAATCACATCTTCCCCCGATGGTGTTGCTGCTTTGATGAACTGAAGTCTTGCCTGATGTGAGCTGAGAAACACGGAGCGTTGGGTTTGTAGCTGCCTGTGTTGGTGCAGAAATGCCCTGGTTTTGCTCAGCGGAGCTGGGCTCTGCTGAGGTGCTGGCTGTGCCACCGTGCCACTGTGCCACCGTGCCCTTGTGTGCATGGCATGCTCTGGTGGGCTGCAGTTGGAGCTCCCTGGCACCGGGGCTGCTGCCAGCTGCAGGGCGAGGAGCAAGGCTGGAATTCTTCCCTCGGGAATCTTCTGCCACCCCGAGAGCGGTTTGTGTCCCCGGACAGGGTGTTGGGTGTTGACGAAGTGCTGGAGAAGAGCGCAGGTGTTCTCTGTGCTCAGTGCAAACCTCCTGCTGCTGCTGGGGGTGTCCATCTCCAACACAAACTGCTCCCTCCCCTGGGTGCCATCGCTCCCCTGACCCACGTGGGGCTGCCTGAGTCTGTCCCTCGCTCTCTGCCCGCTGCCGTGGCTTTGCTGAGCAGGATTTCACGTCTCTGTGGTCACCAGTTCCTTTGTCACAGATGATTTTGCGGCCGCTCTGCCATCTCACTGTGGCGGGGCCCTCTGGAGGCCAGCGCACACATCACTCCTGTCCTTCTCCTCCGCAAATCCAGGCAAATTGGCGCTTTCTTATTCTCTCCAGGACCCTCTCTTGTCACCTGGCATTGAGCTTTTGGTTGCAGCTTTACTTTAAGCTGGCTGCTGGGGAGTGTTTGTCTCTGAGGCGCTGGATACGCTGTCTGTGGGGTGTGGGGGAGCGAGGAGTGGGTCTGTCCATGTCTCCTGTCTGGGCAGCCACCCACGGCCACTCTGCTGAGGCTGGAAACTGGGATCCTCCACCCAGAGAGGGTCCTGAGGAAGGTGCTGCCATCCTCCCCTCTGCATGTCCCCAAACTCTTGGAGTTAAACATGGATCTGCAGGTTGTATCCCCCCTTCCTCGTGTGCTGTTTCTCCTCTTTTCCTGGTCCTGTTTTCTCCTCTGTTCCCTGGTCCTGGTTTGAAGGGGGCTGTGGCGAGTTCCTCGCTCCAGGATGGGGTTTGTCCCTCTCCTGGACGGCTGGGGATGGACACGGGTACTGTGTGCTCTCAGCCTCTGCTACAACTGCAGGACTCTTTAAAAGGTTTCACTGTAAGGTGAGGCAAACCCCAGCACATCCTCAGATTGACCCGTGGCTGGGATCTGCGGGGCTTTGTCAGCTTTGGGTGCGGATTTCTTTGCGCGGTGATCCCCCCCTGCTCCTCACTCTGCCGGCCGTGGCTCCCAGGGGAGCTTCCCCAGCTCCTTCCCACTCCCAGCCCGTCGGGCTGGTGCTTCCCCCGTCCCGGAGCGCTGGGGCTCGGGAGGAGCCGTGGGGGAGTGCGGCGGGGAGGCTGCGGCTGTGTTTGGATTAGAGACTCTGCCGCGCTTCCTGCAGCCCACGCAGCCTCCGGAGCAGCCGAGTGTGGCTCTGCAAATTTAGCAGCTCCTTCAGGCAGGGAGCTCTCGCTTTCTGGGCTGTGGGCAGAGCCATCGAGCTGCTCTGCGTGCCTCATTCCCCATGTGCCGCGGGTGACTATTAGCAAAGTCATTACTTTCCTTGAGCTTTGCTGCAACGGCTTTCTGGCTGCAGGAAGATTTGTTTGGGAACTGGACTTTCCAAATGCCCTGCACGCTGCTCCCAGCCCTCTGTGAGCCCCGGCCACGGGTCAGTGCCCCTGTGACTCCAGCAGCCGCTGCTGGGGTGTCACGGAGCAGTCGGAGCATGAAGCTCACGGTGGCTCCGTGGCAGGTATGTGTCACCTCCCTGGTGGCAGGAGCTGTCAAGTAAAAGGTCTCCTCTGCCTAGGAGAGAGGAATATTTCTGGGGAGCAGGTGGTGAAGATGTTCAGCAAATGTCAGCTTGAGACCTTGCCATGCTGTGGGCAGGAGTGACATTGCTGAGGAATGTGTTATCCTGTCAGAAAGCAGCAAAAATTCCCCCGGTGAAATGTTTACGAGCGAGGCAGGGCTTTGCCAAAAGTGGGCGTTTTTCACCACGGAGCCTCACGGAGCGTGAGCTCCTTGGAGCAGTGGGAATCCTGCTCCAGCTCAATCTCTCTCACCGACAGGACGAGCATCTGGCTGAGCCGCTCTGCCTTAGTTCTGAACGCCTCAATCGCTCCCCAGAGCAATTTCATTTGAGAGTGGCCTTTTCACTGCATGCAGTGTGTTGGTTTGTAGGTGAGCAAAAAGCAGCTTAAACAGAAGGGAGTCCTGCAGATGGGTGCTAAATACAGCTTTCCAAAGCGAAAACACTGCCTAAAACTCCTTCCAGACAAACTCTGCCTGTGGTTGCATTGCAGAGACCGGCAGAAACTCGTTTGCCCAGTGTCCAGTATCAATGTGTGAAGTGCATAATTGCATCTGGGCTGAGAACTCCGTATGGGAGTATTGTTTGAAAATTTCTAATTTAATAAAATGGGTGGTAATTGGCTCTTAGAAGAGAGTTTAATTGGAATAATTGGCATGGACACTTGTGTGCTAATTTAGTTTGGTGTTTCTAATGCACAGTCACGGTGTTTGCTCAAGGACAGAAATGGGGATTTGGTGGTGCCTGTATTTCTCAGCAAGAAGTTGCAGCTGGGCTCGGGAAGGGCATTTTTTGGAGGAAGCTGTTCAGTTACTCTTCTTCAAGTTGCATTTTGAAGATGGATTTGCTCCATTACAGTTTGATGCAGTTATACCCACGCTGCTGAGAGTGAAGGCCTCCTCTGACACTTCAGTTCCCACTTCAGATGGCCTGAGATTGGTCTTTGTACTCATCCAGAGCAGCTCCATCTCCTTGGCACAGGGACATTCCTGTCCTGAGGTGCTCACACAGACGTGTGCAGGAATGTGCTCACTCATGAGCCAGCACACAAGGAAGGCGAGCTCCTGTTCTCTATCCAGCCTTTCATCCCTGCTTCTCTGAAGTCCCTCAAGACCCATCAGTTCCAGGTCAGTAAATCAGCACCATGAGGTTTTTCCATGTGGAAAAAGACTTCACAGTCTCATTCCAGCATGGAGATGTCTCAAGTTGTCATCTCAGAGCTGTTGTTCAGGGACTGCCACGAGCTGGAGGCTCTGCTGCAGGAGCTCCTGCTCTGTGGGGTCACTGGGAGTGTGAGGTAGTGACACAAAAGCAATTACAGCTCCCCAGCCTCTTCCAGAGCTGTCATTTAACAATTTTTTCCTTTTCGTCTTCCTCCAAAATGCTTTTAAAGCTCAGTATTGTCACTTTGTTTGGATTTTTCCCACACAGTAACTGCACTTAGAACTGCCCAGTGCTGATGGGGAGATTTATTGCCGGCAGCTATTGTGCAAAAATTGAGAGGAAAAACAATTTCTAGGCAGCTCCTGTTACGGCCTCTAATGGGAAATATTTCTTTCGCGCTAAGAACTCGTAAATGGTTTTAGTGCTGGATGCTGTGCTCTGTGCCTCAGAAATGTTCAGCCTTCCAGGGTTCAGCAGCACGAATGGTTCTGCTTGCAGACATGTGCTGACCTCACTGCGCATGTACCAGGGCTGGATTCCTTCCCAGTGGTGTGAGTTTAAAAAAAAACAACCCCAAAAGAAACTCTGACAAAGAGCAAAGCCTGGATCTCAGATCCCAGGGAGTGAGAGAGGGGAGTGAGGATCGGGATTTTAGCAGGAGGGAGGAGGCAGAGAAGGGATGTTCCTCTCTGTAGCAGGGAATTGTGAGAGGCTGAGATGAGAGGCACGGCTGGATGAGTCCCGTGCCCTTTCCCAGCTCGGTGTTTGGATGTGCTGGCGGAATTCCCTGTTCCCTTTCAAAGGAGGATGATTCACGGGAGGCACAGTGAGGGCTCCTGTTCCAGCAGTGCGTTAGTAAGCACAGGAGAGCACCAAGATCCACTTTGGGACCTGATGGCTGCTTTTCCTGAGAAACTTTGGAGAGCTGGAACAGTTATCCCAACTTTTAAGGCCTTTTTTCTCCCCCTAAGCCTTTTTTGCTCTGTTTCCCACTAGCAGATTTTAGGGAGAGAAAGGAGTACAGCTGAACATGCTGGTGAAGATATTAATCATGATATAATTTAATTTTAATTCCATTAGACACCTTTAGTGATTAGGGAGTTTCTCACTTGGTTTAATGGACTCTTTTCCAGATGATGAAGCTGCAAGATCTGGCACTTGTTATAAATGTCTGTTTATTAAACCATCTTTTGTCCTAAAAGCCTTTGCCTGGCCAGGATGGATATAAATGGAGAGGATGAAGTTTGCAGTGCAGTCTTTAAGGAGATGCTGTGTAAAAAATTGCAGCCTTCTCTTGTTCATTTTTTTGTGTCTTTATGTGAGAGATGAGAACAGGCCAAGGCTTTTTGTTGTTTTTTTTTTTTTTTGCTGTGCTTTTTACTGTAAATGTACGAGGCAGCCAAGATCTGTGAAACAGCATTTGCTGTCACACCAGCTCCTGGGGTGGATATTCCCTTTCCAGGAGATGATTTGGTCATGGCAGCTGAACCAAAGGCTGATGAGCAGAAAAGGGCAATGGTGGGTAATAATTTAAAATGCTTTCCTGTGGCTTTAGCTCACCTTTGGCTCCTGCCTGGGTTCGACAGGCGGCACTACAGCTCTCGAAGCTGTGGGGCACCTCTGGGGGGAATTTCAGGGAGTTTTGTGCAAAACTTCCTGGAGCCTCTTCCCTCAGGGACACAGTTTCTCACATCATTGCCTTTTCCTTTCAACGCCTCGGGGCTGACCCCTGCTTTTGGCGGGATGTGGAAAGAGAGAGACCCTGTTCTGTCCCATCCACGACAGCACCTGTGCGACTTGAGCACGGCAGTCACCTGGGGGCAGGTGACTCTGGCACCTCACCTGGCTGCAGGGCCTCCCGGCTCCCAGCAGAACCCACAGCTACAGCGGGATGTTGATGGGTAAGCAAATTTTTCCTCATTGAAGTTAAAATAAGAAACGTTCTCGGAGATCAATGGTCTGGTACAACCCCCTGTTCTAGTCCTTCCCACACAGCCTGATGAGGCTGTCACAGGCTCCGTGGAGTTCATGCCTCATTTCTGCAGCACATTGCGAGTTCCTCTTTATAGGGACTTGCCATTTTCTCTGTCTTATATAATGTCTTACAAAGAGAATGCTGAGAGAAATGAAAAATGGATGGGAAATGGTACCTGGCATCATCCAGCAACCCCAGGGAGGGAAGAAAATGTTTTTACCATGAGACATAATTGCCAGAGCTGATGGAGAGCCCCAAAGCCAAAATTTCTTCTTTGAATGTCAATCATTTTTCTTGGATTTTTTTTAGGAGTTTTAAGGAAGTTTTTAGATGCTAAAATTCTCCACATTTTCCAGCAGAAAACCCTTAGCACAATTTAATAAGCAGACACTGCTCTGCATTACATTACGATTTCAATACTTTAAAAGCAAAAAGCTGCTGCAAGAACGTCATGCAAGAAAAAAAGGCTTGGAATCCTTTAAAGCTGCAGAGTGGGAATCACTTTGGCATTTTGCAAGTCCCTGTGAAATTGCCTCCTGGTGAGCTCTGCCAGGCAGCTGGGAGGTGTTTGCAGCAGCGAGGGAGCCGCCTGTGCCCCCGGAATGCCGCGGGGCCGTCTCCACCCGGAGCATCGCCGGCTCCTCGAGGCACTTTGCTGCTGGGCAGGAACCCAAATTCCAGCAGGGCTCGCGAGAGGTGCGTGGGGAGCAGGAGGCACCTCTCCAGCTCTGGGTGCCTGTCACATCCCCTGGGAGAAGCTGGGGTGAATCCCGGGGGAGCAGGGTGTCCCCTGGAGCTGGGGGTGATGGAAAGGTGCCACAGGAGCTGTGGCTGCTGCCTGTCCTGCCCTTGGCCACTGGCTGAGGATGCCCAGAGCATCCCTGTCCTTTCTGCAGGTCCCGGTTCCTGCAGAAGGGGGACACCAAGGGGGAAATCCCGGCCTCGAAGGCACCCGCGGGGCTCAGGCCCTCGGAGAGGCTGGAGGGACATTAAGGAATGGCCACGGTAATTCTGCCACACGACGTGGGTTTACTGCTCCTGCTGCCCCACAGCTCGGGCACGGGGCCTCTCCTGCCCTGCTCCTCTTTCAGGCATCGCCAGCGGTACCCGGGGGCGTTTCCAAGGTGTTTTCAGATCCGCGGTGGGAAAGCGCTGCACAAATGCTAAAGCCATAAACATTTATGGTGCAAAGATCATTCCTGCCGGCAGGCAGCAAACAGCAGCTGCTGGCGGAGGGGGGGAGGGGGGCGGGACTTTGAGCCCCCCCAGCTCCTCCTGGCCGGGTTTGGGTGCTGCCCCGCCACCTCCTCTGCGCATCTCCGCCTTCCCTCCCCGCTGCGCCCGCATCGCTCCGCTCCCTGCGCAGCGCGGGGCTGACTCATGCTCGGGGCGCGCTGCCCAGCGCTGCCGGCCCCGCTGCGGGAGCGCCCGGCGCTGCTCCCATTACATTTTGGGAAGCAGAGTGTGACCCCGTTATGTACTCACCTGGAAAAGTGACTTGGCCGTGCCTCATTACTGTGCTCTGCCTGCAGACTTTTCATGCTTCCCTTGCAGGTATATGTTTAGATTTTACCCGAGGGCTTTTAATTTCCTCGCTGGCTTGAGCAGCTGCGACAGGTACACACTTACCTTCCCCTTTTCCTCCGGCCATTTTCACCGGCTTTGGTAAGAAGTAGGAAGAGATTGGGAGTCACTGAAAAGCTTCAGGGTCTCACTGCGCTGCCTGTGAGCGTGTCAAATGCACCGGGAGTGGGAACCGCGGCGGCGGCACCGTGCCTTTGTAGGGATATTTGCTCAGCGGCTGCTCGGGCGTGCTCTATTTCTCCTTCTCCCTGCTGAGCAGTCCCGAGTCACCACACTGGGTTTGCAGCTTTCATGTTCGTCGCTGATGAGCCACACTTAGAGGGGTAAAAACGGCTTTGCAAAGGCTGCGATGACAGTTCTGGGATTCAGCGCGAGGCTCCTGCGCCGCAGTTACATAAGGGCTGCTCCGACTCCCGGCTACCTGGGGAGTCACTTGGGGAAGGGGACCTGCCCTCCCTGCTGGCCAAGAGGGGTTTTGTTTGGGAGTCCCCTCCATCCATCTGCAGCGAGCAGGGCACGGCTGTTGGGCACCAGCTGAGCCCCCGGCAGTGGGAGCAGCCTCGTGGCTCTGGGTGAGAGGGAGATGCAGGGCACCGATCCTATTGCTGGGCGGTTTCTGAAGTCCTGGGTCCTCTCTTTGAAACCCTAACATTTGGAAGTTAACATTTGAAACGTTAATGCAGAGAATGCAGGGAAGAGGAGAGAAATCAAAGGCTCTTCTGGTATCAGCCCGTCCCCCTCCGGGCTCACAGCCTGCCTGCAAGCTCTGTATGTGTTTTCTTACTTTACATAATTTTTCCATCTCTCTCCATCAGCCCAGCTCTTCAAAGGCTTCCTTCTGTTTCCAGCTCTCTTGCTGCTGCTAAATATGCTCTCCTCTGTGCTTTCCAAAGTGTTCCTTCTTCCCCGAAACTCCGCTGCTCCACTTTATTAGAGGAGCCTCCCAAACTCTGCCGAGGAGTCACTGGGCGACGCAGGAGCTGCTGCCTGGTGCTGTGTGGTTGTGCTGCCTGGTTCAGCTGCCAAGGCTAAACAGGGAAAGTGAGGGAATACGGCACAGGCAGCGAACTTCTGTGTCGTGCAAACCTCCCTGGTGTCTGCTGCGGCCCCGCTTGGCCAAAGGTTTCTGCAGCCGCGTGATGGTGTCAGTGAATATCGGTGTTTGTGAATATCGGTGTTCCCCCGCTCCAGGCTCTCTCCTGGTGGGTTTCTTTGGTTTGCCACGATGCCAAGGACCCTCCAGAAGAGCAGTGGGGATGGAGCAGCCCCCCAGGCCCACCGTGGTGGGAGCTGACCCCACAGAGATCCTTGGAGGTCCAAAGGTGGACGTGGCTGCAGCTGAGACCCCGGAATGGAGAGAGGGAATTTGGTACCACTGGGATTTTGGCAGTAACGCTCAGCCCAGCTGCTGTCCCCGCCAGATGCTGTGATGACAGAAATCCCTGCAGTTTGTGAACTTTTCCTGAAATGCTTTTAATGGCAGTTTAATAATAACACTTAGTGCTTGGTACAGAGCTTCTCACCCCTGGAACCGAAACGCTTTAGTGAGAAGGGTAAGGACCATTATCCCGCGTGCTCGCAGGGGGGAATGGCTGCTTTTATTTGTGACACTAATTATAACAAGTGGAATTAATCAACTTTTCATATGAATGGTGTTGCTTTTTAAAGACAAATGTCAGAAAGGAGTCCTAGAGACAAAGGAGAGCTCGCAGTGGTGTAGATCTGTCTGATGGCTTCTCAGGGAACTCGTCAGAGCCTGTGGTGCAGAGGCATTAACCCTGCCAAGGCAGAGCGAGGAGGGAACAGAAACCAGGGAAAGGTGAGGCAAGACAGTTCCCAGTGTGGGTGTATTGGTGTCCTGGCTCCTGCTGAGTGGGTGTTTCTGAGAGCTGCGGCTGCCCCAGCCCTGTCGTGTGTTCTTCCCTCTGCCCTTCCCCTTCCCAGCTGCTCAAAGCCCCGTTGCTTGGGAATATTCTCCCAGCTCCTGAGTCTGCTCTGGTTCTTAGTGCCCTCTGTGTAGTGTGTGGAGAAATTCCATTGAAATAATTACTTTAGTAATCAATCAGTTTCTTAGCGGGAGGACTCAAAGGGGCCATAACCTCTTCCTGTGAAGTCACCGAGTTTTGGGCTTTTTTCCCTCCTCCCTGTCCTGCTCTACATCCTCCCGGTGCATCCTGGCCCTCTCCAGCCTGCAGGGAGAAGGGCAGGTTCTTGTGCTGAGCCCAGGGAAGTGGAGGCTTGTTTTGGCTGGGGCCTCGTGGTGTGACAGTAATGGCCAGTGAGTAACCGAGCCCTGTGAAGGAAGGAGGTCCCTGAGATGCTTTCTGTGTGCTGCCCTGCTGCTCACAGCCATTACTGGATGGATTCACCTCCAAGGAAGCCGAAATCCCTGGAAATCCTCCCGTTACCTTTGGCACTCAGCTGCTGAGGGCCTCTGCTCGCAGGGAGGGGGGAGGCAGGACCCACCACCGTGGGCTGCAGCGGGCACCGGAGCTCCAAGGCAGGACACGTTTGCAAAGTGCTTTGAATTGCAAAGTGCAGCCGGGGCCTCTTCCGGCCCTGCTCTGCCTTGGAGCAGCTCCAACCCCACGGGATCAGCGTCTCTCCCACGGGGACCAGCCCCTGGATAGCCCCAGCTCAGCTGGATGCAGCTCTCTGGGAGTGGCAGGTAGCAGTCATCCTCCACCCCAGCTTCCCTCAGGAAGGATTCGATCCTCTGCGTGTTCTAAATTTCATCTTTGGCAGAGACCTGCTGGCTCTCCCAGCAGGGCTGAGCTCCTGCTGCCCTGCCAGGGGCCATGGGCCAGGGAGGACCTCCCTCTCCAGGCTAATGGAAAGAAAATGGAGAGAAGTTTTTTTAATTGACTCAGGATCAATAGATAAAGTATTTCCTAAGCACTTTTATTAATAAATACATACATCCTTGCTGCTCAGGGAGGGTTCCCAGGCATCTCCTGTAGATTCTAATACCTGCAAGCTGAATTAATCAATGTATGGGTATTGTATGTTTGACTGTAAAAGGAACTGAAGCTCTTTGGGTTCAACTCTCTCACTAACTGTAATTCCAGAAGCTGATGGATAGTCAAAAATCCTGGCAGAAGGGCCTGTTTTGTTAGGAAAAGCGTTCCTTGGGGCACTCTGGAGCAGGGTGTGCTGCTCAGGGGAGCAGGTGAGGGGATCCTGGGTGCCTCAGAGGGCTCTGAGGGTGTCCGTGCACCACATCCCTGAGCGTGGGAGCAGCACTGGCCCCGCACAGGGATGGAAAGGCCAAGTTCTACACAAAGAGGATAAAGCACCAACATTTTTTCTTTTTTCTTTTTTTCTCTCTGGCAAGCTTATTATTTTCACTGAGACAAATGTCAGAGGAAAAAACATTCTGGTGAGGAAGCAGAAGCTCCTTTTCCTGTGATTTTAACTTCCCATTGGGATAGAGGATGATCAGTAAACAGAGAAAAAAAATCAAATCTTTAGATTTTCAGAAAAAATGAACACTTCCAGGCAGTTCTACTGCAGAGGGATGTTCCAGCTGGTGTTTTTTGTGGCTTGGCTGCGGGATCCTCGGTGGGGTGGGGGTGAGGAGTGGTTTTTGCAGGGCTCTGCCTGAGCCTTGGCAACCTCCAAACATTGGCAGCTTTTGCAGAGCAATTTTGCAGAGTGCCTGGTGACAATGTAGGGCATTCCCTGACGACTCCGGGGCAGAACCGGTGCGTGTGCGCTTCGTGCAAAACAAGAGGCTGTGCCAGGGAGCTTGGTGCATTTATCTGGGTGTTAGTGGCCCTCTGGAGTTTATTGAGCTGATAATGTCATGCTGTGACATTTGCTGGGGTCTCGAAACGCAGGAGGTGTTTGTGGCACTAATAAATTACGTGGGATCTTGTTTTTCCTTGGTGTTATTCAATAAAGGGAGGTCAGGGTTCCCTGCAAAGGCACAGGAGCACACAGGGCTGCAGAGAAAGGTGATTTTCCTCGAGCTGCTTGCCAAGCATGTCCAGGGGTTCCTGGAAGGATGATGATGAGCATTAATGGCTTTTCAGCTCGGAGGCCCTGGAGTTACCACGTTGTTTGTACAAACACAGCCGCTCTCAGAGCAGCAGCTCGGCCGTGGCTGAGAGCGTCTCCTGTGAGGTTCTGACGTGCTCCTGAGCACAAGCTTTTCTTCCAAAGTGCCTTTTCCTGCCCAGGTTACTTTTTGTGGGTTTGGAGTGATCTTTGCAGAGCTGATGCCTTTCAAGATTTTTAAGTACATTAACCCAGCTTTCCTTAAAGAGGCTTTGCAAACACCCTTGGGTTGGATCTCAGCAGAGCAGCTTTGTTTGCCAGAAAATGGGGAAAACTCAGCCCCTTCCTGCTCCATCAACTACTTCTAATGGACAGGGCGATGCTTTATCATTAATAAGTGAGTAAAAGGAGTTTTGGCAGTCGGGACTGAAAGCAACCTGGATAAAAGGGAGACTATTTAACAGTGCAGTTGCTGTGGATTCAATTAAGAGTAATGAAGAATCTGCTTCTTTCTTAATCATGTTTTCTGAAATATTATTACCCCTGCAACTGCTGCTCAGCAATTCCCAGCCATCCCTCCAGCCCTCGGCACAGCAGTGGTCTCTGCATAATGTAGATGCTGAAATGAGAAATCAGCACTTTGTAATGGGCTCTCAAACTAAAATTAAACATCGATTTCCTGGCTTGCAGTCAGATGGTTGGCATTCAGCTGGCCCGGAAAGTGTTTCTGGACCAGAGGAATTCTTCTTCGGGCTTTGATGTTACCAAGGTTGTGTTTCATTGGTTTTGCCTTCCTGGATTCCCTTGGAGGATGTGCTGTACAAACAAGGTGCTCCATGTGTAGCTTGCTGCTGTGCCCCTGGAGCAGGAGTGCAGAGGAGGTGTCCCTGCAGGGCTGGCTCGGGTGACACAGCCGCAGCTCTTTCTAGGAACAGGCTGTTTCCCAGCCAGAGGGAGTGTTCTGGCTGTACTGGATGTACTGGGCTGCCTTTGCTCTGAGTTCCTGCTCTACTCCTCCTTCGACTGCTCTTTTCGACACAGCAGCGCTCGGTGCCTGTCGGGGCTGGGAGGGGAGAGGCTGCTGGGCTCTGGGGCTCTGGGTGAAGTGGGGAACACGTTGCATTGCTGAGAGGGGAATATTTTCCTGACAGAAGCGCAGCAAAGGAGCTGCTCCGGCAGCTCAGGGCAGGGCTGAGTGCTCTGAGTCACTCTGTGGGATCAGCTGGGCTCACAGATTTCTGCTCAGGCAACCTCTTTTCTCCCCCAGAAGGGGGATGGTTGCCCAGACCCACAGCCCTGGCTGCAGCTTCTCGTGACCCGGTGTCAGATCATTCCCCTCTCCCTGGTTTTTTTTTGGTTTGTGTTTAAGTGCCTGACAGAAAAGGCGACTTCATGGAGAGGCTTCCGTGGGCAGGATCTGAGTTCCTCAAGGGGCTCTTTGATGTGCTTTTTGTCACCTTCTGTACAGCACAAGTATGACAGCACCATTGATATTTTCTGTTAAAATTCCCCAGGTCTTTCCCTAATCCTTCTTCTGTTCATGCTGCCGAGTGAGGGCACTGATGCTGAGATGAATAACTTAAGCATAAGCCCCCTTTCACATCTGAACCCTAAAATGAATGTTCTTCTGCAATTAGGAATACAATAGAATGTAGAATCCATCCAGAAAGAGACACCTGAATGCCCCATCCCAGTGGCTCGGGGGTCCAGGAGGATTTATCAGGGCACACTCCAACCCAGAGGGCTGACAGATTATATTTGGTGTTTGAGAACAACCCCCTGAAGTAAAGAGATGTGGAGCAGCAAGTTAAAGAGTCTGAATCAAACCATGAAGCAGAAAGGAATGACTTGGGTGGAAAATGAAGGTATTGAGCTAATGAATCATTTTGAGGCAAAACAAGAAATTAAATGTACGCTGAAAGCTGGCACATTAAGGGAAGGGCTGCGGGTTTTTATCCATTCTGCATTTCAAAATACTGAAACAAAGTATGTCGGATGGTGAAATCCCATTAAGAAATAATGCTGTGAGCAGGGAAACTGGGATTTGGTTAACAGGAAATGAGGACTTTGCTTCTCCTCCCAGAGCAGCCAGGGACTGCCCTTGTGCCTCGGGGGAAGTGATGGTTGGGTACCGATCTCTGGGGGAAGAGCAGAGGGCAGAGCTCAGCGTGCCTGACAGCTCCTGGTAGCACAGAGGAAGCAAAGGGCTGGCCTTTTCTTGCCAGCTTTTGGCACAGGACGGTGGTTCTGGGTGCTCTGACAGCCGGGCAGGGAGATGGAAGGTGTGGTTAGGGCATGGAGCTGTGCCAAAGGGAATTGTGTCAGCTTTTCATTCTGAAGGAAAGCACTTTGGATCCCAGAATTCCCATTCCAGGGCAGCTCCTGCCTTCCTCTCACAGCAGCCTTCTCACAGCTGCAGGTCCCAGGCTCTGGGAAGTCCCTCCCTGTCAATGCGTTGACTTTTTGTACAAAAACCTTTAAAGAAATCCTGTGGTGGGGCCTGATTATTTGCATTGGTTCAGGGCACAGGGTGGTGACGCTCAGTGAATTTATTTTTTATTTCCAGCCTGCAGAGGGGCTGAGCCGTGGGGTAGCGCTGGCGTGATGTGTTGGCACGACTTGGGGTGGGGTTGGCACCACTTGGGGTGGGGTTGGCATGTTGGGGGTGGCATGGCAGGAGCTGGGTGACATTGCTGCTGTCCGTGGTGCTGAGCCCTGTGCCCCACCCGGCCTGTGGCACCTTCAAGATGCTCCTTGTTGCTGGCTGCCACCAAACACAAGCAGGAGCGGCTCTGGACTGGTGGCATTCCCAAAAGAGACCGGGATACACGACCCTTTCCCCCCGTCCTTTCCAATCCCACCTGTGCACTCAGGTGTTACCTCCAGCTCAGCTCTCCCTGGCCACGGTGAATTCCCTTTTCTGTTGGGTGTCTTGAGAAATCGATGCCAAGAGTGTTGGAGGAGCAGCAGCTTCTGCTGTCACCTGAAGAGGGGAATGCGGCTCCCTCTGGGACAGGTAACGCGCACCTGCCGGGCCAGGTGAGCAGGAACTGAGCCCTGCTGGCCACCCTGGGGGAGCAGCAGGGAGTTCCCCTCGGCTCGCTGCACAGCGGGTGCGTTTAGGAGGGGACCGAGCTCTGCTGCTTTGTGTCTGAGGGAGCCAAACCCGCTGAGTCTGTTCCCTGGCACGCAGTCCGCACGCTGCTCTGTACACAGAGGAATAAGATAAAATAGCTTCCTCCTCCTCATGTTGCTACCGAAAAACAGCAATGGGGGAAAAAAATAATCCTTCAGCCCCTGCCCTGCCTGTGGTGATAAGAGCAGTGCAATCCTTTTTTGGACAGAGTCAGGCAAGGCAATTTCATTCTTTAGCAAACAAAGCCCCTTTCAGAGATTTCTGCATTGTGGACATTTTCTCAATCGTTTTGCACCAAATTTGTTGCAGCGGCAAGGCCGGGGAGTTTGCCTTGACTCCCCTCACTACCAAAATAAATGTACAGGGCAGGATTGTTCCACTGAGCAGCCGTGACTGGGGAGAGGGAAGAAGGAAGGAGATGGTACGTGCCGACAGCTCTAAACTGATTGCGGTGAGGATTGCTATGTATGAGAGAGTTCAGGGGGGAAAGAGGAGGAAGTCACAGAGGCAGCCAAGGCTCGCAGGATGGCAAGAGCCAAGCTGAAGAATTCCCCTTCAGAGAGCAATTCCCATGTCAAAACTGTCCCACCTGCGACGACAGAGGATGTCCATGGGGTGAGCCCCTTGTTACCGTCTCGGAGGATGGGATCCATGGGGAGTGATGTCGGACAAAGGTATTGCAGGACTGCAGTGGTGCGTGGGGAGGGTGGGTGGGGGAGGCAGCACCTTTTATCTTTTAAATGAGAGGGAAAGGATTAGTGCCTCCACGGGCTGGAGGGGTGGTGGATGAAATCCTTCGGATAGCTATGTTAAAGAGCCATGCCAGCTCCAAAGTTGTGTTATGAAATAGGGAGCTGGAGCAGAAGGAAACCAGTTCCTTTAAATTTTTTATAGGTGCTTCTTGATTTTTTTTTTTTATATGCCCGAAGCATGTCTGAATGGCAGCCTGAGACCGTGGGGCTGCCACACACTGCTGTTAACTTGCACTGCACCTTCCCTGTGCAGTATAAAGCCCAAGCTTATTTACACTGCTAACGCCACGGTAACGCACTGTACACAAGCACCATGTTTGCATGGCAGGAGAGATGCTCGGTCCCCCCATCTGAGCAATAATTTATTTGTAACTGCAATTAAAAAAAAAAAAAAAAAGCTGCCATAGGAAATGCTGCAGCCTTCCTGCAAGCACACAGCTGAGTGTACAGCGAGGAAGGAGCTGTTTTTCAGGAGGATGAGAATGCTTTGCGCTGCACTGGGATTTCAGTGATTCAGAAGAAGCCAGGTCCCCTAGTTACGATGAGGATGCAAATGGCACTAATTCAGTTCCTGTTCTGTTCGTTCCATTTTCTGTTTCGTCCTTTTCCGCCATCCATCCATCCATCCAGCCCTTCAGCCCATCCATGCTGCCTCACCTGTGACTGTGTACTGTATGTCTTCTAGGATGTAATTTGGTGCAAACGAGCACGGTAGGAAAGCTTCTGCTCAGGGGGAATTTTACTTGTTTGGCTTTAGACTGGAATGAATTAACGCCTCAGCTTCTGCCTCTTGGCGTATCTGGGGGGAGGGTGGCACTGGGCCAGGACCAGCAGCTGTGGTCCCCACCGGGGAAGCCGAGGAGGGAGGTGTGTGCTGGGGAGCACCGGCGTGGCCGCTGCCGGTGCCGAGCCGGGCACATGCTTCAGTCTCCAGGTCTGGGAGGCAGAGTCCTGGTGCACTGGGGGAGCTGCGAGTGCGTGTCCCTGGTGTGCTGTGCCAGCGCTCCAGATGGCACCGGTGCTGGGGCTCTGGTGAGCAAACACTGGGGTCTGGTGTGGCGCTGCCTCTGACTTTGCCAGGCAAGGGCTTACGCGCGTGAAGGCTGAGAACGGGCATCGTGTGGGTGCAGTGGGACTAAATCCCTGGAGCTGGTGTGGTCTCAGCACGTTTTGACAATCTGGGTCTGCTCCCAGAGCTGGTCAGGCTGTTTGTGCTCTGGTTTTGTGCCTTGCTTTCATTGCTTCAAAAAGACACCAAAGCTGGACCTGTCCTGGGGGTACCCGAATGTCTGAGGGCACATCCTGAGCACCACTGTGGGCAAAGCCTTTGGAGCAAGACAACTTCCTCTCTGTGCTCTTCCAGGTCCTGGTGGTGTCCCCCTCAGGACAGGGTCAGTGGTCAAAGCCAGATGTGTAGGGGCCAGAAAAATACAACTGGGAGACTGCTGCAAACTCATTCCACTGATCAGCAGTGATTAAACATCGCTGAGGGGCTTCTCCTCTCTGGCACTCAGGAGCTGGGTGGGTTCCTGCCCAAGTCCAGGGGGCCAAATCCCATCCCAGGGCTGATCCTCCTTGTCTTTCATGGGAGCACAGGGCATAGGGATGCTGTAAGGCACTATTGGATCTGGGGGCAAGAATTCCAGACATTGCATCACTACGGTGTTTCAGTGGAGCCTCGAGAGAAGGCCACTGTGCGGAGCACACCAGGGTGCCCCAGGGCTCTATAAGGACCCAGTTCCCCAGGTTTCACTGGAATTTTAAGTGATTTGCTGCTATCTGGTTGTAAGAAGCTGCTGCTGTGGGTGGGGAAGTTGGTGGAACACTTTGATGCCCCCGTGGCAGCGGGCAGAGCCCTGCGAGCTGCAGCTCGCGGTGCCCGGATTCCCGACTGCCAGGCTTTCCTCCGTCCCTGGGCGCTGCTTCTCCCAACAATGAGTTGGCAACTAAGATTCAGATTTCTGCACTTCTCTTCCGCTGCTGCAACAAAGGCAGGGAGATTGGTTTGGAAGTGATGAACAGTGAGTTTGAGATGCCTTGTCTCTCCCAAATCCAGACATGAGCAGTGTTACCAAATTTGCAGTGACAATCGTCCCTGGGAGCTGGGAGTGGATTTCCAGGTGGTGGTGGAAGGAGGTGTGTGTTACAGGGTGTTCTCAGGATGCAAATGATTCCTCCTGATGATTGAAGCCAGTGAAATTTATTCTCACCTACTTTATTTACCTCCTTACTCTGAGTCATTGCAGCATCTCAAAGCTTTTGGGGGTTCCCAGTCAAAACAGGAGGAAAGGATTTGAATTCATCTGAGGAGAAACCACTCCACAGCTTGGGAGTAAAAAGGGGAATTCAGGGCTGTCCCTGGGCATCCAGGACAGGGATATTTTCCTGTGTCTGGTGACCTGCGGGTGGGATGGGACCAGCCCAGGCTGCCCTTGTGGAGGTATCCTCTACCAAAGAGGCTTGGAGCTACTTCTGAGTGCCAGGGATTGCTGTGAGAGGGGGATGGAGCTGGGAGCCTCCTGGCCATGCCAGGGAGGGCAGGCTCAGCTGCAGACCGGCTGCCTGGGCACTGAGACTCCCCTGGCACCAGGTGATAGTGACTGGAACCAGCCAGGAGAGGCTGAGTCTTTTCCCTGCAAGCCAGGTTTTCCCTGAGGCGGGTTTGTCCCTTGTGCTGGGGGGGTTTGAAAGGGAAAGGTGTGATGGGAAACAGCTCCATGGAGCACTCTGTGCTTGGGAAGGAGCTGCTGGCAGGGGGCAGGACATGTAAACATCTGTTTGGATCCCATTTCATGGAATGGTGATCTCCCTGTAGCACCGGAGGTGTGGGTTTAAAACACAAACAGACGTTTTTACAAGATAACCGTGTCCTGTTTGTGCAGCTCTGCTGGAAGCAGGGGAAGCTCTGACCACTGCCTGTCCCAGGGCACACCGGGACTCCGGAGGGATTGCAAACATTCCCGTTCTGTATCTGCTTTGGACGCTCTGCCCCAGGCCTTGGCAGGGCTCTGTGTCCCCTCCCTGCCCCGTGGGCCCCCCTCACCTCCTTCAGTTGTGTTTGTTGAGCTGCCGATAACAGAAATGTGAACTGCTGAGGTTCGGGAGGAAGATTAGCATTGCAGAAGAGCTGGGCTTGGAGAGGACCTGGAGGGCTCTGCTCCAAAGCTGGACTGGCTTTAAAGTTGTCCCAGCTGGCTCAGGACCTGAGTCCTGCTGAGTTCTGAACATCCCACTGGACATTTCTCGGCTTCTTTGGGTGCCAGGTACAGGGTTTGATCCCTCTCAGGGTGAATAATTTTTCCCTTGTTGCATCTTGTACCTGTTCCCTCTTGTCCTTCTGCTGTGTGTCCCAGAGGAGCCTGGCTGCTCCTTTCCTGTCGGGCAGCCCAAGGCAGCAGCTGGATCCTTCCCTGCCTTTCTTTCTCCTTCAGGCTGCATGCTCCCACCCCCTGCAGCCTTGCCTTGTCTCTCAGTTTGAGATATTTTTGGCAGCAATAAATGGGACTTTGCTTCAGCCCTGTTACAGTCAACAAGGTGGCTGGAGCCTCCTCAGTGGGAAGGAGCAGCACTCTGCTGGGCCGAGTTTAATGCAGGGTTCTTGGAGGTAAAGCGCTTCAGAGAGTGAGGAATTCACCCAAATATGTCTGAAAATAGAATTTCTGACCAATCCATGTCTGTTCCCCCCAGGGGCAAACAGATCTTGCTAAATGTGGGTTTTTTTGCCTGACACTTACACACAATTGAACCACAGAGAGGTCCAGTCTGGCCAGTGAAACCACTACAGCCACTCAGACCTTGCAGGAGCTCTCCAGGTGATGCTCTCCATGGGATACAATTCCCTGCTGAACCATTGCCGTGCTGCGGAATTCCCTCCTGCGGGGACAAGAAGTCAATTTATTTATTTTTAACATTTCTTTAACAAAAGCTTTTTCCAGCGAAGACCTTTCAGAGCCCTGTCTCTGTCCTCAGCAAATGCCATATGCTGCTTTGCTGCCTCAGCTCTGGGTGAGGTGGTTTTGTGCAGGAGAAATGCTGTGCCGGGGACATTCCCTGGGTGGGGTTTGCCCACCCCTGCCCTGCTCCAGCCTCGGATCTTCTGCTGCTGCTCTCCTGGCTGGGGATGAGGGTTTGTACCAGAACTCTGAGCAGGGCTGAGGCCGGGGGTGTCAGGATGGTCTGTGCCAGACCTGGTCCCTGCGCTGCTCTGTCTGAGCTGGGGCTGTCCCAGCTCTCCCTTTGTGAGGGAGGGCAGGACCCAGCATGGCTGTGGGAGCCTTTATGGAGAAGACCTGGAAGGGAATCTATGGGGTCCAACAGGTTTTGATTACGAAGCACCTTGGCTTTGATGTGCTGCTGGGCTGGGCAGCCCCTGGCTGGGATGTGATTTTGGCAGGGGGTGTCTCTGGATGGAAGGCACTGGGGTTGGCTGGCAGGATGTTGATCTCTGCCCACGCTGGAGCGTGGCATCTCCCAGCCTTGCCCTGGGCTGGTCTCAGCGTTGGGGTCCAGCCACGCAGCCCTCCCGTGGGTGTGTGCCCGCTGTCGCCGTGGAGGGCTGGGCATCACCTCTCCTGCCAGCCCTGGGTGTGCTTCCCTTGGGCTCTTCCTCTGCCAGGCTGGGGAGGTGGCACTGCTCACGCTCCTGGGCATTTCTTTTGGGGGATGCTGAGGGTGTTCTCAGGGTAGGAACGGGGCAGGGAGCTCAGCTGCTGGGCTCGGCTACCAGGGCAATATGAAAATGCTCTGCTTGATCCTGATGATCAGGAAACGATCCCAGATCCCGCTGGCAGCGCAGGGAGCTGACAGCTGCCATCCTTCACACTGAGCAGAGCCGTTCATAAACACGGCAGCGATTCCACCCCGGGCTGCAGAGTCGGGGCTTGAGCCCGGCTGCTTCTTCTCCTTGTCCCGAACTGCTGGAATGGCCCCGAACTGCTGGAATGGCCCCGAGCTCTGCTCATCCTCTGTTCTGTAGCCGCCCCTCTGCGCAGGGACAGCGCTGACATCGCCACGTCCCATCCCGGGCTCAGCCCTGAGCTCCCTCCAGGTTTCGGGTGTGTTTGTGGCTGGTCCTGTGTCTGTGGTCCCCATCCCTCAAACCCCCGGTCCCGGCCCGCTCTGGCAGAAGGTGTTTGCCCTGGGGGCACGGGGCGATGCCACCCCCCGAGCTGGGTACTGGAGGGGCACAGGCTGAGGTTTGGAAGTGCTGAGCTCTCCTCCCACGGCTCCTGGGGAGCTGCCAGCACCGCTGAGAATCTCGGTGCCCTACATAGCACTGACAGGCAGACACGATCCTCACCTAAGGGTGCCACACTCGGCACTTGGGCTTCTGCTCGGTTTATTTTAGGATCCTCGCTCCCATCAGGTCCCATCAGGGCACAGGGATTAGCATGTTCCTCCCCCAGTGGAGGCTTTCCTGCTTGCTGTAAGAGTGGCACCCCTCAGAGTGGGCCATGAGGGTCCGTGGCACATCAGGGTCTCATATCCCACCTCCAAGCTCATCCACAGTTCTTCCTCACTTGTCAGAACTGCAGGGACTCTTTTAGCTCATTAGTAAAGGCAGGGAGCTGTGTGTCAGAGCACCTGAGCATCTGGAGGGCCTTTTTGCCCAGGCTTGGCAGGGCCTGCCCTCTACATCTACCTGAAAGGAGCTTGTAGCCAGGTGGGATTGATCTCTTCTTCCAAATAACGATCACTAGGACAAGAGGGAATGGCCTCAAGTTGTGCCAGGGGAGATTTAGATTGAATTTGGGGCACAATTTCCTAACCAAAAGGGTTGTCCAGCCCTGGCGTAGGTGGGGTCCCCATCTGTGGAGGGATTTAAATGATGTGTGGTTGTGGTGTCTGGGGACATGGCTTGGTGGTGGGCTTGGCAGTGCTGGGGGAATGGTCTGATGACAGATTTGATGATCTTAGAGGTCCTTTCCAACCTAAATGAATCTGTGGCTGACTCTGGGAGAGGCACAAGTCTCTGGAAGGTAACTCCAGGCCAGGCTGGACACTGGGCTGGGAACAGCCTGTCCGGCTGCAGCCAGCGCTGCTGCAGCTCTGGCACCGCGCCTGCTTCTTCCCAAACTTTATGTGTTTCAGTTGTGATCTGGGCTTTGCAGAGGAATGCCAAGGAAAAGCACTCCTGTGATTAAAGCAGCACCCTGGGGAGGCAGCCGAGCCCACGCTGCCAGTGAGCTCCCTCCCGCCTGTGCGGCCGCTCCGGTGGCGGCAGAGCCCGTCCGTGTGGCACCTCTGCAGCTGTCAGCGAGCCCCTGGAGCTGCTGGTGGCTTTTCCAGGTGCTCACCAGCACTGCTTGCTGAGTTCCCCCAAACCAGAGCTGCTGGAGGCTCAATCCCCTTCGCTGGGGTCATCCCGCAGCCAGGAAGGGGGGCTGCCCTTCCCTCCCCTCTCGCACGAGTTTGTGAGCAGACGTGTGCCTCTTCCTCTCACTTTCCCCTTCCTCTTGCTCGTTCCTTCTCCCCCTCTTTACTTTCTTTTTTCATCTCCTTCCATCTGTCCTTCTCACGTCGGGCTATTTTGGGCTGAGTTTCTCACTGTCAGTATGGTAGGAACCGTGGTGCAGCTCCTGTCTCTGGAGGATGAGCACTGCTTTGGAAGCCTCCCCAGGCACTTACCTTGCCTGGCTCATCTTCACCCCCCTGCCTTGACCCCGTCTTGAAGGCATTTCGAGATCAGGGTGAAAAGGCATTAAATCCTTCCCAGAGCCAGAGGAGAAAGTCATCAGATTTAATACCTTTCCACCCCTGGTCTTGAAATGCCTCTGAGCCTTTGCAAGTGGTTATTAAAGCAGCCTGGAGCCAAGAGTGATGTTGGCAGGTCATTACTTGTGTCTGTAACTTCCAGAGGCTTCAAGTCAAGGCGTGATTTGTTTTTTTGTTTGTTTGGAAGTGATGGCTGTAAATGGAATAGGAAATGCACCACCAGAAGTGAATTTTTAATGCTCTTCATTTACCAAAAATTCAGGAGACAGCGGTGAAGGCGCGGAGTTTGCTGAGAGGGAAGGGGTCCCTGTGTGAGCTGGGCTGAGCTGCTGCTGTGCTTTGCTGCTCTCCCCCCTGAGCATCCTCGAGCGCTTGGAACACAGGGACAGCATTTAGCCTCAGATTATCTGCACGAGGCACATGAGCTAAATGCCACCAGACCCTGCAGTGCCCTGGCAGAGCTGGAGGAGAGCTGGGGCTTGGGGCTGCCTTCCCCCTGGAGAGAAGGGACTGGTTCTGCTGCCCCAATTCTCGGGGTACTGGAGCCCAGGGCTGCTGTTCACATCCCTGCCCAGCTCAGGGGGGAGCTGCCTTTGCTGGGAAGTGCTGGAGCCAGAGCTGAGGAGGCAGGATGAGGTGGAAGGTGCTGCTCAGCCAAGGAGCTGCCTGCAGCATGGGTGGGCAGGTGATTGCTCTCTCTTTTACATAAGCAAGGTTTATTATGGCTTTGTTCTAATAATAAATGTGCCTTTGTCTCCTCACCTTCGAATGAAACCTTCCCCTTTTGTCAGGGGCTGCAGCTTGAAAGGTGGGGGCAGACCTGTCTCTGAAGCAGCGAGGTTTCTTCCCCCTCTGCTCCTCTCCTTTCTCCCACCTTCCCCTGCTCTGCCCTTCTGTCTGGGAGATGCTGCTCGTGCCAGCCAGGAGCTGGGCATCGTGGTTCATGGTTGGCAGCACCAGCACAAGGGGCCTCAGCTTTCCCTGCCTGGGGACAGCGCTTCTCTCCCAGCCCTGGATCCCGGAGGGGAGCGAAGGTTGTTTCGCTGCCTGTGCCGGAGTTGTTTTCCATGGGAATGAGATGAGCCAAGGTTCGTCTGCACTCATGGAGCCAGATCTGGATGGAATAAAAAGGTCAATTTGAAGTAGATTATCTAAAACACATTAAAAGCCAGCGTAACCTTTCTGACTCCATTAAGTGGCTTTAGTTCTGTACATTGTAAATCACTGTTAAAGCGTTTTTGGGATCTGGAAAATGGCTGTTTTCCTGATGAGATTTGGAATGATTTTTAGTTTTCTTAGAGAAATCTCCATATTTTCTCAGTGATTGGACTACTGATGAGAATTTGGGTGCTGGGTGGGAAGACGGAGAGGTTTCAGTGTCCGGTACCTCGAGTCGCCTCTTCTCTCTGTGACCAGCACAACAAAGTTCATTCATTTGGGACCCAAAAGCACCTTTTTGTAACCAAAAAAAGAGTTATTTTATTGCATGGGCTTTAACAATGGCACAGGGTGGCCAAAGCCACCCTTGGGGATGTTTATGTCTGTCCACCACTTTGGACACCTTTTGTTCACGGTGCCTCCCTGTGAGTGAGGTGTTTATTCCCCGTGAGCCTGTGGCTTTGGGGGAAGGAATCCTGGGAATCTCACTGGCTCATCCCAGCTCTCCAGGACCTTCAGTGTCTGCAGGACCCCATTGATCTGTGTGGTTCTGTGCCTTTGCTGTTTGGCTTTCAGGAGGGTTGCTCTGCAGCTGGAATTAGCTCCCGTTCCTCCAGCCTTCCCGGCTGCCAGCTGGCACCAGATGAGGAGAAAACCGAATCATTTGCTGATTCTTTCCCTGTAAACATCTCTGTGAGGCATAAAAGGCCACTGTGCAAAACCAAACGCAGGCAGAGGGGCCTGAACAGCCCCTGCTGCTAACGTGGGATAATCCAATTTAGCTGGAGGGAGCCTGAGCTGGCAGCCTTTTTCCTGAGGCTCTGCTCTGCAGCTGGAGAAAATCTGGGATGTTTGGCAACAATAAATGCCAGGGCTGCTCCGAGGCACAGCATGGCTGCAAGAGCCACCCCAGGGCTTGTTCTTGCTGGGAGAGGTGGCACAAGAGACCCCTTTGGTGGGAATTAACTTAGAGCTCCAGGAGGGTTGCAGGAGAAAGCTGGGAATGAGCAGGGAAGGGGGGGAATGCGGCAGGAGGGAGCAGGTCAGGAGCTGAGCCCAGAGGAGAAAAGGCTCTGGGAAGATCTTACAGCACCCTCCAGTACCTAAAGGGGTTCCAAAGGAGCTCCAGAAGGACTTTGGATGAGGGCCTGGAGTGACAGGACAGGGGGGAATGGCTTCACGTTGACAGAAAGCAGGGTTAGGTTAACTACTGGGGAGAAATTTTTCCCTGTGAGGGTGGGCAGGCCCTGGCACAGGGTGCCCAGAGAAGCTGTGGCTGCCCCTGGATCCCTGGGAATGTCCAAGGCCAGGCTGGATGGGGCTTGGAGCACCCTGGGACAGTGGAAGCAGCAATGAGCTCCTCCCTGCAGCTTCTGCACGGAGCAGAGCCCAGGAGTGGGAGCGGCGTAAATCCCATCCCAGGGAGGCTGCTCCTCATAGCTGAGGGATGGATCCACTTCCCTTGGACTCACATTTCTGTTGAAATGTGAATTTATTGCTTTTATTTAGTTTGAACTGTGCTGGAGTGCTGCAGACTCGTAAAGCAAAAGCAAAATGCGGGAAAAATTACAGTCTGCAATGGCCCCCTTGGCTTGGATGATATTTCTCGGTGGCTCACAGTAAATAAGGAAAGGAGAGAGGGCACTGCTGGAACAGGGAAGGGCTCGGGCTCAGTTAATGACAGGGACCCAGGGCCATCCCAGGGATGTCTTGAGGAGAGCATCATTTTCCCAAGGGGAATTTTCCCTTTGCAGCTGTGATTGCTGTGTTTCATTGTGCTGTCTGTCTGTCTGTCTGGGGGATGTACAGTACACGAGCACAGGCCCTTTGCCTCCCACCCACTCTTGTTTTCCTCTGTGTTCTTTCTCCCCTTGCCTCGAACCTCTCATTACCCTCATCGTTCCTCTCTGTTTATTTGATTTGATTTGGTTTATTTTTTATTCTATTTTCTTTTCCCTTCTCTGCTCATCATTCGTGTCTGTAAAACCAGAATGCTGAGTTCCTGAAAACACCAATCCTTCAAAGTCTCATTTCTCTGCACCACGTGGCACCGATTCGAGGCAGAGCAGCGACGCACTCTGTGAGACTCATTAAAAAGTTTTTTAAAAAGGCATAGAACAGGCATAAACCCCATTTTTATCCATGGAGCAGAGTCCTGAAAGGGGCTGTAATTGGCAAAGCCACCAGAGCATCACTGGGAGCTGAGTGGGGACGTGTCCCAGGTGTGGCGTGACCCCGGCTGAGCGCCTGGGTGGCCTCTTGTCCCTCTGCCGCTGGCATTCCCGGCGGGACAGCCCTGCTGGTGCCGATTTGGGGCCGGGGCTGTGCGTTCCCTCACCCTCTGTGCTGCTCTCGCTCTTAGGCCTCACGCCGAGGATTTCAGCGTGGATTCCTCCTTCTCACAGTAAGTTTTCCGCGTGCGTTTCCCGGTGCCGCGGGGAGGGACAAGGGACCGTCATTGCCGCGGGGGAAAAGCCAATCCTGATCTCCAGAGAGCAAAAGCCCCTTGGAATTTGGGGTCTTGTGTGCACGGTGAGCTGAGTTTTTTGGGAAGAACCTGCTGCTGAGAAGAGTTGGCTGTAAATTTCTGTGGGTTAAAGTGGATGGTGCATCCATGGAAGTGTTCCAGGCCATGTTGGATGGGGCTTGGAGCAGCCTGGGATAGTGGAATTCTCCCTGCCCATGGCAGGGGGTTGGAGCCAGGTGACCTTTAAAGGTCCCTTCCAACCCAAACCAGTCTGTGGTTCCGTGATTTTCCTGCTTTTAAGGGAGCAGATAAGCACAAGATTTGTCCTTTACTGCTCTCGGCACCAAGGAGTTGAGTATGGGAGCAGCAAACCCTTCTGCAGTGATTCCCACTGTGGGGAGGATTCTCCACTCCCAGGAACAGAGAAGTTTCTTGGGGAAGAAGTGATAGCAGCAAATGGGCGATTATCCCTTAACGATGAGCTCCTCATTAAACAATGCAGGTTCATCAGCAGAAGCAATTACAGGAGCAGACTCATGAGTGCCAGTCTCCAATGTTGCAAAACAAATAGGCCAGAGGAAACACAGCGTGTCATCCCATTGCTGCTTCCCTTTCGGGGTTTGAACCTTGAGTAGAAGAAGAATCGTTTTATTGAAGAGCAAGTGGTGCCACTGCCCGGCCATGAGCAGCATCCAAACCTTGGATGGGAGATGCTGCCTCATCCCTGGAAGTGTCCAAGGCCAGGTTGGACAGGGCTTGGAGCAACCTGGGATAGTGGAAGGTGTCCCTGCCCATGGCAGGGGGAGGAACAGGATGAGCTTTAACGTCCTTCCAGCCCAAAGCATTCTATTATCTACAACTTGGACCCCTGAGTGTGCCACTGTTTCCTCCAGTGCTTGGTTTGGTGCCTGGAAATGAGCTCTGCAGCTGCTGAACGCAGTGGGAGAGGGATTAGAGCTGCCTTCAGGGAATGAGGAATCGATAAAAATCCCATTTCCATCGCAGTGTCCTCCCTAATAAAAAATAATATATATATATATATATATATATATATATATATAATATATATAATATATTAATATTTAATTATTTATTTATTTAATAATTATTTAATTAATTTAATTAATTAATTTAATAATTAATTAATTAATTATTTATTTAATATTTAATATATATATATATTAAAAAAAGAACTAAAAGTCAAGGAGATTTCTTTTATAGCCCTTCAGGCCCACAAAGCCCTTCCTGCAGTCTGTGTCATCCCCTGTCCCACTGGCACACGAGGGTCTGTGGGATGAGTTCAGGGCATGGTGAAAGATAAACAGCCCTGGAGGGGCCCAGTCCTGGGCAGGGTTTTTCCTGTAGTGGCTGCTCAGAATTTGCTTTTCATCCCCCAAAAATAAAACTGCAGCATTACTGCTGGAGCCAGGATGACATTACCTGCACCCAGCTGGGTTTAATTTGCTGCAGAGTGGTTGGCAATATCAATTCTTTCTTTGGGCAAAAAAATCACACTCCATAATGAAACAGGAGATGTGTTTTCTGTTTGATTCCCATGGTAAATGCATGAAACCTTGAAGAAACGAGTCTTTGGGCTTGAGGGGCAATGTGCCACAGCATCCTGGCTCCCTGGGCAGTGTTTGTTCATGTGGGACTCCATTCTGCTGATCGTGGTCTGTGATGTGCCTCGGCATGGGCTGTGCCAGGAATGAGGAGCAGCTGCCTTTCCACAGGGCTGTGACAGTGCTGAGGTGGCTGGGACAGTGCCATGGTGGCAGCAGTGGTGCCACGGCAGCTGTGGCAGTGCCACGGTGGCTCTGGTGATACCATGGTGACTCTGACAGTGCCACGATGGCTGTGTCAGTGCCAGAGGGGCTGTGGTGAGGCCGTGGTGACTCTGACAGTGCCACGATGGCTGTGTCAGTGCCAGAGTGGCTGTGGTGAGGCCGTGGTGACTCTGACAGTGCCACGATGGCTGTGTCAGTGCCACGGTGGCTGTGGTGAGGCCGTGGTGACTCTGACAGTGCCACGATGGCTGTGTCAGTGCCAGAGTGGCTGTGGTGATGCCGTGGTGGCTGTGACGGTGGCACAATGGCTCTGGTGATACCATGGTGACTCTGACAGTGCCACGGTGGCTGTGCCAGTGGCACGGTGCCTGTGCTGTGGTGGATGTGACAGTGCCTGTCACAGGCTGATGTGGGACCTGCTGGGCACCTCAGGGCTGGATGCTGCCATCGTCCGTGGGGATCATCTGGGATTCTGGGGTGAGGCGGGGAGCAGCTTCAGTGTTGCACCTACAGAGGGATGAGGGATGAGAAAATTCACTAAAAATGGGCAGATTTGCCCTGTTTGCAATACTCGGCCTTTTGGACCATGCTGACCCTGCCACTGGTGTCCCCAGTGCTCTCCTGTACCTCCCTCAGGACCTGAACGCCCCCTGAGAGAGACCCCCCCTTCCCTTCTCTCCGTGGGTCAGCAGCGCTGGCTGTAGGGTCTCTGTCCCCAAAGCAGGGACAGACAGCCCCAGCTCCCCATCCCTCCCTGTTTGTTTTGCTCTTCCTTGTTTAAAAACGGGCCCGAGATTTATTGGAGGAGCTGCTGCAGTGGGAGAGCTCCGCGGGTGTTTGGTGCTGCCCTGGAGAAGCGGAGACATCCCTGGGGGCTCGGTGGCGAGGGGAGCGTGCCCAGCCTCCCCGGGCTTGTGGCAAGGCATCAGTCCTGCCGGGATGGGTGAATCCCTGCATCTCCTGGCCCATGAGGGACCCGGCGTGGCAGGAGCAGCCCCCGGAGCCGATCCCACCCCCCCAGTTTGAAGCCGTTCTCTCGCCGGTGCAGCCCTGCCGAAACCACAGCCCTGCTCCTTTGAGTAATTGTTCAATTACTGCTTATTGAGCGTGGGGGCAGCTTGTTCCCTGTCTGTGCCTTTGGCAGGCGCCCAGGCTGTCTGTGTGCACACAGCTGTACAGCTATTCCCATTCCCATTCCCAAACCCTGCTCCGGGAGCGGCTCGGAGCGCCGGCGAGCCGGGAGCTCGGCTGGGCTGGAGCTGTCCCCGTCCTCTGCTCGCCCCGGGGTGGACGGAGGATGGCAAACACAGGGCACAGAGGCGGGCAGGACGCAGAGCTCACCCCGTGCCATCCGTCTCGCTGTAGCTTCTGTATCCAAACACCGAGAAAATGGTGGGGAAAAGGGAAAAACATCCCAAAGGGAATCAGGAGCTACCTGGGTAGTTCATGTAGTTCATCAGCGGGTACCTGAGCCCCAGCCTGGCAGGTTTGGTGCTTTTTTGGGAAGGATTTTGGCTCTGCTCAGGTTCCTGCTGCGCACAGGGCCCGGCTGGCACCAGCTGCTCCCGGTGCTGAGCGAGGGGCCGGAGGCAGCCTGGCCATGGCACGGTGCCTTCAGAGCATCCTGCCTTCTGCACAGCCTCCTCTGCTGCTCCTCGGGGTGCTGCGAGAGGAAATGCTGCAGACCTGCACAGCCAGCCCTGCTCCTCACCTTCCTCTCAGCTGTGTCTGGTGCCCACAATCCGTCCCCGGGGAGCCCATCCGGGCCAGCAGCACATTTCTGTAATTCCAAACGTGGCTGCAGCCACCTTCCTTATGTGTTTGATCCATGTGGGTTTGCAGAGCTGTCCTCTGGGCTGAGCTGGAGTGGAGGGGTGAAATGGGCTCTCACCTGAGCTGCCCTGGCAGAGGTGGGTGCTGACACCCCCCAGATCGCAGAGATTTCTGGGGTTTTGCTGGTTTGTTTTTTTGTTTGTTTGTTTCAAAAAAAAAATCTGAAGAGTCTTGTTTGCATCCTGCTACATGATGGCAGAAATTCCTTAAGAAGTTTCCTGGGACCAGAAATCGTCCCAGGTTGGGTGGGCATGGGAGCAACCTGGTCTAGTGGAAGGGGTTTGCAATGAGATGAGCTTTAAGGTCCCTTCCAACCCAACCCATTCTGGAATTCTACTGAAACCAGCATTTCCCACCCAGCTGAAGTGTGAGGGGAAGAAACAGAGCTGTGGGGAGAGGCTGGGGGTTCTTTTTCCCTATCAAGAGCCTTATTTGTTTGAATAAATAAGGCTCTTCTCATGGCAAGAAGTGACTGATATAAAATACGGCAAACCCACGCTGGGCAGCCAAGTCCTTCTGCAGAGAGCAGCAGGGAGCAGGGGAGCTCCGGGCAGGGCTGGCAGCTCCCTCCCTTGGCTGGCCGCTGGATTTTGGGGCCGTCTCAGCTTTCAGGCCGAGCCCAGCGACTGTCACAGGCCGAGGGGATCGGAGGGAGCTGCCTGTGCCCCACTGCCCATGTAAGTGTCCCGTGGATGCAGAGCTTGGGGGTTTCTCCACCTCCCCTGCATTGCCTGTGTGGGGGGCTGCACCTGGGTTCATAATTTCTGTGTTTTCCTCCTTTTCTAAAGCTTGTCCCAGCTCTCTGGGGAAAGTGAAGGTGTGGAGCAGGGGCTGTGCTCCTCGGTGTCTGTTTTAATGCCAGTGGGCTGGGATGTGCTCGTCCCAGCCTTTCATCCTGCACTTTTCCCAACAAACTATTGTGTCTTTTTTTGGGAACTCATCATCTTACAACAAATTGCCTCTAATCTTAGATTAATAAAGTACAATAAATAACCGAGCAAAGAAAATGAAGTCGCTCAGGCGTTATGAAGTGCATAATAGCAGTAATTACACTTCCAAGCAGAGGGCTGGTATCTAAACTTGTACCGGGATCGTTGTTTGCATGGCCCGGGGGGGTTCAGCGGGGGCGAGGGGGGGGAAGCTGTGTGCTGCCTGTGGGGCTGCTGCCCCTTGGAGTGGCCTGGGATGGGCTGGCACTGGGATTCTCGGACAGTGAGGAGGATGGTGGGAAGGATGGTCCCAGTGGGAGGGATCCTTGGCCAGCAGGAGAGATGCTTGGACAGTGGGGACGATGTTCCAGGTGGGAAGGATGCCCCAGGTGGGAAGGATGTCCAGTCACAGCAGCAGGGAGGGGACACTTCGAACACCCCTTCCTGGCTGAGCTGCTGCGAAGGCAGAGCTGTCACGGTGTGTTTTGGGGTGGTAATAATGCAGGCAGAGTTTTGCTCGATTTTTATCTCCAGTTAACTTCCTGACACTGAAATTAAAGGGTATGTTTGACATGATACCGTCTCCTTCCCTCAGCTGGAAATAGAGTAGGAGCTTTGATACTTTGGGATGGTGCTGCTGCCTGGGAAGGGCCATCCCTCATCCAGCTGCAGGATGTTGGCTTCACCTGCAGAGTGGGACGCCCACAGCGCTCTGGGGCTCAACCTCGGCAGGCTGTTTGCACAGGAACATCTTCCTTCCACATTCTTTTATTCCCTCATCTCTCTGCAGTGCTAAACACCCCCTTCTCCCCGCCAAGACACGGCTTTTGCTGCTTTGTTGCTTTTCCAGAGTTCCTTCTTCCTGCAGCCATCGGGATGGATGAATACGTGGGCTACTTTATCATAAAAAGTTAGATCTAATAATTTAGTTCCTTTATCCATCAGCAATTACAGTCCTTGTCTCGAGGTGAGCCACAGCTCTACAGATCAGTGAACCATCTGTCTGGTGACAGAGATTTATTCTGCTGTTTGTTACTTTGATACGAGACAAATGTCTGAGAGAGGAATCGTGCTCCCTGAAGTCTCCGGCTCCTCAAGGCGCTTAATCCTCGGGGACGCTGATGAATGGGGTGCTCAGCGCTGCTGCCGGAGCTGAAAGCCGGTTCCCAGCACTTCCTGGGCATTTTTAATAAGGAGAAGGAGCAATTATCTTGTGTGCAGTGTTGTGAGCAGCAGTGACAGCTGATTTATGCCCTGGCACAGAAAAATGATTTGCCAAGTCTGGCTCTGGGAACGATTAATTTTAACACGTGTAAAGGCTGGGCTTTGAGGCTCTGCATTAATGCTGTTTGCTCCTCAGGCATCGTGCTGGTGAGCCAGGACTCATAAATACCCCTGCTCTCTCCCTGCACTGGGGCTTGGGGTTGCCCACCTGCCTCCCTGCTCCTTTCTCCTGGTGACCACTGACCAGGTGTGGTGCAAAGCCCCTCCCTACCCCTTAGGCCGGCTGGGGCAGGGCCCAGGATGAGGGACCCCCGAGCAATGAGGGTCTGATAAAACCCCTTCCCAATTTGCTGCCTGATCAGCTGGGCACGAACGCTCAGTAAATATTTATCCCTCGGTGTCAGAGCGAGGAGCAGCTGCTTCCCAATAAATCAGGATCCGGTGGCAGCGCCCGGCCGAAACCGACACCTGCGGGATGGAGTGGGCTGGCAACGACTGCCGCCGGGAGTTTGCTCACCTTGCTCAATTTGCTCAGCCTTGGCTGGGGAACACGCCTGATTAATGGGGTCTCGATGCCCTCTTGCAGGCAGTTAAAAAAGGAGTAAAAACAGCAGCGCTTCCTTAGGACGTGTTGAATGCCGTGAAAGGGGGAAGCGATCGCTAATTCACGGCACCTCACCCCACTGCGGGCCGGACTTTGCCTTGCTCAGCCCGAAGCCGAGGCAGGAGGAGCCGCTCGCGTTTCACCGGCGCTCAGCAGCAGCAGCAGCGCGGTTTAGGGTGATGAATAATGAGTTTGCAAAGGGCTGCGGGCGTTTATGAAGTGCCACGAGAGGCGGTGGCGGAGGAGCTGAGCTGGGACCGGTTTTGCCCGCACGCCCTTCATCCAGGTGGGCCGATCCCAGATTCTGCCGACATCCCTGGGGAGGAGCCTCCAGCCTCGGGGAGGTTTTCTCCCATCCCCATGGCCGTGGACACCCGCCCGGGATGTGGGACTGGCAGGGGGCTGCGGGCGGGGAGGCAGGAGAAGCCGAGGAAGGCGGGGATGGGACATTTCCAGGTTCACCTGCGGCTCCTCGCTGCCGGATTCTGTGCAGTGCCCTGGCAGGTAACTCTCTGCCCTGGCACCTCGTCCCCGTGCCACGAGTCACCACCAGTGACCCTGGATGCCAAGTGATGTCTGGAGATGGTTGTCAACTCCTGGGGTTTTCTGGAATGGCCAAATGCGGTATCTTAGCAACAAAGGGAAATTTTCTCCTTTGGGAGCCGAATTGTTTTTTAACAGCTTCGATGCTGAGTGTTTCTCCTCCCCGGGCAGAGCCGGGGCATACTGGGGACACTGGGGACACTGCCCTCTCCAGCTCCTGCTCTGCTGCAGCTGGGGGGGCTGGAGCAGATAAAACTGGGGGAGGCTGCTCCAAGGTCGCTGCTTTTGTGGGAGGTTTTGGACGTTGTAAAGTGCGTGTGAAAGGAGAACTTTGTGAGTCTGCTGTCAGCTGGTTGTGTGTGAACGAAAGCCCAGCCCTAGGCCCACAGCAGAGCTGGCCCGGGGGTCACATCTGCTGCTTTGGTGGTCACTGGGGCTCCCGGCTGCTGGTTTGGGGCTGCGGCAACAGCCGGGAGCCCGAGGCTGAGCCCGGGGTCACTGTGGGATGCCAGCGGGGTCGCCCAGCTGGGGTGGGGGGACAGGGTGGCTCCTGGGGGGCTCCTGGCCTGTCCTGCCGCCCCGCTGACAGGCCCCTCTGGGCGCTCTCCCCGCAGGGTGCAGGTCGAGTTCTACGTGAATGAAAACACCTTCAAGGAGCGGCTGAAGCTCTTCTTCATCAAAAACCAGCGATCGAGTGAGTGCTGCGTGCACGGAACGCGCCGGGAGAACAAACCCTGCCCGAGCCGGGAGAGCCGCGCTCTGTCCTGCGGGATGAGAAGCCATTGCCATCTGCTGGTGGCCGTGTCCCCGCGTGTCCCCAGCCCGGGGCTGCTGCCGCCTCTCGGCCCCTCTGTTGGCCAGCTCGGTTTGGGGGATGCTTTGCGTGGGGAGCAGGGGATGCCCCCTGCCACCTCTGCTCCCTGGGGACAGCCGCAGCGTGACAAACAGCTGGGACAAGCTGGCTGGGAGCAGGGTGGGTGTCAGGGAGCAAATGTCCCCGTCACGGGCTGGCTGTGCTCCCCTGAAGCTGTGGGGACAGCCAGGGCAGGCTGCGAGTTACCCACTCCTGCTCCAGCCATCGGGATTAGTCTCCACTTGACTAATGGTGTTTTTATTTTCTTTCTCCGAGATGTCATTAGCTGTCTGGAGGGGGCCTGCTCGTTAATTTATAAATTCACATTTTCTTTTCCTGCCTGCATCCTGTTGTCTTGTTAAAAAGCTGGAGCGCAGCACAACAGGGTGCCCACGGGGAAGTTTTTAATGAAAATGTGATGAATTTCTCACTTGTAATTTGAGTAATAACCCAATGAACTGGCTGGGGAGGCAGAGTGGATAAAGCAACAGCTTTCCTTCGCCATCCCTGCTCCTTCAAGCTGGTTGTAACGTGGTCAGTGCTGCTCTGGTGCTTTTCAATGGATGCCTGCTAATGAGTGGGACACACTCCAGCAGCTCCTCATTTGTCTCTCACATCTATTGGGGTCAGCAAGGAGCTGACAAATTGTTATTTATTTCTGTGTTGGTGTCCTGTATATGTGGACACGTGGAGGCCCGGGAAAAGCGTGGGCAGTGCTGCTGTCCTGGGGCTCCTGCAGCTCCCTGGGGATCAGAGGGCTCCTGTGCTCTGGGGCTGTGCAAAATTTGTGGGGTTGTGTTGTGGATGCAGAGGGTGCCCGGGGTGTTTGGGATCCATGGGGTGCTCGGGGTGCCCAGGAATGCTGCCCAATCCGTGCTCCCCTCCACTGCAGGCCTGAGGATCCGGCTCTTCAACTTCTCTCTGAAGCTGCTCACGTGCCTCCTGTACATCGTCCGTGTCCTGCTCGACAACCCTGAGGAGGGCATAGGCTGGTGAGTGCCCCCAGGCTCCCCAGCCCAGGCAGGGCTCAGTGTGGATGTAGGGGGTGGGAGGATGGGTTTTTTCTCACTCCAGCTGTTTGAATTGATAGTTTAACAAAACTTCCCAGGCCCGAGGCCTTTGCTCCCTGCTCCAACCCTGCAGATGGGTGTGGGGGTATCCGCCGGCCCTGCGCAGTGCATGGTGGAAAAATTCAGGTCGTGTTCATTTCCAAATTCTGTCTGACTCTGTTGGGGCTCAGGCCTTCAGACACAGGCGAGAGCTCAGTGACTCCAGGGCATCACCATGCAAATATTGACTGAAGGCTGACGCCCTTGAAGACATTTACACTAAATCCCATTTAAGCATTTGAAAGGGAAACACGTTGTGCTGTGTGGATCCTTGAGGTGATGGATGATTCCATATCTCAGCTTTGTGCTGGGTTTCAGTATAAGCCTGTTTTTAATGCGTCCTTGCTTCCTTCAGCTCATGTACAATGTGGGGTTTTTCCAAGAGCTTGGAGCATTGGCGATCTGATTTTCTCTTTGTAAAGGCTGCAGATTACCAAGTGCATCTGCACGTTCTGAAAGTGCTTTCAGACCTGTGAGAGGGGAGCAGGCCACCGATGCTCATCCTTGAAAGGTTTAGCACAGCTGCAGTTCAGGGAATTCCACTTTCCTGAGGGTGTGTGGCAGCAGCAAGGCTGGCCAGCAGGAGCACATCCCTCACAGCAAGGCAGGGAGAGCTTGGCTCGGTGCTGCCTGCCTGGCAGGGTGCTGGGGACCCAGCCAGCCTTGTCCCAGAAGCTGCAGCTCAGCAGTTTTTGCTGATTGTAACCTGGTAATTCCCAGTTCCCAGTTCCCTGCAGCCCTGTGTTCCTCACTGTGCCAGGGAGGATCAGCATCCCACAGCATCTCAGGTAGGGGCTGAAGCGCCTGAGGGGTTTTATGCTCCAGTAATGGGATGTTCAAGGCTGCCTGGGTGAGACTTTTCCTGTGGAAAGTCCTGGCTGTAGGAATCGGGGTGTTGGATCCATGGAAATGTTGTCCAGTGCTCCCCCAGTGACAAGGGCCCCTCGTGAGCCCGGGGAGTCAATCCCAGCATCCCTGTTCCCTCCCTGACTGCTTTTCCCTGCTCTCTCTCCTAGCTGGGAATGCGAAAAGCAGAATTACACAGCGTTCAACCAGTCCACCAACATAAACTGGTGAGTGGGGAGCTGCTCCAGCGCTCAGGGGCAGCTCTGCCAGGATGTGGGAACGCAGGGATGGAGGCGGCTGCTGCTGGCAGCTGCCTGAGGCCATTTCTTGCTTGTGGGGCTGCTCGAGGGATGTGGAGCAGCATCCCAGAACCAAATCCATTGGTAAGTGCCTGTGGCTGCACCCTCGGGAATGGCTTGTTCCCAGTGCAGGGGCTGCTCGAGCAAACTGCAGTGGGGAACAGCAGCTCCTGCATCAGTGATGGCCTCGGATTTGCGTTCGGTGGGGGGTAAGGACACCGACAGCTGGGCCACAGCTCAGATCCCCTCTGGGTTTCCTTTGCAGGTCACACATCTTTTGGGTGGACAGAAAAACGCCGCTGTGGGCCGTGCAGGTGAGCAGCCCTGGATGGGTGTGCAGGAGCCCTGGGGAGATGGGCTTGGAGCTGTGCCCCACCCAGGGGCTCCCCGGGGCAGGAGGGGCTCGGCGAGCTCTGATCCACTGCCAGCACCTGGAGAGAGCCCTCGGAGCCTCCCCTGTGTGTCCCTGCAGGTCAGCATCGCTCTCATCAGCTTCCTGGAGACCATGCTGCTCATCTATCTCAGCTACAAGGTGAGAGCCCGGGGCGGGAGGGCACAGCCCGGCTCTGCCCCTCAGCGGGAACTCATCTCTCCTGCTCGGAGCTGTCTGGAGCCTGCAGCGTCCCGGGAGGATGATTGTTTGTCTCGGCGATGTCTCAGCTGGCTCTGGATGTTTTCATTTCTCATTCCCCCTCGGGCTGCTGGATAAGCGTTCTGCAGAGCAGAATCTCTTCTTTTTCTGCTTTCTCAGAAATCCAGACCCGTTTAACGCAGGTTCACTGTTTTCAGCGTCAGGCTGACACATCCCGAGTTTCCTCAGGCTGCGCTAAGCTCGGCGGGGTGACTCCTGCTCTGCTGCCCCCGGAGGGAGTAGCACCGCTCCAAGCCAGACAAGGAGAGGCACAAGCTGACTCCTTTGGACCAAAGCCCCTTAAAATGGCCAAAAAAAGTGACCTTAACAAATGGCATCTCCTCAGGGACCAGGGGAGGGTTGGCAGCAAAGGCTCGGACCCTGCGTTGCCCCTGGTCTGAGTGCCAGCAGTCTGTAGCTGTCACTGTCACTCTCCATCCTTGCATGAAGCGTTGTCCCCCAGTTCTGGGCAACAGCAGTGGCAGACAGAGGGATGTGGTGGCTGTGGAGAGGACTGAAGAGTTTGGGAATGTTTCCTGCCCTCAGCATGTCTGGCAGCACCACTGCACCTCTCCTGGTTCCTGCACCCTATTTCCCTCATCCGGCAGAGTCTGTGGCAGAGTGCGGTTGTTTTAATTGTCCCCTGGCAAATTTTTCAGCTTATTTGATTCTTGTTTGTTTTTAATCCCTCAGGGGAACATCTGGGAACAGATTTTCCGCATTTCCTTCATCCTGGAGATGATCAACACGGTGCCATTTATCATCACGGTGAGTGTGTCCCAGTGACATTTGAAAGCGGCTCTAAAGTGTAGTCAGTGCTGTAGTTTTGGTGGTGAAATAAAGGAAAATGAGTGTCTGGCCAAGTGGTATTTAAGGCTGGCAGGAAGTTTTTCCTTCAATATTTTACAGTATAATGACTTTCTCTGGAGCGTTATCCCAAAACCCATCCTCCCTTTTCAGCTGCTCCGCTGCAGCCAGGGAAGCAGGGCCATGTTTGGTGGTGGCTTCTGCTCAGCTTAGAGTGGGATCCTTCCACAGAGGGTGGATTGACTGCTTATAGCTCTATTTTTCAAAAGAACATGGATTTTTCTGCGAATAACCCTTGCTTTTGTAGATATTCTGGCCTCCTTTGCGGAATTTGTTTATTCCCGTGTTTCTGAACTGCTGGCTGGCCAAGTATGCCCTGGAGAACATGATTGTGAGTGACCCTTTTTGTCCAGCTCCTCGGGGATGGGGAGGGCAGCAGGCCTGGGGGGACCCTTGACTGCCCCCGGCTCTGGGGCAGGATTTGGAGCTCGGGGTGTGCAGCCATGCCAGGGAATGCCAGGCTGGAAAACCAGGCTGTGACCAGGAATCCCTCAGTGCCTGGAGCACGCCAACTCTGCTGGCTGCACATTGACCGGGGTGGCCAGGGGTGAGGTATTCCAGCCATTCCCATGTGTCCCAGACCTGCTGATGGGAACGCACACCCGTTCCCAAGGGCTAAATCCAGGCTCGACCTTCACTGGGGAGGGCATTGCTGGAGCCAGCAAGGCAGCAGGTGGTGCTTGGAGGATATTTCCCCTCAGGCTCTGTGAGCTGGTGGGAGCCCTCCCCTCTCTCCCCAGAACGACCTGCACCGAGCCATCCAAAGGACCCAGTCGGCGATGTTCAACCAGGTGCTCATCCTGATCTGCACCCTCCTGTGTCTCGTGTTCACGGGGTGAGTGTTGTTCTCCGTTTCACTAAACCCCCTTCCTGATCCCGGGAATCCAGCTGTGCCCATCCTGGGGTGGCTGGCAGAGCTGGGCTCTTGCAGTGCTCACACCTTCCCCTGTCCCGCAGCACACTGAACACCCTGAGGGGCTTTCTAAGTCAAACTAATTATCCTCCCTAATTCTAGGGTTCTAACAGGAAGTTTTTAGCAGATGTGAGGGTGTTGTCAGAGGGAGCTGGGGGATGTGGAAATGTGAGTCTCCGAGCAGGGCTGAGGGCAGGGACAGCAGCTTCCCACAGGGACGTGTGTGGGGTGGCTCATTGACCAGGGATGGCTCATTCATCAGAACCCATTGCACTCCAGAGTCCAGCCAAGCTCTTCCCCCCCACACAAGTCACAGCTCCCGAGTTCATTTTTGTAATTGCCCACTGGTGCTCTTGCTAATTAACTGGGCCCTTTACCCCCCACATTGCCAACATCAAGGGTGTTCCTCTGGGCAGGGGGAGCAGAGCTCATCACTGGCTATTTAGCTCTGAATGAGGTTTTGAATCCTCCTCTGGCTCCCTTGGTCTGGGTTTGAGGCATATTATACCATTAAGTTGCTGAATGGAGAGGAAATGAGGCTTTTAGGTTCATGAGTTTTTGGCAATAAAGACGATGCTCTGATGTGGATGACTAATGCTATTTCAGAGCTCAGTGGTGCTCCCAGCCCTGCTGCTGGATGAGTTTGGGGGAGGGGGGGTACAATTTGGGCCCAGGAAGGCTTGGGTGATGCTTGTGTTTAGCAAGATGGCTTTGAGCTGCAGGTTTGTGGGGTTCTGCTGCCTTGTGTCCTGGGCAGGGCAGCCCCTGCTGTGATGGGGCTTTTCCCTTCCAGGACCTGTGGCATCCAGCATTTAGAAAGAGCAGGTGAGAAGCTCTCCCTCTTCAAGTCCTTCTATTTCTGCATCGTCACCTTTTCCACTGTGGGCTACGGAGATGTGACACCAAAGATTTGGCCTTCCCAGCTCCTCGTCGTCATCATGATCTGCGTGGCCCTGGTGGTGCTGCCGCTCCAGGTGAGACCCGCACAGCTGCGGGGTGGGGGGCTGCAGAGCCCGCTTCGGGGCGGCCCTGCCGGTGGGGACATCAGCTCTGTGCCCTCTGCAGTTCGAGGAGCTCGTCTACCTGTGGATGGAGCGGCAGAAGTCGGGCGGGAATTACAGCCGGCACCGCGCCCAGACGGAGAAACACGTGGTACTCTGCGTCAGCTCCCTCAAGATTGATCTCCTCATGGACTTCCTCAACGAGTTCTACGCCCACCCACGCCTGCAGGTGAGGACCAGGCTGGGTCACACGGTGCTGGGTCACTTGCTGGGCTCACAGCCTCTCTGACCCACAGAACCCTGACCCACGGCGGCCTCTCTCTTCCAGGATTACTACGTGGTGATCCTTTGCCCAACAGAGATGGACATCCAGGTGCGGCGGGTGCTGCAGATCCCCCTGTGGTCACAGCGGGTGATTTACCTGCAGGGCTCTGCGCTGAAGGACCAGGACCTCATGAGAGCCAAGTGAGCAGAGGGACACACTGCACATCCCTGGCGAGGAATGTCACCCCAGCTGCGTCCCCGTGTGCCTTTGCTGGGTCTGGGAGGGGCTGGCAGTGCCCTGGCTGGGACGGGCAGTGCCCAGTGCTGTGGGGCCGTGCACTTCATGGGGTCACTGCTCTCTCTTGGCAGGATGGACAATGGAGAAGCTTGCTTCATTCTCAGCAGCCGAAACGAGGTGGACCGAACAGCGGCGGTGAGCCCGGCCGGCGGGTGGCACGGTCAGGGATGGGGCATTTCTCAGGCAGGAGGGACTGGGGTGATGCTGATCTCACCTCTGCCCAGCACAGGAGGGGGCTGAGTGTCATGGAGAACCTCGGGGATGGCACATGCAGCAGCACACTGGTGGCTGAGCCCCTGTGGGCTCACCTTCCTTCTGCTGTCCTGGTTTCCCATCAGTGCTGGGTTTCAGGGAGCAGCAGGGGCAGGAGGAGCCCTTGCCATACATCTCCAGGGTGGCTGGGTGCTTTGCAGTTCATCCCAGCTGTAGAAGCCTTGGGGAAAATAACACATCAACCAAGCAGCTCTTGTTGCTCTTGTCCTTGTCCAGGACCACCAGACCATCCTGAGGGCCTGGGCTGTCAAAGACTTTGCTCCAAACTGTCCTCTCTACGTTCAGATCTTAAAGCCAGAAAACAAATTTCATGTCAAGTTTGCAGGTGAGTTGGAGCAGCTGCACAGCAGCTCTTGGTCAGCTGGGAGCCCTCCTGGATTGGCAGGAGAGGAGGAAACACCCAGTGCCCAACACCACCCCGAAATGACCACATTCCCAGGCACTGCCAGCTGGGGAACCCCTCTGTCCCCCTCTCCTCCGTGACAGTCCCCTGTGCCTTTCAGATCACGTTGTCTGTGAAGAGGAGTGCAAATACGCCATGCTGGCCCTAAACTGCGTCTGCCCCGCCACCTCCACCCTCATCACGCTGCTGGTGCACACCTCCCGTGGCCAGTGAGTGCTGTCCCTGCACATCCCTGCCTTCCCCTACCCTGGCCTGGAGGGACGGCAGAACTGAGGCCTCTGAGCCCAGGGGGAGAGGGTGGGGGTCTGGGATGGGTCTGGGGAACACAGTGGGATCTGGGGCCCCCACCCAGGGCCATACTGTAAGGGGGCCATACCAGTGCAGCTGGGCTGGGCAGTGCTAGCTTTCCAGAGACTGGGAATAAAAATATCTTTATATTGGCACGGGCCTGCTGGCAGGAAGGTGAATTCACAGCACAAGCAGCCCCAGACCCTGCAGGGTTTTTTGGTGGGTGTATCATCCAGCATGGCTGGAAGGAGCTCTGAAAGCACAGGAGAGCAGTGGTGGTGCCCTGCACTCCTTGGCTGGTCAGAAATGTCTGAATTTTGGGTAAAGTGCCATCAAAACTTACAAAACATCCTTGCCAGATGCCTCTCGCCCCATGCTCAGAGCTGTTTGCCAACACGGGCTCTGAACCCTCCCTCTGCACTCTGCAGGAGCCCTCATTAAATAAAAAGGCACTTAAAACCCAAAATGAAAACGAGCTCATCCTCGGCGGGCACCGACAGCTCGTGGCGATGTGTCACTGTCACCTCACCGCCGCCGGGCTCCGTGGCAGCTCCAGAGATTATTGGGGCTCTGCCCTGGGATCTGGCTGGAGTTCTGGGATCTGTGCCAGCCCCAAGAGGTCCCACTCCAGCTCCCGGGGGTCCATCCCTCCTCTGCTGCTGTCGTTGCAGGGAGGGCCAGGAGTCCCCGGAGCAGTGGCAGCGGATGTACGGGCGCTGCTCGGGCAATGAGGTCTATCACATCCGCATGGGGGACAGCAAATTCTTCATGGAGTACGAGGGGAAGAGCTTCACCTACGCCGCCTTCCACGCGCACAAGAAGTGAGGGCAGGGGGGCGGTGGGCAGTGGGTATCGTCCAGTCTGCATGCCTGGGGGTCAGGGCTGCGGCTGGAGGGCACTGCCAGGTCCTTGGGGCAGGGGCAATGCCCCGGAGGGGTTTTTCTCCAGCTGGGAATGCCCACCCCGTGCTCCTGGCACAGGTATGGGGTCTGCCTGATCGGCATCCGGAGGGAGGAGAACAAGAGCATCCTGCTGAACCCCGGCCCGCGGCACATCATGGCAGCGTCGGACACCTGCTTCTACATCAACATCACCAAGGAGGAGAACTCTGCCTTCATCTTCAAGCAGGAGGAGAAGCAGAAGAAGAAAGGCTTTGCAGGCAGAGACAGCTACGACGGCCCCTCCCGCCTGCCCGTGCACAGCATCATCGCCAGCATGGGTGAGTCGGGGGCTCGGGGGGCAGCAGGAGCCTGCACACACCACTCCAGCACCTTCCCCAGGTTTGGGTTCATTTCCTCCCCCACAGTTCGTTTTATTTTGTGTTTTGCACACTCCTTGCCATGCCCTCCCCCACCAGTGCCAAAGCCACTGAAAACCCCTTTCTGTCCTCTCTCCCAGTCATCTCACCAGTAAAATACACATTTCCTTGCACCCGGGGTGCTCTCAGCAAGCTCAAATATCGTTAGTAAACCTCGAGATGTCCATTATCGTTAAGGGTATTTGCATAAGTGCCCTAAGCCTGGATTTTAGCCCTCAATTGTTTCTGAGGCTGGATGAAGAAATGCCATGGGCCACATCCTAAATCACGTTTATGATTCCCGAGCAGAGGAAGAGCGTAGTTTCTCTGCAGCGAGCGCTGCATTTGTGCAAGTGAAAAATATAGTGAGTCATTACTTCCCGCTTGTATCTGGGGAGAACAAGTTTTGGAGGAGCTGAGCCACACGAGCACATTATATTTCAGGCAAATAATTTATGTGTTTGTACTCCTGAGCAGCAATTTGCATAGATTATCCCCCAGCAAGCTGCAGAGCGCTTTGCTGAGCGGTGTTTGTCACAGTTCTCACACGGCTCCTGCACAGAGGGACCTTTGCCAAAGGTGATGAGAGGGACAGGAATGACGTGAGTGCCAGCAGGGCAGTGGTGTTTGGCAAGGCTGGTGCCTGGGCTCTGCCTAATGGGACACTCCATCAACGTGTTTGGTTTTTGGAGGCTGCTGGAGGACAGCGTGAGGAAGTCTTTCTTGTCCCTTGCTGGATATTAGGAGAAATTCCTTCACAGGAAATGCTGTCAAGAATTGGCCCAGCTGCCCAGAGCAGTGGTGGAGTCACCATTCCTGCAGGGATTTAAATGATGTGCAGATGTGGCATTTGGGAACGTGCTTTAGTGGCAGGGTGGCAGTGCTGGGGGAGCAGTTGGACTCGGTGATCTTAGAGGACTTTTCCAGCCTTAAGGATTCTGTGATTGTGACATCTGGAGCTGATCAGGAGGGATGTGGGAGGTGGGTGAGGGCATTGCTGCCTAACTGCCTCTCCCTGGGGCAGAGGGGTGTCCATAGGAAGGGCAGTTCCAGGGCAGATGTGGTTCCTAACCTGGCTGGTGCCTCCCAGAGCCTGTGAGGAGCTGCAGGCAGGGATTAGGCTGCAAGGTTGTCATCTCAGAGATACATCAGCACCATAAAAACTCCTGCAGAGCCAGGTTTTGCAGTTCAGGGAGCAGCAGGTGGGCGAGTGGTTCAGCTGGGCATGGAGCTGAAGTGAGGGCAAAGGAGAGAGGGACAGACCCCAGTGACAGCTGAGCCCTGGGGAGATGCTGCACACAGCAGTGCCCAGGAGGAGCTCACTGGTGGGGGCTTTACCTGCACTCCCTGCGCCCACGAATGGTTGAGCATCCGCTGGGCTGTCTCGTCCCCGTGCAGGGCTCGACGCTTTGCTGCCTCTCCCCCGCTTAGAGCGTGTTTGCTGTGCTCCCTCCCCGCCGTGTCCAGGTACAGTGGCCATGGACCTGCAGAACACCGAGTGCCGCCCTGCCAACAGCAGCAAGCTGGCACTGCCGGCCGAGAACGGCTCGGGCACGCGCCGGCCCAGCATCGCCCCCGTCCTCGAGCTGGCCGACACCTCGTCCCTGCTGCCCTGCGACCTGCTCAGCGACCAGTCCGAGGACGAGATGACGCAGTCGGACGAGGAGGGGTCGGCGGTTGTGGAGTGAGTCGCTCTCCATTGCTGGAGCCCTTCCTTGTGCGGTTCATTCCAGTGGGATCCAGTTTGATCCAGTTCCCTCTGGTTCATTGTGGTTGCATCCAGTTTGTCCCAGTCTCAGAGACACTGGGACCATGGCATGTGACAGCGCTCAGTAGTACCCGGGGGATGCTGAGGCTCAGCGCCTCTCGGCTTTTCTGTGAGCACACTATTGGCTCTCTCCCTGCAACTTTACAATCTCACAGCCCTTTGCATAGCAAAAAATATTCCTAAATATGTGTATTTGGGGAAATTCCCAGCTGCTGCAGGGGAGTGTTGCAGGGCATTTGCCAGTGTTGCTGTTGAATATTTTCCCCAGCACCTGAGCTTTGGATAAATGGAAAGCTCTCCCCATGTCCTCACACAGATTTCTCTCTGCTGCAGGTATGTGAAGGGCTACCCCCCAAACTCGCCCTACATCGGGAGCTCCCCAACCCTGTGCCACCTTCTGCCTGAGAAAGCCCCGTTCTGCTGCCTGAGGCTGGACAAGGTGTGGAGGGGCTGTGGGGGCTGCCTGGGGCTGAACCCCCCAGGACGTGTCCCCTGAGTCCCTGTGCCATCCCACGCACAGGGCTGCAAACACAACAGCTTTGAGGATGCCAAAGCCTACGGGTTCAAGAACAAACTGATCATTGTTTCTGCGGAGACGGCAGGGAACGGGCTCTACAACTTCATCGTCCCGCTGCGGGCGTACTACCGCTCCCGCAAGGAGCTCAACCCCATCGTGCTGCTGCTGGACAACAAGCAAGTACTCTTCCACAGGCGTTTTCCCTCATGCAGAACCCTCCCTGCGTTTTCATGAGCATCTCGTGCTGGGGGTGGGATGTGAGGGAGCAGCAGTGCTGCCATTGGGTACCTTGGCTGGCTGGCCCTGGGTTTTGTGTCTGTCTTTGCTGCATGGCCGTGCTGAACCACCTCGCTCTCTGTGGCTCTCCCCCCAGGCCTGAGCACCACTTTCTGGAGGCCATCTGCTGTTTCCCCATGGTTTACTACATGGAGGGCACCATTGACAAGTAGGTGTTCCCACGTGTGGCTGTCGTGCCTGAATTGTTGCTTTTACCCCAGCCCAGACTTTTGGGCCACCCCATGAGAAGCCCCAGGGTTGGTACCACAGAGCTGAGCCCACCTTGGGCTTCTCGGGTTGCCAACCCCTCCCTGGGAGATGGGAGCAGGTGAAGAGCAGGTCGGGAGCAGCCTGGGCTCGCCGTGGAACCCCTGTGCTGCTTCCCTGTGTCGTTTCCAAGGGCTGACCCTGCGCTCTTCTCTTTGGGGACTGCCCAGCCTGGACAGTTTGCTGCAGTGTGGCATCATCTACGCTGACAACCTGGTGGTGGTGGACAAGGAGAGCACCATGAGCGCCGAGGAGGACTACATGGCAGATGCCAAGACGATTGTCAATGTCCAGACCATGTTCAGGTGAGGGGTGACCACTGCCTTGGTCACAGCCACTGACCACTGCTGGGGACAAGATCAGGAAGGCTGGTGGTGCCTGGGGTGGTGGCTGTGGGCAGTGGGACACATCTGGTGTTGGGTTTGCTCTAGAAAACAGCATCTCATCAGCTATTTCTGACCTCAAACAGGACAGGGGTCACTGTGGTCTTCCTCAGGCTTTAAATCCTCTGAGACAGCTGCAGGATAACAGGTCTCTTTCCACTGCAGGCTCTTCCCCAGCCTCAGCATTATCACAGAGCTGACCCACCCTTCCAACATGAGGTTCATGCAGTTCAGAGCAAAGGACAGTTACTCTCTGGCCCTTTCCAAACTAGAAAAGGTAAGAGGAGGTCATTCCCTGCACAGGGGCCTGGAAAGTCAACTCTGACAGTGACTGCATTTGAGCTCCTCAAAGTCCCGTGCTCTTCCCATGTCTGGAAAACCCAATCATGTCTCGCACATTTCCATGGAGAAAAAAATCCTCTTTTTCTACAGTGCAAAGACGCTGCCCTGTTTCCCTCCTGCCACACCCACCAGAAACATTATCCCTGTGCCCTCCCATTGCCATGAGTCCTCTAAGTTTCTGTGCAACCTGAGCTCAAACCTCCCCTTCTTCTTCCAGAGAGAGCGCGAGAACGGCTCCAACCTGGCCTTCATGTTCCGGCTGCCCTTCGCGGCCGGGAGGGTCTTCAGCATCAGCATGTTGGACACGCTGCTCTACCAGGTGAGACGCAGCCCTGCAGCTGTGGCCTCCCCTTTGCATCCCCCGGGGAGTATCTGAGCAAACCCACCCCTGGTTTCCTGCCCGAATGTCTCCCCCAGTCGTTCGTGAAGGATTACATGATCACCATCACTCGGCTGCTGCTGGGCCTCGACACCACGCCGGGCTCCGGGTACCTCTGTGCGGTACGTGCCAAGGCCCCTGGGGTTGAAACCATCAGGCCATGTTGTCCTGGATCTGGTGGCACCTGGTGGCATTTGTCACCCTGTGCACGGGCTGGGGGTTCCCCTCTTCTGCAGAACTGGGGGGGGCAGCAGCATTGCCAGGTCATTGTTCCCCTCCTGGGGAATCTCAGTGCTACCAAAAACCCAAGAGCTGCCAAGGACCAAGCTCCCTATTCTGAGGGCTGAGGTCAGAAATTGCCCCTGGTTTTCTTGTGGAGTCCAGCTTGCTTTTGGGATTGTCGTGGATGAGCCAGGGTGAAGCTCAGGAGCAGCCTGAGATGCACGTGAGGGTTCACGTTTGTCCTCTGCTGCTCAGATGAAGATCACTGAGGATGACCTGTGGATCCGGACGTACGGCCGCCTCTTCCAGAAGCTTTGTTCCTCCAGTGCTGAGATTCCCATCGGGATTTACAGGACGGAGTCGCACATGTTCGCAACCTCCGAGGTAGGGGCACGGTGGTGGCGTGTGCCAGCAAGGGGCTGCTGGTGGTCCCAGCTGAGCATCACCCAGCAGAGGTGAGATCCAGGAGGGTGTTGGTCCCTGGGGCACCTCAGACCTCGTTGCAGCAGTGGGGAAGGGAGGGGAGAACAAGGGAAGGGGGATTTGTGTTTTTTTCATTCGTGTGGCTGCATTGGGTGGCGGTGTCCTGGTTCTCCAGCTGGACACGCTGGGGCAGTGTCCGTGCGCGTCTCTCCGGGCACTGCTGGATGTCCTTGGCACGGCTCTGCCGTGCCACCGGGCACCTTGGGGAACAGGGAGGGCACAGCAGGGCTGCCCCTTTGTTGGGCTGACTCTTGGTTTTCCTTCCCCTCCTTCTCCCCCGCTGCAGCCCCACGACATCAGAGCACAGGTGAGTGCCGCTCGTGTCCAGCCGCGCGCGCTCGGGCGCTGCCTCCCCATCCCCCCTACCCTGTGGCCGATCCCTGGGCTGGCTGTGGCCACTGAGAGCCACCCCGTGCTTTGTGCCAGCTCTCAGCCCCGGTGCCAGCACAGTGCTGCCTGTCCCCATGGAAGGGAGATTCTGGCTGAGCCTCAGTGCTCCGGGAAAAGTCCTCAGTGCCCTGATGTAATTAACTGGGATAAGGAGCAAGGGAATGAATGAGCCAGGATCCCTTTTAAATACCTTCGGTTTTCAACTTTGTAAGGAAGCAGCGACAGGGAGCTGAAAGTTGACATTTAATTAAATGCAACCCAGCTCTTTGAGATGCTTTAAAAGGCTTTATTAATAAATTCCTGCTCGCCAGTGGGGATTGCTGGGTCAGAGATGTGGCAGCACAGCTGCTGTAAGAGGAGAGAGAGGGAGATGAGGGCATGGCTGTTCCTTGGGCCCGAGGGGATTCTGTGTGAGGTGTCAGGTGCCCATGAGACTCCCCTCAGCAGTGCTTATCCAAGGGAAGCTGTGGCTGCCCCATCCCTGGAAGTCCAAGGCCAGGTTGAACAGGACTTGGAGCAGCCTGGTCTGGTGGAAAGTGTCCCCGCCCATGGCAGGAAGTGAACCAGATGAGCTTTAAGCTCCTTCCAATCCAAACCGTTCCGGGATCCTGTGAAATCTGCCAGCCAGGTGGTTCTTGCAGTGCTGGGAGAGCCCGTTCGGGTCAGAGCAAGGACCCATCCCGTGGGAGAGATCCCACCCTGCCACACACAGGCCAAACCCTTCTTGGCCACCCCCCATCCCGCGTGACCTGCTGGGCTTCCAGTCACAGATCTCAATCAATGTTGAGGACTGCGAGGACACGAAGGACGTCAAGGAGCACTGGGGCATCAAGACGAGCCACCACCGGAACTCGTGTTCCAGCGACCAGTCGGAGCACCCGCTGCTGCGGCGCAAGAGCATGCAGTGGGCCCGGCGGCTCAGCAGGAAGGGCAACAAGCACTCCAGCAAGACGGCCGAGTGGATCAGCCAGCAGCGCCTCAGCCTGTACCGGCGCTCCGAGCGGCAGGAGCTGTCCGAGCTCGTCAAAAACCGTATGAAGCACCTGGGCTTGCCCACCACCGGGTACGGTAAGTGCCGTTCGGCCGAGCTGCTCCGCGGTGGTGCCTCCCGCTCGCGGGCTCCTCAGGTAACCCCCGGCCGAGCCTAACCCCGCGCCAAGCCCGACCCTGAGCCAGCTTAACCCCATGCCGAGCCTAACCCCATGCCGAGCTTAGCGCCGCGCCCCGCCTGTCCCCGCGGGCGCTGCCGGGCCTGCTCCGAGCGGCGCCTCACGCCCTGGCTTGCTTGTGCTTGTGCAGCCCCGCGCCTCCCGGGCTGCGGGCCCGCCGCGCCGAGCCGAGCCGAGCCCCCTCCCTGCCGCCCCCGGCCAGCTGCAGGCAGCCCCCCCATCGCTGGGCTCTGGGGTGGCTCCAGGCAGGCGGTGGCAGAGTAGCTCCGGCCCTCGTGCCCGCAGCAGGCCCCGGTGTCCCCCCGCACAGCCCCGTCCGCCCCGCGCTGTCCGGCCGGGCAGAGGGGCTGGCTCAGTTCAGCCCGGCCCCAGGTCAGCACAGGCCTCGTGCCCCAGAGCCCCCGCACTGTGGCAGGGAGAGGCCCGACCCCGTCAGCTGGCGCAGCCCCCTTTTGTTACAGACTTTAATCCGTCATTAAGTCTTCCGTGGAAAACCTTTCGGTAGCTGCAGGGCTGAGTTGCTTCATTGCGTGTGACACCGGTGTGTGGCTGTGACAGCCACAGCGCTCAGGGTCCCTCTGTGCAGCCGCATCTCTCGTGAAGCTTCTGACCTGCCCGTCGGTGCTGGCATCTGTGTCCCCCTGGACAGCTCCCACCCCTTGGTTATGACAAAGTCTGTAGCCCACAGCTCCCTTTGGTTGGTTGGTTTGGTTTTGGTTTTCTTTTTTTCTTTCTTTCTTTGAAGCCATCCTGTGCTGCTGCTTGTTTGCTCCATCCTCCAAGAGTGTCCATCCTCCCTGTGCTGGCCCCTGCCCACACTCAGGCTGGCAACGAGCCCCAGCTGGGGATGAGAGCTGATTTGGGGGTGGGATTCCTCCTTTCCCATCTTGGCTTTAGGCACAGGAAAGAGGAGGAGAAAATGTCCAGAAGTGCAGTGCAGGAGAGGTTTGGAGTGGGGGCCCAGGGGGTGGATGTGGGCACTGCCAGCATCCCCAGGGAGAGAGGCAGGGGAGCTGGCTTGTGGTGGGATGGAGTGAGGACAGGGAATGCCAGGCAAGGGCTTGCAGTGGTGTTTACCCTCTCTCCTTTTTTACCTACATTACTGGTCCCAGAAGTTTCTGTTGTAGTTCCAGGGGGGATGTCTGCCCTCAGTGAGGCTTCCAGGCTTGGGGCACAGCTTGGGATCAGATCAGGGCTGGCATCCTTGTCCTGGCCCATCTGGCACATTTTGGTTGAAGCAAACTGGGGGAGCACTGGCAGAAGGGGCAGTGTGGGGTGCAGGACAGGACAGGGACACTGGGCACAGTGTGGGGACCAGGAAGCAGCTCCTTGGGCATCCAGCGGTGCTGGGACTGTGTGTTGTCACCGTGTGTCACCGTCAGTGTCTGGACACCCATGGAAAAACGTCGCTCTGCCTTCTGCCCCTTTCCTTTTTCTTTTGCTCACGTTATCGCTGCAGCGCAGGAGCTCGTCTCTGATATTTGCCGAACCATGGCTTGCTGACCTCTCTCTCTCTCTCTGTTTATGTCTGTGCCTTTCCCTGTATGTTCTGTAGAGGATGTAGCAAATTTAACAGCCAGTGATGTGATGAATCGGGTAAACCTGGGATATTTGCAAGGTAATTCCCGTTCCCTGGGAGTCCCGCGTGACTCATGGCATGCAGTGTACAACAAGATCATGCCAGCTAAGCCCAAACCTCACCCTTGCCAGTTTTCACCTTAGATCTCCAAGCTTTCAGCACTAATTTGTCGGGTGGCATTGGAAAACCAATCACTGTCCTGTAGTGGTGGTGCAAATGCAGGGCTCTGCCTGATCAGGGAGACAGAAACCTCAGGGACCCTTTTTCAGCTGAATTCCTACAGGGAAATCACAGCCCTCGGCTTTCATTAACAAAACCCTCCCTCCTTGGCTCTGCGAGGTGGCTTTGGGCTGTACAGCCAGTGGCAGCTTGAGGAGGGGACAAGGAGGGGGACAAGTGCACCAGAGCTGCCTGTGCATGTTGTGATGAGATGCTGGAGCTCCTGCTGGGTCAGCCACAGTCCAGGGCAAGGCAGCACTTAAAAAATCCCTTTGCACCCCTTGGTTTGCCCTCCTGGACCCCTCTCCAGCATTTGCAGACCCTGTTTTCTGACTGGGGGGTGTCTGGGTCAGCCCGAGGCAGCAACAGCAGCCACCCCGGGCACCTCGTGGGGCTCTGTGGGACCTGCCAGGTTTTCCCATCTTTTTTTCCCCTGGAACATGCCCTGGAAAGGTCCTTTTTTACTGCAGCAGCCCCAAGATTAGCAATAGCCCATCGCAGCTTCATTTTTGGCTCCACTAGCCCAGGCTTAAGGTGAAACGTTGGCATTTTCCTACAAAGTGTGTCCTTCATCCGAGAGACAGCCGCAGCTGGGGCTCATGGAAGCCCCAGGCCAGCAGAGTATATTGCCTGGGGCACCGGGATGCAGCAATATACTCGGAGTGCTCAGCGGGGCCTGGCTTGGCCGCACGGGGTCAGGACAAGGCGCTTCCATGGGGCAGGAAAACCTGCCCAGAGCCCTTCCCCGCCTCCTGTCATGTCAAACCCTGTGTCTCCCGTCGGGTCCCAGGGTCTGTGTGCCACCCTTGCCCCCAGCATTGCCACCCCCATCCCTGTCTCCCTGTAAGGCTGGGCACTGGGATGGCCAAAGCTCTCCGGTGGCTTCAGGACAGGACACCCTGGCACAGGCTGGGGGTCCCGGGCAGCATCTCCCTGAGGGTTGTCCCAGGTCCCCTGGCTGCAGCACCTTCTGTGGGCTCAGAGGTGCCAGGGATGTGTCTGAGCAGCAAAGCAAAGGTCTGGTGTCCCCCTGCAAGCAGCGCTGGGTTTGGAACCGGCACAGCCCAGCCCCGGGGATGTCCCGGGGTGGTCTGGGTGTGCCCTGGCAAAGGCAGCTCAGAGGGAAGCTGTTTGCATCCCTGTGCTGGGTGGCTCTGGTGGCTGGAGAAAAGCAGTTTCACCCCAGTGCCGAGGCTGAAGAGCAGCTGGGCCACCCCCATGCCAGGGTGATCTGGCACCCATTGTCGCTGCTGTGGCAGAAGACTGGCTGTGCCCACCGTGGGGCAGGGCAGCTCTGACTGGGGGATCTGCCAGGCCGAGCAGGGGGACAGCAGGGCCGGCGTGGTGGGAGCAGCAGGACAGGCCACAGGCAGCCGCCCCCAGCCTGGAGTTAGTGCCCATCCCAGTGGCCGGGTCCTGGTCCTGCTGCCCCCGAAGCAGCTCCATTTGCTGAGCTCATCCAACCCCTGGTGTGCTGCTCAGAGGGGCCTTTCCCAAAGCCTGGAGAGGTGTCCCAGTGACAAGCCTTGCAGTGAGCTGGTGTCCCGCCGCGCTCCTCACGCTGCCCCAGCGTCCATCTGTCCGTCCCCTCTCCACCCTGTCCATCCACACCCCATCACCCCGTCTGGAAATGGCGTCACCTGTCGCAGCTTCCACCGCCCTGGCCGCCCGCAGCCTCGCACCCCCATCCATTTCACCATGATCTTGTTCTTGGCTATTTCGGGAAGCGCAGGGGCCCCCCCGGCACTGAGGCCGCCCGTTCTCCCCCGTGGGTGCCGCTCTTGGTGGCCCTGAGCCCCCCCCGAGAGGTCACAGTGGTTTAGAGCCATCCCCAAAATGGCATTGAAGGCTCTGAAACTCCACGGAGGAGATTTCCCCTGGGCGGGGGAAAGAAGCAATCCCTGGACTAATCCTGTGTCTGGATGATGCTAAATTGAGTAACTGAAGGGGAGAGGTGGGCAGAGCGTTGGGGGCGGCCCCGGGGGGGTTCAGCTGCCCTGACCCCGTGGTTGGACTTGTGCTGGACACAGCAGGACTAACCTGTTCCCTCTTTTGCACTGAACCAAGGTAAGACATCTCACTTTATTTTGGGGGGAAGTGGGGACTTTGAAGAGTTACCTCTGCCAGTCCCCTGGGCCGTGCTGTGGTGGGAGAGAGCCTGGGGAGGCGAGGAGGGAGGTGGCAGTGACGTTCTTGGTGCTCTCTCTGTGGCAGTGACGTTGCCCACAGCTTCTCCTGGTGAAGGGACCCATTTGCCCCCTGGGGGCTGTCACCTTGCCTGTTGGGGTGTCTCTGGGGGTGTCCCTCCCTCACCAGCCCTTTCCCTCCTCTTGCAGATGAGATGAACGACCACCAGAACACCTTGTCCTACGTCCTGATCAACCCCCCCCCGGACACGCGGCTGGAGCTCAACGACATCGTGTAGGTGCCCCCAGACTCCCCCAGTGCCATGAGCCTCCCCCATCCCACTGCTTCCCATGATTTCTCGTAAATACCCACGGGTTTTGGCTCTTTCCCAGGCCATTCCCCACCCCTGTGTTCTTGAACAGTGCCCAAACCACCCCATCTGAGCTCTGATGGGCAGCGTGGAGTTTTCCCTTGGCTTTGGCCACTGAGCAGCCTCCAGCAGGAGTAACTCCTGATTATTTATCATCTTATTTTATGGCATTTACATGAACAGCTCTTATCATTTAACATCTGTTATTCCAACAACTGCTGTGCTCTGCAAGCAGCACAGCCCCGTGGGGCATCCCTGTGCGTCCTGCCTTCAATCCCAGGGGGCACAGGGCGGGTTCCAGCAGTGTGACCAGGCTGTGTCCTGCAGGTACCTGATCCGCTCCGACCCGCTGGCCCACGTGGCCAACGACGGCCACAGCCGCAAGAGCAGCTGCAGCAACAAGCTGGGCTCCGGCAACCCCGAAACGCGCGACGAGACCCAGCTGTGAGCAGCCCCCGTGCCCCGCGTCCCTCCGGGCCGAGGCTCCGGGACAGGCGGGGAAGGAGAGGACGGCCCGGCCGGAGGGGAAGGCGGCTGCTGCCCGCGGTGCCCCGGAGAAAGGCGATGCCCAGCCTGGCTCTGCGCCGCGGGAGGGATGCCCGGAGCCCCGGGAGGGGCGGCACAGCTGGACACACCCGCAGCCGGTGGCCGTGCGCCCCGCGGATTTTAACTTTTTATACCAATACCGCAACTAGTGAGAAAGTCTTCGCTGGTGCTGGTGGGACGTGGCCGAGCCCAGACGCCGATGACCCTGGGGGAGCAGGGCTGTGTTTGATACCGCCCCGGATGGTGCAGGTTGGTTGCATTTATGGGGCTGGTCAAGGCGAGAGTAAAACTGCACCGAAACCCTGCTCCTCTTCCTCCTCCTCCTTCACCAGGTGCCCCCCAGGGTACCCAAACTTCTGCTCTTTCACCCAACTCACGTTCTTCATCCTCTGCTGGGTTCCTGTTCCGGGTGTCCGCACTCGGAGCTGCGCCAGGCACTGGGAAAGGACCCTCAGGTGGCCGTGGGACAGTCGGGGTGGATGGGACACGGTGGTGCAGCCCCCACGGTGCCATGGCAGGGGCTGCTCTGCCCCCAGCGCCTCGTGGCATCTCACAAACCAAAACACGCCAAGCCCAGGGGGCTGAAAGCCCGGCCACCCCTGTGGCAGTGCCTCTGAGCCCCTGGGTTGGTGTCCCCCTTTGCTGCTGCTGGAGCTGAGCTGCCTGGGGGATTCGGGGATCTCTGTCCTGGGGTTGGATGGGCTGGGCTGGCCAGGGCCACACACCCTTGGATGTGGTGGTTTGGTGTCTCCACTCGGCCCTTTCCCCTCCAGCCAGGGGCAGTTTGGGCTCTGTCCTGGCCACGGCCTGCTGTCCTTCCCCTCCCCATGGTCACGGGTCGGTCACACCATTAAGGCAGCGGGTTCTGCCTGTCCCCCCGTCCACCACGCCCCCCTGGCAGCCCCAGCCAGCCCTGCTCGGCTCTGTCCCCCCTGTCCCCTTGGCTTCCCCTGCAGCAGAGGTGCATGAACGTCCCCCCAGCCCCGCAGGGACCTGGCGCTGCCACAAACACCAGATGTGTTTTCCATCTACTTTTGCACATTCTACAACGTCGATGTGGAAAGGGTTTATTTGACTGCCAAGTGAATAACTGAGTTGTTAACTTGATATACTCCTGTGTTCATATCTTACAATTCCAATGTGATTTTTTTTTTTAGCAAGGAGCTTGTAAAGCACAACATGGCCATGAAATCCCATCAGCTTCCTGCTCTCGCTGCCAGCTGAATGGTTTTATTGCCATTAACATTCACTATTTGCTCCCCATGACACCCCCCAATCAATGTTTACAAAGAAAACAAAAAAGAAAACAAGCCAAAACCTGTTTAAAATGAATTTTAAACAGCTGGGGAGATGCCCCAGCCTATGGGGATGTACTGCCCATCCTGCCCGTGGCCCTGAGGGAGACTTGGAGATGCCCAGGGTATCTGTGCCAAGGCTGCTATCACTTCAAGAAGGTGTTGAGAGAGCCCTGCTGTGCCTGGATGAGGTTTGGGGTCCATCTTTAATTTTTTATTGTTGTTTTTTCCTGAAGTGCCAGGCAGGAGACCCTGAGTGGTGGCACATCCCAGGCTTGGGGAGGTACCACAGGTAAAAGCAAGGAGTGCACTCCTCCCGCCCCACTGAGCTGAGGGCACAAACACAACTGTCTTTAAAGCTTTTTGGGGTTGTTTTGATGGATTTTTACTGCTTAATTTTGTATCTGGTTAAGGCAGATCCATGTTTTATTTATTTCTGTTTGTAGCTTCACACATCAAATCTGTCATTTCAAATGGCAAAAAGAAGTTGGAGGTTAAAAAGTGGGTGTGGTTGAAGTACAAAAGGACACGTAGGCTCTGTGTTAACATGAAGCCTCAAGATGCTCAGGTCATTGAGTGTTGATGTATTTAAGTGTCTGCATTTCAGATGGATCATTTTCCAAACCCCACTTCGCTTTCGAGGGAGAGTGGAACAGAGCAGTGGTACAGGTTAACAAAAAAAACCAAACCAGCAACCAAACAAAAGCCCAGACCCCAAATGCAACAAAAGGTGTGATTAGTTGCATATGTTTACTGAGAACATACAATTTTTATGATTTTGTGTTTGTTTGGCTGTGAGCTGCGTGTACGAGCATAGGGAAGCGAGCGCAGCTCCTCAGCTCAACCCTCCCCTGGCAAGAAAATTAAATTTCTTTTGAAAACCCTTAAAGTACTTAAAATTTCACACCCCAGCCCTGAGCAGCCAGGTCAGCCACGTGGCCAAATCCAGGTCTGTGTTCCAGAGGCTCCACTGGCCGTGGTGTTGGGTCCCTCCTTCCTCGGCGGGCACACACAGGTCCTTCCTGCCCCTAATCCAGGGAGAAAATGATCCCAGGAGGAAACCACACGCCAAAAGGACTGAAGCCTCTGTGTGGTTTGTGATCCTATCAAAAAGCCCTCAATCTTCCTGTACTTTGACGATGCTTCTGTTTGTTCAGTGTATAAATCCCTGCATTTGAAGCGGAAGCTCCGTGTACAAACCCTCGGCGTTCCTGCTCTGGTGTAAATTTCCAGCCGTCCTTCCCACGGGATGGGGAAACCCCTGTAAATACTCACCTGTGGGCAATGCAAGTCTGAGACCGAAGGGTTCATTTTTCTAATTCCTTAGCCTCAGTTACAATACTAATGTAAAAACAAAAGCAGTTTATTTTTCTAATGGTCCTGCCAACGTCGATGCACCGACAAAGAGCTGTTCCTGCCGCTGAAAGGGCCCACGGGGAGAGGGGCACGAGGAGCTTCCATGGCAAGAAGAGAATGGCTGTTGCTCCCAACCATGGAAAAATCCCATGGAAATAGTTGTGTTCCAATGCAGAGACCTGGCAGGCCCTGGGGGATGCAGAAACGAGGACAGCTGGGATATTTTGGGGTTTTCCAGCAGCGGCTCCGGCGCATGTTCCGTGTCCACTAACTTTGATACGCTCAATATGGACCGATCCATATAGTCTGCATTAAACTCAACTATTCAAACCAATGTTATGAGTATATTTATTTCCTGTTATACCCCTTTTTATTTAATCTCTATAGAACAGGACCTTTTTATTCCAAGCTCAGCTCCTGCATGGATTTTTATCAGCAACAGCAACTCCCGTCTTTCCTCTTGGAGACCGAATTCTGGGAGCTGCTCTGCTGGGATGCAGCCAGCCAAGGGGAGAGGGTTTTGTACAATTCTTGTGAAGATGCTTCACATTTCTGTAAAGATAAATGAAAATAAAAGAGCTGCATGCAGCAACAGGAGACACTGCTGTCTGATTTTTCTTTTTTCCTGGGAGTCTGTTTTAAAATCCATGGAAAGATGTGGCTTTAGCCGAGGCTCAAGGCAGCTCTTCCCAACTTTATTTTTTAGCTTCAGCTTTTCAAACCCTTTGTGCCTGGATGCACAAAGGGCCTGGTGTGCTATGGGAGCTTTTAAAGGTCATTTGATTTATTTATTTAATCCTACTTTCTATGATTTAATAAATGCATTAAATTTTATGGGTATTTAAGGGGTTTTTTTCTTAAACTGATGTTTAGCCAGGATTCAGTACATGTTCTTCACGCCAAAATTTGTCACTGGCTCCAAAGTTTCCAAGATTTTCAGGAAAAATCCCAACATTTCTAGAGCATTGTAGATGTTGTAACTTGGAGATCAAATGCTGGTAAGCAGAGGTTGTTTTTATTAAGCATTTTAAGCAAATACTGTAAAAATCTGTTTATTTAAAATCGTACAGAAGGACACAAAAATATCCCTTAAATAGGGAAGATAACTCTGGGATGAACACACACATGGGGAAGCTGGAAGTACAAGGCCAGCAGGAAGCCAAGTCCCTGCTAAATTACTTTTTAATTATTGGCTTTAAGCCAGACAAATCTGTCCACGGAGAACAAAATCCTCTGATTTTCCAGGACATGCAAGTTGCAATGATTACACCCAAAATAAGGTAATTTTTATCACCACCACGAGCAGCTCTCACTGTACGAAAACCCTTCCAAGGCTGCAGAACAGGATCTAATGCTCTGTGCAAGTGGATTTCAGCACTTCCCAGCAGTGGATTCTTCACCTTTTCCTCTTGGTCCACCTTCCACAGCAGCAGATGCAGAAAAGAAGAGGAAATAACACTGCAAAATGAACCAAAATTCATTTAAATCTCTGCCCCAGTTGAGAAAAATCAGCTTCTACCACTGCCAACTCCTTGTAGCAGAGAAAAAAAGCCAGAGCACTAAAATATACATGAAAAATAACGGGGTTGGTGTGGCTGGGAAACAAAAAGGAAACCAAATCCGGGAAGGATTTTTTATTTTGCTGTAAATTTATGGTTATTCCCTGGAAGACAGAGTCAAAAGAAAGAGGTTTTCCTTTGCTAGGATTTCCAGGTAATGCCACGGTAATTTGGGGAGGTTTATGGGCTTCCAACCATTCTTCCAAGTGCCTCATTTGAATTTTAACAAATGCTGGATATTGAATATTTCATCATCCCTGCTGCACACATCAGTTTAAGAGGGTTTTTTTTCCCCCCCACTGCAATAAATATGTTATTTCTGAACAAGTTCAGAGGGATGGATGAGAAAACTGTGACAGGATTTCAGCACCAAGATAAAAGTGAATTTATATTTTTAGCACAGACAAGCACATTCAATCCACCCTGTCATCTTCACAAGAGGAACGTGCCCGTGCTCAGCACTTGGAGGGCCAGGCTGGGGAAGGAAGGGACATAAAATTCCAGTTCTGGAATGGCATTTTCCTTAAAAATTTGGGTTATTTTTCTTCAAAGAAGAGCTGAACTTACCACTTGGAGCAGAAGAATAAAAATGCACCTTTTCATAGCCCCACCAGAAGCTTGAAATCTTCAAACCCTCTTAAGACCAAACCAAGCCTCAACAAACCTGCAACAGAAAGCTCAGGGAAATATTTTGTTTGTAGAATAACAAAATTTTCAAAAAAACCAATTATTTTTTACTTACAAATGGTAAGAGAAGTCCAATGTCTTAGTGGTGACCTGGAATTAATTGTAAAATTTTCAATGCAATGTGGAAAAGACACTTCATTTTAGTGGGCCATATGAATATTCCAATTTTGAACTGGCCTGAAGAATTTTTATATGAAGTTTCATTTATGTGAAGCACCCAGAGAACCCAACCCCCAAAATACTCCCCAGATTTCTTCAGTTCTACACAGGAGCAGCAGCAAAAATGGTACCAAATCTCCCCAAAATCTTCTTTCTGGCGTGATGTCCTTGGAGAATCCCGGCACAGCCTCATCCCAAGGATGTTTGGCATGTCCTGACCCCTGTCAAAATCAGACCCTGCCCTCAACCACCCCCCTCATGCACCTGCCTCTCCTTCATCTGCTGAAAAGTAATTACATTTAACCCTCTAATTAACTGCAAGCCACTTAATTGGATAAGTAGAGCACGGATAACAGCTTAGTACACATCCATAGGGACGACTCCATTCCAGGGGTGGGAGCAGCAGGGACCAAATTCCCAGGACAGTCAGCTCAGAGTGAACAGGAGACACCTCATTTGTTGTTGTATTTAATCAAGAAATTAAATAAAACATAAATTGAGGGGGTTTGGGGTGCTCTGACACTGCTCCAGTCATCCATTCTGGGCATTTGTGGGGGGAAAAGCAAAAGGAATGGAAAATTCAAGTCCTGAGAACTCATTCCTGTCACTTTTAAACTACAGCCCCAAACCTCTGGGAAGAGAAATTCCAGAGATTTCTACACTCAACTCCCCAGTGCAGTGGGGACAAAAATCAGCTTCATTTTCTTTACACTCAGCCCTTCCAGTGTAGGTGAAGGCTTTCAAAGGAAATTCACATTTTCCAAACTCAGACTATTTTTGCTTGAACTCTCCCCCCCGAGAGCAGGATGAAAATGAGACAAAACCACACCAAGTACAGATGCAAACAGCACATGGAACACACAGACTGATGGACAGAGCTTGAGAGAAAGAAATTGCACTTAAAATCACTTTAAAGATGCACATTATTGGATTTGTTAGTAAGAAACAGAAAGAGGTCACAGACAGAGCTCCCACTTTCTCCTCCTCCTCCCAGGAAGCACAGCCAGAGCCTCTGGGAGCAGCTGGGAATGTTTTTACCCAGTTCTGCTTGTTTGGACAGAGCTAAGAGGGAACAACCCTGGCTCCAACTAATCCTGGAGAAAACCAACCCAAACCAGCAGCTTAAGCTGCAGGTTGCCAAATTGATTCCATTTACCTGCAGGCAGCCCCCAGCCATGGGATCAGAGCCCCTGGGACTGAGGGAACAGCTGATTCCCACACATTTCACTGATTTCAGGTGTCCACACTGTGCTCTGGGAGGACAAATTCCCATTTTCTAAGCAGTGATTTTTGGAGGGGACTAAAAAGGGTCCAGATCACCTTATGAGTGCTACACATCAGGGTCTTCAGTCCTTGGGAGTGAAGGGTTAAGCATGAGGTCACTAAAAGCACAGTCAGAAATCCTCTGTATTCAGAATTCCATTAATTTAACCCAAACCCCAATGCTGACTAGAAAATTACCAAAATTCTGTCACTGAGGGACTACACGGATCAAAGGACCCCCAGCAGACAGATTCAAGAGTCTGATGAAATAAATCCTTAAATTATTTCCCAATTTTCTGAGAGCTTTTTGGTCCCATTCTGGCCCCCTACAGTCAGGAGAAACAAGCTCTTGTCACAAAGTTATTGCAGCTCCTTGCAGGTGAAGCTTTACTCAACAGAACAGCAGCACATCTTTAAAGTGTATTAGTTCTTGGAGGGGATGAAGTGTCACACCAACAAAAGTACACATGAAATAAAAAGGAAATCAGTTAATGGTTTTTATTAAATTTCAGTGTTTCATAAAATAAATATGGTTTATAATATCAAACAGTGAGAAATAAAGCACAAGCATGAAAAGCATGGTAACAAAAGTTACACTCATGACGGTGTTTAATACTTAGCACTTTAGAAACCATAAAGCCTTTAATTATATACAAGCAGCAAACTATCTAACATAATTTACAAAGTTGCAGCAGCCTAGTCAGGGAGTCCTGGGAGAGGAAAAACATGGAGAGACTGCACTGGAAGACCTTCACTTTGCTCTACCTACCCAGTACTTTATCCCATCCCCTAATTCCCCCTATGTACAAGAACTCTCTGTACCTTCCATCATCTCCAAGGGCAATAATTACACTGGAGTTCAGAGCTCAGTTCCTCTCGAGGACGGGGCAGGGCCTTCTGCACTCGAGAGACACAAATTCAAGTAACACTTCAAAGAAAAGTAAACATGTGCAAACCCAAGTCAGAACCTACAGGAGCTGCAGGTAGTAAGTGTCAAACCCATGGAGCAGGAGCTCGTTAGCAGATTAAATTAGAAAATAGCTACAGAAACCTACTCAGGAACCAGCTGGGGCCAAGAAGGAGACATGGGAGTGGTTAAAAATAAAACTAAAAAAAAAAAAAAAAAAAAAAAAAAAAAGGAACTGCAAATATACCCTGTTACCACAGACAAAAATTTAATCTGCTGAAACACAAAGACTTTTAAGGTCATAACTCAAGATTTAATATTTCAACATGAAAAGAAATCCAAGCCATTCGACTTATTTGGGCTTTTGAAACAAATGCAAATGTCTCTGTTTAAAAATTGCTTTCAAATGAGAAAAACAAATCAATATATATTAATATATCACCCAAAATAAAAAACATAACACACTCTTCATTGTAGAGCATGCTGCTCATTCAGAATAAAGACAGGACAAAGAAAGTAGAATTACATTTCATGATGTAATAAAAACATTAAAATCTGTGATCATTAAGTGCACCATCGTACAGGAGTAGCGTGCTCAGAGTGGAAATGTTCTATACCTACCAGCATCCACCTTTATTAAAGCAAACAAATCTTTAGGACACGACCTGAAACTGAAATCAGTAATCACTGGGCTCCATTCAGCTTGCCTTAAGTTTCAGTCAGGCACATTCCAGCTAGTAGCACCTGTTATGCCTCTTCATGATTGTATTCCAGAGATCTTTACGGTTGTGAACAATTTTTTTTTTTTTTTTAGAAAAAGACTGGCTTTTGCAATCCTTGCAATGCTTATCCTACACAGATCCTGCAAGTAAACTCTGTTCTGAGCAGCACAAGTTGGGGCTTTTTTCAGAAATCTGAGAGCTGGACTTATGTTGGCAGTAGATACAGTACAACAACTGGATGTATTCAACAGTTCCTCAAAAAGGTCTGAAAGGAAAATTTCCCTAAAGACTGTTTAAAAAAACCAAACCAAACCCAAAGCACTTCACCCCAGATCTGTTCAATCCTTCTACCCAAGTTCGGAGCTTGCCAACTTTTAAGAATGCCAGGAAAAAGGAGGGAATGAGGTGGAGAGGAAAGAGAATTAAATTATTCCCAATTTGTACCGATGAAAAGCTTCAAGTAAAAGGAAATCCACTTGTTCAAGATCTTGCTACATGCACAGTCCCTCGTCAGCTGAAAGCCACAGTAGTTAGCATTGGGTGTAACAGCAGATTGATCATTCATAAAAAACACTGGCAACGTTCCTTCATCCTCCAGAACTTGCATCCACGGTTCTCTGTTCCAAAGCTTCTTAAAAAACGTCTATGGTTCTGCACATTTCATACCACACTGGAGGAAAATGGTAAACATGTCTTCTTTCAATGCAATCCCAGTGAGCCAACCTTCTCCCCAGGAGCTGGGTGTCATTTCCGAGTCTGGCTCTTCTTTGGCACCGCGGGTCGCTTGGCTTGCCACAAGTGGTTATGGATGGTCAGGGCATCCACGCTCACGGACATGGTTTTGGCCGGGATCACATTAAACTGTTTTCTGTCCGAGCTGTACTTATAGAGTTTATCAATCATTTTCTTGGTGATGCTCTTTGGCCCTGTTCCTGTCAGCTTGTAGATCTCCTCCGTGTCGGGGTAGTAGCAGTAAAGTGCTCGGAACTGGCAGCCGGCGTCGCGGAACAAGATGATGTAGTGGTTGGCATCACATTTCTCCAGTTCCTGCAGCAAAAACAAACAGGTCCAGGGATGGTTCACAGGGAGAATTGTGCCAAGCTTTAAGCTGAATAATTGTTTTTTTAACACTAGGTCAGTAATTACGATTTTCAGTCCTTTCATAAACCTCCAAGCAGAACTCTAAATACAGGATCGTGTTTTCCACGTGGGAAGCAAAAAATCCTCAGTACAGCCACATTTTAGGAAATGGAATTCACACAACACATCAGTGAGATTATGAAATCAGCATTACAGAGCCATCTGATTGAGAGTGCATTAATGATTTTAATGTTTACCTCTAATATTGAGTTCTTATGTGGTTCATTCACTTTTCCAGCAAGACAGCAGTGAGATATAGCATTGTGAATAATAGGTTTGTTGGATTTGCTGCTGGGTTCCTTAAATAATTTTGGACCTAAGGAAGATAAGTAAGTCACAGTTATCTGCCTTACATTTATGAACATTAAGATTTTCATTCAAAGTGAAAAAAATAAAAAAACACATTATTTTTCTAGAATGACTTACTTTTAGAGGTATTAAACAGAACAAAATACGCCTGACAGCTTCTCAAAAATAACATCAAACACACCACAGGTTTTCCTGACCTGGTATTCATAATAAATGAATAAAACAAACGAAACAAAACCAAGCTGAACTAAAACAAAGCAGGCACCTGTGTATTCTGCCACTGAAGCAATAGAAGATGCTGTGGAAGCGTTCTCCCAGTCTCTCTCCGTGTTTCTGCTGGGATTTCTGCTCAGAATGGGTAAGGACTCCATTGATTCAACTCTAGGAGGGAAATAAATAAAAAATTATATGCCAAGATTTTGGGTTTTGGCCCTGTAATCTCACAGAAATGCTGCTGTCCCTGAATGGAACAGACTATTCTCCCTTATCCTCCCCAGAACAGTCAGATCCTCCTTGCTAGAAATTAAAGCAAAACTCTGACTCCTCTGGGAGAAAACAAAACAAAATCACAAGTTTGTACAGAACACTGCAGTTGGCAGCCACGTAAACCAGATGAATTCAGCAATTCTCATTGTGCCAGTGAGGCGAAGCAAACAGCACTGGAGCCCAACACTATTTCATCCCCCAGCACAGAGAAACCCAAGGGAAGCTGGCTGTACCTCTGCGAGGGAGTGCCACCAGAGTGAACACTTTCAGGCTCAGTTGTTGCTGCTGAGGCCAAAGACAGACTGGAACCAGACTGAGCACTGCTCAAATTATCAGCTACAAAACAGGAGAGAAAATGTCAAGCACGTTTGGTTACAGCAGATTGGCAGAGCAGTGAGAGCAAACAACCCAGATTCTTACGTGTGGAAGAGCACTTCGTCCCCGAATCACTGTAAGATTCCTCACGATGGACCGACTTTGGCCTGGGTTTTTTGGGCTTGGATTTGGGCTTCCCAAGCCCTTGCTCCTCCAAAATTTGCTGCTGTTTTTTCCTTAGATATTCCTGCTTGATGAGTTCTCGCCGAGCCTTCTCCTCTTCTTTCCGTATCCGGTCCTCCTCAGCTTTGCGGCTGACAAGCGAACACAAGAACAGTGCATTCAGCACGGAACAACTTCCTCATCTTAAAATAAAGAGAAATTCTTTTCTGGGCATCATTACCGAGCTTCATCCCTTTTTTGTTCCACCTCAGCCTCCAGCTGCTGCTTCCGCAGCCGAGCCTCCTCGGCCTTGCGCTGCTGCTTCAGAAGGAACGCCGCGCGTTTTTTGGCCAGCTCATCCTCTGCCTTCTGTTCATCCTGCAACACCAAAGGGATGGAGAGTGTTAAAGAATAGAGGATAATGTATTCAGCTGGACATCACAACACTGAAGAGGATTCCAGGAAAATTTGAAGAAAAACAATTACTTTTGGAAATCTTTACATTGGAGCGTAAATCAAAACTTCTTGTTGATCAAGAAAAAATTATAACACAGTTTTTAGTGTTCCCTTAGGTCTGTGAGGAGTAAAAAAGGGGTTCATCTTACTCTGACTTGTTTTTAGGTATCTTTAATCATCACAAAACCTTCTAGACCTGCCAAGTACAATGCAACTATGATGTGGGCCAGGATGGACACCACAAATAATCCCAGTGCAATGACAATCAGTCAAAATTAATCACACTACAAAAAAACCCCAAAATTAAATTCACCGAGATTGAGACAGCCTGGTTTGACCTTCTTGAAAGAGAAATTAAAAGAGAAAGTATCATCATGTCAGCACATTTGAGGTATTGACAAAAATCATTGCTAAGCACAAATTAAAATATTAAATGTTCTGAGAGCAGTTCTCTCCCTTTTTCCAAAAGCAATTGTTTTCCAATGCAGCTTTTTCATATCCAAATATTGCAACCAATGAGTGCTGTGCTCCATCAGGAGACTGGGCAACACCAGTTCTAATGCTGGGTGAGTGTGTAACAGGAACCAAAGACAGAAAGGTAACACATTTACCTTGAAGAAAAAACCCACACCAGACTTCTGATCACCTTCACTAATCATATCCGTGGAGCTATCCTGGTTTTCAAGCTCTCCTTCATCTGGAGCTTTTAAGTCAGACAAATCTACTTCAATGAGATTAGCCTTGCTTCTCAGGGGCTCATCCACTGGGACATTTTCTTTTCCTGAGCCATCAGAAGAATTCAACCCTGCTTCCTTGAAGCTGTTATTCACCTCTTTGCTCATTTCAGACAGAATATTTGCATCTTTGGAGGTGGAGAGAACAAGTGCCCTTTGATTGCTCTCATCATGAAGTCTATAGGTATCAAAGAAACACTTCTCTTGGGAACCACTTCCATGATCAGGGCTGCTTTCCAGTCCCATTTCTGTGGGTGTCTTTGCCAAGCTATTGGGTGGGAAAGGTCTTAAATGTGGGAGGTTTTCTAGGCTGGGCGTTGGGGTTTTAACACGTGCTGAATTCTGCTGTCTGTCCTTAGGGACTTTCAGCTCCGAGGGCCTTCCCGGTCGGGGAGTCCTTCCTTGGCCAAACCGCGGCGGTTTCCGCAGGCTGTTCATTCCAGTTGGAGACAGGGGCTCAACAAAATGAATCGAAGGTTTCACCTTTTGGTCCTGAGAGTTACTTCTGGTTCCTGGGGATGGCACTGTTGGAGATTTCATGAGCAGCTCCTGCTGCTGAGAAATCTTTAAGATGGCCTGCTGAAGGGTGCTGATTGTTTCATTCAGCTTCTCGATAGAAAGATCACATTCATTTATATCCGCTTCAGTCACGTTGTCTTCTAGGAGGGCAACAGAAATAATTTTACTTTTTTCCAAATCATGTATAGCAGCAGGGTCTTTTGGTTTGTGTTGCTCAGCAAAAGCAAGGCTTTCCTGCATTTTTACTTTTGCTACTTCTTGAGAATCGTTCAGCATTTCTTCTCTCTCCTCCTCTTTCACAAGAAACTCCTCAGATTTGGAACCCAAAGAAACTTCATCTAAGTCTTCCCCATTGTGCCGAGAATATTCTTTTGCAAAATGTTCTGGTTTGATAGGTTGTGGACCATCAGGAGATTTCCCTTTTTTAACAACGTGCAGGAAAGCTGCCTTGCCCAGTTTTAGTCTCTGCCTTGCTGACAGGGCTTCCATCTTCTTCTTCTGAGCCTCTATCGCCCTGCGTTTCTCTTCCAGCTGCATATGGAGCTGCACCAGCTCAGAAGCTAAAAGATTAACATTGTCTTTGTTCTGCCTGCTGGGGCTCTGCTCTCGCTTTTGTTTCCACGTGGTCAGCGGTGCTGGGCAGCTTTCTGACCCATCTGGGGTGGTTTTTTGGGAACTGCTCGTGCTGGACTTGGTCTCATAGCTGTTGAGCCTCTGCAGCTTCCTCTCTGCAAAGCTGGTCATGCGAACGCTGCCGCTGGCCATGGACACGCTGCTCACCTGGGAAATGGTGCTCAGGCAGGGGCTGGAGCGGCCGCTGGCATCGTCCTTGTCCTCGTGTTCTTTCACCTTCATATCCTCCTGCAGCTTGGCAGATTCTTCCTCACCAATGTACTTCGTGACTATAGGATGGTCATCTATGACTACCAAGTCCTGGTCAGCATCTTCCATGTCCAAGAGATCCGACTCCGAGTCCTGTCTCACCATAGCCCAGGTTGTATCCTGAACATGCAAGCTGAGACCTTTCCCATAACTCACATTGACTTTACTCGTTACCTCATCATCAGGTTTAGCAGCATGAAGAAAGAATCCTCCAGTGGATAGCTCCTGAGAGGAAGGATCTAAACTGCTACTAGCCAAAGGTCTGGAAGCTTCTAAACCTGCTTCCCCCAGGGCCACTGGATCTGCGGTACTGGGATCTGCAACTGGAGTGAAATCAGAGCTAGAAATGGGAGTGAAAGTCCTATTGAGGTCATGCTCACCATGACTGCTCGTTGCTTTCTTGCGGATCAAAGACAAGTGTCCTTCATTTAACCTCTTTGTTACAAAACTCCTCTGTTTCCCCTCCCCACACTCATCCTCTTTATTGATGACCTGTTTTTCCTTGGCTGGTTTCAGGACTGCAGGCATTAAAGGCTCCAGGTAAAAACTCTCGGGTTTGCTGTCCGAAGGGTCGCTGTTTGTTTTTGGAGACCACGCTGTGGCCGCTATGCTGGGCACCCTGGCTGCTGCATTCTGCACCTCAGGGTCACCACGGTTTGGCCTGTCTTCAGATCTGATGATTGCAATAAGCTCTTCATCTTCATCCTCCATTTCTACATTGTTCAGCAAGCTCTTCCCATTAGCTTTCACTGATGGAGGGTGGGGCTGATTTTTGGGGGTTACATTGACAACGTTGGAAGCAAGACTGTCCTTGCTGATGGATCTGGCCAGGCTAATGCTGTCACCAGAGCCAGGGTCCACATCAGTACTGGCAGAATGATGAAGAGCAAACGGTGTTGGCTGAGACAGAGGCCTACAAGAGATAAGAAGAGTCTACTGACACTCAAGCACAACAAGGTACAATCTGTTGAAATAAAGACCACGATACAGAAAGCTAAAATTGTTGTTTTATTTTAAAAATGCATCCTGTATCGTAAGTGACCAGCAATACCAAGCAGCAACTTCTGATACTTCCATTTTCAACAGCACTTCCTGAAAATCTGACACATTTTCAATTGCAAATCTAAAATCAGTCAGCTCTGAAAGGGCACATTAAGAGGAAACAAAATTAAGTGACTGTCAGTGCAGTGCTAGGGCAGTGATACCACATTACCACAATCAAATTGTCACAGTATCATTTCCTCAAGCAATGCTGTAAAAAAATAAATGTCTCCCTTACCTGGGTTTCCTCTCTGGCCACGCCAGAACTGCCCCTCGTGGCTGCCCATCAACGCGGGTCAGAGAATTCGAACGGTGCCGATGGCCTGAAATGGTTTTCAAATTGGTAACAGTTTAGAAATGCTCTTTAAACCAGCACTTTTACCTCATTTAATAGCAAATCTAGAAACAGAACCAACTCCTTCCCCAACAGATGGCAGCAGAAAACAGATTTGCTGCAGCTGCCACCGGAGAGACACAGTCAAAGCCTGAAAAAAATTAAAATTCACTAAGTTTCTTAAAAGATCTTTAAGATTTATTCGAACTCAACATGCTCACCCACTTGTGTTACTGCAGTTTAATAGAATTTTAAATTATTTCTATAAATGAACTTATATTTCAATTCTTTATTCTGTTAACATTGACAGTCATTGCCTGCTGGAAGGCAAATTCGAGGCAGACTCACCAGGGCTGTCTTCTCCCTGTAAAGATTTTTGTTGCTTTTGCCTCAAAGGGAGCAGTGGATGGGAAGGGCTGAAGGCAGGACTTCCTCCTTTGCCACTAATTCAGAAAAGCAAAAAATCATTACTACAAAGAATTTTTTTCTATAATCAGAAAAAACATTGAATTGTGAAGTTACACTGGTGAGTTACCCTCATCTTCTTTCAAACATAATATCATTAATTTTTAAGAAGATCCTTAAAGAAAAGTTTTTCACATGTAACAATACAAAAGTAAACCTATTACCTGGAATTCAACTAATTTTCGAAACACAGCAGATCTAAGATGTTGCTTATGTAAACAGTAAATTCAAAGGCTGAAATAACTTATCTCACCATGAAACTTATGTCAGCTGAAAACCCTTGTCATTAACCTTCCTGCACATCAGATCACTTTTGTTTTCACAGAATCCCAGAATGGTTTGGGTTGGAAGGGATCTTAAAGACCATCCAGTTCCAGTCCCTGCCATGGACAGGGACACCTTCCACAAGACCAGGTTGCTCCAATCAAGTCCCTGTCCAGCTCTCTTGGAGCCCCTTTAGGTACTCTAAGGTCTTGCAGTTGCAGCAAAATGACAACATCTAGCAGCACAAATTCCCAGGTTATCCAAACAGAGGCATAAACTGAAGGAGGAACAATATAAAGACTGACTTACAGGTAGTCAGGCTCCTCAGGGTGCAGGTAGTACCTGCTGCAGGCTTCAGGGGCTGGCTGGGCTGAGGGCTGCAGCTCTGCTGGGCTGGGGCTGGCAGGGGTGGCCAGGAAACTGCGCTTGGTGGCGTTGGAAATGGGGACAGGGGGCCGGCTGCTCTTCTGCTGCATCACTGCTTTGACTGGGCACAAAGGGACAGCATTAACACAACTCACACTGGCCAGGGAAAGAGCAGAACAGAGCAGGAAGCTGTCAGATTGCAGAGGAAACTGTGACCCAACACTGCAGTGAAACCTGAAGTACTGGTCTTAATTTAAAATATGTATCTTCTGGTGAGCTTAATGAACGTTATAAATTTGTAATTAATTAGTGGGTTTAGGGGGAAATTACCTGTTCAAAAATTACCCATTCAAATAATTAGAATTCAAGTGGATCTAGGACTAATTTTCCTTCTACTTTACTGCTTCCAAAGATCCCCAGCAAGAATAAACTTTGGGTAGAAACAAAGCTTCCAAGGAAACACCACTGGGCAATAGTGTCACTGCAATGTAAGCATTTTTTAAAAAACATGCTGTCAGTTATCCATGGTTACAAACTTACCATCCTTTATTTCCTGGATATCTCTTGGTTGTACAAAGTCTGGTTTGACATTCTCAAACCACCAGAAGAGTTCTGCAATGAACACCATGACATTAGGCTGAAACAGAAAGAAAAGGAAAATTACACCTCACACTAACAAAACACTTGCGATTCACCCACTTTTTACTGAAAAATACATCATCTGTTATGTTTCTTACCTTTAAAACCAAAGGAGCATACAGCATGTCCTCCAAGGTGAGGTAAAAGCATTTGTTTAGGTACTCATTTGAGAATTCTCTCAAAAGCTGAATGTTATAGAGGCTGTCTGCAATTGATGTCACTTCCTTCAAACAGATATCTGGGGAGGGGAGAGGGATGAGTAAGTTATGGCACTGTCCCAAGGGATTACCCTTCCACCCCCACCTCACAGAAACACTGAGCACAGGAACTCCACAGACTCTACACCAGCACTGGATATTTACTGGCTACCAGTGACATTTCTCTACCTGCTCAGTACCAGAGGGGACAGGAAAAGCAGGAAGGAAACCACAGAGAACAGTATCAATTCTGCATTCATTTCTGAATCCACAGGGGATTCTGTCTATCACAGCCACAGAAAAGGTAAACAGGCTACAGAGAACACACATAATGACAAAATACAAAAGCAATTAAAACCAGACATCTTGATTTGCATATAATAAAGGGTTACTCCTAGGATTCACAGTGCTGGTTCCTTCTGAAAACACTGAGGAGCTCTGCAAGGTACAACATATCTGAGAATTTAAAAACCAATAAAAATGCTGATTTGCAGAAATTAAAGCAACAAGGACATTGATTTATTAAGAAAAACATTTTCTGGGAAAGAGAACTCATGTTTTGCAATGCTCAAGAGTGACAATTTCTGCAGATTAAGAGAAACTATTTTAAACTCTAGATTTTAAAATGCGAAGTTATGTACTCCTAAAGAAAGACATGAGAATTATCAGCTAACAGTGGTGGACATGTACTCCTCTTTTATGGTATTGAAACCAAGCTCAGTTACTTGAGCAAAGAAAGCCACATCAGCTAAAGCTGGAAAAGAAAGGATTCTTTTGTAGCTCATAATACACAGAGCACAGTCTTCTAAATACAGTAACTAAAAAAATAAAATGGAAGAGAGATTATTTTTTAAATGCAGATTCCATAGGTCACCTGCCTCCAACTTGCCATAGTCCACCACCTATTAGATGTGCTGCATTTTTAATTTTTAATGTATTTCTAGTTCAGCTTTCAAAGCCTGAAGCCTTTTATTCCTTTTTTCCCCTCAAAACCTTTATTACATACCATCCAGTTTCATTTGCTCTGGACAATAATAGTGAATCACAGCTAGAAGAGCAGCACCATCGCTACCATCCTTCATCAGATCTTCCAGCACAGGGAAGTAGGGTAACTGCCTGCTGGAGAGGTGGTCTCTTCTGTAACGCACCTACCGAGAGAAAACAAGGGTTCACACGATGCTAAAGAGGCAAAAAAGACCCAAAAAAAGGCAAAGAAAAAGGAATCTGTGTTAAGCATTGAAAACTCTTTTCGGTGGATCCTCTCTGGCATTCTGCCCCCCGTCAAAACCAGACAAACTTGTGCTTTTCTCCTTGTAGAAGCCAATTCTGAAGGAAGTGATGTTTCCTGTTTAATCCCTGAATGGCTTGGGTTGGAAGGGACCTTAAAGATCATCTAACCCAACCCCCTGCCATGGCCAGGGAACCTCCCACTAGAGCAGGTTTCTCATCTGCCATTCAGTCTCCTCATGCCCAGGAGCAATCCGTGCTGCTGGATTCCTCACTTTGTTCACACATTTTAACTTACTACAATCAATTTAACTCAAAATCCTTCCACACAGATGCAGCAATGCAGCAGATCCAAAGAAAGAGACATGGATAACTACATGAAAACATTTAAAGCTTGGGAAAAACAAAACACAGCAAAAATAGTTCTGATGAGCTGCTGATCTCTCATACTTTACCCACATCCACGGATTTGCTGTCGTGTCCACAGACAGCAAAGTCCTCTCAGAGAGAACCAGAACATGGCACATCTGGCCAGCCAGTGTGCAATACAAGTATTGTGCAAAAATAAAAAAACATGGCCTTTTCCAATAATAGCCAGAGAGGAGGAGGCCTTGACATCCCCAGCAAAACTCTCCTTGATTTACTACAGATCAAAATCAAACTCTGGTGCAAACCACCCTGCAGCCCTCAGGGAATTTGGAGCTGCCAAAGCCAGTCAGCTGAAGAACAAATCTTGGCATTGCTTCTTGCAAGTTTTGCAAGTTCCAGGGTTGTTGTTTCCTGAGCATCCACACACTCTACTGCACTGGGCGGCCGTGTCTAAACTGAGCAGCAAAGCGGGTGGGAAAGCAAAAGCAAAATGCACTGCAGGGCCTGGCAGAGACACCTGGCAGTGCTGGAAAAACATCCCTTGGACACTTCAGGGCACTGATATCACTGGCATTTAACAGAATCTCTCATCTGCTGTGCAGACACACCAGTCACATATTGAATCATCAGAGGAAAGCTGGGTTTTACCAATGGCATCCTACACTTCCCAAGCCAGCCTGGGAAAGCTCTACACACACACACACACACACACACACACTCCTAGGTGTCAATTCAGGATGGCACAGGCTGTGAAAAAATCTGTTCTGAGCAAAGAACATCGCTTGGAGCAATGAGAACCAGTTTCTTTTCTTTGTTTTGCACATGCTATGCTAAGTTTCCCAAGGAACTCAAAGCTATCTCTGCATGCTAATGCTATTTTTCCTGTCCTTTTACCAGGTGCAAATTGGGTTTTTCCCCAGCCTGGAGCACTCCACAAAGATGTAATGGAATGGGAATCATACTGTACCACACGAGCATATTCCACTGGTTCCAGCATGCAGTGCGATAGGGCATGCATCAGATCAGGCTTACACAAAAAGAAATAGTGAGATATAGGATGGTGATTATTCAAACAAGAAACAAATCAAAGGCATCAGCAACATCCATTATGCACTGGAAATGTGCTCATTAAGTCTGGTAAAAGAAGTGTGCATAACAAGGTGAACTGGTTAGCTTGAAAGGGTCAGCATTTATCCACTTAAAGTAAGCATATTAAAAAAAAAACACCTTCAGAAATTCTTTTTGAACTTTTAATTCCTCCTGTAGTTAAAGTAGATACAAATATTTATTTTCCAATAGGCTCAAATGGAATTTAAACCAACAACAGTCAATATCAAGAACTAAAATGTGTAAAAATTCCTTGTTTCTTCTGGCTTTAGTGAAAAACCCCACAGGTTTTATGGACTTAATTTAATTCCTTATTTTTTGCCCAAATATTATTCTCTTAACCATTCAGTCTTTTATACTGAAAATTCTGAATTCTTCCTTCTTTTCTAAGCTGAGTGTTGTGGTTTGTAACCCTCCTGCCCATGCATACAATGAATGATATCTGTATGCAATGATTGCAGAAATGGTGCTACTGAAATGGAGATAATTCTGTATTAAGAAAAAAACCTCAACCAACCAAAAATCACAAAATAAAAAAGCACAGAATTGACAGAATCTGACAACTTTGGAGACTGCAAAATCTGTCAGTAAGCCACTAAAATCTAGGTGGGCTAGAAGTGAGACAACCCCTGTTTACTACTTCCTTTAATTTCAGATATTTAAAGTTTTTACTCCAGCCCACAGATTTGGTTCAAACAAACAAAGGATTAGGAGGCTGCAGTGGGACTGAGCTCTCTGTGGGAAGGCAGAGAGATCATGGGGAGACTGCCTGATCACACCTGCCTTTTCCAAGTGCTCTGCCCTTTGGAATTAACAACTGAGACAACAGCTCATCTTCCCAGAGAGAAAATGATAACACCAGCTCCTGCAAGGGCAGGAGAAAGGGTATCAAAGCTAAGGAAAGCAAAGGAACAAAGGAAAGGCTCTGCCAGTTGAAATAAACCCAGAAAAGTCAGACAAAAAAAAAAAGCAGGATTCCGTACTAGAAGCACAATTTTGTTGGATTTTTTAAAATATAGTGGAATTGATATTCCAATTTCACAGTTCAGCACAAAGCAGAAGCAGCATTTTGTTCCAATGTGTGAACTGTCTTCCCTCCCACTGCGCCAGCTCGGGCTCCTTAAGTGAGCACGCAATCCCAGAACCGTCCCACCGGATCCCAACCGGCCTGGCAAATCTCCTACCCCACCTCAGTGAACTGCAGTGCTCTGGCTCTGACAGATTTACAAATCTGCACCAGAGCAGGTGCAGGAGCAGTGTAAGAGCATTATTTAAGCACAAACATCTGAGTATCTTAACTATGGATTCCAAGATTAGGCAGCCATTTAAGCCGCCCAGCTTTTCTCTCACCTCAGCGCTGTGATCAGTTCCTACTGACAACAAAACCCAGCAAATGCAACCATTTCAACTGGTAATTTTCTAGGGTTTTTTTGCTGCTACTCCACCTCCCTCACTCCTGCAGTGTGGAAGCAATTTTGAGATGCTGCAAAGTGAGTATGCTGTATGCTGTACAGTATGCAAAAAGCGTGCCATGAAAACAAAGCCTGATGACCCAAAAGCTCACACAGGTGTTTTTCAAAGAGCAGCTGAGAAGCATTGGAATGGAAGCAAACACTCTGAGGAAGTTTAAAAAGCCATGATTTTGTGGATGACAACTGGTGTAAAAGTAGTTCACTTACAGGTACTAATTTCCAATACCATTTGGAAGGAGACTGCTCAGGAAGCAAGGAAAGGAACGTAGGAATAGGAAAGGAACATCAGCAATGCAAGTTAAAAGCAGTAATACTTAAATGCACTTCAGCAATAAACACTTTCATACTTTAGAGGGCTTGTAGCCTAGAAATTTAGATTTGAAGATACTAAAATGAGACCCAAAAGCCAATAGGGTCAAATAGTTCAAGGGGTCCTTTAGACCACACATCAGCTTGTAAATTAAACAGCTCATTTTTGCTGAAGGTTACTATTATCCATAAAAGGCACATAAAAAACCATTGCCACTAACATGAAAATTAAACAACTGTGCCTTATTCATATGTCACACTTTGAGCCCCTTGCCCACCAATGCCAATTTGAGGAAAGAATATGTTATTTATAATTTATCTTAAGGTTTTGTTTCAGAAAGACCTATTTGACATTTTCCAGAAATGAAAGTGTGCTATATTTTGCAATATTAGTGCATTGTGATATAATTTCAAGGGAAAAAGCTGGAAAAAACTACAAACACACACATATAACATTTGAATGCCAAGAGAATCCTTTACTGGACAGAACCTGAATAAATCCCTAAATACACATTGGACAAATAACCCATGCAAAAAGAATATGCCCCAGGAGCTTTCAAAATATATAACATATATTTTGTGCTGTGAAAGCTGAGCCATATTTACCCACATACAGTTGATACAGGTTATTTTAAGTTGAAACAAGTTGTTTTCATCCTACTGAAACTTAAAGTAAAGTCAGAAGATACCAGTGGGCTTCAAAGGCAAGGAAGGGCACTGATGACAGAGACAAAACAAACTGCATGCAGAAAATCTCAGTTTTGAGGATTGGAGCCCTCACATTTCTCTGACAAAGAAAATACTGATATTTAAATCCATTAATCATCCACACACAACAATATCACAACTGAAGACAAATTTGTTTTACCTTCTGATGCCCTGGGCTTTCCATTAGTTGTTGTTTTAATTTAATCTCTTTCTCTGTTATCTCTCTCATTTTAAGGTTCACCTAAAAGGACATAGCATGGAAAATGAATTAAAATACACCTGGATATGTTTCCACAACTGTTCTTCTTCCTCCTGTTACTTAATGGTCAATTCATGCTACAAACATAAGAAGTTCACAGAAAAACATGGTACAGCAGTTTTCTAGACCAACTCTCTATTAGCAGTAGCTGTAATCCCAACTAGGGAATCCTGGGTTTGCAAGGACACATTCTCTTTGGAATGGGACTTTTGTCACTCAAAAGAATTACAGTAACTTAACTGTTGCCCTTGGAAAAGTTTCAGTTTTTCTGTTAAATGTTCCAGCCAGCCAGAGTTAAGTCCATCCTGTTATTTAACATGGAACAGTGCTTCACCTAAAAAAAACCCCCACCAACCAAAAAAACACCTCAAAGTAACTTGTCTGAAAATAAAGAATCCAATTTTTACAGTTTTTCTAACTTAATTCCTGATTACTTTCCTTCTTCTAAAATTTACCAGCTTTATTCATGCCTAAGAAAAACAAGTTGCAAAAGTAGAGATTATAGAAATGCACAAGTAAGAAGGAAGATACTCATCTGAACCTTTTTAAAAATCTGAAAAGTGACAAGAAAAGACAGGCATGCTTTTCCCAAAGTAAGTTTACCTTGTTAATCCAGAAAACCATGGCATCCTCCAAATCATAGGGCAGTTCTTTTGAGGCACTGAACGTAGAGAAACGCTTGACACTGGCAACCACCTTTTCAATGCTGATCATTTCTACAGTGTAGGCCATCATAAGAGCATCAATCATTGCCATATGAGAACTCTGAAAGAAGGAAACAGAGTATTGGAAAATAAAATCCCTTTCAAAATGGGTATGTTCTAACTGTATTTAAAACAAAACATTCCTAAGGTTAACGACCTAGAAATTAAGAGCTCTTCACTCCATTTACTATTTTGAATAGTGTTAAATAAAAAGAAGATGATTAGGTGGATTTAATTAAGCTAACCATTTTGATTGGTGCAGAGCCCAGATCAGATTCAGACACAGGTGTATCATCGCTCTCCATGACGTAAATCCCCTTCCGAGACAGCGCCTGGATCACGGACTGGTGTCCCTGCAGAGCAGCCACCTGATCCCCCTTGAGGATGAGGCTGCAGACCCGGCAGTAGAGCTCGCTGGAGAGCAGCAGTTTGATCACAGGGGGTTTGATGTGCTCCTGCTCGTACTGATCGATGTAGAACGGGTCCTTCAGCTCCTCCGGGACGTTGTCTGAAACAGCGGAGACAACACTGGCACGTGGCACCACTCATCACCCAAAGTGATCGGTGAATATTAGTGGCAGTCACATTTTATTTGGGATTATCAACTGTTTAGATCATAGGTTAAAATGGGTGTCAGATGGGCAAGGTTTATCCTTATCTTCAAAGCAAAATCCCAAAGCATCCATGCACAGCAACTGGACAACTGCAAGGCAGGGTCACCAAGAGGGGCTGGCCAGTCTCAAATCTAAGCCACCAATTTTTTGATGAATTTTGGCAATTCAGAATGAAAAGACCAAAATATCTGACTAAAACCTTGAACATTTTACAAACCAACCAGTGAGCTGATTATCTATTTTTTTTTTGTCAAGAGCATTTAATCAAAATGTTGCAGCTTTCAACCCTTAAATAATTCAAGCCTAGGAAGCAAAACCACTCCACTTGGATTAAGCAGGAACTTTAAAACCAAGTCTAAAAATGAATTTCTTTTGCCTTGGCCCAATTTCCACAAGTTGTGTTAGGATTTTATCAGATTGAGTCTAGACCCTGAGTGTAGTAATTCAGAAGAAGTTAAAATTAGCAACACAGAAGGCCTCACCCTTGCACACCACCAGCCATAAACACATTTTTACTGCTCCCCAGCACAGCTCCGAGCTGGCAGGAGAGAAAGGCACTAAAACCAACTAACATTCCAATCACTCTAAATATGTCCAAGACATCTCAAATCTTGCTCTATATCCCAAAATAAATACTTCTCCTCATATTGGGTAATCAGCCTGGAAGCTATTGATCTTTATAACAACTGAGCAGGAATAATGAGAGTCTGCAACTCCAAGAAAAATATTTTCTAGCCTCAAGTGTATTGTCTTAATAGAAGCCTGACATTTCCTAAATTTCAAACATAAAATTCTATCTAATGCTATCCAGTCACTCTGAATATCTTTCCCCAAAGTCACTTAAACAGCTCATTTTAAATATACACATCTACACTTAAAAGAATTATTAATTTGGCAGCATATTTACTTTTCATTCAGCTCATTTCCAGAATAATTAAATTTTCCCATTACAAGAAACTGCTACCCATATCTTTGACTGCAAAATAAGCCACATAATATTTGTATACTGCAGAGCACTTGATGTTCATAAAGAAGAGGAATGGAGACAGAGTGCTACTGCCACAAGTACATCTCACTTAGATAAAAATATAGCACACCACTGCTGTCTAACAGCCCTAACAGCTCCTGTTAGTCAGACAGTGCTGGACCTATTTTTCAAAATGTGAAGCTTTCTGAAGTTTATTAAAATTAAGTTAATTATTTTTCCTTTCTGTGACATTGAATGAGACTTTTTACTGAAGATGGTTGGAAGGGACACAAACTCATTGGCACTACCTAAGTAGCATTTGTTAACATGGGTGTCCATTTTTAGTGAAATACATAATAAATTCAGATTTTTTTAATCTTCTTAATATTAGTCAACCTGACCTAAAATCAAAGGCTGTTGAAAGCTCATTCCATTTAATGGCCATTTCCATTTCTAGAGAGAGAACTCAAGCTTCCATTTCTAAAGACTGAGGACAGATCCAAAAATCCAAATGCAAAGCAGCTCGTATAATTCAATATTTTAGTTCATTACAAGCAGCTACACCAAAGACACATTGCTTTGTACTAGAATTATTTGTGAAAGGAAATAATACAAGCTCATAAAAGATCCATGAGGTTGTACATCTCTGGCAGAGCATTAGCACCACTCCAAGTTTTAAAGGCTTTGAAAGAAAAATGCAAATTCCAAATGCCTGAAATCTGAAGCACTTGGATGAGGGGTTTAGTACCAACACCTGCTCTCCACCAGCTCCCAGGCCCTGATGGGAAAACTGAGGTGACTGCCTGGAACTGGGTTGGAAGGGGTGGACAAAGAGCCCTGAAATCCCTCCAAGACATCTCCTGCCCTACAGTCCTTGCACAGGCCGGGTTTTCCTTGGGATTTTCCCTTCTCCACAAGGTACAGAGACTGTGATTATTTTATAGACTGCAACCACAGCGAGCAAAAAGGCTTCTCTGCAACACTAACACGCCCAGGAGGGATCCACTCTATAGGATTGGGGTCTTTACACACATTATTAAGACAGGAGAGGCCACGGGAACGTGGTGCTGAGCCTCCCGCGTGACAGGGGCAGGCAGACCTCCCACATCAATTTCCGATTAAACCAGCTCCATTTCAATGATTTTTAAAAGCCTTTTCTAGCACTAAATGGATCTTGTTCTTAGCGAGGAGATTCCATGTCACAGAAATCAATATGTTAAAAAAAAAAACCCAAACAAACAACCCAAAACAAACACACAAACAAAAAACAGGGAAAAAACCCAATTTGGATCTTGTAATTCAATCTGAAAGTCCAGTCAAGAAACCTGAAATATTTTTCTCTTTTACTAAAAAATCCTCTAATTTCACATTTCTGATCTCCATATAACTGCTTAAGGACTGAATGGATTTGGATTGACCAGGATTAAGGGTAGGGCTGGGTGGGAATAACTTTTAGTACCAGGATTAATAATTTGAAGACTATCACAGGAAGTTATTCATCAACATTAATCCTCCCATAATTGCAACTTATTTCACTGTAAACACTTGCCCAGGTTAATTTTTTACAGTAGTACATACAACACTTCTGTCTGTCTGTCACACACAGGAGCAGTCCTGTAGCTGATTTATGTCCTAACTAATGATCCACAAAAAAATTAAGATATAAAAACCACATCAAGGCTCAGGAGTGGCAATGCTAACTTTACTATTTAATTCAATTTTATTTCATGCTGGACATAATGGCAGGCACAAATAAATGAGAAATAAATGGCAGGAAAACCTGCAATGCAAACAGGATGCTAAACAAGTGTGTAATTCTGAGTTGAGAAACTTCCAAATAGAGTTGATGATGTGTACATGATGCAGTTATCTCAAATGGGGTAACACAGAACAGACAAAAAAGGGCTTGAATTGAGACATGTCTTCAATATTTGAAATCTGCATCTGAAAGTGCAACTGAAGACACTGATCTTACCTTTCACATCTGTTAAATAGTCTTACCTGTAGCACAATGCCACAGAAAACACCTGCAGCACTCGGGGCTGCTTATTCTCCAACCCCCCTTAAAAATGACAACATTCCCACACTGCCAGAAATCTCAGGAATACGACGTCACTTTTAGGACAACTGCACACCACCAGAGTTGGCCCAGTGCTAATTTAAACCACACACCATGGACACACAGGTAGCCCCTGGCATCATGGACACCTTTTCTCCCCAGCTTTTAGGGATCAGACAAACTCCAGAGGTGTCACATGCTTTCTCCTTGCCTCACTACAGAATGTGCCAATGCTCTTTTTGAAGAAAATGTCCCAGGCTTTCCAAGTCCCAGTTTCTATCAGCATCTTTTCCAACACCTTCTCTCCATGACCTATAACTGAACTTGGAGGTTAGAAAAGTTCTGTTCATTAAAACTCGAGTTTTTATACATTTATGGCTTGGACGTTGGAAAAAATCAACATGAAAAATTAAATTCTGAGAAATTAACACCTAAGCTATAGCTACAAAAATTTCTGCTCAAGCAATTTAACAAACTGTACTAAAGGAAACCAAATTGTCCTTCTTTTTTGCTTATAAAAAAGCTTCTAATACCATCTTAATTCCCAAAGGAAGTCACCTTTGAAAAGCTTGCACACACCTCCTGCTTTTCCTGATGTGCTTTCTGAGTTGTTTCCCCAGTCAAATGTTTGCATCAACTTCAACACAAGTTTTAGAGCTGCCAATTTTGGACAAACTGAGGGGTTCAAAAGGCACCAGTGGTTTTATAGTAACTTAAAACCAACAGTACCTAACCTGCAATCAGCTCTGTGAAGGTGAACATCATTAATTCAGTTTGCCCTGAGTTTTCTAAAAAGAATTGTTGAAGAATTTACCACCCTACCCTCAGTATCAGAGCTGACTGGATCTCTTCCACACATGAGTTCGATATAAGTTTATACCACATTACTCTTATGTTCATTTTTGCTGCTTCCCACACTTACAAAAACAAAGGAATATAATACTTTTTCCAAGTTTCAGCAGCAGAAACTCTCCAGTGTTCTTGCCCTGCTGGGCCTATTGGGGAGATACCTCCACTGCCTATTTTTGCAAGAGATGAAGGACTCAAAAATAAAGAACTATGATTTTTCATTCAGCAATTCTTTTGGTCTGTTCCATCATATCAATAAGTCCCAATCTCTCAAAAACTGTCAGTTCTGAGTATAAAATCATCAAGTACAAAATCGTTGAGAGGATTACAAAAATAACTGCACTTGCAACAACTGTCAGAGAGACAATTATTGCCAGACTCTCCTTGCTTCAGGGGAGGGACCATTTCATTATCATCTCACTTACAAAAACCTGTTCAAAGACAACCACCTGATTATGACTCGATAAAGAAAAATACAGTAATCTGAACAAATTTGATTTATCCTTTGAACTGACGGGGTGGATACACCCCAGATGTTATTTTACCTCCAGAAGCACGAAGAACTGGTTTCACATGGAAAGGGAGCCAAGCTGTCCTGGTAAACAGCACGAAGCTTATTCAAATTCTGAGTAGGATTTCGTTAGTATCAGTATCTGTTCCCAGAATTATTCAGCACTGGGTGAATGTCCTCCAAGCTGCAGAGCATGAGCACAAACTACACCTTCTCAGCACTAAGACCACCAGAATATAAACATTATTCTGTTGGTTCTCATTACAGCACTGAATTCTAAACCCTGTAAGTGATCTGTAATAGGACACATGAAAATTTACATACAACAGGCAGGAAAAACCCCAAGCTAAAGGCTTTGCAAACTGCCGGGAGAGTGACTGCACTTATTACCATATCTTTTGATCAAGGATAAAGCCACAAACCTGGATAAAGCAGAAGAGACAAAATAATAATTATGGAATCCTTCACCCCTGCAAACTTCACACAATAATACTCAGTGTTTATCAAACAGGTGCTATTAAAGAAACAAATATTTAACTGTTCATATTTGCTAAACACAACAGCTTTCTTAAAAGTATTTTTATTACCAACCTGAGAAGAAAGCTGACAAAGGCAAGCAGGGAATCCAGGGATTTAGGGAATTTAGCCCAGGAAACATTCTCACACTGCCTCTACCAAGTGGTAACTGTGGGGAGCTATTACAGTACTGTAAAACCTTATTTAGCAAGTAAGTTTAAAGTACTCAAAGACCAAAAAAAGACAAACTTACATTTCCCCTCCAATGCATTCCATTAGTCCTTGGCTTTCCTGCCTGCATCTTGCCAAAGGTTTCAGGCTACTGTCAGCATTAAGTCTGGAAACTACATAAAGCTCCCAGTCCTAATAAATAAGTAAAACCATCAGGTCCCTTTTGAAAAATCTGAATTTTGCACAGTGTTTTACAGGAGCAACATCATCTGCTATGGAAAGGGTTGGAAAGAACCCAGTGTTCACAGCAAGCTGCAACACTGAGAGACTTCCACATCCTTCAGTATCTAAATTTTAATATTATAGCCACAATGATGGAAAACAATTCCTACACATAAATTAATGCCATATCTATATCTGCTGAGAAATCAGAATTTTTCATTGTCATTGTCTATTTTCCCAGGTGGTACCAAATAAAACCATCCTGAGTTTGTTCTTTGCAACTGCTGCTGCTCAGAGCCCGAGGGGCCAGCGGGGCTGAAGGGCCAGGTCCACTTCCCTCTGCTCTGCGTGGCCTCATTCCTGCTTGGCAATCTGGATTATTCCAGTGACTGTGGAAAAGTGATCTTCCCATGGAGGGCTTGCCAAGCCTCCCCAGCCCTCCCATGCTCACCCCCTGTGAACTGAAGTTCCCTACACTCAGTGGCAGCTTTGCTCCTCAACCCCTTTAACATTAGGAATTAGAATTCTCTGAAGTGGCCGTTTGGTTCTCATCAAAGTTTGAGGATAAAAAAGATAATTCAGGTCTAATTAAACTCCAGCTAAAGGGACTTCGAATCTTTCCAGAGTACAGAAGGTTTCCAGATGTGCTCAGACCAAGAGTGACCCGTGTCAGTACTCCCAGGTTTATCTGGGGAGATGGATGACACCGAATGGAGAAACACCTTCCTTCACGACATCCTTCCCCTCTGTTTTCTGGAATTCAGACAAGCAGTTGTAGGACCTCCCTCTGGAGCCCATCTGTGCCAGCCAGGCATCCACCATAGCCAGGAGCTGCAGGTTTCCAGGAACAAATCATCCAGCCCAATTCCTGTGCAAGAAGAGGGGTTGTCTTGCCGTGTTTGTGTAGCTGCTCAGTTGTTTGGCTACCAAAATTCTCTTTTCATGGCCAGAAGGGAAAAAAAAAAAGGAGAACTACATCATCTTGCATCATCAAATAAAACAAAGCCCAAACTAGGACTTCAAATTATTTGTCATGCATGTTCCCAGTGATTTGTCCTTGAGGAAAAGAAAACAAAGGATGAAGAATTTTCCTATTTAAATGCCAGCTTAGAAGTGGAGAATTCAAATATCCTTTAACAGCAAAGAGAGAATGCAGTTGCAGGTAAAACCTGCAGGGATGAATGACTTTCAGTAACAGTCTACACCAGCATCCAATTCCTGTTCTTCACCCTTTCCACTCTTCACCACTAACTCAGCCTTACCCCGATGAAAATGAAATGCACCAGAATTTGAAAGATTAGGCACAAAATTATGTCAATTCATAAATCAAATCCAAATCTAACATTTCAGAAAAATACTCATTCACTTTAAGGCAGTTATGGAAGCCTGGTAAGATTTACTTCAGAACAGAAGTGTTTTAATATTACAAACAGAGAAGCTTTTTTTTTTTACCAAATTAACCAGAAATAAGTCTAAAATAATAACATGTCCTCAAACCCTTTAATCTGCACAGTGAGATTTTATACAATAAAATCACGATTGTAGCTGCCCAAGACTCACTGAACAACATCCAATATCTTAAAACTGCAACACAACCCTGAGAGATGACAAGCAATGTGTTAAATTCAAGTATTATTCAAAATTATAATCACACAGGAAACCTTCTTAAACCCATCTCTCTATGAATTAAAGAGGTTTATAAATTTCTAGGGATTGTGCAATGCTACTCCAGCAGTAATGGCTAACATGTGACAGCGACTTGCAGGAGCCATTTCAAAAATCAAACTACATTTCCACGGGCCACATTCCTGCAAAGACACGCACGGACACCAATCCTTACTCACTGGGGAAAAAATTACTTTTTCCTATTGTTTGTGGCATTTAGCTTCTGTTGTTTGCAATCTGAACAAGCCTAAATGCAAGCAGAAAAACTGGCAGAGGCTGCTGCAGCCAGAGATCACAGCTCTGCCATGGGAAAAGCTGTTTCTTTTCAGCTTTTAGTCACAGGAAAGCCAAATACTTTTACAACCTGTGTTGTCAGGAGCATAAACAGACTTGCCATTAAGCAATTAACTGGTCCATGAGGTTCAGACACAACCCTGAGTGCCGGAGCAGACACCACCCAGCAGCACGAGGCCACCGAGCTCTCGCTGCAGCGTAGGATCCGTGCCAGTCCCTTCCCATCTAGGATCAGCTTTCCTTTGAAACAAAGTCACAATATAAATAGTGCATCCCCAGGTCTGGAATAGCCATTTTATCACAGACCGCTAAAAAGTTTCAGGAAATGTAACAAACAATTCCAGTAACCGAGAAATATTTACACGAGGAAGTGCCTGTTCTGCTCTTTTAAGTTTTCAATGCTCCCCTGACAGCCTCCCCAAATTCCCACATTTTCAGACATCATCTGATCCGTGGGGTTTTTCTGCCTCTTGTTGCTTGTTACAAAATACATTAAACACGGTAAACCCCTGATTTTCTTTTGCCCACAATCACCAAGATGAAGGGGACACTGACAGGGCTGGAAATGTTTAAAAAGAAAAATAATTTAGAGAAATATTCCAGCAAGAATTAATATTTAATGGCAGGAATGGACCACTTTTCTTCAGCCTTGTCACCAAGTAAGCCAGTGCTAATCCATTAAGCATATTATGAGTTTGGAGAATTAGACTTAGATTAAGAGGGCCACCTCATTTTCCAAAACAAGACTCTATGCATGTTTTTATTATATATTTTGTTCTGGATAAAACAAACCCACTAGTATTGCACCCTGTTTCTTCATAATGAAGCTACTTAAACTTGAGAGGTATCTTGTACATCGAGACAGATCTAGTTCAAAACAAAAAAGTAAATTTCAATAGCTGCCAAGAAAACACTGTACAAATATACTCCAAGAATATTTATTTTTCCACGTTTGACAGTAAAAGTTTATGACAATATGAGGAAAGGAAGAACTCCTCTATCACCTACAACCTGCTCTTTAATGTCACAGCACCCAAACTACACCTGCTCATTCAACATTTCTTTCCATAAAAGAAAAATGCTGCTGAACATAAATGAATTACTTTTTAGATCATTTTGGAAGTAAAACCACAAGCTGACAGAAAAAGAAGTCCTAACTGAGCACACAAAAGGTGTCAAGGTCCCAGCATCCGTTGGCCAAGATGACCAGATAAGGAACCACCTAAAGCCTGGAGGGGCTTGGGGCCTGCAAGCAATGACATAAAGCTCTGTGGAACAAAGTCTGCTTAGCTAAAGCAAGGATTTAAACATTTTGAGGTTGGCAATTCTTGCCAAGCACCATCTGGGAGCGTTCACCATTAGGTTTGCTGATTCAGGGCATCTCATACAGTCCCGTTATTCCTGTTTAAGGTACCAGCAGAGATACAGTATTACAAGAGAACAGGCTGCCATATTATTGATATTTAAAACAAAGCTAAATGTAATTACTCCTGGAACAGCAGGGGAGACAGAAAAAGTAAGAACAAAATCAAGAATGACTTCTTGATAGAGGTGATCTTACCTATTCCGTAGGCTTTAGCACAGATCCATTGTAGATTAGCAGCTATTTTTGCTCTGGCTGAATCATAGAGCTCCAAAGGGACAATCTCAACTGCACTATCTGTCAGAGCATCCATTTTTCTTCTGGTACTATCTCCACCCGCACAAACATCAACATCCACCATCTAAAACAAAAACAAAAGGCAGAGACTTTTACACGAGCCGACGATTCTAAAGGCACACAGGAGAGGGGCTGCACACAACAGGCCCGACATCCTTCGGGATTTCCATCGGGAGGGCTGATGTAGCGATTCCAAAGCCACTCGCAAATCAAAAGGCATCGGAGCCCGGGGCAAGCATCCCTTTTTGTCAAGGGCAGGGCCTGGCTGGGCGAGCCCCCGGCCGAGGCAGCGGAGAAAGGCGCAGCCCCGTCACCTGCCGATGGGATAAAGGAAGGATGGGGCTCTCCCGAACAATGAGGGCAGGTACCGCCGCCCCTTCCCCGCCCGCGGGGCCGCGCCGGGGCAGGGGCAGAGCCAGGGCAGCACCTGCGGCTCCTTCCCCCGCCTCGCCCCCGAGAAGCAGCAGAGGCTCCGCGCCCGCACGCCCATGGCCCGGCCGAGCAGCGCCGGGGGCCGGCGGCGCCCCCTCCCCGCATCGCCGCCCCACCCGGGCGGAGGAGGAGGCGGCGGCGGCGAGGGCGGAGGAGGCGGGGGGCGCAGCCCACCCGGCGCCGGCTCCGCGCAGGCCCCCGCCGAGCCCCCGCCGCCGCCGCTCCCCCCCGCCCGCCGCGGCCTGCAGGCCCCGCCGCCTCACCTTGCCGCGCTACCGCTGCCTCATCCCCGGCGCGGGAAGGGGGCACGGCGGTGCCCGGAGCCCCGGCGGGGCGGGGCTGGGGAGGCTCGGCGGGCCCGGCGCCGGTGCCGGTGCGGGAGGCACGGACGGAGCCGCCGCCGCCGCCGAGGGGCCGCGGCTGCCACAGCGCTCGGGGCCGCGCGCGCGCGCGCGCGCATGCGCCCGCCTCCCGCCCCGCGCGCGCGCCCGCGCCCGCTCCCGCTCCAGCCCCCGCTCCCGCCGCGCCCGGCCCGGGACGCGCGCGCGCGCTCGGCGGGAAAAGGGAGAGGCGGGAGGCAGCGGGGAGGGAGGTGGGAGCGCCTGCGCGTGCGCGCGCGCGGGGCACGGCCTCCCGCCGCCCGCGCGCGCCAGGCAACCGTTGCCGTGGCGACCGCGCCGGCCCGCGCGCGCGGGGAGAGCGGACCCGCCCCTCATGGCCCCGCCGCCCGCGCGGTCCCTCACGGACCCACAACTCTGACAGAGCCACAGCCCTCAAAGACCCACGATCCTCACGGACCCACAACCATCACGGTCCTCCTGCTCTCACAGCCCTGCCGCCCTCATCCCCTGCCCCACCTTGGGGGGCGGATGGTGGCCTGGGCTGTGGCAGCCGGGGGAGCACCACGGTCCACCCTGTGGGAGTCATGATGGAGAAAGAGCCTCTTTCTTGGTTAAAAAAGGGGTGAACGAGAGCCACTTGAGCTGTGTCCCACTCCAGTGACCTGTCAGGCAGGTCCTGGCCCTCATAACCCACAGACCCCGGGGTCTGGCTGCTGAGCCCCCACCCCATCCCGACCCCATCCTCACCCCACAGTGTCACAACCCCTTGGCATCTTCAGCCAGCCTTCCCTTTGGATGCAGGGAAGCACAGAAATGCCAAAGAAACTTTGTCTCTCCACAAAAATCACCAGCTGTGGGAACCTTTATGTGCATGATAGATTCCTCTGTACCGAAGCAGTCATTTTCTTAAGTGCAGGAAGGGTTGAGATTTCCTCTGCTGCCAGCAAGGCTCAATAAAACACTGGGTTTGTATCAAAAAGTATCAGCAATACTTTTCTTCATGGTATTACAAATAATGTCCTTCAAGATTTGCCAAGTTACTCCCTGCTCACCATCAAAGGATGTCAAAGACAGTTTTCAGGCCAAAGCCTGACTTTCACATCTTATGTGTTTCTTGGCAAAAAGAGAATTTCTTTCCCTGTTTTATGTCATGATCTGTAACAACAGCAAGAAATGTGTGACAGGTACATGACGTGGGGGTTTTTTGCTGTTAGACACAGTCTTGTCTCCCAGCCCTGTCTAGAGGCCGCTGTCCTGCTACACAGGGCTGGGAGACAAGTAGGGGTGATAGAGCCGTAGAATAGAATCATGGAATATCCTGAGCTGGAAGGAACCCACAGGGATCACTGAGTCCAACCCCTGTCCCTGCACAGACACCCCAACAATCCCACCCTGTGCATCCCTGGCAGCGCTGTCCAAACACTCCTGGAGCTCTGGCAGCCTCGGGCTGTGCCCATTCCCTGGGCAGCCTGGTCAATGCCCCAGCACCCTCTGGGGGAAGAACCTTTCCCTGATATCCAACCTAAATCTCCCTGACTCAGCTCTAGCTGTTCCCTGGTCACAGAGAGCAGAGCTCAGAGCTGCCCCTTGGGAGGAAGTTGTTGACAGCATTGAGGTCTCCCCTCAGTTTCCTCCAGGCTGAGCAAGCCAAGTGCCCTCAGCTGCTCCTCATTTGGCTTCCCCTGCAGACCTTTCACCATCTTCATGGCCTCCTTTGGATGCTCTCTAACAGCTTTAGATCTTTCTTATATTGTGGTGCCCAAAACCCTGTGCAGTTTCGGCCACCACTGTGCACCAGGCTCGTGATCAAACCCAGATCCTGCAGATTAGCTCACTTGACAAGAGAGTTTTAGGGCTCGTCTGAAAAGTGAAGCTGCATGATTGAGCTCGGAGCCTTTAATGCCTGTGCCGGCCAGATGAATTATCTTCATATCCATCTACTGAAACCATGATTATAAGTTTAGCTGCACAACAGCGACAGCAGACTGACCTTATTCTACCTAATTTTGTTATGATTCTCATAAATTATTTTCCTGCTGCATGTAACTGGTAGATTATATGAATATTTCAGAATCATTAAAGATTCATTTGGGTCTGTCTTAAGATTCAATGTTTATTTCCCTGTGTCTTCTGAAAGTGCAAGGGGAGGGCATTCTTTGTTTGTGTCACCAGGAAATACAACCTGGTGTCCAAAGGTTATTCCAGCCTCTATCACTCTTCCATATTGCAGGATCGTGTGCAATCAAAGTGTCTTTGCAAACAACTTGCTGGTTGTTTTATAATCTCTGTTCGAGGGGTTCAGTTTTCAACCCAGTGGTTACAGGCTGTCGTTTTGTGGCGTTATCATCAGAACAAGCTGCTCTTGTTTTTAGATTAAGCATTAAGGCCCAATCCAAATCCCCTTATATTTGAGAAGAATGTTTTCATTTTCATGGTGGATTGGGCATTAGATCCACAGCAGGAACAGAACAGCCCTTGGACTCCTGGAGCAGGTGACCTGTATTGAGGGTGAAGGTGTAACCAGGAGAAAACTGACCTACTTCTTCCTCTGACATATTTTTCCTTGAGGTAAAGAATGGATCCAGTTGTTAAACTTATCAGGAGCAAAAATATGCTCTAAAAAGGTGGCAGACAGCCCCCACGAAACCAAGCCAGTATCACCTCAACCCCTGAAGCTTTTGGAATAAAAAAATGGAAAAAGCATGTCCTTTCCCAGGCCTCTGCTGCATGTAGGATCCTGGCCCTGGAATTATCTCTTGCTCTGCCCCTTTTTCTCCTTTCTGCACCTCTTCCAGTCTGGTGTGGAATGTGCTGCCACCTCTTCCTCTGTGGTAATTCCCTGAAACTCTGGTATTGAGGGCATTTGCATGTCCTTAAGAGGAAGCTGAAACTGATGTTTTGGGAAACTTTGTAGGTGATGATGAAGTGGTTTGTCAGGAACTCGGCATCATCCCACACCAGCGTCCTCAAACTTGTCCTGGAGATAAAAAGCCTGCATTTAAAGTGGGAGGGTCACTGTGGATTGCTAAGTGTGTTTGCTTTTTCCGTGAGAAAATAAATGACTCTCCGGTATTCAGCAGCAAATTCATCTGTAATTTGCGTGCTGCTTGTTTCTCTCTGTGCTCCACTACTAAACATGCTCCAAGGCTTTTCTTCTGGGAAATGGTAATACATTTCTTTTCTATATGAAATAATTTCCCTATTAGTCTCCAGGATTCCTCACGCCCTGAGAGTGGGTGTACACGTGAACTGACACACACTGCACAGCCTGTCTTCCAGCAGAGCTCTGAGGTTAATTACTAGCAGGCAATTCCTTTGAGAAATCACCATATTCAAACATAACACCTATTGCAGGTAGCAAAGCTGAACCGTCATGTTTGTTTTCTGCCATACTGGATGAAAACCTAGGATTTTGGTTTCTTCCACTATGTTTCAACTATCAATATTGGGAGACTACATGTAGAATAAGAGTATCAGTTCCCAGAATATCTGATATCCCCAAGGACAGCAGATCTAAATTAATGTTGTAAAAAAATGTATCTTCTGTAAAAATATGAATGTGCTGCGGCCTGGGTCTTACAGGGAGGAGATAGTTCCTGGGTATGTAGAGGAAGAGCTTCCATTCCTAGAATTGTTTGGGTTGGAAAGGACCATAAAGATCATCTTGTTCCAACCCCCTGCAGTGGGCAAGGACACCTTCCACTATGCCAGGTTTCTCCATGCCCCATCCAGCCTGGCCTGGAACGTTTCCAAGGATGGGCAGCCGCAGCTTGTCCTCAGCAGCCAATAAAGGCAGGTGTCTCTCTCTGGGAAGAGGTTTTTTGCCTTCAGTCTTGCCCAGCAGCTGCTGCCTGTGCTCTCCAGAGCAGTGAGAGAAAACACTCGAACGAACATTTTTATCTCTTACCCTTACAAAATTTCCAAGACAGCCATGAGTGCTGGAGACGGCCCCGGCAGAGCAGTGAGCAGCTCATGCACACTCACAGCCCTGGCTGCTTGCAGCTCTCTCCTTAGGGCTCTATTTTCAGCCCTGGACTAATTTTGAACCCTGCTGTAGCTGCTTCCCTGTGCTTAGTTCTGGCAGGGCCTCGTTTGCCCCGGTGCTGAGCACTTAATATCCCCAGCCAGGATTGACTTAGAGCCTGGGCACACCCCGAGGTCACAGCGTGGGGCCACTGCTGGCATCACGACTGCCTGGGGGGCAGAGGGGTCTGTCTCCTCTGTGCCCGTGGGATTTAGGATCCTAAATGCATGCACATACTACAGAGATAAAGAAAAAAGTTACACCTTACTAGAAATTCCATAAGGAAAAGGAGATGGGGTCAAAAAGACACTTCAAATATCTCCTGGCTGACTGGAGCCTGGGTCCCATCACACGAGGGGGAGTGGGGGGGGCTGGCAGCCTCCTCATGCTCTTGCTGCTCCGACAGCTCCAAATGTCTTTTTCTCCCTTGTACAGAGTAGTTTCCTGTGACAGTCCATCAGGGAGCCAGCCTCAAGGAGGAGAGAGCAGGATATTATTCTTAGTAATGGAACCATCACTTCAGTGCCATTCCCAACAGCACGGGAACAGTGTCTAAGGCACAGCGCTGCTGTCAGCAATTCCTTATCTCCAGTTCTGTAGCTCGGCAGGAATATGCAGTGGCAAGGCCTTGTGCATCAGGGAACCACAGGCAATGAGCAACATTTTTCATGTAAATAAAGAAAACAAATGAAGTGCAGGTAGTAGGACTCTATTTCATTTAGCTTTTGTATTATTTCAAAGGTAATGTATATGCAACTCAGCTGTTATGCTGGTGAGTGCAACAAGTTATTCAGATTTATTTCTTTTTCCCTTGCTTGGAGTGTTTGATGTGTATGAAACCCAAGAAATGGGACAGGCGGGGAGCACTGGCAGCTCTGCTCCTCACTGAGAGGGGCTTCCCCCCAGCCAGGGGCAAGCCCCATCACATATAAAAGAATACTTGTGTTCAGCACTTATCTTCAAAGTGCTGTGCAAACATTAATTAATGACTCTGTTATTGCCAGGGGGAAAGCTGGCAGAGGGAGGGGTGACAGCTCACCCTGCCTGCCTTCCTTGCTGGGAGCCAGACCTTCCTTCTCCAGCTGCGAAGAGCGGGATGCTCCATCCCCAGGCCTCCGGTTATCTCCAGCAATTACAGCTCTGGAAGTGCTGCTGGTGGGTTCTAAGTGCCTGCATCAGTAATAGGAGGGGGTTTAGCCTGTGAGATATTTTTATCTGTAAGATTATTTATTTTTAAAGTCCCTGGACTATGTTTAGGAGAATAACGGGTCAATAGCATTTACAGCCCAGAAGGTTTTCCCGAGAGTCTCATCCCACCATGCTTTGCCATTTCTCAGGCAACCCCAAGCAGGGAGACCCCAGGGACGAGCTGGGTGAGCGCTGAAAGGGTTTTGAGTGTTGTCATGATCTAATTAATGAGCAAATGAGATGTTTCTATCTTTCCATGTATCTTTATATTCATTAAACCATTTTTAGCAGCTACATTTGGGTTGGTAAACCCAAACAAATCAGATTCAATAGGGACTGTTGATTTTCTTTTCCCAGGTGATTTCTTGGTAAAATCCATTTTTTTCGTAAGGACACTTCGAGTAAAACTATATCTACCACAACTGTACAACTGTGCAAAACCAGAATGACTTCTCTCCAACTGTTTTTGCCACTTAAACATTGTGGGAAATCAACGGATAAGTGAAAGGCAGGAGAAACGAACAAGAAAAAAAATCTAATTGGATTCCAAGATGCAACATCTTCCCCCTGCTCTGGGCTGTGCAAAGTGCAAGAGCCCAGAGCAAGATGGAACATACTCAGCATCGTCATCCCAATAAATGCTGTTGGCGTTGCAGAGCAGTACAAATCCCTGGCACAGGAATAGCCTGGCATCCCTCAGCATGGCACAGAGCCCTCCTTGTGCCATGAACTGGCACGTGGTTATCCTCAAAAACAACGTCCTCATCCCCTGCTAAGCGTTACCTTTGGGAATTCACAGCCAACTCAGCCAACCTTTTCCAAAAAGCTGTTACAACATGGTGATTTCACCAAAATGTTCTGCATTCATCACACAGGGGGAGGTGTTCATGAGGGAGCAAATCCGGAGCCGCCTTGTTCCAGGTCCCCCAGGGGATGCACAAAGGCAAACGCTGCCTGCCAGGTCCTGGAAAATCCATCCCAGCCACAGGAGGGATGTACCTGACCCAGCATTTCCCATTCCCTGTGGCAGATTGGAGTTATGGTCTCGTGACACAGGGGATATTTTGAGAACAGGGCTGTCATTTCTGGATTTTAAGGCTTCTTTCTCCACAAATATAAACCTTCAGCCTTGGGCTGAGAGGCCAGCAGAGAAACTCGCTCTGGGTGATTTTGGTGTGCTTCAGCCAAGCAAAAACTGCCTCAAAAGCAAATTAAAGCTCCTCTAATTCCCCCACAGCAGGGTCTGGTGGAGGTGGGTGGTGGCTTCCCACTGCATTTTGCCTCATTCCCATCTAGTATTTCTAGTTCCTGCTCTTCTGGTGGGATGCAGCTCCCGGTTCCCCTTGCTGCCAGCTCTGTGCCACAGCTGAGCCCTTCACCTGGCAGCCCTGCCCCCTCCTGCCCTGACTCCAGAGAGGTGCCAAAGCAAACACTGCCCTCCTCACCCGCTTGGGCCCCAGCCAGCTTGCACATGCTCCAACGCTCTTAAATCTGCGGCCAGAGAAATATGGGAATGTACAAATTAGTCAGAGGCATTGAAACACCTCCATCCTGCTCGTCCGGGTCCTATTTACAGCAAGAAGTTGACGACTGAAAAATTGAGACACCGAGCAGGAAACCAAACCACGCCAGAGCCTCCATGGCAGCGAGCTCTGGCTGATGGACCTCAGAGCACACTCCCAGGGCAAGGGGTGGGCAGTGGCCAGCCCGGTCCCCACACTCCTGGCAGGGATGCCAAAGCCCAGGGGCACACCGTGTGTCCCTCCCTGCTGCAGAGCTGGGCACAGAGGGGGCCCATCACCAGATACCCCCCACAATCCCTTCCAATGGCTTTGGCACCTGCCGAGGTTGGCAGAGATGTGGGCAGGACACAGCCCCACACCAGGATAGGTCTGAGTGAGGAGAGTGACCATGAGCAGTACCTGGGGATGAAACACAACATGGCTCGGGGTGGTCCCATCCTGCTGTGACAGGGGTAACCCCTCTGTCCCCGTTCACAGTGCTGGTCACTTGGGCCATCTGATGTAGATGCTGTGCGGGGCTGTATGGCCCTGGTCCCCCCGTGCCACCCCAGCCCTGTCCTCACGTGTGCCAAGGCTGATGCCTGCCCAGTACCACCCTGCCCCAAGCTCCATTCTCTTCCCGGGATTCAGAACTGGCGGAGAGCAGCTCGTACTCCACAGCTGGCCATCCGTGGGGCTGGGGCACTGGGTGCCGCTGCCTGTCCTGCTCAAAGACCCCCAGCAGCAGCCCCTGGCCAGGTGAATCCCCGACAGCGCTGACTTACCGGTGGCCGCCGTCGGCATCCTCGCAGCCTCGGGGGTCGCCGGGGGCTCTGGGCAGCACCCCGTGGCATGGGAGCCCATGGCACGTCCCGGGGCTCAGCGCCGGGGGGCTCGGTCCCCTGCGCTCCCCGGGAAGGGCTGGGGGCAGCGGGGCAGCGCTGCGCTCCCCGGCATCGCTGGCATCACCACGGCAACTGCCGGCTGACTCACGCTGCTTCCGAGTGACATCAGAGATGCGGAGGAGGGGGCCGGGGGCTGCGGGGCGATGCCGGGAGCAGATATTCCCGCTTTGGTTTTGGCTAAAGCTGGAAGGTTTAGTGTGGGGAAAGCTTTCAGATGCAGCCCCGCAAGGCAGTGCCACGCCGGGATCTTGGCTTTTTTTTTTGCAGGAGTCAGGAGTGGGGAAGAGGCTGGAGCCCATCGGTTCTGCAAGCTGCCCAGTGCTGGTGGCATGGAGGGACTGGGACAGAGCCAGAGGGACAGATGAGATTCTGCTCCCCCCTACTGCTCTTGGACTTCAGTTCTGTTCAAAAAAATTCCCAGATTAAGGAAATCAGTTGAAAAATTACTTACTTTGGCTTCCCTTGGTACCAGGAGTGTGAATGGGGGGAGGTCTCCTTAAGGGGAATGCGCTGGGCTCCTCATCATCGGGCACATTTCTCCTGCACATCCTCTCTCTGGAACACTGCCCTGCAGTGCCCAGCACTTGTGTCCGGCATGGTGGGAGCTGAAAAGGGATCTTGCTTGGAAACCAGTCAGGAGCAGGGAGGAATGTTTGCTGGGCACACACACAGGGAGTTCAGGACCAGCACAAACGAATGGTCCACATACAGACATTTTTCAGAGGGATTTGGCAGCACATTTGCTCGGAGCTGGGCCGTGCAGGGCTTCCTCACGCGCCATCTGGTAGCCACAGCCAGGAGCACTGATGCTCCATCCCCTCCACTCACAGGCTCCGTTAGATCGAGCCTGATGAGACAGAACAAAGTATTTTTAGTGGGATGAGAGTCCTGCACGAGGCTCTGCACTGAGCAAGAGCAGTGCCAGGTCAGCCAGCGATGCAGCATCTCCAAAAAATAAATTTTATCAACCCTCCACGGGAGCAGGCCCAGGGGCATCACAGACCCAGGCAACACTCCCCACCAGACCCCCTCCCAGGGGCTCCTGGGCATCCCTCCTTCCATGAGGCTGGGATTAGGGAACCCTACACTTGGGGCTTTTATTTTTAGCCCAGCAAACTATAAATACAGCCCACAGTAACCCACGAGAATCTGAGCGAGTGCTCAGCCCGGGAAGTGACGGCACCAGGGAAGCCGGTGGCTGCCAGAGCTGCACCACCAGGGCTCCAATGGGAAAGGCTCTGTCCTACTTCCAGACACCTGGGCTGGATGGAAATACTTCAAACCACTTACAAATTGGGCTGCACCAGGCGCAGTGCTGCTGCAGTGGGGAGAGGGGGCTGGCAGGAGGAGTGGGCTGCTGCCTCTCAGACAGGAAAGGGGAGAGGAGGGATGGGGAAGGTTCACTGGAGGCCAGAGCACAGACTTCAGGGGGAATTGTGCATTTTTTCTTTTTTTGGTGAATGTTCCCATGTGGGAGCAGGGGAGGAAGGTGCTCGTCTGTGAGAAGCCAGGAGTATGGGGGTACAGGAAGAGAGCACCCCGTGATTCATCCCAGGCAGCCTGGCAACCAGCTCCTGTGTAGGGGAAAACACAGATGGAACAGGGATGCTGCAACACCGATCCAACAGCATGGGAAGAGCCGGCTGGTGTCCTTTTAAGGATGATTTTGAAGGTCTGAACTATTCTTCCCCTTCATGGAGGAGCTGTGTGGGGCTTGTGGTGGTCCGGCAGCCCACAGTGCCTGGATCACCCCAACTGAGGCCATGGGGACAGAGTGAAAAATCCAATCCCACGTGCCAAGAAATCCAGAGTTGTTCCAAACCCCTCTCCGGCCCTTGCACAGCAGGAAGGGGTCGAGGTTGTGCATGGCTGGAGGCAGCAGGGGCTTCACTATTCCAAGGGTTGTCCTGCACAGCCCCTTCAAGGAGGAGCTCAATAAATAATTCAACCAAACTTGGGGCGCGTGGGAGCTGCTGCAGGTCCAGGGCTCCCGGGCACAGATTCCCTGTGGAGCAGCCCTCCCTCAGAGGACAAATAGAGGTTCACTGCTACATAAATGTGGTTTATGCCCAAGCTACAGCTCATAAAAGCCAAGAAACCACATCATGCATAAGCCCGGCAAGTCTGCCATGAATAATTCAGTCTCGGGGTGCAGCAGCAGCCACACACCTGCACAGCCCCGAGAGGCTCCAGCAGCCCTCATGAGGGATTAGGAGTGAAGCCTCTGGAGCCACTGCTCACATCATGCATCCAGAGCCCTGGCTGGAACCAGCTCCTGCTCCACATGCTGCTTCCTAGAGTGGGAGAGCTCGTTATGCAACTGCTGATGGATCGCTAACCAAACCTGTTGGGAGAGCTGGGACTCTTCCCTACAGCACTGGGAAAGCTGCACTGCTGCATCCCGGGGTGCAGGGCGGGTGCAGGATCTCACCATGCGGGGTTTGCATCGCACCTGCAGCCCACAGCTGGATGTGCTGCTGGAGCCCAGCACCCAGGGCCACCAGTGAGCCCCTGGCATCACAGCTCTGAACTCAGGCCTTTTATTTGGGCACCAGTTCCTCAGCCCAAATAAAAGCCATCTGAAATCACACCCCTGGCTTAGAGAGCTGGTCACCTCTCCAGGTTTATTTTGGTCCAGCGGGGACTGGTCCAGCACATCTCGAGTTACTGGTGTCCCTCCCCCAGCTCCACCAGTGCCCGGATTCCTGGTGACACTGGATCTGCAGGGCTCGGGCTGTGTCCCAGCTCGGGTCACGCTCACTGGCACTCAGACCAAGTTCACACACGTACACTGCAGCCCTGCCCTCTTTCCAGCCATCTCCCAGGACCAACATCCAGCTCAATTCCTGCATTTGAAGTGAAAGCTTTTGAATTACAAGAGAAAATAATTTCTCCCTTAATTCTATTCCAAGCCCAATTTCCCTCTACCAAACCATCCTCAGCAGCTTCCAGAGCTGCTGCTTCCTTTGGCCAATTCCTCTTCTAATAAAATCAATTATAAAAAAAGGCATGATCAAGCAGAGAGGACATGACAGGATTGTCACCAAGGGGACGGCAGCCTGGTCTGAGCTCACTGGGCTGTCAGGGCACAGGAGTTCCCAGGGGAAGCATCTGCTGCTTCCATCTGTTTCACAGAATCACAGAATGGTTTAGGTTGGAAGAGGCCTTACAGACCATCTTGTTCCACTCCCTGCCACCAGACCAGGTTGCTCCAAATCCTGTCCAACCTGGCCTTGAACACTTCCAGGGATGGGGCAGCCACAGCTTCTCTGGGCAGTCGCTGGAAGCCTCTCCAGGAGGAGATTCAGAGGAGCTGATGGGTAATTGTACAATATTCTGCTCCTCTTTAAGGGGCAGTGTGACCATGACCACCAATCCATGGGAGAAGAGCGAGCACAGGGAAGGAGAAAACCCAACCCAACTGCTGGCATGGCACCGGCAAACCCATGGAGGGGCTGGGAATGACTCCTGCCACACCACTGTGCTGTCAGCAGTCTCACCCTGCCAACACCAAGCTGCTCTTCCACAGCCAAGTGCAATCTGTGCTTCCCTTCCCTGCCCTTCCTGACAGATTTGGGCCTTGCTGGAGGTGGCTCCTGGGCTGGAGCTGCTCCTCATCCCTGCTGGAGCACCCCTGGACACATCCCTGTGCCGAGAGCGCGCCGGGAGCTGCCAAACACACGCCAATTGCAGCCCATCCTGTCACTCACACAGCAGCACTTCTGCATTTTCAAGGTGTGGATTTCTGCCCAGACCTGCTGTACCAGTTCAGGTTCAGAAGTGTCATTATCTAATGATACATCCCAAGCTGCTTTAAGGTAATTTTTTTTGTTTTAATTTTAAATTAGTGGAGAGCCGGACCTTTGAATTGTCCTGCTGCTGAGCTGTGCATTACAGCAAATCTGAGTTAGGGCCTGCATTTAACACCACCACATTTACCAGCGTGATCTGAGCAAGCAGCATTTTGATGTCTCATACTCTAATCCTCCATCTCTCATGGGACGCAAGGAAAATGCCTCTCAACTCTTCAGCAGTTGCTGTAACTGCTAAATAAACAGGCTGCTGGCAGGTTCCTTGCCCTGAACACGAAAGAAAATGCTAATGAATTAAAAAACCCAACCCCAAAAACCCCCAACTGAACTCTACAGATTCTCTCTCCTTCAGAGAAACAACCTCACACATTTACACCATCATCAGTTGCCTCCAAGGCACCCACAGAGGGGGCCAAGGCTGGGAAGTGCTTCCCAGATCCCCAGCAGCAGTGCTGGCACCACGACAGCCAGATGGGAATTTTGGTTACATCACGTGCAAGTTACTGCATCCCACCAGCTGCTGCTTGCTGGGGCTGTTTTCCTTAATGAGGGTTCCCTTGTTGGGAAAGAAAAGACTTCAATTTGTCAGTCAACAACTGTCAAGATAAATCCCTCTTCAATGGCATGGGAACATCCCAGGGGATCACCAGATTGTGTTTCACAAAGCCCTTGCAATGAATCTCCCCAAGTGCAAAATAGAGAAATAACTTCCAGGTGCAAAACCAGCTGCTGAACCAGGATTTCCTGCACAAACTCTGTGTGACCAGCTCTCAAAACACCCCACTTTCTGAGAAACAATTCCAGCAACCTGCAGGTACAAGGAACACTGAAAAACAGGGATCCGTAAACCTTTGCTGCTCCTGCAAATGATGGTTCCAAACACCTTGTAATAAATCAAAAAACTTTATTTTGAAGATATATTATAAATGTACAGCACACACAACATCAGTGTCTGGGGTGATGTGTGAGCAGGTTTAAAGCCTCAGCATTCATTCCAGCCCCGGCCATGGGCTCCACGTCTCCACACACAAGGCTCCAGCCTGAACAGGTCTGGCTTTGCCAACACCTCCCTAACTTCCAGGAATATATTTCAGAACACAACAGCAACTGCTTAAAATGATCACAAATTAGCAGCATTCCTTGCTCTTGGCCTGGAGGCCTTCTGCAGGGAGCAAATCCTGCTGGTTTTCCTGCTCAGGGAGAGGTCAGCGACCCACGCGAGCGTGGCCAGAATGAATCCCGAATTCCACAGGCTCAGGGACGTCTGCCCTAGTTTAAGCTTCAGAAAAGTAATGCTACACCTTAGGAAGAGCTGTGCATGCCACACACCGGCGTCAGAGCCAGATCAAAGTTATCCTATGCGGTACCTAATTGTTGTATACACAGGTGAAATGAAAAAATGTGAAGTCAGTACCTTGCAATGTAATTTTACTGGTGCTGCCTCGTGGGAAGTGCTGGGTAGCAAATCACATTCGTGTACAGTTCATTAAGCCATGATAAAAATATGCAAATTAAAAATCTCTACAGGCCTCTGTTACCTGCTGCAACAGAGACACTTGGGTTTGTGGGGCTTCGTTTAAAACGTGATCCAATTTCCTCCCTCTCCCCAGAGCACGATATAAAACTATACCCAAATTCAGTAAGAATTTAATGCATTTACATTTACTGAAGTTCACATGCTGCAAACAGGATCTGCATTGAAGATCTTCAAATCTAGGGCAAGAGGTCCTTAAAAAACCCCTTTTGCTACACCTGGATGCGGGGATGGAGGTGAGAACATTCATGTGGACGTAACATCCCATGCAGGGAGGTGGGGATTGCCCCCCACTGCCCTGCCACAGCCAGCACAAATCCTTCTGAGGAGGAACTGTCCCAGAGAGGGGGATACAGGCAGGACCTCCAGCCCCAAAGCTCCAGGACTCTCAGTCGGATGGACATACCAGCTGGAAGTGCCGCTGTTCTGTTTGTTAATAAAAATGGTATTTATTATTAAAAGTAGAAAACCAGGGTGGTTACTTTGGATGAAACACTGGCTATCCTGTGCACAAGACTTTGGGAAAATTGCCACTGGAGCAGAGATCACAGCAACCTGTGCCTCTCCCACAGGCAATGTTTGCTGACAGTGTCGCTATACATTCGTTTGGTGCGATGCTTATTTCAACACCTTCCAAAATACATTAAAAGATCCTCAGCCCACGGATCACAATGCCTAAAAAAAGTAATTGTAACAGTCCTAACTAAAAAGGATTTCAATAACCACTGAAGAGTTGCTTGGATATGAAAATCAATCTCTGAAATGCAAGTTTGGTTCCAGGAGAGGAGGAAAGAAAGGACGGTCAAGGTTTTTGGGACAGGTCTGTAACAGGGGCTGCCAAGAAGAAGCCACGAGCTGGAGGTCTTGGAACTCGTGCAGGAGAGAACCTCACACCTTCCCAGAGGAGGAATGCCCTGATGGCTGCTTTGGGAACCATGCAAGTCAATTTTCCAGCTGCATGGAGAGCACAAAACGTCCTGGAAATGGTGCAAAGCCCGGCGAGCCCTGACGCAGCCAGGTGATCCCATGTGACCCTTTCCAAGGAGGGATGCAGCAATCCTAAAGGAAGACTCAATGTCACTGCTCACCAGCAGAGGAGGAATGGCAGATTCTTTGGGCTGGACCAGGGAGAGAGGTTCAGCAGAAGAGTTACACTAGCTCAGGCTCACAGGTCAAGACAATCAAGGTCCAAGCTGTAAAGTAGCCACTGGCCTTTTTCCCAAACACATCCCTTTAAATGCATCCCCCTAAAAAGAGAGTATAAATACGAAGCCCTGAGAACAAACTTCCATATAGTACATTTCCATTAAAAATATCAGTGTTTTGATGACACAGTTTTAAGTTAGATACATTTAAATAAATAGCTGGCTACTTGCAAGAGGCCTGCAACATCAAAAGGTACGAGATTGTCTGGCTACCAATGGGGCAAAGAGCAGGAACTGTAAGAATCACACTATTAGTCACCTACCACCCCATCCCTTTCCTGCTCCATCTCACAGGCTTCCAAATATTCCCTTGACCATGGTAAGAGAAAATTAACTCTGACATGTCTCTGCTAGTTTGAACTTGAGCACCCGAGGTGCAAGCACAAGTAAATCCTCACTGCTGTGAGCAGTTCTTCCTCACAAAACCTGCTGGTTTTACTGAACAAAAATCTGTCCCATGTGTCCAAGGATCCCTCACTGGCCCTCAGAGCAGATCCCCCAGGAACAGGACAGTTCCTCACCAGGCAAACACATTCCTTGTGCCTGGTGGCTGCACATTCCAACTCCTGAGTGGGGACATTTCAGTTTTTGTAGGTTGTCTAAAAACTGGGCCAATCTGTGCCTTTTCCAGCACATTGGACTCAACTCCCCTCTGCATTTTCAGGGATGAAGCAGCAATCCCACCCCTGGGGTGATGTGACACAGCCCCTGGTGTAATTCACATCCCAGCACCACAGATGTCTTGATCAATCCCTTCAACCTCAGGGTAGTTTTTGGTGGGTTTAAATCAACTCCTGGGCCTTGCTGCAGACACTACACTTCCTAAATTCTGGTCTCCTGCAGCTTTTTGCAACTGCAAGCTTCAGTTCTCACAAGCCAAGCAGGGCTCTGCTCAAGCCAACCCAAACAACACCTCAGCTCTGGAAGTGTTGAGCTCTGGAACAACAAAATCCAGAAATAACCACATCTCCTCAAGCCTCCCAGCATCCTAAAGATGCAGAATTCCTTTATCCCTACGGTCTCCTTACTGCTGCTGCTGAACCTGGGCATTCTCACCTTCTATTACATAGGAATAATTTGTTTTACTGCTGCTTCCCCCTGTACTTTATAACCAGTTCAGTGGCACTGAGGGGTCCTGGCATTCCAAGGCAGGCAGCTCTGGGCACTTTTATCCCTCTGAGCTCCACAGCCACTCCACCATCCACTCATGGACTCCTGAAATCAAACCCAGCATTTCCCAAGCCCTTCTTTAAAGGGCCACAACTGCACCAAAGGATCTGTTTGCTAAGTCTGAACCTCTCCTTATCCATTCAGAAGCCAAAAAAACTCCCACCAAACTACAGGGTAGTTTTTTCCAACTTTGCCTTCTAAAAACACTCATTAAAAGGAACATTAACCAGAATCCTGACTGTAGAGAAGGACATTTATCTCTGACATTAAGAACTTCAAGTAAAAGAGTCTTCTGGTATTATTATAAGCAAAAAGCTTCAGAAGTAAGCAAGAAAAATGGGTAAAATAATCAAAACCTTTCATAAGACCACAACATTCAGTCACAGCTACTCATGAGGAGCTGTGCTGAGCTCACTGGAGTGCAGGATCAGGCTCCTGGCTTTAGTTACAGGACAAGGTTATAATTTCATGTCATATTGTCAGTCTATTCTTAGCAAGAGCCCACAAAAATGGTTTTATTGTCCAATTTGAACAGAAGAAGCATCTCTATAAAGCTTGGAATTTCTAAATGTAGAAGTAAATATTTCAGCAGTCATCAACTGTAAAGCTTAATATGAAATTACAAAATAAAATTTTAAAAAAGAATCCTGGGATAGTAAGACAAGATAAAATCTCAGGCTGCTTTGATTTCCCCACCCTTCATATTAATTATGAGAAATTGGCAACTTCAGTGCCTCAGCTGCAGAACAGCACAGAGCAGATGCCAAGTTCAGGCCAAAACTTGTTGTAGGGTTTCGGGTTGCATCTTGCTGCATTTTTGTTTAAAAAAACTCCAACTGCACATAAATCCCTCCCACACCTAAAGAGGTGACTTGCAGAGCTGCTCAGGATCTCCCTGTTTGACAGGACACCTTTGTGCTGGTTAAGGACAGGGTCTCCACCTGGTTTCTCTGCAAGATTTGCCTCTTCTGCCTTTCCTGCAGGGCTGTGAAGCACAGGGCATGGCAGGGATGATGACAGATGTCAATCACATCACATTATTTTCACTGAGTTGAAAATAACCCCCTTTTTTTAGCAGACTGCTAAAAAAGTAACACCTGCAGAGCCCAGTCATAAACACCAGCTGGATATTCACAGTGAGTTCTGTTCTTAATAGCTCAGAATTCCTCTCTGAAATCTCAAGCCAGTCTTCTGGCAAAATAGGAAAGACCCAACCTGACAGTCTTGGTATGACCATGATAAAAATAAGGATGAAGAAAACCCACTTCTAACTCAAAGATAGCAATTTCAAGCGTGCTTTAAATACCTTAAACAAGATAAAAACCTGTGTGGTTCTGCTGCTTTACAGATCACCAGCAACCCCCTCCCCATGCAATTCAGCTGCTTTTTTTTGTAAACAGAATAAAACCCCCACAAGCCCCTTTCCAAAACCGTGCACATAAAAATGGGAAAAAAACCACTGTGTGAACATATCCCTCCTTGCAATGGGATATGGCAGAGTTATGAGCTTAGGAATTGCAGCCACTCAGGAATTCAAGTTTTGATGTGGTGAATTCTGTGGTGAAAGAGATCCTGCACCTGTATGGTACCTGACAGAGAACCTCCTGCAAGTACAACCCCTGTGGGACTGCAACAACACTAACGCAGCAAATAAATAGGAAAAAGTAATGTTATTTATTAGAATTCCGTCTCTGAATGATTCTGCTTAAATTAGAAAGCCAGATAAACAAGCTTGGATAGAAATGTGCTTGCTCTCCCAAGATTGGGGCTTTTAAAAAACATTTCCTAAGAATCAATTTTTTTTTTTTAAAAAAAAGCAGTTTTGCAATTTGATAAGAGCCATAAATTAATACTGTATGGAGATGATTTACATCCTATGCTAGTGGTCAGTGACCTTTTGTAAACACCAGCCAGATCCTAGCAAAACTGGCCAGAAAACTGTCACAGGCCTTTTGAACGAGCAATAGCTCTTTCCAACAATCAGATTCTTAAGCGTTTTCACAAAACCTTTTTCCTATTTTTTTTATATATATATACTTTATTTTAAACCTAATACCTGAAAACATAAACAAGTCCTCAAACCTCTTCCACTAACACTAAATCCACAAGGCAACTCACTCCTGTTGGCCGTAACTACGAAAGCTCTCGTGAGAGAGACCCCTCCAGCCAGGATCTCCCCCCATCCCTCCCTTCCATCCACCCCCTCCCAACCATCCAGGCACCCTCCCGTGGAGGTGGAGGGGGAGTGAGGGGCAGGGGGAAGTGGCACAGTGCACTGGCAGCTCCCTCTACGTGCGATTCAGCGTCTGGAAGATTCGGGAGATCTGTAACATCACCGGCCCCGTTTCGGGATCGTTCATCCACTGAGTGCTGTTCAAGGGGTTTTCAAGCATATCCTCGAAGGCTGCCAAGAAACAGGGATTGCAACAATTAGTCCTTCAGTGTTTGGGAGGTTTCAGCAGCAGGACAGTGAGAAATAGCTACAACTCAAAGGCAGTGCCCAGAAATGTGGGAATCCACGTGTATTCAAGGGTTGCCAGCCTCGGATGATGCCACAGGCTTTGTGCTTTCCTCAGCATTAAATTCACTGCAGACAGTGATTAAATACTCAGCCTGGATTATGGGCCAGCCCACAAAACCTCAAGGACATGGGGTTGAAAGGTAAAGCCTTAACAAATGTGTCCTGGCCTCAGTCTCCAGGATCATGAAATCATCCATCCATTCCTGAATGCTCTCCTGCAGCTCCACTCCTCTGATCAAAGCTTTTTCCACATCCCAGCCTGGATTTCTTGCACCAGTATCCTTTTCTTTCTTCATACTTAACCAAGACAGTTCATGGAAAGCACAGTCACCCCTTGCCTGTTCCCTGTGCTGCCCTTTGCCTGCCCCAGGGCTCCTCTGGAGAGGAAATCAAGCCAGCAGAAGCAGCAGCAGATGTGCCAAAGGCTGCACAGAGCCAGCACAAGTGTAGCCCCTTAAGCCTCCAAATCTCAGCACTTTTATCTTTTCATAGAGGCCCCTGGAGCCACCAGGGAAGCAGCACCTTGTTCCTCCTTCCAGGTGTCTGGAGAGTAGGGGATGTCAGAGAGGCAGAAGGGGAAAGGTTGGGTGTGCTGAAAAACTACCCCAATTTCTGAACAGGGAAAGTGGTCCAAATATTTAATTAATATTCTTTCTGTCTTTACAAGAAGCTTTGCTGTTTGTTTGCTTTTTTTGTTGTTGTTTTATTTCATCTAGTTTTGACTCTTCTACTCATGCTGAAGGAACCAGACAGGGACTGCGAGAGCCAAACTGCAAATCTGGCAGAGGAATGGGCCAGGCACTGATTTAAGCCCTTTGAGCTGGGCTCCTGGACATTTGAAGCCAGTCATCACAGAATGGGACAAAAAAAGCAGCTGCACAGTCACCAAAATGTCAGTGTTGTAAGAGCCTGGTCCAAGGTCAGCACTAATTTTCCCAGGAGTGTCAGTGCACAAAGCTCAAGTGCCATTAGTGGGAGCTGGAAGTGCCCAGCACCTCTGAAAGGCTCCTCATTAATACCTCGCTCAAGGTCATGCAACTTGCCTCCAGGAAAGCCCAAAATAAAATCCAGATCTCCCCTTTCAGCACTTGATCTATTTTCTTTTATGCAGACTCACAAGCTTAAAACTAAAGATTTATAGATATTCTGTAAGGAACTCATCAAATGCAAAACCTCATTATTAAAACCTGTGACATAAGCAATTTGCAGATGTATCATTAGGAATATATTCTCTGATGTTCATCCGAGCTCCACAAGCTCCTATAATGGCATTTCATTTTCTATTTATATTCTGAGCTGCAGTGTGGAACCCCTGTTGGAAAGGAAGAGACCATTTGTTCAGAAATCAAGAGTGGGAAGGTTCTGCTCTTGAATTATTTAAAGGCTTGCAAACTCTCCTAATTACATTTAAAGTGGTATTTTTAAAGGTCCTCTTGAATGAGCTGTGCACACAGCCTTTATTTAAAAGCATTGCTTCAAATAAGTTTTGAAGCCAAAGATTAAATGCAAAACGTTTTATCTACATGACAGAGCCAGTCATTGTTCTGTGTTGTCAAAAAGAGCAGTTCCTCAGGGATATGAGGCTCTGTGAGGCTCCTCAGCTGGGTACACACTGTGCCCACAGCCTTTCTGACCATGAGCACACAGACTTTACCACAGAGCTGAAACCCAAGCAAGGGGAAGGGTGTTTTCCCATTTTATCTCCATTTTGATAGGCAAAGCCTGAGCTCAGCCTTCTTGTTTGGACACTTTTCCACAAGTTCCCTTCTGTCTCAGTGATCAGGCCTCACGCCCAGGGAGCTGCACAGCAGGAGACAGCCTTGTTTTTTCTGTGAAATAATCAGAGTTCTAGACAGACATTCCTGATTTTTCCCCTCGTGGCCAAAGGGAGCACACAAAAGGTCTCCTAAATCCACAACAGCATTGCAGCCAGCAGCTATTAAAGTTCTGCAAGTGTAATCCTGGGGAATTAGAATCATTTCTGGGACAGCCCCAAGGCCTGCTCTGGGTTCAGCTGAGCTGCAGGATGAAGCAAACAAACAGCAGAGCTGCTGCAAGTGAGGAAAAGGCTCCAGAGCTGCCCCTATCCTCCAAAGGGGGCTATCACCACCCAGCTTCTCCTTTGACTTCCTGGCAAATCCACATCTGTGCAGCAGGAACCCACACAGGACTTACCTAGTAGAGTTTTAGGGTTGGTGAGCCCTAATTGTACCACTGGGTTTTCTAAGATGGCTTGGAAGAGAGGGCTGTTGGTGTCAATGCCCTTATCTAAGTCCTCTGGAGAAGGTTTTCTGTCTCCCAGCAGCCACTCACACTGAAAGAAATCATCAGGCACATCAGATGTCATTAGAACCAAAGTGTCTCTACTCAAAAGTTTTGCTAATGTGGCATTTTAAAAATACTTCTCCCTCTCCCAGTTAAAGCCTGAGCTGTACATTTCCTTTCACACATTCATTTGTACCATCCAGCCCAATATCCTCTCTCCAACAGCAGCCAGCACTGGATACTGAAGAGAGGATTCCCTGGCTGTCAGCTGCGTCCACAAAATTTTCCTTAACATACAGCAGGGGACTAATCAATCTTGGAAAAACTTCCTGTTTTCTGATTCCAGAAACGGTGGAAGCATTGCTGCCAAATGCTAATTTACACACTGCATGGCTTGACTGTATCCTGGATCATTTATTCCTGTCCTAAACCAGGTATTCTTGGGAATACCTTTTCCTTTCTCATGATAGCACAATCTCTTTTGCAGACTGTGGAGAGGGAGTTTCTCAACAGCTTTTTGAAAACTCAGCCTCAACCTCACGGACCCTGAGCTCCTCTGAGGAGCCCAAACCCTTTCTATTCCAGCTGTGTATCCAATCTGAAAGAATTTGTGCTCCTGAATCTCCAGTAAGGGCTGACTTCGTGGCAGATCAAAACATGATCCAGTTCAAGGATGAAAGCATCAGTGGGACAGACCCTTGGAGCAGCAAGGAGCGGGAAGGACGCTGTACTCACGGCTGCGTTTTGCTGGTTGTTGTTCACTCTGAGTGCATCCACCACTTCCTTCTCATCAAATCCCATCTCCATCAGGGCAATGACAGCCTAGAGCAGAATCCCACAGCTAAATGTTACACTTAGAACAGAAATGAGAGCAATCATATCCCAGAGCAATACGTGGGGTAAAACCCCTCATAGTTTCCATTTGCAGAGCACTCAGCAATTTTATTGACAAAGTTTTCAAATATTCTATATCAAAAGTGTCTTTATCATGGAAGAAGAATAAATCTTGGGAGTGAAGGTGGTTCCTATCCTCACCACTGGAAGATGAATGCAAGGCAAAGAGCAAGTATAGTTGGGGTAGAAAAGAGAAGGAAAATGAGGAAAAACACCTCATTTGGGAACTCCTCTCCTGTCACAAAGCTCTTGTTCACATCTCACTGGCAGATCAACCCTGATGTGCATTTGTGGTTCTACTCACCCCATCTAATTTCACTTCCCAAGCTTATTACACTGCTGGTGAGTGTGATGTACTCAGACAAACACACCCAGATATTATTATGAGAATGTTTCATTGTTTAGAAATTGCACCCAGGCCATCAAATGCATTTGCAGCTCTTAACCCAAATCTCAGAACAGCCAGCTGTAAACCCAAGGTGCCAGATGTCACAGAGCCCCTCCTGGTGTGTTCCCATTGGGAGAACAACACATTCCCACTGCAGATCCAAAAAAAAGGCAACTTCTGTGTTCACTGCAAGACTTCAATCTGCTGGTGGTACTTGTCCTTGTTCCCTAAAACAATAATGTTCTTCTGTCATTTCCACAGAATCATGGAATGGTTTGGCTTGGAAGGGACCTTAGAGATTGTCCAGTTCCAACTCCCTGCTAGGAGTAGGGACACTTTCCACTAGTCCATGTTTTTCTGAGCCCCATCCAGCCTTTTCTAGAGCTAGAGGATCTACTCCTGTCCTGCCACCCTTCCCTCCCAGGCTGCAGTGAAAACAGCAATGCCAGGGCTCTGGAGCTCACTTCAGTCCTCTCAGAGTTTCCAGGTGCAGAAGTAACAGTGCCAGTCATGGAGATCCTGCTATCCCAGACAGCAATGCATTCCTGAGGCAATATCCCTGAATTTAAACACTCCCTAAACACCTCCACTGAAATACTGCCAAGCCAGCCCAATATCCATCTACCCACAGGTCCCATTTCATTTATTAACTAAACCTTTATTTGGATTTCATGGTGCCCACGAAGTCCCTCCCAATCCCACCAGTTCCACAGGGAATAAGCAGCACCTACCCGTGGGTCTGGACGAAACTCTCTTTTCCTCCGGATCTTCTTGAATATTTCCGTCAGCTCATCCTTGGCCTCTTCCCCGCCCTCCTCCGAGCTGGGGCCCGCAGCTGCCTCAGCAGAGGAGGCAGCACCTTCAGCTGGGGCTTCTGCAGGAGTCTGACCTGGCAGAGGAGCATCCACAGAAGGGTCATCGGCGTGTTCTATCAACCACTCCATGGCCTGGGTCACCGACATGCTGCAAAATGCAGGAACACCGGGATGAGACACTCAGATGTGACAGCTCCACATACATTCATTCATTCCCATGGTGGATGCACCTGCAGGTTAATTAGTACCTGAAAACTCATAAATGAAGTTTTGGAGCTAATGTCAGAGCACCTCGATTCTCTGGGCATCCACAGTCTTCTTTGAAGCTGCGAAAAGAGAGGATCCAAGTCCAACTTGGACCTGCAACCCAGATTTTAGAAGGCATTTCTGAGGCAGTCACCTCACTCTCTGCAGCATCTGCTTTGTTTCCCAAAGAAGCACTGGCTGTTTGAAATTGTGGACAGAACTGCCAACATAGCACGTTCCTAATTTACACTGGAACCACATCTCAGGTGTCAACAGCTCTGTTCCTGAGGGAGAGGCAGTAGAACACCATGGTGTGCCAGCATCACTTGCTGTGCAGTGTAACTGCTCCAGCAAAAGGATCCTCAGAGCTCCCAACACCTCTTCCCAACAGGTAGAAAGGGAAAAGCACAGATAACAATAGTGCAATGAATGTGTAATTCCATGTGACACACAGGAATTGTTACATGTTCATGGAAGGGAAAGCCTTTGCCTATTTGGCTGTTCTGTTTCCACATGAAAGCTGCAGGACAGAGGGGAGAAAGTCTTCCTGCAATACTGGAAAAGTGTCACTGGAATATGTTGTGGACTCAATCACCAAAATTTTTCCAGAATGGCCTAACAAACCCCCCTGAGGAGGGAGGCAGTACAGCTGGCTGTTCTTGGGACATGAGAAGAATGATGTAACCTCCTATTTTACTGCACTTGCTCTCTGGACTTCACAGTATTCTTGGAATTTTTAAAGATCAGCACAAAGTATATTTCTACAGCTGCAAGGCCAGGGTGGATGGGCTAAGTTTGCCTTTTCCTCTGTAAAATCTGACTTTAAAAGCTGAAGACCCACAGACCTTGCAGAGCACATCCAGCACCGATCCCCCTTCCCTGTGCCACCTGCACTGTGCCTGAGGCAGCACTTCTTGGAGTTAATACTTTCTCCAACCTCCATTTAGGTGACCCATATAAGGAGACAAAAAAGATGCAAAACTGTGTTAAAGCACAAGCAGTAGGGACCAGGCAGGTGCTGGAACACTCACTGGTTCAGCCGGAGGGCTTTGACAGCTCTGCTCTCTGGGAAGCCCATCTCGGTGAGCTGGCGCAGAGCGATCTCGTCCACCCTGTCCTCCTCATCCTCATCCAGCATGGCTGCACACACACAAACAAAACAGTGCTCAGATTCACTCCAGGCTCACACAAACCCCTGTGTCAATGGAATGGCATGTGTTAACTTCATCCCCCATTCTCTCTCCCATCCCTCCTTTTGTTTCTGCCCCCAGTTTGCCACCTCATCATGTAATTTGCTGCACTCAGCTCGCTTCGGCTCAGATTGATTCTTCCAGGACAAAGACTTTGCCCAGATGTGTTCAAGATCTCAAACAAAAGGCCACGAACTCTCACATGACCATGAGATTTCCACACAATTAAATATATGAGATTCACTGAAGATCTATTAATCATTTCTCTAGAAATTAAGTTGGATCTGGCTGTAGCAGATCTCAAGGATGAGCATTTCCCACCAACCCAATCGAGAGCCAGAGTTTCTCCTCATTTTACTACCTCCTTCTGCATTTTCAACTATTCTTTACCAGCCCCACTAATAATTTTTAAATGGAACTTCTCACCCATCCCAAAGGGACCTTTTATATCCATGACTTTCCTCCACAAGGTGAAACTTTTGCCACAAAGTTTTCAGCAGCTTTGCTGCCACATCAGTGTCTGAACTTCACTCTGAGCCCACTCCTATGCTCCAGAAACAAATTCCTAGGATTGAATTAGCAACTCTAAAGATATATTCATACCATTTGCCTTCTTAAATAGTTCAACTGCATCTGGGTTCAGTGCTAGCAATTTCTGTGCAACTTCTATGAGAGACACTAAAATCTTCCGGAGCTCTGTCTGGAACTGCAAGAAAGGAAACTGTCAAAACATTTAGACAGGAAGTTACCAGCCATCAGTGAATCTTAATGTATCTATTGTTAGTAACACAGCAGCAGCCTGGCCCTCTGTACACAGAGTTGCTTTATTAGGGCTTTATTTTCATTGTTTAGTCTCTCAGGAGGTCTGGGACCTTCCTGTGAAGTGTTACACAGAAGCAAAAGCTCCTGGGCAGAAAGGTCCTTTTATTTCTACCACACCCCATGGGCAGCAGTCAAGGAAGGGAAAAAACCCTCTGCAACCCCCTGAACTATTTAAGACTGAAGAAATAAACCCCCCCAACTTCACATCTGCCACAGATCCTGAATGTGCTCTGAGCCTTTTCCAAGCACAAACAAAACATCTAAAATCATAGTTTAGGACAGTATTTTATTATCACTAAACAGCATAAGCTGTGTCTAAACCTTAAGCTATTTAATGTACATTACAGACATCTGAATTTCTCTTATAACGAAAACAGAACTGCATTCACAGGTAAGAGAAAAGCTTCTATAAATATATATATATACAAAAGTCTGTTTGGGTACTGGTGTGTGGGTTCAAATAGATGCAGTACTTACATCCCTCATGTTGTGGTGGGTCACGGTGCGGTCCACGCTGCGGGCGGGCAGGTTGGCAGTGGCTTTGAGGATGGCATCCTTGTCAGGAGCCTTCTGCTCCTGCTTCCTCTGCAGGGAAGGGAACAGGAGCAGGTTCCATAACCCATTAGCCACAGGACAAAGAACACAGCAGAGAGTTTCATGCTCCTCCCCAAGACACCAAGCAGTGCTCTGTCACTTGTAATGCCATGGATTAACAGCTCCAGGAGCATCCTGCAATTACAGGACTGAACTGGGCCTGTTGGGCTGCCCCACTCTCAGTCCTTACACCCAAACATGCAGGGGAATTCCAGCATAAAGAGGGACAGTGATGTATCCCAGAGAACTTGGAGGCCTCCGAGTTTATGTGATACATCAACTGCAATACCACTGGTGCATAAACACCATCCTGACCTCTGGAACAATTCCAATAAAACAAAGTAAAACAGTAAGGGGCAACATTTCAGGGTTAGAGGGTGACAAGTCACACAGAACTAAAGGCAGAAGACAACCTGGCAGCAAGCCAACATATTTCTTTGGGTTTTCAAACAAACCAAGGCACTTGCTGAACTGTATTTTAGTTATTAGACATTTGTTCAAAGATGAAATCTGTAACATTTCCACAGAGTGTATCTGTGTGTCTTATTTTAAGGCACATGTCCTCAGAACAACAGTTAAAAACGTAAAATCAGCTTCCTCTACGTTGGGAAAAAAATAGGAAGTAATTCCTCCGGAATTTAACTGGCAGCATCTGCCTCTCCAAGGAGAGTACATCACAGTAACCCTTCCACATAACCACGATAAAGCAGAAGTCAATCAGAAGTGTCTCGGACTCACCTTCTCCTCTGCCACCACATCTGCCATCTTGGGGAGCAGCGCCGGCGCGCGCTTCTTGATCAGCAGCAACACATCTGCGAGAGAAGGACACTGCCACGGGTTAGAGAGCCTGGCAGAGCAGCTGCTCGGAGATACCCCACAAACTCAGTTGTTCCTGCAGGTGAATTCTGTGTTAGCTCCACTGGGGCATTTATTTAGCTTCCTATGTCAAAGCAGAGAGTAAATCTTAAAAATGTTACTGTTTGGAATTTGCCAAATGAAACCCAACCTCCTGCTTCTAGGCTGACAGAATTCAAACCCAGACAATCTCACCTCTGTCCTGGATGTTTTCCTCCAACACTGTTTTTGTGTCTGTCAGCACCTTCTCAGAAGTAGCATGGATCAGCTTATGATGTGTCACAGTTTTGGGATCCTCCAAGCTCCCAGGAACACACTGCAGGAGACAATAAATACTGCAGATCACAAAACAGAAACGAGGCTCCTCATGAATCACTTGGCACTCAGGATTCTCCACATACAAACTGTGCATCATTTCCTGGCTTCTCAATAGCTTAAGCCAGAGGTCAGTGCACATAAAGCATTTTATTCAAGAAAATTATGTTTGATTTGTGCCTGTGTGAGTGGATTTGTGCTTTCTCAGGACACCTCTCTCACACTAAATGCTGGGAGCCTTGGAGATTTGGAGCAAAGCAAGGATGCTCCAGGACCCACTGCTACATTAATTCTGCAGCAAATCACTCAGGTCCCTCACCCTTGGTGAGCAGCAATTGGTATCACAAAGTAAAAATGCAAATCTGCCAAGAGCAGCAGGGTTTTGCAGGAGGGGAGGCTGTAATGTTGCCGTATGTTCTCATTTGGAGAGTCCAAACAGGACTCCCTGCTTCACCTAGCAATTATTATTTACTCTCAGAGTAAACAAGCCACTGCCAGCAGTGATTTTGGTTTATCTGACCTTAAACGGGGCAGTTTCTGCACATTGTTTCAAGCTGAAATCAAGAGATTTGGCTGCTGGAGCCCTAACCTGGGTTCCTGCTGAAAAGGCTGAACAAAGGTTCTGCTCACAGCTCTTCTTCCCAACCATAAATAATCAGAATACAATGGAATTTTTTTTTGGTGTTCATTCCTTTATTGCAACTCTAAATTGCATGTCAATTAATTCACTAGGAAATCAGTTCAAATCCTAAAAAAAGAGTGCTCACACAGGCCTTGAGCTGCCTCCTCCTCACACCAGAGTGGCTCCAGATGCACAGTGAGAGATTTCAGGAACATTATTACATCAGTGCATCTAGAGGCTTCCAATTTGAGTGCAAGAAGAAATCAAAGTGCTTGCAATTCCAGAAAGGCAAAATTAGAAATAACAACCTACCAAACCCCAGAAATTGCTGCTGCTGTTCCCACCACAAAACAGGACACTTAATACTGACCTCCCCTGCTCTGCTCACAGCAAACAGCTTTTAACAACACTTCTAAATGTTTCTACCAAGCCACTTCCACTTGTCCATGTCTGCACAACAGTGTTCCTCCTTCATGCAACAGAGCCATTTTCAGAAATCCCACTGAAATCCCTAATTTTGATGGAGCATTTAGTGCTGTTCATCACCACCTTTCCTGCTGACTGCAACTGATGGAAAGCTCAGCTCCCTGCTGTTTTTCCAAACAAAACACACTTGTTTCCAACACGGATGCCAGTCCCTCACCTGAACCTGTGCTCGGTTCTGACGCCTCACTGAGATTGAGGTGAGAATGTCTGAGTCCTGCTTTGTCTAACAGGAGCCTCTCAGGAATCCTCCAGCTCATGAAGTGCTGAACCAGGGCCAAAGACCCCATTAACAGCTGGGAGAACCTCCTGTAATGGATCTGATCAGGTGCCCGAAATGCCTGGGTACGTCAGTGGAACATCTCTGCAAACAAGCTCAGAATATTCCTGTTACAGACCCTGAGAGTAAGAGAAGCTGAAAAGGGCAGCTGGGAGGTGTGTTTGGGGTGGGACACACAGACCCATTACCCTGTTTTCCCCCAGCACATATGAAGGAGTGTGTGAGGACAATCACGTAATAAATGTGGGCAGTAATTAATCATAAAACCAATAAAGTAAAAGTTTAAGCAAAAAAACTAAAGTTCTGAGGACACCAATTCTTATTTCCTGTTCTTCCAACCACTTCATTAACAACTGCAGAGAATATAGGGCAGATAGGAGCACTACATACACCAAAGAGGCTACTGAGAGAAACACCTGGCTTATCTTTACATTTTAACATGCCCTGGAAATAGAAAAAACACTGGACCAGCAGTGCCTTTACTCACTCTCACCTTTTCTTTTTAATTCTGGAGTTCCCAGCAGGCTACTCTGCCTGGCAGGTGACAAACACTTACCACTGGTGATGCCAAGCACCTCTTGCAAAGCTTGGAATCCTGGTAAACCAAAAGGCTTTGTTTCTTTTTAACTATGACATTTTTGGTTTGGTTTGGTTTTTTTTTGCTTTTAATAACAGAAACATTTGAAAATAGCCCTGACACTCCCTCCTATTAAACTTGGGTGGCTTAAACCATCTGTTTAAACAAATGATGGTACAGGTAAAGAGGAAAACCAGTGGGAAGGGTTTATTTCTTTAACAAAAGACCCCAAAATATCAAATTTAGGGGAAATAAAGACATCAAGAGTGGCACTTCAGAGATCAGCCAGCATTTGAATATTATGGAGGGAAAAGTGGCCACTTTTTCAGTTCCAACCTGTTACAAACATCTCCCTTTGCTTCCTGAGAGAGTGATTTCAAAGCCGTTCAGGAACACAATCATCAGTCCCTTGGAAGAGGTGGCTGCATCAATTATCTCAAGGGGTTATCATGATTCAGGCCATCATCAGGAGCCATGATTTTTCCAGGTCTATTTTTCCCCTCCACATAACTGTTATCCATTATGGTTATGGAAATCCACCCCAGGAGCACAAAGCAGCAGAGAACGAAATCAAATGTCACTCTGAGTTATCAATTGTCTCTAAACCTGCTCTCTGTCCGTGCAAAGCCATCCCCTCTTGTCCTGGCACTCCATCCCTTGTAAATAATCTCTCTCCCTGTTTCCTGTCAGCTCCCTTCAGGTACTGGAAGGCCACCTGGGCACCTTTATTTCACCCAGGAAATAAAACCTTTAACCCCTCAAACGCGAGTTAGGTGGTTACAAACTACAGGCATCTTCTCCTATTGCACCCGTTTTATGGGGAAAAAAGTCTTTGCAAGACTATAAAGACAAACCCTCCTCACCATTAAATGTGATTTAGTGATCTGTGCTCCCACAGGGAGGAGTTGAGGCTCCAGCTTTTGCCAGCTCCACAGTTCCACGTCCCTCAGGAAGAAATGCAGCAGGTCAGGAGTGCAGCTGCCAGGCCAGGCTGTGCTGGCCCCAGACTCCTGGCCACGGGTCACCACGCTGCTGTTGTCAATCAGGACAGCAAAACCCAGCTGTGGCAGAGCTTCCAAACTCAGCCCAGTGGCTCTGAAACCACTGGGTCTGACACTGACACACCAGAGAGCCTGTGCTCCCCTGCTCTGCTTCCACAGCCCGTGCCTCTGCTTTGGACACGTTTTCCCCTGCACACAGTGAGAAGTGATTGACCCTTTGGCCCATCAAGACCTTACTGTTTTAAGCACGAGGAGAGCATTAGAAGAGCCTTTATCTCCCCCAGAAAACACCTCCGTTGTTCCCGTGCCAGCACAGGGTGAGGCTGCACTAAGATTTTTAACAAAACAGGTCATTTCTCCTCCACGGTTCCTACCTTCCCTCTTTGTTCGGGCACAGAAACAAACCAGGCTGTGATCCAACTCACACCCACCAGCTCCCACAGCACGGGCAGGAGCTGGTGATCTCTGACACCGCTGCAGAACACACGCCAAACTCCGTCACCAAACGTTACAAAGCCATTTCCGCCCAAATCCTCCTTTTCCAACACACTAAACTCGCCGTTTTCTCCCCGTAGGGAAACTCTCACGGCGTTTTCTTTCCGTATGGAACAGTTTCACGTAATTCGGGGGGGAAAGCAGACACAGCAAACCAGGACACAAAGCCACCTGTTTACCTGAGCTAATGTTATTTTTTTCTCTTTTAAAAGACATTTACAGGGCGTTGGAAAAAAATCAGTTTTCCTCACGGGACAGTTTTCCTTTCCCCTGGACTGTTAATTCCAGTCGTTCTCCCGGTCCCCGATTTCCAGCCCCAGCCCCGCAGATCTCCGGGCGCTCTCGGTGGCCCAGCCCGGCCCCGGTGCCCGCTCCTTACGTGCTTCAGGCACCGCTCCTTGAGCTTCTCCACCGTCGTGTCCTCGGGCACCTCCTCCAGCCACTCGGCGCCCTCCATGGTGCACACATGGAGCCTCAGCACCTTCCCCGCAAAGATCTTCTCCTCCTGCACGAACATCGCCCCCGGTCCCGGTCCCGCCGCTCCGCCCCCGCCGCCGCCTCACCAGGCCCCGGGCAGCGCCGCGCGCTCCCGCCCGCCCATGAAGGTGACCCCGCCCGGCCCGGGAGAGCGACGGCCCGGCCCGGGCGGCGCGGGGAGCGCGGCGGTGGCTGTGCCCGGCCCGGCCCTGCCCGGTGTCACCGCCGGTGTCACCGCCCGGGCCCCGCCGTCCCTCCGGGGACACGGCGGCGCTCCCGCCGCGACCGGAAACGGAAATGCTGAACACCGCGGCGCATGCAGGGAGATGTAGTTCTACCGCGGCGCGCTCCTCCGGAAGTGAAGGCGAAGAAACACCCCTTCACGCCCGCCCCTGGGAGGGCCGTTAGGGTTTTCAATCTTTAATAAACCTTTAATAAACCTTACATAAACGATTCATGACACTTAATGACGTTTAATGACGTTTAAGACCGTTTATCAACGGCTCCTCTGCGCCGCAGTTAATACGGAGCTGCCCCGCTCCATTGTGGGATCGCGGTCTCTCTCCCCGCCCCGGTGCGCGCTGGGACTGCGGCGCTGCCCGGTGCATGCCGGGAGTTGTAGTTCCGTCCCTCGGGGCTCGGGCAGTCCTTGAGGCGGCCCGGGCACGGCTGGGGGGCCGCGGACACTCCGGGAACACCGGGAGGCACCGGGAGGCACCGGGGCGATGCCGCTGTCCCGAGCGGAGCGGGATGGAGCGGCCGGGGGCAGCGGGCATTCCTCCTCCGGCCGTTGGAGGGGGCCCGCGGGCTGCCGGTTCCCGGCCCGCTGCCGTCCTTCACCGTGGGACTCAATTCCCAGCGCACAGCAGTTATTTGTTTTTATCTTAAATTATTAAAATTTTAACGTGTTGTTCAAACCGTGTTGTTTCCAACGGCTCGGGCCCGAGCTGCGCCAATCACTTGGGCTCGGGTTTAGTAAGCGTTGCAAAGTTTTTGCGAGTTTAAAGTACGTATTTATTTAAATTAAAGCAATAGATTCGCTCAAGAAGGGGCTCTCCTGTTCTGCAGCTGCAGAGGTTGAAAGTGTGGGTTTCTTGCGGAGGCATTTTGGGGCTCTGACAGCCCCAAAACACATCTGTCCCAATTGTGTCGGACAGGAATTCTGCGGGATTGGGGCCACGGGAAACACCAGGATCTGTCTGTGCCCATCAACAACAACAAAACCCCCTCCGTAATGCACTGCAAAGCGCTGGCCACGCTCGCTCTGCACACCCCGTACGCTCTGAATTGCTTTCCTGCTCCTTCCCGCAGCCTGACACGCTGCAGGGTTTTTTTAGTGTTAAATACGCCATTAAAAGGGGCTTGAAATGAGAAAAGGGCGCTGCAGCTGCTGGGTTTTATGGATTTATTAAATGTTTAAATTAAACTGTTCTTGTTCAGAAAAGAAGGGGAATCTGTGGGATGTCCACCCCTGAGAGCGAGCCCCGCAATGCCCGCGTTGCACACGGAGTGCGGAGTTGGTTGAACGGCAGCTGAAGCTCTGTGGAAGAAATAAATCCTGGTGGAATCAGGCCCAGAGGCAACAAAGGCGATAAAGGGTTGTGCGAGGGGGAGCTGAGAGCTTTGGAGAGCCAAAACTCGATCCTATCAGAAAGCAGAGTTAATCTGGGGCTGCCGAACGCTGTTGCACGAAGCCCCAGGCTGCAGCTCTGGGGGTCTCTGCCCTTGCTCCACGCTGCACCAGAAGCTCCCAGAACTCCCAGGAGATTTCCTATCCCGTTTTCCAGCATGCCGAGGAATCCCATCCCTCTCTGCTGTGCCGAGCTCAGCCAGCAGCCCCAGAGCCCACGAGAGGGAGCAAATTCCTGCTCAGCAAACTCCCGGCCAGCAGCAGCTCCCTCTGGGAATAACCACGCGAGCTTCCCTCCCAAAAACGCGGCCCTGGAGCCGGGGATGCTCCCGGGGCTGGCACGGGGGGACCCCAAGTCCTGGTGAAGGGCCGAGCACCAGCTCCCCGGCCACCGGATCCACCCCGAGAACTCCTCTTTCCTGCTGAATCCCGGTGGTTTTGCTCCCTGCAACTTTTCCCTGCTCCACGGAGGGAGCTGAAGTCTGGGAGTCACTCGGGAAGGAGGCCCTGGAGTTGGGGACAACAAGGATAGGACTTTGCTGGGAATTCTTTTAAACCAGCCAGGGAGCAGGGGGTGATCTCCCAGCAGGATAAATCCAGGGGTGTGGAGCTCTTGGTGTGCCCAGGACCTTCCACAGCCATAAAGAGCCTCTGAGCAGTCGCTGCTGCGAAGGAGAAGCAATATCTGGAGATGAATCTGCAGCTGAGGCGGGGAAAAAAAAAAAAAAGATTTCTGCTTTCTGGCCATCTCTTGCGTTGAAGCAGCGCTTGCCTAACAAAAGTGGAATACTTTATTTCCGTGCTTTGAATGCAGCTCCTGTGTGCTTGATAAAATGAACCCATAAAATTGCAAATATGAGGCAATTTGACTACTGATGGCTAATGCATCATAAGGGCCCAGGGAATGGGAGCATTTAAAAATACCCCATCTAAACATTGGGCACTGCCTCCTTGCCTTGCTCTACAGCAGAATAAATAAACAATATGTGTCTATTACGTTGCTATTGTCCGAAGCCAAAAGAATGAGTGCACAATGTGTTACTTGCTTTTTATGGCTGATCCATTATGCCCAGAGACCAACGTGGGAATGAGGAAAGGGGGAATCAACAGCTCTTTCCCTTCAAGGAAAGGCTCCTCTTGTTTCACATCCCTGGGGGAATTATTTTCCATGGTTGCATGCAGCAGCAGGATCCCTCTCTGCTCCCCAACCTTGGCCTGGGCTCTACCCCGGTTATGGGGGGACAGCAGAGCCAGGGGAGGGGGGACAGAACCCACAACACTCAAACACCCCCTGTAGTGCAGGGAAATAGAGGGAGAGCAGCTCAGTATTAGTGCTGGTTCCTGCAGGAAACAAAATACCAGGGAGCTGACAAGGAACATGAAAAGAGAATTTTCACAAGGGATGGAGTGCCAGGACAAGGGGGAATGGCTTCAAATTGCCAGAGGGTAGGGTTAGATGGGATATGAGGAAGGAATCCTTCCCTGTGAGGGTGGGGAGGCCCTGGCACAGGGTGCCCAGGGAGGCCCAGTCCCTGGCAGTGTCCAAGGCCAGGTTGGACGGGACTTGGAGCACCCTGGGATAGTGGGAGGTATCCCTGCCCATGGCAGGGGTGGCACTGGATGAGCCTGAAGGTCCCTTCCAACCCAAACCATTCTGGGATTCAAAGAGCAGAGGTGTGGGAGCAGGACCTGTGCCCTCCACAGTCCCATTCCTGGGCTCATTTCTTCTCTCCAAGGAGCTGATTCCAAACCAACTGGTGCTGGCAGAGTGGGAACATCCAGCTTGGGGAAATCCACACCAGCAAACCCCGTAATCTCTTTTAAATTGTCTGAGAGTGGGAGGAATAAAAGAGAGTGAAAATTACACCACCCCCCCCAGCTTTTCCTGGGCAATCTCAGAATTTATCGAGACAACTCCTGTGGGATGCTCCATCATGTCATCCAAGACTTGTGTATCGACTCTTTACCTGCTGCTTCTGAGGGAAGAAATATGATAACGGGAGGGATAATGAAGCAGACATGTTTTCTCCAAATCAAACCCGTTCTCTCTTCAGCTGAGAGAAAAGGGTAAAGAACTTCCCCTTCACGATATTTTTCTCACTAATGTGTTTTGACAATTTAATTTAGAAGTCATAGAGTAGCGAAGACAAAGTCACCCGGTGGGTGGACATCGGCGAGTTCAGTTGCCTTTGTGATGAATTGGTGATAGTACAGAGATGACAAAACAACACAGGGGGACAAGAAGGAGGCTGGCAGCACTGTCGGCAGCGTGCACAGGATAAATTGAATGCTACACTTCATCCAGGAGCTTCAACATCCCCAGGCATCCCAACATAATTTATGAATTGCAATTAGCATTTTATTACGGCTCGTGCCCGAGCTGTGCCTATCACTTGGTTTCAGGTTTTGCAAGAGCTGCAGAGCAAAGTTTTCCTAAGTTTAAAGCAGCTATTTATTTAAATTAAAGCGATAAATACGCTCACGAGTTTGCTTTGCTGTTCTCCAGCTGCAGAGGTGGAGAGAGTGGGTTTCTTGTGGAGAGGTTTTGGGGCTCTGGCAGCACACACGTGTTCTCCCTGTGTTGGACAGGCTGTCCCAGGAATGCTGTGGGATTGGTGTAGCATCAGCGGCAGAGCAGCCCCGGGGAGCAGCTGTGTCCCACAGCCCCAGTTTGGGATCTCAGCTGTGCCCCCGCTCCCACCTGGGCTCGGAGTTTTCTCTGTGCAGCTCTTGCAGAGCCCCATCCCGATCTTTCAGGTCTGATGGCTCCCAGATTTATTTCTCCTTTTCCTGAGACGTGGAAATTTCTGTCTCTTGCCCTTTGGCAACTTCTCCAGTCAGCCAGCAGAGGAGCAGCCTCTCCTCCTGCTCCCTTCCCCATCCCGGCTGGGAAGCAGCACCCTTCTGCTTCCCGTGCCTTGCAAACAGAAAAATCAGCTTAAAAACCTTTCTGAAAAGGGTGTTTTAAGTTGGAAGCTGGAGGACTTTGTGGGCAGTAACCACCAAATTGCCAGCACTGCTCCAGGACCGACAGCACCCCAGGAGGGTGCCCAGTCAGGGATCCCTTTGCCCATCCAGCTTTGCCTGGAACCGATATCCCGGTGCAGGGACGCAGATCTATTGTACAATTTAACTCCAGAGCCACTCTGAAAGGCCCCTGACTGTGTTCAAAACGACTCTGCAGGTTGTTATAAATATACAAAGCTTTTTGTGGGGATATTCATGAAATTCTATCACCACTTACCCTGGCTGGTAATGGCCTTGTTTATGTATGGGCTCTCTACCTGGCTTTGCAGCCTCTCCAAACACAATTCCATTACGGTGTTTAACTGCTCTATCAGTGTAGTACTTAGCTCTCTCTGCTTCCCAGCACAGCTCCTTAATGGCCAGGGAAGGTATTAGGCACTGCAGTTTGTGAGGATTCAAAAGAAAGTTCAAATCTCACGATGTCTTTATTTTAAAATTCATGGAATTTCTAAGTACCAACTTGTAAGCCATGACCAAACAGCCATTTCCTTCTTAAACAGCTTGCTTTTTTTTTTTTAATCCCCTCTTTCTCCTCCACCAGTTAACCTGCTCTCACCACAGCTCTGCAGATGCCAGTCCCTCCTTGTCCCACTGTAGTGTCCCCAACACCCTCGGGGTCCCCATCAGCTCTTTCCTGCCCAAGAGCAGCCACAGCCCACACCAAGCAGGGGGACATCACTCTGAGGGCACTGTGGGGTCACTTTGGGGGTTTGCAGGTGGTGTGGGGCAGGGACCCAGCTGTGCCACCCTGAGGAGTGCTGGGGGGAGCAGACCAAGGGGGAGAAGAGAATTAGAATTCAGGGGAGCATTTAAAAGGATGTGCAGTACTTGTGTGAGGAGAGTGGTGGGATCAGGCCCCAGGTTGTGCTGGGGACACAGCAGGGCTGGGAATTGTCCCTCAAGTCCTTCCTGTGGTGGGGTGACCCCAGCTGGGCTCCAGGTGCCACCAAAAGCTGCTCCATCACTGCCACCTTCGTAACCCTCCGCCCCCAAACCCTTGCCACGCAAACCCATCAGCGTTCCCCTTTTTGGCACTGCATGGATGCAGTTCCCAAATTTCTTCCCTAAACTGAGAAGAAAAACCTTCAACTTCGGATCTAAAGTCCCACTTCCCACAGAGAACCCTGAATCCCTGCATCCAGCAGCCACTGCCTCATCCATCAGGTGCTGCTTAACCTGCGCCTGTCACTGTGGCACCAGGGTGGCAGGAGGCAGCTGGGAGGATTTGCCTTCTCCTTCCAGCTGATCAAGAGCATTTTCTCGTTTCCTTGTATGTTTTGGCAGAATGTCACAATTTAATTGTTGGAAACAAGAGCAGGAAATATTAGCAGCACTGGCACAATAGGATTTTAATTTAGCTTCAGGACAGAAATGGGTCTCTAGCAGAGTGCCAGGCTCCAGGATTGCCTGTGAGTACGAGGAGCCTGGAGTTTGCCTAATCGTTTGCACAACTGGGGTAATTCTGTAGGGATGCGAGGGACTTAATTGGGCTCATGCTTAAACACCCTCGTAATTCGAGGCACACTGCGCGCTCCCAGCATCATTATTAAACAGCCCATTTCACTTTTTAATGATCATCTTGGATCACTGTAACACTGATCAGCAAATAAGCCCGGACAAATAAACATCTGTCTTCAGTGTTGCCACAGCTGGGGCTGCTGCTGGGCTCTGAGTGAGGCTGGGACAGAGGGACAGCACTGCCCCCAGCCCCAAGGGACCCCAAATAATCCCTCTCTGCCCAGGCTAGGGAGCTCAGAGGTTGGGGTGGGTCCTCAACACCACCCCTTGGGCCACCACTGTCTGCTCAGGCAGGAGGGCTCTCCCCACCTGCCCTCACACTGAGGTAAAATATGGGGCACCACTAAATTATTCAGTTGGCGAGAGGGGTTCCCAGGATGGTGTGTTGCTCTTCTGCAGTGTAATTAATAGTCTTTAGATTAAATATGAAATCATTCCTGCTCATTAATAATTCAGCGGCAGCGTGGCGATCTTTGGAGAGCAGCAGCACTTCATATTCCTCTCAAGTCTGGTGCCTGGAACGCCTTGGGGGAGGCAGCCGCCCTTTCATCCATCTCAATTACAGCTGCTGGCTGCTCATTTCCTTCTTGAGCGTTGTTTTGCAAAGGTGTGAAACTTTTCTGCTGCTCGGAGTCCGTGCTGAGCGGTGTCAGCGTGTCCCGGGACGGGCCGGTGCTCCACGTCCACTCTGGGGTGGAGCTGCCAACTTGTGGTGCTTCCCAAGGTGTCCATGGCAAACCTGGGCTGTGCCAGGAGCCTTTGGGTTGCATTGAGCTCAAAAACACCTTCACCTTTCTCTCCGTGGGCCCTGAGCGGGGTCTGAGTGTGCAGCGACATTCCAGAGGCAGGTGGAGGGATGGGAAAGAGCTTCCCGTGGCTGAGGTGGCTGCACTGCCACTCTTGCCATCGTGCTGGTGGCCTCGGCAAACTCACCAGCACCGGTCCCAGCTCCACAAAAACCTGTAATTCCCAGAAAACAGGAGCTGCCCCACTTCTCCTCCATCTCTGCAGCCCCCGGGCCCCGCTGCTGTGCTTTACAGGCAGGATGGGGATGGTGGTTTTTGCTAATGCTGACAACGACCGTAATTTAGCTTTACACCAGCACTAAAACCGGAGAAAAAATTCACGTCCTGGGACATCTGCGACACAGTTGCTGCTGAGGGCGGATTTATGTGCAGACCCAGCAGCTCCCAGCATGGAAAACACCCCGGTGCACACGGAGACCTGAAACAGCCCTGGATTGACTCCAGCCGTGAAATCAGCTGTTCCTGTGGGGACAAACCCCTGCTTCACCTTATTCCAGCGTGATCAGTGGGATGAGGGAGGGAGGGAGGGAGGGAGGGAAAATCCACGTCCTGGTGGTGTTGGTGGGCTCATCCCCAAGTGCTGGACCCGTCGGGCATCCACAGCCCTGCTGGGATCCAGGAATGCTCCAGAGCAGGAGCAAGCAGCAGTCTGGGCAGATGGATGGCTAAATCCCTCTGAAGATGGCACCTGGAGCGGCAGGAATATTTTGGGATGGCAGGCTGTGGGGCTGTGCCAGCAGCAGCTCCGGAGGGTCCCTGCTTTTTGCACGTAATTCCTGTTCCCAAACAGCAAACAAATGTTAGACAGCTGCTGCAGGAAAATCTGAAATCAAAGCCAAAGCCCCGGGGTGCAGGAGGGGAGAAGGGCAGGATGAGGCTGATCCCAGCTCAGGGCAGGGAATTGCGGCCCTGGGTGAAGGCAGCAGCTCCGGGGCTCTCGGTGAGTCCCAAATGCAGGTGCTAAATGTCACCTCTCCCAAGGAGCCCCAAACATCCACGTGGCCGCCGTAACCTTTCTGGAGCCCTCGCGGTTCCCCGCGAGCTGTTACAAGAGGATAAACTTGTTTGCACACCTGGCTGGGTTTTAAATAGGTTTAATTCCTTTGTGCCTCGCCGCAGCTTCCCCCGGTGACTCAGTGACTCGTCAGCTGTCGGAGGCTGAACGTGCCGGCTCCGAGCTGCCCCCGCACCCGCTCCCACCGGGAGCATCCCCCGGGAAGGCTGGGAGCTGCTTGGGCACAGAGGGGATCGGCCGAGAGGGCGATGCTGCACCCAAAATGTGCTTTCTGTGGGGTGATGGGAGAGGAGGGGCAGCAAGAGGCCAGAGGGGATCAAAAAGCCTCCAGTGGAGTCCCAGGGTATCGGGCGTCCTCCCAGGAGGGGCTGGTCCACAAATCCCCCTCTGCTGCATCATGGGATCCCCACATCCTATGGGAGAGTGGCCGGGGTGATGTGGGACAACGCTGGGGCTGGATGCATCCCCAGATCATCCCAAAGGTGCTGGTGTCCCCAAACTGGGCGTGAGGAGGAGCTGGAGAGACCCCGAGCATCCTCCCGCTGGGCTGGCGGGAGGTACCCGAGCGGTGACTCCTCGTTAAATGGGACACAAAACCAGGCAGGGATCACAGAGCCGATTTCCAAGACCTGCTCCTTTTGGGGACCCCTCTGCATGATCCAGTGGGATAAAAAACCAGAGCCATGAGGGAGCATGTTAATGAATATGGAAACCTTCTTTTCGGGTAGTGCACGCTCATAAATGAATCCACTTTATAGAGCCATAGCAGACAGGAAATGACTATTCGGAGCCTGATTTATCTGCTCAAATGCTTTGTAGTACTTCAGATTAATAAAAATATTTAATAAAGAATCAAGTTGGTTTATGCAAAGAGAATCACATCCCCTGTATTTTTATTACCGAAAAATTGGAAGCGGGAAGGAATAATGATATAAGCTACTGTATAAATGACAAAAATACCCATTCTAGTTATATGCATTGCTGTACAATCTTTTTCTATCCTATAAACATAATATATTCTTATGCCTATTTCAACTGATTCAGTAGTCATATGCTGCATTGTGCAGTTTAATACCATCCCATCCTCAACAGCTCTGGCAAGTGATTAAATAAGAAATAAATTTTGCTGTCATTGCATTTAAAATCAAATCAAGGATCATTTGTTACCCCAAACGAACCAGTTATCCTGCTCTGCTCATAAGGAGGCTGCTGTTTGCTGAAGCATTTAGAAATGTATATATAGTAAACTCTTTGCATAATGGCTTGTACTGTAATATGATCTTTATGAGCCTCCCGCTCCGGAGACACTCGGCAGCGCCAATAAACAGCACATTGCTTTTTTAATTTAAAGTTATAGGTATGAGACATTCCACATTCTCCTTGTGTTCCTCTGAGCCTCGGTGGCTGTGCCACGGAGCCAGGGGCAAAGCTTTGTGTCCCCCAGTGTCCCCCAGACCCCGTGTGGCATCACAGTGACAACCCCCCGGTGCTGGCGGGCCCTCCCCGACCTCTCCAGCAGCCCCCACGGAGAAATCCGGCAGTGCCAGACCCCAAACATGCAGGGAATACGCCCAAGAGGGAGAGACAAACTGTCCCACTCACCAAGTACATTAAATTTAATGTCAGCACCTCGTTAATGGCCCCTCACGTTATAATGTGTAATATAAACTTACAAATTAATTGCGGTACCTTCGAAAGCTTCTTTAACTGCTGCCGGAATGAAAGCTGGCTAATAACCATCATTTCAAAGTCCATTCTTGTTAGAAGATTGTGTCTGACCAAACTCCTTTTGTTGGATCATTATTTTAATTCCTCTGCTCCCCAGGAATTGCCATTTTTTGGCCATCTCCCCATCCTCACTGGGATTTACCTGAGAGCAGCTGCTCTTTCCTCTGGGATTTCATCCACAGGTGAGCCTACACTGGTGAACCACCTGCCTCGTGCTCCAGGTGTGAGCAGAAGCCCATGGAGGGAGCCTCTTTCCTTAGAAAGGAAAAAAAAATCAAAGACTTTTCATTTTAAAAATGACCATTGTAAGGAAAAGGGGGTGCCCTGTGTGGGTTTGGGCACCACTATTGGCTCCCAGCCCCTCACCATCAGCCCCAGACCCACCACGGACCCCGCCAAACCCACTGGGTAAATAATTTGTTGCAAATTATTTGCTCAGCTTTAATTATCAAGTTTTGGCACCCATTAGTTAAACCGGTTAATTTTATTACGGAGAAAACAACAAATCACACGGCTGACAATAATGAGGATGAACAGGCATTTAATTATCCTTGTTCTAGACAGAACAATTATTAATTTTAAACTGCGAAAACTAATTTGAAAAGTTTGGAGTCTGGAGAATTATCGTGGGGAGAGGGATATTGCTGCGGGAGATCTGCGGTCAGCGGCTTCATTAATACCAGGAACTCCAGGAAATCAATTCCTGCACCAGCCTCTTCCTCCCCCTTGGAAAGGGCAGGAGTAAAACCAATAAACTTTAGTGTGGGGGGTTGTTAGAAGAGATTTAGAGTCGCTCTTGCACCCACTGCTGGGCCTGGAAGGGATTGGGGTCCCTCTGCACTCACCAGGACACAGCGAGGAGGACCCTCACGAATTTGGGACAGCACAGATCCCTCCCCTCAGCTCCTTCCTCAAGGCATCAAGGAAAAGTGAAAACACCCAACAATAAAAGTTGGGGGAATGAACCTGAGGAGGGAAGAAACAGCTGGAACCTCATCCTTCATCCCCAGCGGTCAGTGGCACAGATAACATTTTTCAAAGTGTAATTGCAGTCAATTGTACTTTCCCCCCAGTGCCCGTCAGCTCAGCTGGGGTGATAAATGTTGGCTTTTAAGCAAGAATGGATTGATTATTAATAGCTTAGATACCAGTTACAGGAACTGCAATAAAACTAGATTTTAATTTCCCTCTCTATTAAGGGATCTCATGTTTCATTCAATGTAGAGAGAAAATAGGGGGTTTTGCAAAGATATTAGATTTACTGCCACTATAAAAGATCATTGATGCACCCAACTCTGGGCTATATTGGACTGATTTTTCAACAAAAGGCAGCTCAGTGGGTCACTGAGTCTCCCTGTGCCCAGCCCTGAACCTCCCTGGCATAAGGGAGCAGAGGGTTTAAAGGAAACCCAAAATGGTTTGGGTTGGAAGGGACCTTCAAGGTCATCCAGTGTCACCCCTGCCATGGGCAGGGACACCTTCCACTACCCCAGGGTGCTCCAAGCCCCGTCCAGCCTGGCCTTGGACAGTTCCAGGGGCAGCTACAGCTTCTCTGGGCAACATTTCCACATCTCCAGTGCTCCTGATCTTCCAACCTCCCTCCTGTCTCTCCTGCTCCCCATTAAATCCAAAATCCCCACAGAAAATCACTTAATCAGGGTAGGGATGTTTTGGTTGTGATTTGTGTCTAAGTCAGGAGTAAAAGCATAAAAGCTGCCTTGACTGAAGAACAGAGTTGTGCATTTTAATCTCTTATAACTTACTTTTATGATGTAATTCTGAATTATGTTATTGCATTTGTATTTAGAGAGCGCACCAGATGGTGCATGCAGTAACACTTTAAATTAGGGTTTCCCAAATACACATTAAATTTAGATTTAATAAGACAGTTATCACATGGGAATTAAATACCAATTGATTATTTAGAAGGCACCACAGCTCAGCAAAGTGTGCAGCTCAGCCGGGTCCTGGCACCGCAGCTGGCACGGAGGAGGGACCTGGAGGGGTCCTGCCCTGGCTCCTGCCAGGCACCCATGGCCTCCCTGGCTCTTTGTCACCTCAGTGGTGGCACTTGGCAGTGGAGGGTGGACACGAAGGGAGGGACACTGCTGTCCTGCCCCAGCCAGGCCAGCGCCCTGGCGTGCTGGGATCCCAGAGTCACCCAAATGGGAGCAGTGACACTCAGTCTGGTTCCAGTGGTTGGTTCAGACCAGCATCACCCCGGGGTAAATTAAATCACAGCCCTGAGGGCACCTCCAGCCACACAAACCCATTCACAGCCCTTTGGCTGTGCCCAGTTCCTGCAGCCCAATGCCCACACTGTCACTTCAGGGCACAGGAATGGGCTCGTCCCCTCCAGAGGCTCCTGGTGGCACAGGGATCCCTGGGGACATGGGACAGCTCTGCCTGGCAGTGTCCCAGCACAAGGAGTGGGGGATCCAGCCCTGTTTCCATGTGGGAAGTGATCACAGCTCAGTCACTGCCAGGTCAACTCCATTCCATGAAAACATTTAAGGTCCTTTGCTGTCACTGATTATTATTATTATTATTATTATTATTATTATTATTATTATTATTATTATTATTATTATTCCTCCGAACCACAACGTGCTGCTCATAGACTGTGGGTAATTTACTTTTCTAATCACATTGATTTCCATTCAAATGAATTCTCTTGTCCGTCTCCATTCCAGTAATGTTATTTTAAGCGTGAGCTCTGTCTTGGTACAAATGTCTAATCAAATGGGGAGATGCAGAGGGCAGCCTGGTGCGTCCTGCTGAATCACACAGCACTGAAATTAGAGATGCTTTTAGGTGCAGTAAGTTATGTATTGTAACTTCTGCTGAGGCCCAGTGAGTGAGATTACATTGCCCTCCTGGATTTATCTGCCTTGGTTTGTGGCTCGGCATTTCTGCCTTTTTTTTCCCTCCCCTTTTTGTCCTGTCACTGAATTGGACTGATCTAATTCCTCTCCCAGAGCCCCACAGGGATGAGGGTTGGTCCCACAGGACCTTGCCCCAACCTGGCAAGGACCAGACCCCCCACGAGGGATTTGGGTACCAGAACACCATCCCTGCCTCATCCCAGCCCCAGCACAGACAGCACCGCCTGGGCCAAAACTCAAGTTCCTGAGCAGCCCCTCATTACCCCCCATGCTCGGCAGCTTTCCTGTCCGAGTGTCTGAATTGTCACCGTGCCACTGCTGTCACCACCCCAAGGACGTGGCCGTGGTACTCCAACCCATCCCTGCCATCCCTTCACCACGGAATTATCATTCCTATCATTTTTATTACCCTTAAGCCACCCTACAATCACACCCCAAAGGCCCCCCCGCAGCCCGGCCCGGAGCTGATGGATGTGCCGGTGGCACCGTGAATCCTCCGGAGTGGCCCCGGAGCGCGGCGGGCACGGTGGCGCACGCCAGGAATGATGCAGTCCCTACTCCTCACCCTTTATTTGTATTTTGTGTCCTGCACGATCCATCTGAGCCGTCGCCGGCGCTGGAGTGCCGCTCCGCAGTCGATTATAAAATGGCTCGGTGCAAAAGATGCATATAAATAAGAGCAGCCCTGGAGTGCTCCGGAGCCGCCGGTGCGGGGCTGTGATTTATGGCAGCTGCTCCAGGGGCCTGGCTGGCATCAATCTCGCACTTCCCTCGCACCTACGGGGCAGGAGGGGGAGCGGTGGCACCCCCGGCACCCCCGGCACCCCCGGGCTCGCAGCCTCCTGCCGTCCCCGCCCTCGCTGCCCTCCGCGCAGGAAGGGGGACGAGCCACCCTCGCCGGGGGCTCAGCTCTTGTTCCCTTTGCCGGCAATCCCCGGCTGCAAGGGCAAGGACCAACATTTCCTGCAGTGGCCAAGGCCTGCAGTGACCAACTCCTGCAATGGCCAACACCTTCAGCAATGGCCAACAACTTCTGCAATGGCCAGCGCCAACTGAAATGACCAACACTGCAATGGCCACCACATGAAATGACCAACACTGCAATGGCCAACACTGCAATGGCCAACACTGCAATGGCCAACACTGCAATGGTCAGCAACATCTGCAATGGTCAATGCCTTCTGCGATGACCAACCCCTGCAATGCCCAGCATCTTCTGTCCCTGGGCTGGTGGTCCCTGATCCCAGTACCAACTGTGTCCCCAGGGGCCCACACTGGGGACAACCTGCTCCTGCAACACCCAACTGTGTGGGTGGAAATGAAGAGCCAGGTTCAGAGAGTTTGAGCAGGTGCGGTGCTCCAGCCTCTCTCCCTCTGGAGCAGATCCCAAGGAAATTAACACAGGGTAAGTCCTAAGAATACATCCATAGCCAGTCATTTTCAACGACTGGGGAAGAGCACACGCATGGGTGCCCCATCGCTTCTCTCAGCCACCTCCCTCTCATTTGACACAGCCAAAATCACAGCCCCACCCCAGGAAGGAGGGAAACCGCCTGTTTTATAACAATAGCAATGAAAAATAATAACATTAATGCAAAGAAAAACCCCTTTCCATCCCCCTCTATGCCTGCTCCAGCGGTTCCCCCTCGCGTCGCTGCCGCAATCCCGGGCCCTGGATGGCGTGAGCCAACCCCCCCCTGCACATTTTCCCTCAGCACATTTCTACAGCAACGTCGTTTACTTGGTTAAATAACTCATTTATCTTTTTATACTCTCTGCAGATCATAATACACCCACTCTGACAATACCGCACACCAAAGACCTAATTTTAGCGCTGGTGTTTAGAAGTAATCAGTTTGAAATATTGGAGCGGGCGTACAATGGGGTTGGGGTTTTGTTTTTTTTCTTTCTTCCCCCCTGAAATACTGACGTTTGCAAGAAAGCTGCTCATAAGGAAAATTCTGATTATAACAACTCATTTAGAATAAATCAGTTTGAAATGGTTTATATAACGCGGCGGAATGCGCCGTACGCAAGCATCCAAGTTTCTGTGTTTTTCCTTTTCAGTGAGATGAGATTAAATGAAACCCCAAATGCAAGTGGTTTTGGGCACTTCTATTTTGCTAAGCTGAGGAAATGCAGCTTCTCAGCAATTTTATGGCCAATTGGGTTGGAGAAAAAAAAAAAGGCAAAAATTAGAGAGAGGAGAATTACCACCCTCGTCACAGCCCACCCTGCTCCGACACCCCCAGCCCTCCCTGGGACCCCGCTCCAGCTCAGCCTCTCTGGCTTTGGAACCTTTTCCCCCCTCCCCATCCTAAAGACAACGTCAACCCCCACGACAGCCCCATCCTGGGCAGAGCCAGGAGCCCTGGGGCACCGCTTGGACCTCCCGGTGCTCCGGAGCATCTTCCCTGTTGGTGCCGGTCCCTCACCCCAGAGCAGGGATGGCGACGCAGCCACCGATGCTGCATCTCCCTGAGCCTCCTGACTCTGCACCAGGGCCTCGAGACGCCCTCTGAGACCCGGCAAACTCATCACACGTGTCCATGGGTGGGTGGCAGGAGCCCTCCTGCCCGTTTTCGGAGCCTGGGTGAGCTTTTTCCACATGAAGAGGTGGGAAGCTCCCAGCAGAGTGGGAAAGCGATGGATTTTGGCTGCTGGTGCATCCTCCAGTCTCAGCCCCACTCTCTGGCAAAGCCCTGAGTGTCGATTTGGGGAAGCTGCACATTCAATTTTAAATAATGATAACAATAAACATTAGCTTTTATAAGCAGCAAGGGTGGATGGAGGGAGGGTGCGACGTGTCCGGGGAAAAAAGCCAAAAGATGCCCAAACCACATCAGGTGAGGTGGGGGGAGAGCCCAGGGCAGTGCAGGGAACTCAAAACCCCCCAGATTTGTGCAAAACCCTTCAACTGGCCAAATCTGGGGGTTCTTTCATACCTTGAAGTGGAGCCTGAGCCATCAGAGCCCCTTCAGCACCTATTAACAACCCCCTGCTTAACCACCCAGAAAGACAGAAAACAGAGCAAAGGAAACCTTTTAATTGTAATTTACTTTATTATTTTGTAAATGTGAATTTTACAAAGCGTTTTACAATTAATGATCACATTGGGTTGGTTTTTTTTTTTGTTTGGTTTTTTTCTTTTTTTTTTTTTTAAATGGATTTTTTTCGTCATATGAAAACAGCTATGAGCACAGTTCCAGCTCGGGGGTCTTCATCTTTTCTCTCTTTTTTTTTTTTTAGTTACTGATATATCGTGTCAGCCATGGCTACAAAATAACAGTCTGAACTATACAGAGTAAGAGCACATAAATACTAGTGAATAATGCACGATAAAAAATAAAATAAAATAAAAATAAAATTAAAAAAAAAAAAAAGAAGCTAGCATCGTTCGTGGCTGAGACAGTTGAGGAACATAATTCAGTGGTACTGTGAGATTTCCTTACAGCACAGAAAGTATTTTTAACAGTCATGAATTACAGTACTACTTAATACCCTATGAAGACGCTTTAAAAACAACCTTGTACTTTAAGTCCTTTTTTTTCCCCAAACATTCTGTCCAAAGGATTAATGTTCTATTTGAATCAAGTGCCATCCAAATGTTCAAGTCAAAAATATTTATACATTTATACTCAGTTGTTTTTTTTTAATTATTATTTATTAATTATTTTTTTTTCTTTATTCTTGTCTGCTAAAAATAGTATTGCAAGTTTTGGCTTTTTTTTTTTTTTTCTTTTTAACCTTGACATAAAAATCACAATTTTTTTTTTGTTGTTTTTTTGTTTTTTTGTGTGTGTGCAAAACGCTTTTTTAACAGTGGAAGAAACTCAAGGAGGACTGCAGGGGTTTCCAATGTGAGTGTGTCCCACTCGCCCCCTCGCTCGCTCCCAGCATGGTTTGGAGAGCAGGAACACTTGGAACAGCAGGTGGATCCCGGGATGGCTGCGGGCTGGCCATGGGGGCTGGGGGGACAGCTGGGGACACTCCGGGGCTCATCCCGGCCTCCCACGGCTCCTTCTCCACTCGCAGCGAGCCACTTCCAGAAAAACGAGGGATCTGAGCACAACCCCGGGGGACAAGGGCTGGGGGCAGCCCCTGGTGCCACCACGGAGGGGTCTCTGCTCCCCAAACCCTGGGGGCAGTTCCAGTTTTGGGGCGCTGGGTGGGCTCGGACCCCTCGGAGCCCCGGAGCACGGTGGCCTCGGTTCCCACCGCCGGCCCCGCGTCCTCCGGGGAATTTCGAGAGGGAAATCACAGTTCCAAGGATTCGACCATGGAGGTGGCCCCAAGGAGCCGCTGCCAGCTCCTGCTGGGGACATCCCTCTGCCCTCACCGCCGGGAAAGGTCGGGAATGTCATCGGCCCGTGGGACAGCGGGGGTCACCGCCAGCCCGGGGGGGCAGAGGGTCATGCAGCCCCTCGGCAAAGCGGTGTTTAATTAGCGCTAACGAGGAGGAGAGGAGCTGGTCCTACACTATGGCAGCTGCGGGGAACTCGGGTGCTTTTACACTCTGCGCTCGTTAAAGGTGCTTGGTATAACTTTAGATATAGAATATACAGGTAATATTGCTAATAGTCAAGCATAAGAATAAAGGTGCAGACATACCATAAATACTGATGCTCTGATTTTACACTGTCAGACCTAGATGAATGCAGTTTCCTATTCACATTATAAAGCAGCCCCAAATTCTAGAATTTAAAATAGTGTCGTAAACAAAGAGGAGGAAGGAGTCGGTTATGATCTGATCTTCTTAATCTGTTTTCCTTGGAAAAAAAATGATCAAAAAATTCTAAGGCACTCAGGAAAGCCGCATACAATCGATGGACTGCTCTGTTCTCACCTTACATTCAGTTTTAAGGGGTTATTTTTTTTTTTTTTGCTTTTTTTGTTGTTTTTTTTTTTCTCGGAAGAATACAATCATTACCATATAACATTTTCAAACATATCATTAATCCTCCACACACAGGAAACATTAGTGCAAAATGCTTGCCCTCATCTACCAGATAAGGAAAAACCCAACGCCCTTCACATTTTAGAAGTTTGCCTTCCTAATAATAATAATAATAATAATAATCAATAAAACAAACCCAAATCAGGAAAAAAAAAAAAAAAGGAAAGAAAAAAAAAAAGAAAGAAAAAACCCCCAAAATATACAGGAAGTTGTGCTAGGTATAAAAATATATATTTTCACTGTGCAACTTGACTCTCTCCAGACTCTCTGTCCTAAGCCATTCAAGTACTTTGCTGCTGCCCCCCTGGTGGCCCCGCCGGCTGTCTGGGAACAGGTTTGGTCCAGAATTAATCCCACAGCCAAGTGCAGCCCCAGCTGGGGGGCTCAGCCTGCTCCCCACCCCCAGCAAGTGCCAAAAAGGAGCAGGAGGAATCCTCTGCAATATCTTTTCTCTCTATATTTATATATATATATGCACACAGACACACACACAAGGGACGACTTTTGATCTCCGACACCCGGAGCCGCTCCCAGCTTGCCTCAAACTTTTGGCAAACCCAAAGTTTCGGGGATCAGGAGGGTCCTCAGCCAAACCTGAGCCCCACTGAGCTGGCTGAGCTGCCTTCCAGCAGCTGCTCCTGGGGGCATGGGGACACCCCAGGGCCAAGGAACCGGATTGCTCCATGTCCCTGGGGATGGCTGGGGACAAAGCCCCCCCCGAGCTCAGCCCGTGGTCCCCGGGTTTGTTCAGTGATGTGGGTAAAGTGCAAATAGAGCCGTGCTCATTCCCACTTCTCCGAAGCATCCCACACCTCTGCACCTGCACCAGCCCCCAACACCTGGTCTGGGGCATCACAGTCCCCCCCAAAAAGCTGTGCCAAACCCCGACGTGGGGCAGGACCCCCCATCGCTGATTTGTTGTGTCAGGAGCAGTGGCACAGGCTGGGCAGCCTCGTTATTTACGATGCAAAAAACTGCTTCAAGTATCAAAGAAAACAAAACAAATGGCCAAAAGTTGGGTTATCCTCTCCCCACTCCCCCTTTCCCAATGGAAATACAAAGAAGGAAGAAAACCCTGAGCAAAGCGCTGTCTGGATTAGGGAACCAAAGCAGGAAAGAAAAGAGGAGCACAGCCACAGCAGCCAAAAAGTGACTCTTTGTGCACCTTGTTCCTAGTTCCAAACGTGTTAAAGAACAAGCTGCAAGTGTCATTAAAGCAGGTTGTTAAGTCACAGTAAAAATAATCATCATTAAAAAAGGAAAGAAAAAAAAGGAAAAAGCCAAACGTGGCTTTCACATCACTGTCCCCATCCCTTGGGGGCACTTCAGCAGTGCCACCCCCGTGGGACCCCCAGCCTGGCCCCAGCACTCCGGGGGAAGCTGCAGAGTCCCACTGGAGCCGGGTCTGCGGGACAGATTCCCGTCACTTTGGGGTTTGTAAAGGCGAGGGACACAGCAGGTACCTGCTGCCCATCAGGCTCCAGGGACACCTACCAGTCCCATCCCGAGGCCACCAAAGCCACCACAGCCTGGGGACATCAGCCTGCAACAACAAAAATAAAGACAAATAACTCCACATTGGGTTTTCCCCAGAAGGGGCTGCGGGAGGGTGAGCAGGAGGCAAAGCGCTTCCTCCTGCCCAAAACCTCTTCACAGAAGGGCACAAAGCTCATTTTTTCTTTTAATTTTTGCGTCCAATGCACTCCACATTATTAAAAAGCAAGAGCCTGGTTGGCCTGGGGAGGAGGGAGGGGACAGAGGGTAAGCTCTGCATGCACTGAGCTCTGCCTCCGGTGCAGATGCTGCCAGGAGCCAACACCAAGAGCTCCCAGCTCCGTGTCCTTTGGAGCAAGAACAACTCTCCATGCTGAGATTCCTCCCTAAATCCCCTCACAGGCACTGAGGGGAGGGTCCTCCCCTCCCAGGAGGTGCCCCAGGACCTGCACGCCCTGGGGTGCAGAGGGGTGACAGAGCCCGGCCGCCCAGGAGCGGGGATGTGAAGGTGCCAACACGGAGAAGCAAAGGGAAAGGAGTCGCTGGGAGGGAGAGGGGAAGGGAGAGAGAAACCAAACCCAAACCCAGCTGTATTGGGCAAAAACCAGACCACAGCCACGACAGCGGCCAGGCTCTCCACCTGCATCCCACACAGTCCTCCCGACACGTGCCAGCCTCAACTCCAGCAGACCCATCCCTGCTCCCGGGAGCCAGAGGAAACTCCCCGGGACAACAGCACCGAGTCCCCGCCAGCGCCGGGCACCCACAGCCAGGGCTCCCCCTGACACCAGGGGGATCTGGTCACGATCACTGTCACGATTTCCCCCAGCCCATCCCACTTGGCTCGAGCCCTTCCCGAGACAAACACGGCCAGTCACAGCACCTGCACCCGAACACACCTCGCTTTCCTGTTCAGTGACAAAACTCTCCTTAGAGGACAAGGTTAACGATGGCTTTACTTCTGAGCTGAGTGATGGATGGGGTGATGACGGGGTGGTGGTGGGTGGGGGGTGGCTAGCTTTTCTCCTCCCCTTCTTAAAACAAACAAACAAACAAAAAAAAAACAAAAGAAAAAAGGAAAGGAAGAAAAAAAAAAAAGAAAAAGCTACAATCTTATAGACTAACCTCAGGAATATCAAAAAAGGAGCCCAATATTTTTTTAAGTAGGTCGCCACAGACCTAGTCGTTTACAGTATAACGAATGCGATTATTTCCTTCATAAATTTTAAATACAAGCAGAATAAAAATCACATTTTTTTCAGGCAACAGTAGCAGTTCAGTAGGTAAGTGGCTTGATCACATTTTTTGTTTTGTATTAGTAATGCATGCAAGCAGCTTTAGTATTACAGATCCCTTATAGGTCATGAAATGTTTGCTCTCTTTATAAAGTCCCTCCATAAGTACCATCTTGTCTTCTCACGGGGGTTTCGGGCCGGCTGGAGGAGCCCGAACCTTGTTCAAAAGGTTGCGGAGTGCTTTGGGTTTCCGATGCCATGGCATCTGTGGCAGCTGCCTCCTGGATCACGGAGCCGGCGCCTTCGGCATCCTCGCTCTGCTCGAAGGACTGGTTGGATCCATTGCTCAGCTCTACATTCACTGTGTTAGTTCTCAAGGCTACTATAGTCCCCGAGTCGCTCCTCCTCTCTGCATAGATCCGCTGCTCGAAGACCTGAGCAGTGTTGGGCTGGAACTCGGGCTCCAGGGGGACAGTGTTTGTGGAGGAGCCCATGACGGTGCGGTACATCTCCATCCCCTCGGGCAGCATGGATTTGATCTTGGGCAGCCAGCGCTTGCGGACGCGCCGCGCGTTGGTGCACATGTCGGCCGCGATCACGTTCATCTCGCTCTCCTTAAAGCTCGGGGCAAAATTCTGACAATACACTGCAAAGACAGGGAGACACAGAGCTGAGGCTTCAGAGGGAGCGGCACAAAGGTGGCACAGAGTGATCCCGGCCTCCCAGGTGGGAGCGGAGCTTCACCCACGGGCCTGAGCTCTCCGAGGAGACACACACAGACAAGGCTCCTCAGCTGCAGACACAAGCCAGGAAGGGATAAAAGCAGAAGGCATGAACATCCCAGGTGGCAGAGGAAGGGGGCTGGAGAAGGGCCCCTCACTCCATGGGGAGCCCCAGAGCTGGCACCCACAACCACAGCATGTGGGAATGGCCAAACCAGAGGTGGACACAGAAAAGGTCCCCCAAACTCCTCAGCAGCATTGATGGCTCCTAAACCCACAGTGCTGTGGGAAATGTCGGAGCTGAGGGGATGCCTGAGGGATTGTCCTCTCCCTGTTCCTCTCCTCGTGCCACCCCTGCACGGCCCAGCAGCCTGGCTGCTCCAACACCCCTGTGCTGGCACATCCACCGGGATCCAGCAGGAGCTGGGAGCTGCAGGAGCCCTGCAATCCCTCGTGCCCTGCTCCTCTGTGGGAGCTAAGCACCTGATGTTATGGAGCAGCATCCAAGGAACTGCCACGGTGAATAACTGTCAGCTAAAGCTTGTGCACAGGGAGAAATCCAGGCAGCAGGAACCCACCCCCTGTATCCTGGCACATGACAGCCATGCCTTTCCAGCCCCCCTCAGGAAGGACCACGGCTGGAAGGTCCAGACTTGGGACTCTCCAGGATGAAACTGCTAACAGGGAGCTGACTTCACCACGTTCAACCACGTTACTGAATGTCTGCCCTCTTATCCCTTTTCCCCAGATGCCACAGATCTCCCAGGGAAGCTGGAAGGCCCCTGGAGTTAACAATTAGGGAGGGGAAAGACTTCTCTTCCAAATCTTAAAACTAAATTTTAAAAGTTCCTTAGTTTTGTTTTCCAGCCCAGTAATATTTACACAAAAGATTTTCTCCCCAGAATTCAGCCAGGGTGAGAGAACACAGTGATTTCCACTGCATATGAAGCCCACAGCAAACAGACTTTCTGCACCCCTCAGAGTTTCCTCCAACCCTCAGCTCCTCCCTCTCCAGCACCTCCTGTCCCAAAACACCCCAGGTACCCACAGTGAGTGCAGGGGCAGTGGCTGATGGAGAGCAGAGCCCACCCACAGCTTCTGTGGGCAATCAAAAAACGATGCAAACTAAAAACCAAATTGATTTTCCTACAACCTAATCCCACCATTATCACACAACAGAGATGGGTCTGGGCCCTGCTGTTCCACCCCAGCAGCAGAACATCCCTCTCCTTACATTTGACTGCATTCAGGACCCTGCTGTCCAAGGGCTTCCTGCTGGGATCACTCGTGGAGGACCGGATTCCAGTTCCACAGCTGTTGGCAAGGGTGTTCCTGTGGGGAAGGCAGAGGAAGGTCCTTGGAGAGGGGACCCAGGGGACAGCCACTGCCCTGCCCTCCTCCCTTCAGGTTCTGGCAGAGGGATCACCAGGATTTTAAGGCAAAGAATGGGAAATGTGCATGGAAATGGAATAAAGTGTTCAAGCATCATTAAGAAAATGCACAGAAGTGAGTGCAGAGGATGAAGCACTCGTGGCACAGGGTTAAATCCCCGGGAAATGAAGGGAATGAATCCCTGGGGAGAGCACGAGGAGCAGCAGGACCGGACGTACCGATCGAAGAAGGTGGCCAGGAGACGTCTCAGCAGCACCTTGTGTTTGACACCAGCACATAAATGGCAATTCATCAGCTGCCCCCGCGTGATGTAAACGCCTGAGCCTGCAAGGGTGGAGAGGGAGAATCCAAAATTAACCCCTGACACACCCACAGAGCCACCCCTGAGCCACCAACAGCTCCTCCTCACTGGCCGGTCCTGATGCAGTGGGAACCTGTTCTTCCCCTGCTGCAACAAGGGGAGTGGGATTTCTGGAAAATCCTAACGAATCCTTGGGGCCTTGGCAAGTCCCAGGCAATACCAACTCATAATTTTATCTGTACAGAAAGGAAGTCTGTGGGAATCAAATGAAAGGATTCTTATTTTCTCACCAATGCATGCAGTGCAAGGCTTGCACTGTGATTTTATATGTACAGCTCAGATTATTTATCCTTTCTGAAGGGAGAAAACCCCAATCCATTTGGCCTTTCTTTTTTTTTTTCCGGTGCAAGACTGTAGAACACAGAGCTGGATATGAAAGAAAAAGCTCATCTAGCACAGAAGAGGCACTTGGTTACAGATCTAATTGCTTCCAAAACCCCAGCCCATCACCTCTAGATACCTCTGGTGAGCAGGGAATTTTCCTTCTCATGCACAGGAAGTGCTGCCTTTGAACATGCTGCCTTTAAGGATGTTTTCTGGAAGAAAAGGGAGCCCCTGCAAAGCAGCTGGACACACGTCCAGGGGTCTGGCAGTGCTTTACAGCAGTTTTTATATCAAACCTTTTTACTCTGCTCATAGACCAAACAGCTCCTGCCTTGGCATCGCTTCCAGGGAGAGGTTATCCAATTTCTCAGGCATTCTGTTACATGAGAGAGTTTCTGTATTTGCTTTTAATTAAGATTAAATAATGGGTCATATCTGGATCCAGAACACACTCTGTTCTCAAGATACAAAAACATCTACTGGAGAAATAGTATCTCCTCCCAAATTTCCAGGGAAGATGATGGTACCTGAACCTCAGGATGGAGCTGGAGCTCAGGGCAGCCTCTGAGCCTGACCCTCTGCACCTTCCCTGGCAACAGGGGCGGCCCAGGAAGCTCATCCTGCCCCAGGATTCAGCATCACTCCGGATCTCTGAGCTGGGCCACGTCTCACCAGGAATTTTCCTTGCATTCTCTTCCATGGAATGAGTTTTTTTTTTTTGACTAACAGCCTCAGTCCCTCCCTCAGATGTGCTGTGGTGACCACAAGCCTTGTTCAAGACCCTTTCAGAGAGGGCTGCTCAAGTTTGCTGAATCAATTGTGGCATGAAAAAGCAGAGACAAAAGGAAAACACTCCCACTTGGAGAGTTGAGGAAAACTTTCCCCACAGGATCAAGCTCCCCCTCCAGGTCTCCCCAGGTTTGAGACAGGAATTAGGGGAGTTTATTTTGTATTTTAAGAGATAAGGCATCAGAGCGAACAGCAGCCACCACCGAGGGGTACTTCACTTCAATAAATGAAAGATAACCAGGCAGCTGCTATCAGTTAGTGATATTAATCTACTCTTTTTCCAGATTGAAAAATGTAAATCAAGCAGAGTTGCCTCAAGCCAATTTGCAGCTCTCACTGTGAAAATAACCTGTGCCACTTGATGGCTTTAAGAAGTCTCACATTAAATGGAAATTGGTACAAAATTAATATTCCAGATACAAAATAAATACTTGTGGATGTATGCTGTGCTTTGCCTTCCGTCAGAGTCCTGTCCTCCATCAGCTGGAAGCCTTTGTGGGCATCCCCTGAAATCCTGATTCCTTCTACAGACTGAAAATGAAATCATGCTCCTCACCGAGAGAGAAATGACTGGAAGGGAAGAACTGATTTGGATGGACTGTGCTGCCACATGTCCTTTTTGGACCCAGGGCTTTGCAGGGATTAATTAAACCTCCCCACCTGGGGGCAGGTCTGCGATGTCCTGCCCAGTCATCTCCACACAGCCACAACCAAGGGAAAAAACCCAAGCTGGGGGAACTTCTAAAACCAGAATATGATTATTTCCACTGGAATTTGACCTGGTCACTCCAGTTAAACACTTTCTGTGCAGTGCTGGGGGTGCCTGGGCTGGCACAGCCACCTGATTTTACTCTTCATCAAGCTCTACACTGTGATCAGAAGCTAAAAAGCACCATCTTCCACTTCCCACTGGCCAGAAATCCTTCACAGAGAAGGAGTAAATTCTCTCAGTATTGTAAATTCCCCCCAAAAAGACAGAAGAAACGACCAAACACAATTCCTTCTCTTCCTGCTGCAGCCTTTGACTGCTTAGTAAAGTGCTAAAGGAACTTTTACAGGTTTTTCAGAGCTTGTTCACTGACACAAATTTTATCTCCTTTGCTTTGTAAGTCCTATAATGTGGTAATTTTTTTTGGGGGGGGGCTTGCTGAGTTTTTAGATCTGTGATTCTAAATGAAAACACACTCGCTGCAGCCACACCGAGCAGGAAGAACACAAGCTGCAGAATTCAATTAAAATGCTAAATTAATTCAATTGAATAAATCCTGTTAATGACACATTTTTCTATCAGCAAATTAAAGGAAACTCAGAACTTTTCAAAAGATGATTGGTGACGAATAATGCAGAAAGACACAGCAAGGTCACACAAGATGCACGACTCCAGCAAGATGGAGAACACAATTCCAGGAGGAAACCAGCAGCAATCCAAAGGGATTCTAAAGAAAACTTACCTGCAACCAGCTCGAGTTTTTCTCCAGGATCTCCCTCCGAGTAGAGTTTTGGGTGGCAGCGGTACCCGATCTGACTGATGAGACTGGCTGGGAGAGCGACCAGATCCCGTCGGATCAGGACACAGGAGCGGTTCTCCAGCGGGATCTGCTCTGGCTTCTCTTGGGCAACTTCAAAATTAAAAGGGAAAACCATTAAAACAACTGATTTTCAGGCACAACACTGACAGAAGGTCAGACCTGGACTTTTTCATGCAGCAGTTGGAAATATTTCCCCCCTCCAGACGTCCAGCCACGTCCGGCCGCAGGGCAGGTGCCACCTGAAAGCCTGGAAAAATCCCCTGGTCTCCCCCACCACAGCAGTCTCAGGTTCTGCAAGAGGGATTCTTAGAATCTAATTATGCTTTAAGTTCCCCTAAGTTAATCATTTGTGAAAATGGACATCTCTGCCCAGCTGGCATCGCTCTGCAAGCGCAGCACACGGAGCTGCTGCCCCAAACACCCCCAGGACAAGGGCAGGAACTTCAGCAGGGGGTTCTAAACTGGCAGTAAATTGCCCCAGTTTGATGAACACCTGCAGCAGTCCCATCACTACTTCTCTTAATGGTTTTTCCTGCTGAAGTTAAAATCCAGATCCTGCAGATGCCTCTGCTCTGAGAAAGATCACCAGAGCCTCTCCTGAGGCTGCACCCACCAGCCACCTCCAGCCCACCTTCTCTTCCTCTGCCTTCTGCAGCACAGCTTTTCCTCTCAGTAACAGGAGACACCCCAACCAACAAGCCAAAAAATATTATTAAGATGTGGCTTCAAAACCAAAACACCCCAATGCACCATCCCCAGAGTCCACCACTGCCCCAGCAGCAACCAGTAACATGCAAAAGCTGGAAATACTGGGCTGTCCTGCCAGCACCTCCAAATCTGGGTCTTGTGGGCACGCCGAGGATTCGTTTCTAAAGCACATTTACAGTCCAAGACCACCGGATTGCTTAAAACGACAATTTCTGACAGCAATGAGGGCTGACTGTGCACACCAACTTGAGGATATGGTGGGAGCAGTTCCAGGGCTGAACTGCAGCCCAGCTCTACCATGATCCACCTTTTTTCCCCAAAACTGTTTGATAACGTGGTAAGTGCCACGTACAAACCCAAACCCAGCTCTGTGCTTCAGTATCTGTGAACACTGAGAGAAGCAGAAACCCCAGCAATGAGCGTTTCTGAACTCCAAATGTCTCCTGCTCCAGAGGTGTCTTTTCCTGCGATTATTCCGGAGTTCTGGGGGCCACTTTTCCTCTCTGCAGATAAAATAACAAGTTTTGCAGACTTGTTGCTGCAGTAACCGAGGGCGATGGCTCGGGGACAAAGGGAGCAGTGTTCTAAGTAGGACATGCCCGCGGTGCCGTGCTGGGCCGTGGCATCCTATCGCAGCCTGCGGGAGCATCCCCACCCTCACGGCTCCCTCTTGCCCTGAGGAATGCCAGGAGGGACTCTGGAATAGCAGGAGGATGCCCCTTGCTCAGGGAGAGCAGCGTTTCTTTCACTGAGTAAGGACCCAACAGCAGCAGAACAACCCCCTGGGTGTTTTTAAACTCCTCGTGCCATCACAGCCCCGTTATCTGTGCAAAACCTGTGCCACTGACCTTCCCAAGTGCAATATTCCCAGCACTCCCAAGCACCCAGATCCAAGATCCCATTGGAGATGGGGGTCAGCTCCCACTGAGGGAGGATCTCAAAGACCAGCTGTATTTTGAGGCTTTCAAAGAGTGCTAAGCAAAGTATATTCAATTAAATACGGATATTTACCAGCTTAAAGAAACCAAAGGCAGAGGGACAGTGGGTATGGAGGAACCAGGCCTACTCTGCTGTCTGTCCCCAGCTTTTTGGCTCTGCAGGGCAAGGCAGGGCAGCTTGTGGGGAGGAAGGGACACCTCAGTCAGCTCCCAGAGGTAAAATTTTACTCAGAGGTAAAATTAAATACACACCCCTTAGGAGCTGTGTATGTGACCACACAGTCCCACCCCAGCACAGGGCTCTGCCATTATTAAAACTGAATGTTTAATATTTCATTTTTACTTTAACCAGTGACCCAGGTCAAAAGCACCCACAGTATCCATCACCACCCAAAAACCAGTGGAGCTGCTGAAGGGAAGCTGAATCCTGCATGGACTCTCGGATTAGAGGCCTCCAGGTATTTTTTGAGTGATATAAGGGCTGTAGGTTTCCAGGGAATGTAGTTGCAACCAAATGAGACAGAGTTCAGAGCAGCCTGTGACCCAGTAATTGCTGTGAAGGGAGGAGGAAACCTCAGCCTTGAACCCTCCTCCCTTTTCCAGGAAGAGTCTTCCTCAAGCCTTGTCACCTACAACATCCAAGTGGAAACAGCTGCAGTGGACAAGGACAAACCCACCTGCTCTACCACCTTCCACAGGCAAGCATTCCATGAAACCCCAGATTTGGGGGCCAAAGGGATCCTACAGTAGCACTAACGAGGCAGGGAAGAGAGAGATCGGCACGAGCACTGTGTTCGTTCTCCCTCCCTGAAGAAATTTTGAAGGAGTTGGTGCCAAACTTCTTTCCTGAAAGAACAGCAGCTTTTCAGGACAGGTTGGGATCAGTCCTGCCTTCAAGGGATTCTCTGCCTCTGACGACATTTCACTTTCCACACAAGGAGAAACGGAGAAGTTCCTATTTCTTCCAATGAAATCAAACACTTCATAAACCAAACTGAAATTCAGCTAAAAAGACCAAGTGCAACTCAACCCACTGCTGGATTTTGGTTACATCTGTCCTGCTGGCTCTCTGTCTATAAACCTCTTATTAAACACAGCCACGAATCATTTTGGGGGACTTAGTTTCCATTCAAGCATCAGCACAAATCCAACGAAAGCAAACAAAAAGAGGTTCAGGGCTCTCAGTGGCACCTCAATCGAGCAGATAGCAATGGGTTATGTAAAGGAGCAGGACACAAGAGCCACTTTGGTCCCATGTTTCCGAAGAAAGCCACTCTGTTTGGCCTTTCTGCTCCACAGAACAGGAGAGTATTCGCTTCTAATTAATTTGTATCTTCAGAGGGCAGCGGCTCCTTCCCTTTGAATGGAAGGGCAAACAATGGGAAGTATTGTTAAATACAGTTTTGTTCCTGAGCAAGAAAGGAGCTCCCAGCCAGCAGAGAGGGGCAGGAAATCATTACAGAGGAAGCCATGAGAGCTGCCAGCCAAACACTGGAATATTTTATTTGTTTGGATACATGCTTTCACCCCAAACTGAGCTGGATGCTGCAGCTGCAACAGGTGGTATAGAATGGGAAATACCCATTTTCCTGGATTTTCTGCCTCAAACTAACTCACTGGTCCATGCTTCATGGCTCCAGGATGTGCATGATGCTGTGGCACATGTCCTCCTTATCCCTAAAACACACTGCCCACCCCAGAGGTCCCTTACAGCACCTTAGTGCTGAGCCCACGATGGTTTGGTGACATTGGCATGGTTGCACATCCCACCTGAGGTGTTTGGGGCCAGATTTGCCGGGCCCACACTGGGGATGGGCTGCTCAGGTGAGTGCCTGGGAATTGCTGGACATGCACCTGGCCCCAGCACTCACTTATCTCCTTAGTTCCTGAAAATCCAAACACCAGGGCTTCAAAATGAGTCATGAACACCCAGCTCCCACCAGTCTGGGTTCTCCAAACTGCACGTAAATTTCAAGATGCTCCTGTGGGTAAGAAACAACTGTTTCTGGTTCAGGAATGGGATTTGGAGACACAGAAAGATCAGAGTGATGGAGCCTCACCCAAAAATCGATGTTTACAGATTCCCAACATGAAACCACACATCTCAAGCCCTGAAGAAAAGGCTTGAGAATCCACCTGCTCCACCACAGATGCAAACACAAGGACGATTCTCCCCTGTCCCCTACATGGCGAGAAGTCTCTTTTCAAGCAGCAATATTTTAACAACATTTCTCTCCCATCAGCCTGTTTTCTGCTGGCAGTGGGACCATCCCAAAAATATCTTCCCTCCACAGCCTCAGCATCACCAGCATCTGCTGCAGATGTAAACCTGTACCAGAGGACACACGCAAGCACCACGGGATAGATCCATCACAGAGTCCCAACGGGGGGAGTTTACATTTCCCAAATAGTACATTTATACCAACGTACTGAAATGTAGCCATTTAATTTGTGACCTATTTATACAGGGAAGTAATCTGGAATTAGTATAGGAAAAATATTACTGGTTTATAAATACCCCTATCTTGCCTTCGCCTCAGATCTCAGCCAGGAGTGAAACATCTGCCAGCCTAAAATTAAACATCTGTGGTTCAGAGTGAGGAAAACGGGGCTGGAAGTTTAATGCCAAAAAAGGCCAGAGGCTGAGTGCCCCTGGTGTGGGGCTCAGCCTTCCCCCAGCTCAGCTCCAATGGAGCTGGGGTCAGGATGGGGCAGTGCCAGCACCACACACGGAACCACGGAGCCACTCAGGTTGGAAAAGACCTCCAAGACCCCCACCTTGTCACCTAAAGCCACACAGCGTGGCTTCCAGCAGCATCCAGGTGTTGGAATCCCCCTGCAAAAAGCCAGAGTGCTCTGGTGGATATCAGGGCATCCCATGACCGCTTCGTTTCCTAAAAATCCACGAGCTCTTTGCTGCCGAGCATCCCCCCCGTGTGCAGCCCAGCGTCAGCCTGGCCGTGGCAGGATGGACAGGGACACGTGGGACCTTGCAGGATCAGGTCAGTGGCCCTGCAGTCACAGGCAGCTGCTCCATCCCCTGCAATAGCCCGGCGTCGCAGCCGTGATTTACGTCGCTGCAGCGCGTCGTGCCCGGGCTGCGCTCGGGATGCTGCACGGGCTGCATCACTCGGGATTCTGGGCTGTTCCTTGCCCTCTTTCCTTACTGTCAGGAATCAGAGGCCAGGAGAGAAAACTATTCTCTCAGCTAATTACCACAACTACTCTATAATGGCTATTTTAGATGAATTTTTAATGAAGTGTGCTCTTGTCAGTTCAGGATTTCATAACTTTCAAGTCCAGCCTTTACATTCCAGCCATTTGCTGCATAAAGATTTTCCCTTTTCCCTGCAAACGGGTGCAGCAGGAGCAGGGGAGGAGGACGGACCCTCGCACAACTTTGCTGGTGCCTGTCAAAATTAAATTAACTGCATCTGCTCAGCAGAGAGCTGACTGACAAGAACGTGGCTCAGTGCAGAAAAGCGCCGAGCATCTGCAAGTCCTGCTGAAACCCACTTCAGCTCAGGCCCACGACGCTGTAATTAACAGGGATAAAAATACTTTGCTTTTGTTTAATATTTTCTGGAGTTGTGCGTTCCTCAGATCAGATGCTGGAAACCTCATTAAGTCTCGCTCGTGTCCTCAAGGCCCACATGTTCTCCACAACCAGACCTAGTTATGGAGTGAGGAGCCATTTTACCGCAGTGCTCCCAGCCTGGCACGGCACCGGTGACACCACGGCCACCAAACGTGGCCAGAGGCTGGGGGGAAACTGAGGCACCTTTTGCTACACCCCTCTGCCTCTGTCTGCCAACACCTAAGCCCGACCCTGCTGTGTTTAATCCTGGCCTCATCCTGCTGTTCCTTTTGCAGGTCCAACAATTGTCCTGGTCCCTCACACCAGCGCCACTGCTGGGATCAGCCTCTTCTCCCAGGTTTCCTCCAAGAGGAAACGGCCTCAAGATGTGCAGGGGAGGGTCAGACTGGACACCAGGAGGAATTTCTTCATGGAAAAGGTGTTCAGGCATTGGAAGGGGCTGCCCAGGGAGGTTTGGAGTCCCCATCCCTGGAGGTGCCCAAGGAATGACTGGATGTGGCACTCAGTGCTCTTGGTGGTGTTTGGTCAAAGTTTGATCGTGAAGGCTTTTTCCAACCTTAAGGATTTTCTGATTTGGAGATGTGGCTCTGATCCAGCTTTGGAGATTTGGAATGGTTCTGACTACAAAAAGGGGTGAAGAAAATAAATTAAAACCCCCCAGCCTTGGGGCAAGAAGAGGATTGGTGACCCCTCCAAGGGTGGTGGGTGAGGCTGAAGGCAGGTGAAGAGCATCAGCCACCAGTGTCCCACCACACCCTCACCAGTACCAACGCTTCAGATGGGGAATGAAAAAGCAGAGAAAAAGAAGGAAAAAAAACCAACAACCCTCTCTGAAATTCAGAGCTTCGTCTGCTCTGCTCCTCTTTGGCTTTGTTTTTGTTTTCACAAACAAGGCTCTTGGAAACCTTGGCAATCCCTATTTTAAAGGGCTGCCCCCTCCCCCAGGCCTTTGTGAGGCTGTCGGGATCTCCATGCCAGGAGCAGGATTAGCTGCCTTCTCTCTTCCATCTTACGGTTTCATTATTCCGCACCTTTTGAGGGTACAGTTTATCCCGAGTAATTAAAACACAGTTAGCTCTGCAAGTCCAAACCATAATGGAACAGCTTAGGTTTTACTTTTTGTAATCTCTTTTTTGTGTGCCCTCTTTTCCAGGAAGCCTGGTACCTATAGCTGACTTGTTTCAAACAGGAAACTCCCTCTAATTCTGTGGCTGTGGAAGAGGAATTTTAGCAGAAATGTGGGATATTTAGAGCCTTGCAACCTGCCCCTTCCCTGCATGGCCTCGGCACCACAGCCTGGTTCTCCCTAAGGAAAACAAGCAGGAAAACTTGGCTGTGGCATGCCCAGCTCTGGCACAAGGGCTGCAGCATCTCCAGTGACACCCGAGAAAGCTGCTCGGATTTTCACTTTTCCAACTGGGATGACTCCTGCCCCACAAGGATTAGGGACAGAGCTGCTGCCTGCACTGTCCCGGGGCTGGTCCTGCCCTCGCCTTCTGAATTGGTTTTGTTCTGTTTCTGCAAGAACTGGCCCCGTGACAGGGATGGAAAACACTGTCCAAGGGCATAATCCCACTGCTCCGAGGAATAACGCCGGAGGCAAACCCACATTACTCACCACAGGCTCTACAGTGGGGAAAAGCAAAATTAACCCAAAACAACTGAGGAACAGCACAATTCCTGTTCAGTCTGGCTCTAACAGCAGCCATGGAGGAAACCATGACCTTGTCCCCATCCCTGACCCCACTCCTCTCCTGCCCCATTCCCACCACTGGGACCTGAAGCAGCGCAGGGAGAACACTCAGGCTTTTGAGGCTCATTTTCTACAACTGCTTGTCCACTTTTCCTAGCAAATATTTCTAATATTAAAATAGCAACTTTTCTATGTTTCCCCCTCTTTTTCACATGCTTTAGTGAAAAATTGGAAAATACTGCTTATCTGCTTGCTGTCTGGCGGGGGACATGCCAAGAGGATGCTGAGCTCCTGTTCCTTGGGATGGGATGGGATGGGATGGGATGGGATGGGATGGGATGGGATGGGATGGGATGGGATGGGATGGGACAGTGTGTGGGGGCGAGCCTGTTCTCAGTACTAAGGAAGCCTGGCTTTAGGCAACAAAAATTGTCCTATTTGCCAAATCTTGTTCCCTTGGTGAAGACTAAAATCAAATGGCTTTGAGGAAAGCTCATCAACGAACCAGAGTTAAAACATTTGCAACATGAGTGCAGCAATTCCAGGAGCCAGAGCAGGGAAAGCAGCTCCAGCGAGGGGATCCTGCGTGCGGCCGGAGCCGGCGGGAAGATGTCCCTCCCTGGGGAGCTCCTGTGGATCAAAGCTGCTGCCACAAACACCTGCAGCTCCCACGGGGAGGCCACTGCGAGGCTGAGCTTCCATGGGGGATGCTGCCAGCTCCATGTGTGCGGGGTGCTGGGAGCTGCTTCCATGCGGGATGCAGACACCCCAGCACCCTGCGGGCATCTCCCCTCTGGAACTGAGCCCCTGGATCTGTACCTCATCTGTCCTGGCTCCTCAGGAGGGTCTGAGCCCTGCAAGGTGCCCAGGGAAAGGGGCTGCGTGTCCAAGGAAGTGAGAGGGAAGGGACCTCTCGTGTCCCTGTGCCCACCTTGGGGCTGAGCAGCAGCCAAAGTGAAGCCACCACCAAAGTGAAGCTGCCTCCTCTGTCTGAGGCCCATCGAGGGATTGGCACTCATCCCTTAACCCCAGATTCTGGAAGGCCAGGAGAAGGACTTTACTTAGTTCTGAGCACTGTGTTTCTAATGGGGAAATAAAAGAACATCAAGCCCTCAAACTGCTTTTCCCTTTCTGACAGTGATGTGTGGGACAAGGCTGGCAAAGGAGAGGGGGGCACTTCAGGCAGTGGGGAGAAAAGTCCTTCTTTCCTTCCTTTTGCAGATATTCCCAATTAACACCTATGAAAATGATTTAGTTGGTGTTCTCCTTTCTCCAAATGCCACACCTTCAACACTTTTTAGAAAATCTTATCCTAAAAAGCCAGGACAGAAGACTAACTCCCAAACTGACCACCTCGCCCTCACCAGGCCAGAAGGGCTGGTGCTTCCCTTGCCATGGATGACCACTGCTGTTGGATGACCCATGGCTGGTGAGCTCAGCCATCACCGTGGGAGGGATGTCACCACCACAGGGCTCATGCAACCACCAGGCTCCTCACTGGCAGCCTCAGCCAAAAAGTGAAGGGCTGAGCTGACCCTGGCGGATGATGCAGCCTCTCACCTAAAGAATCTCCCGGTTGGGGAGCGATGGCACGGGGGCACCTGCCCATGCCACACCTGGACACCAGCACTGAGCCCACCACGTGGGCAAAAACCAACAACTGAAACCCCCAAAGACAAAAGCCTGGTGAACAACCCAAAACTGCCCACAGTGGCCGGACGAGAACCACTGAGAGGGAGCAGAAAACCCAAGGAGAGAGACATCCATTACCAGAGTAGCCTCCCGAGGACTTGATGTACATCTGCCCGTACTGCTCCTCCACCATGGTGTCGTAGGCCTCGTCGTCCTCCTCGTCCTCCTCGTTGTGGTAGGAGGTGGGGCTGTCGGTGGTGGGGATGCTGCTGGCGCCGGGGCTGGTGCGCTCCCCCTGCGAGTACTGCACCTGCTGCACGTTGGGGATCAGGGTGGCCAGGTTGGGCATCCCGTAGTAGGAGACGCGCGACAGCTTCAGGGGCCCCGCGCTGGTGCCGCCGGCGCCGCCGGGCCCGTCCCGGGCGCCGGGCTCGAGGGGCCGCTTGCCGGGCAGGCCGGGCAGGGCCTGCAGCTCCAGGTTCTCGTGTTTGACGCGCGTGAGGAGCGGGATGGGCATGGAGGGGGACATGACGTAGGGCGCCGAGGCCGACTGCAGCTGGTTGCAGGGGCTCTGCGGCTCCGAGCTGGGGTCTTCGATCATGGTGGTCTGAGAGTCACAGTGGGGAGAGCTGACCTTGAACATCAAGTCTGTCCCTTTCTCCACGATGTGCTGGATCTGCAGGAAGCCCGCCGTGTACATCACCACCAGCTGCTCGCTCGCCGCCATGGTCAGCTTGCCGGTGTAGCAGAAGGACAGGATCTGCTGGAAGCAAGCGGGGGGGACGGTCCCCGGCAGCTCAAAGGCGTTTTTGCTGTTCCCACTGAACAAGTCTCGGAAGTAGAGGCTGCTGGCCGCCAGGACTGCCCGGTGAGCCTTGAAGGCTTGGCCCTTCACCACGATGGAGACATCGCAGTACAGCCCCAGCAGCCGCTGCTCGTTCAGGCAGCCCAGAACGGTGTTCCCAAAGTTGGGAATCTCTATGTGCAACATCTGCGACATGGCTCAGGATCGGCTGGAGCTCCTCAGACATTCAATGCAGGAATATCCAAAGTAGGGCACATCTGAAAAACGGAGAAGGCAGGGAGAGAGGAACAACGTTTTTAGACAGTTCACCAAAGCAGGCAGGAGCACAGGAACCCACCTCACCCAACATCAAAGGCTCCAAGCCGAGCTCTGAGAGCCAACACGGAAAAGCAATTGCTTATAAAAATTACTTATCGATGGTTTCGAGCAACGTTGGGAATGCTATTGGTGGATGGCAAAGGATATTCCAAAAATGCAAGTATTTCCTTCGAGTTGTGGTCTGTTTAAATAAGCACCACTGATTTATTCCCCTGGGGGTTTTTACTTTATGCAGGAAAATCTGAACGATAATGGGGGAGAACAGTAAAGCAAACGAAAGACAGTCAGACAGATCTCGGTAGCATTATATAAGAAACACAACAACCAGCAGCTATGTTGAAACTACAGAAAAGATATTTATAAAACAATGTGCCATTCTGCCCGAAATAAATACAGGATTCTGCCGGAGCGAGAGCTCCCAGGAAAAAGCACTTTGAAAAGCAATCTTCCCATTTGCACCAGAAAGAGGGAGCATTTCAACAGTTAAACCCCTTCTCAACAGATTTATCCTCCAACAAAACGAGGCTTATCTCCAAATTAAGCCAGATATTTGAACCCCAATAAAACAAACCAACGTGCCTGCCGCAGCGAGCCGCCTACCAAGTTGTCTTCTTATTTTCCTCCCCCAGATCCCGAGCGGGGCAGAGGGAGCCCCAGCCCAGCCCCTGGTGCAGGCAGAGCCCCCCGGCCCCCAGCCCGGTGCCCCCGGGTACCGGCAGCGAGGACCCTCCGAGTGACCCCAGGCTGGAGGCGACGGCTCCGGCTCCGCATCCCGCCACGGCCGCTCTTCAGGGCCAGCTGTACCTTTTGGCCATGGGCAGAATTCCTGCTTCCACCTCCCGAAAAAAGAGCCTGGCGTTGGAAGGGACCTCGTGCGCAAAGCCGGAGCAGGTAGCACTGGTGCAGCCTGGGCACTGAAACTCCAGCGGAGCAAAGCACTGCGGATGCACCGAGCCCAGACCCCCCCGTGCTCCCTCCCCAAAGAGTCCAGGAGATTTAAAATCCTGCTTGCCTTTAATACTACTGAAGAAAAACTACGGTTAACTAATACTGAAAGCTCAGAAGAACGATATATTTTTTTTTAAAAAGAGGAAAAAAAAAATAGAAGTTTATCTGAGAAAGATTAAAAAAAAAAATCTCTGGAAAGAAAATAATAACCCACAAAGAGCTGCTCTGTTCCCATTGCTGAAGGGAAAAAAAAAAAAAAAAAAAAAAAAAAAAGTCCTATCTGCAAGGCCACGGGGTAACAGGAAGAAAAGGGAACACACTCGGAGCCAATTTAATTGTATCTGCATGGTTAAAAAAAAAAAAAATTCTTCCAAGCGAGGAAGTTCCCGGTGCCTTCACCCGGCCGGGAGCGAACGTACCTTGAGCAGCGTCCCCAGAGCGGCCGCTGCCGAGGGGCTCCCGTCCCCCGACCGCCGAGAGCTCAGGGGAGGGGGAAAATAAAATATAGTATCGAGCCCTGGGTTTGTATCTGCTGGAGCTCAAGCTTTTACCAAGTCAAATCTCCCCGGCAGCGCACAGCATCTAAATGAATAGGCCGGATGCAGATTAACATTCAGGCTGCTCTCTGCAATGAATAGAGCCCTTTGATTAGGGACCTGAAGTAAATGCCAGTTTCAAACCGAAGCTTTAAAAACAGAGAAATATCAGTGCCAGAGGAATGCTCTCAGTGTTGGTACAAGACAGACTTTTGATGAGTCACTGCAATGCAAACAAAGATGGCAGAAATACTGTACTGTATGCTGATGAAATGCTTAGTGGTGCCACGGCAACTGAGACAGGTTTTAAATTTATAGTGCAGTTTTGCATATGAATTACGCTGTAAACTGCCTCCCCTGCCATCTAGTACATCCAGAGTGTCAAAGCATTTAAACTATTCCAAACAGTCTGCAGAGCTGGCACTGCTGCTGGTTAACTCCTGCGGCCAGGGGAAGGCACGGAGCAGGGGTGGTGAGCATCCCCTGCATCCCCCCAGCATCCTCCTGTACCCCCAGCATCCCCTGTATCCCCTCAGCATCCTCATGCATCTCCCCTTCACCCTGAGCATCCTCCTGCATCCCCGAGCATCCCCCCAGCATCCTCCTGCATCACCCCTGCATGCTCTCAACATTCTCCTGCATTACCCCCCACATGCCCCCAGCATCCTTCTGCATCCCTCCAGCATCCTTAGCATCCCCTGCATCCTCCTGCATCCGCCCCAACATCCCCTGCATCCCCCCCAGCATCCTCCCACCTGGCCCAGCATCCCACCCCAAGAGCTCCCCAAAACCACCTGCCCGAAAGCACAGCTTTGGGAATGCCCAAATCTGCCCAAAATAAAGGCGCTCCTTGGGCAGCCACAGTCCTGCTTCCTGCCCCCCCAGCTCCCCTCCCCAATACAAGAAAGCCTTTCAAATGCAGGAAAAATGTTTACCCCTTGGGGAAAGCTTCTTTCAGTCTGTGGCTGAATCCACTAAAAGCAAATCCATTTGCTTAAGTAATGAAATCCCAGTCACATTGTCTCCTGGATTCAGATTTTAAATTACCTTCGCATTTATTGAGCATGTTTGGTGCTTTTTTCTGGGAAAGAGGGTGGGGCCTCCCTTTGCTTATTTCTCCCTTGGCCAGAGCGTTTTTCCTTGTGCCATCGGTCACGGATTTGGTTCACCTGCTGCGCTCGGACGGTCACACACAGTTAAAATTCCAGGGATGAGAGGTGAGGCCATCCCTAGTGCAGGATAACTGCAGGGAGCACAGGGCTGGTGATGCTCCAGCCTGACCCTTCCCTTCTGATCCTGCTCACAACGCCACTTTCACATCCAAAGGGATGTTTGGTGCATTAAGTTCAAGTCCAGGGCAGGGAAGTGCTGTGCCCTGGAGCGCTCCGGGGCCAGCTGCGCTCCCAGCAAACCCCTCTGACACGGCTGCCCCGAATCCCACAGCACCTGCAGCCTCACAGAGCCTGGAGAGCCACACTGCTCCCACACCAGGGCTTCCCTGCCTTGGGAATGCTCAACACGCTCATCCAAACCCCACAGGAGGTCACTGGGATCTCTGCCTGGTGCTGGTGAGGAGGCGAAGGCGCCAAGAGGGGACCAAGGTGACATCCCATGAGGAGGTCAGAGGTGACACCACAACAACCAAGCCTGAGAGCCAAAAACCTCTCCCAGCTATGACACCACCCATCTCTGCTGGAGAAGGGATGAAATCTGCCCTGTCAAACACAGATCCACTCTGGATCTGTGAAAATTACTGAGAAAAACCTGAGTTACAGAAAAAATGTCACCACTCAGGCACCTAAGGAAGCCTCATTCACGGTGATGGGAAGAACATGGGTGGAGAAGGATTTCCTCCTCCTTTCTTCCAGGAAGGACTCCCTTAGAGCTGGAGGAGAGACCAGGGAGTCCCTGGATGGACCTTCTTGGACCCAGCAGTGCAGGATATGTGGGACCAGCCAAGGACAGCTCGGTAGTGCAGAAGAAGCCAAACTTAAAATAAATATCAATTATTAATATTACTTAGAATTTACTCTATAAACAAACAGGCTTGTCAGGAGCAACCCCTGTCTCTCCCTAAAAACACCAAAAATGTGCTGTTTTAGGATGTGTTTAAGTCAGTGAGAAGCACCGAAGTGCTTCAGCACCCCAAATCCTTGGCAGATCTCATGTACAACCTCCCAGGAGAGGTCAGAGTTTGAACCAAGATGCTGCACACAACTGGTCCCTCCCAAAATACAGCTCTCAGGGAAATGGGGGAAAATGTAACGCTGTTTGGTCTAGAAAGAGCAACAAGGAACACAAGCAAAGCCACACAAGGAAGCTGCAAAAGCCCAAACCACCCCAATAAACCATCAGCCAGGACTGCTGGAATTTTGTTTCTCCTTCCTCCCTCTGCCCCTGTCTTTTCATAACCAAAATAAATTTTAAAAGCCCCCCAAAAATCCAACCCCAAATCACAAAGAAAGAAAACAGAACAGTCTTGAAAGCCCAGGAGAAACTGCTCACCACCAAACCTCACATTCCCTACAAACAACAGCAACAAAAAACTACTGTGATTAGACAGCAAATGCAATAAAGCTTGATAATGTCTAACTTTAAAATTCCTCTATTATGGTTATTTTTCTTTTAAATTGAGCACCAAGTGACTTTTGAAGGGTTTGAAATGGCTTCAGCCCATCTGACATGGCAAGAGCTGCGCTGCAGGAGAAATGACCTTTGCAATTACAGATGTAAAACTGTACTTTTCCAATCTCATCTCCCAAGCTGAGCTGTGTCCCAAGGTGCAGGAGGAGCCCCCCAGCACCACCAGCACCCAAAAAACATCCAGTCCCCTTTGGGCTGGAGTGTCCTACAGGTGACAGACCATCAACTGGAAACCTCCAAACAGGAAAACTTGGATAAAACTGGATTAAAACCAGACAAATGCCCCAGCCTTGATCATTTTACATATGTGACCATTCAAGCAAAACATCATTTTGTTTTCTGATGGCAGCCTCTTTTTCCAGCTTGTGGATACAGGAGGATAATTTGTACATCTCTGCCTGATTTTTGTAAAGTCATAGCCTTTGTCACAAGATGTTCATAAAAAATGCAGCTGTTATTTGAGACAACTTCCAGGAGAGTTTGGGAATTCTCAGTTTCTGCATTCATCTGCTTCGGGGGAAAGAAAAAAGTGGGTTTGCTCTTTTCCAAACTAATTCCCTGCTCCGAGGCCTGAAAGGTCAGGGCGAGGCGATGGCAACAAAGGAAAAAAGCATCGACCTAGAATAAGATGCTGCCATCAGAGCTCCCCCAGGAGTAATCAGAAATAATTAGATAATGTATTTAAATTGTCTTTTTTCTTAGCCAAACAACAGAGAGACTTGGTGGAGAATCATTCCCCCAAAACCCCCTAAATATCCCCCAAGTCCCCCAGTTCCCCAGGAAGGTGAGCTGGGCAGCAGCTGGGACAGGGACAAAGGGACAGGGACCCTCCGGGGGTGGGAGACAAAGCAGCCAAAGGCTTCCACCCCCCCAGCCAAAGCCCCTGGAAAGAAAAGAGCTGAAAAGTCCTGCCCTTGAAGGCCCCAAAGGGTCAAAGGAAACTTCCCTTTCTTCTGTAAATGAGGGGAGAGGTGGGGAAAATCCCACCCTTGGATTTGAGGCTGCAGGGGGATGTCACCTAATTGGGCAGGGGGTCCCCAAAGCCACCCCAGGCACAGGGCTGGCACCCTGCTCTCACTTTGGGGTTATTTCTCCACTTTTTAATGCAAAGGAGATGCATAAATCCAGGGGAAAATATGCAACAGCTCACTGCAAACTCGGTGGCCAAGTACCATTCCCTGAGCCCAGAGAGGCTGTAATGCCTTAATTAAAATAAAGAGTTAAATAAAACAGAGTTAAGTAAACCAAAGAGTTAAATAAAATAAATAGCTAAATAAAGGCAAATAAAATGCACTTCAGGTCCAGGCTGACCATATTCCCCTCCCTGCATCGCAGGCTGTGTCAGGGAGCCAAGAAGCCAAAATGCAAAGTCTTTGTGCACCCCCACCCCAAAAACTGAGCATCCCCTCTTCTGGGGTGTGAAAATCCAGGAGGGGAAGGCAGAGGGATTGGGGCACAGCTTTGGATTCCTGCACAGTGTTTGGCAGGGGGAAGAAAACAAGGTTAAGTTCAGTAATCGAATGACAGTGAGACTCCTCTCCTGCAGCACTGGTATCTGCAGCTCCAAAGTATTTATTTTTGAAATGCTGCAAGTGGCAAGCGGCGCGGACGGACCCTATTTTTAGTGTAGCAGCCAGTGGCAATGGGTGAAAGAAGATTATTTCTGCCTTATTAAGAGCAGAAAGTGAATTTGCAAATATTACTCAGTAACACACGGGCAGCCCACACGCAGCAGACATGCAGCACGGAGCCGCCGCGGCTTCAGAATCCTCAAAGTTCGCACGGAAAGTACAGACCCCCGGAGGCTGGGGCAGGGGATGGGGGGGGAAAGGATGGAAAAGTGAAATCATGCTGATGGTGCAGCTCAGGAGGTGTGTGCAGCCCCACTGCCAGGGCAGCCTGGGGATGGGGTGCTGGGTGCTCGGCTTGGGACCCTGGCACAGCCCCGGAGTCTCTCCGTGGGGATCTGGGACAGCCCCGAGGGGTCTCTCCTTGGGAATCCTGGAGCAGTCCTGGCACCTCTTCCTGGAGACCCCAGAACAACCCTGAGGGGTCTCCCAGGAGACCCTGGCACAGCTCCAGGGACCCCAGCAAAGCCCCGAGGGGTCTCTTTGTGAGGACCCCTGGCACAGCTCCGAGGGCTCTCTCCCTGGAGACCCTGGCACAGCCCTGTGGTCCCTCCTGATCTGCTTGCACAGCCCTGAGGGGTCTCACCCCAATCCCCTGGCACAGCCCCAAGGGGTCTCTTTGTGGGGACCCTGGCACAGCCCCAAGGGGTCACTTTGTGGGGACCCCGGCACAGCCCCAAGGGGTCTCTCCCTGATCCCCCAGCACAGCCCCGAGGGGTCTCTCCCTGATCCCCCAGCACAACCCCGAGGGGTCTCTTTGTGGGGACCCCAGCACAGCCCCGAGGGGTCTCTCCCCAAGTCCCTGGCACAGTCCCAAGGGGTCTCTCCCAGGGAACCCTGCACTGCCCAAGGGGTCTCTCCCAGGGAACCCTGCACTGCCCAAGGGGTCTCTCCCTGATCCCCCTGCACGGCCCCGAGGGGTCTCTTTGTGGGGACCTCGGCACAGCCCCCGGGTCCCCCCGGCTCAGCCCGGGCTCTGTCCTGCTGCAAGGTGAGTCACCGGCAGCCCGGGTGCACCGCGGCTCCTCGAGGTCACCCACCCGGCAGCTCCAAAAAGTGCCGTCATTCAGCCAAGGCGAAGCGTGTTATTGCCATTATTATTTAATTAGGTTTTTTGTTTTTGTTTTTGTTTTTTCTTTCCCCCTTCCCTAACACTGATCTTAAGAGCTCTCAAAGCAAGGAGAAGTAAAAATAGAAAATGCAACATTTTAAATTTTTTTTTTTTTTCTTTCAGATTGCTGCAAGGGGAAGGGAGAAGGGAGAGACATGGCTAGAAAATACAATTATTCTGCAGAACGGAGTATTTTGCCATCTAATAAAAACTCAAGACCCCGAGTAAGTTACGGCCACAGGAAAGCACAGAGCACCCCATCACCCTGCCTGCAGCATCCCATCACAAGCACTAATTCCCATCCGTAACACATCAAAAAGACAAGTGCCATGCTGAATCCTGTTCTCCTCACTCCTAGTACACAACAGCAGAGCTAGCAATATATAACATGCATGACTCAGTCCTAGCACCGTGCCACGACGGAACAGAAAGCTTTAAAATAAAGTAAATATCTTAAAAGGTCAATTAAAAAAAGCTTACAAAACATCAGACGCTGCTTCTTGCTAGAGCTCATTACCTAGTATGGTGGAGCTGCCTGTGTGTTTTTTTTTCTTGTGCAAGTTAGTCTGTGAGTCAGCATTAACACACATGAGAACATCAGGAATACTGCCTAGTTCTGATGCAATGGAGGTTGTAAAAAAAAAAAAAGAAGAAGAAGAAGAAGAAGAAGAAATCGCACTCGGTTTGGACAGGAGCCTGTAATTCAATTGCCTTTACTTTTCAATTACTGCATAGCCTACCCTGACCAACCTGCAGAGGGGAAGGAAACTTTGCTTACATCTCTGTCTTAAAATTAATGACTTTTACTTTTGGCTACAGCTTATTCTCCCTGCTTTACAGAAAAAAAAAAAAAAAAGACATAATATAATTAACCCTTCAAGGGCAGCTCTGCCCATGCAGCAATCGGGATCTTGGTGGTTTTGTAGGAATTTCAGGGCGGCCAAAAAGTTCTGGTGAAGGGAGACATTTATACATTAAACTTTTAATAGTCTATAAAACAAAGCTACAATTGGATCTGAGCTTGATCCTTAATGGAAACAGAAGCTTGCAGACAAGGGAAGTTAGAGACTGCAGAAATTTAACTCTGCACTTCTGGGCTCAGACAGGCAAATACGAGACTGCACAGCAGGTTCCTCTAAAATGAGGGGCTTGGCCATTCAGCAAAAACCCTGAGAAACCTAAAATTGGGGACATGAGGTGGCCACCCCACTCTGCCCAGGTAGATGGAGGCAAAGCTGAAAACCTGCATTTCTTATATATTGTATTTACTGCTTGTACTCCAGCACACAATTCCCTGTCTCCCCTCTACCGGGGGGGAAAACCCTTCCAGACTGATCCCTGCTCCCAGGAGCAGAGTACATTACCTCAACACTGACTTTTCATTTCTGCCTCCTCTGCTCCTGCAACAAAACCCTTCACTGGGGCAACAAATTGTGCCCAAAGCTTCGGAATGTGACTATTTCTGTATCACACCCTAAAACACCCCCAGACAACACTGCAGCCCAGAATATTGTATTCTATATATGCTGCTGCTGATTCTATGATTCTATATCTGAAATATTATAATATAGATTATACATTACCAATATATTGTATATTGGTAAAATATATTATATGCTAAACTACCACCAACATCTGACAAGTTCTGAGCTGCTGGGAGAGCCCTGCTGGTGCCCAGCACAGAAATGCCTTAAATCTGGGGGCTTTTTAATCTCTGCAGCAGAGAAGGGTCAGAGGTTGGAGTGAAAAAGTCTCCCCAGTGCTCAGGACATGCTGCAAACACTGAGCTGGTCCCACACCAACAAACAATGACCAACGCTCAGAAATATAAATAGGTTTATCTAATTCATATGGATTCACAATCCAGTGGATCACAAGAAATGCCAAACCCCAGTTTAGTTTGCTGGTTGTTTTCATGAGTCGACACAATCACTGTAAAACTTCCTTTTTTTCCAAGTATAAATACTTATTATTGCTGGTTAACCAGCACAGAACCCCCCTAATATTAGAGACCAATCACTTCTGCAGCCTCTCCTGCAGGCAAGGGTCTGTCTCAAACCAGTACGAGCCTGGTGGGGTTATTTTTCCTTAAGCATGTGGGATACTTGAATACAGATGAATTGAGTTTTAAGGAAAAAAACCCAAGCAGCAACTTCTGGGCCAAGTTCTTGTGTGCCAAACTTTTCAACTGCCACAGCACAGCTCGACAGTGTTTCAAAAGAATTTAAGCACTGTTTTGAATACTGCTGACAATCTTCCTCATCAAAATTTGTAATTTAAATACCTCAAATCTGAAAAGCACGCTCCCTGGGGCATGCTTCATTCTCCCTCCCCACCACCCACCCTCCCCAAGCCCCATTTGGAATAAAATCCCTTGCTTTCCGTATCTGGCTGGGTTTTCCCCCCCTCCTGCAGCCCCCCAGATCCCGCAGGGATGCCAGGGCTGGAGCAGAGCTGGTTCTGCTGGGCAGCCATGGATGGAACCTCTGTGTGCACCCCAAAACACAGCCACCTTCCTCTTTTGGAGCTCCTGAGGCTGGTTTAGAGATAAAACCAGCCACTGGTTTAGAGATAAGATCAGTCACTGGTTTAGAGATAAAATCAGTCACTGATTTAGAGTTAAAACTAGTCACTGATTTAGGGCTAAAACCAATCACTGATTTAGAGCTAAAACCAGTCACTGATTTAAAGCTAAAACCAGTCAGTGATTTAGAGTTAAAACCAGTCAGTGATTCAGAGCTAAAACCAGGCTGCCCTGACTCCTACATCGAGAAAGGGTTAATCCAAGGAGCCCCATTCCCACCCCTCTGCTCTCCAGTGGATAAGATGCTCCTTCAAACACCTTCAGACGTGCCAATAACCCCCCAAATAATTCCCTGCCACCGAGCCTAATCCTTGAGGAGCAGCTAAAGGAATTTCTTGGGGTGCCTGTGCCGGTGGAGCAGCAGCTCCATTTTGGCAGGAGCGTGTTTAAGATTCCCTCCCAGTGCTGCAAAGCACCTTGAAAGGTCGACGAGCGCTTTCATATTCTCAGATCCATCTCCAACACTGCCGCAGATGAAACGGATTGACCTAGACAAGAACTGCAACAGTCTCTGTGAAATAATCCATCACCACCCCTCGCCAGCCGCAGCCGCCTTTGTCATGGGAACGCTTGGGAATCTCACCTACCTATTGCAGCCGAGCAGGGGCTGGAGAGGCTTTAAATCCCAGCCCTGCTCTCCTGGGATGTAACCAAAGCCGGAGCTGCGGAGCGCCGAGCCGGCACACAACAGCAAATACCTCCATATTCCAAAGGCTGTGCCCATTACCGAACTCATTAAAGACAGTGATACTTTGTAACATACTCTAATCTTTAATATTCATAGCTTGCTTCATTTGCATATCATGCCATAAATAGTTGAAGCAGAGGTAAAACACAAAGCGCTCCACTTGCATTTCTAATTATGCCTAAAATCAAATGTAAATCACAACACATCCAAGACACAGAAAATATTAAATTCGCTGGCTCTCAGTTAAAAATCTTTAAACAACACCTCCCCACCCCCCCAAACCATGCTCACAAACCCAATTATTTTTAAAAAGAAAAATCAAAGGGGCTCACATTGTCTGTTTTAAGAGAGGAGCGGACACATCCCAGCCCCAGCCCCGGTGATGGACCCAGCAGCATTCCCAGATGTGACCCCCTGGGAATACCAGCACCAGCTCATCTCCCCCAAACCACCCCTAAAACCCTGCCTTTCCCACGGGGCTGGGCTGCAGCTGCCCATTTAACCTTGGTCTTTGGAGGAACAACAGGAGCCTTTCCCTCCGGGGTGGCTGGGAAAGCTGATCTCCAGCAAAGGAGGCAAATTTGAAGCATCAGCTCGAATGTGAACTTGTGCTACAGCATTGGGGTGGCTGGAGGTCGGGGCTTTCACAGCTCTTAATGGAAGGCTTTGCTGGGTGGCTCTCCCCAGGGAAAAAGGCATTTTTAAGTCACTTGAACCCGGACTAATTTTGAAGAAATCAGTTAAATGCCACCAAAGGGAGCTGGGCACCCAGTGGCCGCCCCGGCTCTGAGCCATTGCCTCTCCCTCTTGAGATTTCTCCCATTTAATAAAAGGCTTAAAGTCTTCTGAGAATGAGAAGTGGAAAGAAGAAAAAAACCACCATATTATCACTGCCATATCCTGCTCCTACTTGTATGCTGGTTTTCCATGGTCCCTAAATCCCTCTAGGGAGCAGGTCCAGAGTTCCCTCTGTGTCCCCCCCATTCTTGCCCTCCCCTGGTGCTGCTGCAGCTCATCCTGCCCCTTTCCAGACTCGTGTCCAGCTCAGCAACAACATCACATCAGCTCTAAGAAAGAGTTAAACGATCCTTTCTGCAATATCGACTTCCAAAGAATTCCAGAGATGTCATTAAATTTAACCCCAAAAGGTGAGCAACCGCCCTGTGCCCCCAGCCCGCGCCCAGGGAGAAGTGAAAGCGAGCAGCTCACAGCCTGCAAAGCTTTTCTGCTCCTCGTATGTACCCTGGCATCTTGCCCGGACCTATTTTTAAGCCCATTTACTAGAAATCCCACAAATTAAAGGAAATACGGATAATGTTGTAAGAATCCTTTGGGCCAAATAAAAGCTACACATAATTTTCCTTGTGCATCAAGAGTAAGATCCTTAACCACAAAAACCAGATTTCCCCAAAGCTCTTTTGCAACAGTGAGAGAGAATCTTGTTTTGTAAAAAGTTGCTTTGATTCACTCCTGGATTACAGGGAGCGCGGCAGCTCCGCTGCCTCCCGGCCAAACCCGGCAGTGATTCCTGTTATGAAACAGAAAGGTGTTAGGAGAACACAAATAAATTAAACATCTCCAGCTCTGGAACGGGGCTGCAATGGCAGCAAGGCACAGAGTGCTGTGGGGAGAAGCTGGAGGATGGTTATCGGGTTTTTCCCCCCCTGCAGAGGAGATTTGGGTGGGTTTATCTCTCAGATTCTTTCAAACTGTGGGATCACAGCGCTCATGAAGGGTCAGTGTGATGGAAAACTTCCAACCTGCCCTGCTCCAGGCAGGACAGTCAGCACAGACCCTCTCCTCCACCTCCAGTCCCCATTCCCAGCTGCATCCCAGTGCCAGACCAGAAAGGGGGCAGGGGGGTGCCAGTGTGAGCTGTGCATCACCCCAGCCCCAGTGATGGGTCTCCACAGCATCTCCTCGGGGATTTTCTGAGAAACGGTGATTTTATACAAAAATAAATCTATCTCTGCATCCCTATTTGAATGATTACAGTGGGGTCTCTCACGGGGTGAGCACGAGGAAGGGGGAGTGCAGGAAATAAAGGAGCATCCACCTGCAGCGGGGCATTGGGAAGGAGGGAAGAGCTGTGTTTTATGCAGCATCCACGATTTTAACTACACAAAGATTTTAAAAAAACTCCCGTAACAGCTCTTGTACTGGGGTAGGATTAAAAAGAAACCAGATCCATGTTCCACTAAAGCTCATCAGACAAGCAGGAACGGCCCCAAAACACAGCAAGTCAAAGCAGCATTTGTGCTTAGTCCTGGCAGGGAGGGAATGAGGGGAAGGTGCTTCCTTTCACCATCCAACCTGACTCTCCCCTCACTCTCCTTCATCCCCACCACTGGCTTCAAATGTCTTCCTCACAAACATTCCAGCTTCCTTTTAGAAAGGAAAATAATTATGCAGGGAATAACCACTTCTCTCCTACAAACACTAGATATGAACAGTTAAACACACAACTTCGGGAACTTTTCCAAGATTTATATGTTTTGCATGGAAAGCAAATGTTGGTTTTTTTTTTTTTTCCCCTGCCTGGGAAAATATTTAAGTGCTAAGTTTATGGAGCCAAGTCCATTTATTCCTGGTTTCTGCTGCTGCTCAGACAGAATCTAATTAGTGATTTAAGCAGCAGTGGGGGATGCGGTGCTGGCCGATGCCCGAGCCCCCGGCCCAGAGCTCTGCCGGCACGTGGCTCTGGGAATTCTGGCCCAGACAGAGCTTTATCCATGGCACAGGATGGCAGGAGTGGCTGAAGGATGGCCACCCTTCCCTGGAGCACCCCAAGGCTCCCAGGAGAGCTCCCCAGGTCCCTTCCAGCCCCACCAGCTCATCGCCGCCGCGCTTTTCGACGCAGTAAAAGTCTTCTCACGGTGATGCTCTTAGAAACAGCAACACCTGATTTGCATTTTCCTGGCCCATTTTACCAAATCCCTGCCTTCAGATGGAAACTCCTCCCCATGCTCCCAGCACAGAGCAGCACCCAGCTCCATCTCTGCTGGTGGGACCAGTCCCACGAGCCGAGGCAGCAGTGGGCAGTAGTCCTGTCCCATCCCTGGGAATGTTCAGTTCAGGCTGGACAGGGCTTGGAGCAGCCTGGGACAGTAGAAGGTGTCCCTGCCCATGGCAGGGGGTGGAATGGGATGAGCTTTAAGTTCCCTTCCAACACAAGCCATTCTGGAATTCTACAAAACCCCGAGATCCACTCAGTCCCAAGCCTCAACCACTTGCTCAGACCTGGAGACTCTTCACAAGGCCCTCCAGCTTTTTGCAGCAAGCCAGCCAGTGATTTGCCTATTTTTTTCCATTTATTTGTGTATTTTTGCAAATCTTTCTGGCCAGTTAAACCAGAACCATGGCAATTGCGAAATGCAGGAAATTTGCTGCAACGCTCTGTAACTCTTGCAAGGCAATTAGCCAAAACCTCACACAAATAAGCTTTTTTGCCACACCGTTCTAACCACCAAGCATTAACCCATTTTCTTAGGAAACAACATCTGCTCAAACAACTTCCTAATCTAGCAGCAGGCATGGAAAAAACCCACTGCAGTCTCTCTAGTGCATGGTAAAGAGAATTAGCAGGTGGATTTGTCCTGCTCAGAGGATACTGACTGCACCCAGGCTCCTCTCACAGACCCTCTCCCTGGGATATTTATTCCCTGGGGCAGGAAAAGTGACAAGGTCAAAGGTTTCCCTGCAGCAGCTCCATGCTGTAAAGACAGAGGAGATGCTGGAGCAGCCTGGGGGCTTTGGAGCAGGATTTGCATCCCTGAACCCGACTGTTGCAGGGTCTGAAATCCTTGGAGCTATATGAGCTGCACCCTATAGCTGTAGGGATAAATCAAAGCACAGCAGGAGGGCACAGGTGTCATTTGTAAGAATAAAGAAACCACTGGGCAATAAAATAAGTTTCCACTTCCTACCCTGGCCTTTACACAGCTTTTTTTCCTGGGAAGATGGGAACATAGAGCCAAAATGAGGCTCCATGATTTGCCCTGGGAAAGACAGAAACCACACTGCATCCTTCTCCTTACTCCAGATTAAAACAGCAGCCACACTTCTGTGCCGTTTGTTAGAACTCATTTCCTCCCTTCCCCTCTGCTCCTGCTTTCTCCACCATCCCGAAAAACCAACAAAATAAAATAAAAAGCTTCCTTTTGGGAACGCAGTGGTAATAATACTGCTCCCATCTGTTGGTAAGTCCGAGGACCTGCACAGGGAGGAAAGAGGCTGGAAAGCTGCAAGGGAGTCAAGTGTTCGCATGGTTTTACTGAGAAATGAAATCCAGCTTTAAACACAGTAAATCGGAGACTATTCTGAATCACCTCTTGAATTTTTTAATGCTACTCCTGGGAGCACTGAAGGTAAATATGTTAATTTGACTTCAATCATGGTGCAGGGAAAAAAAAAAAAAAGCAGCACACTGTATTAGTTTAGGGTACCAAGTCTTAAAACTATTCATGCATTTCTGCATATTTTATACTCAGCAAATAAAGTTCCAAGGTTCTATAAGGAGGCTGCAAAATTATTCTGAGTAAGCAATAATGAGCTGTGCATTATATAAGGCTGATACTAATGGTAATCTATTATTAAAATTTGAGAGTTATGGCAGCTCCACAAGAGTCCAAGAGCAGGTTTTCCTCTCTAGGAAGGGAAAGCAGCATCTGGAGCAGGGATGTTGGCCAGACAGGTTTTAGGGGAACCAAGCTGCATCCCAGGTCCTTGGGATAATCTGTCCCATGTCTCCCTCATTAGGTACCACCCCGAGTCACAGCAGGTTCATATTCCCAGCGTGTTTCATTCTCTGCCTGACGTTTCAGCGTAACAGATCTCCCAAAATGCATTAAAAAATTAACAGGGTCTCAGGTTTGCACATCTCAGCCATCCCCAGAGCCACCCTGACCCTTGATTCCTGCTGTGATGCCCCACTTGGGCTGCACGGAGGGCAGGGATGTGTCCAGTGAAACCCAGCGAGCTTTTCCTACCTGTCCCCTCCTGCCAAATCACTTCCAGGGCCTCAAAAGAGCACCACCACATCCAGGGTGGGTACATGGACCACACCAGTACTCAAATGCACAATGGAAGAGGGCACATCCCAGCCCTGGGGCCTGGGGAAGGTTCCCTGCCCATGGAACAGGGTTGGAACAAGATGGGCTTTAAGGTCTCTTCCAACCCAAACCATTCCATGATTTTACCACGCTCAGCAAGTTCAAGCCAAACTTTGCTTGCTGCTGGTTTGAGCTAGATTTGTTCTGCCTCTCTCCCAGCCCCATTCCTTCCTGGAGACAGATGCTTTCCTGGGGACTGGTGCTTCAGGATCCATCCCAGCAAGCGCTGTGGATTTTAAGGACAAATCATCAGCCCCTGAAACAGCACCTCTCAGCACTGCTGTGAGAGAAACAAACAGCAAACAGCCCAGAGTTTGGCTCATTTTCCTCCTTCCTACATCTTTTGGTGAGAATCGAAGCAGTCTCTGGAGGCTGTAAAGCTGGATTTGGAGAACTCACACAGAAATAGGCACATCAGTGAGGGACCAGGACATCTCCATGTTTAACCTGTACAGCTCCACCTCAGGGCTCGTGGACCCTGAACACACCTGGGAACGTGGTGGTCTCACCTCATCACCTGCCCCTTGGAGGAAAATCCTCCCTTGGTTTCGCATGAAATACAAAATCACATTTTCCCTGCGTTTCGGGGCACGTTGCAGAGCACAGCCAAGCTCCTTTTCCCCAAATGAAATTCTGCAGTAAGTGCAGATCCCACAGGCAACGTTCTGCCCAAACCAGAGGATAATGAAGCATAATAATTCCAGGAGAAACAAACTTAGTCTGAGACCTTCCTGCACTGAGAAGGATCTTGAACAGCGACGAGCTCTTTGCTCTCCACACTGAACAAGGCACTGGGAAGGAAACCAAAGCAGAGCAGGTCTGATTTGCTGGGTGTTTATGGCACCCACCTGCTCTGTGCCCATTCCCTGCTGTATTCCCTGCTGGGCTGAAGGAGTTAACAGCTCCTCTGGGATGTAACAGGAGCTGGAGTTAGTCACCCAGGCATGTCCGGATCGGTATGAACCGGGAGCTGCCTATGAATGAAGTTGCCTTGGAGATGCAGCCAAAACCAATGACCAGATATTAACTTTTCACCACAGGCTGCCAAGGCAGGCAGAACATGTGAAACCAGCAGGACACAGCTTCCAGCCAAGCTGGAACATCCGGATACAACGTGAGGGACCCCTGATTCCCCCCAGAGGAGTAAAACTTTGTGTCTTTGCTCAAGGAACAGGAGAAATTTCCCCTGGCAAAGCCAAGCATGCCAAGGGCCGGCAACAAAACCTGCTCTGGGACCTTCTGGAATGGGCAATTAATGTCCACAAGCAAGATGATGCCTTCCCTTGGTTTAATTTTAAAGTTGATATTAAAGATAGCAGCTCATTGCTATTAAAGATACCAAGCTCTTTAATTCTTACCGTAATCAGACTCATAAGCAGAAAAAACAGCACGGGCACCTTACCCAATGCAGCTGAAATGAGACATCATGAAACAAAACCATGAACAAGGAGTTTGGAGGCTGGGCTGGTGCAGGATCACACGTCTGCCTAAGCCAGCACTTCCTCTCCACTTCCAAGGGCAGGTTTGGAGCTGGGTGAGCAGGAAGGAACGGCTGTCCTGGCCATCCGCTGCCTCCCAGGGCAGTCACGCAGAAGGAAACTCAGCTTCAAGCACAGCTTTCTCAATCTCAGCTCAGAGCTTCCTGCAGAGCCCCCCTGAAGGTGCTCAGCCACTTCCCAAGGGGACAGGGCGAGGAGGACAGCGGGTGACCACAGAGGTGGCAGCACGTAGCACCAGGAGGAAGAGCATCCACTTAACATCCATGGGTGAAACCCACCTCACCTGGACCTCTCCTCCCTCCAACCTCACTGACCCAAGGGAAGAAACAGCTTCCAACCACGACGAGGCTTGCTCTGCACGAGGTAAATCAGCAGCACAGCCCACACTCCCTGCTGGGGAACACACAGCACCACTGGACACGCCACAAGCCCTGCTTCCCAGCCCAAAGTCCAGCCTCTGCGGGGGATGATGCTCTTCAGGCCCTGCAGTGCATCCCACACAGGGAATGACCTGCAGGGCTGTGCTGGACACAAAGCCCAGGCGGTGACACCACACTCGGGGCTGTCGGGGACATCAAAGATCCCCCTCGTCAGAAGAGCAGGAAATAAAATGGACATCTTCCCATCAGAGCAAACACTCCCTTCCCATCCGCACGCCAGCCCCTCGGTATTTTTTCCCTGAAGGAAAAACAGAAGATGCTTTCCATAAGCAGACGATTTCAGCAGCTAATTTTACCATCACTTATGGTCGACTTTATGACTAAGATTTCATGCTGACTATATTAATCCTGTCAAATTTCAGAGTGAGAGAGAAATGATACTGTATATTTTATGGCTGCAATAACTTCTAAGCCATTAGACATGCATGCTGACATGAAAGTAATCAAATTGATTTTTTCCTGTTACAATGAAGAACTTTGTATGAGCAAATAGTCTTTCTGGCACAGGAATGAAACGCCAAGAAGCCTGTGCTCACTCAGGAAATTAGGAAATTGCCACGAGCCATCATTCAGAAATTTGAGTTTTCTGCTTACTCACATTTTATTGTCAACAAAGCTGAAAGGGACATGTTAGTCAACAAAATGATTGACAAAAGCCAACGGGAGGGATAATCAGAGGGGTTTGAAGCCCTGTTAAATACTGCAGAAGCTGCAGTTAATGGCTTTCCCAGCATTAAAGGCTCCCCTGTGCCTTTTTCAACCTCATCAGATGAATTTTGCCCCTCACAGCTCACTGGCCACTCCTCCAGGTGTTGGGTGGACAAGGTAGAATGGATCAGAGTAAGTTGCTCTTAGGGCTTTTGGCAAGTCCTGGAGACCTGGAAGTGTTGATGGAAATACCACAGTCAACGAGAAAGCCCGTTGGCCAGAAGGTAAACTGAAATGATGTTTAAATGCAAATAGGTCTTTAATTATAAATTCCACTTGCTTAGTGTTTTGTTGAGGGTTTTAACACCAACTCCTCTCTACACCTTGACTCTGCCTACCTAAAACTCTGATTTAAAACCCTTTAATCCAACCTGTGTGTCAAGTTCTGGAAAAAGCCAGGTCAAAACAGACCCACGGTGGGCAGACAAGTGGCAGGACAGAGGTGCCAGCGTGGGGTGTCCTGTGTGGACAGGGGCACACTGGGGCAGGGCAGGGGCTCTGCAAGCCAGGCCTTGCAGGGATGGGCCAACAGGGCACACCTGCCAGGTGAAAAACCCTGTGAAAACCTGTTTTCTTCCCCTGCTGCGTGAGAACACGCTGGGTGTGAGAGGACAAGATCAGAGAGGCTCAACATCTCCAAAGACTCAGCAACCAGAAGCAATTAAGTGCAGATAACAAAAATAATGCAAGAGACTCAGCTGACACCCTGCAGGCACAGCCACGGCTCCTCCACAGCCAATAAAGTGCAAGATTTTCTTTCAGTTTTCAGTATTTTTGTCGAATATCGATATCAATCATTAAGTAAGGGCAGATCTTCCAAACCAAGCCACCTGGCATGTAAAAAACTAGCACAGGGATGTGCTAGAGCTGTCTGAAGGCTCAAAGAGGTATGGGTGTGTATGTATATATATATATACATGTATGCATGTCTTGGGTTAGCAAAAGAATTACAGTTTTAATGTGCATTTAGTGGCAATTTAAAATGCTTTGATGGCTCTCTATCAATAACATTTACTTTTGGTTGTGTTTTCTTTTGTTGTTTTTTTTTTAACAAAAAGAATTTAGAAACACAAAACCATAAAACCACAGCTACATGGATCGCCTCAGCCAAGACTTGCAAAACACCAATTTTAGTGAATTCCAGTTTTAGTGAATTCCAATTTCAGTGAATTCCTTTGTCCTTCCACACCAGACATTTATAAAGTCACCAGAGGTGCCGTGGGCAGGCAACATTCCACTAGACCAGGTTGCTTCATCCAACGTAGCCTTAAAGAAAAGAAAGTTGGCTTCGTTTGGTTGGGTATTTTGTTGTTGTTTTGGGGCTTTCTTTTGTTATTATTTGGGGCTTTTTTCAAGTTGCATACAAGCAAAGCTCTCCCAACAAAACCCAAGCCAAAGCTCATCCCAGCACACTGAGCCCCATTAACCAGCACCAACCAAAGGACCCTTCTGCCACCCCTGAGATTTAGAAGGATCCCGGACTCCAGAGCAAGCCTGGCTCCACGTCCCGGCTTGGGATGTGGTGCCCAGAGGAGGGCGAGCAGTGAGCCACCAATCCTTCACCACCTTCACTTAAACCCCCAGCAGGAAACAGCAAATGCTTTCAAGCAAACCCCCACACAATCGTGTTTCAAAGTTATTACCCAAACTCCCCAAATCCAGAGCCTTGCAAAGGTAGGAGAAGCCTCCCAGGAGAGGCAGTGAACAATATCCATGAGTTTCTCATGACCTTACGGAGATTGCCATGACAACACCGCTTCGATCCTCCAAACATGGATAGATTCATTTGCACTGGTGTGATTGAGAATAATTAGAGTGAGATTCCCTGAGCCGGGGAGTCACAACCGTGCACGGCTCTCTGGCAGCAGAGCCCAAGTTCCAAGGGAAGCAGCCTCAAATTTAAATGTAAAAAAGAAAACCGACAACACTCTTCGGAGCCGCGTGACCTAATTCATTATAAAGAATGTCAGTTAGCAAACCTTTTAAATAAAACATTAAGCTAGAGGTAATTTGAAGCCTTGTGGATTTTGTTTTACTCAATTATTTTCTAATGCTTCAACTTCAAGAATAAATATGCAGAAATAAAAAAAAAAAAAAAAAAAAAGGAATACTAAGGGTTTCATTTAATTCTTTTTCAAAAGAAATGAAGACATTCATACTAAACCAAAATACCCTCAACCAAGCTGGATTTTTAATTAAAACTTTTATGTCCTACAAGATTCTTCAAGGTTATAATATCTGCTCCCACATCATGAGGCAGCATCACGCTCGCACAAGGGCGAGCCCGTCATTCACATTAGAAGAACCTGTGCTAAGCACTGCTATAACTTATTTCCAGGATATCCACTCACAAATTAAACCAGGTTGGAATGCTATTGCTTCCCTGCCCCATAATTTCCATAACCACTTGCGATTTTCACTCTGTTGGGAAGAGTTTCCCTGCAGCAGACAGAGGCAGGAGATGATCACGCTGGCCTCGGTTTTGGTTTTATTAATGCCTGGTGGTAAGAACACAGCTGGAGTGAGGCAGGTAGGGATGTAACACCTGCAGAAGGGCAGCAGAGGATAAAAGCCACTGCTGATACTCACAGCCTAAAATGAGGTTAATTGGGAAAAGGGGGGAAAACAAAGGGAATCACTGAATCCCAAAGTAGTTTGGGTTGGAAGGGACCTTAAAGCCCATCCAGTCCCACCCCCTGCTGTGGACAAGGACAACTTCCACTATCCCAGGTTGTTCCAAGCCCTGTCCAACCTCACCTTGAACATTTCCAGGAATGGGGCAGCCACAGCTTCTCTGGAAGGAGCTTGATGAACACTGCAAATGCTCTTCTAAGAAATACTATAAAACCCAAAGAAATACAGTCAAAAGGAGGCATCCTTTGAAGCAAAACAAAAAAGAAAGTTTAGAGCTAAATATTTGATTTGATTTTGGCAGCATCACCCTTTTCCAGAGGATACCAGAAAGAGATTTGCAGGAATGTGCTTAACACCGCTCTGCTACAAGTGCGTGCTACGAAACATTCCGGAAACAAAGAAACCCAGAAGATAAAAAGATTCCTTTCCGCCACACTGTTTAGAATAAAACACCTCCCTACTTTGATTCGGCCTGCCTTGCAATCTTTAAAAAAGAAAAAGCCAGCCTCTCCCTGTAATTCACCCAGTGGGTTCCAGCACGGATCTCCAGGGTCAAGCAGCAGCTCCCATCGGGAGCGAGCGCGACCCCAGCAGATGCCAGGGAAGCAGAGGGCAGAGCCAACCCATGTAACCCCTCACTGCTCTGATTTTCACGTCACAGCCACACCCTGGGGCCGCTTTTGGGGTGTTAAAAGTTCTCTGTGTCACCCAAATAAAGGATTTGGTGTTGGTGGAAGGTGTGAAGGGTGGAATTCACCACGCACATCGCACCCGCCCCAGGGCGCTCCAACCCCGCTCGCACCCAGGGCTCCTTTTCAAGGCAGAAAACTCCGGATAAATCCATTTCTCTGCAGCAGAGAATAAACAAGGATTAGTATTCACCCGTTCATAACAGGGAAACCCTGCAGCTAGAGGTGGAGTCAGGCTGTGCTGGAACATCCAGCCTAAGTTGCTTGACGAATGCTAACTATGACTTCCAGCTTATTTATCTAATTTGGGTTGATTTTTAAATATTGAGTTATCTAACCAGACACAAAAAGAGAGCCTGAAAATTTCCTGTGTTAGTGAAAACTCTCCCTGCTGCTGTAATTCAATCTACATGTCTGAATATTACTGACTTTTCTCAATCACATTTGTATTGAGAAATGCCTAAAAAAATTCAGGACTCGGTTTTCTCAAAATGGTGTTAAGTGCCTGAAAAATGGGGTTCTATAGCAAATGAGCCTCTCCAAAGCTGACTGTGATGCCTGCAAGTCTTTTAGTCATTTACAATATTTATCAGGGTCTATTTTTGTCAATCAATCTATAACAAAAGCAGAACAGCCAATACCTGTAAAACAATCCGCTCCATTTCAGTACAGTCTGGTTTCCATGTGAGGAAGGGGCAGCTCTGAACTGATCCAACCAGTTTGCAACACACACAAAAAATATATGGAGGAGGGATGAAGTCAGTGGCAAAATCCTCAATGGCTTCAGCTGGGCCAGGATTACCTCCAGGAATGTGCTGATGCTTGGAGAAACACCGGGAAGATGCCAAGGCTGGAGAAAAGGAGGCTCAGGGAAGATCTTATTGCTCTCTACAACCACCTGACAGGAGGGGGCAGCCAGGATGGGTCAGGCTCTGCTCCCAGGTAACAACTGACAGGACAAGAGGACACAGCGTCAAGCTGTGCCAGGGGACGGTCAGGTTGGACATCAGGAGGAATTTCTCCATGGAAAGGGTGGTCAGGCATGGGAAGGAGCTACCCAGGGGGCCTCTGTCCCTGGAGGTGTCCAAGGAAGGCCTGGATGTGGCACTCAGTGCTCTGGGCTGGGGACAAGGTGGGGATGGGCCACAGGTTGGACCTGATGATCCCAGAGGTCTTTTCCCACATGATCCTGTGACTCTGTGAAGGCTGGATGGGGCAGGACCACCCATCCCACCGCCGGCGTCTGGGGTCCAACCTGCCACCACTCCTGCAGTGCCCCCCATTCAGGGTGGTCTTACTGGTCCCAGTGATGCAGAGGCTGAAACTGGTGATCCTGGACACCTGGGGAGTCTGTCCCTATGAAATCTACCCCAGTCCTGTTCCCTGGAACTGCTGCTCACGCTGAGGGTGATGCAGAGCATCCCCACCCCACGGAATACGAGGCACCACCACGTAATTTCAGACAGCACGGAACAGCTGAGAATATCAGAGCCTGTAATCACCATCAGGATGGATTTGAAACAACCATCTAAGCATGAAAACCCTCCCTGACCATCCCTGAACCCACGAGGTACAACACACTCCCCCCAGCCCCAGCCCTGGTTTTAAAATTCAGCCTTTATCAGCTTGAGTTGAGCAAATCCAGTCAAAAGGCAGAAACGGATTGTGCTAGTAAGCAGAAAAACTGTTACATCTTCTGAATGTAATTTTGCCAAAAGCCTCTGCACAATTTTTTTTGTCACGCTTTGCATTATGAAGGAAATTTCTTTTTAGAAGAACAGGAGAATGATTTGCATAATATTCTTTGCAAGTTAATATCAGCCTCTGATAATGATCTCTGCATAATGCAAAAACGTTTGAGAAGACTGTTACAACACTAAGTAATCATATTTTAAATTATGTTTCCCTTTATAGAAAGGTGTTGCAAAAACACACAGACATGAAATCTGTCTGTTGAAGTCCCAAGAACCACCTGACCATCTTCCCACTATTCTACTGTTACAGATTGCAACACTGCCTTTCAAAATCTTACAAAACAAATTACTCTGCAACAGTCTGGCTTCACAGAAGGCAGAGCTTTTTCCTGTGCTGCTGCTCCAGCACATTACATTTCACAAGAGCCTCTGATGTACTGCACGAGTTAAGCAAGGGCCCAGAAATGAAGCTGCAACACAACCAGACGGACCCGCGGTGATGAAGGCAGATCCTCCCATCTCTCGCTGCCACCAGGCAGAGGTGGCAGCACCAGGGCATGCCCTGCCTGCCACCAGGTGCAGGGGACACCGGTGATTCCTGCTTTGGCCCAGCTGGCTCACGGATGCAGCGCTGGGAATTAAGACACTGACGCTGCTGCCACGTCCCCACCGGGCCAGGTGTCCCCTCGGGCAGCCGGGGATCTTCCCGAAATCTCTGCGAGGGATGAGGTGCTGGATGCAGCCACGAGATCTCCGCTCACACCATCACTCATGGCTAATTAGGTCAGGAACTAAACATAAAAGCAGAGGTCCAGGAGGAAGCCATTTATACAACTCTGCCGGGCAGCAGCCTCTTAGATGTGGGCACCGGCGATTTCCTCAGCCCATCTCCAACAGGGGATGTGGGTGGGAAGCGAATGCACTTGGATATTAAATACTTAATACGTCACCAAGACTTAACAGCCACAGCCAGGTGGTTTAAACCTGAGCTAACCTCCCCTGAGCTACAAGGAGCAGAGGGTGGTTCCCGGGGCAGCCCTTGCACGAGGAGATGAAATCAGGAGTGGTGCGAGAAGCAAGGAAAGGCACTTTGGGACCAATCATACAAATGATGTAACTCAGATCTGGGGAAAGCACGGAGCAGGATCCATGGTGTGGGCTGTGCTCCCAAGGGCATTGCCATGCAGTGCCAACACCAGCGTGTGTCCCACAGAGCCACTGTCCCCAGCCTCTGCCCATGGCACCCTCAGGACCACAGTGGGAAGCACGTACAGTGCAGCCAGTGCCACCCACGCCTGTGACACGCACAACAGGGCATCATTCAGCCTGCACGGTGGGTGGTTCTTGTCCCACCTACAAAATGAAGACTAAAATTCAAATACCAGATCTGAGCAGCCAAGGCAAGGAGAAAAGAGCCTCTGGGATGTCAGTCCGAGCTCACTGAGGCAGCTCAACCCCTGCCTTGGGCATGAAACCATCCCAGACACATGAGATCATTCCTCCCCTCAATAACTTTTGGTAACTTGGAGAGTTTCTCCAACCACATCCAGTGATGGGCAGGAGAACAATCCTTCACCCCATCCCATCTCTCCTTTTCATACCTTTCGAAACAAGTTCCAAGCAGCTCCTTGCTACACCTCACCCCAGACTCCCTCAAATGGGCTTGCAAGCATTGGGAAGTTGGGCTTTTTCCCAAATACTGCCAGCAAATCTCTCCTGAACTGACACATCCATCCATGCTGGTGGGTGGTACCACCAGACACAATTCCTAAGCTCCCAACCCACCTCCTGTCACCTGGACAGCCATCACCCAGACACCAGGAGGGAAAACCTCTCCCAGGTCCCAGCAAACACCGCAGCACTGGCACGTGCACTGGGCGGGCAGCAGGGTGTGAGAACTGCCTGAACCCAGTATTTCCATTGCTAATGCTGCACCTTGGGCTTTGGACAACAACCCTGAGGCATGCAGGACAGGTCAGGGGCAGGCTGCAGGGTGGGGAGTGGACACCAAACCACCCAAACAGCACAAATCCCTGAGGCACAGCCAGGGGAGGCTGCAGGAGCACGGCTCTGGTGGTGGGGCTGGCACTTGGCGTGACTTGTGATGCCCCATAAATACATTGCAACTGAACTGCATCCACAGTGCTTCAGGGATTCTGGGGGGAAATACCGGTTGGGAGGTGTGAAAAAGAACCAACAAGTCATGACTTTCACTTTCTAAAACCTTCTGAAAGAGTAGTAAAGGCCACTGGGTTATTTTTGTTTAAAATCACTCGCACTGTGGACATCACCAATGTACCACTGGAGTTCTCTGTGTTTTGATGATGGTCAAGCAAAAAAATTAAGCTCCATGGTCTGCCAAGCTGTGCAGGGGTGACAGCCTGGACCAGACACACACAGGCTGCAGGTTCCCTTGGTTTCTCCACCCCCTCCAAGTTGTGCTGCCCTCCTGTCCCCCTGCAAAAAGTTAAGTCCTCCCTCCTGCATCGTTTCTCCTGCCAAATTCAGATTAGTCAGCAACTACTGTAGGATACACCTCTCCTAAGGCACTCACAGACAAAGCAACAGCCAGTTTGGGATCTTAAAGGGAAGGTAAATGAGGAAACTTCTTAAACTTGATTGCAAAAATATTCATGAGGGTACCATGTGGCTCGGGTACCTCCAGCTGCTCTGCTGAAGCTCCCACTGGCTCCCAATGGAATGCAGAGTTGTGATGGACACTAAATCAGTGCTGCAAGCTGGAAGTACAATCCACCAGTGGATCTGAAAACCACCCAGAGCCAAAGCCCCAAGCTCCCAAACAGTCCCAGCCCTCACTGCCTGACCGCAGAGCAAACCTTGGGATGGAGGCTCCCACTGCCAAACCAAAGCACTGCACTGGGCTCAATCTACATTTTTACAGCTGCACAAAGAAACCAAACACCCAGCAGTCACCTGAAAGGCCAGTTATTAGATCACCTGAAATGAGTTGAAATGAAATTCCCACAGGTTTTATTGGGCTACTGAGATATTGATTCTGGTGTGCTTCTTGCTCAGCCTGCAGCACAGAAATTCATCCTGCTAGAAATCATTCCCACCTGTGTGCCGAGCCAGAAACACTCAATGTGAGTGTACAGGGTTGCTTTTCCTTGCTCCCTCTTCCTGGGCCTACAATTTTCCTTCCCCTAAGGACATTTAACTTGACTGGCACCCATGCTGCTGGTTTCACCCAAAGGCACAAACCACCCCTCTGGGATGCTCCTGTGCCAGAACACACCCCCAGTTCATCTGACCAGCTGAGCTGGGACAAGGATGGGTCACACTCTGGCAAGGCCTTCCCCATTCCTGCCATTATGTGACAATTTTGGATCCTCATCCCAAATTCTCTCAGGTTATAAATTCATGCAATGCCTCGACACAAAACAACACCACCATAAATTATTATTATTTTTTTTACCCACATAAAAAGGGAGGAAAACAATTAAACCCCAGGCTCTGCTGCGTGTGCAGAGGCACTCCAGAGCTCCAAGGAAGCACTTCCACGGCCCAGCGTTGCCCAACGCCCGCGTCCCTGTGATGCGGTGCCAGCAGCACGCTCTGTGCTTCACGGCTCACTTCCCACAGCATGAACCCAGCCCCGAGAAACTGCCAGCGTGTTCTCCCGAGCCCTGCAGATGCCTCAGCTCCCGTGGGCTCCCTGGCCAGCCCCCCACCATCCATCCCTCCTCTCCTGCCCGCCTGGTAACGCGGGGAGCGACGGCGCCGCGAGCGGGGAGAGCGGAGCGCTGGGAGACGGCAGCTCTGCGCCTTCCACGGACCCATTCAGCTTTTTGCTTTAAAATAAATAAATAAATAAATAAATAAATAAAAATTCGTGCTTGCAGCATAAACACAAGCTGGGCTGGTACCCCACTCCTCCCTCAGCGGGGATGCGCTCATCCCTTGACTTCCAGCTCAGCCAGCCCCGAGGTGCATCACTGCCTGGAGAGCAGCACACCCACCCTCCCAAAAACCCCAAACCCCGTCCCCATGCTGGCAAGGACAGTTGTGTTCTTCCCTAAAGGATCTGCCCTTCCCAATTTATCCAGCATCCCACAGGATGTGTGAAGTTCTTGGACAGCACAGGCAAAGCTCTGGAGAAGGTGTCCAGGAGTGTGTAAGGCTCAGACTGACCAGCACAGAGTGTTCTGGATGGGATGGAGCCTTGGCGAGGCTGGAGAGGCTGAGCACAGCCCTGATGGGGCCATGGCACAGATCCTGGGAGCTGTGTGATGAGTCAAGAAGCCCTGATGCTGGATTCACGACACAGCCTGTGAATTAGTCAATCCTCCTCTTTCGCCTGGGGAGGGGGGCTGGTCCCAATTCAAATATTGTGTAAGCTGAAAAAGAGCCATTTAAAAAACACAAACCCAAACAGATAAAATGCAGAAATACTATTGTGGAGGAACTGGGGAAAGCTGAAGCAATAATGACAAACGATTCCTTGCTGCTCTCCCATTCCCTTCCTCCCAGAGCCTTAAAAAGCCTTCGCACCATCCCGCTCCGGCCCTGCTCACGTTACACCGGGATCAACCAAAGCCGAGCCTGGTGCTCGTGTCCTGCCCAAGGTCACGGTGACAGCCAGTGCCCAGGAGGAGCCAGCCTGGAGCTTCCCAGGGCTCTGCCCAACCTCTGACCCCCAGCATTTCCAGGCAAGACCTGCCCTGTGGGGGGAACACAGAACTCAGGAGTGATGGAGCAGCAGGGCTGGGTTTTGTCGGGTTCATTTCCATGGACACCACGCAGAAAGCGAAGGCAACCTTCCCAACTTCCACTTTTTTTCAAGGCTTTTCTCTCTCCCTCCTTTTCTTCCCCCCAGTTCTTAAAATCCAATTATAGCACGACTCTCTCAGCAGGGGTCAGTGTGGAATAAGAATCGCCCGAGTTAATGGACATGAGACCAAGAAAGATTAATGCCTAAATGGTTTCAAAAGTTGTATGATGCCGATTTCATTAACATTTTAATTGTAATGTATCTTTTTAATCTTCTTTCACACTAATGGTTTTTATATGCTTCAAAAAAGAAAAAAACTGCTGACAACAAAAATATCAACACACCAAAATTAACAGACGGAACTGAGTGCTGTAATGGGAGCTGAATGAAATGCAGAAAACCATGTTAATGATGCATTAAGAGTAGGAACTGTGCTCAGACAAGAGTCAAAAATTCAGCCCTATACTTGCATGCCCTGACTTTGAACAGGGGCACCTTTTGCAGGTGTTCAGCACGGCCCCAGGTCCTGTCTTTTAGTGGGGATGTGCTGAAGCAACAATCCCAGCAGGTTTACCAAACACAGAGATTTATCCCAAAAAAAAAAAGGGTGCTGGCAATTAATCTAATTTAACCAGGGTGACAGAGAGGAGCAGCAGGTTCAGGGGAGGTGCCTGCTGCTGTTGTCCATCCTTTTCTCCATGGAATGGCACTGCTGTGGCTGTCACCACTCCCAGGGCTCAGGTACCTCAAGCACAGCAGAATTCCCAGACAGGAAAGATGCTGTTGCAACCGCCGTGCAAAATTTTATTTTACTTAATTAGGAGACAATTAAACCTAAGCAATAATGTTTCATTAAGCATGGGCATGTATTGATGATGTTAGCATGGATAAACAGAGGCACAGAAGGAGCAGATAATTGGGGAGCAGACAGATGAAGTTTCAAACAACTTTGGTTTGTAGAAATGAGTGAGAGATACGGTTCTGTCACCTGCCCTGAGGCCGGGCTGCAGCTACAGGGGTGATGCAAAAACCCCAGAGTTTTCCCTCACAGTCCATCAGAACTTCTTAGAAGGGAGAAGATCCAGTCAGAGGGATACAAAGCCTCCTTATGCCCATCAGGAAATCATAGTCCCTTATTTCTGCCATGAGGATGTGATTCCAGCCACAACAGAACAAACAAAATGCACATCATCCTGCTCAGGCTTAGTCCTTTAAGGTCGATGCGGGCGGTGCAGTGCTGAGGGAGGTTTCCAGTGAAGGGGCACCTATGGAGAGAGGTTACTCCTGCTTGTGGGAATTTCATCCCACAGCATCTCAGCCACGGATCACTGCCTCTGCCAGGAGGGGTCTGTAGTCCCACAGGGCAGCCAGGCTCATGCATCCCACTGGAAGTCTCCCAGCAAGCCCCATCTGCCTCTTCCCTTGGAAAACAAGTCCTTTTATCCACCTTCAAATGCATAAACCCTCACTCCCCATCTCCTTTGGGCACACCTTGAAACAGCAACCCTTTATTTATGTTACACCTCTGTGCAGCATAATCCCATCAGAGCTCAGGAGGGCCAAAACATTATCACCCCTCTGCCCTGTCATCACTGGCCAGCGTCTCCTACAGCCTCCCTGCAAGGATTGATGTTCTCTCCAAACCTAATCCCTGCTTCCCTAATGCTTCACGTAACTGGAGCGTAAATGTTTGTCCTATGACAGGGAGAACTGGCATGTAAAACATGTCCCCCCACACAAAATGTATATATATCCCAGGCTGCCATACGCTTCCCAGTGGATACCACGGCAGGAACGCGCGTGTGGAGCGGCGCCAGCGCTGGCACCCGCATGCAGGACCCTTCTCCACCACCACCTCGGCCCCGCTGAACTCCCCGCTCCTTGCACAGGCTGTGCTGCTGGAATCCAGCCCCCAGACACCACCCAGGGATGACAAACACCAGCCCATAGACCAGGGGAGCCCCGATTGCTCCCACCAAGATGCTGCTGGGGGGAAGAGAGGAATTTTCTCCTGCTGTTTTAACAAATGATGAATAGACCCCGATATTGGCTCTGCGGCCGTGGGGGTGCCACCGGGGAGGTGAAGGGTTTAATCTCGTCCCAGTGACTATATATGGTCACTCTGATGGAACCACCTCCCTCTGCTCACGCTCTGCTGCCCTTGGCTCCTGGCACTGGGCTCCGCAGCAAACTGGCAGGGCCTGGGCACGGCGCCGGCGCGCCAGAAGTCAGCAGACTCCCCACGTTCCTGTGCTCTCTCTCCCCCTTTCCCAATTTTTTTTTCGGCCTGTAAAAAATCTTTTATCAGTTTTAAAAAATAAAATGTGCAAATACTCAAGGAAAAAAAAAAAAAAACAAACAACAAAACCAAAAACTCTAAAACATTTTAAAGAGTGCTTTATAGAGAATTGTTGCACGGGGGAAAAGAAAACCAACCTGTCAAGTTACTTCTGCTTAAATGTACATTTCATAATCACTTAGGAGTTGCATGAAAAAAAAAATAAAATCAATCTTTTGGTGAAAAGTGTATCAATTTATTCAGCCCACACAGGCTGGTTTGTTAGGGCAGAGTAGTTTGTAGCTGCGATTCCTGCCCACCCGCCCCCCCCCCCCCCCATCCACCCACCTAGGGGAAAAAAAATGCACTGAAATATTTGTCTTCATAGGAAACGCAACACCAAAAAATGTACTTGACACGCAAAATTCTGTAAAAAGTCTGACGCGAGGACCTCTGAAAAGCCTGAGGCCAAACCACGCCGGCTGCGAGCAGCCCCGGGAACACACACAGCACAAAACCTGTGCCAAGGGCTATTTATCTTCATTCGATCCCATTGAGCCGGGAGCTTTCGGGGGGTCTTGGTCACCGCACCGAAGAGCTGCTCCCGTCGCCACTGCCCCAACAGCGCACGGGCTGCCAGCACCAGCATCCCCCATCCCTCCTGTCCAGCCCAGCCTGCAGGAGTGGGATCCTTCTCCGGGCTGAACCCCCCCAGCAGCGAGAAGGAGGAAGCTCCACACGCTGCTTCCATCCCCTCCGTGGCAGGCTCTGTCCCAGCAGTCCGATTTTTATTACCTCCGTCCCCATTTAGGAGTAACCACATGACAAACCCGAGCGCAATCCTGCCCGGGGAGCTCGCCTGGGATTGCCTCTCCCTCCCCGGGAACACGACATTTTAGCAAGTTTTCCCTTCACAGCAGAATTTGTGGCTACAAAGAATGTAAGATTTAACTTTTTTTTTTTGGTGGTTTTTTTTTCAGATTCCAGTTCTGCCTCCAAACATTTGCTTAAAAACAAGTTGAACTTAAAAAAAAAAAAAAAAAACAACAAAAACCCCAACAAAAAATAAACCGCTAATGAATCACAGTTCCTAGCAAATGAGCAATTGCAGTTGACACAATGAATTATGCCTGAAGCAAGCTGGGAAACATATTTTGCAAATGATCTCATCCACAGGCAAACCTGGCATGACACTTGATTTGCTAAAAAAGACACAAAGCCTGTCAAAATTCCTGTCACTTCGCAAATAAAGTCAGGTAGAGAAAACCAACAGCCTCACCCTCCTTTAAGCACGCTTCACCTATTTCTCAATTGCTCTACAGGCTTGATTTAATAAAATAAAAAAAACCCTACACACCCTCCTGTAGGTGTGCCCATCGCAGTGGGTGCTGAGGGCTCTCGGATCTGCTGCCACTTCCCTGGATGAGGAATAAATGGGCTGGGAAGCTGCTCTTTGGATGCCAAACACAGGCTCAGCTCGATTTGAAGCCTAATTGCAGCAAGATCCGATGCTCGCTCTGGCCATTAGGTATGGCAGTGAACTCACAATTCCCTTTAATTTCCTCCAGCTGAATGCCTGGGTTTTATTTATTTCATTACATTCAAGTAAACTCAGACAGGTTAGAAAAAGGGGGGGAAAGATACTCAAGTGCAGGCCCCCTGCTCCTCAGCATCCCTGGAGCTGTCCCAGAGCAGTTCCCTTCGGCCCAGCACATCCCACCCTATTTCCCCACCTGAAAAGCTGCTGGCTCAGAAAACCTGGAAAAATTCAAAGCCATGGCTGAATCCTCCTTCTAACCCCATTTTGTCAGGCTCGAGTATTTTTAAACACAGAGGAGAGCAGGAGCCGAGTCTCAGCACCCTTTCCCAGGTTGTTCCATGATGTTTGTCCCCAATCCATGGCACCCCAGTGCTGGTGTGCCAGCAGAGCCAGCTCTGATCCCATCCCTGCTGGTCCCACAGCCTGGCATGAGCCGTCCAGGAGGGCAGGCAGGGACCACAGGCTGTGGAACAAGACAGCCTGAAACAAATATTTCCATTCCAAGGTGAGCTGGGTTGTGTCCCCAGCCAGGAAAGCACAGTCTGGAGGTTTTTCAGAGCTCCCCGGGTGGATCAGGCTCTGGCAGGAGCTTTGTTGGTGTTTCTTCCCCAGCCAGCGATGCCGCAAAGCGGCCTCGCTCCTCCTGACGCCTCCAACTGGGATCTGAGCCAAAGCCCAGTCCAGAGGGACTCACCTGGACGCTCCAGCCAGGCTCAAGCTCAAGGAGAAAGGCTTTTTCTTTACTGGACTTACTCGCAGTGAGGATGCTCTGTGTTCCCGCCGAGCGTGGGGATGCTGCCCTGTCACCAGCAGCGGCTGAGAGGAGCCAAAATCTGCCTCCAATTCCAGCAGGCTCCCTCAGGAAAGCACAGTCATGGCTGGGGGAGCTAAAAGGCTTTTATATTGCCAGAGGGCTCCAAAAATACCATGTCCAAAGTGATCCAGCATCAACACACGCATCCTGGCTAATGGCATCCATCTCTCAGAACAAAGAGGGGCTCTGGGAAAAGCTTGGGGAGCCCTGGACAATGTTTTGTGAACGCTGACCTGCACAACCACAGCACAACCAACACACAAACCACATCTCTGGCCCCAGTGGGACCCCCCTGCTCCTGTCCTGATTGATGCCAGGCTTTACCCCACTCTCTGTAATTCCGGCCGCCTTGGGAGGTTTTTTCGACAAATTTTAAGTTTCCGAAATCCATCCCCATCCTCCAGCATCCCAATACGACAGCTTTTCCCCTTTGAAGCCTTAATTAAAAGGCCTCTGCAGGAGGAAAAACCCTAAAACAGAGCAGTTACAGCCACAGAAGGGCATTTACTCTCAGGATGGAGAGGGTGAGACCTCTAATTTTTTCATATTTGCCACTTACTTCAAATCCAAGCATTATCACCTCCATCATCCACACCTTGGGGTCACAGCCTTACTGTCCTCAGCTGGGCAAACCACAGCAATTCAGCTCATAAGGAACAGCTCAGCTTTGCTCTTTTTAGTTAAAAGCTTTCAGAATTTCAGAGCAGGCTGTGAATCTGGCAGGAAATTGGGGGTGAGCCGTGCTGGGATGCTGCACTTTGGAGCAGCACCGGTTCTCCCGAGGACCCCACCGCCAGTGTCCCCACGGAGCAGCAGCAATCATCCCGGTTTGTTTACCGATCCCAGCTTCTCCTGCTGTTTAATATTTCAGCTGGAGAAGGTGAGCCGGCACGCCAGCCCCTCAATTACGCAGGGCGAGAGGCAAACACTTGGCAGGCAGTGAGCACATCAAGCTGCCCACAAGCCTCGCAAATGCCTCCGGAAAGGAGGAGGGGGAAGAGGAGAGGGGAGAAAAAAAAAAAAAAAGGGAATATTCAAATTAATGAGCCGGCGGGTAATGGAGACTTGGCTGGAAGTGATCCTGCACTTCGCCGTCGGCCGGGCCGGCGGAGCAGCACGCGATGTACCGCTGGCGTTGGATTTTCCTACGGCAGGGAAGATGTTTGGAGAAGTCCTTGAGCGCTGTAACTACAGCAGGCTGCGGCGGGCAGGGGAGCGCCGGCGCTCCCCCAGCCAAACCCAACTCCTACCCCCAATTTCTGCACCACCGAGGCTGCCCAAGCCCCCCGCGGCAGAGGGGTCCCCGCTGGGACGGGGGCGCATCTGACCGTGCTAGGGGAGCCCCCGCCACCCCAGGGCTCGGGGGTCCATCCCCAAATCCCAGTTTCAGGGTTCGGCCGGGTTTTGGATTTCAATCTCTCCCTTTTCGCAGCGTTTCCCTCCCCTGGGAGCGAAAAGTCCGAGCCCGCGCCTGCATTTATCCCCCAAACGCGACCTCCAGCCCCGCAGCCCCCTCCGAGGGGGGGTTCCCACGAACCCCCAGTTCCCACCCTGCCGCAGGACCGGCAGCAGCTCCCCGACCCCCCCAAACCCCGCTTCCCACGGGGGGTACCGGGGGAGGGGGGGGTCACAGCCCCGGCGGGTCCCCCTTTCCCCTTCCCCTCCCCGCACCCCCCGCGCCCCCCGGCCCGGCCGGGACCCCCGGGACCCCCGGGGCTGCGGGTGAAGGGCGCGATGTGCGCGTCCCCCCCCAGCCCAGCCCAGCCCAGCCCAGCCCGGGGGCGATGCGGGCTCGGCGCTGCCCCGGGCGCTGCCGTGGCGGGGCCGGGGCCGGGCCGGGGCGCGGGGCGGGGGTCGGGGCCGGGCCGGGGTCCCGGGGCTGCGCTCACCTGCGGGGCGCCGGCCCCCGAGGCTGCCCTGGGCCTGACGCGGCGGGGCCGGGCGGCGGCAGGAAGTGATTCCAGCCGCTCCTCACATGGACTTTCCCTGACCTCGCCCAGCAGCGCCGGCAGCCGCCGCACAGACCGGCCCGGCGGGACCGGCACCGGCAGCGGCTCCGCGCCAGGGCCGCCCGCGGGGCGGGGGCGGGCGCGGGGGGCGGCACCGGCCCGGGGGAGCCGCGGGAGGAGCCGCGGGGGGCGGGACCGGCCGCGGACACCCCGAACCCCCCCCGGGCCCGCTCCCCCCCAGCCCCGGGCCGCGGGAGGGGCGGGCACGGCCCGGAGCGGGGCGGGAACCGCGGGGCTTGAGCTCGTCCCTTCGGCCGGGAATGTGTTCTACTCAGCTTATTTTATTTTATTTTATTTTATTTTATTTTATTTTATTTTATTTTATTTTATTTTATTTTATTTTTATTTTACTTTATTTTATTTTATTTGTACTTTATTTTATTTTATTTTATTTTTATTTTACTTTATTTTATTTTATTTTTATTTTACTTTATTTTATTTTATTTTTACTTTATTTTATTTTACTTTATTTTATTTTATTTGTACTTTATTTTATTTCATTTAAAAAAAATTTTTATTTTATTGCAGTTTTTAATTTTAGTCTATTTTGGTCTATTTTTTTAATTCTTAATTTTTATTTTTATTTCATTTTATTATCGCTTTATCTTTTATCTCATTCTGTCCTCTCTTTTTAATTTTATTTATTTTTTTCTGCTTATATTTTATTTCCTTTTGTTCTTTCATTTTTTAATTTCATTTATTTTGTCTGTTTATATTTTACTTCATTTTATTTCATTTTTTAATTTCATTTTATTATTTCCTTCTTAATTTCATTTTCATTTCTTTTTTACCTGATAATTTATTTTTTCTTTTATTTTTTCACTTCATTTAATCGGTTTTTTTTCATTTAATCTCATTCATGTTATTTATTTTTATTTACGTGTATTATCTCAGTTATTTCATTATATAATGAGCTCCCATCCCCAGGAAAACCCACTGGAGTTTTGGCCTTTGATGGTCTCCCAGCCCAGATTTAATATCAGAGGGAGATGCCCTATGCTGACCCACAGCTCCAGGGCTGCCCCTCTTCCGTACCCTTCTCCTGCAGAAAAAGCCTTCAAAGCATCACAAAAAGCAGAGTTCTCTGAGCTGGGACTGCTCGAGCCTTGTGGGCACATTTCCATTCCAAATTTGATCCTATAGCCTAAAAAAAAATAAAAAAGTCCTTTTGCTTTGTTGCCTCTCTAAGCCCAAAATATTAAAATCAGCAAATTTGCATGATGAAAGTGTGCGGCGTTGGTCTGCTAAAGGAATTTCAAAGGAGTAACAAAAAACCTCTTTAAAGCAGGAGCCTCTTGCTGTCTGCTTTGCATGCGAGATTATGTCAGAACTTCTTTGAATCTGGAAGTTTCTTTCCTCTCACACTCGAGAACATTCATCATTTCGAGGCTGCCTTAAAATCTGCAGCAAAATATCCCCATATTTTAAAAATCAGCATTGAATGCCTAGAACTGCTCAAGGCTGAGGAATTTCATTAGCACTTGACACTTTAAAAAACAGTGTCAGGTCAGGACAAACACATTTGCTTTTCTGCTCAAGATAAATTCGGGGTTTTTTTTAGAAATGATGCTTGAGAAATATGTCCCCAAACTGCATTCTGAGGCAGAGCAGTTGTACAACCCTTCCAGTGTGACAATCCCAGCTCCCCTTCCTTGGTTTTCATTGAAGCACCTCAACATCAGTTCATCAGGAAGTAGTGATAGGAAAAGGGGGAATGGCTTCCAGCTCAGAGAGGGCAGGGTTAGATGGGATTTGGGGAAGAAATCCTTCCCTGTGAGGGTGGGCAGGCCCTGGCACAGGGTGCCCAGAGAAGCTGTGGCTGCCCCTGGATCCCTGGAAGTGTCCAAGGCCAGGCTGGACAGAGTCTTGGAGCAACCTGGGATAGGGAAAGGTGAAATACGAGAAATATCTCTTGCAAGAGCTTCCCTGGCACGGGAGGTGCCCCAAATGTACCCAAACCACTCCTGGGGCTGCAGCACTGCTCCTCGGGAGCAAACATCCCTGTGGGATGACCAGCACTGTCCCCCTGCCCCTCCCTGAGCTCCACAGCCCATGCCAGAGCACCCCCGTGTCACAGAGGACGTGGGGACACCTCTCGTGCTGTCCCAAGGTGCCTCACCGAGCGGCTCCGAGCTCCGGCTCAGCACAGGGATGTGGGGTTTGGAAGCCCCCAGCGCCTCTCCGAGGGTCTCAGGAAATCCAGCCACGTCCACGGGGAGCTGCGAGAGGCTGCAGAGCTGGAAAACCTCTGTTCCTCCTCCAGTGCTCCAACAGGAGAGAAAATCTGAGCTCTGTGACTCGCCCAGGGCCTCCCCAGCTCTGAGAGACAGCAGAGCCTGTTAATGCTCCAGTCCAGGAGCATCTTCCCTCCCTTCAGCCATGGACATTTTAAAAATGTTCTGTGATGGAGAAAGAAACATTTCTTAAGTACCATTTGATGTCTCGGAATGGCTCCGGGGCTAGAGAAAACATGTTTATTTACTACTCTGCTGATTTTAATGCGAAAGATTGGTTCAGTGAGTGGAGGAAACAAACCAGGCAACATTTTCCATAATGTCTGCAAAGTGTTCTTGGGCTGCGGAAATATTTTCTTTCTTTCTCTCTCTCTCTCTCTTGCCGGCGTTTTTTTCAATCTAGCATTTCAAATTGAAGAATGGCTTGAGGGCTGAAGAAATCACTTGATAAAATACCCAACATTTACATTCTTGCAGGAGAAAAGCTAACTTTTTTTTTTTTCCCATCCGAACAGTGGTTTAGTGAAGCAGAAGAAACAATCCTGCAGCATCCCACGTCCCTTTAACCCTTTCTGGCTGAGGCTCTTCAGCTGAACTTTCTCTGTTCACTCACTGCAGAGCTTCAGGGATTTTGTTCCTTCTCCAAATTCTGGGCTCTAAGGCCACTGAAGGTGGTTAAAATACACCTTGCAGCTTGATTTCCAGGTGTATTTCTGGATGCCTGGGTGAGGGAGCCAGCCTGGCTGGGGACCAGCCCATGGCAAAGCATCAATCTCTGCACCAATCTGATTTATTTTGTGAGGGGACGTGACTTTCCAGCGAATTTGGTAAGGAGCAAGACCTTCGAGGTCTTTGTAACCTTCCTGCCTCCAGAGATGCTGCTGTGGGGATGCCCCTGGACATGGCTGAGGTGTGCCATGCGCTGATTCCCAGCACTTGGTGGTGGTGGGGATCACCCTGAGCACCCATCGGGGCAGCTCCGGGCTGGAAGGGATGCTGGAAGACATGCAAAAATCCAGGAGTCGGCCGGAAGACTCCTTTTCCTGCAGCAATCCTTCAGAGGGCTTTGCAAAGCGCATCAATTGTCGCATTAGGAAGGATGTTTGTAGTTTGCTTTGTAGGTAGAATAAGTTTTATCTCCCCAGCCCGACGCGTGACCGATACTTGTGCTGGGCTGTGAACTACAAGGCCACGTGGTAGGTGGAGAAAATCCCCAGAAACCTTCCCTTTGATGGCCCATTTCGGCACCACTTCAGCACGATTGGTATTCATGGAGGGAGGAGAGGACACGGCAGCTCTGGTACAGCCGAGCAGAGTTCACTGGGATTAGCATAACACCGTGAATGGCGGCAAATAACAAAACAAAATGTATCAGAACCCCTCGTTTATGTGCTTTATTTATTTATGCCAGAGGGATCTGCCTTTTCCTCTCCCCTTCACAGCAGCCGAGTGAACTTGGCCAGGTGATGAGTTCTGCTTGTCGTGCTCCCTCCTGCAGGAATAGACAATCTTTAATGTCCTTGTACAAAACGACGACACTGTGAGCGAGGGGGGAACCGGTCCCGTGGGGGATTTGTGGCAATCAGCTGGGCAGGGGCTCTGGCCAGAGAGAGCAGCGACTCTCCAGGTACACCCCTCTCAGCCACGAAGCTCAAGTCAGGACTGAAGGCAGCTCTTACATTGCCTTTCCCCTTGGAAAATGGAGATAAAGAGGTTTGATGACAACGTGTGGCCATCCCGGGACTTCATCTGCCGGCCCTGCCTCCCGTGTTGTGGTGTCTCCATCTCCCTTCCAGGATTTCTCTCTGCTCCCATCAGGGAGCCTCGCTGGCGTGGATTTCACTGGGAAAGCTCTAACCCTGCTGCAGTAAATCTCTCCTGGGTCACGGGGGGTCTCATTCCAGCCCAGCAATGTTTTCATGTCAGCCCCCAGAGCTCCCCTGGGAGGCCCAGGGCTCAGAATTGGCATTTTGATGGTGTCTGAGCTCTCCGAACGCGGCCGTGACCCTGCGAGGTCTCTGCCATGCAGGGCTCTTGTGACAAGAGCAGTCGCCACTGCAGCTGGGATGGAGAACATCCCCCACAGCCTCCAGGGCCGTACACGGGAGGAGAGACGGGGTGTTAACACCACATCTTGGGACTAGCCCCTGAAATCTTTGCTCAGCCAAAGCCACAGCACCCGGGGAGATGATTTCTTACCCAAGAAAGGCTTTTGTTTGTTGTCTTTGGTGGCTGTTCAGCTCTGACATTTTTTCTCCATGGGGTTTTCTCCTTCCCAGCTTTGGAAGGGGTGTGATGGCTCCAGCTCTCCCAACCCTCCATCCACTCCAGTTCCCGTGACGTCAGCCAGGAAAGGGAAGCGCTGCTGGCAGCCTCTGCCACCTCACTGCTCTGGGCAGGGCTTCCCCACATCAGCCCATGAAGTCACTCATGGGATAAGACAAGGGAGCCCTTGGGATGGAATCAGATATTCATGGAATCCCAGAATGGTTTGGAAGGGACCTTGAAGACCATTTTGATCCAAGCCCCTGTCATGGGCAGTGACACCTTCCACTATCCCAGGTTGCTCCAAGCGTTGTCCAACCTGGCCTTGGACACTTCCAGGAACGGGGTGAAGTTAAAGCTGTTATTTTTGATGAATAATGTAAATAAAGCTCTGAGTTCTTTACATGAAGCCTCTGCACAAGGCTCGAGCATCACCCCGTGCCACGCAGCTGACACGGTGCAGATGTGGATTATTTTGACTCCAACCAGGCTTATTTGATTTACATTAAAATGATTAGGAATAAGTTAAAACAAACAGAAATGAGATGTCTCCAAGGCAGCTGCCTTGTCCTGACTAAACTGGCACAAGGCTGTGTGTAAAAAGGCTTTACTTGTTAGTAAATAGAGAAATCCTTCAGATCCTGCTGGGAGAATTGCTCCAGAAGCGCAAGGCACTGCTTGTTTCCAGCTGGGTCCCCCGAGGTGAGAGCAGGACAACAACAGAAAATCATGTATCATTGGCCTGTTTTAGTAATTATTTATTATATAATGGTGTGGTGCCTGTGCAAGAGGGAGAAGAGAAAGCCCAGCCCTGGGAGGCATTTTCTGGCTGTGTTAACTCGTGGCAGGTACTCACAGCCTGGCTCGGCTGAGGCTGCCAGCCTGGGAGCCTCCGACCTCCCTGGACACAGCCTGCAGACTGTTTTCCCAGGAGCGGCATTAAAATAAATTTCCATAAAAATATCTGCTTTCATCTTAAAGACTCAACGTGTTGGTGGATAGAACCTCGTCTGGTAAATGATCCTGATATTTAATTGCCTCTAAAGCTCAGAAATGGTATTTAAGTCGGGCTGGCGCAATGCACAGGACACCACAAGCCTTGCTCTGGCTGGCTGCTCTCTCTCTGAGCTCTGCCCATGATTTCTGCTCCCCAGATGAACCATCTGACACTTGGCTGGGGGAGCAGACGTCCCGTTAGTGCCGGGTCCAAGAGCCCTGGGTGACTGCGGCAGCTCTCCAAGGGACTCGCTCCTGCTGCAGCTCTTGCATTGGAGTCAGTGTTTGCTTTAAAGAGTTTTAAAATTGGAAAGGAGCTTCTCTTTTGGGTCTGGCAGAGGAGGCGAAGCTGCACCCTGTGCACCCCTGTAAAATGGAGGGGTGTCTGTGGCCAGCCTGGGGGATTTGGGGACACCAAGCAACACCTGGTGATGTATCTCAACCCAAAAGTCCCTGCAGAGTCCCTCAGGCCTCTCACAGAGTGTGGCTCATTTCTTTGATACAACCATCACTTTTTCGAAGTCTTTCTTGGTTCATAATTTTAATTCATTTAAAGCTGACCACTCAGTTGACTGCTGAGCCAATAAATGGTGCTCAGGCTCTCCCTACAGATCCTCTTACACCCCTCATTATTTCTGATGTAGGTGCTCAGAAACACAAGCAAGATGCCTTTAAATCATGATGCTCAGGTCACCCTTAGAGGCCAAATAACTCTGGCCAGGTGGAAAGGGAAGGAGGTGGCCACGTGTCGGCTCTGCAGGAGATGATGATACCCTCGATGAGAGCATGAAACTGCCAGAGACAGAGTCAGGCATTTGATTTTTCTAAGCTAAGCATGTAAATGAGACTGGCATAATCGGTCTGTGTTTCCCCTTCCTTTCTGTAGAGGAATATTTTGGGTTGAAGTGTCTGTGATGTGACTGATGCAGCAAGTCAGCGCTGTCAGAGCCTGATTCACGAGTCGGTGCTGCAGTGCTGGGGGTGGGAGCGGGTAACCTTGGCTCCTGCTCCTGCTCCTCCTCCTCCCCGGGAGCCCGGGATCCGGTGTCACCGGCAGGTGCTGCTGGGAGCGGCTCTGTCCCCGCTGGAAATGGGCTGACACCCACAGGGAGGGTTTTCCCTGGTCATGGCAGCACATGGACAGCTAAACCAGCAACCCTGGGCTCCTGTCTTGGTCACTGACAACGGACCAGGCAGGGGCATGGAGCAGCCCAGACATCTCCTGAAATATTGCTGCTGGCCACGAGAAGGTCTGGATTTTTATTGTGAGGGATCAAGTGTCCCTTGGTGCTAAAGTTAAGCCAAACCTCTTCGAATTTCCCACAGAACTCGAGTGTGATCTTATCACAGGAGCTGCAGCAGGGCCCGTGCGTTGGCACAGCTCCTTTGCTATTGTTGAGAAAGTCTTGGTCTGAGAAAATTTAGAGTAATAATGATCCCTCCTGAAGCACATTGTTACTCTTTATTCCGTGTTTGCCCTGGTAGCTGCACCATTAAAGCAGAGAGGGCACCCCAAGAAAAGCCACCACATCAGCCCACTCAGGACAATGCTCCAAGCAAGGGGAGAGAGCTTTACCAGCCAAAGATCTATTGGAAAGAAGCCTTCAGCTGATTCATTTTCCAGGTTTCCCACAACTATTTTGAGAGCTTTTGTCTCCCATTGTTATAAGACAAATTTTTAATCCACTCTTCACAAGGAGCTCGGCAGGGATGGGATGTCCTGCCCAGCCCCCAGACCCATCCATCCCTGTGGGATGTCTCCCACCTGTTCCGAGGTGCTCCCGCTCCTGCTGGGGCTGGGCTGGGCTCCTGGCACCAGGAGAAACTGGAGCACCAGTGAATGCACACAAAAGCATGGGAAAAAACCTGCTGTGATTTACCCACACGGAGTTCAATAAACATTAGATCTGATGGCATTCATCGTTTTTTCATAGCATGCTCGATTACTGCTTCAGTTATTGCTCAAATGACATCATTCCTGGCAAAGGAATTGATTGATTTTTTAATGAATATTCATATGGCATTTCAGCCAGGAGTAGGCATTAATATTCTAAGAAAGAAGAATGAAACGTACATCCTAATTTAATGAATGATTGTAAATATGTATCTGATGGATAATGTGACGATGAGCATTTAAAAAGGCATCCATAGTCACCTCGGGGGCTTTTCTTGGGAACAAAGGGGCAAGCAGGGTGCAGGCAGGGCAAACGGGGTGAGGGATGGACTGGGCCAGATCTCACCACGGATCTCCCGTCACTCGGGTTGGGATTCTGTAACGCTCCGAGATAAATCACGAATTGATAACACTTGCTGACCCCAGCTGATACCGGGGCTGTGACGTGGAAAACAGTGATGAGAGCGAGATGTGAAGCTGGACAAAGAGACAGAAGGGACAGGAGAGAGCCCCCATTTCCTCCTCTGCCCCTCTGTCCCACCCCAGGATCCCGGGGGCTGGTTGGAGGCAGGTGAAGCATCGGCTCAATCCCCCCGTGGAGCTCTGTCATGTTCAATTCCCTTCATCCTATTCCGGCTGCGAGGCTCGTGGTCCCCGAATGTACATATATTTGTCAGGCATTCTTAAGATGTCTCCCTGTTCTGAGCACTGATCCTTTGTGAAGGCAACAGTTGTAGTGCTTAAACAGCGACAACAGGCTCGCTTCTCCCCCCTCGTGCCATCCCAGCTTTGGAAAACGCTAAAACCCCGGGCTTGGAGTGCCGCTGCTCAGAGCCTCTTAAACAGGCGTTTAATTTAAATGCGCCTTCGGTCCCGGGGGGAGAGCACACACCTGAAGCATCCTCTGGAAGCAGGGATAAATCAGGGCATCGCCATTAAAGTCACCGAGGTGACAGGCACGAAAGGCTATTTATACCCAGCGGCGATCTATTGTGCAAGGCAGAGCACAGGCTCTTCTGCTGACACAGCACAAACCGCCTCGGCCCCACGTGAAATGCAAAAAGCAATCCCCGAAATTCCCTGCAAGCTCGCGGAGCCGCAGCCAGGACTTCTCTAGAACCTGCCCTGAGACCGAGGAACGGCGACCCGAATGGGAACAGAGCTGCTTTGCCCCCCCTCTCCAATCAAAACCGCTCGCTGTTCCGCCTGGAGCTGGCAGGGAAGAGGGATAACCTTCGGAGGGCATCTCCTGGCTGCAGGCGGGGCTGGGCTCTGCTCCGCGGTGCCCCGGCAGCGCAGCCCTGCAGCCACGGCTCCCGTTTGCACATCCTCGTGCGTGGGACCGAGTTTGCCGATAAAAATACAGCCAGAGTTATGCTTGGTATGGAACAAGCAGGCAGTAGCTGCCGAAGACTTCACAACATCCCGCTTTTGGCTCGCCTCCAAAGCACCAAAACAAAACAAAATTCAGTTGGCATCTCTGCAGATTGAAGCAAGTTTTTCTTTTTTGCAGCAATTGCTGAACAAACGTTTCGATACTTGTGCCGCCGCCCCCGTCCCTGCTTTCTCCCCCGAATCATGTGCTGGAAGGATGGAAAAGATGTTCAAGGTCATGGGCGTGCTGTGAGCAGAATGACAGAATCCCAGAACCACTGAAGCTGGAGAAGCCCTCCCAGCCCTTCGAGTCCAACCTGTGACCAATCCCCACCTTGTCAGCCAGCCCAGGGCACTGAGTGCCACGTCCAGGCATTTCTTGGACACTTCCAAGGGTGGGGACACCACCCCCTCCCTGGGCAGCCCCTTCCAAAGTTTCACCACCCTTTCTGTGAAGAAATTCTTCCTGAACAAATCTGCTCATTGCCCACCTCTGTCCTCGGTGATCTCACAGCGCTCTGTCACCAATGTGGAGCTCAAGCCATGAGTGATGGGTGCCTTGGCCCAGCAGGACCTGCAGGAGTGGGGTGGTTTCTCCAAACCACTCTCTTACCATGCTGGGGGCTTTTGGACCCCCAGGGAGGTGCAGCTTCTACACCTGGGCTGAATTCAACCCCCTGTGCCTGCCCTTCACACTGGAGAAGCAAACCCATCTTCTTCCCATCCGTGGGCTGCTCCCTTGCACCAGCCAGAAAGGAGCAGCAACCCAGGAATTACAGCAGAGTCAGCCTGGGAAAAATCCCACAGCAGTGGCCTGAAATGAGGGAATTCAGGGTTTGGCCTCATATTTCTTGTGTGACACAGGACACAAACAATGTACATCTTCTGTAGGTTTGAGTGTTGCAACTTGACCTTCTGGGCTTCGCTTTCAACTGGTTTATTTATTTCCCCAAGAAGAGGCAGGTTTGTTGGAGAGGAAACAAGGTGAAACCCTGACCTTGCTGAAAGCGCTGAGAGTTTGCCACTGATTGCAGCAGAATTAGACATTTACACAGAGTTATAACCAGGGGTTCAGGTCTTGCTTCTTTGGTGCTTGATGCTTTAAAGGAAGAGACCAAAAATCCTCCAGCCCTTCCCTGCATGCCCACCATTCCCAGCAGCACCAGCCCCCTCCTGCCCTCTCTGGAAGCAGCTACAGTCCTTGAAGCATGAAATTTTCTTGTCCTTATTGTAGCACATTGCTATCATGTTGTTACTGATCAGAAAAATTATCCTGTGTTTTCTCTGCATCCAGCCCCTTCCGAAGGCGTTCACAATGAGTGAGCACGGGCACAACTCGAACAATCAATCTCTGTGGAAACCACCCCCCTGCTCTTGCAAAGAGCAGTCAGTGCACTCCCCTGGTTTGGACAGCCAGAGTGCAGAAATACATCAATTTTGGTGATTTTTGACCTGCAAAGCTCCGACAGCAGCCCCCCAAACGCTGCAATAGCGACTCTGCAACCCAGACTCCCCATGCACCCAGAGGAGCTCTTTGTACGGTGTCTTAATCAGTACATAAAATGCTTTCAGTGAAATGCTGCCTTCTTCTGTCTATTTGTCACAACTGATGCTCTGGTGAACAGTAAATAGGAAATTTGTTGGCAAATCAGCACTACCAGCTCGGTTTGCAAGGAAAGGCTGGAGCACAGAACTCTGGGCAAGTCCCTGTCGTGCCTCGTGCTGGACCCTCAGTCCTTGAGGTTCAGCAAGTCCTGAAGGCACATAAATCTCTCCTCAACAACCCAGCAAAACCCAGACAGCGCGTGGTTATGTAATTCCTAGCACTTCTGATGTTATTAAAAGGGCTGATTAAAGCAATGTATGCACAAGAATTCCCTATCAGTTCTGCTAGGAAAGCTCCACATTGAAAATTCCGGCCCTTTTAGCCGCCTGTGCTGCTCCCCCCTCCTCTCATCCCCGTCCCCGTTGCACAACGCTGGTTTCATGTTTGCCACCAGACAGTTTGCAGTCAGCCTCACATGGAAAAGAAGGAAGTAACAGTGCCTACATTGCACAGAACTGCAAGCAAACGCCTTTCCAAGAAACTATTAAGCAGTGCTCATTTGAAGTTAAAATAAAAAAAAAAAAAAAAAGAAAGAAAAAAAAGAGACAAACTTGGAAGGATTTTTCTTGGCTCGGAGCTTTTTATGAAATTCAGATTTGAAGCGAAACGTGGCCAGGCAACACCGGTGGTGCAGCACCGGCAGAGTGCAGGCAGGGATGCGCTGTCTCGGGCTCTGACAGATGCGAGCCCTCCTCGGTGCCGGTCCCTTCCCTGCCTGCAGAGGGGCTGCAGGAAGGAGCGGTGACCGCAGCCCCCGGGGCACAGCCTGGCACCCCACAGGCTCCCCTCTGCTGCTCCTGCCTGGCCCCACTGCCCGGCTGCCTCCCTGCTCCATCACCCCAGCGCTCCCCAGCCCCCTCGCACTGTCTGGGGTTGGTTTTGGCCCCGGAGCCCGGAGCCGGCGGGGCTGGCCGGGGGCCCGGGGCTGCGTGGGTCCCTGTGCCCAGGGATGCTGGCAGGGCAGCCAGCGGGACACGGCGCTGTGTGAAACGGCCCCTTTGTGCCGCACACAGCAGCAATTGTTCCTCGGGAGCTTTGCATGGACGAGGCCGCTGTCCCCCGGCAGCTTCAGACACCCTCGATGGCAGAATAAACGAACAGGCAGCGTTAAAGTAACCGCGCTGGGCTTTTCAAATATACATCGCTGTGATTTATTTTTTAAACCGTTGCTCGGTTTTCGAGGCAAGGAGATAAGACTCCTCTGGAAAAAAAAGAAAAAAAAAAAAGATCTTTGCCCATCTAAATTCTCCCCATTACCGAGCAAATGGTTTGCAACAACAAATTTATTCCACAGCGTCTCCTGTGCTCTTTTTTGTTTGAAAAAGCCACAAACAGATTGTGATTTTCTCTAACAGATTCACCATCTGGGAAATTTTTCATGCAACTCCTTTCCTCACTGGGAGCAAGTTACTCAGAGGGGAATTCCCAGCAGAGAGCAGACTCTGAAGGGATGGGTCGTTCATTTAATTAGCATGCATAATCTGGATGTCCTTACTCAGGCAAAACTCTCACCAGGGCCAACGGGAGATTTATTTTTTTTTATTCAAGAACCAGCTAAGGACTTTGGTATTTGTCTCTTGGTGTTACACACAGTGCTTTCCTTGCAGGGAAAAGTTGGCTTTTGGCTGCATTAGAGGCTCTGATTTACTACAGTCTTGTGCATCCAAGGCCAGGATGTGGCCCTTGCAGGCCACAGTCTTGCAGTCACAAGGCTGAGCCCTGGCAGGAGCAGCTCCCTTTCACACACTTCCCCAGCCCAGGGAACATCCCACGTTCTTGGAGCACGCTCTCACAGCCAGGGCAGTGTGGGGTGGAGGTCAGCGGGGGAAGAGGCTCTGCAGAGCCTAACACGCATCAGCACAGAAAAGTGTCCTGTTCCTACAGCTCTTGTGCAAGGGATGGGGTTCTTTTTCCCCCTCAGCAGATGAATTTATCACATGGGAAGATGCAGGAAGGGCAGGGATGCTCCTTTTATCTGTTACCTTAAAGCTACTCCTATGGAACATCAGCCTTGACTGCAGCCTCCCGAGCACGGAGCTCGGAGCAGACCCCACCGCCCGGCCTGCTCCCACCTCAGCACAGCTCTGAGAGCTGCACAAGGAGATCTTACACTGAACAATTTTCACTGGCTCATTACTGGACAAAACTTCGCTTTGAACTGACATTTTCTGGGCACGACGAGAGCTTTGAAGCAGGGAGACAAAATTAGTGCAGAGAGTTGGCAGGTGAAGAAATGACAGGGTGTTTTTTTTCTTTCCCCCAGCAGCAGAGCTGTCCAGGAGCTATGGAAACCTTGTTTGGCTAAATAAAAACGCAGAAAGATAACAAGGCTTCATATTTTCCAGCAACGTGTTTGCTGGAACAGTGTTCTATCTGTGTGTGCTGGAGGCTCCAGAACAGCCAAAGCTGTTCCTGAAGGGAAACGTGCCGTGCTGTTTTCCACAACTGGAAGTAAAGAATTTACTTGAAAGTAAAGAATTTACTCCCTCCAGGAGGGAGATCAAGTCAGTGACGTAAGAGAACCCTAGGAAGAATTGCAGTGAGCCTTCAGGCAGGTGAGGGGCTGGTTTCTTCTCCAGTCTGCTCCCAGTGACTTTTTGAGAGTTACAGCTATAAACTGGGACAAAACTCCCAAAGCTCCCTCTAGGAACTGGGCAAACAAGTTCTTCCCCAGGAGATGGCAAAGGCTCGATAACCACATATTACTGTAAGTGAAAACACATCCATCCTTGCCCAAGTCCTTCTCTCTCTTACAAACCTCCTTCCCCTTCAAGTTCTCCACTGTGACTCTTCAGCTCTTGGGATACCAGAAAGGAGCATCTCCTGCACACATGGGGTTTGTGGGCTGCTCTATCCACACAAATACGTCTCCAGTTTGGTCTGTAATGGTCCTGCCCATACTGGATCTCCAAAACCTGTGCTCCATGGACTCCAACTTGCCAGTCACTGGAGAGCACGTCCTGTCCAGCATCTATTTTAGGGTTTCATGCTGCTGCACATCACTGTAGTACTTTCCACACAAAAATAATAGGAATGCCAAAGTCCACCACGGCAGGAATACTCCCCTATTCCCATAGGAAGCATCACAACTGTGTCCCGAAACTACAGCTCTGCACAGCAAGCTCAGCTCCAGCAGGGAAAGGAGGAAAGACAGGACCTTCTAGGAATTAATTGCTGTGCCCCTCAGTGGGAAGTGACAGCTCCTTCTGTCTCCTCTACCCTGCATTGCCCGGTTTCAGAGAACCACAAAGTCATTAATTTTGGAAAAGACCTCCAAGATCAAGTTCAACCTTCAACCCACACTGTGCCCCCACCCTGCCATCCCACCAGCAGGACATCCCCACATCACAGCGATGCCACCACGAGAAGAGGAAATCCTTCCTTTTTCTTCCCAACCCATCCACCAACATGTTAAACACCCAAGTTTAATGTAGGTGGCATGTTTCATACAGAATTTTACAGGCACCCAAAACACCAGCTGGTGCCATGTTCTGAAGAGTTAACGAGGTGAAACTCCAACACTTCAGTCTCGTTCAAACACTCCCAGGCTGAACAACAGGCCCAAGGCGGCTTCGCCACCGCACGGCTCCTCAGCCGGGATCCCCCTGCCACACAAACACCCCAAAAGCTCTGGAGCGAGCAGGACTCCTTCTCCAGAGGGTTTGGAGTAGGTCTGCAAAGGATACACTCTCCCAGATCAGTATTTCTAATATTTTTCCTGATTAGTCTTAAGGACATTTTTAACCCACCATGTGGAATAGAAATGTTTAAAGACCAAACGGGGAAAGAAAGGAAAAATCCCAACAAACCATCTGCTCTCACTGTTCAGGATGGGATTGGCATGAAGGAATGCTGAAATGAAAATTGCAATAATTTTAGAGTTAAATCCATCTATATAGCTTTAATAGACTTAAAATATTTTGGATCCATCCTTCCCAACACTGAATTTGAAAAGAGTGAAATACTCAAAAGAACACAAACTTCCCCAACGAGGCACAGTCTGCAAGAACCTGCTCAACATGAAATTTTTCTGGCAAATATCATTATAAACCACTCTTGAACAGCAGAAAGTTCAACTTCCCCTATTTCCTTACTTGTATTCTACAATGTTTTGTGTGTCCCTTTATCAAAAATGCCAGGTTTTCAATTAAACTAAATGGGGGAAAAGACCTCAACTTAGCTTTGCATAACCTTAATACAACATTCAATCTGCCTCTTTCTCCCTCCCTCAGTTGTGGCTTGGCTCCCTTTCAACTTCTAAGAAAGTTTAGAACCTCAATTCTGCAAGAAAGAAATACTTTGGCAAAATAATCCTAAAAGCTTTTTTAAAAAAATTAAAACCAATGAATTTACATTCTGAACCATTCCCAAGATCTTACTTATTCTGCAACCTCCTGGGGATGTTGTGAGGTTTAATTAGCTCCAGTTGGAAAACGCTTTGACGAGGAAAAGTGCCAAATATTGCTCCACTCAGGTAGAGCTAAAATGTCTAAATTATTACATCATAAAACAAATAATTTGAAAATTAATTCCTCTTCCTTGCCAGCATGACTTCACAGGGACCTCACTTTCCCCACTGTGCTGGTAGGATCACATCACCAAGGTGTCCAAGTGCTGGTAATGACCAAAAATCAGAGATTTTTGAACGTCATGGTGCCTTTGAGGCTGCCTCAATCACCTAATTTTGGGGCGTCTGTGTGCCACAGGAGACCTGAGCTTCAGGCCATTCTGAGTGCAGGTACTTGGCCACCTTTGTAGAAGATACTGGGGAGTCACTGAGCTAAAGCAGCTCAGCCCCAGGGTCTCTCTTGAGAAACATCTGGGCATTTGGCGAAGGTTATTTGTTGTGATTTAACAAGGACACGTCCTTCTTCCTCAGGACACAGGGCCAATGGAAGTCCGAGCGGCCAAAGCGGGTTTGTCGAAGGAAGGCACAAAAGTGAGGCTCCATCTCCCGCTCCCTGCACCAAGGACGTGACAATGAGCCAAAGCTCCCCAGATGAGATGTGAATGCTCTGTGATAACGAGGTTATGCTCAGCATCAGTCACTTGCCCACATCTGCAGTTGGCAAGGGGTCTCAGCCTCCAGCAGTGACCTTGTGAGGCTCCAGCTCCAGGGCAGGTCCCCCCAGCCCGGCAGCTGCTCAGCAGGGACAGCTCAAAAAAGGCTCACTCAGGCTGTCATATTTATGGAATAAAGCAGTTGGCTCGCAGTCAAATTACAAGTGATGAAAAAGGTTGTGAGACTCCTTGTACCCACAAGCTCCTTTGTTCCTTGACCAAATTAGCGCTGGAAGAACCACCTGCTATTCATGTGTTAATCGCATGATCGCTGCTCTGCTTTACAGGCTCACACACATCAAAGCCGGCTGTGTCACCCTGTTCCTGTGGGGGTTTTCAAAGAACACCGTGAAACCAGAGAAGTTCACGACCTGGGGACGGCCCAAACCTTTGTTTCCTTCGGATCCGGAACCAAACCACCGCAGGTTTGGCCAAGCAGTTGAGTGTGTCCATCACAGCGGGCCTGGCAGGCACGGGACCACAAATCACCCTTTCACCCAAGGAGTGCTGAAGTTCAGCCACTCCCAGGTGAAACAAGGTCCCACCACCCAAGGAGGATCCCGGCTGCTCTCCCAGGGCTGTTTGCTGGCCGGCTGTGACAGGTTTTCTGCAGGAATTCTGGAGCACAGCCACCCTGAGAGCCTCCCCCAGTCCGCAGCGCTCCGGGCTGGCTGTGCCGGGCAGGAAAGCACCGGGCTGGGGATTACTGGGAGCTCTCCCTGCACACAGAACAAGCTGGAGCTCAGACCTACAGGACACTCAGGATCTGGGGTCTGGAGAACAATCCCAGAGAAGGCTCTGGGGAGATCTCTGTTGGGAGGAAAGTTCCAGACACCAGTTTGTGACAGATGCTGATGCTACATCTCTGCTGCAGAAAGAGCCTTTGGCTCTCTTGGGGCTAATCTAAAGTTCACACCACCGTGGCCATTATTTATTCAGCTCTGCTGTTCAGCTGCGTTATCTGTAACACTCCATAATGACAGAATTTCGGGGGGTGCTTTAGCTTTGGGCTTCACACAGAAGCTTCTCTATTTTCTATCCATAAGCCTCCAAACCAAAGTATGTCAGCAAAAGGCTGCACCGCTCACAAGCTGAAATGTGAAGGATCTTTCCCCGTGTGCAAACGGCACTCACAGCTTTGACCAAGGAGAAAAAAAACACAGTCATGTAATTCCACTCTTGCTTATTTCCCTATGATTGACCCCAAAGACTTTGTGGAGGGAGGGAAAAAGGTTCTCCATCATTTTTACCAACTTGTTTTCAAACATTTCTTTAAAGAATGCAGGGAAAAAGGCAATATTCCATTATGAGGCAAAACAAACAAACAAAAGCAATATAAAAATAAACTTTAGGCCAGCTTCTGGGCTCCATAAATAGAGTTACTTGACTGACTGCATAGTGACAACTTAGATCAAGACCAGTAGAACTGAGCTTAAAATTCAACTGCCTTTTTGAGCCGTTGGTAACGCTCTGCAGTGACCCCCCCTCTCCCTGCTGCAGAGGTAGAACAATTCGTGTCATTTCAGGGAACAATTATTGCCAGTTCAGACTGCACTCTGCTACCAATCTCTCCTAGGTAAGACAGTCTCACCTCATTGTACTCCGTGAGACAGAAGAATCTCTGTGAGAAAGCTGGAACTAATCAATTCAGGGGAAAGTAGAACCAAATGCCAAGATCTGAACACTGAGGATCATTGCAATGGGTCCCCCTTAATCACTGCAAAATGAGAACATATTTGCCGTGACTGGGAATTTCAGGAGCACATGATAGCAAGCCCTGCTCCCATCCCTCCCGTGGATTTGTGCTATTAGGGAAAGACTCAATTACTCAGCACTAACTGCCTGAAAAGGACAAAGCCACTCAAAGCTATATAATCACCTTAAAGTGGATGAAACAGTAGAGTGGGGCAAATGTATGTCTTGCACAAATCTAAAAATAAAAGAGGGGAAAAAAGCCCCCAAAGCTCTACAGTCTGTTGAATTTTGGCCCCAGATTCTTATTGGGAATATGTAAGATGTAAACCTACAAGAAAGATACTTATTACAGGCCTGAGACATTAAGGAACATTTTTAGGAAAATGGTGAAGATGGATTAAGAGTGTGGGGTGCAAAATTATCTGGCTTCTGTCCTCCAGATAAATCACGGCCTTTTTCATGCCCACAGGAGTACAGGAACACCAACAAAATAGGCTCTTATGGATTAAAAGAGACTTATATTAACCTGCACTGTGCAAAGAATAAAACACCCAATCAAGTGTTGCACTTTGAAAATCAAAATGGCACCTCGACCCTCAAAGAGATACAAATTCCAGAGACAAGCATGTTAATTTATCCACAAAAATTAGCACTGAGAAATAAATTAATTTATATTAGAAAAAAAAAAAAAAAAAAGAGGATATTGACACATTTTAGGGGTAGAAGAAAAGTCACCTCCTGATCCCACATGCGCTTGGTTTTATTTACATATCCACAAAGACCATGAAACACCACCCCAGCCCCCCCACCAGCAGCATGGTCACATGAATTCCATAGATGAGCAGTTCATTCATGAGGCTGAAGTCCACCCGCCTCCGCCCCAGCAAGAGCAGGATGATGGAGAGTTTGTACTGGAAGCGCAGGAAGATGCGGATGCCAAGGTACTGAAGGCAAAACAAGATCGAGAGAGCCACCCAGAGGATGGAGGTAAAGAGGCTGCAGCTGAAGTACAGCAGGAAGCGGATGAATCCGTACATCCATCGCGATTTGAGATAGATGTCGAAGTTGTTGTACTTGGTGCGCACCAGGTGCGTGGTGCGCACGGGGCCGCAGGCCGAGTGCAGGCAGGTGGTGTGGGGGCCGTGGAACGAGCGCACCCGCCGGGGAATGGGGATCACCGGCATCGGGCCCCGCCCCGCGCAGCCGGCCCCAGGCCACGAGCCGCAGGGCACATATCAGACGGCAGCGGGACAGAGCCGGCAGCCTGGCACAGCTAACCCTGGGCTGGATGTCCGCGAACGGAGACACCTGCGGGAAGGCACAGGAGGGAAGCACAGTGAGCAGAGTCTGGCTTGGTGCTGGCAAATAACTCAGACAATTGAAGTTTTCTCTAAGTAACACACACAATAGAAAGTTTCAGTTCTCCTGAAGCTGCTGAATAGAGCAACTTATCCCGCCTGATTTCAGCATCAGCACTCACTTACTACTGCTTTCCAAACCTCAACTTCTTCCCTTAAAACATCTTTGTTTTTCCTCTTTGCTTCTTACTCCCCACACAAACGCATTCTATTTCCACGCCAGATTCCAAATAAATTCCCTGGCCAGCACCAGTTGTAGCCTGTTGTAAACTTTAACCAGTGTTAACGCAGCAAAGAGGTTTGGTCTGAAATGATCCTGGTTAATTCACAGATCTTTCCTAACCCAACAGCCACCCTGCAAGAGCCCACCCATGTGAGCAATAATATTAATGTGAGAGCAGTAATATTAATGTATGTGTTTGCATCGGGTCGTTATTTCCTTTAAAAGTAAAAAAAAAAAAAAGAGTTCTCCAAGCACTTTTGCAAGTGGATTCTAGATTTGTGCTCATTTCCAAACTTGGCAAAGCTTCACCAAATAAACAAACTGAAAATAATGGAAGGTCTTGGAAGAACAATGAGGCAATCATGTTTTTCACACTCCACAGGATGTACCTCCCCTGGCTCAGGCCAGCCTTGTGCTCTTGCTGTCACTGCAAGGCAAGGCCAGGCAACCTTTCAAAGGCATCCACCAGTTTATTTCTCCCCTTGGGACCTGCAGAGATAAGTGAAATTATCTTGATCTTCTGCAGTGTTTAGGATTTATAATCTTAACATCCTTCCACACACCCATTGTTGTTGTGTGAGTGATGAGCAGGAGCCTCTTAGCTGCTCTCTGCTTCACCCCAGGCTCCTGATGTGCCAAATTCCGGGAATTATGAAATGACAATGCACTCATCAGAGAATGCTGGAAAACAACAGGGACTTCCCCAGACTCCTCGCACACCCAAGTGTTCAGATCCAGGCAGATCTTTCCTCTGTTGAACCAAAAATCTGGCTATTCTTAAAAGTAAAACTAATTCTTTCGTTTCCTTACTAACAGAACTAACCACAGAGCAAATGATAAAGCTGCAGGAAACTGTATTTTTGATACCTAAATCCTTCTCTGATATAACATGCATCAGTGGGGAAGTTTCTGCCCGGCTTCCTGCCTCAAATTCCATGGAAATTGCAGTTCTGATCTCTCCTGCTCAGCCCCAGCTTCCAATTCCTTTTTGCTGTTACAGAAATGTGAGGCAGTATTGGTTCTACATGCATCAGGGACTACCAAAAAATGAGTAGGGGCTAAATGATGATTTAGGGAATCTGGGAAACCAAGGGTTCTCCAGTTCTCCTCAATTACCACAGGCACCCTCATAATTTTAGGTGCCTCTTGCCCTATTTCCTGTCTGTAGCCAGGAAATGCCAAGCAGCTCGGAAATGTGGCTTTTGCAAGGCACAGAAATTGCTCAGACACTGAACCAACGCTGCCTAAAACCAACCCAGTTCTGTGCCTGGAGCATGTGACCCGACACACTTCCCACATGATGGGTATGAACTGCTCAGCGTTTGCTCTCAGAGATATTTTTGGAGGACTAAAGCAAGACAGGTCAAAAATCACATGCTCTGGATGCAGAGCATTCAATTCCTGACGATGCAGCCTCTCCTTGCAACTTCCTTCAGCAGGACACAAAGTTTTCCAGCATCCTCTTGCACAGTTACTGTGCCCACCACGGGAACAAACACCCTTTGGTGGGTTCATGCTCTTTGGATGAACTCAAATATCAACATTGGAACAGGCACAAGCAGGGGGACATTGGGAGGACAAAATAAACTCTGAATTATTACATTTTAGGGGTGCTGCCATCCACTCAGCAGGTCGGGGCTCCGCTGCCCTTCCGGGATGCCACTGAATTCTTGGAACAAAAGAGTGAAGTTTTCCTGTGACACCTTCTAGGAAGAGTGACAGAAACTGCTGAGGTGCTTCATAAACTCACAACTCTCTGCACAGGAGTTGATCTAAAAGGCAAAATGACAGAATAATTTTCAATTTGCTCATTTTGTGCATTAAAATGTTCACAGTTACTAGGCCCCTCCTCAAGCATGAATTTTTAAGCCCATAAAGACTCTAAAAAGAATCCAACACTTAGCAATATATGGATTCCAGCTTACTGATCCATGCTGGGAGGAATCAGTGAGCTGGTAGTCAATGCCAGGACAGAAAATCACAATGAGCTCGTGCTGGTCACCTCTCCTGTCACAAACTGTTCTGGGGCATGTGAAACACGATGCAGGGAGCACAGACTTTCCAAACTGAATATGGAATAGCAGATCCTCCCCTGGGAGGATGGTGAGGCCCTGGCTCAGGGTGCCCAGAGAAGCTGTGGCTGCCCCTGGATCCCTGGAAGTGTCCAAGGCCAGGCTGGACGGGGCTTGGAGCAGCCTGGGACAGTGGAAGGTGTCCCTGCCAGGGCAGGGGGTGGAATGGGATGAGCTGTAAGGTCCCTTCCAACTCAAACCCTTCCGTGATTCTGTGATTATCCCCCAGTCTGTATTTTGCACGTGACGCCCATAAACAGCTTTGGACACCCATTCCATAATTATGGGGGCCAACTCGGCCTTTTCTGGCCATCACCTCACAGCTCAGAGGATTCCAGCTCAAGGCACCTCCGTGTCCTCCACGCCGCTGTCACCCCCGGCACCTCATTCGTGGTGGCCTCACCGGGACGTTAAGAACGTGAATAACTCTTCGATTTGGCGAGCTTTCACCGCCTCTCCTTTGAAAAGGGAGCGTGCGGTGAGAAAGGCACGGAAACGCCGCGCTGCCTCTCCGCATCCATCGGACATTCCCGGCAGGATCTGCCCAGGCTCGGGGCACTCCCCAGTCCCGGACTGACGGGACCCCCCGGCGGGACCCGAGTGCTCCAGGAGGAGCCGCACAAGGTTAGGGACAATGACAAATAAAGGTTAGAGCCGAGGGATGAGCGCCGGGAGCGCCGGAAGGAGGGGAAGCGCCAACTCCTCCTACATCCCACCGATCCCGAACGGAACCGCGGCCGCTCGGGGAAGGAGCTGCGGGAGGGAGCTCGGCCTGGCCTTCCCCGGGAGCCCCGCACGGCCGCGACTCACCCCGGGGACAGGGACCCCCGGGCCCCGGCGGGCAGTGACCGAGCGCTGCCGCACCGCCGGGCCCCGGGGCGGAGCTCCCGCCGCCGCAGGGCGAGGCCCGGGCCCCGCCGCCCGCCGGGCCGTGCCTCGCACTCACCGTGGTGCCCATGGCCGCGCCGGGCCCGGGCGGAGCGAGGCCCGGGCCGCCGGGCGCCCGCTCTGCGCATGTGCGGGGGTGGCTCCGGTTCCTCCGGTTCCGGCGGCGGCGGCGGGCGGGGAGCGGCGGCGCGCGGTGATGGCGTCATCGCGCCGCGCCGCCCCCCGGCCGGAAGCGGCGGCGACGCGTTGCCCGGGCAACGGGGGGGCGAGGGGCGGCCGGGCCCGGTCACACCGGGGGGGTCACACCGGGGCTGAGGGTCACACCGGGGCTGAGGGTGCCGGAGGAGGCGGCCGTGTCCAGCGTAACCGGAGCGGCAGCCAAAGGTTGTCCAGAGAATCCCAGAAAGACCCAAAATGTTCCTAAAAACCAAACAGGCGGAGAAAAATTCAAAACGATCTAAAGGGAAGAAAAACAAATAATTTCCTCCCTGCTGTTTTCCCTTAGATTTAATTAGGATTTCCTCTCCATAGTGGAAAGAATACACAACTTCGACATTGGCTCCCTGCCCCACTTGCTGTCTGGGCAGTGCCACGGTGGAAAAACATTAAATAATAATAACTCGGGCCATCTGTCACCTCTGAGAGCTGCTGCTGTGCACAGCCAAACCTCTCCCGGCTTCCCGGTGCCCCCCGGAGCTCCTGCCTGGTCGGTTCCTCCCCTTCCCCTTCCCCTGCCCTGCAGAGCAGCTTGATCTTGAAACACAAGAGGGAATTCTGGATAAGGCAACACCAGGGGAGTTCTCCTGGGAAGTTGGCGTCTCCACATCCCCACACCCCTCCTGGTGGGAGGGAGAAGGGGATGTGCGGAGCTGATAAACTCCCCCAGTAGCGTGGAACTGGGAACATCTGCTTGGTGACTTGGATAAGCAGGAGAGCCACCCACATTCCATTTATTCACCTCTGCCATTCTTTGGGACTCGAGCCATAACCCAGAGATGGGAATTTCAGCCCTAGCAACAACATTATGAAGGCACTTTGTCTTTGCAGCTTTGCCGTGGGGGATCACGGGGATGCTGCTGAGTGCAAGTGCGGCAAAGGGGGCCCTGGCGTCCTGCAGGAATCCCTTGGGTGGAAAGGGTCTTCCCTACCCTCCAGGAAACCCCAGGGAGCTCCACCGAGTGACCCCACAACCCAAACGTGTGTGTGCACCAGTGCCAAGGCTGACTCTTTTAGTTTCTCAGGTCAGGGTGACCTTCAGCTCAAGGCCAGGTTGGCCTGGTCTGGTGGAAGGCGTCCCTGCCCCTGGCAGGGGGTGGAACGAGATGAGTTTTGAGGTCCCTTCCAACCCAAAGCGTTCCATGATTCTGTGACTAAAAGCAGGACAGCCCCGTTCAATTTTCTGCCTGGCACATTTTGACCTCTCTGCTGCTGAAATGCACGTGGGGCTCCATAAACAATAAACTGCCCTGGGGTCAGGCATGAATCGAAGCTTTGACATTCAAAGAGATCAGATCCTGAAGGAGGGCTCCGAGTGGAGCCCGCAGGGGCCCCGCCCACAGCCCTCGGGGCTGTATTTCTTCCCTGTGCTAATTTTACTAAAGACACAACTCATATTCCTGTTGATTGAACAGTTTTGTGTTGACAGCGTTGAAGATTTGTGATGAAACTCATCATCAGCCCCGAGAGCGGGCCATTAGTCCCCGTCAGCGCGGCCGGCGAGGGCTCGGATATTTTATGGCCCGCTCTGAAGACAAACATACACATTTATATGTCACTTGTTGCAATATAAATGCTAACTTGTACTTCTTTCAAAACTTTTAATGAATTGTACACATTTCGCAAGATTTATAGCGAGAAGCGAACGGCTCAAAATATTGCTTCAAACATATTTGTCACTTTGGCAACAGAACAAAAAAAATCTGGAAGATATTGCCTTTAGAAATAAATCATAAATATAAGCATCTTAAAAGAGTTTATTTTGGTCATTAATAGTTGATGCTCCCTCCCCCACCCAGCGCAGGATTTAAAGTTAAATTATGCAAAATCAAAAACAAACCTTATAATACTTAATCAAACATGCATAAAACTGTCAGGGCCAAATAAATTCTCTCAATTAACTTGCTTCAGATTGTGATTGCATTTACTAATTTAATCAACACTAGAATAATTTGGAGACTGGGTAATGATGAATTGCTGTGGTGCTGCACGTGAAGGGCCGCTAAGGTGGTGTGCTGAGACAGGAATGCAAGAAATGCCTTCGAGGTTGAGGGCAAAAACCTCACAGCTGAGTCGTCACAATCATTTTATAATGGAAACATCTTTTTCTTCCTATTTGGAGGGGAATTTTTACCAGCAAATGCCCGTCATGGACAGACCTTGTCTGGATGGATGGCTCCAGTGTTAGCCCACAGAGTCAATCTCATGCCAGCCTGAGATGAGCAAAGGAGTCAAACCTGCAGAGACATTTCCTCCCCATTTTGGAGCCATTTTGTGAATGTGATCTTTCCCTGGGAACGGCGACCTCCAGCCCTGCTGCCTGGCACCGCGTTATGCTTCAGCCTCGCTCAGGTCATTTAGGCTGGAGCTGGAGTAACAGCCCTGTAATATCGAGATGTCCTTTAGCTCAGTCCTTTTGCACTTTGAATGGATCTGCACTTACAATAAAATGGGCCTGACCCCTGCCTAGGAAAGCTTTCAATACTATTACTTGTGGAGAGCTAAAACATCACCGTTTTGCAGGCGTAAGCAAGGTTTTATGGAGAGGTTCTCATTTACAGGTTCGTGTGAAGGAGGCTGTAAGGTGTATTCAACCCTATAAAATACCTGAAGCTCAGAAAAATCACACCCATATTTGGTCTTTAACCTTTCCACACCTGTTTTACAAAAAATAACAATGTCCACATAGCTGCTGTGGGAATGAGCTCTTTGCAAGACTCTCCTCCTTTCTCTTTCTCTCTATCTCTGCAAAATATACTTTCCACAGTCTAACTGACCATTTTGGTCACTTTTTATTTGAAATTGGGATTGTGCTTTATAAATGTCTGGCATCCAGCACTATCTGGTACCCAGTACAAATCAGTAAATAAAAATCCATGGGCTGAAAAGTATATCCAGAAAAATAGCTAACAAGTTGCCTTGGGTGACCCAGAAACAATTACTTCCCTGGCAATTCCAGGCCATATAGACATCCATAATTCTTCAGGGCTTAAAGATAATAAAGTGTTAACATGGTATTTTTCAAGCATTCACTGCTGCCTTCAAGTCATATCCAAAAGCACCATTCAAAACCAGCAGCATCTTAACTCCCTTGGGTTTTGCTGAGCAAGAAATATAACAAATTAAGGAAATCTTTAAGGAATTCTTTCCTTTTCCTTAAAGGAGATTTAGGATTGAGTCTGGCCCTTAAATTTTAAATGTAATCGATCCTCCCTGCAAATCTAAAGTGCAAAAGCTTGTGAAATATTTTTTCCTTATTACTTCTTTCCAGATCTCATCTCGTGGCTAGAAATGTGAGCTTTAATCAGTTTGAGGAGATTTGCATGTGGTAAATAATAATGCAGTCTATTAGACTAATCAAATGAAAAGATGTGTAGCAGAAAGTGGAACTAATTCCCAGTCCTGCAGCCCTGCAACCGCTGGTTGCATTCTCAGAGCAGCGCTCCCAGCCCCTGGCTCTCCCACTTCCCCAGGGCTGCAGAGCAGCAGCCTTGTTTTGGGGAGTTATTTGGGGTTTGGCAGCTTTGGATCCCGAGGGAGTGAAGGATGTACAGACCCCCAAACCCACACTGAACACCCTGTGAGGCTGGGGAGCGGCAGTGCCAGCTCAGACGCTGAATGCCCACGCAGATGGTCGGGTTGCGGAGCTCAGCGAGGCCAGGCTGTCGTATCCCTGCAGGAATCCTCCTCCTGGAAGAGTTTTATGGATATATATTTTACAGGTGACTTGCGAAATATAAAACTAGAGCAGTCTGCAGTTTCTAAAGAAATAAATGATTGGTGTGAGGCTCGGTGAGACAGTAATGTTTGATGTATTCCATCTACGTGACACCTCAGGCTGCTTTCGGGCATAATAATCTGCTGCTGCCAGCCTCTGCTGCTCTAAAAACAAACCAGGGGATGCTCAGGGAGGCTGGGGGCTGCCTGTCTCCTCTCTGCCCCAGAAAACTGCTCTCTCTGTGCTGCAGGAATCAGGACAGAGAGAGAAAGTCCAATGCCAGTGCCAGTGTGGGTGGGATCCCAGTGAACCCACAAAAGGTTGATGCACATAAAAAATGTGTGTTGTCCTATAGCAGGGACACTTAACTACCCCAAAAGACAGAGCCTCACTAGCCTGGCTCTTCCCTCCACCTCTGGAAAATGGGAAGGTAGTTATTCTAAAGATGCTGGAGTCATGGAAAGATTCCTGCTGACCTGTGGGGGCTGGAGCAGGAGCCAGCTGCACACATATGGTGAGTGAGTAACTGTCTCTAAAACAAATGAAAATAGAATGGGATGCTTTGCCAGGGACAGAATTCCTGCCAAAGCTTGTTGCTGCATCATGTTGGCGAGTCCCGATCTGGCTGATGTCAGAAACTGCCTATTATGCAGAAAACTCTTGAGGAGAAGTGTCATTACTGCCTTCTGTTCCTTTGTAGGCTGGGTCTAATTTAAGCAGGAGGCAGTAAAACCCAATCCATCCCTGCCTCGTGGAGCTGAGCTTTGGTGGGCAGGAGCAGGAAGCCTCCCAAATCCTCTGGCTCTGCAAAGTGCTTCTCTAAGGGTGATATTTCAGGTCAAAGTAACACTTTTTCTCTGGGAATCTCAGTTCCCTGCTTTTCCATTCATTAATACTGTATCTCAATCATATCATGTGCAGATGTGCAGGTCCTATTAACTCATTGCATAGATCCATCAGGATCCTCCAATGTGGATGAGATCTGTCTGCTCTGGGGTCACTTTAGCCACAGCAACCTGCTCTTGTGCCACCCACAGTGCTGGGCCATGTCATGCTTGAGTGACAGGAGAGAGCAGAGACAAACCTTCGCTTGGCAAAGGGGTTTGTGCCTGAGCTCTGAATCGATGAAATCGCCTACCCTGGGCACTGGCTGTGTGCCACATTTAGGGACAGCATTCAGTTCGGTGGGATCAATGGAAAGCCGAATTTGCCCGTGTTTCTTAGGCATCGTTCCAGAGCATCAGTCGGTGTCAAGTCCTCACTGGCCAAGATTAGCCGTCAGCCCGAGAGGGTCCGCTGGGCCAGGAATCCAAAACACCAGATGCTTTTTGATGGGGTGCTCTAAATACGTCCATAATAATGTAATTTCAATGTACATTACTGCAAGAGCTCTTTTTTTATTATTAATTTTCAAAACCAATCGGGAGGAGCAGGTGAGCAACCCCGCACCTCAAACTCCCCGGGCAGCACCTCCCGTCCGGGGCGAGGGTCAGCCCCGAGTGGCCGGGGCGTGGGCAGCCCCCGAGGGTCGCCGCGGCGGGGGCGAGCGCGGGGCTGTGCCTGCGGCCGCATCCCACGTGGCGGTGCTCCTGCCCCAGGGATGCTGCGGCTGCCGCGCCGCAGCCGGCGGGGAGCGGCGGCGAGGGGGAAAATCAACTCCAAAACATTGGAAGCTTTGACTTCAGGGCGAAACCTCTTCCCCGAGGCTCTCTCGGTGTGAAGCGGGCATGTCCCCCTCGTCTCGTGCCCTGTCCCGTCCCTCCTGATACATCAAAGCTGCGGGATGGGAGCGGTGCCTGCGGGAAGGACCATCAGTGGGAACCCCCTGCATCCTCTGTGGCACTGCCGGCCCCTGAGCCTTCTTCACCTCTGTTTTTGGGGGATAAACCGAACTCTCACATTTCTGAGGGGCAAACTGCACCCTTTGTCTCTTTTGCTAGGGGGAAGTTTGTCCCTGTGTTCCCAGGGCAATCGGCACTGGCAGTCCAAAAGGTCTGGGGAAGGGTTTGGCTGCAAGTTGGAAAAATGCTTTGCTGACAGTTTGAGAGAAACTTCAGTGCTCAAAAGTTTTTGGGAATCTTTTTGACATCTATTATGCTTAGACTGTGTAGTGCAAACGAGAAAATGGTTTTCCAGCATCAAACAGTAGCAAAATCCATAGCAATAAAAACTATCAAGAAAAAGGAATAAAATGTTTATAAGACCAAACTGTCCTCAAATATATCAACATTTATCAGCAATGATTTTCAAACTAGGGGAAATCACTGCAAGGAAATAAAGCTGATTTTGGTGTAGATCGTAGCACTGCCCCTCTCCTTACATCGGGAAATGTGGATCTCCATGGCAAAGTTTGCCCTTCATCAATAATATAATATATATTTTATCACCACAGGAAGCACAGGAATAGGAGCTGAGAACATTGCTTCCAAAAATGCCCCACTGAGGGTCACCAAATGGATGTATTTTGCTGGAGTGTCTCTGCCAGGATGAATCCTGCTCCTTGCTCTCTAACTTTCCCTAATTCACTTCCAGCCTGTAACTTACTGGTGCAACATTTTGCTCAGAAGAACATAGAGGAGACAAAAACCCAAAGCCCTCATCAATCACAGCCTGGCTCCTGGTACAATTAGCAAGTTCTATTATCTTAAGAATGACACTTGTAGCACGGAGCAAAGCCAGGCGCACCCAGTATTCTAATTCTGCATGGAAAAAAGGGAAGGCTTGAATTGCATTAGCATTGCATTAGATTCCCATGACTTTTTATATCAGCACTTGTGAGTTATTTATGAATTCATTTATTTACAAGGACAGCCCTTTCTGCATTCAGTTGCCATGGTTGCTTTAACTCCTGTATCCTATTAATTCTGGATGTTATGAAATAGATATAGATCAGACAATCATTGTGTGGTGGTGAGGGTTTTTTTATTATTCTTATTTTACTGTTTGATTCCCTGTGTCCTGACCAGAAAGGCTTTAACACCCATCATCTCTCCAGAGTATCCACTGCCAGCTGGCTGGGGAGGTGATGCTGGGGCAATTCCCAGAGCTCTGCCCCTTGCCAATCCTTCCTGGCACAGAGATGCAGCCTGGGTTGGGGGAAATGTGGCAGCTGATTCCTAGCACGGAGCCACCCGCTTTGGTTTGAGGCAGCAAGTGAAGAGCAGAGCTGGGAGCAAAAAGGGAATTCAGGAAGGCCAAGTGCCAGCCTGTCTGGGCAGCACAGCGAGGCGTGGGGCACCCTCACCTTTGGGAATTGCTGCAAAACCTGTCATGGTGGGGATTAGGTCTTCCTGCATTCCCCCTGCACATGGTCTCTTTGCAAAAACCATGGTGAATCCCAGAGTGCCAAAGCAGGCTCAGCCCTAGGGAGAAGTCAGAGGATTTTGTGTCACCTCAGAGAGATCAGAGCATGTTTGAGAGCACAAATCTCCCATGCAGCTACTCCTCAACTTCTTCTGGAAGGAGGAGATCGGTTTGGCTGCTCTTCCAGCTGAGGGACAGGGAGACACTTCTCTGACAAGGGAGACCTTTCAGGTGCTGCGTGTTCCAGCCAGGAGCTCAGCCCCACACCGAGCGGGAATGTCCTGTGAGGCTCTGGGATCTGCCAGGCCAAGAACCTTGGGATTTGTCTCTTGGAGAGGGCAGAGGTGCTGCTCAGGGAGGAGGATGGTGCTGGAGCCAGGATCCCAAAGCCAACGTGCTGGAAGTGTTTTGTAATAGAATTCCACAAGAAAATTAAATCAATTACTGAGTCTAATAAAGCTCTCAAGGTTTTTAATTAAACGAAGTTTTAATTAAGGCAGCATAAGCCCATGCTCTTTTGATATTCTGCTTCAGACTCTAGAGGATTGTGACTTCTTTTTGTAATTTACACGGGCTGGATCAATCACCAGAGTCACAAAAATGTGAGAACTGTGTCAATTTTGTGGGATAAAGTACTGTACATTAGCCTGGAAACTCCAGCAGCTCCAGGCTGGGAGAGGCGTTTAGTTTGGGATCACCTTTCCTGCCATGGGCAGAGCATCAGTCTGAGCTGGTGTCCTGGGAAAAGTCCTCTCCCAAGCAAAACTCCTGCCATCTAATCCAGGAGGCTGCTGTTAGTGGGAAGTTCCATGAGCTCAATAATTCCTGTTCTACACCAGAGCTGGCACTTTTGCCTCTCACAGAAACATCTCCCTCTTCCCTCAGCAGAGCCCATCCCAGGCTGTGGCTCTGGTTCAGGAGCCAGGCAGGAAAACTGCAGGCAAACCAGACCCACATCTTCCAACCTGGACATCTGGTAAGTGGCCCCAGAATGTTCTGTCTCTATTTTAGTCTTGTTTTGTACACAATATGCCCAAAACATGCTTTATTTCTTAAGGAGATAAGGATCTTTATGTAACCCATTTTTCCTTAACGCTAAGTCCTTTGTCAGGATTAAAGAATCCTAAAACATCTGTACAGGCTTGGGTGGCAGATGTATAGAACAAACAGCCTAAAATAACATGGAATATTAACCTACTAAATGAGGTATTAAAAAAATAAAATAAAAGTACCCTCCTGCATTCTTAGTTACAGCCAATTCCTGACCACGGCTACCACGGTGCAGGTGGATTACAAGTGGGAAATGGGAATTTTCATCTGAGGAGGAGAAGGGAGAGGGAGGACCTTTGCTCACTGTGTGTCTGCAGAGGGGGCAAAGGGAAACCTGCCTCCAGCTCGGCCCTGCCTGGGGCTGCCCCTGCAATGGTGGGAACCAGGATCCTGGTGCTATTCCTGGACAAGTGTGCACAGCTGGACTCAGAGCCTGAGGAGCTGGCAGGGAGCCCCTCTCCAGTGCTGCTGGTCCTTGAGTCACAGGGGCAGTGTCTGAGAAAGGCTGGGAGCTGTGGAGAGCACATGAACTGCCCTCTGCCAGCTCCATGGGTGCTCCTTAGCTTTGACAGCTTGGCATGGATGGATGGACAGGGGTGTGGATGGATGGATGGCTCAGAGCACTCAGTGACCACTCTGTCAATACCCAAGATCAAACTTGATGCAGTTCAAAGTCTCCAGAGCAGGTCAGAAACCCCTTGCAGTGCCTTGGCCAGTTAGAGCCCAGTGTTAGCAGCCTGTGCTGTCCTCATCCCCCGGCCCATTTCCAGCGATCCATACAGGTCCCATCAGTCCTGGCCACAGCCAGCTCCCTCCCAGCCAGCCAGCTAAGGCCATTAGTGTGATTACTGGAGGTCATGAAGTTCAAACCAAAATGTCAATTTTCATTTGGAAGAATGGTCCCATTTTAGGAGCAAAAGGATTTTTTTTTTCTCTCTCAAAGAGACCCCGACTGTGAAATCATTGCTCCCCAAAGACTTGCAAATTTCTGGCCAGCGAAAGGTGCCAATAGTTGCTGGAGCCAGTGAAAAGATTAACAAGGGTCACCAGTGCTTTCCTCTTTCCCTGCACTCAAAGGCTCTGGGGCCTATTTGGAAGATATTAACCATTGCCTTTACCTTCTGCACGTTCATCACTGGGTTTGGGGTCTTTATGGATTTATTGACAAGACAGTGCCATTAATCTTACCCGCAGAACGCCAGCCTGGGAGTCACTCAGGTTACATCACCCTGCAGACAGGAGCCTTTAGCCAGAGTTTTAAAAGGAAGATGGAAATGAGATGAAGTAGGTGGTGGGTGAAGACAAGTGCTCCTCTGTGGGGTCCTGGGGCAGGGAGAGCACCCACCCAGCAGCCTCTGCCAACATGTGAAGGCAAAGACCTGACCTTGGGCAGGCTGCTGGGCTCTGCTCATTGATTCAGCGGGGTCAGGATGACCACCCTGTGATCTGGGGTTAATGATCCACATCTGGGGACAAGTCAGGAAAGCAGAGAGGCAGTGAGAAGAGGGGTGCTGACCCTACTCAGAGTGTCCCAGGCAGGGCTGGTGGTGTCATTGGAAATTTTAGATACCTCCTTTCTGGAGAAACTCGAAACAGCTCTAAAAGGCTTTTCTCACACCAGGCTGCTGGTGGGAACAGCAGTTGGGCCGTTGGCACTGCAGGGTGGCACACGGCAGGGCAGGGTGGGCTCCTGCCCGCCTAGGAGATGTCATGCTTTTAAAGTGGGTTTTTTCTTCTGTGTCATTGTGTTAAATAATTAAGTCTGTTCCATCTTTACCTACTGACAATGTGGCACTTAATTAAGTAGTTTAATTAGAAGCTGGCAGCTTTAATTAAGTTTAGGACTGCAGAAGTGATTGGGAGCCTCCAGCCGAGTCGCAGAGCCTTTCCCTGGGGATGCAACGTGGTGGGGGAGAAACCTTTGGTCCCTTGTCCATTGTCCTTAGACACACCAGGGAGGGAACCAACATCCTGCTGCAGCCCCTCAGCATCTCCCAGCCACTGAGGGAGGGGTGGTTTGAGCACCCTTTGGGAGAGCTGAGGTCACTGGGTCCATGGAGCAGGACAGGTTGGCCAGGAGGATGAGTGGGATAGCAGGAGGGTGTCTGGAGCCATAGGCTCTGCCCAGAGGGTGCCCAAGTCTCCTCACCCTGGCTAAACCTGCTAAACACCTGGGGAAGGTGACTCTGAGCAGGACAGGTGTCATGGGTTGAAGGCTGTGGTGGGCTCAGAGCAGCATCTGCAATTCTACACCATGCCCAGGGCTGTCTAAAAGATGTATCACTTTTTAATAATGTAAATATGTAAATATTACCGAGGTGCCATTAATCCTCATTGCCTCAACATGATACCACTCTTAAGAACAAATGTAATAAGAGATTATTAATATGCAAAGTAATAATACATTAACCTGACTAACACCAGTAAATTCTGAGCTTAGCACAAAGCCAGAGATTGCTCATGGAGAAGCCTGAACCCCACTTGCCTTGAGCCACCTCCAGCAGCACCCCAGGCTCTGCACCACAGAGGAATCCCAGTTATCCCTGTAGGATCTCTTGTCTGGGGATCCCAAACAACTGGGAAGGAGCAAGGAGGCCCTGGGAGAGGAGGTGGGAAGGAGCAGGTGGGTAAGGGCAGACCCTGCTCCTTGTTTTGGAGCCCTGACTGCTGAGGGTCCTTTTCCAAAGCCTCACATTTCCCCAAGGGATTTCTTCACCCCTTCTCGCAGCAGATTAATTTTAAATTCTAAACATGGATTAGGAAGGAGAGTCTTGTTAGTCCCAGAAGCACGGGAGTGAACCCAGGCTCTGTGCCAGCATTCCTGGCTGGACTTGCTAAGACGTGGCCAAACTTCCATCTCGTTGGTGGCTGGAATTTTCTCCCAAGAAGCTGCACCTCTATTCACAGCCCTAGGCCTCAGCTTTGTTAAAGGTTTCCAGCCCCACAGCTGGGTCCAGTGCAGCCCCTTTCTCACTACCTGGCTTTTCTGGTGTACAAGCACATCCAGGGATTACGAACTGGAACAAGTGTCCCAATTTTCAGGTTACTGTCACCTCTCCTTGGCCCTGGCAGGGCAGCCTCTGCTTTGAGCTGTGTGAACGACAAGTGGGATCAGAGGGAGGACACACAGCAGACCAAAAGGAGCAGGGGAAGCCATAAAGCCTGAATTTAAGACTTGAAAAGGAAATTGTTCTGTGCAAATGGCTGCTTCAGTTCAAATCAGCCCTGCCTTGTAAATCCTGCTCATCCCTCTCAGGAGGGAAACCTGGTGCAACTGCCAATATTTCAGCAGCACAGACTCCCAGAGACCTTCACCTCTCAGTGTACCCAAGCCCCACACCCAGGCACGGGCCTGGAGAGCAATTCAGGCACGAACACGGTCATGGTTTATGCAAAAATTAACCTGTTGCCCTTAGTTGGGTCAAAGTAATTCAGTTTAATTTGGTAATCTGGGCCCTTTATCATTAATGAATCCTTGGGGGGTGGGGGTCAGAGTATCTCTTTTTGGCTGAAGAGAGCAGCAGAGATTACTGTTAATATTGAGGCTGTTCAATAGAGCAGAAAGACCTTTTGGTATTGACAGTACTGCTGGTTTTCACCTCATTGGTGAATGGAAATTGCCAAATTAATCTCTCATTGGATCTGAAATTAATCCTCTATTTTGTGGTTAATGAACCTCAGAACCACAGATTTACCTGGATAGAGTATATTGAGAAATTGTACACAGTAGTTACCTGCAAATAATCAAGATAATATCCAAGGAAAGGAATAAAACATAGTTTTGCTCAGTTCCTTTCTGTGAAAGAATTAAGTGGAGCACAGTAAAATCATCAGGCTGATTGTTTTTTTCCCCAGAGCATTACAGGCCAATAGAACTCACTGCTGGAGGACCTGTATAAGTTATCCCTATGAAAGACCTAAAACAGGCTATGCAAATTCATGCATTATATGTCCATCAACCCATTATATGGACTCAACCCAGGAGTCTCTCATCAGCAGGTTGCTGAAGGCTGCAATATCAGTTAAACTACTCCAAGCTCACATAGATAAGGGTTTATAGGCAAACCAGAAGAGCTCCAGTTTATCTGCCTGAGCTGGTTTTGTCTCTTTGCCCTCCTTGCTCCTCTTCCTCAGCTCAGTGGAGCAGCTGGTTGGAGTTCACTGTGCTCAGCTGTGCTTCCCTTTCCAGAACGTGAACCTTCTCTTTCCTTCCAGGGTTTCTTTTATGCATCATCATTTTAGCAGGCCCTATTGTACTGGAAATCTGTTTGCCACATGTTAGCTGGAGCTCATCTGCTAAGATCCTCAGTTAAATATTCATGGGGAGGGAGCTATTGAACTCAGGTTACACAGCAGAGATGAGAAGGGTGCTCTGGCAGAGGAGACTGACTCCATATCAAGTTTATAAACCCTGTGGAAATGGCTTAGCTCACATAAGGCCTGGGTATGGAGAGGTAGGAAAACATCCCAATCACACTGTGCTGCTGAAATATCACCCATAAAGTGGCACACGGGGCAGGCTGAAGCCCTAAAGCACAGCTCTGGTGGCAGGTGAAGCCCTGCACGAGCTTGTGGCCATTAGAGAAACCAGAAGGAGCTTCTGAACAGGTTGAGCTTTTAATGGGAAAAGGAAAATGAAGTGTCCTTGCATGGCATTTGTCCATGCCCAAACACACAGGGAAAGGAGATGGGTTGAGTAGGGAATAGCATCAAACTTGCTGTGCCAGTCTGAAAGAGTGACTCACAAAGAGGTGGTGCTTGAGCAGGGCAAGGTGGGGAGCATCGCTGGCTGTGACAGGGCCCTGTGCTTTTGGAGAAGTCTGGGGACAGCACAGTGGCCTCAGCCTTTGGAGGAGTGGCTGGGGACAGGACAGGGCCCTGTGCCTTCGGAGGAGGAGGTTGGGGACAGACCACCCAGACAGCTCCTCTCCACTGGCTCTAAACTCCCACAACCTGGGGACAGGAACAATAAGGGCAAAAGGACAAGAGAGCAGAAGTCAGTCTGGGGTGTCGTGTAACCGGTTACCTGAGCTCTGCCTAAAGGTAACTTCCTCATGAATAGCCCAGGAGCGCTCATCCGAACGCTCATCCCAACAGCGACATGCGAGGCTGGTGAATTATGCAGGGCGGGGTGCTGAGCAGATGGCATCGCTGCTGTAACCTGAGCAGCCCCACGACACAACACGCAAAGCCCAGCAATTAACCTTTTCCAAGGTTTCCTCTTGTCTCGGGGATTAAGCCTCCTTCAACCCCCTGCGCTCCACTCCTGCCCGAGAGAAAAGAGTAATCCCCCAAATAAATAAGGGAAATAGATTTCGATACCTCCGGCAGCCCTGTGAGATTGTCACACCGGCTCCCAGCCCTCCACATGAATACCTGCAGGTCTGGAGAGGGTGCGGGAAGGAGGGAGAGCTCCGTGCTGCCTGTGGCACTTGCACTTCCCAGCGCCGGAAGAGTCCCACCTGGTGGGCTAAAGACTGGAAAAAAGTGAATTCCATTCCCTGTCACTCCACCTTGGCAGCAGCTTGGTGACCACACAGCATGGCGAGGAAGGGAAACATGAACATGGGCAATGATTTACTACTTAGACAGAAAAAATATTTGCCAAATGCAAGGCGTTCACCTTGGTGCATGACAAAAGCTATTATTTTAACTATGATACTTGATCCTCTTCATAATTAAACGGATTAATTCACAACAATAGAGTCTATATCGCCTAATACTTTTAATTAACAAAGTGTTGTACATATACTGGCAGAGCATTACTGGCATGCTTCCTAGGCAATACACTTAATTCTGTAATAAATTATTAGGACAAATGACTAAGATACATTGCACCCTGGAAGAGACTGTCAAGAGAGAAGGACTTTAGATTCTTGGGCACTGGTTGGACCATCATGGAGCAGAACGGAGCCTGGGGAAGGTAAACTGCATGCAAGTACGACACTGACAGCTATAGCACCTCCAGGAAGAGCTGACTGCAGAGCCAGTCCTGCTCCTGCCAGCCCCAGTGACTCAAGACTGGGGTCACCAGCCAATGTGACCAATTCCTTCACCCCAAAAAGGAAAAGAGTGGAATTACGAGGGAAGGAAAGCACCAAAATGGAACCAACCAGCAGAATTTGGCCCTTGGCACATGCTGGACTTCAGCGTTTAGAGGTGACCAACGTTTTTATGATTGGTCATTAGGTCTGGGAAGGAAAGTCTTGTAAAGTAAGAATATGAAGGTTAAGGGAAGGATTCTATGTTTTCCAAGGTTTCTCACAAATCAGTTAAGAGGCAAATACCCTGGGGCCACATGCAAAGCAAAATTCATTCCCACAACTTTTAGTGGATCACAGTTGAAGAACTTCACGGTCAGAGATCATCTGTGTTACTTTAAGACACAATCACTGGGGTCAAGCTAATTAGCGCCAGGGATCACATCACAGGCTTTTCCCTTTCCTCTTTGTTTCCAAGTCCTGTCTGACCTCTGGTCAGAGCCTCCCAGTCACCACTTGCCTCCAGTTGTGTGGCTGACAGACCCATGGCTTGGCTCAGGCACTCAGCTGAAGAAACATCCAAGTTTCTTCCTCTCTCAGTTCATCTTGGAACCAGACAGGAGACAATCTTGGAGACAGGAGACAATCCGTGGCAAACACAACTGTATCCCTCTCTCCAAAGGGTGAGAACTGTTTGCTGGACAGACATACCCATAACACGTAATGGTTGTAAGAGCCCCACAGCAACCACAGCTGAAGGGTTTTCAGCAGTGTCCAGCTGGGGCTGAGCACATTTCCTCCTGTCCCTGGGCAGTGTGGGCCAGCACCACTTCTCCTCTGACTGGCAGATCCCAGCCCATTGTGCTTGGTCAGCACATCACAAAGATGAGTTTCATGCAAAAGCTGAGCCTAGCCCCAGTCTCATAAATTTGTTATGCGTTACATCCAATTAATGTAAATTATTACAGTGACTAAATAATGGCTCTGCATCAGATAAGGGAATAATCATAAAAAGTCCCAAGGTCCAACTGTATTAACCCTTTCCTCTGACTCCACTGGACCTGGTGTGAGAATTGGGTACCAGCCTGACTCCTTTGCCTTTGGAAAAGGAGACATGGAAGCATAGTCCTGTCTCTGAGGCAGATTTAGTGTGGGCTTTGGGGGGGTCTGTGGCCAGAGTGCCCCAGGCAGGGAGCTTATGCTCATCACAAATGCCTCCAAGTGTCTGTGCTGCTGAGACTTGGAGGGACCCTGGTGTGTTTTTCAAGGCAGAAGTGATCATCAATGTTTGCAATAATTCCTGGGCTCAGATTAAATGGAATAAAGGCATGAGTTCTGAGCAATAAATAAATAGTCCTCTCCCTGCCTCAACGTGCTTCTCATGGATTCATTCGCAAGCTTTCCTGCCTCTTCCTCCTTGCCTTGCTTGTGCCCAGCTTCTCGTGGTACCTGTTTTACCTTGGCAGAGCAGGCCACAAATCATAGTGACACACCAATCAAGAGATCTGGAAATTTTTACACCACTCCGCCTCTTGAAAGATGAGTCACCTTCTGCACCACGTTCCTGGGCATCCAGATAAATCTGTCACAAACTTCTCCTTCCCTCAAGGTGCAAAATTCTCTCCCTCTTTCAGTAGAGCTGTATTTCCTTCTTTTAAGCTCCTCTTTCTTGCCCCAACACACATTCCCACCCCTCAGCCATCTCAGTATATTTCTCCCTTTGTTCCTGTTTCACTGACAACTTCATCCTAATAGTCTCCTCAAAGGAATGATGAATGCATAAGCTGCATATTGATCACTGCAGTGATTGATTACTGGATCTCTTTGACAGATGAGCCTACTAAGGTAGTTGCCAATATGGAGGTATGGATGGCAGGGCCCCCTTGTACAACAGTCTAATGGTATCTGACCTGATAGGGCAGAAAGGCAACTCCCTCATTTCAGCAGGAAAAAAGGCCTCTTTATACTCTTTATAAAATAATTCATAGGAAACTTAAAACACTCAGACACAGAGAGATTGCAAATGGGGAAATATGATGGATTATGGGTTGAAAGGAGCCGACTTCTGGAAGCTAAATTGATCCCCAGGAAAATGTTTTTGTCTGCTGTGAAAAATGGGCAATATCTCAGCAGCTCTGGAGGGCTATAATCTGGAAAATAATTTGCTTTTGATTTCCTTTAGTTTCATGCAGCTTTTTTTTTTTTTTTAAGTTGGTTCCTTGCAGGCTTTGTTGCTCAGCTGGGAGAATCAGTGATGAAACAGGCGAGGGATTAGCCATGGACAAATACGAGCTGATCCTTACTTATGGTTATAAAGCCCTCACCCCACCCAGTGTCACTTATTCCACGGGAGATGTTACATCCCCTGCAAACAGCACTCTGCCTACCAAAAAAAGAAAAGCCGAGTGCAGAGCTAGGCATGAGTGTATCTGATATAAGTTAGAGAATATGTCCGTGATCCTGCAGAGTCCTGCAGCCAAATGTGACAGACACACTCCTTTTCTAAATGTCTCCAGATTGCCTGTGTACCTCACTAACAATTAGGAATAGATTGCACAAGGCTTGCTCAGCCTCCCTACTCAGTCCTTGCTCAGTGAGAAAACCTCTGCGTGTGAGCCTGTGAAATGGGAGGCACATTTTTGGGAGCACCTGGCAGGCAGGGAGAGAATTCCATGAGCTTATTTACTGTGTCTGCCCCTCACCAGGATGTCCTGCCTCCCTAATTTAGGGGAATGTAAGAAAGAACGTGGGGGCAGTCAGTAAAGCACATTTAGAAGCTTCCCTTCAGCAGAGGAGTTTCTTTTGCTCCCATTTTTTATTTAGCTTCCCGCTCCTACTGCTAATAACAAGAAATGTTTTGGCAACAGCTAGAAGAGTTTTGTCCGAGTTCAAAGTGCTCAGAATAAAATTTATAGGAATAGTTACAGCCTCTCAGTGCCTGGAAATTCCTTGGCAGTAGGCTTTTGCTCCAGAGAAATATTGAATCAATGGTGTGCTAACAGCTCAGGAGCCTATTACAATAACACGCATACCTTGAGTCCAGACAATCAATAACTCAGCAGGATGCAGCTACCAGAAAACAACAACAAATTAGTTAGATTTCCATAGACTATACATTTGGTGAGTAATAATCTGTAAGTGGAAATGAACCCAGCCTGGAGAGACCACTGAGTCAAATGGAGATCTTTTATTCATGGCTTCAACTATTCACCGAGCAGGATGTTTGGGGAGGGCTTCAACCTTCTAAATATACATGTGCATCTTTGACTTTACACATATTCCTACTGAGCCCAGCCACTTTATTGCTACACAGGAGTTCTGTTTGCAAAGGTTTTCCACTATAAGCCAGGATAAAGGTCCAGTAGTGAAAGACTGGCAGGCTTAAATTTAATGTATGTTATTATTTGCACGTTCCTACTTTGAGGTACGGTCGAAGATCCCTAAATACAGTCCAGAGGTCAAATCTTTCTCAGGTTACATATTATTGCTGCTGACTTACAGTCTTCTAAGTCAGCCAGGATTGACCTCTGGCTTCATAAAGCACTTGGAGCATAAGAGCTCTCAGAACAACAGAACCACAAATCACCAGGTCTAAGTACTACAAACGGTTTTGAGGCTATTTCCATGGTTTCTCTGCAGGCAAACTCCTGTTTCCTCAGATCTAAGTTAATTTTTCTCCCTCTGGAATAATGAACACTTGAATTAATTTTTAATCATAGGTGCCTATCAAAAGTTGTTTAGCCCTTTATTGCTAGAGCTTTTGTTAAGTAAAGCTAAATGATAAAGAAAAGTGTGGAAAAGCACAGGTGACATCAACACCTCCCCTACTGATTCATTCAGGCCACAGTTGTGCCTGTCCTGTCCCTCACAGATCTGGATTCCAGCTTTTGTCCAACACCAGCTGTACAGAAGAGAAGGGGCTACAAAAAATTATTTAAATTACTTGGCTAAATTCAAAGCAGCTCAACTTGCTCATCTAAGTGTAAAATTAGATCAGAAAGTAGCCATGAGGCTTCAAAATATTAAATGTTTCTCATGCTTACTTGGTGGGCAGTTTCTGAGGAAGCAGATTTCACAAGCTGGGAGCTGATTTTATCTGCTCAGGTATTAAAGTCTCTACTCTTGACAGATTTTTAGGGAGTCCTTTTCTGAATACCAGGTTTTATTTTGCTAGCTGAAACACAAATACCAAAGAGGACATGTTCCAGAGATGTATTTGCTTATTGCTTTTAGTGAAGTCTAAATGTCTGCTGCAAGCTCTCTGGGGAAAGCACATCTGCATTAAAAGTGGCCTTTCCAACAGGAGAGACCCTTCATAGCTGCTGTTACTAGTCATAAGAGCTTTTAATTACATAGTTGTCACTGGACCTAGTGAGTGGCTACATCTGCAGATAACACCAACCACTTGCCTGTGTATTTCTTTTTATTTTATGTAATTATTTTTCATTTATAAGAACCACAAATTTTCAAAGGAAATAAGAATCCCTATAATTACCCCAAACTTCTGGATATTTCCCACCCTGCACCACACTCCAATCCAAGCTGAGAACAGGCAGAAAGGATTTTGTTAAATGAAGATATAAAGATAAGGCTGTGCCTATCACAAGAACAGACATTAAGTTGCTCCAGGAACATATGTACCTGTGGGGGTGTTGGGGAGGGTCCAAAATTGTGAGTTCCATTCCAGAGAGACATTTTCATACGGATGTGGGGAAGCATTCAGCAGTGTCATGGAGTGATCTATGGCTATTGCCGACACAGGCCAGGCACAAGCACTGCAGTGAACTTCCACACTCGTGCACGTGGAACTATTTTTCATGGATCTGATGAATTCTGCAGCGACGTTCATCGCAGTAGGACACATTATTGCTGCAATATATGACTATCAGTAACACCTACAAGCCTTTAATATTCTGCAGCTGAACTGTGGAAACAGAAGAAAGTCACTTGTAAATGCCTAACTCACTGTGTAAGTGGGTTGTCTGTCAAAATAATGCTCAGATGTGAAACTTCAAGTAGGAAGCCTAAAAATCAGAAAAATGCAAGGAACCTCTTGATGAATGTTAAAAGCAGTTTAGAGAAGGAGAAAACGACCAGAATACTTTTCTGCTTTCCTCCTCATCACAGAGTTGCAATTAGCTCTGTCTGTACAGGTATCTAATCACAGGAATTTCTGCAGTCTTAGCAACCATTATCTGAAGAGTAAAGAGAGTTTCAAGTGACAGGGCTTTGTGGACAGAATATGGCAACATGGGTTCTGCCCTTCATTGTCCCACAGTAGGAAATGTCTCCTGCTTATTTCTATCTCCCAGTTCATTTGTTTCAATAGAAATGCTGGTTAACTGTGCTGTGCTCCAGGATTTAAGCTGCACTCCCTGTTCCTCTACAGATGGAACTGGTCTCCATCAGAGCACCCAGTCACTCATGGGAACAGGTCCTCAAATTTACCCCTCCAAGAACATGCAAGTTAGGTGGTGGCAGGAGAATCCAGACTTGGGGCAGGAATGGTTGTAACACAAAAAACACATTTGAAAACGGGCATTTTGTGTTACATGATGGGATTGTCCACTCCTGCCTCCCTCCAGTTGGAAGCCTGCTGCACGATCAAGGCGATTTGCAGCCTGTGAGTTCATCAGACTTTACCTGTTTGTACTGCACCTACACCGTGCTGGCACAGGGCAAACAAGGAGCAGTAGCTGTAGAAGCTGCAGCACAAAGCTGAGGGGAGCTCCCCTCTCCTGAACCGCAGCAATCCAGCAGGACACATCCTAGTTGGCATTCCCGTCATTTGAGCTGCCCGATAGCTCTTTGCATGAAACATTGTCCAAGGCTTTGGCAGGAAGTTGTGCTTAACGACAGACTCTCATAGGAGGCACTTGATTATATTAGACAGATAATTATTGATCCAGCTATAGTTTATCCTTGCTGCCTAATTTCAATAAACAGCAGCTTGGGGGAATTAGCAAGGGATTCTGTTCCCCCTCCCCCTGCTTCTTCAGGATTTGTCAGAAACAAGATGATTTATGTGTATTCCAGTAAGATTCTCGTTTGTTGGCAGGCTGCAGGGATTGTTTGGGGTTGGAAGTACTAAGCTTTTATATTTAAATGCTTCCATGGGAGTATTCATGGTTCTCACTGCCTTGCATTGTAATATCTGAATAATAACTGTAACTTATGCAAACCAGTTTTCAGCTGTTCATCGGGATCAATTTTTCATTTTAAGCAACTCCCTGCCATCCCAGGGAAAAAAAAATAATAATCTGATAGGCGAGAAGAGTGAGACCCAAGGAAGGCAGCAATACTCCTCCCTTTTTAAATAATGCACAACTCATTTCTGGAGCAGTTTCAAATGTGTTGCTTTCTATTAAGTGCAGATAATATTCTGAGGATGTTTCCCCCTCCTTTCAGGTGAGGCATTTGGAGCAAAGGTCCACAAAACACAGGCAGGATGGCCAAATAACTTCAGTTCCTTCAGGGAACACCTCGGTGTCATTTCTCTTTTTTAATAAAAATCTCCCACTTGGACAGTGAATGGAAATTTTTACTGCTAATAGTTAGATCTCTGCTGGCAAATAAGTTTAGAAAAAACATCCTGGTTTTATTTCTACTTCCTGGCTCGTTTGGGAGTCCCAGTTGCTGGAAGACTGCTCAGGACTTAGTTGTCTCTTACTAGCACAATTTGGAAGCTTGCTGTACAATAAACACTTCATTAAGCACCAGACTGATGAGCTACAACACGATTTACAGATGAGCACTTGGGAATGATCTGCTCACTTCCAGGCCTGGGCTTCCCGACAGGAGCCACGTCCCTGCTGGTGGTTTTCTCAAGGCCAGTTAGATTGATGCTCTGGTATTTCAGCTCTGTCCAAGAGTCAGAGTAGCCAAAATTCTTTCATTAGCCACCAGACACAAAGGTCACATAGGAAATGGCTTGTGTGGATATCCATGAAAAATCCCTGATTTGGCAATATCCGTGTGCTCGCAGTCTGTGCAGTTAGGAGGAGCCTGGACTTCTTGCAGGCATCAGCAAGGAATCCTTTTGCCCAGGAAAATAGAAGGTAAACAGATTCTGTACAGGGCACACAGTATTTCATACTGTCACTTGATTATTTACTTTACTTTCAAGAAAGGTTTCAGGATAACCTTTAAAAACCAAAAACTAAGAAAAAAATCTAAAAGAAACAAAAAACTCAACCCAACCCTCTTCCCGTCCTAGTTCCAAGACCTCCTTACTCCTGAGTCACAGTCCCTATTATAAATTATAAATTTTGCTCAGAAAAAGGTGAGATAAGGACCCGTTGTAGATGGGAATCCCAAAATAAACTGTAAATCTGGGATGGCACAGCCTGCCCTTTTCCTTTGGCCTCCCACAAAAGGAATAAAACCCTTTTCCAGAAGCTTTTGCAGTGGCAGGGCAAGAGAACAGCCTTCCAACAGACACCTGGCCTGGTTTGGGACATCCCCACAGCTCATGGGAAGTGAGCCCAGCAGTGAATCGCCAGCCCAGCACTGCCTGAGAAAAATTAACAGGTTCAGTCAAGAATTACTGGAGTGGGACAGTTTTCACAAAATAATTGAGGCTCTTTTGGAAAAGACCCTGTGTTATTTTTCACTCTCTTGCAGCACAAGCATCCAGGATCTCCTTTGCTGCATATTTAGTGAACAGCATCTGCAGCATCTTAATTACAGTAGCTGTTCTCATCTTAATCTCTTGCTTCAGAATAAGGTTAAGTGTAATCTGTCCTAGATTCTTATACAGATGGTTCATTTCTTAAATACTTGAGAGGAGTTTAGTAGATCTTTAATTCCTTAATCTGGGAACCAAGACCAACCAACCTGATTCTGACTGATATTTTAGCAGATTTTACAAGAAAAATGTAACACACGCTAGCAGGGGTTGATGCCTTTTCAATATTATCTTTTTATTCTAATGAAAATTGCTGGAGGTGAGAAGATCCACATGACTGCCTTCCTCCCATTAACCCAAATAACTACACAGCATTATGGATAAAGAGCACCTGAATGTCAGAAGAAGCCAGCAAATATCTTTTTCTTTAGCTGAAATATAGGAGTTTCTAAACAGTTCAATAACATAATCAATAGAGTTTTTAAAATATCTATAACCAGATGGCTGGCATTGCCAAAAAAACACAAATCCTGATTTGACATAGATTTCCTTTCTGCAAGAAAACTGTGCCTACTCAATTATGATCCCAGCAAGGAACAACTGAGACACATAACGGCAGTTTTCAGTTTGGTTCATACTGAAACACAGCTGTGAAAACTGATGCAAAATTTTAAACCAGAGTTTTGGTTTTTAGTTATTTATCTGAGTCTTGAACCAAACTTCTTGACCTTCACACAGCCATCAAGAAAATAAGAGGGTAGATTTTTCACTCAGACTAAAGGAATGAAAACCTCAAGGGTTCACTACACTTTTTCTTGTCTGCTTCAATTTCCCTTTATGAGCTGAGTTGCTCTTTTATTCCCAGTATTGCACCGAGGGAACCCAGCTGATGAGAGCACAGTTTTGTTGCTCCACTGTCCCAGTGAGAAGTGAAGCAGCCAGAGGAAGTTTTTTCCACCTCAGTTATGAAATGAGAAATCGTTGCCCCAAAATCCTATGGCAGAGTTAGCCCAGGATGCTGCATCCCCAGAGATAAAGGCTGTTGTCTAGCACAGCCCTTCTTTTCCAGAGGAAATAACTGTTCACCTCTTTAAGCTAATAATCACTTCACCATTTTAATTCCCCAGCTCTTGGCTTGTGCTTATGATTTCAAGCTTTTCATTCAGTAAGACCCTAAAGAAAGCTCAAGAAATGAGCTCCCCAGTAGTCACTTCCCTTGATGGGCTCTTCCAGAACAGGCTCTACCCACACTGACCTTTGGCAAACCTCCAGGGAAGGCATTTTGACGCCCTTTCCAGTAGTCCTGTGAGCTCCACATAAGAGTAACTGAGATGTTTTATTTCCTGTCAAATATGGAGTTGAGGTATTTTCTGGGAGCATTTTTAAAAATAGCTGTGATAGACATAGAATCATGGAATTGTTAGGATTGTAAAAGACCCCTAAAATCATCAAGTCCAAATGCACACAAAGCAAGCCTACAAGGAATATAGAGAGGGACTTTTTACAAGAGCATGTAGTGACAGGACAAGGGAGAACAGCTTCAAACTGAAAGAGCAGGTTTAGATGCGATATTAGGAAGGAATTCTTCCCTATGAGGGTGGCAAGGCCCTGGCACAGGTTGCCCAGAGAAGCTGTGGATGCCCCAGGATCCCTGGAAGTGTCCAAGGCCCAGTTGGTGCCCCTTCCAGGGATGGTGACTCCACTACTTCCCTGGGCACCCTGTGCCAATGCTTGACAACCCTTTCCATGGAGAACGTGTTCCTACTATCCATCCTAAACCTCCCCTGGCACAACCTGAGGCCATTTCCTCTGGTCTTGTTACTTGGGAGAAGAGATTTTGTTGCTCCCCTTTGGGATTCCCAGGAGGAGAGCCAAATGCTGCAGGGTATCTGCACCCACCATACAGCGTGAATGAGCCATTCCCCCGAAGCCCCAGCCCCGCATGTATTAAGGCATTGATCCGAGTTAACAATAATCTTTATTTATGTCCTTGGTAAATCAGCGGCTCCTCGGGCCCAAGTCTCCCGGCAGGACCCCTCCGGAGCCGGGTCTCCCTACACAGCCTCTTTGTCACAGCCCCTTCCCCCTGCACACACTCAACTTCCCCAAGTTCCTAATGTGCCTCTTGGCAAGCCGCAATTTTTCTCCGGGATTATAAATTTCCGCGGTTGCCCTGATCCGGCAGCTGCCGGGCTGCCAGCGCGCCGCGATTGCTCCCCGGTGACACGAGCAGATCGATTTCTCGCCTCGCAGCGCGCGGGCGGATTAACACAGTGATAAATGGCCGGGGATTGATTTGCACTTAATTGACAATTTGGTGAACCTGCTCTAAAACCCCGAGGTTTGGCCCCGGGTAATGGAGCGGGATCGATCCGTGAGGGGAGCGCGGCGTGGGCCGACAGGGGGCGCCAGAGGCTGCGGGACGGTTGGCGCGGGGCCCTGAGGGCTGAGGGAAGCGGGGGGGGGGGCGGTGCCTTCCCGCCACTCGCTGCTCCCGCCTGTGGAGTCACCGTCCGAAATGTTAAAAAAATATGGATGTGGCAGCTGGGGACACGAGATAGTGGTGATCATAGAGTCACGGAATGGTTCGGGTTGGAAGGACTTTAAAAAAGCTCATCCAGTGCCATCCTCTGCCATTGGAAGGGACACCTTCCAGCCTGGTATTGGACATTTCCAGGGATGGGGCAGCCCCAAATTCTCTGGGAAACCTGTGCCAGGGCCTCACCACCCTCACAGAGAATTTTTTCTTCCTAATACCCACTCTAAGCCTACTCTCAGTTTGAAGCCATTCCCCCTTGTCCCATCACTCCAGACAAAAACAAAACAATCTCTCTCCATCTTTCTTGTAGGCTCCCTTCACGTACCGGAAAGTCACAATTAGCTCACTCCAAGCCTTCTCCAGGCTGAACAACCCCAATTCTCTCAGTCTTCCCTTACCCAGCTGCTCTGGGAGTGGTTCCAAACTCATTACCTCTGGCTTTACCTGCGGCATTATGTTTATCTTAAATGTAACATAAACTCCCCCCAGGATCAGTCACCTGTGACTACGGGGCTTTATGGACAAAGCAGGAATGGGATTGCTGGCAGGAGTGAAAGTAAAGGCTGGGGAGGAAGTTAATTAACAAAAACTGTAACCTTCATTTGCCTTTCCTGTCATCTTTTGTCCTTTACTTCTGTCGTGCCAAATCCCACAGCTTTTACCCAACAGCCCCACAACACAGTCTGCATTATATGATAAAAGCTCTGTGCAATTTACGACAGTGGAGCAACATTATCCTCCAGTATTTATCTATTATTTATCACAAAGAACTTTAGAGTTGACAAGAGAAGCACTATGGAGTCAACCTGTTGAACAGCTTGATTCAGCCCCACCTTGCGCTCTGAAGGGCTGTGTAACTGTGTGACTGTGTCCCCACAGCGAGCACGACCCAGGCATCCCCTGAAGATGTCTGAATTGGAAGTTTTTCCAATCGCTTTCAAATCCCAGCTAACCCGAGCTTCAGTTCCAGCAATAGCATCCACAACCACCTCTGGATTTCAGTTTCTAGGTTATGATTGCTATGTCTGGTAAAATGAATTGCAAACAAAGTTAAATCCTTTATATTAAAGAATTACTTTAGGCTTTACACCCTCTCTTCCTGCTCCCACCCGTGCCTTTTCCCAGGAAGTTGGCACAAACTGATAATGAGTTCCAGTTTCTGAAACAAATGCAGGATTCCAGAAAGGATGAATCAAGAGTTTGACCGAGCAGAGCAAATCCTGCACTCCCACAGCCATGTGTGCAGACATGTGGAACCCCTCTCCCTGGAACTGCAGAGCTCCTCCAAGTAATGGAAGCTCTGAAAGTAATCACATGAACTGCAGCACACACTAATGGGCTCTGACACTGCAAGGCAGCTCTTCCTTGAGGGCAATCAGAGTTTTTCCCAACTCCAGGACTTGTTTGCAGCTCTGCTTCAAGCAAGGATGATCAGTACTACCCAAAAAACCCAGTCCACCTTACCTACAAGGCAGCTTTCTGGGCTACTTTGTTACACTGCTTATATAATGGAAAGGAGATAGAGAAGCAAGTTAATCTCATGGAATGAAGAAAAGATCTTTTTAATGTCACCTGTAGCTCTGTGGCATCTTCATACTGATTACAGCAAAGGGAAAATAGATTAGAAGCCAAGTCAGAATGCACTGTCAATACGTTTCATTGGAAATGAAAAGGCAGGTTTACTAGTTAATTAAGAACCATATCAAAAGGCAGCTAAAATTACATGGAAAGAAAAACTTGAAATTTCTCTGGCCCCAGAATGACCTCCACTCCTGCCTGCAGCTCCCTTTGTATTCAGTTTAGCCAAACCTCCGTGTGCTTCTTGCCTGGAGAATCAGGAATGTAGCTGAGAGGGCCAGGAAGCAAAATAACAGTGGCTGGCATAATAAATGAATGCAGAGTTAAAACTCCTAGCACGGAAAGAGTTTAAATAATTGTACATTCAATGATTTTATCTCCTTGTGCAAGAATCAGGAGGTAAAATAAAACCTGATACTGCTAGAATGAAATAGTGTCTTCTGACAATTCCAGTGTGGTAAAAGCTGGTGAGTGCTGAGCATTCGTGTTTTAATTATTGGACACACATAAATCATTTATTACACATTGATTTGTTTTTTAAGAATGTTTTGGTAGTGTGAAAATAGCTGGTAATTAACTCGTGATTAGATAGATTTACCCCCTTAGCAAAGCAGGGGGAACATCTGAAAGCTTGTGATTATCAACCATTTCACTTTTAATTCTAAAAAAGTCCAAAGCTCATAGGTTCTAAAGACATGGAAATACTCATGGGGAAAGTCATTAAAAAATCATCAGAATTCTCCCTGTCTGGAAGAACCAAAAGTAAAGGTTTCAGATTCGTAAGAATTTGGATTGTTTCTGTGATTTTTATTCTGTTCCTAAGCTGTATCCAGAGGAACAGCTAATTGGATACTAGGAGTTCATTATTTGTTCAGAAAAGCAACATTGGTAGAAATAGCTGAATCCTGGGCACAGCAGAAGCTGTTGGTTTGACAGTTTTGCAAAATACACCACAACATCAAATCCAAATTCTCCAGCGATCTTAAACCCAGCAGCTGCTGATCCCCAACACTGCTGTGGAAAATGCAATTTATCAACTGTGTGAACTCAGCAAGAAAAAAAGACACAGGGAAATGTCAACAGTGTTTTTATTCATCCAAAAATGGAATGTTTTTTCTATGAGATGGCTGCTACTGGTACCGGTTTCAGCTACTGTTTGCCCTGCAGTAAAGATCACTGTTCTCTCAGAGTGTATTTGATTGTTCTGGATGGGGATATTTGGGGAAAATCTGACATCAGTGCCTTTTGTGAGTTCACTTTCTGAAGCTGGAGGCGTGAGGTGGCAGCCTCTAAATTTCTGCATCCTGGAAGAATTATTATTTCTACTTCTGTAACAATTTTCAGCCAAGGATTTCAAATCCCCTACTAGCCGCAGATGGATTAAACTTCCACCTGGCAGGTACAGAAATATTGTATCCATTGTTTTAAGAAAGGAGGTTTTTTGAGGAAGCAGAACCCACATTTTCCAGCTCCCTATCTTCTGCTTTATTCCAAGATCATCCTTCTGGGGCAGGTTCAAAATTAAGCATTTTGGGTAAAATCCCAGGTTCACTGAGGACAAGGGCCAGACTTCTACTGGCTTGCCTTGGTCAGGGTTTCACCCAAAGACTTGAAAGCTTGTCAGATGAGAAGTTGTTTTATTTACTGCACTTTTACAATGAAACTCTTAATAAAGAGACTTTCCTCTAAAAACAAGCAAGGAGGAACGGAAATGAGCTGCTTTGTAATCAGCCAAGTCAAAGCAGCAAATGAACCTGGCTGGTTTGAGTTTCTCATTCGGATGCTATTCAATGCCACTGTTATTTCTGAGCACGATGGTGCAGCCAAGTCTGGAAACGGAGGGATTTGGAAAACAACAGGAAGAAATTCCATATCCCCTACCTGTCCTGTGAAATGTTACAGGAGACCCGTGGATAATTATTACAGGGCTGTGCTCATGGCAATCTGGGTCTGCAGCAGGGGACAGAGGGTTAAGCCCAAGTTATTTTGAAAAATAGATTTCACTTTGTTTTCCTGTTTCCTACTTTGCAGACTTACATTCTGAGGCTTTACTACTTAATCCCTGCTGTAGTAATAAAAATTTTTAATCCTGTGTTTAAAATATGAGATTTACTTGTCAAAATCTGGATATACAGCAGGAATTATAATTGCTATTCAGCAAAAGCAATTCCCCTCAAGTTCAGGCTGGTGTTTGGGAGAGCCTGTCAGGTGCTTTGTGTCAGCATTGGAGGAAAGTGCAGACTGCAGAGGTCACAGCAGCTTTCCCTGCATGCTGGGGACTCAAGTTCACATGCATTTCATAGGTACCAGCTCAGATTTCCCATTTTTCTCTGGTTTTGTGTATTAATCCCCCTATTCTTGCTGGGGTGTTAATGGCAAATTTTGCTCCCTCAGCCAGCACCTGCCTGCAATAACTACCTGGCAATTAATGGGTAAAGCATTCATCCAGCACAGAAATGGAGAGCAGGTTTGTCGCAGACAACATCACAGCCACAGCTGGGCACTGCTCAGCTTCGCACAGAGTCAGGGAATTTTTGGCACTGATGGCCCCAGGAAAGCCTCAGCAGGAATCACTCCCCTGCACCAGGCACCTTGAGCAGGCCCAGGATGCCCAGACCAGCCAGGCACTGCCCCAAAGAGTCAAGGCTAAACTTCTCCTGAATTAAAGTTTAGGTGATGATAAGGAGCAGATGTGGGATCTAACACAGATTAACATCCAATTGCCAGCACTCCCTCTCTGGGAAAGGGAATTCCAGGCTGACCTTGCCACTTTAACAATAATCTGGAAATACATTCCTCTCTGGAACAAAATTTATTTTCCTCACCCAATATTTATTCAGAGCAGATTTGGAACATACCACACCTACCCATCTTGTATTACAATAATATGACAAAAAATATGAAATTCCTTATGTTTCAATGTGGTAAAATTAATGCCAATATCCCTGAGCTGTTTACAGGATTCCTAAACAGCTCTAAGCTCCCACACAAGTATACAGATAATGGAATAATTCTGTTTTCAACAAAAGCATCTCCAGGAAAAAGGTGAAGTGCTGATTTATCAGTGGTTATTCTGGATTTTCTTATGTTTGATTGGTTTTGAGACAATAAGATGGGAATATTGTATTTATCCCAGTGCCACCTTTCCCAGTGTTAATCTTCTCCCAGCTGGAGAAAAAGAGAAGTTACTCCTTGGATTATTTTTTTCCTTTAAAAGCAAAACCTTCCACTTTGGTAATTGCACCATCCCCTTTGCATTTTTGCAGCTCATCTCCCTTATTAATTAAAAAATGTGGTGCTAGGAAAAGAACATACAATGAGCCAACTTGTCACAGGGAAGGGTCATTACTCTGGGGTATTTCCAGAGTACCCAGTTATTTCAGCATTGCTTTGAGATTGTTTCTAACCAGCAGCCCTTTGTCTTGTTCAATGGCAAGAACCCTTTCCCTTCCTGGCTAAAAGAAGGTTTAAATCTCAATGAGGAAAAGAAAACCTAGGAATAGCGATTATTTTTTCTTAATGAAAAATTATAACTATCAGCTAAATCATCCTTCATGCTAGAAATGACAGACTTAAGCACTTTGAAATGATTGATTTTTAAATGATATTATGATTTCATGGTTGAAGCAGTAATACTCTTTGCTTCTCCAGACCCTGTGTATCATCCTATTTCTTACCCAGCGGAGACACCACTAAGTAGCAATTTGGGACATTTATTACTAGAGGTGGAGATAAAATTACATTATTTTAGTTGTATAATGCCCACATGTCTCTGCCATATCAGGTCACGTGCACTACCCACGGCTGGTTTTACCCAGGACATGGTGCTGCCCTGCTTTTTTCTGTTTTCCTGAGAACTGCTCCTCTTTCCAACCAGGAAGTGAGGACACATCTGCTGGATGGGCCACCCAAATCCCACCTGCAGCCAGCCCTGGATTTCACCCTGTTGGTTAAACCACTGCTTCACTCAGGAAAAAAATCTCCAGGGAACACATCAAAAGCCTTTAAAATACAATCAGCTCTCAGCCAAATATCATCTCACTTGGTTATCCTGACTTGAAAACCTGTGCTGCAGAATCAGTGCTGGGTTCCAGCTCCAGTAGCTGGATAAAATAAAGATATTCTCTCTGCCTCACTGGAGCCAGCACACACTCCCTTCCCGGCACATCTTTGTCCAAACACTGTGACCTAAACTGCAACAAATGGAGCCAACCTTTCCATCAAGAAAGCCTTAATTTATTGTGAGCAAAGAACAACAAATCACAGCCCCTCAGATTTATGACCCCCAGGATCTGAATTGACCATACAGCACAGCAACCTTTCCAGCACTCCAGTCATTTCTTTAATAAAGTTGAAAATATCAAATCTGCATACATGCAGAGCCACGCCATCTGAATTTTATGTAAAGTGCACAGTAAGTTTATGGATGGTAGTAACGTATTACTCCTTGTAATTTCATTATGTAAAAAGACACAGTTGGGATCTCTTAGGCCCCTATTTCAACATTTATGAATTAAATAACAGAATGTATGCAAGACTGGAATTGGAGAACAACATCTTCCAACAGGCAGAATTGATGGGGAAGGGTTCTCAGTATTTTATGAGGCTGTAACAAACTCTTTGCTGCCTAATTAGAGGGAATCTGACAGAAAATGAGGGGAAAAAAACCACCCACAAAGAAAAGCAGAAATCTGTCAAGATGGGGAGAAAGCAAAACTTAATGCAAATTTAGGACCTTGGAACAAATCCACCCCGAACTGCAGATAGTTCTAGGATCAGACCTGGGTGCAAACTTGAAGACTTGTGTCTGTCTGCAGGAGAGCTGGGAACCCCCTGTGGGTCAATCCAGAAGCCCTAATGGTTACTCCAGCAGCTGTGTGGATAAGCCTTTGCTGTATCTTGTCAAACTATAAAAATGTGTTCATACCCTGGGTCTGTTCCTCCCCTCACCCCCACCCCCAGAGATCTTGTGTTTAATTTCATTAAAAGTTCAGTAGTTTGCTCACGGTGGCTGTACAACCAAGGGAGGAAAAGCCTCGAGTAGATTCTGGGTTTATGGTGGTATGCGTGGGACATCTCATGCCCTGAGTTAAGTAAACTCTAACCTGTTTGGGCAATACCTTTTGGTCCATAGAAATTCCATTATTTAGACTATCACAATCAATAAATTGGATTTTGCTTTTGCAAGTGAAAGGACTGTTATTTTTCATACAGTTTGTCAATAGGCTCCAGCTTCGGAGATATATGAAAGATATTCTACATAGCCCAGAGAGTTATGAGCTCTCAGGCAGATGAATTATTTAAGTTCTTTTCACTTCTATAAAAAAATAAATACAGAGATGGCCAAAACAGATGCCATAAATTGTGGGTTTGATGTAGGATTTCCATCTTTCCTTGTCTGGTCTAAAAAGCCTGGGTTCTTTGTGCTGAAAATCCTTTTACCATTTGCATCTGTGCAGTGAAAGACATTATTTTACACTGAAATAGTGTCCTGTGAACTGGACTTACAGGTGAAGACTTACTGCACTTACAGCTCTTGGGTCACCCTGGGAACTGAAGTACCCAAGGACATTTCATTCCCTCCTGCTTGCTCTCTCCCAGCTCCTGTCTCCAGGAAAAGGCAAGAGGGCACAGTACCTTCCATTTTTTCTGGCATTCCTTTAATTCCTGCCTTCTTGCCAGTCTGGCAATTACCCACCCCCATGAGCTACTGTAAAGAAATCTCAAAGGAAACCATAATTCATTGCAAAACCCCCCAAATTATTTGAGAATACAACAAACCCTGTGTGATCTGGACAGGGCACTCCTGTGTTCCCATGGTTTGAAATCTGTCTTCCAACCTGCCCCTTCTCTTTGCCCCCAGTAACTCTCCAGCCCTCACACCCTCATTCAGCAGAATTTCTGCCCTGCCCTTCCACTCCGACATGATCCATTATTTAATGTGTTCCATACATCAGCATGTTCAATACGTGTATTTTCATTTACAAGTGTGCTCTCAAAAGCCAGGACAGAGAACAAGGCCTCTTTGCTGCCAGATGCTGCGGGGATGCTTAGGCAGAAGGGGAATTCTTCCATCCAATCTCATGTATTAGGATATTGGTTCCTTTTCTCCACCAGCACATGCTTGGAGCACTCGAAGCCAGCCAGCACTGCCCTTGCTGTTTCCTTACCCAATCCACTCTAGTTAAATACCTTTTTCATAAGGAGTTTTAAATTATAAGTCTAAATGAGGCCAATAAATTACACTTCATAAAATCCTGTGCACATCATTTCCTCACAGAAAAGGCTCCAAAGAAATATCTTCCATGCCACCACCTATGTTCCCATCCCTTTGCAATATAACATTTATTCTAATATTAAAATGGCAGCTGCTCTATAAATTGTGAATCATTAGCACTCTTCATTGATTTTTCCCTTGCAGCCTGCAACCCTGGGCAGCAACTGCGTGTGAATATCAGTCTATTGGATTGAGATTCATATCCTATTTGAGGGTCAAAGACCAAGACCTTGTGAGCTTGAACTTCTATCAGCCTAAAGCTGATCAATACCTGGAGATGTATTTGATCCTGGCTGCTAGCACAGATTAAGTGGCCATAAATACAATCAAAAATGTGAGGCTGCTGGGGGAGTGGGAGCCCAGCCGCAGAGATGCCAGCTCCAGTGGGATTTCTGGGAGCAGGGACAAGCCTGCAGGGCTGGGTCCTGTAATTTTGGGGACGGGGCTGAAGACTCAGCCCAACGTGCAGCTGGTGGAGGAAGAAAGGAGGATTTGAAGCAGAGACAGAATGCAGCATTGTTTTCCAAGATGTTCCTGTTGGACGTGGGACTGCTTCAAGGTCCCACACAGTCCACACCCCAGGTATCCCAGGAGGTGAGGGGACAGCTCCTGGCAAGGATCGAAACCAGCTGCACAACCACTGCTCCACTTGGCATGGACACCACGGGTGGAGACACAGGGAGGATTAATTGAAAAGCATCAAACAGATCAAATAAGTTCCTTTTCTTCCTGTGTCCCCTCTCCCCCTCTATCTCTAAGTGAAACTTTAAATATATGATTAAAATGACCTATTAAAGAGAAGAGACTCATTCTATTTGAGTGTATTAATGGTGATTCTCTGCCGGCTGAGGAAGAAAAAAATCCATAATCATAAGCCTTATTAAAGAACAATATCCTTTGAGGACTTATTGTTTTTCCCTTTAGAGAGTGCGAAGCCTTGAAAAATAGACATAGAAACAGAGAGAAATAGAGACACTGTGTTGCACTGCTCCAGACACCACGGCACTCAGGGAAATTACCTCCTATTTTTAGGCATGTTTACAACACGCCTATTTGCAGTATTACCTTTGATTCGAAACTCTAATTTAAATTATTCTTTTAAATGCTTGGGAGATCCAGAGGGGAAATAATTAGAAGTGGCAGGAGGTCTGAAAAAGCAAGAGGCTCTCCTCTGCAGAAAGTGGCTGTGAGATGGCACTGAGGATGTAACTCGGGGCAAGCAGCAAAGGGCCAAAATCATCCCTTGCCATGTGTGGAGGGACCAGTGGCACCATGGGGGCACCTGCAGGATGCAGCTCCCTCCACCAGCAGCCCTTGGTGCTGATTTTAGGAGAGGAGCCACTGCCTGGCTATAATCAAATACAAGCTGGTGTTTATATTTATGTGGTTTCATGTCCTTGCAGTGTCCTTGGGGGAAGAGACTTCATTATCATAAAGAATATGTTTTTATTCCTCTACATAAGTACTACTTATTATAGTCTCATATATTTTCTGACACTACCAAGGGGTCTTTATTGTTGTACATCAAGGTCACTGACAAGCAATATATTCAATCTATTAAGTTATTAGGGAGATAAATAATTTGGATGCAAGCTGAACTCTGAACTTTTACCTTTTCCCCTGACAGCCGGGTAGTTTCTTGGCATTCATACTAATCTCAGCTCTGCTTGAATAGTAATTCCATTAGGGTTATGGCTGCAGCTATACATATGCAATGACCTCAAACACAATTTCTTTATGGACATGGGCAATAGGAATATTAAAATTTTAAGCCAAAGAGGATGTAATGTAACTTTACATTATTTATTGTAGACACAAATCCTTTATAATATTAAGGGATAAAGAATTAATAAAAGAAAGATCCCATAAACAATCCATAAAGTCAAATGTAGTTCTTGATTTAATGCAATTGCTTTTTAGTGTCTTCTGGTTACAGACTTACACTTCATTAAAAAAAATCTAGTCAAGAATCAGGAGCATCCTGGTAACTCAGTGGTCCCTGGTTGGTTTGGAAAGCAGCTTTAACCCTCTGGTTCTGCTTGTGACAATCTACCCAGCAATGGTCACAAACCAAGGAGAGGGTAAGCTTAATCCACAGTTATTACAGTTATTTTAGTCCCTGAAACCAGGACTAACTGATTATTTCAGCCCCTGAAACCAGGACCTCTGCACCTGCTAAGCAAAGTATCACCCTTTGTGAGACCACACAAGCCAGGTCTTCCGGCTGTCAGGACACCTTGGGATTGGCTTAAACCTGGCAGTGCCCCAGAGAAAGTCTCTAGAGCTTGGGAGTTGCTGTTTCTCCCCACCCAAATATTCTACCAAGTAGTTTCACTCCTGAGAAGCCCAGCTGCAGGGACTGGGTGCCTCTGAAATTGCAGTGTGGGAATGTCATGTGCCAGATTCAGGGAACAGAAGCATTTTGGAGCATCATCCCTGAACACTGCAGCAAGGACGCTGCTTCCTCCAGGCTGATGTCGTGTGGTCCTGGTATCCTGAACTTTAACTATGCCAAAATCACATCATATTTAATAGGTGTTGACAACCAACATGTTAAAGGTGCTTTCATGTCAATTCTTTCTAATTTAGACTCCTGATGTCAAGAGAATGTAAACCTTGCTGAAAACACCAGTAATCTAAATAATTAGCCACACTTTAGAGGGAGCTTTTCACTGATGAGAACAGAATGAAAGTGGAGGAAATAAACCAGTGAGACGTTCCTATTAAATTTTATACTGCAAATACCTGCTGCTGTAACATGTGGGAAGAGAACAGCTATGATTATTACTTTTTTTTCTGTGTTTATTTGGGACTGGAGCTTAGTTTACATATGAGAGAGTGTTCTAATTACCTCCTGGGCATTCTAGAACTACCACTGTTAACTAACCTGGATTATTTTTCCAGAGAGAGGAATAGATGTGTGAGCCTGCCTCTAATTGTCCAGGGAGATGTTTTATTCCTGCTGCTGAAGACAGAAGTCAAACCCATCTGGGGTGTAACACTGCCACAGTCAGAGTTCAAGCATTTCTTTTCACATTCTCCATTCTCACTTCTTTTTTTTTCCCCTCCTCCCTCATTCATCATCCCCTGCCCACACCCTTTCACCACTCCTCAGTGTCTTCTTCCAACTGGGAAATCTCTCCGGGGCTCAGAGCAAGTTGTTCCCCAGGCACCTGCAGCCCCCACCCCGCTGTCCCTGGGGATCTGGGCACAAACCAGCCCCCCCAGCACCCAGCCCATACAGAGCTGCCCAAATCCCCCCCTCAGCCCCAGAAGAGAAGGAGCTTTGCCTACAGGTCATGTTTGTGTATGATGTTTTCACACTGCTATGTGCCAATAAATCAGCTTGATCCAAATTTGAGGGTTTTCCTCTGTTTTCCTTTTTTTTTGCTAGTGCCTCTTGGACATCTGGCCTGCTCCAGCTCTGCCCCAAGCTTCTGTATTGCAATAAGCAAAATTCCCTTTACATCACCACTTTTAAACCAAATCTCTCACACGTGCTATTAAATTAGATTTAATATAACAATTGCCGATCAAATAATTGCCCATGGATGATAATAATGAATTGGGGGTTACTGAACTTGGGAAAAGAGCCTTTAAGTAGTTAGATTGCAATAGTGAAGCTGTTCTGCCCAGAAGAACCTGTGGTGATCTGTTCTTGAGTGGGCACAAAGCCAAGCAGAGCAAGGAGCTTTGAGACTCCCCCCCAGCAGCTGGTCCCTTCCCCAAATCTGCTGTTCAATAAATTTGTGATGGATGGGTCTGTCAGGTAGGCACAGCCCTAAAGAACACCACTGAAATCTGTGGAATGGCTCTCTGGATGCTCCCAGGAATAGAGTTTGGCCTTTCCAAAGGAGCATTCTAGCCTGAGGAGGGGGTCCCTCCAGCCAGGGTGGGCTGGGATATTCCTGCAGCCTGCTGAGGAGCACAACCCCCCTCTGTTCAGGGAGGGACACATGAGAGTTTAGCTCTGCTGTTGCAAATCAAACGAATGACATGGATTTGTGGCCTATCATCTTGACAGCCTCCTTTAAACTGCTTATTTTAAAACAGGATAAACAGAGGATTAATAACCTTGCAGAACACAGGGAGCCTGGTTCCTCCCAGGGAAGCCTCTGTAACATCCCTCCCCAGAAGCTGGGTGAGGATCTCATCCCCGTCCTGCCCTGCACCCTGGAAATTGTGTCCCCAAGAGTGAGCTGTGTCCCCCTCAGCCTACAAAAATATTTCAGGATATGACCCTGATTCAGTTATAGGAATAAGGCGATACTGAAAGATGATTTTCCTCTGCACTGCTTGATTTAGGGACGAAGAGGTCTGTGTAGTAAATCTAAATGGTTTTTTAATCATCAAAATAAGATCATTTCAAGGCCAACCCATGTTCCAACACTGAGCAGCAGTCTGCTCCCCCCACCCTTCACTCAAGCTGGATTGAAGTGCTCTTTCAAAACACACTTGCAAGTTAAACTCTGAAAAATTCACAGATTCTTTCCAATAAACACAAACTCACTTGTATTTACAAGGGAGTAGCTGCACTGAGCAGCACAGGGGGGGGATTTTATCCAAGTTCTCATGTCACTCAGTCATTTCAGGGCAGATTTTCCATGCCGTGCTGCTGGACAGCCCCACAGAGCCTGTGGGTGGAAGGGTGAGCAGGGAACACCAGGAAGGTCCCTTTCACACTTCTGCCAGACCTTGCTGACTTGAAAATGCCACATTTGCAGCAAAGCAGCAGCACATCTAATAAATCACATCTGTACACTGCTTTATTCACAGGCACTGACAGTTTAGGATTGACGACACCCAGGGCAACCTAATGTCAAGCACTCCTAATGAAAACTATCCCATTTTGCTCCAGTAGCAGCAGCTGCCAACAGACATAATCTACTGGCATATGGAGAAGGCCATGCTAATCCCTGCAAGGTCATTAACAAGAGGGTGAAAATTACATGCAAAGCACCAGCTGTGGCATCCCCGCTGCCTCACACTTGCTGTAGCAGGGGCAACAGAGGTGAAAAATGCAGCTACATCTCAGCAAGCCAAGAGTTCTGCTAGAGCAGAGCTATTTCCTCCCTTCCTTCCCCAAAGCAGGGGTCAGTGCTGCTGGAATTCTTCCTGTGCAGAGGAGCTTGGGGCCTTTCAAGTGTCTCCTGTTTTCACAGTCTGCAGTGACTCTAGGAGAGATGAGCTCCAGGATGGCTGGAGCACACAGGAGAACAAGGGGGTCTTGGCTCATCTTGTCACGTGGGCAGGAGCCTTGTCCCACATTCCCAACAGCTGCCCTGAGAGGAACAGATGCAAAGATCATCTTTACACCCACCTTTCCAAGCAAGACCGTGGGGATGTGGTGCTTGGGGACATGGTTTAGTGGTGGACCTGGCAGTGCTGGGTTAACAGTTGGGCTTGATGATCTTAAAGAGCTCTTTTTTCCCCACAGAGCACAGAGTTCCCAATGTCCTCCCAGCAGTGGGGAGCAGCATTACACAGGGACAAGGGGAAGCAAAGTCTCCAACCTGTCTTTCCTCCAACCCCTAATTCACAAATAAGGCCCTATCACTCCGGGCTCACATCAGGTTTGTACATTTTGACGCTTACATGCACATGAGCTCTGCTTCTGTAATCCCAAACTCATTCCCAAAGAACATCCTGCCCCCATATTTACATGGGAATTTAGGATCACAGTTTGTCTTTCCATTAAATCACACAAACATTTTTATAAGCCATAAATCAAAAAGTCTGTTAAAATCCCTCAGCAACGACTACCTAAAACAAATCTTTTCCAATTTAAATCCCAGCCTGCATAACAATCAATCCCATAAACCCCATAATTGTTACCATTACTTTGGGTAATGTTTAAAAACATTAATTTCAAAAAATGTAATAGGAAAAAAGCTCTTTAAATCAGCAAAAAGATAAATGGTCTCCAGCAGCATGACCTTTCCCCGTACCACAGTGACATTGAATCATTTTAAAGTTATTTACATTTTCATTCTTCCCTGGAAAAATGTTGACAAGGCTTTCACCGACCATAATGGATACACAGTAACATCTGTGGGAAGTGTAACTGCATCAAGAGCCCTTCCTTGATTCCTCTTCACACCAACCAGCTTTAATTAATAAAGGAGAGGGGACTCCAGAGCCAGCTGGCTGAGCTGTGGGAGGTGCCACAGCTCCCCAAAACCTAAGAGGGGTTTAACCACTAGTGTCTCCCTGCCTTGAGTCCATGTGCTTTCAGCTCTGCTTTTCCAAGACAAATTTGGCTCATAATCGCCATCAGGCTGCAGGTTGGGCTGTGGCAGCACAAGAATACCTGATGTAAGTCTTGGCTTTTCTTTCCAGTCTGTAATGGAGCATCCCCCCAGCAGCTCCCTGGGCAGAGGCTGTGTCGTGGTGTGCACACAATGTCCCCAGCATACAAAACACACTAAAAAGTGGTTTTTTTTAACAGAGACCTGTTACCTTACCAAGCCATTCCCTGGGGTAGGCTAAAGTTTGCCACCATCCCCACAATAACTCACAGCAGGAGCAGGGATAGGCTTAAGAAAAATGAAGGGAACTCTGGTTTTCCCTTCCTGCATCCTCTGCTGAGCACTTGGGTCTTTAGAAAGCAAAACATCTGCCCTGGTAGAAGCAGGAGGTGACTCCTAAGTGACTCCTGTCCCCACAGATGCAGCAAGCCAGGCTTGGTGGGGCCAGACTCAGCCCTGACTCACGAGCCTTCAGCAGCCTTCCTTGATATTCCTGCTGCCTGTTCCAGCCCAGGCATCCCTGCCTTGTCCCTGCAGCCCACTGGACACAGCTGTACCAAGGCTCCCCACGCTGCAACTCGAGCCCTGCTTGGCCTGTTCTAATATTAATGACAAGTAATGTGTCAGCCCCCAGAGCCACTAAGTGATCATATTCCAGCAGGGCAGTGCCCGAAGGGGTGACACAGGCTCACCTGGGCTCCAGGGTCATGCAAGGGACCAGGACAGGTGCCAGGGCACAGGGACACATCCTGTGGCTGCACATCATGGACAGACTGCAAATGTCTGAGCTGCTGCTTCAGTGTTATTTTGGTGACAGCTCCTGCAAACACTCACTGAGGGGTGGCTCAGGACTCACTGCATCCCTGCACTTGGTCCAAGCACTTCAACTCACACACAGGACACAACCCTCATACTGAAGTGGGACAGAAACATCCCACCTGATCAAAGCACATCAATTAGTGTTCATCTAAGTTAATGAGATGCTTCAACTAACACAAGGGAATTTATTTCGGAACAGAATGATTTTTCTGTTGGCAAATCTAGTAATAAAAACCTGCACAAATCTGTATTTCAATGGAGCTGGGCTGCAGCCTGGCTCGGGGTGGTTGTGCTGTCCTGCTGCTGTGGCATGGCAATATCAGCATCCTACAATTAGCATGCAGCTTATTAATCCCTGCAAATAAATGAGCCTGGTCCTCCAGTCCAGAAAAACACTTGGGGGACCAATTCTTTATTTCTGAGTGTATGATTAGTACAAATTAAAAGCAGAATAAGTTATAATTTTGCCACATCAAGCAGGTTCATCAAAACACCCTTAACCCCCAGAGTCAAATCCCAATAAAGGCATAACAAGGGAATGTTTTAACTAGAACGATTAGGATAGTCCAGGAAAATTAATTTTGAAGTTCATGGCAGCCTCCTGTCAGGAACAGGCCACAGTGAGAAGGGAATGTTCAGGAAATGAAAATTAAAAGGCTGTGCTAAGTACTGCTGGTGGCAAGGAACAGGCAGGACCTGGCTCTGCTCCTTCTCAAACACTCTCATAAAAGAACCACATCCTATGAAGCCAATTCCATGTGATACACTCAACAACTGGAGCCCAATTCCCAAATACTGAGCTCTGCTGCCCAAATCCTCCCTCATTTACTAAAGGCTCCCCGTGGCTCTGATTAGGGCTGGTCAGAGCCATCAGAGCAGGTGCTGCTGGAGAGGGGCCCGAGAGGCTGCACATCGACCAACACAAATGGGGCACCAAGGACAACACGGGATGTTCAACTTCACTTTCCAAAAAGCGTTGTTCAAACCAATTTCCCTTTACCACTGCTGCCTTCTGCCACCCTGGCTCTGCCCAGCACACACAGCCTTGCTTTGCTCTATCAAGACACCACCTGGGCTGTGGGACCTTCTTCCCACTGCACCCAGGGATGGTTCAGGTGCAGTGATCCCCAGTGCTCAGCCCTTCCTCAGCCCCAAGAAAACACCAGCCCTCCTCTTCTGCACGCACAGACGCAGCTTGGCTTGTCCATCTATTTGTCAGGACTCTCCTGTCCCCAGAGATGAAGCAACAGCAGGATTCCCTCCAGGAACAGGAAAGCAGGAATTTCAGCATCCAGTCTCCAGACAATGTTATAACTCCTTTCAAATTATAATGCACATTTGAGAAAACAAAACAAAGCCCAACAAATCCTAACAGAGCCTGCAGCATACAGAGGGAAAAACAGTCACAGCTCAGTGTTGTGCAGCCTCAGGAAAAAGGAGCCAGCAAACAAGTCTAGCCTCTCAAACCAGGCTGTGGTAAAGTAAAGGCTCGTTATACAGCAAGCTGAGATCATCTGAGCTTTGGAGTTTTTTGTTTTTTTTTTTTTTTTCACTTGAGAAAAGACTCACATGTTGGGAACCAGCCCCTCTATCTGCTTCATTTATGGTCCACACAAATGCCAGGACAGATTCTCAGGAAACACCCAGCACCACGTCCTGAGATGAAATCACCTCATGATTGTGCAACAAGCTCTCCCAAACACAACCAGCACAACTGACCTTCGGTCCAGAGAGGGGGCCCAATCCCAGATGCCACATGGTCAATAGAGAGTGACCCCATGATGGTTGAGGGAAGTGAGAAATCAGCAAGAACACAGCCCTGGATAAGGGGAGCCAGGGGCCATTAAATAACTCCCCTGTGGCCTCACCTGCAGAGCCCTTGGTGAGGCCCATCCCTCTTTCCAGGCAGATTTGAGGAAATCAGCTGCTTCAAGTGGAAACCAACCTCCCACCCCAAACCCTGCCAGCCCTCTGTGGGTGTCTTTGGGAGGGAGGTCCTGTCCCTGCACTTCCTTTCCCTCCTGTGCTTTGCACTTCTGTTCCCTGCCCCTGATTTACCCCACCACGGGCGAGGGGAGCCTGGCCTCGCACCCTGTCCCTGCTGTTAACGAGTATTCCAGTGGGCTGTTTCCATAGATTGAGGACAGCATCCTCCCTCGGCAAAACAGAAGTGATTCCTGAATTAATTTAGATTTCCCGCTGCCTTGTTAGACCAGCTGGATATGGCACGCTTCATCTTCCCTGCAAACAGTGCTGCCGTCCCTGGGGGACACTCAGCACTTTATAAACCTGTCAAGCCCTTAAAGCCGGTGACCGTGAGGCTTCACAACAAAACGTGGGGAGGTTTATGGCCACACACACGCCAGCCAGCCCCAGAGAGGAGCTCCAGCACGGATGGGCTGGGAAGTGAGGGGATGTTGTTTTGTGCTGTGCTTTCATTTAAAAGCGAGCAAGCAAAAAAAAAAAAAGAAAGCACTGCATGATTTATTTTAAAGCATCCAAGCTGCTGCAGCCTGCGATGCTGTGAGAGCGTGTGTATATACATGGGAAATGGGAGATTGTCTCCAAAGTCATTTGCATTCATTCCCCTCGCTCCCTCCTCCATGCAGGGAGTGTTTTTAAAGGCCTTTTCCCTCAAACTGAACACCTGCAACTTGTGCAGAAATCCGACTTTTGGGTGCAGAGCACCTGATTGAGCTGTTTTTTATTTAGAAAACATATTGTTCTGCCAGTTTCCCCTTCCAGTGCTGATTTAGTTCTCTACTCTTCTGACAAGCTTCATAAAATATTTTTTTACACAAATAACAGCTTTCAGCATCTCTGTGACCTGCTCAGGCCGAGCACTCCCCGAGCTCCGGGCAGAGCAGCACAGGCAGTGCCCGGTGATCCCCTGGGATGCTCCCCCTGTTCAGAGCTGTGCCCATCCCTGGAGCGTGGGGACACAGGGATTTGGGCTCCAGGCTCGGCTCTGTCCCTGGAGCCGTGCTCAGCTGCCGGACGCTGGCTGTCTCCCAGCTGGAGGGGCTGCCAGCTCCCGGCCACTCCGCTGTCCCTCGCTGTCCCCACCCGGCCGTTTGCTCAGCCTGACAAGTCGGCATCTGATGGAGTCGCTGCCGTTTGGGTCCCTCAGGGATTATAAGATGACTGCAGCAGGTCCCAGCTATTCTCTGCAGCCCAGCATGTTGTTGCTTCATTAAACGCCAAATTGTTACATTAATTCTAACTGCCCTGTAGAGATGTAGCTGTCAGGAATGATTTACTCACCTCCAGCTGACTCGGAGCCTTTTTCCAGGCTCTGCAGAGGCGCTGGAAGAGGCCAGGGCCTGAGTGGGAGTGGGATGCAGGACTTGTGTCCAGCCAGATACTGGCAGCCCGTGGCTTTGCCCTCCCTGGAGAGACAGGGACGCTCTTCAGACCTCGGTGGAAGAAGAACCAGGGAGCTAAAAAACGTTTGGAGCTTGGTTTTGGCCGAACTGTGGGTGGCTGGTGAGATAAGTCTCCTGTAAACAGGCAGCATCTTTGCTGGAATTTTTACTGAAACCAAATCTCTAGGATCTCTCCATCCTACCCAGCAGCTCTGCCTGTGCTGTAGAAGAGGATCCAGAGGTTTTCCTCTCTTGTTCCTGAGGCTCATGATTTGGGCAGGGGGAGGTGAGGTGGGACCTGAGGACAGTGGGAACACCTTTGCTCAGATGCTTTGATACATCTGGGAGAAACCACCAGAGGGGACCTGAGGATGGCCTGGCCCTGTCCACCTTCCCTGCTCCCCGTGGATGAGGGGTTTCACCTGGCCCACACCCCCAGAGGGGCATTGAGGGCCCCAAGCTCTGTGCCCAAGATCTTGGCCCCTTTTTGTCACCCTCTCCCGTGGATCCGACTCGTCCCCTGGGCACGAGGGATTTGGTTTCATTGGCCTGACACAGGAAATCCGAATAAGAAATAAATAAGTTGCTTCTAGTATTTGATGTAAAATCTAAACATTTCTGTAGGGAACACAAGTTCAGGCACAAAGGTGAATATGCAGTGTGGGAAAAAAAAAAAAGATTGCTACAGTAGATTTTCCTCATTGAGAAGACAAAAAAATTCCTGCCTCCCATGTCATGCACTGATGGAAATCACTGGAGGTTGTAAAGCCACCTGCAAACTGAGCAGTGCAAACCTCTTCTTCCTAATTCTGCCTGGGTTTTACAAGCTGTCAGTCAGTTAGACAGCATTAGTTTTATTTGCCTCTTTCAAATTGGTTTTCTTCTTAACAGGAAGAAAGCATTTATATTAATGGAATCCTTGAGCCTCGGCCCTGAAAGGAGAGGCTGAAATGCAATCCCTGAATTTGAGCTCAGGACACTCGGGGAGCTCTTCTCCCTGTTCAGAGCAGCACAAGCGCCGGCAACTTCCAGCCCCGTTCTGCCTTTCAGAGCAAAGCACAAAGGCACGGGGGAGATTTGCATTTCTTCCTTTCTTAAATTCAGCCACCTCCTGGGAATTCCCAGGGGGAAAGGAACAACAGCGCCTGTTATTTACTGGGAGGGAAAGGATGAGGGAAATATCTATAAAACACAGGTTCAATTACTACAGGTTTTAGACTGGGTTTATAACCACAGAATTATCCTAAAATCAACTGCATTTCTGTCTTTCTGTTGTTACTTCTCAATTTTTAGGAAATAAGAGTATTTCAAAGTATTTTTTTAGTCTTCTATATGAAAGTATTATGAATACTTGAACCACCAAAATATTTTGATGCAAAACACCTGCCCAGATTTGGTGAGGACATTTCCAGACACAGAATTCTAGAAAATAAAAACTCTTCTTTTCTCTTTAGGTGAAGTTCTGCAACCTGCTTGTTTTAAACCCCATAGTTTTCTATTTACTCCACAAATTTCAGTAAGAAATGTCCTTGTGATGTAACTCCAGGCTGGCAGCAACAGTTGTCTCTTTATTGCTCATTTCTGGAGAAGGAAGGAGAAGCGGCCAAGCCCAGCTCTGGGCTCAGACTCAGGAGCTCAGAACTGAAAGAGGCAAAGCTTTGCCTGGGGTTTCTCCCATCCCTGCCATGGCTCTTGGAGTGGGTCTCCTGGAGAGAAGAGGGAGTTTCTCCTTTGAGTGAGCAATTCCTCCTCAGGCGAGTGAGAACCTCAAAGCTCACGTGAGTTTAAAAGCCTCTGCCACCAGATCCTCAAACCAGAGAGCTCAGCACAGCCCTTCAGTGTGACCACGGCCGTGTGGATGTGTGTGTTTATCTGGATATGTATTCGTGTTTAAATATCTATCTATCTATCTATCTATCTATCTATCTGTCTGTCTGTCTGTCTGTCTGCATATGTTTGGTCAAACTGACTCCCCTTAGGGATTTTTCCCCTTTCTTTCTGATTTCTCTTTGAAATATTTCAACATCTGACTCTGTGTTTCACATTCACAACTTTCTGCTCACAGACAGACAACATCAGACTCCATTTCCTGTTGCTTTATCAGCCCACTACTTCTGCCACAAATGCTGAAAAATAACAGTGACCCATCAAAAATATGATCAAAGCCAGAGCAATCCTGTTCAGGTCTCCCAAGGACTGCCAGCCTCCCACCTCATTTTATTTTGTTTCAAAGCCTTTGCACATCAGTGGGTTTGCTCCCCTATGGAAAGGAAATATTTCAACACTTTGGCATCGAGTTTTAGGAGCTTTTAGTTTCAGGGTTTTTTTATTTACTGATATTGATGTGAATTTAGCAAAAGACTGTTCAAAGTTTAGCTGACAAATTTATTTGTAATCTTGAAGTATTTGATCATCAGAGAGAAAGCGAGAATATAAATAAAAGACACTGGACACCCACATAATCTACAGTTAATTCCATATTTTTTACAGATAACAATATACATATTGTCTTGCCTTTCCTCACAATCAGCTTGCACGATATCCGTGGAAACACACAAATGTCTGGAACAGAGGCATGTCCCCAGGGAAGGGGGGACACTCCAGCAGTGCCTGGGGAATGGCTTGTCCTAAACCAGCCCAACCCCCCGAGAAGGTATTTGGCAACAAGACATCAGGGTGATTTTTGAGACACTTTGCAGTAAAACTGATGCAAAGGAATTTGAAGGAAAAGCATAAGATCCACAACCCAGAGCCACCAGTGTCCCTGGGTCAAGAAAATTCACCTCTTGACCTCGTGATAAACGTGGAATTACTTGGTAATAAATACATCTATTCACGGTTTAATGCTTATATGGAAGAGTCAAACTAGCAATCTACAAATTAAAAAGGGGAGAAGCAGAATTAACATATGATTTTCATTTTACAAAGGAAAAGGGCTGTTGATAAATGATTGGCATATTAAAGAACATTTCATTTTAGAAAAGTTAATGTAAATTCAAAATAAAACAAAACATACCGCATTGGTGCACTTTTAAAAAATCTGCTGGAAGAACAGAGAAGTTTCCTACCATGGGTTTCTGAAGTGATTCACTATGAACATTTCTCCTATAGAAATATAGACATTGTCACACCTTTCACCGTAGATGAGGACTTTATTTTCCCTTAAAAATGTTTCGGTGTGGAGGGGTGATGGAGCAAGTCCTTGCTTTGGAGAATGCACTGACAACAGAACGCAAAATACCTCATATCAAATCTGTAAAGCACAAGTCTTGGTGTTTGGTAAAGACACGAGAATCAGTTTGGTTTGGACGCTCCGGGTGCCAACGGTTGCAGTGCCAGGGCCTTTGTCCACCATCCTCTGCCAGGGTCATCTCCGAAATCCCCTCTGCTCCCTCCGTGTCGTCACATTCCTGCCCCGCTCAGCACTCACGGCTCATCCCTCTGTCCTTTCCAAGAGCAGGTGGCATTTAACAGCACCGAGTCCTTTCCCTTCCCACTGCCCGGGGGTGGCCCCGCATCAAAACTGAGCATGGTCGACCTCATCCAGCCAGGAGGCCGGGCTGGCCGGGAAATCCGGGTACCCCCCGCTGCTGCCGGTGGAGAGGTCGGAGCTCGGTCCATTCCCGGCCAGGACCCTCATGGACTGGGGCACCCCTTGTCCGCTCTGTCCCATGATGCCCAAGCCGTTGTCTGGGTAAACCAAGCTGGAGATTAAGGGCTGGTGGCCTGGCAGCGCTTGCAGGGACGCTGGGGACTGGGGGATCCCATAGGGGCTGTTGGATCGCAGGTCGTGGTACTGGTCCTGAGCCGGGATCCCGCTGTGATCCAGCGCGAAGCTCCCGTTGGTCCCCGCCTGCCTCCCCAGCGCAGGAGACGCTTCGTTGAGATTGCTGTAAATCCCATTGGAATGGCTCATTTCGGACATGGAGGGCTCATCTGAAAGGGAAACGGACTGGTTTTACTGGGGGAGCCATGGGCAGTGCTGGAGTGGGCTGGTTTTACTGGGGGAGCACCGGTCACAGCTGGCAGCGGCCACCCGGGAACTCCCGCAAGCTCCGGGTATAAATAGATTAAAAGGATGGGAGCTGAGCAGCCACGCTCTTCCACTTGTAATTCCTTATTATTCCCATCCTTGTTGAGAGATCTTCATGGGCAGCCATGGGATTATTGTTTTTTCTGAGCACAAACATCTAATACATCTTGGATTTTAAAAATATGCATGAAAAGTACATGTTAAAATATAAGACTGTGATTTTAAAATAATTCTTTAAAGAGGAAGTGAGTTCAATATCTCTCCAGATTTTGTTTCTATTTGGTTTTGAGGCTTATTTTGAATTGTGGTACCACTTTTAGGAGCTACCTGAACCAATGCTAGATAAATTCCCTATTGCTCAGGAAAAGAGATATTAAATTAAAGTATTTATCTGCTCAGGAACAGGCTAATGAAATCACAAGAACATAGAAAGTATTTGTATGACTTAAAAACACTCCTCAAAAATGAACAATATTTTTTAAGTTCCCAGCAAAAATTGTTTGTATTCGTTAGGAGCTTTATGGACAGTGAGAGCTGCTCTGTTGCCTGGGATACAAACCTGTTTGTGGCATCAAGCTCTCAATAATTGTTGGACATTTTTTAGTTATTATTTATAGAATATTCATATTTAATGAGCTGATACACAGTGTGTATAAACAGACTCGAAAATCAAATAGTTTTTAGGAGCAGGGAAGAGGAGCTGAGATGGAAAACAGTGTTTGTATGAATACACAGTTTGTGTAAATACATACACAGGTTGGCATTTCCTTTTCTCTCCCATTCCTAAAAAGGATACAAAAATTTGGGATGGAGCTCTGGGCTCCAGACTGTGTAGAACACGTCCCTGCAAATGCCACAGGCACCGACCTCCCCACCCTGCACGGGGCCCTGTCCCTGTTCCTGTGGGTTCGGAGCGTGCGGGATGAGGCTGCACAGGACAAGAGCTGCTGTTGGTCTGTCCTGGGTTTGTCACCAGAAATCTGGGCTCCAAAAAGGGGACACTCTGCTGCAGAAACCCCCTAATATACAACAATCTCCCTTTTGCAGCACAGAAACAGCTCCCACAGGACTGAGGAGTCCTAGAAAGCAACTGCACAAATAAAACCACCCCTGAAAAAGATTTTAAAAAATGTATAAAATCGCACACGTTTACCCACAGAAACATTCAGTGGTTCTGGGATTCCTGTTTTTGTATTTCCAAGAATCCCTTGAAAAGGCCGTGTCTGGGCCGCGGCTCTGACATTGCAGCGCCTGCCCGGGGAGTTCTCCCTTCCCTTCCCGCAGCTTTCCGGGCCCGGCCGGAGGCGGAGCGGAGCTTCCCCCGCCGCTCCTCAGCCCCGGCTGCCCCTCGGTGCCGCGGCTCCGGTTCCCCCGCCGAGGGCCGGGCAGCCGGGACCGCCCCGCCGTGAATCCCGCAGCTCTGTCCCTCTCCCGCCTCGGCCGCTTGGTTTCACCCTCTGTTTTATTGCCGAAAATTCTGACTGTGGCACCGAGAAGGGGAAAAGAGCCCGGGCACGGCAGCAGCTCTGCGGGGAGGGCACAGACCGCGCTCGGCAGAGCCCCGGCTGCGGGGACCGACCTGTGAAGGAGACCTCGGCGTCGCTGTCGGGCCCCTCCTCCTGGATGCTGTCCTTGTCGGACTTGGATGTCCCCCGGGATCTCTTCATGTTCCTGAAGTACTGCCCCCACCGCTGCCTCCCCGCGTCCTTCTTCAGCCTTTTCTCCTTGGCCCTGCGGTTCTGGAACCAGACCTGCGAGCAGGGCACGCCGGGGAGCTCCGTGGCTGCGGGGCCGGTCCCTGCCCGCCGCCCCCCGCCCCCGGCCCGCCCGGACCCCGCTCTCACCTGCACCACCCGCATGTCCAGCCCCGTCTCCGACGAAAGCTGCTCCCGGACGTGCCGCGCCGGTTTGGGCGAGTTGTTATAAGCGTTTTTGAGGGTCTCCAGCTGCTTGGCCGTGATGGTGGTGCGGGGCCTCTTGGCCGTGGACTCAGCCTCTGCCGACACGGGGCGAGTTAGGGGTGAAGTGACCACGGAGCGGCCCCGGGGACGCGGGACCCCCGACCCTCCCCAGGCGCTCCCGGAACCCTCCCGCCCGGTGTGTGAGCCTGTCCCGCAGGGCAGGAGAGCCCCGGGCCGCCTCCCTGCTGCCCTCGGGGGTGGAAAGGACAGGGCAAGGGGTACCTCTCTGCTTGGCCGTCTCGTAGTCCGCCTTGCAGACCAGCCTGCTGTCCTCCATGAGGTAGAACTCATCGCCGGTGGCCAGCTGCCGTTTGCAGACGATGCAGGCGAAGCAGTGCAGGTGGTAAACGAAGTCCTGGGCCCGGCGCACCACCTGGGTCGGGGGGATGCCCTGCTGGCAGGCGGCACACTTCGTCCCGAAGCGCCTGAGCAGGGGGGACAAGCGGCGGCCGCTGAGCTGGCGGAGGCCGGGGACGGTCCCGGCGCTGTCCGCGGTGCCGCGCCCGGTGCCGCTGTCCCGGTGCTGAACCCCAAAGGCTCCCGTGCTGCCCGCGCTGTGACACCCCCCCGGGCCGGCCGCCCCCCGTCCCCGGGCGCCCCCCGTCCCGTCCCCACGCACTTGAAGAAGTCTTCCTTGCAGTAGACGCCGTCCCCGCGGCTGAAGCACTTCTCGGCCAGCTGCGTCTGGCAGTCGGAGCATTTCAGGCACTTGCTGTGCCAGTGGCGGTCCAGGACCTTGAGGATGAACCTGTCCACGATGTGCTGGTTGCAGCCGGCGCACAGCGGGATCTCTGCGGGGAGGCAGCCCCCGTCAGCCCCCGTCGATGGCCCCGCCGCCTCCCCGACCGGCCCGGCCCGGCCCGCCGCCCTCGGGGCTGCTGCCGACCGACGGCGGACCCCGGGGTGGCCCGGGGAACAGCACGAAAAAAATCATTATTCGTTCAAATTCGTTGTAGCGGCGCCGCGGAGAGCAGCGAAACCCCGGGTCAAGCACCCTGCTGGGAAAGCCCCCGGGAGAACCGGGATAAACAAGAAGGGAAGTGATGGAAACGGAATGAATCCCCCAAGCGAGCCGCCGGCAAAGCTGCAATTCTCCCAGGGTCTTTTTCCTTTTCCTAGACTTCCAAAATTCACCTGCGAACAACGGCGGGATACCCGGCCGGGGTGGGGAAAAAACCTCCAAAAAATTATGAGAATTGCACTGAAAATAAAAACGCGGTAGTTTTGTTCCGTCCCCCTCTAGATAACCGACAAAGATTATACAGAAGGAGATAAGGATACAGACATGGAGAAATAGAGATATAAAAATAAACAGATACAGCAGATAGAGAACGAAATGTACAGATATATAGGCATAAATATATAGATTTCTGTATACAGGTATAGATAGAGATAAGTAGGTAAAAATATGGATATGAGATACATGAATAGAGATATATCGGTATAAATAGAGGCGGAGAGATGCATGACACGGCTGTACAGATACAGATGGATACGGACATGAGAGAATCTCTATGTAAAGATAATTATATTTAGAGATACAGAGCTGGATCGCCGTGCGCAGGGGTAAGAGGTGGAGGCGATAATCGTTATCCTTAACAATTCACCGCGTTCAGACAAGCAACCTCAACAGCGGCAGCGCTAAAGACAGCGGCCCCGGCCAGGACGGAGCTCCGGCACCGGGCACAGTAACACGGCACAGCCCCGCAAGGTCCCGGTCCAGCCCGGTCCGCGGCTCTTACGCTGCATGGCGACCCGCGGCAGCTCCGCTCCCTCAGGCGGGCCGCGGGCTCTGGCGCATCTTCCGCGGGGAGCGGGCGCAGCCCCCGCCGGCCCCAGCCCCGTGCCCGCCGCCGCCGGGCCGGGTGCGGAACCTCCGCGCTCCCCCCCGCCGGTCCCCCCCCAGATCACGGCGGCTGCTGTCCCCCGCCCCGGCCGCTGCCACCCCCGCGGCGCCGGGGATTTAATTCGCTAAAGCGGGTTATTTTTAGACGCCGGCCCTCGCCGCCGGTGCCGGTCTGAAGCGCCGGGCAGGGCATCGCGGCGCGCTGTATTTAATCCCCCCCGCCCCCGGGGCCGGCGGCACATCCCCTCCCGCCGCCCCTTCCCGGCTGCGCTCGGCGGGAGGGACGCGGCTCCGGGGCGCCCGGAAACGAGCCCCGACGGGGCCGGCGGCGGGCGGGGGTCGCGCCGGGGGAGGCAGCGCCGGCCGCTGCCCCGAGCTCGTTGTGAGCCGCAAATCCCGGGATTTGCCCCCGGCCCGGGCAAAGCACCGCACGGTTCGGGCCCCCCGGCGGCGCGAACCCCCCGGGACCGGCCCTCGGCCACGGTAAGCACCGCCGAACCCCGCCGAGCCCCGCCGCTCCCTTCCCGCTGCCTCCCCGGGCCCCGACGGACCCGAGGACCGCGGGGCCGTGAGCGAGGGTCGTGTCCTGCAGGGCAACGGTGTTTGCGCGTCCTTCGTTCTACCGGGGGTTCGATTTCGGCGGTGTCGCCTCCGCCCCCGGAGTGCAGAAGCAGGTCCCGGTTGCCGGGTCAAACGCGCATCTGCCGCTGCCGCGATGTGCGCCCCGCGGAGAGCCCACGGGGACAGCCACGGAAAGGCGAACCGGGGTAGGACCGGGGGCACCGGCCCGTTCACGGCGGCTGCGGGGCCGCGCGGTCGGTCCCGCTCACGGGGACACCTCTGTCCCCGCACACCGGCGGGGACCCCGCCCCGCCTCCTCGTTGATTTTTTTCTAAGCCCCGTCGACCGCGTTCGATGTTGGCCAGAACCGGGACAGCCCCGCACCGGGACCGGACGCGCTGCCCCGAACCCGGCTCGGCCTCCCCCGCTGAGACCCGGAACCCGGCCACGCCGGGGAGCGCAGCCCGGCTCCCCCCGCCCCGACAAGGCTGTCCCCCGTTAGTTAAAAAGGAAGAAAAAAACATTTAAAAGAAGAATTAACGGAGTTTTTGTAAAGTCGGGAAAAAGCCGTGTGGGAGCCGGGCAGCGGGGCGCGGGTGGTCCCCGCAGTCGGAGGGAACCGTCGGGCAGTAGGAAGCCCTCGTTTCGTCCCTGTCCTCGTTGCACGGGGAACGGGGCGACCCCGGGGCAGCCGCCGCTTTTCCCCTGGGATCGACGGGGAGCCAAACGGGTGCCTGGAGTGGCCGCGGGGCCGCCAGCGTACGGGGGGCAGTGAGGGGGGCTCTGATATCGGGGAAGAGGCAGGAGAGCGAGAGAGAGCGAGGGGCGGGCGGGATGAACCGGGAGGGATCCCCCGGTGCCGTCGGGCCGCCTTTCCCCGCAGCCAGCCCCGACCGCGGCTACGACGGTGCCCCGGGAGCGCGGAACCGGCACAGACGGAGCCCGCCCGGGCCCGGGGCTCCCAGAACAGCCGGCAGTGCCTCCGCGGGGGGACGCGGAGATCTGCGCGCCTCCCCCTCACCTGGGCTCCGCGGGAAGGGACAGAGCTCCGCTGTCTTCTCCGAACCGGCGCGGACCCGCTCCAGCAGCATCGCGGCCTCCGTGGGCGCCGTCCGAAGTGCGCGGGTGGCTGCGGAGGAGTGGCGGAGCGGCGCGGAGGGGCGCGCAGGGAGCGGCGCGGGGCTGGGCGGAGCGGGGGGGCGCGGGGGGCGGGCCGGGGGCGGCACCGGGCCGCAGCTGGGCCCCGGTTCACCGCCGGGCTCTTTAGCATCACAAAAGCGGCGGGGGGAGCGCTGTCCCCGCCGTCCCACGCGTGGCCGCGCCCGACGCGTGGGCTCGGGCTGCAGCCGCCGCCCTCGGGGGCAAAGCGGCCCGGGGCCCCCGCGAACCCCCCGGCGGCCGCACGAAGGGGTCGGGGGAGCCGCCGTCTGGGGGACCCTCCCGCCGGGCCCGGTCGCCCCCCGGCCGCCCCCGCGCCCGGATTTCGTTTGTCCCCGCGGTGCGAGGCTGCCCCGACGCCGCCCGTGGGCGGGGGGGGGGGGGGGGTCTCTTCCCCCGCCGCTAATTAATTAACAAACGCGGAGAGGTAGCGGGTGTCTGACCCCCGGCCAGCGGCGCAGGAGGTTAATTGCGCTGACTGGAGACGGGGCGGACACGGACGGGCTGTGCGTGTGCCGAACACGCGTGTGCGCACGGCGGCGCCGGCGCGGACACTCGCGGGGCTGCAGGTGGGGCTGCGCGGGGTTTTTGCGAGTGTGGGGCTGTGCGGGAGCGCAGGTGGGGCCGGGCCCGTGTCTGGTGCGTGCCTGTGCCCGGACCCCTGGCACAGGTTCTGTTCCGTGGCACCTCGCCTTTCTGCGTGTGCGGAGCTGTCGGTGCTGCCACAGGGGCGCGGGGGCCGTGTTTTTCTGCGGAGAGCCCCGTGCGTGTGTGCACCGCTTGCCGCAGGCAGCCGGAGCTGATAATTGTGGTTGTTACTGTGAGCCCGTTAATCCCCCGAATCCCTTTACCTCCTGCTCGCAGGGGATTACAAATTAATAAAAGCAGCTTAGGGGCGGGAGCCTCCAAATACACATATGCTCCTGCCGACGGCAGCACCGGGACTTTCGCCCGCTCCTGGGGGCGGCAGGGGAGCCCCCACCGAACCCCCGACCTCGAGGCACCCACCCCGGGGTGCCAGACCACCTTGTCCCCCTCCGGGTCCTGCGGGGCCGAGGGCTGGGTCAGGGCTGTCCCCTGGGATGGTTCCTCTGGCCGGGGACAGGCTGCAGCCTGCGGGACAGCTCAGCCCTGCGTGGCTGGGAAACACTGCAGGGAGGCACTTTGGGGACCAGGACTGGGGTCCCCAAACAAAGCACCCAGGAATGCCAGGCTGGAGTTGGGGTCCAGGCGCTGCCCGAGTGTGACCGGTACCGTGCTGCAGTGCCACCGGGTGCCACCGGCACCTGGCCCTCCGCAGGACCACGAACAGCTCCTGGGGGGCATCCGATGACACACACGGTCCCTTTTAAGCTCGGTTTTTAAGTGGATTTTTAGTCTGAGCCTCTAAGGAAGCACTTTAAGCAAACCCGTGTGCGGTGGTGCCGGCTCCCCCGGGCACGGGACAGGGGTGGGGCAGCTGTGGCCGGGCAGGAGGGAGGGCAGGGGCTGTGTCCCACTCAGGACCACCAGTGGCACCTGCCAGCCCCGTGGCCCCTCTCACTGTGACACCCAGGACCCCACAAACCCCCTTGTGCTGATCTCTCCCTGCACACCCTCCTGTGCCCTCCTGCTCAGGGTGCAGCAGGCACCAGACCTGTCCCTGGACTTCCTCGCTTGGGGTTCTGCCATTAATAAAACCCAACTGTTAATAAAAACCAACCCACCCAAACATTTCTTTCTTCCTGTTTCATTTTCTCTTCCCTCATTCAAATTTCTTAGCAGCTCCTGAGAAGTCTGGGCTTAAAAATGCACCTTCCCAAGATGAAGGATATGGTTTATAATGGACACGTTCATGAGCTGTCCTGGCAAAAGAGTTCAGCTAAGACAATTTGCAAACACAGGTAAAGAGCCCAAACGCATCCACTTTGCCCAAACGTTTGCAGTTTATTTTAAACAAGCACATTAATTTACAATTTAGTACAAAACAGTCACTTTTCCTTCCAAGAGAGGAACGAGACAATAAAAACCCAACCAAACCAGAACAGACTTGGAAATGTCAAGTTAATGACTTCAAATAAATAGCACATTTAAATTACTGAAATGGTATCATCACTATTTTCAACACCTCATGTGCAACAACACACCTGGGACCTTCGTTCCCATCCAGTTCTGTGCAGGAACAGCAGGATGGATACACTGCTGGAAACAATATCAGGAGTTCTCACAAATAACTTCACCAGGTTTCTTTAGCACTTGCAGCTTTTGTCTCTCCTGGCACATTCTACTCCTTTTATTTTAATATTTCCTGTTTGAAAACATCCCGAGAGCAAGGAAAGCTCCATGAATTACAAAGGGCCAAGAAATCCCTCTTGGAGCTGGCTGCCCCCAGCACAGCACGATCCCCCCAGGGAAGTGGCATTGCAGGAACCTCTGTGGACAACACACCACACAAATAAACCCTTCAAGATCGAGGAGATGGGGCTTGGAGGCAATTTTTAAACCAGAAACACTTTCCTGGCAGCATCACCCATCCCCCAGCACAGACTGTATCGTTACAGAGACATAAAATGATATAATTTGTCATTAGAAAATACAGAAAATAAAACCAAGCAAACCAAGATCTACACAAGTGAATTCAAAGTCAAGAAAACCTTCCTAGATGAGGACATTGAAGTGAAAGCCTTGGCTGGTTCACTGGCAAGAGCTGGAGCACCAACACAGGCAAGCAACATCCTAATTTCACACTTTTATACTCTGAAGAGACAAAAATAATCCACTGAAGTTTGAGTATTGATTCATTTTTGTTGTGTCACAGCAATGTGGAAGTTAAATGTGTGTAGCAAAACCCCTACATTATTCCAAGCCCACACTTGCTTTTTAATGGCAAAATCATCCCTACCACTTTCCGAAGTCTTTTGCTTTCATGTGCAGATGACAAAGAGCAGAATGAGTCAAAGCTAATGAAACCAGGTCTATGTGCTTGGTAGAATTCTAAACAATAGCAGTAATGACTGAATTTCAACTTGAGAATGTGCAACAATACTGACAGCAGGAATTAACTGGCTCAGTTTTCCAGATCCAGCATTGCTGTGCTGGGTTAGGTCTTCCTAGTGTTTGGATTTGCTTTTAAAGCTAAGTGTCCTTGCTGGTGGGCTGGGAACACCTGCCCAGATTAGGCTTCCCAAAAGTTACCTGATTTTCAACACTAAATGTGGAATCTCCAGGTTTTCCTCTGAATGAGCCTCTTCCTGGGATCTCTCACTGGATTCCAGCCCAAACCCAAGGGCCCTGATGAGCCTGGACTCCCCTTCCCCACGGGCTCACCATCACTCTCATCCTTGCAGGGTGTTTGCATACCCAAGCCCAGGTGCTCTAATGATAGGGAGTCATAAATTCCTGAACAGACAAGGCCCAGGATGGCTCCTTGTGCCAGAACTCTGGAACTGTGAGGGTCCTCAAAGAGCACAGACCCAGCACCTCTGCAGGAATGTTGGATTGACACAGTCATGTGAACTGAGATTTTTTCCTCTGACACGTTCACAACACCCCCAGGAAGTTGTTCCTCTACGTGGGTGTTATTTTGATAAACTTAAGCTACAAGGGGCAGTGAATCTCTGCAGCTCAGTTCTGTTATTCCAATTGGATGCTGCAGAGACACAGCAGAAATACTCAGTTTTGTGAACAACCAACATCTGATTGCGAAAAAATAATCCTGTGGAGTTTTTGTGCTTTTTTGTTGCCAGGCTTCAAACTTTCTCTGCTGGGGCTTGTAAGGGAAATCAGAGGAGGACACACCAATGGTATAAATCCAGGGAATTGGCCAGGGACTCCTTATTCCTCCTCGTGTAACAGAGGAGCCAGCAAACATTCAATTAAATTAAAAGTTGCAAATGCAGAATTGAAAGGAAAAGCCTTTTTATATAACATAATTAATCTGGAGAACTCACTGCCACGAGAAAACATTGAGGCCAAAACCTATTAGGATTAACTAAAGATTAGGTAATGGATAACTAGAACATGCTCAATTACATTGGATAGGATTATAAACTTCACTATCCAGGACGTGAATTATCCCCCCCAGCCAGGATCACAGCAACTCCTACTCCCAAGGATGATTTTGTATTGTTTTCATGGTTTCTTCTCACTGCTGCCCCAAGGACCCCAGAGTGAGCTGTAGAGGGAACTGCCACATCCCAGAATGGGGCAGCTCTGGGCCTTACCCCTTAGGGAACCTTCCTGATCCCAGCAGGGCACTCCAGCAGCAGGGATGGAGGGAAGGGCTGCTCTCTGCACTGCACAGACAGCTTTACCCCTGACACTCAGTGAGCTCAGAGCTGGAAATACCAAGGGAAGTGTTAATTGCTCTGTTGTGATGGAGAAATTCGACAGAAGAAACTCAGTGTTTGCAGATTTTTCCATCTGTTCTGCCATGGTAACACAAATCTTGCTGTCCTTCACTAAAAGCATCGTTTTCCTTTCCTAGAGTTCATCAGGATTGGCTTCCACCTGGGTAACACCAGAATTACTTAGCAATCAGAGTCAGGCTGCTCACTGTGCTGCAAAACTCTCATCCTAGTGATGACACACACGGATCCTTGGCTGGGATGCACCAGAGAATGGATGAACGACTGGAACATGGAATGCTTCCTACTTCAAATATGCCATGTAAATAACTTTTCAGAAAGTCACAGCGGTTTAGAATTGATTTAACCAGAAAGAGAACTCTTGTTTCCTGAAAAAAAAAAAATCAGAATTCCTGCTTCTCCCAATGAAGCAGCCAAGGTACCACTCAGAGGAACCGTTCAGCACTCGGGGAGGTGAAATCAGCTCTGGATAAATTAAAAAAAAAGTAACACCTGACTTGAAAATACACAAAACAATATCCAATTTCCTTCTCCAGCAGGCACAGTGGATTGCATAATGCAATGTTTACTCTGGAAATGAGTAAAGGATGTTGGTGGGAAGTCATGGAAAAATCTTAATTGACAAATGCAACGCTCCCTTGCGAGGACATTGACGTGGCCTCGGGCACAGCCTGGGGATCTCAAGGCCAGCTCCACCTGTTCAGCTGAACACCTGGGAAATGCCTCGGGAAGAAAGGGGTCTGGAACAAGGAATACTGCATATAAAATCCCTGATCATAAATATTAAAGCTGTGTCTGGGACTGAACAGCCACGTACAACGAGAACTCCTACACCGAGGAACGATAATACTTCACTTTCCAGCGCTTGGATCTCATCCGGAAAAAAAAGTACATGATCATTAAAAACAAGGAGGATGCCACATAGAGGATGACACACAGACTCATGTCTAGGTTGGAAAATCCAATCCCTAGGAAGGACACAGCCTGCCTCGTCCCTTTGAGGTTCACGGATGCGGCCGCGCTTTTCCCGCTACCCTGGACAGCTCCAGGATTTCCCACTGGCTTCTCCAACACCCTGGAGCCTGAATCTGCTGGCTTTTCCTTATCCTGGAGCTTCTTTTCTCCATTTCCCCCTGGGTTCTTCAGCAGGCTTTTGTCTTTCACCTCTCTTGTGTCTCCCTGCTCGTTGTCACTGGGGTCAGTCTGGCTCTCGGTGTATTTATAGAGAATATTTTCACTGCTGTAGTGGGACTTGAGGAACTGCAGAACTTGGTCTTCATTCCAGCTGTGCAGCCCTTTGATTTCGTCATGACACGCAGGACAAATGTCTGGAGTTGGCCACTGAACTTTGGGAAATTTTGGATCTTCAGTCAAATCACCTAATTGAGAGGAGAAAAATATAAATAAAAAAAAACCAGGAGGAATGAACTGGGAAAGCTGCACCATCAGACACCTCACAGGGAGTCATTCCCACTTCCAGTGAGGTTGGCATAAAAAGCCACAGCACAATAATGTTTGAATTAAACTGAGACAATCACAAATTTGTGACTTCCCATCAATTTCCTCATCAATTCTGACCCGAAACATTTCAAAGTACAAACACTAAATCACAATTATTTCCCTTTTCTCACAGCAAAAGCTGCAGCATTTCAATCCCAACCCAACTCCTGCAATTGCTGCTTTTAGAAGGCAGGAACACACAACTGTCTGGGTCCTTGAGGGTTAACTTGAACTGTGGTGCAAAACAAACTGCTCTTTTCACTCAGTGCTCCCTAATCCCCCTTTTCTGCCTGGTTTGCAGGAGCAGCTCCAAGGCCAGACACTCAGATATTTTCGTGTTTCTGTGCTGGGAACCATTTCCATCCCAAGCTTGCTTTTCCACAGCTCTGCATCATTACCAGAGCAAACTGTCTGCAGTACTTTAAAAGCCATGTTTAAAATACATTTAAGATGTATTTTTCAGCTAAAAACCAAGTCTTTAAACATGTAACACTGCCTTGAATTAGATCTAATTTTACCATTTCAGATGCTCACAGCTCTGGCCACATTTCTGAGCTGAACACTGTTGCTGGTGTCACACTTTCATCTGAAACCCAACATTTTAAAATGTGAATGGAGATAATTTTTAGAAAAAAAATCTCCATCTGGTAAAAAAAACCCTAACATATTTACCTGATTAGTACACTAACACTTAAAGTATTTCAGAAATATAGATTCTCATTTTATTATTATTATTATTCTTTTTAAAAGCAGGAAACTTCCCCATGATTTTGGGTAAAATAGGGCTTCAAAAGACATTTAAAAATAGTTGTCTCCTTGATATTTACGAGTGAGAGAGCACATTTGCTTTTTATCCTAAAGATCACTCAGCAATCAATTTGTTTCAACAGAAAATGCAGAAACAAAATGTGTTACAGCAAGGTTACAAACAGAAACCTCCCTGTACTTGGTGTTTTCCTGCCAAAGAGGGAAATGCTGTAAATCCTGTGCATTCTGAAGGAACAGGGAATAATTCAATAGGGCAGAGCCATATCCAGCCACCTCCTGACCCAACTCCAAGGCTGCCCCAAGGTGTTCTCATTGACCAAACATCATTTCTCACACAGAACCACAAATGCAGATGCAGCTTTTAAGGGTGAAAATATATCACTGTCCCACTGAGAAATTTTAGCAAACTTAAAAAGCATAATTTAACATTATTATTTATTCCAGTGTGTTTATACTTCTTACTAAAAGGGTATTTTAGCTGGCTGCTGTATCACCTAAATCAATATCCATGTGAGTTTTCCAATACCCTAATGTTCTAAATAAGTGCATTGCTCCACCACTTAGCAACTCCAAGTCCACAGGAGTTGCCTGTTCCTGTGTTCAGCCCAGCAAAAGGAACCAAACTTAGGGGATGTTTTTATTTAATCTCTAATTATTTACTTTTTTTCTCCTCAGAGGAAGGAGGCAAACTGTTTGTACTCACAACAGTATTTAATACTTCACAAATCTCAGCATGAGCATAATAAGAACACAATGTAGCATATTTAAATTGTAACTAATGCTGCATTACCCAGATCCATAACAGCAGACAGGGATTTAGTGCAAAGAGAAACCAATTTTCTTTAGTGCTTTAGTTACTTGATACCCCTGTAACAGAATGGATTAAACACAACCAGTATTTTAACAGCACTTTTGGTCTAACTGCAAACACAGGGATCTGGAGGGGGCACAGATTTCCTTTATACAGTAATTTTATTTTATTCAGCTGCTGATCTGCCAAGGGTTGAGGCTCTTTTATCCTGAGAAAGCCTCTTGTTCAATTGCCATCATTTTGCAAAACAAAACAAAGGCAGGTTCTAACCCTAAACTGTTACAGAAAGAAATGTAATTATTTTTTATCCACTGCTAAGCAGCTGAACTGCTCTTTTTGGAGAAGGCTCTCCAGAAAGAGCCTCTCACCAAGCAACAGGTGAAATCTCAGAAGAAACCAGCTCTGAGCACGATGTTTCTCATTCTCCAGAAAGGCCCAGCTCTGTCTCAGGTGTTTCTCTGCCCTACCTGCCAGCCTGTTGTTCACCACGTTGTGCTTCTCCCACAGCCACAGAACAGCCTGGTCCAAGCTTTTCACGGAATCCATGGATTCTTTGGCCATCTCCTCAAAATGCTGAGCACAAGCCTTGCACCCAAAGAAGTGCTGGATGTATCTCCTCATGACCTGCAGCACAATCTGGGGGTTGTCCTCAAGACCTACAAGACAAGTGACAGACACAGCTCCAACAGCAGGAAAGTGAAGTGGGGGAGAAGGAAAGGAAAGGAAAAGTTGCTCAATTTTTGTTCCATGGAACTAACACCTGACTTTCTGTATGTCACAACTCCTGTGGAAGTAGAGGCTTTCTCCAAGCTCTTGCCCAATAACTAAATGAATATTTAAGTGGTGCATTCAGCACTGCATTCATGCCCAGGCACTGAAGTTATGGTGACTTTGCTACTGAAAAACCAAGAGTCAGACCCTCCTCTGGTGAGTGCTGCACGAGGTGCCTGTGGTGGCTGTTTGTTACTCCACAATTGTGAGGAATTAGAGAGCACCACAATCTCATTACACTTATTAATTCCACGGCTTTTTTGGCAGGCTCTGAATGCACGGAGCAGCTGCTGAGCAACATTTGCACTTCCAAGAGTAAATCAGGAATTCCTCCTAAAATAAACACCAATAAACATGATTCTTTCTATAACATCCTCACTTTCACCCTAAAGATAATGCAAAAGAATAATTAATTCAGCAGGAAGATAAGGCCTGCACAGGTTGAGGACTTTGTGGCCTTTATTGTGTCAGCAGGTAGCTCCTTACATCTCTAAGTGGTTTGAAAACCTGATATAATTTGTTGAAATCCTAATGGTTTCATCTCAGTCTCAGAGAATTTCTGATTCATGCTTAATTGACCCAGTAAATTATGTCAAAATGTATTTAAAAATGTACTGTGTGTTACCATGAACACACACTTGTCAAATTAAACACATTTTATGGTGCAGATTGATCAAATTACAGACTCCTGCTGCTGAACACCACGAGTAATTTACTATTGCTTTGTTTTCTTGGGAAAAAAAAAATCATCCTCAACAAAACCTGCTCAAACTATCAGAGCACTCATCTGTTATAGATATGGGAAATATATCAAGACTGTCATCAACACCTTTATTTAGAACAACAACAGGATATTCTTAAACACAGCAGCAAAAAGAAGTCTTTAAAGCCCAAAAGAAATCCTAAAAAAACAAATGATTTCTCCTCAGCCATTCAATATCTGTGATTGAACAGACATGTATAAATAAAAGCTATAAGATTAAAGCAGATTAAATTACTGCATTAAAAGAAAGGCTGGAAAATTATTTTGGAAGTTGAAACGAATTTCAGGCAGAACAGTTTTACCATTTATACTGAAATATGTATTTAGGAAAAAACCCAACAACAAACACAACAGAAGTAACTACCAGCAAATTATGTCTTTGTGGAGAAACAGATTCATACACAAATTTATTATTTATTTAGTTACATCTGTTCTCCTGTCCAATGTTACACCCCTGGAAATTCATTTTGTGGGGAGATCTGCCAAATTCACCAACAGATTAAAAAAGAATCCAGATAATTGATGATAATATCCACAAACTTGTCTTATTCCCATATATATGGTGTCTTATTCCTACCAACACATCCTGTTACCTAAAAACACATTTCTTGTAACTAAGTGTGCTCAGGAAATGATTTCTACAATGATTTTACACATCCTTGGGTGTGAGCAGTTCTGTCCCGAGTTCCTTTGGATCCCTCCTGCTGCTCCCACTGCTGGTTCAAATTTCCCCCTTCAGCATTAAAATGTATCAAATACAGCCCAATAAAATCATTTCATCAAGAAAGCCACAGCAAGTTCACCCAGAGTGCCAGGCCCTCGAGCACAGGGGACGATCAAGAAAAACACATCTGCTTTAGAAAGAAAACAATTGCAAAATGGCTCATTTTGTTTGTTTTTCTTTTATCAGCCCCGAGATGAATCTTCTATTAACATCTGCCATGTATCATCATGTAATCCTCCTTTTCTCTTTCCTCCCAAACTACTGCAATTCAGGGTAACCCTAATCTTTAAAGTGGACAAGAACCATAAAACCCTACCTGTGGTGGGAAGGATTAGGGAGTACATCATGCTTTTTAGTAGATGGGATTTAAACAAGCAATAAGGAGAGGAAAACCTCCCAAGACATAATCCCACAGTCTCAGACTGACCCAATTCTTTCACCATAAGAAGTGATCATCACATATCTGGCCCGATTTACAGCCAGGGTTAACTGTGCCAAAGAGTTCTCAGGTTCTACAATGTATTTTTAACTTCAGGCTCATGCCTGAAACAATCTGAGGTGCAACTTTGTTTAGTTAAATATTAAGAATTTTTTTTAGATTTAATCAGAGCACTTTGGGACTAAAAGGGGAAATTTGAGTTATGCAGGATCCTGCTGAACAGCTCAAAATCATCCAGTGCAAACCCCTCAAACTCACCAGGCAGTGAAAGCACTAAATTGAAGAAATTCAATCTACTGCCCCACAAACAACAAACAAAACAAAGAGAGAAACAAAACTCAACAACAGGATGATTTTTATCAAAAAATGCGTGTTCTGCAAGAGAATTAGTCAGATTTGAAGGATTTTCACCCTGACTGCAAATAATGCTGGACAAATGTATGTATTTACAGTGTGAAATAATAAAATACTTTCTAACATACAATCAGCAACTGGTAAATTGAAAATTTCTGAGTTTTATGATGTCCATGTAGAATTCTCATATTCCTTGGAAAAGGTATTTAAAAGGCTTTAAATGAAAACTAAAAAGAACTGTAACCAAACAAAGCAATGTCCTGGCAGGAATAAAAAAATATGAAGGCCAAAATTTTAGCATTAGTAATTCTATTTTCATTGGGTGAGGAAAATAGACTTTATAACCAGCACGTTTCTTAAACAGGAATCATCACCAGAATATTAACAATCAGCTTCACAAGATGCTGCAAGTCTAAAAATAAGCAATTTTACAGAGTGCTGGCAAAGTAGTAAATCACTGCAGGGATTAATGACAGGTACATTCAGCTGAAAAAAAAAACCTCAAACAGTCATAACATACAGTATTTAGGAAATAACATTACAGAAGGATCAGCTAATGGCTGTACATCTTTTATAGCTACTGAAGTGAAAGGCTAAACCTCATTTTCCTCAAATTTCATTCCCAGTGCAACCTCAGGTAACCTGAATCATTTTCATCCCTTTTCAGGGAGCTCAAAATTTCTTTGTTTGAAATTCTCTCTTTTTTTTTTTTTTTGGATCCTTTTTCTGCTTTATTCCTCCCAGCTTTAGGGCCACACACTTTATTTAGCACATTTCCAAGGCTTCCTGCTGCAGCCAAGCTCTGACCCCTGCTGGTGCAGCCCTGCAGCCACTCTCCTCCACAAATGGATTCCTTGAGGATTTACACACCAGAAATATTTGCTGCTCACCTGTGTTTATCAAAGCTTTTGGTCTCAGTGCAGCCTGAACAGTGAGGGTATGGAACAGCTTCCAGAAGGAGCAGCTGTAGCCCCTCAGCTCTGGTCTGCTGCCCTGGCAGCCAACCCACTGGACTTTCCTGGTGAGAAATATCCCAGAAATCTGAAAAAAAAGAGATGTATTTAAAGTATGTGCTGCTCTGGGGCCTAAATGTACCACTGAACACAGCAGCACAGTTGATCCCACATGGGATTGAGGTGATCCAGGGTAAAGAACAATAAATGACTCTGCACTTGTTGCTGATGAATTCATGCTTAAGGCAAACAAACTTCTAAAAATCCTTAAGTCTCAGATACTCTGAAGCATCATCATAAAACTCATCCCTCTTGGACATGTATTACATGACACAAAATGTTCAGTCACTGACATCAGACCTACTAAAATTAGCCTGACAGAACACACAAAGTAGTTTAACCTATGAGGGCTTTTTTTAAGAACATGGCACACAAAAATATTCCTGTACACTGACAGAGCTCCAGCTTCCCTGGGCACATTCAAAATTCCCTACTACTCCACAAGGTTTACACGATTTACAGTGTAAAGCCTTAACTGGCTGTAAAATTCAGTATTACTTCTTCTTAGAACAAACCCACTCCTTATTTGTTGCACCTAAAATCCAGTGCAAGATTTTTGTTTCTGAGACTTCTCTCTCCTCTTCCTAAAACACACAAAGGAGGTTTCCAAATTTCAGGCAGGAACAGGGAAGAAAGACTTGCTAAGTTCTGCACAAAGACAGCCCTATCACAGGGCCTTGCCCAAGTGGGAGGGGATTCCAGCAAGGAAACTGAAGAATATTTGGGGAAACTCTTCAGGAATAATGCACATTGCAGTGAATAAATTCCCCATCACTTAAACTCTGACCTTCAAGAGAATTCTGCTGATAGCAGGCACAGCAAAAGCAAGTCAAAAATATCCTCTGGGAATCTTGCATCCCTGGGGATGACATTAGGGAACAAGTATTGCTTGCTCATTATAAAACCCAGCCAGGATTGTGTGTTTCAATTCCTCTCATTCCAATTTCTTCCTGTGGATGTGGTTTTTATTTTCTGCTAATGATTTCACTTTATTTTCATTTTAACCTTCTTATAACTCCATTATGACTGAGGGAGCATCAGTAAGTGATGTCTGAGATTGATATAGAATCTTATCCTTTCCTAATGCTGTGTTTTATGCTGGAACTGGGAACAGCTTACCCGCATTTTGTTGTTGACCAGATCCAGGATAGCATCATAAGGGATTTTGTCTAATGGAAGGCTCACCAGCCACTCCTGCAAGGTCTCTAACAACTTCACCACAGGCTGACGGCCAGGGAAAAGCTGAGAAAAATAAAAAAAAAAAAAAAAAAAAAGGAAGAAAATATTTCCAAGCACAAATCTCATTAGCAGCGAGATGCTTTCGGCTTTATCCAGATGTTTCTCCTGTCTGTAAAATGCTTCATTTTGTTTTCTGATGAGCAAATAAATTACTTGTTCTGCTTTCAGTAAAAAGCCATCTCACACCAGCTTTTGTTTATGAAATTCAACAAGTTTGTTGGTGCAAAATGTTAAAAATAAAGCAGGCAGGAATGCTACAGGACAACTTGACATTCTATAGGATTTCACATGAATATAATTCAGTTCACAATGTTGCTCAAAACAGAGTATAACACCTCAGTGAAACAGAGAGGCTGAAATCCTTCTCATTTTTGGAAGATCAATCACAAAAATTAGTTCTTCTTAGTCAGATTTCTGTCAATTTAGGAGCTGTTATCCAGAAGAGCATTTTCCCTTTCATATGTGTAACAGTGATTTCCAAAGTGATCTGGAATCAGGGACTTCCTTAACTTGGAACTTACAGGAGTCACCACCTGGCAGATGAGTGTGAGGAACTGTAAATCAGTGGTAAGGCCATTATTTCACAGCAGAAATGGTATTTTGCTTTAATGAGGGCTGTAATTACTACAGAATTAAGTCCAGTATGATTGCCATCCTTTAGGACCCTTCCAGAAGGAGCAGGACTTCAGCCATGAAAATTCCCCAAGCAGGGAATCAAAGACCTCTGTGCCTTTTGGATTGACCACCACTATAAACAGGAGAAGAGTATAAGAAGGTTTCCTAACAGAAACCCCTGAAAATATGAATGAGAGCTGCAAGGAAGTGTTAAATGACTTAAAAAATGCAAATAAAGGACAGCAGCCCCTGGTGTGACAGGGCAGGTGGAGATGAGCAGGCACCCAAAGAGAACATTCCCCATTTATCACCAACAGCCAGGGAAGCAAATGACATCAGCTGGCCAGGAGCCATCAGGAAGAACAGAGGATGTTTTAGGGATAATATGATGGAAAGATTACCACCACACTTTCTTAAAGAAATGAGGCCAGCTGGAGATTTCTGACCTCTGATGGCTGCAGGGGGGAGCTGGCTGGGTAAGGAACTGTCTGTCTGATTTTCAGATAAACCCAGATATTTGGAAATGGTTCATATAGGCCTTATTATTCCCTTAAGTGTTATTGATTCACTTTTTAAAAGTAAAACATAGTGTTAGCTACACAATAAGTAAATATAAAGAGCTAGTGGTCATTTCAGGAAGCTGGCTTTATAAAGCAAAATTATTTAAATTTTTTTCAACTCATATCACATTTTATTACATATATTTTCATGTAAATGTAACATGTAAGCATTTTTAATTTTTAAATACTCAATTATATTCCATATCTCAGTTACTTCTGAATACCTATTTAATTAAAAACAGTACCTCAATTATATTCAAAATTTAGACAGAAGCTAACATCTCTAAGTAGAACACCATTTGCCAAGTATGCATTAATGAAATCTAAAAGTCAAGAATGAAAAACAAAGGTTGGTTTAATCCCACTGGGTTACAATAGCTACTTATCCTGAAAATCTGATAAATGGACTATATTTACAATGTTAGTTCAATATGTTGCAGACTACTTAAGCTTTATTTAATTTTGAGCCCCCTAAGGTGAAATTAAATTGCATTTTAACCCTGTAAGTATGTCAGAAGAGCAAACAATACCTCAAAAATAGCCTTTAAATAAACCCACCAAACCCTTTTTTAAGCTACTGAGGACGCACATACTTAAACACTGTGCAAGACATTTTGAGAGACTTATGTCCCACGATAAATCTTATGGTGGAGGAGTTGCTTCATCCTCACAAATAATCAAAGCCCAGAAGTGCCTACCTTGGCAGAGATGGTGACAAAGTCCTTGAAGGTCTTTAGCTCAGCTCCCTCGAGTGCCTTGTGCGTGGCGAGCTCCACCCGGAGCAGGAAATGCAATCCCGACTCAAGGTCAGCCATGTAGAGCCTGGACCTGGAACACACATCAATCCTGGCATGCACTGGCAGCTTCCTGCCACTCGTCTCCTCACCAGTCACAGAGGTAAAATTGATGGAGAGGAGGTGTCATTAAAGCTCCACCAGTGCTGGCCACCCCACAGTGATTGCAGTGTCCTGCCCGGCAGGGACTGCTCCGTTGGAGTGTCACAGGCAGGGTTTGGACAACTGAGGCACAACCACACATAAGAAATTTTTTTTTTATATTTGACTGAACTTGTTGCCTCCCAACCAGCTTTACCTTGTAATGGAATTATAGCCCTGGTGTAAGGAAATTACAGCTTCTCTGCTGGGCTGACCACGAACAGAAACAGGACAGGCTCTGAACAAAGGGAGGCTTTTGTTCAACAACAGGGGATTAAACACAGGGCAGGGGTGCAAACAAGGCTGAAAATGTCAGTGTTGAAAAGGACTGAATTAGAAATCCTCTCTCAAATGCAGCAATTTTACTGCAGGTCCTTTCCCTACGAGCTAAATCACAGCAGCTCTTAAGACAAGAGTTATGACAGGTACAAGTAAACAACATAAACCAAATCAAACATTTTCACAGTTCCTTCTCACAGCCAAATATCTTCATAATCAAACCCACTTTACAAAGTACAAATGCACCAGGCACACAGCCCCAACTTTCAGTGCTTTTCAGGCAGAGTGAGACAGAGCAACAGAACTGAACAAACAGAAGTTCACAGAGTTAACATTTCTTGCAAGAGTTCAGCAGCACTATTGTTTCTAAAAAACAGAATTAAAAACCAATCATTCAAAAAGCTGGCTGATCCCGCCTCTTAAATAACATGCAGGAAAGAACATATTAAAAGACAGAATCATCTATAATCATATATACCACATCTATAACTTAATTTAAACCACAGACTTACTCTGAATTTATCTCCTTAATTAATAAAGTACTCACTTAAATTTTAAAAACCAGCAAAATTCTGCTTCAAGTTTCTTAAATAAAGGGACATCCACATGAATGCAGGAGGTTCTCCAAAAGGATCCTATTTAGAAGATACTTGGAGTGGAGATTCATGTCAGCAAGATTTTGCCTTGCTGGAAAGCAGCTCAATTTAACTAAGTTGTTTTGCTAACAGAATGTTTCATGTCAAGTATTTTATAATAGTCACTGAAAGAAGATGACACTAATAGTGTCTGTGAAAGGAAAATAAGTATTATATGAAAGCACTCAGTCCCACATCTTTTCCATCTAAAGATGCTGAGGGATTATCTCTCTGCAAAGGCTTTGCATCCTTCTCTCAAAGAGGGAAAGAGGGTGAAGATAAACCTTAGAGGATTTGGTGTGATAAACATCTTTTGCAGTGACTTTAGTATTTTCTATTATACTTGCACTTGACAAGCCCTTTTTAGTGGGCACTGCTTCACTACTACAGAGAATTTCCCACAGAAATGTTACAGCTTGGTATTTTACTATTTATTTTTTTCAGGGACACTGATGACTTCTGAGGTTTTCCACCAATTCAAATGACATATCAGTAATGGGTGATAAATCCTTGGTATTTTCAAGGCAATTGAATATTTAACAATACTTTTGGTAAAAACATTCCTTCCATAGCAGTGCAGATGTTTGCTGCTAAAAATACTGGCAGCCCTCAGTACTTTCACCTGTGAATTGTTTGAAAAGCTGCTCACAACTGAACTGAACGGAGTGAAATGAAGTAAAATATGGAACTGCACTAGGATTTTATAATAAATTACAGCACAGCTTCCCCCATGGCAAGAAAAAGCTGCAGGTAAATTTTTAGTAACTAAATTTATTAAAACCAAGGGCATCACTTACTTATCAAACTCTTTCCACACCTTGATTTCTGTGCTCTCCTCTTTGTTTTCTGGAGCAGGCAGCTGGAGTGGCAAAAGGAGTTTTTTCCTTACACCTGGCAATGACTTTAAATATGAAGAAAAGAAAGACCGTAGAGGCTTCAAACTGCAAATGGACAGAGAGAGATCACTTTTAATCTCAGACTAAGTGGATGTCCAAAGCAAATTAGTGTATTTATAAAATAAGATATTCACTTTGGTTTCTGTTTTACAGTCCTACCACAGCATGGTCTGTTTTGATACAAAGTGAAAAGAAATAATGTTCAATTTATGAATAACAAATCACTTGCCTTAGTGGTGTGACATTCCATTCAAAATAAGAGCAAATAATGCTTACCCAAATGTCAATTCACATCACACAAGAAAAGGGATTTTTTTAAGAACTCTGATGCTTCATTTATTTTTCCACTTTTCTTTGGAAGCTTTTTCCTTTCAGAAATACCACAGTAATAAATTAAAGCTATAAATGGCCAAAGGTGGTAAATAAAAGTAGTATTAGGTCTTTTATTGATATTACAGGGAACACACAACTTCAGTCAGTACAATGTATTGATGAGGTGTCAGGACATCAAATCCTGACGTTTTTCTAAGTTAAGTGAACCTCCCCATAACCCTCTTACAGATAATTACTTGTTAATTAATCCATGGCTGCCATTGGGCTGTATCAGGTAGCACGAGGGGACTGAGGTGACCCCCAGTTTCTCCAGGAAAGGTTTATCAAAATTCAACGCTCTCCTCACCACGATGTTTTCATACTGGATCAAGTCTAAGATAACCTGGGCAATGAAAGGATGACATGAATTATACATTGTTCAAGGAATATCCAATCTTGCAGGACAAGACACATAAACAGGTGAAGTGCATCATCCTTTAAGGGCATCATTAAGCTGTTTGCAGGAAATGCAGCTATGGCTGCTCCATGCACATGAACAATTTCACTTAAAGAAGATTTACTCTTCTCTAGAAATTATTACTCCCATCTTCCTTTTTTTTTTATTTTTCTTGTCTATCCTGGTCTTTTCCTCCTGCCTTTCATCACTGATGACACATGGCCTCCTTTTCTTCAGCAGTATGGGAAGGTTTGTCCATATTGTCTCGTGTTGTAAACATGAAAATAATGCTATCTTCTGTTTCACTAAACTATACCTAAAGCTCAAATACTACATAACACCAGCAAACATTTTTTATCCTGAAAGCAGACTGCACTTTGTGTTAATCCAACGACTCTGTCTTCCCCTCTAATAAAAACAAAGTGAGTGTGATAAAAAGCTGAAGAACTTTATAACCTTCACATTTCTTCAGTAATGCCCACTTATATCACCACAACAGCTTCCAGAGAACAAATGACTGGAAGCAGCCTGCTTCCCAAAGTGATTCCCACTTTTGGCAGCACAGTCTCCTCCACTCATGACACTGGGCCATGTCAGCACCAAATCTAATCAGAAACATTTTGCAGACACTGGATGTTTCCACACAGATTATACCTAGATAATTGTGCAATTTTTTTTCTTCACTTCTCTTCCTGCCAAGATCTAGGATAAAAGTAACAGTTGTCTGAGCTAACAGCAGGCTCATTAGGTGGGGAAAGGATGCCCACTCTAATATTTTATTGGGAAGCAAAACTGAAAGACTTCCACTTCCTCTGTGTTTCTGAACTGTGCAAATAGTTTCATGCTACCATCTTAATTTCCCAAAATTTACATATGAAGAAAGAGAACTGGAGAATTTAGATTATTATAAACAGTTGCCCAGAAGAATGAGTATTATAAATGGTTCTCTAGCAGTAACAAAACAATAATGTCATCTGACAATATTTTTGTTGTGCTCTTTCAAACCTTGAAAGAAAATTGTGCTTGAGAATTGATAAATTAATCTACTAAAACAGGAATGGAAGAAGTTAACATGACATCACATTCTTTTGTAAGCAAGTTCCTCTGTGTGACTGAACACCACAGCCCTATAAAATCCCTGGGTTTTATGATGCCCCAAACATGTGTGACCTGCTCTAGTGCTATGATCAGAGAGTGGTTGCTTGGCTAAATAAGCTCAAATCCAGCTGGTTTATGGTAAAATCATTCAGAGTCACTCTGTCCCCCCCAAGTCACACGTTACCTCTCGGCCAACGTAGGAGCTGTTGCTCTCAAACACAATGGCTGTATAGTGGTGGCTGTTCTTGTCAAAAAGAGATGTAACATCACTGGACCTTTGAAGAAAAGAAAAGCAATTTAGCACAGAATGCAATACACTCATGGAATTTCCTTTTATAATCTCATAGCAGAACTGATAGTAAGAAAAAAACCCTCACTTCATTTTTAATCTTCTACAGTTTATTTAATTAACTGAATAAACAGAGAGCAGCTACATTTGAAAGAAGGAACTTACAGCACTGGATCCAGTGGTGGGCAGGCAGGAGGTCTCACCTCCTGGGAATGGTTCTGCAGGAAGTCAATCATCATCTGACGAACTGTTTGCAGCTCTCGATCTGCTCCTGCTGGGAACAGGTTCCAAAAAACCACAACCCTTCAGAAAACTGGGAAAAAATTACTCACATGCAGGTTTTCTGTGCATGTGAGTTTTCTCATGCTTTTCTGGGTCAGGTTTCTGCTTAAAATTTGGAAAACCCAGCATTATATTTGGCTGAACAACAGGATTTAGTTGTAGGATTTCATTCTAATGTTGATGTGAGATCATATTTAAAAGCTGTCATCCCACCCCAACATTAATAAAATGTCAAGACTTTTCCAAATGTATCCATCTGCCTGCCTTGCTGATTTTCTCTTCAAACAAAGCCTGATTCTCAATGTGAACATTTTCACAGTAGTTGCTGTGGGCAACTTCAGCAGTTTTACTGCAATAAGGATATTAATCATGAATTAAAATCTGCCAAGGTGTATCATTCCTACCAAATGGAGAGGCCCCAAAGCCATGAACAAGAGGAGGAAATAACTGAAGTGTGAGAATATTTTATTTGCTTTAAAAGAACCACATTAAAAAGCAGAAAATATCTCAAATGCCCAAAAGGTACCACTAAGGTTCTCTTGTACAGGAAGGGTTAATGGTGCAGGTGGTCTCTCCTCTGACCTCTGGCCTTTTAAATGTTCATCCATAGAAAGGGACAACATTACTTTTGTCCCAGACAAACCACCTCAAGCTGTGATCCTGTCAAACCCTGGGATAAGCCTATTTTCAGTGAGTCACCATCTGAATAGGGGCTCTCCCAGTGCAACTCAGGATGCCTGGAAAGTGGCCAAGGGATCAAAAGGCACCGGAGTCAGGATTGAGTAAATTGGATCTCCTGCTGATGAGGGGTGTGGTGGAAAAAAAAGGGATTAAAAAAAATTAACAAGCCATTTGTGAAATTAAGAGCTACATTTAAAAAAAAAAATTAGGAAGGTGATCCCTAAGTTCTTGAAGAAATGTTTTGCCTGCCTAAAATTCTGATTAACACTTCATAGAGTATGTGAAATATCCTGTTTTAGAGGTATTTAGTGTCCATCCCATTCCTGTCAAAAGTAACTGACAGGCAAAGGGATTTTGCTTGTTGTGTGACACAGCCCTGGCTGACAGGAAAACTGCTCTGGGAATTTCTCACAGTAAAATGTTCTTACCTTGGTAATTTTCTCCAGTTGTAAACTGCTTTGTAAATGCTTTGAAGTACTGCGTGGGAGAAAAGAGAAGTCACTATCAGCCAAAAAAGCCCAATTTAGGAACAAAAATGGCTTTCAAGAGTTCTCACTTTTACAACTCTAACTACAAAACATTTTAATTTATCTGGTCAGGAAACAGTTTTCCCTCTTAGCCTATGAGCTCCAAAAAGCTGCTTCTCACCTACCTGAGGGCAAGAGGAAAAATACCTTAATGCATAACTCAGTGGTGTGTATTGATCCTGTACTGCAAACATTAACCCAAACACAAATTAACTGATCACCAAATCAGTGGTACCAGCTGTGTGTGCACTCAGAACACTGTTCACATTTTCCCAACTCCCTCCAGTGGTTAAACAGGAGATCTAAGGGAGCTTGGCTGCCTTCTGCTACAAAAAATAAAATGGAAAAGATTCAGTGTTTAACAAAGAGGATATCACAATTTACACCTAAAACTTTGAAGAGTAAAAAAAATAAATATTGTTCTTATTATCAGGGTAAAAGATCACAAATCCTACAGTGAAATGTCTCCCATTCCCTCTCCTGTCATCACAGTTTATTCAACCATCTCCATCCACCACATTCTGCTCATACTTAATAATGTGATTATACAGACTGACTGAGAAGGTAAAAATTGCATTTAGACTTAAAAATGAGCAATGGCAGATACTTTTGGCTAATGTGGCATCCTCTTTAAAAAGCAGTTTAAGCAAATTATGAAATTAACCACAAAAATAGTGAAGGATCAATCAACAGTAAATTTTTAACTGGTCATGCAATCAGCTGTTTTCGTGAGGCAATTTCAATGTGTTCCCTTTACTTTCACACACCAAAACTAAAAACCCTATTAATAATCCTGTAACATGTGAATTTGAAAAATATTTATACAAATGATTATCTAATGAATCTACTGAAACTAGGTGTTAAATACATGTGATAACATGATACTTTATAGAATGATACCTTCTTTCAATAAGAATTTTTCAGATTCAGAACTGAGAACTGAATTACTGCTCAAAACAGCTGCATCAGCTCTTGCATTCAGCAAAACCCCCTCAAATTAATCTTTTATCAACTCTGCCATTTTCTCAGCAAAGCAAAGCAAAACTCCAGCTACAGAACAATGAGTTACACATCACTTTATGGTTTTAATTACTATAAAACATGCATCATTTGCCTAAGGCAGGATGTTCTGCCACTTACCCTAAAAGTTGGGTAATAGTGAATCCCATATTCTTTGCACGTCTCGTAGTTCCCTTCTTCCCCACAATCCAGCACTCCAACTCTAATTGCAGATTCCCAGTCTAGAAACAAAGATATCCTTCAATTTTCAGCAGAAGTGACCACGGATTCCAGCTGATGAATTACCTTGCTTCCCATGGAAACCAGCAACAGGACTCTGAGAGATTCCAGAGGCATAAAAATCCAGCCCTGGGTCGATTCTCATTTGCCATTCATTTCCATCCCCCAGTGTAATACAATCTACTGATTTTTAAAATAACTAAAACCTCCCTGTTTTTCTTGGCTGCACCAGTGTTTTCAATGCACCTAAACAAGAGGAATCCCAACACACAATGCAGCAGTTGCAGGGGTGAATCCAGGAAGATGAGATCGGGGCCAACCCAACACTTGCAAGGAACTGGATTGAATTCCTCAGCTTTTCCCATTAGCTGTGCTCATAAAATGGAGCATGTAGAATATATATAACTGAATAAAATTCATCCAACAGTTACTCATCCACACGGCTGTCAATTACAAACCCATCAATTTGATGCACCTTGTACCAGAGCTTTTTTGACAAGCTGCTTTTTCCCCAACTTACAATTTTCTGAGAGGCCTCAGAATTACACACAGCCCCCAGTACATATAGTGTCAGCTGAAAGATGTATGTATCTGGCAGTATTGTTCAGAAATGCATTAGTTATACCCCCAAAAATACTTGAGTTTTAACCAGAGTGTTAAACAGATGAGTTTGAGCACCACTCTGGGTTTTCTTTACAGCAATAACCACAAGAGTTCAAGTATTTCCATAAATATGCTTATATAACTTCAGTAAAAGTTTCAACTAACTTACAGCTTTTTCCTTCTCTTTTTGCTGGGAATTTATCTTTTTGAGCCAGGCTCTGCTGCAGCAATCACTTTAAGGAAGAACCACTCCAAGAGAATCCTTAGACAGCTGCTTTTTAAAGCAAAGTTAAATCACACCAGCCGTGGGCAGAACTAGAAGGTCCCCCACAACTCCCAATAAAATTTAAAAAGCACTAAAATTAAACCTGCTTTTATAGCAAAGAGCATGAAAGCTTCATCAAGTTCAAGAGCTGACAGACAGTTCTGGCCTAGCTGCCTCTGAAATTTAGCTTGATCTTTATTTGTCTTTGGAGGAGCTGGGGCAGCTGATGGAGAGGTTTGTGCTGAACGTGCCAAGAGCTGAGCGGGCACCAGGAGAGCCCTCAAACACGCTGGAGCAGATGGGCACCCATTCACAGCAGCACAAAGGACACAACAGCCCATTTCATCACATAAAATGCAAAATACAAAAGAAAAGTTTGGCTTCTGGGTATCTCCCTCATTCAGCCTTCACCACTCCTCCTCCTTTTTCCACCTGTCTGGATCCTCCTCCACGACATGAATAGGGGCTCTCTGAACACAATGCAAATAACCCAGCACAACAAAGCAGCCCCACCCCAGCTAAACACCCGGGTTCAAGAACACCAGCTGGGATGTGCTGCTTAGCATTCCTGCTGCTGGAAACGGAGCTTTTCCTTTCCAAGGGATGCCAGAGTTGCTGCAGTGTGCAGCCTACACTCGGAGTTACAGCGGCATTGTAACCTGGGTCGGCTTTTTTTTAAAATGCTGATTAACTTTAAATTAGCATTAGTGGTTTTGAAACACTGACTCACCAACGATGGGAAAGAGGCAGATGAATGATGCATTAACCAACACAATCTCTCTTTATGCTAAGCAAGTTCCAGTGAATGACAGGACTGTGCTGGACAAACTGGAAACCTGCAGGTGGGTCAAACCTCCCACCTGAGAAATGCCACAGAGCAGGAACCAGTGAATTACAAGGAATGCACTTTCTTTGCACAAACCTGGAGCATCCTCTCCAGCTGGGTGTTTTCCATCAGGAAGTTTCAGTCAGGGAGGTAAAAGGCTCATCACAAGGCACCTCTCCCTCACAGTTCCTTGAGAGTTGCCTATTTTGACACCAGGCTGTTTCCTGAATGATGACAAGGTGATTTGGTTCCCCATCAAATGTATTCAAAGAACAATTTGCAGTAGGAAATCATTATTGCCGAATTTGGAACAGTTACCCCAGATCCTGAGGAGTGGATTGATTCTCTGTGTAATTCACAGGTTGTCCCATGTGGGTTTTCCAAGGGTTTGTTACTACACATAATTCCAGCCCAGAGATATTTTGCTGGATAGACTTAATCATCTTTTAGACAGAAAAAGGACAATTAACTCTAATGGCCACTTTGGCCACTGCTGTAATAAAATGAAATGTGTGATTAGGAAAGCAGCAGCACTGACTGAGCTTAAAGCCTGTTCTGAGAGGGAGTATCAAAATAAAAACATAAATTACACAAAAGCAAGCACTGATCCTATTTTTCAGGAGGATTATGTTCTGCTGTGAAGTCTGCAATGGCAGTATTACTCAGATTTAGCAAATGAGAAATGAAATAAAAATTAAGTCTATTAGCACAGGCCTTTTTTGGACAAAGCTGTTGCACCAATTTAACCGGATTTTGTTTGGACACCAAATCAGCAAATGTAACCCCAGTGACCTAGGAGTTCCCTAATGTAAATGAACCTGCATCCTCAAGGATACCTTTAATATCCTAGCAGATGAGTAAATATTTTTGAAAAAGAAATGTTGAGACAGATTAAGTGGGAAAAATGTTTTGGGTTTGGTTTCTTTGATGAAGGTACCAATGAAAAGTGTGACTGTTCTCAGTCTCCTCCTAAAAGCCATTCATCCCAACTTGAAAACAGAAACATTTTGCAGACAAGTAACATCAAAAGCCAATTGCATTTGCTGGTAGTGCCAATGTCCACAAAGTTTCAAAATCCACTTTCTAAATGAAAGTCTTCATAAAAACGTAATGGATTAAAGGAGAGAGAGGCCTTTAACTGACTGCAGTAATACAAGTGCATAACAGTATTTGTAGTTACCATGACTGCAGGTGAGAAAGAAAATATGTATTTGAAGAAGCCTTTTTCAAGTTCCAAAGGTACCACACTGCTGTAATCCTGTGTAAATTCCCGTCTTATTTTGACCAAAGCTCTGGCCAGTTTGGGCTCTTATGCTCTCCACTGCTGTGCTCAAAGACCTCCCTGTTACTTCAAAGAAGGAGAAGATCTAATATTATCTTGGCCACAAGCAGATCAAAGCAGTAGACAAACTGTTACATAAATCTATGCAAATTAAACAGAAAAAAGTTACTGGTTTATAAACAAACCCTGCATGCAAGTAAGGAGCACGTGAAGTGCTCTGAAAACCATGACTGCTCTCTTTCTGAGTTTTTTTGCTCATCAATCACAATTCCTCAGTGTGTGATGAGTTCATCAGGACCTATTTTTGGGTTGGTTTCCACTTCCATATATCTAAACGTACACCTAATACTGCACCTACATTTCATGTGAGTTGTTAACACTTTTCGGAGTGTCACAGAAGAGCCAGAGCTCTTCACTCTCTCTCAAAGTGAAACGATGAGTGCATTAGAACTGCTGTCTCCATCCTAGAAACATCTCTTGGGTGAAATGTGAAATTAAGAGTAGTTCAAAAGCCTTTTACACTGCTATATTAAGCATAACATTTCCTACAAATTTGATCTCAGGTTTCCTCCCCAGCAGAAGTACTGAACTTTAATCAATACCTCAGGGGCCTGTTTGTTTCCTTACATCTACAAATAGAGTAAAACACTTCAGCACCTGCCAAAAAAACTGAGCAGGCTAAGACACAGCAAGGCAGGTCCCTCAGCATAAACTGTGGAGGCCACCATTTCTTTTTAAGTCACTAATTGATAAATCTGAAAACCTGGTTCTCACTTTGCTTGATTTTTATGTTATTTCCTGGTGATCCTTTTCCCCCTTTGAGCCCATCCACACTACACTGAATTTGCAAGATACAAATCAAGTGTGTGGCCTCTCCAGTACCACAGTATTTTCTTGTTTATTCTCTGAAAAAAAGATGTTCTCTTTATAAAACATTTAGAAGATAAACATTGTGCCTTCAAGAGGTCAGTCTAAACAAACCTCGGGTACACAGGGACACTTGCACGCAAACCCACAGTTGGACTGCTGTATGCATGCAAGGTGATGTTTTATCCCTGGATTCCTTCAAAACCTTTAATTTGGAATTGTGCTTCCACCACCCACCCCTTGCTCTGTCCCATGTGCTACTTTGGCTGTGTGGCACCACCAGAGCAGAGGGATGAGGGTGATGCTCACACACTGAGGCACAACCAGAGCAGGGGATGAGGGTGATGCTCACACGCTGAAGCACAACCAGAGCAGGGGATGAGGGTGATGCTCACACGCCGAAGCACAACCAGAGCAGAGGGATGAGGGTGATGCTCACACACTGAGGCACAACCAGAGCAGGGGATGAGGGTGATGCTCACACACTGAGGCACAACCAGAGCAGGGGATGAGGGTGATGCTCACACGCCGAAGCACAACCAGAGCAGGGGATGAGGGTGATGCTCACACACCGAAGCACAACCAGAGCAGGGGATGAGGGTGATGCTCACACGCCGAGGCACAACCAGAGCAGGGGATGAGGGTGATGCTCACACGCCGAAGCACAACCAGAGCAGGGGATGAGGGTGATGCTCACACGCCGAAGCACAACCAGAGCAGGGGATGAGGGTGATGCTCACACGCCGAAGCACAACCAGAGCAGGGGATGAGGGTGATGCTCACACGCCGAGGCACCGCGGCTCACACAACCCCCGGGCACACGTGGCATGGCCCAGAGGCGACACAGTGACCGAGGCCCCGCGGTCAGCCAGCCCAGCGTCCCTCGGGGCACCGCGAGGCACCGCCGCGGCCCTGCACCAGCTCCGGGCACCGCGGGAGGCCGCGAAGGGCCGCGGGACAGCGGCCAGGCCGGTGGGCCCGTGCGCGGTGACCCGGTCCGAGCCTCACCTTTGACGTCCCCCGCCAGCGCTCGCCAGGTGGGCGCGAAGGCGATGCAGTGGCCGCAGGACGAGCTGTAGAACTGCACCACCCAGGCGGCCGAGGAGTTGAGCAGCGCCGGCCGCACGGAGCCGGCCGTCAGCACGGTCAGCGGGTCGTGCCCGGGTCGGTACAGCCGCGCCGTGGCGGCAGCCGCCAGCAGCACCGGGAGCAGCGCCGGGAACAGCACCGGGAGCGGGAGCGGCAGCAGGGCCCGGCGGCCCCCGCCCGCCGCCGCCATGTTGGGACGCGCGGAGAGGGGCGGGGCGGGGCCGCGCCATAGCAACGCGCCGGCCATGGCGGCCCGGCGGGAGGGGAGCGGCGGTGCCCCGAGGGCAACGGGGAGTGTCCCATGGCCCTGAGCGGAGCCGGGATTGTCCGTGGCCCTGAGGGGACCGGCCCGTGTCCCTGAGGGGATCGGCCCGTGTCCCTGAGGGGATCGGGAGCTGTCCCGCGTCCCATGAGGGGAGCGGGGATTGTCCGTGTTCCTGGCGGGACCGTCCGTGTCCCTAAGGGAAGCGGGGATCGCCCCGTGTCCCTGAGGGGAGTGAGGACTGTCCGTGTTCCCTGAGCGTTGCAAAATACGGAATGTATAAATTTTTTATTTAAAAAGAATATTCTTTGATGCTTGATTTAATCCGTGAAACAGAGAGCACCCAACAAGGTCTAAGTGAGGTCCAAGTGTTAGAAAAATGCTCGTCACTGAAGTCGCCACACAAGGGAGCAGGTTGTCCAGAGACGGTGTGGAGTCTCCCTCTTTGGAGATATCCCAAAGCCATCGGGACACAATCCCGTGCCATGTGCTCTGGGATAACCCTGCTAGAGCAGGGAGGTTGCACTCCATGACCCACTGCGGTCCCTTTCAGTCTTACCCGTTCTGACCTTCTGTGAGATCACTTGGTGGCCAAATTTATGTGACAATTGGTATAGAATGAGACATTTTAACTTCACGAATCTTCTCATTGAGTAGAGATGAAAGCAGGGCAGCCTTGAGGTCGAGAGCTCTTTCATCCCAAAGTACCTCTCTCGGCAGGGAAGAGCCATCTCTCCTCAAGCTGAAGCTCCGATAAAAGGCTGTGCGGAGGCAGCTTGATAGAAGCTCTGTCCTTTCCGTAAATTCAGGCTGGATGAGCACTAGTAATGGATTTTAACACCTTTTATAGCTCTAGCCCAGTATGGAAGTCTCCTTTCATTTCTAAATACAGGCTCAAGAATTTTCATTACATTAACAAGAAGCAGAAACCCAACAACAGCCTCAGAGAAGAGTTTCAGAGGAGTTTAAAACTCAGATAATGAAAGACTGAGGTCTCTGAAAAGATAATTCTTGCTTCTGTTACTCACAAACGCTTCTTTTAATCCTTGAAGAACAAGTGGGAAGCAAGGGAGCTTAAATTCTTACTTCAGGCCCAGCAGGGTGAACTCAGGGTTAGAATCTAATTAATCATTGTTGTGTCCAGCAACTCACAAACAGTACAAGAGTCAAATTCTGCCACTTTTGCCTTTTCCCGATCCTTTCCTTTATTTGACCATTAGTATCTGAAGTGGTTCAGACATATCTTTTGATCCATATATCCACAGCTACAACCTAAATGGTGTCTCATATCACAGCCCAGCTTTGGGGTTTTCTGTCTCTGTTTTTCCTGGGTACAGCAAACACCAAAATAGATGGTTACAATAGCAGAGCCCAACAGCTTCCAAGAATTGAAAAATCTTGAAGCAGCTGCTAATTAGGATTTTTAAAATCTGCAGTGCCTAAGATATTTTAGAGCACATTTTATTCAGAAGAATTGTTAAATGTATGAAGATGAAAGAGATGGATTACAGGAGAATTAAATGTAGGGTTTAACTGAGAAGTAATCATTTTCTATGAAAGATAATGACTCCTCTTGAGGCTAGTATCAAGATTTATTGACCCAGGAGGTTAATATTGATCAAACCCAAGGCAAACAAAATATTAGACCTTGAAGGAGAGTAATCTTGATATTGAAGCCTTGCCACCAAGTGAACAGGTCAATATATCTGGGTGCCAGAATCTCAGGTTTTGAACACAGAATGGTGGGGGATATTAAACATGTCTGACATGTTCTGTGAACACACTTCTTATTCTCATCAGCAGGAGATACTTTATAGCTGTGTCCTTCCCTGCAGAGCAGTGTGTGAGGGTTCAGGCTTCACTCACACTCCTCATTGCAAATGTGATGGGTCTCTGCCTCAGGTGTAACATAAGGCTGAAATCAAACAACTCCTTCAGCTATTTATTCATATCTAAGTGATATTTTTAATAGCTTTCACTCCAAACAGAAGGAGGCTGCTGCTGCTGCAAAACCAGAGTGAGAATAAATTGAAAAACCGGAATACTGCAATATATAGATTTGTTATTGTATCCAACACTCTGGAAGGCCAGGAGGAAAAAAAAAAAAGAGTTAAATTCTGCTATAAATTGACAACAAGAAAACAAGTCACTTATGTGGATTAACTAATCAATGAGACAGAGACAAGGAAATGTACCACTAGAGACATGAAAATAGTCTATAGGATAAGATCACCAGTTAAATGTGCTGGGGGCAGAAGTTGCCTTTTTATTTCTGTTCATATAGCAACAAGCAGAGGAGGGTGTAATGTACCCAGCAAAACAAAAGTGCACCCATTCACTGCTGAGAAGAGCAGTGTGTACAAGATAATCTTCAATTCTAATTGATTTCAGTGAAAATAAATAAAATATCATACAGATGGCTTATTTTGTTTATTCAGAAAACAAGTACAAAACCAACTAAGCCAGCAGTATTTAAAAATACAAACATAAAATGTCTTTCTATTCCCCCAATCAGATTTTAAGTATTGTATTTTAAAATCCTAAGTTTATATATAATTTATATCTTTATTTATCCTGATTTTAATTTTATTTGAAAGACACCCTGAATGAATGGGACTGGAAAAAATCTGATCTCTTTTCAATCAATTATTCAATAATGAACACTTTCTGAATTCCAGTAAGAAATATTTGCACGGTATTTATTTTAAAAAAGAACTAACAAAAATTTGGTCTTCTCAATGCAAAATAGGTGGGACCACAACAATTAACATAGTGAACAACTACCATATTGAGGAAATGCTTCCATTTCCTTGTTAAAATGTTGATTTTTCCAGTTTTGCCAATACAAAAGGAGTATTGATTTCCTCTGTTTTGTCTATTAAAGTACATTCTCAGCACCCCACATTTGGATGTTGTAAAAATTCAGCGGGCTCACATGCACTGCATGATAAATAACCCAATTACAGGCACATATCTAATTGTCAGGAATTGAAGGTGCTGATAGAAAAGCCTCCAGTTTAAAGTGCATTACATCAGTATTTTGTCTCATTTACATAAAATTGTAGGTACTTAACCTGAATGCTTGGCTCTAGGTCCTGCCATTCCATGTGCCACCTTCTCTGAAGCCATCTCCAGGCTCCTTTTAACCAGTTCCACAGTATATTAAAAGAAAAAAGATGGTGCACAGTCTCCTTTAAAACAGGTTTTTTTCAGATAAATCTTATTAAGAACTCTGATTGTGTCAAGGATCAAACTATCAAATATGGCTTCAGTCATCCTCATCTTCACTGTGAATTCATCATCACCATAGGAAGTCCACTGAGATTCTTCCTTGAGGAGCTCCTCAATCTAAAATATAACATGGAAAGGAATTTTGACTTCAAGAATAAGAGGTTCACAAAAGTACTGAGACACTGCACCTAATCCAACAACTTTATACATGCATCATTAATTTATTTAATTTAAACCACTCACAAGAACTGGAAATACTGGGTTATTAATTCAATAAAAGGAAGGCAGTAATTTGAAGTGCTGAAGTTAATTTAAGTAGATGTGATTCTCACAAAAGTTTGAGAATTTCTTGTTTAAATCTAGAGGAAATAAACAAATCCCCATTGGAAAGTCTGCTTACCAGAATAAGGTCCACTCTGTCTCTCTTACAGTTTCCATACTTGGTCATATTTAGGAATTTTCTTTTCATTTCTAAGTCATTCTTTTCCAGGTTCATTATTTTATTAATTTCACCCTGAACAAACATCTACAAAATAAAGAAGGCTGAAAAGAACTCTCCTCATAAGAATTCTGGTGCTGTGAAAGCTCCAGATGAGTGACAGGTGCCAGTGTGAAAATCCAGCTTTAAGTGCAGAAACATCCCAAAGTTTAGGGAACTGATCTAGAGGTAGCTGATCAATACTGGCCAACCAACACAATTTAATCATAATATTACTTTAGAGGTTACACACAAATTAGTCATAATTAGGAGAGTTTAAAGGCCCATTCCCATTCTTAACTCCACACATACGGAATATTTTCACTAGTTAGCTCAGTCTTGTGTTTATTCAGGCATTTCAGAGTAATGCTGTTTTCTTCTCCCATCACCTCAGTTACACTGCCTTAATCCTACCAAATCTCACATTTCTTTTTGCCATTGCGGTGTCTGCTCTTTTCAGTGATTCCTGTTCCTGTACTTTACACTGCCAGAACGTACCTTGACATCACTAACATCCATCCTTTTGCAGAGATGCCTTCTGGAACAGTGGGACCCCACTTTTTTTTTCATCCATGGCAACATATTTGTCTTTGCAGTCACTTGATCTTCTGCACGCAGCAACTCCCGGCTCAAATCAAATATAACCTGTAACAAACTCAGCAGGACATTGAAGTCAGGAGACCTGGATTCTCCTGGTCTACAGCATTCCATGGAACTTGGCTTTTCCTGAACAGACCCAAACCAGACACTGGGTCAGGTGTCCAAGGTCTTATGGTGGAACACTGGCAAAAGTCTGGATTCTCTGCAAGGACATTTATTCAACTGGAATTATTCTGCAGCAAATTGCAAAATACTCCTGGTAGTAGCTTTCAGTGTCCCTTTAGCTATATTTAGTGTTAGCAGCTGGAATAATATTAAATATTAGCTAATATGAGTCAGCCTACAGAACACTAGAAGCATTAATTAACAGTTAGTGATTTAAAAATACCTGATTATACATCCTCTTGCTTTCTGCTTCCAAATCATTCCCTGGGAGATCATTATATTCAAAGTACTTTGGCACATTGATGTTCCTGAAATTTGAATTTATGTTCTCTGGGGTCCATAATTCTTCCACAGCATATGCAGACAAATTCTTAACATAAGAACTGTTATGTGGTATCACAAGAGGAACTTCCACAGTTTTCTTCCAAGGAGCTGAGTGCCACTGGTCTAATTTGTACAAGTACTGCTTTTGTGTTTGTCTCACCAGCACATTTTGGTCAGAATTAGGCTGATCAAAATCTTCAGAGCTTCCAAAAACACCAGCATCAAGGATTTTTAAAAGGAGCTTCAAGAGAGACAAAGAAAAGCCAGATGACATCTTCCACATTTTCCCACAATTTTTAGAGGTATTGAGATTATTAGCAACTGATCAAGGTTACACTTAAAACCATCTTATTCATGGGCTCAAAGAAAGGCTTACTGATGTATTATTAAAAAAAGCCCCAAACTTATTTTAACTGTATTTGGCAGAGTTCAGAATTGAAAGAATTACAGTTCTGGAGTTCCATGAAAATTTTCGTCATTTGCAACATTTTTGCTCTAAATGTGGAACTGCTCTCCCCACTACCACCCTCAAAGCAATTTTCTCACAGCCAGGGGCTAGAAAGGAGTCAGGCAGATGAGCTGACAAGGGTCCAGTTTTGCTCTGAAGTTATAAAAATTGAAGTCTTTGCAGATTTATCAGTTTTGACAATTGACAAATTCCAATAAAGAAGCCCCATTTTCTTTGTTTGGACAATACACGTGCTATCCATTGGCTACAGGATAATTCCCTAAGTGAGGAATGGGTCACATGAACTGAGCAATCTGGTTCCTAACATCCACATGATATAATTTATATGGATGATGAAAAACTGGGCCACACAAATTCTTGCCTCTGTAGACCCAGCCTCAGGGGCAACACTTGAAATAAAAACATTCCTCCTGTACTTACAGGCATAGTAGTTGGAGAAAGTTCTGGAGATAAGTGAAGTACCTTGTCTGCTTTTGATCTGTGTTTTCTTTTAATCTTCTTATATTCTTTAACTGCATCGTCTATGAATTTAGTTACAATTCTGTCTGTTACTGGGTGACAACCATGAATGCAAAGCGTATCAAAATCACCCCGTGAAACATCAGAAACCTTTGCTGATGGTTCAGATAAGGCAGCAACTAATTTTTCTTTGAGGAGAAACACTTTCTGATTGTCTTCTTGCTTTAGGCCTTGGCTATAATTCATCATGTCTTTTTCAAAGGCACTTTTATATTTGTGTTGAGCTGTTTCAGAAAATGCAATTAAAATGTCAAACAGAAGTTTTTTACTGAGTTCACTTGCAATATCATCAGCAAGTTTAATTCTTTTCTGATCCTCTACCAAGCAACAAATATTTTTGCTTGTGTTTACCTCATCTGTCTTGCTTTTCTTTGAAAGAGCATCTGCAAATATCCTTTGTTTTATTTGTGCCAGTTCTGTTTTTTCGTTATCTGATCCCAAGCACATTAAGTTATTTTGACAGAGGAATTCATTACAGTTACACTGGTTGGAATGGGGAAACTTTTGCCTTTTTCCAGACAGCAAGGCACTGTGTAACCTAGATTGGTTTTCTTTCACTTCCAAACCTGCTGCACTGTTTGTGTCTTCTGCTTTCTCCTCTGCAAACTCCATTCTCTGCTCAACATCTTCAGAATATTTGCAGTCTCCTTTGAGGGAGTCATCATCATCATAGAAGGAGTCAGAGTCTTCTTCATCCCCCATATAACTGGAACTATTTTTGTTAGCCCCCAACAGATCTGAAATCTCATCAGATCTGACAAAGACCCCACAGTGCTGAGCACACTCAAAATACTTCACCCCTTCATAAGTTCCAGCATTGTCACCTTCAGCTTTGTCCAGTGCAACACCAGCCCAATGGCCTCTGCCAAAATGAGCCTGGCCTTTGAACATCAGAGTTCCAGGCTGGCTCTGCTTTACCAACACTCTGTCCCCAATTTCAAATGATGATAATGGGTCATCACTGTCCTCCTCAGCATTGGGCAGCTTTACATACGTTTTGCATTGTTTCATTGGGAATTCAGGACTTTTACTGCCACCAGAAGAATCTGTATTTGACACAGGCAGAAACTCCAAATGCTGCAAAGGCATCTCCTGTTTTCCATGCTGGTGTTCTGATAGACAGCTAGAAAGGGCTGGAAATGTAGATTGTTCTGAGAGACGACCATCCTGAGTTGAAAAAGCACCACTTGTCTCTATACTGAGATGGGGAAATTCTTCAGGCACAATGTTATCAGGTAATGGGGGTAATGCATCCATTTTCAGTGATGTATCTTCAGCCAGGCCCTGACTAGACTCTGAGCCTGTCATTTGTTCCGGTGGAGATGGGAAATCACCCATGCCAGAGGCAGGATCACCATTTTTCATTGCATCTGCACCTAAAGGGGGAGGAGGAAGATCTTCACTTGGAAATGACAAATCCTTTTTGTTAGAGGACAGCAAGTCAGCACTTCCAGAGGACAATACTTCATCCAGAGGACAAAGTATTTCCGACAAGATAGCCTCATCAGTTGGAGGGAGACTCTTATCACTAGTGGAGGTTGCATCAGTGCATGAAGGGCTGGCAGCTGCATCATTCCCCAGTTTGGGGATCTCCTGAGAACAGGGTTTGTTTCTGCTGCAGCTTTGTGAGACACCCCGATGTGGCTCAGCCGTTCCCTCAGAAGGGTTTTCAGACTGGGAGGAATGTGCTGACTCAGTTCTGGAGGCATTTGCTTCGTCTGCTGGAATGAAGGAAAGCAAGTGATCAGTGCAGCCACGATCCAATGCATCTCCAGGGTATTTCTGAGAGAGGGATGAAGTCTCAGTTCTGTCATCTTCAGGCAGCCCATGCTCATTGTGTTTGTCACTAGGTGATGTCTCCTTTCCACTGCTTATTGCTATTGGCATATCTTCTGAGAGATTAGCAAACACATCCCCACTGTCACAGACAAACTCTTCTGGGACACTGACATCTGTGTCCTCTCCATGTTTCAGCTCTAATACCAGGTCTGAAATGGAACTGCTCGAGATGTCGACTGCAGACACTTTCTGAAGTGCTGGGGGTGAAGAGCCTGATTTGGCACTTTCACATTTCAAAAAGAAGCTGTTTGACTTGGATGATGATTCAGTGGAATTTAATCCTTCAGAATATGCTTTTAAATTTAGTTCTTCATCAGAAGCTTCATGAGAAATATGGTCCAAATGCTTCAAACATTGACTGGCATCCACCTGATGGATCTCAGAAGAGACAAGCACTTCCACTTCTTTAACTGGAACATTTAAAAGAATTTGTTTTTAAAATCATCATTTTATAAAAAATATTTTATAGAAGAGGTTGCTGATATATCACTTGGGATACAAAAATCTATAGTGCTCCTCACTATGATATCTAGGAGTAAATTAGGAGTTGGACTTTATGATCCTTGTGGGTCCCTTCCAAATCAGGATATTCTATGATTTTATGAAATGCAGAAAGACAGTTCATTAGAAAAATGACAGAAACAGGAAATATTGCCACAATATGTAAATATTTATATTACAGAGATTATGCATATCCAGAACTATGTAAATGATATAACTGACTCATATATAAACAGACAGTTTTATTTTTTACCTGTCCTACTGAGAGTAAGAAATATGAACTGAGGATAAAACCTGGAAACAAAAATAACTCCAGCATGTCCTGTCCAAGTCTATCTTCAAGTGATCTATGTTCTTTTAAAAAGAACATCCCTAAATTCTTGAAAAACTGCCTCAAAAGAGGGTAAATTGTTAATGACACAATCAGAGTAAGTTATGATTTTGTTCTGGGGAAGCAGTATAATCATATCTCTTAATAAACCTCCGAGACATCCCCACCATCTTGCCCAGCAGTGATTTATACATTGGCTATAGTGAGCAAGACACTTTGGTAATAAATGAGAAGATTGTCTCTCTTTCTGTCTGGATTAAAGTTTGATTGAAGTGGTTGAAACAGATTGGACATAATAGCATTAAATATGATTGACCTGTTCCTTCAAGAGTATTTTCTGCCTGAACCAGGCATAAGTTACACCAAGTAGGAAGGATCCCCAGGCCTTTTACTGGGTACTCTTCATTATCTTTAGGATCAGTGTTTGGGTTTGAAAGAAGTGCCTTTTCCTCCAGCACAGGTTCCTAGAATGTGAATATTTAGGAGACAGAGTTAATGTCTTAAGGAAAAAGTGCACATAACCAACACACAAGGCTTATTTTGACTTCCTAAAACTGCCAAATGAGTCTTGTGTTGGTCCTATCTTAAGGCAAATATAACCTGGGATACGCTTTCTTTCGGCATTAATGTAATTCCAGAGGTGATCCTTACCAGAAATGCACCCTTTTTGTCTTCTATTGTAATGAGTGTGGCTATAGGTCCCATTCCAGCTGAATTTGTAGGTTCCAGAGGTAAGAAAATTTTATCCTGAGCACTAAGGGACTGCTCCAAACCGGGGGACTCCTCCAGCTGTTTCTGGTGTTCTACCAGTAACTCCTTGTTCTCAGTAGAAAAGCTGTAAACAGTTAGACAAGGAATTAATGACTGGGAGTTGGTTTTGTGTTTCCAAGTTAGTGAAGCACAACCAGAAGCATTTAATTTGTACCTTTATTGATTTCCTATGGATTTGCCATGACTATCTCTAGAATGTTCACATACACGTTTTCAAACCAGCAAATGAGTAAAGCCAGAAACACTCTGAATAGAGTATTTATTTCTCCATTCTCCTCCCTCTCACTTGATCCTGTATTTTATATAATCAGTTTTCTAATCTGCATAGACAAGAATAGGAGGAGACTGAAAAAATCATCAGCACTTAAAAAGCAAAACCGAGGTCAAGCTTTGAACCTGTTTGCCTTCTTAATTTCCAATCAATTATAGCACACCAGATTTCAATAGTTTTCATTAAATTTTTCACTTTAAATATTGCATCACAACTTTACATTTGGGACATCAGATACTGATTGTGATGGTGAATTTGAGTGTTCCTCTTACTGCAGAAGCACAAGGCAACATGATTCATACTCAGGATTTTCCATTAGAGGTACAGTTCTAAAATAGAGAGTTGAGTAAGTTATTCTGTCCAGGAAAAAAAAACATGTAGGTTTTTTTTTGTTTTCTGACTTGTTTTTACTTTTATCCCTATTAATACTTTTTAAAGGTATTTTAATTTTTTATCTTTAAAGGAAACCTATGTAGTATTCCCCACCACTGATGTTTAAGGACTTCAAAATGAATATCCTAATTCAGAATATATATCCCCAATTCTTAGTTAAAAGTTTGTACATTTACAATAATCACAAGTTTCTGTATCCCTTATTTCTAGTATTCAACATTCATTAACAGAACCCCAAACCAGCAGCTTTTTCTGCATGTTGGTAATTTATTATTCCACTTGCTTTCAGTTTTAAAAGTATTTCCCAATCCTTTCCATCCCCTTACAGCCCTGCTTATTAACTTGGTTCCTGATCAGTATAAAATATGAACACACCCATGCAGATGGATAAATAGCATAACTACCACTGTGCACTCCTACACAGGACAGAGATCTATGGACAATCAGCCAGAATTTGGGTACATTTGGGTTCCACCAGCCCCTGGCTGCTCCAGACTGACACCAATATTCACTGTTCTCCTATGAGCAGCCTTGTCAGTAATAAGAAGTGAAAGCACAGCCAAGAAACCTTTTAAAGATTTCTCTGACTTGTAATCAATAACACCATGAATTATAGATCAGTTCCATGCAGGGATTTATTTGAAAGCCTTTCCCTGTGGGGACTTAAGTAAATGCACAAACCTGACTCACCACCCTGCTAAAGCTCTGGGTAACACTGAATGAAAGGGGGTTTTAATTCATATAGATAAATATATTGTCTTTAACTGCTTTTTCTCTTCCTGAAGGAAACCAGGTTTTTGTTCTGAGCAGAGTGGATACGGTGGGGTTCTCATTCACACTGCTCAGCTCTTCCAGCCCAGTGGAAAGCAGACAGGGATGAAGGGGATACAGCTCCTAGGGAACAGGAGGATGGTGATTTCTCAGTCTGACTGAACTCCTGAACTATATCTCACTGTAGGCATTTTACATGACACCTCCATGCTTCAGTTTAAGCAGCAAATTTAGCCCTATGTATTACAAAACCCTTCTTTGGCTAAATCCTCAGTGAAGCACAAATATGCTCTGAGGGGCTGAGTGACACAGAGGCTCAGAGCCAGACGATGACAAAGGAGTGAATTTCACCAATTAAATCAATACATTTCTACTCATTTCATATGGGTATTGTGAAGCCTAATTAATGTATAGTTGCAAAGTGGTTTGGGTTTGTAGTTAAAAGCCACCATGAAAACATGAACTATCATTAGCAGTTGTGTGGCATCATTAAAGGTGCCCTGAGGAACTCACCACTTGGGACAGAATGATAAGCAGTGAACTCAATTTATCAACTGCTTGAACACAGAAGTTTTCCAAATTTATCATCATAAACTCCCTCTTTGGAATATCTAAAGCTCACACAACTATGTAGGACATACCTGTCTCCATCTTCTCCACTGGACTGGGTCTTATCTTCAGCAATCACTGAGAAAGGTTTTACTTACCCCTCGTATTTCTTGCTCTGCTTATTCTTTAGCTGGACACAACTCTCTTTACTCCCTGACTGTGACTTTGTAGCCTCTTGCTTCCCAGCCAAAGTGTGCAGCTTTTCCTGGAGTTGTGCTGTTAAGTGCTGCATCATTAAGATTTCTCTCTGCTGCTTTAACAAAAGCTTCCTTTCTCGATGGGCTGCCTTGTGGATGTTTTGCAGGTTCTGGATTTCTGCCTACACAAAGCAGAGAAAGAAAGGAGCATAACAGAGTTAAGAAAACAGAGATCTACTTAAAAATATGCATAATGTTTCTTAACATAGGGCACTATTAATCCCAAAATACCCTGAAAATTCAATATGTAGGTTTCTTCCTTTTTTATAAAAGAATTTGCAGTTTTATTTTTCACCTGGGGTTTCACCTGTGAAAACTGATGACAGGTAAAGGGGTATTTTGATGGGATGTCAAGAGCTGAGACCTTTAAAAATGAATTGTCTTCAGATCATTCAAAACTACAGGGTGCTTGTAGTTCACACAAGGAATTCCTTTGCTTAAAGGAGATGCTTGCACTACATAAGGAGCAGGACAGAAATTTTCTGACTACCAAGTGTAATTATGAACCCTGCATAGTGGAATAACCGAGACTATAAAATTAGCTGTCAGATTAATTTAATATATTTCAACATCACAAGCATAAATCAGTGGAAACCTACATTATATGACCTGTTATGTTATGGCATAAATAGAAAAATCCACAATAACACTGAGGTAGCAGAAGAAAAAAAAAGATGTTTTCTTTTATCCAAGATATACAGACTGCTGACTTTGGCACAAAACCCACCTCACTGAATGTAGGAAACATGCAGAATTATGGATGCAAAGTGATTTTTAATTTTTTTTAAACGCAAACCCCACTTGATCCAGCAGTTCCAGACACCTCCCTGTGCTGCATCCTCCCTGTGGATATGAGATGAATCCCAGCTCCTCTCACTGCAGCATTACCTGCTCCCGTTTCAGCTCCGTCAGGATTTTGTGCTGCTTTGCTGCCACAGCAGAGGCTCCAGTACTATCCTGCAGGTTTTCCAGAACACTGGAGATCAGAAGGATGAGAATCACAGTCAGATAATTAAACACCTTGAATTTACACCAGGGATGGGAGCAAAGCTCCTCTCAAAGCAGCTATAGGTATGGAAGGCTCTGCAGAAAGTTCTGATACACTCAGAGGGCATCTCACCACTCTTTGGTGCCTGGACCGCTCCTGAAGCAACTGGAGTCTCCTGAGCTCTTTGGAGAGACACCCTCCCCTGGGGGCTTCCACACAGTGTCTAAGCCTGGTCAGTGCTGAGGGACACACTCACTGTCCATCCCTGAGGGCACCTCAGCCTGGTCAGTGCTGAGGGACACACTCACTGGCCATCCCTGAGGGCACCTCAGCCTGGTCAGTGCTGAGGGACACACTCACTGGGAATCCCTGAGGGCACCTCAGCCTGGTCAGTGCTGAGGGACACACTCACTGGCCATCCCTGCGGGCACCTCAGCCCGGTCAGTGCTCAGGGACACACTCACTGTCCATCCCTGAGGGCACCTCAGCCTGGTCAGTGCTGAGGGACACACTCACTGTCCATCCCTGCGGGCACCTCAGCCCGGTCAGTGCTGAGGGACACACTCACTGTCCATCCCTGAGGGCACCTCAGCCCGGTCAGTGCTGAGGGACACACTCACTGTCCATCCCTGCGGGCACCTCAGCCCGGTCAGTGCTGAGGGACACACTCACTGGCCATCCCTGAGGGCACCTCAGCCTGGTCAGTGCTGAGGGACACACTCACTGTCCATCCCTGAGGGCACCTCAGCCTGGTCAGTGCTGAGGGACACACTCACTGTCCATCCCTGTGGGCACCTCAGCCCGGTCAGTGCTGAGGGACACACTCACTGGCCATCCCTGAGGGCACCTCAGCCAGTTGGTGCCTCACACAACCACCCCAGAGGAGGCTGCAATAGAAGCTCAACTCTGTTCTGAAGACACTAAAACCATGCAGGCTCCTTTCCTCTCTTCATGCTTTACTTGCTTCTTAAGAAGATTTTACATTTGTTGTCTTCCCCTGAAAGGAGGAAAACCTGTCCCGGCCGAGCAGGCCTCTGCCGGTGCTGCCCCCCGTGCCCCTCACCGTCTCCGGTGGCCCAGCCAGGCCAGCTCGGCCCTGGCCCTGGCCCGCAGAGCCCTTCTCCGGAGCTGCAGGAGCACTGCCTGGTGCCGAGCCCGCAGCTCCTCTCCCCTCAGGCACTGCTCCACCACAGCCAGGCTGGAACCATGGAAGGTGCTGGAGCCTCCGAAGGGTGGAAGAGCTGCGCTCCACTGGGGACAGAGCAGAGCATTGGCGTCATTGGGTGAACAGTTGGATAGAGGGACTAAAACCAAAAAAACCCACCAACCCAGAGAAAGAAACGCCCTTCAGACTATTTCGAGAGCTGGTGTTACCTGGCTGTTGGAGCTGGCCTGGCCACTGTTCTCTCCAGAGTCCCAGGTCTCCCCGTGGGAGAGATTCACCTGAGGTGGCAACAGATTCAAGGTGTGGTGGCTGTGCAGTGACTGCCTGTGATCTGCTGGCAGGGATCCCAAGGCAAAGAATTAACATCACCAAAAATAAAATATTTGAAACAGAATGAAAAAAAAGAGACCCAAAAAATGACTCCCACAGTACAAGTTAACATCCGTTCCTGAACTCAAGGTGCCTTTGGCAAATACTTGTCAGCTAGGCATGTGCACTACTCTCAGCAGGAGCCAGAGGAGCCACCCCACAGCTGTTCACTGCCAGGAGCAAGGTATGGACAATAAACTTCCATATAAGTCAAATCTTGATGAACAGGTAAAAATTAAAGAATAGGCCCATCAGTAGGGTAAATAACTCTCAGCTCCCAACATGATTTGCTTAGATGGGCCAGGAGTGCAGAGGAAGGTGGCTGTGGTTTAAATATGCACAATAAACATAAGTATTTAGGTCAAAATTTTCAAAATTAGTTAGAAAATTGTGTTCCAGGCCAGGTTAAATGGGGCATTTTCTCAATATCACCAAATCCTTAAGTTTCATGTTCACCTCCTTGAAGCACTGAGCAATATGAACCTCCTCCTCGAGGTTTTCTTTCTCCCACTATTTTAGGATCCACTGGACTGTGATCTCTTTCTATCTTCAATGCAGAGTGTCTCAGTGAACCCATCTCTTGATTACTGAAGGTAAGAAAAAGGAAATGCTTTCTTATTGCAGTCAGAGATACAATTTCAATTCCTAGCTTTCCTAGCCAAGTCCTCTGTGACAGAGACTGAATCTTTTTCAAACCAGAATGCCGCTCATTTTTATGTGACACTGAAAGTTTTACCTGTGCAAAGGTGCCTTTCTGGTAATTGCATCGATAAGACCCTGGAACCAATTCTCATGTCTTTATACCACTTTAAATGAACATAAAAAAGTGCACATACAATATTCTAATTCACATCAATGATATGATGGTAAAGCAAAATGAAGAAAATGATACTTTTCACACACGTTTGAGAGGGGTTCTTACTTTTTAAAAAATACAAAATCTCCCAAAACATTGCAAAAGTGTTAGTACTGTAGTTTGGGCATAAATCACAGTAAAAAGACTATATTGGAATTACTTTAGTGCCCCAAAATATTCACATAGGCAAACCACAGGCCAAATCCTTGGAGTGTCTCACTGTACCCTGCCTCCTGTACCTGCCAGCAGCAAGGTCACCTTCCAACCAGTGTCCTCTCTGTGTCTGCTCTGCGTGGTACACTCTTGTCACAGAAGGATCACTGCCTCTGGAATTCCTGCTCTCCTGCACACACAGAAATTGTCACACACCTCAGTGATCTATTTGAAAGGCACAACATTTAAGCCTTTTTTTCCTCATCTTCTTGGGAAAGCACCTGGTTGTAGATAATGCTTTTCCTGTGCCAACAGTTCCTAAAGAGCTGGATTAATTAATGGGCTGGATACTACTCCCAGGGAGAAAACTGTGTGGGTATATGAAGGTAAGGTGGAACAACAGCTCACAAATTGCTGTGCATTTAGAACTGCTCTCATGAGAGTTGAGGCCTAGAGGTGTTGACGCAGGATGTGAAATCATAACTTACCTCTGAACTGTGCTGCAGCAGGTCCCTCAAAAACCTGTGGCTTTCCTGAACCTCTTGCTTTGCTTTCTCCCTCAGCACCATAAGCTGCTGTTTCTGCTGGAGCTGATGAAGCTGTGTTAGGAAATGACACATTATAAATGATATCTTTACCAGGTGACACAACACCTGAGAGCTGGGGGGCAAAGGGCAGGACAGGAGCTGCACAGCCAGTTTCTGTCACATCCTGCTGCCCTGGGCAAGCAGCATGAACGCTGCTTTGGCTGCAGTACAGCAACATCTCCTTACCCACCAGGGCTATACTGAGGTCTCCAAACAGCAAATTAGGGCTGGCACCTCACCTTTATAGTCCATGGGGTTTATAAACCTGACTCAGATCAGCTGATGCCAACTGATTATGGCCTAAGCATACCCAAATCTGGGGATAGGGAGCACCTTTTTACCTGGGAGAGCAGGACTGGAATTCCCTTTGCTCCTTACACAGGTTTCCCACTGACCTTCAGTTTGTGAGCCAGTAGTAGGGAGGTTTGCCTCAAAATGTCCAGATGGCTCCTGTGTTTCTCTTCCAGCTCTGGGTGGCCAAGGTCTCCCTCACCTGCAGGAGTTTAGGGGGCCATCACAATGGGAACGTGTACATTGTTCCTAACTGCATTTTCCTTTCAAATCCTCCCTGGGCCTATTTTTGGAAGCCTCCCAAATCTGACATCTGCCTTTATTCCTGAAATAACTTCTCTGCATACATTTACTTCTTCTGTCATAAGTGTAGAAGGGAAATGCCAGTCCTACACCCTGTCAGGAAATGTGTCAGCACAGAGTCCTGCAAGTATTGGGAAAAGGCAGGACTTGAGGGTTCGTGCCAGGAGAGAGAAGGAGTGAGGAATAATTCCTGTTCTAAGCCTGAATTTCAGAGTGTGGGTTATTGTCACTCTTGGTCCCACTTCTCCTTTGCTGCACTAACAGGATCAGAGCCACTGGGTACAAAAGAAAAGCTTCCCAACCTTGTGACAAGGTTTCCCAAGTGACAAAAGTCACTTCTTTGGGAACTCGAGCAGCATCCTGCGTGTCCCCTCCATCTGTTTTGGGATGCAGGCTGATTCTTCTCTTTTGTCACAGGAGGACACAAACCCCTGGAAAAAAGCTTTCATTTTTGAGTGGGGACGTTTTCCTTCCTGTTCCAGGTGCACTTATTTCACTGCTACTTCCTCATTGTACCTCCCCTGCCTGTGTGTGACAGTGCAGCTGATATTATGTTTACCAGTGAAATGTTCTTGGCTGCTTGAGCTTCTCAGATGAATTGCTCAGCTTATGCAAACAGGTTGTGTGTTTATTCTGTGCTGTGCCACTGTCACAGCAACCAGAGTCATAAAAGAATTGAAGTGTGTGTCATAAATAGAAATAGGTTTGGCTTGGAAACTTGAGATAAAATCTCTATCCAGGTCACCTGAATCCAAATTACCCCATGGTGCAGGATAAGCCCGTGACATGCAGAGTTTGTTTTTGCTTTGCAGACTGAAGGGTCTTTAACACAGAAGGAGCGGAGATGTGGGCTTGTTTGCATGCCAGGATGGGTTTTGTGTTTATGTGGGTGTGAGTGAAATAAAATATTAAATCTTTGAGCCTGGTGCAGATTTTCTATTAGAATGCTGCTCAGTTTTTATAAACAGCTTGATTGCAGATTTCACTTTCCTCCTACAGTGGTACTATAGGAGGCTTCTCTTAACCCTCTCCTTTTCAGAGTCAAGAGACTGGATGGAAATCTCATCCTTTACTTTCGTAATGGGCATTTCCTGGTTTTGAAGGGTGGTTTGAAAAGGCAAAATCATACTAAATTATCTAGACATGCCAAATTATGGGTTCACCCTTACAGAAAGCTTTTTGATTTTAGCCAATCTTTCTAATTTTGAGGACTGCATCAGGGTCTTTAATGCTGATAGTTACTAGAGATGATTTTGTGCAATTTTGTACAATGGAGTGGATGAAAGAGCTGGTTTTTGTACAGGGGAGTTTTATTAGTGGTTTTAAGCAATGTCATAGAAGAAAAATACAAGTGAACAATTCTTCCATGGGTCCACAGACAACACTTTCAAAAGCTCCTTCAATACTAACAAATAAGGTCATTCTATAAAAAAGAAAAAAAGAGTTACAAGCTAAGTTGTCTGAGTAGCTTTTAATACTAATATCTGGGCCAGTGAGAAATATGATCATGTATTAGGATATAATTTAAAACCTAACAAATATTTTCAAGTTGTGCCTCAAACTGAACAATGCTGTTGTGCTGCCCAAAGCCCAACCAGTGTTACTGACCTCAAAGTGATTAAAAAGTTTGCTCTGATCTCTTTTCCTTCATTTTGAATGTAATTTTCCTAATTGTGGCTATTTCCAGATGCATTTCTTGTGTTGCAACATTGTGCATTAAAGAAAATACCATCTGGCTAAACTTCACGTCCTTTTAGGTGATGATGAATGGCATTTACTGCCTACCCAGATAGCTTCAATGTGCATACACTCAGCCTTGTGAAAAAAATGCTATTTATTAAATCACTTTCCGCTGCACCTGCAGAATCTCAGCAAAGCCCTGTAGAATCTCCCTGACATATAATTAAAAAAGCCAGGCTAAAAGTCTCATTTTTCTAATCACTTGAAGCAAGGCAGAAGCATTTACTGCTGCTTTACTCAAGGACAGCTTTTTCTCTTTCCGCCCATGTCAGCAATCAGACCAACCCAGTTATTATAAAAATACATACTTGCAACTTTAGCTGTAAGCACAACTTTGGCTGCATTATTGCTGGAGGTGTACGAATATGGGGTGTAAATTGTCCTGAAATGCTGCTGTGGAGTGGAGCAGCAGATCCAGAAGGAATTTCCCCATTTGCCCCCATTCAGGCAGTCCTTCCCCTGTCCAAAATTACTGTGTTAGCTCAATTGCTTTATTATTTCAGGATGATCTTCAGATAAGTTGAAATCCCACCCAGGAATTCAGCACTCAATGTGCAGGAAAGGAGCTGCAATGATGACAGGTAAAAGAGGGGAAGAAAAGAGGTTTGGTAACTCCTGATCAGAGCTGAGAAATGCAGCACAGGCACTTTGGCTCTTCTTCAGCAAGACCTGTGAGCCAAGAGCGATCCCCAAGCAAGAGACTTGAAATGTGAAGGCTCTGCCTGTTCCCTCAGGAAATCCATGGGCTGATCTGTGCTCTAGAGAACCTCGGAGAATCTGTATTTCCACAGCTGCTGAATCAGGTCCTTCTCTCCTCTCTAAACACGTCTGGTATCCCACTTGCCACTGAAGAGTGGCTGCTTACCAAACAAGGGGATTAAGGTGGCCTGTGCTGCTCCTGTGCTCTGCGTATTTTGTGTTTATGTAAATCCTCTGGTGTGGAGGGCTGGCCCGAGTTCAGCTTCCAGCCAGATGTTGCAGCACATGGCAGTGCCTCACCCTGCTGCTGCCCCTTCTCACACAGAGCTGCAGGACAACTCCTGGCTCAGGATAGCAACAGAGCTGGGCCTGAACCTGGACCTAACCAGAATCCTGAATTTCCGTGGAATGCTCCTTCTGTTCCTCATCAATTATTCTAAACTCTCTCAGTCAATGACACCATCATTGCAGACAACTCCAGAGGTGCTGGAAGGGAGACTGGAGCTCAGTGGAGCTGTGGGAAATACAAAACACAGCCTAGGATTTGGGAGGGAACACGAAAAACTGCCTTAGCTCAATGCTCTCCATCAGACCACAATTAGCTGAAGCCGTGCTGATACACTTCTGTGCTGATTCCACTAATTTAATAATTTCTCCCTCTTCCAGAAGCAAGAAGGCAGCTCCCTCTAGTGATATGAGAAAATAAGTCAATCAGAACTTTAGGGGAAAGATGATACATGTAAATGTATTTCCCTTGTAGTTCAGGTTAAAATTCTGCATTTTAAGAACAATGGGAAAAATTAAATTCACTTTCCTAATGCAAATTACTTGGAAGCAGTCACCGTGCTTAAGCTTCAACATTTAGAAAATACTTTTTTAACAATTAATTTGAGCTTAAATTTTGCTATCTCTCAAATACAAAAAAAAAAAAAAAAAAAAAAAAAAAGGAAACAAAAAGTCATGTCTGATGAAATGAGACTTCTGGCTCATTCAGTCCAGTCTGGCTCAAAGATCATTCCCTAGACTGTAGGAAGGGGCACAGGCAAAGTGTTCTATTTTTTTGAAATCATCTAATTATTTATTTAATAGAAATACAGAAATTTGGGTACTGTGGGCTGTATTCAGAGGACACGGTGACATAGCAAGGAGAGTATAGCTCATCTCCTCAGCTCCCTGTGGGAGAGACCTGGTGGTTTGGCAGGAATGACAGAAAGATTTTACACACTGGTGTAATATACAAATCTCTTCCTTATCAGCTCATTGGTTATACCAAGTTTTGTGCCTAAACTGATGAGAAATTCATATAAGAGCAATGTGAAATAGTTCCCAGTGCTACCTGTGGAGACAATTTTTGTTCACCCCAGCATGTGCTTATAGGATTTGCAATTCTGGATTTTATACTGGCTGTGTGTAAAAAGAAAATTCAACAATTCAGGACAAGTTCACTGTTTTACCCCAGGCAGTAAACAGATACAAATATTTTGTGAATATCTTCTTCTGTCTGCTTTGAGATGTTTAAAATGAATTTTGTTATTTTGCCAAGTATGTCTACTACAGAAAATCTTTCTCTGGCACAGCAGTGGGGGGTCAGGTGACATGTGTCCCTCTGGAAGGTAAATATGTGCATTTGGCAGCAGTTGTAGAATTACACCTCATTATGCTGCGTGTGCACGGTGACTTCTGTGTCCCGTGAAAGGACAGAGCCAAACTGCTGGGCGATGCCTCCGAGCAGACAATGCAGCCTCGAGTCTGAATGCCCCGTCCCTGCTCAGGGTGGTGACAGACCCACTTGTGACCCATATTTCAAACCCACATTGTGTCCACCACGACACTTCTGTGCCTCCTGTGCAGCAGCAGGGCCGTGGTGGGAGTGCTGCTTCCCAGTCCAGCAAATACTTCCCAGCTCCTGCAAATACTCAAGGAAGGGGAAGGTTTCTCCTGGCAGAGACACGAGGTAGCAGCTCCTGTTGTTTCTGTGGTGAATAGTGGATGGCTGGGTCTTGCAGAATTGGGGCCCTTAGTTATTAATAGTAAATAAATAGGTTGTCTTTCGCTTAGGGAAAAACACTTCAGACAACAGCCTTGCTGCCCAATCGTCTGAGATGCCCAATCGTCTGAGGTCCCTGGGGGTAGGGAGAAGCACAGTGAACAATGCTGGCTTCTCCACCACCCCAAAATCCAATATTATGTATAAAATATTGTGAGGAAAACAATGAAGAATCCTTAATAAGAGCAAAGGCTTTTTGTAAGTACCCTCTTTGAGGAAAGGTTATCTGATCTTGTTCTTTTGTCTCGGAAAAGCCCTTAAAACAATGCACCATCTGCTCGTGTTTGGTGGGAGCAGGCAGAGATCTCTTCAGACAGAGCGGTCGGCACGCTACTGGTCGGCTTTTAACCCCTTCGGCCACAAACTTTCCCTTGTTTCCGTGCAAACCTTTGCTCCGGGCAGAAGTGGCGATGTCCTGCACCCTGGCCAGCCCTGAGCACCCTGCAGCACATCCCTCCGTTCCCCCTGCATCCTGCCCACGTCCCGTGCCTTGATGTCTCTTGCTGTCCAAGGAGGACAATATCCCACACTGCTCAGATGGGGTAATTATGAAGAGTTAATTGTAAGGCTCCCCGAGACCTTCAGATGATGCTGGGAGGTGCTGGAAAATGTCTCTGAGCCAAATGGGGTTTGTTCCATCTGTAGCTGTCACTGTGAGCTGAATTCACACCTGTGACAGCACAGCATGGAAAAGGCAAAGAGTTTTTATTGCATTTTATGCAATTTTAATAATAATTTCATCTAATCTCTTAGATTGTACATGAATGTTGAGAAGACAATTTTTCATGTACCCCTTTTTCACCTTCAAAATCTGGAACAGAACCATCTATTTGAAATCTCCCCTCACCCCAGAAGATTTTTCAGCCCTAGCCAGAGCCATTAGCAAGAATTCTGTTGCACTGAGGGACTGTTCATTCTATTGCCACAGCACAAGAAGTACCTTGGGAGGGCACTGAGTGTCCCTCTGGGAGATGCCACCTTACCCAAGTCCTGCTCAAAGCTGTCAGTGCTCAGAGTGGCAGAGGGCTGGAAGCTCAGGCTGTCCCAGATCCTCAGGCTCTCTCCACGAGACTGGTTGGCCATTTCCTCTTGGTTCTGAACTTTCAAAGTAGTCTCACATCCATAGTGATCCCTCCGTGCTGTGAGTTCTCCCTGCGGGCTGTGTCAAGGTAACAACAATTGCTAAGTTTTTGAGATGTGTATAAAGCAATCTTTTGAACTAAAAAACAAAAGTTCTTTCATTTTAACAGAACTGTTACATTTTGTTAAATGGAAACAAAAGGCTCCCTGAGAAGTCATACCTGCCAACGTACAAAATCTCCTGTCTTGTACCTTGATGCTGTCAGGAAAGCTAACAACAATCATTGTTACCTACTCTAATTACTGCTCTGAAGGAGCTGGGTATTTTTCAAGCTGGTGGCAAACAGAAACAACAACCTTGCAATGTGAAAGCTTAATTTATGAGGGCTGTATTGTACAATCTGTGCCATTGTTGGGACTTGGTTGCACAATCCAGCTCTGAACCTTGGCAAAGAAATCTGTTTAGAAACACAAAGTACTGAGCTCTGTTCCAGTGTTTCTGGGACTTATGCTGAGCAGCTAAAATCTGGGAGTGATATATATATTTTAATATTTCAAAACAATGTCAGCACCAAGTCCCGCAGACGAAGACCTCAGCTAACTGATTTTACTTTGTTTTGGTCTGTAACTATCTGAGCTTAACTAAAAAGATTAAGAAAGAAGGTGTGAAAATGGGCATTTATTGATCAAGCCTCAGCTGAACCACATGCGGGAGCACTGAGACACTGAAATGGTGACAGATGTTTTCTTTTTTATACGGAAAAATGAATGTGGAATTTTTTTTTTTTATCGGCAATCAGCTTAGGGAAATCTTATTTCATTTTTCTCATTAATAAGCTTTTCTTTGTTTTTCATGACCCAGAAACTGCTAAAACGATTAGTACAGCTTCCACTAACGCGTCTTGGATGTATTCTTCAGAAAGTGGGAGCAAAGGTGGATGAGAGAGAGAGAACAGAGGAAACAGGGATTTCTTAAAAAGCAGTTGTGATATTCATTGGTTAAACGCGCTGAGTTTTGTCTCTGCATTTGTGTTGTGATGGTTGTTTAGGCATTGTTTTCTTTGGCTCTTGGGAAATGCCTACTTCTGTTTGGGTCTGTGTCCTGGCAAGGGCATCGGTGGAAATCAATGCGGATTCTACAGAAAATACTGGGTTTACACAGCAACGCCTGCCCTCCAGACACAACCAGCTCTGCATAAACCACCACAACTGCCAGATGAGGCTCTTTGGGTTTGCACAAAAGAGGTGTTGCTGGGTCCACAGGAGGAGGCAGAGCCGTGATCCAACAGGTGACTCTCCAGCCATCACCCTCTGCCCTTCAGGCCCCCCAGAGCACTTTCAAATCTGAACTTACAACAAAAATGGTATGATTTTTTTGACTCTTGAGAATGTAGCCACTTATAAAGGTAACTGAAACAAAATAAGATGGAATTGCCCACACGTTTTCTGGCGGTTTGGAGAATTCCCATCAGTGAGTCATTTGCATCAGCAACAAATCTCCGCCAGCCGCCCCTGCGGATGGCAGAGCAGCCAGGCATGAAATGGGAACATTTCTTATGGAAACAGGCACCTGCGGGATTTCGTGCATGAACATGAGCCGCTGTTTTCAGGGCTATAATTAAACATGTAAACAGCAAACTGTGCTGTTGGAACTGGCTGTGGAAAAGGTCATGCTCAAGAGCGCTGGGTTTGGAGCGCTGGGTGCTTTGTATTTGTGAATGAGGCGGGCACACAGTCAGTTTTAACAGGTGGCTTTGTTCAGATCAGCTCTTGAGAGAGACAGTTCTTGGTCTGTTGTAGTCAAATGTGGACTCCTAACTCCTTAGCAGTGGAAGTCAGATCACAGACCCAACTCAGCTGCTTTTACCATCCCATCTTCTAACCCAGCTCCAGCTACATCAAGGAGAGCTCTACAGAAACAGGTTTACAAGACTGAGAACACAGCACTGACCCCTCCTGTTAGCACAGCCTGTGAAGTTTTGTGTGCAAGTCAAGAGACAGGCTCCCTTCACTGCCTGCTAACACTCCCCACAGAGAATGCATGCACTCGCAGTGCAAATGTTCCTGGAGCAGGAGAAATTCCGGCCCTGCAAAGTTCGTCAGTCACCTCCTTAGAGCACCCTGGTGCACCTTTGTCAGGTGGCTTTCTGTCTGATCTGATCTGTAGTGAATCAGTTGATACCAGATCAAGTTCAGGAGTGTCCAAGCTTCAGCAGAGGTGCAAAATTAGACTCTAGATTATATGCAAATAAAAGCTGAGGACAAAAGACAGGCTTTTACTCTGAGCCTTTGTATTAATTATCTCCTTTACCAGTAGCTAAGGAAGGGTTAGGCATGGGGTGGTCTTTCCTTTATGTTGTCCCCTCACTGCCACTGCTGCTGCATCACAGGGAGCCCTCAGCCCACCAGGAGATGAGTTTGGAGTCATTCACAATACAGCCACACTTTCCACTTCTAATCTCTAAATACAACGATATTTTATCTGCAAGTAGCTCTCCTCATCTTTTGAAGCAGCACTTGCAAGAGGGTTGTGATTTATTGTTTGAGAGGTTTTATTGGTGTTTTTTCAGGGATGCTCTGAGGACTTTTTGACTCTGTCTGCTTTGCTTTCTCAGTAATTGCATTGTTCAACAGATCAGTGCAATCTGTCTTATTTCTCCTTGGTTTGATGCTTGTCCCTTACAGCTGGGGGGCTGTTCCTGTTGGGCCCAGGGGGTCCTGCACCTACCATCCATTCCTGTGAATTTGGGTTGTGTCAGGACAAGAGTGATGGACCCCACGGCTGCTGGGCTGTGCTCCCCAAGGTGCAGTGCAGACACAGCTCTGACTCTCTCTACTGCACACTCTCAGCGCCTAGCGCTCATGTTTTATACATTTGCCATCTTCTGTGACAGAACAGCTCCATAATCCTTGCAACTGATCTCTCGGAGCAGAAATCAGCCCAGCCTTTGTGAGTGTGGTGGTTGTGCACAAAGAACAGGGGTTTAACTCTCAGTAATTCCAGTAATTACTCCTCCTAACTTTGGTAAGCTCATCTGTCTGGACTTACCTTTCCAATTTTCATTTTCCTCATGTTTGCTTTGCGCTGTAAAGCTGTAAACAGTCTTCTTGAAAAGAATGCTGGGCCTAATATCCCACCTTCAGTTAAAAAGAGAAAAACCACTCCTTTTCCCACTAGAGAAGTTTAGCTGCAGGTAGTTCGGCACAGCCAGCTCACTCCCAAGCACCATCAGAGTGCCCATGGAGCAGAGCCGGACCGTTCCTGCCTGGGCAGGACCCCACAGCACCAACTCCCCATCCTTGTCTCTGAGCGGGACACTGGGGGATGTGCTGGCCAGTTTGCTGCACATATGTCCTTTCTTTGGTAATGCCTGTCCAGGTCATATTTAATCTTCCAGGGCTCAGGGGATTTATTCTCTTGGGGGAGACGTCTCTGCAAAGTCCTGTGGCCTCTGTGGGGACTCTGGCTTTGTCCTTCTCTTTGGCTGGGCACGGACACACTCTGACCTGCAGTTAATGTTTGTCCCTTCATGGTCCCCTGGTCACCAGAGAAGACCCACCTGGGGCAGTTTGCTCTCTAAGTCAGGACAAATTCAAAGGGGTTTCTCTCGACTGCTGTCTCCATTAAATATTTAATTAACGTAGGCTGAAAACAACCTACATTAACGTAATCCTTGGTTCTACACTTCCTGTTCCCAAACCAATTTTCCACAACAATCGCACATGTGCTGTCCAAGGAAAGGTGCTGTGTGTGAGCAGGTGTTGCTCGGCACGCACACAACCCACAGAGCTGCAGTGACGGGAACCCTTCACCCTCTTTTAGTGGCAGCAAAGCGAGTGAAAGCAATCACACGAAGTTAATTTTGTAATTAATCCCCGCCCGAAGGAGGCCGGGGCAGCTTGACCCGGGCGCTCGCTCCGTGCCCGCGGCCACCGTCGCCCTCCGGTGGCGAGAGAGCGGCATGGCAGCGCGCCCGGGGCATCGCCGGAGCCGGGATCCAGCGCTCGGGCCCGGGGATCCGCCGCTCCCGGGATCCACCGTTCCCAGGGAAACCACTGCTCCCGGGAACCCACGGGACCCGGGATGCACCGACCGGACCCGGGGAAACCACTGCTCCTAAGGACCCCACCGGACCCGGGATCCACCGACTGCTCCCGGGGATCCACCAGCCCCAGGGAACTCACCATCCCCGCTATTTATTTTAAGTCTGTGTGGCACATTTAGCAGAGGATAATATATCCAGCTCTGTTATCCACAGTTTTCCAGCTACATGGGGTTGGGTTTACATTTCCTTTCTTACTTCTGGAAAAGCCTAGGCAGCAGAAGGGGAAGTGATGTGTCCAAAATCAGTGGCAAAGCTGCAGATAAAATTATGAAATGTCATTTCACAGATGCAATGAGAGGAAAGTGAAGCCTAGAAGACCCACTACCCTGAGTCTGGCTCCAAGCTGAATTGGTGCTCCTTATTTTAAATACATGTGCATGAGGCGCATTTAGCAGAGAATAAAATATCCGGCTTTGTTTACCTTCTAGCGGGGAATCTGTGAGCTGGAGAGGCTGGGCTGGTTGTTGGCTTATCATGCCACAGACTTATGTCCACCTTGGAGCCCTCATGCACAGAGAAGCCTTTTTAAAAGACAAATGAAGACATTTAATAAATATGCTCTTCGTAGAAATGAAATGGCCCAAGCTTTGGCATCTATTCACTGCCTACTTATGTGTGAGCACTTCACTTCCATACAGCTCTTCTTATCCACAGGTTTTTAACTATGTGGGGTTAGGTTTATAATTCTTTTATTTCTGGTAAAGCCTAGGCACCAGAAGGTGAAGTGACATGTCCAAACTTGATGGCAAAGCCACAGATAAAATTAAGAGATGTACTTTCACAGGTGTAAGGAGAGGGGAGGAAAGTAAAACCTAGGAGAGCGACTGCTCAGGGATTTTCCAAGACACAACACTTCCAATAAATAGCCAAGGGGAGATGAAGCCTAACCCTTGCTTGTAGCTTTGGAAGACTTGGGCAGTGGCACCTGAGCATCCCTGTTGTGTCACGTCAAAAGGATTTACCTTGCAATGTGTTCCTCAGGTCTCCTGCAGAGCTGAGGTGCCTCTGTCCTGTTCTATGAGTGATCCATGGCAATTCTTCCCTCTCAGCATTCCCACCAGGCAAAGGAGCTGGCATTTCCTTCTGTCTGCCCAGGGCTGTTGCTCCCTCAGTGCTGCCCACCAGGCCAATCCTGCCCAGTCCATGGCATTCCCTATGGGATGCCACATGTAGCACATCAGGATCTGTGGTGTCCAGAAGCATTTGTACAGTCATTGTCCTGTCTTGCTCATCCCTGGAAGTCTCAGGTCCTCGGGCAGAAGGAGGCTCACTGTAAAGGTCCAGAGTTGTGTCTGTTGATTGTTTGTCAGCAGAGTCTTTAACCCAGCTTGCTGCACTCAGCCTCTCCCTTGCTATGTCAATCTTTTCTGCAAGTTCCTTGGACAGACTATGAATGGTTCTCACTCGATCCTGCTTGCTTCTGTGGGGAGGAAGTCCAAAAGATGAGTCCTTGGAGGAAGGTTTTGCATCTTTCTGAGGAACAGAAAAGCTCAGAGGAGGTGAATGCAGAGCTGGGGGAGAGCAGTCCCTCAAGTCTTCACATTTCAGAGGACGGAGAAACCAGCACTGGGATTCCAGTGGTGCTGCAGGATCTGATGCCTCACCTTTTTTAGGTGATTGAGCTGTTTCTAGGAGTTGATTCCTGTCAAAAGAAACAAAAGAGAGGAGTATGTCTGCAGTGTGAGCTGAGAAAGATGCTTTCTAGGATGCCTTTTATGCGTGAGTACCTGCCTCTGTGATCTTTAGGTGAGAGAGGAGAGGATGTTTCATCCATCCAGGCCATGAAACTCGTTTCCAGGATTCCCCCACTGGTTTGCTCCTGAAAGAGAAGAGCCCATCAGTGTAAGCACTAAACAGCTGGCAACAGAAGGGTAATATTTGGCATTTATTCCCCTTAATAATTGGCTCATATAACAGGAAAAAACTGCTCACACCACACAGCCAACCTGTTTTTGTCGCTCAGGCAATAGAGATTTCCAGGGTTTTAGCCCGAAGTCAAGGGTTCCAGCCCTGCTAATGAGCCCAGCAGTTTGTGCCATAATTATAAGCTAATTGCTCTATTTTTCTAGATAAAACTTTTTCTCCCTGGCACTTCAAAGCATTTGTATGAAGTGTTTCATGTCCTACACGGTGCTGCACTGATCAAGATTGGAGGGGGCTCAATCTGCCACTCCTTAGGACTCACAGGCTCAAGTTCACACTGAGGATTTCCTTTGGCAGAACCCGTTTTCCCAATGGATTTGTGCATCTCATCAGGACACGATTTCTTCCCAATAGCTTCTTTTTGCTTCCTGTACACTTCTTGTAACCTTTTCTTCCTCATCTCTGCAGCCTGCACTGAAGACTTTTTCTCTTCAAGGAGTTGCTTCTTTCTTTCTGCCTTTTTTCGGTACATAAATTCCCGAACACTCTCAGGGCTGTAGGGGTGAGGTTTTTTAAGGTTTCCCCTCCTCTTTGAAGGTTGCTTAAGGTTTTCTTTCTCAGACCCTTTCTGTCTCTGAGGAGATGCACTTTTTCCTCTACTGCAGCTTCCTGAGGTGCTGGGTTTGGCTCCATCTTTCACTAATGAAGGTTGTATCCCTTCCCCACTGAAGGCAGAGGGAATGCCCCAAAGTCCTGGTGAAGGAGAATGGATCCCTAGAGATTGCTGTTTCACAGCATCTCTGGGGAGCCTGATATGTCTGTGTTCCTCACAGGACTGCCTTTGCAAGAGAAGGTTTCTGAGTGCTTTGTTTGCATCCTCTGTTGGTGCACTGCTGCCCCTTCCAGCCTTGCTGGGAGCAACCACAGAGCTTTGGAATCCAGGGCTCTTCCCCACAGGTCCATTTCCCTTTACTCCAGAGCTGCTTTGCATCGCTGGCATTGCCCCAAGTCCTCGACCTCTTTCCAAAGGTTCTGTGGGAAAGATTTGGAAACAACAATGATGTAATTACTTCAGAGAGTGACAATTCCTGTGTCTACAGTGTGCATCTCCCAACCTGCTTCCTACTGCAACTCTGAGGACTATTTGCATGTGTCTGTTGTAAAATCTGTGATATTCCAGGGAGAAGATAAATCTGTAAAGGTGAAATGTGAAGTTGCAGTGGCCAATTGTTATTGCAGGAGCCATTAAAGAAAGGTGCTCAGAAGGGCCTGGAAAACTTTTGTTTTAATTAGGTTTAATAAACCCTGGTTTTGTTTGTGTGCCAAAACAACCAGTGCTGTACAGGGGCAGCTATACCAAAGGTCTTTGCTGTGCTCTGCTCTCCAGGTCTGCTCCTCAAATGTGGAAATGGAAGGGGTGGACCCAGCAGCCTTCTAGCCAACTTCTGACCTTCTCTCCATGCAGAAACACCAGGTAGATTCACACCTGAAACACAGAGTTTGTATTTAAAGTCCCACATGTTCTTTGAAAGATTATTGTAACTCTCTTATTCAAGTCTATTTAATGGTCATTTCCAGGAATCACAATCAAGGTGTGGGGAGATAAAAAATCAGTCAGAGCAGGTTTAAAATTTTTTAAAAAGTTGGTGCTACTTTGATAACAAAGCATTTTTAAAGCACTCAAACTTTGGAGGCTGCCAGGGTCATGAATCAGACAAATTCATGTGTGCTACATGTGAAGGTTCAGTGCTTTCCCAAGGCTTTACCATCAGCATTTATATCATTTAACACCTGTGGCACGTTCACACAGTTCTTACAAGTTTTACTCAGAAATCACTGACTCCCAAAGGCCTCAAGTACACTGAGAAAAGGTCAGGACTTCCTGGGTACCAGTTGAGAACTGAAGGGAAGGGGATAACAAAATTATTCTTTTCCTTGTGATTACTTCAAACTCACCAGAGGAAACTAATTCATTTTTAAACTGGTGAGAATCAGCAGGATGTGGTGTGGAAGAATCAATGGAGGATACAGGACGAGGGACAATGTATAATGCAGAAATAAACAGTGCAGAATGCAGCACAAACAAATTACTCTTGCTTAATAGGTGGTGTCACATAATAGACAACATTTATCACTGTTTTACTTCATAATTTCAGATTGCATTCACAGCATGCCAATACTTGTGCATTTATGTATTTATTGCAAACACTTCTCCAGCACAAGGTGGCTGAACGGTGCTTAGCTGGGTTTTGCATGGAAATCCTCACCCCCAAAATCTCCCTCAATTAAAACATTCACTTTTTTTTTTTTTTTTATAGGAAAGATTTTACTCTGAAATCAGTATCAGCCTCAGCTCATGTGGTTCAGTGCTCAGTCAATGGACTGAGCCAGGCTTTTCAAGCTGCTGCTCATAACTTGTCTGTGTGCTGAGCTGTGGGCAGCACCTCGGGGTCAGGGCAGCTGCTGGACACAAAGGACTTTCCAGAGACTGACTGGTCAGTGGGATTGCCCTGAGACTCCCCTATGTTTTGGGAATAGTGTAAGGCAACATCTTCTCCTCTGTACCACGGCCATGGCTGGAGTCACAGCCACCAGCTCTGATGTCTTCATTTGCAGCAGCCTCTGAGGTGCTCTGCAGGCTCATGTGAATCGTGTCACAAGGGGAGTGATGTTTTTCAGACAAGGAAGAGCTGCACTCCCTGTGGGGCTGAAGTCACTTCCTATAATCCCATGGATTTTCTTTGGAAGCCTTCAGAGGAATTATCACCAGATCTATGCATGGTGTTCACAGCAGGAACACAGAGGGAATTGCCAGGATCTGTTGGGCTCAGGAGTGCTGGGATCCATCCATGTCTTTAAGGAAACACCTTCCTGTATCACTTTGGCTTGTGTTTAGCAGTACTAAAAATGCAGGGTGCATTTATTTTGTAGCCTGTCTTAGTTCCTCTGAATGCACCAGACAAATTAATATGTGGAGCAAACAGAACATTGCTTCACATGTTGTTTATTTCAATTAAATCTTCTTTTTTATCTGCATCGTGTTCATTAACTACAGAAACTATGATGCTAAAGTTCAAGAGCAGCCTGCATTCCTGATGAGAACAGTTGATAGAAGAAAGTCTTTTGATTTAAATATTCTCCTGGGTTTTTTCCTACCTACGAGCAGATGAATATTTTATAGCTGTGGTGACTTAATTTTTTGTTAACTACAGCAAATTTATAATTCATCAAATTCCTGAGTACTCTGGCTCTGACCCCTGCCCCTCATTCATCTCTTCGTAGCCCTGCCTTGGCTCTTTCAGTGACAGAAACTAATAGCCAATAAAGACACCATGACACTGGCAGTTACAATGATGAATGCTTCACGTAGCATGGTCTTATTATGACCCACTCTCAGAGGAAGAGCAAGCCATTTTTCAAACAATCCATTAAAACAAAAAAAAAAACCCACCCAAAAAACAAAAAACAACAAAAAAGGAGAAGGAAATTATTAAGTATTTCATGCATTTTAAATCATACTTAGGTAGTAGAGCACACTATGCTCATAATTCCATCTGCATAGAATTAGAGAGCTTGGACTTTTTTCTTTCTGCTTCACACAAGTTACTCGGTGACTTGGCTGGTGTAAAGTACAACCCACAGCACTTCCACTTCTTCCCCACAACATCTGAATGCAACCACTTCTATGCAAAGCAACAGCATTAAATGGGTAAAATTACACCAGGGATTCAAACCTGCCCTTAGAAATACCTGTCAAATAAAACTGAGAACCAGCAACTGAGACTTGGATAATTCATCCGACTTTTCACTGCCTTGATTTGGTCCCTGCTTGTCAGGCCAGGAAATCCCTGCCTTTGGTGGCACCCTTAATTCATTAGGGAAACTGAACTGAATAGGTGACAGACAGCTCTTTCCACCAAGGATGTATGACTTATTTTTCATTTCTGATGATTTTTTTATCCTGGCAGGTCTGGAATTCCACTGCTCCAGGCAGTTCTGTCCATCAGTCCTTGTAATTTCTCACCGTTTTCAGCCTTACCTTTCCCTGCCACTGCTTTCTCCAGAGCACAGGACGTGGATGAAAGCTGCCTCTGGTGTTCTGTTTGGATTCTCTGTGCTGAGCTTCTCTCTCTTTGGTCTTTAATCAGGAGGGGAAAATAAAACACAGAAAAGAATTAGTGTAGCTAAAATCAAACTCGCTGAACCCAACAATCCAATCCCAATCCCATTCCCTTGGAATGTAAAAGCAGGAGTGTTTTTATTGAAACTGGTCACAAAAAACACAGGACTCCTTCTTTTTTTTTTATTTTTGTGGTATAGATGTGCCAGCAAAGGAAGTGTTGGCCTGGATCCATCCCTGAGGCTGTATCCATGACTCTGTCTGTCCATACCATGGTTTACTGTGCACACAGCCCTGCCCTAACTGCTGCATCCAGTGGGTGCAGTGGGACACCCTCCCCTTGGTGTCTCTGGAGATCCAGGCCAACCTTTCCATGCTGAGCAAACACTGAGTACTTGGGGAAGTTCCCAGTTATGATACCTCACTGCTAACCTGGGATCTTTGGGGCTTTTTTATAATCCCTTCCTTGTCCAGGGATGCTAAATCCTTCTCTGCCTGGTATTCTGTGCTCTTCATCAGGCAAGGAGAGAGCAGACTTGGGTTCAGAGCACTAAAACCCAGAAAAAGAAATGTTTGAGTCCCATTAGGAGCTGTGCAGATGCTGGTATTCAGTAGCTGAGCTCCTGCATGTGTGGAAAGCAGCACTGGCTCCCAGGGCTGGGCTGCAGGTGTCTGACAGAGGGAATATCTGGCAAAGCAGCTGTGACACACTTTTTGCAGTAGTAGAGTATAGGCAGACAAAGTGAACAAGATGCAGCTGAACTGGAGTGTCTGGAGCTGTCAGAGTCTGTGTCTGTCCTGCAAGCTGAACAGTTTGTCTGGCAGTTCCCTCACTCAGTTGCGTAAAATGGTCTGGGTTAAAAACAAACTAAACAAGCCTTCCCTTGGGAATGGCCCAGAGAGGCTCAGCTCTGGCTTCTGGCTTTAGGAGGGGTAGCATCAGGCAGTGGGGACAGAAAGTGCTGCCTGATGCAGCTGGAAAGGGACACGTGGCTCCCACAGACCTGAGGGCAGCACCACAACATCCCTGCAAAAGGTGATGGGGAGCAAATCCAAGGGAAACGCCCCTGGAAACTGGCAGTGTGTGGCAGGGATGCCAGTGCCCAGTGAATTAACACTAATGCTATTACAGCAACAAGATTTGTTATGTGCAGCTTTTCAGCTCGGCTCCTCTGGTGCTGTATTCCCTCAGTAATCCCCCTTGGCTGAGGCTGCCGGGCTGGCCCTGGGCAGCTCCTGACTCCACGCCTTGCTCCCAGCAATCCGAGATCTTAAACCACACTAAACTGAAGTGACAGCTGTAGATGGATGGTTCTCTGGCCCCAAATTTAGCAGCAAAGCAGGATAAGGAGGTCTAATAATATTTGCTTTCAGAACCCCACCAGTTCCACTGAATGAGCTGATAAATCCCCTGTAATGCCTCTGAACTACACAATTCCTGCTTTAAATACCTGTGGTGCCTTTCCTCGTTACTGTACTCCTGGCTCCTATTCCATGTTTTATATGTGGCAAAAGGAAGGATGTGGGAGGAAAGGGGAGAAAAGAATAGATTTGCAGCAAATTCTTTACTATTTTGAGGAAAAAAATTTATGAATTTGTGTGTGCTGGGGAGGAAATCCGGTGGGGAAGTGAAGGAGGGTTTGTAGCTGCAGAAATAAATGGATTTATCACAAGAACATGGGTGATGCCCAGAGATACCACAGGGAGGGGTGGAATCTGTGGTGAGTTATTCAGCTGTGCCGAAGCACTGCTAGGGAATACCCAGTTCCAGCCTTTCTCCATGAATTCCAGACTGTCACTGACCTCTGTAAGCTGGAGCAGGAGGAGCAGAGGCCACTCTGCACACCTTTCTTTTCAGGGCTCTCTTTGGCAGGGGCTCTTTAGCGAAAATCAGGCGCTCCTGCTCTTGAGCTGCTGCTTGCTGCTTTCTCTTCTGCTCCTGGATCCTCTTCTTGAGTTGCTCTAACTTATTTTGGGGTGGTTTTCTCCACAGCTCTTCCTGCTTCTGATCTCTGGCCTTGCTGGCTGCCGAAAGGTGGGATGTGGGAAGCAGGAGAGCCGTGGGCATGGGAGTGCTGCTGCCACACGGGACAGAGAAGGAGCTGCTCCCTGCACAGGAGTGAAGTGGGTGATGCAGGGAGCAGGGACATTTTTCCTTCTGGACTGGGAATCCTCTTGAATCTCCCTGCTGCAGGAAATTGTCCCTTCTTGGGCTGTCCAGGCTCTTTGCAGGGACCCATGTTCCAGCTGAGCCTTCACCATCCACAGCCCAATTCCTGGCAGGGCTGCAAGGTCCTGAGGCTGCTCTGGGGGCCAGAGGGGTCATTCTGGATGGGCCAGAGGTCACAGCAGGGCTCTCAGGCAAACAGGTCTGTGAGCGAGCAGGGAAGAGAACAGCACAGCTTCCCCCCCTTAAGAAAAAGAGAAACAAGGGTCAGTATGTAGGAGGTATTATTAAATTTGTATAAATACACTGACATGAGTGACTGCTGAGCTTGTACATGTTCTGATGGCGACCTCAGCATCTCCACAGAATCAGCATTTTGCCAGTCACCAGCAGTCTGGCAAATGAAGATTATATTAGGAGAGTACAGTGCAAATTGTGATCTGATAAGAGAAATTATGAGCATGGGCAGAGAACTGATATCAGGCACTGCCTTCCTCCTCTGCCTTGTTTGTCACAACTGAGGGTGAAATGGCTTGGTGACTCTTTTGTTCCCTTTTCATTCTAATGAACAGTAAGGTTCTAAACTTTTTCTGAAGTCCTGCATCCCAGAATTTTAAATCCCTTTACGTGTGCCTTTACCAGCTCACCCCCCAAGTGCTGTACACTCAGGTTATCATTTACCTGTGGGCTGGAGCAATCTCACTGTTCTTTTTCTCACTCAAAGCTGTTTCATCTTTGTTCCTCTCACCATCTACAGCACATCAAAACCATGTCAGTGTCAAAATGTCAGAAATATTCCTTAACCATTAAATTCAAAGAGCAACTTTTACTGGGGACTATCCCCCAAACAAACCTGGCCCAAAAATATTAAATAAATATTAAATAAACATGAAATAAACATTAAATAAGTATTAAATAAATATTAAATAAACATTAAATTATTAAATAAATATTAAATATATATTAAAGGCTGGCAGCTGAAACTGTTCCCAGCCAATAAACCACCTCAAAAACAAATACCCAGCAGATGTAAAAATAATAAGTGAAGTCTGTTCTTGTAATTAGTTTTTAAGAATGTTCTGGAATTGGGTTACATTTCCTGCTTTTTTCTTCTCCCACTTCATCTTTTAGAAACAATTTTAAACACATTATGTATTTCCTGCCAAAGTTAGCAAACAAAATGCTGCATTTACATCACTTCAGTTATCTCTGGAGAATAAACCCTCAGAGGAGAAGCACAGGGAGCTTTTGCTGTGCTGTAGCTGGTGGGTGTTAATGATGCAGCTTTTGCTTGAGTTCTCCCCAGCAAGATGTGACTTCCTATGCATTGTGATACTTTGCTGGGAACACTACAGAAAGCTGATGAAAATACACACTTGCCTCCATAAAGAGGGTTTTTCACTATCTCCTGCCACCTTCCCTTCCCTCCAGCACCAAAGCAGTCCCATCTCAGCGGTTTCCCAGTAACTCAGAACTCACCAAAGCTCTTTTCGTGCCAAAGCTTTCTTCTGGCTGCCTGTGATTTGGCACAGCTCCACGTTTGATGATAAAATTTGTTTTCAATCCTTTGTAGCTGTGAAAAGGCAGATTTTTCTTTTGAAGGGAGACATATGTTTTGGTTTATTTCTGGAGTAGTTTTTTGCTGGCATCCGCTGCTTCTCTGATTAATTTTGCAGCTCCTAGTTACTGTGTAAATACTGGCCTGTCTGAGCATGTTCCATGTGGTATTTCCTACAGTTGGAAAGAATGCAATTGACTGGGAGGATAAGAGGTGAAATCACCTCTCCTTTATTGCCACTTTGCAAGTATGTGTGCCTCAGATTTTTACTGATGTTATTAAGGACAGCTTAAGCTGGAAGTGACCCCAGCCAAGAGCAACTGCAGCAGTGGGATGTTGCTGTCAGGTCTTTGCTGCATGAGCAACACCCTGTGGATTTGGATAATATCCTGCATTTATCCAAGGAATGTCAGTTATGATGGCAGCTGCTGTGCTCAGAACTCCATCGTGTTCCCCACTAAGAGGATGATAAGACAGGGAGAATCCAGAGGATGTCCCAGCTGTTGTTCTGCTCAGGGCTTCAACCACAAGCAAGGCAAAGCTTTGTCTGTTCTTGTCATCAATTTTGTGAGTGTTGTGAAATCGGGTAAAATTCCTTGCTTTTCCCCTCATCCTCTCTTTGTTATTTAGCAAATAAAGAGGTGATGTGTTCACTGGGAAAGAACAAACAAATAGCAGGTTTACATTGCTTTCAATTACAATACTTCCATGGAATTAAGCCGTGGAGGTGATGAACAGGCAGCTGACAGAAAGAGATAAAGGTTTGTGACAGCAAGTGCTCCCTGAACTGCACATACCACTGCTTTGGCTTCCTGGAGACTCTTCCAAGCCAAGGCCACAGCTGTGGAATCCAGAGAGGAAAGATATTTTAGCATCTCTTCACTATTGACAGTTTCCCCTCATGCCCAAGCTGGAACAGATCATTGAGCTGGTGGCTGAAACACAGAACTGCTCCTGAAAAATTGTGTCTGGGCTGCTTTTGTATCTAAATGTGTGCTGAGTTCCATCAAAGCTAAGGTCTCTGGGCTATGCTAGTGCTTATTCAGCAAAATCCTTGCTGATCCTCGCACACATTTTAAAAAGACTGAGCTGAATTTCCCAATTCAGTCCTATTTGTAGTAGTTGCTTACAAGAAAAAAATCCCATTCAGGATTAGTCATGAAAGAATGGCTCGTGTCTTTTTATGGAAAAAAAAGTAAGTGCCACATCAGATACAGAGAAGCTCCTGCTGTGAACTCATTGAATGCACTCGACAGAAGCTGAGCTGTGATGCTTTCAGGCTGAGGAAGGTTCACAGAGCAGGTTTCTTTAGAAAGCAGCATGAAATGGGGGGGTTGGTGTTGCTGTTAGGGCTATGAACAGTTACAAAACTCCCCAGCACTCTCCAAACTTTAAAATATTTGCTCCACTGTGCCTGAAGTCATGCAATCCAGATTAAACTAAGCACTAAAGTGTTTCCACAAGCGATAAATCCTCGGTTTAAAATAAAGTTACCCAAGTCTCTGCTATGACTGTGCAGAGCAAAGTGGAAACTCATTACCCACACACCAGTTAGAGGATCCAATTCTCCAGAGGCAAAGCTGTTCTCCATCTTTCGGCTCTGCTCCAGCTCTGCTTACTCGGTCTCCATGTCTGAAACAACCATGCAAAGGGACTGGTCACTGCTGCCCTCTGAGAACAACCCAGGGCATTTATATGCTGATAGGAATATAAATTTTCTCATCTCTAATTGCTGACTGCCCATGAAGAGCCTCAGCATTTACATTTCTGTGGTGTTTGCAAATCTTACCTGCTATTATTAATTTCTCAGCCTTGTGACGGAGTCTTAGGAGAGACACGGATATGACAGAGCTGGTAAATGTCCTGCCGTGGGTCAGTGCGCTTTGCAGAGCTGCCTGGGAGCTCAGGGATGGTCAGAGAGTCAGGAAAATCAGCTCCATCCATCCATCCATCCATCCATCCATCCATCCATCCATCCATCCATCCATCCATCCATCCCCTCCATCCCCCTGTTCCTGCCCGTTCAACACTTACCTTTTGAAGTCTCAGCCATGCATGGAACAGAATCCCCACTTAGGAGCTGTGCAAAAGCCCTTTGGAGATGATCTGCAGCCTTTCAAGAGTGGCAAATCCCCAAGGCACTTCCAAAGGGAGGTGTGAGACCGATCCCAGCACTGAACATCCCACGTGCTGCTCCTTCCCTGGCTGAGCCATCCACAGGCTCCCTGCCACCAGCTGGGAATGCAGAAGAGCCAGTCCCTGCCCTGCCCATAGTCCTGGGAGGAGTGGGAGGACCGGAGGAGTCCCACCAGCCCCTCCAGGGCTCAGCCATCGCCACACCTTTGTTTGTGCCCCTCCGCGCCGGGCGACAGCGGCCACAGCACAAGGGAGGGGCTGTTGGGAGCAGAGGAGAAAACAAACAGCAACAAGAGGAGCCTGAATGCTGATCTCAGCTTGCAAACACGTGGCAAGATGCCAGCAGATTTCGTGACAAGCCCTTGTGTCCTTTCCAGGGCTTTTGGCATCCTGGCAGTGACCACTGGTAGGGCTGGGTGGCTTCAGAGGACAGGGCAGGGTGACCAACCTGAAGCTCGGGTGGGAACAGCTTTGCACTTTTGGGATGCCAGAGCAAGGAGAGGGACCAAACCTCCCTGAGTCCTCATCCCAGGGCACCTTTCCTCATTGCAGAGCAGCTCTTCCCATTCCAGGGCATCTCTCCTCACACCTTCCCCTGTGGGCTCACCCAGAGTTTGATCCTGCTCTCAGTCACACCTGAATCCCTGCTTTCAAGAGAGCAGAGGGGTTAATTTTTAGGTTCTATTTAGGGGAAAATTAAAATTAAATTTTAAAAAAAAAAAGTTTTCTGGTCTTTATAAGCAAAATCTTTATAATATAAAATAAATGTATACTAAAGTCTCACGCGAGACTTTTCCCCCTTTGTGGCTATCACTTATTTTAAATGTCACAATCTTTTAAGTGTAAGTATTTGAAATCTGTGGGTAACCGTTCATGTTCTCCAGGTTTTGGGTTATCTGGAGGGAACAGTCTGATGAGCCAACAGCAGAGGGCAAACGCAGCCTGCACACGGGAGCTGCAGCACTCGGTGCTGGGAGCCTCCCGGCCCCAGTTTGTGCCGGGACAACCCAGGAGAGCAGCAGGTGCCACCTCGGACAAAGCCAACCTGCAACGGGAAGCAGCAGCAAAACTCTCATGACAGCAACGATTCACTTTCCTTTGCATTTTCACTCTCTTGACGAAGCATCTGATGGACTTTAGTGGGCTGTGGCCTGGCAGTGCATTTCTTACAACCCCTCAAAATTATGGCTGCAAATAGCCATAAAACACATTTATTCTTGCCCCACTTACTGCTGTTGGGGGTTGAATTTCAGTGAGTACCCCATGAAAAGGCTCTGGATCCTCTTCTCCCACCCCACTGCAGAGCAGAGCGAGCTGAGTGCTGTCCCATCAACATTTTGGTTTATATTGAATCTGACTCCCTTTTCTGGTTTATATCTTCAATTCTTTGTTCATTCTTCATAACTCTACAGATTTGCTTCTAGCAGCAATGTCAGGATTGTGAGTGTTGGTTATTACTGGAAAGCACTCAGAGGGTGAGGCGAGACACTGGCACCACATCCTTTCATGCCCACGGATCCCTGTGGTCTCCGAGAAGTCCTCTAGAAGAAACAGACTCAGCCTAATCTAATAAATGTCCCTGCTCAGAGCCTGTGCTCAGATATCCCCAGCAGTTCAGCTTTTCAAGTCTAACCAAACAAGGAATTCCTGAGCTGCAGACTGGAGTCGCAAAGTTCCCGTTTCAAGCTGTTCCAAGCCAACGTTCTGGCCTGATTAGAGGTTTCAGTGCTGGGAATGCAGAGCTGGTCCAAGAGGGGAGCCACAGCTATTCCGGGTGCACAAGTGATAAGAGCCCTAATTGCAGTCTCGGGGCTCAGGGGCAGCCACTGTGCCAAGGGGACCTCAGAGAGGGGAGAGAACACAATGTGCAACCTCAGCAGCAGCAGGAGGGCGACGCTCAGGGGAGATTTGGGAAGATGGAAAGCTGTGACAGCCACCAGGAAAGCCCAGGGCTGGTCCCAGCCTGCTGGGATGATGGAAGAGCCAAGTGGAGCAGGAATGCCTGTGCTGTGACAGGCAGAGCTCTCGGCAGGCGACGCTTCTCCGGTCCCTCAGGTCGCACTGGCGTCTATTTTGGCTCCGTATTTTCTCAGCAAGCTGTCAGAGCTGCCGAGAGCCAGGAGAGTGACAGATTGCCACTGTGTTATGCTGCACATCTTGCAGTGTTAGACCACAAATCTGCTGAGAGATGAAGTGAAGCCTCTCGCTGGGCCAAATCCCACTTCTGCAGTGTGTGAAACTCCCAAGTCAGGGAGCCAAGTGTGAGCTGAGGCAACGAGGAGCAAATCCATCAGGATTTTTATTTTAGATCTGCATGAGCGAAATGAGCCAGTCATGTACAGCTCTGTCCTGCTGACTGCACAGCTCCTGTCAACACTGAACCAAGGCAGGAACAGGCCTCGGGTTTGCATCAGCCCCCAAACACTGAATTTCCCCTACAGAGATACTCCAACTACCACCTACTCATTTTAGCAAATCAGACAACAGGCTGTGGCATGTTCAGAGGAGGTTTGACAAAGGAATTTTAGGCTTTTTCTGGAAAGGACATTGCAGCGTTTCTCACCTAAGAACCTGCTAAGGGAGGTGCATCTTCCACACGTTGTCTGGGTGTGAGTCTTCTTTTTTCCCAACCAGCACTTCCCACTTCCACACACGATTGTGAATGGGGCAAGTAGTGCCCAGTTCTGCCACACTCAGAGCTCCAGTGTGGATTTCTGGTGTTTTTGCAAGGCAAAGACAAGTGGCTTTGGTATTTACTCAACCCTGTATGAAGCTGTTTGGAGCCTGGAGGTTTGTTTGACATGGACTCACCTCCCAGAAGCTTCTGCTGCTGTGCACTGTCACTGTTTAGGAAATATTTCACCCAGTAACCCACAAGGTCTAGCAAAATTCAGGAAGTGCAGATGTACGTGCACCAAACCCAGAAATTCCTCCTAAGTCTCAGTGTTTTGACATTTTTGCCCCCTCCAGACATGCCCCAAGAATCTTCCAAACAACCCACAGCTCTGGCAGACACACTCTTTGTATTCTCTTGCTGGTTTGCTCCCTGTGCCTGGCTTTGTGGGAGTGTTGTGAGTTCCCTCACTTCTGGGAAACACATCCAGCTAAAAGGAAAGAAAATGGTATTTCTTTGTTGATTTTTTTACAATGCCTGACTAAGCAATTTTCATTGCAAAGCATCTTCACAGCAATTCTCAGTTAGCAAACAATCAAAGCCCAAATCCAGACTTCGATTGCAAGCTGGATGTGACATGAATTTTGTAGTGAGCATATGGAGGGAAGAGGCAGCTGATAAAAAAAACAAGTGCACCGCTCTGAAGTCTGACAGCCAAGGCCCCAATCCCACACCCATTGGGATCTGTGACAAAACACCACCTGAAGTTAAAAGGGACAAAGATAAAGACACTTCCTAAACTGGGATTTGATTTGAACCTGCGAGGATCTTAGGGGACCACTACGCTTTGAAGTCATTCTTAACAGTGCTTATCATCTCTCAAATCAGCAGCATAATAACACTGAGACAAATGGGCTGCCCCATTAACGGTGCCGTGTCACAGTTCCTGAGATGAGACACAGATTTCTTCCTCCACAGGTAATGTTGTGAGATATCAGTGCTCATGTAAAACACCCAGAGACAGGGGAGGAGTCTGATTTTTGCTGGTACCACTGATAACTTTTCCTCTTTTCCTTTTTCTCAGTCCTAGCAGATGAAATTCCTAATTCCTTCCGACGTTGTTGGGAAGCAGCAGATCCTTTTCCCATGGGCTGTGCCATCCTCTCAGTGACTGAATTGCACTGAGTGCTGAGAACAGCTCGGATGCAGGTGGGAGGCTGCCACGAGGCTGCCCAAGCTCAGGGAAAGATTTGCTGCAACAGAGACACGCTGCCTTTGCTTGGCTGAGAGCCAGGAACACAAGGGAATATCAAGCTTGTATTTTCCTACTGATGTCCTAAAATAACAGGAGTAATGTGTGTCAGGATAGAACCAGACCTTCAGAATATCTGGACGTTGTGCTGCCTGCCAAGTGATGTCTGGCAAAGGGCAAGTGCTCTCTTGATGGGCTAAAATACAGATACATCATCCAGTTATTGGGGGAAAGTATGTTAAGATAGGAAATAGCTATCCATGGCCCGTTTGGGTTTTTTTCCTATCAATAGGAGACTATGTGAATGGAATCTGAAGTGAAAAGGGGGGGGGGGGCTGCCTGCACTGTGCAGTGGAATGTGGGAGAGCACAGGATTGCCATGGAAACCCACTGTAGTAAACGGGGCTCTCCAGCTGCAGGAGAGGATTTATAGTGCCAGGCTGGGAGTGGGCAATTTAAATCACCAGTCTACAGGTAAAATGGCACATTTCCTTCCACCTTGTCTCCCTGCACTGCAAAGTGAGAAAGGAAGGGTACGTGGGTGGTGTGAATTACAGTACGGAGTGATGAGGTGTCTTAAAGCCTGACCTAAAACACTCAGCAGCTGATGCAAAGATCCTTGTGGATTTTGGGGGGGGCAGGAGCAGCCCCGTGTTCCCTGTGCCCCAAACCAGAGCAGCAGGCACAATACCTGTGTCCAACAACCTCAGAGGGACGAGAAGCAGAGTCCATTCCCTGCTTGCATAACCTACAGATGGAAAATCCCACAGCTCCCAGTTTGTTCTTTTGGTTTGGAGCTGGGGAAGAGTCCATCTGGTAAAAGCCCCCAAACCAGCCTGTTACACCTAAAAGTGAGACAAAATACACTGTGAGCCCCAGGCCCTGCTCTGTAACAAGGGATCAGAGAAGTGGGGAATGATTTACAGTGTTCAGATGCCCCCATTCATTGACACTCAAGCACAGTGATCTATGGAGTGCTGTGAGACAGCAACAACATTATTTTTGCAGTGCTGCCTTCATCACCATTTATTACCAGGTCCTGGGTTCCTGAGCCCATAATTTCCTGGATCAGACACCACACATCTGTGTGATCCCATTCCCAGCTAAGGGCAGTGGTTAAATCTGACTTCTATGGAACCACCATGGGGCCAGGGTGGGCTTTAGCTCCACTAGGTTTAACTAATTTGCCTTGTTGTCATAGTAAACCTCAAAATCTCCTGATTTACCATGCCTTAGTGTGACTGGATTGAAACATCCAGGTTGCCACACACCTGGGTGTATTTGTGTCACTAAATATAAGGAGGAAAACTCCTTTTGAGCTGGAAAATGCAGAGTCCTTGGCAGCAAAGTCTCAAAGCTCTCTGCACTCTGGAAGGGTGTTTTATTGTGCTCCACAGCTTTTTCTTCCCGTCTTACTTTGTTCTGCTTCAACCTTTCAACAAGGCATCAGACAGCTACCAAGAATGGCAAGATTTAGCCTCTTCCTTCAACAAGAATGATATGTTCAAAATCCAAACAGTCCAATCAAAATCTGGGAATTGGGTCCTCCTGTCGTACCTCTGCTGCTGCCTGTTTCGAGTCCTGCCCACACAGCAGAGGCTGCCAGCCAGAGTTCCACTTCCCTGCTGCATTTATTCCTCTCTGGAGTGCTCTCCTGGTGCCTTCAGCTTCTGAAATCCCTCCTTTCACCTTTCAGCTTTTTATATCTACTCAGCAATTTGCAGGCCATTAATCTCAGCCCTGGCATCAGAGCTGCTCTGCCCAGTCCCAGCTGGGACACCAGCACAACTACCAGAGGTTATGAGAGCAGAGGAGCTTTATAGATCCCACTTGCTAAGAACAGTCCCTGAGGTTGTTGACCCTTTGCTCATAAATTCACCTGATTCCCCTCAATTATATTAATTTCACCACTAAATGCCAATCCAAGGCAGTGTCAGTGGAGAAGCAGCAGGCTAAGCCAACACAACAGGCCATCTCCTGCCTTGTTACGCTCCGTCAAGTCAGGTTGCCCTCAGATTTGCTGGAGTTTCACTCCTGCTCTCCCCTGGGATGCCAGGCAGCACAGTCATTTAACCCAAGATCATTTATGACTGACTGGAATTTTTTCATCTGGCTTTTTTTTTTTTCCCCTTCTGTCTCTTCAGATAACAATGCAAACCAACAAAAATATTGCCTTATTATTGACAAAATGAATCTATATGGAGCTAAGTGCAAAGGGAAATAGATACCAGTGCCTGCCCATCTCCAATGGAAAATCAAGCCAGCATATGTTGAAGGCTCGATTCCCTGCTGATGCAGTGGTGCAGCCCTGTGCCAGCAACCAGAGCTCTCCCAGTTTATGTAAGCAGGGAAGCTGACCCCGAGGAGTTTCTGTTTGCTTGCAGCAAGGGGTAGGCGTGGTAGAGAAACAGGAGATCCTGGACACCTGGAAATGATGGTTATTTAGGGGCAGAGACACCGGGAGCAAGGAGTGCCATCACTGTGCAAGAATTTGGTAAGAAAATGTGGACGCGATTAATTTTTCTGGTAGGAAGGTGCTGAGTTTGTAGAGACCAAGATCCATGCGAGGGAAATGTGCTGTCCTGTCACAGCCCGGACTGGAAGGGTTCCCACATGCCCCTTTTTTTTTGTTTCTATGACAACATCATCTAGCTCTGGAGTGAAAGGCAAAAGCAGCAGCCAGGAGGGAGGGACACTGCTCCGAGGAGCCACCGCCTTCAGTGCCTTTGCTTTCCCAGGGAAAAGAGAGGGGATGGAGATTCTGTAGACACAGACTAACAGAGCTTTGCCAGTCCCAAACCTCTCCCTCAGAACCAGGAGTGTTCTTTTCCAAGGGGCCAGCTGCAAACAACGAAGAACACAAATATTTGATCCCACTTGGAGCAAACGGTGCCATTCATTCCCCCCCGGGCCATGCAGGCTGTTAATCACCCACGGGATCGATACACCACAAACACGCTGAGATTTGCCAAGCCAGGGAAAATATCAAATATCGATGGATAACCCTGATCAATGGGTAAAACGAGAAGAGTGTTTTCACAGCTAACAGGGCAGATTGTCTAATTAAAGATCTGGCATAACACAAACACTGGGTGAACGCTGCATCAGCCCCAGAACTTGTGTTTGAACGGCAGCATTTTTAACCACCCTTCTTCCACACATCATCACCTAATGCAGGCTGCACTCTGCTGCTAAGAAGTTAATTGTGCCACTGTTTAATTACCTGCATTTAAAAATCACCTCTTCTTTCCAGACTGAATTTGCCTCGATGCAAGTTCTGGATGTGCCACTTTCTCCTAGACCAAAGCACTTCCTATTCCCAAAAATTTTCTTGTCTATAAATTTAAGTTGCACCCAAGATTAAGTCAGACTTTAAAATTCATTTCAGTAAATGGAACCAATTCACCTGCCAGTTTTGCATCACTCCTGTAGGTGATATTTACAGTCTTGGCTGCAGTGCTGCTTTGGGGTCTTACACTTGGTTTGGCAGCCCCAGTAGCCCCCATGGCCTCTCACAGCCCTACCAAACAAACCAATCCCACCTCTCCCATTAATTGTTACTGTCCTAAATCCCCTTTTTTTTAAACACAAACTTTACCACTAACATGTTCCTACTCATTCTCTAGATCACTGATAAAATGGGGATTGATAAAAGTGTTGGATAACACTGTACCAAGAGTAAATCCTTTTGGACACACTAGAAATTCCTTCATCAGATAATTACTTTTTGATGCATGTTACTAATTTTTCCATCCATTTAAAATAAGCTACATTGAATTTTTTTTGGTTTTGGGGTACTATTTTTAACAGAATGTCATGCAAGAGTAAGTCAACTGCTTTGCAGAGGTCTAAATCTATTATGTCAGCAGAATTATCTTTATTAACTAAAATTACATGAAAGATTGCTTATTTGATGAGCAGTTTTCTGGAGCAAGGGCTTGACATTCCACAGCCCTTTTGACTGCATCCCATATTAGCATTGCACCAGCACTGGATTAATGAGATACTTGGGTAATCCCACTTACTTTTATTCTAAGATATTTAATAAAATCACAGAATCACAGATGGGTTTGGGCTGGAAGGGACCTTAAAGCTCATCTCGTTCCAACACTAGATACCTTCCATTATCCCAGGCTCCCCCAAGCCCTGTCCAACCTGGCCTTGGACACTTCCAGGGATCCAGGGGCAGCCACAGCTTCTCTGGGCACCCTGAGCCAGGGCCTCACCATCCTCACAGGGAAGGATTTCTGTGGGCCTTTGAAACTTTCTTTGTGTTCTGTTATTTGCTCAAAAATCAGCATTAATGGTGTCTTCCAGTTACCAGTCCTAAAATGAGAATTATTACTCTTAGAAAATGCTGCTTAATGTTGCTACTATATTGTCCTAATATTCTGTTAGAATGCTAAGAACAGTCTTACCTTCAAGTGCAAAAAATACAGAAAAATGTGTACAAACTGAGCAGAGTTGAGCTGTAAATGGTGGTATTTTTGCACTGGCTTTCATTGCTGATTAGGAACTTGGTGGGTTCAGACCTGAGCCTGTGGTTTGATGCAGTTTTGGTGATAACCAGAATGTGCTTCCTGTCACCACGTGGTGGTTTGGGGACTGGAGGGGCTCTGCTGCAGGAGCCTCGGTGACCTTGTGGTTGGTGACAGAGTCACTTCACCAGCAGCTTCTTCTCCACCTGCCTCTGATTCACAGAATTGTTGGGAGTTAAATAGAAACAAGTTCCACCCCGAGTGTTTGGAAAGCACTTGCAGAAGCTTGACTAAATGCAATTACACTCCAAATATTGGCAATCTGCTTAAAAACAAACCCAAACATGCTCATAGTTAATGTCATTACCAACAGTTACAACTTAAAAAGGAAATAAATCCCCCTTCAAAGGTGAAAATATGTATTTCCCCCCCCGGGCTTTCAATTCTTAGCACAAGATTACTCTCTATTTCAGTCAATGCCAACAGGAGGTTTTCCCAGACTTCCAGCAGAAGAAATTGGGGTTTTGTCTGTTGACTCTTGGAAATTGAAGTTGGTTAAACAAACCCACTGCCAACATTGTAAATAGAAGCTGATCATGACTGAGCTCTGGGATATTTGTCTGAGCAATAGAGTTTTGATGAGGTGCCTCCAAGAAAAGCTCCCTGGTACTGCCACCCAGGCTTCCAAGGCCAAAAAATCCAGCATATTTCTGGTGAGCCCCAAGAGAGCCTCCCACTACCCTGTTTGGGTCTTGGTTGAAGCTCTCTTGGAGCAGGCACCACCAGGCTGATGAATTCTCCTGCAGGAACAGAAGAGCTGCTCCCAGGCAGTGAGAAGGGATGGGAATTTACCAAGGGATGAGAAAGACGCAGAGATGTTCCTTGAGTTCCTTGCTGCAGACATCCTGGGGGTGCCAGGGCGAGCTGGTCCAGTGTCCCTTAGGAAACTGCATCCAGAGAGGAGATGCCAGGGCACAGAGGAGGTTGGCATGAGGCAGAACTCTGCCACAACACACATCAGCTCCTGTGCTTGAAACTTTCTGAGTTCAAAAGCCTTCCCAGGCACTCTGTACAGTCATTCTGCTCCGAGGTAAAGAGCAGGATTTCAGTGGAAGAGGAGCTGCTGGCTTGTGGATCCAAGGGATACGTGGCATTAGTACAAAGGCATCAGGACAGTCCCCTCTGGCCTTGCCTAAAAAAATCCCCATCTCCCCAGCAGGCCAGTGCCAGGCCACGGGGTTCCATTTCATCAAAGCCTCTACAAGGCTGGGAGCAAGGGCATTTTAAGGGTCTCTTGCTATTTATTTAATGAAGCATTTTCAGTCAAGCTTGAAAGCTGAAGGAAGCGGATGAGCTCTGTTGCTTTGTTTGCCTCCTCTGAGGCCCCAAGGAGCACTAATGAAAAGGAAATTCAGGGACATCAGAGACACGGGATGTATAAATATGCACAAAGCAAAGGCCAAATCCTCAGTGCACCCAAACACCAGGGGATGTAACCTGTGAGAACCATTAAGGTCTTGACGTGTGTTTTCAATGCTGTACCAGCAGAGAGGGCTGGGCCCAGGGTGGGGAAAGAAAGGTAAGAGCCCACTAGCTGTGTTCCTGCCCAGGTTCTGGGAAGGGCTTGCATCCAGCTGTACTGCCTAACAGGGTTCTTACCGACCCCCAAACCGGGCAGCTGAGCTCTCCTGAGCCCCAGAGGGTCTCTGTGCTCAGCAGCTGTTGCTGTTTCAGGAGTGCCTGCACACAGCTGAATTAATCAGAGGAGCTCGTTACTCAGAGCTTTTCCTGAATGTCTGTGCTCCAAGACATTTTTAAAAGAGACAATCACAGTCAGTAAAACAACTCTTCACTCTCAGATGATCCTCTTTATTTCATGTATGAATAATATTCCTGGCTGTGAGTCTCTATTACAGGTTATCTGCAGATTGTAATAACCTTTTGTGCTTCTACTTTGGAGATGAAATAATGGTTCCTCACTGAGTCCTTCTCTCTGATGAGAGGAGTGTTGTTGCCTTAGGACCAGACTCAGTGGAAAGAAGGATTGTAAAAGCCCTTGAAAACTCTAATTTCTTTACAGGTCCTGAAGAAACAGCTGTGTGGCACAGCAGTTTTATTTGGACCTGTTCAATCTTTCAGAAGCATGGAGGGTTGTCTTCCCCGAACACAGACATTGAACCTTGTTCTTAATTTGTTGTTTTAAGGAAAGGAATAGCTAAGCACTCCTGCTGAAACCCATCGCTGCTCCCTCCCCACTTCCCTGCCTGGCTCTGGGCTGTTCAGAGGAGGATGTTGTTGCAACTCATGTAATTATGCTTTATGAAGATCCCAAAGCCAAGGCAAATGTTCCTGGTTCAGACAGGCCATGCGTGGCCCCGATTTGCACACCAGCCCTCAGACCCTCCAGGGGCATTTTTATTATTCCCTTTGTCTTTCACAAAGCCAATTCCTCTCTTACCCATCTTCACGCTGCTGTCAGGCTCATTCAAACTCCTGTGCTCACAGCTCAGTGACACATTAAAGATCTCCAGCCACTGTTCCTTCCCCAGGAGAGAGAGGTAAAAGTTATTTTATTATTTCCACTATACAAACTAGCACGAGGCAGCACCAACAGTGATGTTCCACAGGAAAGCAGTCCTGGCCAAGGCTGCCCATCATCCCCTCCCTTCCAGCTCTGTGTCCCTGGTCTGGTGCCTGGGGAAGAGGATCCAGCTGAAAAATACCCACTGTGAGCTCTCATCCCCTGCATACAAAGGAAGCTACATCCACGGGGGTATTTCCTTCTAAAAACTTGCTCAAAGATAAGTTTATCTCCATCTAAATTCACGGCTGGGAAACTGATATAAGTCAAGACAAAATTTCTTCAGTTTTGCTGTGTGGTTTAAAGCAGCACTTCCTTGCAGGCTGTGTTTAGAGGGATTTAGAGAATGGAACGCAGGACAATAGCAAGGTGCTTTTGGAACCTGCCAGCTTGAAAAAAAAAAGACAGTGCAAAGTCTGGTGATTAATCACAGCTGTTGCTAGAAAGAGAAGACAATTACAGTGCCGGTTCTGTAGTGATTTCAGCTGGGGTCCGTCAGTTTCGGAGTCTGAATTGCAGAGCTCTTTTTGCACACAAACCCCAGCAGAGGCCCCCAGCAATCCATTCCGGGAGCTGCAGGAAAGCTGCCGTGGTAATTAAGAGGAATCTTTGCGTTTTGGAGGGAGTGCCTGGCTCTGGTGTGTCTGGATGAAGAAGACATGGAGGCAGCGGAGGGATGTTCCTATGTCCTGGCAATTCTTACATGATTGACAAAATTTACTGTTGACTTCTGTCTTGCTGTCTTCCCTTGAGCTCTCTGTGCCTTCCTGCTCTCGAGGCTGTCTCTTCCAAGTGGAAGGAAATATGGCAATAGTTGGAGCTCTTGCATCTTGTGTTGTGATAGCTTTGGGGATCAATTTATTAAAGAAATGTTAAAAACTGCCCAAGAAGCCTGAAGGATCCTGCAGTCCTATTCCTTAGAGCTGTGATTCTGCCTGTGTTTGTAAGTGAAGGTGTAGAGACACTCAGGAGCTGGGAGGAACAAGATTTTGAGCTTTAAGATTGCAGAAACAAAAGATGTTGGAGGTGCAGAGGTGCATAAGGTCAAAGGAAAATGAACCCTGCATTGCCTTTGATGGATTGTGGCCCGGCTGTGTTGTACCCTGCCCTGCTTTTCAGGATCCACTCCTCCTTTTTTCCATTCTGCAGCAGTCCTTTTAACGTCTAAAGATTCCAGCTCCACTTCTTGATCTTATCTGCACCGAACAAATCAATTCTCATACCTTTCTCTCGTAGGTCACACTTGTCACATTCATCTGGAGCCTCTCTAATTGCTCCACATCCTTCCCAACACACGACATGATGTGCACATGGTTCACCAGAGGATTTAGTGGTATTTCTGAAGTACTGGGGTTTCTTTCTCTCTCTACTCTTATAATTCTCCTGTTTCATTGCAGCTGAGCAATGGATCTGAGTTGTGGCTGAGGTCCAAGTCCTTGCAGGGAGCTTCCTGGCATGAACATGGAGGGTTAACCAAACCCAACCCACAGAAAAGTAATTGAATTATTTCATCTAATGAATTCAAATCTTTTGTGACCTATTTGCCACTTGTACAAGAAGAAAGAGAAGCTGAGTTTGTCAGATGATAAAGTATCCATTGCAAATTCATGAGTTTGAAGGCCAGAGGGGACCATTATGCTCATCTCAGTCTGACCTCCTGCACAACCCAGGCCCTGGAATTTGACCGAGTGATTCCTGTGTCATTACCGTGTGGGTGACCCGCTTGCCCAGAGCCCTGTGGAACACCATAGATCTGGCTGCAGCCCAAACTGGAAGCTGGCCTCCTCCCTCCTTTCCCTTGCTCTCCTTTCCAGCATTGTTTCTCTGAAGGGCAATTCCTCCGTCTTCCCACACTCGCTGAATGCCAGCCCAGCGCTGGGGCCCAGCTCAGCTCGGCATCCTCAGCGCCTGAGGCTGAGGAAGGGCTGCAGCAGCAGCAGCACAAGCTGGGTTCCATCTTTTGCACTAATGTCCTTGTCTGGAAGAGAGGGGAGGCATGGACAAACACCCCCTCTGAAGCACCAAAATCTCTCAGGGCTGAACAGGCCCATGTTTCCATGGCTTGTGAGAAGCTGCTCTGCACCAGGATGTTCGCTGCTTTCTGTGAAACCACAAACCTGGGTGAAAACTGGCTGATGTGAGGCACAGAGCTCCAGCCTGGTTCTTCCAGTGGGGTTCTGTGGCAGGTTACTCAGGAGTGCAGAGGGATTTTTTTTTTTGGGGGGGGATAATAAGGCACTCAGGACAGCACCACACCTCCCTGGGTGAGGAGACAGCTCTCACCAGGATGGTTTCAGCTTTCTCTGCTGTGGTTTATCTACAGAATTGAGACTAATCCTAAACTGAGACACAGACGCAGGTTTGTTTATGGGTTTTTGTTTTGAATTTAAATGCCCAATCAATTAGTTATTGGGAAAGAGGCTTTTGTGGTTTGCTAGTGGGGTGTTATTGATGATCTTTCCTGAGCAGGATCTGGATTTACTCCTGATTGGTGTTTTGAGCAGGTCCCCAGGGTGAAACAGTCCAGTAAATAGGCATGGCTCTGGATTCCCTCTGACCACAGCGTTCTGTGTGTGCAGAGCAAGCTGCTGGAAGCCAGGGAAAGCCACAGTTCATAGCTGTGCTTCTTTGGGGGCAGGGGTCTGTGATGATAACAATGTTTAATTTGCTGTTGCTGGATAAGTAGCCCTAACTTTCAGACAGGTTTCTGCTGAGTGACCAACTCCCTAACTTTTCCAGGAGCATTTAAAGCCTTGGAGAACAGAGGGAGCTGGACGCAGTGTTTGAAGATGACCTACATCCATGTCTGGGTGGAAATAAATATTTAAGACCCCAAGGTTCAACAGGACATAGTTAACTGAAAGAAGCTGCTGTGGGCTGGAAGGAAAATCCCTTTTCCTGGTGGATTCCTCACTACCAAAGAGAGCAGCCAGACTTTGCTCTGTGGCTCAGTCTGCCTGCGGTACAGCCCTGCTGACCCAGCACATCAAATGCAGCCCTGCCAGGTCCTGCCAGCTCCCTGCTGCTCGTCCTGGCTGCCTCCAGGTGCAGACACTTTCGAAGACAAAAGGGCTTTGCCCAAGCCAACCCCGAGACTCATTATGGCTTTCAACAGCTCCACCTGGTCAGAAATCAGCGATGCTGCTCCGCTTTCCCTCGGCGATACCGTACAGGTGTGGTGCCCGCACCTCCCTGCGTGTCTGGGGCCGCTCCCAGGTGAGCGCTGAGGCGCTACCGGGGACAAGGGGGTTGTGCTGCCCGCGGTGCCGCCGTGCCCGGGGCTGCCGCGCTCCTCGTCCCGCGGCGGGACCCGCCGTGCCGAGCCGTGCTGTGCCGTGCCGGGCGGCAGGGAGGGAGGCCGGCCGGGTGACATCAGCCGGAGGAGGGGCCTGCCCGCGAGTTTCTTTGCTCGGTGCATCACTTCCCGGCGCTGCCATACTCCGCTGCCCGCTCCCCGCCGCGGGGCCGGCGCCCATGGCGAGCCCGCCCGGCGGGGACAGCCCGGGCTCGGCCGCCCGACGCTTCCACTCCAGGTGAGCGGGGCCGGGGACAGCCCGGTCCCTGGGGACAGCCCGGCCCCGCAGCTGCGCCCATCAGCGAGCCTGCGGAGCCCCGGGGACAGCCCGGTCCCTGGGGACAGCCCGATCCCTGGGGACAGCCCGGCCCCGCAGCTGCGCCCATCCCCGAGCCCCGGGAGCGCAGCGGGGTCGCCGCGGAGGGAGGGAGCGCTCAGCCACGGGAAGCGAGGAGCTGTTGCACGGGTGGGGATCCGGCCGGAGTAGTGAGAGAGGAGCCGGGAAGGACGCGGCGCTCCCTCCGTGGGGCAGCTCCCGCTCGTGGGTGGTGGGAGCTGGCGATGCTCCGGTGGGATCCCTGGCACTGGCCTGGAGCGAGCGGCTCCTCTGCTGAGGAGGGTGATGCTGAAAGCTGCTCGGCGCTGGGCAATCGCATGGGAGGCTCCTAATCGCACTGCAGAGACTTCCAGTCTCAGCTTTAAAACTGGGCGCTACAGAAATTCACACAGGGCTGGAAGAAAAAAAAATAGCTCTAGGCTTTTTAGTGTTCATGGCAATGCCGTATCTTGCCCATTCTCTTCGTTTAGATCAAAAATGGAAAAGACTAAACCCAAAGAAGACTAAGTGAGTCACTTTGAGGCCTTACAGCATTGTTCATGCTGTTCACCATCGTTGTGTTTTATCTCTCCTCTAGTAGTCTGAGGTGGAGGTGCTGCAGTAGCTGGACTAGAGGGCTAAAAGAGCCCCAGAATGCTTGAAGTGTATGGGATACAGTACCTTTTCATCATTCTCTTTGCAGGCTCCGCAATAATTAGCGCAGCAGCTAGTGGGTTGTCTGCTTTAATGAGTGTTGGTTCATTAGGGCAGCAGGTGTTTCTCGGTTATGTTGTATTGTAGAGCAACTCCAGGGAAAAAGGAGGAAGCAGAGTTGATATCATTGCTCTGCCTACTCTGGGGGAGCTAGAGCTGTGGAGAAACCTGCTGGATTTTAACTAAACTTGGGCTTCTTCTCTCTTTCTTCTTGTTTTTCTTGGAAACTTTTTGGGGATGAAATTTTGGTCACTTTTGCAAAGGAAGTTTTCATGGGAAGCTGCTTATGACAAACGTGTGCCTGCACATGAACACTGCTCCCAGCTGCTGGTGAAGAGAGAACAGAAGAGAAATGGGAAGCATTTCTCCCGTGGCTTACCTGGATGGCTCTGGCAGGGCATGTGGTTTTAAAAGTCTCTGCTGTGCCTTATGGGCCTTGAAAGCAGGTGCTGGTGGAGCCTGTGTCCCTACTGCTCTGTGAGATAAGTGGTAAATTAGTTTCTTCCTTAGCTTCACTTGTGTTGCAGTGCAGAAACTTCAGGATGAATTCAGTGCCTCTCTCTGGTGTGATGGGTGGAACCTCAGGTGATTGATTGGGTGGTAAAGCCGTAGTAACTGGTACCAAAATCTTAATATGTGGGGTTTGGTTTTTTTTTTGCCTGGGAGCATTAATTGAGGTGTAAGACCCGCAGAAGGTACCTGTGCAGGCAGGGAGTGCCAGAGCCCTTATCTGGGGAGCTGGGGGAGGTATTTTCCTTCTAGGAAATGGGGGTGGGTGGGGAGAAACGTGCCAAAAATGAAAGTGTTTATTAATTTTATTACATCCCTTAGTGGTTCCCTAAATTCAACCCCTCCTAAACAAAGGCACGTGCTCTGTTGTGCTGGCAGCAAATAATCTGTGTGCCGACTGGGCCAAACATCTCTAGTTACAGAGACTGAAGTTAAATCTCTTGCTACAGCAGTCACACACCAAAAACCGGGGTGTTTCTGTCCCTGGGCAGCTCTGTACATCTGCCCTGCTCACCTTTCCGATGCCATTTGCTACACAGACCTGTCAAGTCTTGAGGAGAACTTGTTGGAAGTCCAGGGCTTTGGAAGCTGCGACTCTGCAGGGCTGGTGTGTCTGTGGGGGTCAGCTCCTGGTGTTGGGTATGGGGTCACTGCTGGGGCTTGTTGGAATTGTCCAGTTCTGTGATTGTGCTCCTCAAACTCAAGTTGGCTGAGTTCTGTGTGAGCCTGAGTTACTGCTTTACCTTCCATGAGGTTTTGGGCTGGTGCTAATTGAAGTGCATTAGTTCAGCTGTGTGTAACCTCTGAGGACTTGTTGCAGAATAGGGGTTGTAGGAGCTGTGCAATACCTGCTGGCAGCAGGTGTCCTGCTCTTTCCCACTGCTGCAGGTGCTCTAACTTGCCTTTTTGTGCTGGCTGGCTGATCCTGAATGTGTAGGAAGCACCAAATCCATCAAATGGTTCCCTTGGACTCTGGAGAGTGACAAGCTCGTGCTGGGGACAAGTCCACCAGCGAGCTCCTCTGGATTTGGGCCCTTGCTTTTAAAAGGCCACTCTGGAGAATCCTGGGTCTGGGAGGGAGACATGGACATGTCCTGGGGAAACCATCACTGTACTGCACTGACATCATGGAGATGTTATTGATCTTACACAGAAAGAATGTTAGATAATGCTGCAATCAGTCCAGAAATGCATTAATCTGGCCTGAGAACGCCGATAAAAGCACACCTTGTTCCTCCCTCTCCCTTCCCTTGCTCTCTGTTCTCCTGCAGTCTCTGTTTTCCAAAGCACTGTTGGCTTTTGTGATGTTTACAAACTTTTCTTGATTGTGTCACAAACAGTCCCCATCTCACTCATTAGTGTCACCACGGTGAGGACCTGACCTGCATGAGCATCGGGCAATTAGAGAGAGCTCTGAGCACCACAGAGCTCTGAGAGAGGAGGCTCCTTCCTCCTGTTCTGGTGGGAAAACTGGGATGGAAAAATTGCTGGCCTTCTGACACGGAAGGCAGCGAGAGAGGGCACAACTCAGCGCGGTGGTTGAGGCAGAGTAAACTGATGTTTGCAAAGCAAACTGGGGAGAAAAATCTGCTGCTGGGGTGAACCTGTGTCTGGAATCATTCCTGTTTGTTTTGTGTGTATCCAGGGGGTAACAATACCATGGAATTCTTTGATATTTTCCCTAGTTCTTGTAAAGTAAACTTGCACAACTTTTAAATCTGGACTTTATATAAGGCTAACAGCTATTTTCTTTCCACGAGGTGGTGTTTAATTGTATCTGCCTGAGGTGAAAATTAGCACCAGCAGCAGTGCTGGGTTTGGAAAAGTGCAGTCAGCTTCCTCTGTGGGATTGGGAAGGGGCTCAGGTGCACTACCAGAAAGCTGGGAATGACCATTTGGTCTCTGTTTACTCTGTAGATTAAACTTGAAATTGCTTGATTATTACCTTTGTGAATGCTGGTTCAGAGGTTTCTGAAAGATTCTGATTTTTCTTCTGTAGGCCCCTGCACTCAGTCTCCACCAGGCAGAAGGATGTGTAAAACAGGACAAACATTTCTAAAATAGCTGTGCTGCATAATAGGTGGCCTGAGCAAAAATTATATGATAGCTTAGCAGGCAGGGCTGGCTTTGTTGATGTCTGTTTTGGGACGTTTTGAACAACTCACTTGTACTTTCAGCTCTGGTGAGTCCTGTGGTCATCGCAGTGTGGAGCCAAGCAGGACACTGAGTGTCTGCCACAGCAGGGAGAGGGATCCTTGTGGGCAGACCTGGGATTGGCACTTGGTGCTTTGCAGCAGGATTTTGGGCATCCATTCCGATCCTGCTTTGCCTCTGCCCTGTAGGTGCTGCTGCAATACAAACAGTTCTTGCCCTCAGGGCGTTAACTGGAGTCTGTGCACATGGAAATGGAGCTGAGGTGATGCCCTGCCTTCTCCCTGTGCTGGCTTGCACTTCACTGATTCAAATTCTGCTTGTTGTGCCTCTCCTGGGGTGAGAGCAGTCCCTGTGGATGCTTTATCCTGAAACCCTGTGCCCTGTACGGGGTGTTTGTGCCAAGCAGACAAGAAAGAGAACGTTGTGCCTTGGCCACGTGTTTGTGGTTGTTCGGAGTTTGTCTCTGAGTCAACTGAAGTCAAATCAGTTTGTGACTCATGTGTGGCCAGAGGATGCCCCTCAAAGCCCGTTCCCTGCCAGATGAAGTTAATAATCACACCAGAGCCGGGTCTGGAAGCAGCTGTGACCCTTCCCACCTGGAATGTTGGCTGTGAGGCAGGAGCCAGCTGTGCTACCCAGAGCTCCGTGCCCAACTGCTGAGGTGCCTTTTGCTACCTGTTGCTTTGGTCACTGGATGCTTCCCTCCTGGGAAAGTGTCTCCAAGAGCTCGCAGCCAGCAGGAGAGGAGGGACACTGGAAAGAGTTCCTGTAGGCAGGAGATTTGTCTTTGGATCATGGTGACTGGGTGCAGCAATTTTGTTCACTCCATGGGTGGTGGGTCCTGTTCTGGCTCCAGGTCCTGTCAGCTTTGGCTGATACCTGCAGCATGAGCTGCTTATGCCAGAGGCAAATCTTGTGTGTGATTAATTTCTGTTTTCCTGGAGGATGTGACCAATTAGGGATCTGCTGCCCCTTAGTTCCAAAGTTAGTGCCTGTTACACCAAAGGATGAAAACGTGTTATGAAAGCTGAGAAATTGATTTGTTATAGAAGAGTGATTTTTAAAATCCTTTTTGGCTCTTCCTCTCTTGAGCCAAATGCATCTGGACCATGACCACTGTGGTGATAGGAGACAGGAGCAGGCTGCACAGCTCTGTTGGCATTCGCCTCCTCCAGCTCAGTGATGAGTGTCCCAGACATTGGATTTTTTTCCTGATGTATTCCATAAACCACAGGGGAAAGCCTTGCCTTGGTGGTGCCTTGAGGATGAGCAAAGCCATAGCCAGGAGCAGAAAGGCTTAAAATTGGATATGCTGGTAAAAGTCTGGGGAATCAGCTTCTCCCCTCACTGATCCAGGCCTCAGGCTTGGAGGGAGCATCTGTGGGAGGCAGATAGGAAGGGATTTTTTATGGACTGGCAGTGATAGAATGGCTTAGTTTGTTAAAGGAAGCTCATCAGGATGGAAGATCCTGCCTGAATTCAAACCTGTGGACTCTGTGTGTGTGTGTTCCCATTAAAGCAGGAGCTCTCCAGGTGTGCCCTGAGGGGTGACATTCCCACCTCTGGTTCTCTGTGCTTGGAGCTGGAGCGAGGGCAGGGGGTGGCAGTGCTGGCGTGGGGCACGGGAGCCCTGCAGGACCACCCTGCTGCCACCTGCCCAGCCCCCCTCATCCTGCCCTGAGGTGGATGTGGGGTGACCCTGGCCTGTGTCCTGGATCACCTGCACAGCCAGAGACTTCCTAGATGTGGCTCCCTTCCTCTGTGCTGTTCTAACACGTGCCCAGGACACAACTTTGGCACTGCTGTCTTTACTTTGAGCTCTCCACAGAGCAAATGCTGCTCTATCTCAAGCCTCATCTCCCCAGCTCTCACATTCCTGCTTTCCTGTCTGTTCTCTCTTGCCTCCTCTCCAGCAGATCAGGAATCTTTCTGTTACTGGAGAACATGAACTCTATTTTTGTTGTGGCATGTTGATTTCTTGCTGTCTCATATTTTTGCTCTCGAGGTGATGTCCAAACTTGCATTCAGACTTGCCTGAAGAGCAGGTTTGAACTCTGTCAGGTCTTACACTGCAAGAAGCCACAAGCAGCAACTTTCTGAAAGTGGAGAGATGGATTTTGCTAAACTCTGGATGCTGTTCTGCTTTAAGAGCAATTTTATCTCCAAATTGCCCTCAGGTGTATCCAGTGCTGTGTCCCATCCCAGTCCTGTTCTCTGTGCCCCTTTGATCAGCCAGCCCAGCTTCAAGAATTCCACTTTCCAGTTATAAAATCCTTTGCCGACCAAAGCCATGAAACCCAAATTCCTCCTGATCTGGGCACACAGGCCGAGTATCCCAACCACAAAGTGAATTCTGGGCCTGGGCTATTTATATTGTCAGTGGGAAAGCTTTTCATTGACTGAGCTGTTCCCTCCCTAAAGATACTTTTAATTAAATGTTATTCAACAGATCTGACTTTCTAATTGGCTTAGATTTAACTGGTATAAATGGGGTTTATTTTTTTTTTCCACTGAAAGCTGAAGAAAGTAGGAATAATTTTGTTGGAAGGCTATTTGCATTCAGAGTCATGTCCATCTGTTGTTTAATGTAATAAGCTGATAGAGTGAAATAAAAAAGCCAAAAAACCACCCCACAACCAGAAAGTTAACATCCCTGCCAGTGCTTGGTGAGGAGAAGGGGAAAGGGACACGGCTGCCTCTGCTTTGGAGCTCTCTAAACAATGCCCAGCAATGTTATGCAACTGCCTAGGGAAGGAAGTGAAGAATTATCATTACAGTGCAGTTTCAAGGGCAATATTAAATGAGCAATTTGCAGCACAGCCCTGTACTTAAGTGCCTTAACTCACTTCTCCTGAGATAAAATTAACAGGGCTGCTTAAGGACAATAGCCATGACCTCTGTTCCCAGCAGGCGAGGGGCAAAGACAGGCTCTTCTTACAGCTGAATCGGAGGCACTGGACTGAGAGCCTTACATTACCAGTGTAATGGGCTGGTCCTGCAAGTGCCTGATGGATCCCTGCCCCATTGAAGCCTGGAAAAGGGGTGACAAGCATCTGCTGAAGCACTCATTTATACCTGCTCTTCCTTATTTCAGTGGAAGGGATAAAAAGACCTTTTGCAAGGCCCTGGACCCTGGAGCAGCAACAAAACCCTGAATTAATGACTTGGAAAACAGTGCTGCTGTCTGTTCAGTACCTTCAGAGTAGGTGTAAACAGCTTAAAAGTCTTCTACTCCCAGTTTACTTTTAGCAAGAGGATTTTGCCCAAGAATGCCAGGCGCTGGAATCACAAGTGTTTTCTTTCTGACTCTGAGATTAGGCAGGATCTGTCTAAAGAAGCTTCACCTTCTGCTGTGAATCAGTAACTGTGCAGCTGCTACCCCTGGAGGGATTTTTGAAAGAGGAATATTGGATTGTCTTGGTTCCCCTCAAGCTTTTCTGTTACCCTTTGCTCTTACACCCTCTGGAGCTGCCAGAGGGGCTCTTCACTGGGAGTTTGGGGCTAACGCAGGAGAAAGATCAAGGAAAAGGATTTAAATGGGGAAAACACTAATGACATAACTCAGTGTAAGAGCTATTTCATGTTCCGCCTGGGAGCAGATGTTTTTTTCTTGGAAGCTGCTTTTAAAAATGCATGGGTAGGACTGGGAGCTGTCATTTCTGTCTGCAGCTGGCTCTGAGCAGTGCAGGGTGACTGCTGGAGGCACCTCTGAGCACACGGGGTGTGACAGGGCTCCTTTCCTGCCCTGGGGATCCTGGTTCCCTCACATTCTCTGGCTGCCAGGGAGCAGAGATGGCTCCTGAGAAGGGGAGCCCTTTCCTGGCTGTTGTGGACGCAGCTCCAGCTGCTGATCCGTGGTGGGACCTGGGACAGATTCCTTGATTTGCAGCCTCTCCCTGCTGAGCCTGGGAGGATTGGCTTCTGCTGTAGGATTGCAGCAGACTGAGCACAAGGAGATCAGCTTTGCCACAGGGCAACACAGATAATTAATAGTTGTGCTGAGTTTCCCAGGGGAAGCTCCACCCCGCTGCTGGGACTGTGGGTCCATGGGTGCTGGAGTTTCTCCATACCTTGATTAACAGAGCTGCACAAATGTGTATTTGCAGGTAGAACAGAGGGGTTTGCTGTACCAAATGGAGTCCCAGTTCTGGTTCCAGGACTTTCTTGGCACTCCTGTGATTTTGCAGAGCACTGGGCTGTATTTGCTCTGGGGTGGGTGTCACAGCAGGTACCAACTGAGTGTTCACCTGTACCTGGTGGTACCTCCCTGGGCACTTTGGTGTGAATTGCTGCATTTTCCTGAGCTCTGGAGCAGCTTCAGCCCAAATTAGCTGCGGGACAAGTGTCTCCTGTGGTCCACACTGCAGAGTTGAGGTGGCTCTTCGTGCACTCTGTCTGTGGAATATCCATTCGTGTCTGAGGAGAGCTGGGAAGTGCAGATTAATATTCATCTCTCTGGGGCTATTTGTTAATTACTGTTATTCGTGGTTTGTATGATGGTGCTGAGTGGATCCTGGCAGGGTTGCATTCGTTCCAGGGTTTCAGAGTGCGTTGGTAAACACCGGTATTTTATTGCATTCTTTCTGGGAAATATTGTTCCTGTTTTCAAGGGTGGGAAATTCTACAGTCTTCAGGGTGAAAGAGAATAGAGGTGGCAAAACTGGGAGCTGAATGTCTTGACTCCCACTCCTTTCCTTCAGCACTTCCTCACCCACGTCAGAGGGAGGGTAATTGTGCCAATTGTGAATTGGAGACCTTGGCTTCGTCCTTTACCGAGCCCTGCTGGGCAGTGCAGCACTGGTGTCACACGAAATTACAGTGTCTCTGCTGTTCTAACAGGGAGCAGAAAGTTGTTGAGGAGGAAGTTACAAGCTGATGGATTAAATACCAGGCTCTGCCTGTTCACAAGGTGTGATGTGGTGGGAATGCTGCAAACCCCAGGAGAAGGAGCAGCCTGGGTGGCCCTGGGGTCTGGTCACTGCAAAGAGCCCAGTGCTAGGGACTGGCCTGAAGAAAGCAGAACAGCCCTGAGTGCTCAGGCACCTGGGACTCCACATGTTCCCTGTCTCTCAGGCTTTGAGAATAGAGCAGGTAATTTAAACAGGGAGAGAGGGACACAGAGCAATGTTCCTGTCAGAAAATCTTGCAGGTTGAATTGTGTGAGTGAGTGGAGCTGCCCTGCCTTGGGGGTGGTTGTCTTTTGGGGTATGGTGAGAGATGGAGAGAGAAAAGCACATATCTGTTGTTAAAGTCGGGCAGGAAGGATTTGGGATGGGCAGGAGCTGCCAGTGCTTTGAGGAGGGTCCTGTCCTTACTGTCCTTGTGCACTCACAATATCCCAGCTGGTGCTGCAGCAGCAACAGCCCCTTTTTTTAGCAGCTGTCTGCAGAGATTTGTATGGAGGAAATGCTCTGGGGATTGGATCTCGCTGCAAAACACAGAGGCCATCAGATTCAGCTTGTTTATCAGCCAAGCCTTCTGCAGCATGAAGGCAGGAATACAAACCACCAGCAACTAACAAATGAAAATCTCGAGCTTCCTAAGCCACGGGTGTTTCTCTTTCCCTCCTGACAAGCAAGCCCTTGTGATTTCCAGCTTGGGAAGCCCACGGGCCAACATCTCACGGCGAGTGAGTGGAGACTTGTATCCATAAAAGCAGCTGAATGTCCTGGAATTGTGATACTCCACGTGTACCTCCAGGCATTTCCTGGCCTCTGAGTTCAGCCGAGTGTCTGAGCTCCTGCATGGGTCTAAATAATAAAACATATGAGTTCACTACAATGTGCCCAGAATTTTAAGGCCACAGCCCTTGGCTAGCTCTTGTATGAATTGCTTCCATCAGGGCAGTAATCCAGGAAACTACGAGCACGAACTGCTTGGTTGATGGAATTCTGTGGTTTGGTGCCTTCCTGGGTAAAGCCAGGGGAGAAAGGAAAGCTGCTGTTTTCTCTGTGTTCATCCCTTTCGTGTGCCCCACTGGGAGGGCAGGCAGGGAGTGTTCCAGCAGGTCCCACAGGCTCTGAGGAGATCCTGGTCCATGGGGAGCTTCCACAGCGTGCTCAGGTGTCTGAGGAGTTAATAATGAAATGACTGAAAATACCCACGTTTTCCTCTGCTGTTCTGAAGAAAAGAAAAACTCACTCTGCAAGATGTTCTCGCCAATGAAACCATCCTTTGGCATCAGTTGTTTTGGCAGAAAGTGGTCATCAGCTGTGCCAGTGGGTGACCACTTTGCAGAGGGGACCAGCAGCAGATCTGTCACAGAAGGATGAGGAGTGAGTAGAGAAAACAGCTGTGTTCCCTGCACTGAGCAAAGTGATTCTCCTGTGGTGGAAATCCCTTTCTGCCGGGCCCTGGGTGAGGTTCTCCCCAGCGTGACTCAGAAATTCCGCTCAGGTTTGCTGGAGCAGGGTCAGGCTCCGGCTCTGCTTTGTGGAGCTCCAAGCCCATGTGCTGAGGGCAGAGCTCACCTGGCCAGGGCAGCTGTGTGAGCAGCAGCTTGGGAAGGGAAGGCAGGAGATGCTTTGCAGACCTGGCTCCAGACAGAACTGAGTCACTTGTCGAGGCTGACGCTCTCGGAGCTGGTTGCCTGAGGCTGGCATGGCTCAGACAGAGGAGTGAGAAGGCAGCCATCCAGATACACACAGAGGAGAGAAAAGTAACAGCTCTGAACATGTGACTGCAATGGAAGTAAAAAAAAGCATCCCCAATTAAAGCCATGTGTGTTGGTGGATGTAACTGCTCCTGGAAGGTTGGTGGAGGCTGTTTGTGCAGCACAAATGCAGCCGCTCCGGAATGCCCTGGATTAGAACAGGCAGGCTCCTCCAGCACACGGAATCCGTGTGGAAACAGAGCTGTTCCTGCATGGCAGCAGCTCCCCCAGCCCACCACCCTTAGGGGTTAAGGTAAGAGCTGTCTTGTCACCTGTCTCCTCCTCCCCTCTGTCCCTGCTCCTGAAGTACATTTTCCAGGCAGCCTGGTGCTGTGCCATGTGTTTGTTTCACTGCTGGCTGATGATGATGTCTCTGTGCAGGAGCAGAGGTTTCTCTTTTCCTGCAGACATGCATAATTCAGTTGTCAGGATAAATGGGCTCCCTGGATTTGGGCGTGTGTGTAAGCCTGAAGCTTCTCTCACCAATGTGAGGCAGGAGAGGAGCAGGGAATTCTCCCAGTGCTTCAGAGCAGCAGCCTGTGGTCTGTAAACTCATTGCAATACCTGTGAGGTTGCAAGAAGGATCTAAACTAAGCCTAAAATAGGCCTGTGGAGAGGAGCACCCTTGCTGTATTTGGGAAGACTTTCAAGAAACGTGATGTTCGTGCACACTCCTCCCGTGCAAGGACAGGACCGGAGCCCGCTTCACACATAAAGAACACGATCGACATGACAAACTCTTATCCAAACCTGTGTTTGCTGCTGTTTACTCCTGTGATTACACTGCACTAATGCCACAGTGTCAGAGCCAAACTGATGTGGTGTGTGGGGAGGAGCAGGACTCGCCTCCCTGCGCTTGATTTGCACAGACGTGCGAAGCATTTCCAGGGTGGATGTTTTCCATGGAGCCACGCTAGGACAGAAGCGCTAAAAATCTGGGGAGATGCGGTGGAGGACTCAGTCCCACAATGCTGTGGAAGCAGCTTGCAGGATGCTGGAGGGTTTCCTGCAGAGGCAGCACACACCCAGCACAGTGCCAGACAGCAGGGCTGTTCTCTGTGGAGCAGCAAAGCCGAGCGGAATTCTCACCTTGCACGGAATCGCGTGGCTTCCTGGGAATCCTGCCGCGCTCGGGTCTGTGGGCTTGCAGATTAATCTGGTGGCATGCATAGATTTTTCCACAGAGCACCCAGAAGTACTTCTGGTGCTGCTCTTCTGGGTGTGGGTTTGCACATAGGAGCTGCAGGAACAGTTTTAGAGATGCTGGCGAGGGTTGCAGTGGACACCTGGCTGATATTTGAGCTCCTGGGGAGCCTCTTTCCTTGTTTTTCAGACAGATGTGGAATGATCTTTACAAAATCCAGAGGGATGCCCTGCAGCTGTGCAACAGCCAGGGAGAAGGGCAGTATTCTATATGATCTCTTGCTCTGTTGGCCATGGGAACCTTTTAAACCAGTGAGTGTCTCTGGGCTGATGCCTGATTTTTGGCACCCCTGGAATTTTCAGGGAGAGCACAACAATGCTTTTAACAGCCCTCTGAGCAGGAGACAGCTGCAGAAAAACAATGTGAAATCAGTGCAATCTGCTGTGCTGCAGCTTTGCCAACAACAGTCTGTCCTGGTGGCTGGCAGTGCTTCAGCCCTGACAGCTCTGCCCACGGCCCTGTGTGACCTGGGAGAGCCACCTTTGTGAATCCCTCTGGTTTGGGCACACAGGGCTGTAATCACCGAGGGAGGGACTGTCACAGGCTCTCAGTGGTGTGCTCTGGCTTGATTTCACTCTCCTCAAAGGCTTTACCAGATGGTCATTTGAAAAAGAAGTTGCTGCTTGTTTGGATTCATTGGATTTGTCTGGTTCCTGCTATTTGTTCTTCAGCGAGTTCTGCAGGAAGTACAAGGGTCAGGTTCGTGCTGGCTCTGTCACTAAGGTCCCATCCAAACCTTTTTCAGGTGCAAGTGCTGGTGCTGCAGAGCATCCTCAGCGTTCTCTTGGTGAGCTGGGGTGGCTCAGCACCTCCCTGGCTCAAAGCCTGCGTGGCCCAGGATCAGGGTGTGAGTTTTCTGATGGATCCCAAAGGCCTCTCTCCCTTGGACTGAAGCACTTGGCCTGGGGCTGACGGAAGCAGATGAGACAGGAAGGGAACAGAACCAAATTGGCTGTAGGTTGTTGTGGAGTCAGTGGAAAAAACTGTGGTGTGAACTTTGTGATGGTTTCCTTTTCTGCTGCATCACGATGACGATCCCATTGCCCTGCCCTGAGCGTGGTCTGTGGTTTGCAGGGGGCTGTGGGCAGGAAAGGCAACACGTGGGGTGTGTGTGCAGCCTCCAGCTGCTGCAGGAGGTTTGGGGTGGGGTGGGACATGGGCAAGAACCGGGGACAGGCAGAGGTGGCTCCTTTGGCTGGCTGGGCTTGGCTGTAACGCAGTCCCTGGTGTTCCTGGAGCTTGGCAGAACCTTTTCCATACACAGTTGTTTTCCTGCTGCAAGCCCATGCTCCGAGGCGGGAGCAACTGGCAGGCTGAGAGAGGAAGGAGAAGTGGGGGCTGCAGCTGGAGGGGTTTGAGGCAGCTTGAACAGAGAATAGACTGGGGCCTGTGGGAAAACAAGCCTTGCTTTCACTTGAGAAGGTTGTGCAGGAAAGGAAACCTCACACAGCCTGTACAGCTGCCCAGAACAACTGGGACGATTGTGCTGGTGGCACTTGTGGAGCTGAGCTTGACCCTGCCAGCAGCTGGGGGTGGCAGGACCCTGGGGCAGGAATTGGGGGAGGCTGTGATGTTTTCAGTCAAAGCTGTCTCAGCTCTGGTCCCGAGCTGTTCCTTTGCTGTGTCTGGTTTGTGCTGGCACTGCCGTGTTGGAGCTCCAGTGGGATCCATGACAACTCATCCCTGGCCCAGGCAGCCCCTTCTCCCATCCCAGCAGCATCCAGGCTGCTCCCATGGGCACTGGCTGAGCCCCCCATTGTGTGTCTGGGGGGCAGCTTTAGAGATGTCTGTACATCTCTCATTTGTGGCTCTTCTGAATTTGGAAAGAGCTCCCCAAACCAAGACTTGCCCATTCTCAGTATTAAGTTTGACCTGAATGAGCTGCTCTGTACTGGTGGGTAATAGAAGCTGAATGGCATAAATGAAATGGGTAAGAAATAAATTGGTTGTTTTCATTGTGTGGTTGTTGATCAGGCAGTTACTCGTTTTTCTAATGCATATGGTAATTGTAACCTGCTGTATTCTGCAGTGTGGCTGTTTAAATCACAGCCTATATTTTAGTGAGAGATGTGTTGACCCGATTGCCAAAGGAAGTTTGTAATGAAAAGCCTCTCAGCCTGCATGTCCTCTCCTGCTCTCTGGCTTCTGGAAGTGACTGAAGGAAATAGCACTTTACTGCTGCTGAAACCATCCCCAGAGTGCTGTTTAATGGCAAGGTGATGGATTAACCTCATTAGAGGTGCTAGTGTTGTACAAGAAAGCAAAATGCTCTTGGAAAACTCAGGAAGTTTCCTTCATTGTGCTGAGTTCATTCCAAGTCTCCTCTGTGACAAAACAGGAATGTCTAAAACCCCATCCTGTTGCAGGTGCTGGTTTGCCTGGAGCTCTGCAGGGCACATTTCAGGGGTCAGGTGCTGCAGGAAAGAGACAAACTGCTGGGTTTTGTGTTCCTGGGAAGGAAAGAGCATCCTCAGGCATCAGCATCATGACTCCACTTGTATTTGGCAAGCTGGTGCTCCTGGCCTCTGCATTTATTTCTCTTTTTCTCAGATGGCTGTTGATAGTTGGGTTTATGCCCTGGTGATGAGCTGTGCAAAGAGATTGTGTTCCAGGCTCATTTTGTTCTCACTCTTCTTGAAAGTGAGTTCTCCTGCACAGTTCTCCTTCAGAGAATGTGATCAGTTCATACACTCGGTGGATTCATAATATTTTTTTTTTTCCTTTGGGAGTCAGAACATGTTTTAATGAATTAATTTTCAAATTGATATCTCCTTAATCATCACTTCGTCAGACCCTGCAAAGTATTTGCATCTTATAATTTAAGTGCTTTGAAACTGGGTATCAAGTGAAACTGTTAACCAGGATGAGATGAAATTCACATTTGCCCCTTAATCTCGTCTGAGCATTTTCAAGTGCTGCAAGTTAATTACATCCATGGTAGTCCTTTGATACTTGAGTCATTTTGGAGCACAATGATTTAAATTTGTGCTCACTGCCTGGTAGAAATTTCACTCCTCAGCTGACACAGAAAAATTTCCTTGTGTTGTCTGTTCTTTCTGTGGGTCCAGCTGGATTTGTGAGCAGGATTTGGGTCATAGATTCACGATAATTGTTGCTAATGTGTCATTTACTGAGAGCCCAAACCTTCCAGCTGTGGATCAGGTTTCCAGAGGTCAAGAATATCTTTGGCTCCTGGAGTTGGGGGCATTTCTTTGGGCATCTTTAGTGGTTGTTTAGCATCGTGCTGAGCTGGTGGCACAGGCTGTGTGAGCATCCCTGCCTGGATGGAAGGTGCTGCACCTCATTCCCGATGGAGCAGCTGCCCTTGGCACTTGTGAGGGAGCCCTGGCAGAGGCTCTGGGAGCCAGGGCTCCTGGGTTCCTTTCCCTTCTCTACAGCTGACTCACAGCAAGGCATAATTTGCCCACAGAGCCTCAGCTGCCTTTTTGAAAAATGGGGTAATTGCTGCCCTCGCACTTCTGCAAAATATTATGGAGTCCTTAGGTTGAAGTTTCTGCACCTACCGACTCAGCATCATAAACTGCTTCACAAAATGCTCTGAAAACAGCAAATAACTCCCATCTGTCCTCTGTTCTCCCATCCCCACAGATCAAAGCCACAGAGGTTGTGTAAGCAGGGGAATGCTGGATGACTTTTGCTTTCCAGCAGGCAGTGGGGAGTTTGAATTTGGATTTCTGACAATGACGCAGCTTGTTGGAGCCATTCTGCATTGAAATGGGGTCCTATTCAGCACTGCTAATAAGAGGGTAAAGGCAGCTAAATACAGCTGTCTTCCTCAGTGTCATTTGGGATTTATTAGCAAATATGCAGTGGAATTGAATCCCTTGTAAGTACTCTGCAGCTAATGGTAGATAGCAATTAGCTGAAATGACTACTGTGGAGCACTCATGCTGCATCAGTGAGGGGACAGGAAACCTGAAGCCAGCACACAGACCCAGCATCTTCCAGAACTCCCTGTAGCTTTTCCCTCTGGATTTTCTGTTTCATGCCCTTAGCAAAAGATTGTGGTGAAAATCGCTCGTCTGGGTAATCCCTGGAGCTCCAGCTTGAGCAAACACTTCCCCAGCAGCAGCAAGTGCGTGTGTACATTATTATTTTCAGCTCAGGGGTCATTGAAAGGACTCACTGCAATGTTCCTACCAGCAAAAGTGTGTGGAGTGAGAACCTCCTCCCCTCCAGATGTGCTGGAGGCCCAGAGATGTGAAGGGATCTGGCCCAGATGCTTGGAACCAGTTCGGAAGCTGGGGAGGACTGGGTGCAGCATTCATGGTTTCATCTCTGACCTTTGCCTCTCCAAACTCAACAGGAGGTTTTGTTTCCTTCCCCTCACTAATGAGGTGAGCTGTAGGTCAGGGTGGCCCAGGGGTTCTGCCCTTTGGCTGGAGGGGAACCAGCTCCTGTGTGCTGGTTTCAAGCTTCCAAAAGTGCTTTGAATCAGGCTAATTCTATGTATATCTTGATTTGTTTGTCACCCTGCCTGCCAGCCTGTGTTTGGTACAGAAAACTGCTTGTCAGGAGGGGATTAGGGCTGGGGATGTGCTGTGGGTGGGGAGTGAGGGGCTGTGCTGGCCACGTTCCGCCTGAACTGGTTTTGGGAGTGAGATAGTCGAGTATTTTCATTATTCTCCTACCAGGTTGCTGCTGGGTGTGTGGATATGGAGCAGTATGGATAAGAGGGACTGAATGATGGATGGATGCAGTGCTGTGTCTAGGAGATGCCATTTCAGGGTAGGAAGTTGAAACCACGTGTATTTAGGAGCAAGTAATGGGATTTTCTTAAGGATTGGAGCTCATTTGGGAGCAAGAGAGAGGCAGGTGTGAATGTGCTGGACCCTGCCTGGGGCAGAGTAACCATGGAAAACTGCCCAAAACCCCTTGGGAGAGTGCCCCGGGCAGAGAAGAGCAGTGCTGGGCTGGCCTGAGGCTAAATGGGCATAAATTCACCGTGAATAAACTCGGGCTGTGCCTCAGGAGCATCTGGAACAGCTTTCCTCAGCTAGGGAAGCACGGGGAAACAATCGGAGCCTTTGCTGAGGCTTTGGCACAGGGAAAATGTGAACTCCTCCAGTGTGTCCCCGTCAGGGCAGGGGACACATCCCCAAGGGTCTGGAGCCACCTGGACCTGGAGGTGCAGAGTCCTCAGGTACAGGAGCCGTGCAGGGCTGGGAAAGGAAATTGCTAAAGGGAAATAATTCCCAGCTTGATTGACTGGCAGCACGCCCTTGGAGAAAGTAATTATTTAAATGCACATTTAGTTCGTTAAGGCAGTGAGTATGCATTTACACTGAGCACCTGGTAAATCTGATCCTTTTTTGGTTCGGAAAATGTTTAATTGCTCATCACCAGCACTCTGGAATTAGATTTATTTTTGTACAAAACTTAATCAGATTGCAAGTAAGATGCTAAAATCTGTTGCTTCGCTAACTCATATCAATAGAAATACTAAGGGGAATTTTTTACTACTCTTGGTGGTTTTGATGGGTTGTTTTCTGCCTTGCCTTCTGTCTAAAAGCTTGGAGTTTTGAACTATGCAAGGTCTGATTGGGAACGAGTTTTGCAGTCGCCCCCACTGACGTGAATCAAATCTCTATAAATACCTTTCCTTTTCCCTTCTCTCCTTTTTTAAAGGCAGTTTCACCTTGCAGGCAGGAAGAGGTTCTCTTGCCCTGTGGTATTTGTAATATTTAAGGCAGCAGACAGCTGACCCCAGGCTCTGTCTGGTGACACGATAATTTTCTGTGTAACCTGAGGGATTTGTTGTCAGCAGTGACAGGTTGCTGTGAGCAAGGCAGCCCTGAGCAGGGTGTTGGGAGGTCTGAGTGGGTTTCACACTCCAGCGTGGTGTTCCCACTCTGGGGACCTCTATCATCACCAATTATAAAATCCTAATTATAGTGCTTGACAGCAGTCACGGTGATCGTTGATAATGGCACTGATGACACCTTGTGCTGCTCCCTTTATTTCTCACTTGACAGTGTCCTTGGCTTCCCCAGCACTCCTGGGACTGTCTCTGCCTTCTCCAAATTGCTGAAAACATTTGATATGTAAGAATCTTTGTATTTTACCTTTTCCAAAGGCACATTTTTGCTGTGGAATTCTTTGAACAAGCTTGCAGCAGGCAAAAGGCAATCTGTGCTCCAGCTCCTCATTAGCTGCTGCCTGACAGTGATGGGTGACCCTGGCAATTCTTGTGCAAGGCTGCTCCTCCCGTTCTTCTCAGCTCTTTCTGCCTTCGCATCAGTTATCCTTTAAAGAAAAACTTAAGGAGGGAGGGAGGGAAGCCCTGCCCATGTTGGATTGGGAAGAGATTTCCTCCTGCCTGTCACTGCACAGTGGAAGGTCACCCTTTTCTGCTTCATGAGTGTGAGAAGCAACACCCATTCCTGGACTGGGGACTGGCAGGTGCCACACTGATGGGGACCAAGTCATCTGCCAGCATTGTGCCACCCTCTCACTCCCCTGGCAGAATTCTGGGCAGATTGCTGAGTGCATCTGTGGCCAAACACTGCATTTATATGTGGCCTTTTATTGCTTTTTCAAAAAATGTTCTCTTTGCTGTTGTGCTCTGGGAGCCTCCTCCTTCACTGCTGTTTTATGGGATTGTGTAATCCAAGGTGTGGAGGAGCTGCAGGACTTGCCCAGCTCCAGCTGGGAAGTGATGCTGGGACTTGTTGCTGGACACACCAGCCCTGTTCTGATTTCTAAATTACAGATGGTGCCTTCAAAACTTCGTTCTTGTCTGGCCACACTTGACACAGCCTCTCATCTCCCTGCTTTCAGAAGGAAATGTTTTGGTCTGGGACTGGATCTGGGGGAGGTTGTTGGACCTTTCTGGGTGCTTGTGGTGGGGCTGGAGTCTGGGATGATTGAACTGGATGATCTTCAAGCTCCCTTCCAACCCAGACCGTTCTGTGATTCTGTGAATATTTGGAAATCCCACCTGTCTGGAGGAACACACAAATCTGAGTGGTTTGCACTGATTTAGGGCAAAGCTTATGAGCAGGGGCCGCTTGAAGTGACCTTCCCCCTCTCCCATGGTCAGATCTGGGATGTGCTGGTGGAGGGAAGGTTGAGCATGGTGGGGGAGTTGTGTTAAGCAGCCCCAGTGTCCCAGCTGTGAAAAGCAGCTCGTGTTGTGCCAAGTCTCTTCTGAGCTGCACCAGATGGCCCAGCCCAGCTCCTCCAGCCTGTCCCAGTAATCTGCTGACTCAGGACAATGGGAATCTTCTTTGCTGGCATTAAAGCCTGAGCAGCAGGTGCTTGCTGAGGTGACACAGCTCAGGCGTGTTCCCTTGTGTCAGCAGAGCAGAAACTTCACACCTGAGGGCTGGGAGGGAGCAGGATGTGCCTCTCAGACAGGGCTGGTTTGGGGCCCATTTAAATGGGCAGGGATGTGCTCTGTGGGATCTGCCTTCTGCTTTTCCCAGGTCTGAGAGCTGCTTGGATCATTTCTGGAACTTGTAAAGCTTCCTGGGTGGCGTCTTCGGAGCCTGGCAGGTTAAGGAGTGCTCTGCCCAAAGGTGACCTTTTGGAGGAACCCTGAGCTCTTCACCTGACAAGGGCAGGTTTGAAGCCCTTCTACTCTTGGAGCAAACAGGCAGCAACAGGAAAAGCTGATGGACTACAGGGCAAAAGAGCAGTCCAGAAGGGAGGGAGCTGCTTGCCTCTGACCATCCCACAGACTCTTCTAGGGCTCATTTTCTTGTGCACACTGAAAATATGTGAGTGAGCCAAGACGCTCCTGTTCCTGGAATTCAGCAGTGGACTCATCTCTCTGCTACCTGAAACAACAGTGGATGGAGGATATTGAATTTCCTGGAGGAAAGAAGACATTACTCTCTGTAGGCCTCTGGAAACAAAAGCAGTGCTCCTTAATTAATGGTTGTGCTGCCTGTGCAGATGGAGTGGAAACTGGAGACCAGCTGAAAACTGGAGAGCAGCGTGTGCTGTATGGGGGGGAAGATGCCATCAGCATCTGCAAAAACCTGGGGCCTGCCTGCCTGCAAGATTGTTCCAAGTAGACCTCAGCCCCACTGCTTCCTTCTGCCAGTGGCTTTGGAGCTCTGGGTGTACGTTCAGAAAATGCACAGACAGCAGAAGAGGTAGGGGAGGGCTCGGACCTTGTTGTCATTGACTTTTCCCTTTACTGGTCTGTCAGGGTGGTTCAGGTTTGTCCTTTTAGTTGTATTTTATGGGCAGTTGAGTTATGGGCTTTGGAAGCTTTTTTAAGTGGAGTTTTAGTGTGCTCAAGTTTGTTGCTTGGCCTTTAGTTGATTCCTCTGCCCTTGGCATTGTGTTCCTGAGTGCTTTTGAGCCTGAAGTGATTGAACTGCATGCAAAGGTGCTTCCCAAAAGTAGCTCTGAAGGGCAGGTGGGTTTTACAAGTGGGTTGTGTTTCTATTAATAGTTGCAGTCCTTGTTTGTTGTCCAAGGCAGCGAAGGCTTGGCAGAGCAGGATGCAGGGGAAAAAGCCTCCTGTCCCTTCCCCTTGTTTGCTCAGGTCCCAGTCTGAGCAGTGATGTTAATTAGATAAGTCAGATACTCTGCAGAGCAGCCTGTTCAAGGACAAACAGATTTTAATTAAGGGCTGTGTGCACTGGGAGGTCATGTCACTGCCTTGTGCCTGGACAGTTACTATGGGAACACCAGGGAAGCACCCAGAGAGTGTGAGTGGGTCACAAAGTGGGCTCTGGGGCACAAAATTGGGGTATGGCAGATATGGTCCCACCCTTGCAGTGTGTACCTGGGTTTTGCTGCTGTGGGAATGGGAACCTTCAAGCTCTTAAAATAACCCAAGAAGTTCTATGTGAGCTATGCCATGAATTTGGGAAATCAGTCTCCAGCTCAGTTTTTTGGACTGTTTACAGCTGGTGAACTCAATTTCTCAAAGAGAACCTGGATATTGGGAAGAGTTTTGTTTGGGCTGAAATTTGAGCTCAAGTTAGTTTGCTTCTGTCTCTGCCACCTTCTAACTGGAATCATTAACTCCAGTGGTAGTGGCTCGTTCCTGCATTTCAGGTCCTCTCAAGATTCATCCCCACTAAGCTGCCTGAAGTTAATCCTGCTGATTTGAGTACAGGGTGTTCCTTGTCTTCCTTTAGTCCCAAAGCTCCTTTCAGCTCTTTGGGATGTATCAGCAGAGACTTGTCAATACATGATGATGATGCAGGATGATGAAATTTTGGGGGGATCCCCAGGCAGAAACTCATTAATTTTCATGTGGTCTAGCAAGAGGATCAGCAGAGAGAAGTTAAATATTTTTAGTCTTAATATTTTTATTCCTGCTGTCAAACAGAAGCTGAGGCAGGGACAAATGCAGCACTGGCACCACAAGCAGCTTTCTTGTATAAATAAAATAGCCACTCAAATGTGGGCTTTGCTTTGGAATCAAATGTTTGTGTGGGAGTTCGGGCTGGGAGCTCACAGCAGCTGCTTCACAACCCCCTTCTCCCTCTTGTTACCTGGTGGCTTTGGGGACAGATGAACAGCGAGGCAGAAGAGGTAACAGGTGTGTTTGAGGGGAGAGTTTAAAACCAGGTCTTCTGCTATTTTTCTTTAGTTTGGTCAGTCCTTGTGGCTGTCCTGCTTTGGAGGATGCCGTGGGGCTGCCAAGCGTTGGGTGTTTGGAACCACGCGGAGCCGACTCAGCAGGGAGATTGCCAGGGAAATGGGCTTGGATTTCAGAGGGTTTATGAGCTGCTCATGGAGGAACTGGCTTTGTTTCAGCTGAGGCAGCTGAGGAAGCAGGGTTCGGCCTGTTTGTAGGGGAAACGTGTCAGGGTTGGAATTTCCTACCTGCATCTTCTGTGCCCCTTTGGGAAGGAGAGGCAAGTGCTGGTGTGGGATGGCAGGAGATGTGGGAGCACGGGCCTGGGGCAGGAGGAGCTGTGTCCTGGAGCTGGTGTGTGCAGGGCAGGTTGTCCTTGCTCTGCAGAGCCCCTGGTTGCAGGGCTGGGCCTGGGCTCCTGGGAAGCATCTTCCAAGGCTCAGCAGGAAACTCCTCCAGGAGGAGTCTGCTGGACAAGTTGTTCTCTTGGGCTGGGTACCACAAACTTTCTCCAAGTGCTGAGAACAGACTAGAAACCACCTGTGGGCATTTATTATCTTCTGACAGACCCTTGCTGTTCTGCTTCTGGACAAGGGAGCTGTGTTTTTTTCTCAGCAGACGTCCACCTTTGACCTAGATAGTTTTGACTTTTAAAAATAAATTGAGCAGAAGAAGAGCAAAGAGAAGCATCTGAATAGAGGAGGGGGAACGTGCTGCATCCATTCCCCCTGGGAAGGGGCTGGCTGTGCAGCAGGTGAGACATTTCCAATGAAAGCTTGGGAATCCCTTTGGAGAACTTGGGATCTGCATGGTCTAACAGGGACAGCTGTGACTTAGACAGGACTTGGTGGGGCACTCAGGGGGGTGTTTTCTCTCTCTTGAAGCAGTGTTACTGCTCACAGTGCTGTCTCTGACAGCGTGGAGTGTGCCAGTGCCAAAGGTGTCAGAAAGTGCATGGGGAGAAAGCTGGCCTGGAGGCCAATGTGCCGAGTGCCTGTGGAAAAAGTGACAGCAGGAGAGTTAATGAAAAGCAGACACTGAGCACTGGGAGCTGCTTGGCCAAGAAAATCTGCAGGGTTTTCTCTGGTATCCAGTAAAAACCTGTTACATTTTGGCTTCCCTCACTGTTACCCCAGGGAAAATGGTTCAGGTATAAATACCGGGATATGTGGCTTCTGCAGCACCTGGAACTGCAGCACAGGTGTTACTCCTGTGATGATTCCATGTCTTGGAGCCAGGAGCCCTGAGCTTCTTGTCCAGATTCCTACTGGGAACCCAGGGGCTGCATTGGGCTGCTTGCAGATATGGTCTGTAAATCAGAGAATCTTAGAATGGTTTGGGTTGAAAGGACCTTAAAGACCATCTCCTTCCAAACCCCTGCCATGGGCAGGGACACCTTCCACTTGAAGCTGGAATTTGGATGCTCCTGTGCTTTGAGTCCAGGGGAAAATGTAAAGGTATGAATGAAGCAAACTCTGTAGCCATTGCAGAGCAGAGTGGGAGCACTGCAGGCAAACTCCTCTAGAAATAATTTCCTTGGTTTTGGCAGAATGGAGGCATCCTGCCTGGAACTGGCCCTGGAAGGAGAGCGCTTGTGCAAGGCTGGGGACTTCAAAGCTGGGGCAGCCTTCTTTGAAGCAGCAGTGCAGGTGGGGACAGAGGACCTGAAGACTCTCAGTGCCATCTACAGCCAGCTGGGCAATGCCTATTTCTACCTAAAGGAGTATTCCAAGGCCCTGTTGTACCACAAACATGACCTTACCCTGGCCAGGTGAGTGTGTCAGCACTGCTTCATCCTCATCAGACACAGCCTTGAGTGAGGGCAGGTTCTGTGGGGTCTGAGCCCAGCAGCCTGAGTAGATCTGCTCCAGAAATCCACATGCAAAACCTGGGGGTGATTGTCCTGTGGAGAACTTGGGACACGGTGGGAATGTGTCAGCTGCCCTCAGAGCAGGGAGATGGAGAAAGAGATGTGGATGTGAGGAGGGTGCTTGGAGCAAGAGCAGGACAGGGTCCACTTCTGTCCCCAGGTACTCCCTGTAATGACCTGCAGTCATTAGAGCAGTTCTGAGACAGCAAATAGGGAACAAGGATCTGCCTTCAGAATTGTGGGAGTCTGTGGGAAGCTCTCCAGCCAGACGTGTGTGCTGCGAAGCTGCAGCTTGAATCTGCCTCCAGCAGCTGGTGAATAAAAGTCTCTGAGCTCTTTAACACCTTCATCTTGTAGAACCATTGGGGACCGAATTGGAGAAGCCAAGGCAAGTGGCAACCTTGGGAATACACTGAAAATACTGGGGCAGTTTGATGAAGCTGTCGTTTGCTGCCAGAGACACTTGGACATTTCTCGGGAGCAGGGAGACAAGGTAATGGTTCCAACAGGAAATATTTCCTGGCTTTAAAAAGAATCTGTCTGCAAGTCAGAAAATGTGATCTGGTGAAGGTGGGCTTTGGAAGGGGCTGCAGGGTGAAGCTCTCCTCTCTGGCTGCCATCACACGTCTCGTGCTGCTGTGAGGGTGAAGATGGGAAAGGAAAATGTGGGCTTGTGGTTCTGTCCATCTGTGCCCAGCAATGGAAAGGACCACACTGGGATGTGAAGTTAATACCTTGCTGTTGCCTGCTCTTCTTCCCTTTAGGTAGGTGAAGCCAGAGCACTCTATAACATAGGAAATGTTTACCATGCAAAGGGAAAGCATTTATCCTGGAACACGGCCCAGGACCCGGGCTACCTGCCTCAGGAGGTCAAGGACACACTGCAGAAAGCTTCAGAATATTATGAGTAAGTATCCAGGCTTGGCCATCCTCTTCTGCTGCAGGGAACAGGGCCACTGAATGAGAATTTGCAGGTTGTAATAGATTAGGAATATTCCCCTGGGATGCCAAGCTATGTTGGCAAATTAATCTCAAAGAAGGTGAGAAAATGTCTTTTATAAAATTTGAGCTAAAATTCATCCTGGCATTGGTTTTGTAAAACTCGCTGTGGTTTGAATTGTGATCGTGCAGTGAAGTGCAACAGTCTGCTGCTTCCCTGAGCTGTGCTGGGAAGCTGAACTCGCAGCTCCTGTAGCCCTTGCTGCTCTCTGCTGGCCTCCGTGAGGATGGATCCCTGTGCATCTCCATCCCTGTCACCCAAGGGAAGAGTCCCTTTGAAGTCCTGGTTCTTCTCAAGGATCTGCACTTCATCTTGCTTGTAGCATCCTTCCTTTTCCTAAATCATTTCAAAGATCACTGTGATGTGCCACACGGGGAGGTTGTCACCAGAATTTTGGGCTCATGTTTTTCTCCTCGTACTTCAGAGTTTTGCTTTTATAAAGCAGTTTTTTAAATAGGCTTTTTAAGTGAAGAGAGTGATAAGATGTTATATCCTTCTCCTCGTATCTGAGGATGTGGTAGTGCCTATAAATAGCTCACCACCCTTTTTCCAATGAATGGTGCATGTAGCATAGCCAGGGGGGTAAACTTGTGCCAGCAGTGAGTGTTCCACCACTCTCTGTGTGCTGCCTGTGTAAGTAGAGAAAAAAAGGTCAAGAAATGCCAGGAAGCTCCCGGAGCAGAGCCGTGGCATGGGGCTGTGGATCTTGCCTCTCTCCCTGGAGCAGGGCAGGGAAATCTTCCTGTGCCCCCAGTTCTGCAGTGAGGTGGCACTTCTGACTGAATGTGGGATGTGTCAGACCAAGTGTGTGGGCACAGGTGTGATTCCTGCACGGAGCCACCCATTGCCTGAGGGGACAGAGCAGCAGGACCTGCACCCCTGGCTTGGCACGAGCTCCCAGAGCTGTCACCAGCCTGTCACCTGTGCCCAAGTGCTTTGGGAGGGAAATGCCTTCTCTTTCCTTTCTGTGCAAGTTTCCTTGCCGTGTCCCCTGCAGGGCTGTGGCTCATGGTTGTTCTGCCCTGGTTTCTTTCAGGAGGAACCTGTCCCTGGTGAAGGAGCTGGGGGACAGAGCTGCTCAGGGCCGTGCTTACGGCAACCTCGGCAACACCCAGTACTTACTGGGCAACTTCAGTGAGGCCATAGCCTTCCACAAGGAGGTAGGAGACACCTCTGCTCCCTGCCTGGGCCTGGGAGCAGCTTTCCTCCTCACCACAGCCCAGCAGGCATAGGGAGATGTTTTCCCCAGCTGTTTTCTTCCCTCCTGTGTGAACCCCGGGGTGTGCCCTGTTGTACCAGCTCACACTGAGCAAATCTTACTCCAGTCCCCATCAGCACCTCATGAGCAGCTTGAGGGAAGGGTGCTGTTGGCTTGGAAACCAAAGGAGATATCCAAGGGCAAATTGCAGCTGGGTCTAGAAAGGGTTTTTTTGGGTTTTTTTTTCCTCTTAATTTGTCTCAGTCTAGATTTTAATAAATGCAAGCCATGAATTTAATTAGGCTGCTGAAAGAGCTGTTGATCAAGAATAAATGCTGCTTGTAGAGCATAATAATTTCCTGCAAAGGTTTACAGGGAGGTGAGGTGACAAAGTTCCTGCCCTGATTCAAATGCAATTTAGCTTCTGTTGCAGTGTGTGTAGCAGTTCCCTTGCAGTGGAAGGTGCTCAGCACCCTGGACATTCACTGCTCCTCTGCTTTTTAAATGCTGGGGGGCCAGCAACATCACTCCCCCGTTTCCAAAGGCCTTTCCTGATGCTGAATTGCAGAGGAGGAAGAGGTTTCCTGCTGCACCCAGCCCTGCCAGGCAGGTGCAGCACGGCCTCGCTGGGTGGGAGCTTTGCAGCCCTACAGGTGGATCCCCAGGGAAGCTGCTGTGGGACACGAAGGTGCCACCTGTGCTGACTGAGCTGTGTCTGCTGCAGCGCCTGGCCATTGCCAAGGAGTTTGGGGACAAGGCAGCCGAGCGCAGAGCCTACAGCAACCTGGGCAACGCCCACATCTTCCTGGGCAGGTTCGACATCTCCGCCGAGTACTACAAGTAAGTGCCAGGGGCTGTTCCTGGGAATCCCGAGCTGTCACAGCCAATCCCTCAGCTCCAGGGACTGTGACAAGGGACCTGAGGTGGCAGGGCTGCTGTGGTGGGCGATGCAGGGTGTTAGAGGTGTCAGCACGACACAGGGCACACCGCGGGGTGGCTTCCCTGTGGCCTGACAGTGACCAGGGCTCTTCTTTCCCACCTGTTCCCTGCAGGAAAACGCTCCAGCTCTCCAGACAGCTCAAAGACCAAGCAGTGGAAGCCCAGGCTTGCTACAGTCTGGGGAACACGTGCACACTGCTTCAAGACTATGAAAAAGCCATCGAGTACCACCTAAGGCACCTGGTGATAGCACAGGAGCTGGGAGACAGGTAAGGGAGTGCCTCAGGTGAGGGTGCAGAGCACTGAGCCCTCTCTGACTTACTGTTCTCTCTTGCTGGGGTTAAACACCAGTGATGTGTGTTCTTGAAATCTCTGGGCAGCCCATCCTTAATCCAGTCATGTGTCAAAAACACGACATGATTCACCTTTCTCATGTCTTTCAAACCTGGGGATTGGGCCCTCAATGCTGTGTCTGTGTGGGCTGAGTGGGATTCCTAATGAGGGGTACTTCAAGAAGATGCATCATGCTCAGGGCTTTGCCAGTGGCTGCTGCTGTGTTATCCCAGGAGGGTTTCCCGAGAGCTCAGAAGTTGTCTTTTCCTTAAAAGCTCTATGTTTAAGGCACACAAGATTTGCCACTTTGCCCTGTTGCTCTGGGTTAATGCTGGAAACTTCCATGTGCAAACAAATGATGTTGCATGGAGGCTGTGGAGATGATGTATTTTGTTTCTTGGTCTTGCTACTCATTATTTAGGAGGCTTGGCCTTTTAATTTTTAAAAAATTTTTAATTTTTCTTTTTTTTTGAGAAGTTGGTTCTTTTTTCCTGGATATTCTGATCCTGAGCCTTTTTTGCAGCTGAAGTGACTTGGCAGGCAGCTCGTTCAGCTGAATGTGCTGAATTCCCTTGGAAGCTGGGTGTCCTCCACTAGATGGAGCAGGGACATCAGGATGGGAGAGCTGTGCCACCACCCGGGCAGTCTCTGCTCAGAGCAGGCACAATCCCACCCAAGGGTGAATCATGCTGTGGGGGTGCAGGCCTGTGGGCTCCTGCATTTCTGGGAACACACCCTATGAGCAGAAGGTATTGAACAGGGTGACAAGAAAAACGTTGAAATGCTGATCAACCCGCCCAAACCTCTGAAAAGGGAGTTGCAGTCATGCTGAACCTCCCCCCGCGCCCCCAGGTGCTTTTTTTATCCCTTCTCCCCCCACATCTGCTCGTTTGCAGGGCTGAGCAGGCTCTGGGGAGCAGGAGGCTCTGCCTGCTCCTGCAAACAGCTGCTGAAGCTCCAGGGACACGGGAGCCAGGCTGGGGGTCTGGGCTGCACAGGGCAGGCTCCACATCCACCTGCTTTCCCTGCCTCCTGAAAACCACCTGAGTGCCCAGAGACCTGGTGGAGATCTGTCCCTGTCCTCTGCTGGATGCAGTTCCAGGCTGTGTGTTCACCCTGGTGATGCAGTGCTGGGGCTCAGCTGGAGCTGTTGCTGCCTGCAATGTTCTCTCCGTGCCGTTTTCTCGCTGGTTTAGCTCTGGGCTGTTGGATGTTGCATTCCCTCTGTGCAGCTCTGGAGAGGGGCCCTGGTTGTGTGAGGTGGAAGCTGGACAGGAGCTCCAGCTTCTCCTCTTGAGCTGGTGGCTCACCAGTGAAGCCAAACCATCCTGAGCCTTTGCTCCATTGCTTAAATTTTGTCCCTTTGGGTACAGTCCTGCTTCCCAGGCTGTTGTTTATCCCCAGCTCTTGCTGAGCTCAGTGTAAGAAGAGTTTAAGATGTCCAGCACACATCATTTTCCAGTGTAGAACCTCTGTGGAGGTGGAAGCAGAGCAAGGAGCCTGGCTGGCAGTGCTCTCCAGAAGGCCCTGCTGGGCTTTGCCCAGCATTTCTGTGGTTTGACAGTTTCCTGTTCTGCAGGGTGGGAGAAGGAAGAGCCTGCTGGAGTCTTGGAAATGCCTATGTCTCCCTGGGGAGCCATGAGCAGGCTTTGCACTTTGCAAGGAAACATCTTGAAATCTCCCAAGAGGTAAGAGAAGCTGGTGCAAATCAGAGGGAACCTGTGACCCCTGGTGAGAGCAAGACTATTTCATGCCAATGAGTTCTATTAATGCATTTATCTTGCTCTCACTGCTCTGGAAAGCCCTTCTCTGTGTGCTGTTTCAGTGGTGTCCTTAGGAACTGCAGAGCTTGGCCAGAAAACACTCTTTTGGTGGGAGGCTCCCAGCCTTCCCCTTAACTACAGCAAATGTGTGAGCTGTTCTTTGCTCTTGACCAATGTTCCTGGGCGAGAAAGGACCTGGGGACTTGTCCACTGGCTGGCCAAGGTGTTGTGCACTCAGCAGGTGTGAAGGCACTCAGGTGCCTCATGGTGTCCAGTCTGTAGGATCCTGCTTTCCTGAGCACAAAGAGATTCCAGCTGAGCTGGACCTGCAGTGTCCTGATGCAATGGATGCTGTCCCTGGATGCACACAGCCTGCAGCCAGCCCTGTGCCACTGCCACCCCCTTTGGGGTTTCACCTTGGCCTTGCCCAGCTCTCTGCAGCTTTCCTGCCATTTTTAGGTGGCTCAGAAGTGCAGAAAGCCAGAATTGCACTGTTTGCTCTTTTCAGTGTGTTGAGGAAATCGGCCGTGGCCTCTTTAGTCTTCCCCAGATGAAGAAATTGCCCTCTTGAAGCACTAATTGAAATCACCATGTGTAAGTGTGCTGGGTGTTCTCCTGCCTGTCTATTAGGTTGGCTAAATCTCTGAGTAGGGCTGACACAGCAGCCTAATTACAGATTTAATTATACTGATCAGACACACTGAAGAAATACTGTTCTTTGGCCCTGTACATTTTAGGACATATTAACTTTCCCACATCTACTCAGGCTGGGCTGAGTCCTCAGAGCAAGATGTTGGCTGAGGGGCCATGGGAGGATGAGCACTGGTGGTCCTGGGGCCTTTGGGGGTGGAAGGGAGACCCAGCAGGGTGGTGGTTCCCAGTGTTGTCATTCCAGGGTGCTGGCTGTGGCTCCAGCTCTGTCAGGAGTGGGTTCCTCATGGCTGGTGGCTGATGAAGTTCCCCAGTCATGAATAACAGAGCAGTGCAGAGACTGTCCCTTTGACAAGCACCAGGATTTTGCCCAGGAGAAACCTTGTGGCATTCAGCCTTTTCATGCTGATGTTCATAACTCACTTCCCATCACCTTCTTCCCAACAAAGATCTAATGGTGACATTTGAATCCAAATGAAACCTGCTGGGGTGACCACACTGGAAGCTGCTGCAGGGTGATCAGAAGTTACCTACAAAATTCCACTGGAATAAAGGAGATATACTTAAAATCTTGGAAGCTGACCCAGCTCTAGGACACTGCTCCAGAGTACTTTTGTCATCTCAGAGTGCAGCTCCTGGGAGGCTGAGGGCAGAAAGCAGGGCTCTGCTGTGGTGTGCGTGGCAGGTCCTGCCCAGGATCGTTGTCCTGCCCTCGGTTGTTAATAGAGCTTTGGAGATGATCTGAAATGAGTGGAAGTCAGGGAAGCACTTAATAGAGCATCAAGGACTGTGAGACCTAACCAGGACATAGTAATTTCTCTGGAGATGATGTCAACAGCAAATCTCCTGTAATTGGCAGGGGGATTTATGCCTGGTGATAAGCCCTTTGATCTGCCTCCCTTTACTGGTGCTTGGGGCTTTGTCATAAATAATGTGGGGATTTATGGTTTTGTTCCAGCACGGCTCGTGCTGCCGTCTGTGGCAGGGGACACAAAAGAGCTGTTGCCAGGCATTTGACAGGAATCAGGCCTGCCCAGGGGAGCAGCCAAGGTCTTCCTCTGTCACGCAGGCTGCTCTTCCTCTGAAGGTCAGAGGCTGTTTCTGGGTGACCTCTCCGTGTCCGCTGGTGATGTTGCAGCACAGCCCTTCTCTGGTTTGGTTAAACTTTGAGGAGGACCCAGCGTTGTGTCCTACAGCTCCTCATTTTATGTAGCAGGAGCTGTTGGACAGATCTCTTCCCAAACGTGTAACATCAGCTTCCTTGGCCTCAGGCCAGGAAGAGGTGGGAATTGGGTAAAATTGGGTGGACTTTTAAAGGATTTTTTCGGAGCGTTGTGTGGGTAGATCACTAGGAACAACTTGAAGTTGTATGGCTGTGAGCCAGGAGAGAAGGGCTTTGGGAGCCCTGGTGTGACACTGCCCACGTGGCTGATGGCAGTGTGGCTGTCTGGTGCTCAGTAACTATGGAAATACTTGAGGAAGGGGGCTGGGAGTTCCAGGGCTCTCTGCCAAGCCATGTGTGGCTACAGGACAGCCCAGACGTGCACGTTCAGGCTCAGTTCTGTGGCAGTGGGCGAGCTGAGCCCTCTCAGTTCCTTGCACCGAGTTTTGAGGTGCAGCACAGCAAGCACAGACCCTCTCCCAAATTATCTCCTTTGGTGCTGAGAGCTGTGTGGTCTCTCAGGTGTCTCCAAGCTCCGTTTTGGCTGTCTCTGTGTTTGATTTTGGGATGGGACTGGCAAAACCCTTGGCTGGGGGCTGCTTGCTCGGAGCACCCCATGCCTTTAACCACTGCCCTATTGGTTTTCCCTCCTCTGCAGATCGGGGACAGGAATGGGGAGCTGACAGCACAGGTGAACATGGCCCAGCTCAGGGCAGCCCTTGGCTTGGGCCCTGGTGATGAGGACGTGGGTGCAGCTCACCCCTACTCCGGCTATGAGGCACAAGGTGAGTTTCTGGGATTCTGGGGCATTGGGAGGTCTCAGGAATTGTGTGTTGTGGGGAGGGGGAGGCATTTGCAAGTGGGCAGGAAATAAAAATGCCAAAGCAAGATGAGGCTGTCGAGTGTCTTCACCTCAAAGGGGGGCTGGGATGCGTTTGCTCTGTGCTTTCCATGATCTGCAAAGGCAGGGAAGGATCCCCAAAAAAGGGCACAGAATGAGTTAATGGAATTAATCTGCTTTGGGAATAAAATTCCACGTGCCATGCAGCAAACCGGCTTTTGTATCTTTTAAAGCTCTGCAGGGCCCTTTTCACTGATTTGACTGATACCACAGGCTTTCAGGAGTGACTGGCAGGGATTTTTGGCTGCTCTTGTTCTTATTAGCACTCAGGAGCAAGCCCAGGGCATGGGCTGAAGGCAGGTTGGGACCATCAGCATGCACTGGGTGACATCTCACCCTTGGAACACCTTCAGCCGTGCTGAACATGGAAAAAAGATGTGGCAAGGCTTGGTCACGGCAGCCAGAGTGGCTTTACTGGCCCTGGGTCACTCTGCCTCTGCTGCCAGGGAGCAGGGGGGCACTGATGGGTCACCACAGTGTGTCCCCAGCTCGGGGGACCGTCTGTGTGTCCTGGAACTCCCCACTGCAGACACAGGTGGGTGCCTGGCATGGGCACTCCCATGCTGGGGCAGACTTATTAATTCACACAAACTGCATCCCAGGAGGTGTCCACTGATTAAATATGACCTTGTTGGCACGGGCACATTCCCCAGGCACTGTGCTCCCTTTCCTGTTGGTAGCACTGACGTGGGGGGGATGGTGCTGGGGCTGAGGCACTGTGCCCTGGGAGGGGAAGGAGAGGTTGGCTGTGCGTGTGTGCTCTCATATTGATCTCCCAGGCATAACCTGCTGTGTCAGTGCCAGAGCTTTTCCTGGGAAATGGAATTGTGGTGAGGGAGCCAGCGTGTCCTGCTGTGCCCCACTGGAGCTGCAGTGGAGCTGAGCTGCTGCCTCAAAGGCTGTGGGGGCCACAACAGCTTCCCCAGCCTCCCTTTGCACGTCATCTCCCCTTTGTAACTCCTGCAAAACTCATTCCTGGCATTTCCTCAGGGGCTTCCCTTTGGCAAGTGACTTCGTTGTGAAGGGGGAAGAGGAAATGAACCTCAGTGTTGGTGCTGTTTCTGGGTCAGAGGGAAGTGTGGATGTGGCCCGTGGGCTGCTCGCTGCCCTCCAGAGATCCACATGTGCTGTGTTAACATCTGGAGCCAGCAGTGATGTTTCTGTCATCTGACAGAGGCAGAGCCATGCAGGTCTGTGTGTGTGTGATCGCTGGAGGATGGGAAAGGGCTGAGCAGCTGCAGTCAGAGTTCTGGAGGTTGCAGTGACCTCGTTAATCCGTGGTGCCCTTGCTCACCATTCCCAAGGCTGGGGCTGTTTGTCGAGAGAAGGACGAAGAGTTCTGGGGAGGAACACCAGCAAATGACTGGGATTTGCGGTGCAGAGAGGGAAGGATCTTGGAGAGCAGGATTTCCCCTCTCCAGGTCCTGGGAATCTGCTGGGGAGGTAAAAATCAGCTCTGTGTTGGTGGGCTGGGGCCACAGGAAGGGAGTGTGAGATCACAGCTGGCTGTAGCTCAAGTGAGGAAGGTGCTGGCCAGGGCACAGGGAGATGTGCAGAGGGCACAGCCTGTGGAGAGGAGCCTGGCTCCTTGATTTCTCCTTAGCTTTTATCCCAGCTTCAGCTCTCTTATTCCGAGCTTCAGTAGAGGATGAGAGGCCACAATGTGTCTCTGAGCCCTTGAGGGAAGGGAGATGTACTTAATGACTGCCAGAAATCTTGGTACCCTCCTGTGCACCTATTAAATGATTAGAAGAGCATAATTATTTATATTATTAATAGCAGCAATTTACAGCCAGAGGAACATCTGTTTCTGTAATAGGAAGCAGGTGAGAGAGTTGAGATTCAAGTTGGCTTCTGAACCAGCCGTGCCTTTTGATGTTGACAAATCTCGTGGTGAGGAGAGCTTTCAGGTTTTTTTCTCCATTCAGATTCTTTTCCCTGCTTAAGGTTACAAAATGGCTGCACGTTCCTGAGGATGCTAAAATCCTCTGATAAGGCAGACATGTGATAAAACACATCAATTTCACCAAGCAGCTACAGTAAAGCTTCAGAGCAAAGGCTGAGCCACGTTTTCACTGTGATGTCCTTCACAGGTTATTTTTCCTTGTAAGTCTTGGGCATTGCCCTTCACTGGGGTCTGGGGGTGGATGGAGTGCCTGATGTTTTCCTCTGCTGTTCTGGCTTCCCTTGCTGAGCTCTTCTTGATTTTAATTAATATTCTGAGAGTATTTGGATGTCAGAAGACAAAGCTGGAGGCCAGAGAAGCGGGGCAGTGCTGCAGAAGTCTTGTGAAAGCAGCGACCTTGTTGAGAAACGCAAACACAGAGAGCTTAAATCAACAAACTGAAGGAAGCTGGAGAGTAGCTGGAACATGAAGTAAATAAACAGGGGCTGGGTTTGTTTCTCCAAACAACCAAAAATGTGGCCCTGAATAAGCCTCATTCTCTTTCACACACTGCAAGCTAAGAGTTGAGTGCTGGTAAGCTTTGCCTGTGGACAGAAGTGAAGGACTTCTCTGTGGCTCTGTGAGGTTGTTTTTAGGGGTGAAGGCAACCAGGGCCAGAAGCAGCACTGGGAGATGTCGGGGGGTGCAGCCAGCACTGGTGCCCCCTCCCTGGCTGCCCTTTCCCAGATGAGTTGCTGTGGGCTGAGGCTGCAGCACCTGCCCAGCGAGGAGCTGCCTGTTCCCAGCGTGGAGTGGGAGCACCCAGCTGAGCCCTTCCTGGTCCCAGCCTGGAGGCAGTGCCTGCTCCTGGCAGGGTGAATCAGGTCTCTGGGGATGCTGCCTCGATCCTCGGGGGGATCCTGCCAGCTGTGAGGGCAGCACAGAGCCAGGGATCACCCAGCAGCCACGGGATGGAGCAGGCAGAGAGCAGCCCTGGCCACCCTCTGTACCTCTCCAGAGTGGGAACTGACTCCGGGCTGCTTTTCTTCTGCTTTCAGCAGCTCATCAGCTTCAGCCGTCACCCGCTGGCAGCAGCAGTGTCAGGAGACACGAAGCAACCTCTGCTGGCAGCTGGGAGTGGGTGGGGAGGGCTGCAGGTGTTCCAGGCGGCGTTGGCATGGGGATGCTGCCAGAGCTGGTTCCTGGCATGGTTTCTGTGCTCTTTGCAGAACAGACACCACTGCCCTGCTGTGCTCAGCTCTGAGGGCAGGCAGGGACTCGGCCCTGAGCCTGACTGGGAGCAAACCCCAGTGTAGGAAGCTGCAATCTTGGAGTACGAGGTGATCTTACAACTCTGAGCAATTGCTGTGATGTTGGGCACGTCTTTGATTTCAGTTTTCCCCCACACATGCAATGGGCATCAGCTTTTCTCTAACCAAGGCTGGAATAAGGCTTATTTGTAAATAAAGCGTTGGCAGTTTGGGTCAGAGAATGAGCCTGACTTCCCCTCTCTGCTCATTTTCTGCTGAGAAGTGGTAGGCACGAGGCTGCTCTGCTTGTTTGGTGTTCCAGAGGCTCCGTGCCGGGAATGTTCGTCCCTGTGTGAGGCAGCCCAGCTTCAGGTTGTGTTCTGCAGTGGGCACAAAACCCCACTCCTTCCTGAGCACTGCTCAGCTCTGTGGGGCTTTGATTGTGGGGCTTTGCATCCTCGATGCAGTTTTGAGCTCATCTCTTCACAGGAATCTTTGAACCCTTGGATCAATAAGACTGGAATAGAAGAAATCCGCTTTTATGTTTTCCAGCCTGTTTGTTTTTGTTCATTTGCTTGCTTTAAATACCTTTGAAGTACCTAAAAAGTGTTTAGGGCTGATAAAATAGGCAGGGTTGACCATCCCTCTGCTGATGCAAGCGGGGAGCTGGGGATGCTGCACCCCCTGCCAGCCTGTGCCTGGGGCTGGGATGCTGCCCAGGGACAGGGATGTTCCTTCCCTGTAGTTTGTTCAATCTTCCTGCAGAAAACTGTCAGCTGAGAGATGTGGCCGTGTGAGAGCAGCATCTTGCTGACAGTGGGCCAGCCCTGCTCCCTCAGGCTGTGATTTCACTGTCTGGGGAGCATTTGCCTTTCCCTGGGCAGACAAGTCGGGGTCACATCCCCGGCGTGGAACCTGCCCCGTCCTTACCAGTCACGCTGAGTAAGTGCAGCAATTGCAAGTGCTTAATATTAAATATCCTCAGCTCTGTTTGATTTTTCCCAGGAGCTGATGGGCTGCAGCTCAGCCTTTTTTTCATTCTGAAAATGAAAGCCCGAGGCTGTGCTGGTTAATTGTACCTGCTGACACAGGGGGGTGATGGATGAGGTGCTGGAGAAGCAGAGCGGCTTTTGGCCAAGTGGAAGGTAGGATTGGTGGTCTGGTGGCTTTGTTGTGCTCCACTCAGAGGGAGAGCTGGGGCAAATATTCCCATGTGCCTGCAGGAAGGTGTCCAAAAGACCTGCCTGTGGTGGTCCTTCAGGGAGCAGGGCAGGAAGGATGGGAGAGCTACTTCCACAGGGGGGTCCTGAGTGAAGGTTTAGGACTTCTAAAAGATGCCTCTTGTTTAGAATGAGTTTTTTTCTAAACCTGAGTAACCTCAGCTGTTAAATCATTCCAGCACTGATGGGGGGATGAACCTCTGAGTCATTTGGATTTTAAACTCAGTGATTTAGCACTCACTTCAGACTGCCCCAGTATTGGCTTTAGGAAGTTTTAAAATACTCTTCCCAAGTATTTATTGTTCCTCTCTCATCTTGCTGTGTTCATGAGCCTCCTTCCCAGCATCTGTGTAAAATCCAGCAGGAGTTCTTGGCTCACAGCAGAGGAAATGCTCCAGGACTGGAGAAGATGATGTTGTGCTACTGAAATTTGTTTTATCTTGATGCTGGGGGAGGTGGCAAGTGCTGGAAAAGAGGATGAGGAAGAGGCCAATTCTTGAAGCCTGTGGCAGAGAAAGCACAACGTGGCTTGTGGCAAAGCCATCCATTCAATCAAGATTCAATCTCTTGTTGTGGGGAGGGAGAACTTTTTGGAAATGGGTGGTTCTGGGAAGCCTGAAGTTCCCTTTGGCTGCACTTCCAGACTCCAGCAGCGCTCCCAGCTCTGCTGTGCTGTCTGGCTCCTGAGTGCACCTTCCCCAGACAGTTTCCCTTGGTAGCTGCTGTGTAGGAAATGCCATGGCTGTGATGCTGCTCTGTCCAACAGCACAGCATTGCCGTTAGGATCAAGATTCCTCTGCTTGCTGTGCTTCTTACACAGCTCAGAGCAAGAAGAGAGAAGAAGGAAGCTCTCTTTCTTGCCCAGCTAGAATAACCTTTTCTCTTTTAAAAGTTTCTGTATGGATGACCACAGTGTGCTTTGGCACTTCTCTGAGCAGGACAAGGCCAGACCCTCAGCAGAGTCTCTGTAATCTCTTGAGAGACCTCAGGACCATCATCCTTCCCTGGCAGGGACAAGCCCATGGACAGCCAACCTTGGCTTAGCAAAAACACCTGGCAGAGCCCAGGATCCCAGTCCAGCGTGGGCAGCGTATTCCAGGAGCTGCTGTGAGCTGCTGGCTGATCACAGCAGCATCCAGGGGGAGGGATCAAGTACATTCCCCCTCTTTTTCAGAGGATTTTACTGTGGGTGTTTGATGGCTGCTAAGCTGACACGTGGTTGCTCCTTCTCTGCCCTCCCTGAGTCAGTCTGGAGGACAAAATCGTGTCCTTGGGCTCGTCTGGCTGCTGGAGATGTGGCCCCTGTTAATTATTGTGTGTCACTTCCTAGCTAAACTCCGAGTTTGATCTCTGCTTGTTCAACACGAGCTGATAATGGATGGTGGGAGGTCGTGAGACTCTGCTGTGTCCTGGCAGAGAAAATCCTGCCCTTAGAAGCAGGCCCGGTGTTGCTGCCAAGTCCATCATCCTGCTCTTGAATCAGCCCTGAGGTTATGAGCCTCCTCCCAGCCTGCTCCACCCAGTTCAGTTTATCTCCCAAAAGATCCTTCTGTCCCCACAACTGTTCCTCTCTGAAGCAGACGATTGCCTGGGGGGGTTGTGGTTAGAGGAGGCTGTGCCTGACGTGGCCCAACCTTCGCACACCCTCCAGGGCTTTTTTTTGTGAAGTGTTTCATGGCTGGGTGCTCTGTGTTTTCTGCAAATACCTCCCCCCCCAAAATATTTCGTTCTTTGACCCAAATTGCTGATGCTTTATTTGCAAATAAGCCTTGGTTAGGGAAAAGCTGATGCCTATTGCACATTTGGGGGAAAGCTGAAATCAAAGGTGTGCCCAACACCACAGCAATTACTCAGAGTTGTAAGGCTACAAATAAGATCACCTTCTACTCCAAGACTGCAGCTTTCCTACGTTGAGTTTGCCCTCACTGGGGGAAACAAATAAGAAATCAGAAAAAAAGTAGCTCCCTTGTGCCATTTCTGCCTCCAAGGAGGATGCTTTTCCAGGTTGTACCTCTTCCATGTGAATGTGAGCGCTCTTTGGCCTGTGGTGCAGTGTCTCTTCGTTCCCTCTGCCCATCCGAGGAGCCTGTGCCAGCTGCTCACCCTGAGTGCAGTCAGCAGACGCCCCAGGGCTCTGGGTGCTGTGTAGATGTGCAGCGTTGCTGTTATTTCTGTTATTTTCGGCCCGTTGCTCAGCTGTCAGACTGGATTGTGGAGATGCAGAACTCGGGCGACACGAACACAGAGCATCTTCTGCCAAATCAGCCAGACGAGCACCTTGATGCAAAAGGAACTTCTCTTTATTGCCACATATTGTGTGCAGCTTTTTTAGAGAAACAGCTTTGCCACGGAGGAGAAAACTGCAGGATTCTTGTTCTGGTGCAGGGTTTTGTTGTGCTCAGGGTCTTTTGGGAGGTTGAGATTTGCTTGTGCTCTGTGTTCCAGTGGATACAGCTCAGTGCTGGAGCCCAGTCCTCCCAGCAGAACAGGGATCATTCCTTGTCCTTGTGGTTCCCAGTTCTGTACCCTCTGACACAGAAGGACCCAGAGCTGTTGGGATTCCCTGGTCCTTTCCTGCCTGTGGGACGGGGGCAAGCAGATGCTCCTTCCCATGGATGGGCACACAACAGCTTGGCACCAGCATTTTATGGCCCAGTCATCGTAAATAAGTGATATTATTTGCTTTCTCTGTTTAGAGAAAAGTATTGTTCTATCCCAGTAGCAACTGGGAAAACAAATGCCACCATTAATCAGGCGAGTGCTGACAATAATAGAGGTCAAGTGGATTTATAGTGCCAGAACCCATTATGTGTTTGAAGACTAATTAAAGCCTTAAATGAGATGCTTGTCCTACTGGAGGCTGCTTTTTTTTTCCCCCCCCCCCTTCTTTCTTTTCCTGCTGCTGTGCTTGCTTTCCCCCTCCCCCTTTCCTCTTTAAGAGCTTTGCTGTAATAATGGAGCACGAGCCTGACAGAGCTTCCCTGATTAGATGTCGGCAGCGTATGATTTGAGATGCTCCGTGAGCACTGGGAGCGCTGGACCGTATCTCCACTGTCACTTCGGAGCTGGGAAGGGTTTCCAGACCAGCATTCCACCCCATACAACTGGCTGGCTGCTCTGGCTTAATGATATTGAGCAATATTTAGAGTTGTCTGCCAGAATCAAGGTTTGGGTCTGTACAGAGGGGGGGAGGCGATGTCCGGGGCTGTGAGAACTCACCCAAAAGCCAAATCAATGTCTTGGTTAATGCAGGTACAGGGGGAAATGACCTTTTCGTGAGAGTACAGCAAGCCCTGATGCTGGATTTGTTGTGTTGTTTGGGGTGCCCAGCCTGTGCTTTGTGGGGAGCAGAGCGCTGTGTGTGCAGCTCGCCCAGGAGCGCTGTGGGCAGCGGGGGCTGATGTTGGCTCCACAGCCTTTCCCCGTTGGTCTTCCATGGAGTCCCCTGTCAGGTTGAATTCTGCCTGCTCTGGCACAGCCCCCCTGAGGGATACAGCGTGTTCCCAGCTGCAAATCCAGAACTGGCTCTCTGTCTGGGGTGGGGGGGCCCTGCTCTGCTGCTCCGGCTCAAAGCGGGAGGGAGGCGGCAGCTGCGGGAGAGGGGGCAGAGCTGGGAGTTATCAAAGCACATGTCAGCTTGATGAGAGCTCCTGCCAGAGCTCCCTGAGTCGCTGCTACACATGTTCAGCTCGATCTTGTCAGCTGCAATCTCTTGGAGATGGAGCCTGCCCATGGAGGAGCAAAGCGCTGCCCATCTTGCCCTGGATGCTCCTTTCCACGAGATCATCCCATCCCCATCTTTGATAAAACTTCCTTGTGCTCGCCGTGGCTGCAGAATAAATACAAGAATGTGAAAACCGTTAAACTCGCCTCAGCAACCAAACTGCAAAAGCAAAAAGTTGAAAAAAAATTTTTAAAAATCCCCTTGGTTCGTGGTGCTGCTGTGGAGATCCTGGGGGGGGGGAAGGAGGAGGAGATTTTGAAAAAAAATATTTAAAAAAGGAACCCCTGAGCAGCGAACAGAGCAACATCCCAGGAGCTGCAGGAAAACAGGGCATGAATGCAGCCAGTCAGGAGCGTTGCTCAGCTGATGTTCACGAGAAGGTTTCAGCTTGCTCTCTTCGAGACCTCAGTAAACCTCCAAGACAGAGAGAGCATTTAGAAAGGCCCCTGAGGTTTTCCGTTACTCTGCAGCAGGCTTGGTAAACATGCCAATAAATGCTGGAGAGAGGGGGAAAAGCCTTCCAGAGGAACAGACCTGAGTTTTCAGCTGCTCCATCCTTCCCATCCCCGGCTGCTGCTGCTGCTGTGGATCAGCACTGGGGAGAAGGAGGCAGAGTTCAGCTTTGGCTGAGCATTAAGTGGTGCTGCAGGTATTTCTGGGAAAAATAAGTTGGAGGAGGCTGAAAGTTGCATCTGGAGATATCTGAGGGAATGGAGACAGAAAGTTAGCAGGACTCCTGTCGTGGGACACTTGTGAGTATGGAAAGCTCTGCTCTCCTGGAAGGCGGATGAGGATGTGTGGGATGAGAAGGGGAGAAGCTCCCACACGTCTGGTGGGAGTTGCTGCTGGTGTGGATCCAGTTTCTGGTCGCCCTGAGTGATAGGGACCCTCTAAATTCTTCTTGCTGCTTGTTTTAGTGGTGGTGAGTGGGGACGGTGTTTGGCCCCAGCACTGGCTGGGATTTCTGGAAGAAACAGCTGAGTTGGATGAAGTTTTTTTGTAACTCTGAACTCCTTCCTCTCTCAGCTCAACTGTGTGTAAGCCCCACACAGTCCTAGACAGGCACCAGCATCAGAGGAGGAGAAAAAGACGAGTTGTTCTGCTGGGCTAGGCTCAGCTGCCTGTGTCTATTAAATTAGCACCGGGTAGGTTTTCTCAGCTTGGAGATTAATGGCTGCTGGCCAGCGGTTCAGCGCTCTGGGAACACACAAAAGCACCTGAGGACAGAGGTGTGTAATTAATGACTCTTTGGACAGCTGGGAATGGTGTGTGTTTATCTAACTGGGCACACTTTGCTGCTTTCTTGCTTTCCTGGAAGTGGCTGTTAAACGGGGCTGTGACGCACACTCGCTTCCAGGGGCTGGCCTCGCCTCTGAGACCCAAATGTGCCTCTGCTCAGGTGTTTGGAGGTGATTTTTACTCCACACCCACCTTGCTGCTGTAGGTTATTCTGAGGGAAGCCACAGGCAGCTCTAGCAGTGTCCATAGGGCGTAACTGGGAGCCACTGGGAACAACCCAGCGCTGCCTTCCCCTTGCTGAGCTCCTGCCTGAGCGACGTGGCAGCACCCAAAATCCTTCACCCATCTCACAGCCGCCTCCTCCATGCTGAGGATGGTGGGAATGTGGCGGAGCAATAGGAATTTTCTTCAGGAATAGGGTTGTTGGGCATTACAAGGGGCTGCCCAGGGAGTCATCACCCCTGGAGGGGTTCAAGGAATGACTGGATGTGGCACTCAGTGCTCTGGGCTGGTTGACAGGGTGGGAATCGGTTGGATTTGAGATCTTTGAGGCCTTTTCCAATGTAAGTGTTCAGAGCTGCTGCCAGCTGGGCCCCTGGCTTTGTGTGGAAGGGGTAGAGTTTGGTGGAAATGCCGACTGCTCCTCGTGACGTGCGTTCCTCGCTCTCCTGTGTGTTCACATCAGTGTCTGTTCTCCACCTCCAGCCCTGATGTCAGTCCCCTGAACTCAAAGCCTGGTAATGAATCACCTTAAAATGAAGCTGGTGCTAATGTGCCTTTTGGAGTAGAGAGGCAGAAATGTGCAGAAATGTTTTGCTGATTTGAGTCTTTATGGCTGCGAGCAGTAAATCCCTTCAGGGTGGTGAGGGGCACGGACATAAACTTTAGATCCCTTATGACCGAGCTGTGATGTGTGTTCATGACCTTTGGTGATGGCCCAGCTGATCTGAGCTTGTCTCTTGTGAAGCTGAGCTTTTCAAAGCAGTGCTGTCCTTGGAGCTGGTGCAGTTTGGATACAGCTGTGGTGGCATCTGGAGCCCTGGCTGAGCTGGCAGCGTGCTGGTGCAGGAATCCCTGCAACCTTTCTCCATTTAATCCACATGCTCTGCTTTCAGCCAGCCTGGATTTGTGAATTTTGTGCCTTCTCTCTGTTAAGTTTGCACAGTGAGCAGCTCTGGGGCCCCCTGAGCCCGGAGGGGTAACGGGCTCTGGTGCTGCTGGGCTGGTGGGAGCTGGGGCTGGTGGGCTTCGGGGAGTTTGCTGCTGCAGGAGCCACACAAAGCTCGTGGTTTCCGTTCTCAGGGCTCAGCGTGGGCATCATTCCTCCCCCAGGATTTCCCCTCAAGCTTGGAAGCTGTCACAGGACCTTGAGTGGAGAGTTTTGGTCTCTGCCCTGTGGGGTGTTGCTGGAGGGGGGTGTCACGTGGGGATCAGCTAAACTGAGCCTTCAGGAATGATCAGGGAAGGGCAGAAGCTTTCCCAGATGTGGTGAAAGCATCCCAGGGCCATTTTGTACATCCTGGCTGTTTGTCAGCAAGGCAGGAGCAGCTGGAGGCAGGTTGAAGGGAGACTGTGGAGGTAAAGAGGGTTTGGAAACCAGGAGTCACAGCTGAGCTGTGTTTCACCCACTCTGTTGTTGTTGGAATCAGACATCAAAATCTTATGAAATCTCAGATGAATATCATAAATCCTGCCAAGTTTTGATTCCTCTGTCAGGTTCAAGGCAAGATTTTGCTCCCCTTAAGGCTGGGCTTGTGATAGAAAATACTGCTCCTTCACTTAGTTTTCCAGCCTCTGTGGCTATAGAGAAAAGCTCAAAGTTGAGTCCCAGAAGCATTCAGTTAAAAACACGATGATAAGGCAACAAATCCACAAATGCATGAAATTGTCTATTTGTTACGATTTTGCTTAATGCCAGTCCCATGACTTTTGTGGCTTAGGGTGAGGTTTGTAACTCCTGAATTCCAGAGACCTTGTCTGAGATCGGGGTTGTGGTGTGACCTGGCTGCAGCTCGATAGCCACAGCCTCACACAGCCCTGTGGCAGTGCTTTAAAAAGACCCAAAACAATAGGAAAACACCCCCACAAGTGAATCTCAAGGCCAACATCCCATCCCTTTGACTTTTAGTGGTTTGGGTTCTCTCTGTGTGACATTTGTGCTGTTGGTGACACCCCCCTGATGTGAATGTGTTGTTTTGTAGGAGCCAGGCCAAAGAGACTCCAGAGGAACAGCATGGACAGCTTAGACCTCCTCAAGTTCCCTTCTGAGAAGGTAAGCAAAGATGTCTGGCCTCAGAGATTGTCAGTGGGAATCTGTACACAGATTCCAGTTGGTTTGTTGTTGACTGGCTTCATTTGCAGGGAAATATGCAATTAGCAGATATCATTGGAGTCAATGGGATTAACCAAAGAGGGTTTCTAGAGAGCTTGGAGGAAAGGAACAGCTGGTCTGACTAAAAAGGCACTTAACACTCAAAGCTGAAAAGCCACTTCTGGGCTTTTTTTGAAAAAGCAGCCCTTTATTGGAAGGATCATCGTGAGCTGTTCAGCCCCTGGGTGGCTGTGGCAGGTCCTGGTGTCCTGTCACCCTGGTGCAGTGACAGAGAGGGCAGACACAGGAGAAGGAGCACTGCAGGAGGCAGAGGGTTTGTTGCAGGGGCTCCAAGGATTGCTTTGCTGCTGGGAATGTCAGATCCGAGCAGATCAGCGTTTCCTCTGTGTCCCCAGGGCTGTTCTGGCAGCAGCTGGGAGGCACTGAGCCCTTCCAGCTACAGGGATCATTTCAGTCTCCCAGAAAATCCTGCTGGTGCTGCTGAGGGCTCAGCCGTGCCCCTTCCCAGAGGAGGTGGCCAGGCCTGCAGCCATTCTGCCTTTTTGGGATGGTTTTGGCACAAATCATTCACATTCTCCCTGTGCTTTCCAAGCACAGCTCTGCCGAGTGTCCTGGGGAACATTTCCCCTTTACAGAACTGTCACAGAGAGGAAAAGCTCACCCAAGCTGCAGGTGGGTGCAGACAGGAAAACAACCTCAGGTTTGAGAGACCATTTAGGTGCCTAAAAATCCCAGTAAACACTGGGAAGGCCAGGCAAAAGCTCCTCCCTGAATTAACTCTCTTTGGAAAATAAATTCCGAATGTCCTAATGTATTTTTATCAATTCTCCCAGTGCCCCTTGGCTGTTTTGGCTCTTGCCTGCTCTCACCAACGTGACTCCATCTCTGGGGTGTCGATGGCAGGGACAGCAGTGCCCAGGGTCAGGGGACATTGGCTCGTGTGTCCTCATCAGAGCAGCACAGCCCTGAGGGCTGGCCAGGGGCTTTGCTGATGTGTGACTTGCTGCTAATGCTGTTGGCTTCCTGCTCTTTGCTGTAAAAGCTGAACACCACTCGATAGTTCAGGCAGGGTTCTGGATTTCAGGGGTTTCATGGGGAGGATGGAGCAAGCAGGAGCTGTGGGGTCAGGTGTGAGCACTCCTGTTCCCCCTGCAGTGGTCCTTGGCAGGGTGTGAGTTCACTCTCCTTCAGAGAGTGCTCTGGATGCAATTCCTCTTCTCTGTGCTGCTGTGGCTCACAGGAGCAGGGGGTTTCAGCCCTGGGAGAAGCTCCTTTGCTTTGTGCTGTGGTGGGAGTGAGGAGGTTGTAAGGAGTAAACCCATGGAGTGAACTGTGATCTCTCCAGCATCCTCTCGGTGTTGTCTCTGCCAGAAATGCCTTCAAAGCCAGCAAAGCCCCCCTGTTACCACACTTCTAGGAGCTCCTGTCCAGTGCCTCTGCACAGAGTTGTGTGTTGGGGCACAGGGAATGCCCACCTCAGTTCTGAAGCTCCAGCACATTTCGGGAACACTGCTCCCTGCTCATGCTGCTCTCTCCAGCCTCTTACTCCTTCATCTGAGCTCCTCTGGTTTTATCTCCCAGCCTCTTGTTTATTCCTTTGTGTACCAGACTAAAACCTCTTTCTCACATGCTGGCTTTCACCCTGAAGGTGCTTACAGCCTGTAATTGAGTCATCTCTCCTGTTGTCATGCGCTGAGCAGTGCAAGGCCTCCAACCAAGGCACTGCAAGGCACTTTCTAGATCTGATTTATGTTCATGTGGCCACTTTTTAAGGTGTGGGCACTGGCCTGGCTGCACTGATGCCATCAACAGCATGCAGGGAAACCAATCCCTCCTTCCTTATTCTCACTATTCCTGTTTGGAATCCCTGTCACCTCCCTTTCCCCACACCTGGGGTGACAGCCCTGTATTTCTGTGCTTGTGGGAGCACTGAGCACAAGCCCCACATGAGCTGTGCTGCTGTGCCTCTCCTGCTCTGTGGGTAGGAGCCAACAGAGCTCCACTAAAACCTGAGACAGGCACTTGCTGCAGTGACTGTTTCTTGCTTTCCCAAGGACCAGAATGGGGACAGCCACCACGTGCGAGAGCTGAAGATCTCAGGAAAGGAGTTCTTGTCGTTACCTGTGAGAACGAAGAAATACCGGGAGCACCAATCCAGCTCGGAGAGGAAATCCCAGGGATCCAGTGCATCCCCTCTGGATGCTGGGGAAGTCCGAGTCCAGGTGCCACAGTCGGTAGGAAGATGGTTTTTATCTCCAGTGCTGATCTGGGAGTTCCTCGTGTTTGTTTTTACCTCATTTCCAGCCTGGTGTGGGGGTGGCAGTGGGGCCTTTGGGCTGGAAAACAGAGCCCTGCTCTGTTTGTTGGCTCTGGGGGCAGCTGTGGGCAAATCCTTTTGCCTCTTTGAGCCTCAGCATCACTGTCCTTTCAGCAGAGCAGTGGTACCAGTCTCCATCACAAACTGGTCGGTGAGGGATTGGCCCTTAGTGGTGATGTTTATAACCTTCTCTGAGGGACAGGAGTCTGGAGCTGAGCTTGGCTGAGTTTAGGCCTGTCAGGATGTGATACCCTGAATTCCAGAAAAGCACAGCAGTGTGGGTGCCTTGTGGAGCTGATTTGATCAGCTCCTGGCGTTCGTGGGGAGTGGGATTGGTGCCTTCAAAAACCAGAACTTTCCCAGGTCTTTGGTGAGTGACCAAAAGTGCTGGTTGCCTTTGCCAAGTGTAGATGTTCCACCTCATGTTCTGATCACACTGATGGCTCTTAGAGTTCATCAGAGATGGTAGAATTCATCCTCCAGGAGCTTTTATTTGGAAGCAGCACAGCTGAAACTCATTTCCTCAAGAGCAGGAGCTGGCCCTGATGTTGGTGATTTCCAGGTTACTGGTCCTGTGCTGGGGAGCTCTGATCAGCCTGTGCTTGGCTCCCTGGAAGATGGTGAGGATCCATATCCTGGGAAGCTCCCCAGGTGCCTTTTGCTGTTTTTCACTGGACAATTCTGCTGATTTTGGGCTGTTCCCTTCCGGTTGTGTTGATGTTTGTTGTGACACATGGCAAACACAAATACTGGGGAGCTTTCCTGCAGCTGTGCTGGGTTTGTTCCAAGTCCTGGAAACAGGGCTCACACCCACAATGATGGCACATTTCTGGATCGTGGGAGGGGACTTGAAGGTGTTTGAACTCAGTGATCTCAAGTGAGAAGCCCCAAATCCTCAGCTTGTTGCCAGGAGAGACAAAGCGTAAGGGAAAGATCAATGATCTCATGGGTGCTTGGAAGTATTTAGGTTTTTGCTTTACACTGAGTCTCTAACACACTATCACAGTTCTGTGATCATGCAGTGATTCCAGATGGAATAAATCCAAGCCAGAAAAGACAGGCCTATTTTTTTTCCTTGGCATTTAAGAAAAGCGAAATTAAATATTTTCATGCTGGGTAAGAAAGAGTCGGAGCTGCAGAGCTTGGGATGAAGCCTGGTTGTGGAGTGGGGATGCTTGAAGGTGTTTCTAGCTCTGAGTCCTTTGTTCCTGAGAACAGATCTTGCTGTACCTGTGTGCATGAGTGTGTGGACACATCCCTGTTTTACCACAGACATTCCTGTTTTCGGTTCTCTGGCCACTGGAGACCGAATTTTTACACTGACTGGGGTTTTTTTTAGACTTCTCTGAGCTCATTCTTCATCCCCAACAGTGCTTGTGGAAATGGTCTGCTGGGAAAAACATTTCCTACAGCTCACCGGTGCAAACATGATCACTGGGAAGGAAAACAAAGCTCATCTGAGCCAGAGAGGAGACAGCACCATGGGGGCACACAAGGCAATACAAAAGCAGAAAAAAACCCCACTTCTGCCAGAAATAGCCTTGTATTTTTAACTCAGACATTCAGCTGGAGACCAAACAAAAGCCATGCTCCATCAAGAGCTGAGAGAAGCATTCCTTAGGAGTGTAGCTGTGGATCCATGGACTGGGTCTAAAAAAGGCCCTGTGGGGCTTTGCCAGCCACTGGTCACCTCTTGGCAGCACGTGTGGGGCTTGGGGAGTGGCCAGAGGGCTCTGTGGTGGCCGTGGGGGACACGGCGGGGTCGCTTCAGGGGAGTTCTGCTGTGGTGGTGCTCCCAGCTTTGCCAGGCTCACTCTGCAGCACGGGCCAGACCTCAGAATGTTTAAAGTCAGCGTCATCCTGTGGGTTTTGCCAAGAGCAAAGCAGCCCCACTGTGTTCTGCTCTTGCAGGGGAGTTGAAAAGCTGCAGTTCCATCCGTGGGAGCCTTTGTAATCAAAGGTAGCAAACCCCACCCAAATGGGAGAGAAGCTCTTCCTGGTCAGGCTGTTCAGACAACAATTCTCCTAGATCCCTCATTTTGTGAGGGAAAAAGCAAAAATTTTCTTTAATCCATTGGCAAACCATGAGTCCTTAATTAGAGGTGAGCTCTAAAGGTTGATCTGAGGTGCTTTTCTGGGGTGCCACAATCTCTGCTGTCCCATGGCAGAGGAGAACCCAGGCTGTGTGCAGGGGAAAAACTCATCCCAGGACTCCCAGGTCCAGTGATGTAACCTCTGGATGAGTCCTGCTGTCAGCACAGCCCCTGACCTCCCTCCCAAGGGGCTTCTGCAGCCGGGCAGGTCCCGGGATGGGGAGGTCCTGGAGATGAAGGTGCCTGAGTCAGAGCTCCTGGATTCAGCACCCATCCCCTGCCTGTTGTTTACCTCCCTCTTCCCCATCCTGTGATGGGGTAATGCTGCTTGCCTGCCTCCCCCGGGGAGGTTACAGAGGCGTGATGATGGCTGTAAAGTTGCTTGAGCTGTGGATGGCAGGAGCTGTGGTGGTTGTCATTAGCATTGGTGATGATGCTGCTAATTACTGAGCTGCTGGGAAACTCCCCATGGGAGGAGGCGGCGGAGGGGAGGAGAGGCAAGGAAAAGTGAAGTGAGCAGGGGATGGAGAGGAGCCTGTCCCTTCTGGCAGCTCTGTCGGGCCCTGAGAGGAGGGCTCAGCCTGCGGGAAAAGCCGTGGGGATGCTGGGATGGATGGGAGAAGCCATGGCCCAGGTGCTGCGGAAGGTAGGAGAGCGTGGCAGGTCCCCCCTGTGCCTCAGCCCTTCCTGCCACTGCTGTGCAAGAGGCTGGTGTTGAATGTGATGCTCATGCAGGAGGCTCCTGACCCTGCTGGGGCAGAAAGGGGCTTCCTTACCCTTCCCAGGGCCCCCTGAAGTGGGGGAATTTCCCAGCCATGGCTGGTGGTCGCTGGGAGGAGAAGGACCAGCCCTGCCAGGGTTGGGGGATGAGCAGGGACAGGGTCCTGCTCACCTGTGAGCCCAGGTGTGCAGCTCCACTGCAAAGGTGGGTTTGGTCTGGGAGAAGCTGGTGAGGGTGAGATGGTTCTGGCCATGTTTCTGCTCTGTTGCAGCAGAGCCCTGAGCAAAAGTGGCTGTGTTAGAGCTCCCTCTCTGTGCTGCAGTTGTGGGCAGCCAGATCCAAGTCCCTCCAAATCCCTCCCTGGGACTCATGCAGTGCACACCTTCCGAGTTTCCTCTCTTTTAAAAGGAACATCAAAGCAGAGGTTTTGTACTACATGAAACTTGCAGACATCAAAGGCTTGCTCATAAATTTAACCCCTCTCTCCACTGTGCTGAAGGTCAGAACGCTCCAGCTCAGGATTGACTTGGTAGCAGATGTGTTTTAGGGGGTTATTAGAAGGTTACTGGAAGGATGGGATTTTTCTAACACTTCAAAAATACGAGAGATCGTGTCCCTCACCCTCCTCTGTGCAAAAAGGAGAGGCCCATGGAAGAAAGGGGCTCCGTATTCTGGAAAAGACTTCCTGGAGACCTGCCCCAATTCTGTGTTTAAGGTCAGCACTGAGCTGAAATATTTGAGGTCAATGGGACTGAGCATGAGCCAGGGTTCAAGGGCTAAAACCCTTTATTGTGTCACGGTCCAACAGCTGGAGCAAAACTCACGGAGCGGGGTGAGGCTCAAACCCACTCCTCTCTAGATCTGTGCTCTGGAAATGGTCCTGATCCTCTCGGCTCTCCCCTTCCCAGGGAGTGATTCGTCACTCTCCAGATCTGTTCCCCACCCTGTCCTCAGCCAAGCCCATTTATAGTCAAGGGGAAGAGGAGCTGTGTTTGATTGCAGTGACGACTTGCAGGGTTGCTGATGTATTTAGACACCGAACAATTTTCAAGCACTCTGCATCACCAAACATTCCCTGGGACAAATGTTTTTATAAGGCCTTTTTTATGATTACAGTGAGAAGCAACCATAAAAGAAGGGAATTTTTTTGTAGGTCATACGACCCCGCCCCAGAGGCAGTTTGCCAGAGTTCTTCTGATGGTTTTGTGTCTCGGAGTTCCTGGGGGATTGTTGGGTTGCAGGATGCTCGTGGTTGACCCTCTGAGGGTCAGCCCTGGGGGCGGTGGCAGGGAGCAGAGCTGGAGAATCCTGCCTGTCCTTGCTGAACCAGGGGTTGTCCAGGCAGCTCTTGGCTGTCAGGTGTCCCCATCCATCCCCTGTGACTTCACTGGGAACTGCAGAATGGGCTGGGGTGCAAGGATGTGTCAGCCTTGGGGGTTTCTGGCCCCACAGTATCATTTCCCTGGTCACCTCGTCTTGTTTGAGAGGAGATTGACACTTCCTCAATTCCCTCAGGAGCTGGAACATGGGGTTTACACCAGGCAGCCTTTGCTGCTCTGTGGTGCATCTTCCCTCTCTTTTAATGTCAGGTTGGTCCCTGCTTCATCTCCCACAACACAAGGGCAGTGCAAATCACACCCTCCTTTATCCCACAGCCTCCATGTTTGCTCAGCTGCAGGGGTATAATTATGCCATTAGTGCTGGTCAGACTTTCTGGTGTAAACGTGCTCTGAGAGCTGGGGAGTGGAGAGGAAGGGAGCAGCCGGAGCCAGGGAGAGAGGAAAGGCAGCTGCTGCTAAATTTAAGACTGTTCCTATGACACCTGGAGGCTGCTGTGGTGGTGTCAGTCCTCTTGGAAGTGAGCAGGTAAACACTGAGCCGTGGCTTGTTCTTGGAGTGCTTTATCTTCCTGTTGAGCTTGTGGGACCTTCCAAAGTGCTCGGGGCAGGGAGGCTGTGCTGTTTCCTAGCTGGAGGCAGGATGTGCAGGAAAACCTGGAGATCTCGAGCCTGACAGGTATGAGGAGGCTCTTCCAGGGATTTGGGCTGTCGGGAGAAGCAGTCAGGGATCTGGTTGTGTCCCCAGAGTCATCTGAAATTGTCTGACCTGTCTTTCTCTCTGAGTCTCTTTGTTGACGTGCACGGTCCTTCTTTAGCTCCTGCTCTCTGCCTCAGGTTGCACTGATGCTGCACGAGCCAGGAGAGGTGTAAGAACTGCTCTCCCAAATCTGGAGGTGCAGCAGAGTCAGAGCCAAGGCTCTCAGGAGTTCTGCAGAGCCCTGACAGTAATTCTTCACTGGGACTTCGGTGCTGGCATGGGAGGCAGGGAAATGAATGTGGGGATAGAAAACCTCTGCAAAAAGTGGCTGCACGGAGAAGGTGGGGGGAGGCAGCAGCATTTTCTGGCTTGTGCTGCCTCTGCTGCATTCGTTGCCTCAGAGGCAAATTATCAGTTTCTTCCTTGAATATTAACAGCTGCCAGGTAATGAATTCCCCCTCTCTGTTTTATAATGGCACTAAAATTGGGATTTGCCTTGGTTTTCTCTGTAATTATCCAATGAGCCTGTGAGGGAGGCAGGGCAGAGCTGGGCAGAGCTGCCTCTGCTGCAGGTGAGTGTCGTGCCTGGGGGATTGAACTTGGGAATGACCCTTCCTGAGGGGCAGATCCAAGGGATTGAACCCAGGAATGACCCTTCCTGAGAAGGCAAGAAACTTCCATGTGCTCCTTGGGACAAGGCTGGTGTTGGCAGGGCAGTGTCTGTATGGACTGCAGGGATCAATGACCCCGAGCCCCCTGTCTTTGGGGTATTTCTGTTGCTTGCACACCTTCTTTCTGTGTTTTCCCTTGTTTTCCCTGCTCCCAGGCTGAGGTCAGGCTGTGGATCGAAGCTGTGCTGTGTGGAAGGGAGATGGAGGCAGGATTTGTACAAGCCCGTGCCTGTGCGTCAGCCACACGCAGGGAAAAGGAGCCACGGGCTGTGCCGTGTGTGGGAGGGTGTCCCAGCCTGGCATCTGCAGGGCTGACACCAAGGGCACCCAGGGTCTGGATGTTTCTCAGATCGCTCAGGATGAGGATCAGGGGAATGTAGGAAGGACTCCATATTCCATCCTTAACTGGCTACGGGTGGAGGCTGGCTCTGGAGGTAGAAAACTGTAAGAAAAAGCCTCTTACCAGAGGAATCTGCTCTAGGAAGGAAGTAAAAGCTGAGCTGCTTGTCCAAGGTCACCCAGCAGACTCGTGTTGGAGGTCTGAAGGTCTGTGACCTGGGCTGGAGGTGACAAACCAAGCTCCCCCAATCCATTCTTCTCCTCTTGGCTCACTGTAACTGAGTTTGCAGTTATTGGCACTTTGAAGCCGTAATTGAGGTCTGCTTTCCTCCTTGCACAACCTTTTCTCCCAGCAAACTGTCAGCCATCAAGTGGGATGAGACAGTAAAAGAGATGTTACAGTCACCATTTCCTAGAAACTGTCACTTTAAAGAGAACAGCACTGGAAAAAAAAAGGATGAATTGAAGCCAAACCCAGAGCAATAAACCTCCAAATGTTTGATTCTCTCAAAATCTGGAACTTTTCATTCCTTTCTCGGGTCTCTGCCATGCCTGGGGCACTTTGTACCTTCACAGTTCCGGCCTGTGGCATTTATTAAACTTCACATGGCAGGAGAGCTTAAAAAATATCATAGCCCAGGTTCTCTTTGGATGTAAATCAGCCAAGCTGGGCTTAAATCCCTGGAGCTGGGGTGGCACCAGATGACAAGGGGGCCTCTGGTGACTCTCAGGGCTGTGTTTGATTTTCTTGCCCAACCATCCCCGAGCTCCCAGCTGTGGCTGGAGGGATCTGGCATGGATGGATCCCTGTGCTGGGAAAGGATCGTGGTCTGTGCTTGCTGGGGCTACACAGAGGATCCTTTCTGTACCGATAACTTGTGTTTCTCTTTATGTAAATGGTATTTCAAACCAGGAAATGCATGCTAATGTGATGTTTTCTGGGTTTCACTGAAGGACAGAGCTGTATAACCAGACCAGTTTTGTCTGAGCCTTATCTTCGATTGTGGCTGTTTGCAGCTGCTGGGCAGAGCTGGAGGCTCCCCCAGAGGACACAAACACAGCACAGTCCTGGGGCGAGTTTAGGTTTTGTCTGTTACTGCCCAGCTTTGGGGAGGCCAAATCAGCCCCGGAGAGCAGCCACTGGGGCATCCTGCCCAGAGGCCACCCTGCAGCCTTTGCTGGCACCAGGCAGCTCCATCCGTGGAGTTTGTGGTCAGGGAGGAGAGTTCAAGGAGGCAGTGACCTCTCGGGGGACAGGTTGTTCCTTAACCCACTGCTTTTGGATAGACACTGTCCCATCCAGTGCAATCCTCTCCTCTGGATTTAGGATGGCCTTGGGGTGAGCAGAGGCTTTGGGGTCTCTCTGAGCTGTCCTTGCATCTGTACTTAGGGTGTGGGAAACTGAGGCCCCCTGGGAGCTGGCTGCAGGAGAAGGATGGGAATTCATAAACCACAGGGAGGTTCAAGGGCTGTGTTTCGGAGCTCTCCTGATAAAACCTGCCGTGGCAGCAGGAAGGTTCCCCCTGTCCCCAGATGAGTGTGAAGGCAGCTGAGGGGGGGTCAGGGTTAGAGCTGCAGGCAGCAATTCCCAGCTGGACAGAAGGTGTCCCTGGTTTTGGCACTGGCTGCAGGCTGGGCACAGCCTGTGTCAGGTTAACGTGGCCTCTGCTCACACCTCACCTTCAGCATCCATATTTCCCATTAGCAGAGCTATTTTTAAGCCTCCCAAGGCAGTTAACACCAATTAATCTGAAAAAGCCCAAATAATGGTTTTTCAGAGCCCTGGGCTCCTTCCCATTCCCTGTGTGGCCCCAGAAGCCCTGGCAGAGCTGAGCCCAGTGAAGTGCTCCGTGTGCAGGGATGGCTGGAGAGGCTCCCCTGGGGAGATGTGCAATTAGAGCAGGGCCCCAAACCGTCCCAGGGATCCAACTTTTCCATCCTGGATCGTGCTGTCTGTGCCACAGGGGAAGTTCCAGCTCCCTGCAGTGCTCATTGATGAGCAGTCGATGCAGCCCCATCTGGAGAGCCAGCAGAGCGAGGCGCTGCGTGTGCCTGGGTGCAGGAGGTGCCACTCCCCTGGGACCTGCAGGAAAGTCCCAGCAGGATTCTTTGCCTGTATCTAAAGCTACTTGAATCCCAGTGATCTCTGGGCACTGTCATGTGGAGCAAACCCCAAACAGGGTGTAGTTTCATCCTGCCCTTTGCAGCAGCAGGTACCAGAGCAGGAGATGCTTTTGGCTGATAGGAGAAGCTGCTCCTGCCTTTGCATGTGATTTTTGTCTTGCCTGTTTCAACTCTACTGAGCAGGGCTGTGTCTGACCATCGCTGCAGTGGCAAACCCACAGGTACCAGCCCCAGGAAGCCTCCCTGCCCCAGCAGGGCCAGGATTTCGTGTTTTGTGGGGTGCCTTGCACAACGAGGCCTTGATCTCGAACGCGGCCTTCAGGCATTACTGGCGTGTGAGTAAATAATAATTAAGATCTGGGCGTTCGCTGAGCCAGGGGTGTTTATGTGCAGGCTGGATGTGTTATGGGTGCTGATGTGGATGGGTGTGCACAGCTCCACGACCAACTTCCCCCATCCCCACCACCCCTGGGGAAGGTGCTGCATCTGCTCAGCTCCTTTGTAAAATATTGCTGTGCTCAGAGCAAGTAGGTGTCTAAATAAAAGTCTGATTCAAGAAAGCAGCACAATTTTGGCAATCCAGAGACGAGCAGGCTTTTTTTGCAAAGCGTTTTCAAAGCAAACTGTCAGGAGGTTCCAGTGTGAGGTGCAGGGAGTGCAGGGGCTGGGGGGAGCAGGGCATCTCTGCAGCTGGAGCGTTGGATTGTCTCCATCACCTGAGAGGAGCTCACCTGCCCTGCTCCATGGGGCTTGGAGTGGGGAGGTGGATAGAGGAAGTGTTCTATATATTAACCTTGTGCTAATTAATCAGGAATATGGGTTATACCCTTTCAAGCACCGTAGTTATTTCAGTTTAGCAAATTAGTGCTGCTCAGCTGAGACTCCACGGCTGAGCATGGTCCTGGTTCCACCCCTCTCCAAGTGCAGAGTAAGTCACTGCAATGAGTTGTAGCCAAAACCCTGTGTTTTGCTGCTTGGGTGTGTGTTGGTGTGCACAGCCAGGTACCACAGCCCTGGGTGAGAGCTACACCCCACAAACTCGCTGCTTGTTGTCATCCACCTCCAACCGGAGTTGTTTCAAGCAGTAGTTCAGGTTCACTCCCAGTTTTGGTGTTTAAGGGAACCTCCAGGTTTTTGATAGGTCAGATTGACCTCTAGAGCCACTCATCCTCTGCACAGATTGCAGAGACTGACCTGGAATGAGAATGCTTCTACCTTGTGTCCTTGGTTAGTGAAAGAAGCTCCAGGTGCTAAATCCAGGCTGGTGTGTTTCTGTTAACCAGTGACAGGGAAACCCAGCCTGGCATGGTAAAAGCTGTCAAAATCCATGTGGAAAAGTTGCTACATTAACTGCAGAGGACTGTTGGAATACACAGAAGAGAAACCAGAAGTAATTCCCACTGGTCTCAGCAGTAAGGGCTGGATTGACCTGTGATTTCAGGACAGCTTGTTGTGTAGCTGAGGAAAAAGTGTATTAATGTGGTCGTGGCACAAAGTGGCCCAATCTGGTCACAGTGGCAGTGGCTTCCAGACAGTCAGATCAGCACTGCAAGCAGCAGAGGTGTCAGTAACACTTGAGCCAGACACCCCCAAGGCTCCCTCCAAATGCAATCAGCAATGAGGTTGTCACCTGCTGCTGAGCCACAGGCCTGGGTTTGAGCCGTGTGTGGCAGCAGGGCACGGTCCCAACAGGTCAGCACTGACTGTGTTACGGAAGGAGGGAGCGTGGGTGAGTTATTTTGATTTTGTTTGGAACAATAAAACCCGAGTTATTTGAAATCTTAACAACAGAACCAGCTTTTAGCACTGGCGTTTATAGGGATGAGTGGGCGAGTTGTTTAAAGGGAGAAAAATCTTTGAAAATAGTCCAAGTGAGGGTGATAATTTCATGCTCCAAGGGAAGTGTGTGCACGTCCTGGGCCTGGGCAGGGTGTGGATGGGCTGTGCCAGGGGCTGGGCACAGCACAGTGCAGGGCACACGTGTGCCCAGGACACGCTCAGCTCCCTGAGCTCCAACCTGACGTTGTAGGTGGTGTCTCTGCAGATCACAGATGTCTCACTCATTCTCCTTTGCTGCATCCTAAACTCAGAGGGAAAATGTCATTTCCTTATGTTGTTCCAAGCACCGACCTCGTGTGTGTGGGCTCTGCCCCTCTGTTATAGCCATTTTCTGCATTTCCCCCCATACCAGCTGCAGATTCCCCCTTGCAGAGCTCTCCCAAGGCGACTCAGCTCTTCAGATCGGGGCAGAGTCCCCATCCTGGTTCATTCCCCCGTTGCCCCCCTCTATCCATGGATCCCCTGATCTCAGCCCCAGTGGGAATGGGGCTGCAGCACTGGTGTTGAGCTCACAGGAGCTGTGGCTGTGCCTTGCCCTCCCTCAACCCTTCTTTCCCTCTTCAGTTGGGGCCAGGTACCGAGCCAGGAGTCCTGGTCTCAGGTCCCACACAGTTTCCATCTTTCTCTGGAAATTACTGTGTGACTCCTGGAAATGAATTTACTGGTGTGGAATAGCATGGGCAGTTCCCCAAAGCTGCATTTTCTGTTCAGGTTAAAGTAATTTCCTACTTTTGTAGTGAAAAATGAGAATGAAGGACAAGTGTGGACAGAGAGCCGAGAGTGCCAGCGGGGCTCTATCCCCATTTTGCCCCTTTGGAAAAGTGCTTTTCTTCCCAGTGCCCCATTTCACAAACGTGAGGTAAGAACAGCTCTTTGGCTGCTGCGTGGCATTTCCATCTTTCCCTGTTTAAAACCCTTTTGCAATTAGAAATTTCCCTCTGTCGAGCAGTGTTACATTTAAATCAAGAGATTGCTTATGGCTCAGCAGCCTCGGCTCTTGCAATAAGACAAAAAAACCACACATATCTAATAATATGAGGAGCAGGAGGACTATCAGGAGCTAAAAATGGTCCTTCAGTATTTTGGTGCTTTAAATCCAAATGCTCAGATTGTGTCTGTGTGTGCACAGAGCGTTTGCTGCCGTGGTGCCTGTGCCTGCGGAGCCGAGTGTGTTTGCAGATGTAGTTTGGGAGAATCGATCCCAATCTATTTTTAAGGTGAAGTGAGTGTGGCGGGTGGGAGGTGAGGAGGTGGAAGGAAAGCTAAATATTCACGTAGCTGCACTGTGTGTTTAAGAGCATCATCTAATAGCAGGAGGATCGTGGCAGCGAGGTGAGGGAGAGAGGAGCCTTCTCCGGAGCCCCCCCCCGCACCGTGCCAGGGCACGGAGTGGCTCCGGGAGGAGGTGGCAGCGGGGCTGTCGCTTTAAGCCTCAGCTCGCACCCAGCGGGTCACTGGAGCCGGCGACGTTCTTCACATCGCTCCGCACGAATCCCGCTCCGCACAAATCCCGCTCGGCGGGGCTGCGAGAGCCTCGGGCAGCTGGAGCATCCAGCGCCGGCAGCGCTCCTGCCCGCGGACATGTGAGAGCCGGAGCCGGGGAAGAGCTGGCTGCTGAGGTCAGTGAGGCAAACTCGGGGTTTGTTTGTGTTTCCTTCTTTCTCTGAAATGAGAGGCTGGATCGGGAGGAGCAGGAGGAGGAGGTGGATACGGAGACGCAGAGGATTCACTCAGGCCGGGATGTGCCGTGTGTGCTCGGGGATTTAAAGTTTTCAGGTAGCTCCGGTGTGAACTTTTTATTATTAATATTTTTGCAGCTGCAGCGGTGCTCAGGCTGCTCCGGGTGTGCCGTGTCTCACAGCAGAGCGTGCCGAGGGTGGGCGGTGGGTCCCTGAGCCCGGCCGTGCCCACAGGGGGACACGGGGTGTCTGTCACCAGCCCTGCATCGCGGGGGCAGCGTGGCAGCAGCGCCCGAGGATTGGCACGGGAAGGGAAGTGGTGTCCTCAGCAAAGACCAGGCGAGTTTTACAGCTCTGCTGCCTCTGAAGCTGACGAGGAGTGGCGACTCCAGCCGAGGAGCTGGTGGCTGGGGACAGGGACAGCCCTGCTCTGGAGCCGAGGGACGATTCTCCAGGCATTTCACCTCCTGGTAAAACAGGCTGTGGATTTCAGCCAGGGATTTCCTTCCACTCCTCTCCTCTCCTCCACCCCCGCTTGCTTCTCTGCAAACCTCCCCCTTGGTGCCTTTCTCCAGGTGAGGTGGGGAAGTTCAGTGCCTGATGTTTTTGGGGTTTGGGGTTGTGGCCGTGCCAGAGGTGCAGCCCCCACGGTGAGTTCTCTGGGGTGAGGTGTGGGGTGGTGCAGGATAAAGAAAAGCCGCGTGCAGGGGACTGACAGACAGCCCTGGATACGGTGCTTCTGGCACTGGTGGTCACCAGCAGCACCAGCCCTGCTCCTGCCTGGAGATTTTGAGGTCGGCTGCCTTGAAAAGAGCAGAGGTAAGGAGCGGTGACATGTCTGGTTCACAGGGGGAGAGGCAGATAGGGCAGGGCACGTGGGCATGGATGTGTGGGAATGGATAACTGCCAAGCCCGGGGCAGATAAGAGCCCTCTCAGACAAGGGCACAGATTTCCAAGGACTGTCCACAGGGTAGAACTTGGTCCTAGGGACTGATTGCTGCATCCTGTCCCAGCTCTGTCTCTGTGGGACGTGGTCAGGTCACTTCATGTCCAGGTTGTGTCCTCCCTGAAATCAGGTGAAATCGTGGTGGACACATTTAAATGCTGAGGGGGTGACAGTGAGCGCTGCTGTGTTATCCCTGAACCTGCCGCCGTCCTCGCTCGTCCCTGACCTGGGCGCTCACCAGACACTTTCAGGCAGCAGCTCCCGAGCTGGATCGGCTCTACCAGACCCACCAGGGTCCATCCACCACTGGGTCCTGCCTGCAGGTCCCAACGTGCTGTCCCCTTGGAGGGCTGGACAAAGCCGGAGTGAGCAGCCCTTGAGCCTGACGCTCCGTCCTGCATCGGGTCAGGTCTGCAAGAAGCTGAGCCTGGAGGAGAGGAGGGGAACCAAAGGCAGGTCAGTGCCCTGGGGACACCAGCTGTGAGAGAAGCTGGTCTGACACAGGGACAAGGTTTGGCTCTTTGGGTGGCTCATGAGTGTCTGTGGTTTGGTTTGGTGGGTGAAGCTCCCTTCGCAGCGGACGTTTCACCTGTGTTTGGGTGACTATGGAATCGCTGAGGGATCTGCCATGACTTGGCCAGCACAGAAATACCTGCCGCGATGCTTGGGGACCTTTGGGGCACTGTCCCAGAGCAGATCTGACAGGCTTTGGTGGGGCTCAGCAGCGGTGTGGGAAGAGTTGCATCCTGAGCTGCTGTGGGGGCAGCAGGAAGCTGTGGGAAAAGCCGCCACCAGAGCGTTGGGTTGAGGGGATCTCTGGCAGCAGATCTTGGTGTGCTGGGGGGCACAGCTGTGGATGAAGGGGGGTCTGGGTTGCTCAGGTGCCAGAGATTGGGACAGGGTGCTGATCCCAGGATAGGGCAGTGGGAATGTGTCAGAAAAAGTTCTCTGCACAGTCCCAGGTGGGCAGCGGGTCCAAGGTGGAAGCCCTGCAGGGCATCTGTGGGCTGTGGCTTCAGGTGTTGGGAGCTGGAGAGGTTTAGTTCTTGCAATGAGGCTTTCTGCCTTTGTTTCATGGCTTTCCTGAATCTGAGTGAAAATGGCCAGAGGCATTGAGGCACAGGAGTCAGTTCTGACTTTGTTTTGCCTCACCTGGGATCACTTCAGCCTTGGCCTCACCTGCACATCTGGAGTGGTCAGTGAGGGATTTCCCCAGGAGATGCTGCTCCCCGTGCTGCACCTCTGGGGCAGAGCTGTGCAGCCCAGGACCTTCTCAGCCCAAAACTGTGACGGGTTTTATTTGGTGTGAGAGTTTATCAGAGAGCAAAATCAGTGGCATTGTGCTCCTCCACCTGGTGTAGTGACCTTACCCTAGGGCTTGGGGCTTCTGAGGAGCTGGTGGTCCCAGCCTGCAGGCAGAGGGGAGGGTGGCAGAGCAGGCGCCTGTCACGCTCTGCAGCTGCTTTTTGCTGCCTTTCCAACACCTCAGCTGTGGTTTTACACATCCTGAATCCACCCAGGCAGGTTAAACAGCCTGTTCCTCCACCAGCAAGGGAATGCGTGCAAAAGCCTGGATGCCTTCCAGTGGCCCATGTGGGGAGAGTCCTGCTCCCAGCCACTCAGAAAATGTGAACAAAGCTCTAATCCCCATGAGTGGGACCTCCACCTGCTTGGGATGGTGCCATCTGTGTCCTGCCTGAGGTTAGGGAGCAGGAGCAGAGGCTCCACACTTGTCCTTGTCCCTGTGTGGGCAGAGGCGGGAGTGTCCCTGTACCCCTGCCAAGAGTGGGCATGTTTGCAGCCAAATCTGCCCCGGGGTGATCTCTACAGTGCCAGCAGCCCCCAGGTCCCTCTGCCCCGTGCAGATGGGGTTGGTTTTACTCTTTATGATGGCATCTGGCTGCCACAGGAAGGTGACAGTTGGCAGAATTTGGGCAGTTGCAGTGCTGGAGGCAGAGAACAAGGGATGAGGCCAGGCAGGGATACCAGCCACGAGATGAGAATTGGTCTTGGGGCTGGAAAACCGAAGCTGGTGCCGAGGAGCCATTTAGGGGTGTGGCTGTGCATCTGTGCTGTGGCAGGGCTGTTGCTCAGCCCCATGAGGGGATGCCCTGGCTCTCAGGAAGCCTCCTGACCCTGGCTGTGCCAAGCCCTGAGCGAGCACAGCTCGGGAGCAGATGGCGAGCCCCAGGGTGTGATCACACCTCCATCTGCCCTCGAAGCTCCTGCCTCGGGGCTGGGAGCAGCCTGGCAGGGAAGGAGCCGAGCACTCCGTGCGTTGTCACATTTGGGCATTTTAATTAGAGAGGTTCAGGCCTGGGGCAGGGTTTGGCTGGAGGGAGCCTGGTGCCCGAAGGTGCTGCCCTGGGGCTGCCCATGGGCCATCCTGGGCTGGCAAAGCCCTGTCGGCCTCCTGCCCCTCAGGTGCCACTGGGAGGTAGCCAGGCACACAGCGAGCCCTGTCCCACACCTCCGTGCTCTTGGCTGCTCTTCCTACTGATTCAGAGCATCCTTTCCTCTGCCAGGCACGTTGGGAGCAGGATCCTGACACCCCGAACTGCAGGGTCTCTGCAGGATGTGCTGTGGGGGGATCTGGTCCCTGTGGAGGGGCAGCCCTGAGCTGGGGGCTCTGGCCATGCACTGCCAGGCTGCTCCTGCAAGCGGGAACTTCTCCCATGGATCCAGGACTGCTCTGATTTACTCCATGCAGTCGTGGAAAAGCAGGAGGGAGGCTCGGTGTGAATGAACCGATTTCCTCCTCTACCCTGAAATTTGGGTCACACAACCCAACATAGCAGAGCTGTGAGAGATGCAGTTCACCCTCAGTTCAAGCCCAATCCAGCTTTGATTTCCGAGGTGCAACTGTTGGTGGCTCAGAGGGCCCATTGGAGCTGTGGCTCCATTAATGAATCAGCACGTGGCAGGCAGGAGGTGAGAGGGGTTTTTCCCCTCCCTGATCAGCTCCCACATTGCCAATGTTCCTCTCTGGCCCGCTGCTAATTTTGACGCTGCCCTAAATAGAAGCTGAGTGCATCTCATCTGCTTCGCTTAGCATACAGGAAAATTGTTTTCCTTCATTTACCCAATCCAACTTGTGGCTTTAACCCTGTCGGCACAAGTCTCTCCCCACTGCAGAGCTCCCGTGAAGGGCTTTGCCTGCCCCTGCCCCGGGGAACAGCTCTGGTGGAAATGGAACCGTGTGTGGTAGGATTGGGAAGGCTCCCAGACTGCCCAGAGTGGCCACCAGCAGAGCTGGGAGAGGGACTTTGCTTCATCAGCAGCCAAGGGAATCCCTTGCTGCGCTGGAAAGTCTGGCGGGCTCTCCCCGTGCCCTCTCCATCTCTCTGGTGGGATGTGCAGCCCTCCAGGAGGGACCCAGTGCCCCTTCCCAGACTGGCGTCAGCTAGGAAATAGCTCAGATAGACTCAGTTCTAGGAGGTTTTGGTTGTTGTCTGTTGTGGTATTTTTTCCAGCAACTGGTGGGACCAGCTTGGTGTGTAGGGAATATCCCCAAGCCTGGCAGATGCCCCTTTTATCACTGACTAATTTTATCTCCCATTCCAAGCGACTCCTTGGAAAGATCTGTTGTTCCTGCTGCTCTGTCTGCTCCAGATCAGGACACACAGCCCCTCTCCCTGCTGGAAGTGGCTTGGAGAGGCTGCCTCCAACGCGAGCCTCCTGCAGCACGACTTAAATATATCCCTGTCCAGTGCAAGGTGCTCATTTGGGGCTCTTGTGCAAGAACTGTTGTCCTGAAAAACTGTAATTTTGTGGCATTTTCAGCTGGGTGAGTGCTACAAGTGCTGTGCTGAGGACACAGGGGCACCAAGGAGAAGCGTTGGGGTGTGAGGGGCAGTGTCCTGGAAGGATTTAGCTGGTGGAAAAAGCAAACCCTGAGCTTGGGCTGAGTCCTGGCTGGGCACACGGCAGCACTTCAGCCAGGGTGGCTGCACGGTTCCTCTCATCCTGCTCTGAGCCCAGCCCTTTCCAGCCCAGAAGCTCCCCTTGGAGCAGTGCCAGGGTGAATGCTGTGCATGCTGTCCCCTTTCCTCCCCCCTTTCCCATTCAGCCTCCAGGTTGCTCTGGGTGCTCTGCAGTGGCTGCTCTGCACAGGGCTCATCCGTGTGCTGGGCTCGCGTTTGGGCTGTGGTAGTGCCTGGAGCTTCTGGGATCAGAGGGACCAAAGAGCAGAGACCCCAGCAGGCTCCAGACTGCGGGGCTTGGCACATCTGGGGCACAGCCAGGAGCCGGCCCCTGAACAGACCAGAAGAGGACACAGCTATTCCCGAGGCTGCGCTGGACGGAGTGATTGGACTCGGGGACTTGTTTGGGGTGTTCTGACTCTCCTCTCTCTTCCCAGAAAATCAACCGGACCCCTTCGGACGAGGAATGCTTCTTTGACCTGTTGAGCAAGTTCCAGAGCAACCGGATGGATGATCAGCGCTGCCCGTTGGAGGAGTGCCCAGCCGAGGCTGCGGAGGCAGCTGCCACGCGGGTCCCTGCCCTGGGAGAGCGGATATGTGAGCACCGATGCGTTCCCAAGTCCCTGTCCCTGTGGGAGCGACGCTGCTCCTGCGGCGTGCCCAGCTGTTGTGGTTTGCCGTGCATCCTGTGATGTTTTCCTTGAGCCTTGGCTCTCTGAACTTAGCAGTTCCTTGGCAATCTCCGTCATTATTTAAGGAAGGAAAAAACATTCTCGTGTAAATGGTTGCTGAGGGAAAGGCTGCAGAATGTGAGCTAAGGTTTGGGGAGTAAATTAGCGAGAGAAATGCAAAATACATTTAGATTTTTTTCAGTGAGGGTCTTTAGGTCTTGGATTCTGAACAGGGAGGTTGGCACAAGGACTTGTGCCAGTTCCAGTACCTCCAGGAGGAAGATGATGATGGTCACGTTGCTGAGGGAGCTTTGTGAGAACCTGGGGTCTGGGACATGCAGGGGCTGGGTCAGGCTTTCTCAGGCAAGTTAAAATATTGCCAGTTTTTGTAATAGTGTTGCCATGGAGGAAAAACTTCTGGATTTTGTACTGTTCTTGGATGCAGTGGTGTTAGGTGCTGTGTGAAGACAGAGGAGCCAGAAGGATGGATAAACAGTGGGAAGCTGCTCAGGCAAACAGCTCAGCCCTAGGAAGGACAGGGATAAATTGAGGAAGGCGTCTGACAAATAGACAGGGCAGGAAAGGCAGGGCTGTGTTTGCGCTTGGGTTTTGTGGCTTTTTCAGTGTTCAGGGCCTTTGTTTAACCCAAGCTGGGGAGAAGCTCTAAAATGCACAGATCACCCTCACACGCTTAATCACCAGCACAAAGGGCTCAAACCAGTTATTTAAACTGATGGATTTGTTCATCATCAGTTTCCAAATGAATACAAAGTGCAAACGGGAGAGGAGGAGACCCCTGACACCGGTCCCAGAGCTGCAGCACAAGGAGCAGGGGCAGGGGCTGAAGCCGAGAAGGTCAGGCTGTGGCAGGAAGGCAGGTTGGCTGTGAGGTGAGAGGGTTTTTATGGTCTAAAAATAAGGTGGAAATGAGCATCGCTTTGTCAAGAGATGCATTTCTGACACACAAGTGCATTTGGCTGTAACAGCTGTGTAATTTAGGAGACGGGGTTGAAAATGCGGAGCTTTATAAAGAATGCACGAGCAGCCCCACATTTGGGCTCTGAGCCTTTTGGACGTGTTATTTTCAAGGATTCTTTGTGAGCTGAAGGGGAGGAAACTCATCTCTGCGTCAGCACTGAGATTTTCTTGTGTTTCTGCAGCTCCATGAGCTGGGGCTCTTAGAACTTGTGTCGGGAGGCTCGGAGCAGGCTCTGCTCCAGTGCTTTGTGCTCAGGGAAATTAACACCACTTGAGCTGGATTTCTCACAGTTTCCCTTTGCTTGTCCCTGTCTGAGTGCAGTGTCTGTTGTTTGGGAGCCTTCCCCTACCCGGCAGCTGCAGGAGCCAAGAGGCTCTTTCCAGGGAGCGCTGCCCAGAGGCGTTTCCAAAGGCTCAGTGGTGGATAGATGACATGTACTGGTTCTGGACTGGGACCCCCCAGCACCAGCACAGCCCAGGCTGGCTCTGCTGCGTGAGATGAGCAGACACAGAGCCAGGAGTGTTTTGCTGGTGCTGACGCAGGTCCTGCAGCCCGTGACAGCCGGACTCACCTCGGCAGTGCCTCTCCTTGAGCAAACAGCCCAGATTTCTGGGGGGCCTGGGAAGGTGCTGCCAGGTGAGAGGCTCCGCCAGGCCTGGGCTTTGCTGATGGCTTGTCTGGAATTATTCCAGGCTGTTGGGATCGTGTGGGTGCCTGTCACAGCCACAGGAGCCCTCAGGAACTCTGTGCTCACCTGCGATTGCCCAGCTCTGCCTGTGCCTCTTGGCTCCAGGTGGAAACCCAGAGTGGAAGTGGCAGTGGAAGCTGCCTGTAGTGCTGGAAACAGCGGGGATCGCACCCAGGCAGTGGCTCAGCTCCGGGCGCTGGATCTCCTGGGCTGAGGTGGCACCTTTGGTGGCCTCCAGGAGCTGGCCAAGCACAGGAGTAGGCAGGAGCAGGGAGCCCCTCAGGGCACGCAGCAATGGGAGGTGGGTGTGTGAGGTTCTGCTTTATCAAGGCACCCGATTCCCTCTCTGCTGCCTGCTGGATTTGTGTGGGTTGGAGAGGAGTTTGGGGAGGGGGATTTGGGCTCTGCAGCTCAGGCAGAGTGGTGACCCTGCTGTGTGCTCTTCTCTCCCCAGCACAGTCCACCATGATGGCATCTCCACAAACAGAGGAGTTCTTTGACCTCATCGCCAGCTCCCAGAGCAGGCGCCTGGATGACCAACGTGCCAATGTGGGCAACCTGCCTGGCCTGCGGATAACCCACAACAACCTGGGCCACCTGCGTGTGGAGGGGGATGCCCAGGAGCCCGGGGACGAGTTCTTCAACATGCTCATGAAGTGTCAGGTACGGGCACAGGGCTGGGGAGCTGTGACACCTCTGCTCCAGCCCTTTCCTTCATGGCAAGGCTGTCCTGGCCCTGCCCTGTGCTAAGGCCCCTTTCTCCCCTACAGTCCTCCAGGATCGATGACCAGCGCTGTGCCCCCCCAGACTCCATCCCCCGTGGCCCCACCATGCCCGACGAAGACTTTTTCAGCCTCATCCAGCGTGTCCAGGCCAAACGCATGGACGAGCAGCGTGTGGATTTGGCCTCAGGCCAGGAGGCGGCCGAGGAGGAGCAGCAGAGGCCTGGTTCCAGTTAAGAACTGGGCTTTAATCTGGGGGGGTTGTTTCAGCTTTATTTTGTTTTTTAAGAAGGAAAAAAAAGAGTAGGTGAGTTCAAGCCTGAGCACTCCTGTACTCCCAGTCTTGTCCCGGGAGCTGCACTTCCATCGTGTTCCTACGGGAAAGCCCAACGGATGGGGGACAGTTTTTAAACAAGGGGTTTTTCTAGAACACTGGGCACAGCACCTGGAAGACTTTAGCAGCCCCTCTGCTGATCACCTAAAATCCCAGGAACTTGGAGGAGCCCACAGGGGGTAGTTAACTCCAGCCTCTGTGTCTTTTATTTCCACAACACTTCTAATTATACAGGGAAAGGGAAGAACACCTTTTCCATTTTGAAGTCCTCCTGCCTTCCCTGACACAAATGGCTCTGGATCCTTCCCTGGAACATCTTGTTCAGCTTTGTTCCTTCTACAGGAGAAAAAGAGCCCAAGTCCTTTAAATCTGACTCCATCCCAGCTGCATTGTGGTCCCACACACCTGAGTGTATTTTAGGTTTGCTGAGGACTCTCTGGAGAGCCCTGGACATTCTCTGCTTCCAGCTGCAGCCCTGCAGGACCTGCTGAGTAGGGGCAAAGCCTTGGTCACCTTGAGCTTTAGTGGGATTTGTTACCTCTGGAGCCCAGGCAGCTCTGCAGCCCCAACTGCAGCCCCATGCCAGGGGCTGTTCCTGGGCAGGGGGAAGGAGGAAGGAGGGCTCTGCCCAAGTGTTCAGCCCATGGCAAACAGGGACAGCTCCTGGTGCCACTGAGCTGAGGTGAGGGTGTCTGAGACAGAACCTGTGAGACAGGGCCCTGCTTCAACAGCCAGCAAAGCTTTCTGCCCATGGCACATCCCTCCTCCCTTCTGTGCCCATGGCCCTGCTCCTGTTTCTCCTCAAACCAGCACTGAGCTACTCCCAGTGAGGCACTCCGGTTCTGTCCACCCATCTCCAGGCACTGGAGCCTCAGGAGAGCCCCAGCCTGGGGGGCTGGCTGGGAAGTCACATTTACTGTCATTCCTTTCCCCTTTTGGACTAGCTGGAAAAGCTGGAGGAGGGGAGCAGGGACCTGGCTTGAGGAGGTGCAGTATTTCTCCTTTGCTTGACCAGAGACTATGCTGCACTTCAGAAACTCCAGCACTGAGTTGTGCCGAAGCAGCGCCGTTCCTGCAGAGAATAAATCAGCACTTTTGATTCAAAATGCGTTTGATGGAAACATTCCCAACCAGCAGGGAGATATTTTTAGACCAGTGATGCTGCTCATGGGGCATTTACCCTGCCTGCACTGACCATGTGGAGTGGTAGCTGCAGTTTACCTGCTACCTGGGAGCACTCACCTGCTGCTTGGCCTAGGCCGGGTCTCCCTCCCTCCTGGGGCTAGGCAGAGCTCTGGAGAGGGGAGAGGAGGACTTGCCCACCCCCTATCTACCAGCCAAGCTGGCATTTGTAAAAGAGGTAAACATTGAGGATGATGACCTGACCAGCTGCAGGCTCAGGCCTGTGCAGCTCTCAGCCAGGTGGTGAACTGGAATCTGACCATTAAGCTTTCAGAGGTATTATTGAGGTATTATTTGCCATATACTTGAATGTATGAGCTTATTTATTTTTTACATGTGCATTTGCTAATGTCATTTTAATGGGAATTTCCAACCCACAGGTACTTGGTTTTTTTCTAAAAAATAATCTGCCAAATGGATTAATATATTAGAAATGAATACAGCTCAAGGGGAAGGGGTGGGGGGAATTGTGCTTAATAAATATTTGTGTCTAAGCTTCAGTGCAAATACTCATTTCCATTATTTCCTGGCTGACAGAAGAGCTAATCCTGGCCCTTTGGAAGAGGGATGGGGGTGGATGGGGGTCTCTGGTGACAGACACCACCACATGTGTTAAGAAAAGCATTGTACACCCACCTCCACATCGCTTTATGCTACGAGCACATGGGGCTCCTGGCAAGCCACCGCCATCCCAGCTCTGCCTGCCTGCCAGCATGGATGTGGCTGTGGAGGGAAGGCACAAAGCCCTGAGAATTCCCTGCCCAAAAGTTTCCACGACGACAAGGCAGACAGAGCAGCCCTGCACGGCTGAGAAAAGGCCACTGGCAAAGGCCGAGGAGAGGCTGAGCTGTTCCTTTCAAGCCCTGCGCGGCTCTGCCTCGTCTCGGTGCCGCCCCGGCGCCTGGCCCAAAGCTGGGTCGTTCCCCAGAGCCAGGGGACAAGGGCGGGAGTGCTGGGCACAGTCCTGGCACCAGCCCTCAGAGAAGACACAAAGCAGCAGCACTACCTCGTTCCAGCACAGCAGGCATGAGTAGGCTGTTGGACTGGGCTAGAAGGTGGCCTGGGAGAGTTTGGATCCTGAGCCCTGTGAGGATAAAGCCAAGTTACAGCTGGGCTTCCCATGCCTGGCTAATCTGTGCTGACCCCTGCCAGCCCTGATCAAAGATTAATAAAGAGCCACCAGTTTGTTCTCATCAGCTGTTCTCATGCCTCTGGGTGCCTGGGCACAGCAACTCTGTGCTAGAAAGCTCTGTGTGTGACCTGGGGACAGAACTGTGCCCTCAGGTGCATAGAGGCTTAGATTCCCAGGAACAGGTGATCCCTGGGAGTGAGTGATGGGGGTCTCACCTCCTGTCTCTCCATCCTGAGCAGCTGGGGAAGGCAGCACAGGCTCATTCTGAGCTCCTGTGAGCACAAGGTACGGGCTGCCATTGAGTCTCCAGAGCAGCCCGCAGTGGTGGCTGCTGTGCTGAATCCTCCTCCTCCCCACGCTGCCAGGCTCGATCCCACACCGTGAAGAGCTCTCTGATGCTGACATCCGCTGGAGAGCCGCGGGATTGCCGGCCCGTGAACTGCTGCTGCAGCTGTGGAGTGTGAGTTACTGGGAGCAGGGCTGTCCCCAGTGCAGGGCAGGTCCTCTTCATGAAGAGCCCTAAAAATCCTGCAGAAACACGAGATCCTGCCCTCTCCTACCTAGCTGTTAACAAGCAACCAGAGGCACTCGCAACACAGGGCTGATGTCAGTCCTGGAGAAAGGCATCCCAGAGAAAGGCTGTCTTCTCCTCACTCCCTGCCTTTGGCTGAAGCAAGCCCGTGTGCTCACCTGTGTGCCCTTTCCAGAGCAAAGCCACTGCCCCATGACACACCATTTTTCAGAAAAACACAGTTCAAAAGGGAGTGCAAAATTCCTTTTTTATCTGCAATCTCTTAGCAGTAAATCTTTTTGTTTTATATGAAAATTCCCTCCCATGATGTTGGCCTGAAAGAACTGCCACCCTCCATGCTCAGAGCTGCAGAGACAGCCCCAGGGAACAGGGACCTGTCTCTGTCCTGCCTCCACAGAGCACCTGGTTCCACAGGGCACTGGGACAAGGAAACAATAAAATCTAGGAACAGCCAAAATAGATTTAGCTGCATTTTTCACTATAACCCAGCAAAAGCTGGCACCACCTTCCTGTAGCTGGGACCCAGTAACAGGTAAGAAAGGTAAGGAAAACAGTATAAAGAGTATAAAAAAGCCAGGTTGTAAATGAGTTGTTTCCAAGGCAACACGGATCCTGCAACAGCTGCTCTGTTCCACCCCATCAAAGGCATCAGCACCATGGAAGCAGAATGCTGATTTTCAGATTAAAGGTAATAAAACAAGCACTTTTCCAGCAGTACTAATAGGTGTCAGAAGCCCAGCTCAGGGGGAGAACACAGCAGTGCATTGAGCTGCAAGATTCTGTTTCTCAATTCTGGGTCATTCCAGCAGCTGGCTGTTTCAGGGCGAGCTGTATCTCACCAGGATCTGAACACACACGAGCTGGCTGATGGAAGTTCCTGCCTCTGTTTCATCACTCTGCACTGACACACCCACAGGAACATGACAACTTTCCTGGTGGTCTGACCCAACACTTATAATGCAACACATGTAACTGTTGGGAACACTCCAGAGGAAACTCATTAATGCCTGCAATGCCCTCACTGAACCCTTGGCTGATGAAGCACCACAAGCACCTGGAGATGCCTGGCTGAGAGAACTGGGTTTGCTCAGCCCAACACAAAAAGGGTGAGAGGGTTTTACTGCTTTCTGTGGCTCCCTAATGAGGGGGATCCATAGAGGTTTGGGACCTCCACCCTTATCAATATTCACAGGATCCTGAATATCCTCCCCTGACAAGCACATTGGACTGGAATCCTCCAGAAGGCTCTTCCAAATTCAGTTCGTCTTTGATTGCAAGTTCAAAACCCTAAGAAAGCACCTACAGAGGAAACAAGCCCTAAGTGAACATGATCACCTCAGTGCCTCATCCACCACTACCCGAGAGCTGCATGCTGACAAACTCCCACATCTGTCATTTATTACTTTTTAAATTTCTAACTAATCTTAACACACTGCAGTAGCACTAATAAGTCCCTCAATATCTGCCAAGACAACTTTCTAGGTGCTCTAATTCTCTCCACCATACTCCAAAACTATTAATTTTGCCTTCACACCCACACTCCCCCTCACCAACAAGGAGTTGTAAAACCCCCATGCTGGAGCTCGAGTGGGATCAAAACACAACACTTTCAGCTCTGACATGAGTGGTGACACAGAACAAAACTCTGGAAGATGTCAAAGAATAGATAAAAGCAGCATTTGACTGCATTAAGAGCCAGTGATCTGACCCTCCTGCAGGGTCATTTTGGCTTTAGAATTTTGGGACCCATCTCCTCAGGTGGTATCAATTTAGAATTTTGGGACCCATCTCCTCAGGTGGTATCAATTTAGAATTTTGGGACCCATCTCCTCAATTGCCACAGCTGGGCATCTGTAAAATCTCCAGTTCCAGCTGCACCTCGTTAGGCCAAACACACATGGACAAAGAATTTCTGACTGCCTTCTCAGCAGGGAACTAAGCCAGGCACAGAACACTGCTGGGGCACTGAAAGTTGCCTCAAAGTCAGCAAAACAAGTACCAGCAAAAATATCTACACCATCTCTAAAGACATCAGCTTGATCAAAGGCAAGGACACACAACACAGAAAACCCAACACCCGAGTTTATTTTAAACACAGACAGTTGAAATTGGGGAATGAAGGTGAAGAGTCTCTTGCCACGAGCCAAATGACCCAAATCCCACATGTCACACCTGTCCCACAGGCCACAATCCCTTGTGTCAGGTGTGTCCCTTGCTGCCAGGCTCTGGGGGGGGTTCCCCGCTGTCCCCTTCCGCCAGCTGACCTTGGGGCCTGGGCTCTGCCGAGCTTTCCAGCAGCAGTTCCAGGGCTTCCTCACCAGCCACACGTCTCACCTTCTCCCCTTTGGCTGCCAGGATCTCCTCGATATTCCTGGACAGCGATTTGAGAACCAACAGTGACACCACAGCAAAGGCCCAACACAGTCACACACAGGCTCGCTGCACTCCGCTCTCAGGACTGACACGACACAGTGAATCACAGGAACATCACCATGAACACCACCCAAATTCACCACAGAAAACCACCCAAACTTTCTGGGACTGTTTTCATCCACTAGGATCAATAATTTAGCAATTACAGCTAAACAGAAGCCTTAAAAGGTATCTCAGGAAGTTAGAAATCACTGGAATTCCAGAGCAGATCACCTGCTGGCACCACTAAGGACCCCCGTGTACCCCACAGCTTCTGCTGCAGCTTCACACCAATTTATTGGGATCCTAGACTGTGACAGTCATATTACAGTGACAGAAAACCGAGTCAATGTGTTTTAATAACCTGGATGAAACTTTGTTTTTAGTATGAGCCGCATTTTAAAAGCATCACTGAAACAAGGTATCTTGTTGCAGGAAGCTGCACCCTGGAGCAGTGTGTGAGGAGGATCCTGCTGGCACACTCACCTCTTTCCCTCCAGGTCGGAGAACCAGCCCAGGTTATCGGCGATGACATGGTGGTTTCTGCAGACGGGACAAGTCACGATCACCACCCCTCGGTGGTAGGCGGCCTTAGAGATGGATTTGGCTGAGCGGGTCTGGCACACCTGAAAAACAAAATGCATTTTATGAGCACGGTAACTGCAGCTCCAGGGACTTTTAAGACAAAAATACTTTTGCCATTAAAAGCTTCCTCCCTCCCTCACCTCTAACTATCCCAAGTCGGCTCCATCATGTTACGATGCCGTGAGTTCAGCTCGAGACACAAAGGCTGAGAAGGGTTTTACTGCTTTTTGTGGGGAGCATCCACAGAGGCTGTGGGATCTCCACCCTCAGAGATACTCACAAGAACCCGAGCATCCTCCTCCAACACGAAGCTTGGACTAGAAACCTGCAGAGGGCTCTTCCACTCTGAATTAAGTCTTTGCAAGATTAAAACTAGGAAAACAGCTACACCAAGAACCCCCCCGGCCACCCCAGCGCCGGTGCCCTCAGAGCCCCCCGGCCCCAGGCCCACCTTGCAGGTGTACACTAGGCGATAGTGCGTGGCCGGCGGCGGCCCCGGAGCGGTGCAGAGCGGGCGGGCCGGGCTCCAGAGCGGCCCCGGGACGGTGCGGGCCGGACCCCAGAGAGGCGCTAGGGCGGTGCGGGCCGGGCCCCTCAGGCCGGGCGCGGGGCGGCGGGGCCGCCATGGCGGCGGCGCGCGGAGCAGCGCCCTCAGCGCGGCCCGCTGCATCGCACCGCGCATGCGCACCGGGCGGGCCCTGAGGCGGCGGCGGCGGCCATGTTGGTAGCGGGCAGCGCCCGGGACCTGCCCTTCATTAACGCTTAATTAACCAGCGGCTCAGCCCGGCCCTGTCTCACACGTAGATATTTAAACCTGTTTATTAACTGCGGGGAAGTCAGAGCCAAACAATAGTGTCAACTTTAGCACTTTTCATAAATGGTTGTTTGGATGGTTTTAAAATCAGTCCATCGAGAGTGAAATTGAGAAGCACAGCCACCCTACGCATAGGCTGGTGTTCCCCTCAGGGGTTGGATCCTGAGCAGCCTCTGGTGTCGGTGTTGTCCCTTTCCAAGGGTGTTGGTGTTGTCCCTCTCTCAGGAGCCCTCGGTGTCGGTGTTGTCGCTGCCCGAGGTGTTCTCCCAGTCCGCCTCGTGGTGCCGGTCCTTGGGCACCCTTCTCATTGCTCTTTTTCTGAGAACAAGACCAGACATACCATTTTTAGAAGGTATCTTCTGCAAACAAGCAGCATTTCATACTGTTAGTATGTATCAGTCCCTTTTGCGATTCATTTTATGCCCTCCATGAATCAAGCTTGGTGACAGGAAAGGGGAAATATAAATCATGGATATTTCCAGGTAAGCCCTGCTTACTGCAGCCCAGACCTTCGGTAACGCTCAAAGCAGTCCTTCATCCTTCTCCTCTCCTTTTCTGCCAGTTCCTCGTTGGCCAAGCCACACTCCTTGAAATGGGAAAAAAAAAACAAACAACAAACCCGCAAACAAATATGAATTTATTCCTCATCAGATCAACTCAGATCAGTATTAACACAAGGTTGCTTCCTGCACCTGCACAGTCAAGTACAGCAGGTTCTTTATTGTGTGTGCAGGATCGTAACACTTCTGTTTCACATGGGTTTACTACATTTATTCCTTCACATTTGTAAATTTGGGATTCTTTTTTCTGCACCAAAAGTAATACTGCAGACAATTAAACTGGAAAACATCCTCACCCAGAGATGAAGGGAAGAAAGTAATTAGAGGAAGTTTTTATGCACAAATGGAGAAATGTCCCCTGTAAAAGTTTTGCTTTTCAGAGCTCACCCTTTTTGGAGGGTGGATTCTGCACTGAGTGCTCAGAGTTTGGAAAAGCAGGAGCTGCTGACATGCTTCTCCAAGTTGGTAAATCCATAATTAATGAAAACATTAAAGATCACAAACCCCAGCCATAGTAAATAAGAGCCCACAAAGATTCTCTTACAGTTGGTGATTTTGGGGGCAGATTGCTCTCTCGAGGGCTGAGTTCTTGGTTTTCTCCTTCCAGGCAATCTTCTGAAAGATGAATAAAAACACAGCTTTAGTCAGGGTTGCCATTGCAAGGTAACTTCTCCCTGCAGCAGTCCTTCCACAGAAGAGCTGTGATGTAACTGCACAGAGTCCACAGCAGAACTGAAACCAAGCCCAAAGCACTCAGAACTTCATCCTGTGATCAATCACAAGTCACTTCTCATTTTAATTGAGCCCTGAATCTTGCCCAGGATGGTGGAGTTCCCCACCACACTCGGGAAGGGACAGAGCTTTCCACTTCCTACTTAAGCAGGAGCAAAACAAACCTTTGCCAAGCAGCTCCTGTGCTCAGTGCGTTAAAAATAATATTCATGTCAGAGGTTACCGTAAGAAACATATTAATCATTATTTTAACCATAATTTGTCCCTGCTCCCCAAGTTGTGATTATCCTGGCACTTCACACCAGACGATATTTTGGTGAAACTCCTTCTGTAGTGACCAGCTGTCACCATACACATTTTCAAACTGAGAGAAGTAGAACAATAAAAAAGCCTTTTTGGAACAGTGTCTTTCAGTTTCTGTGAAAAATCTCCCATCATTTAGATCTTCCAGGAGAGCAAAACAGAATGGACTATCCTCTCCAGAACTCTACTCAGTGTTTTACCCTTACTTTTAGCTGTCTGTGTATCTTCATCCAGGTGACTGGGAAGAGCAAGCTGTGAGACAGAAACAGAGCAAGAACATCAGAACTGTCCCTCAGTCTGTATGAGCAAAAAATGGAATATAAACCCCAGGACATGCTAGAACCAACCTCTCCCTGCTGCTGCCAGCAAACAGCAGAGTGAGCCAGGAGTTACAGATTTACTCATGGATTTATCCTCCGTGAATAGATCCAGCTTCCTTTGGCCTCATTTTTACTTCTGGCCTCCAGACAATGTGGCAATCACTCCCTCACTGAAGTTATGAACTGAGTGAAACTCTTTACTATAGATGGCCCCAGGGTAAGACTTATTTTTGCCTGTTCTCACACAAGAGGGAAAATTAGAAGCAATTCAAAACAATTCAATTCCCTCGATTTGCTTACACTCAACAAATCTCACTGACTAATGCCATAACTGTGTCCTACACTTAAAATTTCAGGACACAGGGAGATTCTGGCACTGTTTTGCTGCCTCTGGACCTTTTGATGTCACTGAAACAAGCCTGAGCCATGAGAAACTGCTGATACTTGGGGAACTGAGCACAGGTGAAGAATATTAAACCATCCCAGAGGAAAGTGAAAGGTAAACAAGGCACCCTACTCACTTCCTGGGAATCTCTGGAGGAGGTGTCATCCAGGTCAGAGGTCTGAAACAAAACCAGTATAGATTAACCATTCCTCATAAGCAAGGAAGTGACAGCAAGGGAACATATAGGAGACTCAGAGCTCCAGAAAACACAGAAGTGTGGATTTGCTGCCTCCTACACTCCTGTCTGGCCACTCGAGAAAGTACACAAGATGCCATCTTAATTAAAATATATCTAATTTAGTTCCAGAAAACTTAGCTCCCTATTTCATCAAAATGGCTCAGATCCAGTCTCTAAATAGAGTCACTCTTTGGTGGTTGAGGAACCCCTCATCACCTTTAGAAATGCTCCAGACACAAACATAGCTGGCCTTAGCTTGCATCTGCCCAGCTTTTCCATGCCTGGAACCAGGGTGAGGTCATAGAAACCATCCTATCTTTCATTTTCTAAACTCAGCATTTGCACTGCAGTGGTTTTAATTAATTTTGATGGTGGCTCAGGCAGGTGGGCACTGCCTGCTGAGCTGGAGATGCTCAGGTGCAAAGGCTTGGGAACAGCCACAGTCTGACCCCATCCTCAGCTTCTCAACCCCATCAAGGAGAGGAGAGTTATACCGGTGTGGGCAGCTCCAGCTGCAACCTTTTCAGCTTGGCCTCAGTGGCCAGGAGCTGACTGTCCTTCTGGAAGAGCTGCAGCTGCATCTCATCACATCTCTCCCCCAGCTCCCGGATCTGCTTGCGGTAGGCATCCTTCTCCACCAGGTTCTTGGAGTACTGCATGTGGAACTGCTCTCGGGTCAGGAGAGCCTGTGCAAAGGGACAACACGTGGCATTCACACAGCAGCACAGGCAGGGCTGCACTGTCTGCCCACTTCAACAGCAAAGCAGTGTTAAGCAGTGAGGAATATGTTATCACCTCATCTCTCTCCAAAGCCACTTCCTCCATCTGCTGCAGAACAGCTTCAATCCGCTTTTTGTACATCTGGGAGTCCTTCCTCAGAGATGTGCACTGTAGCTCCAGCACCTCTTTTTCCTCTGCAAACTGCTGAGACAAGGTCAAAAGCACCTGCTTGTGGGCAGAACCTGAGCCCAACTGACCCCACTCCTGCTCTGCGCCACAGATTGCTCTGGCCAGAGCTCCGTGGGGTGTCTGAGCTGTCACCTGCTACACACAAGAGTGTTAAAATACAGGTACTACAGTAGGAGCAGCAGGGATTGCTCCTGAGCAGCTGCTCTGCTCCACAGGCAAGACACTGCAGGTGCTTCACCTGCCTGTCTTATCCATGACCCTCAGCAGGAACTTGAACAGCAGCACCTACTTTGTCTTGGAGCACCTTGGCTCGGTGCAGCTCCTTGCGCAGGCTGTAAATGGTGTTCACCAGCTCCCGGCGCTCTTCCAGGATCTGGCTGCAGTCATTCTCCAGCATATCCTTGGAGAGGCTCTTCTCCAAATTCTGCTCCCTGGCAACCTGCAGGACAAAGGAAGAAGTGAGACAGGGCCACCATCTAACTCCGTATCGATTCTCTCCCCTCAGGGCTCTATCTGACTTGGGCAACAGCTGACCCCCACAATCTTCACTGCAGCATCGCTGCCCTGGCTGCTACAGACAATCCCTTGAGTCCATACCCACCACCCTACCAACCTGGAGAGTGTTTTCCAGCTCCTGGTTCTTGGCCAAGAGCAGCTCCTTCTCCTGCTGGATCTCCCACACCACCTCGTGGCTGGGGCGCTGCTCTATGGCATGTTTCAGCTTCATCGTGTGCTTCCTCTCCAGCTTGCAGTCATCCTCAGCCTTCATGAGGCTGTGCTTCAGGTGATCGATCTACGAGAAGGTTCAGAGCTCAGCAGGAGCAAGGAGGAAGCTCTGGCCTGCAAAAGCAGTTCTCACTCTGTTCCCCAGACAAATGTGGGGCAGGTTTCTCCCCAGCTCTGTTTTCCTCAGGAAATGTGCTCTGGGAACCAGAATCCTGCCTGTGTGCTAACAGATACATGTTCCTGTGCTGCCTTTGTGAGAGCAGCCTTGTGTGAGGGAAAGACTGGTCATTATTCATAGCACAGCTTGTAAAACACAGCCCTACAGGGCTGAGCTAGAGACCACGAAGACACGTGCTAGAGAAGATGCTCAGTGCTTCATGCTGGACTGGAGCATCCTTGGCAAAGACAAGGTGCTCGGCCCAGCCTCCCAGGGGCCAGGGAAGAAGGGGGAAGCTGGAGAAACTGTGACTGACCTCTAGCAGCAGGTCCCTGTTCTTCATGAGGGCCGTGCTCTTCTCCTCGCTCTGCTTGGCATAGCTCAGGGCCAGGTTGTAGTTCTCGTCCTTGCACTTCCGCAGCTCCTTGCTCAGGCTGTCCCTCTCCTCCTTCATCCTCTGGGCCCGCTCCTGGTGCTTGCGGAGCAGGCTGTCCCTGACCCACATCTCCCTGAGGGCGTCCTCCTTGGAGTGCAGCCACACTGTCAGCTCCTGCACCTTGCGCTGCTCCTCCTGCACCGCGCTCTGCAGCTTCATGATCTCGTTCATCAGCACCTGGCTCAGGCCAGACTCCCCAGCTGTGTCTGTTTGGGGGGCAAGGGTCACTCACTGCTGTCCTGGCTGCTGCCAGGCACACACTGAGCTCAGCTTCCCCTCCAGATCACTGCAACCAACCCTGATGATGTGTGATCAAATTATCCCCACTGTGCCTCTCTGCTCTGTGCCTTCCTGCACAACAGGATCATTGACACAGCGGGCAGAAGGAAGAATTCAGCCTTCTGTGTCCTCCTCCCCCTCCCCAGTCCAGCCAGTGACACCAGGGCTGTTCTTCCCAGAACCCCTCTGAAGCACACAGGGAGCAAGGCAGGGAGTGCTCCCAACTCCGCACAGCAACACCAAAGGAAGAGATGTTGTTGAGAACACAAACATTACCTATAATCATAGAGAAAACCCTGCTGGGCTCTTTGCCAGTTATTTTCTTGTACAGCTGGGGATAATAAAGCTCCAGACTCTCCATAAACGCCTCAAAGCCCTTGTGTCCCGTTCGCTGAAGAATGTCCAGGAGAACACCTGAAATAATGGCCACAGGAGATTCTGTTATTTCTCTCTTTACCTGTTTGTAACGTTAAAAAAAAAGGCTTCACTTCCTCCACATGCAAAAGTCCCTGGGATCCAATCACAGAATCAATTAGGTTGGAAAAGACCTCTTGGATCACTGAGTCCATCCTATGACTGAACACCACCTTGTGTAGACCATGGCACCAAGTGCCACATCCAGGCTTTGCCTAAACACCTCTAAGGAGGGTGACACCAGCACCTCCCAGGGCAGTGCTTCCAATGTCTGACTCCCCAGACAATCCCAAACCAACGGCCTAGAAACTACACAGAAGTATTTGAAGTGCTCCCACCTGCCTTCCGTTTGCGCATGACCAGGCTGGGGTCATTGAGAACCTGCTCCTCATCATCCGGGCTGAGCACTTTGCACTGGCGCAGGTAAGGGGTGATCCGGGAAGGGTCAATCACAGAGATCAGCTTCACACGGAAGTTCTCCAGGTTATTCCAACAGATCTCATCATTATCCTCTTCCAGCATGTCAGCGGTGAGGGGAACCAGTGAGCAGTGTTGTCCTGTCTGGAAGAAAACAACCAAAAAACAAACGAGCAGACCTTGAGCCTCTCAGAGCAGTGTGGCAGTGGTGGTGAAACAAGGATGTTCACAGACTGAGAATGCAAATGTGTCCTAATCAGCTTTTGCCTCTGCTTCATGAGCAGTTCGCACTTCCCTCTCCACCTCACAGCATTTGAGATCCCTGTGTTGTGTCTGACCACACGGACACCAAATCTGACACCCACAAGAGCTGACACTTTACCTCAGAGCCATAAAATAAACTTTTATTCCCTGTTAATATCAGCCATTCTGTATCACCAACCTGTGCCTCTGCAGTCACAAACCTTGATTCTCCTCCTGTGTCCTGACTGAGAAAACCTGTCTTGGGGGCAGCTTCCCTCTATATTTTGACTAGAGAAAAGATGATTCCAGGATCAAAACTGGTTTGAGAAAAAAGGGGAAACTACTCAGCTATACCCTCAGACAGGAAAGGGAAGGAAAAGAGAGAGAGATAAATAAAAAAGGGGAAGCCAGAATGGGTGATGGGGGAGGAGAAAGATGGTAATGGCAGCATGAGTCAGCAGCAACACATGGGCAGTGATTTTAGATTAATTCTGGTTTTGTTTTCTAATCTGTCCTACTCAAGTACCTACTGGGGTCCAGAAAGTTTCCTTGTGCAGTGGTCAGAAACACTGAAAAGAATGAAAGTCACAGCCATAGGTGTGTGCAGCTGACTTCAGGGGATGAAACACGCCACAAAACTAGAAGAAAGAGGCTCTTCAAAGGCTTTCCAGGTGTTAACATCTTTATCCAGGAAAACAGGTGGCAGCAAGAACTCACTCTTGGTTTAGAGTTCAGCTGAGAAGGATGCTTTCCATATTGATGCCTCTAATTTTGGATGTCCTCAAGCTTCCAGTATAATTATGACAACTCGGTATTTTGAGGGAAAGGGAGTCAAGTCTTGGCAAAGCAAGGAACACAACCCATGATTCCCAAATGACAGGCTGTGGCCTTGGCAGCACTTAGAGGAGCAGCCCAGCAAGCAGCGTTGTGATGATGCTGAGCATCACCAGGAGACCTGTGCCTGCCTCCCCACCTTCCCACAGCCCTGGAGCTGAACCCAGAACTCACTCAGAAAGTGTGTTTTAAAAAAGCCTGGAGAACACACAGGCTCCGATGCCATGGCAGCATGACACATGTTCCCATTAGCTTCCCACTCCACTCTTTGTTCTGCTTTCCAAGTTTATGGAGAGTTTTTTCCATGTTATCATTAGGAGTAGGGCAGAGATGCTCAGAGATTCTTTTAGCCTGTGTTTCTTGTCATTAAATTAGCTTTACACTAAAAAAAGATGCAGTACCTGTGTCAGCTGTGCCCTTGCTGAAGGTAATCAGTGTCTCTTAATTGACCAGTTAGGCTTGTGAGGTTTTATTCTAGTGACAAATCAATTTAATCCTGAAAAAAGACAAAGACAGCTGCTGCTTATACAGTTTTCCCACAATCAAATTACAAGAGCATCTTTTGAGCAGCTTTTGCAAAGGCCAACAATTGTTTAAAGCACAGCTCACCTTTCCCACCAGTGCCTCACTGTAACAGCCTGGGCACAGCACCCACAACTGTGCAGCAGCTCCTGCCACAGCTGAATTTCCTGGAAAACTGGTATCTGTACTGGCTTATGGAAAACAGAGTACACTGCAAGAGGAAAGCCATTCCACAATCATTCCTATGGCTTCCCAATGTCTTGACACCACGTGACAGCAGCACTGGCACCCAGTGACCCTCTGCCCCCAGCTCTGCCTGAAGAGACCTCATGGAAAAGATGGAACTCCCAACACACCTCCCCCCTACACTCAGGGAAGTTCAGTCAGTGCAGTGGAATGAAGCTTTCACAGCACTTTCCTTCTAGATTTTATCAGCTTTGCCTCAGCTAACCTTGCACCTCTCTGCGAGACAGAAATTGCTGGGTTATAAATGAAGAAACAAGTTTTTTTAAAGTGATTTGTGATGTCTGTACAGGGCAGGCTGTGGAAGAATCAAGAATCCTAATTCAATCCTGCAGTTTTAGGCACATGAATATTCATTCCCCACGTTCTCCCTGGTTTTCATGCAGGCTGAAAACTTCATTTTTCTCATTAGCAATCACTCTCATACACACATTATTAAAAGCACTATTTACCAGGAAAGAAACCCACACAGAATACATCAGTAATTTTTAAGTGAGAAAAATAAAACATCTGTATTTCAACAAATACTTAAGACTCATTTTGATACAAAATTAATCTGCTGCTTATCCCACAGTATTCAGTCAGTTACCAAGCAAAGCCACTTTCATAGCACTAAAAACCACCCAATTAACATATTCTGAACATGGATAAACATTCACATAAATAGGGGCTAACACAAGAAGGAAATAAATAACCACCATTGCTTGTTTCTCCAGATTTCCAGCAATATTCCCCCCCAGCATCTATGACAGGTGTGAGTTTGAAAGAGCAGAAGTCTGTGCCTGAAAGATTTCCCTCCAGCCAGCTTCCTTCATTTTTGCACCTTGCCTACAGATGCAGACTTTGTTGAGGGATGGGAAAATCAATCCAGCATTTTCCTCTTCCCCAGGTCCATCCAGTCAGCATGTTGGAAGTGATAAAAGTGAACAGTGCAAAGATTATCTCCTTCCCGCCATGCAGGAAGGCAGAGCTCATTCCAGTGACCCCTGTAACAAAGCACAAACAGCTCCTATCACTCACAGCATTTTCACAGGGAAGTTGCCCTTTTGGAGTTACTAAAATGAATTTTCAAGAAAAAAAAACCCCAACCAGTCTCATCTGACAACCACGTGAATCAAACACCGTTCATGTTCATTCCATCCAGTGCTCCAAAAGCCTCAGCAGATATTAGGACATCACCCATTCGTACCCTACAGAAGGTGGCCTGCTATAACCATAGAGAAATGAAGCCAAATAGGGGAAATAAACCCCAAACCCCACTACATTGTTCAAGGATGAAGTATTAAAGAAAAACTCCACTGTCAAGCCTGTAGAGTGCTACCAACTAGGTGCATATTAAGTAGGCAGAGCATGAACTAAAAGGCTGCCAAATGTTTGAATTTCCCGAGTCTGATGTATAATTTTATCATAGAGACATCAGCTTTCCCTCTCCCCAAAATACTATCAGCCTTAGGCTGTGATGATGGTGAGTGTAGAACTCTGTGTCCTCAGGGAACAAGAGCAGAGATCATTCCAGTCCTTTCCTGGGGTCATGATTCATTGTCTGAGCTGAACCACAGACAAATGTGGTTCAGCTTCTCAGCAAGAAGTACAAACCACTGAGTAGCTACTCACACATTTCCTTCTCATAACCTCCTCCTCTTCCTGAAGCGGGCACTTCTCCTGATTGGAGGAGCTCTGGCATCAGCCACATCAGTGCAGGAGCCCAAGGCAGACTGAGCAGTGCTCTCTTCAGCCCTCATGCCCTACAACAGAAGCAAGACAGATGATCAACACCACGAGAACTGCAAATAACCCCTTCAGCCGTCTTTTTCTTTTAGGGAGCTTGGCAAGATTTCTAAAACAATTTTTCATTTACCTTCACAATGAAGCATGGGACAACATTCCATTACCAATGTCAGAGACAGCACAAAATATCAGAGTTTTCAGAGTGAGAACAAAGGCCTGATTTCAAAATGCAAGTGTCAGGGCAGCAGATTATAAACAGAAAGGGGAAGGGAGCTTTCATACCCACTTCTGGGAACTGTCATGGCAAGTTTAAGGTGCCATACAAACCATGGGCTTTTACTCTCCCAGCTGAGCTGCAGAGCTTTTCCTTGCATCAGCTGTAAAACTGTGTTTATTCAAAAGGACCAAATTTCTGCTACCTTTAAGAACAGTGGGGGTTTCCCCTTGGATTCCAGTGCAATATTTATCTGGCAATAACATTCTGCTTTTAGCCCCTGGAATCTGTTTTACCTGGTTTAGTAAATCAAGATCTTTGTCTCCAGGCTCATCCCCAAGTCTCCAATCCTCCTGTACTCCTGTTAATTCATTCCCACAAGTCTCTTCCTCAGACACTTCTTTCTCACTCTGCCACTCCTCGTCATCACTCTCCTCATATTGCTTCCTGCTGGCTGACAGAGTTGTTGTCACTTTGGGAGGAGGCAGAGTTGCCAGGACAGCTGGGAGTGTGAAGGCTGCCAGGAATCTGGCTTTCAGCAGGAGGTAAGCAGGGTTATCACCCAGTTTCTGCTGCACCAGTTCTCCAATAGCATGGAAGACATCCCCAGTGCCCTCATCCCCACTGGCCTCAGAGGGCAGGAGAGAGGCTGCTTGCTCTTCCAGGGCTGCTTTCTGCACAAGGAGCTTTGAGAGGGTTTTTATGTTGCAGAGGAAAGGTGGCAAATAAGGCAGCCTGGTCTGCAGTGATGGCACCTGGACCCCTCGTTTCCCACTCAGCCACTCCTTCACCAGCCCCTCATCCTCCAGGGAGATCAGGCTGAAGTCAAGGAGGTTTTTCTCTGCACTGGAAGTGCTTGGCTGGGGAGGGACGTCAGCACTTGGTGGTTTGGAGGCAATGGGTCTCTTCTTCCGTGCCTGGGCACCAGAGCAACCAGAGCTCCCTGGGACATTGCTGTGACGAGCTGCAGCTCCTGGCTGGAGCACAACACACTTCCTGATGCTGTCTGGATTGGAGGATGATCTGTTTGTTGTGATGGAGTCACTGCTCTTTCCCAAGCTGGTGAGACTGGGCACAGGCTGGGAATCAGAGCCCTGAGTGCTGGCAGGGGACTGTGTTTGGGGCAGCACCACAGCACATGGGGCTGGGCTGTCAGCTGGAGGAGCAGCTGGAGGAGCAGCTGGAGGAGCAGAGGAGTCTGGAGCCTTGGAGGAGCCATCTGAACATGAGGGGGTTACAGCAGAAACGCTGGATGTGCTGCATCCAGGACTCACTGAGGCCACAGGTGAGAGAACTGTGGACTGGTCATCCTTTCCCAAAGGAACTCCTGCCAGCTGGGAACTTGGCCCTTTTGTCTCTGCACTGCTGGGCTGAGGTGGATTTGTTCCAGCTGGAGTCCCTCCCAAACCAGAGACATTGCCATTGGAAGTCACAGTTGGCTGACACTGACTTCCCCCAGCAGCACCTGGCATTCCTTGGGGAACACCCACCACAGTCTGCACAGCACTGGGGAGCAGAGCCTGGGGGGTGACAACCCACGCCAAGGGCAGGATGCTGTTGGGAATCACGGGTGAACCAGCTTGTGGAGTGACAAGAGCGGGCAGCAGGCTGACTGGCCTCTGCTGTGGCCCATCACTCTTCAGCTCACAGGTGACTGGAGTGGAAAGGGACAATTTGTTGGTGCCAGACTCCAGGCCAAGGGGCACCACTGTGATCTGCTGTGGCACAAAAGCCTGGTTTTGCAACACTGCTGAAGCTGAGCTACTGGATGTGACTTGACCATTGCACCCTCCCTGGTCTGGGGCCTTCTCTGCTGCAGCTGGATCCATGCCCGGAAAACCCCTTCCTTCAGGGCTGCTTTCCAGAGCTTGCTCTTTTGGTTCCTTCTTAGGCTGTAGATCTGTCCCTTGTGAGCAACCGGGGCTTTCCCCAGTTTCTGGCACTGCTGAGGAATGGTTTTCAGGCACAAGAGCAGAAGCAGAACCTGCAGAAGAAGTCCTTGTGGGCACTGGTGAACCCTGTACTTGGCTATCTGTACCAGCAGCTGCTGCAGGTTTGCTTGCTGCTTGTGCAGAGGGAATGATTTGCTGTGGTGGGTGCTGGATTATCAGAGGCCCTGAAACCAGCACCTGTGGGGCAACCAACACTGTCCTCTGCATGGCCTTCTTGGCCTGGGACTCCCTTAAACGCTTCTCTCGCAGCAATTCCGAGACAGTTTTAGCCTTCCGCCCCTGCCCCTGCACGGCTGCACTGCTCTCCAAGGCACCAGTGGAAGTTTCTCGTGCTTTCAAGGCAAGAGGTCTCCTGACAGTATTCCTTGGTATGCCCCGTTGGGAATTCCTCTGGGAACAAGGCTGGGATGAATTGCCTGCAGAGGAAAGGAAATAAAATTACAATCAATGAACAGTATTTTCAAAAGCCGTTCCTCAGCTATTAAACATCAAGGGATGTGGCAAAATCCCTGTTTGTGAGAATTCCTACAACACCAAAGTTCTGACTTAATCAAGCCGTGTCCTGACAACTGAACAAGTGGTAACTGCCCCCAGAAATCAAAGATGGGCCAGGAATGCACCTTAACACCCCACTGAACTGGTCCAGTGCCACTGGTCCCCCAGCCCTCCAGGGTTTTTTCCAGTCCTTACCAAAGGGGAACATGTTTAAAGATCCAAGAGTAGCAAAAGTGAACATGACAATGGGGGTTTGTCCCCAAAGTTCTCCTTCAGTTAAACTGGTTATTAATGTAACAGTGATGAATTATGTGAAAGTTCTTGCAGATCACAAAAATAAATGTTCTGGTAGGTACCTGAAGAAGTCTCCGTATTTTGGGAAGCCTGTAAAAAAATTATAATAAATTATACTTCTGATAAATCTAAAGATGATTAAAACAGCACAGATGTGAATCAAACCTACATCTGCCAACTCCTGGCCATACAGCCAGCATGTTGTTCTGCCTCTGAACCAAACCAAACTGCTAACACACATATAAACTGTGTGGCCACACAATTAAAGTGTTTACTTGTCAATACTTCAGTGGGAAAAGCTTAAAACCACAATACCTGCTGAGGACTCCTTGCATTAGCCTTAAGCAGCTCCAACTGCCTCAGCTTCCTCTCCTTAATAATTTTCATACAGCCTTTGGTATCAATCTGGAAGAGCTGCAAGGTGAGAGCTTTATTAACATTTGGTTGAGAACGAAAATGTTTCGTGGGATCAGTGACAGAACAAGATAGATGGGACATGCTTCCCATGCAAGATTCTGGGGGCATTTTACACTTACAGAAAAAGCCCTGGCACGATCAGATTTTGGATGCAGGATTTATTTAAGAAATTTCATATGCAAGCCATGAGGGCAGATGAATCCATTAATTAGATTATTTGTTTAAGATAAACCATTTATTTAAGCCTCAAATGCTGGAAAATAAAGACTAGCACTGTTTGAAAGCAGGTAATGCTATTAAAACAGTAAAACTTACCTGAATGAGCAGTGCAAACAGGGGAGTGCTGGTAAGACTGACTGACTTAACCTTCTCTTGAATAGCAGCAGCTGGAAAGAAATCCGACATCACAATCAGCTGGGAATTCACTCAGAAGACATCAGAAAGCAGGGACAAAGGTAGGATGGGTCCCCAGTACCTTTTGTCTGGTGAAAAGCCATCCTCCCAGCCTGCAAGGTGCGGGGCAGCAGCACATTGCCCACCCAAGGGGTCACTGCCATCAGCAGCTTCCTGTCCAGGCTCAGCCGTTTCCAGTGCTCCCTGGCCCAGCGCTGAGCTCTCTTTGGCAGCTCCTGGACATCCTGGCCAACAGCTGCACCCACTCCAGGGGGTTTGGCTAAAAGGCTGCCAGGAGGTCTTAGCATCTTTAATTGCAGTGCATGAAAAAACACACAATTAAGAGTTCCCATTAGGTAGGTTCTGCCATTAGTCCCAGGACAAACTATTCACAGGACAGTTAGGACAAAAAACTGTGAGCTTTTCCTCTTGGGGTTACAGTGCAAGATCTATGATTATATAAAAAAAAATTCCTACTAAGCACAGCCTGGCAGTGCTCACATCACAAGAGCAGACAACACACAAGAGGCACTCACAAGTCTCCTCTGGAAGCTCGTGTTATTCTTTAATATTGTTCTCACGTCCTCCAGGCTGACCTGCAGCACTTGTTTTCCACTCTGGGAAGCCTGAAGATGAAAGCACGTGAGAAAAGACAGAAGGGAAAGTAACTCACAGAAAATTACTAGCACTGGATATGCACAGCAGGTAGAAGTTTTCAACATTCCTGCTGTTGAAGGTATCTTATTAAATGAAATCAACCCTGATGTGAAGACCTTTACTTTTAATCCTTGTGCATCATCGCAACACCAAATGCCTATTTCATAAAAGTTTTGTGTGAGGAATCTACAGAAACCCAAAAATCAGAACTTACTAGGTAATTATGTTCACATTTTTTGGCCTAACAGTACAAGGGAAGGAACAGCAAGATGTTATCTGCTCATCACATCCTCCCCTTACTGCAGCAGCTGCACTTCCCTTCTAACTTCTGATCCAAGCTCCCATCCCAGCTCACCCTGGCCATCACTTCTGCTGCATTCTTCACCACCACGTCTGTGGAATGGGGCTGTGCAATGCCCTTCAGCAGGGTGTACAGCTCAGAGGATTTATCAGCAGCTCTGTCTCCATCACAGGCTGCCCTTGGAATGTCACTGCAGCTGGTCCCTGCACCAGCCCTCGCAGCAGAGAGGAGGGACTGGATTTGGTATCTCTCTCCCGCTGCCTCCTGCATGTCTGTCCCTGTTGGGATCCACAGGTCAATGCTGGGGACTGCATACTCCTTCTTCCTTGTGGTGCTGGTCACCTCCTCCTCCTCTGAGCTGTCTGTCAAGTTCAGCTCCATGTCCTCCTCACTGCTGCTCTCTGAAGGGCTGGAGCTCTCCTCACCGTGACGCCGTTTGGTCGCCCCAGATCTTTTCTTCTTGGTTTAAACAAGCACAGACAAGTTTTAGTCAGCGTCCACCCCTGCCTTGCAACTTTCTCAAATCAGTAAGTTTCCTTTTCCAAAGGAAACAAGATTTTGGAAATAAGACCACCTTCAATATGGTCTTAAGCAGCCAGAACTTCTCAAGTGACTGGGACCAAAACTAGCAATTCATGAGGTACAGACATGAAAACCTACATATATCCCATCCTTACAGGCATTTCAAGGCAGTAAAGAATTCTAGATAATATACAAATATATAGCAAATTTACTTCAGCCCTTCAGAACAAAGGCTGCTTTCCACATCAAAAAATTAAACTGTGAAATCCACAACAAAAACCTTGATCATGTGAAATCAATGTCATTTTTTAGATTGATTTCATAGGATTCTACTTTTAGGTTAGAGAAACTTAATTGAAGAGATGGGACTGTGACACAGCAGGATTTCCACAATACCTTAGCACCAATCATGAGTTTCCACTTGCTCAGGCATTGGGAGCCAGTCCGATGTGGCAGCTCGGAAGCTATTTTACTCCAGTGACCTGAAAATGATGCAGAACGTTTTTATTTGTGCCACAAACTCAGCAGCAGGCCTTTCAGTGCAGCCATCACACACATATTATACATTTCCATGGATAAGAGACAGAGTTACTGCATGAATGGATCTCAAATCCTTAACACCCACAACACACAACACAAAGAAGTTGCAATCATCAGTACAAAGCAGAGCCTGCAGGGCTTACAATGAAAGAGGAGAAAACCTCAATGGCACCTCTAAACTTGTACAGATTAAGCCACAGAAACACCTACCCAGGCCATGCTTTTGAACCAGCTCAATCAGCTGCTCCTCTTCCTCCAAGCTCCACTTGCCTTTCTTTACATCCCAGTGCAATGCTTTTAAGTACCTTCAAAATGAAGACATTGCAGTCAGGAACATTCAATCCTGCTTGTAAAAATCAGATCATCACTGCACTCCAAGGCTGAACAAACCCAGCATTCCTAACCAGAGCTTTCCCTTGTTTCAGGGGCTGGTACCTGGCCTGAACTCACCGGTCCCGGCACTGGGCGTCGCTCCTGCCCGGCACCTCCGTGCGGATTTTGTACCAGTCCTTCGCCCCGTACTTTGTAACTGCTGCCATCAGCATCTGTGGGCACCCGACAGAACAAGAGCTGAAATCCTCACCAGTATCAATCCTAACAGGCCTGAGACAGCAGCAGCTCTATTTGCTTCCTGTGCAAATCTCTGAACAAAACTTGTAGAAACTTCTAAGCCCTCTTAAGATGTAAAGTGCCCACCTTGGTCTATTTTGCACTTGTCTGTGCCACTGCTAAAGCTCAGATAGAGCCATGCCACACCTCAGCAGTCTAACACTGCCACCCTGCAATTCCAGGCCCAGAGAATGGAGCTTACAGCATCTTCCTCTGCTGTCCAGGGTCCTTTCTTCAAGCTGGGGTCCACATTCTTTGTCCAGCGGTAAATCAGCTGAGCAGAATCTCTTCCTTCCATGTAATAAGCAACTAGAAATTAAAAGGTTTATTTAACTCTGTTGTAATTAATATTTCTTCCTTTATCCAGACAACAGTTACAAGCAGTGACTGTCATAAGCAGCACTTTAATCTCTCAAACAATGGTGCTCAGGCAGCTTCAGCCAAATTTCCAAGATGGATAAAGGGTCCAAGAGATATTAAGTTCTAGCTGCTGATATAATGAAACTTCCAGGCAGGTACAGGAAGCTTCCACCAAGGAAAACAGAATGGGAGAATGAAGCATTCCAGGTGACTGGAAGGTTTGTCACTTACTTTTCTTGTATGGGATATGGCTTCCCACTCTCATCTCTTGAACAAGCTCTAAAAGCATCTGATCCTCATCCTTGGTCCATTCTTTCCTTTTTAAATCTTTGTTATAGATTTGGTACTTCTGCAAGCACTGGAAAGGTGTCCTGTTTGTCTTAATACAAGGTAAACAGAGAGAAGCAGGTAACTGGTTATTTATGAGGACAAAAAGCAAAAGGGAAAAGCTGAAGTACCAAACGTTTTTGGTACTGTTCTTGGACACTTCTCAGAAAGAATTAATTAACAGTGAATTAGCATTAACATGGTTTTTTAAACCTGACATGAGGCAAAGTACAGCCAGAATGAACCAACCTGTCACCTCAGACCTTACCCCCAGCTCCTGGGCAATGGTCTGCCAGTCCAGGTAGTTGTGTTCAGCAGCTATCTGCTTCAGCCTCTCTATTTCCTCCTCAGTCCATTCCTTTTTGTTGATGCTTGGATGCTCCCAATTTTGCCAAAACTTCCTCAATTCTTCTGAGCTACGTTGTCCATCAAACTAAAAGAAACAACAAAAATACGTTTAGTCTCAGAGCTGAGATTAAGACACCTGGACAAACAGGAAAACCAGTATTTTGCATTCCAGATATGTCCTATTGCCAAGTTTTCCAGAATTAAATCCCCAAATTTAACAAGTTGAAATCACTTAATGGTCAGCTTGCAGAAACGCAAGCTGGAAACATTGGATGCAAACCAGGTCAGGTGGTTCTCCAGAGAAAGGACACAGATATCAGAGGCAGTAAAACAGCTGATCCCCCAACTCACATGGATGTTTGAAATCTTGTCCCAGTCATGCTCATCGAATCTGTTTCCTATTAAGTCACTTTCTGGGAGTTGGCTAAAGCAGAAGGTACAAAGACAGAATTGTATTAAATGGTTAATTAAACACTTTGTCTTCTTGATCCTGCCTCATCTCATTCCTCCCACCTGTTCCTGACTTCCACAAGAAGGGAACACTCAGATTAGCAGGAGAAACAATTAATCCAAATATGTTGCTCTAGATTAGTTCATGAGCAAAAGCTCAGAAGTACAAAAAATTTCAGAGCTCTCTGCTCCTTTGTTGCTGAAGTAAGAACCACTTAAAGCAGCACCTCTCTACTGGGTACAGACACTACACTTTGTGTATCAAGGCCCAAACACATTTCTTAATAAAGAACTGTGGAGATGAGAGAGCTGCAGAACCTCAATAGAACTTAATTTTTTACAAGCCAACACAAATAAACATTTCTCCAAATGTCACATCTAGAAGTGGAAGGAGAGAACTTTTAGAGCTCAACTCTGAGACATTGCATTTTTCACCAAGAACACAGAAAAACTTCTTACTTAATTGACTCTATTTCTTGCTCCAAGCCTTTGATTTGCTTTTCCAAGGTCTGTTTCTCTGTTTCAGTCTTGACTTTCTCCAGTTTCTGATTCCAGTAACTCATCCTGTTCAAAGACATTTTTAGCACTACTTAATAGGACAGATGGGAATGAGGTCAATGGCATCAGAAGATGTACAGCAGAGACAGTTTCCCCATCAGTATCACTCCTCCCTTCAAGTTCATTTCCACACAAAACTGTTCTCCCAGGTTTTCCCACAAGGCACACTCATTGCCCTATTTTTGCCCCTTCAATGCAATCACTGACCCAGAACACGTCTCAGATAAATAATTTTGGTGTTTACAGAGAGAATCAACGGTTGCTGCAACAGCAATAAAGACTGTGCCAGCTCCAGCACAGAAATCCCTTGCTGGGCACATCATTAGGCCTCACCACATATCACAATTTCAGCTTCAAGCCCTGCAAAGTATTTTAAGTTATACCACAGTGCCAATGGGAAGAAACAGATGGCTATAAAATCCCACAAACACAAACAATTAACACAGGAACTTGCTGGAGCAAGGTGCAATCTCCACATTTACCTTCTCCTCCTTTCCCACACAATGCTCTCAGCAGGAGAAAAGAGGATTTTTGGGCAGTACTCACTTGAGCAGCTTTGGCTGGAGCAGGCGCTGCAGGCGGTCGCTCACCACCGACTTCTGCAGCAGTGTCTTCTCTCTAGTTTTCCCTAAATGAAACAGAGGAGCAGCCAGACATCAGAGCAAAACCACTGCCAAGAGAAACCCTCTGCTCCCAGCACCCCTGGGAATGTCCTCCAGCTCTGCAGCAAGAGTTCCCTGCCCAAATCACCAACATCATGTCAGACTGGGGCAAGGCACAGCCTCTGGCTCAGTTTTATCGGGATCTCCAAAGAGACCTCGATAAAGGAATCGCCCTGGGAGCACCTGGAGCTGCAGGTGTCCCTTGAATTCCTCTCATCTGGCCATGAATATATACATTTGTTATATGAATATATACATGTTGTAGCTCTTCTAGAACACTGAACAGCACACAGACTTACTTACATTTGGCTGAATGCAGTTGCTCAAAGGATTTTATGCCCTGAGCTGCCTTTTCCTTGGCATCTTCATTGGAAGGAGGGCCCTGATGAGGATTAGAAAGGTTAGATACACTGGAGAGTCAGACAAAATTACTGTTTCTTCTTAAAACTCCAGCATGAACTGCTACAAAAATGACTGGAAACTCAAACTTGGGCAAACTGTCACACTCAGTGTTGAGCTTTGTTAGCAAGAGCTCACATATACATAATTTAAATAGAAATATTACCAGGCATTGCTTGAATATAATAACATATAGATGGTGATATCTTGGCTACCACAAAAGGTCTCCTTTTACTGATGACATTTTAAAAACACATGAAAAAAAGTACTAATAATTGCCCCAGAAAATACTAAAAAAATACAGAAAATTTCAGATACAGAGAAAACTCAGTTTCACAGACAGTCAGATTTCAATGAGTGCTTTAAACTGCAGCATGGAACTGGGTCGTGGAGATGAACACAAATAAAGTTAAGTTGCAACCAAGAATGTTCAAGCCCCTGGCAGCTGCAATACCCTCAGAACTCACAGGGCTGAACAAACATTTCCAAAAGAGGGGGAGTGACAAGTGAGAGGAAAAAGGTTTCAGGCTGAGTGGTGACATCCAGTCACACAAGTGAAATTAGAACAGTTTGAACACATTACAGTGTGCATCTACCACTGAAGATATGTCAGTCTGGAAGCTGCTTATATTTACTTACAATTCCTGTTGTTTTATCCTTAAAGTATGGCTTCATAAAATGACCCAAAAACACATTTGCTGGTAGATTTCTGCCATCTCCTGCCTTTGCTGTTTTTGAACCATCAAGCTCACACATGATTTCCTTCTGCAATACAAGAATGAATTGAACAGCATCAGTGTCTCCTTCGAATTCCTGATTTCAGAGAGCAGTGGCTGAGCCACCACAAACATTCCAAGCAGGGTTCACCTGCAGCACCAGGCTGTAAATCAGTGCAAGAGTTAAAGGCAGGATTTGGAGCTTCCTGAGCTTAGACAGTGCACTGCAGATGATTAAAGAGATGAATAAAATACTAACTTGCTACAAGCTAAAACATAACATGTAAAATACCCACTTTTGCTTGTAAGAAAGCATTGAAATGTCAGTCAAATAAACCACATTAGTCTTGGGCTGGAGGGGAAGGAAAGATGGCAAATGGCCACCCAGAAAAGCACAGAAATGAACATTTCACTCCTGCTTTGCTCACCTGCTGTTCTTTGTTTTGTGCAATGAGCAGCTCCACTTCCTCAATCTTTTCCTTGATAACCTCCTGGTACACATAGTTCATCTGCAGGCAGGTTTCTGGATCCTGTGGCAGGCTTTCAATGTCATCATCATCATCATCACTGCTGTCTTCTTCTCTTTCCACTTCCTTGAGGGAAATGAGGCATTTAGGGAGAAAAGAGAGAGAAAGAGTTGCTTTAAAAGCAAGTCTGTAACAATCAGTTCTGTAACTCAGCCCCTCCTCAGCTGAACCTGCTGAGTGACCACAGCCTGTGGGGTTTGCAGGGACACAGAGCAGCAGCACCAGAGCCAGCAGGCCTCTGACCCTGGCACTTGTCACATGAAGAAATCTCTGACACTGAATAACAAGGTCCTGGGCAGGAATACCCAAACTCCAGGTCTTACTGAGCACAAAGCCAAGGCAATTGCCTGGATTTCCCCAGAAAAGGGTGAAGTTTCCCTTCCTCCTGCTCTCTTCAATAGACAGGTGGAAATACATGCTTAAAGAGAAAACAATTACCATTTCAGCATGAGAATCTTCATCATCATCATCTTCATTATCATCATCTGTTAGACAAAATACAAAAACGCTGATTGTAGTGGGGTAAAAGAAAAGCTTTAAACACAAATATTTTCAGTTAAAACACACAGGAAAAAGCACCAGAGAGATCTCAGACATGACCATCAGAGAGTTTGGATCCTGACAACGTTGTCAAGTAAAACGTGTATTTAGTTATATCCACTTATGGTTTTGGCTTTTTTTTTTTTTTTTTGTCCTGGAGAAGGAAAAGAAGAGCAGCTCTGGATAACAACAGCAACAACCAAGCTGCATCCTGGTCCTGCACACGAGGGGCTCCCGGGTGTGCAGCCAAGCGAACATTCCAAGCCAGGAGAAACACAAACTTCGTACCAGCAGCCCCTCAGCAACACTCGGGTGTGCTACAGACGTCCGGCTTAAGTTACACAGAGCCGCACGACCAAAGCACGGGTGGGTGAAGCCTCTCCGGACGGAGAGCTCGAATTGTCACCGATTGCTCTTGGCTTTGGAAAATGAACTTTAGGAGGCGCAGGATGGCTGGGCGACGGTGCAGCTCACACAGCAGTTTGCGATGCTCGCTTAGGCCTCGCGATTTCACTGCTGGCGGTGTTTGTTGGGCTCTTGAGTGCAAAGGGAACGTGCAAAGTGCCGGTGCCGGCGGCTGCCCGGTGAGCGCCCCGAGCCCCACCCCCGAACCCGTACCGGAGCCGAGGCTGGAGTCGGACAGGGCCAGATGGATGTCGGCCCCGCCAGGCTGCAGGCTGCGCTCCAGCTGCTCGATCTCTCGGCGGATCTTCTCCCGCTCCGCATCGAGGTCGAGGCCCTCGGGGGAGCGGAGGGGCCCGGCCCGGCCCGGCCCGCGGGACATGGCGGCACCGCCGCTCCCGGGGCTGCGCTGGCCCCGCCCCCCGCGCCGCCAATCGCTGCTGCGCGCCCGGGTCAGCTGACCCAGCACGTGACGCTGCGCAGCCAATCGGGGCGGGGGCCGGCGCACGTGCACGGCCAGGGGCGGCCCCGGGCCCGCAGAGCCGGCCCCGGGCCCGCAGAGCCGGCCCCGGGCCCGCAGAGCCGGCCCCGGGCCCGCAGAGCCGGCCCCGGGCCCGCAGAGCCGGCCCCGGGCCCGCAGAGCCGGCCCCGGGCCCGCAGAGCCGGCCCCGGGCCCGCAGAGCCGGCCCCGGGCCCGCAGAGCCGGCCCCGGGCCCGCAGAGCCGGCCCCGGGCCGAGCCTGCAGCGGCACCGCGGCACCGCCGGCCCCAACACCCAAACACCCTCCCAACCACCCTCCCGCAGGCCTGTCCCCTCCACAGCCAGGCACTGAACAGCAACGAGAGCCCCAGCCAAAACCTGCGATGCTCGCAGAGTCCCAGCCCAACGCTGGGGGAATTGTGGGGTGCGAGGGGAGAAGGGGCCGCGGGCCCAGCCCAGCAGCGACAGCGATGTTGTCCGGTCCATTCGGGGGTCAGCGATGCGTTGGCTGTGGCTGCACCGCGGGAAGGGATGGAGAAGCCCGGTGTGCAGTTTGGCATGTCCAAATGAGGCCAACTATCAAAAATTCACTTTTCAGTAATAGTTCCATATGAAAACAAAGTACTCGGTGTTGTGTGAGTCACTCACTGTCCATCCTCTGACACCTCAGAGATTCTGTCTATGGATTTCAGGAGATCAGCAACGAGCTGCAGGGATTCTGCTCCGGAGAGCAGCTGCCTGGAAAGGGAGAGATGCAGTGTTAGATGGGGGGACAGGCAGCCAGGCAGTTTTGGGGTAGGGGGTTTGCCCACACTCTGTGATCCATCAGGACTGGAGAGACTCAGAGACTCCCACTTCCCACTTATTTTTACCACCTACACTTGGAGGAAAACACATTGCAGGTAAGAACACGGAACAGCTCCTCTGGCACACAACACAAACCCCTGAGTTTCACTCCTAAAAAACCCACTGAGGATGTTTATTTGTGACCCCAGAATGTAGCCACGTGTCAGGATGGTGTCAGGAGAGCTGTCCCAGCCCAGCTCACCTGATGGATGCCCGGGAGCTGGCTGTGACCTGGAGCAGGTGCTGCAGGGCCACCTCTGCGTTCTGCTTTGCCGCGGCCAGTCCCGCCTGGCCCGCCCGCAGCGCCTCGCTCTCCAGCTTGGAATTCCTCAGCTCAGCCTGGGAGGAACAGGCAAAAACCACGTGAAACAACCACAGAGCTCCAGCAGATACTCCTCAACTAATGAATGCATTCCCACAGCAGTTTATGGGTGTGTAAGATAATAATTAACTAATCCATAGTGAATACAATAAAACCACGTAATAAATAGCGACTAGATCCCATAACCAGACTGCCTGGAGGGAGTGTCTTCCCAGAATCGTTAGGGGTGGAAGGGATCCCTGGAGATACCCAGTCCAACCCCCTGCCAAGGGTCACCTACAGCAGGTGACACAAGAATGTTTCCAGGCATGTTTGGATGTCTCCAGAGAAGGACACTCCATGCATTCCCTGGACAGTTTGCTCCAGGGTTCTGACACCCTCCATGGAAAGAAGTTCTTCCTCCTTTTAGTTTCTGGCCATTGCTCCTCATCCTGTCACTGGGCACCGCTGAAGAGTCTGGCACCATCCAGGCCCTCCCAGCTTCTGACAGGACACCACAACTCCCAAGCCTTTACCGAACCTGAAAACACGCTCAGCATTTTCCCAAGAGCCTGCAAAAATCTTGCAATATCCTTTCCACTGGCTCAACTCCGAGAGGTGTCCCTACAGCCCCAGCAATGCTGTTCTGTACCTGGAGCAGTGCATTTTCCTGTCTCAGCTTGGCAGTGCTGTTCTCAGCTTTGACAGCCCGTTTCTGCAACAGAACAGAGATTACTGAAACCACAGCGTGCTGAGGCTAAACCAGGCAGCTTTGAGCTACATGGGCATGAGTGATTCCAGCACAGAACTTGGAGGGATACGGTTTGTGTTACACCACGCCGTGTTCTGAATGTTTTAGGAGGTAGGAACAGCTCCCTCCTTCCCTCCTCACTGCTCCTTTCTGGCATCTGCAGAACCTCCCCACCCTCACAGGGAAGAATTTCTTCCTGACATCTGATCTAAACCTAAGACCAGCACTTACAGTCATCAGCTGGAGATTCTGCTCCACGTGCTGCACCATCGCTTCCAAATCCCGCGCTTCTTTTTCTTCTTTGATTTTGTTTTCCTCAAGCTTTTTCTCAAGCTTCCTCAGGCTTAAAAAACAAGAGATGGCATCCAGTAAGCACTTGTACCATTAAATACTTCAGGAAGGAAATTCTAGGAAAGAATCAAGAATCTCATTGTTATAAGGAAAATGAATTCTTCCCAGAGAACTCCAATTCTGGGTGTGGCTCAGGGGATTTTTCTGTTCCACATCCACCAGCATTAATAGGAGCTGAGTGAGGAACACACAAACACACTCACGTGTCAGCTGGCTACTAACTTTCCAAGACTTTTTCAATTAAAAAAGACAGGTTTGCTGATGCGTTTTTTAATAAACAGCATAGATTTCAACTCCATTTGTCTTCTTTAAGGATGCTGTTTCTAGTGAGCACCTCTTCTAAGCCAACCCCTTACATGGTTATTTCCCCTCACACCGTGGCTCACGCACTTTTCTGCTTGAGTTTTGGACAGAATCTGAAGCTTATTGATCTTGCTTCTCAAAATAGCATTCTCTTCTTTTAGCTAAAAACAAACAAACAAACAAAAACCTCTCATTAGGATTGGGGTGTATTTTTGCAACAATACCAACAATCCAAGATCAGTAACAGAATATTCAGCTTTAACACTGGAAATTCTTGCACTTTCTAATACATTCAAGCTTAATTTTACCTTCAGTTTATCCATCTGGAAACCACTGCACTAACCCTGTGGGGCACAGGAATGCGACACTGAACCACCAGTGCAAACGTGGCTAATTAATGCTGCCAATTCTAAACATGACCTCAAGGGCCAGGAGCACGAGGAAGTCACCTGGGTCATGCGCAGGGCAGCAGGACAGAGAAGGTACTGGACCTGATTCATGCTGAAAAGCACATTTCCAGACCTAATTCTCTTCCTCAGCATCTCTTGGTGGCAGCAGGCGGTGACATCGAGTTCTGTAACAACCTGGCGCGCAGCTCGGGGCTCGGCTGACAGAGGCAGGAGCCGGGAGGGCGGGCAGCGCTCACCTGCTCGTAGCTCGGCTGCCGGAGGGGGACACAGCCCGGCCCCGGGGGGGCCCCGAGCGGCGCCGCGCAGGAGCCGCCACTGACGAGGTGGGCCTGCTCCACGGCCAGCGGCTGGTAGCTCTCGCTCCATTCCTCCTCCTCCTCCTCCTCCTCATCCCCCGACTCTGCGGGCACTGCGGGGAGCGGCGGCACGACGGGCCCGGGCCAAGCCCCCTGCGGAGGGGAGAGCGGGGCTGAGGGGGGTGTCCTGACGAGATGGGACGGGGGCCCGGCCGCGCTACCGCCCAGGGCCTTACCTGTGTGTCACCGCCCGCCCCGTCACCGCCGCGGGACTTGGAGCGGACGAACTCGCGGAAGGAGAACGGGTTGGGCTCGGCCGGAGCCCCCGGGAGCGCCATGGCCGCCTGAGGGCGGGGCGGGGCGGGGCTCCCCGGTCGGAACGGACCAATGAGCGCGCGGCTACCGCGGCCTCGCCCAATCGCGGCTCCGCCCCCGCCCCGCCCCCCGTGACCCCGCGCTCCCGGTGGCGGCAAGATGGCGGCGGCCATGGCGTGGCTGCGGCGCGGCGCCTGCGGCCCGGCCCGGCGGTGAGCGCGGCCCCGGCACCGCGCGGGGAGGGGACGGCGCTGGGCACCGCGGGGGATGGGGTGGGGACGGGCGGCAGCGCTCGGGACCCGCTCTAGGAGGGGATCAGCGCTCGGTAGCGGCCTTGGCGGAGGGGCCGCCGGCGCGCCCGGCACGGTGCGCCCGCAGGCCGTGACGGTGTCCCCGGTGTCCCGCAGGTGCGGGCTGGCGGCCGGCCGGAGCTACAGCGGCGGCGGCGCGTACCCCAGCGTGTCGCTGACGTGCCCGCTGCCCGGCGTGCCCAAGGCCGTGTTCGCGGCGGCCGAGAGCCGGGAGCGCTTCGAGACGCGGGTGACGGTGCTGGAGAACGGGCTGCGCGTCGCCTCCCAGAACAAGTTCGGGCAGTTCTGCACCGTGGGCAGTGAGTACCCGCCGGGGCTGGCGGCAGCCGGCCGGGGCAGGGCAGTGGCGGTGTCGCCTCAGCTTCCCCCCGAGCCGGGGGTCTGTTTGTAAGGACCGGGGGTGTAAAAGTCACGCTGGTTTATTCTCTTCTTTATGCCAGTTCTGGTAAATTCGGGATCAAGACACGAAGCGAAATACCTCAGTGGTATCTCCCACTTCTTGGAAAAGCTGGCTTTCTCCGTGAGTACTACCCTGGACTCGCCAGGGGTTCCCAGATCTGCGCGGGGCAGCGAGGGAGAGCAGCCAGGGAGGGCCTGACCCTCAGGGCTCTCTGCACTCGAGCTGTTTAAACCATGGGGACAGAGTTAATAGAGTCACAGAATCTTAATTCCTTGTTAATGATCATGGCTGTAATCATATTTTGGAAGTCTCTGTACTTTCACCTGCAAGGTTGGCAAGTCATGATCAAATCATTTGACTAAAAGGTTGTAGATGATAGTCTGGGCTACGCTGAAGGGTTATAAGCAGTTATTGCTTTACTAATTAATAACACTGGTATCTTCTTCCTTAGTCCACAGCTCAGTTTGGCAGCAAAGATGAAATTCTCCTCACCTTAGAGAAGCATGGAGGCATTTGTGACTGCCAGGCATCAAGGTGGGATGCTTCTTCTGCTGTTACCTGGTGTTGTAGCACTGACAACACTTTGAGTCTTTTTTTCTGGTGTGGGGCACAAAAAGCCACTTTTTATTCCCAAGCAGCAGCAATCCATTTGTGGTGGCTGCTGGGAAGCTACAAAAGTGAGCCTGAAAGGATTATAAAATTCAGATCTATTGAATTTAATGATTAAACGATTAAATAATTTAATGATTAAAACAGCTTCATCTGTGATTTCCTGATACTGAGGTGACACTGAATGATCCCAGAAGTGACTTCTCAGTGCAGAACCTGGTTTTTGTGTTGCAGGGACACCATCATGTACGCAGTGTCTGCTGATGCCAGAGGCCTGGACACCGTGGTCAACTTGCTGGCTGATGTAACGCTCCAGCCCAGGTTATCAGGTCTGGGAACACAATTCTCTGCCTCAAAAAAACATTTCCAACAGATGGCTTGCTCTCAAGAGCTCAGAATTCTTGGAGAAGTGACCTTGCAGCATCTGGGTGTTTTGTGTAGGGTTGCCATCCCTTGCTTTGTCTTGTTGCAGATGAAGAAATTGAGATGACCCGAATGGCCATAAGGTTTGAGCTGGAGGATCTGAATATGAGACCTGACCCAGAGCCTCTGCTCACGGAAATGATCCATGCGGTAACACACTGGGAATTCCACCCTGCGTGCAGCCTCCTGCTGCATTCTCTTCCTCATGGCCTTTTTGGCAGCTTCAGGGTTTATTTTAGACTGTTCTAAATTCAGATATTTTTGTGTGGGGGGGAGAATTTGGCTGTTCCTTCACTCTGAAATCCAGCATTCCACACAGGTGGAAGATTCTAACCCAAGCTAAAAAATAAATCTATCTGTAACTTCTCTTTATTGATGTTGGTGACAAAATGTTACTGAGTTGCAGTGACATTAGTGAAAAAATGCTCAACCTTTCCTCTCTTAGAGGTGGGCTTAATTCCAAAACAAAAACAGGTTTAGAGAGGGGGTTTAGGGAAAAATGAAGTGATGTTTGTGACTTTAATGTCTCTGTTCCCTTTTAGGCAGCCTTCAGAGACAACACAGTGGGACTGAAGAGGTTCTGCCCCGTGGAAAACACAGACAAAATCGACCGGGACGTGCTGCACTCGTACCTGAGCAGTTACTACACCCCAGACAGGATGGTGCTGGCCGGGGTGGGGATTGAGCACGAGCATCTGGTGGAGTGTGCCAGGAAGTACCTGCTGGGGGTGGAGCCCGTGTGGGGCACTGGGCGGAGCAGGGGCGTGGACAGGTCCGTGGCTCAGTACACCGGAGGCATCGTCAAGGTAAATGGTGCAGGTGGCATCAAGCATCTTGCTCATTTCTCTACAGGCTTTTGCTTTTCTAAAGTTACATTTCATGAGTATGAGCCCAAACTGGCCATGACAGCTGTTAATTGTGATGTGGTAATTATTGGGAACGTATCAAACTGGGTACAACAGGGAAAAGTGGTGTTAATAATCTGTCTGCCCTTCCCACAGGTGGAAAAAGACATGTCAGATGTGAGTCTGGGCCCTACTCCCATCCCAGAGCTCACCCACATCATGATTGGGTTAGAAAGCTGCTCATTTTTAGTAAGTATTAACCTAAAGTCCTGCATTTTGGATGCCCTGTACTTGGAGAATCCCAGAACACTGACATTACACAGACATTAACATTTTTGCTGCTGCATGTAAAAACAAGCAGCTTTTTCCATGATTTTGCTGAAGGCCTTGACCTTCACACTCCTCTTGTGCTGTGGTTTTTTTTCCTCCCCTTTACTCACCCCAGACCCTTGAGAGCTCTGCCATGACCTGACTGAGTTTCTTGTTGCAATCCAGGAGGACGATTTCATTCCTTTTGCGGTGCTAAACATGATGATGGGAGGTGGTGGCTCTTTTTCAGCTGGAGGGCCTGGCAAGGGCATGTTCACCCGGCTGTACCTCAATGTGCTCAACAGGTTGGTTTGTCTTGCTGTTTAGGGGTGGCAGAAACAGTCCTGTAGCAGGTTCACATGGGAAAAAAAATGAAAGCAAACCCCCCAGGTTTTACATCAACTTATTCTGCTTGGAATGTGGGACTGGTTTGTCAGTTGGCATTTTGAGAGGGTGAAAGTACAGGGCAGAAGTGACCAGGAATCTTGTTTTCTTCCATTTGTCCTATCCATGCTTTAATCAGGGAATATTAACAGGATTGGCTCTGTACTGTCCTGGGTTTGGTCTCAAGGATTCAAGTGGAGAGAGGGGAGTAGATGCCACATGCATAAATTGTCCGAGGCAGGGATTGACAATTCTCATTGCACTGCTGAGAATCCTGAAAATGCACTAGGAGGGAGCTCACTGGTGATGTTTGTTTTAATTTTTACATTGTAAATTCTGGTTTTTAAATTTTAAAATACTGTTTGTATTACTCACAGGCACCACTGGATGTACAATGCCACCTCTTACCACCACAGCTATGAGGACACAGGTCTCCTGTGTATCCATGCCAGTGCAGATCCAAAACAGGTACAGAGTCCTGTACTCACAGACAGGTGTCCTTAAACAGTGACCACATCACTCAGCACCACACAGTGGTGCTGACACAAGAAGCATCGTTCTGATCTTCTTTCCATGATCTGTTTTCCCCAGGTTCGGGAGATGGTGGAAATCATCACCAGGGAATTCATCCTCATGGCAGGAGCAGTGGGAGAGGTCAGCAGCACATTTGAACTTGCAGATGGTCTTTGAGCTGAAATAATCCTTGGAAGTGTCCAAGGCCAGGTTGGATGGGGCTTGGAGCAACCTGGGATAGTGGAAGGTGTCCCTGCCCGTGGCAGGGGTGGGGCTGGATGGGGTTTAAGGTCCTTCCCAACCCAAACCAGTCTGGGATTCTGTGAATGCATTGCACTGACTGTGCTAGAATGGGTTTCTATAGACAAGTTTGTTGCATTTCTGTAAAAGAGTACAGCAATATGAGCAATGCATCCACAAAGAGAGAGGTGTCTGCAGAACTCTTCCCTGTTACCTTGTATTAGAGAGCAGCAACCAGAAATTCTTTCATTTCCTGCTCATTCACAGGTAGAACTTGAGAGAGCAAAGACACAGCTCAAGTCCATGCTCATGATGAACCTGGAGTCTCGGCCAGTGATCTTTGAAGATGTGGGAAGGCAGGTTTTGGCAACAAACACAAGGAAGCTACCTCATGAGCTCTGTGCCCTCATCAGTGAGTAGACAATGCTTTGCCTTGCCTTGAGGGAGCTGTAGGTACACTTAGAATATTCTTGTAGCACTGGCAAATTGCCTTTGAAAGCCTGGGGGCATAAATACTACAGAAATATATTTCAGACTGAGCTTAATTGCTTTCAGGCTAACACAGGGGCTTACTTTAGTCAGAAGGGAAAACCAGAATCATGGTAGAGAAGGTCTGGAGTTGGTTTTCTGAGCATCAGCCTAAAGCTGCTTTGAGCTGTTCACAGTGGAGTTGTCACAGCTCTGCCTTTTTTCTGTCTGCAGGTCAGGTGAAACCCACGGATATCAAGAGGGTGGTGACTAAGATGCTGCATAAGAAGCCAGCAGTGGCTGCCCTGGGTGACCTGACAGATCTGCCCACGTATGAGCACATCCAGGCTGCTCTCTCCAGCAAGGACGGGCGGCTGCCGCGGCTCTACCGCCTCTTCCGATAGAGCAGCACCTCCTGCCCGGCCTCAGACTCCCTTCTTTTTTAATGGTTTGTTTGATTTTCATGTTGCTGTACCACCCTCCCTCCCCCCAGTGCTCCCAGGCATTCTGTGCAACCATGGAGCTGAGCAAAGCTGCTTCGGGGCACTGGACTGTGAAGAGCTCGTGTAAGGAGCCAGCCCTGGCTCCAGAGGAGGAGCTTGAGCCTCTGAGTAGGTCACAAGAGGAGATGGTGTTGACACCCTTCTCTTGGCTTTGGGGAGAACAGAGCAAGCCAAAATATTCATCACTACAGTGAAAGCACATCTCTGAGCAGTCAGTCACTGCTGTGCTGCCTCTTCATCACCCCAGCAGTGGAAGTGGGGCTGTCACACAAGGCCCCGATGTGCCCTTCCTGAGGAATGTGTGGCACCTTAAAGAGCTTGGCTTACGTGTCTGAATTGAAAGAATATTTATAACTGTTAACCAAGGTGAACAAAGACTTGGTCAGACTAAATTAGGAAAATAATAGTTATTGTCCCCAGTGAAGTTAGGCAAAAATTTCCTGCAATCCAGGTTTTGTTACAAATCATGGATCCATTTCATCAGTGTAATTCACCATCTGACAAGGAGTCACCCACCTGGGAATAACTTCATCATCTTGCTAGAGCTCTGAGGGAAGCAGACCCATGACAGAACCAGTTTTCTGTGGAGTTCCTCTGCAGAGGTACTGTACATAATGGACACTTACTTGAGAATGAGAACGATCCTATTCTTCAGGTTTTTCACTTGGACATGAACTGTGCTAAAGAATAAAAGTTCTTTTCCTCCACCGTTGCTATACAGTTATTAAAATATGAGTTGCTGCTGCTGCACCTTAAACTCATGCCTCATTTCCTCAGTGTCACCCAGATGGACTTAAGGCCTTGCAAAAAGAAGACACAATCATCAGTCTCACAGCAGAGATAAGGCTCAGCTGAAAGGCAAGATGATAAAATGACAACATTTAGAAACGCGATCTTGACTGACACCACGTCACAGAAAGCCAAGTGCCACACGTGTGACATACTGAAGAAATGGAGACTCAAAAGAGGAATAAAACACTGGATTTATATAATCCCCTAATACATGGGTGTAAAAATACAAGACAGCTGTGTTGCAGCACTTCACTGCTAGATGTGTATGGTAAGGAGCAATCCAGCTGGGAGCAGAGCACTGTGAGGCTGCTGTTGCCTGCTTTACCCCGTCCTTTCCTCATGCAACTCAAAAGAAAACATGTTGCATTGCTTCCTGCAGAGCCCACAGTGTGGAAGTCCTGTTCAGTTGTTGTGTATGTTTGTGAGGAAATAAAGAGACCTCTGAACAACTGAAGCAAGTAGTAAGAGTTCTGAAATTCATCTGCCAAGGGTTTCTTGAACTGGCAGGTGGAACATACTTTGTTCAATGCAAACAATTCCAGAGAAATCTGTCCCGCTCCTCCAGCTGAAGACAAATGGCCCAGGTCACCCAAACATGCACCATGCAAAGAACTCTGGTTCTGACAACAATAAAAGCTGGTTCTCAGTTAAGGTATTGCATTAATTTATTTTTATTCCTTTAAAAAGAAAGGAAATCCAAATACCTGATGGCTACAGACAGGTCAGTGCCATAAATGTACCGCAGAACAGGAGCCTGTCTTGGACAGGTTGCATAGTCAGCAGCACTTCCTCCAAGGTGTTTGCATGATGTTTTAGGTCCTAAGGTGATTAATGATCCCATCTGTGCCCATGAGGAGTTCTTAATTATTAGCTGTACTTAACGTTTTACCAGTGCCATACTGGTCCTTGTAGTATATATAGCCTTAAGACAACACTACTTCAAAAATCGCAAGTTATTCACAGTTTACTGATTTGGAAAAATAAAACCAAAAGGAATTGACTGTGATTGGAGGTAATGGAGCTGTGTGGAGCTGAGTGGCTGCAGTTGCTCTGCAAACCTCCCTGGTGCACTCACTTGACATCACTTTGGTGAAGCATCACACAGTGCCTGTTTTGAGACCATGATTTCCAGCTCCTGCTGCTGAAGGCAGGTAGTGTTTAATCAGCCCTGGGGAGCACAAGTGAGTTCAGGAAGGGATTGCTTCAAGCAGTCTCAGCAGACAAATATATGGCCTGAGAGTTTGGTATTTACCCCCTTAGTAACAGAAGGCCTAGAGAATGATTATTGAAAGGCAATGTTTCTACACTTCAATGTACAGGAGTACATTCACACACAATTTGCTGTAGAGGACCCAAAAAGCCCAACACAGGAGCACCACACAGAACTGCCCAAGGCCATGAACTGGTCCCTGTTACTCATTGTACAGAATACCAACACTTGGCTACAGAGAAGGAGCAAACCCAACCCCACACTGGATGTAAGTTAACCTGATCAAACCAAAGAGACAAACGAAATTCACCTTTCTGCAGGCTTTTCTTAGGTCCCCTGCCCTGGGTGATGCCAGTTCCAGCAGCTGTGCCCCTGCGTGGAGGGGAACCAAGGGTCTGCACCCAGTGGCCTCCTAAGATAGTCTGGTTAAAAAGAAATCAATTACACCAGTTGGGATGGATGTCTTAAATAACTGACTCCTTTTCTTCGGCAGAAGCACTCGAGCTACATGGATTAGCTCATGCAAATGAATCCAGGATGAGGTTTAAGACATTCTTCACAAGCCACAGCAACTGCCAGAGGTGCTTAAGCAGACAATTCCCTGCAGAGTTTGCCAAGGCCTGAAATCCTCTTTCGGGGCACCTCTACCACGAGCACTGCAGAGCTCCCAGCTCAAGAAATGCTACATATGCTGCTGGATCTTTGGTCCTTTTGTTCCAGGCGTTTCTGAAGTTCCCTTGTAGTCCGCCTCCTTATTCCGATTAAATACAGATCTCTGTCAAACTGCCCTGCAGCCAGTGGGATGCTGCAACAGAAACACAAGCCAGCAGGTCAGGGCATGAATGCATTCTTGTTTGCCCAGCATTTCCCTACTACTTCATACAACAAAGGCCACAAACCTAATTTTTTCTTTCTTAAGGCATTCAGCTACTGCTGTGGGAGAAACAAGGGTTGTTCTTCCACAGCAACAAGTTAAGGTTTTTCACAGTACTTTAAAATGCTGGTTTGTAAAAGGGAAATGCGCTTTAAATTTTAGCACGAACTGGCCTGCATTCATATATAGAGGACTTTCTTTATGAGTCTAAACTAAAGCCCACTCATTTGAAAAGCTAAACCAGGTTACTGCTAATTTGGTGTACTCACTGGTGTGGTTCACCTCAACAATTCTTACCTTGGTCTGCTTTAGGAAAGCCAGAGGAAACCTGAACAGCCCATCACACACTGCTATTTAATGGGTATTTAATATCCATAAACAAAAATTCCCATTTGTAATTGCACTGCTGATTAAATACTTTGAGAAATCACTTTTCTAGATACTCAAGTCTTGAAAACTCTGACCATTGTTACTCACAAAAAAGAGAATAATTTCAGTGATTTAACCACATTTTTTAAGGAGTTCTGCTAATACAACAGCCCACAGTAGGACATTAAGAACTTGGAGGATCTCAAAATACTCCACTGACATCCAGCTGTGCTGAAATGCAGCCACCACTGGGGAAGGAAAACAGAACTGATACCAAAGAGGGAAAGAGGAAGAGGAAAGCTGCCCATGCTGATAGGGAAAACAAAGAGCTGCATCTCAGATAAAACACAGATTTATATTCAATTCCAGTGGGCTCTGTTTATCCCCCTCAGAAGGATTAAAGGACCTGGCAGCAGGGATTTCAGCTGTCAGTGCAAGGTTTAAGCTCTTACTGCTCTGACCACTGGCATGTACTGGGTGAAACTCCAACAGGCTGCAGGGAGTTACGAGGGATAGACACAGGAGAATATCCTCGGGATCACTGGAGCCATGAGCAGTCATGTGGAGCTGCATAAGGAGCTACTCACTTGTCTCTGCCAGGCCTCAGCTTCACACGAAACAAGGCAAACACAGGCCTGTGGTCCGAGGTTTTGATGACAGGACAAGAGGAATACTTGACAGCCTGGATGTCATCCTTGTAGCGGCTGCGAAACACGACCCGGTCCTGGAGGCAGGGAGACGGGACAGTGATGGGGACTCCCTCTGCACATCACCCACCCTGGGAAGCAGCACTGGCTCACAAGAGACAAATCCATTCATTTATCACACTCCACTCAATGGAATTAAGGTGTCTTGAATGGGGATCCATTCATGAAGTGTCTGATTTCCAACAGCTGTTCTGTGCCAGCTCTGAGCACAGGGGAGAGCCCACTCAAACAGGGAAAATGAGGTTAACAGGCTCCCTGTGCTCACAAATTCAACAGTCCTTTCTTCCACAAGTCCCAGCTGCCCTTAAGCAACAAATCTCAGCACAACTGAATGCCCTTTGACTTTTGAAATCATCCCTTACCGTGTAGGAGGGAGTCCTTTGCTTGGAAGTGGTGTCATAGCTGTCCTTCCCTATGTCAAACTTGTAGGAAGGACGAAAATGGATATCAGCCTCTTGGAATCCTTTGAAAATAGACCCTGTGAGGGAAGGGGAGAAGAGCATGAACAAACTGCTCCTTCCTGACAACTGAGCACTGTGTCTACTAATGCTGGCTAGAAAAAACAGCCATGTACATCCCAGAAAAACCTGGGCTTGGGCTCCAGAAAGGAAGCAAGCTCCAGTCCCGACTAGAGAGGATAAAAAATACCCAGTGGCTGTTTAGTCAGTGGCCAATTGAACAAAGAACAGCTGGTCCATGCACTTCCCCTTCCACTGAAAGCTCGTGCTGCTTTGCAGATGCTGTTCAAATCTAAATTCCCTGGACACTGGGACAGAACGATGCCCAGGTTACAGAGGAGTCAGATGAAACAGCAGCAAATGGCTTGGGAGGTTACATTATACAGAGCAAACTGCTATGGCAAAAGGTCCCTTGACACACTGCCACTGTATTTGACAACTGCTGACTCCCTTTTTTAGGGAACTTAACCAAAGAAAGCAGGAAAGGTCTCCAGGAAATGGGGATTGGGCTGACGTTACTCCTGTGTGTAGGTATCTTTGTTCCTGGAGAGGAGGGAGGTGAAGAGCTGCCCCTTACCCCGACTCATCTCACTGGTCAGCTGGTCATACACCAGGAGCTTGGACACGTCTGTGCTCGGGTTCTGGTTCAGGATGGAATCCACAGTCTCCCGATCCTTATTCAGCCGGAAGTTGAAGTCACCAAACCAGAAAACTTCATCAAACCGAGTTGTGACATCACCTGCAAATTCAGACCACAAGTGTTCGAGGGATGCTGCTGAATGTCTTCGAGGAAATTCATTCTTTTCACTACCAGGAGATGTGACACTGAGTATGTTTTCTACCTGTGATCACCACTGAATGTGGGAATTAAAAAGCCAGGATAAAACACAAAAACCTAATGCAACACTGCAGATAAAGAGTATATTCAATTTTCTAGTAAAAGGACCTAATTATTTATCTGGGCATCAAGTAGTCAGCACAGTATTAGGAAATGAGAATGGAATTTGGCAAACAATGCTCTGACCTGTGTACATTCAAAGTCACATAAGGCTTCTTCTCTTAAGCTTTGAAATAAAGTAATTTCTGATTGTTCTAGAAAACACTCAGAAAGTGAAACACATCTGTAATATTCATAATAATTAGATGAAAATTATCATATTGCTAAAAAAATACATCATGTAAAAATTCCCTTTTGAATTTTCTCTCTCCCAATTTTTTTCTCAAATTCCCATTTTTAAGAAAAAAATAAATCATGGGAATAATAACTACCCTCAGACAAAAAGAGCTGTGGTCTCTTTTTACACTGTCTCAAATGGTAACTTTTCTTGTCTCTTTCTCAGTGCAGTCTGAGAGACAATGCACAGACTCTGCTGATCTGGGCTCCCACACGCTCATGGTTTCACACTTACTAGAACTGGATCGATATGGATTTGTGTCCGGAACATTCTTGGGAAGTGTAAGGGCTTGAATGGTTTTATTGTAGTCCAGTTTCCTCTCATTTACTTTACTGTCCCCAGCTGCAAGACAGAAACCCCATTACTGCCAGGAATGAATAATTTTCATTCAATGACCATTTTTGGTTACACCAGGAGCTTCTGAAGGGCATCACCCATTTTCCACATGTAAAATGTGACACTCTGGGAGCGTCTGCACTGAATAATAACGACAGAAAGTGTGGAAAAAGGGATACAATGGTGCAGAGTTCATTTCTGTTTCCATAAACACAGTTCTTTTGTAAGTTTGTTACCAAACAATCCTCCTCCCTTATCCTTCTCAGCTCAGCAATCCTGAGCGTTGGCTTCAGCCTGTCCTGCTTTTTCACCTCTGTACAGCTCCCTCCCCTCCTCCCTCAGCCAGGACACTCGTAGCAAGATTGCAAATGTCTCACATGTGAAGTGAGAGGTGATGAAGAGAAAGGAGGTCCCAAAAAACGTGAAGCAGATTCCCAGAGCTCCCTTGGTTTTGATCTGAGACACGATTCGAGTTGTCACCGTGGCATACTCCACTTCTGGAAGGATGAAAAGAAGATGCTGTCACTGCAATGCTTCTGAGAGTGAGCAGGGAGGTTAGGAGAGGGAGAAAAGGGCAGGGCACAGGCTGGCAGCAGTGCCTTCAGCTCCCCACACACCTGAGCAGAACCAGATGAGGTCCCTGCGGATGAACACGGACATGTAGAGCACTCCGTGAGCGGCCGAGTGCAGCAGGACGTAGTGGGGGCCCAGCGTCTCCTGCAGGCGGATCTCCCACTCTCTTCTGCAGGAAAGAACAACAGCTGGATCACACAGACAGTACAGGAGACAACAACCAGGAGAGGAGATCAGCATTGTGCACACAGAGCAATCCCTCTCATACAGAACTACAAGTCATAAGCAAAACCTGCACTGAACTGAGGGGTGGCTGCTGAGATGGCACAGAAATCAGAGGAGCTTTGCCATCAGCTGCCCCGACAACAGGATGGAATTCTGCATGCTCAGAGAAGCTGTTCCATCCCTAGCAGTGCTCAAGGCCAGGTTGGACAGGGCTTGGAGCACCCATGTCTAGTGGAAGGTGTCCCTGCCCACGGTAGGGGGTGGGACTGGATGGGCTTTAATGTCCCTTCCAACCCAAACCATTCTGGGATTTTATGATTCACAGATCTCTGTGACTTTTTCCTCTAATCCCATTTCCTCTGGTGTTCGTGCAATAGAATTCAGTCTCGTTAAATTGATTGATAATTGCAAATATTAAGAACATAATGGGGACTATTTCTAGTCTAATTCAAAGCAAAATGATTAGTTAACAATAAAAGAAGATGGTCCATTACATTGTTTTTGCTACCTGTCTGGACAGCCTTCTTGAACCCCAATGACATACATGTCCTGGGCAAAGTCTGGATCTGTTGGCAACAAGAAGTCATCCAGATTCACTGGAAGTTCCTATTACACAAGAAATTTAAAACAAAAAGAAAGAAAAGCAGTGTTAGTTATGCAAAGATTTACTAGAAAAATACCTTGTAATTTGACAAAGACAACGACTCAGGTTGACAAGGAACATAGTCATGAACAAAAAAGCATCACCCCAATCCTTGCAGTAGAGCTGGGCTAACTTTACTGCTGCCAAAAGACCTGTGAAGACTTCTGTGCACTTACCTTCTGACCCTGCATGTTCCAGGTGGCCACAAAGATTCCGATGTTCCGATCAGGGAAATATCTGCTAAGTTCTTCTGCTCCCATTAAGGCACCACTTGCCAGAAGGCTGCCTTCCAAATAGCTCCTGTAGACAGAAGACCCAAAAAAGAGCATCTAAGGAATGGGCATGGCAGCTGGGATACTGATTTGTAATGCTTGAACCTTGAAGCAATCAAGAATATACCTTTAAGAAGAAGGAATTAAATATTTATATATTATTCTGCTTGCCTAAAGTTCCTTCCAAAGCCAGGACACGAGGGTGATAATGAGGCTGATGCTGCTCAGGTTGTGTGATGGGAAGGCTGAAGCCATCCAAAGTCTTCAGCCCCACTAACACTCATCCAGAGAGAGAACAAAGAAATTGGTTTGATAGCCTCAGGTTGCCCAGAGAAGCTGTGGCTGCCCCATCCCTGGAAGTGTTCCAGGCCAGGCTGGATGGGGCTTGGAGCAACCTGGGCTAGTGGAAGGTGTCCCTGCCCATGGCAGGGGGTGGGGCTGGGTGACCTTTGAGGTCCCTTCCACCCAAACCATCCTGTGTTTCCATTACATTTGAGTACCTCGAAGCAGCTCAGCTTACTTCAAACATAAAAACAGCTCCACCATTTCCAGTGTTCTGGCATCAAGTTTCCCCTAACCAAAAACTCAAACTCACATCCTTCCTTCAATTCAGCTCATCAAATCACCTTCAAGAAAATAATTTATTGAGCCTGAGGTCTCAAAGCATCCCATTTGGGAAGGACAGATGCATCCCGCAGCACGTGCCCCTCTGAAGGACACGCTTACAGAGGTGAGGGATGCTGGCACAGGGACTGCATGTTGAATAAGCATTTTTAATCTTGCTTAAGCTCTGCAAATAACGAAGAGAGAATAATGTCAGGGAGTTCTGGGCAACCCAACACTGCCCACCTGGCTCCAGCTGCTTAAGGGAGGAATGGGAAAGAAGACCCTGTGACAAACAAGTAACAATCTATCTTTGAGGCTTTTTTTAGTAGTTAGTAGCACTTTAATTTATCTCAGAATTATTTCCCCTCTACTACTGACTCCCATGCTTTGGATCAATGATTAGATTTTTCCCTCCTGGAAAAGCTGGGGCAGAGGAGCTCCTGTGGGATACTAGAGTAGTTCCCAATACATAATTTGATCCTGCCAGAAGCCAAACAAGTGCAACATCTGCTCAGCACCTCACAGGACTCTGATAATACTGCATGACAATTTCAATTTAAAATATCTGGTGTTATTTTTTTCTGCAATTTATCATTTCAGTTCAAGCCCAATGTACTTTCAGATTTTTCTAAAAAATAGTTTTCCCAACTGCTGGCTTGCACAGCTACTGCTTCTTAATTCTCAAAACAGATTATGTAAACATTGCAAACAAACTGACAGCAAATCAAACTCGTATTTAAGAAAATACCCAGCTAAAGGGAGCAAATGTACCGATCTCTTAATCTTCCAACTGTTTCCAGTCCCCACAGCAGGTTAAATAACACAGACCAGCTTTTGTGCTTTTCCAGGAGCTCAGAAGTTCCCTGCCCAGTGGGATTCTCCTTCCCTGCCAACACCCCAAACTCTCCAGCTGGGAGAAGCTGGGGGAGCCCTACCTGCTGCGAACATCCTTGGCTCGAATGGGAGTGAGCACGCTGAAGGTGGATTTCATGGAGTCTGTGGAGCAATTGTCATAGAGTGTCCCATTGCCCTGCAGCTTGGAGTCGCTGAGGCTGCTGCTCACCCTCCCAAACTTGTGCTGAGAATAATGTCGGTAATCCAGACAATCTGAGTCGATCCTATTAGCTGTCCTCAGGGAGTGGGAGGCCACGTTGAGCTCCATGGGGGGCAGGGGGCGGGCCGGCATGATTTGGGACAGCCGGGGTTTGCCCCCCGCGAAACCCTTCCCCCGCAGGAGCCCCCCAAAGGCACTGGAGATCTCGGAGGCTCGTTTGCCCAGGTCCGAGGCGCCTCCCCTGCTCTTCCCCACGGGACTGGCTTCCAAGGCGTCTGGTGAACTGGGCAAGGAATCCTGCTGGCAGCAGGGATTGCAGGGGCTGGCCCTGCCCCTGGTGGGAGGGCTGGGGGACGCTTCCCGCAGGGAACCGTTGGAGGAGCTCGTCTCGTTGGGATCAGTCAGACTTTCCTGGCTTGTCCTGAACCGTCTCCACCTCCTCCAGCTCTTCTCATCCAGGGATGCAGCACGCTCCAGCCGGGGCTTCCGAGGGGGCCTTGGAGTGATCGATTTAATTTTCATATTGGCTTTGAGTTCTTCCGGCAGAAGCTTTAGGGTCTCGCTTATGGGCGTGCCTATTTTCGGAGGTGCCCCCTCGCCCCCAGCCTCCTTCTTGGCTGCTTTTCCAGCTTTTTTTGCCTGCAGGTCCTGTACTGCTCCACCCTCCATGCTCCGAGTAAGACACACCCTTGAGTGCTGTGGAAATCCATTTGGAGTACTCATTGTCCCCCAGGTACCAGCTATGGATGCTGCTCCAGACGAAAACTTCCTCAAAGCATGGTCTCCTTCCCTTTACCACCCTGTGGGTTCACAGGGCTTTACTCAGCCAGCAAGACATGGGAACTGCAGACAGCTCAGCCTTTAGCTGGGAATGAAGGGCAGGTGAATGTGCAGGCAGATGCATCATCTGCAAAATTCCAAGACGTGGGATACCTGGATTCCCCCAAGAGAAAGATGTAAGAATGAAAAGTTATTGAGCTGCGGACTGTACTCCTTGGTCAGAAAGCATCTCCTTGCAGGACCTCTTTCTAGCACAACTCAAACCTTAACGTGACCTTGTTAGAAAATCACTGTTATTTCCCGTTTTTTCCCCCAAAAGCAGAGCAGAGAAGTGACCTCCACACTGCTGCAAGCATCACGGCTGTGTACACCCTTCTTTGAGAGAAGGCTGTGTGTCCTGTTAGCACGAAAGGAAATTTAAACTACACAGAAACCGCAGCTCGTTGTCCTTGCTGTACACAGGCGTCACCAGCACAACCAGCCCGCAGCACCGGCTGCCCGAGGCCAGGAAATTTCCAGTGATCCCACAGCCGGGAAATCGCTGCCGCCTTTTCCTGCCTTGCACCAACCCCGCTCCCTGACGCTGACACCGAGACAACACCCCAGCGGTGGGTTTAGGGTACGGAAAAGGGGTTCGACTACATTTCTACACGAGGGAAGCACCTCGTCATTCTGCGGCTACCGCGGACCAGCCTCCCCCGGCCGCTGCACCTGGGAGGGCAACACCCCATGACCGCAGCCCGGAGCCCGGGTTTGGCACCGAGGGGCCGCCGCCGGCATCCCCCGGCCGGGCAGGAGGGACCCGGCCCCGGCCCCGGCCCTCACAGCGGCCGCGCCTCCCGCCCGCCGGGGCCGCCCCTTCCCCGCCGCCGCGGGCCTCACCGGTTCCTCCTCACGGCTCCTCCCCGCTGAGTCGCAGCGTCGGTGCCGGTGCCCGTTTCGGTGCCGCTGCCCGTTTCTGTGCCGCTGCCCGTTTCGGTGCCGCTGCCCGTTTCGGTGCCGCTGACGGTCCCGGTTCCGGCCGCCCCGGCCCGGCCGTAGCAACGGGGGCAGCGCTGTGCCGGGCCCGCCCCGCCCGCAGCGCCCCCCGGCGGCCGGAGGAGCGCCCGCCCTCACGGCGCCGAGAAAGCGGCGACCGCGCAAAGTGGCGGCTGTCGCGACACGGGCTGCCGGCGGCGTTTGAAAAGCAGCTTAAAATAAACGTTTTACACTTAAAGAAATTTTAGAAGTTGCCTAGATTAAGCCTAAAGCTTCAATTTTGAACAGTTCAACGATCACAGAATCGCAGACTGGTTGGGGTTAGTAGGGAGCTTAAAGATAACCCAGTTCCCAACCTTTGCCAGAGGTAGGGACACCTTCCACAGGCGCCAAGCCCTGTCCAGACTGGCCTTGGACACTTCCAGGGATGGGGCAGCCACAGATTCTCTGGGCACCCTGTGCCAGGGCCTCACCAGCCTCCCACCATCCCATCTAAACCTGCTCTGATGCACAAGCACCTTCCGAACAACCAACACTCCAGGCTGCCTTTCCTCACACAGATCATTCCCGGACAAACAGGAGAGGTTCCTCCACCCAGCTCACTGAAGCAATAACCACAAGAAGAAAGTAAAATGTGAAAGTGCTCCAGAGCGCAAAATATTTTATTTAAGAATTTACAGTGTCAAATCTTACACTTAGGAAAGACAGCTGCTCCCAGCTCAGAGGGAGCCTCCTTGAATGAAGTTGTTTGGCAGTCTCTACTGAAAGGAGAAAATAATCAGCAGCCTGGCTGGACTAGAGGAAAGCCAAGTGTCTGATTAGGTTTCAATTATAGAAAAGTAAACCACACTGACTGCTGCTGCCCACATCTGGAATTGAGTATGGACCAGCACCCAAAGGTTTCTAATCCCCCCAAATAGTGTTTTACTTGGGCTGCAGACAAACCTTCTGGAACATACATAAGGCTATAATGATCTTAGAAAAGTGGTGTTATTCAAGAAAAGAAAAAAAAAAATAAACAATTGGGGACAAATACTGGCAATTTCACATTCGTATTACTTCTACTCCTGGGCAGAAATTCAAGTAAAATCAAATAGTTTGGTGGCAAGTTCTAAATAAAATATGGCCTAATGATTTAATAAATATTTAAAAGTTTATTTCTCTCTTTGCAGATAATTCAGATTCTTCAGTGAATATAAACGCTGCATATCATGGTTTCCAAGATTTCCTATATTAAACCTAAAGATTTTAAAGTCCATCTGTAGAGGTCTAATCCACCTACTTTTAGTATGAAATTTAGCTGCTACCTATTTAAGACCTTGGTTATTTTAGTAATGGAGATTCAAGAACGGATTATTACACTGATTCTGGCACTCCAAAAAGGAAAAAATAAACAACTTCCAAGCTGTTACCCCCCAGCTGCAGAGTGCCAGCAGTTTGAGAGAAAGCAAAGTAACCGTATTGCACTTAAACAAACACTCACTCGTCAAGAGAACGGCGTCGGCTATGATACAGAGCTCCTTCCCACTATACACTTGGCTTTACAGGTAGTCTAAACCACAAACTACATACAGACTAGGAAAGATCCAAATCAAATCAGGATTAGATTACAGTCACAGTTTTCATTCAATATAGGTCGATTTATTTGGATGAGCTGTGGCCCCCTCTCCCCTCCCAAAAGCCAAACGAGCACGAGGCATCTCCTGGGCGAGCCTCTCCCAGGGGAACATCTCTGGCTCCACGCTCTGGCTGAAAGCATCACAATTGTGCATGGTCCTCTTAAGGCCACAGTGTTATCTTACAATGTGGACATGTTTTCTTTTTTAACCCCTGCTGGGAGGGGAGCATCCTTCAGAAATTAAGGAATCCCTGAAACTATGCCTCGGAAGGTCACGCTAGTAAGGTTTAAAATAAACTTGAGGAATAAATTGCCTATGCAATTTACAGGTTTTGTAACAGACAGCAACTATTTCCTCTCTTGTGTCTATTCTTTATCACAGCAAAGCTATTTCTAGCCAGGTTTTGAAAAGGAAAAGTTACATATATTTCATGTTTGGTAATGGTTTGCGTAGATGAGGTGCAAGCGTGAAGATCACCCATCATTAAACTTCTGTCATGTCAACTGCAGCTGATGCCACGTGCCATAAGGCTGAAGAGTTCTTTGCATACTCAGAACATGAGTGAGGATTCCAAATACAAAGCCATTGTATTCTACTTCAATGTTGGATACTTCCTCTGTCCAATTCTTCCCAGTCTTGAACTTCCAGTGGCTGCAGGAGACTGAAAAAAAGAACAGGAATAAACAAAATGTTCTGTAAAAGTGTCATGCTGGAGACAAAATTTTTAAAAATTTGGAATAAAGTTTTGAATGGAAACTTGTTAAATTGAGCAGGTTCCATTGTGGACATTTAACACTCTATGTGGAACAACCCTAGCTGGTAAAGCACAAAATCATGTTTTGTTCAACAGTTTTGTTCAAAGTATAGAATCAGGCTGGTTTGGGTCAGAAGGGCCTTTAAAGCACATCACATTCCATCCCCTGCCATGGGCAGGAACACCTTCCACCATCCCAGGCTGCTCCAAACCCTGTCCAGTCTGGCCTTGGACACTTCCAGGGATGGGGCAGCCACAGCTGCTCTAAGAAATGTTGGATAATGAAGAAAAGGAAAAGGAAAGATGAGGCCTGTACTCACTTGTGCAAATTGAGAGGGGTTGTAGAACGGTACCGCTCCTGCTGAAGATGCCCCTGAGGGTGGAACAGTGGCAGGCTGGGAAGAGAAAACACTGAAATTAGACAAGGGCAGAGCTCCAGTGCCTCTCCAACGTGGTCTGCTAAGTCATACAGAGCAGATATTCACAGGAATAATGCCAACAACATGGAGAGCGCAGCCGATTGGAACAACTGCAGAGTGCTGGTACAGTTTGCATCCAGATCCAGAACAGGACTGGCTTCATGTAAGAATTGGCCAAACAATGTCACATGCATCAACTGCAAATAGCTCTGCAGATCCAAAGCATGCAAAACCAACACAAGACACCAGTGCAACTCCACTCAATTAGTACCTTCTGCCTTTGTTAGTACACCTCAGGACTTGCCCCAAAAGAAACATTCTATGTCAGGTTTTGCTTTACTAAGAAATATCAGAAAGGTTTGTGTCACCCCTTTGTGGTGACCCCACAGCTCTGGAACTCCCAGCAGAGATGAAGCATTCCTTTAATTCCTACAGGGACTTTTGCAGATGGTTTATTACCAAATTGAGACTGGCAGCAGCAGAATGACCAAGTTTTGCTTGTATTGAGTCTTTTTAGGAGGTTTGTTTGGTTTGGTTTGAGGATTTTTGAAGTTTTTTTGTTTAAAATCAACTGATTTCTTTAGCATCCCAGAAAAAAAGATGATGAAATTATGTGAATATCTTAGGAACATAAATAAAAAGCATGCCTGGATTACATGCACTCTCATAAATACACAAAACTGAAGACCCTGTTTGAGTGTAAAAAGGAACACTACATCATGATCTACTTTTAATGATATTTCTGTGAAATGAGGGGGAAATGACTAAAAGTAGCATTAGTATTTGAGCAAATGCAAAATAAAGGGGGGGGGGGAAGTAAATAAGTTAACATAAATGAGAATGGCCAGCCACATGTACCTGATTAAAATGCTGGCTTACTTCACGTGATAATGAACTCATTGAACTAGAGCGCGAAAGCTACAAAACAGCAAGAACACACAAATACAAAAAAACACAAATAAAAAAAGTCGTCATGCATGTCACTGCCCCAAGCTTTCAGTTGTTTTATTTCATTGTCAAAGTCTCACTGCCAAAGGTTAAACCAACTTCAAGTTAAAAAAAGAAACAAAACAAAACCAAACGTAAAGCCAGAAGTTAGTTTAAATCAAAAGGACTTCTTAAAGCACGAAACTATGTAGGTATAGAAAACATTAAGTAGGAACAAAGGTAATGTTACTCTGCCTGGCACACAGCAATTTGTTTTCCGTGTGTCTTGCACTTAATATTAGTGAAATTATATGCATGCATGGAGGCAAGAAGAGACCCTCAAACTGCTATTGATATTGTACCCTGAAAAAGGCTTTTAAAAGTACTTATATAGGAAAAGGAGATCACAGAATGTAGGACATGGAGGCTGAACTTCTCATATAGGCTTAGAGGTCTTTTCTGTACAATTCTGGAAGCAGTCAAATCCCATCTTGGCTACTCATCAGCCACTGAATCAGTTACTTGTTGTTTTAGATGGCCCATTGTAAGACCATTACAACTAACATTAAAAGTCATTAAATAAATACTTTGCAACAAGCCTTACCTCGCCTGACTGGGAGCCATCAGGGTTAGGAACAGGAAGTCCAGATCCTGGAGGAAGGGCTGCAGGGTTTAAGTACTGAGGAAAAACAAGGCACTGCTGTTTATCACTGTTACTGTGAGGCTATTTCACACTTCCCTAGAGATCCCACTGAAGCAGAACAATGTTACAACACATCAGGCAGGTGTAACAGGCAGTGTAAGACTCTTCCCGTATTCTTGGTCCCTTTCCTGGCACATGCTGCACCCATGGAAGCTGCAGCCCTGCCAAATGAGGAAATGCAACCTCCCACTTCCATTTCCACGTGCATTCCCCTTCTCCTGTTCTTTAAGTAAAACGTTAACCCACAGTCCCCACAACAATAAAATGCTTTATGTACTGTGGCTGTGAAAATGCTGCTCAGAATCATGAGGGGGCGTTTGAACCAGAAGTTTGAGTTCTATCCACAAGACATTCCTTCTAACCCACCTCTGGTTCCACAGCTGCAGCAGGGTCTGTGTTGGTTTGGTTTGCAGCTGGTGTGTGCTCTGCTGCTCCACTCCCTTCCACGGGCTGGGATTCCCCTGGAACTGCAGAGGAAATAGGATTTAGCCAAACACACCATACCCATAACCAGCCATACAACCTCCCCACACTCGTATCCACACACCTGAGTTTGGAACAAACACGTTGGCAGGAATGGGCATTGGTGCCAAGGGGGCAAACAGGTCTGATGGTGCAGGAACAGCACCACTTGCCTTGGTGCCTCCTGGATTCAGGACATCCACGTAACGGGCTCTGTTTCCAGCTAAACCAGTAACAAAAATAAGCCTTGTGTTAGTCATGCCTGTGTCTACTTTGAAGTTTGCTGGTTAAAGCATCTTTCAGCATCAGAAAATAACACTCCAGGTACACAAACAGTAACACACCCAAGTCATGATACTGTGACAGGAGCTGGGCACGAGCAAAGCCAGCAATAGCCACAGTTCCACTGAGCTGCCAACTGTTCCCAAACAACCCTGGAGAAGTCAGGACTTCTGCTTTCATATTTTATGCAGGAAAGGTCTTAAATATCAGGCTGGCTGTTACCTGCTCTCCTGGAGAACACGTTGACAGAGGCACCAGGTGGGCCTCCAGGCCCAGGGGGAGCAGCCTGAGCAGCTTTAGGAAATCCTGTTGGAGGTGGTGGGGGAGGTTTACTCTGCAGGGAGACAAAAAAAAAAAATCCAATCACATCGTTGACTGATGTTGCACATTTTAATCCAAATTCAGTAAAAAGCAGCTCTTAAGAGCCAATAACAGATTAAAGAAAATTCTGTGCCTAGTTTTTGTTTTCCACTTGGAAAAATCATGAGGACTCAGGTTTTTACCTCTTCTTCTGGTTCATCCAGATTAACCCAGCGTTGTTTCTGCTCATCCCAAACAATCTAAAAGAAAATCACAGTCAAAACCAAAGAGCTCAGAGCAAGCTGCTAAAACAGTTGAAAATAATTGTAACTATTTTTTAAAAAACCCCCCAGTCTTAGAATAAAAATAATCTTCCAAGTTTTACAGTCATTTGTTTACTCATCAAAACAATGTTCATCTGTCATCCAGGAGAACATCAGAACAAATTCAAGTGTATAAAGGTTTTTGTGATTTTTGGGGCCTTACTGATTTGTTCTTGTCATCTGGCAGGTGAGCCTCATTCTTTCCTTTTCCCATCAGCCAGCGAAACCAGGTTGCACCAGTCTGAAAAGAAATTCAATCTACTCAGTTAATTCTCTCACCACTGGCTTTACAGGCAGGTTAAAAGAAACATTCATGCAACAACACATTTTCTGTTAGGGACTTCAACTCTGAGCCCAGAGTTGCACCTAATAAACAGGAATAAACAATTTAATTAGGATCTCTTAAGTACCGTGGACTAGGGGTGACCACACTTACTAACAAATCTCCTCCAGCTCTAGATACCTTTCTAAGAAATTTTACCTTTTTAGGTGCTGCCTCCTTCTTTGTTTCTTTTTTAGTCTCTTTCCCTGCAGGAGCAGAGGGAGGAGGAGAGGGTTGTTTTGCTGCAGAGTTGGATCTCTCTCGTCCCACAGAATGAACAGAGGACTCTGAGGTTGTTCGGGATCTTCGCCCATAGCCCTGTGTAACAAATACACAGCAAAGCACAAAGTTGTCACTGCTGCAGTGATGGATCACATTTCATCTTCCTAAAAAAAATCCTTCTTTGTAAAATCCTTTAGCAGAAGTGATCTAAAAGTTAATACACCTAAAGATGGATCTTTGTCCTGGTGCCTAGTTAGATATAAAGCCAGGACATAAATGCACAATAAACAAGCAGCTGAATATCTGACACAACATTAATTTTTTATCAAGAATTTCCACACAGTTAAAGACATTTAATCTGGTTATTTGGGGACTTCTAAAAACCAAGCTTCAATTCTTGCTGCAGAATAACACAGAGCCCCCAAATCCTCTTGTGTTTGCATGGTGCTGCAATGCAGCTGAAGAAATGTATGAAATAACAATACCATATTAGCCATTCTGCCATAGAAATCATCCTCTCTCTGCTCAGGGAAGGAGTTTTGTGAAGGAGACTCGGGGGCAATTCTCTGCATTCCTTAAAAAAGAAATTAGATCACGTTAGCAGGGACACACACCAACCAAAGAACCAACAATAAACACCAAAGCCCCCAAGCCCCACAATAGTTTTAAGGCAAAAGTTTTCACCAGTTATGAGTTTTGTGCTAGAGAGAACCTGGTCTTTTAAAGGATGAGAGCTGCAATTGCTGTGATTTTTTCCCCTCTCCTGTCTGGGTTTGTGTTTGTTCTAAACACAGGCCAGAGCAGGCTGAGGGATGCAACCATCAGGATGGAGCAGTTAAAGATTCCTCATGTCTCAAACTCTACCAAACTTAGGTTTGCCTCCTTCCACACGTGTCAGGCTCTGCTGCCACAGAAATGAAACTTATCATGAGCATCCCAGAAGCTCACATCCAGAGGCAGAAATCCCTGATACAGACCTTGGAAACAGAACTGCCAATCCCAGTGCACTCAGGGATGATGTCAGGGTCTAAATCATGATCTGCTGAGTCTGACCTCACTTTTAAAGCAAGCCAAAAAAGCAGGATGAATACTACAACTTTCTACAGATGTTTCTATACCATTACATGGTGTTTTTAAATTTCATTACCCAAAATATTGACTACTTTTTTAATACTGAGATATTTTGAATTATTCCTCAAAACACTTTATTCCCCTTAGAAGGAAGGAAAGCTGTTTATTAAGATCCCAGACCTGTTTCCAGGTTTGCCTGCTCTTCTGACCGTGGTTCCATTTCTTGTGGTGGCCCTCCTGGGGGTAGTGTTGACCCTAAATACAGTGGGGATGGTTCAGTTCCATAGGGATTTGAAAATCCTTGAGGTACAAAGCCAGGTCCTGGACCAAGAGGCTGAGGAGCCACTGGGTAGAAAGGGACACTTCCCTGGTCACCAGGAGGAGGAATCATGGCAGCTGAGCCATCAAGGACAGCCTGAGGTACTGCAGCACGAAAAAAAAACAGAGTTAAGAGCTATAATTAAACAGAAATTCCAGTGTGAACCTTTTACCCTATGAATGATACAATGCAGAAGTGAAAGCTCCCTGTTCCAACCAGCCTCTTAAGTGGTTTCTTCTATCAGAAACCCGAAACCTTTGCTTTCTCTCTGTCATAAAGGACATGAAACACCAACCTGAAGGCATCAGCTGCACGCTCTGCATCTGTTGAGCCATATTAGGTAACAAGGATGCCAACAAGGCATTTTCAGCACCTGGACCCACGTCACGGCCACCTCCCCCATCACACTGACTGGCACGGTCCAGTTCAGAGCTGGGAGTGCTGCATTCATATGGAGGAGGAGTGGATCTGTCTGTGTTATAGGCTATTGCACCCTCCTGCATGGAAAAGCAAAATATTATTAACTGAACTGTACTAGACATTCAGTTCATAACCAAGGGAACATGGAGCAAAGCAAATCTTAGGTGTGAAAACAGGTTTTTAGTGTTAGTCAAAAAATGAACTGTCAGCCATTTATAAGCCAAGTTCAACCAATAATTTAAAGAGTTTATTTGTTTTTGAATTGAAATTGAGTTAGTTGGCTCAGGGTTCAAACTGCTAACACATCTCTTTAAATAAATGATAATACTTTCCTTTCTGTTATAATCTAGGAACACTAATTCACACACAATTTTATGGCAAGCAGATCCCCTGCTTACAGCAGGAGTTACTGCAACCTAATGAGTCTTGCAATTCTCCTTGCATTATGGTATTAAGAAAAACCTGTCTCATACAACTTTAACTATTCTGTATTGAATCTCAGAGCACTAAAGTGTGGCAAATTCACTTGGTTTACATCATAACATTTGCAATTCATGACATGAGTGTATAAGGTCACTTCCCACATTTCTGTGATTAGCAGTGTGAAAAAAATATTTAGGAAACTGGATTTACACTAATCCTTTAAAGAGAATAATTCGTGCTGAAAAGCACACACTGTACCTTGATCTGTCCATCCACATGTCGAAGTGTTACTAACCAGGAGGGTTCAATAAAAGATTCCTGTTCTGGTTTTTCTTTTATCTGAGGGTCAAACAGGCGCAGCTGGGATGACATCTGAGGAAAAGAACCATTGAGAAGTGTGAGCTCATCAGCCACAGCTTCCCACCTACAATATCCAGCCACAAACACTTCATTCTTCCTCCTGTTACCTGGATTAGCTGGCCAATCAGCACAGGGGAATAGTAATGGGGATCTTTCAGGACAGTTCTGGAAATCACTTCACAGTAGTGGAAAGCCTGGGCAGCAAGGCCCATCTCAGCCAGCCGACAGGCATAGATGAACTTGAAAACCTGGGGGAGGCAAGCAGCACAAATAAACCAAGTGATCACAACACTCTGAGTGGGAACAAATCAAAGGCACTCTGGCATTTCAGCTGAAAGCTCAGGTATCTCATTATCACATCTAAAATTTAAGGAACAAGCATTCAATTCTCCTCTTCCACCTAATGCATCCAGTGGAAGTTGTCTATTTATCTACAGCTAGCGCCAGCGAATTCTGCTGGATTTTTCTTTTGGAATAGACAATTACAATAAAAAAAGTTAAAATTCAAAAGTTCAGGATGTAGAGGTGAAAAAAGTGAAAATGAAATGTGGCAAACAGGAAAACAGCTATATTACATTGCTATCCATGGATATTTGATGTCATAGCAGATAAAATATTTGCCACACTGACTACAGCACATGAAAGATTAAAAGCATGAAATCTGCCAAAACAGAAACCAAACCAAAACAGGAACAGCTCTTCACCTGGAAATTGGGCAAGCAACCAGGCTGACTTCCTAGTGACTGTGCATATTCATAGGCTTCTGTTCTTTGAATGGCTTCATTGGTGGCAAACTTTAAAAATGGCAAGCTGTTTCAAATAGGAGAAGAAAAATATTATTTGAGTTTATATATGTTAACAAGAAACACAGATCTGTAGGTGTCAGTCACACAGCTCTGTCAGACATAAAATATCAACAACTTCTACAAGACACCACATCAAGTAGTTATTTCAAAATCAGCTGTTCCTTGTGAGGACAAGGGGAGCAATGCAATTCAGTCTCTCAAACTTTCATTTTTGCATTGAAAAAGTTGTGCTAAAAAAAAAAAAAAAAAAAAAAAAAGCAAGCCAGACCTGTGATTTGATCCAATCAGGACAAGCTTTGTTGTCTTCCTTGTGTAAACTCCAAACCCAACTTGGGCCATAAGGTAACAAAAATGAGCAGCATCCAGCAGGCCTTTAGAAGCTGCAGAAAAATAAAGGACAGAGCTCAGGATATTTCAGTGGCACATCCTTTGTCCTGTATTGTTTGGCTTTGCATTCAAATGCCTTCACAATAGAGACAAGCCCATACAAAACTGCTCCACTTTATATTTTATGAAGAAATTGCCTGTTTTCAAAAAACATAAGCTGAGCAATCAAAGCTTTTCCTTCAGTCATCACCCTGTTCATTCCCCAAGAGTTACCAAGAGTGTCTCCCATGGTAGCAATGGTCCTGGATTCCAAGTCCACATTATTGGTCAAGTTGGATAACACCATTGCTAGATGAGGCCTCCAGTCTCCCCATTTCTCATCTCCACAGCACTAAAATTAGAAGAATTACTAGGTCAAATCAGTGACTGGAGCTCTGCATGGGTAAGTGTTTCAACCTAAAAAGGACCAAAACAACTTCTCTGACATTCTAGGAAGATTTCTGTTGGGAACTCCACTCCTCCCTGCAGCTCCCAGTGAATCTTACCGTGGATGCAGCTGGCATCCTTCCAGACATGAGCTGGTAAACAGTCTGCAGAGGGTCATTAATTGGGAGACTGTTGGCAAATCTGCAGAGACATTGCAGAGAAAAACAAAACACAAACATGGAGTAAGCAGTTAAAATGTACTTCAGCTCTCAGTGGCAATGAATCTAACCTAGTTCAAGTGAAGGAAGTGCTGTGTGAAAATACTACACTGAAGAAGGAATTGGGATAACGTCCAAAAGTAAAACATTCCCAGTGAACTGGGTCTGGCACTGTAACACCAGTCAGTCTAAGCTAGGAAAAACCTCTGGATTCTCCCCAAGCCAGCTGACTTTAACAAAACTGACAGTTGAGTTTTTGCAGTTTTTCCCAAGCAAGGCCACAGGTGACATTGTTCAAATATCCCTTAAATGGAACAGGTGGAAGAAAATAACTTCTCAGGTTTAATAACTTCTCAGCCAGAAGACCCCAGAATAAAAGGTAACAAATGACAAATAAATACACAGTGAAACTAAAGCATAATTCTTGCATGAACTACTATGGATAACCCATGATTTTGACATTCTCCACCTCACTAGCAGAACAGGCAGCCAAATTCCACTAATCAAAAAGCAACTCAGTACCTGGTCATCACTCTTGCATGTGTCCTGCTGTCCATTTTGCTGGCAAGGAGCAGAGCATGACCCCACAAACCATGCTTCATGGCAGACTCCAAAGCATCCTAATCAAGACACAAATTAGTTTACTGGGAATAGCTTCACATATTACTCACAAAAACAGCTGTACAGTAGTAATTTGTGATCAAATCAAAATATGTTTGTTCAGATAAAAGCTAAAAAACAAATACTAATTTGCTTTAGATTATGAACTGTAGGGCAAAACATCTTCTGTATCAGTGTAGTGCAAGTGCCATGAAATATTTTATGCACTACAAAAGTTGCAAAGGTTAAGTAGCAGCACAAGCACTCACTTTCTTACGGCCATAAAGCAGCAACTCCCTGAATCTCTCAGTCTCCTTCTCAAAACTGTCAACTGTGGTTAGAAGATTATCAGTGAGAAATGAGAGCTGGGCTTCACCAGATTCCTCTTCCACTTGTTCCAAAGCCTCATTAGTGAAATCAATCAAATTTGCCTCATTAGGGGACTTCCCAGGAAGCCACACTGTTTTATGATCTCGGAGCAGAAGTTCAGCCAGGTCTGTTCCCACAACAGTCTGTGTGTGTGGAGAGAAAACAAAAACTGAAAAACCTGTTATGTCAACACTGCCTGCATTTTATTTGTCACTTCAACAGCAATATGTGAACATCAGCACCTCTGAGCAGCTGAGGATGAGTGCCCAGTTTCCACATTCCTTCAGTCTGTGAACTATTCCATGATCAGTGACTATAACACATATTCCTGATCTTTACACAAAAACTACTTGTGAACAAAATCCTTTAGGGTAGATAAAAACTCGAGCAGTGAGACATACCCCATTCTGCCTGCACAACAGTACAATAAAGTCCCAAAGAAGACTTGCAGATTCTTTGTCAATTAAATTTTCATTCTTAAAGCACTGTGCAGCTTTACTTTGTGCAAAATTAATCACGTCCACTTTATGGGTCTCATCCCTGAAAAAAAAAAAAAAGAAAAGAAGTTTTTAATGAGACACATATAAACATTCAGGTCATTATGTGTGATTAGTCTGAGGAATAAATTTAAAGCTCCTGCATTATTTAAGCAGGTGAAAAGCCACAAATATTTTAAGTCAGTTTAAATCCTGTAATTTACAGGCAATGAAGAAATTATTTCTGAATGCTTTAAAGTTATTTCTGGAAACTGCAAGAACATACTTAGCAAGAGGACCAGGAAAGGCTCTCATCTCTTCTTGCTCTGGAGAATGCTGTAACATAGTCTGAAACACAAATATAATCCATAAGAAATTCTTATAACTATGAATTTTGCTTTTTATCAATAAAACACCCAGACCTGAACATAACCCATCATGTAATCAAGCCTCTTTAACAAAATACAAAGGGTGACTTACAACCTGCTCAAGGATGATAAATTATGAAATCTACATTACATGGAAGTTACTCTGTACATCATCCTGAACAAAATTATATATAAAGAGCTAGATGATCTCGTCATGACTAAGTCATCTCTCAGAGGAAAAGAACTTTTAAATTTACTGTCTTACTTATGATTACAGCCCAAACTGATAAAGATACATGCAGTGACATAAAAAACCAAAAAGAAATCAGGAAGTTATAGATTCAAGTTCCCTACTCTCCTAAGAAAGACCTTTATTCCATTACTTCCCATTTTTCCTTTTAAACTTTACCTCCATGCTGTGGATTTCAACCAGAGCTGGCTGGCCCTCAGAAGGCAGGTTTGGCAGTGCTTTTATTAAGAAGCCCCCAGGCCCAAACCTGGCACAAATATGAGGCACTGAAAATTTTTCAGGTGTTGAGGGCCTTAAAGGTGCTGAAATTGGGAGAAAAGATAAAACAAGAACAGGTTACTATGTCTTGTAACTAAGTAAATTTGTTGATGTATTTACCCAATTCAATAATTCTGAAGTATTAGTGGAAAACACTCTTGTCATTTAATTTGGCTGAACTTTGTAAGAAACAATTAATGAGTTCCATTATAGTCCCAAAGTCCCAAATCTGAAGATTTGCAATAACTAGAAAACTAGACTAAAGAACTTTAAAATCCAGTTATTTTTTTCAATGCAGGGGCTTTGATTGTTTGTATCAGCCACATTTCTGTGATGTCTGTACAAACGTGTAACACATCTTCAAAGAGCTAATGACAGACATCAACAGACTTTGGAAAAGATTTTCCAGAGAAGTGTTTTGCAGAATGCTTCCCCTCCTTCCCCAGCGTGTCCATACCTTGTTCCACAGCTGACCAGCCCGTTTCAGCAGGGTAGCCATAGTCTGTAAAAGGCTGCTGTCCATCAAAGCTGGGATCATACCCTCCATAGGGATAATCCGCATGGAGCGCCGCTGCCTGCGCGGGGGTTTCATAGGCATTACCCGTTAGATCGTGATTGCTCCTATAGAGCTGGCTCTAGACAGATCACATTAGTGAGGGTTAGCTGGGAGCTTGGAGCTACACACAACAAGCAGCACTGCAGGCTGTGAGCATTCCCTCCTGACAGCTTCCATTGTCAATGCTCCTTGTGAACCAGGCTTACTGCACCACTGCCTTGCAGAAAGCCACCCGGCGAGATCCTTCTGTAGCACAGGCTACAGCAGATCATTAATTAATCTTTGTCTTCTCCCCCAGTGCTTTTACCATCATTTGATCTGTTCAAGCACGTTCAATTCTCTCACAACAGAATTTCTACGTTCTTGTGTGAAAAGCATGAGTTCTGTTACCAGCAACTGTGAGTGAGAATGAATGTTCACCTCTGCTGTAACAGACAGAGAGTCTCAACAGAATAAACCCAACAAATGCCAAATGGCTTCAGGTGCCTAAAGATTAATGCCTAAATGATTTCCAATACTACTTCAAATATTACTAAATGAATTGGAATTCAGACTGGGAAAGTACCTAAACTTCCATGAAACATGAGGAACCAGCTACAGGTAAAATGACCCATTACATGAGCAAGAAGTGTACCTCAAAAATTAGCCAAATATTCTCTGAGGTTTTCAGGTATCTGTAGTTGTGGTGTAAAGTGGATGAGTAATCAGTTAGTTTTGGTTTTTGCTTTTAAAGTCAAAATAACATCATACAAATATGGAGTTAGTCCTTTAACACATCCCAAGTTCAGTAACACAGCCATGCTTGTGATGAGAAAAATGACATGACACAAAGCCAAGCACACTGTCCACTACAGCCAAGCACAGGGAAGGCAAAGTTCTCACAAACAGCAAATGGATTCAGTAGAGGAAATTTTCCATTTCTGTGTGTGTAGCAACTTGCACAGCTGAGTGCTGATTAAAGCTCTCTTGACAACTGTGACAAATATTAAGTTCAAAACGGTATTAAAAACCAGCCTTAACTTACAAAATTTTCCAAACACATTCCCTGCGCTAACACCCAAAATATTTTCTTATTTTCTAACGCTTCACCCACCCCCAACAGAGAAAGTGCCAGGGTGGTGTGTGCAGCTGGAACTCACTTGCTGGGAGCGAGAGCTGAAGCTGCTCTGGTGGCTGTGGACGCTGCGGGAGCTGCGCAGGCTGTGGCCGGAGTGCTCGCTGTGGACACTGCGCCGGTCAAACTCGTCCCCGTAGGGATCCCTGTGGGGCTCCGAGTCATCATCAAAGCTCCCGGTGAAACGGGGATCGTATCTCCAGTTATCCTCGTATCGGTCATTCCTGAGGGACAGACAAAGCAGGAATGAGCACAGCCAGCCTTGGCCCCCAGCGAGGTGACTGTCAGGAAAACCAGACCTCACTCCAGAAGGGTTCTTAAACCACTGCCTACACCGAGGTTGTTGTTGCAGCAAACAAACTGACATTCCTTCAAGGAGTTCATCCTGAATATTCAAGATCAAGACCAACATCATACTCAGAGTCTGCTCTAAAAACCCACAGAACGTTCAACTGATTTGAAAACAAGTGCTGCTACCTCCAATCCTTCTCTCAGAGTGATGTGACAGCTCATCTGGTTTCCCTCAATGGCCTATGTTAAAGCTACAGAAAGGACTAGCAGCACTGTGAAATATGTGTAACACTGCATTTTAACAGTCTGTTCCAGAGAACCTGCTGCTCCAGCTCTGGAAAGAGCACTGGGAGAACGTGGATTGACTGGACAAACCTGCTGCCATAAGGATATGCTTCTCTCTTCTGGTAAGGGTTGTGCTCAGCATCATACCAGTACCTCTGGTCATAACTTCTAGGGTCTCTGTACCTGGGGTCATATGGGTATCGTTCCCAGCGACTTGGATCTTTGGAAAAGAAAAATAAATGGTTCAGATATTGGTAGCCTTGGCTATCATCTTTTTCTACTTCTTTCTCTTTAATTACAAGCTGGTTTGGTCCTGAAGCAGAGAGCAAAACCAAAGCAATGTACTTAAAGCTATGTAAATATGTCCACTTCTTTTTAGTTAAAAAAAAAACTTTAAAGATCAATTTTACACCTTTTAGCGAAAACATGGTTTTTTCTAAAAAGATGGTTGTTATAGTTAGTTACTCTTGAGGGGTCAGTGTTTGCCATCAGATCTTTTCTAACATCTTTAAAACTCAATCCTGCTATCTGTTATGACATTCACAGAATCTCTGTGATCAGTCTGCAGAGTGCCAAGCAAAACATCTCAGGATGTGGACAGATGTTGCTTAAAACCCTCCCAGGCACTACACAAGCAATTACCTCCAGACTCCCAACGCCAGCATATCTCAGTGAGCACTCAGATAGTGATGGACAAAACCAAAATCCAGTCATGAGTCAACTGCTGTTTACAGCCACCTAAAATGCACTTTACAGGTTTGCCTGCAGGTCACACACCAAGGACACACCCCAGTGAAAGGCAGCTTGCAACACATGGAACAAAACTGTTCTGTACCCTTACAGTGGAGTGTTTTCACAAAGGAAAGGCAAACTGAGGTAAGGAAAAAACTTACTTTATTTTCTATTTACTACTTCTACTGACCAAAAAGCATACAGGAAAGATGGAGAGGTATTAAGAACTGAAGCAGGCAAAAAACCAATTTTCAGCAAGCATAATTTCAGTCTTGCTGGTCATTGAAAGGACACCAGTTATATTCATGCGAGTTCTCTGATCTTAAAATTTTTCTTCCCCATAAATTATTGTTTAAATCTGCAATTTTCTATGGCAAAAAAATCAGAATTCTTTTTGACACCTTACCTCCATAATCATAGGAGTTTGGGTAATAGCCTGAATAATAATCACTCCATCCACTTTTTCCATAATAATCTTCTGTATATCCTTGCCTGAAAGAAAGCACACAAGTATAAAAAAGTTGTTATTCCACCTTAATCTCTTCTAAAGTCAGCAGGAGGTAGGAAAAACTCTATGCCACAACTGATTAGATAGTTTCATAGTAAAAACAATGCATTTCCAGAAAGTCAGGGAATCATAAAATTAAGACTTTACAACCCAATACAGCACTAAATTGTTGTGTGCCATCAAAAGCTGACAGCCCTTAGCATACAGTAATTTAGTGGCATTGTAAACTGCTTTGGTGATAAGTTTAATTACTTACAGACAATTAATCACAAAAACTACTGCTATAATTAGCATCCTTTGAACTGTCTCAACAGAGAAGTCGATAATTTAACAATTCATTAAGAAATAATGGCCACTCCAAATTTAACGGTGTTTTATTATACAGCTTCTGATGAAGAAAATACTCATTTACAGAGCTGATTGTCCAGAGGAGCACAAAAACATGGCTAAAACCAACACAGCAAAGTAAGGGTCAGCGCACAGAAAAAAATGATTAGCATTCTTCTGATGGAAAAAGAAAAGATGTGGCCGTTGCTCGAAAAATCATGAGCCTTTATTAGATAACATTTTCAGGTCATCATCCTAGAATTTCTGAAAAAAGCCAGAGGATGAACATTAGATGAAAAATGCAGTGTCTACATGTATGCATATAAATGTATATATATGTATACATCCATGGATGTTTGTGCCTCCACAGGTGCATCACACTCACAAACACACTTGTGCACATACACACAGCAGGTGAAGATATTTAATGCCAGTGTGAAGTGATGGCAACTTCCACACTTCCCTACAACTGGTCCTACAACTCAGAGTGCAAACTCCAAAGTGGTCCAGCGAGTCAAGGAGTGTGGGAAGTCTGCTAACACAGCACTCACTCTGCAGAGGAGGTCTGATCTTATCAGATCAGGTTTAGCCACCCAACCAGTCTCCCCAGTCTCCTCCAGAGAGATCCCATTCCCTCCCCAAAGCATTTACAAAGCTGCATCACCACCATTGGCACATTCAGGGCAGTTTCACACACACAGCTCTGCTGCCCTGCAGCTCCACACCACAGCCCGTGTCTGACTGCACTGGCACTCACACAGCAGCCCTGACAGAGCCACTTCTAACAGGCTTTGATCTGCCCACTGCCACCTACAGAAACTTCAACCCCTTCTAGAAATAGTACCTCAGGAGGGTACACACAACAAGTGCTACTAGAGGTTATCATCTCATTTCAAGAGCTCACAGCACACTTAAATTCACTCACAAAATGGTAAAAGTTATCACATGGAGTTACAGGCACTGTTTCGTGCTCCTCAAGACCGAAATACATCTATAATCTTCTGGCGGTGGCAACCAAAATGTTGTATTTGTAATTTGATCACTGCTCCATGAGTGAACTACAAACAACAGACAAATACTACAAAGGGTTTAATAATTTCCAGAGAGGTAACTGGAGTTTCTCTGTTAGAAACTGCAAAACCCCTCAGCAGATAACAACAGAAACATTTTGCCATTAATTGAAGTTCATACAAATAACTCACACAATAACCATCAGAAAGCAGCAATCTCTTCAAGGGAATTTGCTGTTTCTTTCTTGAGAAATACTAGAGATTTAATCCTACTTTTATTTAACGTTTTCAAGGAGCATCTGAACACACTGTTCCCCTCTCAAATTTCTTTATTTCATATTAATCAGACAGATCAAGGCTTTTAAGTTTCCCTAATCAAAACCTGCAGTGAAATGAGTGGGTGGGACAGGCCCACACAGCACCTCTGCCATCCAGACCACAGCCTGAGAGCTTTGTGAGGAAAGCTTATCCACAGCTGAGGGAACTGTCACACAAATGGACCTGACACAGCACCAGGATGTTGTCACCTGACTCACCACTCTCTCTTCTGAGCACCTGAACCACCGTGTATCCATGGTGCCTGCAAGGCAAACCCCAACCAATGGGCAAAAGTGCCATTCATTAACAGAATGAGGGGCCCCTGCTTAAGTGCAAGGTAGAAAATAAATGAGTATTGACTAACAACCCATGGCCTGCACTGCTCTTTCACAGCAAACATCAGCACTGAGGCCATAGCAGTGACTTCCTGCCTGGCAGAAACACCAACAACCCCCAGAGAACTGAATGAAAGGAATAACAAGGCTCTAGCAAGAGAAGAGGCTGCACAATTGTATCCTCTCCAGACGTGGCATTCGATACCGTCCGTCCCTATGGCAGCACACAAAGAGGTTTTGAATTCCTCCCTGTGGTTTGTGCTGTAAAACTCCAACAGGCATCACTAGAGTCTCTGCTTTGGGGTATCCAGATCTTGACTCAATTTAGGAATTACACACCTGGAGGAAGGTCTGTCAGAGCAGTGGCTGGCCCTGGAACTGGGCCGTTCAGGCTCGGGATAGCGATAGCTCCCGGGCTCCACGTAGGCAGTGCCGCTGCTGTCGTAGTGTCGGTACCGGGGGTCGTACTGCCCGTAGCTGTCCTCCTGCAAAGGCAAGCACAGGCAAGGGAAGAGGCTTCACACCTCCAAAATAACAGTTAAAACCAAAAAACTTCACCATTCACACCACAACGATGATACCTGAAGAGATGCAGATTAATAAGTTACAGTTTAGCTTTCACTACTTTTTGTGGCAGTCAAGTTATTAATATCCTCAACTTAAAGAAAAAAACATTATGTCTGGACTAAAGGCAGTTCAACCTCTCTACTAAATCATCAATAATTCAGGCAGCAGACAGGAACCAAATTTGAGCACCTGGACAGCCAAGCCCATTATAACTGCCAACTTTTTCCAAAGAACCAAACAAATTGCTATGAGCTGACATCTGTGCCAACTGGAACTGATATCAGGAACTACTTAAGCTTCCATAATCTTTGCAGTGTCAGTTTTGTTACTGCTGTCTGGATTTTCCCTACACTTAAACACTTAACATGAATGCTCTGCTGAATATTAATCATGACACAACTGTTTAAATTCGTAACTCAGAAATAAAAATTAATACTACATACTAAGGGAGAGGAAAAGGCAAAATGAAAACTTACCATGTAATAAAGGTGAGCTGCAGTCCTGGGGTCTGCAGGAGGATAAGGTGGTGGATATGGAGCCTGGTAAGCATCGTAAGGATGTCTGTAGTAGTAGTAAGGGTTCTGGGGTGGACCAAAGGCTTCCTGAGGGGTCTGAGGCGGGGGTGGACGCTGCAGGTCTTGCTGCCCATTGGGTGGGACTGACTGAGCAGTGGTGGCAGGAGGGGCTGTGGCAGCTGGAGCACCTGGAGGCTGTTCTGACACCGGCTGCTTCCTGGGACTCGTCTGGTTGTACCGTGGCTGGGCTGAACCCGCCTCTTGTGGTCCCCCAGGCTGGGGACGATTGCCCAGCACCTGGCTCTCCCCCTGCTGCATGGCTTTAGCCCCTTTGGAAATCTGGGAGTCTGGAGGAACTGAGGACTGCCCAGATGTTGGTGGCTGCATCTGAGCTGCTTGCATTTGTGGTTGGGGTGGCAGCGCTCCCTGTGCAGCTCTGTCTGATACAGCCTGGTGCTGTACATCTTTTGTCACCTGTTGATAGAAATGTTGTTTGTCAGGCACCTCGGGACGCACCTGAGCAGCGCCGCCGGCCGCCTGTTGGACTGGAGCACCAGAGGGTGACTGACTGTGCACCTGCACAGAATTACTTGTGCTGCTTTTCTCCAACGTCCGTGACACTGTGAAGTCGAGCACTCCAGCAGCTTCTTTACTACTTGATTGATTTGCAGAATTATTAGCCTGTGCTATGGAATTAACAGGGGGGACGACTCCACTTGCACTTCCACTGGGAAGATTTGTCCCAGGAGAAACAGAGGAGTTAGACCCTGGCTTGCTAGCAAATTCAGGAACGAGGCCTTCCATATTAACATTCTTTTGCCCTTCTGGAGTCAAATTAAGAGGAGTTTTCATAAGCAAGTTTGCAGGCTGATTAGAAGCAGCATCAGAAGAATTAACAGGACTTTGTAATAAATTATGTTTTAATAGATTAGTACTTGGAAGTGAATTAACTAAGAGAGATCCAACTTGCATCACAGGTAACGGCACGTTTTCCCCACCAGCATGTGAAGTTTGGGGACCCATTGCAGGCTTGTCCCCAACTCCAGAGTCCTTCATTGGCTGATTGTTTTCATTGTTGCTTAGCTGATTAGATAGAGAAATAGAAAAATTAATTGGCTGAGCCAAGTTATAGCTTTGATTAGGCTGAGCAATCAGGATAGGTTGATTTTGCAAAGACTCTGTAGGTGGAGAAGACAATAAACTTGCATAACCAGAACTTGCCTGAGACTGAAGTGCCTCCTCTTCTCCCATTTTGGGAGGATTCTCAAGATTTTCAAAAGTTATATTTCCATCTTGGGAATGCTGCACAGCAATAGTCCCTGGTTTGCATGGCTGCTGATTAGACAGGCCTTCTTCTGGTGGCTGAATGACTTCCACAGTCTGTTTGGCAGGTACGTACACCGCAGGAGCAGCAGGAGCTAGAAGAACATTTCCCCCAAAATTTGGTAACTCATTGTGAGCCCATAAAGTTGTTGCTGGGCTATCACACTTCTTAACTGCTCCCTGAGCTCTGGTTGAGGACCGTCTCTCAGATACTGATTGTATATTTTCCACAACAGGTCCAGAGTGCAGCGTATTTCCAGCTTCCCCAGTGCCTGCAAGAGGCCCTGGGTGTACCTGAGGCATGTAAATTGTTTCCAGATTATCTGGTGGCTGTTCAAGATTGCCAGGGGATGCAGCAGGCACAGCTGTGTTCTTCTTGATATTCTTTTGGTTTGAGTGGTTCTCTCTTAATTCAACCACCATCTTTGCTTGGTCAATCTCTGCAGGTTTTATACCAACTCCATGGGACCTCACAGGTTCAAAAGAACTATTTGCACTTGTCTGAAACACTCCTGTAGGCTTAGGAGGACTTGGAGTGGGAGGCTGGGATAGATTGCCATGGTAGTTCTTGCTCAGGTTTAGCTCACCTGAATCACCTCCCAGAGGAGAGGAGTCAATCTGTTTGAAGAAGCTGGCAGAGGATTCCTCATCAGGCTTCCCAATTTCCTGCTGGATAAATGTACCGACTTGCTCTGGGGGCCGTGCTGAGCTGGAAGTGCTCCTGTGGCTAATGTTGCTGTAGTTGGAAGAGACACTGTCTGGTCGGACAGGATGAGGTAAGGAATCAGGTGCCTCCAGGTTTGGTCCTCCTTCAGCATGGCTCACAACAGCGTTCTTTGGAAGCATCTGACCCGGGAAGGATCCGTACCTGTACGGATCAGGACCAGCAGCAGGGGATGAAGCACTGATGTTCTGTGGTTCACTTGGCAGCACTTCCTGATTCTGAATGCACTCCAGGTTCTCCACATTTTCGTACTGGGACCCAGCAGCTGTGTCACCTATCTGCGCCTTGTCATCACCAGCGAACAGAGAGTGCTTAGCAGCCTGTGCCTCCTGATGACTGGCAATTTTAGGGAAGTACTGAACATCCATTCCTTTCTGTACCATCTCACCAGCTGAACCTGTACCAAGCTGTGCCTGAGAGAGAACATTGCTTGCCCCCTGCTGAGGATGCACAGGCTGGTGATACAGGGAGGCCAAATTTGGCTGACAGGCATCAAACTCTGTTTTCTCCATTACGTAATTTTTTTCAGATGAAAGTATTTCTTCATTTTCTGCCTCATCCCCTTTGAAAAACATGGAGAGAGTTCCTGGATCTCGATCGGTGGGAATAGATCTATTTGATGTTTCAGACATAGCTGGAGACTGGTTTTTGGGGTTGTTTTCCTGAGCTGTGGGAAGGACAAAACCAGAGTCTTGCAAAGGTGGCTGTGGGTAAAACTGTTCCTGGTAAGGTTGGCTTAACCAAGGGTTAGTCATTTCTGTGTTCTGCCTAAACACATTTCCAGGCTGGATGCTGTTCATGTGATGACTGCTGTTTGCAGGGCCATTTTTCCCATTCTTTTCACAACCAGCGGATAAAGGCGCTTGCATGATGTTTTGTGGAATACCTTGGTGTCCAGGACCCTGCGGGACATTTGTGTGTGGAGGAGGGTGAGAAGTGCTGACAGAAGGCTGAGAAATGTTATGAACGTCAGACTGAGGAGATGGCTCAGGATAGGGCACAAAATTCCGAACTGGAGACTGCAGATTCCCTGGGACAGGCCTCCACTGGGACCCAGGCTGCTGGGGAGGTGGTGGGAAGAGTGCTGCTGCATTGGGTCCTGAAGGTGCATCACTTGGATCTCTGCCAACATCCTGTCTAGCTCCAGGTTTGTTTGCTGCAGCCACCATTCCAGGATGCACACCGAAAGAATTTTCCACTGCTGCTCCTGGGTTATAATGCAACGGCACTGCAGGCCCACGGAGTCCGAGATCAGCGTTGGGATGCCCTTCTGCAGCACTATTTATAACATAGCCCGGGGACGGAGAAGGAACTGGAACATTAGAAAAGGTACTGGTGCTTATCCCTGCTTGAGACACAGGAGCTGACAGAGACGTGTGTGGTCCATGAGGATTGTCCCCGGCACGGGAGGGCGGCGGATGCACAAGGGCTGGCTGTGGGAACGCCAGCGCGTTGCCCTTGGATGGATTATCTAGAGGGGAGCCCTGTGGGGTTTGCCTGCCAAAGGCAAACGGGTCTGTCACGGGCTGCACCGGGGCAGCTGCGGCGTTTGCCCGTTTGCTGAGCGGGCTGTTCCTCCAGTACATGTTCCGAGCCACGCCGGCGGGAGGAGGAGGAGCCGCTCCCGCTGGGACAGCCTGCGGTGGCTGCTGCATGGCGGCCCTCTGGCAGGGTCACACCGTGATAAATCGGCCCCGGAGGCAGTAGAGAGGTGTCGTCTTCTGCCCTGCTGAGACAACACAGGTACAAGTCAGTTCCCTTTCTCACCATACATGCAGCACTTAAGCAACTTTTATTTTAGAAACAAAATCATTCGAATAATTTGAAGTGGAAAGTATCTCCCTTCTCCTCAGAACACGTAAGAAACTGACACACTCTATTAAATTTCTAAATCCAAGTCCGGCATTAATGAAGTCTAAGGCTGTGTGGCATCAATGCACATTATTTAACAACTCTACTAACAAATATATCCAAGTAAGACTAATTAAACACAGTTCAGACCTGTACTAGTGTCAAAGCCTCCAATGGTATCCCACTGTTACATGTCCCAGAAATATGCATCACAGAGAGGACAGCAACCAGCCTAGAACAGAGCCTGCAGCACCATGTCCTGCTCAGTTTAATTACGAAGAGCTGAGAAGTCATTATCTAACTCTAATTCTGTTAGAGATGATCTTCAGCCCTGATGCACTGGCACTCCATGTGAATGGACCTTTTCACAGGTAAAATCAGAAGCATCCCAAGAAGGAATTCATCAGATGTTATCACCCTCAACAGTCCACTTTTGGTTTAACTAAGAAAACACTGTGTGGTACAGTATTGTTATTTATTTTGAGAAAGACAATTGGATCTTCATCACAAATATCGTCTCTTCTAGATGAATTCTGCAGAGCAAAACTCAATTTAAGGACAGAAAAACAATCAGCTACCCCCACCTATCAATGACCATTCTCACTTTAACACCAGCGGGACTTTGGCACAGTATCAGGGTTACAGCTGCATTTCAGGGTGGAAAGGACACGCTCGGAAGTAATCCAACTCCAACTCCAAACAATACCAGTCAGGAATCTGGTACACAGGAAGTACAATAAATTCATCAGGGTGTCTTTTTCAATTTTAGCACCACTTAACAATCTGGGGAGGATGGAGGCTGACAAAACCAGAGGAATTCATCAATACTTGTCCAGTGGAGCCCAGTGAAGCCTTAGCAATATGTGATAATCCTGTTTTCTCATAGTACACAACAAATATTGTTTATAATATGCAGAGTGAAGTAACCACAGCAATGGTTCCATACCAGATGCACTTCTGTTTATAAAAGAAAAAAGCTGTACAATTCTTATTTGGAGTTCTTCTAAGATTCAGCATCTTGTCAGCACGAGTAATAAAATGGGAAGCCAGAAAAGTCAGATGTTTGTAATCAGGACAAACTTCTAGTTTCTAGTTATCAAAAATACTACACGTATTTCATAAACATTTATACCTAAAAATTCCAATAAAAAGCACACTGACGGTGCCACAGCACACAGACTTTACTGGACATCAGTACAACTTCTCCTAAGGAAAAATCTCTCCAACAGCCCTGTGTATAACCCAGGTCCCTCTTTCAGAGTCAACAGAGACTCTCAGCTTCTTCCCTATATCCATATATTCCATAGCCACATCTTCAGTTAAGACTCCATAAACCTGTGTTTTATTAAGATGGGAAGGACAACACAAAACAGATTTCAACAGAAGCATTAGAGCTCCATCAGTTTCGTGCAGTACTTGCATGTGCCTTCCCCATTCTTTTTAAAGCACAGCTGCTGAATTCCATCAAGGAATGCTTACAAAAAGGTTTCAGGACTTTACAATCTTTTTGCCTGTTACAATCCTGAGGTGAAGGTTTTCCAGCTGGCCATGCTTACCAACCTTGCTGCCAACCATGTTTCCAGGAAACCCTGCCTAAACACCCATCCCAATTTCCACGTGCTTAAGGAACCTCTGGCCGTTCTGGGCATCCCCATTTCTTTTTCATTGTGTTTATTGTTGTATTAAGCAGTCTTTAAGAACTCCTCTCTCCCCTCCAAATAAACTCATGGGTTTATGCAAGCTACTTTGGACTGGGGAGGAAAAAAGCTAATGAAACCATCTGCCAAGGCAGTTATGTCCTGGAAAGCACAAACTTCACCGAACAAAATATTGGTATCTACTAAATAGTTCTGTTTTTCATGGAAAAGTTGTTTCTGAAATACAGCTGAGCACAAAAGCCAACTTAAATACCCACTTCCAAATGTCTAATGTGGACTTTACTCCTTGCAGTGTCTCATTAAAAAAATCCTAATACTTTGCCATATTTTTGTAACAGCCGGTACCAGTAATTAGCTAATTAAAATAAGTGTAAAGTCCTACTTTAAGGCAGAACTTGCCATTCCTCAAACAGGATCTTTGATGGTGCATAACAGAGGTTCAACACAAGGGATCAGCTTCCTCAGAAGCAAAGTTAATATTAACAGACTGCACACAGTAGTAAAAGCAAGCAAGATTTGAGGAATTGAGTCCAAATAAAATGAACGTGCCCATGTCAGGTAATTTAAACAGAAGATAACTCAGTGCTACTGACCCTCTCTTGTGCCTCATCCAGGATTAACAGAAATGCTGATTTTAAGGAATTTAGAAATAACTACACAAGTTAAGAGCAATCCATCTCTGTTTTATCTAGTTTGGAAGTTCTTAACTTTCAGCCAGTTTTTTAATTGATAAAGCAGAGCAGCCTGCTAAACATGAGTCACCAGGAGTAACAATTGCAGAAGGTGTTTCCAGGCATACCAAGAAAACATTGCCAACGAGGAAAAAAAGATTAAAACGCTCTAGACAAGGCCATAAAAATAATTTCACCTAATGAGCTCTATAGCTTCATCTATAAATAAATCATTTATTTGATGGGACTTAGTTATTAATTTAATCCTATCTAAATAAATTACTCTTAAACAGAATAACTATGCCCCCAAAGCAGGTTACAGAGGACTAATATTAATTCTCATCCTCACTTATGAACCAAATGATAAATAACATGTTCACATACACAGATTCCTAATGAGAACAAAGTGACAAAATAAAACCCCACTGCAATCTCAAATACAGGAACAGCTGGAAAAAGAGATTTGCAGCTTTAAAATCAGCAACTACTTCTTCAGTTTTATCTTACGCAGACAGCTGCACATCTGCACACATGTGGGTGACAGACTGAACATGTTCTGCATCATTCATGCTCCTGACAGATTCCTACCGGGCTTTTCCTAAGCAGCAACCGGAGTTACAAATGTTATTCTGTTAAAATGTAGCCAACAGGACAAGGGGGAACAGCTTTAAACTGGCATAGGGCAGGTTTAATGAGCTCAGGAAGGAATTCTTCCCTGTGAGGGTGGGCAGGCCCTGGCACAGGGTGCTCAGAGAAGCTGCGGCTGCCCCTGGATCCCTGGCAGTGCCCAAGGCCAGGCTGGACGGGGCTTGGAGCAGCCTGGGACAGTGGAAGGTGTCCCTGCCCAGGGCAGGGGGTGGAACGAGATGATCTTGAAGGTCCTTTCCAACCCCAACCAGTCTGTGACTCCATGAAAACAGCTCTTTGGGAATCAAAAGCACAGAAGCAGCACAGAGCACTCCCGTTTATTTTGAAAGGAGCCCGACTACCAGTTCTTTACCCCAGCAGCTCCCGAGGCTTTCAGGCAGCCGCACTCCTGAGTCAGCACCAGTTGCACAGACCTGTGGCACCTGACAGCTCGGAAAAACAGCCCTGACCTGGGACCAGCGCTGCTGCTGTCAAAGGGAATACGTGATAGCCAACATCAGACGGTACTTCCTCCCTCCCGCACCCCACGCAATAACCTTCGGACCCCCGCAGAACGTCCCTGTCCCACCGCCCCACTCCAAACCACCCAGAGCAACCCAAATCCTGCGGGAAAACCCCCGGGCAGCGCAGCCCCGCGACTGCGGCAGCGCCTTCGCCCCTCCTTACGGCACCACAACCCGCTCCAACCGGGGCGGGGGGCCGAGCCCAGGGCTGCGGGACCCGCCAGCTCCTTGCGCTGCGACAGCCCCGAGGCCCACCCTGAGGCACGGCGGGGTTGGCACCGGAGACACCGGGGCCCGCACCTTAGGCCCGGCGCTCCTCACGCAGCCCACTGGGGACCCGCGGCCCTCCCTCCGGGCGCTCCCCGCGGTACCTGGCAGCCCCCGCCGGCCGAGGCCCCTCAGCAGCCCCCGCCGCCCCTCACGGCCCCGGCACCGGCCGCCGCCGCCATCTTGGCACATCCGGCTCGGGGTTCCGCCGCCGCCGACGTGTCACGGCGCGGCGCGCGATGACGTCACGGCGGCGCGCGCACCCGGCCGTGTTGCTGTTCAGGGCAGAGACACGGGGGCGGGACGAGTTGCGGGTTCGAGGCCCGGCTGGGCGGCTCAAGGTCACGGGTTCGAGTCCCGGTCGGGGCGCCTGGTCCCGGTGCCGACACGGTCTCGGTTCTAGGCCGGGGTGCGGTGGAGCGTGTCCCCGTTGCGGCTCCCGTTGCGGTCCCGGTCCCCTCGGGTGTCCGGTGCGGGTGCAGTGGCGCGGGCGGCCGCCAGGGCGGGACAGAGTTCCGCCGGTCCGGTGCCGGTCCCGGGGGAGCCGCTGCCCATCGCGGGGCGGGTCAGGGGCTCCCTCGGGCTGCTGGAACTGGGAAATTCGTGATGCTAGACAAAGAAGGAAATGAGATGCTGCCTCACAGAGAGAAGCTGTGACTCGCTGCAAAGCGAGGGGTCCTGTCCTGCACGTCCTTGTGGGCTTAATTAGTAAGGACACATTAATTAGAGAAGGCTGCGTGCACGTGTCCAAAAGGATTGTGATCAGAAACGAATCCCAGAATCCTTAAGTCTGAAAAACCCCTCTAAGGTCACCGAGTACCGTGTTCACCACCAAACCCCGTCCCCAAGTGCCACCTCCGCGTGGCCTTTTGACCGCTCCAGGGATGGTGATTCCAGCACTGCTCCAATGCTTAACCACCCTTTCGGCAATGAACTTCTCCCAGATATCCAATCTAAAGCTCCCCTGGCACAACTCGAGGCCGTTTCCTCTCATCCTGTCCCTTGTTCCCTGGGAGCACAGCCTGAACCTCACCTGTGTCCATCCTCCTGCCAGGGAGATGGGAAGAAGGAGAAGAGCCCTCCTGAGCCTCCTTTCCTCCACGGCTGAGCCCCCCCAGCTCCCAAGGCCACTCCTGGTGCTCCAGACCCTTCATCAGCTTCGTGTCTCTCTGAGGTGCAGCTCTATTTTACACAAACAAGAAGCTTTTCAAGGGGGTGACCCCCCTGTGCCAGCAGCAGAAGAATGTCTGTCACCCACCAGCGCGGCCCCCGTGCTGATACTGTCACACCCTGCACCCAACAACAAGCCTTGGAGAGGAAAATACAACGACCTAAACAAACATCTTAATCAAGGGTCATTATCGGTGCAAGAGCTGTTCCTGCACGCTTGATCATTAAAGCAGGGGAATATCCTCAAAGCCCCCGTCCAAGCAGGGGAAGCAGCACTTTGATGCTGGTGTGGGAACCAGAGGCAGCGCTGTGATTTTTAAGTGCCTTTCATCTCCCTCTTTTGTAGGAACATTCTTATAAACCAGCTTGTCAAATACAATTTCCCTGCGCAGGCATGAGTTGCAGATAAAGCCCTGGTTCTCCCTTGGTATTTCCCCCAACAGGTGTAATCTGAGGAAACATGATTTTAATTAGCCCGATTGGCTTTTTGTGTGCTAAATACCATCAATAGCTCACATCTGTATCTACAGTTATATATTTATGTTTATTTAACCCTCTCATACACGGGTCCACAATGCAAACACCAACAATGGGATCTCACCTTTGCTGTTCTCCTGATAAATAAGTCATTAAAAAGAATTGCCACATTAAGGCATTCAATCCCTTTTTATCCTGAAGTTTTCTAGCTGATTTGCTGTACTCAGCGGTAGCTCTGGACTTGAGGGACCCATTCTAAGTGAAAACCTTTGCCAGTGAGGACAGCGCGTGTCCTCTCCTCCTTCATAGAATCACAGAATGGTTTGGTTTGGAAGGGACCTTAAAAATCATCGAATTCTGACCCTCTGCCATGGGCAGCGACACCTTCCACTATCCCAGGTTGCTCCAAGTCCCGTCCAACGTGGCCTTGGGCACTCAGGGATGGGGCAGCCACAGCTTCTCTCTTCCTCAGCTCACCTGGGGCACAAGACAAACGATACTGACCTTTTTCTGGTCATTTATTCAGTCTTCAGGTTGCACACAACCAGAGACACAACCTTACCCCATGAGCGTGCTATGAAAAGGATCATTCTTTGAGTTTAGAAACAGGGAAAATGGCTAAGAGAGATTTTCTGTATCCCTTACCTGTATTTGGCATCTTGTTGGCCAACTGGACAAGCCGACTTTTATTTATTTACTCATTCAGTTGCTGTGATTATTCAGACTACCCCAGCCACATTAACCCTGTGTGCTTTGAGCGAGGCTAAACCCGAGATGAATTTGGCTCCTTTTGTACATTCTTCAGGGGCTGATTTCAGCTGCAGCAACAATTCCTCACTCAGGGCTGGAGCAGCTGCGAGCAACTTTCTGAGCAAACACCAACAGCCCGGAGGGAGAAGCAAGACAGAGTAGCAGTTTCTAAATGTCCCATCTAATTGAGCAGGAATAATGAAAGCAAAGAGTGAAAAAAAACCCAAAAAAACAAGCCCTCCAGCATGTAAACAAATAGTTCAGGTGCAGGGATTCCTCAGAGCACCAACATACCTGCCATGGCAGTAGCTAATCTTGTTTCACGCAAACACTCCTGAACCCTTCCCTCGGCGTGGGATGTGATTTTAGTGCTTCTCAGCCTTTTTCACCTGGAATGCTAAAACAGCCGTGCTTGCCATGATCTATTCACTCCTCAGCATCCTCTGGTGGTGGGAGAGCTTGAAATTCAGCTCCCAAAAATTCCTTTACCCACATGAGGTGAAGATGAGCTTGTGGTGGGACAACGTGGGTTGGTTGGTGTGGGAAGACAAATCCTTCTGGACAGGGAGTTGGTGGGAAAGCCTTAAGTGTGAAAGGAGAGTTTGAAACTGGGGTGATTTCTCTTGTCTCTTATTTAACTTTGCCTCAATCCCAGATGGATCTGTGACACGACAATCATCTCATGTACCCACGAGTTTGTTGGTCACCGGATGCCTCATAAGCATAAATCACTTGGGGCTAAACACTTAAAACCTAAATTTTTGCATCCTTACTCCTCTGCTACATAGAAAACCTTAACTGACTTCTTGTTCAAATGACCTTGTGGCCAATTAATTAGTATCTCTTTGTTTGCTTCTTTCCATGGTATTTAGCCCCCTCTTTCCTTGTCCTGTCCCTCTGCCCATTCCTCATGGAAAATCCCATGCTTTGCAGCCCCTCTTGTTAAACGAGCCACATGTGTTGCTTCTTGCAGTGTCACGTTGTTTTCCATGTCCTCGTAAACCCTTTTTTTAATCTATTCCAGGCCAAATTTCTGCCTTGCCCATGAGTGACTTGGCTGTAGTACACTGGACCGGGCAGGAGAGGATCTTTTAATGTCTCCTCGCTTTGGGATGAGCCTCTGCCAGCCCCACTGGCAGCACTGGAGCCGTGCTGGGCTTGTGCTGGGATGGGAATGTGTGGGAGAAGCCTGGAAGGCTGGGCTGTGTGGGATTCATGAGCAGCTCATGTGTGAGTCACGCTGAAGGCAGACACACTCCATTTAGTGCACCCCAGACGGATGCAGCCAGACACAGGCAGGGGGAAGACACATCCTGGGAAGCCCATCTCCAGCATGTCCCTCTGGCTGTTGAGATCCTCACTGGTGACACGTTTTACAGGGGGAGGAGGGGTTTGTTCTCCATTAAAATACCCCTTTCCATGGGGTTTGATGTTCCCTTTCCTGCAATGCCACCTCCCTGACCTCTGAAGGTGAATTTCACTGCTGTGGGTGGCACATCAAACGCCACTGTCATGGCACCAGTTGCTGACCAGTCGTACAGCAAGTGTTTGGTGGCCCTGGATCTGTCTGGGGCTGGATCCCAGCCCCATGCACACACAACCTCTCTCCCTCCCCAGCCACGGAGTGGAAAATACCAGCATTCCAGGCTTATGTGATTTGGGAGGAGGTCAATGGCTCCGCTATTTATATCCAGTTATTTGGGGACTTTGCAGCTGCATTTGCACTACAGAGTCCTGGAGGGGTAGAGAAAGAATTAAGATTAAATTAAATTAAATTACCTTAAAAATCTTTAAGGTAATTTAATTGTACAGCAAGGACAGCAAACATTTCTGGATGGTGGAGTGACACAAGTAAAACTGTCCCTCTGGTGCTGCTGTTCCTGGTTTTTTTGAAGATGCGAGGGACATTCTTTAAAACAATTTTCCCATGTTTCCCCTTTTAGATCTTGACCCGATGGCCTGAGGATATCAGAGCACCCACAGCAGGTAAAGAGCTACCTGGGAAGAGCTCCTCCTGCCTTGCTCAGGTGTCTCAACTCAGTGAGTTTAGCAGTAATTAAAGAGAAATTTTCATTGTCCAAAGCTCTTCTCTGAGTTTTTACACAGAGAACAAGATGTTGGGGAAGCTCCAGCCCTGTGTGCAAGAAGCAGCCCTGAAAGATGGCAGGTGTCAAATCCAGAATTCAACTGACCCGTAAGAAAAACACCAAGTTCCAGTTTTAGTAAAATCTAGATGCCCAGAAGCATCATTTATTGCAAATCAGTTAACCAAAAAAAATACATCATTTTTGCAAACTACAACTTTGCATGTACATAACTTTATTACAGAAGATATCTTTTCTTAAACTACACTCTAGTTTATAAAACATAGGAAGATTCAACACCACGTGATGTTTTTATCACTCATATTAGGCGTGTCACGATAACAATGGTCTGAAATGTTAACTAAGATGAGTGCTCAGCAAGGCGCTGTGCCTTGAGAAATATCCATTTTATTTGGTGTTCTAATAGAAAGGAATGAGGAAAAGGAACCCTTTTCTTAGGTTTTCTTGATTAACTGCTCTCTATCTGCCTGTCCCATACACATTATCTAGTCTTAGGGTGTCTGCTTGCTTTTGCACCCGAGTGAGTGATATTCCAACACCTCTATAAGGTGATATATTTATGATATATTTAAGACTCGCTCATTTAGATTTTTGAAACAAAATCCACCTTTTCTTGAAAACAAACAAACAAACAAAAAAGGTATTTACAAACATTAAATCTGCCACAGGCTTATACTATATTTTACATGATACACAGAAAGAGTGCACATCAGTATAAAAAAAGATGCATCACTCCAGGCTAACGTCACAGAACAAAATGTTAACGTCTCACAGCACAGCTGTGCTGGCCCTTCGCCCTCCAGTTTGGCCAGTCCAGCCTCCCACCAAAACCAGCAGCACATCCCACTGGGCACCCAGTGAGGGCTCTGCCAGAGGAGCTGGGGCCGGGCGAGCACGTGGGGGTGGCAGTGTGATAATGCTTTGTAATCTCACTCAGGGTGTCTGCACCACCAGACACACCTTCTTTTAAAAATAGGCAGGCCATCCTTAAAATAAGGATGTGGTTTACAAAGTTTATATTGGCATTTATTTCTTAAACAGTTACTCAAAGGCAAACACGAAAACAAAACAAAATTAAAAAAAAACAGTAAAGATATTCAAAGTAAAATTAAGTCTCCTTTGTGTATATACTCCATAGTTATGGGCTTACTCTCTTGGAAGTTTGGCAAATATACTTCTTTTTGATGGGGGACAGTATTCATGTTTTGTAGTTGGGTTTTTTTAGCTTAGAAACTGTTCTTAGAGGTCTATAATCCTGATTTTCTTTCTTTCTTTTTTTTTTTAGATCATAAAAATCATTTAAATATATATATTTTTATATATATAAAAACAAGAGAGAACAAAAATTTCTATTATCAAGGCAAATGTACAACTATATAATACTGAAATTTAAACAAAGATTCGTGAATGGTACCATAAAATGTCCTCTCATATAGCAAAGGAAACATTTTAAAGTACATTAAAAAAATTTGTCCATACTTAATTTTTTTCCTCTTAAGGACTGGTATTTTTAGTCAATTTTTCCTTCCCCTCTTCTTTCTCACCTCTCTTTCTGAGTTGAAAGAGAAAAAAATAAATTAATGGCATTTCAGAATCACAAATCGTCGCTTATAGCTTTACATAAACATTTCCTCTCAAATCAAACACAATGAACCCCCCCAAACAAAAGAGAACGTCCTATAAAAACCTAATTTGTTGATTTCTCCAAACACAACTGGTGTCCCACATTGAGTTCTTAACAATAGAACATATAAATAAAAAGGCAGTGTTCTCATGTAAAATAAAAAGTACATAAATAAATACTAAAAAAAAAAAAAAAAAAGGAATTAATTTGTCTTTTTCTTTTCTTTTTTTCTTTTCTTTTTTCTTTTTTATAAAAACATATTTAAAAAGGATCCTTTAATAAAAGCATCCAGTGTACTTTTAAAAAAAAAGATCTCCCTCGAGCTTCTGGCTCCCAGTGAGAGTCTCTAAAACACGTTCCTTCACTTGAAGGCCTCGGGGATGTGTCCCATCTGTGACTGCATACTCGTGGGAGGGCTGGAGATGCCCTCGGACCAGTCGGACACGTTGGAGTGAGGAGAGGAGCTGGACCACTGGTCCGGCGACTCCGGAGACGGCGTGAGGAAAGGGTGGTCGGGCACCTGGAGCTGGTGGCTGGGGGTGTTGTCCAAGGGGGAGGAATAACTGTGCTGGGAAGGTGGGGTCAGGAACTGCGTGGTGGTCATGGGCTGGGCGAGGGAGGACGGCAGGGAGGTGGGCAGCAGCTGGGAATCCTGCGGCAGGATGGTGTGCACGGCCATGGCGCTGCTGCTCACCGGCTGCAGGTCGGGCTGGCTCAGCTCCGTACCGAGGAAATTCTGGCCCATGTGGCCGCTCCCGTTGGAGCCGGGGTTGTGGTGCTGCTGCTGCTGCTGCGGCTGCGGCGGCGGCTGCTGGGGCTGCTGCGGCTGCTGCTGCTGCGCCTGCAGGTTGGGCTGCTGGAGCTGCTGCTGCTGCTGCTGCTGCATCTGCTGGAGCTGCTGGCTCTGCATCAGGTGGGGCTGGGACGCCAGGCGGGTGCTGGGCATGGCCTGGTAGCTCATCATCTGCGACAAGCTGGTGGTGGGCAGCCCGTTGTGCAGGGAGGTCATCATGCCGTGCTGCAGGTTCTGGGGCTGCTGGTGCGCCCCGGGCTGCAGGTTGCCTCGCAGGGGGTTGTACTGGCTCTGCACCATCCCGTTCTGCAGCCTGCTGAGCCAGTCACACTGCCCGTTCAGCCCGGCCCCGCCGCCCACCGAGAAGCTCATGGGGGCACTGCTCATCACCGTGCTGGGGCTGGACACCGGCAGGTGGGACAGGCGCGGCGGCACCGAATCGAAGCCCATCCTGCCGGAGTTGCCCATGGCCATATCCTGCTTGCCCGCCATGTTGAGGTGGTTGATGCTCAGGTGGGCATCGGGCATGCCTGGCAGGTGGTTCAGAGGCATGGAAGGGGACTGCTGGAACGGAGAGGTCATCAGCGGGGGAGAGGCCACATCTGAGAGGTACCCGTGGGGCGACTCCAGGGAGTCCACTGGAGACAACACGCTGGAGTTGTCAAGCAGACACCCTTTTCCATCTTGGGACTTTTTCCTCCGGGCTTTGAGGTCTTTGGCATCCTTGCCATTGCAGCTCAGCCCCTTGGTGCTCGGCTTCCTGGCCTTCTTGCCCTGCACGGCGGGTTTGAGGTTGCCGATGTAGCTGTTGGGGGAGCAGAGCGGGGGGGACAGGGTGGGTGCCCCCAGGGGGCCGTTGTGCAGGGGAGGGCTCCGCACCAGGTTGTACTCGTCCAGCAGCCGGACGATGTCGTGGTGCATGCGCTCCTGGGCGATGTCCCGCGGCAGCCGGTCCATGTGGTCCGTGATGTCCCGGTTGGCAAAATGGTCCAGCAGGACCTTGGCGGTTTCGTAGCTCCCTTCTCTGGCTGCCAGGAACAGTGGAGTCTCCTCCTGGAAAGCCAGCAATGTTTGGTTAGGGTTGAGTTCATGGATTCTCCTGGCTAGCACTGCCCTGAGCTCCACGCCCAACTTCATGTTGTTGGGTGGCAGAGATGGTCTGTCCTCATCTCTCCTCTGCTGAGGGTTTGCTCCTGCTTTTTTCTACCCTGCTGAGCCATCTCCTTGTACTGATATCAAACCAGGAACCCACAAGTGACCCAGAACATGCTGGAGGTGGCCACAAAGACACTGTACCAAACCGCCCACCAAGGACTGCACAGCCCCTCAACATCACCCCTACAGCCAAATCCCACAGTGCTCCTTTGAGCTAAATCCAACAACTTCATTCACAGCAGAACAATCAAATCAGACTCAGTGCCAGGCATTTGTATTTTAGCCAGAAATTACTCTTTAACAGACTCCCATAATGGTTCTTCCCTTGCATACTTCAGCCTAGGAGATCTTACCTTATTATTCTGCATGTCCTTATTGGCACCATTCTTCAGGAGGACCATTGCAGCTTCCACGTTATTCACAGCAGCTGCCCAGTGCAGGGCTGACTTGCCTGGAGAGGAATACCATGAAACACAACACACATCAGTGAGTGCTAAGATAAGCAGCAAGCAGCCCTTTTGTTCCATGTCTGGGCTGTTTTAGCTGCTTCAGTACCTAAATCATCCACGGCGTTGACGTCAGCGTGGCAGTTGATGAGGTCATCCAGCATCCCCTCCACAGCCAAGCGAGCGGCCAGGATCAGGGGAGTGGTCCCGTCATGCATTCGGGCATCCAGGTCTGTTGCCCTGTTCCTAATCAGGATCTGCCACGAGAAGGGCCAAAGCAGAGGGAGCACAAACGTTAGGAGGGGCAGACAGCAAGGCACTCCAGGTATTCAGGCCTCAGGACCTGCAACGCCCTTTCCAAAGGTTCATCTCTCCAGTTCTGCTCCCAGTCCAGGGGTGCTGCCGTGGGGTTGCTGCTTTGCTGTGCCCCAAGGCAACAAGGGCTTCATTTTTTAAGACTGTGACCCCACACCTTGCCCAGGTGAGCAGGAGACCTTGTGATAAGGCTCTTCCCGTGGCACCACTATTTCCCCCCGAAAACCCCGAAACTGGCGGCCAAAGCATCAATCACCTGGAAGACTCCTTGGGCATCGGCAGAGACGGCGGCGTGCAGGGGCGTCCGGCCCATGTTGTCCTGGATGTTGGCATCAGCGCTGGCCTCCAGCAGGCGCTTGGCAGCGTCCGAGCGGGAGTACCTGGCGGCCAGGTGCAGGGCGGTCTCGCCGGTGCGGTCAGTCTGGTTGTGCAGACTGGCGCCCTGGTAGATGAAGTCCGAGATGACGGCGGGAGCATCGTCCTCCTCCTCGCTGTTGCCGGTCTCCAGCCCTCCTCCGCTGCACGAGGCGATCATGAGGGGGGTGAAGCCGTCTGCAAGCACAGGGGAACCCGGGGAAAAAAAGGCTTTTTACCCTCTGTAATGCAGGAGGCTCAGCCAGACGCTCTGTCTGCGATAGATGCTTATTCTCCTGGGTGCACCAAGACTGAGTTCCTGACTAGTTCTGAACATCAAACACGAATATCCTTCCTCTGATATGGATCTGAAATTCCTTAGTGGTATCTCGCCACTCAGTGCTTTCCCTATTTCATCTGCTCGTTTGCACATGCACCACATAAGGTGCAGTTTGTAAGGAAGGCTGCTCAAAGCAAACCGAGTGTGGTAAATACCTTCATTATTTCAGAGCACAGTTCCACAGACATGGGGAAGACCAAGTGTTTGTAAGAATTTAAAAACCTATTAACCATTGTTAAAGACCTGAAAAGAATGTGAAATGTACAGTTGGGTGGGAGGAGAGGAATATAGGAGCAGCAGAGAACCTGGGTGATTTAATAGGTACTTCTGTAATTTCCATCTCAGTGACTGAACAAAAGAGCTCTCATGGAAAGCAAAATGTAACAGTCTCTCTCTAGATCACACACAACAGCAACCCTGTGGTGCAGAATTTGTAGCAGTGGCTCTGTTCCAACAAGGGACAGGTAAGGCTGTGGGGCTGCTCCCTGCAGCTCCCCTCCCTGTGGGGCTGAGGGAGGGTTTGACATGAGCTGACAGCCAGTGCAGAAGTGCAAGGGGTCCTTACCCGGCCCTCTGACGTTGACATCCATGCAGTCAGCATCAATTTCCCCCTGTGGAGGGGTAGGAGCCATGGAGGAAATGCGCAGGTCAGCGGCGTCCAGGTGCTGCTGTGTCCACTGCCTGTGATCTGTCTGGTCATCCGTGTCGGGCAGCATTGCCTGCTCCTCGAACTGAGGAAACAGCAGGGAATGAGCTCCCAGAAAAGCACCTTGGGCTGAGCTCCAGTCTGGGAAGCCCTGAGAGGCTCCCAGGTGTGTGCTTGTCACAGGCAGGTTTGCAAAGGAGCTGGGAGCAGCAATGAGGGGCCCCTGAGCGTCCCTCTGCTCCTTCTGTGACAAACCCAGCAGCGACTGCCTGCAGCACAGGGAGGGAATGTGGCAGAGGGCTTACCCTGAACTTCTTGGTGTCCAAGGTCTCCTCATCGCCCCACTCATTCTGGTTGTCATCCATCAGCGTGCCGTCCGAAGCATTTTTGAGGGGTCTTTAAAAATAAAGCCATACAAAAAGTTATCTCCTCTGCAGAAACCGTGATGGACTGTGTCCATGTACGTACACAAACTGAAAGAAGAATCAACCAATTTCCAGGAGGTTCCCCTCAGGCTGCATTTCATTTTTTACCAAGTGCAAACAGATTACAAAGATGGAACACCGCTTTTTTCCCCATGCAGAACTTTAAGACCCCTGATTTTTCTCCTCCCTGCCACACCAATACGACGCACTGGAGAACAAAACTCCGACGGGCTCTCTCAGGAGAGCCCTGAGCAGCCCTGCTGCGCCGTGTTTATGGGGTTAGCAAGCAAATTACTCACTTCAGTCCAACAGAATCCTCCCCCAGGGGTTCCCGGCGCTTCTTCTTGCTCGACTCTGTCACTTTGAAGCCCTCTGGGAACCAAAGCTGCCCATGCTCCCTGCGCCGCTTGCGAGACACCAGCACTCCCAGTCCGATGAAGGCGAGCAAGACCAGCGCAGCCACCACCACGTACATAGGATACAGCTGGGAGTTCTTCGTGGGCTCGGCTGTTTCACCTGCAAAACAGTGGGGCACAAAGAGATGCTGAGACATTAAGCTGCATAGCAAACCAGGGACAGAGTGGAAATGAAGGAAAATTAGTTAATAGAGGTACCTAAGTCTGATCTAAATCAGCCCCCCCCCCCAACCCCCCCTCCCCAAAATAAGGTCATTTTATACGCTATTAATCAGAATTGCAAACTATCGGCAAATTCTCGGCTGCACAAGGCAGCCTGCACCAGGAGACAGCTTCACTTTTTTCTCCTTTAAGGAAAAGGATTAGCAAACTTCAAATCATTGCGCTTGCATTGAGCTGTTAAGACAAAAGGATTTAGGGGGGATTTTCAAGATACAAACTTCAACTCCTTGCATGTCACTGATTGATTGGAGCTGCTTGGGTTTTCTTTTTCTTTTCTTTTTTTAATAACTTTTAGAGTGATAATGATTTTGAAATAAAACCTGGAATAAGCAAAAATAATAAAGTGTGTTTCCAATTTTTTTAAAGAAAAGACTTAAGGGAGGAAAAAAAATATATGTGAGGTTATTAAAACCAGACTGTGCTCAGATGCAGCCAATTGACAGATAACTAAACTTGGGGAAGGCTGGAAAGTTTTGGCTGTCTCTCCTCCCCGGCTGACCAGCTGTACGTACTTTTAACAGCTTCTATTTTGTAGGGTATGTTCAGGTTGCCGAGGGAGGCCAAGGCTCCCAGGAATGCTGCCACATCGGTGGCACTCTGGAAGCACTGGGAAGATGACTGGATGCACTGGCGGTTATCAATTTCCAAGTAGACGATGGATCTGTGAGAGAGAAGAGTCAATAAGGAACAGGGAGCGATGACCACACCAAGGACACGGGTGAGCCCCGTCTCCCTGCCCTCTTTAACCCCCATCAGGGGGAATTAGAAGGTGGGAGCCCATCTCCTTGCTTCCCTGTGGCCCAAAGCCTGCAGCTCGCACTCATGGTCTGTTAATTTGCCTCAGTGAATGCAGTAAAATCCAGCTCTTTATCTACAGGAATGGATGGGAGTCTCTGTTTGACAATGTTTGAAAATTACCCAGACGCTACAGTATCTTAAATAATGCTGCTTGGGAGCCTTCAGATCTTCTCACATCATTTTCGCTGCTCTAACTCCTTTGCCTTCGGTGGTTTTTGATTGAGTCCATGGAGAGGGAGCAGGTTAGATGTGCATGTTTACACCAAAGATCTCCAAACACAGATTGCAGTAATTGAGTTTTACAACAAAGCTCTAGAAAGCATTTCCCAGGGAGAAAATGAGGCTTAACTTAATGACTTCCTGAAGTCAGACAGTCGGTCAGGCCAACCTCTGCTTCCAGGTCCCACCCAGCCCAGCCCCGGCTCCCAACAATGCACAGGACTCCTTCAATCGTGAGAGTCGGCGCAGCATTGTACCCGGGATTCCTGAATGATCACTCCATTTTCCCACATGAGAGCAAAATCCGGTTTCTGTTCACACAGAAAGCAACATCTAAATACAATTATCTGGCCTACATCCTTCCCTTCCTCGCGTGTTACTATTATCAACACAGAAAGCAAACTCAGAGTGCTGCTCAGAGAAAATGGAACCCTCTTACCCTCTGATGTCCATCTGATCGAGCTCCCTCTTCTGCCTCCTGCCAGCCCTGGAGTAGAGACTGCTCTTCACTTTGTTGATGACAGCACTGGACATATCTGACCAGTCCTCCGTGGACCTCTTGATGTAATGTTTTTTCAGCTCCTCCTCATTGCCATAGTATGGGAAGATCATATATTCCCCCTTGGGGTTCTTCTTGAAGACCACGTTGGTGTGTAGGACACGGCTCAGCTCCCGCAGGAAGTTGAAGGAGTTGTTCTTCAGGTTCTCGGGGGTGATGAGGACCACCACCACCAGCGTGCCATCCGCCAGCTTCTCTGGCATGTTGTTTGCACAGTCCAGACCATCCCACTCGCACTCAAAATTGTTGCAGCCCTGGTCACAGTGACCATCCGAGAAGTGATCTTTGCAGTACTGGTCATACAGAGGGCTGGAGGGAGGAGGAAGAAGAAAGGCAGAAGAAAGAATGAGACCAAGTACTGCAAATAACACCTATCTGCTGACAAAAACAGTGGTGGGTCCACAGGGATCCCTCTTTTGTATAAATATTCTTCACCCTGACAGACACTAAACCAGTTTAAGTAGAAAGCAGCTGTTTCCTGCAGCATTCACCTCTGCAGGTGAGAGAAAGCAGCTGTTAAATTATAGAAGAAAAAGGGACAAATTACTGTGACTCAGAGAAGGCATGGGGACACAGAATAGTTACTAAGACCAGAGTTGGTCCAGGAATCTGGGACTAAGTTCCTGCTGTTGCCAAAGACAATGTTTGGGAAATGCTTGGATGTTAACATCATCATGTTTCCTGGCTGCTCTTCCATCTGGGGTCTCCCTGCCTTGAAACTGACTGTGTTACTGCTGTGAGCTGGAGAATTAACTTCTATGGAGTGATACAAGCAAGGACAGGGAAGCCATCTGCAGAGCATCAAGCCCAGAGAGCTTCCAAGTGGATATAAACTCAGAAGGACCACAGGGAGATGTGGTTGCTTGAGTTGCAGCCCCACAGGCAGCAGAACAGAATGCTGGAAGTGAACAGCAGGCCTGAGCCTAGGAGTTTTACTAGATGCAATCAGAAGGACCAGAGAGTCACCACAGAGGTCATGGGCTTTAAAACAAGAAGGTTTTAAAGAAGCCACTTACTTGCACTGCCCTTCGTATTTCTGGCAGTCAAACCCATCGTAGAGGCAGCCAGCATTATTGCACTGAGAGTCACACTTGCCATCGTTGAAATACTTCCAGCACTGCAGAGACTGGGAGCAGTTCTTCCAGGGATCGTTGAAGTTGAGGGAGCAGTCGCCCCCGTCCCAGCCGCAGGCGTGGTTGTTGCATTTCCCATCGCAGATCTTGTTGCCGGCGTACCCCGCGCACACGGCGATCTCGCACTTCTCCTCGATTTTGGGGGGGATGATGTCCTGCCCGATGCCACCCTGGAAGTCGAAGTCGAGGATGTGGCAGTTGAGGCCGTTAAAGTTGGCGGGGCAGTTGCAGCGGTAGTAGGGCGAGGCGTCGCTGAAGAACTCGCAGGTGCCCCCGTTGTAGCAGGGGTTGGAGGTGCAGGGGCTGCTGGCTGGGTACTGGCATTCAGGGCCCGTGAAGGCCGGCGTGCACATGCACTTGGAGCTCTTGTGGATGGAGATGCAGGTGCCACCGTTCAGGCAGTGCAGGTTCCCACAGGTGCGGGAGTCGTTCTCGCAGGTGGCACCCACGAATCCCTGGGGAGGGCACAGCAAGGAGGGAGTCAGAATCGCTGATGCTGTCCTACAAGCAGCATTAACACACGTGTGTTTTGGGAAACTAAAACTCACCCTCTAAAACTGGCGATGGGCAAGATTAATCTTGAATGTAAAGCCCGTCAGAGCATCCCCTCAAAGTGAAAGGAGCTCTTTTCCATAGCTGCCTGCTCCACTTTGTGTGGTGCAAATAACATTCAGCCTGTTCTACCTTCAGGCCTGAGCCATCTTCTCCTTAACTCTATTCCAGCATCCTTGCAAGCATGGAGGGTGCACATTTATGGGTGCACCCACAGCAAAGCATCCTCTGATCCATGCCTATCCCTGCCTATCCCAGCTTGGGAAGCCTTGGGGGCTAAACTGGCCTCTTGACCACCCCTTGTGCCCATGCAACATTCCTTTCCCAGAGCTGGAGAGGAGCAGGCACCTACCGGGGGGCACTTGCAGATGAAGCCACGGCCAGTGTTGCTGGCTACAGCACAGGTCCCCCCATTCCTGCAGGGTTTGCCTTTGCAGCCGTCCACCACGGTGTCACAGCGACGGCCTGCGAGGGAGAGGAGCGTGTGAGGAGCAGAGGAAGGCGTGCAGGGATGCCTGGAGGGGCTGCAGGCTGGGAGCAGAGGGGATGCAGTGCTCACCCGCATAGCCAGGTCGGCACTCGCATTTGTAGTCGTTGACCCGCTGCACGCAGTTCTGGGTGCCGCGGGCGTCGCAGGGGTTGGACAGGCACTCGTTGACATCTCCCTCGCAGCGCTCCCCTACAAAGCCAGGGGGGCAGATGCAGCTGTAGCCACCTACCCGATCCTTGCACTTGCCATTGTTAAAGCACTTGGGCCCCAGGGTGACAGGATCAAAGAAAGGGCTGCAGTCATCCACATTGATCTCACAGTGCACCCCTAGAGAGATGGGGGAACAACCCACACAGCTCATCAAACAGTATCGGGGGGCTGCTGCTCCCTTGTGTGAGCCTTCCCTGCCAAGGGGCTGAGCCTGACCACGTCAGTGGCAGCCTGAGCCACCTCTCGGGCAGGAGGGACATGGCACCACGTGGCCAAGGCTGCGTGGCCTTGATGGCTAAGCCCGTGAGCAAACACAAACCTCGCCCGCTGCGTTTGCTGTTGCCAGCCCGAGCAGCTAATGAGCAGAATCCAAGGATATCTGCACTCAGCCCACTAATGCCCCAGCCTGGGGAATTAATTTACCTTGAGTTCCTCTGGGGCAGGAGCATTTGTACGTATTGATGAGATCGATGCAGGTTCCTCCATTCTGGCACGGGTGGGACAAGCACTCATTGATCTCCTCTGAGCAGTTAACTCCATGATAACCAGCCACACACTGCAAGGAGGAAAGAGGAGAACTATCAGAGAGGTTCCCTCCCTTCCCACATGGCTGCAGGAGCACAGCCAGCACCCCAGTCTCCAACTTGGTAAAAGGGGCATCATGCCCAAGGGCAGCATCTTGGGCAGCAGAAAGGCAGTAACTGGGGCTTTTTTACCTGTCCCCCAGGCACTCACCTCGCAGGAGTAGCCTCCCAGGTAGTCTGTGCAGGTGGCTCCATTCTGGCAGGGGTTGGGGGAGCACTCGTCCACCTGCTCCTCACAGTAGCTGCCGGTGTAGCCGGCTTGGCAGCGGCAGAAATGGGTGTTGCCAGTGTCTACACAGAGCCCCGAGTTCCTGCAGAGATGTGCTACATCGATACCTGTCAGGGAGAGCAGGGTGAGATGCAGGGACCTCGGTGACACCCACACATCACAGGGCCATGTCCTGACCACCACACATCCCACAAGCAATCACAGCCTTGGGGGTGCATTGCTAGAGCAATCCTTGAGATCACTCTGTGCCGAAGATCCCACCAAGAGAACTGGCCACATCCCTGCTCAGTGCGCAGCACAGGGGACACCTGGGGCCCCCAGCCTGGCCCTGTACACATGGCAGGGCCTTACCTTGCTGCTTAGCAGCCACCTCGCAGGACACACTGGGGACATCGCAGTAGAGCCCTGTCCAGCCGCTGTTGCACTCGCAGTGGTACAGGTTGCTGGTCTGCCAGCACTTGCCCCCGTTTTTGCAGGGAGAGGAGTCGCACCAACGCACCAGGTTCTGGGGGAGCAGAGCAAGAGATGAGGGTCAGAACGCAGCAGGGCTTCTGCAGGAGTGGAGACTGCAGTGACCCCCAGATCCCCACAACAGCATCCAGCCAAGCTTCCCGTACCTGGCAGTTGAGCCCGGTGTATCCCTGGGGACAGGTGCACTTGTACGTCCCGTAGCTGTCCTGACACGTGCCCCCGTTCAGGCACGGCTTGGAGTCACACTCGTTGATGTTGTGCTCACAGTAGCTGCCCGTGAAGCCGGGCAGGCAGACGCAGGTGAAGGTGTTGATGCCATCCACGCAGGTGCCACCGTTGAAGCAGGAGCTGGGGACACAGACATCGCACCCCAGTGAGTCACCGCTGCTCGTGCTCCACGCCAAAGGCCCCACACACCAACCCAGGGCTATGGGGCAGCACAGGGACCTCAGCCCCTTGTCCCAGCTGGCAGGACTGTACCTCTCCGTGCAGTCAGGGGTGTTGTTCTCGCAGTGGATGCCGCTGAAGCCGGAGGGGCAGGTGCAGGTGTAGCTGTTGACGCAGTCGGTGCAGTTGGCCCCGTTCTTGCAGGGGTTGCTGGCGCACTCATTGATGTCCTCCTCGCACTTGGGCCCACGGAAACCAGCCAGGCACTCGCAGAAGAACGTGCCAATGCCATCAGAGCAGGAGCCACCGTTGTGGCACGGATCTGGAGAGGAGGGACGTGCATGTGAAGATGTGATGGGTCCAGCTGTGGTGCAGCAGCCCAGGCTGGGAGTTGCCCCACAGCACTGTCCCCATACACATTCCCTAGCCATGTGGAGGAATGGGACTGAGCCCAGGGACTAGGCAGAAGCCAGACCAATCCCACCAGAAGACTGGACACAAGGAGAAACCATGGCACACATTATCCCCCAGCCTCCTTCCTCCCACTCCCATCTTGGCCTTGGACTGATGCAGCTCAACAGGGACATGCATGAGGTGGCCCAAAAGCCAAGCAGGGATCGCAGCACTGCCCAGGCCACAAAGGCAGCTGGGGCTGGGCCATGCATGGGGAGGAGAATCCCAGCCCCAGGAAAGGCCATGAGGCTCAGGGCTGGGCTGGCTGCAGTCTGGGGGCAGCCCCTGCTCTTACTGGGCTTGCAGTCGTCGATGTCGGTGTCGCAGTTGCGGCCGGAGAAGCCGGTCCGGCAGGCGCAGCGGTAGCTCCCGTTGGTGTTCTGGCACGTGGCCCCATTCCGGCAGGGGCTCTTCACACACTCATTGATGTCGATCTCACAGGTCTGACCTGGGGACAGAGCAGGCCAGGGATTGTGTGGGCTGGGAGTGCTGGTGAAAGCCCTGGGGGTGACAATGACATCTTGGGCGCCAGGGCAGGAACCAAGGGATGGCCATGTGGCAATGGCCACATCCTGTCCATCCAGCTGAGCCATGGGGCAGGACCCTCTCACAGGCCTGGCTTCCTCCCCCTGCCTTTCCCTCCCTGAGGGGAGTGGGGAGTTCTAACCCCCAAAAGGGCCATGCTCATACCTTGCCAGCCAGGGGGGCAACTGCAGGAGAAGCTCTTGTAGTCCTCTGACTCCTGGCACTCGCCGCCGTTCTTGCAGGGGCTGCCAGCACAGGGGGCCAGCACATCCTCACAGGTGGCTCCTGCACAGGTACAAGCACCCGCTGACACCCTCCAAAATGACAGGTGGCCCAAGACCCTGTTATCCCCTGCCCCGGGCTGCTGCCAGACTGGGGAAGGCTCTGGACTTCCCCACCACCCCAGGGCAGCCCAGCTGGGGCTGTCTCCTCCACTCCTGGTCACCCATGACCCCAGATCCCCACAAACTTTTAAGCCCTGGCTGTCTGGGCTGCATTAAAGCACTGCACACTTCCTTTGGCAGGGAAGTGCTGCTTGGGGTGTCTTTCCCCCCTTGCACTCCCTTCCCCCTTCCCTCTCCGCTGCTTTTCCTGTTTACGTCCAGCCAAGGGACACGTTCCCTCCAAACCCTTATCTTCCCTGTCAGCCAATATCTCCTGAACTGGCCTTTGCTATTTTCCAGAGCCTTCCCCTCCCTGCCTGCCCAGTCCCCGTCCCCCCAGGGGTTTCTATGGCCACCGGTGAGGGCAGGAAACGGCTCACGGCTTCCTGCAATTGTGCTCGGCTGCGCGAGCGGAAGCGCAGGGCCGGCAAACAGGAATTGGCTCAGCAGAATCCCCCGGCCCCTCGGCCTCGGATCGCCTTTTCCAGCACGGGCATCATGGCTGGGGAATGGTGGGGTGTGAGTGGGGCGGCCCCTGGGTGCTGCTGCCCCCGAGCCACCGCCCTGGTACCCTCCAGGAGGAGGAGGAAGAGGAGGAAGGGAGGAAGCTGTGGCTGGCAGCTTCCCAAAGCTCCTGCAAATTTCCTCCAGCTGCGCCGTGGAGAGGTGGAGCCGTGGCTGCGGGCAGCCCCTCGGCAGGGCAGTGTGAGGGAAGCCTTCATGCTGAGTGCCAGCTCACTGCGTGTGCCGGGGACCAGTTTGGTGTCACGGGTGAAGAAGAAACTCCCCAGAGCCGTGGTGGGGCACAGGGCGCTCCCCTCACCTGTGTAGGGCAGGAGGCAGTTGCAGGTGTAGCCAGCGACATCATCGATGCACGTGCCCTGGTTCAGGCAGGGGTTGGAAGCGCATTCATTGATATTGGTCTGGCAGTTGGGGCCTGTGTCAAGAAAAAATAGATAAAAGAGGCTGTGATGGAGGTGTGCTGGTGGCAGGGGGCTGAGGGTACGGTGGGGACATGGTGACAATGACAACAGCACACCCATCAGCCCAGGAAAGGCTCCTGTGCTCAGTGCCAGCCCTGAACTCTGCTGAAGGTCTCTGGGCTGGCTGCACTGCCACAGCTTCCAGCCACACCTGGGGCTCCACTGTCCCCAAAGTGAAGCCTCCAGCCCATCATGGGAGCACCCACCCACAGTTCCCACCTAGGCCTTGGTATGGGGGGAACATGGCAGCATCCCTGCCTGCACCCTTAGAATCACAGAATCATGGACTTGTTGATGCTGGAAAAGCCCTCTAAGATCAAGTCCAACCATTAACCCAGCATCACCATGTTCATCACTAAACCACGTCCCCAAATGCCACATCCACACCCCTTTCAAGCACTTCCAATCATGGTGACTCCACCACTTCCCTGGGCAGCTTGTTCCAGTGCCTGACCACCATTTCCAGGGAGAAATTTTCCAGAACGCCCAATCTAACCCCCCACTTACCGCTGAAGCCCTCCCTGCAGGTGCAGATGTAGCCACTGGTCATGTCCTTGCAGGTGCCACCGTTCATGCAGGGATTGGATTCACACTCGTTGTTGTTAATGTCACAGTTTGTCCCACTCCAGCCAGGGTCACAGTCACACTTGTAGCTTTGGGGAAAAATTGGGGCATAAAGATCTGGTCCGACCTGGCCCTCTAGGCTACACCAGCCATCATTTATCCAGTAAATCCTGTCCCTTCCAGGGAATATCCCATGGCACTGGCCCAGAGCACGGACAAGCACCAACTCAAAGGGTGACGCTCGCTCTCCTCTAACCCAGACTTTGTTGGGGACTCTTTGTTCCCTGCAGCCCCCCAGCAGCCCCTGCACCCTCCAGCCTACCCATTCAATCCATCGTGGCATTTCCCATGGATGCAGGGGTTGCTGTTGCACTCGTTCACTTCAGACAGGCACTTGGGGTCGTGGAAGCCCTCGAGGCAGAGGCAGGTGAAGCCGTTGATGCCATCCTTGCACGTGCCCCCATTGTGGCAGGGGTTGCTGGCACACTCATCGATGTTGATGTTGCACATGCGCCCTGGGAGGGGGAGCAAGAACAGTTACCCTGTAAGGATGGGTGGCATGGCGTCGGGAGAGCACCCACCAGGCAATTCCCCCTCCAGCCACCCAGGGAACGTCTGCTGGAGGCTCGGATCTCGGGGCACACGTGTGCCGGCTGCAGAGGAGCGGGCTGCCCTGCAGGCAGGGTGACTTCACACCCTGCATCGCCTGCCTGCCTTCATTAAACGTGACTGGGAAGAGGCCGTGCCCTGGGCTGCTTTGGTCCAGGAGGGAATACTGAAGGGAGGAGGTTTCAGCCTGTAACCCTACCTGCCACGGCCGACAAAGCCAGGCTTTATTTCGGCTCCCGGCGGGCCCGAGGACAAGGGGCCGTGCAAGCGGTGGGGGCTGCTCCCATCAAAGCCCTCCACCATTTCCAGCAGCCATCAAACAAACCAGTTGGACAAGGCAGCAACCTGATACCCATGGGAGTGGGTGCAGCGGGAGTCGAATTCGCAGCACCAGACACCCCTTTGATTTCGGACCGAGCCAGGGTCACCCTCCTGAACAAGCTGGAGTGCTGGAGGGTGTAAAACCTCCTACAAGCAGAATGGCAGCATCCCCCCTCCTTACTGCACCCTCGTCCTGGTTTTGTGAGGCACCAGCAGCTGCAGGTCCCCAGGGCGTGAGGCCCTGCTCTCACCTGTGTACCCCGGCTCGCAGGTGCACTCGTAGCCATTGATCTTGTCGATGCACTTGCCGTAGTCGCAGGGGTTGCTGGCACAGTCGTCCAGGTTGATCTCGCAGTTGGGGCCTGGGGAGGAGAGGGGTGTTGTTAGCGGGTCCCCAAGAGGAGAGGGGTGTTGTTAGGGCGTCCCCAGTCCCGTCAAAGCAGTAAAATGAAGCCTGCTGGCGCTGACTGCCACCGCTGCCCCACAACAAAGCGCCTCTGCCACGGGCAGCTCCCGGCTGGGGCGCGGTTCCTGCCAGAGCTGAGCACCAAACCGGGAGAACTCGCCCTCACCCAGGATGCCCCAGGGCAGCCCCAGCACCAGGGCGGCTGCTGGCGGTGGCCCAGGGCCAACCTGCCCCAGGATGAGGATGGGAGCAGGATACTGCACCAGCACTGCCGAGCCGCACGGAACCCCGAGAGCTCCCTCCTGCTCACCCGCGGTCCCTTTGAGGCAGATGCAGTTGTAGGCGTTGTTCCTGTCCTGGCAGGTCCCCCCGTTTTTGCAGGGCTGGCTCTGGCACTCGTTGATGTTGATGTCGCAGCGGTGGCCCGTGTAGCCGGGCTGGCAGAGGCAGGTGAAGGAGGCGATGCTGTCCTTGCAGGTCCCGTAGTGGCACGGGTCAGGGTCACACTCATCGATGTCGATCTCGCAGTGGGCGCCCGTGAAACCTGCCACCGGCAGGAGGGACACAGGGTGAGGATGGGGGACACGAGGTGGGGATGGGGGACACAAGGTGGGGATGGGGGACACTCCTTCCCATCCTGTCCAGGTGTGAGGCACTGCACTGGGGTGGCTTTACCTGCCCCACTGTGAGCCCTGGGACCCCCAGGAGTGGGATCCAGGCAGGGAGCACCCCGATGTGCTGGCAGAGGGGCTGGTCAGACCCCAGCCCGGGGGCTTTGTCCCGGGGTGCACAATGACCTGCATTAAAGCTGCCTCGGCTCTGGAGCGGGGCCCCGTGCTCGCCCGCGGCTCGTCCCGGAGCGCACGGGGGGGGCCGGCCGCAAGCACCCCCGAATAATAACCCCCCCGGCAGCTCCTATTCTCCTGGCCGGCTCCCTCCCCGCCGGGTTTGGGGGTGGAGAGCCGAGGACAAAGTACAGCTTTGACTAGACCCCGCCAAGCCCACATAGCAGCTTTTCATCGGGGCTTGGCATTAGCAAGACACTAATTAGAGGCCATTCAGCTGGAAGATTTCTGGCGGGAGCTGCTCCACAAAAGAGCCACTGTTTGCCACCAGGGCTCAAGTCATCATTTTGTGCAACTGCTCCTTGGGTTTCGGTCGGCGAGCCCCCACGGCCCTGCACCTTGCATCCCCATAGAGGCAGCTTTATTCCTTCCTTCCTGCCTTCCCCCTCGCTGCCGCCCCGGCAGGCGGGAGCACGGTGGGACGGCTGCTGCAGGGCCACACCTAAGGAGTGCCAGGCTCCATACACCTGGCCCCAGCACCAGCAGGCTGCAGAGCCCGACTTGCTCTGCCAACACCTGGGAAAGGGACATTCTGCTCCACAGGAATCACATCAGCAGGGACCTACCCCACTGACGGACGGTTTGGGGACACCTGCCACAGCAGGTGCTTGGAGAGGTGGGCACTAAATGATTTGTCACTGTGGTTTTATGGCACATCACGGGGCAGGACCCCCCCAGCCCGCCAGGACACAGGATCCCCTCACCTTCGGTGCACTCGCAGCTGTAGGTATTGGGGCCATCCACGCACTTGGCACCATTCTTGCAGGGGGTGCTGGCACACTCGTCGATGTCAAACTGGCACAGGTGCCCGTTGAAGCCTGGAATGGAGGGAGAAGTCACGTCCCTGCGCACGGCCGGACCCGCCAGGCTCCCCTCCCTGCCGCCGGGCAGCTCCCGCCGGGCCCCCCCGCCCCGCTCCCGCCGGCCCCCCGCATCCCGGCTGGGGCGCCGGGTTTCCATGGGGACGGCTGCTGGGGGCCCTGAATGCGGGGCTGCGACCCACCATTGAGAGCATCTTATTTACATCTCTAGAGGAGCAAAGTCTCTGAACTTCAAAACCTCCTTTCACAGATTAACCGTCTCCCCATTCTCTGCTCCACCCCGTGACTTTGACACCGCATTCAAAGCCGCTGGTGCGGCCCCCCCAGCCCCCAGCCCTCCTTCCCAAAGAGGGGCCTTTTCAAGTGCAAAGCCGTGGGGTTTAATCCTCCTTCCCCTCTCCCATGGGCCGGAGCTGGAGCAGCAACGCCTGCACGGGGCTCAGCCCCTCATTGCAATTGGAGAAGCCTCCTCCACAGCACCAAGAGGTGCTTGCTACACTCTGCCCATTCCGGAGGGCTATGAAACTTAAGGAGCCCATTCCTGGCTCGACTCGGGATGCATCCTGGCTTTGTTTCCACCACAGTGGCAGTGGATGGATGCTGGTGGTGGGATGGATGCCACGTACCAGTGGGGCACTCGCAGTGGAACTCGTTGATCTTGTCAAGGCAGTTGCCGTTGTGCAGGCAGGGGCTGCTGGCACACTCGTCCGTGTTGATCTCGCAGTAAACCCCCTCGTACCCTGCCGAGAGACCCAGCACCGTCAGCACCACGGCACGGGGCTGGCACAACCACACGACGGGTGCATTACAGCTGGTCCCCCCGTCTTTAGAAGGCAGCTCAGGAGCTGCTCTACACATGGTGGGATCTGATGCACAAGATGCTCCATGGTTGTCCATCTTGGATCAACAGGCTTTGGCTCAATCCAAGCCAGCAAGATTGGCAAGAGGAGGAATCCAGAGAAGGGCCGATAGTGCCCAACTTTCACTTCTTACCCCCACTACACAGCCTTTACTGAGCTCTTTCTTTTTGGTGCTGTCCCCAGGCACACAGGAGCTGTTCACCCAATCCTGCACTGAGCTGAAGCTCAGGGGCACCCAAAGCCCTCCCATCACCCACCCCCAGCTCTAAGGCTGGGTCCACAGGGCTGCCCACGCACCGGGCATGCAGATGCACTGGAACTCCCCAATCTGGTCCAGGCAGGTGGCATCGTTCTGGCAGGGGTTGGAGAGGCACTCATTGACATCGATCTCACAGCGAGGGCCCGAGTAGCCCTGCAGACACTGGCACTGGAAGGACCCTTGAGTGTTGATGCACTTCCCTGCGTGCTCACATGGGTTGGCTCCTGTAACACACAAGAACAGCTCTCAGGACTCGCTCCTGGCTGTGCCAGAGCCTTCCCCAGCCGCGCTGCTGTCACCCTGTGTGAGCTCACCCAGCGAACACTCGTCCACGTCCTGGTTGCAGGCTGGCCCCATGTACCCCGAAGGACACGTGCAGATGGCTTTGCCATTGACGGGGTTGGTGTCGCAGTTGGAGCCCTCGTTGCAGGGGTTGCTGATGCAGGCGTCGTCCAGGTGGCACAGCAGACCTGGGCAGCAAAAGGTGCACGTCAAGGACGATGGGCACACGAGTCATTACGGACCAAGACCGCAGCAAGGAGCCAGGGGACATGGAGGGCAGGGGACAAGGTGGGACAGGGCCTCACCTGTGCGGCCGTGGGGGCACTCGCAGTAGAAGGAGGCCACCCGGTCGTGGCAGGTGGCCCCGTGGAAGCAGGCGGCCATGGCGCAGTCATCGATGTTCTCGCTGCAGTCCTCGCCCGTCCAGCCGTTGACACAGACACAGTTGTAGCCGCCGTGGTTGTTGTGGCAGGTGCCACCGTTCTGGCAGGCGTTGGGCATCAGCTGGCACTCGTCCACGTCCTCAGTGCAGTACTGACCTGCCAGGGGACAGGGCACCTGCATGAAGCTGGCACTGACCCACTCCCGGTGTGAAGCAGGACAGCTCTGCCCACACTGTGCCCAACATCCCCCTGGGCAGGACCCGTGCTCCCAGCCCAGCCCTGTGCCACCCTCACTGCAGGCATTACCTGTCCACTCCGGTGGGCACTGGCAGTTGTAGGTGTTGACGCCGTCCACGCAGGTGCCCCCGTTCTTGCAGTTGTTGCCCGGACAGTCATTGATGTTCTCCTCACAGTTCTGACCCGTGAACCCTGCACAGATGAGACATCAGCTGTGGTGCCAACTCACCCACTGGCTGTGTCACCACCTTGTCCCTTGCCCCACCACCAGCAGGGTGTTTGCTATCAGGTGTTGAGTGTGTGCCAGGCTGGCTTTGAAGCCTGGTTTCATCTTCATCCCTACTCTGCCTCTGCTGGAGCCTGGCAGGCAGCAGCTTCCCCTGCACAGGGCAGGGTGTCCCTGGTGCTAGAGCCTCCAGCTCTGCAGCCACTTGCCCCAAGCAGTGGAGGATCTGACTCCACACCAGCCGGAACGAAGCAGGGCTGCTCCCACAAAGGCTTGTGGCACTCAGTGCTGAATCACCGGCTTTAATTTCACTTGTAAAGAGCCTCAGCAGCAGCGCTCGCCCCTGAGGGGGATCCAAGTCCCTGCCAGGGCGAGCCACCATCCCACAGGGCGCTGGGCTCATCCCAGCCCACCTCCTGCTTGGGTTTGTTATCACCTCCAGCTGATAGCATGGAAACCCTGCCACCCCCAGCCTCTCCAGCAGGAAGAAAGCAGCCAGGCCCTTCTCAGGACATCTGCCAAGCCACCTCTGGCTGACATTTGTGTTAAAAGCTGCATTTACTCTACAACCCCCAAAGCTCCTGACCCAGCTGCTTGGGGTTTGGGATGGCAATGCCAGCCCACAGTGCCAGTGTCCATCTGCAGCTCCCCCAAATTCTCCAGGGCATTCTGCAGATCCAGACCAGGCTGTTCCCTGCACAGACAGCTCAAAATGTCACCTCCACAGGTAAGGACCAGGTGCCCAGACTCATCCTCTGTGGGACCCCAGACCCTGGCCCAGCTGGGAGCTTTCCCCTCACTCTCTCCATGTTTTCCTCTCGCCAGTCCCATCACACGGGGAGCAGCCACAGCTTTTTATGATTGCTGGTAGGAGTCCAGAGCAGATAACATTGATTTGCACCTCACTTTTTAGCAGCTGGGCTGAGCCTGAGCAGCAATAACTCGCAATGTCCCAGATACCAGGATTAACTCATTTTGAACCATCCAAATGAGTAATTAGTAGGGCAATTACTTTAAACTCAGGGTTACGTTCTGCAGCGATGGCACGATAAAACAGCCAAGATTAGTTTAACTTGAAGAAACCCGGTAGGGCCAGGCCTCTCTGGGAATGAAAAGGGGACATTGTTCCAGGTCTGCTGTGCCACATACCAGCATATCAATCACCCCCTTATCATGAGGAACAGCCCCCCCGTCCCTCTGCCGCTGGTGCAGCTCCTGCACTGTGTGGGATGGAGGAGGTGCTGAGGGACCCCCTGTTCCCCGGAGCAGGGGCTGTGCCACCCCACGGGAGGTGAACCAGCTCCTGCACGATGCAAATCTCCTGGAAGCGGCCCACGGAGGCGCAGCTGGGCGTGACAGCAGCGATCCTGCCGGGAGCAGGGATCTCCCCCAGGGCCGTGCCTCACCCCGCCGTGCCCGACGCTCAGGCTGCTCAGGGAAAGTGCCTTGTCAGCAGAACGGCAGGGCAGGGCCAGCACAGCTCCTCCTGCCACCTCCACCTGCCCGTCCCTGCGGCAGCGCCGCTCCGGCGGGACAGGGCTCGGAGCTGCTCCAACGGAGCATCGCCGCCGGGAGCTCATCCTGCAAGGAAAGGCTTCCTTCCTGGCACTGCTCCCCCGGTCAGCCCCACACCTCACTGTCCCTAAGGACAGCAGCTTTGCTCCAGCCTGGGTGAGCAGGGGTGGAGGTGAGGCAGGAGATCCTGCAGGGATCTGTTCTGGATGGTTAATGGGATCCCTGAGTTACTGCAGCCAAAAGCTTTGGGAAGGGGATGGAACCTCTGAACCTGTGTCAGGCATCCAGACAAGATCCCCCACACTGCTTGCAGGGATCACTTATCTTCCCCTAAGGTGGGCTGGCTGCCAGCAGGATGTGGGGGCCTGGGCCATCTGGGAGACCCCATCCCCGCCCTGATGCCACGTCTGAAGCAGAGATGGGGCAGGAGCTACAGGGAGGGAGGCTGGAGCTCCCCATGGCAATGCCCAGCCCTGCCCAGGGTGCAGAGCAGAGAAGCCACCCAACCTTCATCCTGCCCTGGCCACTGCTGGGCTATGGGTGACCAGAGGATCAAACCAATCCCACAAGGGACTCCTCAGGCAGCGCAGTGCTGCCCACAGCTTCTTTCCCAGGGACAGGGCGGGGGCATCCCCTCCACATCTGCCACAGCTGGCCAGTGTGGCTGGCTCGGGTGAGGAGCAGCGCTCATCCCAGCAAACACAACCTGGTCTGAGTGTGGCTCTGGTCTGAAACTCCATGGTTTCATTTCTCCAGCTGACCCAGGGACAGGCGGAGCGTGGAGCTGCTCAGTCCCTTCCTCCCCCTGCCCTGACTGCGCTGCAGACCCGCTCTCCAAGGGCAGAAGTGAAAGGGCTTGGTGGGGTCAGGGGGCTGTGTCACTGCTGCTGTTCCTCTTGAGGGCTTGCAGGGTGCCAAGCTCCTTTCCAGGGTGCCAAGATCCTTTCCAGAGTGCTGAGCTCCCAGGACAGCCCCCACCAGGAGCCCTCCATGCCAGAGACTGCAATCCTGCTGGGCTCCTCCAGAGCCTGCCGGAGGGAGCAGCAGCGAGCATGGAGAGGGTCTTCCTTCCCCAGCTCCATTAGCACTCGGAAACTTTCCAAAATAGCTATTCCGGGCTAATTATTCCATTCTGGAAGTAGATTAAGCTAAAGCGGAAAAAGGCACTCTTATTCTGGAATATGAGCATCCGCACAGGGGCCTCCTTGTTTTGGAAGAGCTATTTTGGTGAAGCACAAAGTATATAAAGCCCCCAGATGAACTCTCCTCCTCGGGCATCGCTGCCCGACATCTTCCCAAAAGCACGTGGCACAACGAGCCCACAACCAGAGGGTTTTCTCCCTCCCACAGCCGCAGCTTGCAGGAAATTCGGCCACTACTCATTTAGGGTGGACTAAGGTGCTGCAAGAGGGTCCCCCCATCCCTTTCCCTCCCTACCTGGTAGGCAGGTGCAGTCGTAGGTGGTGTCTCCGATCTGGCGGCAGGTGCCCCCGTTCTGGCAGGGCGAGGGGTTGCAGGGCACGTAGAAGTGCTCACAGTTCTGCCCGGTGTAGGCCGGCTTGCAGGAGCACTGGTAGGTGCCCACCTCGTTGGTGCAGCTGCCCCCGTTCTTGCAGACAGGCGGGGAGATGTTGCACTCGTTGACGTCCTGCTTGCAGTTGGCGCCGTGGAAGCCGGCGGTGCAGCGGCAGATGTAGTGGGCTTCGAAGGGCACGCACTGGCCCCCGTTGGCGCAGGGGTTGGAGGCGCAGGGGTCGGCCTGCTGGCAGGTTTTGCCTGGGGAGGGCAGGGAGGGAGGGTGAGGATGCAAACAGCAGCTCAGCTCTTGCTGGCAGTGATCCACACCACGGTGCAGACCTGGATCTGGGGCTGGTGGTAACTAATCCCCCCACCTCAAACCTCACTGTGCAGGAGGGTCGCAGTTCCCCCAGCTGGGACCCACCCAAACTCAGGTTTGCAGCCCACCCTCCCCACCTCTCTGAACCCAAAATGAGAGGCAGCTCTCCACCCACAGGGCTAACCCCTGTCGCAGGCCATCCCTCCCGCCCCGGCCGTGTCCGCAGGTGCCACCCCTCACCTGACCAGCCGGGCGGGCAGCGGCACTTGTACTCGCTGAGCGTCAGCAGGTCGCAGGTGCCGCCGTTGCGGCAGGGGTTGCTGAGGCAGACGTTGTTGCGGGGCGTCAGGCACAGCTCGTCGGTGAAGCCCAGGCGGCAGGCGCAGGTGTAATCCACGGTGCTGCCGCGCACCACCGCGGTGCAGGTGCCGGCGTTCTTGCAGGGGGAGCTCAGGCAGGGGTTGGGCAGCTGGCACCGCTCGCCCACGTAGGCACCGCTACACCTGGCAGGGGTGAGACACACGGTCAGTGGGACGGCCCCGAGGACCGGCCCAGCCCCGCGCCGCTGCCCGGCACGTCGGGTTTGGCAGTGGCGAGGCTCTGCCCTGGCTGCGCCGGGCTGGGAAGAGGGAAGATGAAAGAGGTGCTGGGAACAAAGGCGTCCCCCATGGAGGGGCCTGCGCCGACTTGCACAACCGCAGCCGTGGCGCTGACATCCTGCAGCTCATCGCGGGGAGAGTCTTCTCCCTCCCCTCCCTGCTGATGAGGAAATCAAGGCACAAGGGACACATGGTGGGGACAAGAAGAGCATCCCCATACCCACGCCAAATCCATGGGGCCAGGCAGCATGGGGACAGCCCCTCTCCCTGCCTGTCCCTGCCCACGCTGGGGTCTCTGCTTCACCAGGGGGATTTTTATCCTCCCTCCATCCTAAATCACACAAACGCAAATTAAGCAGGGGCTCGGCATCAGTTGGCAACAGGTGGGACATGCTCCTGCTCCTCGCAGTCAGCTGAGAGCTTCCCCAAAGCCAAACCCTGCTCAAGGAGGGTGAGTGGCCCTGGCTGCTGCATCCCTCTGCGTGGGGGCCCTGAGAAAAGAACCCCCGATGCCACCACCAGCTTCACCATCTGTCACCATTGGCCACCTGGGCTGGAGCAGGAGTGGGGCTGGCAATATGCCCCGAGGGCAAATCCCACCAGCCATCCTGGTGGGCCCGGGCAGCATGTGTGGCTGGCAGGACCCTGCAGAGGGGGCAAGGTAAGGACAGAGCAAAGCTGTGCACCTGACACCAAAAAATCCCAGGGGTGAGGCACGAACGCTCCCACATGGCATCTCTTGTATCCCGTCTGCAGCACACGATGCCACCACAGGTTTTGTCCCCAGCCCTCTCTGCTCACATTACAGCTCTTCCAAAGGGGATGTTCTGTGCTGGCTGGGCTGTGCTGAGCAGTCATGGTGAGTAGGGCATGGGAGGAGTGAGAGGGTGCTGGCACGCTGCTGTCCCACACCACGATGGCAATGCCAGCACAGGGCGCACCACGCTCAGCTCACGGGTTTCTACCCAGAGGCCTTGAGAGCAGAAATAAATCTGGGATCCTGCACGGCCAGGAGCTGGAGGTGGCGGGTGGGGACAGCAATGGCACCTGGGCACTGGGGGACTGTGGTCCCCACGGTGCTGTGGCAGGCCGGGCTCAGGGCACCACGAGCTCACACCTGTTGCCATTGGATCTGGTGGGACATTGCATTCCCGAGCCTCCTGCACGGCCTCCAAGGCTCCCATGGCGGGGGGTGAGCAGGGGGGGGTCCCAGGGAATACTGCAGAGCACAGCAGTCACCTGCAACCCCCGAAACAAGACCGTGGGGCTCCTCCAGTGAAGCACAACCAGCAAACCCCACCCTCGGCCGCTCCAGCCCGGAGCCACCGCGCTTTGCCGGCGGCAAGACCACGTTTCAGCCCCGCTCCCCCTCTCCTCCTCTTCCCCTACTTTTTTCTTTTTTTTTTTTCTTTTTTTTCCTTTTTTTTTTTTAACCCAATTCTGATTTCATTGTTGGGGATTGTGTGAGAATTTGTCAGGATTCGGAGACATTTTGAGTTAATGAGACGGCATTATCCAGGCCAAATGAAAAAGAAAATGTGTATAATAATAAATCAGGGCATCTGCTCGGCACACAAAGGGCGGCGGGGAGCAGGTGTGCATCCTAATGAGGCGCAGCAGCTGCCGGCGCCCGCGGACGGTGCCCGGCTCGCCGGCGGCTCCGAGCCCCGGGCGCCGCGGCCGCGGGGCGACGGCGCTTCTGGGTGGCTGCGCGGGGGAATGCGGAGGTTGGGGCCGCCTGAGAAGGGCTCTTTGTGCGGGGCCGGGCGCAGGCACAGGCGCGGGGACGAGCGCAGGCACAGGCACGCCGCTCGGATGCGCAGTCATCTGGCAAACCCCCCCCCGTGCGCGCCCCCGCCTCCCCGCACCGCACACGCTTTTTTTTTTTTTTTGCCTTAAAACAATCCATCCCCCCCGCCGCGTTCCCGCGGAGGCTGGAGGACAGGGCAGCGTCACGGGAGGCTCCAATGGGAGGGAAAGGCGGAAAAAAAAAAAGAAGGGGGATGAGGAAAGGAAAAAAAAAAGGAAAGAAAAAAAATTGGTGCTGGACAAAGAGCGCCAGGAAGCGCGGTGGGAGCTGCCACGGCGCGCTGGTGCCACCATGGGAGAGGGACACGGTGCTGGGGGAGCAGGAGGGGATGCTCGGCATCCCAAGGCCAGGGCAGGAGGCCAGTAGGGCTCTCTGGAATTGGGGTTCCTGCGCCGCGAGGTCGGGGAGAGGGGCACACAGCCCAACGCCCTCCCACCCAATTAAGTTTTCGGACCGTTTGCAATTCCAGTGCAGGCAAGTGGGGGTTTGAGCACACAGACGGGAAACCAAAGCAAATCCCAGCCTGAATCTGGGCATGGTTATTAGCCAGGAGGTTAATTAGTGATGGGAAGAAGAAGCCTGAGGGACAGGGAAGCCCCTGCCTGAAGGCACAGGGCGGGTTGGGATCACTGGCAGTGCCTGGGTTGGGGACTGCCTCATGCCTGGCTGGGCTGCTCAGGTGCTTTCCAGGCTTGTGCTTCAGGAAGTCCCTCAAGTTTCACAGAGTTGGTAGACTATTTTAAAATTAATTTCTATTTGTTTGTGTTAAGAGCCGATTTATGGCCACAATCAGCTCTGGAAGTGAGGAGAGTGCAGCAGATGGCAGGGAAAGGTTCAGCTTGGAAGGGCTGGGACGGGCACACGTGGGCCATTGGGACCAGGGTACGCTCAGGCTCCACATTTCTCCTCCCAGAAAGGGTTATTCCCAGCAAATCTTCAGGAGAAAAGCAATACAGCACAGGCACCCTTACACTCCAGCAGTCACTGCTCTAACCCACGGAGGAGTTTCTACCATGCCACATGGGGCTGTGCAGCACAGACCCTCTGTATGTGCCCAGCAACTCCCACCCTCACCCACACGCTGCACACACCAGCTCCCAGCATGGGGAGCCTCTCAAATCTTTCCATGGTTTCTAAATCATCTTGGTTTCTTTTCCCAAGGCAGTGCCCAGGACATCCTCCTCCCTCACACCTGGCAGCCTCCACACCGCCCCTGCATCTTCTGTAGATGCTTCCGCACAGAACGAGGCTGTTCCTGCCCTCTCTGCAATGGCAGGTCTGAGACAAGCAGGGAAGAGCATGTTCCTGGCTGTGGATGGAGCCACGGGATGAATTCCACCGTCCCCTCCCCTCACGGGTCCCAGAGCTCACTCACAGACAGAGACTGGAGCTGCATTTCAAAGCCCAGCGACCTCAGCAGATTCAGAGAGTCCTGGCTGCAGAGGAAAGCCTGGAGACAAGTCTTGCATGCAGAGCAAGAGATCAAAAACCAGGTGAAGAATCAGGGTGATCCTAGTTGTAGTTATTGTTCCACTTTTCCAGGTCTGGAAAGGCTGGATTCGGCAGAGCTAAGTTTAACTCCCAGATGTCCTATAACCTCACCATTTCTCCAGGGACTAAAAACCTCTCCTAAAGCTCAGCCCAGGGAGCTGAGCTTTTATTTTCTATAAAAAACATGAGGTGGCATCAGGGATTCCAGGTGAGCAGCCGTGGAGGATGCGACGTCCCCGCAGGCTCAGCCAGGTGAAGATCACCCTGTGGTTTTTCCTTTGGCATTTCCCAAGCCAGGGCTACCCAAACCAAACCCCAAGCAGCTCATGGAAATTAGCATAGGAGACATTAAAGCTCGTCTTTAATTACAGATATATGTGTTGGCAGACGACAGGGCGGGTGCTGCAGGATCAAAACAGCTCAGGAGGGCCATTAGAAAGCGGCTTTGAGGCGGTGAAATGTGGCCAAGCTGCCCGGGGTCCTGAGGAGCCTCTGTGAAAGCCCCGGAGAGGCTGCTGTGGACACACCCCCAGCTCCAGGCGTGACGAGCACCCCGTTCCCAAACCAGGCAGGAATGGCTAAAAATACCGGTGTGTGGCCCTCATTGTTTCCGTTGACTCATTAACCTGCTGAGGAGGCACCAAATGCTCCATTTTGGCTACTGAGGAAGGGTGACGGCATCCCCATCCTGATCCCAGTCCCGATCCCTGTGATGGCCCAGCCCTGCTCCAACACACAGTGCTCCCTCTCTCAGCACCATTCCAGCAGACAGCCTCTCACTTCTGGGGCGTGTTCCATTCCACCAAGGGCCCAGGCTGTGACCGAAGCACCAGGCAGGACAGGGGACAGCAGTCAGTCCCCATCCCTGTGGATGAGGGTGCTCCTTGCAGGGGTGAACACACTGATTTACACCCCCTGGGTGTCCGGGACTGCCGGCCATCCCGGTGGCTTTTTTTGTTTCGGGGGGTCAGGCAGAGGCTGGGAGCTGGATTCCCACAGCACCAGGCTGGGATGTGTCTTCCCCCTCGGAATGAGCATCCGAGTGCAAACTGTGGTGAGGGGGGACACGATTAATAATGCACTGAGCTGCTGGCCCATAAATCTGCATGATTCATGGCCAGTGTGAAGGGTGACGGAGAAGGCCTTGTCCAAGGTCAGACAGCAGTCCCTGGGGACAGCCTGGGAACAGCAACAGCGGCCCCAAATTCCCACTCTGCTCCCAGCACCGAGCCTGGGCCAAATCAGGATCTGCTCAGCACGGGCACGTGCATTTGTTGTGTCTGCTGCACATCCTTAAGGAGTCACAACCAGTGGCCCAACGCTGCAGCTACTCCAGCGAGGCTCCAGGAGAGCTCAGCAGGTCAGATAATCAAAAGCATGAATGAGCTGCAGGAGCATCAGAGCCTACGAGCGCTGCTGCCACGCTGCTGCCTCAGCTCTGCTCTACACCTCTGCTCGCTGGGCTGCCACAGCTTCCAGCACCTCCTGGCCCCACCAGCAGAGCTGGCAGAGTTGGGGTGCCCATCCCAGACCCCCAGCCTGTGGTTTCTGCTCTGGGTGCTCCCCCTGTGTGGCTCTGGTGCTGCCAGCCCTTTGTTCGCTCCGTCCCCGCTCGCGGCGCGCGAGGCTTCTCCTCCAACCCACCAGCAACAGGTTTTGTCCCTCCGCAGCAATGCGGGCACTGAAAGCATCCCGAGGCAGATGTTTCTGCGACCTCTGACCCAAGACTAATGTTTTCCTTTCTGCACTAAGCTGCCATCTGCCAGGGCCAGCACAGATGACACCCAGGCGCTCCCGCAGCCCAGCCCGCCCCGGCACGGCTCCCGCATGGCGGCACGGGGGCTTTGTTCAAATTTGGGATGCACAGCCCTGCAAGCACAGCCTGGGGACAGGGGGTTTCAGAGGTGCACAGGGATGCCCTGGATGTGGGGGCTCAGCCTGCATCACCCCACAGCTCACACCACCCACTGCTCTCCTGCCCAGCCCCAGCGCATCTTCCCAAGGGACCCTGAAGTCGTGGCAGGGCTGGAGGTAAAACCCACTCTGGGCTTAAAATGTACCAAAAAAGCCAACAAGCAAAATGGAAACCAGGTGTAAACTGAAGCACATGCAGAGGCTGTCCCCCATGCCCATCCCATGGAGGGGGAGGTTCAGGGGGCAGCCCCACACAGCAGGAGGGGATGGGGGGCTGGTGGGGAGCCCCATCCCGGTCCCTGGACCCACATCCAGGCTGCCTCTTATCTGCTCTGCTATCACCTAACCTCTTCCTCACCCTCAGCTGCTGGAAGCATAAACGGCTGTGGTTGTTTTCCCCAAGGTACGAGCAGCGTGGGAAAGCTGAGCAGGGCAGGCTCAGGTCTTTACTCGAGCACCATTTTGGGGGCAATTGAGACTAATGGGACCAGGACACTCCTTGGTGCTGGGTGTAGGGTCTCCCACCATGGGAAGCAGCCCCCACCCCAACAGGCTGGGCTGGGGGATGCTATTCTCTGCTCCATGGTACCTGTGGCTCGGAACAGCCACCTCAGATGAGCCCCAAAGTCTCAGGCAGAGCCATCCCAGCACAAAGAAGGTTCAGGAGCACAGCTGTGACCTTGAGCGATGCAGAGGGTCCCCCCAGGGGACCATCACACCCCCAGAGCCCTGTGCAGCAGCAAATGTGCTGCGTGACCTGCGGATGGCTGTGCCAGCGTGGTCGGGACCCCTGGAGCGAAGCAAGTGGCCGAACGTGAGCAGGACACTCAGATTTCACATGTTTGCTGGCAACAGCTGAGGGCAGGAGAAACAACTCGCAGGAGAGCCTCCCTTAGCTGCTCAACAGCCCACAGCCACTGCAGGCTGCTCCCAGGTGCAGAGCACTGACACGGCCCTGCCCCGCTGTCCCCACACCTCTGGGGGTAACCATCATCCCCGGGCTGACAGCAGGAACCACAACCCCCTGCCCCACACCTTCTCCTCACCCCAGCAGCTGCAGAGCCCGGGCAGTAGGGAGCCTGCTTTCCATCAGGCAGCCACGCACAAGAGTCACCTTTCCAGTTGTGCCAGTGGCTCCCTGCCTGGCACAGCCTGGGAGCAACACCCCAGCTTTCTCCTGAAGTCACACCCTTCCCCGTAAGACACGTTTGCTCACTGCCAGCCCAGGGAACACTGATCTCCCCTGGCTCCCGTCTGACCAGAGAAAAGGCCAGTGCTTGGGGATATGTCTCCACGTCCCTGAGAGAAGAGACCGGCTTCTTACTCCATCTTACTCCATGCATTCTTATTCCACTGCCTCCCCAAGAATCCCTCCCGTGGTGCATGGAGCAACAGGTGCATACGGTCTCCAGGATGGCTTCCTGCCTTGGAAACATCCTGCCGACAACAGGGGCACACTCTGGAGCCAGGAGAAGGCAGGGGGGTCTGGAAAACGAACCTGCTGGGAAATCAGAGCTCAGCACCCTGCTCTCTGCCCCCACCTCCTCGCCTGGCATCACCAGCAGCCTGCAGAAGGAAATGAGTGCAGGGAGACAACACTTTTGGATGCTGCCCTGACCTCCCTGGGGCACATGGGGCTGGGGATGCTCCCTGGCAGCCACGGGCTGGGGGGCTGCTTGAGCCCCCTCTGGCAGCGGGCATGGCTGGGCTCACCACACCTCACCTGCAGCTTCACTCGGTGGTTCCTGGCACATGTGGCTGTTAAGAAACCAAAGGCTTCACCACAGCTCCCAGGGGAGCCAAGGCGTGAAGGCAGAGCTGCCCAGCTGCCCTCACCCATGTGGGGCACCCCGACTGGGTGATGCACCCTAAAGCTGCCCCGGCGCCGGCACAGCCCCACAGAAACCTCCAGCAGCCATGACGGAGCTCCCAGTACCAAAACCCAGCACAAGACCTAAGTGGTGGTTTTTTAAGAAGTCTCATCCAGGTCCTGCTTTATTAAACACCCTGGGACACCAGCCTGGGAAAAAAGCAGAGTTTCACACAGGGAGGTGGTTGGCAAAGCAGCAGGTTACTCTAAGTGACATCAGGTTAATAAAGCAAGAGCAGATCTCCATTCTTGTTTAATTAAAAAAGCAAACTTCAATCCCAAGTCTTTGATGTGTTTTTTTTTTTTTTCTTGTTCCATTTCATTTTTGACCTAGCCCAAGTCATCTAATTGAGATTTTAAGATCCAGACTTTCATCTGGAGAGAAACTAAAGGAATTCCCAAAGCTGGATATACCCGTGGACAGGAGTGGGGAAAAAACATGCTAGAGCCCTGTTCCTCCTATGATGGAAAAAAAAATGGCTTTGTTTCTTAAGCAGACATTAGTCAGGACGGTTTGGGAATCAAAGGTCCCATTGTAATGAAAAACAATATAATCCCATTACTAGGCAGAGTGGCCAGGCTATTCACGGGTGGTAACTGGCTACCTGGGAAGGAGCTGCCTCTCAATGGAGCTTCATTCACAAACAAACATGAAAGATGTCGAAGGAAGAGCCCAAGACAAAACTCGCCTCATTCCCACCCTCAACAATGGCTGCTATGAAATATTTGTTTTCCCCAGTCGATGTTTTTTATATCCTCTGCCGGTGTAAAGCTGCACGGCCCCATTGTTTGTGGGAGCCCGGCTCACTCCGCTCATCCCGGCCCCTGCTCCTTCTCTTGCAGGAGCCCATTTATGGGGTGACCATGAAGGATGTGCTTCCAGCAGAGAATCCCCAGGGAACACAGCCTGGGCTGAGGCTGGCACATGGTCCCATCACCCACCCGTGTGACCTTCCCGGGGGCAGGTCCCCCAAAAGGCACCCACAGCGCCCAGCAGACACTGGAATGGCACCCGGCCCCTGCGGCATCTCAGAACACTCCCTGCAACTGCTCCCTGCTCTGATTCCTCTTTTCTAGACTTTTCCCCTTTCATAATGTTTTATTCTTTAAGCCAGCAGAAGAAAAAGTCAGAATTTGGGAGACATAAGGAATTTCTATCTCCACAGGCTGCCCGCCAGCCCAGCACTGCTGGTGCCTGAGGTCACTCTTCCCTCCCCACCTCTTTTGGGGTAAATGCCGGTTTTGCCCCGCTCTGGACCCAGCACTTGCTGCCCATGCAGGTTGAATTCACTCTGCTGTGCTCTCAGAGCTCTGGCACACACACAGCCCCAGTGTCACCATCTCACTAAGTGATGATGGACTCTTTCTTTTTTCCCCTTTCCCCCTCAAACCAAGTTTTGGCTAAACACCGCGCTGCCCCAGAGCCAAATATGGAAAACTCCCACTCGTGACCCCACCATCCCACTCGTCTAATCCTGAACATAAAACCTACTATTAGGATCTGAACAGCCACCAAAAGTTTAAACAAGCTAAATTTAGCCCTGATATTTATAAACAAGGAGGAGAGGGGGGTTTTGCAGAGCACACGGGTGCCCCTGTGGCACAAAGCCAACCGAAAGCCAGAGCAATTCCTGCTGGGGAGGTTTCAGTGGGATGGGGAATGGGCAAAGGTGGCAATGGCCAGACAGGGATGGCTCCAGCTTCCCTCGGCCCCACAGCCATGAAGCTGCTGGTATCCCTTTACAAGAGCAACAAAACTCTTGCCCACTTGGAAACCATGTGCTGAGGGACGTAAAACACCCGCGAGCAGACGGGTATCAGCTCCCCGGGATCTGCATGCTGGGATTTCTGTTGCTGCCGAGTTTAACCAAGGAAACGGCGAGAGAGGGAGGGAAGCCTCTGCCTCCGACACCTTTTGCCGGCAGAAATCCCTGTGTCAACATGACGCCCTCGCCGAGGGAGCGGGACAATGGTGGCGGCTCTGCCCTCCGGCCGCAGCCCGCATTCCTGCCCCCTCCCCTGGAAACCCCCCTTTTGTGGGGAGCAGCAGGCCCTGTGAAAGGGCCGTCTGTCGCCCTGCCTTTTGACTTGGAGGTCTGTGTCTAACATTTTAATAGGGGCTGGGGGCTGGGGACAGGCCCCCCCTCCTCCCGGGCTGCTCCCCCGCGGGGTCACTCTCCCAGCCCACCCCAAAGCTGCGGCCGCCGCGGGAGCCGCCGGTGCTGCACATCCCAGAGGACAGCCACATTCCTCCACCTGCTCCAGAGGAGCCATCCCATGGGTTAGCCACCCATGAGTGCCTTCGGGAGGGTCTCATCCTGTTCCCCCCGAAGCAGGGATGCTCCAGAGGGGCAGGAGTGCTGGGGATATGCTCACCTTCGCAGCTGCCCATTGACAGCAGAAAATTCCTTAAAACAAACCCGTGGACACTCACAAATGCTCAATCCCCAGGCAGGGATGCCAGCAGGGAGTGTGTGGCCCTTGGCTCCTCTGGGGGACAGGTGGGACAGGCACAGGTAGCGTCACATCACACCAGGAGCCACGGAGGATGAGAAGGAATCGGCAGCAGGATGCCAAGCTCAGTCCTGACAGCAGATCATGCGCAGCCCAGAGTGTAAAGCAAACCTGGCACTGCCACTCTCAGCCACTGACCTCAAATCAAGCCCAAAGCAACAGGTTCCCCCAGGCCTGGGTGCCCCTGTGGCACCCAGCCCTCCCAGCCCACCACCACCAGGCCCCTTGCCTGCAGGGTGCCCCTTCTATTAAATAAGGGCAATGTTATAGCGTCATTAAAACTTAATAAATCCACTTCCCATATAAATACCATTAAATTCAGGTTTTGGGGAAGGGAATTAGGGTGAAAACTTGTTAAGAGAAAATGACTTGGGTGCAAATAAATTTTTGCAACTTGACTGAGCATGAAAGTTTCCCATTAAAATGCAACTCGGCTCCCTTTGCTGGAAATGTGCAAGGGCCTAATAACCATGGCCTAAACATTAACTGTTTAACTGGCTTTTCCAATATTAACTCCAGGCTGCCATGGGGGGAAGGGGAGGACGTGACGGGTGAGAGCTTAAAGCAGACATTAATTACTGCTGTGTGAGGGAGGCACACCCCGAGCTCGCTTCTCACCAGCATCCTGCTCCCATGGCACATGCTGGGATTTTGGGCTTGTTCTGTGCAGGGCCAGGAGTTGGACTCAAGGATCCTTGTGGGTCCTTTCCAGCTCAGAGCGTTCTGTGATTCCCAACAGAACTGATTCTGGGTATGGCTGGCTTTAAGCACGGCATGAACCCCGCTGCAGGTGGTGGGCACGAGTGCTGCCCCGTTAGCTGCACTCAGTGATCATTGTAGGTTCCTTCCACTTGAAAATATTCCTTTTGGGGGCAGAGCTCCCCATATGGCCCAGCCAAACACCTCTGCCCCATCCCCAACGCCTCACAGAGGTTTTATTCCTGCATCTCTCACACCAAGCACTGTATTTACCAATGGGAACCTCCAGCATCATCGGGTTGCCCAGAGCAGCTGTGGCTGCCCCATCCCTGGAAGTGTCCAAGGCCAGGTTGGACAGGGTTTGGAGCAACCTGGGCTAGTGGAAGGCGTCCCTGCCCATGGCACCAGATCTTTAAGGTCCCTTCCAACCTAAACTATTCCACAGTTCCATGATCACCCAATTAACCAACAGCAAATTGCCTGAGATATGTTGAAACCCCAACACCATCCTGAACCACAGACCCTGCCCATGGGGCACCTGCCAGCACGAGGAGGTGACAGGAGAGCATGTGGCCCACCAGGCATGCACTAGAGGAAGGCAGAGTCCAGATGTGGGTGTCCAGGTGAGAACAGGCACCACCACACTCGGCCAGAGGCTCAGCTGGAAGCAGCACTGAGCTGCTCTACCAGCAAGACCCGGGTGTTAAACACTGGGGAGTTCCCAGGTGGGCATCTCTAACTGTCCTGGGGAGCTGCCATGGTCTGGTGTCAGTGGGGCCAGCAGCGTGCTGCAAAGCCTTCCCAACATCACACACAGGAGCTGTGCTATGAAGTCCAGCCAGCAGAGCCTGACCCTCACACCTCTCTGCTCCTGGGTGCCTCCACATTCAGATACCCAAGGATCAAAACTGCAACATTCCCCCTTGTCACCAGAGCAGCATTTCTGTGCCCATTCCAGAACTCTGGCTGCAGCAAATCCGGGCTCATGAGGGCACCATGCAGCAAGGCAGCATCAGGGACTGATGGGATTTGGGCACAGCTGCTGGGATGGGTGGATGCAGCACCATCCTTCAGGGGCTCAGCTCCCTGTGCCATGGGCATGTAATGAGATGAAAACACCATTTGGGAAGAAATTGGAAGCACCCCAAACCATCCCTTCTCCAGAGTGCTGGTCCTTCTAACCCTGAACACAAAGCAAAGAGCTGCAGGAATAGCCCAGCTTGGGGAGTGGTGAGTGAGCAGCCCAAGTGCCCCTCGGTGCTGCCCCACCACAGGCAGCAGCAGGAGCCTGGCAAGTCCTCAAGGATGGCTGCACACAGCCCTGAGTGGAGCAGGGAACCCTGAACACGTTTTTTGGCTACTGGGAAGAAGACAGGACTCAACCAAGACCCCACTGCAGGTTTGCTTTCCCAGGGGGGTTTAAGTTCTATCCCAGAGGCTCTTCCACTCTGCAGCCCCAACACATGGTGCAAAACCTTCACCTGGCAGCACGTTAACCACAGAGAAGTCTCCATCCAGATCCAGAGCTCACCAGCTCTCCCTAAGTGCACCCCGAGGCTACTCCCTCGTTAAACACACTGATGCTCTATAAATTTCACATTCCACTCATGTACACACGCCGCTACCACTTGGGACACCAACCAACACGAGCAAAACGAGGGTCACCACACCTCCAGGCCTGGAAAAAGCAGGTTAATTTCCAAACAATGTTATTTTAAAACTTGCTAACTGCCTCCTGATTATGTTGTCCGAGCCCTTAATTGGTGAATAGCCTGGTCTTGCAGTGACTTATACGTGTCACCCTCATGCTACATACAATAAACCATTACAGCCTGGGAGGCGAGGCCAGGTGTGAGGTATCAGCTGGAACAAATGGACGTGTTGTGGCTGCCAGCAGGAAGGAAGACAGCGAGTCAGGTGCTGAGATTTTGGTGGAATTAAACATACCCCATACCACGAAGTGAGTGACCTCCAGTCCCAGGGAGCAGAGCCCTGTGCACTGCTTCACACCACGAGACCATGAAAACTGAAGATGCCCCTGCATGACTTCTAAAGTTCCTTTCCAACACAAACCGTTCTGTAAGCACACAGCTTCCAGCACCTGGTGGGGAACAGCCCCATCATCTCAGGTGATGAAGACCACTGTGAGTTCTGATCCCCTCTGCATCACCCCATCTCTCCTGCTCACCTCTGTGCTGTGGGTGCTGCTGAGGCACCTACTGAGAAATCTCCTCTCAAACATATCCCATGCTGGTCACACAGGACAACCCTCTAGCCACCACAGGTACCCAAGCTATGAGAAAAACCAAGCAAAAAACCTCAGCCCATGTGAAACAGTCCCAAGGCCAGAGAGCAGGAGTGAGTGGGACCACCTGAGACAACTGACAACCATCAAGACAGAGAGCAAAGATACAAAGAGGTCCTTTTAAACAAGAGCTAAAACACTCACTGCTGTCCCAATGACCTCAGCAGCTGGGCTTCAGTTTCTCTTCCACTGGAATCCGCAACAGGTGACACTTTGGTATTTTTAATCTCCCCTCTTACCCATTTCCACCTTGTTCTTTCCGAGAATGAGATCAGACTCGAAAGAGCCATCAAGAGTTCTCAACATGGCTGAATCACTGCTCGTCTACTTCTTTAAGAGCTTCCTCTGCTTGATTGTTCAACACTCCACCCTCTTCCTCTCCAGCACCGAGACTGCATTTTTTCTTTGTTATTATTTCATGGAAATAACGTTGGGTTAAAGCACATGAGAAAAACCAAACCAGAAGGAAACTTCCGCCCTTTACAATGAGATAACAATGACTGAGCAGTTGAATAACTTGAAGGGCACAGAAACTTGTGGGGCTCACATCTGCCTTCCTGGTTGTCTCCTGAAAGAGTTTTGAGCTAAAATAATCATCTCTTCCCGCTACGGTCCCCCTCAGAATGCTTCTTCCCATGTTTCTGGCCAGCTGCCCGTGGAAGCTGGTGGTGGCAACGGGCACCAGCTCAGGAGCCATTGCCCTGGCTGAACGACAACGCTGCGCTGATTCATAAACAGAGGAAGTACTTTAGCAAACTGACTTTTCCCCCTTTTCAGCACAAGCCCGGTGATTAATTTAACTTATTCTTTCCCTCCGCCCTCTCTTCTGCTCCTCTGAGCGAGAGGAGAACCCAGGCACAGCTCCTCTGGCTTTAATGGTGAGAGGCTGGTGGAGAAGGGCTGGAAGCTCAGCCCTCTTTCATTGCCATCTGCTTTTAACTAGCGGAGCAAGGGAGGTCCTGGGAATAAATGTCACATGGCACAGGGAGCTAAAATCAGCCCGGCTCATTTGCAGGGATGCCAGTCAAAACTAGAGTTATCCAACAGTCTAATTAGGAGCTATCACTAGAAGTCAAAACGACCTCTTGGAAAAACCTTCTCATTTAGTCTGGGAAAATGCCTTAGTCCAAGGCGAGTGCCTTTTCTGGAATGCCACAGCTCCCCAGCACCACGGAGCCTCACGCCAAGCCCCGCAGCAGCCACCAGCTCCACACTGGACCTTTTAAAGCTCCAGCTCTGGGGCAAAAACACCCAGTGCCTTCAGCTGGGGTCTGTGCAAGACCCACAAAACTCTGCTGCTGCTCTTCCTGCGCTGGAAGACCCGGACAACCCTGCCAAGATGGAAAGCAGCTCCAGAGAAGCTTAATTAGGGCACTTCTGTCTCAAGCCTTCCAATCCAATGCTTGGTCCCCTCCATTCAATTAAAGCCCTGCGTGCTCTGCACTGCCTGGCAAAGGGACAAGCAAGATAAGGCACCTGGAGCTTTACAAACTATCCCTGTAAAATAATAAAAGGCAGAGAAAGCTCTTGGTCTCGCACCGGCGGTTCCCTTTCCGTAACAGGGCTGATAACCTGGGGTTGGAGTTATCAGAGTCGGCTCCGCGTAACCCAACGAGCTCTCTCCCGCCACAAGCGCCGGGACACTCGTCCTCTGGAGCAGCGTCCCCCTCGTACGCTATTTATTTCACTCCACTTTCTAATTGGATTTGTGGGGGCAGCACAAAGGGGCTTTATGGCCAAACTTTGTTAAGTGCCAGGCCGAGCGGAGATGTGGCCAGCAGCCAAAATGGTGCATTTCACGCAGGCGCCAAAGGGCAGTGCCAAGCTTTTCTGCGTCTGGTATCTTGTGCTCTTGGCTCTGCTTTGTTTAAGAAGCTTGGAAGCAAAACTCCTTGTCAAGAGATATTCAAACAAAGTGAGAAACCAGGATCTTGCGAGTTGCTATCAGGTAACTTGGGAAGTTGCACCTCCTCCAGTCTGGCTGTACCTCCAGTATCTGTCCCCATCGCCCCGCATGGGACAAGAGCTTTAACACACCCAGAGCACACACCTTGTGCTCCTGCAAAAGTAACTCACACTCACGAAGCATCTGCAGCCAAGAGAGAAGTGGTTATTCACAGCCAGCAACCAAGAAGTTCTTTAAAGTTAACTTTTTCTCTCTCTCAAAAAAAAAAACAACCCACCCCAAGCCTACTTTGGAGGCTTCTCCAAATAGAGCTCGCACACATCAGATCTAATTAGATTCCATCACCATCTGCACATGAAATGTAAATCAGGAGTTGCAGAGACTTAAGAAAAAAAGGAAAGAATGACCACAAGGAAAAGGAGGGGTGTAAGGTTGGGGAGGGGGTGGAGGGTTGGGCATTCTGGGAAGCCATACATGATTAGTCACACAGCATTAATCTGCCTCCCTTAACAATAGCTGCCGAATTTCGACCGAATCCCAGCTGTCGCTCTTTGAATGAAAGAAAACAAGATTTAGAGCGTCAAGCGTTGGTAAGGGCTTCTGTGCAAAAAAAAGTGGCGTGCATTCATTAGTGCCTCACAAAGGGACCCAGCCTTTGTCCATTAAATTGCTCATGTGCCTGATTGATTTGCTGATTTATTTGCACCAAAGGGTTGGGGGGCTCAGCTTGGAGAAGGGGGCGGGAGGTGCCCGGCTACTGGGCAGAGTAACGGCACCCAGGCGGATTTGCAAAAAAGCAACGCACATTGTCAAGGGAAACTGCCATTCAACAGGTTGGGATTGGAAATGCCTTCAGGTTCCTCCGCCGAGGACTTCCTATTTGGAAATTTGGGGTGGGTGGGAACGTCTCCCCGCCTGCTCGCAGCTCAGGCCGTGTTCAACAGGCAGAGGGGAAATCTGGCCGGAAAACAGAGCCTTGCCCATTCACATTTCTTTTACGGAATACTTTTAAAAGGGGAGCTGGAGTCTTATTCATTTCTCTTGGTTATTGTTCCCTGGGAGCCTGGAGTGAATCGGCCATCGCTGCGGTGGGTCGGTTGGTCCTTCAAAGAGTCCCAATGCTTTACACATCCGTTTCCCCACAATCAGCTTGGAGAAAGCCCCAGCCTGGGTGCCAGGTCCCACCAGGAACGCCAGGCTAGACCACAGCTTGGCACCAGCACTGGCAGGGCTGCAGGAGGAGGTGCCCTGCTCTCCTGGAGATGCCTCGTCAGCCCACGGACACCACTGGGGCAGCTCCAGCAGCCAGAGCCATGCCATGGAATCTCTCCTGAGCGTTTATTGGAGGTGTACTGGTCACCCCAGTGTGCAAAGGACTGAAAGGCAACGCTTCGGGGCCAGGAGGGAGTAGCTGGAAGACAGACAGACAGACAACTTCCCTCCCTGCCCGACGGTCCAAGGAGCGCCGCGGGCTGGCCCTACCTCCTGCTCCATCAGCAGGGCAGTCTGCATAGGCTAACACCAGCAAAACATGGCCCTTTGCCCATGTTTTTCCACCCAGCCAGGAACAAAGCCCGATCCTGCCAAACTCGCGGTGACTCCTACACAAGCAGGTTATTCTTGCCACTCAAGGAAAGAAAACGCATCTTGCCCTATTAAATCCAGAGCCTTCAAAGCAAAGTCAACATGCATGTCAATAACTTTGGTCGGGGGAGATGAAAATCCTCTGGCTGCTCCATACTTACTGGCACACCTCCGTCCCGTTGGGAGAAGTTTCACACTTGCCCCCGTTGAGGCAGGATTCGGCAAGCTGCGAGCACCGTAAACCTGCAAACAGAGGGACAGCATTAGCCACAGCTCAGGGCCCTGCTGGCAGTGGGGGGCTGCCTCCCCTGGTGTCACCCAGGCTGGGGACAGTCTTGTTGAGACCCCCAGACCCCCTGTGACTGCACGGCCTGGTGAGGTGGGGGTGCAGCACCCGGCAGCCCTCACCCGCAGGGTGACAGAGGGGGCAGGGACTGCGTGGCCCCTGTGCTGAGAGGCTCACCTAAAAATAAACCCAGGGTGGGTTTGAGGGTAGGCTGTGCCTGCTCCTCCAGCAGGAGGACTGACAGAGAGAAACCCCAGATCAGGCCCTTGATTGACAAACGCCATTTGGGAAAAAACATCCAGCCGGGAGCCCATTAGTTACCATGAGCTCGGTAACGAAATGAGTCGCCCGTCATAACTTGCTATGAGTAAAGGTTTCATTGTCTAGCCCTCGGAGCCAAATTCTGCAGAGTTACCACAGCAACTCGCTGAAAGTACCAGAATCGCTTCCGATTTCCACCTCGGCTCGCTCTTCCCCTTCTCTGCCCGCTCGCTCTTCACGGTAACTGGTTCTGCGACACGCGTGTGCAGCCGGGGCAGTTTCACATTGAGCGACTGCAGCTTCGCTCCGCCACCGCCACAACCCAGATCCTGCCCTGGATGGGTGCCGAGCCCACGCACCCCGGGGACACCCCGCCGGGGCTCCCTGTTCCACGGCAGATGGAGTAGGGTGCTGGGGACCGCTCCGGCCGGGCACAACTTTCTGCAAACTTCGCCTCCGAGGGCTCCCAGCCCTGCTGTGGGAGCAGCCCCGATGCCTTCGCTCCCCAAAATCCTCTCAGGGCTCTCCGGAGGAGGCTGCTAGCTCGGCCTCGGGGCAGGGGGGCATTGCAGGGTCCCGACCCCCCGGGATGGGGTGCCCCCCACTGCGTCCTGCACCCCCGGCCACTTTCGGGGCTCTTTTCTGGTGCCCCGACCCGCTGCCCCCGAAGGTCGCGCAGCGCTTTGCTCCGAAGCACCCGGACCCGCCCCGGAGGGGGGCCCCCGCGGGGCCCCGACTTTCAAGAAACAGGAAACCGAGAAAAATTTGCAAAACGGTCAAAAGCTCTCGCAGAACAGCAGCAGGAGCGCGGCCGCCCTGCGCGCCCCCGGCCGGGCCGAGCCCCGGCTCCCCCGGCACCGAGCTCCGCTCCTCCCGACGGCAGCGAGCGCCGCTCCCCGCGGCAGCCCCCGGCACGGAGCTCCGGTTCCCGGCGGCCCCGAGCGCCTCCTTCGGGGCACCGAGCCCCGGCCCCGCCGCGGGGCTCAGCCGCGCTCCCCCGCGCCGTTCCGGCCCCGGCTCCACCGAGCTCCGGCCACCCCCGCGGGGCTCAGTCCCGCTCTCCCTACACGGTTCCGGCCCCGGTTCTCCCGGCGGCGACGAGCTCCGGTCCTCCCGCACGAGCCGAGCTCAATCCCCGCGCATCCCGCGGCACCGAGCCCCGGTTCCCACGAGGACTCCGCGCCCGGACCCCCCCGAGGGCGCCGCGCTCCGGTCCCGCCGCAGGAGCCGAGTCCCGGTTCCCACGGGAACCTCCCGGCCCGGACCCCCCGACGGCGCTGGGCTCCGGTGCCCGCCGCGCCCGGCCCCGCTCCCGGCAAACTTCCTGCGGGGCGGCCGGTGCGGGGCCCGCGGCGGCGGCCCTCACCTCGCGTCAGGGCGGGCAGCAGGAGCACCAGGAGGCCGGGCGCCAGGAGCCGCTCCATCCCGCTCTGCTCCCGCCGCTCACAGCCGCATAGATCCGCGGGGCCTCGGCCGAGCCGAGCCGAGCCGGTGCCGGTGCCTGTGCGGGTCCGCGCCGCCCCGCCGGGAGCCCCAAACACAGCGCGCCCGAGCGCAGCGACTCCGAACGCGGCGCCTCCCGCGGCTGCTCAGCCCCGGCGGGCCGGGCCGGGCGGCGGGGGGCGGGACGGGACGGTGCGGGGCGGGCCGGGCGCCACGGGACGGGAGGGGATGGGAAGGGACGGGCGAGACGCTCCTCCCTGCCCAGCCCGGGGGGCCGCCGCCGGGAACCCCCTTCCCGCCACAGAGGGTCCCTGAGTGGGACGCGAGTGGGGCTGCGGGGTCCGCACAGCACCCACGGGCAGCCCCGGGGCAGCCGCTTCCCTCCGTGCAGCCACCGGACACCCTCGGTGCAGCTCCCCACATGCAGACACGGATGCAGCGGGTGCAGCTCCTTCTCTCCGTGCAGCCATCGCACACCCTCGGTGCAGCCTCCCCCTGCAGTCCCCCAAATCCCGCAGTGCAGGCCCCCATCCCCAGTGCAGCTCCAGCACAGCTCTCACATGCAGCCGCTGCAGAGCCCCAGCACAGGTCTGGACACCTCCATGCAGCCCCCCACAAGCAGCCCCAAATTTCCTCAGTGCAGCTCTAGACACCCTCGGCTGAGCCCCCAGCCCAACCTTAGTGCAGCCCCGCCACACACATGATCCCAGTGTAGCTCCCCCATGGTCCCAGTGCAGCTCCTGCATAGCTTCCCCAGTACAGCCCCCCCAGTCCCTGCACAGCCCTGGGGCCACAGTGCCCACTGAGTGACCACAGCAGGCCCCAGGCCCAGCCTGACCCACGCTGTGTCCGTGCAAGAACCCGGGGCACACAAACCGCGGGACACACAGGAATGGGGTGGTTGTACCGGGGTACCAGGACATGGACTGACCATCCCCTGGGGGTCACAGTGGGCACAGGGAAGCTCAGTGTGGGATCCCCTTTCTGACCGCCAGCAGGACTCAGGTGTGCACAGGTACACTGAGCCGTTTCCCGCCCAGCTGCCCCGTCGGTGCTGGCAGCGTGCGCAGAGCTGGGTCGGACGTTGTTTGTTTTGTGCTGTGAACTCATGAACTCGCAGGCAGAGCCCGGCCGGCCCCCTGCGCCGCATCCACAAATAAACAAACACACTGGGAGAAGTGAGGAAGCCAAACCCAGAGGCAGCCCCACAACCCCCACGTGTGTACAGGTGTCCCGTTAGAGCAGCCTTGCCAGGGGGTCCCTGTGCCCTCATCCCCACGTCACCAGAGCCCCACTCCTGCTCCAGCTGTCACTGTGCCACAGTCAAGCCTGGAAAACCAAGCTGTCCCAAAGTGTGGCAATGCCCTGCCTGAAATCCATCCAGGCCCTGAGCCCAGGACAGGTTGAAGCCCTTAATCTGGTGTTTGTGGGTGTCTCCTGCAAGCTGTGGCTGCAGGGGGGTGCTCAGGGGTGTACCCACAGAACACCACTAATGGGAACAGCCTGTGTGAGGGTGCTTAAAAATGATGCTTCCTCATGGGGTTTTGGGGGGCCAGCCCTGCTCAGCGAGGCCGCAGTGCCTGCAAAAGTGGGGAGTAAAGACTCTGAGCATGGAGAATTTGGGGTACCAACTGTCCCAGGGATATGGGTACCTAAATCCCATTGGACTCCTGCGTCTCACCCTGAGCCCCTCTGAGCTGTTGGAGGCTACTGGGTGGCTCTTTTACAGCTCCCAAAGACGGGCACATGGAGGGATGGCTGCCGGCTGTTGGCTGCAAGCTTGGGAAAGAGGAAGAGGAAGGAGAGTCGGCAATGGGTTAATGGGAAGGAGGTGACACTGTGGTCATCTGTGTCTCTCATCACAGGGTACCTCTCCACCAGCCCCTGGGCTCATCCCATCCCATGCCAGCCCTGCTATTATCCCACTGCTTCCTGTTGTAAACTATTTCCAGAGCAAGTGTGAAACAATTAAACAAACTGAAGGGCAGAGTCTGCTCACCAGATCAAAGGCGTGAGCCCTGCAGCGGTACCTCGCTCCCGTGGCTCCCTCCTTCCCTGCTCCTCCTGCCTTCCCCACTCTGGGCTCTAAAGCAGTGCCCTGATCGGGGCTGGGGAGCCAGGGCTCTGTGTGGAGCACGGTGCCACTTGGGGTCCAGGTGCCACTGGTAGCTCCAGCCTTGAACAATTCCAGAACATGGGCCCTGCCTGTTCTATCCTCCCTGCAGACACAGGGTGAAAACAACTGGGCAGTGGAATGGGACCCCAGCTGTGCCATCACCACCTTGTCACCATCCCCAACCTCATCTGGAGGTACAAGGACAGCCTGAGGTTCTCCTTGGAGATGGAGACTTTGTGCTCTTTCTCCGTGTCCCCCCTTTCCCCCTCACCATCAGAGCCCATGGAGCAGGGAGCACCTCAGCTCTACCTGCCTGGAAATACCGGCCGAAGCTTTGCCCGGGCTTGTTCTCCGTGTGCAGAGAGCACCGTGCGTTCAGCTCAGCTGCGCTCTGGGACTTGATCCCTGACACTTGGGAGAGACTCCCCTGCCCCTCTGGACCATCATGGGTGTGCCTGGGGACATGGGGCTGCCAGGGTGCCACGCCTGTGCCAGCTGGGGATGGAGAGGTGGTGATGCTGAAGGATGTGCAGCGTGGCGGGATGCGGTGACAGGACCGGCTGGTGGAGACACCGGATAACCGCATGTGCCAGGCTGTGCTGGAGGTGCTGGACTGAAAGGGCACGTGGGAAGCCAGGAGTGAGCCCTGGCCGTGGATTTCCTCCATGGCTGGAAGGGTCTGTGCAGTGTCCGCGGACACGGCTGCGGATAAACACAGACAGAGCCGGGCGTGCGGCCGCGCAGCCGCGTCGCCTCGTCCCCCGAGCACAGAAGGTCAAATACATCTATTTATTGCCGTCACCCGGGGGCTCTGTGACCCCGCAGCTCTGGGGCTCTGCTCGGGGAAAAGGCTTTGCCGGGAGGGAGCTAAAAGGGTCCTCTGCGGTTTCCCACGAAAGCCTCGACACGGGGATGGCTCCTCCAGCCAGGCGCTGCTGCGAGATTCCCGCTTTAATCTGGTTCCATCCTTCCCCTGGTACAGGGGATCTGCTGCAAGATCCTCGTGGGGAACCTCCTCAAGTTTCCTTCTCCCAGACGCCTCCTCCTGAGACTCCTACCAGCAAAAGTAAAAAAGGGAGGAAGGCAGAAGGCAGCGCTCAGCATAAATCTTTTTGCAATAAGAGGTGAATAAGACATAAATCCAAAGAAACTTTTTATTTTGAGTGGCCTTCAGGGGTTAAAAATAATGGGATTTTAGGTCCTTTTAAAAATAGTGTTTGTAAAAGGCTTTAATAGAAACCTTGGCAACTGTCCATGTGATTAGTGATTTAAAAACATGAAACCTCCACACATGTTTAAAAGTTTTAATAAGTTAAAATTAAATGAGTGAAACTCTGGGAATATTTTTTTGTTACTGCAAGCTAAGAAAATTATGTCCGTTAAGCAAAACTTAATACAAATATAAACAGGTAATGCACATCTGTAAATTATTTTCATGTCTCCAGGGGCTGGAAAAAAACTTAAGTGAGACCAGCATTCTTATATATATTTTGCCTTGACAGCTCAGGAAAAAATTTGCCAAAAACCAGAGTTAGAGCACTGGGCTGGCGTGGGAAAGTTGGTTTAGTGAGAAATTTGCCCGAGGCTATTTAAATAAAAACAGGCGTTTTTTTTTAATGGCAAATGCCTGTTAAATACAACCAACGCGGCTTCCAATCGCCTGAGTAACTTGTGTGCCTATTCCTTCTTGACACTTTCATCTCTTTATCATCACAATCAATATTTTGCTCTTATACCTTCAGCGCAATAAAAATAAGACTGATAAGGCAGACATCAAACTGGATCTCTCCTGCTTTCCCCACCGTGCTTGGCTTGGCACCGCTCTGCCTCCTGGATTTGGGAGCACCATGGAGGGTTAGCCCTCCTCATGCTGGTACATGCACCCCCACCCTCCCTCACGCTCTGAAAAAACCTAATTTTTAGTAATTAAGCGTGAATCAAAGCAGGTAGAGCATCCTGGAAAGTCTGAGCAGATAAAAATGCCCTGGTCATGGAGTCTGCGAGGTAAAACTATCCCAAAGCTGCTCCATAATGGGATTAAGCTATGATTCTCCGGGGCACCAGAGAAAAGAGGTTGGATTTGCAAGAATGGTCTAAATCCTGATTTTTTTTTTTTTTTAATCTTATTTTTCTTAAATAGCTGAGTGGAGGATTGTGCCTGGAGAGTCACAGGGTAAATCACACCAGTCGTGCCATCCCTCTGCCACGGTGCTCGGGCAGCATGTGCCCATGGAGGATGACTTTCCTCCTGGCAGTGCAGTGGGATTTGGTCCCACCAGAACATCCAGGGCTGGGATGGGACAAAGGACAGTCAGCCCTCGCTGCCATGGGCAGAGGTTGGTGCCATGTGTGTCCCTGCCCTGGCACAGCTGCTGCACCGGCTTGGCACCTGCGGCGTTTTCCTCCTCCCGGGCTGCTGAAACTGGTTTTAATTGCAGGGTTGCTCCCGGCCATCATTTCTCAGAGAGTAAAGTCAGCTCAGGAGCTCTCACCCAGGGATTAGTGACAGGCCAGAAGACGTCCCGGAGCAGCAGCTTTGCCCGTGCGGTTTGTACCTGGGTGAAAGGTGCTGCTGCGAAATTGCACTATAAAATCTGTGTCACGTTTAAAATAAAATATCTTTATGGGCTGTGAGGGGCGAGCAGGTGCTGGACAGGCGTCACTTGGCCCGGCCCTGGCCTCGCTGGTGTCTGTGCTGTTCCTATCCACCTCCATAAAACAACTGAAACATTCTTTGTTGTGTAAACAGAGCCTGGTGGGGTTTATGGAGCTGCAAGTGACAATGTGCTTGTCCCCAGGCCCGTCCCAACCCACACTGCAGTTGGAAATGCAGTTCTCCCTCTCTTTTGGTGCATGTCCCTGGTCCCCCTATTCCTGTTTGTGCCTTCGTCTGCACCCTGGTGCTGCAGACCCTGCGTGTCCCTCTCGTGTCCCTCGCCAGGAGGATTCCTCAGGGTGTCACAGACGCCCAGCTTGGTGATGGGGGCAGCCCTGCACCCACAGAGGAGATGCAGGGAGTGACCCCTACTCTCTGGAAGTGCAGACCCCAGCCCAGCTTTGTCCCAGCCCTGGGGACACGTGGGACATATTTGTGTTTCATGTGCCTCTTCTTTCAAAGCCATCCATTCCTTTGCTTTTTCTCCATTCCTCCTTTTCCTGCCGAGGCACTTTTCATCACCTCAGCAACCAAATTGCTCACCAGAGTGTGTGGAGGGGCCAGGATCAAATCTCCTCTGATATCTCCATTAAATAATCGAAAACCATCGCTCACAGCAGTGAAAACCCAAGTGTGATTCTCTGTGCACAAGCCCAGGCATGAACCTGATACTGGATTTCTGGACCGCTGTGCAGTGCCGACCTCATCCAAGTCACGCTGGCATCCCCGCAGTTTCACCCGTGCTGCTGGGATTTGCCTCTCCCAGGGCACACGCTCAAGAAAAACGTCATGCCGTGTGGACACTCGCCCCGCTCAGGTTTCGGGCAGGTTTTCTGGGAGACATCACTCCCGGAGATCTGGGCGTGCTCCTTCTCGCTGTGCTGGCCCCGAGGGGCTGGGTTGCAGGGTCCTGGGATGCCACTGATACCAGCAGGGAGTTTCAGGGGCAGTTCAGTGCCAGCTCTGTTCTCACAGCTCTGGGATTTGGGACTCCTCTGCCGGGATGAAGCCAGCTGAAATTCTTAAGCAATTACAAAAAGAGAGTAAAAAAGGACTTTCTGCACCCCAGCCTTTGCTGATGCTCCATTCACGGGCGCTCCCACCCACCGCCCCCTCTTTCCTTCCACATGGAAACGGGAAGACTGGGAGATGTTTCACTTTCCAGAACAGCTCCAAAGCAGCCCTTTCCTCCCCAAAACACACACAGGGAGGACCACACATCTTCTGCACCGATGCAGGGTGTGTTGGGCTGTTGCACCCGGGATGGCAGCCCCACGCTGGGGTGGTGGGGTGGCTCCTTTGTCCCCCCCTGCCATGGCTGGGCACATGTGTGAGAGCTGCTGTTGGGGAACGCTTCCCACCCAGCTCTGACCTTGGTGCCTCCCAGCAAAAACACCTCCTGGAGAGGGGCCAAACATAATAGCCAGTTCCTTCTACTCCCTTCCTTCCCAGGCAGCCACATTATCACAGGGCTCGGCCGCGAATCAAAGCCAGGCACACGAAGATGGGAACCAGGAGAAATCGGCTCAAAGATGCCGTTTCCGCTCGGAGAGCAGCGGCCGCAGGGCACCGGAGCCGCCTGTGCTGTCACAGGGTGTCCCATCACAGCAGGCTCCATGCCCGGCAGGGAGGGAGGACCCCTGAAAACCATTTTGGTGCAGCCAGGAGCTCCAGGAACCCCTTGTCGTGCTCAGTGCCCCCCCTGTGCTGGGGCATGGGGACCCCCTGCCCTGTGCGCAGCGGCTCCCACAGCACTGGCTGCGCTCGGGGGCTTTGGTGGTGCCACAGCTGGTTCCAAAGGGTTTGGAGGAGCCCAGAGCCCATTCCCTGACCTCTGCTCATGGGCAGTTCTATGTGAGTGACTTCTTTCCCATAAAACCACTGTGGGTTTTCACAGAATCACAGACTATGCTGAGTTGGAAGGGACCCATCAGGATCGTGGAGTTCAGTTCCCGAGCCTGTACACCACACTCTGAGAGTCGCTATCGAAAGCTCTGCTGAAGTTCACAACGATTACATCTACTGGCTTTCCTGGATCAACTATTTTTTCTTTAGCTTTCGGCTGAAAAATAAATTTAGCAAGTCCCTCTGATGCCACAATCCTTTGTCTCCCCTTCATGGGGAGAGGTCACTCCTGTTTGGCGAGGGCTGCTGCCTCTCTCAGCGGCATGGGGGCTCTGGTTGCTCCCCCATGTACAAGGACGGTGTCGCGGCTGTCGGTGCGGGCACAGGCCGGTGACACGGGCCGGGCCGTGCGCCGTTCCACCCCCGGCAGCGCCTCTGCCTGCGGCACGGGCCGGCGCGGGTGCCGGGCTGGGAACCGGCCCGCCGGGAGATGCCAGCAAGGTGTGATCCCTCCTCTGCCGCCCGCAGCCGCCGACTTCAAAGCCCGGTGACCTTTCAAATGCAGCAGCTCCCGCACAGGGCGGGGAGACTCCCAGCCAGGGAGGAAGCGGGGAGTGCAAGAGGGAAACCACACGCACCTGCGGACCCACCGGATGGATGGGACCGACCCCCTGCCCCAACACACGGGGACAATGCGATGCTGCCTGGTGGGACCTCCAGCACCAGCAGCTCCCCACTCCTGGCAGCATTCTGCACCTTTGGAGTCACGTCTGCTCCTGGCACGGCTGGGCTGGGCTGGTGCTGTCACCTGGACTTTGGAGCACAGACGCAGCTCAGGGTGGTGGTGTCCTGCTCCAGCACCTCGCCGAGCCGTGCCCCTGTGGGTTCTGCCAAGGCCTGGACGGAGCCACGGCCCTGCCCCATGGAGCAGGGAGCTGCAGGCGCCCGCGGGACGATGCTCCCACGGACGTCCAGCAGCATAAACACATCAAAGCGTGTCCTGATGGCAGCGAGTAAACAGGAAGGGACAGAAAGACAAACACGGCTCCTCGCAACTGTTGGGGGAGAAAAACAACTCTCTCTCCAGGCGGGAGAAGGTTTGCTGCCTGCTCAGCTGTGACCCCGTGGAGAAATGAGCCAGATGAGCCAAATGGGCCAAATGGGCCAAAAGGGCTTGGGACCACCTGCTCCAAATGCTGTGGGGGGCTGAACCCGGCCAGCGGGGGCTGCAGGGGTTGCGGATGGCCGTGTGCCTCTTGCTGCCCGTGCATACCAGGGCAGTGTGCTCAGTGTTGTGAGCAAAGCAGATTTGGGAAAACTGGTAGAGATGGGGCTGAGTGGGATGGTGGCAGCACAGAGTGTTGCAGGCTGCTTCCTCGCAGGCTGCTTCCTCGCAGGCTGCTTCCCCGGTTCCCAGGGCTGCCCGACAGGGCTGCACCAGGATCCCTAATGGGATTAGGGGCCTCCTTGCCCTGTCATCCCATCCTAATCCTGCTGGGAGGCAAAAAGTCAGGCTGGGACAAAAGGCATTAGCTGTCCGTGCCTGGCCGTGGCCGCTGACCTCTGCGCAGGTGGCGGGGCCGGGGCAGCAGCCAGAGACCCCTCACTGCTGCCACGCGGGTGGTCACAGCCACTGGCCAACTCCCTGGACACTGCTGGGGACACTGCTGCCACATCGGGACCCCAGCCATGCAGGCACTGGACGTGGGAGCGCGGTGCTGGCACGGCTCTGCTGGGCGTCAGCGGGACGAGCTGATTCACCACCTCGGAGCAGCTGCTGTCCAGCAAAGTTCCTGTTTTTCAGTGAAATCCCTAACTCCATGCCTGGAAAAAACAAATGGGAGTGGAGCAGGTGCCTGGCCCTGTGCAGGGTGGCTGCAAGGGCACAGCCTTGGCTGTCTGTTGAAAACACAAACTCCAGAGCTGGACTGGTCCACAGTCACAAACCGAGGAAACAACTCAAAAAAATCCCCTCTCCAAAGATAGCCCAGACTCAAGGGTCTGGGAGGGAGTCACACCCTCCTGCTTTGGGGCATGAGACAAACTGAAAAGGTGAGAAAATAAAAATTAAATTTTCCCTGGAGAGGGATTATCGCCCATGTGCCTGCTGCCCTCCACCTCATCCCTGCTGCCCACCCAAGGTCCCCCACACAGCCCAGTGGGTCCCTGTCCCTGCAGAATCCTGGGCAGTGTGGCCAAAACCACCTCTGCACCCACAGGAGATGATTCCAAGGGTCAGACCTGGGCTGTGCTAAGTGTTTAGAGGGTTTAAATGAAAACATTATTTAAATTAAAACATTAATGTGTCTCTCTGCACAAGCACAGCCATGCGGGAGCTTCGTATGGTGCTCAGGAAAGGGGAGCTCATCCCACCCACAGCACTCCATGGGGAGAGCCCAGGGCTCCTCCTGCAAAGGGAACACGAGGGTGAGGGGCCCAGTCTGGCTCTCCCTGCCCCCCAAACCACAACCATCCCGGGGTGATACCCAGCACAGCCCCACGGGGCACCGGGCAGGCACGGGGGAATCACTCCTCCATGTGAGACTGGGTTGGCTTTGGTTTGCTGAGCGGGATGTTTTCAAACCTGCTCTTGAGGGAGGAGGTTTGCCAACGGAAATATGTAACTGACTGTAAATAATGGCTTTTATCTGCAGTGAAATGAAAGAGCTCCCAGCAGCAGCAGGGCAGAGCCAGCGGGGCTGCGCAGGTGACAGCGCAGGGTGTTGGGTTACGGGCTCCCCATCACCGCCAGAGCCCCCCGATGACTTGTGACAGGTTCATAAGCTGAGAAATGTGATGCTTTGCAAGGTTCAGTAAATATTAGGACTACTCCTCCCTCTTTCTGGTGCAGGTTTAATTGCGAGGATAATTCATGAGAGCACAAGGAAGGAAAAAAAGCATCTGGGAAAATAGGACCTGTTAAATAGAATCCATTAATAACGAAATGATTGTTCCTCTGCATGTGATTCAGACAGCTGCCTAATTGTTAATTACCTTGATATGAGAATAACAGGTAATTATGGGGCTGCATCACGAGGAGCTGACTTTTTTTTCTTCCTGCTTCTTTTCTCTTGGTGAATGCCGGAGCCGGAGCGTGCCCCAGCAGGTCACGCCAGGACTCGGAGGAGAGGCACTCCCCAGCAGGTTCCTCCTGAGGTGGAAGCTCTGGGTTCCAGCCACGTCCTGAAGCTATTCCTGCTCTTGGACATAGATCTCAAGACACACAGCTTTTCCTCAGGGTGCGGGGGACCAGACACCCCCCTCAGTCATGGGGCCCTGCCTGGGCAGAGCCCAGCCCTGGCTCCACACTGAGCAAACAAGAACCAAAAGTCATTGGTGACCTTGGCTGTCAAATTCCCCAAGATTACTTGATTTAAGAGACATTCTTGAAATATTTCATTCCCATTTGTCTGTTGCAAAATGTGCTTTCTACGCACACAAACACTCTCAAACCCACAGGCACAGATGTGCAACACGCACACAGGTAGGTACAGAGCAAGTATCTGGCAGAGACAGGACTCTGCTTTAAGTTTTTCTGCACCAAGAAACATTTCTGGGTCCCAGTTTCTAGAGGTGAGAGGAGGATGCAGAGACAGACAGGCACTGCTGGGGGGGTGATAACATCTGTGCAATTAGTGACGCTGCTGCTGGGGATTTGCCATCGCTGGTTCCGTGCAATTTGTGCCTTTGGCTTCTTCCAGGGAAGTGATGCCAGCCAAGACACAGCTGAGCAAAGAGGCAGTCAGGACAGAGGAGTGTGAATGGAGAGAGCTGTCTGAGACCTGATCAGAGGAGGAGGCAGCCCCAGCGATGCCTCCCACGCTGGCTGGGCTTCCCAGGCCTCATCCAGTGCTGGTGTTTCCCATGTGCATGGGGAGCGGGACATCAGTCAGGTCTGCGGGGGATGTGGAGCTGCTTTCAGTCCTGGAGAAGGCAACACATCTATTCCATTAGCTGCCCAACCAGAGGGGGACATGAGGGCGTCCAGTGGCTCTGGGGTTACCCACCACAGGCTCTGTCCCAGCCATTCCCATCACCCACAGATGAGACACTTGAGGCAGCCTGGAGCAGGGACCCTGCACCCTCTGCCAGAGGCAGTCCTGGCTCTGGGCACGTCCCGCTGCCAGCAATGTGCTGGGGAGGGAGGGATGCTCTCCTTCTCATCCCGGCTTCCTGCAGGCAATAATAGCCCCGGGTTCCTGTGTGTGTGGTGTATTTATAGTGTGAGAGGCTCTGGAAGTGCTGCCCTTCTGCCTCTCACCTGTTTCAGGGAGGAAACACCTTCTCCCTCCTGTGCATTTGTGCACGGCTTCCACACTGGAGAGGCCCCGGCACTTCCCACAGGCACAGCACAAACCGGGTCCCACCAGCGGCACCTACGTGACCGTGTCCCTGCCGTGGGGACGGTGCTGGGCCCAGCTGGGATGCCAGGTGGGATAACCCACAGCGTGGGCATGTGGGAGGCACAGAGAGTGCTCCCAACATCTGCCTTTGCACGGCGAGGGCAAAGTCTGCGGGATGGGTGGCAAGATCCTTCTGGGAAACAAAGAAGGAAGCCGGGAATCCAGCTCCCAACTCCGTGCTGTCCAAGAGATCCGGGGCTGGAGGCTCCAGCTGTGAGGTGGGCGATGCCTCCCGGCACTGGCAAGGGCAGGGCTGGCACAAATCACCCACGGCAGTGACAGGAGCTTATTTTTCTAAGCATATCACCAAAGAAGCTAAATATACATTTTCCATTCAATTGCCCAAAGCAGCGATAGCCCAGAGCCTAAAAATAAATCCCTTTGGATTGTGCCTGGGCCAGAATTAGACTGCCTTCAGACCAAGCCCTGTTGAGCTTCATCTCAATGTGAGCCTCCCCTCTGCCTCTGGGCTCCCAGTGGCACAGCACAGGGTGGCTCTGTGTGCCCCTACCTTCTCCAGCTCCAGCCCGGAGGCTCTCTAGTGGCACATCCCAAGAAATGGTGGTGAGCAGAAGACTCCCAGTGGCTGGTGCCTGTTGCAAGACCATTATCTGCTGGAAAAGCTCATGTTCTGCAAGGCTTTTCCCAGCCTGGGGTATGCCAAGTGTTGGCCCAAACCCCAGTGTGTTCCCTGGTGCTACCAACCCTGATACACCACCAGCCTCCCACCCTGGCTGCTGCCTCTGCACCGGCTGCCTGTGGCTCACATCCCCACTTCCAGCCCTAATTCTGGCCCCTCTCCAGCCTCACAGGTTTTTCCTGCACCCAAATATGCAAGTGGGGTCCGAGTGCTGCTCCTCCAGCCGGTGAGTGACCATCTCAGAGGGCTCTGTGGACACACGAGGCCAGGCAGTGATCCCTTGACCACCCCAGCCAGACCCAGCTCGTCCTTCCCTTCACTGTGTAAGCCATAACCACTGCTCCATCTCAGCGAAATAACACATTTGAAAGAAACAGGGGGGAAAAAAAATACCCCAAACCCTGTAAAACTGAAATTGTAGTTCTCCCGGGATGCAGCGTCTGAAATATTCCCACAACCTTTGCATAATGCATTGCTCATGTCAGACCTCAGGAGACAGAAATTAATAGCTAACAGCAAGCAGGCATGGCACACACGTGGGCTCCCCTTCGTTCCCTGCTCCCAGGGGCTCCGTGCTCGGGGGATACTTTTCCTTCACATTCAACTCAAATAATTCTCATTTAAAGACCCGAGAAGAAAAAAGCTGCAGAGGACTCACAGAGAATTTGTGCCAAACAGGAAATATTCAATAAATGTTTATCCTCTCGCACAATGGTGGGGTTTCAAAAGTTTTCTATGGATGTGATTTAAAGCTGGAGGGGCTTTTCCTCCCCCTCCAGACTCTGGATGAGCGAGAGATGAGTTCGGGTTCTGCCTGTGGCACCAAATTCCCTGTCCGGGCAGCTGCTCCCGCTGATGGAAGTGGGATCTGGACTGTGCTGTCCCCCTAATTGCACTCAGGGCAGGAGTTAAGGGATTCCATTCCTGGGGCAGGAGTTGGAGTTCACCGTCACCCAGGACACTGCCCTGGTGGGATGCTCCGTGCCTCAGTTTCCCTGCCAAGCCCTCCGTTCCCTGCAGAAACGGGGCCGAGCTGACCAGACTCTTTTCAAACCCGCTCCTTCCCTCTGCTTTCCTGGTCCCAGCAGCTTTTTCCCAAACCTTCCTCCCCTCCCCCCCAAAAATGTGAAAAAATAGCTCCATCTGGATGCTGTTTCCACCCAGGCACAGGCCCCGGGGCCGGGAGCCAAGAGAGCAGCGCCTGTGAACGGCAGACGTGGGAGCCGGGGAGGATGTGATGGGGAAGCTGTGAGAAAAGCCTGAGGTCGGCAAACCTTCGGCCTCGCCGTGGGAGCCTCTCCCTCGCAGGAGAGAACTTGGCAGCCGGGGCTGAGGGGCAATGCCAGCCCCGGGCCCCAGGGATGGTGGCTATCTGGGCTGGGGGGTGGCATGGAGGGGTACAGAGGGCTGGACAGAGGAGGGACAGAGCTGCCCAGCTGAGCCAGAGGCACCCCGTTTCCCTCCTGCTTCAGAGTGGGACATCCCATGGGATCGTGGCTGGTGTGCAGCAGCCTCAGGGATGTTGCATCACTCCTCCAGCAGCAGCTCCAGACTCCCCCAGCCTCGGCCAGGGGAGAGGATGGGCTGGCTTCCCGCTTCCCAGACTTCCCACGCCAGCACGTGTTATTTATGACCCCCAGGTTTTCAAATTAAACATAAATTAGCGGGGGCGGGGGAAGCGGGGTCCCGCTCGTGGCCACCAAAAAGGTAAAACCTCTCTGGGGAGGGGGGCAGTCACAGCCGGCGCGGGAGGAGTTAAACCGCCGGCGTGGGGAAGCCACCTCCATCCTCCAAAATACAATCGACCAGGAAATAAACAGGAGCTTGTGTTTGTTTCAGTGCACAAGTGAAAAATAAAAGGATTTCCTGCGGGCCGGGGCGCCCAGGGTCCCTCAGCCCGGCCGCCCAGCCGCCCCGCGCCCATTGTTCGCCCCAGCTCTGCCGTGGGGGACATTGTTCCCTCGAAATGTCCCATCAGATAAAGGAGCTGTGCTGGCCATGGCCACCAGCACCAGCGACAGCAAGCCCATGGGGTTTATGCAGAATTTGGGAGCAGCACCCGACTCATGTCCTGCGGCAGCGAGGGGGTCCCCCCCTGCTTTCCATCCCAGGGCTGGGGTGCCAGGCAGGCAGTGATGCTGTGGCATGTTTGTGGGTGACCCCACAGCCCCCCCCACCCCCCACCCCAAGTGTGGCTGCTGCTGGAGCAGACCCAGATTTTGGGGTCTGAGCAGAGAAAGGGTGCTGGGAGATCCGGCGTGGCACACGAGGGCTTCACACCCTCTCCGAGAGGGTTTCTCTCTTCCTCTTTTAATCAGCTGAATCTCACTGAAGCAGTAAAACCTCACGTTTCCTACTGCTCAATGATATTTGCTGACTGCAGTGTCACAACAACCGTACCGGATGAGTGGAAAAAAAGAAAAAAGTTAGAAAAATAACCCTGCGTGGAGGCACGTGGGAATGCTGAGCCCTGACAGCCGCGGGAGCAGAAACCCCTCACTGAGGCTGCTGCTCCTGGAAAGCAGCAGGGAGTCAAAGGGGAACCTTCCTGCAGCCTGTGGCTGGTCCCAGTGCCTGGATCTGGGGCTGCTGGTGGTGCTGGGGTTGGCACAGGGCCGCACACTTGGGTGTGAGGTGCTCGGCAGGGCTGCCCACGCTTTCACTGCCGGCCTGGCGGAGGTGTTAAAAGCATCTGAAAACATGGGACATTTTGCATTTCAAGTCATTCCCCACCTGCTGCCCCTGACTGGGGTGAGAGTGAGGTCAGGGATCCACCTGGGCCTCCCTAGGAAACTCCCATGGCCCAGTAGGAGGCATTTCAGTGGAAAAATGAAGTAACAAAAGTGAAAATGATGTGGAGGCAGCCCCCAGCCTTTGCTGTCATTTTGCTTTTGAGCAACCTGGCCACACTGGCGTGGGTCTGAGCCCATCTGCACTTGCTTTGCAAATCTCAAGTGGGCCAGACTCAGTTTTGGGTGCCCAACCAGTCCCTCCCCAGCTCCTCTGGTCGGACACGTGAAATTTGGGCTCACTGTACAGCATTGGAGCAGGTCCCACTTAACCAATGCTCAGCCTGCTCTGCTGAGATGCTGCTGGTGGTGGCAGCTGGTGATGCTCAAAAACCACCTCGAAAAGCTGGGAACCACCACCTGGAAGTGGGGGAACCACCACCTGGAAGTGGGGGAACCACTGCAGCCTCCGGGAATGCCGCATTCTCTGGCCAGGACACCGGTGTTGGGTAGTGCCGGGAGAAGGCCCCTGAGGGATGAGGGAGACAGGGTTGCTGGGAGAGGGTCCCTGAGGATGCAGGAGTCAGGACTGCTGGGAGAAGGTCCCTGAGGGGTGTGGGAGGCAGGATTGCCGTGGCAGCTGCAGCAGCTCCAGTGACTTGCCAGGAGCCGCCGGCTCCGAGCGCTTCCTGCGATTTGGCCCTTGGTGAATAAATAACCACACACAGAAGCGAAGGCAGCGCAGGATCTCGGGCAGAGTAAATATAGTTCATAACTCCTTTTTTTTTTCCCTGCCTTCAGTCTGATCCCAAGCCCTGTCTGTTTGTACTCTTGCCTTTGTTTTGGGGTTTTTTTCTGCTGTGTTTTTTTAACCAGCGTTTGATGGCAACTTCCCAACGACACGTTCAGGCTGCTGAAAGCGCCTCATTTTGCTGTGGCCGGGGCAGCAGCTTTCATTGATGGTTCGAATCACCAGGCAGGCTCTGGGTTGGAAAGAGACAACAATAGACCAGAACTTAGAGGGTTTGCAGAACAAAACTTGCCAAAAAAGGATAAAAAGAATGGTTTGGGCTTTACTTTTTTTTTTCACAACTGTAAACTAAAACCACTCTGGGTCGGAATTGCATCTGGGCTGGTGGGAGCACAGCTCTGCGGGCAGTGCTGGCAAACCTCTGTTGGGCATTGCTTTGCCTCTCTGGTTTCCAGCTCACCAGACCAAGCACCAAACCCAGTACCTGGTTAACCATCACTCAGCTGGTGTTCGAGGATGTTTTCCTGGCAGATGAACCTAATTGCCATGTTGGTGCAGCACATGCCGAGCTCTTCCCAGCACTCCTGGCTGCAAACTGCGGTGCCTGGGTTTGGCTGATTCATTTTCTGGCATTTCCCCCTCCCCGCAGCTCCTTTGGGGGTGTTTCTTGGTTTTCCTCACCAGCAAAGTTAAAAATGCAAAGGCAAAATATTTCCAAGGTGGTGGCCAGGCGATGGGACCCTTCCTGATGTCCCTCTTGGGGGTTTCTCCTGGGGATGCCACAGGATTTTGGGGGGTAATGGGGTGTGCACAGTTCTGGCACAAAGGCTTGGTCTCCTCTGGCTCATGACAAATGGGGTGTCCCAGGGGTGGCTGGGCCGGAGCTGTGTCCACATGGATTGTGCTGGAGCGCTGGAAGCACTGAGTTGGGGGCAGTTGTCCCAGCTGCTGTTCACAGGCAGGCGAGAGATTTCTCATCCATCAGCAAATCGGGGCCTCCAGGGGGGGAATAAAACTACCCACAGTGCTGTCACCTGTGGGAATGCTCATCCCAGCAGCTGGAGCAGCCCCTCTTCCCTCTCCTGCACATCCCCTGCGCCCCGTGGGACCCCAGCCAGGGGTGGGAATGTGCCCTTCCTGGGGCTGCCAGCACAGACAGGTGGGGAACAGCCCCGCTCTGCTCTGAGCAGACGATTCCAGGAGGAACTGAAACCTGCCCTGTGCTGGCAGGGAAAGGCTCCTGTCACGGCAGCACAGCCGCCACCAGCCTGCCCATCCCTCGTCCTTCCCACAGCTGGTTCCTAGAAAACCAGCTCCCAGACAATCCCAGAAATTGGATTTTGCCCAGTGCAGCTTTGCAAACAAACCCAGGAATGATAATAGGGAAGCAGCCGGTCCCTCTTTGGTGTCGTTTTGCTTTATTTTTCTTGCACGTTGTAGCTTCCCACCATGGTCTGGCAGTGGCTGCAGGCTGCATCACCCACAGCCCCTCTGACTGAAAGGTCTCCATATCAGAGCAGAGGAGCACCAAGAATTGTGTCAGGTGCTGGTGAGGCTGAGCCTCTTCTCCTGGAGATGCCACCTTTTCCCTGGCGTGGGGCTGGGACAGATGTGCCAGCCCAGGAGTTCAGCAGCCCATCACCTCGAGCCTGCTGGTCCCACCAGGGCCTTGCTGCACCACCTGAGGTGAGGAAATACCTAAAGACGAGTGCCATGGCAGGGAAAGGGAGAAGTGACTCTAAAACATCACACAGATAATGCAAGAGATCTCCTGGGACAAACCTGAAGGAGTGGGGGGAAAGGAAGCCAGGGGCATCCCCATGGGAAAACACATACATGTTTGGGCAGCGAGAACAGAAGTGCTCATTACTCATGAAAAAAACCCCACAGAAGTTCTTTTCAGGCATCAGCTTCCAGTAACAAAGCCAGATTGATGGAAAAAAAGTGCTTTTATTTTTCATTCGCCAACGGAGAAGCTAAAAAAGAAAAAAAAGGACGCAAAGAATAACTGGAGGAATATAAAGAGTCAGCTGAGGGAGCTGGGTCCCAGGGGTGCTCAGACAATGCCTGCTGCCCCCGGGCTTTTAATTATTGTGCTCAGGAAATCAAACAAGTGTGCTATTATTTATTTGGAGGAGGCATCAGTTTCCGTGTGTTTTACAGGGGTTTGCCCATGGGCACGGAGGGGTGAGGAGGGACCGGCCAAACTGCTTTGGGGTTGGCATTGGGCAGGGGGGATAGGGAGAGGAGCTGTGGTCCCCCCGGGCTCCCCAGGCAGGCAGCACTGCCTGTTTTGGGGTGCTGAGGGGTGAGCAGAGTCACGGATTGGTACCGGTGCAGCCCCAGTTCCAGCGGCTCAGCCACCGCTGGTGGTTGGCAATGGACTGCTGGGGCCAGGAGGATCCTCCCTGTCCCACCTCCACATCCCAGTGCCCAGCGCAGCGTCCTCCCCTCTCCATTCCCTCCTGCTCCCCATCCTCCCTTGCTCTGCTCTCCCCCTCCTCTCGCCCCGCCGAGCCCCGAAAGGAGCCCTTGGTATGTTGTGTGAGTTGCAGCTCAAGTGAGTTTTATTCAGCTCCACTAACCTTGGCAGACAGACCCCAGGGAAAGGGACAAAAGGACAATTGTTTGCAGCAATTTTGCCCTCAATTGGTTTCCCCATCAGCTTGCAGAGCGGCACAGCCAGCCAGGCACTGCCTGACTAACAACATTAAATTCAACTCGCGCTGCTGCAAGAAGCGCGGGGGGGGGGGAGGCAGCGGAGGAAATCAAACTTTTGGGGGCCGCTTCTTGCCTTTCCACGCACAAAACCCCAAGCCGCGGCAAGGAAAACCGGGGCAGCCGAGCCGTTCCAGCAGCCCCGCTCTGCGGGACGGCAGCCGCGCCTCTGTCCCCAGTGCCACCGCTGTGTCCGGCGGTGCCGCCCGCTGCCCCCGGCCCGAGCGCGCTCCCTGCCCGGGGCTGGCTGCCCGCACGCCGGCCAGGCCACGGGGCGCCGGGCTGCTCGCGTTCCAGCTGGAGCCATCCCAGCCCCGGGGCAGCGAGCCGGGAGCTGCTCGTGCCTCCGCGGCCGCCGGTTCCGCTGCTCCCCGGCACCGCATCCTCACCCCGCGCCGGGCGGGCTGCAGCGCGGAGACCCCAAACGCGGAGAGGGTTTGGGCTCCAAGGCGTCACCGACGTGAGGTCAAAGCTGGCAGGGACCCTTCCCAGGCTTCGGAGAGTCTTTCCAAAGCGTTGGCTCTGGAGAGGCCGTTGGGGTAATTCAAGCCGGCTTCCTGCACGCCCCCGGCTCGCCGCCGGCCCCCCGGAGCCTCCTCAGGGCCGGGGAGTCGCTTGAGCAACCGGCACGTTTGTGCCAAAGATGTTTCGTGTTAAGCGTAAGGATCCCAGTGGAGCGAGGGTTTGAGATGTCTTTCCCTATTCCTCATCCCCCCCCAGTCCCAGCCTGAGCGTTTCCTGCGCTCTCCCTGCCACCACACCGGGCTGGAGTTTGGCTCCTGCGGATCCCCACGGGAGCAGGAACGCCCGCTGTGCCTCCACCGCGAGGCTTTCCTGGGAGCAGCCTGGCCGTTGGGAGCAGGAAATCGTCTCCCATGGCTAAATCAGTGCAGCCCCACCCTCTGTTCTCCCACCGGAGCTCTGACACCGCGGCCCCCGGAGCCGGTTCTGGAGGGACACAGGCTGGGGAGGGCAGGAGCTGTGGGTTTGGGCACCGTCCCCTCCGCCCCGGGACCGCGGGTGCTGTAAAGCCCAGTCTGAGATGGGACTGTAACGAATGGGTTGGTTTTGGCTGGGCCCCAGCTGGAATCCTGCCTGCTCCATGAAACCAGCCCGGCTGCGGAAACGCGGGGCTCGGCCGGCTCGGGGACCTCCGGCACAGAACACCCCCTGCCCACGCACCTCCACGGGCAGCACAGGGGGGTTCAGCAGGATGGGGAGGCCTGGCCATGCTGGGGTGAGGGGTGGCTGGGATTATCCCAGCTGGGATCCTTCCTTCCCAGCTCCAGAGGGTTTGTAGTGCTCCGACGGAGGCACAAGGACCCCACGCATGGGCGACGTGTCGGCACAGTCCCCTCTGCGTGCGCCCCAGGACATCCCTGCACATTTGAACTCCAGCAGAGCGAGTTTTGGGTGGCTGCATCGAGGCAAGGGGGATTTGCCCAGGCACATCCCGGCAGCGGGAGGGTGCGGGAAGCAGCCGCCCTTGTCTCAGCACCATGGGATGGGGTGGCAGGTGGATGTGGAAGCACCTGTGGAGCTGGGGCGGCTCATCCTGAACTCCTTGGACCCACATGTCCCACACCCCACGGCCCCACACCGGGGATGTGGGTGTTTGCAAAGCTCACAGACGTGAAGGAAACCTGGCTACAGCAGCGAGGAGAAATCCCAATTCACATGGCTCTGGAAGCCAAATTCCTTTCCTGGCTCTGGTGGGTGGGAGTTGAGCTGCTGCCCAGCTCAGCAGCAGTGCCCCTTGCACAAGGCACCCCAAAATCGATCTGCCGTGCCATGGGGGGGCTCGGAGGCTGGAGGGATCTGACATCCAACAGACTAAAAGGCCCCCAAGATGCTCTCTGTTGTTTATCTCCAAGGTAATTAGGTAATTAACAAAGCAAATGAATTTCGGTTTCTGTCTTCAGGGCTAGATTTGGTGTGGTGCTTGCCCTCGTTTGAGCTCTGTGAGGAGCACAGGGTGGACCAGGGTGTGTAAATGCTCCCAGCCATCCCTGCCATCCCTCTGACCCCTCCCTGCACCAGAGCAGACACCGTCTGTGGCTGGGGGTGATCCCAGGAGCTGTGGGGCAGCTCAGCATCCAATAAAAGCCCCTGATTTTCCATGAGGAAATCTTTTGCTCCAGCACACTGGCTGCAGGAGGGACAGGTCCTTGGGACAGGGCGGTCTTTCCAGCCAGCCCAGGTGCCCTGAGCTGGGATTTGGGGGTTTCTCAGGTCATCAAGGCTTCAAGAATGGAGTCTTTGAACAGTTTGTTCCCATGCATGGGGAAGCAGGAGCTCCTCTGGCTCTGCTACTTGGCTGTGAATTCCTACAGAACAGACTTTTCACTTCCCTGCTCAGCCCCTCTTCCCTTGGCCTGTGCGGAGGTGGAGAGGTGGGAAGTGGAGCCTGGTGCCATCCCGAGCCCATCACCGATGGAGATTTTGGGGAGAGACAGGATCTTCCTTGCCAAACCACTTTACATCAACAGTCAGCCCAGACTGCCTTTGCTGCAGGGACTGGCAGAGGGAGAGGCTGCGGAACAAAGGAGGAACTTCTCCACACATACCACACACAAATATTTGCCGTAGCAGCAGGAATAAAATAGCAAATTAGCAGCAAACGAGCTGATCCTGTGCTTGGCCCAAGTTAGCCAGGCAGGAAAGTCCCAGATTTCACCAGGCAGGTGAAACACATCCTTGGGAGCAGCTGCCACCAGGTCAATGAATTCCTGCCCGCAGCTTCCATCCCCAACGGCTGCTCATCCTCCAGCTCGGGGGAAAAGGCTGGAGGGAGGGAGGGAGGCTCGGCCGTGCCGAGCACGCGGGGCTCAGGCAGCAGCAGGCACGGAGAGGCCGGGAATGGGGCAGGCGCTGGCTGAGGTTGGCAGGGAAATGCCATGGAAACCCGCCGGCGTGATGCTGAGCCCCGAGCGTCCTCCCGCGCTGGGGCTCGCCGAAGAAAAGGGGACAATGGGGCCGGGGAGGCAGAGCTGCCTCCCCAAGCTGTCCTACTTTGCGGCTCTGCCCCATCTGTGAGCTGTCAGGCACCCACCCTGCTGCTCTCCCCGGCTGGAGACCCCCCCGCAGGCAGCGTGTCCCGAGCAGGAGGAGGGGGCTGCGCCGGCAAAAGTCACCGGGTCTGGGGGGATGCTGGGGGAAGGCGTCTCTGATAAGCGTGGATAGCTTTTTATCTGTCACCAGGGTGTGCAAACAGCAACCCCGAGCCCTGGCGTCTTCTTGGGGTTGATATTTCTCTTTTTTAAAAAAGGTTTTAAGCACGGACACGCAGCCATGCGTGGCTGGCTGGGTGGATGTCTACTCAAGTGGAAAACCCTGGAAGGAAAAGGCACCTCCAACCAGCCTCCAGTCCCCAGCCCTCAACAGCTGATGAAGATTTTCCCAACTCAGGTCCAGTTTTGCCACGCCTGCCCCATGTGTGGTGCCATGTCATGGTGTTTCTGTGGGAGCAAGGACCCCCTGACTCCGGGGGGTTTTTCCACCCACCACCCCCAGGATCTGTGGGTGTGGGGTGCTCCCCTGAGCAGGAGGAGTGGGTGGATGCTGGGGGAGGCTTGCACGCCCCAGCAGGAGCTGCACGGGGTGCAGGAGCACACCCACATCAAAGGCAGCGCTTAATTAAGATTTCCGACGGGGTGAGATAGTGAAATGAGCAGATCTGGGCCCTCACCAACAGAGACGGGGTGACTCCCTTGGTCTGCACCGGCACGCCAGGCAGCATTTGCATCCTCAGACAGAGCGGGTTTTAATTGATATTGTGCTGGAATAACACCAGGAAGGAAAAGAGTAGAGCCCTTTTCATGTCTGAATGTTCTCTCCTGCAGAACCCCAGGCCCCTGGGTGCTGCCGGGGTCAGGGTGCTGCGTGGGCAGGGTGACATCCCACTGGGATGGAGCAGGGCTTTGCTGTGCTTCTCCCTCTGCCTGCCCAGCGCTCAGGGTGGGGAGGTCACGGTGTGTATTTGAAGCACTTTGGGGTAAACGTGAGCCTCTGCAGCAAGTCCCACCAGCAGTTCACTCCTTGCCCACACGCTGCCCAGGCATCTTCCCTGGGCGCTGGCAAACCCCTTGGCCTCTCCCAAAAATGCTCAGGTGTCCCCTTCCCCAGGGGGATCCCCCAGAGCCGTGTGCTCCGGAGGGACCCTCACCCACTGCTGCTCCAGGAGCACCAGGGCCGTGCCAGCGGCAGGAGGGGGAGCGGCAGCACGGACACGCTCGCGGGGGGAAAAAACGTTTGAGGAAACGACGCCAGATAAATCAGGCGGCTTCATTCAGATCCGATGCTGCCTCGAAGAAAGGGGAGCCTTTGTGGGGAGCGAGGGGCCGAGCCAGCCGTCCACCTGCCCCCGGCCTGCGCCGCCGGCTCTGGCGCCAGCGGCAGCAGCTGGGCCGGCCGTGCGCCCCGGCGCCTGCCAAGGGTGCCAGCATGGCCCTAAATGCTCCCTTTCACCAGAACTCCGAGGGCTGCCACGAGGAGAGGGGCTGAGGGCTGCTGGTTGCTCCTCAGCAGCGCCCAGTGGGGTTTGTGGGGTGCTCCGAGGGTGTGGGGTGCTGCACCCCAACCTGGCCCAGCTCAGCTTTGCTCCCGTCCCACCCACGAGTTCTTTCCCTTCATTTCTATCTTTAACCGCCCCGCCAAGGGCAGGGGGACGCAGCCCCCCACCACTTGCTCTGATTCTTGGGATGCCCCACGAGCCGCAGAGCCCGGACCCCGGCGGGGGCTCCCGGGGGGGCTGTGAGAGGGGCTCGGGGGCCTTTGATCCGCCCCACATCTCCCCTGCTCCCTGCACAGCTGAGCCCGCGGGGGCCACCACGGCCCCGGCACAACTGCGGCCGCATCCTTTCTGGGTGGCAGGCAGCTGGGAGAGAGGGGGAACAGGGAAAAGGAGCCCCTTTTGCTTGTTTTCCTTCCCCCTCTGGCTACTCCCGTTGTTCTCCTCGAGGTTTGGGGACCCGGAGAGGTCGGGGAGCCGGGACGTGCTGGGCAAGGAGCCTCCCCCTCCGCCCCGCCAGCTGTGACACCCGGGAGCATGCGCCGCTTCCGGAGAGGAAAATGACATAATTCATACCCAGAATAATTCCCTCCTCAGAGCAAACCCAGCTCTATCTCCTGGCTGACAGCGAGGCCCCAAACCCCTCTCTTGTTTCCTAATCTCCAGCTCGAGCCGTGAGAGACGGTGGGAAGCGAAGGAGAGGGCCCGGCCCGTGGTGTTTGAGATGTGGATATTGCAAATCAGCGCCAGGCAGGGGGGTTACAGCCCCAGGAATGACGGAGTCCCTAATTACATATGCTTAGCCAAGATTTTTGGCAGCAACATCAGAAAGGAGCTAAAGCTGCCTAATTCCTGCTTACCCCCAAAATAGCCTCAAACACACAGCACCGAGGGGGGGACACGGCCCAGAGCTGCGGCTGTGGGGGTGGCACTGCTGGGGGACCCCAAGCACGCCCTCCCCGAGTCACTCTGGCTCTGAGGGTGGTGTGGGGGGTGGGTTTTGGTGCCGGAGCCCCCCGCCCCCCCGGCAGCTGCCCGGCTGCAGAGGGACATTTCCCACCGGGGCCGGGCTGGGGCTCGCCACGGCGGAGGGGCTGCGCCTGGTTATCTCCCCAACGAGGGGCCTGGAGCCATCAAGATCTGCTCCAAACAATCGCTTCCTTTCCCAGGCACCTTCCGAAAAAAAAAAAAAAAAAAAAAAAAAGAAAAGAGAGAAGAACAAAAAACCCCCAACAATAATAAAAGAACAAAAAAAAAAAAAGAAAGAAAAAAAAGCGCTGACTTTTCCCAGTGCTGCCACATTTCCCTGCCTTGTGTTTTCCTGCTCCCACACATCTTCCTCGCCCAGGGATTGTCCCCAGCTGCCTTGAGCAGGGCTCCTCACTGCTCCAGGGCCAGGATTTATCCTGCTGTGAGCCAGTACAGGGACATCCATGCTCAGACCTGTGGGACTGGGTGAGCAAACCCCGATGGGACACCTTGGCCCTGGGGTAGGGAGGAATCCTTCACTCTGGATCCAATCCCACATGTGGGGATGGGGCTGTGCCTTTCTGCTGTCAGAGTTTTGGCTTTCTGCTGCCAGAGTTTTGGGAGCCCTCGTGCAGCTCCATTGTCATCTCACCCCACATCTCCCCCCAGCTGAGCCCAGCACTCTGATGACTTCAATAATGACATCTTCCCAGAGGTTTTCCCGGTAAAAAGGGAAAGGCTGATGGATTCATGGGGCAGATTGCCCTTTCCCAGCTGCAGGGCTGTGGTGGGAGCACGAGCAGCTCCGGGATGGCTCTGCAGCACGGCCTGGGTGCTGTGCTCACCTCAGGCTGTGCAAGTGCTGCTGCCAGGGCAGAGCAGCAGCTGAGGGTCCCATCCTGGCATTGCTGAACTCCCCCCGTGCCGGTTCCCAGGGCTGCCATCCCCGGGGAGCCTTGGGGAGGCAGCTGCAGGGGCTGAACCCAAGCAGCGCCTTCTGCCGCGGGGAGCGGCGTGCCAAGGTGTCCATAACTCACGGCGGCTGTTCCCAAGGCTGCCTTTGTCTCTGGGGACGACCCAGCATCCGTCGCTGCCCCTTCCTGGCTCCTCGGCTTCGCAGCCTGCACAGGGAAGGGCTTGACCCATGGTTCTGACCTCCTGCCTGCTGCCAGTGGTGTCCCGAGGTGTGCACACTCACCTGGCCTTGCACACTCACCTGTGCCCGCTCATGCCCACGACACGGCTCTTCTCTCTCCTGGGTGTGGGCACAGCAGGGGGATTCAGGCATCCCTCTGCTCAGAAATGTGAGATTTTGGGGTTTTGGGGTCAAACTCTCTCCCCATCAGGACATCAGGCACTGGGTGTCTGGCAGAGGTTTGGGGCCACGTGGGCACATCCAAAGATGGTTTGGAGGGAAGCCTGAGGCCTGTCCCAGCTGTGTCACGGCGCTGGCTGGCAGCCTCTGTCCATCCAGGGCCAGCCTCGAGGGTTGCCTGCAGTCAAAATGTAGCAGCTCTCCCCCTTTTTGGGGCTGACACTGCCCTGGGAGAAGCATCCCCCAACCATGAACGGACCAGACTTTTCTCCAGCAGGCTGGGGCTCTCTGGCTCTATCACTACACGAAGTTCTGGTATTAATCAGGCTAATTGGTGCCAGGGTGGGTGAGCTGTGGGTCGGAGGGGCTCTGGGGTGGGTGGAGGGCTGCACGTGGTGCAGGAAGCAGAGCTGATATCTCCCCTTGGGCACTATCTTTGTCACACTCACAGTTTCCCATGCTGGTTTTGGGCGATAGGGCTGGGGCAAAGCAGAGAGAAAACGCCCCAATTCCCAGCCTGGGGGCTTTGATGTCTGTGGTCCCCCCTCATTTACAAGTCAGGCTGGACCCTGCACCTCTCCCCGTGCTCGGAAGCAGCTGGAGCCTGCACGGCCTCTTCTCCTTTGGAGCATCCCTCTGGCTTGGCTCTACCCCCCACTGGTGCCCAGGGATGAATCCTTGGGATATAAAACTGCTTCTGCCCCGCCCCAGTTGTGTTTTGCCGCCCCATAAGCACCCCGGGGAGTGGTGATGCCCTGTGGGAGGGCTGTGCCTGGCGCTGAGGTTTCCCACTGGACAAGATTCATCTCTTGGTGATTCATCTCCCCTTCCGTGGGAGCTGGACCCATTTTGGAAGCGTGTGTCCCACAGCTGTAATCGGTGCTTTCCAGGGATGCAGGGTCAGGATTGGCCTCCTCCTCCACCGTCTGCTGCCTCATTTGTCAGTAATCAAAATCAGTGTTCTGGATCTCCACTGTGGGGTGGGGAGGGAGAGTTTTTCCGAGCCCCTGGGCCAGGGCTGGGTGCCAGAATGGGAGCAGGACTGGGAGCACGGCCACAGCCTGAGCCTTGTGGCACTGGCTGCTCCCCCAGCTGAAGGGGAAACTGAGGCATGAGCTGCCCTCGCTGCTGGTATGGTGGGGAAGTCAGAGCCAGATGCCTTAAGCGTGGCTTTTCTTTACCATTTGTTTATTTTCTCATATGTTCCCAAGGCCCTGCTCTTTTGCAAGCTGAGGGTCTTTCGTAAGAGGAGGGACGGGGAAGTTTTGCAAGTGCAGAGAACCTGCACGTGCCTTTTGAAACTGAGCCTGACCTCGGGGCCCGGTGGCTGCGCCTGCCACTGCCACCTTCCCCTTTCTGCCTGGAAAGACGAGGCTGAGATGGGCTGGTCTGGAGGCAGGAAGGGACAACCCTGCCCTGAGTTTGCCTGGGCTCAGCTGGGTGTGGACAGGGAGGTGAATCACTCCCACAAGCAGCACCAGGACAGGGAGCTGGGATGCAGTGGGGTGGTGAGCGCAAAACCATCTTTGTGCCATCTCCCTGCACTCTGAGGGAGCCTCTGTGCTGCTGAGCTGGGCAGGGAGGTGTGATGGATGACACGGTGCTGCTGAGCCAGCCAAGGACTCTCCCTGTGCCCCATGCCCGCAGGGAGAACCACCGACCCTGCTGGGGATGTCTCTGGAGCTGTGTTTGGCTGTGATCTGAATCCCAGAGCAGCAGGATGTGGCCTAGCCCACCGACCTGCAGCAAACGTGCACCTCGTGGGTGCTGATGTGCACCTGGCTGGTGTGAGGCTGGTTCCTGCACAGAATTCCCTGTCCCACATCCCATCCTCCTCCCCCCGGCATGCGGCACTGGGGAGCTGAGCGCTCTGGAAGGACTCACTTACCTAATAGGAAGGGGTGGGGGTGGGTGTGGGTGTGATAAATACACGCAGATAATTTTACTTCAGGGTAAGTCAATAAATTACTAAAGAGCCTTTGATTGTGCTCTCAGTGGTGCATGTTGATTCAAAAACCTAAGACATTTAGCCTCAATTATGTCTATTTGTGTGTCTTTCCTGCCTCTCTTCTCCGCAGTGCAGGGGAAATAACCCTGCCTTGTCTGCGTTCCCACACCTCTCCCACCTCGGCCACGCTCCAGATTTCACTCCTGTCCTGATAACCCTTCCAGCGGCGAGTGGGAGAGGATCAGCTCTTGGCACGAACCCTCTCCAGCTTAGGCCAGCTCTCTGTGCTTGACCAAAAGGACTTGCATGGATGTGGCCAGCCCCAAGGGTGCCAGCTGAGGCAGGTTTGAGTCTGGCCAGGGTTGTGGTTTCCCCTGTTCCCGCTCTGGCATGGCGCTGGGATGATGCAAAACCAACTCCACGCTGCAAACCATGCATGTGGGGACACCCTGGCCGGGCCCAGGGCCCTAAAACTGATTCCTTTCAGCATCTGCAGCCCAAGCAGCCCCGCTCCCCGCGGGCCCTGGCACGGCAGCGCTCGCCCCGTGCAGCCTCGTGTGCTGGGAGCGAGCTCCTGCAGGGCAGCGTTGCAGTGATGCTCGGACCACACAGCTCCCTTAAGCCGCCGAGGATTCGGCTGTAAAGACGAGTTGGCACCGCTGCTGCGTGTGCTGGGTGGCTCGGCTGGGGACGTGTCGCCACGCGAGGGAACAGCTCGCTGGGCGGGAGGGCTGCTGCCATCAAAGGAGCGAAGGGCCGAGCCAGGGATCAGCTCTGCTCTGCTCCAGGGCGATGTGCGCCCGTTCCAGAGCGGTCCCAGGGCACCGCAGGGCTGGAGGGACTGGCACTGCTGCTTTTCCCAAGTCGGGAAGGCAAAGTCAGCCTGCAGAGTGGGAGTTCATGGTCCAAGCCCCTTTTGCGATGGATGGCGTGAGCTGTCGGGGCCGTGTCGTTAGAAATGAGCTCCTTCCAATGCGAAGATGCTTGTTTCCTTCTGGGGAATCTCAGCAGAGGGTCATTAATCGCCAGGCAGGGCAGCTCTGTCTGCCCCGTGATGGGATGTGGGTTCAGCACACAGTGCTGGCAGCGGATGTGCCAAAGAGCCCTCACTGACCGCTCTGGGCCAGCTCGAGAGCCTGGTGCTGCTCCGTGGGTGTGCAACAGGCATTGGAATGGCTCTGGGAAGCAGAGGGCACCATTCCTGTTTCTGGCCTGGCTACATGTTTGTGCATGCAAATTTGACAGAGGCTTTTCAAGTGCAAATCTGCTGTGAAAACAAAAGGGACTCCCGAAACTGGAGCATACATAAGGTGCATTGAATGAAGATGTTCTTGCAACATCTACCCAGATCCTGCTTCCCCCTGCGCTGCTGAGGTGCACCCAGCACCTTGTTCTTTGAGCTCTGCCACCTATTTTTAGCTGGCAGGGAGGAAGCACAATTACCCCGCGGTAACACCCACCCTCAACAGACACTTCTGCTTGGCTGAGCTGAGTGGGCCCGGCTGCTCGGGGCTCTGCTTCAGCGGAGGTTGGTGCCTGATGGGATCAGACAGGGAGAGGGAACAGCACGGGGATGTGGCAGGGACATGCAGTGCTCACACGAAGGGTCTGGCCCCCCTCCAGTCCCAGCCTGCGGGCAGGGAGGGACAGGGCTGCTGGGTGCAGGTGTTTGCATCAGGAGGTAAAATGTAATCCCTAAATGTTCCCAGTATCCAACCTGGCTTCTCCCAGATGCCTGCTGCCGTGGTGCCATGGTGTGAGGCTCCTTGGAAGGCAGCCCCCATCCATGGGCACCCCTGGCCAGGCTCTGCCAGGATGTGGACACAGCGATGTGGCACATGGAGAGCTGCAGTGGGACATCAGCTCCGGGGAGCTGGGTCATGCCCGGAGCAGCCCACCATGCAAACTGTCCCCATTCCACACACCTGGATGCCTCTGGAACCTCCCCGCACGGCTCATCAGGGTGGGAAACACATCTGCAGGACAGGAGGGTGCAGAGGGTGACACAGGGCCGTGGCAGCGTCCCCAGCCGGGAGCGTGTCCACGGCCTCCGGGCTCCGCGCACGGCAGCCCATGAGTCACTACCCAGGGCTATTTTTACCCCCTGGGGCAGCCTCGCTGGGTCATTCCCGGTTCCTAATTGCTGTGATGAGACCTTCATAAATCTCACCCGAAAGAGGAAGTCTGGGAAATCGAAATCTGCCGCTGCGAGCGAGGCGGGCTGGGCTGGGCTGGGCTGGGTCAGGCACCGGCGGCACCGCGCAGGGAGGGCTGCGGCCGGAGGAGGCTGAGGACAGAGAGCCCCGAGCTGTGACCTGCTGCCCTTCACACCTTGCATTGCAGAGCTCCCCACAGGGATGTTTTGGCTGACATTTAACCACCGGAACAGGCTTTTTCCACCTCCCCCTCTGTTCCCAGCCTCTGCCTGCTTCCCTTAGTGCTCCCAAACTCCTGGAGCAGCCAAGCCGAGCCCAGCCAGTGCAGGGGAGCAGTGCTGGATGGGAAAAACCAACCCCTGATGTCTTGCCCAAAAGTCACACCACACCCAAGCATCTGAAAAAGCTTCATTGAAGAGTTTGCTGGCTATTTTTGTCCGTGCCTCTGCCCTTCCTGGCCGGGGCTGCGACCAGAAACAGCAACACCACGACGGAGAGGATGAGATGACCATGTCCTGGGCATGAGCAGAGGAGAAGGGCTGGCGGATCCTGCTAGCAGGGCGCTGGAGGTGTTGCATCATTGGGCCTCGATGCTCTGGGTTTTCTGGGTTGGGTGATGGTTGGACCCCATGGGAGGGTCCTGCTGCTCCCGCCGGCGTTTGGCAGTGGGCTGTGGGCTGATAAGCAGAGCACAGAAACATTGCCATCTGCTGACACGTCCGGGCGCACTCGCCGGCCCCGGCCGCGCCGCTGGTCACCATTTGCAGAGGGAGCAGGAGCTCTGCAGGATGTCCCAATCCGGCAGCGGGGCAGGAGCACGGCGGGATGGCCCTGCCAAGCACAGCTGTGGCAGGACCGGGTGTTCGGCACCGATGTGCAGCACCTCAGCTCGAGGCCGTGGCGATGGAGGCCGAGCTCCGAGATGCAGGTGCTCTCACTGCTGACCATCCAGGAGATGGTGGAGGTCTCCCTGCTCATCCCCAAAGGGTTAATGAACCTTCACCCGGCTGTGAAGAAGAAGAGCGACTTCAAAGTGTGGGGCAGCATCCAGCACGGCAGCCTCGTGCAGACGGAGAGGGCAAGTCTGGGTAATTGCAGCCTCTGATGCAAGCGCTGCAAAGGATTTGGGAAAACGCTCACTTGGCTGCAAAAAGGAGTTTTGATTCCCCTCAGCCTGTTCCCCCCTGAGCTCCCCCCGGTGCCCTCCAGCTACAGAGCTCGGAGATGCGTGTCTTGGACTGGATTTGCTTTGTTTCATGTTCCCTGGGAATCTGGCACTGGTGTTTCCCAGAGGAAGGGTGCCTCCAGCTTCCCAAATGCCGGGGCTTTGCCATGGTGGGCAGAGGGCTGGGAGCTCCCCAGTGCTCGGGCCCGGGTCTGCAAACACCATCCCCGAGAGCTGAGGTGCAACCCCACAGTCCCATGGGGACCAGCCATCAGCCCTGCACCGCCAGACTGCAGATTTATCCATGCATGGCTCTGGGATCTCCATGCACAGCACCAGCAGGAGCAGGGGAAGTCGATGCCCACTGGGATTTGCTTCCCCCATCCCCAGGGATGCAAACACCCGGCTGTGGGCAGGAGATGGGGAGGCTGGTGCAGCTCCCAGACACAGGCAGATGTGCAGGGACGTGTCTGGCCAGCCCGTGGCCTCCCACCAGCACCTGTCCCACAGCTGGACTCAGCCTTGGTGTGGGGACAGTGTCACACGAGCCCCCAGTGGCTCGTCCCCCCCATGCCCTGGCCTAGGGGCCAAGAGATGAGTTCTGGTACAGCAGGGCTGGAGCAGCTGCTCTGAGCTCAGAGCAACCTTGGCTGGGTGGAGCATCCCAGGGCCATGGCCTGGACTCTCCTCTGGCCAAGCTCATTTCCCTTTCTCAGCCTGGCTGGCGACCTGGCAGCAAAGGCAGCGTTTCACTCTTGTGTCAACATTTGGAGGAAAAGGGGGGAAAATAATCATTTCTGTCAAACCCTGGGAATGTGGATGCCCTGAAAACAAACAGAAGCTCTGTTTCTTCAGTGAAAGGCCGTTGTAAATCTGGTTGGCTGCCAAAAAGTGATAAAAATGATTGCTGTTCCGGCACTAGAGAAGAGTTTTGTTGGAAATGTCACCCCCCACTCACCCTCCCCCCAAATCTCAGTTTTATGAAAATACCATTTTTTATCAGTAGTCTGGCAGGCAGATGTTTGGCCTGGGCTCCCATTGGAGGCCAGATGCACCCAAATTGCCATTCCCAGCCGCCTTTGTGTCATTTGTTGATTGACAGCTGCCAGTCACCACTCACAGGGTTTAAGCATGCTCTGGAGACCAGATTTCCTCCTCTCCTGGGCTTCCCTGGTGGTGTTAGGACAGGTATTCCCCAGGCTAGGGTCACTACTCCCCACCTCATGGTGCCCAGCATGGGGGATGTGGGATGGGCAAAGGGGCAGTGCCAAGGGAATGGGCCACAAGAGTTGTGGCTTTGCCAGGACGAGCCATGGTCACTGGGAAAGAGCCACTGTCCCTGGCCAGTGCAGCAGCTGCCTGCCTGGCACAGTCCCTGGCTCTGGAGGAGGGAGGATGCTCCCTGTCCGCGCTCCCGCTTTTTAAAGGGCACGAGGAAGAACAGTTGTGTCATCAGAGCTGTGAGCTGGACTTGTCAGGGCTCGTCCCTTATTTATTTAGGAACGGTGGCAGGTTTCCAGCCAGCTGTTTTCCTGGTGCAATATTCTACTCCCAACCTTTTGTTCCAAGGCATTGGCCCGGCTTGGGCACCTCAGCCCCAGCCCCGTTTCAGCTGGGGCAGCATCGAGCTCTGTTCAGGGAGCAGAGCAGGGGCAATACCTGAGGGCAGCTCTCAGCATCCCCTCTGCTCGTCCTGGCTGGCACTTTCCAGGTGTGCCCCTATCAGGTGGTGCTTGATGGGTGCCCCCAACCTGGGCCAGCACAGCGGTGACAGGGACAGGGGGGACATTCCAAGCCCTGCAGCCCTGACAGCATCACCGACAGGGGGATGTGGACAGGCTGCTGCAATCCTGTACCTGCAGATCAGTTCCATGAAAATCACTGGTTTAAAGGCTGGGTATAAACACTCCCTGTGCTCCAGCCCCGTTGCAGGTCTTTGCAGGGTCATAATGCTCATGGAAACCTTTTGGACCTGCAAGGAAACAGCCCAAGGGCTGGAGAGGGATCAGAGCAGGGTTAAAGCGTGGCTGTGCAGGTGTTTGAGGGCAGCGTGAGGGACTAGACCCTGAACCCCCCAATTCAGGCTCCTCTCCACACCTGCAGGCAGGAGCCCCATTCCTTTAGGGAGAAGAGGAAAGGAGTGAGCTGGGATGAGTGGCTGGGGTGAGCTCATGGCCACGGAGCAGCACATCCCAGTGCCTGGGGGAGCCAAGCTCTGCCTGCTGCGGGGACCTGCCCGGGCACAGCCGCTTCCCCGGCTGCTGCTCCGGAGGATGAGGATCCCACGGTGCGGAGCCTCCTCCTCCGCGGGGAGCGGCCGGGGGGGAGCCGGCAGGTGGAGCGCCCGGGGCCACAATTCCGGATCAAAAAACCACACGCGTCCCGGCTCCGATAAGGAGGCGAGAGCAAACCCCCGGGAGCCGTCGGAAACGCGGCGTTTACTGGGAGCGCCCGAGGCAGAAAGCCCGTGCCCGGCTTCCAAGGTGCGTGGTGGTTGTTTTTGCACACTCAGACATAAATAATGATAGAAACCACGAGCAGGTTCCGAATTAACTGATAGAACACCCAGTTACCCAGGCGGATTTGCCTCCCCCTTTTCTGGAGCGTCCACAGGTGGTGCGGGAGGATCGCCGGGGGCACTGCTGGGTTCACAGTGCCTTTGCAAACGCTCTCCTTGCCCGGAGCAGCTGCTCTGGACATTCATTTTGAAGCAGACTATGTCTTTTTAGTTCAATTCTGTGGCTAAGCCTCATCTTTATTCAGGAAAAACTCCCGTTTAGCAATTGCAGCCTCACTTAGGGAAGGCACATAGGTCTGGGAAGGAGCGACTCCCTCCAGCCAGCCTCATCTGCTCCTGTCCCACGTCCCAGTGGAAGCACTGACAGGATGCTCCAGGAGGGTCAAGACTGCATCCTTGTGGAGCACGTGCCTTTTAACATCTCCCCCTTCCTGAATTTCATGTGCTGATGATCAGGCAGGTAACAGAGAGCAGGAGTGTGGCTGATTTTGGAGGGCCTGGCAGCTGATAAAATGGGATTGCTGGAAGCACGGCCCATCTCCTGCTATCTCACACCAGCCCTGCCTGCCCCACAGCAAGCTCCTGAACAAGGCAGGACTCCCAGCTGCATCCCAGAGCAGATCCCTAAGCTGGATTCATGGTGGGAACCTGAGAGCAGGGAGCCAGGGCGAGCTGGGCTCCTTTGGCCTTTATTCTAATGATAATCAGGCTGAATTCCTCTGCACGACCCCAAGGGATGTAGGCAGGGAGCTTTCCCAGAGAGCTGAGCTTGCTTTCTCCCCTCTCCAGCGGGATCCAGATGGGCACAGGGCCCTCCTGAGGACGTGTCCTGGAGCTCCTGCCCACATCAGATCCCTGCACAGAGGCAGCATCCCTGGAGCACGCGGTGGCTCCGTGTCTGCAGCGGGAGGTGGTTTATGCCCGGACATGTCCCACAACCTGCCAGGAGAGAGCTGCGTTCCCTGCGTTGCTTTCCTTCTTCCCAGTGCCACGAAGGCAGCGCTGGTGGAAGGACAGGAGTGCCACGTCCTAGAGCATCTTGAGAAGAGTCTGGTCCTTCCCAGCTGGCCAGGAGAATTCAGTCTCTCAGCCAGTGCTGGAGCTGCCGTAAATGCAAACAGCCAAAACAAGTGGGGGGAGTGAGGCCACCCTGGGGACCCTCTGATCCCCACGGCTTTGGGGGCTGAGGGGAGAGGGTTTTTCACTGCCTGCTTGAGAAGCAACAAGTTCTCTCTGCTGCTTTTTTAACCAGAGCCCTCTGCCATGGCTGGTCCCTGGAGCCGGCTGCACCATGGGCAGGGAGTGGCAGCTCCTGGGAACCCCTGTCTTTGGAGATGGATGGACACCCAGGACAGACACCCAGGGGGTCCCTGGCTGTGGAGGTGGATGGACGCTCACTGTAGACTTGTGCTTTTGTCTCTTTGCTTGATTTATTTTCAAACTCGCTGGTTTTGAGGGTCCATCCTAACCAGCCTGAGGGACACTGGCGTGGCAAGGGGACAGGGCTGCTGTGCAGGGCCTCAGTGGGTGCCTGCACTCAGCTGTGGGTGCCCAGGAGAGGATTCAGGGTGCAACCCAGCCCTTGGCATGTCCCTGAGAGCCCCTGGGCAGCACAGTGCCCAACACGTGCATGCAAGCCCGAGCCCAGGAACCTGCCACGTGGAGGGGATGGAGGAACCCAAAAATCCCAACTTCACCATAAAAATATCAATCATCTCCAAGCATCCGTGCGATGCTGATCCTTCCCTCCCTGCCTGGTATTTTCTCACGCTCTGAAGCTGGCAGCAGACACTGGGAAGCAGTGTTGGAACTTGTCCTGCCGTCCCATCGAGGCGTTTATCTCCAGCATCGAGCCCTAGAGCTGGAAGAGCTGCAAGTAGGGGCAAGGCACGCTCCTGCTTGCTGCTTTCCATTGCGTCACTTGGGCACGGGCTGAGCGAGTGCCCCAGGGCCAGATCCCACACACACCACCCTGCCTGCTCCTGCAGAGCACAGCAGCACTGTCCTGAATGATTGACGGGAGCCAGGGACCCTGGTGACACCCCTGAGCATCACTGGGATCCCTGCCCTGCCCTCCCAACAGCCTGCAAGGAACCAGTGGCCACCCCTCAGCGCCTCTCCCAAAAGTCAGGGTGACCCCAGATGTGGCCCTGGGTGTCTGACAGGGATGGAGACGCTGGTTGGGAGCCACCTTTGGAGCAGAGCATGGCCCAGGCCTGCCGGGATGCTCTGCTGGGATGATGGGGACAGGAGGGGACGGTGGCACAGATGCTGGGTAGGGGATGATGAGGCACCTGCCTCAGTGTGGGATCCTGCTCGGAGCCAGCCGGGGTAATTAACGCAATTACAATTACAAGGCAGGCTGCTCCTTGCCCCTCCCTTGCCGGCTTCTCCGTGAACCAATGGATTTGAAAGTCCAGGCACCCTTCTCCACACCCTCCCAGCCCCAGTGCTCCCGGCTCCAGCTGCCCGTGGCTTCCAGCACAAACTCCCGAGATCCCTCCTCTGAGCTCTGGCAAGTGCTGTGTGCCAGCAGCTGTTCCCTGCCTGGGCCATGTGCCACCAGCATTTTGGTGATGACAGCATGGTGGTCAGTGTCCCCAGGGCCACAAGACCTAAGAATCTGATCCTTCTCACCTCTGGTTATGCCCAAGCCAAGGAGATGTCCCATCCCTCAGTTCCCAGGGAATCTTGTGACTCCATCCTGGCAGCTTCAGGTCAGGCCAGGCGCCTGCCAGATGGATCCCCATTTTCATGGACAACCTGGCCCTGGGCACTGGCCAGAAACATTCTTTTACCAACAGGGGGAAAAACAGAGCTCAGCAAAGCTTTATGTGACGCTGCAGCAATTCCTGATGGAGCTGCGGAGCCATGGGCACTGCGGTGGGATGGCAGAGCTGCCCCGGGCCTGTGGGATCGCAGTGCCACACTGCACAGGGGCTGGCATGGCTGGAGCTGGGGCTCAACGGGGGCTCAGGGCACGAGGCAGCACCAGGAGCAACCGAGCCAAGACAGGAAACCCAGCTGGTTTCCTCCGCACTCATCACTCGGACGGTTTCTCGTGTGTGGGTGCTCCGCTGTCTAATGAGGCTGAGCTCCCCACGCAGTGTCTCTGAGGTGACACCAGCAGTGACACCCAGAGTGCCTCTCTGACCTCTTATTCCACCGCCTACATGCACGAAACCGGCAGCAAACAGCTCTGAGGTTGTCACTCCTGTGTCACAGGAGGATTTGGCCCCTCACTCTCCTACACAGGCAGAGCAGTGCTGGGCACGGGGTGGGGGTGGTTTGAGGGCTGCTGGCGTGGCTGAGGGGGCCCTGAGGACAGGAGGAAGCTACTTCGGCTTCTGCAAAACCCACACGGCCAGAAAAAGCTTCTCTTCACAAAGCCAGGCATTAAAATGTGTCATTTTATTCATCAAAAACTTGGCACCCCCCTCCAGGGAGTTGTGCAAGGTGAGGAGCTGCTGTAAAATGAGAAGCTCCAGCTGGCTGGCACCGAAAGAGTTAAAAGCAAACACTCAGAATATTTGTCTTTGGCCAGCCTAGGACTTGTTTTTCTGACAGAAGAAGATAGTTTTATTTCAAAATTACCAGAACTCTCTTGCTCCCCTGGGCTTGGCTATCCCAGCGGGTTCACTCTGGGGCAGGTTTTCCCACCCTTGGAAAAAACTGAGCCTTTAAAAACAAAACCCTCTCTAGGCAGTAAAAAAAAAAAAAAATTAGGCAAAGCTGCAAATGCTTGTTGATTACATTAAATTCCCAGTTTGGTCATTTCCCACCTCTCCTGGGTGGAAGTGAGCTAGATTCCATCCATGCAGGGCAGAGCTGGCTCAGGGCTGCCCTATCCCAGCATCCTCACTCCGTGTCAGCCTTGGATATGGGGAGCTGGGATTTGATGGGCAGGAAGAAGGAAAAACTTAAAAAAACCAACCCAAACCAGGCTCTTTTGATGGCAAGAACCCAAATGTCTCTCTGCACCCTGACCTTTATTGTGTGGGGAAGGAGGGAGAGACTGGGAAAACGTGATAAGGATTGCCCGGGGGTGACAGCGACGCTGGGCTGGAGCCACACGTGCCAGCACATGCAGTGAGTTTGTCCGTGCTCAGCAGCAGGGGAATGTGGAGTCCTGGTAGTTTGGGATGGCAGCAGGGGCTGGAGAGGAGGGGCTCCCGACTGGCCGGTGGCCCTGAAGGAATCAGGGTGCCCAAGGAAAAGAGAAGAGTCAGGACTGGAGAACTGAGGGGGAAGAGGCTGCTCTGCGGAGCTGCTCCAGGGAAAGTCTGCAGAGGCTCTTCCCTGTCCCCAAACTGGGGGTGCAGGGTGGGAAATCACTCCCTGGAGGCTTCTCTCACCTGGGATCCTGCCCCACCCCTCATCCACAGGGTGCGGTGCTGCCGGGGGGGGGGTAGGGAGCGGCGGCCAGGAGTCCTTGTCCCCCCGGGGACTGTGCCACCTCCTGCTCCAGGAGCAATTAGGGCCCAGCTTTAACGGAGTGTGTTAATGTGATCGGGCTGAAGAAACTGTTTACATTCACCTTCCCCTGTGTTTGGTTTACGATAGCAGCAGAGCAGGAGGCGATGCTGTGGGTGTCCCGTTCTCAGCAGATTTAGGGGGGTTTCCTATGGGAAAAGCAGCGATAGAGCCCTGGCAGGCCCCCATCCAGCTCCTTTCCCCGATTTTTTTTTAAATTTATGTTTAGCTTTTACCTCGTCTCAAATAAAAAGAGTGATTTAAAACCCTCTGCAATAAAACAATTCAAACAGAAGCCGGTCTGCAGGGCTGTATCATGGGGGAGAAGGTTCTCGTTATTTGCTTAATTACAGGTTTTTGTTTGTCGAGTACTTGTGGGTGAATTGTTTGCAAATAACAGGTGAGTTTATTCATGCTCAGAGTCTTGAGGCTGAGATTAGAGCTGGGCTGGGAGACAGGAGCCTGAAGGGTGCTCAGGGCTGTGGGTGACCCCTGGAAAGTCCCAGGAGGGACTCGAGGGACCTGGGATCACGTGCTGGTTCCTCAGAGGAGCTGCAGGGCTCTGAGGCCGTTCTGCTGGAGCTGGCTGCCTTACACAATATGGTCTTAATCGCGTGCAGTTTATCCTTTTTTACATTGCAGATAAGGATTAACTGCTTTATGGAGTCCCTGTAGAACGCAGTCCATTAATGGGAGTGAACTGAGGCTGCCTGGGCTTTGGAATCCTGGATTCAGCCTGTCAGGCCTGGCCACTGACTGCCAGGTGTTTCCTGACCTCCTCCTGCGTGTCTGCAGGAGATAACACCTCTCCTCAGGACTTCTCCCCCAGCCTATGATGCAGATAAGGGAGTTTTGGGGTGTTGGAAGGAGAAGCGGCTGCCAGGTGCTGATGCCGTGCTGAGAGTAGGTGGATTCAGAGTTGGGATGGACACGGGATCTGTGTGAACACAGCTGGTCTCAGCCGTTTTGGGGCCATCCTGCTGCTGTGATGTCCCAGCACTGGAGCTCGGGGATCTCCTGAGAGCGCCCAGACTGATGGAAATGGCAGCTGCCCTGAGTACATGGAACAGGGAAGTGACACCGGGCACGGGGATGCGGCCCCAGCCAGGAAAAACAAAGCGCAGGAGGCAAACATGCCCCTGCACCCACCCGCCCGCCTCTCCGAGGGCTGCAGAGAGCAAAGTCCAGACGGGAAAGTGCTCCCAAAGAGAAGGAATCCCAATGTTTGCAGCCTGCACACCAGGGAAGAGGCGCACCTAAAAGTGTGACCGCGCTGAAATGGCGACGGAGGCGGAAGGAATCATCCCATCAGGAATCCGCCGAAGGGCAGCAGCCCCTTCTCTCTACCTCCCACCCTGCTTGGTCAAGCCCGAGCGAGCCCCGCAGCCGTGCCCGAGCCGGGGCCGAGGGGCAGGAGGCGGCTGCCGGCCGACCTTGCGCTGGCTGCAGGTGCCGAGCTGGGATCGGAGGGGCCGAGGTGACTCAGGTGTGACTCAGGTGTGACTCAGGGCAGAGTCACGCAGCGCCCACAGCGCCCGCCGGCTCCCGGAGCTGCGCTTCGCCCCGGCCTGCGCTCGCACATTGTGCTGGGGGTGATGCGGAGCCGGCACGGAGCCACGGCGATCCCGAGCCATGATCTGGAGTGTGGGAAAAGCGCAATCGCTGCAAACAATCAGAGGCAAAGCCGGCAGCAGCACGCAGCGAGGCAGCGAGGAATTTGGAGACACATTCCAGCGGCGATGACAGAGGAGGGGCTGGGAGCTGGGCTGGGAGCGCAAAAAAAAAAAACAAAAACATGCTCCGATTTGTTTTGGGTTTTCTCCCTCTCTGCAGAGCTGTCCCGCCCCGCTTGGCTTTCGAGTAAAGCCCTGGGTGCTCTGCAGGCGGGTGGCACGGAGGGAACCGGGACACGGCGAGCCCTGCGTGGGCAGCGCTGTCCTGCTGGCACCGGGGACAAGGACAGCTCTGCTGTGCCCTCTCACACCTCAGCCATGCTCCTGTGACCGGGATCTGGGACACGGGGACCCGGCTCCGCCGGCCACGTGTGGCCGGACCTTTCTGCACTAAGGACCACGGGCAATAAATGGCCCGTGTGCCAGGAGCCGCCCACGTGGCTCAGCGCCCATCCACCGGCGGGCACTGCCAAGGCTGGTGACTCTGGGCAAGCTGCTTCCCATTCCACGACTCAGTTTCCCCTGAAACAATAGCAAAACCTCTCTGCACCTTGGGGATTGGCAAGGCTTTGCCTTGGAGGGGACCGGCTTTGGGCACGGGGACATGCCCGTGTGTGCCTCGCATCCAGGAGTGGTGGCGCTCAGGAGCCGTGGTGGCCACCAGACTGGTGTCACTGGTCAGCAGAGCCTGTCCCCGAGGGGCTGCAGCACAGCCTGTGGCCTTGCAGCCCCGTCACTGCCTCCCCTCGCAGCGGCTCCTCCCGGCTCTTCCCGACCCACTTTGTATCTGCGCATTGCACAATGAAGCAAAAGCAGAATGGAGCAGGGGGAGCGGATGCTGGCAAGGCCAGGGGCACACGGTGACAGGCAGCACGGCCCTCTGGCACCGCTGCGTGGCACGGGGCAGGGCACGGGGCAGGGCACGGAGGTGCTGGGAGCTGCTCAGGCTCTGAGGGAGGACCTGGGGTTGTGAGGATAATTTTCTCCTGCCCACTGCCATGCATGGGACACGTTCCAGGCTGTGGCTGTCCCCAGAGAGCCCTGGCGGTCACCAGCAGTGCTGCCGGTATCCATCCCTCACCCTGCCGGGAAGGGAAGGTGTGGGGCAGACCCACAGGGCCGAGAGGGGACAGGAATTTGGATTTCAACAGATTCACAGCCACCTCCACATCCTCGGTGCCCATCTCCACCGCGCCCCAGCAGCATCATCCTCCTCCCTTGCCCGGTGGGCAGAGGCTCCTCCCTAGGCACAAGGAAGGATAATTGGCAGAGTGTGCGGGTGACCTGGGCCGTGTTTCACTCCTTGCTCCAGGCAGAGCAGCCATCGGGGAGCTACAAGCATTCAGTCGTTCACTGATGCTTTTCTTTGAAGCCCTCATTCATGCTCCAAGGTCTGTATTGATTGGGGACTCCAGGAAAGCATTTGCCCTTCTCTGCCTTCATCAATGACTTTCCCACATTAATCCACCTCTTCCCTTGATAACCACACTAATTACTCTCAGATAAGTTGACTCTGGCAGGGCACCGGAGGCTGGGAAGAGGAACCTGCTCCAGCCTGGCTGTGCCTTAAAGCTGCAGGTCTGTCCAGAGACGGGCCCCAGCGCTGGAGGGAACTGGCCATACTGGGAATGGGAGCACCACGGCATGGGGCAGACCAAGGGGCAGCACAGGAGCTGGGAGGGGGATGTGTGCTGCTGGGAGAGGTGTTTGCTTTCCATTTTTGAGGCTTTTGTACCTCCCAGGGAATCCCCGATGATTTTGCGTGGATGATGATCCCGGACTGTGCCCCAGTGGGATGCACATCCACCCTCCCTGCCTGCATCTGCCCAGGCCTGGGGGCCCAGGGGCTTTCTCTCTTGTGCTGCAGGGTGTTTTAGACCACCACAGGAGGTTCCCACCCTCCAGCCTGGGGTGGTCTAGGCATGAGATGAGATCTTTTCCACGTCTCCATCTGGGTTTCCTTGAGGGGGAATGGGAGGGACTCAGTTCTTTGGCCTCAGCCATGGTCAGGCTGAACTGTGGCTCAGGAGCAGCCCTGCGAGAAAGAGCTGGATAGAGGGAATCCCACATCCAGTGAAGAAATTTTTCCTGATATCCAATCTAAACCTCCTCTGGTGCAACTTGAGGCCCTGACCAGCAGGAGTGGTGCTGTAAGGTGAGGCTGCAGCAAGCAGAGTAAGAAACCCCTCCTGCATGGCCCTGGTGGCTTCCACTGGTCCTGTGGGGACATGGGTGGCAGGGGGACATGGGGGGCTGTGCTGGGCCCCCACGGGGGGACAGGACACCCCGGGCTTCCCCCTGCCATGCCCCTGTGGCTATTCCTAAGGTGGAGCCGCCATCTAGTGACACACGGATGGGCTTCCCCAGCGGGTCCCCAGGGTGGTGGTGGCCCTGGCCCTGCCCTTGTCCCTGTCCCCACCATCCCCAGCGCCTCAGGGTTGGGGGGACAAAGCCAGAGCCAGGTGTAGGTGCAGGATTGGGGTCCCCTTTCCTCACTCTTTCGGGGCGAGGCAGTGCATTAGCCCCAAAGTGCAAACCAGTGTTGGATTATTAATTAATTTAATAATAGAACCGTTAAGGTTGGCAAGGCCTCAAGGAGCATGGTTAACCAGCATCACCCTGTTCACCATGTCCCTTTTGGACACTTCCCAGGCAGTCTGTCCCCGCTGGACACCACCTTGAGTTCAACAGGACGAGCTCAGAGGAAGATCCCAACCCTTTGGATGCCCAGCATGAGGGGCTCACCCCTGTCCCGTGAGCCACTGGCAGTGACAACCAAACCTCGCCTGTCCCCTGCCATGGCAGCCTGAAGCCTCCCCACCCCAAGCTGCTCCTGCAGCCCATTCAGGCCCATCATTATATCTTTAAACCCCCCATCCCATCCTCTCTCTGCCTCGAAAACTGAACAAAGGCAGTGGCCGTCCCGTCTCTTGTCCCCCTTCCATTTTCCTCCCGCTGGCTGCCGAGAAAAGGGATTCAGCCGTGCCCAGTGCTTGTGAAAAGCCCCCGCCTGCCTTGTGTTTTATGAAGGAAAATCTCCTTGGGAGAGCAGCCAAACGTTCCCAGCCTCCTGCTGGGTGTTTCAGACGGGAGTGCTGGAGGATGCGAGGGCACGGCGGCCCCCGGGTGTGGGGGGAGCGTGGGGGGGACAGGGATGGGCTCTGCAAAACCACCCCCAGATTGCAGGGGAAGACCAGACCAGGAGGTCACTGCGGGGCTTGCATGGCCAGAGGTGGCTCTGTCTCTGCTGCCTCGAGGGAGGGAGGTTTGCTGTCGGGCTGGGGATGCTGAGATCCCGCACACCCCCTGGGAATTATGTGGGAAGATGGGGCTGTGTGTGTGCTGTGACCTGGGCACTGGCTGGGTGCTGGGTGCCATCCCTCTCCTCTCTGGAATCCCTCCATTATCCCCATCCTTTTCATCTCCTTTTCCTTTCTTTTTCCTCCCGCTCTTCTTCCCACACTCCCCCCCTCAGCACCTCTCCTGGACCACACATCCCCACGCACTGGAGACCTTTCAGACCCAGCGACTCTTTCAAAGGCATCCAAGAGGCCCCCGGGGCTCCAGCCCACCAAATCAAACTCAAATTTGCAGCTTATATGCAAACATGATGTGTGTGGACGCCGAGGCTCTGCTGGCACACACAGCGAGTAAACAGAAACACATGGCTGAGCCTGGAAGAGCAACAGCCTCGGCTGAGAGCGGGGGTTTGGGGAGGGATTTTAACCAGCAGCACCCAAAGCGGGTGAGTCACGGGCACTGCCAGGCTCGGTTCCCACGCCCGTGGCCATGGCAAGGCTATTCTTGAGGGCTCAGAGAGAAAAATGGGGGGAAACGGAGGTTTCTGCTCTGCAGCTGAACCGAAAACCACAAGGACAAAGTCAGACAGGCTCAGACCCAAAGGGAGAATCTCTGCCATGTTTCCTTTTCTGGTTCATTGTGCAAATGCGCTGTTCCACGTGAAATTAAAACCTTCCTTTCTTTCTTGGGGGCCATTCAATATCCTTTAAAGGCTTTTTCTCTTTCGTTTGAGGCTGGGAGCAATTTCTCAGGGAAAATGCTGCTCACCAAAAGCACGTTTTGGATCTGAGGACGATGAGACAAAACATTTAGCAGCTCCAGAATTAAACTTGTTACTGGCAAGCCTTGGTGCAAAGCATTTCAGTGTTTTTATTGCATCCATCCTGCCTCCTCTTTCCCTGTGAAGCTGCTGCCTCAGTTTGACCCACGCCAGCCGACAGCTTCACACATTTGCCGACTTTGAGCTTCTGATTTGTGAAGCCAAAGAAACCTCTGCTCTTACACCGCTCAGCTCCCGCTAGCGTGGCTCTCCCACTCCACCTTCCTGTCGCCCGGAGATGCTGCTGCTCCTTGCTTTGTATTATAATTTTCTCATCTAAAGTTTCCTGAAATGTGGTTTTGACGCTTAAACAAAAGGCCAAAAAAAAAAAAAAAAAAAAAAAGAAGCTTCCGCCCCCCCAGTGCTCTCCCTGCTGCATCCCAGATGTTGCGGTGTGTCCCCCCGAGGTGGGGACCCAGCAGAAGGACAGTCCCTGGAGAGCCTGCGCTATCCAGCAGTGCGATGCACGGGTTTTTTTTTTGCACAAGAGCACTCCCCCTTTCCTGAGTTTTCCCCTCTCTGAAGCGAACAGGGTGAAGGAGGAAAAAATCCTCCCAGCAGCAGCTCTCCCTTTCCTCCCTGCTGCCTCTCCCTTCCGAGAGCGGTGCCGCGCGAGGTGCAGCTCCCAGCCCCAACATTCCCTCTCCTCGGGGTTTCCCAGCTGGGAAATCCTGGTGACCCCTTGGGGGAAGGCACCGGGAGCTGGGACGGGAGATCCCCATCAGAGAGCTCTCGGATGCCTTTCCAAGTGCAGGAGCAGCCACAGCGGGGTGTGCTTCCCCTTCCTAAGCCGGGAGCGAGGACAGGCAGCTCCCGCTCTTCCCAAGGAACCCTTTCCCGACTCTTGGCCTCCTCCTCCTCCTCGCCTCATGCTGTACATTTAGTCCCAACTCCTTTCGCACAACTCCCGAGGAGTCCTGGCAGTGCCAGCCCTGGGGACTGGGTTGCCTTTGGGGCAGGGGATGCTCCGTCCAGTATCAATAACAGATAACGAGGGCAGTTCCTGGAGCACAAGATAATTACCCCTGCCACGCTGGGGGCTTCGGCACAGCTCTGCCTCCACCTGAGCAAACGGGATTTAGGCGGAGCAGCCGAGAATGATCCCAGGAAAACCTCCCACGGACGCCAGAGGAGGGCAGAAGGAGGCAGAGGGACAGAGTCGCTCGGAGTCTCCTCTGATCAGCCCGTGTGTCCCAGCTCCGTGTCTGAGCTGCTGCCTGGCCCTGGGGATGTGCCTGGCCCGGTGTGACAGGCTCGTGGCGCTCGGTGTCGCATCGTGCCTTGGGCTGCACCCACAGCCCCCTCGTCCCGTGGCTCTTGGGGGACCCGGGCTCTGCCCAGCCCCTCCGTTCCAGGGGTGCCTTTGGGAAAGGGTTTTCCCACACCTCTGGTTCACAGCAGGGACAGAAGAAGAGGGAGATAAGGGCTTGCATGGGACGTCTCCCTTTCACCTCCGCATCAAAGCCCTGAGTTTGTCACCAGGTCCTGGCTGGGCGTGGGGCTCCTTTTAGCCAGGCTGTGAGGGGAAGGGGTCAGGTCTGTCTCACTTGGGGAATTGGCCAAAGTCTGGGGTTTAACCACTGAGCAGCCCTGTCAAAATTTCTCTGCCCCCCAGGTCCCCCTGAGCCTGGCCTGGGAGCTGCTGCCGGGGTCCTGCTGCCCTGAGATGAGGGGTGAAGGGACAGGAGGGAACCGTGGGTGCACGTGAGGTTGTGGCTGGAAGTGAAGCTCCTTCCTCCCCATTCTAAGGCGGGATCGTGGGAAGACCTGGAGGCCTCCAGCTCCTGTGGCCCCTCTGGCAGCAGGGAGATGGATGGGTTCAGGATGGGGAGGAGGCAGCAGGGGGGAGCTCAGCCCCTTCAGGAGGAGGATGAAGCACAGCAGGAGGTTAAAAGTCAACATCTTTCCCTTTCCCAGCTCCTCCAGGTCAGAGGGAGCTTCCCAAGGTTATCAGCTGGGGTCAGGCACTGGGGGGAAGGCAGCGAGAGTTTGGGGGCTGGGGTGCCAGGGCAGGGGGCTCAGCCCCACTCAGGGACAGCCACCCCTGTGCCCAGTGGGACCGTGGGGACAGTTACCACGACAGGCACCCTCATCCCTGACTGGGAAAGGGCTCACACACATTCATGGATGCAGAAACGCTGAAGCAGGGACCAAACCTCCCAGCTGGAGGGTGCAGCACAGCAGAGAACACTCCGGGGGCTCTGCTCAGTCTGTGCTCCAAGTGGGCTCTGAGCACGGTCCGTGGGGACCTGGTCCCGCTGTCCCAGTGCTGCACCAGTGCCATCGAGGTGCCCTGAGCCCTCTGCATCCTGCCCGAGCTCTGGGGAAGCTCTGCAGCCTCTTGGCTGTGTGGGTGTGAGATGAACCCCAGACTCTGCTGCAGTTGCTGTTTTGATGTCATTAATGTGACAAGTTGGATTAATTAAGTGCATTTGGAGGCGTTCCTGCCTTTCCTGGGGCTTTTACTTCAAAGGGAGGCAAACCATGAGAGCATCTCCCTCCCCTGAAATGCCTCTGTGTGCCATGCCAAGGGTTTTTGGGAGCATCAAAACTCTTCCTACTACTAAATCTGAGGTCCAGCCCACAACAGCCATGGGAACAAGACTGGAGCTTGCCTGCTTCCCATGTGAGTGCTCCCCATTTCCCACTGGACTTGCTGTGCCCTCATCTCTGCCCCAACACCCCAGGGAGCAGCTTCTGTCTGGCACTCTCTCCCCTGGCTGTGACCTGTGAGTCTGGAAACTTCAGGAGAACTAAGTGGCTTTTTTTTAAAGTCCCCAAGAGGCGGAGAAGAAGTTTCACACTCCTGCTGGGTTTGTCCTCACAAGGTTTTGCAGTGTTTGGTAGCAAAGTAAGGCTGTCACAGAGCTCCCCTCGCATCTGTTTCCTTTGCCTGTGTGTCTGGCAGAGCCCTTTGCCCCAGTTTGCTGATTTTGTGACCATGGCCTTCAAACCCCCTCTGGAGAGGACAGCAGCTGCGAGAGGAGCACTCACCTGCATTGGCAGAGAAGAAAAGTGTTTTAAAGCTGGGGGAAGTGCTGCTTTTTATACCAAAATAGCACCTGGTAGCATTGCCCCATGGCCACGGGGACCCAAGGAGCCTCCAGCCTCACCTGGCAACGGCAGAGAGAGGTGACAGTGGGAACAAGTGCCCGTGCTGCCCCTCAAGCACAGCAGGGCTGATGTGTTCCCAACTTGCTGCTGTCCCCAATGCCCCAGGAGGGACAAGGAGTGGGGAGATGCAAGAGCAGCCAGCTGATCCACGCTGGCAGCTCGCTCCTGCCAGCACCAGGGCAGAGCTGGGTGCCACTGCAGGCTCCCTGGCATCCCTTCACCAGGCCCTGCCCGCTGGCAGCGTCGTGGGGGAGATTGGGTATTAAAGGTGCAGCAAAGTAAAGAGCAGAAGTTGGAACAGGGAGTGCTCAGCTCTCCCCTCCCTTCCCTGGGGAGTTCACTCCTTATCTAGCCCCACTCCCGTTTCCTTCTGGGATAAACCAGGAACGGGTGGATTGGGTTTCCTTCTCTTTGCAGTTGATGTGGCCAGCCCAGACCACCCCACAGATGGGGAAGAGCTTCCCAGTGTGTCCGTGCTGGATCGAGAATCAGCTGCTCTCCGGGGCCACGCTGCCACGCCGGGAACGCTCTGGAAAGTTCACTTACCAGGGCCTCTTCATCGGAAGAAAAGTGGAGGCACCAGGGGTCCAATTACAATGTATTTAACATTTCTGAGCTCAGCAGGGCCTCGCTGTCTCACAACTGGGTCACGCAATCATCCCGGAGCCGCAATGTCAAACTGGCTCCAGGATTAAGTGCGGTGAAACTGGAGCCCTGAGCTGGGAGGGGAGACTTTTATCTGCCTGTGATTGCACAGTGGGAGCAGGGCTGGGATGAGCTCCCTGACCTGTGCAAAGGGCTCGGCCATGTGTGGCCAGAGGATGGCTCAGAGGGCTGACGGAGCATTGTGTGGCACCGTGTCCTCATGTCTATTTTCTGGGAGCTGACCCTTTCTTGCAGAGCTTTTGATGATGTCCCTGAGGGACAGCCTGGTGCTGCTGGGTGGTCCGGCCTAGCACTGGTGGGTGAAAAGGTCTCCACTTGCAAAGCCTCAAAATAAGTGGTTATTACAGCTCCTTTCTGCAAGAAAGGTCACAAATGTTGGATCTGCCCGACACTGGCTGAACTGGCACCCACTGTCCTTGTCTTTCCCCTCCCCAAAGCCCTGTTCATGTTTATTGTCCCCACTGCAATAATGTCTGTGTGTGGAGTTTCCTGTGCTGAAGCTGCTGGGGGAGACCTGGGTTTGTTTGTGGAGGGATTTCTGACTCCTGACTCTCCCATAACAGAAAGATGAAACAAAACTGAAGAGCTGAAGTGTCACGTCACCCCAAGAAAAGGAGAGTGAAACACCCATCGTGTTCTGGGTCAATCAGCATTTACTTTACACTTCAGAATACTGAAAAGTTGGAGCAGCATCATTTCCCAGCAGGGATGAGAGGTGGTGACTGAAAGGCACCAACTTGCCCTGGCTGGGCCATTTCCTTCAATGTGTGTGTCCGTGATGGTCTGCACGGCCTGGGGCAGCAGTTTCTGCTCTCACAGAAACCCCACCTTCCTCTGCTTGGCATTTTGGGAAGCCCAGCCTGTGCCATGGGGGAGTAAGTGCTAGGAAGGGATTTTGAGAATGTCTTTCCAGCTGTGCAGGGAAAGCAAAACCCTCGAGCTTTGATCAACCTGGCTCCGGCTGTGAGAGATCAACCTGCAATTTGGGGGAAGTGCAAGTGGGAAAACAACTGTATTTCCTTGCTCGGAGAGGGGGAAAAAAAGGGTTGGATTCAAAGACTCGGCTTTGCTGGGCTTTGCTTTGTTCCGTGGCTCTGCTTTCCCTCCCGAGCTATCAGATGCTGTCCCCCGAGGCCGCTGGCAGCTGTGCCGGCTCAGGGGGCACCGTGTGACCATTGTGTCTGCACAGATGGACACACGGACGGACAGACAGACAGAGCGGCCGCGGGCTCAGCGCTCCCGGGGCAGCCCCAAGCCCAGCCTCGGGCTGCGGGAGAGGGATTTTGCATCCTTTCCAGCACGGTCCCAGGGGTCAAGGACTGCGGGGAAGCGTGAGCCGTTGTAGTAGGAAAACAGGAAACGCTGGTGGCAGGAATTCGTGTTATTTGGCGTTTCACGTGGCAGGGAGGTGTGGGGCCGGGGATCACCCTGCTGGAGGCTGGAGCAGCCACACGCTCGGTGTCCCTGTCCCTCCTGCTGTAGCTCTAGGGTGACACGGGGTGTGCCATCGCCCCTGACTCCCCTCCATCCATCTCCACGGGGGTCAGGGCACTCTGAATGCCACCAGGGAATGGGTTAGGATGCTGCCGTGATGGCTGGATCCAGCAGGACAGCCCGTGTTACCTGTGCTCAAACACCCGCAAAAATCTGCCCAAAATCATCCGCCAAAAATGCCGAGCGGCCCTTGAATAAACCTCGCTTGTGTTCCCGGGGAAACAACGCTGCTTGCAGTGTTTGGGGCTGAAAGAGTGTCCTGGAGAGCCTGGGAGCCCTTGGAAACTCGGGATTTCTGTAAAGACAGGGAGGCAGCTGGGAAGGGGGAATGGACAGTTGGTAAGGAAGGGTTCTCTCCGTCTCCAGGTTGTGTCACAAGTGCTTGTGTTGGCTCATGGGGACTGCAGCTTCTTGTGCCAGATCTGGGTGAGCTGCAAAGGGCTGTGCAGGACCTTTAGAGGCTCCTGGTTGTGACCTGCACCCTCCCCATGTGCACACACGGGCACACGCACCCGCACCCCACTCCCGGCCCCGCTCGCCCCGGCTCCCGTTTCCTCCCCGGGGCAGCCGCAGCGGGCGGGATCGGTGATTTATTAATGAAGCGGAGGGACTGTGCTGCTGGGGCGTGCCAGGCGGAAATGTCTGCTCCGAGAGATTGGATAACCCTCTGGCCTGCTTCCCTTCGCAGCCTTCAAACGGCCGCGGCTCCCAGAAGCACCATATCCTTTTCCTCCCCCTGCCAGCTCCCTCCCTCCCTCCCTCCCTCCCTGGCTGCAGTTTGGTGTCTGATCTTTTTTTTTTTTTTTTGTTACAGGATCATTTTCTGGTTGTTTGGCTGCTGCAAGATCTGTAATTGGTTTGATATAATTGATGGAGATAGTAGAGATTGCATTCCAGTTGGAATAAAGCTGTGTTTAACTCAGAGGAACTCCAAAAGTAAACAGCCAGGGAAGGACTGGCTTGGGGAGGAATTGCTTGTGGGCTGAAACCTTTCCTGGGAAAACTGCAGCCCAGAGCAAATATTTATGGCTGATCCATAAACACCCGTGCAGGAGGTTTTATAGCAGGAGCCATGGGCCATCCACGTCTTGCTGACACCAGGAGGATCTGGGCTGGGAACACCAGGACCTGTCTGCAAGGTGCTGACAATCACAGAATCCCAGAATGGTTTGGGTTGGAAGAACCTTAAATCTCATCCATTCCACCCCCTGCCATGGGCAGGGACACTTTCCACTATCCCAGGTTGCTCCAAACCCTGTCCAACTTGGCCTTGGACACTTCCAGGGATGGGCAACCAGTGCCAGGGCCTCCCCACCCTCACAGGAAAGAATTTCTTCCTCATATTTAACCCAAATTTCTCCTGTTTTAGTTTGACACCATTCCCCCTTGCCCTATCTCTGCCTGCCTGTGATTCCAGGCATGGAAAGCTGGTGGCCAGCGGCACTGCAGAGTGTCCAGGTGTAACCCTGGGCCACGGAGCGTGGCAGGAATGTGTGTGCTCCCTCACGCACTCATGCAGCTCCTGCATCCCGTGGCTGCTCCTGCCCACCCCCGTCAGCACAAACTGCTTCCAGGAAATGGTCTGGGAGAGGAAACAAGCACTAATGAAGAATCCCTTGGTGAAAAATGCGTTTCTACAGCCGTTAGATTATTCTGTCCTTGAGAGGCAGGGGAGGAGATAACGAAACAGCCTCGCCGCATTCCAGCCTTGGCTTTGGGGACACTGGTGCTGTGCTGTCCAAGGGCCCTCTCTGGGCCTGCCAAATCTCCCCCTTGTTCCTGGCAAGCCCCCCCCCCTTGCCCCACACTGCTGTGGGGGTGAAAACGTTGGGGTGGCAGCACCCAAAGAGCCAAACCCAGAGCCCTCTTTTGAGAAGGGACCTGGGGAAAAATACAGCCCAATTCAAGGGGTGGAAGTGCTCCCTGCTGTCAGATCAGAAGGGTTCTTGTGGGGTTTGTGCCAGGGACAGCAGTGCCTGGGGGTTACCCCGGGCTGGCGCAGTGGGCACCACATAGGGACAGGCAAGGAGCAGGGACTGTCACAGCCATGAAATGTCCTGTGAGCACCTTCCAGGATGGGCTCGGGCATCTAGTGAGGCTGGAGGGGAACTGTGCCGTCCCAGACAGCCTGAGGAGCGTGTGGAACCCTGGGGCTGCTGGCTCTGGGGCTGCCCTGAGTTCCTGAGCGGGTTGTTTTCCGTGAGCTCCCGACAGCCTTTCATCTCCTGCACTCGGGAGTGACTCAGGCCAGGAAACTGGGGGACGTGGCCGTTCAGTTCCATGTCGGGATGCCTTGCATGTCCTCCCATGACAGCTCCCAGCCCAGGGCTGCCGATCACTCCGCACCCCGAGGCGCTGGAGCACCCACATCCCCGCGGATCCTGCGGCGCCGTGGGCAGCGCGGCCGCTCGGCATCCCGTGGGCGGGCAGCAGCAGTGACATTCCTTTGGAGATGGGACGTTTGTGCTCAGGAAGGCCTGAAAAAAGCCAGGGACAAAGAGGGGAAGTGATGGTGGCTGCGCCTGGAGTTATCTTGCTGCCGCACTCGCGGGGGCCGCCGAGTGACAGCGCTGCTCTGTGTCGCTGCGGAGGGGCAGGAAACACTCATCTCCTCATCTCCGCCGGGCCCTTCCTGCCCTGCCCCGCCCCGCTGCGGCCCGGGCAGGGGGATGGAGCCCAGAGCTCTTCCCGGGGGTGCCCAGCATCGCCGGGCACCGCTGAGGGAGAGTTGTGCCAGCACATCCTAAATTTCCTCAGCCAAAGCCCAGCAGCCACGTGGGCTTCTCCCGTGGGGTGGCATCGGAGCATCAGTGCCTTGTACCCGAACCAGTTTGTTCCAGCAGGTGGGAAACCGGGGAGACAGCTCCATACAGCTTGGGGAACCCCAAACCAGCCTCTTTCCACCGTTTCCTCACTCTGTTAGTCCGTTTGAATCGGATAATTCCTCTGATTTGGCTGCTCAGCTAGTGAGGGAAGCTGTGGGGTGGCAGCACGGGTGGGAAAAGGCCGGGAATTGCACGTGGTGGCCGTGGGAGGCTGGGACAGGGGACACAGCAGCCTGGCCGTGCAGGGAGCCAGGAGAAGATGCAGCCCCACTGCAGGGAGGGGATCCCCCAGCACAGCCCTAGCTCAGGGTGCAGGGCCATTGTGTGCTCTCCCCTCAAATGGGAAGTGAAAGAGGAGCAGCGAAAGGATGTTTGGCTTAACCCTGTCTGCTTTGGAGTGTCCTGTGGTGAAGTGTTGCTTTACAGCTTCTTCCAGAGCCTGCCCAGCTCTGGATGCCAGCAATGCACCTGGGACTGCAGCAGGAACAAAGGAATCTGTTTGCCCTCCCTCTAGGGGTGGAAGAATTGCACCAATACTTTCGGTTGGAAGGACTAGATTTTCCACCGTGGAAAAAAAATTAAAGTGGTTTTCTTTGTGCTAATAATATTTAGCACTTCTCGAGCCAAAACCAGCCCCAGAGGCGTTGGCTGGACTGAGCTCTGGCTTGTTCCTGCTCAGGGATGCACAGTCTGGTGTCACAGGGCTCTCAGTGGGATGGCAATGAGGATTTCTCCTGCCCATGTGCTCAGAGCTGTGCACAAACCCCAGGTCCTGCCGTGGAGACCCGAAGGAAGGAGTTTATACAGCACAACAAGCATGACAGGAATCTGGTTTATCAGCAGAGCTGATCGAGCTCTGCCAGGCTGTCCTGGTGTTTAAGGTGCATTTCAGCTTCTTTCAAGCACGGGTGTTTTACAGCTCCCTTGTCAGCCAGGTTGGTGTTTGAGCTCCTTTGGCAGGATTTCAGGGGGCTCTTTTTTGGGGGGCTGTAGCCAGGCCCTGTTCTCAGGCAGTGAAAACACCATTGCTGGAGAATCCACTTTTCTTTTCAGATTCTTTTTTGATTATTTGCAGCCACAGAGGCTTCCACAGCCACTCACAGATTTGAAAATGTGGGTGGTGGGTTTTCAGTGACTTTTAGATGCCAGAGAGGTGCCACGATTCAGACCTGAAATGGAGGCACTCCTGGGGCACAAACACCCCTAATCCCACTGCCCCAGAGATGGGCTCTGATTTCCTTCACTGCTCCCACATCCTGGATGGAACCACCTCTCTCCGAGCTGGTGGCAGCTCCCTGTGATGGAAATGTCACAGCAGCTGGCTGCAGACCTGCCCCAGCCTCTGAGCTGAACAGTTCTGCACTAATAACAGACTTTTCTAGGGCCAAGTTCCTAAAGTCCAGCAAAAACAGGGCTTTGTCATGGAAATGCTGAGATGACATTAATGGCAGTGTCCTGAACACAACTCTAATTAAAGAGAGGAAGGAGAACTGAAGCAGGATGTCCTGTTTGGCTGCCCAGGATGGAAAGCCTGTCACAAATAAAGTGCATTCTCGTGCTTTGTCTCCGTCCCTCTGCACGAGGCTTTCCCAGATTCTGCAAACGCTCGCTTTCTTATCTCTCCTGGATTCTTGTTTCTTTTCTTTTGAAAGAGCTCCTCACGAGGATGTTTTTTCTCTCTGCCCACCGAGCTCTCCAACTCACCGGCCAAATAAATGTCATCTCGAACACAGAGTGAATGTGCTTTTTATCCCTTGAACAAAATCACTCTGGCACGATTGGCTCCGTGCAAAGAAAACTTTCCTGCAAATGTTGCAGAACAAGCTCAAGCAGGGACAGGCAAATCAGAGCTGGGAGTAAGATGGCAAATGTTTCCTTTGGAAAACAGGCTTTCCACGGAATTAGCCCAGGATATGTCACAACCAATCTCTGAGCTGCTTCCTATGATAGAAAAATAAATCAAAATCAAAACAGAGCCAAAAAAAAAAGAAAAGAAAAGGAATTCAGAAGTAACAGGCCAGTGATTTCGCTCACTGGGTGCCACAGGAATCCTGATCCAACCAATTTTTGTGCTCCTACAGAACCTGCTGAGAGCTGCTGGCTTTGTATCTGGGACTCATCTCAGCAAAGCTCAGGTTTAAGCTCTGAGCTCAAAGCCGTGTCCCAGCAGCGCTGTTCTGCAAATCCAGCATTAAGAACCTGGTGTGTTTATGGAAAATAGGACGATCCGACCTGAACTGTTCATTTGTGCAGCAGGAGGAAGAGGGCACGTGATGAGGTCCCGCTCCAATGGCTCCATTTCTCCATTTCTCGGGCTGATCCAGATGTTATCGCTGCTGCTGGGACGTTGGTGCTGCCCTGCCCGTTTCCTCGGAGCACAGACCCTCTCTGGGCTGCTGCCAGGAAAGCAGCAGCTCCAGGGCTGCTCTGCAGCCTGGATTTCTATGAATAAAACAGCTGAAGGCTCCCCACTGGGCTGGCACAGCCTCCAGCAGCATCCCTGAGCCCTGCATCCTCCCGGAGCAGAAGGAGAGTGATCTTCTGCTGTAAATTAAAGTTGGGTCATTCCCAGGGTTTCTTCTAGACAAGTTTATTCTCTTTGTTGAGGCACTCAGGGGACACTTGGGGCAGAAATCCCAATGTCTGCTCAGCCCTTTTTGGGACTGGTTCTGCTGCTTCTGGTGGGTACATCAAGGGCTGGGGAGGGAATGAGCCTATTCCAGCCCCACGGGGAACTTGGCAGCCCTGCAGGTGATGGGGGGCTCGGGGTTCCATCCCTGCCGCTATCCCTGGCCTTGCACAAGCACTCAGAACCCTGTCACCATCTGCCCCACCTCGGGAAGAGCCTGCCTGGTCCCACCACTGCAGGGCTTGTCCCTCGAGCCTGGCCTGGAATCCCAAACCCAGCTCTGTGACTCTGCTAAAGCCTGAGGGGAACAAAACCCCTCGTGGTACCCAGCCCCACACGCCCAGCTGGGCTCTCCTGGACCTTGTGCCTTTCCACTGCTGCTCTGCAGCTCCTGCTGGGAGGGTGCATTCCTGAGGAGCTGTGTACACATGTCCTGCCCGGCTGGCACGGCCCCGGAGCCTGTCCCCAGCCCGGCAGCACCGCGGGGAGCTGCTGCTGTCACGGGGACTGGGGGAAAGTTTAGGCTCCTCATTTTTTTCAGGTTAATGAATTACCTTTATGCACCGAGATGGGAGGTGCAGTCTGTGCACACTCCATGCTGGGAGCTCAAGAGGAACAGGAATAAGGACAGAAACCCACGGGGCTGGCAAGTTGCCATGAGTTTGGTGTAATCCTCCCTTTCTCCACACACCTCTCCTGCTGCTGTTCTGCTCCCATCCCGGGCTGAATGTGGGGATGGGCTCTCAGCTGGGCTCCCTTGATGTAACAGACCCATAAGAAGGACCTGAAACCTCACTCAAGCTTCAGCTGGGGGGGGGGGGGTTGGTCAGGAAGTCTTGGTAGTAAAGGGTAAAACCGTGTGCGGAGCTGGAAACAGGGTGAGGGAGCGTAGCTGCTGCACGGGGCTGGAGGTGACACCATTTCCTCAGACACTGAGTCATCCCAGCGCTGCCAGATGCACCCTTGCCCAGTGCCAGGCTCTGCAGACGTCTGACCTTAGCAGAAGTGATGCCCGACCCCTTTGGGACCGATTGTGTTTGTCCCTCTGGGTCTCTGTTGGCTCTGGTTTGTCCCTCTGAGTGCTGGTGGGGGCATCCCTCCAGCTGCACTCACTGAGGACAGACAGCTACGGAGAAGAAAAGTGGAAACCTGCCAAAATATATTTGGAGACCCACAGCTTTAGCACTGAGAGGTGATTTCATCCCAGCTCAGCTGGGACGTGTCTGTGATGTGCTGTCAGGAGGGTCACCAGCTCCGCTGAGCCCCTGAGCAGGCAGCAAAGCTGCCGAGATAAAACCAGGAGAGAGGCAAAGAGAGAGCACAAAGTGATCAATTTAACCACGAGGCCACATCCATCCTTCCTGCAGTGATCACAGAGCAGCTTCTCCTGGGAGAAATTTGGCCCACTTTGTCTGATTAGTTTCTCTCCTGCCAACACTCGCTGACATTTGCTGCTGACGCTGCCCAGCCGCGGCTTCACGTTCCGAGCAAATATTTTCCTTGGATGGGAGGAAAACTGCTCCGAGGAGCTCGTGTGAGTGTGTGGGAACCCAAAGTGGAGCTGGATCCCCTGTGCTCCCTCAGGGCCCCGGGCATTACCTGCAGGCCTGGAGGGAAGCGATGCTCGGGCTGCAGGATGCAGGATGCAGGATTAGAGCTGCCGGCCTGGGCTCTGGCTGGGGGCAGAAACCCCTCAGGCAGGTTTGTGCCTGGGGTTTGGCACAGGTCTGCCTGATGTGTGGAAAGGAGGGAAGGGTGATGAGTCCCTCTTTTCCCAGGATTGCTCTGACAAGAGCTGGGAACCATGGGGAAGTCCCAGCCTGTGGCACTCACCTTCATCCTGAAGTGCTTAACTCCCTTGGAGATGCTCAAATATCCTCACAAGGCTCAATCTCCATGTTCTCCAGCTCTGGAAGCTTGTCTTGGAAATGTGGCTTGAATGGGGGGGAGAAAGAAATACAGAGACAAATACTCTGTGGATATTTAAGGCCCACTAAATGGAGAGTAGCGCTGAGGACTGAGATGGTTTGGGTGAGACCACACAGATGAGACCACACAGATAATGTTTTGACACTTAGTCAAGCCCCTGAGACCTCAGTGCACATCCTCTTTCCAGAGAAGCTGGGAGAGGGTTTGTAAAGGGACCAAAATGGGGCCAGTGTGAGGTGCTGGCCACATAACAGGCCGAGTCAACACCCTGCCTGCTTGCACACACAGCCATAAATGAGATTTTGGGGGAGCAAGGCAAGGGGATCCTCTAAATCCCATCCACCGAGTCTCATCCGCCCCACCAGCCTGGGCAGTGCTGGGGAGGGACCACGAGAAAAACGGCAGATATTTCTCAGAAACACCCAGGGACTGTCCCGGGTGGGCAGGAACTGCTGACAGGTTTGGGTGCCGCCCTTCACCTGGGATAAGTAAGAGGGGAGCAGCCGGAGCCGCGTCCGCAGTGGCTGAAGGACGGCGCGAGCGGCCCCGGGAGCCCTTTGTCAGGAAAAAGCCTTTATGGCTATATTTGTGCAGGCAGCTCTGAAGGCTCAGACCTTTATTCTTTCAGGCTTTTAAACGAAAGGTCATTTTTCTCTTCCCTTCCAGAGGGGAGGGGGGAAGAAAAAAAAAAAAAAAAAAAAAAAAAGAGAGAGAGAAAAAAGTGAATTCCTCTTGACGCAGATCCCCTTCCCCTCTGGATGGGAGCTCAATTGTTCTCGCAAGCAAACTCCAAATCTGCCCCTCGCATTCACTTCCTTTTTCCTGCCCGAAAGGAAACAGAGATTTCGGACTGTGTGAACTGGTCCTTTATTTAAGGACACAAGAAAATAGCTAAATGCTAATTCAGTGTGGATCTATGCACTTTAGCATGCGGCCGGCAGAACAAAAGAAAGAGAAACATGTCCCCGCCCTTCCCAGTTGGATTGTAAACTGCCCACTGGTTTGAGTATAATGGGTATTTATGAAAGTTATCCTAAAACATTTACTCGAGTCCAATGCAAACCCAGACCCCTCAGCCAGGAAGTTTTTAGCTACCAAAAATAATCACCAGGCCCTGGCTAATATTTTTAACGACCGTGCGTTCTTGGGAATTTCCTCTTCCCTCCATGGAGATAAGTGATTAAACAAAATAGAGGCAGTGGCCATTTTGATAGACTGCGACGTGTCAGAGAGGAGAAATATCAACAGTTCTTTCTTTTTTTTTTTGAATCTTTTTCCTAAGTCCTGACTTCTGCATTCACTGTCTGGCTTTTAGGCTGAATTCCACTTCTGCTGTTACGCTGCTGAAATCCAGCGAAGTCAGCAGAAAAGCCATGAAAGTTTCCTGGGTAGGACTTTGAAGCCAAGGTATTAAATCCACTAATGGGAGACACTTATCTCTTGCACGCCTTGTTAATCTCATAGAAAGGACACGGAGCTCTATTCAGCCGGGTGTTATTTGGCTGGATCATTTCTGTGGAACACCATTAGTGCAACGTTCCTCTCCATCCTTCAGGTCTCCTCCATGGGGACCTCCTCTGGACGTTGTTCCACGCAACGAGATCAGAACCAGCCCTTGGAGTGCATTTTTTTTCCCATGCAAGGGGTTTTTTTCGAGGTAGAAAACTTTTAATCAGTTGCAGGTGTTTTGTCCTGCCACTGGGAAGATTTAAAATGTCCATTTTTGTTGTCCACAGTGACCAGTTAAGAGCTGCTGGGAGACAGATTGTTGGCTGCAAGCAGGGAAGAGGAGGAGGAGGACTCAGCCCTCAGGACTCTGCTGAGGATGGAATAGCCCAGAAGTCGCCTTTACAAGGACATGGAGTGACAGGATAAGGAGGAATAGCTTTAAACTTTAAGCTTTAAAGCCTTAGAGGAGAGATTTTGATTAGATATTGGGAAGGAATTGTTCCCTGTGAGGGTGGGGAGGCCCTGGCACAGGGTGCCCAGAGCAGCTGGGGCTGCCCCTGGATCCCTGGCAGTGTCCAAGGCCAGGCTGGACAGGGCTTGGAGCAAGCTGGGACAGTGGAAGGTGTCCCTGACCATGGCAGGGGGTGGAATTGGATTTTCTTTAAGCTCCTTTCCAACCCAAATCAGTCTGGGATTTCATGAAATAAAGGGCAGGTCTGTGGGAGTCATTACCTGATTGATCATTTGGTGTTACTTTTGGCAGAGGATTCAAAATGCGTGTTTTGGATCTTTGCTGAGAGCAAGACTCTGCATTTAGGATTTGGATGCTGTTGTCAAAGTAAAAATAAAAGAATGATTGTGAATGCATCCACAGAGATGTCCCTGGTGCAAGAAAGGGGCAGCTGGATTAACAGAGTGTAATTTTTGCAGCGGAAAACCTTTTCCCATCTTTCTGCGGTGGTGGAAGCTGGCTCCAAGGCCGACACCAGGGGTGTGCAAGGACCACATCTCCTCACACCTCAGGCAAATTGGGGGGAATTGGCAGGATTCCCAGCCCAGCAACACGCCCAGGTGCCTCTTTTGGTCTGTGATAATTTTTCTCCACGGGGATTTGCAACAGGAGAGTTTTACAGGCAGTTCTACAGGCTGAGACACCGAACCCCTGCAGTGCAGAGCTGACCCGTCCTGTGTGTCTTTCCATTGCACACGGGTTCCTCAAAGATAGAGCCTTGCTCAAATATTTTCTGAGTGCCTGAATCCTCTCAGCAGCCAGGGGAGTATCTGTGAGCGATACAAGCAGCTCCCCCAGGACAGCACTGAAACCTTATCTGGCACCAAAGGGCAGATAACGGAGCCCTTTACTGTGCTGGCTTAGCCAAAGGGGGGCTCTGGGCTTTTTCCCACCTCTGTCCTTCCCGCAATCACAGCAGCAGCAGCAGCAGCAAGGCACGGCCACGTCCCCGCCTTGGGGACCCCGGGGTCCCAGTGCTGCAGAGCAGGAGAGTTCCTCCCCCAGCCTTTGCTGCCCGTGTTCAAGACACCAACTCGCACAATATTAAATCTCTGCTCCCTGTCTCCCTCACTTTCTCCCCTTCTCTTATCAGGCTTTCCTTGAACTCTGTGTCAGGAGTGAGAGGGGAGGTTGAGCCCTTAGTGTGGCTCAGATGAAGCACCCCAAGGGCTGTGTGTCACTCTGCCCGCCTTGGTCCTGCAGGAGCTGCCCACATTGGGTCCTACCAGAGCTTCCCCAAGACGCTGCTGAAGCACCCACACCTGCACCCCCGGCTGTAAAAAGGGATTAGGACCAACTCCTTGTGCAATGTGATGTCAAATATCTAATTACAAACTTGCTAGCAATTAGCTTTCACTGTTAACGAGCAGCTATTTGTAACAATGGGAGGGAGAGGAGGCCTTAGGGAGGCCTTGGAAAATGTCTTTATTGCAGAAGTGGAGACTTCCAGGAGGAACGAGAGACCCGCACAAAGAGAGTGGCTGCTCTGCTCTGGGGGGTCCTGCTGCCACCGTGGGCTACAGGAGATCACCTTGGGGTGGGCTGGGGAGCTGCTGGGGTGCTGCAGCCTCAGTGGAGATGCCACCAGGAGGTTTTGGGGACAACATGAGGTGCAGGCAGAGGTGTGGGCACGGCTGGCATGGCCAGGAGTGTGGCACCAACACCCTCTGGCTCCCTCCCTCCTTCCCTCCCTCTCGCACCATAACTGAGCCTTGGCTGCCTCCCAGGTTTTCCCCCAGCACCGGCTTCCCTGGGAGGACAAGATGAAGCGTCACAATTTCAGATTTAGACCCCTCCATTGATCTGGCCCCTGCTGACCGCTTCCCGCTGCAGCAGCCGCTGCTCAGGGCTCCAAGCCCTGGGTAAACAGGAAGCGTTTTCCACACATCCCATTTCACTCCTGAGGCTCTCCTGCCGTCCCGCTCCGTGCCTGGCTCTGTGTGTGCCCAGAGGTGTGGGCAGGTGATGTCCCTGTTGTGCCCTGTGACCTGCATCCATCCCAGGACAGATGGCACAGGGCCAGGCAGGGCTTGTTGAGGCTGATAAAATTTGGGTGCAGAGTTTTGGGGAGAGTTCTGGAGCTGTTGTGCATTGCAGGGCTGAGCCTGTGTGTGTGCTGATGGTGAGGAGAGCTCTCAGCCCTGCAGCTGAGATCCCTCATCCCACAGGTGGCACACGCCATCCGTGTGACCCCTGTGCCTTTCCACAGGGAGCTGCTGCTTAAAACCCACCGCTGAGAGGAAAAGAGGGAGATTGAGCCTCCCTGCAGTTAATGTGAGCACCCAGGCACACGTTTTTGCCTCGGGGAGGTTCCCCTGGACAGCTGTGCTCACAGATTCCCTCAGCTGGGAATGCCTGCGCACCGGGGACGCTCACACACGGGGTGCACCATCACCTGGCGCTGGGGAGGATGATGGGCAGCCTCTAAAACCCTTTCTGCCAAGGAAAACAAGAGGGGGCTTTCTTTAGCCATGCATTTATGTAAATAAACACAGGAATATTTCGCAGCTCCCGGGGGATTTGCCCAGAGCACTGCTCTGCTGAATCAGGGTGGGAGTAATTCCGTGCTCCCCGTGAGCCTGCGCAGGAGCTGCCGGCACGAGCTGGGGACACGGCTCTGCTCCAGGGGAGCCCCAGGTGGCACGTGGCCCTAAATCCGTGCCAGCAGAACCCACAGGCTGCTGTGGGGTCTGGAGAGTCGAAAAATATGGCTACTGCCATAGCCCTCGTGCTCCAAGATGCCTCTGTTTTCAGCCTGGATTGAAGTACCAAAATCCCATCAAAAACTGTATTGTTCCTGCTTTGGTCGCCCAGAGCTGAGGTCACACACACACAGAGATTAAATTTGAAATCCAATCAGTTTTGCACCAGAATGGGTTTGAAAATTAGGGCATCCAGGGCAATTGTTTCCACGCTTCTGTGCTGCCTGGCTCTGAAGAGAGCACCTTTGTCAGGTGATGTCCTGCAGGTTTAGTGGCCCAAACCATGCACCTCTCTCTTTCCCAGCACAGGCACCGTGTGACAGGGGTGACAATAACCTGACTGAGCACAGTCTTGTAACCCAAATTTCAGTGGGTCACAAATACCCCAGAAGGTGCTCCATTGGTGGTCAACATCAACATGGCCCCTCTTGAGGAGGTGGCCACCAGCCCTGCCCTGCTTGGCACGGGTCCCTGGCACTGTGGGGGTCCCCAGTGTCCCTCTTTGAGGGGGAATGAGAGGTGGCTGCAGTGGGAGCTGCCAAAAGGTGCCCCGGTGAGGTGGGAGGGTGGCGGGTCCCACCCATCTCAGGCCTGGTGAGAGGTTCAGGAGGGAGCCTGGGCGAGCAGCCCTGTCCCTCCCCGTGTCCCCAGGGACTCGTGGCTGCCTCCTCTCCGTGTCAGCCCCCCGTGTCCGTCCCCGGTGGGCTCGGTGTGGGGGTCCCGCCCCGTGGCCCCCTCTCCCCCTCGGGGCGGCCGTGTTTGTTCTCCTCGCGGCGCCCGTTATCAGCTCACAACACACACAGGAAGTCCTGTCTGGGATTGTCCATCCCCGGCCTGATTTATACAGGAAGAAAAGCATAAAAAGCCGCCCTTCCACCTCAGCAGCCATCTCCTGCCTGTGCGCGGCCGGCGGCCGGCCATGCCGGGGCCACTGGGACGGTGCCCGGGGCCACTGGACCCGGGGTGGCCGGGCAGGGATGGCCATCGAGAGCCACCAGGGAGCACGGCGGGGCTGCTCCCGGCACGGCGGGGGCAGCGGGGCACCCAAGGTACCACAGAGCCACAGCGGGGATGGGATGGATGGGATGGGATGGGATGGGATGGGATGGGATGGGATGGGATGGGATGGGATGGGATGGGATGGGAAGCTGGCACTGCGGGCATTAGAAGCGCATCCTTGCCAGCTCTGAGTGGGTTTTGCCCCTCCTCGTGCTGGTGGGAGCCTTGGGGATGGTCGAACAGCCAGCACAGAGTGAACAGGGGTGCAAAGCATCCCTTGGAGCACGCAGGGGTGTGTGAGGCAGCCTCCACCTGCTCCCGGAGAGGCTGGATCCGCTGTCAGCCACGTGCTGAGCTGAGTCTCCAGCTCGGCTTTGCTCTGAGCAGAACCCGGCCTCAGTGTTGTTATTTTTAAGTCACCCCACTGGCACTCGGGCTGTTTTCGTGGGGAGGAGAAGCCAGCGGGTAAATTTTACCTCCTGTGCATGCAGAGGCTGTAAACACTTGCACGAATTCCTGTGAGATAGCTGGAAATTCTTAGCTAATCTCTTTTCTTTCTGTAACTCCCTCCCTTTTCCCTCTGCCTGTTCTCTGGATACCTCTGACACATCCCCATCCTCCCCCCTGTGCTCCCAGCCCTCTGCTCTCCTCACTGCGCTGCCCAACTCATCCCCAGCCCCGAGTGGGATGTGGGGCAGGACAGGGATGTGGGCAGGGACTGTCCTGGCTGTCCCAGCAAGGCTTGTCCTGACTACCAGCCGAGCCTGGGTCGGGCTGGGTGTGCACTCCAGGAGCTCAGCAGAGCCTCCCAGATTTATAACCACGGAGCTGGGTGGTTTTCATGATGTTTTCCTGTGGGTCCTGCTGTCCTGACCTGTGACATTGCACAGCGTAGGCAGGAGGCTTTCCAGGGTGTTTTGGGATAAAGGAATAGCTGGGATACCCAGGCACTGTCTGGCTGTGCAGGAATATGGAGCAGAACCACGCCAGTGAAGGGCTCTCGGTGGAAATAACCCAGCACATTTTTTCCCAGGGTGCAACATTCATGGAATCAACTCATTGAGCAGAGGCTCAAATGCAGAAAGAAACAACAAGGCTTTGTCAGTGATTAAATTAATTTCAAGCTGGATTGGGAAGGTCTGGCAGTGCTTGGGAGGCTGTGGAAGGCCGTTGTGGCTGGAGCTGGAGCATCCTCAAAAATCCACCTCTGGGCAGCAGTGGAAAACACGGATCTGCCCCGGCAGATTCTCACTGTTCTTCCCTGTGATCTGCCGATGGAGTATTCCCCCCTCTCTGCCGTTCCACTACCAGCTCTCCCAAGTTTCCCTGGAGGTAAGGAAGCGAAATTGAATCTGGTCCGGGGGCTCATCTGAGCCCTTTCCCAGGCTCTGCTGCTGCAGATGGGGCTGGCCCGGGGTAGGCAGATTTACAAACTGCAACAAATTGGGGTAAACGAGCCCGCCCCACAGTCCCAGGAGCAGCAGGAGGGCTGGGAGAAACACCGGGGAAGAGGTCCCAGACCAGACAGGGAAACAAAAGTGTCTCTGCAAGGAGAAGGGGGCGATCAGAGCTGTTCTTTCCTCTCTCCCAAAGTGAGCCCCCGGGTCCCTGTCCTGCCCTCAGCCTAGGGCAGGTTCCTGGAGCTGGAGATTTTCTCCTGGAAGAGGAGGATAATCAGAGAAAAAATTCCTTGTGTGAAGGGCTCTCTGCTGAGCTGTTCCCTGGAATGGTGAAGGGGCTGAGCCGTCCCGCAGCTCCCAGCTATCCCACCACACTTCCCATGTGCTGATTCACTGGGAAAGTGGGATGGGGGACCACTGCAAATGTTTTGGCAGGGAAATTTCACAGAAAGCTACAAAATTCAGTTTATTCCTAGGTGGGATGAATCATTTCCCAGTTTTTACACGGCAGCCATTGCTGCCTCCTCTACATGTAAATAAAAATTCAAGTGTGCGTGTAAGGGAAAATAAAGCTGGCTATGGGGTGGTGCCCTGTTCCTGCATTTGCTTTTGCACAGCTCCAGCTCCACTGCTGGCTGTCCCCATGGGCACCTGAAATCACAACACACTGGTCCTGAGACAATTAATGCTTGTGAAGTCCTTACTCAGGCCAAAAAGAAATCACTTTGTGGGGCTCAGGTCTCGGTTTTAATATGCAGAGTCCTGAGCCACTGGTGACAGCAGAGCAAGAGTTATGGGTCAAGTCCTTTTCTTGGTTTGACCTGGTTTTATCCCACTGCCATCAGTGGACTCCTCTAGATTTCCACTGAGATAACTGGTGTGCAGCTGACGCAGCTGAGAACAATATGGGCCAGAGTAGACTAGTGGGAGGTCATTTTCCTCACAGAGCTCTGCAGAACAGGGGCTGCTCCAAAGCTGAAACTGAAGGGTAAAGTTTACAAACAGCCTCATGAAAAGCCTGAGAGGAAGAATCTGTCCCAGAACAGCAAAAGCCATTCCTCTTTTTTTTTTCTTCTTCTTTTTTTTTCTTTTTTTTGCTGTTGAGAAGCACCAAAAATTCCCTCTTGCTTTAGCAAGTGCTTCCAGTTCTGTGCCAGACCCCCGCGGAGACCAGTGAGAGCCCATTGTGCGCCGCAGGTATGGGGTCAGCCACGGCTTGTGGGGAGCTGAAAAGTTTTGCATCTGTATGTGTGTCACTGTCCTGCCTGTGTCCCCATCCATCTGCCACTCCAGCACCTCCAGCCCTGGTTTGGGGAGCGCTCGTGTGCCTGGGCACGTCCCGTTTTCTGTGAGGGGGCTGGAAGTGCTGCTCTCTTCAGAGCAGGCTCCTCATGTGGGACTTTAGTGCTGACCTATTAATTCTCCTCTGTTAATCTTTCCTTTTCATGCCCCCCACCCCGGCCCCAGATACCTCACACCCTCCAAGTTCTCCCACCGAACAGGGAAGTGCTTCCAGCCCTCAGCTCCAGCCCTCAATCCACCACAGATGCTCTCAGGGGGATTTTGGATGCCTGGGCAGGTGCAGTTGGCTTGGCAGGCTCTAGGAAATAGGGAGGTGGGTGAAAATCTCACCTGCACAGCCAGCCTGGTGCTCAGCCTGAGCCTTGCTCCAGGCCAGCACTCACCGTCCCTCCCAGCTCACGCTGGTGGTAAAACCAGCAGGAGACAAGGAGGTTTTGACATTGTTAAATCTAAGAGGGAGGCTGGGCAGAAACGTTTCTCTGCTGGCCTGGAGACAAGCATTAATATTAGATGTCGTGGGAGTACACTTCTGGTGTGCAGAGGAGAAAGCTGTGGGGGGAAAATGTAAAACATCGGGCAAGGGAGGACTTTGAATTCAGGCGGCCGTGCAGGCAGGAGCCAAAATCCCCTGCTGCCTTTGTCAGGAGCTCATCACAGCGACATTAACAGTGCCAACAGATCTGATCTTCCCCCACTCTGAACTGGCATAACTCCTCTGCTTCCAAGGGAACTTTGCCAGGCCTTGTCCTGGGGGATTTCCCTCCCAGCATAATGAATATTAGCACAGAAGACACAGAACCCTCCCTGAGAGCAGAGGATTAAATGCTCTTTTAATGGGCTGTATGCAGTTCTTTAGCAGCTGACACGGGCACTTGCTTGAGCAAAGATTTGACCCAATAAATGGAACTGGAAAGGAAACATTTTGCAATTAAAATGCCGGCAGAATTTTAAAATGCTCAGTGCACTGTGGGAGGAGCTGCCTATGGCTGAGGAGGCTCCAGTGGAGTCCCTGGAAGGAGCGTGCTTGGTCCTGCACTGGGTGGTGGTGTCCTGTGAGGAGCTGAAGGATGAGTCCATCCTCTTCCTCACCATCAAATTCACGCTTGGAATCCCAGGGATTCATGCAAAGGTTTCCTGGGCAGTGAGGGATGTTTGTCCTTAAATGAGGGTAAATGGTAAAACACAGTGTGACGGTAAAATGGAGTGCTGGGGAACAGCAGATGGGACCACAAATCAGGGAGCTGAGCTTGGATACACCTGGGAGAGTGTGCCAGGTGCATCCTGTTCTCCTGGGTTCTTGGAAAATCCCAGCCTTGAGCACTGGCAAAACTGCTGGAGGGGATAGATCCTGTCCAGCAAATCCCTTCTGCTCTGCTCAGCCCCTGCTCGTCCCCCGACTTGCTCAGCCCTAAAAGGTGCAAAGGCACCGTGGGTCTGCCTGGGTTCCCACTGGGATCACAGCAAGGTGAGGGAGGATCAGGGCCATAGGATGCTCCTAAAACACCCACTGTGGGATGGGGATGGATTTCCTCATGCCCTGCCATGGGTGTGACAGTGTCTGTGCCTCTCTGGCACACCAGCGGTGTGAGCGCAGTGCCAGAGCCAAGGGGACTCTGCGGCCACCACCCTGCTCTCATCCTCCACCCCGCTCTGCGGGGATCTTTGGGAGTGTCCAGGGAACACCAGGTCCATCGTGGGCAAGGGCTGGGTCACTGCTCTCTGCCTGCCTGACAAAGGGAGTGTGACACTGGGCTTCTTCTGTCCTCATAGAAAGAAACCAAGATGCTCCTCAAGGAAAGGATCCCTGCCCAGGACACCTGATGGAGCACCGTGGATGAGGTGAGTGTCTCTGCTGCAAAATGAGATCCTGTGCTTTCAGTATGGCCACACAGAGAAGCTTTGGCTTCCACATGCATTTTGCAATTATTCGACAATAATTCAGGCTCTGTTCGTCTCCCCCGTACACCAGAAAAAAACCAGTAACACTCTCTGCATAACGAGATAATTACTGAGCCTCCAAGGCTCTGGGGAGAAGTTGCCTGTGCTGATAAAGTTAAGGGAGCTGAAATAATTCCCCAGAGGTAGGATGGGGCCAGAGGGTGAACAAACCCGTGTGAGATGCTGTGTAACACGGAGCTGCACTTCCACCAGCACCAGCAAGCCTTTCCTAGCTGCTGGGACGGATCTCTGTCTCCACCAGCACTTCCCAGAGAGGATTCCCCTCATCCCCTTCTCAGGGAGGATCCCACCAAAGCTCCTTTTACATCTCAGAGCCCCAAGCACCCAACAGCTTCCCCAGAGGGTGCAGCACGGCCTGAGACAGCTCCAGCTCCATCAGCAGCCCCAGCGTATCCCTGAGGAAATAGAGGGGACGGGCCAGTGATCTCAGTTGTTCTTTTGGAGCCATTATTGTTGAACTGGTAAATATTTCCTTTAAATGCTTACATGATTTCAAAAAAATTTACAGAGCTTAATGGGAACAAATATTCCCAGGGGGCTGTATCCTGCCATTCATTTGCACATCAGATCCCTGCTATCTTTAAGAATGGTTCTGTGCATGGGCAGGCGCCTAAGTCATTGGAAAAACAATAACCCTCTGTGCTCTAATTTTCCAGACAAAAATGTAGACAAAACAAGTGGCAATTTGGCACAAACCGAGCTGCTTTGATAAATAACTGGGCATTTAAAAGGAGAAGCCTGTAGGCAGCTGGGATCAGGCTGCCTGAGCTGTCCCGGGGCAGGTGCTGGGCAGCCGGAGCTGAGCCCTGCGTGTCACCCCGGGGAGTCTCTCGGGGTCTCCGCAGCTGGGGGGCCTTCCAAGGAATTCCCTAAGCATCCTTTAGGGCTGGCTGGAAACCTGGCGGTTCAGCACCGGCTCCTGCAGGACTTGGCCGTTGCAATGAGCTCAGGGGGATTAACGGGGCATGGAGGGAGGGGCTGGAGCAGGTCTCTAACCTAGGGAGAGGTGATGTCTCTCCCTAAACTCCTCTGTGCTCGTGGTGGGGAGTGCGGATTTGGGCAGTAATATTTTAGTAAAGAGAATTAGATTGCCCTGGCCACTGCGCTGGTGATGGACCATCCCCCGGGGAGTCTGAACACCCCTGGGCGAGGGGCCGGGGCTGTGCCGGGATCTCTCGCTGTTAATCCGCTGCCCACCCAGGCGGGCTGGGCCATTGGGGGGCCGCGTGTCCTCGCAGCGTGGGGCACGTGGGGCCGGGCTGTGGGGCTGGGGGCTCATCCTGCCGGGGGGTCACCAGGTAAGGCTGCAGATCCACCCAGGGCGGGGGTCTCCCGCAATCCTGTCTCCATCAGGGGCGGTGCGGCAGCGACATTAGGGACACAACACCAGAGTGTCCCCTCGCCCCGGGCTGGGCTTTTCGGGGGTCCTGCCCTGTCCCCGCATGACTCCCCCGCGGGACCCGGTCCCTCCGGCGGTGCTGCCCTGTCCCCGCACGCATCCCGGCGAGCCGGGGGCAGGTGGCGGCCGGCGGGGGCCGGCGGAGCGGGGGCAGGCGGAGATCCCCGGGCCCCGGCGCTTCCCCCCGGCCGGGAGGCTCCGCTTTCCTCCCCGCCGGGAGCTCATTGGGCCGGGGCGGAGGGACCGGCTCGGGCCGGGGGAGGAAATGCGCGGGGGGCCGCGGCGCGGCGGCGACTCCGCGGCTCCGCCACCGCCACCGGTGAGTCCCGGCGGGCGCCGCCCGGGGCTCGGCACGGCCGGAGCGGGCCCGGCCGCATCCCCCGGCGGGCAGGGGCGGGGGACGGGGGTGCCGGCGGAGCGGGGCTCGGTACCGCAGCGCGGGGGGCGGCCGGGGGGGGGCCCTGGGCCGGCGGGAGGGCTTCGTCTGCCCCGGGGGCAGCGCTGGGTCGGGAGCGGGGCTCGGGCTGCTGCGGCCGCGGGGAGCATCCCTGCGCCGGCCGCCGCCGCGCCGCGTCCGGCAGCCCCTGGGGACACCCGCGTCCCTGCAGCCCCCCGGGACACCCGTGTCCCTGCAGCCCCTGGGGACACCCGCGTCCCTGCAGCCCCCCGGGGCACCCGTGTCCCTGCAGCCCCTGGGGGCACCCGCGTCCCTGCAGCCCCTCGGGACACCCGTGTCCCTGCAGCCCCTCGGGACACCCGCGTCCCTGCCTACCCCCGGGACCCCCGTGTCCCTGCCGACCCCCGGGGCACCCACGTCCCCGCAGCCCCCGCCGTCCCCGGGTCCCTGCAGAACCTGCAGCCCCCCGCGACGTCCGTGTCCCCGCAGCCCGCTGCATGGTAACGCTGTCCCTGCAGCCCCCGTGTCCCCGTGCCCCGCCGGCCAGTGCCACAGCCTCCTCCGCGGTGTCACCGTGCCCGTGTCCCGCTCCATCCCGCCCGCACCCCGCGGTACCGCATCCCAGCCTGCGCAGGGAGCAGTTGGAGGTGTCTGGGAGGGAGAATCCATCCCCCCGCGGCTGGGGCTGACCCTCTCCGGGAGGGTTTGGTTCTGAGGGCACAGGCCGTGTTTGGAGCCGCGGTTTCACCTGCAGAACCAGGCCAGGCTGTCTGGAAAAGTGCAGCCGTGGCGGTCCCGGGAGGGTCATCGCATCCTCGCCAGGGGCTGGATCCTCTCATCCCTTTGCAGCCGGAGCACGATTCCTCCTGCTGCCGTCATCTGGAGTTTTAGTCCTGGTTCCGTGGGCAGAGCTGGACAAAGTGCTGCTCACCTGCCCCGTGGGGTGTGTTTCCCTCGGGTGCTGTGGCAGGTGAGGCAAGAGCAGACTTGGGAGAATTTTGAGAATGGTTCTGGCTGGTGGGAGAGGGACCCCCAGACTCGCAGAAGCACGTGGCCAGCCAAGGAGGCTTTGCTGACCCCTGAGACATAACTTCACTTGCCAGACCACGGGGCTTCACCTCTTCATTTGAGAGGCTTGAAAGGCAGAGACAAAAAAAGTATTTTTTTTCCTTGAGCATTAAAGATGTTTTCCTTAAGTTCTGTGCTTTTAAAAAAGCATAGAATAGATGGTGGCAACAGGTTGGGGGATCTTCAGCAGCTTTAAAGAGGTTGGTTCTCATGGTTGAAACCCATGAAAAAGACAAGTCTAGGCTATCTTATTTTCTACTTTTACAGCTTTTTCTGGCATGAAGCAACCATAATTTTATGACCCAGAGGGATTTTCTGAGCACTCGAGGTAGGGCAGTGCTGCTCCAGTTCAAAGTGAACAAACAAACTGTCTGTATTTTAGGCTTATGCCCTGTGTTTCTTGCTGTCCCCACAGCGAAAGCTCCCATGGCAGCCGCGGGAATCCTGTGGGAGGATGGAGATGGTTGGCAGTGTTTGACTTACAGACTTCAGGAGCAGCACTCAGAGACCGGGGATCTGGGGTTGTAGGGAAGTTTTGTGTCCCAGTACAGCCCTGGGAAAAGCTGGGGGAGAAAAGGGGAGCTGGTGTGTGTCTGTGCGCCAGTGTCCTTGGAATGTCTCCAGGAGGACTGGGGAAAGGGAAATCTTCTCCACTACTTTTGAAAAAAATTTCATGCAGGACAAGCGAGGTTTGCTTTCCTGATGGTGGAGGTGCCATAAATTCATCATTAGGAAATTAAACTCATGGCTGTGTTTGAAGGAGAATGGAGGACTACAGGCCTTAAAGCACCAAAATCCTCCTTCCATCCTCAGGGCTGGGCTTGCATGGAAATGTGCTGGGATATTTGGTATTGAGGGGCACGAAGGCACCAGGCTGGTTTCTCTCCAGATGTGAATCTCCATCTCTCCCTGCCTCAGATTCACCTGCACTAAGGAAAGGATGATCCTGAGTGCTTTGGAGAAGGGCTTGGAGACCTGCAGGGCCTGCAGATTTGCCACGGTTATTTGTACCAACCTGTCTCAGAGTTGGGATTTATCCCAGTGCAGTTTGGGGATCAAAATGCAACTCTGCAGTCCAACCCTGCCCCACAGCACTTGGGCATTTTAGAACATTGATTTGCAGCTCACCATATCTGCAGTCTCAGAAGGAGGTTTCTTGTTGTGTTGCCTCCCCTTTCTGAAAGTTTAGTCAGAAGGGCTGATTCTTTCTTCAACTGGTGCATATTTAAGGTGGGTTCCTTTATTTCTTCCTCCTTCAGCTGCTGCCATCCGGAGGCCAAGTGGTTTGTTTAAATGAGATGGTGTTTAAATTGGATATTGTTACTGACCCTCTTCAGCCTCGTTTCGTATTTGTCCTCTGCTAGAAAATCAAAACCTCTCGGTTTGTGCCTCAGAACTGACTCTGCAGATGGCACATATGGCCCTTACAGCACTTTTCTCTGTCACGAATTTGTGTCCTAAAGAGAAGAAGATCAGATTTCAGTGTGTTGTGTGGTGGGAAAACGCAGCTTTACAATGCTGTGTGCATTAAGAAATGACAGGCCATTGTTTTGCCCTCGCTGCCTGCGATTGGCAGCGAGTTTCAGGCAAAATATGTCCCTTCCCTGCCCCTCAACACAGAGCTCTGCAGCCTTTGGTGGCCTGAGAGCATCTCCAGGCACCCCCTGGGGTAAATCAAGAATAATTCCTGAATTATTATTGTGCCACGGTGATGAGATGAGCGGGGCAAGGTGGGTTTGTGCCTGGAGCAGCTCCCACCTTGCCAGGGGTTTGTCCCCATGGCTCTGTCTGATGTCACCAGCTGGGGAGGGACACCTCAGAGAATCACAGAATGAACGAGGTTGGAAAAGACCTTTGAGATCACCAAGTCCAACCTATGACCCAACACCTCCTCATCACCTAAACCACGGCACTGAGGGCCACGTCCAGGCTTTTTTCAAACACATCCAGGGACGGTGACTCCACCCCCTCCCTGGGCAGATGATTCCAGTGCCCAATTTCTCTTTCAGTGAAGAATTTTTTCCTGAAATTTCCTCGTGTTCACAGTGCTGCTCTCCTGCTTGCAGGGATCCCCTCTGAAGGACAAGCCATGCAGTAGCAGCCAGCACATCCCACGGACGAGCGGGACCCGGCGGTGCCGCGGGAGGGACGGGACATGCAGAGCCTCCTCTGCCTCCTCTGGGGACTCCTCCTCATCCTCAGCACCACCGGCACGGAGGGCTTTGCCCGGGCAGGGTAAGGCCCCGTTTTTTCTGCACCTCTCAGGTGTGTCCTCCACCCATCAGGGCGAGGCACATCCTCTCCTGGGGAGGAACAGCCCTATGTGGCTCTCTGGGCTGGTGAGGAGATGGAAAAAGCTCTCCCAGGGCAACCAGGGCTCAGCAGCCCTTTGCTGGTTGTTTGCTTTGTCACTGAAGCTAAAAAATCTCTCAGAGGAAAGTTCCCAGCTCTGTTTAACTCCATGCAGGGACACAAAGACACTCTGGGCTTTTTGTCTGGGAGAGTCAAAAGCTCATCAGGCCCTGAGCTGCTCAGGAATTGTTACTGTTTCTTGCAAGCACATCCTTCATGAAAATGTGTGTAAAATGCTGCTGGTGCACAAATCAAGCCTTGTGAACAAGCTGTCATTGGAGGATGAAGTTTCAATCAGAGGAGGATGCAGCTCCCAGCTCTGATGGACATCCAGGGACACAGATGTGGAAAGTCCCGGGCTGTGCTGCTGTCCCCTGGATGCTGCTGGGGCCCATGGTCCTGCAAGCCCAGGAGTGGCAGCTCCAGCAATTCCCCTTCCCTTTCTGGGAAGTGGGTCTGGGAGAACTCCCTGGGTCCCAGCACAGCCTGGGCAGGAGCAGCTCAGCTCCTGCTGGGTCTGAGGAAGCCCAGAGCTCGGTGCCCCAGTTTCTTCCCAAGCAGAGAGGAGCTGGAGCTCAAAACCCGCCCCCAGACACAGCTCACATTTTCTACAAAGTTTGTTTTTATGCTGAAATGCTCCTCCAGCGTCAAACCTTTCACATTCTGTCCAGGACTGAAACCACAGCTGAATTCCTCGCTCACACGCACAGGCTGCAGCTACAACTTTATTTTGAATTTTACGAAGCAAACAATTGACATTTAATAATTGCATCTTCTATAACATTAATCATGGGGCTGAGAGGAGTTTTCTGGAGTTAATGGAAGCCATCTGATGTCCATGCTAATTCCCAGGCTTTTTATTTTGGTTTCTAATTGAGCTGGGAGGCTGAGACAAGTAGATGGGTTCCTCAGTGGGACTGACCTGCTTGGGCTGGAAATCGTTGAAAAAAAGGATGTTTAACCAAGACCCCTTTGGCTGTTAACCTTGGGAAAGTTTTTGCCTGGATAACACTTATCTTAGGAAGGCTGGGGAGTGCCTTTTATCCAACCTCTACTTTTTTGTTTGCGGTGAGCCTGACCCTTCCTGTGAAATCATTAATTTCTTGGTGACCACAGGGGCATCCGTTTCAGGAATGCAAAAGTCTCAGAAAGGAAAGATGGGCCCAGAAAGTGAGTGATTTTAGGGGAAGGGAGACAATAAATAGAACGAATAAATCATCCCTAAATCTGGGTCCCGACTGCTCCCCCGGGACTGGGGAGGAAGTGCCCGCACAGCTCACAGTGCTCCAGAGCTGTGTCACTGACCTGAAACAGCTTGAAGTGGCTCTCCAGGTCACTGGGGCAATCAGCCACTGCTGTGCACTAGCCGTGTGCAGGGAGGGGTGCTCAGGCCGTGTCCTGGCTGTGGGACTGACCGCTCTGTGCTCAGCCGCAGGGTGTGCGCCGCGGGGCTGCCGAGCCGGCTGAGCGCCCACGCCGAGTCCCACGTGCAGCCCGTGTACCAGCCCTACCTCACCACCTGCCAGGGCCACCGCCTCTGCAGCACCTACAGGTGAGCCCACCTGCCTGTGCCACGGGGGCTGTGGCAGCACAGATCCTGCTCGATCCACAGGGACGGAGATCCCAGCCCCTGGAGCCCCCTGGGCTGCTGCGGGAGCGGGACAGGGGTTTGGGGCACCCAGCTCAGCCCATCCTTGCCTTGCAGGACCATCTACAGGGTTGCCTACAGGCAGAGGTCCAGGCAGCTGCCTGAGCCCACGGCCTCGTGCTGTCCTGGCTGGAGCAGAGCGAACGGCCACACGCTCGGCTGTAACAGAGGTGAGGAGCTGCTGGGTCACCCTGGTGCCACTGCCCGTCCCCAGACCCTCCATGTCCCTGGAGGAGGCCCCAGCACCACATCTCTCCTTTAACAACCCTCTGCCCGTCAGGTGGATTCTCCCTGAATTAATTTTTTAGCATCACAGCCAAATGTGGTTCAATATCTGATTAATTCCCAGCTTTTCTCTCTGCTGCCTCTTGGGCCTTTTTACTTGGGGATCACTTATCACCTTTATAGTTACCAGAAGATAAATAAAACGAGTATGTCCTTTCCATCTAAATCAGAAGGAGTGGATGAGAAATGCTTTCAGGAGTTAACCAATGCAAACCACAGCAGCAGCCAGTCTGTCCCCAGAGGAGCTCAGAGCATGGCACCAGGGGCTGCTGCTGCCTGTTGCCCTCCTCCTTCCCATCTGTGCTGCCTGCAGGCCCCTCAGCTTCTTTCCAGGTCCTCTTCCTTCCACCCATCCTGAGCCCTGTTCCCCCTGAGCAACTCAACCCCATTGTGTGGTGCTGGTGTGTTTTGGGGTGTGCACACACCCAGGGTGGGAGGGAGGGAGCTGGGCACCCCCGGAGCTGCTGGGTGATGCTGTGCTGGTGTTTCCTCTCACAGCTCTGTGCTGGGAGCCGTGCCAGAATGGCGGGAGCTGCGCCTTCCCCGGGAGATGCTCCTGCCCGCCCGGCTGGACGGGCCGAGCCTGCCAGACAGGTACTGGCCATGTCCCCTCTGTCCCTGCTGCCTGTGTCACACGTGCCCTGCTGCTGCTGGGAGAGCTTCTCCTGGGAGCATCCCAGCTGCCATGGGGCTCTGGGTGTCCTCTGCCCTGCTCGGTGGGGACATGGGACCAGCGCTGTGGCTCCTGTCAGACCTTGGGCCATGTCTGGTGCTGTCCCTCTGCACACACGCGCACACCTACTCCAGGAAAGGATGGGATGTATGGCTCCCAGGGGAGTTCTGACCTCCCTTTGGCTGCCCCAGTGCTCCCAGCCCTCTTCTGCAGCTCTGGCACCCCCATTTTCTCTGCCTGCTGCTCCGTGCTGGGTCGGTGTGAGCAGAGCTGTGAGCAGAGCTGTGAGCAGGCCAGCAAAACCTCTCTGCAGCACAGAGCCCTTGTGGGGCCAGCCTGAGATCCTGTGTTCGTGATCATCCCTCCCAGGCTTTGTAAACTCTTGCTGTAAACGAAAACGCCCATTTACTGCAGAGACTGAAAATCCTTAAACCAAAAATATCCGGGGGTGGAGGGGAAGCCTGGTGATCTCCAGGCTCCTCTCCAGCACAGGAACAGCCCGGTGCTCCTCACAGTGCAGGGAAATCGGGCAGCATGGTGCACACCAGTGCTGCAAACCCCTGCCACGGCATTTCCCAGCTTTTCCCAGCTTTTCCCAGCTTTCCAGCCTCCCGTTAGGCAGAGGAGGAGTGTGTGGCATTGACCCGTGCTGGGCCAGGCAGGGCTGAGCCCATCGCTGACAGCTCCAGCTCCGGGGGAAAGGATTTTCCCACTGCCTAAAACAGATTCGCCTGGGCGTGGGAAGCGCTTCAGCTCCTTCTGCTTTGTGGGAACAGCTTTAACAACTCCCCCGTGTCAGGAGAGGTTACTGGGTTTTGTACACACTTGAAAGGCTGATAGCTCCTCGCCACAGCTGGCTGGAACCAAAACCCCGGCTGTAAATCCGGGATGAGAGCCGAGCGCTGCCTGCGCCCGCCTGGGCAGAGCTGGGACGTTTCTGACCACAGCTTTTGCTTCTGGCTCAGTTGTGGGGGGAACAGAAGGAGGGGAGGAGGCCAGACCCCCTCCAGCCAGGTTTATCCAGGGCTGTCCTGGGCACTGGTGGTGCTGAGACACCCAGAGCTGGGCCCAGCACAAACACCAGCTCACTCGGGGGGCACTCACTGGCGTTCCATTGCAGCCACCCTGTGCCTAAGCCACCTGTGCCCTCACCCTGTCCCCCTCCTCACTGAGCTGTTCCTGTGTTCCAGACGTGGATGAATGTGCCAGCCAGAGCCACGGGTGCAGCCAGCTCTGCATCAACACAGCCGGGAGCTTCCACTGCGCCTGCTGGGACGGCTTCAGCCTGGCTGCCGATGACAAGGGGTGCCAGCCCCTGGTGCCAGCGCCTGGGACAGACACCCCCAGCCAAGCAGGTAACCTGTCCCCACATTGAGCCCCAGCTGCTCTGGGCCTTCAGTGGGAGCTGGGGTAATGCTCAGCATCGCAGGCTGGAGCAGCAGGGGCAGGAGATGGAAGAGGGGAGAGCAGCCAGAACCCCTCAGCTTCATTCTCGCTGACCCAGGAGTGCTTCTCCCACCCAAAAATTTCCCCCAAGCACAAATCTGTCTGTGACGGTGACAGGGCCTGGCTGTGGCTGGAGGTGTCTGGGATGTGTCTGCTTTCTCCGTCATCGTCCTCACTCCCGCAGGCCAGGTCCGGAGCCACGAGGAGCGGCGGGCGCCGCTGGTGACGGCCCATTATTACTTTTGGTACGCGCTGTGACACTTCAAACTCGTACCGTGAGTAATAATGCGCTGTGGCCAGCACGGGCAGCACGCAGCAAACATCCGGGACAGCAGGGCCCCACCTGCCTCTACCCCTGTCCAGGGCCCTCAGAGGGGACAATCCCTTGTGCCCACCACGGGACAGGGCAGAGCTGGGTGTGTTTTGGCAGCACGGGCACAAAAGGCCAGGATCCACCAGATCTCTTGTCCTTTAATCATCACGCCACCGCCTGAAACCCTCCCCACTTTGTTGCAGGTGCTGCAGCAGCAGGAGCAGCCTGTGCCTTTAGCAGCTGGATGAGATTCCAGCAGGTCCAGCTGATGCCCTTGGGGATGATCCCAGTGGGGGTAGATCCTGGGGGTGGAAAGAAGCAGAGCTTGGCCAGAGCCCTGCAGTGATGTCTCTCTCCCCAGCAGCTTCCACCTCACCTCAGCAACGGGCTTTTACTCGCTGACATTCCCTTGGTCACTTTTTCAGGTCCCTCCAGTGAAATGAAGGAAGAAATGAAGGACCTGAGGAGCAGAGTAGAAGCGCTGGAGCAGGTGAGTCGCAGCACATCCCCCTGCCCTGTTCCTGCTCAGCCCAGCTCCCACCCGGGGCTGTTTGCAGCCAGGGTTTCCCTCCTCCCCGGCTCTATTTTTAACATCCCAGCAGCAATCCCAGCTGTGCTCCCCGCCGCCGGCAGCGCCCGCGCCGTGGCTTTTCCAGGCCCGCAGCCCTTTGAACACAACCACAGCCCCACAAGCCCTCCCTGGCGGGTGCTGCATCCCCCCGGGCGGTCCTGCTGGCTTGGGGGACACGCTCACAGCTCCCCTTCTCCCTGCAGAAGCTCCAGCTGGTGCTGGCCCCCTTCCACAACCTCATGCCGCCAGAGGATGTCGGTGCAGACCCCATCAGCCGCCTGTCCCACTCCCTCCAGCAGTTGGACAGGATCGACTCCCTGAGCGAGCAGATCTCTTTCCTGGAGGAGCGGCTGGAGACCTGTAAGTGCCTGGAAAAAGCAGGGGTGGAGGATCTCCCTCCAGCCACCCTGGCCACGGGGAGCAGATGTGGGCCAGCGAGATCAGTAACACATATGCCACTGTTAATCTGGATCTGCCTCAAGCTCAGCAGCCTGTAATTAATAAAGGATGAACACAAACAGCCCATTAGCTTCATTTCAAAGCTGTTTCTATGGCTGCGCCATCTGACTGCCCTTGTAGCAGCCAAAAACTGTAGGATTGGCACATGGAAACGTGGCTGTGGGGCAGAGCTGAGGGAGCCACTGGGAGCAGTGGGCCACGTGTGGCAAGCAGCACCTCACTGCTGCTGTCCCTTCCTGGTAGCTCGGTCCTTAGGCGAGAATCCCTGGCTCTTAGGAAATTAACAGTCCAAAAAGTCAATCAGGGAAGTTTAGGGAGCATGCAGAAGTTGGCAGATTTACGAGCGTGGGAAGTTTTAGGCATTTCTTCTGGAAGCTTACAGACCAGTAAGGGCACCAGAGAGGGTCTCCAAAGTAGCAAACTGAGGAAGGGACCCCAGTGAGAGCTGTCATGTGTGAAATGGCTGGAGGTGGGGGGTCCTGCCTGGTGTCCCCAGCATGGAGAGGGACAGCATCCCCTCAGGTCCCTGTGGTGCTCACCTTGACTCCAAGCAGAGCACAACCACATAAACAATTCATTTTGATAGGCAGCTCTTCGCAGCTCATTTCCCCATTAAATATTTCCAGAAACTAGGCATGGCTGGGATGTGCAACAGCAGCTTGCTGAGTCTTGGAAAGACTCAGGAGAAACTGGTTCAGGGCATATCCAGTCCCAGTTCAGTGCTTAGAGTAATGGCTGAGAGAGAAAAGAATTCAAAGAACTTGTTTGAAGACAAAATAGCTGCAAATAGACACTTAAAAAGCATCTCAGAAAGGGGTAATTACCAGAACCACTGAGCTTTCCAGCAGGCTGAGTTTTCTAGTAGTGCCCTGCACATATTATTAGTGACAGCACAGAGGAATGTGAGCAGTATCACAGGGTAATGTGGATTCATTCCAAGGGATGACTCCAAAGTCCCAAAATTAATTTCTGCCTAGTCTGTTCTAGCAAGCAAAACTTGTTTTTGTCTCTTTTTGTGGTCTTGCAAGTCCCTGTAGAACACAAAGGTGTCCTGTCATACTCCAGCAAGCCCTGAGGCTTGCAGGGCACCCCATGGAGTAACTCAGCCATCCCTGTTCTGTGCCTGGTGGAGCATTTCCCAGCTGAGTGCTACCCTACAACAGCACTCCCCAATGTGTGCAATGACCAGAAAACCCATTTTCTCTTCTTTAAACCATCAGCAAAGGCACCAGGTCAGAGCTCTTTAAGCCATAACCATTTTGGCCCCTCTAAATCTGAATTACCCCTGATCCAGCACAGACTGTGACTGGGTTTGGGGACGTTGTGCACAGGGGCCAGGCACAGACTGTGACATGCCAGAGAGGTGAGAGTGACACTCCTGAGTGTGGGGGAGCCAGCCTGGGGGTGTTTTGCAGAGGGAAAGCAGCAAGTGTGGGTGACAGTCCCAGAGGTTACGGTCAGTCTCATTCTGCCTGGGAAAGACACAAACCAAAGCCAGGCTAATGATGTTGCTGAATTTATTTTTGTTTCCCATCTTCCCAGGTTCCTGCAAGAACGAACTCTAGCAGAGCACCTGAGGACCTGGAGCAAGCTGAGTGCATGCACAGCTCTTATCTCCCTCTCTCCAGCCCCAGGCTGGGGTGAAGCCACACCATCTCCAGGAAGGCACAGGGTAGCAGGAGAAGGCTGAGCTCCCATCAGCATCTCCATTGTTCTCTCTTTGAGTTCACCTCACCAAAGGTTACACAGCTCCTTCCAAACTGGACTCTGAGCCCTCTCCCTGCTGGAGAGGCAGCAAATAAATGCCTTACCTCGTGCCATGAGTGCCTGGTTGTGCCAGACTGGCTGTGTGTGAACTGGGGGGTGTTCAGCTTCACCTGGCTTTTCCTTAGCATTATCCTGGGCTAACATGTCCCAGCGCTGGCTGTGCTGTCTGCCCTGCACCCCACACTCCCTGTGCTTGCTGTCACATGGAGAAGGTGGGGACAAGTCCCTGCAGCCCCAAGGCAGGTGTCACAGCAGGGGACAGGTGGTCCCTGCAGAGGTACCGCAGAGCTGGGTACAGGAGTGGGTGCCCCATCCCTGCAGCTCCTGTTCTGCTCTCCAGGAGCCCAGGAGCTGGGATGGTGCCTGACCAGGGATGCTGGGTGAAGCACAGCCCTCCTGCCTGGGCAGCACAGGGTGGGGACAGGGACCCCCACTGCCCCTCCATCACCAAGCCCACCCCCTGCAAGAGCTGAGGGCTCAGCACCCCACATCCTCCTCCCTCAGCCCCCACACAAGACCAGGAGGCTCCTTTATTTAAATAACCAAAAGGTGTAATTCCTTCCTTTTTTTTTTTGTAAAGCACATGACATTCTTTGCCCAATTAAAAGTGAACAGCAGACAAGTGCACACAGAGGCACCGCTCTCTCCTCCCAGGAGGAGTCAGACATGATTCCCTTCCCCAGGAGCCCTCCCAGGGGAGGGTGTACCCTCCATGACAGCCCTTTTATCTGCCACTCTCACAAAGTGCTGGTTTGGTTCCCATCCTCCCACCCCGACCCTTCCCATGCCCTGAGTCTGTACTGTAAGGCCCCTCCAACAAAGCCCCTGCCAGCACCAGCTCGGCCCAAGGGCTCCTTCCAGGGAGCTCCCTGCCTTTCCCAGCTGAGGCTTTGGCCCCAAAATGCTGGATAAACACAACTCCACCAACACAGGCTGCAGGAGCTGGCTGTGCTGGTTACCTAAGTAGCCCCAGGTGGCTTGTCCCAAGGTCCCCCTGTGCCATGAACAGGAGAGCTAAAGCTACAGGAACCATGGACCTGACCCAGCCTCCGAGGGCATCTACATTCCACAGCTCCCGGTGAGGGATCCAGGAGCTCTGTTGGTCCATCACCCCAAAGCACAGGGGAACCCCTTTTATCTGACTGGGAAAGGGGTTTATGTCCCCCAAAGAGGGAGCTGAAGCCTTTCAAGCCTTCCCAGCCCCGTTCCAGCTGCAGCTCACCCACCCTGTGGCTCTGCAGAGGTTTTACAGGCCTTGGAGAGCGGCAGCTCCGCCTTGCAGAGCAGCAGAGACGCGGGACAGGCACCATCTTTCGGCCAGTGCTGCCCATGACAAGTGACAAAACGAGCCCGACAGAGCCCTTTGCCTCCGTAAGGGGCATTGCAGGCACCGGGATGTGACCAGGCTGAGCCACCAGCACGGCAGGGAACTGGCAGCAGTTACCCAACGTGATGCTGTTGTGCCACAAGGGCATCTCAAGGGGACAGGCCCGTGAGTCCCACTGGTGGGTGGCAGTGAGGACACCACACTCCTAGTGCTGCTGTAAAGCCAAAATCTGGATTTTCACACAGTTGTCAGCCCTGTTTGAGCATCAAGGCTGTGCTGATACTAACTGCTGCCTGGTGGTTTCCACCTGGGACATCACAGGGTCAGGCCAGCACGAGCTGAGCCTGCAGGAACACAGGGGCAGGGACAGTCACATGAGGCAGAGCTCAGGCCCCAGGCAGGTTTTTGCTGTCACCCCGTGCCAGCTGCGAGAGCTGGGGGAACTCACCTCTCTGGTCATTGAGCCCTTTGGTAGCACAAGTTTGATGCCTGAGAAATTCAGAAAAAGGAGACAGTTCAAAGTGAGAAAGTGAACCCATAAGAGAAATCCACTCAAAGGGGAACCTTAGTGCTGGCTTGACACCCTGTGTGTGCCAGTCCGTGGTGTTCCCAGAGTCAGAAATCACTGCAGAAGAGAAGAAGGTTCTTCAGTATTTGGCAAGAACAGATAGGTCCCTTGAGCCACCACCACATGGTGACACCACTGGAGAAGCCTCTAAGATGAGTCCTTTGCCTGGCTTGGACGGCCTGACAGCCTGAAGAAGGTCTCCCTCATGGTGCTGAAGCATCTGTCAGTGAGCTCGGTGACATCGTCTGATGTCAGCCCTTTGGTCTCTATTGGAGGCAGAATCTCAACCTTGATTTTGCCTGGGGACAAGAGAGGAGCCTGTAAGAAACTCACATGCCACAGGAGCTCTGTTCTCTGCCCTGCTCCCCACCCTGGACAGCCCCAGCACAGCCCTCAATCCCTCCCAGGGCTTCAGGCAGCCATCCCTGGAGCACAAGCAGAGTTAGATCCCAGCTGTGCCACCCCCAATAATCCCCCTGTGCCCCAAACTGCCATCCCAGCCAGAGCCTGCCCAGAGCAGGAGAGGTGGTAACCGATTTTTAATGAAAACATCCCTCAATGTATTTAATTACAGCCTTTCCTGAGTTAACCCAGCCCAGGCTCTGGTGCCAAGTGCTTTGAACTGCCTCCAAACATCTCCCAAGCAGGGCTCCTCCTGTTCACACCAGCTCTGCTTCCCTCCCACACCCTTGCAAACCAGATCTCCACACAGGACAACAGCAACCCTGTCTCCAAGTGACTCTTTGTTACCTGATGTAAATAGCTTCGTCTTTGGGTTATAGAAGGTGGTGAAGGAGGAGTACACCACAGGGATCACTGGGACCTTGAGGAAGCAAAGAAAAAGAGGAGTTACTGGCACTTCAGCAGCTCAGGGCAGGCCAGAGACAGGCAGTGAATCCCACACAGCAGAGCTGGCCTGGCCTGGCTCTCAGACACACAGGGTACACACAGCCCCACAAACAACACCCACTTCCAAAGGCTGGAACAAGCAGGAGTCAAATGGAATCAAAACCACTCCCCAGAAATGCAGGGCACAGGGATACTCAAGGAAGCAGGGCCAAGTTCCACTCCAGCCTCAGCTCAGCACTGGCTTTTAGGGCTCCTCATCACAAGTGAGGCTTCAAACCCCAGGTATTTTCTGTCCTGCAAACAAACACTGCAGGATGCCTGTTCTGACAGGCCTTGCCTGCTGTACAGGCATGTGTCTGGGGCAGGGCAGCTGCTCTGCTTTCAGTTTCTAAGAAAAGGAGTCACCAGTTGTTATCAGTTGCTCTCAGGGAAGCTTCAGACAGACACAGGGCCAGGAGGGCAGGCAGAGTTGTTGTTCCAGTGCTGGTAACACAGCCAGGATCTACAGGCGGTGACTCAGGGGGGTGTAGCAGAGGCGGGGAGCACTTCCATGTCATCCTTTCCTCCCAGAGCTGCCAGGCTCTGCCTTGGCTGCATCACCCAGGCAGGAATGGGGATGCTACAACACAGGCTACACCCTGGACTTGGCCAAACAAACCCAGCAAGAGAGCTGGCACCTCTTCCCTTTCCCAAAATCCCTGCTGTAACACCTCTCCTGGGGAAACCAGTTTTCCCTGAGGCTTCGAGTCATCCCTGGCACACTGCCCCAGCACCCTGCCCAAGCAAGCACCCTGCTCCTGAGACAGCTCTGGCTGGCTGAAGCTGTTTGCCTGCTCCCCCACTAACTGCTCATGGATGCTGTCATTTGGGAGAGAAAAGATGTACCAAGAACTGCTATATGGCTGCCAGGGAGGCAACAGCTATTTGCACACTGAGCAAGCCTAGATGTTGCTCTAAAGCACAAGAATTAACAATCCTGAATCACCACTATGCTATTGCAACCTGGGGGATTGAGAAATGAATCAACAGCTTTGGGTTTCCCCAGGAAAGCATCCAGTGGGCTCCCTGCCAGGAGCGAGCTCTGGGCTGCAGCCATGCCCCCAGGAACCCCTGATCACAGGCACTGCCCTGCCATGCTGCCAGGAAAGCCTGGGATAGGGATCAAGTGTGCCTGTCCCTCACACTCCTCCCTCCAGAGGGGATACCAGGACTGGGGCGGGCAGGAGAGAGGACAGGGCAGCTCTCCACGGTCTGCAGCCACTCATCCCCAGAGGGAATGGAAAAGGCTCTTGGCTGCTGCTGGGCAGCACTTCTGACACCTAACGGTGGCTTACCTGAGCAGGTGTTACCTGGGAACACAGCTCACCTGAGAGCAAACAAGCCACACGCTGCATGACCAGTGTGCAGCACCACTGCAAAAGCACTCAGGGTTCCCATGGGGGGGCAGAGCACTGTTACCTGTGCCTGGACAGCGAGGTGAAATGCTCCTTTCTTGAATGGCAGCAAATCCCCAGTGCAGTTCCTCGTGCCCTCTGGGTACACCCACACCTTCACCTGCACATGGAGAGACAAGGCTCTGCTCCACAAATCCACTTGCAGTGCTGGGAGACACCAGCCAGCTCTGCCGAGAGCTGCAGGTGGCTGGAACTCCGGGTGAGCCAGCACCAGGAGTGCCACAATCCCCCCATGCCACCCCACCCAGCCCCACAGTGACACTCACGTTGTCAGCCACCATAGTCTTGGCCACCTCTGACATCACCATCTTGGCGCTGCTGGTGCTCTTCCTGTTGATGAAGATGATGCCACCGAGGTAGATGATGAGCCCCACGGTGCCCATGTACATCAGCTCTTTCTTGCCCACCTGGACACAGTTGTCGGGCAGGACCTCCATCAGCCCTAATGGGATGGCAGAGGGCAAGACCCAGCAGTCACCCCCCCTGCCTGCACTCAGGTGGGACAAGGACAGGGGGACCTTGTTTGTCTCTGGCTTCTGAGAGCAGGAGGCTTGGCACACAGCAGTTAGTGGGGCAGGGTGGCTGCAGGTGATAGCAGGACCCCTCAGAAGCAGCTCATTCCCCAGCTCCACAGAGCCCAGCAGGGCCACTGACACACGTGCTGGGCCAGCACCTCAAGGACAGCATTACCTGGGGGGCTGCACAGGTGTGGGATTGGTCAGAGTGACAGGAGACCCTTCCCACAACCAGCACTGATGGGGAAGCTGCACCAGGGGCTGCTTGTCCAGGAGGTACAAGCAGGACTTCTCCCAATGGTGAGCAGGAGAAATCTTCCCTTCCCTCCCACCAGCTCCTCACCCATCATGTCGAGGATGCTCTGATGGTTGGACACAATGATAGCAGGGCCCTCCACCTTGAAGTTCTCCAGTCCCTTCACCTCAAACCTCAAGCCAAAGAAATACTTGAAGGTCCTGACAACAGCTCTGATGATTCTGCAGAAGAGAAAAGCAGTCAGCAGCAGGGCAGGGAGATGACAGGAGCTGCTACACCCAGTGGGGGCAGAAGACGACAAGAGCAGCTCTGGGACACAGAACCTCTGGTCTTATTTGCCCTGTGATCCACCCAGGTGTCTGCCCTGCATGGTACCACATCCTCCAGGAGTGCTGTTCATTTGCCCTGTTCAGTGCCATGGTTCTGGGCTGCCCTGGTGTTACCAGGCTCTTCTTCCTGCAATCAGCAGGGCCCCACAAGTTGCTCAAACAATTCTGCCAGGAGCTGCCACTCCCCAGCACATCCAACATCCAAGGAAGGCTCTGCCAGTTCTGCTCCTTGCAGTGCTGGAAGATGCTGCTGAATGATACAAACAAACCTGGGGTGCCATTCCCTCACAGGGGCCCAAGGAAGGCGAGGAGTGAAGGTGAGAAACGCTTCCCTGCACAAGGCAAGGATGCAAGCAGCAAACAGGGTGCTCCCCACACAGCTTGGCAGAGGCTGGGTGCCCCCAAGCAAACCCACCCTCAAGCTTTTGCCTGCCAGTTCCCTTTCCCAGTGGAACTACAGGTCTGACAGAGCTCCCAGCTTTTCCCAGCTGGGAGACTCCAGCAGCTCTATTCAGCCATGCCAGCACTGCAGCACATTTGCATGCCCTTGTCAGCCCATGGGAGCAGGGCCCATCTATGCCACCCCCTGACCTGGGGACTTGGAGACCCTCCAACTGGGCCAAAGGACACAAGCAGAAGCTGGCAGAACACAGGGGCTATTTTGGGCAGGGGAGCAGCCATTTACCAGGACAGGTGGCAGAAGAGCCTGCACGTGAACAAAGCTCCCAGGAACAGCCACCAGCTTGGCTCTGCTCTCCCCTGGAGCTGATTCCAGAGCTGACCTGCCCTCCAGCAAGCACCTGGATGTCCTGCCTCAGGGCCACCTGGCAGACAGGGGATGAAACTTTCCTTCCTGCAGCAGGAGACTGAGGGACAGTGTCAACTCTGTCCCCACCACGAGGTCCAGCTTGGGAACTGTGCAGCACCATTCCCCTAAGAAGCATCCTTGTCACTCCGGTGGAAGGTGAGCACATGGACAGCATCTCATCCTGGACTGGCAGCAGCTCCCAGCATCTGGACTCTGAAAGTCTCCACAAACTCTTGAGCCACAGGACTTTCCCCAGCTTGCTCCTACCCACAGCAGGGTTCACATCCCCGTGGGGTGTCCCCCCATGCAGACCACCCGAGCTCGCTGTGACACTGGAGTTCAGGCCAGGCCAATGCCCCGAGGTGACACTGCTACCAGTCCTCATTTCAACTCGCTGCAAAGAGCCACACCCAGGGAGGTGCATGGAATGCAGAGTCCCCGAGCTCCACAGCCCGCTCCAAGGTTACAGGGGGGCAGTCCAGGTGAAGACACGGGGTTACAGGTGAGAAAAGGCAGGGTGACACAAACCAGTGAGGTCGTGGGGGATGCCAGGCCACCAGGGTGACCTAAATCACACTTCTCCTCCCTTCTGACTGCCAACCAAAAAAGAGGTCATCGCTCTGGAAGTCACAGTGCTCACTGGCTGCCGGGAGAGGCTGGTTACACATTACTCAAGAGCAACCATCCAGCTTCCTCCTGCCAGCCTGAAGCCAGCCTTTCCTTGCACAAGATGAGGCATGAGCCACTGAAAGAGGCAAAGGGGCAGAGCTCAGAGCAGGCAAAGAAGAATGGGGTGACCAGCAGCCCTGCTGGGCTGGCCACGTCACCCATAGGGTTAAAGAATGGATCCAAGTCCCCTCCGATCCCACAAGAGGCTTCTCTGCTGGAATCAATGATCCAGACGTGGAGCAGCCACAGCTGCAGAGAGCTGTAAAACCAGTGCACTTATTGCCAGGCACAAGGAGCACAAAAATGACAGGGAATGTGACTTTTCAGTGCATCCCTAATGAGTGTGAAAGCCAGCAGCCCCCAGATTCACATGCTCTGCTCCACAGCCAGCCACAGAGGCTTGCTTAGGATGCTCTGATTTTCAAGGACTACTGAAGTCTGCTTACCAGATTGGAAGGTCTTGCAAGACGTTTCACCAGTGATAAACAGTTCTATCTCTATCAGACACCCTGGGTAACCTCTTCCAAGTCACACCAGTGGAGCCAGCAGCACAGCAAGAACGGGGTGTTCTGCACCACGCAACAACACCATTATCACTGCCTGTCCACCAGCACATGCTCTGCTCCAGCCCCATTTCCCAAGCTGGAATAAGCAGTCTGGGATGGTGGAGAAATAGGGAACTCACTGGATCACCTCAGCCACGGACCTCCCAGGGGCTGGGATACATCACCAGGATCTCCAGCCAGTGCCACTATGTGGAAACAACAGGCTTAAGTTACAGGAAAAGGGCAGTTGTGGCCAAAATTTAGCCCTAGGTTTCAACATGAGGAGTTATCCAGTATAAGTTCTTGTTCCCAAATAATTCCTTGAAGTTTACAGAAAATTTAGACGGTTTATTTTTGGGGTGAAATAAAAAGATAGTGTTTCCATCACTGACATCATAAATTCTCCCAGCTGCAGTGCTGGCTGTGTGTTGGAAAGCTGCTCCAGAGTGAGCCAAGGCAACCAAAGCTGGAGAGAGAGCCAGGCTGGAGATCCCAGAGCAGACTGCTGGTCCCAGTGCCTGGGGCCATGGCACCAGCTGGGATGGGCAGGGCAGAGCCCTCAAGGCAGCACATCAGTGCCCTGTACCCGCTCCCTCCACCCTGATTCCTATGTGTGAAAGCCACACTGCAAAGCAAAGTCCAACTCCACCTGCTGAGATGCTGCCAACCTTTGATCTGAAAGGATGTGTCTTAAGGCTCTCCTTTCCCCTGAATCCATACAACCTGGCATGGACACGGTCAGCACAGGTAAAAAGCTGCCTAGGGGAGAGCAAAACCAGGAAATGAGCTGTCCTGTGCTGCCAGCAGAAGAGCCTGCTCTGCCCTTAGAATGTACCTTGGCATGGAGAGGAGGTGCTGGAAGAGAGCAGCCCCTTGGCCCCTGCCACGTGTGTCCTGTCAGGGGACACAGGGCCGGACAGCAGCTGCAGGAGAGCCGTGCCCTGGCAGCACATGGCACACAGCCTGCCAGCCTCTGCTCCTGGGGCAGGAAACACCCTGAACACAACCACCTAGGCATGACAATCAAAAAGGGCCTTCTGGAGATCATCTAAATCGGCCATGGCAGGGTCACCTACAGACACAGGTGGGTTTGGAATGCCTCCAGAGAGGGAGATTCCTCACACTCTCTGGGCAGCCTGTTCCAGTGCTCTACCACTCTCAACAAACACTGCTCTCCTGTGGCTTTCCCAAAAAAAAGCCACCCACCACCACCACCTTCCAGGCGCTTCATCCCCAAACGCGGCTCCCCGAGGGCTCTGCCATGGGCCAGGACAGCCCTCCCTGAGCCCAGAGGGGACTCGCGGGGCTGCGGCTGCCACGGATGTGACAGAGGCCACCACCACCCCAGGGGCTCGGGGCAGCGGCGGGGGGTGACACCGCTGTCCCCAGCGCCCGTTCCCCCCCCGGTGCCCCCTCACCTCATGTTCTTGACGGTGCGGCCGCCGTTGACCAGCAGGCAGGCGGCGGCCGCCAGCGCCGAGGACACCAGGCACAGCAGGCAGTAGAAGCCGATGCGCAGCGCGAAGTTGACGGCGGGGCTGAGCTCCATGAGGACGTGGAGCAGAAGCAGCACGGCCGTGCCCCAGAGCAGCCACCCCAGCTCCATGACGGCTCCACCCGCACCCGCCGCCACTACTGCCGCCACCGCCGCCTCCTCCTCAGGCAGCCCGCGCTGAGCCCGCCTTATGTGGGCGGCCCGGCCCGGCCCGCCGCTCCCTCAGCGGGGCGGGACCGGCTCGCAGGCAGTGTTCCCTATGGAGCGGGGATTCCTCCGGCTGCAGGCCCGGCCGGGTGCCCATGGCAAGGGGAGGAGGGAATTCGGTCCGCTCGTGGAGCGCTGTGCCGGTTCGGTCCCCCCATGGAGCCCTATGGGGGCTCGGTCCCCCCACGGAGCTCTCTGGGGGTTTGGTACCCTCATGGAGGGCTGTGGAAGTTTGGGACCCTCACGGAACCGTGTGGACTTTTGGGACACCCATGGAGCCCTGGGGGCGTTTTGTCCCCTCATGGAGCCCTCTGGGAGGTTTGGGACCCTCATGGTGCTATGTGGGGGTTTGGTGCCCTCATGGACCCCTCTGGGAGGTTTGGGACCCTCATGGGGCCACGTGGGGGTTTTCACTCCCTTTGTGGTGCCGTGGAAAGTCTTTGAGGTCCTCCATGCTGTGAGGGAGTTTGTGTCCCTCAGGGCACCGTGTGAGGTTTTGGGACCCTCATGGACCCTTGCCCACCTTCTCTGCTGGTGCTTGATGCTGGTTTTCCAGCTGCACAAACATGCTGAGCAGGATGGAGCTTTCCCTGCTGGCACTGGGGTTAGGATAGGATCAGGCCCTGAAGCTCTGTGGGTGCAAAGCTGTTACAGGAGATGAAAGCGTCTGCTGGAACCGACACAAACCATTCATTGACCTCGGCTGGTTTTGCAACACTTTTTATAGTGAAACTCAAGTCCCACGAGTCTCTATGGAGACTCCACTGGGGTAAAGATATGACCCTGCGGTTCCGAGCATCCCTTTAGCATCTGGAGCTTTGCAGCTCCTGGAAAAATCAAGGAAAAGTGTTATTCCTTTTAAAATAACCCTTGTTCCCTCAGCTGTCCTTGGATTCACCAACAGAGATTGCATCCTGTTCCCAAATGAGCTGTCACAAGAACAAGGAGAGCTCACTGCACTTTCCCTGCCCCGCAGCAGCTTTAGGGCTGGAAGCAGGAGACAAGCTCCTTCTCTCCAGAGAGAGCACTCCCTGCGGCTGCCAGGCAATGACATCTCAGAGCTGGTCTCATGATTCCAGCTAATGCCACAAAGAACCCTTATTGTATTAGCATCACCACACAGCATTGGATTAATCCCCCCGGCCTGTGTTGTGTGATCTGTTCAGGGAGCCTTGCTCCAGCGCCGTGCCAGCCAACATATGCCTGGGAAGTCACCGAGACCTTTGCAGCTGAGCAGACGCTGGGCCCGGAGCGATTCTGTGTTATCCTCGTGACTTTTTGCTTTTGTTGACACGGGAAGAAAGTCCCTGGTGACCTGTCACTGGGGCGTCGTGTGGGCCGCTCTGTGGAGCTCATAAATGCTGGCTGACGTTGGGAATCTGAAATGTAAATTCCGGCTGCGGTGCCAGCGGCAAGCGGGGTGAGCAGATCCAGTGTGGCGGGGATGGTGCAATGCTCCACATATGGGCTCCTGGAGGAGCTTGGCTGCCATTCCCTTCTCCCCATGCTCTTCAGCGCATTATCTGGAGTCATGCAAATGAAACATTTGATATTAGTCTGTAGCTCAAGGAAGGGGAGCACTTTCTGATGCCAGATTAGAAGCCAGACATGGGCCTGCCTGTGAGCAAGCGGAGCTGTCACGCTGAGTTATTTCATAAGACAGGCGGTGGTGCTGCCAGATGACGACAGCCTGTGCGTTAACATTTTCATAACAAACTCCTGATGGAAGAGGCCCGAGAGCCTCTTCCCACTGTGCAGCACAACAGGGATCACCTCATCACCCTTGAAATGTGGCTGTTTTGGGGCAGAGGCAAAGGTGACCCCATCCCAATCCTCCCAGGTTTCAGCCAGGATAAAGCAGTTCCAAATTCTTCTAAAAACACTGGTTTGTTAGATTGTGCTGTGTGTTTCGCATATTTAAACTACCAACTGGATTATTTAGACATGAGGGAAGGGTACCCTGCAGGTAGTGTAGCTGAGCAGGGCCCAGAATCTCTGACAGGAACAAGATCCCATCAAGTGCCAAGCAGAAGGGTCCACACAGCATCACTGCTGGTGGGATTTCTGTGCCTGGCTCCATGAAGAGCCATGAACCCCGATGCATTACCCTTGTCTTACAATGATCTTGCTGTGTTCTTTTATCTTTTATTTGCCTAAATTTATTGCTTCCCTTGGCAACAACATGTGACCTCCCTGTGGATGACTAGCTTCTGACTGGAAAAGAAATAGAGCCACGGAGAACATCTCCCACGTATGGAGAAGGGAAGAGAGGGAAAGCAGTCAGAGGGGTATGAAGGAAGGAGGGACGTGTCCAGCTCCGGGCTGAGCAGATTGTAGAGCAGCAGGAGGCTCCAGGCTGGGAGGGTGGGTGCTCGGCAGGACCCTCTGGAGATGCCGGCTGGGCCGAAGGAAGGCTGGATTTGTGCAGAATCCCACTCCCGCTGCCTCACCCTGCCTCTGCCCTTGGCTGCCCATGGTGCCTCTGGCAGCTCTATCCATTGGCCTGCTTCCCTTTGCCTCCTGCCAAGGGCCGTGTGTTGAAAGCAGCAGCTGGGTTTGGCGACATTAAACTGGGGGGAGGAGGAAGCAGCCAGCCAAACATCCTCATTCGTGGCCTTATCGTGGCACGCATGTGCGAGGCTGGGAGCCCTCACAGGAAGGGCTGATAGCAGGAAGCTGTGGGTTGTGCAAACTCCTCCACACCAACCCCTCGCGATGGGTGCTGCACAGCAGCCTCGATTGCCAGGGACCTGGGGACAGTGAGGTGATCCACACATCTGCCATAACTCCTTCCAGACCTCTGTCAGTCCGTCCATCCATCCATCCATCCATCCATCCATCCATCCATCCATCCATCCATCCACTGATCTATCCTCTTCCCTCTTTGCCTGTCTCAATCAGCAGCTGGCTTTGGGAGATGTGTCAGATCCTGGTGTCACTGTGTGTCAGCTCTGTGTAGCTCAGGGTACACAGGACAGCCCAGCATCACAGCACAGACGTGGTTACACTGTGTCACTTACTCCCACACGGACAGGGCTGCAGACTGGGAACCTGGACCTTCTTTACATCCATAAGCGAGGCTGCCCCAAGGGCTGCCCCCAGTGGGATGGCATCACTTTTCCTGGAATCGTTGCCCTTGCAGAGACAGCGAAGAGGTTTGCCCTGGGCAGGAACACCACAGCCTGCTTGGCGAGGATGGTGCTAAGAGCAGTTTGTGCAAAAGATGTGGGTGAATCCCATTTCCCTCTCGCCTAAAAGGGCACATGGGAGGTGAAATTTTCCTGCTGCTCCTGGTGTGGGCAGCAGGGGAGCTCGTAGGTGAGCCCACACTCACAGGGGCAGAGCTTCAGCCTGACCCTCAGTCTCCACGCTCGCTCCTGCTGCTCCATGGCCACTCTCCCTGGAGTTGCTGGGCTCCTCGGTAATCACACGTCAGCGCTCTGGTGACAACAGAGTAAACAGTCGGGGAGGAACGGGGTGGTGACTCAGCGTGGTTTCAATGTGAGCACCGCAGTTCCTCGCTCACAACGGAACCTTGCACAAGAACCAGAAGCATGAGATTGCTGAACTGCCAGAGCTTCGGCAGGTACAGCCTCCACTGGCTACTGGAAAGGCAAAGAGCCCGAGGGACTTTGACTCTGGGAATATGCAATTAAGAGAGACACATGTTTTAAAAGGCTATTAGATAACCTGAACCTTCCTTCCTGTAACCTTTACTGACCTACAAGTAACTCTATTGAAAAAGTAAGACATTATCTGCTGGGACCTTTACGCCAGCCAGGTGTGGATTTAAATCCACGAAAGACACAAGGCAGGATGCTGATCCACGTGAGGAATGCCAGACCCCACAGCATGCCAGGGCTGTCAGTGAGGCTGACAACCACCAAGGATTGCAGCTGGGGATAACACACCACCAAGCCCCCCAGCACTGGCTTTTTATTTTTTTGCTCCTGGCAGACTTTGCCAAAAACAGGAGGTAGCAAAACCACGAGACTTCCAGGTCTTACTGTTGCATTTGTGTTTGTAACCACAGGCTGGAAATCCCCCTGCACCTCATGGTCTCTGTGCTGTGCCCAGAAATGAGATTGTGCCCAGTACAGGACACAGCCTCTGAAGCAGCATCTTGCCTTGCAGCACTCGAGCTCCTTCAGACACAAGGATGTAAAATTGGAATCAGGTTTTTTTTTTTTCCAAGTTGCAATAGGATTAGGTTTTCTCCCAAATGTCATGGGAAAATAAAGCAAATCAAATTGTTTCTGATGGATTTTGTGCTGGTGGATGGGGCTGGATGGTTGACCTGGAGACTGATGGACTGAGCAGGGAAGGCAGAGCTGTGAGCCAAGTGCTTCTTTTGGTTGACAGCCTGGGACTAGAGAGGGGTTTGTTGCATCTCCCACGTCAGAGCCTCCTACCTCAGGGAGCCCCTGCTCATCATCAGCATAATGTGTCCCACCTGGGCTGGATTCCATAGTGAGGTGCACCTGGATTGAATTACCATAACGAGACCCACCTGGGCTGGATTCCCCTAAGGAGTCCCAACTGATCTGGATACCCATAAGGAGTCCACCTGGGCTGGAGTCCCATAATGAGATCCACCTAGGCTGGGTTCCCATAAAGAGTCCACCTGCACTGGATTCCCATAACAAGGCCCAACCTGGGCTGGATTCAGCCGGTGGTGTTGAGCTCTGGGTGTGTCTTCAGGGTTGGACTGCCAGGTGCTTATGGGCTGTGTGTGCCCCACCTGTGCAACCTGAGCCAGAAATCTCATCCCCTCCTCTCCTGCAGCCCTTGATCCCTGTGCTGTGGATGTGTGGCTGTAATTACAGGAACGAGGAAGATCCTGTTTCCCTGGGGATCTGCAGGAATGACCACTGCAAAGTGGGACACTGCGGCTGTGGGAGTCGAGGCAAGGTGTGTCCAGAAAGAGACACTGATCTCCACTGGAATGTCCATTCCTGCCTCCTGAAGCATGTTTCCCTGTACTCTGAAGGATCCCATGGCATCTGCTGGGTGCAGGCCCTTTTGGCTGAGCCATGCTCTCTCCCCAGGCTGAGTGTGGCATTCCTGGGTTGCCAGACCTGCCAGCACTGTGCCACAGGGTGTGCCAGCACCGTGCCACACAGCAGGACTAAAGGGCCTTTGGGCTAAGTCCAGGTGTGCAATTAAACATCATTTCTGCGTCATGGGGCTGCTTCTGGAGCTGAGCTCAGCCACGGGCAGCTGCAGTACCTCCCCAGCCCCAGATCACCCCGAGGCTGCTGGTTGCTCTGCTGGTGCCAGAACCATCACTTTTGAAGGTGATCCCATCCTCCTGCTCCTGAGCAGGTCTCCTGCTCTCTTCTCTGCCTCTCCAAGGAAAGTGGGCTCCAGCACCTGCACAGACACTTGCTGGGGCCGAGCACAGGAGCTGCTGGAGAAGAAAAAGGCATGTTGCCACCATGGAGCAGTGGAAATGTACTGACACTGCTGGGCAGGGCGGGAGGGACGGAGCAGCCCGGGGTGCTTTCAGCACAAAGACCGTTTTTCTTGTGAACAGCTCCAGTCTTGCCACAGGAATGAATTTGGGCTGGGGCTGAGCTCATACAAGGGCTGGATCCTGGAACACGCTGCTGGGATTGGCTGCACCACTGCCAGGCAGCAGCTTTGTTTAGTAGAAGCACAACGTGAAACCAGCACCCAGCTCTTTGGGCGTGTGGAATCAGTACCCGTCTCTTCCTGGGTACCTGTGTGGGAACAGAGGGTCTGGGCAATTGCTGGGTAAGACACTGGGGTACCTGGAATGGGATGCCACAAACTCCCCAGGTGCTGCCCTCTTGTTGCACAGCCCTGCCGGAACTTCCACTGTGTTGCAACTGGCTCAGGATCTCCTCCAAGTGCCAGAGTCCAGCACAAGGTGAATTCTTTTCCTGGCAGACCTCCCTGGAAATGAACCACGCGCACCTCAGCGGGCTAAAATCCACACGGGGAATATGTCTGCATGAAACAAACAGTTGCTTGCTCTCTGTTTCCTCTGTTATTGATTAATGCCTCTTAATGACTCCAACCTAAAAAAATCTTGTAGTTGCCGCCTGTCACAGAAGATCAATGGAGCAGCATTAGCAGGAGATAGAGGCAAACTGTCCTGGGTGAGCTCTCTGCCGAGGCCAATCTGGGAGCAGCACAATCGATAGTTCAGCATGACCTCTCCCTCTTGCTTGCTTTTTTTCTCCTTGAGCTGGTTGGGCAATAAAGTCTGCTCTGAGCTTTCACCAGGACTAGATTATAACTATCCAAATTGATCTGATATGTGAAGGATAAAAGGGCCTCTTAAGCCAGCTGTCTGCACTGGCAAAACTCAAGTGGCTGTGCAGACAGGGTCAGACCCTCATTAATTCCTGGATGCTTGGGACCCTGCTCATGCCATGCGTGAAAGCTGGACCACAGTGCTGGAGGGAGACAATTAGTCATGACAAATACAATCTGACTTCTCCCCAGAGCTTTCCCAGTCAGCTGCCTCTGCTGCTGGTGCCTTTTCATGAGTGCATCGTCATTGAAGCCACCATGCCCTGTCCCTCCCATGCTCTTTTTGTGATACCTCCTTGTTTCTCTTTTTTCCCTTTCTCCAGAAACTGTTGTGCTCAGTGTGTGGGGAGGAGGGAGAGGCCTTTGCTGCTTCACATGCTGAGAGATGCTGCAGCGAGCAGATGTGTCCCCAGTGAAGCGTGGGGGTCCTGGGCAGAGGAGGTGAGGGGTGGTCTCCTTTGCTCAGGGGCCACTGCCTTCTTGAAAACCTTTTTCACATCAACCCTCCAAACTGCAGCCTCTCCCTCGCCGAAGCTGATAAACAGGGAGCTCGTGGATGATGAAGGTTGACTTAAAAACCATGTCCAGAGCTGCTCATCCCACCTGGGCACCTTCTTCTCTGAGGCCAGCAGAGCCCTGGGCCTGCTCCAAGGAATGTCTCCCTGGCCAAGCCTGACTTTGGGAGCCAAATGCCCAGGGTCAAAGCCATGCCCTGGTTCTCATGTGGAGGGGCTGGGGGCTGGCAGGGGCTATCTGTGGGCACCGGTGAGGGAGGAATCCCCTGGGCTGTGTGTCCCGGAGCAAGCCCTGATGATGAATAACTCCGTAATCAGCTAAGCCAGTGCAGGGATCTGCTTGCTCAGCCTCCTCCTCCCAGCTCCTTTGCAAGCTCCTTTTCCTCCTTGTCTGGGAAGCCCCCACGGTTGGCACACGATGGAAATCCCAATGAGAGAAGCTCCACTTCCAGAGCCAGCACCGCAGGGCTCCCAGCCACAGCCACCACCCTTTGCCTTTAACCCTGGCACTGCCTGCAGAGCCCTTGAGCTTCCCCCTCTTCCACCTCATACTTCAGGGCCAGGGACATCCCTGGGGTGTCCTCAGCTCAAGGGGATAGTGGTGAAAGAAAGTGGGAACCCCAAACAGTTCGCAGCAAGCCAGGAGCTCTGTGGGGCTGCAATCCTGGCCCCAATGAGCCCCAGCACCCCCACTGAACCCCCCTTAATTTCGTAGTGCTTAATTACAAGTAGCGGGGATTCGGAGAGGAAGCGGAGGGGGCGAGCACAGGACAGATTGGAGGGAAGGTTGTGTTGGGGGTGGCAGGACTGTCAAGCCAGAAACACAAGAACTGATTAGCATTTCTAATTATAACTGCTGCGCTCAGCCCGGCAGGGCCCGGCAGGCAGCAGAGGCAGCTGACGGGCTGTACGGAGCCAGCTGTGGATGCCACGCAGGAAGCGCAGGCGATCAGCCTCAAATCCTTCAAAGATGCACAGAAAAGAGCATTAAAGCCTGCATCCATCATCTCCGGAGCTGCGGCGCTGCCTGGGAATGCCGGGTCTCATGGCAGCCCCCCCGGGGCAGAAATCCCTCTGGTTTGTGGCCATGGGGCTGATCCTGATGGCAGAGGAGAGGGGGGTGAGCGTGTGCCCCTATTATGGTTCGGGGTCCCGCACCCCATGCCGAGCAGCAGCTCTGGGCACTGCGGGTGATGGCATCGGGCTGTGCTGTCCCCAGTTGACATCCCACCCAGAGGAAGGTGGGCAGCACAGGGTGCTCTGGAGGGGACGAGGTGGCTGGGGGTCCCTGCTCACGGGTCAGAGCTGCTCTGCACTGCTGTGAGCTCTGTCTGGAGATCATTTACTCAGAGATCATTTACTCATTAGCATTTAGTCAGGTAAATATTACGAGCCAGCAAATGACCGCTCCGGGGCTGTGGCTGCCTGCGAGCTCCCATGTGCCGAGGCCACAGCGCTCTTGGGGACGTGCCCACAGAGCCACCGCCTGGCAGGGGAGTGATCAGAGGCCAGCGCGCGGCACGCTGCGGGCTTAGCTGGGATTAGCAGGGCTTTGACCTGGAGAAACTGAAGCGACTGAATCAATCAAGGCAGTGAGTGAAAGAATTCCCAGGGAGGAGACGAGCATTGACTGATCCTGGCATCTTCTGGATGCTGACAGCGCCTGGGGAACTGTTTTCCCCACCTTCGAGCCACAGAGCTACGGGTGCCTGCCTGATGCTGGGAGCCCAGACTGGCAGGGCCAGGGGAATTTTTGGGAGGGGGGAGACCCCTTTGCACAGGGGCAGCAGCCCAGGCTGTGCATCCCTGGTGCCAGGGGCAGAAACAGGAGATGGCCACCATGGGGAGAGATCTCACTTCCCTTGTGCGTTGAATATAAGGTATCATCACACCTGCAGAATTTTTATTACTCTTTTGATTGGGTTAATTAATCATTCAGTGATAACTGCTCATTAGGCATTCTAACAATCAATACTAATCACTTAATTACTTGGCGTATTAGAGTTTGGGATGGTCTGCTCGTTCCTAATTAGATTCGCTGGACAATCCACCCCTGAGTTTTGCAGAGCCCTGCAGCGGCATTCCATGGATTTCAAGCCACACTCAGCCCTGGCCCAGGTGTGTCATTTCCCATCTCCATCGAGGGTTCACCACCCACTCTTGGCCTCCAAAGTCAGTGTTCAATGCACAGAGATCTGCAGGAGCAGGGTGAACAGGGAGTGTGGAATGCATCCAGCCATGAACCTTCCTGTCCCTGCTGTTTCCCAAATTACCAACCCCACTGTCAAAAAGAAAAACAAATCGCAGAGGCTCTTCTCTTTTCCTGTCTTAATTAAGACTGAAAATCAGAACCCCCAGAGAACCATCCTGGCTTCAATGGAATGGCAAAACCTGCCTGGATGGGGGGCTGTGGGTGGCCGAGGTGATGTTCATGGTCCCGGTCACCGCAGCAGCGCCCTGGGCAATGTCAGCCCAGCCCACACAGAGGTCAGGGCACAGCTCTGGAGCAGCAGGGACCTCCTTGGGATTAAAAGCAGGCAGCAAACACGCTGCAGGATTTGGGGGGTTTCAGTCAGTTTTGTGTGATTCTCCTTATTCATCACCACTGTTCGGATTAGTCCAGCAAAGGCTTTTGCTCATTAGGCCCTGATTACTTGGTGCTTGACACTGAGTGGTGAGCTTGACACTCACACTGAGCGGGGATCTGGGCTTGCAGTGACTAGCTTGTTTTCAAAGGTCATTTTGAGCCAAACTCAAAAGGAAGGAGCAACCTGAACCGTGAAAAGAGGGCAAATGGATAATCTGAAAATTTGCTGATAGCAAGCAGGGAATTATCTTAACAATGACCTCGTGACTGAGCCTCCCAGATCATTTCCCGCTATGTTATTTGCTGCCCCCCTTGCTCTAACTTGCCTGTTGCCACTGCATCCCCCTGGATGGGGCTGTCCCTGGCCCGGCTGACACAAAGCAGCCCCTGTCTTGCCGTGAGGTTTCCCTGCCCAGCCTCAGTGCAAACAGCGAGGACCAGCCAGTGCTGCTGCTGGGCTTCAGGGTGGGGAAAGGACACAGCGAGGAGGAGAAGGAGCAGCAGTGATGGCAGAGCTCAGCCCTGAGGGGATGCAGCCCCCGAGCTGTGCTCGCAGGTTTCCTGCTATGGGTACCAAGGAGGGAGTCTGGCCGTCTGTCACCTAAAATGGCTTTTAATGAACCTGGAGTTGCTGTGAGTGCTGGGGGCCAGGTGGGATCAGCGTCTCTGTGGAATCCTCCCTGCTCTGCCGGGACCATCAGCCAGGGCTGGGAGAGCCCCTGTGCGGTGGGGTGCGCCTGGGGATGGGATCCCCGAGTGGGTGGAACCCCGGGCTGTGGGATGAGCCAGGGAACGGCATCCTCAAGTGGGGTGCTCCGGCGGATGGGAGCCCCGGGCTGTGGGATGAGACCCCCGGCTGGGATGCCCAGATGCGGAGCGCTGCGTTGGGCTTGACCCGGCGGGGCCGAGCGGGGCAGTGCCGGGCAGCATCCCCCGGCTCCCCGGGCTGCGGCGGAGCTGCGAGCGCCGCCCCCACCTCCCGCACCGCCCCGCGCCGGGCGGAGCCGCCGAGCCCCGCGGGCCGGGCCGGGCGCTGCGGCGGAGCGAGCGGGCGGCGCGGCTGGGCCCCCCTTCCCCGGGCCCCCCGGCCCCCCCGGCCCCGGCGGCGGTGCGGGGGCCGCGGCCGCCCCGGCCATGCCCCCCGGAGCCTGAGGCCCGCGGCCGCGGGGCGCCCGCAGCATGCGGAGGATCCGGCGGCTGGTGCATCTGGTGCTGTTCTGCCCCTTCTCCAAGGGCCTGCAGGTACCGGCAGAGGGAGGCTGCGCCGGGATGGAGGATGCGGGCTCGGGGATGCGTCGGGCCGGGGGGATGCGCTGTGATGGGGAGCGCGGGCTCGGGGATGCCCGGCTCCGCATCCTGGCACCGGCCGTGCACAAAGGGACGCTCCGCCTCTGTCCCCCCGACGCCGGTGCAAGGAGCTGGGGGCCGGGCAGCGGCACCTCGGGGGTCTGGAGCGGCACCGGGGGGGTCTGGAGCGGCACCGGGGGCAGCAGCGGTTGCATAACCCGCGCCGCGCTCCGCCGTGCCGGAGCCGGGGAGCACCAGGGCAGCCCAGCCGGCAGCCCGCAGCGCTGGGTGAAGCCGCCGATGCAGCAGGGCAGGGCTGGCTCCTTCCTTCTCTTTCTTTCCTTCTTTCTTTATTTTCCCTCCTCTTCCCATCCCTGAGCTGCCGAGGGGCCGGGCACCTGCCTCGGAGCTCCAGGGATGCTGGGGCCAGGGATGTCAGAGATGCTGGACTGGGTGTTTTCTCTGCAGCCGTGGGATGAGAAACCCTGACTCTGGCAAAGATTCTGGAGCAGAGGGGTTATCCCGGAGGGGATGAGGGGACATGGGAGGGGTACCCGGTGGGCAGAGGGTGCTGGCAGGAGGGGGGTGCAGAGCTGGGACTGCTGTGAGACAGCCCCCGTGTTCCCAGGGGAGCTGCAGGGATGGAGCAGGATTTTGTGATGCTGCGTCCATTTTGCCTTTGAAGTCAGCTCCAGCCCAAAGTCACTTCCAGTTCCTCCAGAGTCACCCTAAAACTAAGCAGAGCAACTCTCACAGGGTAACACCCTTTGCTGCAGGGAAGGCAATGGGGAGAGAAACCCCTGTGCCTTGAGACTGAGGCGCTGGAGGAACCCTGAAAATCCAAAATCCAAGCAAAGCTCGGGGGGACCTCTCATTGAAATGCATCCCCCACTCCCACGTTTCTTTCCACCATTTAGGGGATGACGAAGCCAGTGCTCCCCCTGCCATGCTCAGGCCACAGTCCTGACCCCCTTCTGCCACAGGAACATGATGGATTCTAAGTCAGCATAAGCAAAAAGTGACATTTTGGCTTTTCCAGGGTTTTCCAAGACATATCCCTAGTGGGAATTCCCTGGAAGAGCCCCTTTGCTGAGGGCAGGGGGCCTCACGCACCCACCCTGGGCAGTTTTGTGGGGCTGCATTGGTGGGAGGGATCTCAGGGTCTCAGTGTGTCTGACTTCAGGGCCATGAGCTGGTTCTCAGCTCACAGGAGCAGCCACCCACACTTTGCCTTTGCCAAGTCCTGGCCGTGCTTGGCTTCTCTTTAATTTAATTTCACGTTAATTAGCAGTGCCATTGCTCAACAGGCAAACCGGGTGCCCTGGCCCGCTTCACACTTTGGGGTTTCCAATTAATGGAGAAATGTCACGATCTCAAGGCAGACCTGCCTGCTCTCACCCTCACCTGCCCATTCCTGTGGCTCCCAGAGCCCCGACAGCTCCTGGAGAGGGGCTGAGGAGGAGTTTTGGGGGTGGGAGTGGGTGTGGGCTACAAGACCCAAGCGAGGATCCCTGGCAGGTTTAAAGGGGCTGCACCCACTCAGATCCAGCCCTATCCCAGCAGCAGGCTGTGGTCTCACCGCTGTGAGGAGAGAGGACGGTTTGGAGGTGGTCAAAGGCCAAGGGTTCTGTAGAATAATCTATAGAAACGGGATGGAATGGTTTGTTTAATGCAAGAATTCATTCCCTGCCCTTTGGAACTGCCGGGATCTGCTCCATGTTACACGAGCCAGGTGAGCAGCCTCTCTTGTGGGAGGCCAGATGGCAGCAGCGCTGCTGTGGCAGGGTCAGGGGGAAGAAACAAAGCCAACAAAGCAAAATCCTGCTGAGAGTCTCGGAGCTGTTTGCACAGAGCATCACCCGTGAGCTCCCAGGTTTGTTACTCACCTGCTCCATCACGGGAGCTGCTGTTGGGGGCTTCCCCTGCCCGTGGGGCTTTGTAAGGGGGGGTTCTGCTGAGAGGGGTCTCCCCAAACAGGAGCAGAGCTCTTGCAGCCCCACTGGGGTACCCTGGGCTTGCACAGGGCAGGAGAGTGGGAGGACGTGGCCGCAGCTCCCAGGGATGCTCAGCATCCAGCTCCTTGCAGCCCAGCCCTGTAATCCCCCTGCTTTTAGGGAATTTTAAGTGACCTACTTGCAGCAGGAGTTGCATAAGAGACTGATGAATATATATAAAAAAGGCTGAAGGTTTCCCCAGTGCTCAGGTCGGTTTGTGTGGCAGAAGCCGTCCTTGGCCAGCTGCCGCTGCCCTGGGCAGAGCCCTGCCCTTCAAAAAGGGTTTCAAAAGCATTTCCTTTCCCTTGCAGGGCCGCCTCCCGGGCGTCAAGGTGAAGTACCTGCTGGTGGTGTGGCTGGGCATCTTCGTGGGCAGCTGGGTGGCCTACATGCACTACTCGTCCTACTCCGAGCTGTGCCGCGGCCACGTCTGCCGGATGATCATCGTGAGTGGCAGCACAGCCCCGTGGCTCCTGTTTGGGGTGCTGGGTGAGCCGGGCTGGGGGAGCCCCATTTCCAGCCTCCAAGCCCCAAAGCTGGGATGAGGAGCCCTCCTGGCAGCTGCTGCCCTGGCACCGTCCCCGACATCGCACGGAGCTCGGAGTGGGAGGGGTGACCTTACCCTGCCAGGGCGACGGTGAAACAATTGAATGAGATGTCAGAGGGACGCAGCCAGGGCAGACGTGGGCAGATCCGTGTCTGTGCAGATGGAGCTGGAATGTCAGGGCAGGGAGCAGGATCTGTGGGCAGGGACAGCATCACATCAGATCCCCCAGGCTCTGCAGAGCAGGAGGGAAAACGGGAGCAGTCAGTCCATGGTACCTCTCTGTGACTGCTGGTGAGTCCTACAGAAAGCACCAGAGCTCCTTGTGGCAGCTTGCCGTGGTGTGCTTTGCCCTTGTTCGGGGTTTGCAGTCGGGTGCATGTTCCACGTTCCCCGCGGCATCCCAGCGGGACATCCCCGGGACCGCTGTGCGTGCCCCTGGCATGGGAGCAGGTCTGAGCCCAGCCCAGGCAAGGAGGGGGAGCTGGGCTCTGTCAGAACGAGCCTCGTTGATCAATCCCTCAGCAGAGAAGGGAGGCAGGAATTGCCATAACAACAGCGACGATCGTTTAATTTGATTTTCTGCCTGACTCCGACCGCGGGGTCTTGGGCGCTAATTCCTGCTCGGAGCTGGGGCTTCCAGACGCCGTGTCTGGCCGTGTCCCCTGTGAGCAGCTCCAAGGGTTAATTCCCATCCACAGCAGAAAGGAAAAGGGGAAAAGATGCAGCGAATGTCTGCAGCTCCTGCTCCCAGCCCTGAGGCTGCCGTCCCCTCGCTGAGGAGCTGCAGAGCTGCAGCCTCTCCTGCCCAGGGACGTCTCCAGCTCCAGCCCAGCTGCAGATCAGAGCCACCGTCTGTCCCTGTCCCTGCCACCCCCTGGACTGGGGCCAGCCTGGTTCAGAGCAGGGACTGCTGCTCTGCTGGGCAGCCTGAGCCTGTGCATCCTCATCCTCACCCAGCTCCATGCTGCCCTCTCCTCCAGCCCTTGGAGCTCTCCCAAATCTCTGGATTTATAGCGGCAGCATCCAGGAACAAATCCCTGAGGTCCCTCCAGCAGCACAGGGGGTCCCTGCCATGCCAGCCCCACCATGCCCAAGGCACTGAGCCATCCCTAAGGGCCAGTAGAAATCTGCCCCCGCTGAGCTCCTTTCTCTCCTTGCCCTCCCCAGTGTGACCAGTACAAGAAAGGGATCATTTCTGGCTCCACGTGCAAGGACCTGTGTGAGGAGCGCAGCCTCCTGTTCCAGCACTGCCTCTCCTCCTCCCCCAGCCAGCAGGTAGGTCTGTGCCCCCCACCACGGCAGGGGATGGGCACCCCCATCAAACCCTGCAGATCTCCCCCTCAGCCCAACCTAAACCAGAACCCAGCTCCCTCCATCGCTGTCCCCCTCCCTGTGCTCCAGGTTTACAGAGGGCTCTGGAGGGACAGGGAGGTGATCATCAAATGTGGCATCGGGGACGCCCTGAGGGCCGACAGCCGCCCGGACTCTGGGCCCAGGAGGGACGTGGTGCTCTTCGACAAACCCACACGGGGAACCTCGATGGACGAGTTCAAGGAAATGCTCCTCAACTTCCTGAAGGTCAGTGCAGGGTCCTGTGGCATCAGAAGCACCAATTGTGTTTTTCCTTCCCTTCAAACAAGAGCTCCTCCTGCCTGTGCCCTCCACCCGCTGCTGGGTGCCAGGGAGGGCTCTGTGCCATGCACTGGATTAGTGGAGAAAAACCTCCATTCTCTCCCAGGAATTCTTTTTTTGTGAGATTTCAGTAGCAGCATCCCTGGAGGCCGCTGTGCCACGGCTGTGGGTGGTGTCTGTGCTGGGCAGAGCTGATTTGGTGGCCCTGGTAGTTACTCCTGTTGGGGCTTCTGCAGCAGTGGTGGGGTGGCAGCTCTGGCAGGAGGTTCTACAGCAGCCCTGAGGCTGGTAAAATTCTGCTGGAGCTGGATCCTTCCATGTTATGGTACTGGATTTTCTGCAGCGTGGTCACCATTTCCTCCTCTCCCCAGCTCAGTTCTTTGCTCCCCTGGTTCAGTTTTGTGATGTGACACCCAAACATGGAGAGCTGTGAGGGTCTGATGCCTCTTCTTGTCCTGTTCGCAGTCCAAGTTGGGGGATCAGCCGTCTCTCCCCGCCCTGGTGAGCCGGATCATCACCATGGCAGACGTGAACCGGGACGGGAAAGTGTCCCTGGCAGAGGCCAAATCCATCTGGGCACTGCTTCAGCTCAACGAGTTCCTCCTCATGTTCTCCTTGCATGAGAAGGAGCACACGGCCAAGCTGCTGGGGCACTGTGGGGACCTTTATGTCACCGAGAAGATCCCACACACCTCCCTCTACGGGCTGGATGTCCCCCCTTTCCTGCAGTCCCTGCTGCCTTCCATCGTCCACCAGCTCATCCACCAGTGGTTTGCGCCAGCCTGGCCCCGGCGCGCCAAGATCGCCATCGGCCTCCTGGAGTTCGTGGAGGAAATCTTCCACGGCACCTACGGGAACTTCTACATCTGCGAGAGCAGCCTCAGGAACGTGGGCTACAACGACAAGTACGACTTCAAAATGGTCAACCTGAGGAAGGTGGCGACGGAGATGACAATCAGAGGCTTCCTCAAGGGCCGGCACTGTGAGCAGAACGGGGACTGCACCTACGGGCAGGACTGCACGGCCACGTGTGACAAGCTGCTGAAGCAGTGCAAGAGTGACATGGTGCAGCCCAACCTGGCCAAGGTGTGCGCGCTGCTGCAGGACTATCTGCTCTACGGAGCTCCCCTGGAGCTGAAGGAAGAGCTGCAGAAGCAGCTCCGAACTTGCATGACCCTCAGCGGCCTGGCCAGCCAGATGGAAGTGCACCACTCCCTCGTGCTCAACAACCTCAAGACCTTGCTCTGGAAGAAGATTTCCAACACCAAATATTCCTAAAGGGGGAAGCATGGCCCTGGAGTTTCCGATCTGTGAGCTTGGAGTGAGGTCCGAGGGCTGAAGGCCTGTTTGTCCATCCTCTCCCCCCCAGGAAAAACACACCCTGCACAGGGAGTTCAGCAGAGCTGCAGCCCCTTCTCCTTCATGGAAACCAAGCATCATGACTTCCACCACCCAGCAGGATCAGGGATGGGTCGGCAGGAGCGGAGCTGGGACACGGAGCCAGGCTGAGCAGGCTTGGGGGAGGGAGAAGACACGGAAAGGGATAAGGAAGCAGAGCCCAGCTGGATGCATCGAACTGTTCCTTGATGAACAGGAAAGCTGTGCAAAGCGATGGGAATGAATCATTCATGCTGTACTTGTCACATCTCCTTTTGAGGAACGTCTCTGATGTAAATAAACAGCTTTTACGTGAATCACGCCCCGTACATCAATAGCCAAACAGCAGCCTGTTAACTACCAGCTTGTTTGTGATCTAAAAAGGAGGAAAAGGTAGATTTCCCCATTCAAAAGTCTCTCCTTAAGTGTTTGAGTCATCTGCCGTCAGATCCAGCTGTCACACAGGAAGCAGATAAGCTGTCTGTTGCACCTCGGAGAATTCTTTGGTTCCATTTTTAAGTGCCTGACCCTGACAGTGATGCCATGGCTTGTGTGAGGCTCCCCCCAGCTGCTCCTGCCCCCAGCCTGCAATTGGCGGCACAAGCCATTCCCTCACGCGTCCCAGCCAAGGAGGGCTTAAAGGCAAAGGGCTAAACACGAACAGTTCTGACCCCTTCATGTGCTCCGGGTGTCACTGCCCACCACACTCAGAGCAGGGATAAGCCAACCTCTCCGTTTAATTCTCCAGAAACTAAGCTGGGCTTGCCCTGCAGAGGTTGAAGGTTAATAACAGAATAATCCAGTGCTTCTCTCATTATTAAAATGAATTTCCAGGCAAAGCTTTTAGCAGGTCTCCAGACATTTTTTTTTGGCTGTGTCTGTACTCCCGGGGCTCCAACTATGGCCATTTCTTTTAAATGCTCAGTTACAGCAACCTCACAACTCTGGGTAGGGAGGAAAAGCTGGATGAACTCCCCCAGGTTGCTCTGTTCCCAGCACAGCTGTATTCCTGCTGCTGGAGCATGTGCTGCTTCTCCTGCCAAAATTCCTTAGGGGAGAGAGCATGCAGCTGATGTGCAATCACAAAATAAAAATACACCTGACACTGCAGCACCAGGGCTGCGAATTTAGGAGCCCTTTGGGGAGAAAGATCAGGATTTCCTTCTGGTGATAAGGATCCTCATCATCTCTCACCGGGGATGTTTTGGTGTCAGGAGTGCTCTGCATTCAGCAGAGCCACTGGAGCTCACTCCCTGCTGAGGAGCTGCCTCTGAAATGGAATTGGAAAGTTGAGCACTCCTAAGGATTCTGTGTTTGAAGGTTCCTCAGCCTGGACTGGGCAAAGGCACTGCCAAGGTCCTGTGTGCAGGTGCAGCTACACCTGCATGGGAGGGAAAGCCAGGGCTGGAATTCACTGGAATTCAGTAAAGCAGCTCCAGGCAGCCACCCCAGCTCCTCATCCATTGTCCTGCATCCCCATGGCAACCAGCTCCCCTGACAAATGCATTTCCTCCTGCCAGTAGCAAAGGAATCCAATGCCCCTGCCAAAATCCCCTCCTCAGGGTGTCAGAAAAGCCATTTTTCACCCTTCCTTCTTGTTTACTCCCACTAAATCCCTGCTGCTCCCTTCCCTCAAAGCAGTGTTAAAGCACCTGGGAAATAAAGGAAAACCCTTTTTCCTCCTAAATCAGAACTTCTGTTAACATCTATGATGAAGAGGCGGCCCCTGTAGCTGACAGACCTGGCCCTGACAGCTTAATTGAAATCAAGACACTTGTGACAACAATTGTTCCATCACCACCTCATTAATCCACACCCCCGTGGCCCTGGACACTCCCAGGAATCGCTGCTGACTCACAGGAATCCTGCTCATCACTAATAAAAAGCACAAAGCGAGTGCAGTTTACAAACCACACCGGGATACAGGAGAGAAATGAGTAAAGGCAAAGCTGTTTTACACTCAAATTCCTCCACATTCCCCACAGGAGCTCGAAAAAAAGCGCCAGGATACTCCAAGACTGACAATCTGATCTCACTGGATGCTGCTGCTGCTTCTGCAGCAGAGCTTTGTGCTCAAGGGGATGGAGGCAAAATCTTTAATGGCTTTAAAACAATCCTAAATTCTCGGATCCACAAGTGTTAAGTCTTAAATCCTAGAATGGTTAAAAAATAGCATTACTACAAATACGCAGCATAAACCTTTCAGTCTTGTAGGTGGCATCTTTATTTAGGTTTTTTTTTTTTTTTAATTTAAATCCTTCTTAAACATGTAGAGAAAACACAGATGATCAAGTTTTAGAAATCTCCAACCATCAGACGTGGATGCTGCCAGCCAGTTTTCAGTTGCCACGTTTTTTATCAGACATTCTGCAACTCAAGGCATGATCTGCAAATTAAAAAAAGGCCCAGGATGTCAGAAAAGTTGAAAAACAGGCAGGAAAAGGGAGCAGTAATGTCAGTACTAATGAGCTAATTAACCCCTGCCATCCAGACTCTGCTGCCCTCCTTGTCTTGGTATTGTCCCAAGATTTTTCACATCCCAGAGGAAATAAAGTTTCATAAAATGAAACCACATTTTAAAGGCTCTGTTACCAGGATTCATAAGGAAACTTCTAGAGAGGGATTTCCTTCAGGCCAGAGCCACAGGAACATTCCCTGCCTGCAAACCTGGGTGGCTCAGACCCACAGCAGGGACAGAAGGACATGGCACAAATTTAGGAGAAGCTCTTTGCCATGACATCAGAAAGGTTTTGGAAAAATATCTGGCTGGGGGAATTTAGGAAAGGGATAATTTAAGAGCAGGATGCTGGAGCCTGCTCTGGGTTATTCCTTCACTCCCTAAAAATCCAAGGTGAGTTTGCCAACCTCGGTGCAGAGCCAAGCTATTAATAGTGCAGGGAAAAAAAACCATCTGGGCTTATTCCAGCCTTTAAATCCATGACATAAACCAGTCCTTGATGATGAAGGGCTGTGTTGCATGCAGAGAGATTTTGAATTTCTCTCGAAACCACTTTCATGCAAAGCACTCCTGTTTTCCACAGCTGAGCACCAGTAAAGCAATATCCATGGCTGCCTGGGGAAGGGCAGTTCCAGGAAATGCCATCAGGAAAACGTTCGTGGTTCTGCTGTGCCTCACACAGGGAAGTTCTGAAGAGACTCATTAGCACCCCGTGCCCATGCAGGGCCCCCGGTGTGAGGAAAGCCTGATGAAAAACCCCAAACACGGACTGCAGGGTTAAAAGAAGTCAAGAAATTTAAATAAAAGAGCCACATCTTCAAGCATAACCACATCCCCACAACCTTATTAGCATTCTTTCCCAAAGCCAGTGACTTTTGCCAATTAAAGGGTTCACTTTGCAGCCAGCACCACTGAGGCACCTTTGGCCCTGTAATGGCCATTTAATGAGGTTTCCCATTTAGCACTGCCAGTTACTCACTGCAAAGCCTCAGGGTCACAATCTCTGCGTGCCCAGAGCTGCTCTCACCGTGCTGGTGTCCCCCAAGAAGGGACAGTGACACACAGCACGATTTGGATACAGGGACACCTGTATTCCTACAAGCTCTCTTGGAGCTTCCTTCGCCATTGTGCCAGCACAAAACCACAGCAGAATCCAACTAAAAACTCCCATTGTGCTCGAGAAATTCCGTATTTGCTTTTAGCCTGTTTTACCACTCACAACACGATACAGGAGGAAGTGACATCTTGCCTTGGAAAACATGGCCAGGCACTCACTGCTGCACTGAAGTCAGTTTAGAAGGACTTTAATAATATTTCAGGTTTTAGCATTAATTTTTGACTTGAATTCTTCCCCCTCACTGCTTTGGTACCACATGAAGAAATAACAAAACACCCACCTTCAACATTTGAAGCATATTCCTGAGCTGTCCTGCTCTCAAGTCACTGCAAGAAGGAAAAATACCTTCAGTTTGGGTTGTTTTTTTTTTTATTGAGTTGGTTTTGCTTGGTCTGTGTCTTTCTCCCCCCCAAAACCAAGCCTGATTACAAAGCTGCATTTCAGGAGATTGCTGATTGCACCTTCTGCTCCAACTCTTGGAAATCAAGACGTTGGAAGTGTTTTATCCACGTTGGGAACAGGGTGTAATTTCCTCCATATGCTAAACCCACACCCAGTTGTTTCTAACCCCATCCATATTTTGGAAACAACAATTTCAGTGCCTGTTTCCCCCTCCTCCTCCTCCGCTGCCAGGTGCAATTCCTGAACCCTGCACAAGCCAAGGTGCCCTTTCAAAGGCAGCAATTAAGGATATCTCACAGGCCTTGAAGGATTGTTGAGGGTAAAAATAGAATTCAGGAGTAGAGCTGACACTTGTATTTGTCCTTGTGAAGTGAAGGAACACCCTGCTGCAGTTAAAACTGGCATCATCTCAACTGCTCTTCAAAGGAATTGTGCTCCACCCTCTGCTGATTCTCTGGAGAGAGGGGAGCGTGGAAAGAACACCAAGCAACTCCTCTCTCCAGGGAGTCAGGATTATTGGAATGAAGAATACCAGAATTTGACATCCCTCACAAGAGCATGTAGTGACAGGACAAGGGGGAATTGTTTACACTGGAAGTTTAGATGAGATATTGAAATCCTTCCCTGTGAGGGTGGTGAGGGGCTGGGATGGATTTCCCAGAGAAGCTGTGGCTGCCCCACTCCTGGAAGTGTCCAAGGCCAGGCTGGACAGAGCTTGGAGCAACCTGGGCTAGTGGGAGGTGTCCCCGATTAAGAGAAGGACAGTGTCAGCTGCTGCATCCTGTCTACCCTTCACCATTCCCCACTAAAGGCAACAGGAAAATCAATCAGTGTCAGGTTGTTGAGCAATCCTGAGAGCTCACAGGGCTCAGAGCACCAGGGAAGACATCGCCTGTTGCTGTCTGCCACCGAATGACACAAACGCGGCACTGCAGCCACGCCTGCAACACGAGCTGGGGCAGGGGCTGGGCAACTTCCAGCACTGCAGCTCACCTCGGTCTGGGGCACCTCCGGCTCTGCCACGGCTCAGGGCTGCCTCTGGAAAAGAGGGAAATACATGCACAGGGTTTAGCCACACCCCAAAGCCTGGTTACACGGTTACTGTTTCACTGGCAGCAGGGATTTAAAAGAAATAAACGAACAGCACAGGAGTATTTTTATTTTCTGATAGGATTAAGGTTGGTGACTCCCAGTGTTGTCACCGCGCTGCCACGTGGTTTACAAATCACTTCAAGGCATTCTTCTGTAACACAAGTGGTACCCACAGGATCTGAATCTCAAGGCTGAACGATCAGAAACCCACGTGCCGCCTCTGCTGCACAGATCAAGCAGAACTTCCCATTGTTACATCCAGATCTCACGTTTAAAGCAGTTCAGAGTCGGTTTTTCCCCAGTCTCCTACGAAGCAGCTGATTAATGAACGATGTCAGGCTATCAATCACTCTGAGTGCTCACGGGGTGCAGAACACACGAGCGTAGAACATAGCCTGGGTCTCTCTTGCCACTCTTTCGACACAAAGATGCCACAGCAGCCATCTCTGCAACGCCAGTGGCAGGCTGGGGGGGGGGGAATAACCCATAAAGACTGAAAAAATGTAATTATGAGTGGATGTCCATCCCTAGAAGTGCTCAAAGCCAGGCTGGATGCAGCTCTGAGCAAGCTGGGATAGTGTAAGGTGTCTCTGCCCATGTTCCTTTCCAACCCAAACCATTCCATGGTTCTGTGCTATTTTTAAGAACAAGGTTTTATCACCTACTCAGGAGGCAATGCGACAAAGGTGTGTGGTGCACGTGGAAACGTTAAACATAACACACCACTTACAGTTAAAAACGTGGTTGAAGCTTGCTTGGGCAGCCTTTTTGAGAAGGATCACCCTTCATTTCTGAAGTCACCCCATCGTGGTCACTTCATTTTTTTGTCCACTGCCAGGCTGAAGAGAGAAAAATAAAAGAAAAATACTGTTAACAATCGCTTAACAACCTTTTTTTTCTGAAACGCGGCATTTACTTGAAAACCAGAGAATTACAATTAAAAAAAGAATATCTACTAAAAATTCATTTTAGCTACTGAAGTCTTTGAAAACATTTTCCTGAAAACCTGAAAGCCCTAAATTTTCTTCCCTTCTTCAGTGGGGTATATTAAAACATATGCAGCCATTTATGCTCTATATTACAACTATATACACAAAACATATATATTAAAAGATACACTTTTAATGTGCGTGTATGTATGTATATGTATATATGGGCATTTTTATCCCTGTGCATTCCGTGATACGCCAGATTTACGGCGCACGTGGCAAGGCCTGGAGCCCCCAGAGCCCCGGGGGCCTCTCCGGGCCGGTTCCGGCCGCGTGGCTGAGGGGGAAGGGCCGCACCCGGAGCCTCACCTCACACTCGTGTCCTCCCGCCGCAGCCGCTCAGCGCCGGGGCCGGAGAGAAGCGGCACCGGCCCTGAGGGAGCCTCACCATAATACGGCGCGAGAAGGCGCAGCTGTGGAGCCGCCTCAACCAGCACCGCTTTCCTGCGCCTGAGGAACCCAGGGCTCCCCGCTGAGGACACCGCGACAAGCCAAAGCTGCTCCCGGTTCCGGTGAGGAACGGCCGGAGCTCCGCTCCCGCCACCCCGCGCCCGCCGAAAGGGCGATGCGGCCCCCGCGTCCCGCTTATATAGGGAGAGGACGGGAGCGCATGCGCGGCGCATTTCCTCCCACGAGCGCCCCCTGCCGGGCGGGAGGACCCAGAGCGGGGAACGGACAGGGCTGGGGACACGGGCTGGGGACACGGGATGGGACACGGGATGGGGACACGGGATGGGACACGGGCTGGGGATACGGGATGGGACACGGGCTGGGGACACGGGATGGGGACACGGGCTGGGGACACGGGCTGGGGACACGGGCTGGGGACACGGGATGGGACACGGGATGGGACAGGGGATGGGGATACGGGATGGGGACACGGGATGGGGACACGGGATGGGACACGGGATGGGGACACGGGATGGGGACATGGGATTGGGACACGGGATGGGACACGGGATGGGACACGGGATGGGGATACGGGATGGGGACACGGGATGGGGACACGGGACGGGGACACGGGACGGGGACACGGGATGGGACACGGGACGGGGACACGGGATGGGGACACGGGATGGGACACGGGATGGGACAGGGGATGGGGACACGGGATGGGGACACGGGATGGGACACGGGATGGGGACACGGGATGGGACACGGGATGGGACAGGGGATGGGGACACGGGATGGGACAGGGGATGGGACAGGGGATGGGATACGGGATGGGGACACGGGATGGGACACGGGATGGGACACGGGATGGGACAGGGGATGGGGACACGGGATGGGATACGGGATAGGGGCGCAGAATGGGGACACGGGATGGGGACACGGGATGGGACAGGGGATGGGACACAGGATGGGACACGGGATGGGACGGGACAGGGGACGGGACAGGGGACGGGACACGGGACGGGACACGGGATAGGACGGGACAGGGGATGGGACAGGGGATGGGACAGGGGACGGGACACGGACCCCTGCCCCGGGCTGCCCTGGGGCCTCCCACGGAGACACGAGGCGTGCTAGAGTATGGGTATCCCTTTTCTCAGCTGCTCCTAGAGTCCCCCGCTTCCCGCAGTGGCAAAGGTTGGGCTCCCAGTGTGTCACTGGACCAAGTAGGGACCCTCCGACCCCCACTGAGGACCCTTCTACCCTGCAGCAGCCACCCTGCAGTGTCCCCAGCTTGGGGACATCCTTCATCCTGTTCCCTCCCATCGCCTTGACTGCCCTGGCCAGACTCCCCATCCCATTCCACAAGGGAAAAACCCAAAAAGGAGCACAGGGATAAATCCCTTTATTTGCTAAGAGGTGCAAGATACAAGTGGCTTCAGATGAGATCACAAACACAGGAAAGCCACAGGACAGCGGCACCTCCCTGCAACAGTGACAAACCCGAGGACAGGAGCAGGGTCTGGCCTGGCTCCATTTTCCCTTACGTTGCTCTGGACAATTTTTGGAGCTAGAGACCCTCCACAGCTGTGACCACTGCCGGATCGCTGTACACAGGGCTGGGGGGTCCCCTCCCCAGCCAGCCAGCTCTGCCAAAAGCCGGTGCTCTGCATGCAGAGCCAGTCCCATGGAAGTGGAGCAGGACACCCATCAGTGAGGCACTGAGCGCATCCCTAGGGCTCTAATTGCCCTTGGCTTTGCTCTGCAGCTCCTCGATGGCCTCGCTGTGCCGCCTCTTGTCCTTGGCACGGATGATGGTCATCCTGAAGAGTTTGCAGTAGAGCTCCACGGCCGCGGGGGTGTCGTCATTCCCGGGAATGGGGTAGGTGATCAAACACGGGTTGCAGTTCGTGTCCACCACCCCCACGGTGGGGATGTTCATCTTGGCCGCATCCCGGATGGCCACGTGCGGCTCGAAGACGTTGTTGAGGGTGCTGAGGAACACGAGGAGGTCGGGCAGGCGGACGCCGGGGCCGAACTGGATGGAGGCGTTGGTGAGAAGCCCTCCCTGCCAGTAGCGGGTGTGCGCGTACTCCCCGCAGGCCCGCGCCGTGCTCTCGACCAGGTGGCAGAACTGGCGCTTGCGGCTGACGAACAGGATGATGCCCCCGCGGTAGGCGACGTGGGCCGTGAAGTTGAGGGCCAGCTGCAGGTGCTGCATGGTCTGATCCAGGTCGATGATGTCCTGACCCAGGCGGCAGCCGAAGATGTAGGGCTCCATGAACCTGCGGGGGCAGTGGGAGTGCGACACAGGGGACACGGGGATGGGGTGTGCAGGCATCGAGTGTTTCTGGACCATCCCATGCTCCAGCTCCTGGCTGATACCAGAGGTGTTCTCTGCAGAGAGCCCTCACACCCAGTGTGTGCCCCGGTCTCACACCCTCTCAGCGCCCACATCGGGGGGATCCCTGTAACCTGCCCTGTGTGGGCAGTTCCAGGCTCAGACCAATCCAGCAAATGTGGTCTAGGGAAGCATTCCTGATGTCAACATGAGCTGGATCACAAAACAGCATCACTCACCTGTGCCGACACCCCTTTTTGTGGCCCAGGTGCACCCGAGCGTCAAAGAGATCTTTCAGGGTGAAGAGCTCCTTCACGCTGAAGAAGTCGGGGTGGCTGAGAGGCTCTGTCAGCAGCTTGTCATCCTCAGCTGAGAGAGGGGAAAGAAATAATGACCGTGTTTTGGGGATGAGCCGGGACTGCAGAGGCGCCCGATGCAGCACGACCAGCTTCTGCACGGCAGTGACACCCGCACGGGCATCGCTCACGGGCTGGGGTGCCAGGGGTGCAGTGCGTGGCTCTGGGGACCCTCTTTCCCGGGGTGCACGGCAGCACTCACCGCGGGGCCGGGTGGCTGCCGGGGCCGTGGCCGGGACCGGGACGGTGCTGTAGAGCCGCGGGGCTGCTGCGGGAGAGAAACACGTGGGTCACACGGGCGGGCCGGGGCGCTCCGGGCCGGGCCGGGCCCCGCCGCTCACCTGCCCGCAGGAGCCGCGGCACCGCCATGCTCCGAGCCCGCCGCAGGGCACGGACGAGGAGGACGAGGAGGAGGAGGAGGAGGAGGAGACGGCGGAAGGTCAGCGGCGCTTTCCGCTTCCTGCGGGACGGGCCGCGCCCTCCCCGGGGCGGTTGCGCTGCGGTCGCTCCCCGCCCTCCGCGTTTCGTCGCCGGGCAACGCTCCGTCCCCGCGTCCCCGGCGGCTCCGCCATGGCCGGCCCCGAGCAGGAGGTGCCCCGCCGCTTCCAGGAGCTCACCTTCTACCGCGGCTACGGGTGAGCGCTGCCCCGGGCGCGGCCCCGCCGCCCCCTCCCCGCGCTACCTGTGCTCTCCCCCCGCAGGCAGCCGCCGGCTCACCCCCGGTTCCGGACCGCCAACCAGAGCTACGGCAGCAGGGCCCCCACGGTGCACGAGCTGCCGGTACGTGACCCGGGGGGCTCTCGGCGGCGGCACGGCCGAGTTCGGCCTCTGCACCGAGCACCCGGGGCAGATGGAGACACGCTGCCCTTATCTGCATCCAGCCCCGCTGCAATCGAGGCTTTGCGGGTGCTGTCGATGTTGGCATTTAAAACATCCCCAGCCTTTTCTCGCCACCCCCCCCAGAACTCCTTCAACATCCTCTCGCACAAGTTTTCGGATCATCTGGGCAAGATTGGCATGGTCAGGAACCACGGCCTGAACACGTCCCTGGAGAAGAGCCACTGCACCGGCCCCGACACGTTCATCACCGCCTACGAGCACCGGGACTTCCACCCCAGCTACAACGCCAGCGGCCCCTCGCACTGCAGGGACCAGCCGCTGTAGCAGGGACACCACAGAGCCACTGCGGCTTTTGGCTGCCTTGGGAAAACCACCTACAGCCAGCCTTGATGCTCAACGAAACCCACTAGATTACAGAGGGAATGTTATTAGGAGGAATATATTAAAGATTTCGTGTGGTTGATGTCAGTTAGGTTGCTTAGGTGAAGGCTTTTACCTAATTTATCAGTAATGTATAAATACTAGAACAACATATATTACATATACATCCCCTTATGCTCTTTGTCACTAATGATCCTTTACACTCTTGGCTCATGTACCACATACCATTAAAAATTAAGATTTAAACTGCCTCTCTACTATTTAATGACTAATCAATCTGCAAGTTTTCCAGAGGTATTCATTAACTCTTTGGATTTCTTGTAGAAAGTTCACATTTCTTCTCTCTCAAAATTACAGCGTTTTAAGAATTTATTCAAATAATGACAAGTAATCAAAAAGAAAATGTTTTTTTTTTAAAGTTTTATTGGAACAACTGTAGTTACAGGCAGAGAAACTGCATCAGTTGGACAGTGAGTTCACTGAAAGAACACCTGAACATTTTTGGGTAAAGATGAGTTTTTAAGAGAAACCACTCTACCTGATGGATGAGAAACAGTCCCACCTTACAGGTGTAACGTAACATTAAAAATGAGCATAATATTATTCAAACTGTTTGCTGAAAATATAAATAACGAGTGTAACATTATGTCCAAACACCACTGCAACTGATATTCCTCACATGTCAGAAATATTCCCTATTTGTGGCATGTGGTTATCTCAAACATAGCAAGAGCTGGGTAAACCCCCCTCTGCTGCAAACACACCAATACATTGGAACAGGTAAATAACCTGAGCACAAATGGGCCCAAAAAGTTAACATTTCAAAGATTTAACATAGGAAAAGAAATAAGCAACCCTCTCTCATTTGCTGTTACTCTCGTATTAGACTCTAGACAATACCTGGAGCTTCTTAGAACTTCCCTTTCTTCTCCTGAAATGAGAAAATAACAAAGTGCTGAATCAATTGAAATAGTTGTGGCAATGTTATGTGTATTTTTATCCACAGATTTTTCTGCAGGTGGCATAATTTAGAGATAAGGCTGCCTCTTAAAAATATAAATGGAGTGGATTCTGTCACATATTTTCCCACTCCATCTGAAAACACCCACCTCTTCTTCCTTGCCTTATTTTCTTCCCTTTTAGTTTTACTCTTGAAACCATTTCCTTTGAAGAGTTTCATATGCAGTGTATCTAAGTGTTCAGAGGTTAGGCCAAATAAAATTTTTTAAAAAGAAATACCTGTACAAATTCAAAATATCATCCTAAAAATGACACATTTTACCACACAGAATCTACCTCAAACGATCTCTTTCTACTCTGTCTTTTGAAAGGAAGATTTTCACGTTTGCAGATAAAATTATGTGAGGCTGAACTATCACAAACTGAAGGGATGAAAAATTAAAAAGCTTCTACATTAATAAAAGAAATGGGGGCAGGAATGGTGTGTTCCTGCCTTGTATAAAGAGCAGCTACACATCACAACACGTGTTCCTAAAATAGCAGGGAAGAACTGGTAATAAAAAATTAAGGGAGTCCTTCTGGTCCCCTGAGGATCCTTGAAGATTGTTCCCAAAGCACACAAAAACAGTCACTGGGGTAAAAAAATGAAGCAATAAACCTCTTTTCAGATTTATCTGAGAGCTGTGGTGCTGCAGCCAGGATCTGTAACTCACCAGAGCTGTAATAAAAAACACCAAGTAGTTTAATCACTTAATATCTAAATTAACAAGTTTTGTGCTCTGACTGGAAAGAAAAAATAGCATTGTGCATTTTTAAAAACCATGAACCAGCACTCATGAAAAAAAAGGTAACTTCACAAGCTTTAGAAGAGCTGAGTTTATGGTTCCACGTTTCTCCTACAATAAGGGATTAACTGGGGTCTCAGGAGGGTGGGAATAAAGGAAAAAGGAGTTTTCTGGGCACTCCCCAGAGCTGGGAATGCAGTGACAGGGCCAGCAGGGCTGTGCTGTCTGTGCTCTCTCTGTGGCCTCTCTGGGGCTGTCATGGGCACTACAAACAGGAAATAAAATCTGCTTTTGGAAATGCACCTATGAAGATTCAGCCTCGAGAGATTTGTGCTGCAGTCCCAACCTTGGCGCCACGTGTGGGACTCTTGGCTCATGAATTCAGTCCCACTCAATATAATCTTTTTTATTCCTCAGCTGGTCAGCCTTTAGTGATGTGTAAGAGGGATTTCTTATTGCTCCAAACCACCAGACTTCTCTTTTCTGAACAAGTGATGAGAACTGGGCCAGGATGAGGACACTGCCACTGGAGCCCTGGCTGCTATTCCAGTTCCAGAGATGTTCCTTGACACACATTTAGTTACACAAGGAAAGACTCTACTCCTTGACCACAAACACCAGGAAAGTAAACTCTTGGAGTTCTGCTACCACAAGCACCATTCTCACCTCCCAAAAGCCACCCCTTTGTATTTTGTATATTCTCCTCCTTCATTTTTTGTTACAAAGAATGAATGACATCCTCAGTCAGGAGGGAAAAGGGAACACAAAAGTTACCACTCACTCAAGATGATGACACAAACCATAGGAGCACTCCAGTTTCACGGTCCATGGGCAGAACCCCATTTATTAAACATTAGAAACTCAGCAATGTACACCATTTCCTATATACAAATCAAATTCATCAATTAAAAAAAAAAAAAAAAGTGCTGTTTGAAATCAGGTTTTATTTAAAGCACAAGGTAACTGGAATTGCATCTTCACTGGGAGTGAATCAGGTCACGAGTGGTACTGAGGACACAGACACAGCGACAAGGGCACGAGACACCTTTGAAGTTGTAATGTGGATTTACCGAAAACTTTTGAGGAGAAACATTCAGCTTTTTATACAAACAGTACGTAGTGCTTCCAACATCTCTAGGAAAATTAAGTCTACAGTTTAATCCTTTTAAAGCAAGGTACTTGGAAAACTTCTAGTTTAAAATACCAGCCTATTGAACTATTCCAAACAAAAGGCCCAAATCCTGCAAAGGAATCAAGGCAGAGCAAAAGATAAACCTGTGGAGAGGGACTGCAGGCACTGAGCTAAGTAAAAAACACTTTTCCAAGGTATCCTACCACAAAATGGAGATGAGCTAACACACTGACCTTTAAACAACCCGGCCAACCAACCCAAGGGCTACAAAAAGGTGGCTGGACAGTCAGAAATGCCAAAGTGAGCACTATAAACATGTTTCAAACGTAGCTGCACGACAGCATAAACACACCAAGGATGTTTATTTCTCTACATGCCACAGTTACTACTCTATGCTACACCGCATTTTGCCCATATTCTGCATCACACCAGGGACACCGTGGGATACTGGATCCAGTCTTGGCTGCTTTTGCTCCATTTCGCAAGTTTAAGGCCAGCCTGGAGGAAGACTCCTGAAGTGACTGAGAAACAAAGTGATGCTAAGTGGTGGTTTGGCTGAGAAAAGTTCTGCAGAAGACCAGACAAAGAGAATATCAGATCAATTCACAGGGACAAGATGTGAGAACAAACTCCTCCAAGGACTTCACGACACACAAATGAAAATGAAAGAACCAACAACTCCAATTTACACCTTTTGAATTTGCAGTGAAACCAACGTGGGGGCACTTTGTGTGTGTGTGTGATGTGAATGTGCTACTTCAATCCCGTTGAAAGTCAGTACAAATAAGATAGTAGTGAAAAATTGCTTTATTCTGGCTGCTGGCAATGGAGGCAAAGAAAGAGCCTGAAGAAAGAACAGTGCTGAAAAGATCCGTGGCGTTTGTGTTGTGACTTCCTACAGCAAACCCAGCTTTGCTTTATTGCACCAAAATTGTCAGTGAAAAGTTCACAGAAATGTAACATTTAAAAAACCACTTCTGAAAAAGGAAAGTTAAGGGCACTCAATTCCAGAAAGTTCATTCAGGAAACCAAAAGCCATCTCTGGGCAACTGCATGGCATCAAATGAGAGAGCTGAGAGTAACGAGGAATTGTTTGAGCCCTGCAGGCCTGACAGTACAGAAATGCAGGAAATCCAGGGAAATCACGTTGTCTGAACAGACACACTCCTTCACTTGTCTTGGACTGCAATTGTGCTTGGAATCATCTGCTAGCAGGAGGTTCTGGGTATCCAAAAGGACTTGGAGCAGCTGCTGAGATCACTCTGCAGAGGACGTGCAGACAGAGCCATTCACTTGATTTACCTGAATTTGCATTTGTATCTTCCAGGCTGGATCTCCACACCCACAGCTGCACTCGAGTTCTGCTTAGGGACCTCATCCCACAGTCCTCAGGGTGGGAAAACTGAGCTCCCAGCAAAAACCCACCCCACAGGATTGTCCTAAGGCAGCTCGGATGTGACCAGTGTCAGATCATCTGCATTGCTATCCAAGGCTGTGTTTTCCTAGGATCTCTTAACAGGTTCCCAAATAAATTCTGTGCACAAACAGGTTTCCCTTCGAGAGACAATTAGAGGCCTCATAATTTAAAGTGTGATTAGCCAATATCTTATCTACAGTAACTACAGCATCCTGTAGGAATGCAAGCCCTAAAAATCATTATAAAAAATATTTCCTTAGAGCACTTTAAATAATTTACAAAATTCTACAAAAGCTACGTATGTCTATCTGTGATATCCCTGTTAAATAGAATTATTTTCACATTAGTGTGTGTATGATATACAGGTATCAGCATCTCCCACTGCCTCTCCTTTCCTGTCTCAAGTTTTACCAAGGTAATTACAATGAGAGTTATTTTATAAAAAGACTGCTAGTGTAAAAAAAAAAAAAAAAAAAAAGTACTTACATATTTGAAACCTTTTTTTCCATGAGGGAACCTGGGCAGTCCCCTGCAGGTAGATCAGTAAATTTTGAACAGGTTTTGGTTAAAAATTCCTGCCCTTGGTGCACTTCACTAGCAGCTTCGCTGTTCTGCAGGACAGGTATTTTTCCTTCCATTTTGGAGCTGGTTACCTGACTTTCTTCCTGCCTGTCAGCTTTTTCTTCCTTAACACACATCTGCACACTGTTTTCTGCACATGCTCCTCCACTGTTATCCACTGCTGCTGCTGTCACATTGAATTCCTGCCTTGGGCAAGCTAAACTTGGATCTGGCCTCTTGTCCAGCTGGTTATTCCCTCCCTTACTGCACACCTGAGCACTCTGCTGAGCTAGGTCTCTGCTGACTTTATCTGCTTTTCCTACACTGCACTCAGGGTGTGGGGGATGCACAGTGGAGTCAGCCCAGCTGCCTTTGTGGATACCTCCTTCCTCGATCCACAGCTGGCTGTTCTCAGCTCTGGAGGTTCCTCTGCAAACCTTATCAGCTTTTCCTGCTGCCACACTGGGTTCCTGCGAGGGGAGGCTGGAGTGTGACTGATGCCCTGGAGTGTCAGCCTTCCTGCAACCCTCAGCTGCCACTTTGAGACACACAGGAGCAGCCTCAGCTCCTGCACAGGTTTCTGCTACATGGGGACTTGCCCCTCCCACAGTGAGTTTCTGCGAAGAACTGGGTGCTTTTATTGCTGGTGTAATTTCCCCACTAAATTCACCTTTTGCCAAGGGGTTAAGTACACCTGCGTCCTGGGAAGCTGCCTCCATTCCCAAGGCACTGCTCTGGGTGAGCAAACACTCTGCTTTCTGCTTTTTGTTCAAAAGCATCGATTTCTTCCTGTCCCGGGCATATTTGAGACCTGCAATAAATTTACTTGAGATTTTTAGTTGGAAGGTATTCTTCCTTTTAGATCTGGGCTTTGCATTCATGACTTTTCTCACTTTACACCCTTCATTTCTGCTGGTTTTGGGGGGCTCTGTGTTACGGACATTCCTTTTCCCTGTTGCATTCCCAGGTAACTCCCCAGCAGCACCACCTTTGACCCCCCCCAGTCCTTGCTTAGCTTTTGACTGACCAGTAGTAGGAACACTCTCTGCAGAGGAAGCACATTTCCTGCTGCCAGCTAACATTGCACTTTTCCCTTCTGTTCTCTGAGAGTTTTTCACCTCCTCAGTTTGCTGAGCTACCTCAGTCTTTTTACTCTGACCCAGCACGAGGTCGATCTCATTTTCCACCGGCTGCTGCTTTGCTTTTCCTTTATTACCAGTTTGTTTGGTCGCTCTAAATAGGTCCAGACTTGCATCACCTTTTTGCATCTCTGAATTGCTTGCAGAGTCTTTAGCCTTTTCTGCCAAAAACCTTCTGATTTCTTGCTCGATGCTGTCATCACTGTCCACTGAGCTGCTGTCACTGGTGTCCGACACAGCTGGGAAAGCACATTTTCTATTTTTAGCCCCCCGCTGGTTTGAAACTGGTTTAGGTTTATTGCCTTTTTTAAGCTGTAAGTTAAACTCCAGGTTTTTCATGGTTTCTGGCTTGTCATTGGGAAGTCTGATGTTGTCTGGAGGGTTCCTGACTGCATTCTCCCTCACAGCTTTCCTTGGTTTTGAGAGGCAGCTTTTCAGCAGTGAGGGATTTTTACATTTCCACTCGTTTTGTTGGAGGTTACTGAACTCATCCAGCAGCCGAGTTTCTGTCTCACTGAATCTGACTTTCTTCTTGCACTGAGCTTTCTGGTCCTTGGATTTCTTCTTTAACTTCCTTTTAGACCGTAACAGGTCCTTGATAGCACTATCCAGGTCCTCATCACTGTCCAGAGAGCTGCTCTCATCACCCGACCCCTCCCTCTCTGGGGTTTGGGTGGGGTTTTTTATAGGTTTTCTTGTGCTACTCTGAACCTGCAGAAAAGGGTTTACAGAGTCCAAGGCCACACATCTGCTGCCATCAGAGCCAGACAATTTGGGAGACATCAGCTGCTGCTGCCTCGGGTCTTTACTACTCTGAGCATCCCGGAGTTCTGCGGGGCTGCTCAGGGCGCGCTCCTCTTGGAGCACAGGGAATTTGGAATAGTTACCTGCCTGGAAAAGTCCTGTCTCCAGCTGTTCAGGTGCTTTTGATGCCCCTTGTTTTGCTGCTCTGCCTTCCCTTTTAAGTCTCCTTTTCCGACTCAGAGATAATTTCAGTGTTTTGGGCAGAGAAGGCTCAAGGGTCCCGGTGAGGTTGTTTGGATCAGAAGGCAAAGGCATCTGGATGGAGTGTGACAGGCTGGGAGGTTTTGTTCCAAGGTTTTCTGACTGTGCTTTCAGAGCCAAGAAAGTCCTGATTTCTTGCTCTATGCTGTCATCACTGTCCACAAGGCTGCTGTCACTTTCACAACGGGAGGACGAGAGAAGCTGGGGAGAAAAGAAGGAGTCTGCAGTGAGGGATTTGTTGTCACTTCCCATTTGGGATGGCATGATCGTTTTGGAAATATCCAGGATAGCTTCTGCACACATGAGTTCTGCAGATGTGTCTGCTCTGCAAGAGGCCTGCAGTGTGAGCTCACAAGCAGCAATCTTGTTTTCTGGAAGTGCAAAATGTCTGGCTTTTTTCAGTGGTTTAAACAGCTTATTAAAGTCATTGCTGGTGCTTTCTAATCCTGTTGACTTGGAATTAATTTCTTTTCTCTTGTTGCTTATAGGGTTTTTATGGATTTCTGGTGAGGCACTTTTTGTGGAGCTAATTGTCAGGCTGGCAGAAATGTCTGCCATACCCTTTGGATCAAATTGCTCCCTCTGCAGAGGGACACAGTTTGCTGCATGACCTGCCTCTTTCCTGATTTTCTCCAGCTGGTAAAGCTGAATGGCTTCTTCAATGCCATCATCACTGCTCGAGTCAGATGTGTGTATGCTCTCCTTGATAAGTGCTTCCCTTGGCTCCCAGTAATGAGCTCCACTTCCCTCATTCTGCTCCACGAGCCAGGGCTGGCTGGCAGTGGCCATTTCTAGATATGCTTGGTTCACCTGGCTGAAATCACCGGGCTCTGCTTGGATTTTTGACTGCAAACACTTGGACTGGGCACCGGATTTCTGCAGCTTGGGATGGTGCCTCAGGAGCAGTGCGCTACAACCTTGTTTTATAGCACCACAGTTCGTTCTGGTCGTTGCTTCTTTGTTGCATTTCAGGACAGATCTCACACGGGAATCTTTTTTATCCTCCTGAGTAACACATTTACTAATTTCTTGCTGCTTCTTCTCATTCAAGAACTGCACTATTTCAGCTTGTATGCTCTGTTCGAAGGAGTCATCGCTGCTGATGCTCTGAGGGGAAGCAGGCTGGAGCCTTTTCCCAATTCCCAGGTGGTCAGACAGGTACTCTTCAGAGAGCATCTCAGCTTTAAACTTCACGGGGAGGAGGTTACTGGCCACTTTGTTCTGGGAGAATTCTCTCTTAAACCTTTTGTCTCTGCTCACATTCTCAGTACGCTCTGCATTCCTTGGTAATGACTGGGCACTTTTGCTTTTTGTTTTCAAGTACTCTTGGATGGCTTCCTCTATACCTCGGTCCACAGAATCGTCGCTGTCAGAATCGAGCAGGAGAGTCCCAAATTCCACATTCTCCTCCACATCGGTGTCATCGGAATCCTCAGGGCACCCACACCGGGTATACTGAGGATGCTTCCGCAGCAACGTGGTGCTGGATGTGACCCTGGTACTGGTGCCTTTTTCTGCCTTCTGTTTCTTCTGCATAACACAGCCACACTCATTGTTCATACCCAGGGCAGGCTCTTGGCTTTGCAGGTTGTTTATGATCATCTGAACTTTGGCGCTCACAGAGGTTCTGGTGATGTTGCCGTCAGATTCAGGGAAGCAAACGGGGTATCTACAATTCCTTGCTGGTCCAAAGGACTCCCATTTTGTCTGAAGAGCTACCAGAGGAGGAGCATCCATAAGGAACATTCTAGCAGACCACAGCAAAGTCCACAGTGGAACAGATTTTCAGACTGGTCTCTCCTCCATCCTAAAACAAAGAAAAAAAGGAAAACACTTATGACGCGCGTGCCTTCTAGAAATTCCATGTAATAATCCTGGTAACATAAATTGTAAATTATTAACACTCAGAACTACTGTGCCAGATAAGCACAGGAGTTACTCCTCAACATCACTTGAACGGGTAAATCAGTCACTACTGCCACTGGGCATAAGGCAGAGCACTCATCTTTGTGGTTTGTAGTATTTTCTGGCAAAATCATAACCCAATTCAAGTAATTATCTTCACTTCTGAAAATCTTCCTGTGCTTTCCAGTCCTTTTTGCACGTGCTCCTAAATAATGATGTACTTCCCAGACACACAAAGACTCACTGTGATGATACCCTTTGCACTAAGGTTGTCTCAATGCTTCTGCAGAAAACTTTGTGGCAAGAGAGAAAGAACAATTTTAAGGAATTCTTTCATAATAAAGTAGAATTGGTGGGAGTGGAGAACCCAGCAAAATATTCTGCCTGTTGTTTCCTTTGGCATAACTGCCCTTTTTAAGGAACACACAGCTCAGCTTTCCAGTTTTCCAACGAAAGCAGCGCTGGCTGTGTCCACATGGTGGATGGGTGGATGTGGAGACAGCTGGACCATGATCTGGGATGTGGGACACAAACCAACACCTCCTCGGAGAGCAGAGTACTCACACAATATCCCAAACCAGCTTTTACTTGATCTGACTTGGCATTAAACACACACAGCTGAGGTACTTGGGGCAGCTCAGAGAGAAGGACAGGGAACTTATTTCTTCCTGAGACACGCTCTACAGCAATAACCCCAAGACATCAATCATCCAGCCTCATTGCAGGATAAAAGCTCTTGGCAAACACAGATCTTTGGGAGTGCACAAAAGCAGGATGAAGATTAGGAACTATCCTTTGTGTTCCAGTAGAAACTGCAGACAGAACGATGCTTTGGTTTGTGGCAGAGTGAAAAAAACCATCCACAAAAGTCCATTTAACACCCCAAAGAGTTCACCATCTCCACATGGTCCCATGAGGGTTGAAGGCTTCACCTGCAGCATCATTTGGATCAAGGGAGACAGCAATTCCCAAAAAACTACAGCAGTTGGGTGGCTCTTCAAGCCCAGGCTCCGCACAAACACAGTGAGTCCCAACTGCAGTGGCACCGGACTCTGCCAACCTAGAGGGACATGATTTTCCCTCTGAAACCTCCCTGACCTTGCTCTTGTCAATTATTCTCTAATTCTGGTTTCAAATTAATCAGTGGCATTAAATATTTTAAAGGATTAATGACTCTAAACTCTTTAAAACTCCTATTTATTTACTACTGAAATGTAACAGACAACCAGGGAAGACAATTCTTCATCGCTCTTCTGATTTTTCTTTTCCTCTGTGAGAATTTGTCCCAAGCCATTCCTACAGAATTAAAATTTTAAGTATTTTGATCAAGACCATCCCTCCTTGCTGGCTGGTACCTGGAGCAACCCAACACAAGCTGTTTTAACTTCCACCTTTTAGTCAACTGAAGATAGTTTGGATTTATTTCAGCTCTACACACACCAGTAGAGCTCAGTGCTCCCAACAAAACCTGTATTTGGCCATGAATTAACCAAAAGCGCCTCACAATCCTGACTTGTGCCTAAACACACAGTTCCCAACACAGCCTCCAACATGTTCACTTGGGCAAATATAAATTAAAAACATTCTTCCTTATAATAGGCAGCTAAGGATCAAAAAGACAGAAATTAGGATACCTCATTACCTTGAAGCAATGCAATTAACACACTTTAGCTCCCAGCTTCATTAAAAAATAAAACCCCAACGTTTTTCCTATTAACCTATTTCCACAGTTTTCAGGGAAGGGGCAGGTACCTTCACTATGCCACACCTGGACTGGGGGTGTCCAGCAAGAATTACATGGGATTGGGGTGAATTTTTGTGCCACAACACCCACCCAGGGCACCCATGGAGACTGTGAGGGGACACCTGGGTGCTGCCTGAGGGAGGACGTAAGGGGACACTCACCCAGGGAATATTCACAGAAGGCGTGAGGGGAAATGAGGGGACACACACTGAGGGTGTGAGTGGATTTGAGGGGACATTCACCTAGGGTGTGAGGGGACATGAGGGGACACCCACCAGCATCAGTACCCAGACAGGGGAAATGAGTGGACACACATCCAGAAGGAGGGGGGGGTACAGAGTTAATTCTGTGAGGGAAAATGCGGGGACAGCCACAGGGGCTGCATGAGGGGACATGAAGGGACTCCCACACAGGGGGTACCTACTGAGGCTGTGTGAGGGCACATGAGGGGACACTCACTCAGGGGGTACCTACAGAGGACGTCCAAGGGGACACCAACCCGGAGGGCACCCACAGAGGCTGTGAGGGGACACGAAGGGACACCAACCCGGAGGGCACCCACAGAGGCTGTGTGAGGGGACACGAAGGGACACCAACCCGGAGGGCACCCACAGAGGCTGTGTGAGGGGACATGAAGGGACACCAACCCGGAGGGCACCCACAGAGGCTGTGTGAGGGGACATGAAGGGACACCAACCCAGAGGGAACCCACAGAGGCTGTGTGAGGGACATGAAGGGACACCAACCCGGTGCGCACCCACAGAGGCTGTGTGAGGGGACATGAAGGGACACCAACCCGGTGCGCACCCACAGAGGCTGTGAGGGGACATGAGGGGACACCAACCCGGAGGGCACCCACAGAGGCTGTGTGAGGGGACACGAGGGTACCCCCACCTCGGGGGGCACCCCGGAGGGGCTGTGACGGGCCCCCCACCCTCGGGGGCAGCCCGCAGCCGCCGCCCGCGGGACCCCCGCGGGGCGCCGCGCCCACTGCCCGCGGCCGGCCGGGCCCTGCCCGCGCCGCCATGGCTCCCCCTTCCCGCCTTCCGCCGCCCCGGACCCGGGCCCGGGCCTCCCTCGGCCGCCGGCGCGGCGGGGCCCGACCGCGCCCCCCGCCCGCCGCCCGGCGCTCACCTGCCGAGAGGAGGCCGACAGGGGGGGACGGGGGTCGGCGGTGCCCGGGCCGGGCTGTCAGTTCCGCCGGGCTCCGCTCCGCCGCTGCCCGCCGCTCTGGTGCAGGGGCGGGCGGCGCTTCCTTCCCTGCCCCCGGGGAGCGGGAGGCATGCGCCGCAGGGCTCCGGCGGGGAGGCGGGGAGGGAGCGCACCGGGCCGGGGCACAAAGGCAGCGGCGGCCGCTGCTCCCGAGAAGCCGGCGCGGAGCGCAGGGAGGGCGGCGGGAGCCCGGTAACGATCGTAACGGAAGGGCCGCCGGGGGAAGGGGCACTGCGGCTTCCTGCCGCAGCCCCGCGGCCAGGGCCGGGCTCCAAACCGCGGTCCCGGCGCGGACTGGGAAAACAGCAGCGGAAAGAACAAGATTGTACTCGACTCTTGTCTCAGAACTATGTGCAGAGGGGGGGGGGGATGATCCATCCGCTCCCTTCGGGGTGCAGCGGGGGTGCCAGAGTGGGGAGAACTCAAAATATCGGCAGGATGCAACACTTGGCTGTCCCAGGCGCAAAGTTTGGGGGTGCAGAACAAGAACTGAGGTGCAGAGAGCCAAGGCCTCTGCTCTCAGCAGCTGAAGCGGTCGGCGCTGGGGCTCCTGGAGCTGTTGGACTGTTGGAGGTTTCACACAGCGAAACAGCAAAGTTTTAGTGCTCTAATTCATCCCTGTTTTGTTGGCAAGCGGGTTTTCCCCGAGGATACACTGCCAACCCTATGCTATCATCCCTGTGCTTCCAGAGCAGAACCAAGCTGTGGGATGCTTCCCTTCGGGACACCCGTTTCAACCTGCTCATTCCTAAAACACACAGAGTGACTCACAGCTCTCAGTCTATAAATCTGCACAAGCATTTCCATTCCTCATCTCTGGCAAACAAAAACCTGGTGCCTCAACCCAAAGTGCTGCCTGTTTTCACTTTGTCCGTGCATTTTGTTTCCCCGTGGGGCTGGAACACCTGTGATGCTGCAGAGGAAATCAGCGTCTTTTGGCTGGGTGTCCTCAAAATCACAGGGGAAATGCTCAGGCTGGGTGATGTCAAGTGGGGAACAGCGGGTATGGAGGGTCCCAGGCTGAAAATGGGGTGACTGAGAATGTTGCACTCTTTTTGTGCTCGCTCTGTGGCAACACATCACAAGATATGGGGCTGATATATGGCGAGGAACAGATTTCCACCTGCTTTTTTTCCCAGAGATTCTCATTTTGGGGAGCACATGTGTTTCTCTGCCCTTTCCTCATCTCCAGCTTCACATTCGAATTTTTCCCCCTGCCCCACCAAACCAGGTCTGACCCTGGGAATGTGGGGCAGGACCATGTTTCAAACCATCAGACACAGTTACAAACTCGTATTAATTTATCTCCTGCTCTTACAACAGATAAAACAGAGCCGATAAGACATTTGCCTGTGTGTTCTTGTCCCTGGGATATGTAACATGCTTTTATGTTCTGATCTGGCTCGCTTGAACGAGACTGCTGAAAACAGCACAGCCAGCATCTGTGTGCAGGAGGAAACAATGGACTTGCTTTTCCTTCACTGCAGAATTGCAGCCTGGAGGTGAGGAAACTTTGCTCCGCTCACCATATTCCTCCCCAATGCCGAGGCAGAGGAAAGAAAGGGCTCTTGTATTCATGTATCCTCCCGGGCCAAGTCAATTTACATGTGAATGCACTTTTAAAATAAAATTAAAGTCAAAGCTGTGGCCAGAAGCCTGATAAGCGTTTTTGTGCACATGCAGTTGCTTGGGAGGGGGGAGGCTGGCTGCTGCTGGAGAGCTCTGCTGTTCCCAGCCGAGGTGGCATTTGTGGCTCTGCGTGCCACTTTGACTTGGAAGAAGAGCAGAGCCTCTCCCCAAGGTCCCATTAGGGGTGATTTGTCCTCCTGATCCCTGCTCTTGGCGGAAATGAGAGCAGTGGTCCCCGTCCCCGCTGGACGGATAACAAAGTCACGAGCACTAATTGGGCCCCTCGTTAGAATGGCTGGAATGGCAGGGAAACATTCGCGTTCCCAAAATGAAACCTCTCCCCCGACCTCCGGATCTGCTCCTCCTGTTTGCAGGGCTAGGTGCTCATTACAGTTACCTCTGGATACCTTAGAGCCTGACATCACAGCTCAGGTGATGGCCTTTATTTTATTTTTTTTTAGCAAGAGAAAGGACAAGATTAAAACCAAATTAGCAGGAATAAAATGACTCACCAGGCAGATTTTGTTGTCCGGTAACCTGTGGCTTCGTGGCCAATTAATATTCCTACATGGAGCTATGTTAAAACACTGCCCATGTCTGCTGTGCTGCTGTTTTTCGGGAATATGGGTCACAGCTGATGCTGGCTGAGGACACAGGCATGTCTAGGGCACGAGGGAAGCTGATAACCTCGGATTCTTCAAACCCTTTGCTGGCGGCATTCCCCAAGCACCTCTTTGGGTTTTGGGGCGAAAATGATTCACAACAACACAATCCTGCTGTGCCCATGGAGGTTTTGGGAGAAAAAGCAGTGGAGAAAGGAGGTGGATGGAGCCAAATCTGATTTTCCCTGACCCTCAGTATTTGGGGTCCATTTTTCACATGGCTCCACTGAGCTTCAGGAGGCTCAGTGCTGGCCCTGCTCCAACATCTCCCTGCCCTGTTCAGCTCCTTCAGTCTGATCTCAGATGATTTATTAGATGGAGAACAACTGGATCATGTAGTAACATGGCAAATTGAAGAGTTTAGTTGTTATTTAATAAATGCCAAGGAGACTCATGAGGCCTTGAAGTTATAATAGAAAGATCTAATTTAGGAAAAAAAAAGGAAGAGAGATGCCTGTGAAAGCTGCCAGGAAGCAGCGCTGGGTACTGAACATTTCTATTTACCCTCTGAATGGAACAGAGATGGTCTGAGCTTCCTTTTAGCAGGGCTGGATGCTGCCCAGGGAAGCAGCACCTGAGGCAGGAGGAGGTTCAAGGGCAGTTTTTGGTGGAGCTCAGTCCTGGAAGCTGTGCTGTGTCTTGCCTTGGAAGACATCGTTGCTGTAAATCACCTTTGGTTGACAGATTTTTTTAAGGAAAGAAACCAACCAGATCCATGAAGCAAATTAAACTGTAATTATAGCACAGAGACAGGTTACAGACTGCATTTAACATTTTTGAGTCAAACCTGGTGGGCTTCCCATTCATCACTAAGCATTATACAAAGTGCAGCTGAAGGTCTCTGTGGGGCACAGCTCATTGCTTTGGAAGATATCCCTTTTCCTTGTTCATTCCAGGTGTATCTGGCATAAGAACAACGTGAAAAACACAATTTAGTGCCAGGAGTTTTAACTGTAACCCTGACCTTTCCTTGCTACCACGTGGCAGAGACCTCTAAAATGTCAAAGCAAATGATGGCCCCCCTCTCATGTTCTGTACCTGGAACCTTTTCATGGTTTTTGTATGACTCATTCCTATCTAGGTTAAATGATAAATATTTCATGTTTACAATCCTGGACATGGGCCGTGTAGGCTTTTAAGAGTTTTCTTTACACAAATCCCTCCTTTCTGGCCATCTCCGCGGGCTTTGCTCGGAGGCAATGCTGTCAGTATTCCCACAAGGACACTTCCAGCTGGCTCCTGTGCTTGTCACAATTCTGCTTGTGCCCATTAGGTGTCAGACTCTTATCGGCTCAGTCTCCAGTTCCTGGAATTTCGAGGAGATTATGAGAAGCCAGAGCTGGTGTGGCTTTTCTGGGATGCTCTCTCACCTCCGGATCCTACCCAGAATGGGCAAACAGGTTGCTGTGGTGTTCACTGGGCCACCAAACGGGGACTCTGTACTGGCTTTGTCCCAGGTTTTTACCAGCTGGGATTCCTCCAGACTCACTGCTCATCCCAGGGCTGCAGAATGAGCATCCACAGGCAGCAGCTCCTGCCCCAGACCTGCCGGGTTTTGCAGCACATTTGTGTTTCAGGTCACCTCTCACTGCATTCCTGAGGTCAGCTCTTCCTCTTGCAGCAGCTCCTCACACTGCTCTTGGCTCTGCAGGGTCACTGAGGTGTTGTCAGAGCAGTGACCAACCTCTTCCCACCTTGTCCATCATCCTTTTGGGATGAGCAGTAGGAACAGGGTGTTGATGCTCTGTGCCAAGCCCTGCCAGCGCCACGAGTGCAAGGTGCGGGGGCAGCTCGGATATTTCCTGCACCTCGGGGCTTGGGAGCACGGCTGAACACATGGGGATTCATCCAGACACAGAAAAGCCAGGCTTCGTTTTTTACTTTTTAATGAACCATGTGCAGAATTTCCCAGAGCAGCACTTTGATTCCAGCCACGAGCCAGGATATAAACACGGGCATTTGGTGCCATGGGCCAAGGTGGCTGGTGATGAAAAGGGGTCTGTGAGCTTTAAAATGGCCTATTTAAAGGGCAGGATCAAAGATGTACCTTGGGATAGATACCTGCCCTGCTACATGAAGAAAAGCCAGAGTGAAACAGAGATGCTGCACTCACTTTATATTTCAAAAGGAAACTGCTTTGACTTTGTGCTGCAGTTGCTGAGAGCTTTAATGGGGCAGGGGGAGGGAAAGAAAACACAACATGCTCCAGCTGCCCTCATTACTGCTCCTCTGACTCTGCTGAGGAATCCCAGCACAGCCATGGACTTGGCCACCTGCAGTTACCAGATCCTGCATTTATAGAGTGCTTTTCCTGACCTGCTGCTTACCCAGGAGCATCCCTGCAGCCCCCTCTGAGGCAGAGGCTGCCGGATTCCTTCTGTGGAGCAACTTCTGATTCCCAGCAGAGCCATCCCAAGCACAGTCCCAGCCCCCATTAGCTCTAAACTGGTGTTTTTAAGAGGCATCTTCAGCTTTTCAGATCACCTTCAAGGAGTGCTCTATTTTTAGCATCTGTGGACTCTCTTGGCTGCAAACAAGCGAAACCTCTGTGTGGTGAATTCACAACAGGGCAGCTGGCAGGGGTTCAAAGTCTCTGTCTGAGGCTCAGCACAATGGAAATGAGTTGTCCCCGAGGTCCCTGTGGAGCAGGCTGAGCCCACGGAGCCACCACGGGATGCTGCCTGTCCAGTCCCACCAGAGCCACGGTGCACAGCCTCATCCAGCGACGCCTTTGCCGTTGCCAAGTGCTCTTTGCACAAGTGGCTTTGATTAAGGATTTGCAAACAGCTCCTGTTTGGTTCACTGCTTAAAATGCTTCCTTAAATAAGTTTTGGATCAAGCCAGAGATCACCGCTGTTTTGAATTTTCATCAGACTGAAAAAACACGCTGAACTGGGGGTTTGTGCAATGCTTTGACTTGGGTTCTTCTCCAGCAAAGCAGCACTAAATTAATCGGCCTCAGCAGAGCAGCCGTGCAGAGCCAGAGCCTCCCCGCTGCTCTGCGGGGTGAGGAGACCTCCTGGGAGCAGTTCCAGGCTGGTTGGAGCAGTGCTTGGAAAGCAGGCTGATAGTTACTTGAAGTATTTCTTTTCCCCCAGTCTTCATTCTGCTCCCTCAGTGCCCCAGCCCTGAGAGGTGAAGGGCAGGTGCCCTGAGCGCTCCTGCTTTGTGCAAGCTGCAGCTGCTCACACTCCACGTGTCCTCCTGCTTTTCATGGGTCTTTTAGGGCCGTGTCATATGGCCAGTGATGGGAATTTTGGACTAAGTGCAGTGTCGGATTCACCCTCCCATCCTGCAGAGCTGTCCGTGATGGAGAAATGTTGGCTGGGCACTGCAAATGCCTCCGGTACAGCAGATCCATAACAGCTTTGGAGACAGAGCAGGAGATCAAATCCTGTCCTAGTAAGCATTGAGAAAAATGTGGGATGCTTTCTCCTGGATAAGGCTTGTGCTGCTGGCATTGATGGTCCTTTTAAAGTGTTTCCTCATCCTGATCTTGAACCCCTGGCAGTGGTCTAGGCTCCCTGGAGAATGACCCAAACCCCCTCTGATCCTTCCAGCACCCCTTGGGCCACTGAGATGCTGAGAAGACAGTGTGGGGCTACGAACCTTCACCCAAAATGTGGCTCAACAAATTCCTGGCACTGCCCAACTGTCCAGGAAGAATCAGAGCGGGAAAAAAAGCCCATTCCCATTACCTGAGGTGCTTTTCTTTTTGCTCTCTCCTCGCTGCATCCCACACTGTGCAGGGTGAGGGCTGGATCTGACCTTTGGCCAGGCTTCCCTGCCTGCTTCCCAGCTTGGCTGGGGCTCAGGAAAGCCACGGGCAGGGAAGGGAAGGTGTGGAGACAGCACCTTGGGCTGTGTGTGCCTGCGTGGGACGGGAAAGCCGGAGCAGCTTGAGCCGTACGTGCTGGGAGGAAGGAACCGGCTGCGAGGAGCTGGTGGGAGGAGGAGGAGGAGGAGAAAACTGGGTGTCAGCAAACGAGGCAGATTGAGAGCTGAGACGTGTTAGTGGTTGTGTTTGGGATGTGATCAACGCTCCCTTGTGACTCGCACAGCCGGCAGGGGCCTGAGTGGTGCAAATAGAAAACGTGAAATCAGTGGGAATGGAGCTCCCCCATCCCCTTGTGCTGCGTGAGGCTGCAGGGGAGGGTGAGGCGGCCCTCACAGGCCTTGCAAATCCAAGCATGGGTTCATCCAGCTGCCACAGGGTAGGAGGTGGGGTGTGCTGGTGGGTGGCACAGGGCAGCCCCTGCTCCAGGGAGCTGGGCAATCCTTGGCTGGTGGGTGCTGCCAACCCATGGAGTGCAGCCTCCTTTTCCTTTGGATACCTGTGGGTATGGCCCTAAGGGTTTGGTCCCCAAAGTCTCTGTCTGGAGACCTCCCCAGTGCAAGGGATCAGAAATGTGCCACGTGTTTGGATGCTGGGCAGTGACTCGGCCTCAGCACCCGGGGAAAGGGGGAGCCGGGAGCACAGGGTGGGAAGAGGGGGGGCTTTCCCTCACCCACTCAAATCTCTTCTGCGGTAATTCATGAGTGTCACTGGCACATCTGTTCAGAGGGAGAGCAGTAATACAGGTCCAGCTGAGCGACGAAATTGCTTTCAGGGCTGTTGATTCCCAGCTCGGGGCTGTGTGGTCAGCCTGACTACAGACTGGGGATTTTTAATTTATTTCTTCCCCTCCCCTTTGCCCCGTTCCTTGCAGCCAGCAGAGATCAGTCACATGTAAAGCAGGCACAGGCAGGATCTGTGAATCCTATCCCCCCTGTTGCCATGCTCTGGGATAGATGGGCCATTTGGGCTCATTCATGAGACCCTGAAATCACTCACATAGCGCCTCGATGAAGGATTTGCAGCTCAGTTATGACCAGGCTGCCCTGATCACCCTTTTGCTGTATCCCCTGTGCCTGCTGGGTGTGGGCTCTGCTCGGGGGCCGTTTCTCCTCTAGATGGTGCAGCTGCCTTTGGGCATCACCGAGGCACTGCCAGACCCCAACCCTGCGGCAGAACGGGGGTGCAGCCAGCCCTGGGCTCTCCCCGTGGGCCCTTCCCAGCGTCTTGGCAGGATGGGACAGAGCCGAGGGACACAACCCGGCACCTGTCACCTGCCCGAGGCTCTGCGCCAGGTGCCTGTGGAGCAGCAGCGCTCTGCCAGCCGTGGGCACCGTGGCACTGAGGCGATGAGAAATCCGTCTCCTGCTATTCCCGGCCTCTCTGTCCTTGGCAGAGCACGTCCTGGCAGTGCCCGGGGGAGATGCTGGCAGAGCGCAGCGGAAGGCGGAGGAGAGGGGACAGATCTCGGTGGTGACCCCGTGCCTTGCGGCAATCCGGAGGGTTCCGTTCATGCCGGGCACAGCCCGGGCCGGCCGGAGGAGCTGAAATGCCACCGTAATCTTCTGTTCGAGCTGCCGGCCGCCTGCCATGCCCTGACTCATCCCCAGGACGGGAGGGATGCAGCTGCCAAAGCTGCGGGGCTGGGCAGGACAGCTCGGGTACACACAGAACCTCAGCTCCCACCTGCAGCTCGGCCTCTCCGCCCACCCCATGGCAGCCGGGAGGACACACACTGGGATGCTCTTCTCCTCCAGGACCTGCTCCCTGTAGGAGCCATCTCCCTGCTGCAGAGGGACATTTATGGCTTAGGGATTGCGTCAGGGCAGTGAGCTCGGCTGGGTTTGGCAGCCCCCCTGAGCCAAGCAGGTTGGATTTGGGATCCTGCAGACAGGGGAATCCTGGGCAGCTCTGCCTGCGATACTCCCCACTTGTTTAGCCTAAACCCAAATAAATACGAGCCTAATGATTTAAGTGAAACAATAGGAGACATTCCAACACAAAGAAAGCTTTCCTCCTATGAAGCTTTGCTGGCAAGCCTTAGAGCCTGTATTTTAAACAAATGTTATGGGTGCATTTAAAACCACACCATATGTTCTCCCGCAGATCTTTCTGGGAGCTGCCGCGGTGTGGCTCTGACTGGATCCCCTCCTCCCGGTGCCAGGGTGGGTTTTGCCGTGTGCTGCCCATGGAAGCAAGACCAGAGCCCTGTGCCCTCCTCAAGAACCCACACGAGGGACTCCTCACGCCCCATAGCACGAATCTCTGGAAGTCTCTGCTGTGAGCACGAGTTGCAAGAGAAACTCTTATTTTTGTTGGAGAGCTGATTAATTTGCTGATGACCTGCCCTGCATCCCTGCCACGATCCCCACCACCCTTCCAGCTGCAGCATCAGCCTGTTTTTTGCCAAGCAGCCCCAAAGCTGACGGCAGCAGGCTTTGGGATGGCTCAGTTCCCCACGACCGCTGTAGGTGGCACTCCGGCCCCGCCGCCCTCCCGGCTGCCAGCGCTGGTGCTGGCAGGGAGTCAGGGGATGAGCTCTAAGTTTACAGCAGATTTTCCCTTCTGACAGATTACTGCTTCATTTGTAAGAGGAGAACTTCTCATTAAGTACATTTTTGACATTTTGTTGAGAGGGGGGAAAAAAAAATAAACTCCTCGTGTAGCCGAGCGTGCCGGAGCGTGAGCGCGGCTCAGGCTGCGCCAGTTTGGGGGCTGGGGTTGAGTTATTTTCTTTTTTGCTTTGGCATCAAAGTCCCTTTCCATAATTATTCACTTCTGAGCACAATTGCTGTGGGTGGGAGACAGGCACACGCCAAAGAGAACCCAGCTGAAAAGCCAGGAGGGCTTGGAGGTGGCAGCTCCCTGTTCCGGCAGCGCTCGGATTTCAGTGCTAATCCAATCAGGTTTGATTCGAGTGCGTTTTCAAGGCAAATCCGAATCTAACGGTTCTTATCATTGCTCTGGGCTCTGTGGGAGTGCCTGGGCATGCCAGGCTTTGGCTGCATCCAGGGCTTGGGGTCCCTGGTTCTGCCAGGGACCTGTGGCTGCATATTGGGGACCTGGGGACATCCCCGGGCAGACCCAGCTTGCCTTGGGCAAAGGTCTGCTCTCACCAGGTTCCTTTGCAGCATTCCCTAAAGGACAGAACAACAACTAATTTTAGAGTTAATTATGCAAATCAGCCTTGATGGAAACTCAGGAGTGAGGTTATTATCACTCTCATTTTTTTTCCGCGGTGTGGAATAGCCCTTTTGGAAAATCCTTCTTCTTGCAGAGCCACAAACGTTTTTTTCTTCCTGGGTTTCTTTCAAGTGAAGAAAATGCTGAGCGAGGCTGTTGCCATAAGCTCCCAGGACATTTTCATTGATCCAATCAAAGAGCAAGCATCAAAAAGCACCGGGTGACGTTACAGAGGCATTTTAATTATGAAAAGTGTTGCAAGCAGCTTAAAGAAAGCAAGTGCCTCACGAGAGGAAAAGCATTTCACTTATTTTCCCTCAGAAAACACTTTTTCTCATTATCCAAGAGCTGAAACCATTCGCTCCTCAGGGGCAAGGACCATGCTGGCCTTTTCCAGCTCATGCTGAGCACAACAGTGTCAACAAAATTGTGTTGGAGTGCCCTGAGATTTTTCTCTCCTGCACTAATTGCCACTCCAGCCCTGACTCTTCCCACCCCCTGTGCACACACAGGTATAAACTGCCTTGCTGCTGCTGCTTTGCCACCCCAGTGATGCCCAGTGCTCCTGCAAAGATCCCTGCTCAAGTGTTTTCTTCTAGAAACACTTTTGAATGAGCTTTGAAAAGCGTTTGGAAACCTGGTTTTCCTTCTATCAACAGCTGTGGATGGAGATACCCTGTTCCTCTCGCTGCTCCCTCCCTGTCTGCCTCTCAAAGCTGGGATAAACCCTTGCCTACTGCTGCTTCAGACCCTTCCCTTCTCTCTGCTGGACCCTGGGGACATTGGCCTGGGAGGTGACACGGGCTGGAGGTGCAGCCCCAAGTGGCAACGGGCTCGGGGCTGGGATCCTCCCCAGGTGACCCAGCTCTCCCTGGCATTGCCCGGTTGTGGCTCCCCTGTCTCAGAGGCTGCTGGCTCTGGGCAGAGATCAGATCTTTGTCCCCTGGGGAGTGACACTCTCCTGCCTGAGAAAATCAGATTATGTTGCCTTTTATCCCTGGCAGCTCCAAGTGTTACCGCTCCTTGTTTTAGGGAAGGAGTCTTGTAGACAGAGCCAATCCTATTGATGCTTTTCCCTGCGAGATGATCTTAGGGCTGAGGGCTAAAAACATCCATGAGGAGCTGCTTTAAGACTTGGTCACCCCCTCACACCCAGGACCATCACTGCAGACATGAGGGGGGGACAAAAAGGACCTGCTTGTCTCCCAAGGAGAAAGTTGGGAGACTCAAGAGTGGCTGTTACACCCCGAGAGAGGCTGAGTGGGCCCAGCGAAGGGTGTCAGGGTTTCTCTGGCGAGGGCGGGATGCACTCAGCTCCCAGCAGATGGTACTCCCATCTCCCTGCACTCGATGGGGTGGTGGGAGAAGTTATTATGAAAGACTGCTGTGACATTCACAGCACAGATCTGCCAACTGGTGTCTCGGGGAGACGGAGGGAGCACATTGCTGTGCTGTATAAATTGGTGCAGAGATATATCTGGTGCTGTGCTTCGTGGCAGGGTGGGAAGGAGCCTTCTGCTGGCAGGGGAATGGGGTGCCCAGTCAGAGCCCTGCTCAGGGCTGGCACTGAGACCCCACAGAGGCACTTGATGTTCCTGTGGGTGCCTTTTTGCCATGGGGATGTTCGTAATTGCTAAAACTGGTCCTTCTGTGACAGCGTCTCAGAGCAATGCAGCGCTCCCCACACAGTGTCCCCTCCCAGTGTCCCCCCCAGTTTACAGCTACATGGACCATTGCAGATGCCCTGTCCCAGGTGTGGCTGAAGGTCCTGTGGAGCCACACGGACCCTCCATCCCGTGGGCCCATCCCAGAGGAGCAAGGGCTGCCTGTCCCTCAGCACCTGCCCTGCCAGCTGGGTCAGAAGGGAGCTGTGCTCTTGCTTTCTCTGTGTCCTGAAGTTACCATTTCTGCTTTCTGGACAGAAAGCAAAACAAAACTCAGACAATCCCAGCCCCAGCTCAGCTTTAGGTGGGGTTTATTTCCCTGCTTTTTCCATCTCTTTGCTTTCAGGGTCAGTTCCCCTCCACAGCTCGGACAACAGAGCAGAAGCCCCACAACAATCCTCCTTTTTTGTGTTTGCTACTTGTTAATTATGTCATTAGCTCCCTCTGCATCTTGACAGGGGGTTTAATTTTCCATGGCAACTGCATCCATGAGATCTCCCCACTCAGGAACCCCCGCTGTGGGGTGCCAGGGGGCTCCAAGCAGCCAAATTCCCCATCCTACAAATAAAAGTGGGCACCAGCAAGTCGTGCCCTCGGGGGAAGTTTTCCCACTGGCACAGCAGCAGCAGGAGGATCCATCCCCGAGCTGCCTGTGGGCTCTGTGGGGCAGGGGTGTTCCCAGCTGGATTGGTGCCTTCCCTGTGGTGTCTCGGCAGCTGGGAAACATCAGCCTGGGAGGAGGAACTCAGCCTGTGCACACAAACAGCCAACAAAAACGAACGCCCACCAGGATGACTTTCATACCTACAAATTATCTCTGCCGTGGAACTGCGATTAGACAAACCCTGCCACCACCACAGCAGAGGAGCAGCAGGGAAACCTGCGCAGCTCCCACCCCTGGGTGCCTCCTGTCCTTGTCCCTGAGCAGCTCCTCTGCACCCAAATTCTTTGTTCTCCCTCCAGGATGAGGAGGCTGACCCCTCCAAGCACAGCAAGGGCGGCTGTACATGTTTTGGGCTGATGTTGGGGGTGTGTTTAATTCTCCAGGGGGTTTTCTGAGGGGGATTGGGAAGGAATTAATCCTGCAGGTTGTAATTCCCTAAATCTACAGCCATAAAGTGTGATGTGAACGGGCCTGATCCTGCCCTCACTGGCTTGAGGAAGGAGATAGAGGAGAAACAACTCAGCATCTGCAACTGGGGCTGATTTCTAACCCATTTTCCTATCCCAGCAGGAAAATCCCAGTTTCTGGCCATTCACTGAGATCTCCTGAGTGGTGGCACCCACTGTCCCAGGGTACCCAAAATAGCTCCCTGCACCAAAACCCCAAAGGAGGAGATGGGGATGGGGCTCTCAGTGGAGGGGCTGGGGAAGCTCAGGGGATCCTGGGACTCTGTGGGGTGGGATGTGAGCCTGGCTGCCTTGGGCTGCCCAGTCTGGTAAGGCAGAACCCCTCAAACTTCCCCTTGTCTTTTGATGGATCCTTTTCTCCCTCCTCAAACAACTGCAGTGTTAGGAGAGCTCCAGACACCCTAAATCACCTCAGGGGCATGCTGGAGCAGAGGCAAACTCTCCCAGGGGCATGGCAGGGAAAGAGGCATTTGGGTCCAAACTCATTGCAGGCTTTTAGGAAGCAATAATTAGCTCCCTGTTTTTCACCAGGAACTTCTCCTCCTCCTCCCTGTCCTCTCGTGACAGGACAATGTGTCACCACCAGAAGATGCAGCATCATTTCCATAACATGAGAAAATAAAATAGCTGCTATTCATCAGCAGGCTTTGTGCTAACAGCCCATGCTCTTTAAAGTGGGAGCGTGGCTGGGGCTGTTCCCGCTTCCAGCTTGTGGGATAAAGGACCTCTGTGCAATCCTATGATAACCTCTTTCATCTGACACCCTCCAAGTGCTTTTGGACATAAATTAATTAGGCCTCACAACACCCTGTTGGGTTCCAGCTCACCCAAGGGCTTTCATCGTGTGTTCAAACAATTCATCCTATCTTTGTGGCGCTGGTTTTTGGCTGCCCAAGGGTCATGGCCAGCTGAGGGGTGAGCAATTATTTCTGGGAATCCTGGCAGGGCTGGGCTGCCCTCAAAGTTAATCATGGAATGCTTTGGGTTGGAAGGGACATTAAAACGCATCCAGTGCCACCCCTGCCATGGGCAGGGACACCTTCCACTGTCCCAGGTTGCCCCAAGCCCCATCCAGCCTGGCCTTGGACACTGCCAGGGATCCAGGGGCAGGCACAGCTTCTCTGGGCACCCTGTGCCAGGGCCTCCCCACCCTCACAGGGAAGGATTTTTCCCCAGTATCCCATCTAAACCTACTCTCTTTTTGAGTGGCTGGGCAGGCCCTTGCAGGATTTGGGCTGTGCAGGGATTTGCCGTGAGCCTGCGAGAGGAGAGGGGGAGCAGGAGCTGCCTGTGTGGAGATTGTGATGCTGGGGATGTGGAGTGGCTCATCAGTGGCTTCAGAGTCCTAATTAGATCTCTTTAATGAGCACCCACAGCATTGTCAGGGGTTCCTCTGGGGCTAAGAGGCGGTCCAGGCTCTTTTCATTACTCCTGACTCTTAATTTTTGTGTCTGTGCTGATTCTTGTAGTTCCCCTTCCTCCCTTGCCGCAAAGGACTCCTTACTAGGAAACACTTCCTCTCTGCTCCTTGCACAAGTTTTTTCCTTCTTTTTTCCCCCCAGATCTCAAAGAAAGAGACAGAGCAGGTAGAATCTGCCCACCTGCAGCACCCCAAACCAGCGAGTTAGGTCGGGAGGGTTGAGCTTTCCAGAGGAAACACGGGAAGGTGGTTGGGATGGAGAGCCCATCTCCCACTCCCACAGGGAGCCAAGGAGACTTCAGGAGCATCAGGGGCAGATTCCCTGCAGGCACTGGCTGTGCTCATGGCCAGCACAGGGAAGGATCCTGGAAGGTCACACCTCACCCAGGAGCTTCCTGCACCTCTCCAGTGCGGGAATTGCCTCGCATGGTCCCTGAACTCTTCGCTGCTCAGCACCCCAGGAAGGGAAGCAGTGAGAGCTACCCCAAACGCCCTTTTCCCCATCCTCTCCTCCGTGCAGGGACAGCAGGACTGGCTCACCAGCATAAGCGTCTCGGAGTGGTTTTAATTCCATTTTTGGGTTTTCCTGGCCAGGGAGGGGGCACTGCCGCAGACATGAAAGCCCGGAGGCATTCAGAAGAAGGAGGAGAGGAGGAGGCTGCACGCTGCGAGAGGCAGCCCCGGCTCTTAGCGCTGCCCCGGCCGCCTTTGAACGCGGCCAGCGAAGGCGTTTGATCTCCAGCCGAGCCCTCGGTGTTTCTGTGATCGGGGTGAGACCTCTCCTGCCCGGGAGCCGCCTCTCGGGAAGCTTTTCCCCAGGAAAAGGCTTTAAACTCCCTTCCTGCGGGCTGACCTTCGCACTGGGGAGGGGGAAGAGCCTTTGAGGGCATTTCTGCTGCTGGGATGAGAGGACAGAGGATCTCCTCCCCCAGCAGGAGGGGCTGGGGGCTCTGTGTGCCCCAAAACGGGGTCCCTGCAGGGCACTGAGAGGCTTTGGCCGTGTCCTGGCAGGGCAGTGATGATTCCAGTGGCCCTATCCTAAAGAAAAGGACCAAGCCAGCCTCAGGGGCAGAGCCTGCTGTGGGTGGTTGGGGAACCTGAGACACAGAGATACCCTGAGCCTTGCAAAGCTCTTCACTTAAGCGCTCAAGCACGGGTTTAAGTTAAGCTCAAGCCTGGAGTTCCACACCTGAACCATCCTCCGATGTTTTCCACAGGTTTTTTTTCCCCCCCTTGACTGAAGCAAAAAGGGTTTTCAAAAGCCGGGCTTGGTCCTTGAAGTGACACATAATTGAAGGCGGTAATTAAAGACACAGCCGAGCGCTGAGTGAGAAAAGGGAAAAAGAAAGGAAAAGTGCCGGTTGCAATTTTACAATTTAATCAGGTTTGCTTGCTCTCGTAACGGGGAGCTGGCAGGCAGACCCTGGGGGCACACGAGACTTTCTGATGTTTCTGGGATCCAGCAGGAAAACTGCGCAGCTCTGCCGCACATTAAAAGGCAGAGATTAGCAAAAGGCCTATTTTAATATAATTTTCCCACCCCCCCCGAGAACGGGGGAGCTTCTTGAAGCAGAAATGTTCAATAATTAAAAAAGCAAAAAAAGAGGGGGAAAAAGTGTTGATATGGAAAGTGTATGAAAATAGATCTCTGCTGACTTCCCCCCTCTGAGATATCCTTGCCTGGCAATATTTTCAGTTTCTCTAATAAGAGAGCTCCGGTTGGTGGCTTTGGCAGCGCTGGGAGGTGGGAAAGAAGGATTTGAGGGCAGGATTGTGTGTCCCAAAAGCCACCTGAGCAGTGGGTCGAGGCTGGGGGAGTCAGTGCCAGATTTGCAGCAGGAATTTGGGGTGGCAGCTTGGCTTTTGTGGGGCACAGCCCAGCCTGGGGAGAGTGGCACCGTTGGCAGAGCTGCGCTTTGGCATGGGAGTGTTCTCACTTGTATAAATTATATAAATCATCCCCCTGGATGAGGGAGTGTGTACATAAATATGTAGATTTAGGCTCCAGCCCTCATGACTTATTCACCAGCAGCATCATATTGTTTCTAACTTCGGAGCAGTTCCTGGAAACTGTTCGTTCTTCAAATTAAAAAAAGATCGATGGGCGCTGCTGGTGTGTGCTCCTGGCAGCGCTGCTGCCGTGCCTGGGGACGGGCTGGGCAGCAGCAGGCACCTCCCACAAGCCTGGATCCATCCAGGGGCTCGCACCCATCCCGGGAAGGGAAGGGGGAACCGTCTGGATGTGGAGTGGGAGTCCGGCCCTGGCTGTGCTCTCCCTTGCACAAGGCAGCGACTCTCCTGCCCTGAACCTCCAGCTTGCAAAGGGACAAGTGGAAATCTTCACTTCTGCAGCAGTTTTCCTCCACCTGAAGCACACTTGGGGTGACCCAGGAGCTTTTGCCACATCCCCCTGCCTGCCCAATGCTTGGGCTGCTGCGGGGTCCCAGAGATGCTACAAACTGAAGGAGTGGGTTTGGATTAGGAAGGAATTCTTGGCTGTGAGGGTGGGGAGGCCCTGGCACAGGGTGCCCAGAGAAGCTGTGGCTGCCCCTGGGATGCCTGGAAGTGTCCAAGGCCGGGTTGGACGGGGCTTGGGGCAACCTGGGATAGTGGAAGGTGTCCCTGCCCAGGGCAGGGGTGGAATGGGGTGAATCCTTCCAACCCAAATCATGATTCCATGATTCCATGCAGTTCCCATCTCTCTGGCCTCCGCCCCAGCCTCTCACTGCTAAACTCAGCTCTGATTTTTCTACATTTTCCTGAGACTGGGACGCTCAGGGACAGCGGGAGCAGTGTCCAGCCCACAAACAAGGCTGTGCCACGCGGGATGGATGGATGGATGGATGGATGGATGGATGGGAATCCTCTTGGCTGCTCCTGCTGCTCGGGACCATTGCCCAGGAAATGAGCAGGTTTAACAATAGCAGTTGTGGCACATCCCAGAATATCCTGCTTAATGGACTCCGTCAAGTCAGTATTGTCCTAAGTGGTTCCAAGCAAGGAGCAGGGAGGCAGTAACAATGCAGACATGCCATTTTCCAAGGAATTATGCCTGGCCGGGATTTATCGGAGAGCTCCAATTGCTGTTAATAAAACACAGTTTTGCTGGCGCAAGGGAAATTGGTTTTTGCAGAGGCTGGAGGGATCCAAGTAGAATATTCTCGGTGTCATCTCCAGCACAGCAGGAAAATGAACTCCCTGCTTTTAGCAAGGCCAGCGAGGTTGGATCCTTCGCCCTCTTAGAAACTGTGGGAAGAGATCCTGAAAGGGCTTCCCCTCCTGGACTGCTCCTGGCTCCCTAAAATCCCTCAATTCCTTCACACTCCCCTTTGCCAGCCCTTAAAGCTGTGTTGTACCTTTCCAATGTATTTTAAATTTCTTTCCTCTCCTGAGGAGTTCTCCTGTCCACAGCCCCTTCCAAGTCTGCCTGGTTTCCTCCCAGATTTTTTTCCTCAGAGCTCTGTGCTGCTTTCCTGAGCAGGGAGAGCCCCAGCCCCTTGTTTTAAAGCACAAATAAACACAAATAAACTCCCCATCCTGTAATTCCTCCACTGCAACTCTGTTCTTTTCCTCGCCTTGTGCATTCAAGGGAGCGGGTGCTCGGGAAAAATGCCGCAATTTAATTTGGGAATCATTCTGCTCGGAGAAACCACAGAGGAGGAGAGTGGAGATCTCTGGTATCAATAAATCAAGGCATGTTGGGAATTCACAGCTCTGCACATCGCCTGGCTGTGGCAGGATGGATGTGGGCATCCCTCAGCCCCGGCCCATCTGCAGCAGGGCCCTCGCACAGAGATGTGAAATTTGGGGGATTCGTATTTATTTGGTTTGTTTGAGAGGCAAACGTTTGCTGATGTGTTCCTGGCAAATCTGGGATGTTAATTACCGGGGAGCAGAGCACAGGAGTGCTGGAATCCACTCCTCACCTCGCCAGGTCCCTGCTCTCACAGCTGCTGGTCCAATATTGGAGGGCAGCCCACATCCACTGGAGCTTTGGGAATCTCCATCCTAGGAGGTTCCAGGCTCTGTTTCCAGCCCCAGCCCTTCTGTGGGACTTTCTGCTGCCCTCAGGTCCAGCTTGGGAAGCCCAAGGCACTGAGCTTTCCTGGGATTTCCTGCTTCCCTCAAAGGATGGGCTTTCCCTGGGGAGGGTCAGGGTGGGCTCAGACAGGGACTGGGGACCCCCAGGACCTGGTGCCACCTCCCCTCCCGAGGGTGTTGGAGCAGCAATCAGCCCATGCCTTGGGGATTGCTGGAAAATTTCCAAGCAGAGGAAAAAGCCCCATTTTCCCTCCCTTCCTGGTGGAGATGAACCCAGAGATGGAGCCGCTCTGGAGAGCCGAGCTGCCCTCCCCACCGCCGCCAGAATAACAACGACTGCGAGAGATAATTAGCTGAGCTTCTCCAATCCTGATAATTAACCAAGTTCCTCCAACCCCAATAATCAGCCCAGCCCCTCGAACCATGCTCAGGGCTGTGCTGCCCCATCCTCACCCAAGGGGGATGCTGCAGAGGGTCCCAAGGAGCCACTGGCCTGTCTCCATGGCTCTGCCCACCCCCAGGCCTGAGCTCCTTCCCCATGGCCCCCAAAATCATCCCAGCCCAGGAGCAGCAGCTTCTTCCCCACACTGGAGGACACTTAGCGATGTCCTGAGAGGATTGCAGGGAGTTTTTCTCCCTGATTATTCATGTCTAACAAGAACTGGCAGCTTTTTTATTTCCTGCTCTCCCAGGCTTTTCCAGAGGCTTTTCCCCCCTCACCCTGCAAGGCTTTTCAGCAGGTTGCTTAAGTTTTATTGCTTTGATCCCATAATGTGCTGTTATGCAACGAGACAAGCTCTTCCCGTCACTTCCCTGGCTCCAGCCAGGCCTTTTGCTGTAATAGGCACAGCACTGCCTTGAAATATTAACGAGTTTTACCTTAATTACCTTTCAAGCTTCTCAGGGCTCTCTTCATTTCCCTTCTCACTCTTTTTTTAATATCAGCCACGAGCAGAGCCAGATGCTGGGTGAGGGTGGGATTTATCCACCTGCTCTCCTCATCCCGTGCTTTGGATGCTTCCAGGGTGAAGGAGGGACCTCGGGGGTGTGGGCAGCTCCGTGGGCACCGTGCAGTGTGGGGACTTTTTATCTTATGGCTCAACATTTGTCCTCGGAATTTTGGCTTCTAGAAGGAAGAGAGCGCCCGACACTTTTCCTGTGTTTCAGATAAACGGGATACCACGGGATGTCCCATGTGCCACCCAGAATCAGCCTCTCCATCCTCCCTGGCAGAGGAGACTTTGGCCCTGTCCCCACTGTGGCACTGGGAGAGGCAGCAGCTTCCTGCAGCACCTCCCCAGCTGTCCCCACGCTGTCACTGCTGCTGGTGACACTTAAATTCCTGCAAACATTTATTAGATAAGTGCATTGGGGCAGCAGCAGAGCGATGGCATCTGCGAGGCACTGCTGCGGCTAATTGCCTGATTCATCCCAATTCCTCATCAAGAGGAGCCCTGGCCCTGCTGGGGACGGGGCTGTGGCTCAGGGGACAGAGAAGGAAGGACAAGGGGGCGGGGATGGATTTTATGACACACCTCAGCCCTGCAAACCCAGCTCCTTTTTAAGCCAGGCAGGGGGACTGCATCGTTCTTTATTTATTAACGTCCTTTTTGGTTTAGTAACACACATCCAGCCATGGAATTCTGCACAGAGCACGGGAAAGTAGGGCAAGGGAGACACTAATAGCTCCCAACAAGGAGGCTGATTCATGGCTCTCTGCTGCAAAAGCCCCATTTAGCTCCCCAAAGCCTAATTTTATGTTCGCTGTCGTGTTCCATCAGCCCCACGGAAGGGGGCTGGGTGCTGGGGATGGTGGGATGCAGGCACCTGGTGGGATGCAGGGAGCCGGGGGATGTGGCACCCAGTGGGATGCTCTGCCTCTCTCCTGGCCTGTCCCCACAGCTGATGTGTTTTACCAGCTTTTCTCCCATGTTTTATCAGCGTTTTCCCACCCGTCAGTGGGATCAGGGCTGGCAGGAGGGATGGCAGCGTCTCCAGGCACCGCTGTGGGCTCGGTGCTGGGGAAAGCAGCAGCTCTGCTGTGTTGGTGTCCCCCTGGTTGGTGACTTCGGTGACAATGACAACACCAGCCTTGGCTGATTCCCCAGGGGTAATCACCCCCAAAACTGCTCCTGCAGCTCCTGCACCACAGTGGGCAAAGCCAGCTCCTCCAGTGGGAAGCAGGGCTGGGATTGGGTTATTAACGCCACGGAGAGCTGCAAGCCCGAACCAGCCACTTTTTAAATGCTTTATTTCCTCTCCCACACAACCTGAGCATCTCCTCTGCTCAGACCTGCAGCTGCTCTGATGAGCTCTCACACAGCAGGAGAGGAAGTGGGGAAGCAGGGAAGGGAGGGTGTGATCCCACAGGGAATTTGCTGCTGGCAACTCCCATCTCCCAAATCCCCCTGCACCCTCCGCCTCCCCAGGCCTTTCCCTTTGCACCTTTCTTGCTCTCCTGGATATTTTTCTCAGTAGCAAAGTGGCAGGTGGAATTCCTGCATCCCGTCAGTGCACTGGGCTGCCACATCCTTACGAAATAAACCATCAATCCTGCCCTGAGGAGTCACCTCCTGAACTTTTTCTGCTGCCACTTTGCCTTGACACTTAATTTTTGGAGTACTTGGCCTTAGACCCGCCCCTTCCCCCTTTGCAGCTGCAAGGAAACTCTAGTGGCCCCCAGCTCTGCTCTTCCAAAGAACGGGGTAGCAGCAGTCCCTATTGGATTTTTCCTGGCTCTCTCCTGGTTTGGAGCACCTTTTCCACCAGCAAATTTTGCTGTGGATGGATGGGCAGCCTCTGAGAGCACGCTGGATGTGTGGCTCATTAATTACTCCTGTTACAGGGCTATTACAGCCAAGAAATTGCATTATTAAAAAGAAATCTTTGCAGATGCTTCAAATGCGCCGACCTATTCAATAGCTGACACTGGGTCATAATTAAAAGTAAAAAGTAGGGGCCAGAAGGGGACAAAAAATGGCAGATTCCCTGAATATGGTTAATGGAAACATTATTAACATTAGAAAATTGCATAGGAGAAATCACTGGCTCCTGGCCTGGTTTAAATATGCATCAGGCTCCTGACGTGTGCCTATGGTGATTAATAGCATTAAGAGAAAAAAATATTAAATTAAATCCATTGGGCTGCCTTTAATGGCTGTGTCTGGCTCCTTTGTTCCCTTCATTCCAGCAGGCAGGGTCAGTCCCAGGATATTCCTGCCTCCAGGATGTGCATGGCACCATGGGCACCTGAGAAGTTTTCCAGCCAAAGGAAAATTGGCGCTGCCCTCGGTGGATTTGCAGACCCTCCATGTGAACACAAACCTCTCCCAGATCCCTTTTGCACCCCAAAACAGCCTTTGGGGGCTGCTTTCACTCCATTTTTCTCAGCTCAAACCCACAGCTTTGCTTTGCTTTGAGGTTTTTTTTTGCATTTTTCCGTTTGTTCCTCGTGGATGTCGCTGTGAATCAATCCGGCGTCGGGCCCATTCGCCACCTAATATTTCTCAATAATTTATTATCAGCAGTTTAATCCTCCCGGGAGCTCCCTCCACATTAAAGCCTCTTGCTCAGTCAGGTCATGTCGCAGTCTGGAAGCACTTCCAGCCCTTTGATTTGTTTGTGTTTTATGTTTTTGTTGGGAGAGCAGTAAAAGACATGGATTGTTCCCCCTCTTGGAATGAATTTATCATCTCGGTTGTTTCCTTTATTCTCTCCAATTGAACCATCGCTTCTGGTGGCTCTCATCTCCCTTGCCAGGGGCCCTGTTCCATATGGATGCTGTGGCATGCAGTGGGATGGGAGTGCAGAGCAGGAATCAGCTGCATGTCAGAGCATCCTCATCCCCTGCACATGCTGCTCCCTCTTATCCCTGAGATATTCCATGGGATAACAGCAGCTGGATGAACCTCCTGCTCTGATTGAGCTGACTGACATCCCTCATTCCAACTGAACCCCAAATTTGGTTCAAAAAGTGGAAAATCGCCAAGCAGCTCCAAAGCTGGAGCAAGCTTGGAAAAGAGATTTATTTTCTGAGTATTGCAGCTCTCAAAACTAGAGAGTTCCCAACTTTCAGCCTAAGAAGGGAGATGTCTCAGCCCCTCTGCTCCCTCTGGACCAGCACCAGCAGCAGGGCCAGGCTCTGTGCTGGTTTTTGGGACAGAAACCAGCTCGTCCCAGCACCCCCTGACCTCTCCATCTCGCTTCTCCTCCCAAAGTTTGGGTGGATTTAGGGCAGCTCATCCCTGGAAATGCAGCACCACTGCCAAGGTTTCTGCAAGGCTGATTAAAACCATTCATGGAGAATAATATTAATTGAATGGAGAATAATATTAATTAACACTTTCACCCTCTCCCTAGGAGGAATCAGGGTGGAACTGCTGCTCTGCCTCATTCCTCGGAGCACTTTTCAATCCCAAAACCAGCCCATGGGAGCTGCTGCATCTTTTGGCAGGGAAGTGCCACTGGTGGAGGCACCAGTGCCCAGCTCAGTGTCCCGGGTGCCAGCCCCTGGAAGCTTTGGGAATGCAGAGCTTTCAGCATCCCCCAGATCCCACGTGTGGTTTTCCAGGCACAAAGCAAATCCTTGCAGGAAAAGACACAACCTTGTTCCTTGCACCTGCTCTGGAAAGGGCCTTTACAGCTCCAGGAAGGGATTTCTTTAGCCAGGGGCGGAACAAAAGGGTCATTAACAGGTAAATCCTGGTGAATTCCAGGCAGCAACTCTTCATTCTCCAGGAAGGGATTTCTTTACCCGAGGACTGAACAAAAGGGTCATTAATGCGTAAATCCTGGTGAATTCCAGGCTCATGGATGAACCCCGGGCACAGCCAGGGCTGGTAGCACTGGCAGGGGACACGGTGCCACCCCGGGTTTGTCACACTGCTGGATGGAGGAGGGAGAGACTCAACAGCATCCAGAAAACTCGGGAAAAACTTTGGAGCAGCAGCAGAGCGCTGCACCCACCCCATCTTTGCACCCCGGAGAGGAGCAGCAGCTTGAGGCAGAAATAGGGACAGAGAGCTGGAGATTTCCATATGAAATATTGAAGTTTCTGCTCGCTGGAGTGGAAGGCAGAGCCGATGTGGCTCCTGAATAAATCATCGGAGCCGACACATGTGCTCGCCTGCAATGACGTCTGCGAGGGGAGAGCGTGGGACTTGGGAAGAGGAAAAAGAAAGTGGAATAAAACAAAATATAGGGCACTTTCCCCCCCTAAGAGCTTAATTAGCTCGTCTCAACCTCCTTGAGCATGGCAGCTGAAATCTGCTCCCTTCTTTGTGTCTCGTCAGCCCATCCGCTGTGCCCTCCTCCTGCTCTGCTGAACTGGAGCATGCCTTGGAAAACACAGAACCCCGTTAAAATTTCATGGTCTCTGCTTATCCAGTGGCCTGTCAGGAGAGGTGCTGGAGCCTGGGGAACGCTGGAGTGCCTCCCCTGAACTGGAGGAATGCTGGAAGAGATGACACACAGAGAACGCCACGCTTGACTCAAGAAATGCTCTAAAAACCTCATTGGGGCCTTTCAGAACTTACAAAAAGCTGATTAAAAAAGATGGAGAGAGACTTTTGGCACAGGCAGGTGACACCAGGACAAGTGGGGAAGCAGATCTGTGTACTGGAGGATGATGTAAAACTTGAGGAGTCCAGGGGACGCTAATCCCAGTGAAAGGGAGCTGTGTCCTTGTTAGGAATCAAATGTTTCCCGGGGTGTTAATTCTTGTCTAATTAAGAGCTTCAGAGATCCACAGAGGGCTGGTTTCAGCTGGTTTGCGGGCCTCCCTGGAAATCATGTTTTCCAACATCTCCAGCATCGTCCTCAGAAAGTGTCTCTGGAGTTAAATCCTCCAGACAGACGTAGGTTTTTAAAAAATGCATTGTGAGTGCATCAGCAGCGCCGTCGGATGAGCAGGAAAGTAGGACAGGCACAGGGAGTGCCAGCGCTTCCTTCCTGCTGTCCCCGGGCACCTGGGGCTGTGGGGACATCCTGGATCCCCCGAGCCATCCCACACCATCCATGTCCCGCCTCAAATCCAACTCTGGGGAGGGATTCCTTCTCCCAAACCATTCTAGGATTATTGGGGTCTTTTAATTGGGATCTTAAGTGAGAGGGGTTTGAGTGTAAAAGGGATAAAAACGGGCTGCAGGAGGGAGCTGTGCCCATGAATGTCCCCAGCGTTCCCAGCATTGATAAATATCAGTCCAAATCCAAAGGGAAATCCGTGTTGCCACCTGCCTCGCCTGGGCTCCTCTCTGTAATGAATCCCTTGCTGGGATGTCCCTGTCGCTGTCCCTGCTCCTCCACAGGGCACGGCCACGACTCCTGAGGCATCCCAGGATTTATTCCTGGCATTCCTGCACAGGGCTCCTCTGATCGCCGGGATTAAGAACCTCTGGATGGAGTGTTGTGACAGGAAGCAATTATATGCAAATAAGGAGCTGCGCAAGTGTGAGTAAACATTAGGGGTTGTTTTTTTCCTGTTGAACCTCCGTGATTTAAAAGCCATTAAGGGCGCAGCCAGCGCACTTTGTCAGCAGTTTCCCGGTGATCTGTGGCTCCGGCAGCTCTCACATCCTTCCCTTCTCACGGCTCTGCCTCGGAGAGCATCGGGAACTTCCAGAGTTCGGGGGTGAGATGAGCTGGTGATGCAGGAGACAGAGTGGTGCCCCAGATCCTCGGGCTTGTGCATCCTGGGCATCTTTGGGCAGGTTCACCCCATGTTTTCCCTCTCAGGCTCATCCCGAGCATCCTGGTGCTGGCTGTTGGAGCACCCAGGGCTTGGCTCCCACAACAGGAACAGGGATTTTTCCACCGTGCTCTGCCCTGCCGAGTTCCACTTCTGCGGAGAGCACGGAGCTCGCTGGGCGCTTTCAGCAATGAGCTGAAGTCTCCACTGCTTGAAATCCCTGCTGAGAAAGTGGCAGCAGCACCAGCGGCTGCTGTGAGGGGCAGGACGGAGGTGTGGGGACCTGTGTTTGATGTTTCCTGGGAACTGGAGGCTCTGCTCCCACCCGTGGGGTCCCTGATGGGGTTCTTTGGGGTTTCACTGCTCTGGTTGAGTGCTGAGAGCTTTGGGAACGGTCAGCAGGAGTCTGCTCGCTCCTGTGGCTGAGGGAGTGATGGGATGGGGTTTGGGCAACCCCTCCACGAGGGTGGGAGCTCAGGGGAGCAGCAAAACCCTCCAGGAAATACCCGTGGCTGCAATCCCAAAAGGTGCTGTCGGGAAGGGGTTGTCCGGTGGGATTTCTGGGGTGATGCCGCAGCGCTTACCCAAGGGCTAGCTCAACTGGGCTTGAGCACCGGGCAGTCTTCGCCTACCACCATGGAGGAGGGCAGAGGCGGACTGATCGTGGGAGGACGGGCGAGGTCTCTGGCAGGGCTCACCCTGACCACCGACAGACCAGGCACGAAGGGAGAAGGAAGAAGCAAGGGACTCTTCTTGGGGAAGCAGGAGGAAGTTTATTGACACCAGGGAAAGGGGCAAGAAGAGCAGAGAAAAGCCTCTGACAGGGAGTTTTATACCCCGGCAGTCAGGGCAGAGCATGCATTAGGCATCCAATAACACAGCAGACCAGGGGTGCAACAGAGGCGGGGAACAATGCATAATAACCAGTGGGAAAGGAGGCAGGTGGGGAAGGCAAACGCGGGCTAATTAAAAACTAATGACATAACTGAGGGAGGAGAGTGTGGCGGCCATTGTGGACTTGCAGGGTGTCACATCTTTCCCGCCAAGGCCAACGATCTTTCCCGCCAAGCTGCCTGAGGGCTGCGGGAAGGCATCCATGTTGGAACGGGCGGCCATTTTATGGTCACTGGGCCCCTGAGGGATCAAACCATCGGACCTTTTGCCCAACGGGGTCCAGGGCACCGTGGCGGGAGCCGTGGCTCACCGCAACAGGGTGAGGTACAGCAGGGAGAGGGAGAACTGCAGCTCCAGAGCAGCTCGGCTCAGGGGCAGGGAATGGGCCTCATTCCTGCAGGGAAACTCAACCCTGCACCCTGCCTTGGGGGAGCAAATCCCGGCTCCCCAAAAGCCAATCCTCGCCCATGGGGCCTTGCACAGGCATTTCCCCTTAAGGATAATTATGATTCCATCTCCCCTGCAGCCTCCCTTGGAGCAGGGATCCAAGACTGATCCTCACGTCCTGCCCTAAGCTGTTGGTCAAACATTTGTCTGTGGCACCTGGGGACGTGTGTGAGTAAAGCTGCAATTTGGAGCGAGGAAATCACAGAGAAAACAGATCCTGAGCCCCCATCCAGCCATTCCTAACACATCACGCTCCTGACAGTGCTGCCAGGGAGCCAGAAAAAAACCTCCAGCCTTGAAATTTTTCTAGCGCGAAGATAAATGAAGGAGATTCATGTCTCTGTTGGTGCTACATTGTTTTGCTCAGCTGGCTGCAGAGCAAATAAGATGCAGTGTTGCATTGATTTGTAGCCCAGGAGCTGTCCTGGCAAATGGATGGGCTGGGAAAAACTTCATTTGGGGCTTCAGTGGGAGAAAGCAGCAGGGAAAGGGTGCCCAGAGCCTCGGGATCCCCCTGCACCTCCTGCCTGGGGCATGGGGCACAAGGGGCACGAGCTCTCTGCTTTTTAGGGGATGCTTTCCCCCAGGGATCTGTGGGATCTTTGCTGTCCCTCTGCACCCCCATCAGCTCTTGCTGCCCTGGTGTTTGGACATGGCACCAAGAGCAACAAAGCCCAACCCCATTTTCAGTAATTTCCAGGCATTTCCAGGCATTGCCAGTGGCAGTGGGGAGAGGGAAGGGGAACTGCTCCTTTTCAAGGCTGTGCCCTGCCAGCCTCAGGCTCACCCCACAGGGAGGTGCCAAGAGTGGGGTGACACCGGGAGGTGACCCCCACAGCATCCTCAGTGGACGCAGATCCAGGGAAACCTGTGGATCTGTCCCTGTGGGCTGAGCCCAAGGAAGCTCTGGAGGGAGCAGATGGGTCCCTCGCCCCACAGCGGGGAAAACACTGCTCGTTAGCATGAATAAATGTAAAATAAACAAATAAAAGTATAATAAAATTAAATAATTATGAAAAGATCTAATTAATGCCCAGGAAAAATGCATCACAAGGCTGGCAACTCCCCCAGGTCTTGCTGTAGGAGATTGGGGTGCCCAAATGAGGCTCCCCCAAAGCCACCTCCATTCCAGAGCACCAGGGAAGAGGGCAGAGGGAGGATGAGGAAGCACGAGGATGTTCATCACTCCTGCAACTGCTCCTTTTCCCTCCCCATCAGCCCTGATCCATCGGATCCATCCACTGCCTAAGAAAAATCCCCCGCCGCTCTCTGCAGACAGGAGGCAATTTCCAGGTCCCAGCGATTCCCAAGAAAAGTGATGCTGGCTGTGCCCTAATGGAAAGCCAGCCAGTTTTATAGCAGAATGCAAATGAAAAGGTATAAATAAACAATCGCTCACAAATAAGTGCTTGCCTTTAATGAATATTTCATACACAAAAGGAGTCATTGACATTTTGCTGGATTGCTTCAATTACCTCTTGAGCCTCGTGTTCATGCAAATAATAAGCTTGCTTTTCATAATGCTTTGTTAATCTGCTTCATAATGTGAATTTATACAGTAATATATCACCCAGACCTCCTGCTGGAGCCTTTATTGGATATAAATGACTTGGTAATTGCTATTGATCATTAAAGGAGTGTGGTGTTATTTTGGAATTACAACGTGGGGGATCTTTGCGAGACTGAAGGATCTGGCTGCTTGGGCTGGTTTGTATTCAGGGCAGTGACTAATGGGTCCTTGGGAGGAAAAGCCAAAGTGTGCCAAGACTGAGGCTGGGGAAAAACACTGCTGGAGTCATTGCTGCCTTCCCGTCATGAAACGCTCCCGGCGACACACTCAGAATGTATCTCAGCATATTCCATTCCCCGCATCGATCTCCATTCCAACTCCAACTTTGCTAAGATCAGCCAGGAAAATATTATGGCTGGCTTGGGAAAGCAGCAGTGGGCTGGAGTGGAAACACGGCCACACTCCTGTGACAGCTGCGGTGGCCCCGGGAGGGTCCCTGTGCACGGTGACCCTGTCAGGGTGGGCAGGGACAAAGCCACCAGCGCCCTTCCCAAGGCTCCCACCACAACCCCAGCAGGCTGCAGGTCTTTAATTTGGGCTTGCTGTTCTGCTGCTGGCTGTGAGTAATTAAAGGAAGTGTTTTACAGCCACCCTGGCTGCAGTGTTGGGTGTATTGATCCCAGCTCCGCGTCCTGACGTCAGGGCAGCAGGAAGGGCTCCGCTTTCCCAGCAGGGAATTCAGGCTGAGCCTCCTCCTCTCCATCACTTGCTGGTTGTCTTCCAGCTTCCAGCATTAAAACCTTCTCACTCTGAAGCGAAAAAGGTTGAGGTTGCAATTTAGATTTATATTTTTCATTTAGAAACTCCCTTTTTTGTGATTTCCTTTTGCTTTTCTTCCAAACTGTTTTCCCTCTGATCCTATTTCCTTCACCCGGAAGAGCCATCCTTGGCTTGCTCAGAGCACAGCAGAGCTGGGAAATCTCTGCTTCTCCAACACCCCAGGAGGACACCCAAAATGTTCCCCCTCCATGGGATGGGGGATTTCAGTCAGCTTAGACATCCACATCCATCTGGAAAATGGTTGGGGGCATTAACTCCTCTGTGCCCCCAAAGGCTGTGCTGGCACTCACTTCATGAACACCTTGAAAGGGCTCTGAGCTCCCTCTCTGGCTCTGTTTTTATTAAAATCCTCTCTGTGCATTTTCCCCCTTCCAATTTACCACGTTTCCCCCCTGGAATGTGCTTTGATTTCTCAGCAATTTCGAAGTCCTCAGGCTTTGCCTGGAAGGTAATTTATACCCGTTTGTGCTTTCCTGTGTATGTACATGTGCTGCAGTGCATTGGGAAGAAACACAAAGAGCAATTGGCTGTTCAGGGGCTGGGACTGATGGAGTGCTGCTGGAGGAGTTATTCCAGGAGCTGGGAGCTTGCTCTGATCCTGCCGGGGTAAACTGCAAATCCCACCAGCTGCAGAGGGAGCTGGGCTGGAATCAGCCTGGGGAGGGGTTCTGTGGCCAGGAAGGGCCACTTGGAGTGGTCAGCAAAGCTTTTTGCAGCCCCAAAGGGCCAAGGCAGGTGGAAATGTCTCCCATTTGCTGCCTTTGGTGTGAGCCCCATGGCAAATCCCGCTTGCCCAGCTGGCACCCAGGAGAGGCTGTTCCCATTCCCATCAGCCCAGCTCTGCTCCTGCCTCATCCCTGGGAACGCCAGAGCGCGGTGCTGACGGTGCTGAAACCTTCCCCGAGTCCCCCTGCACCCCCTGGGCCGTTCTGACGTGAACTTCTGTCCCACCAAAGCCATTTGTTTCAGGGAATTTTATAAATGCAAATCTCCGGTGCTTTTTCATGCCAGCCACATCTCCCGAGGCTGGCTTTAATAAAGGCTGGGAGCGAGGGGTGAGCAGGTCAGCGCTCCGGGCGTGAGGAGCTGCCTGGGATTTAATGCCACCACGTCAATTTATGTCCCCTGGGAATGTGACCTGCCAGCCCCTTGTGACTGGAACCATCTAAAAATGCTCCTCAGAGCAACTTTTTCTCTTTTTAGCTGTGATTTAACCCAGGATTGCTGCCACTGGGATTTAACACTTCTTTCCCGGCCATGCCTCCTGGTTTTTCCTCTCCTGTTGCTGGGAGCTGTGTTCTCCAGAAGCTCAGGCAGGTGTGTGGAGCCAAGCACATGAGGTGATGTTCCAGGGCCTTAATTCTGCTCCTTCTCTGCCTTCTCTCTGCACCAGATCCTGCCCTGAAATGGGAAAAGCAAGGACAGAAAGAAGAACCCCTCCCATGTGAAAATACAATTGTCACCTCCCCAAAACGGGGAGGGAGTGATGGGGAGGGCCAGGGCTGATCTCCATTTAAAAGAGGGGGAATCAGCAGAAGGAAGAGGAGAGGGGAGGGGGAGATAAAAGGGAGAGGGGCCTGCATTTGAATATTGTTTTTCCTTATGTCAATAATCATTTGAAAGCTGATTTACTGCCAAGAGAAACAAAAAAGACACCCCTTGGCACTGCCCCAAACTCCTAATTTACTCTTTAGAGCAAGGAACACTTATAAAACCCGAATAAAACATCTAACAAGGCTGGTTAGGATTCTTTGAAAGACGCCTCCATCAAAGCAGCGGGGTCAGCCTCGCTCTCCCTGCCTCTCCTCCGACATCCACGGTCCCAAACTTCCCTTCTCAGGAGGGAGAGGGTGCAGGCTGGGACCCACAGGGCTGTTCCTTTCCCAGTGGGAGCAGCCCTCTGGGAGGGACATGTCCCCAAACTCAGGCTGTCCCTGGAGGTGAGCCCTCAGGGAAGCAGGAGGATCCAAGGGGCTGTAGGAGATGCTTTGGGAAAATCCAGCTTATTTATTGGAAGCAGGGCCGGGGGCTGGTGGCAGGGAACAGGGATGGGGAGGTGGGTGCTGAGGGCATGGGGAGCAGTGCCTGTGGTCACCCCTCTCCCCCAGGGACACCCCAAGACTCCCCAGTGCTTTGTTTTGTGCTTTGCTTTAAATCTGGGAGTTGCTGCAGCAGTCCTGGGGATGGAAATATCCACCAGAAAAAAAACCCTGGCCATGAACTTCCAGTTTGTTGATTATTTCCCTGTTTGTGAAGGATCCACACAAATATTCCTGCCCTGCTCCACCCCCTCACCCTGAAAAGGGGAGAAGGGCTGGGGAGGGAGTGCACTTAACAGAGATAAATATTTTACATTTTTTAATTAAACATGAGAACCCCGCTGGGGCTGGGAGCAGGACCATCCTGGAAAATGAATTATCAAGAACCCTTTATCCCAGATGTCCATTCTTTCCACCCCAGCCATTTCAGGCAAATCAAATGGAAAATAAATCCTGGGTCCCTCTGGAATAAACTGGTGTTTTTTGGGGCAGCTGGTTCAGTTCCCCACTGGATCCCTATCCCAGATAGGTTTTTTGGGGCAGCTTGGCTCTGCCCCAGCTGGGCTGTGGCACAGGCACTCAGTGAGGAGCCACTGCTGGAGGGGTTTCTATTCTGGTGCTTTTGGGAAGAGGTTTGGAGTGGGCAGTGGAGGAGGCAGGAACTCTGCACATCGACTGAGTGCTGCTTCCCGAGAGAAGATTAAGTGGATACAATTGGCCAGGATTGACCTCGATGGATCTCTCTTGATTTATTCCAGCTGGGGAGCTGATCCAGCGGCGGCTGGGGTGGGTGTTACGCAATTCCTTGTCCTCAGGAACCTGGGCCATGGCTCCCAGTTGTGCTGAGCCCGTGCCAGGCACACAGAGCAAGTACAGATCATGACAAAGCAAAAATTCAGCCTAGAAATCATTTCTGCCCCTTGCTCTCCACTCTGAGGACAGTGTGTGAGTTAAACTGATCGCTGCACCCGCTCAGCTTCACCCTGGGGCTTCTCCATGCGAAGAACTCAGCCAAAGCTCTTGATCTCTCCCACTTTTCCAGGCTGGAGCCATCTCGGTGCCTGGCAGTGGTGCGTGGGCATGGTGGGCTGCGAGGGCACAAAAGAGCAGAGCTGGCTGCTGCCAGCCTGGTGCTGGGGGCACATTTCCCCAATAAATCAAGGAATTTTGGTGGAAACTGCATTTCGTCCAAGCCAAGGCTGTTACAGAGTCAGAAAGCAAAGGCAGAGCTTTAAAGAAAGCAAACCCCCAAACCTGGCTAAATGAACCCAGGAGGGGCTGGTTGTGCTGAAGCCACACCACAAGCAGTGAGAAGCTTTCACCCCTCACTATTTTGGAAGCCAATCTCCTGCTGATTAAGTCGTACATGACAAAAGATGGGCACAACTGGACCCATGGATGCTGCAGGAATATTTGCATCTTCTCCAAGGAAATGTGTCACCTCCAGCAAGGAGCTGGAGTCTGGAGCAAAGCAAGGCCCCAGCAGGGAGCAGCCGAGCCTGAGCCACCTGGGATGTTTATAATTAGCCCGTGTGGCAGCCTCCCATCCATTATCAGCCTCTTCCCTAATGGACTTCCCTAATAAGAGTGCCCTGAAGTGACCTCGCTGAGCAGCCCTCTCCTTCTAACTGGTTTTATAATTGTGATTGATCTCTGAGGTGCTGCAGCTTTGCTCGCCTCGTTCCACAGCTCCACTCAGTCTCGGGGAATTCGCTTCCTCCAGACTTCAGAGTTGAGATTTCCTTTGAACACTCCCAAGCGCCAATTAGTGACACATCTCCCGCTGGAGAGCAGGACCCCTCAGCCTGAAGGGAGTGGAAATTCCCCGGGTGGGTCCAAGGCACAGCTCGGTGCTTTAGTTGGGCAAACAAGCAGTTGGATCGTCCTGGAGCACGGCCAGCCCTGTCTGGGTGACAGCTCTGAGGCTGTGGGTGCCCTTTGGTGGTGATGGGACAAAGCTTGTTACACAATCATGGTTTGCGTTGGGTTGGGAGGGACTCAAAGTCCATCCAGTGCCACTCCCTGCCATGGGCAGGGTCACCTTCCACTATCCCACAGTGCTCCAAGCTTCCTTCAACCTTGGACACTCCCAGGGCTGGGGCAGCCACAGCTTCTCTGGGAATCTGTGCCAGGGCCTCTCCACCCTCACAGGGAAGAATTCCTTCCCAATATCCCACCTGACCCTGCCCTCTGGCAGTTTAAAGCCATTTCCTCTACATTATTCCTGCTCATTTTTCCTACATCGCTCCTCTCCCATAAGTCATGAGCTCCCAACCCCCTCACACCCTGGTTGCCCACTATAAAACGATGAGAATAGCTCAGACCCCTTCAGCTCCACCTCTGAATATGTTAGAGAGAGGATTTAAGCGTCATTCCAGATGTTCTTCCCCCTCCTGCACGGTGGAGCACTTTTAGGGAGAAGCTGAGCACTTTTAGGGATGCTCCGGAGTCAGGGATGGAGGCAGTGCCTCTTCCATTTCTCCTCTCACACGTCTCATTCAGCCTCGCGGATGGGAGGAGGGAAGAGAATTCCCCGCAGGTGGATTTCACAAAGAACTGTGAACAAATAAACAAACAGACTGCTTGGAACGGTGAAAAAGGGGGTCACAGCTAAACTAGCTGTGAAGCAGCACATTCCCTTTGTGCAGATGTGCGGGAGTGTTGATGTGCAGCAGCATTTCACACGCCAAACATTCCCATCACCCCCGGTTCTGTCGGTTTTGGCGTGGGTGTGAATTTTCTGAAAGGTGAGCAGAGGACAGGAGCTCACCGGAGCTTGTGGGGAGCTCCCAGTGCAGGGAGTGAACCTGAGCTTGTCCCCCACACCAGTGGGGCCATCCAGGTGACGATGGAACTCTCCCTGCTCCCAAAATAACCATCCAAAAGGAAAATCGGGGCTTTTCTTCCAAATAAAACAGAGCAGGATGATTTTTTCTGAAGGCATTTGCTCTGCTAGGCTTCGAAGGCCTTGGTCTTGGCCCTGCTGGGAGAGGCAGAAGCCAAGTGATGCCTTCAGAGACCTTTTATTCTTCCCAAACTCATTCCCACTTGCTACTGTCCGTGTCTCTCTTATTTCACGACAAAACAGGAAATTTGAGGAGATGTTTTTGGTCAGTGGCTGACCTGGCTGTGCCACAGCAGCACCCAGCTCATTCCCTGCCTCTGGAATCGAATGTTCCAAAGGGCTGGGAGTTCTGGTAGGAATTTTAATTGGATGCTGAAGCCAAGCCCTGAGGGAATGGTTTTATTTTTGGAGTATTGGCCGTTGGGTCAATACCTTCCTTATCCTGAGGAAGTCAGTGCAGGCGTGCAGCTGGACTTGTGAATGGGAATGATTTTCCATTAGCCTCTGGATGGGAATCCATCCCGGGCTGGGTGGGAATCCTTTATGGACTGTGTTTCCTCATGGATCTGCATCCCAGAGCCATCAGCTGAGCTCCTCAGGACAGATCAGTCCTGAGAAGTTGCCTCACTTCACTTCCATGAGAGAGGGAAGGAGGAGGGAGCGAGGAGAGAGGAGGAAGAGGAGGAAGGGTGAAGGCATTGGGAAAATCATCTGGAGTTCTCAAACGTGTAACTGCTTTGCAAATAAACAGGTGGGGGTTTTTTGTTGGATCACTGAAATTCCAGAAGTTTGGAAAATGCATCTGCCCTATGTAGCAAAGTTTGAAAGATCTGGTGATTCCAGATCCCTGAGTGGAATAAACTGGGGAACGAGAAAGAAAAATCTGCTTGGCTGCTCCAGGCATGCTGGAGCATTACCACAGCTCATTGCCTGCACAGCACCCCCCAGTTAAAAAATTACTTTATTTTCCATGGAAATCTGTGCTGGCTGCTGCAAAATAATCCCAGATGAAGCATCTACAGCGAGCACATTGTTATTAGCTCAGATGATTTGGCTTGCTCTCTTGCTTTCTGGTTTTTTATTCATGCTGGCAGCAAGCAAACCCATCCAGCTCCATTATGTATAATTTATTCTGGATTAGATCAAAGGAACAGTTTACAGGGGTGGTTTGGGCATTATTATGATTTTTTTTTTTTTTAGCTTTTTCCATATTTTATAAATATATATTTATTCTCCCTCCCGTTCCCCACACTCCCCGTTGCCTTTGCTCATAAGCAAACTATAAATTATTCAACAGCCCATACAAGACAAGTGTTCCTCAGGCCTGGAAATCAAATCAGCCCTAGCAGCGATGTGGGATGGGAGCCCCATGTTTTTTGGGGAGTTTGTGGGATGCAGGGATGAGCTGGGACCAAGAAATCCCTTTTATAAGTGTTGAGGGACTTTTTGGGAGCACGGGCAGGCTGCAGAGGTGCTGTCAGCTCAGAAATGCCACATGTATGGGGACAGGTGGCATCAATCCCACACCAATCCTACAGCAGCTTTTGGTAAAAGCAAGGATTTAAAGCTTAGCCAGAGGGATCTATTGCCCCCTGGACATGATATTTCCCAGAAAAATGGGGTGACACACACACATCTGGATTTGCTGTTGGAGGAGGGATGCTGGAATCCACCCCATGCCCAGCATCACCCAGGCAGGTTGGCAGCACCACAGAGCATAAAGCCCAGCACCTCTGGGGCCTCAAAACCCTAAAATATTTGTTCCTGCAGCTGGTGCAGGGTGTTTAGTGCACTGCAAAGTGACTTTTAAGGCCCAGCAGAAGGGTGTGCTCTGGGCACGGGGCTCTGGAGCAGGCAGCAGGGTGCTGGTGCTGGGAAAAGCTGCTGCTAATTTAGCAGGAAGGTGATCAGGGAGGCATCTGCTGGCCTCAGCTCTCGGAGTCTCCCCAGCACTGCAGCCCCATCCTTCAGGATTATCCACCCAGACTTCTTAAGGGGTTGGGGGTGATGCTGGGAGCCCCGGCCCCACAGAGTTGCATGTGCTGGGGGATGTCCAGGAGCTGCTGCTCCATCACTGGGGGCTGTGGCTGGAGCATGGGGAGGTCTCTGCTCACTCCTCCTCACTCCTCACCTGCTCCTTCAGCCCATTCCATCCCCCTGCCTGTGCTCCCATGGGAAGGATCAGACCCTTTCCCTGCTCCTGGGATGGATCCGTGTCTGTCACACACCCTGGGAGCAGCAGAGGGCTGCAATCACCGATTTCCAGCTATCAGGAGCCCTCATTGAAAGGCTGATCCACGGTGAAGCCAGAAAAGGCTCTCTCAGGTGGGAAATGGGATGGGATTATTTCCAATCAGCAAAGCGAAGGTGTTCCTTCTACATCAGGTCAAGCACTGCTCGGAGCAGCTCGGAGTGTTTCCTTGGGAAGGAGGGCTGGGATGGTGTTTCCCACAAATCCATCTCCCTGTTGTTGGGGAATCCCCCCTGGAAGGGCCAGGAGCCATTTATTCATCTCAGGCACAGCAGGATTGTGGTGGCCCTTGGGAAAATGGATGGGCTCCTTGGAAAAGCGGCCCAGAAAATCCTACCAGGAGCAGGTAGGGACAATTCCCAGCTCTGTCCCAGCCCACCACAGGCTCGTTTTCAGGATCAGAAATGGGTCAGGATGCAGCAGAAACATCTGCCATTGATCCGGTGCTGCGACAGAGCCAGCGAATAATTGTCTCTTTGAAAATCCATTATCACCTCCAGCCTCCTTTGAGCTGGAAGCTCTCGGAGCTGACAGGGGCTGTGCCTGGAGTGGGGATGGTAAATATGACACCACGTGGCCGAGGTGTTCTCAGGCCCCTAATGAAATGCCATTTTTATGCATCTGAGTTAATAACTGCTGCACCTCTTGTGGGTGTGCATGTGATTATTGCTTATTGAACCTCCTCCCTCAAAAGAACGGGAGGTTTGTGCCAGATAATTGCTCTAAAAGGGTCTTTTTAAGGAAGAACCGAGTGTCTGAGGCCTGCAGGAGATGATTTTGGCAGGGCCCCAGCCCATGCTGGATGCTCGGTGGCACCAGGGGCAGCGCCTTGGCAGGGCCAGCCCGGGGCACACACAGGGAACTGTTTACTTTCTTTTAATCTCTGCTCCTCTGTGCCTTTCCCTCTTCAAACACAGCCTGTTCTGGTTGTTTGGGCAGATCCTCCCTCTGGAGAGGCAGGTTGGGAGCAAACAAAGAGCTGGGGGATGTTGGGGACATGGGAGACCCTGAGCCAGCATTGCTGGGGGGTCAGGGGACGATGTGAGACTCCTCCTTTCTGGAACACCATTTTTAACTGCAAAAATTGCTTCTTTCTCGCTCAAATACATGAGCAGCCCTTGGTGGCAGAGGGAGGAAGGCTTTTCTGGGGGAGACAGGACACATCCATCACATGCAGGCTTTTCCAGGAGCCCACTGCACACCTGAGGCACCGCTGGCTCCTCCTGGGCTCATCCCCAGCCCTGCCCCCCTCCCCTTCCCTCTCCCTTTACCCTCAGAAATCCCAGAGACTGAAACATCCTAAAAACCTCAGTGAAAGGCTAAAATTGTCTCATTGACAATGGCCCTGAGATTCCTCACTGCAGCAGGGACAGCTGTGGGGGGACAGTGAACATTTCTGCAGTGTGGGGTTTAATGGGACTGGATTTACAGCTGGATTTTTGGATCATTTCCTCAGTAACTCCTGCTGGATTTGGGGGCCATCTCTCCATGCTGTAGATGGGAATTTCCCCAGTTTTACTGCACTGGCAGTGGGCAGGAGAGCAGAATATGCATGTGGGGCTCTGTTTGTAAATCAGCTCTCCTCTTGCTGCCTGTTTTCAGGTTTACTGGATGAGCCACTCCACAAATATTCCCCTTTTTTCCCTCGCCTTGCAGCCAGCCAGCTTGGAGGCAGCCGTGCTCACCCCATCTTCCAGCCTCGGGGCAATGCTAACAACCCACTGCTGGCCATAATTCAGGTGACTCAAAAAGCCCTCCAGAAAGGTGCTGGCCCTGCTCTAGGACAGAAAGATGTCACAGCACTCTCTCAGACTCATTCCCACCCCGGAGAATGGGATGTGAGGCAGTGAACAGCTTTGGGTTGATTTCGTGGGGCCAGGGCTGTGGGGAGCATGCCAAGAAATCCCGAGAACCCAGAGCCAGCAGCCAGGTTCGTTTTCCTGAAAAACCTTGATTTTCATGCTGTAGGTCTGTGCTGGACCAGCAGCCCAGCTCCAGAGGGAGCAGGCAGGATCCCCTTGTGCTGCTGTGTTTGATGAGCATCATTCCAGGAGCTCTCTCCTGGTGGCATTTGGTGCCAGGGCCAAGCTCTGCCCAGCAGTAATTAATGGGCCCCTTCTCCCCCCTGAGCTCCACGGTAGTGGGCCATCAATTATTGAAACTTTGGATTCATTTCGGAGCTGCTGGATAACCAAAGGCACTGCTGAGAGTCCAGAAGTGGCTGTCAGCTGCTCATTAGGTATTTATTAAATGGAATTTAGCGCTCGTGCCCGCGTGGTGATGGAATCCCAGTGCCGGAGCAGCCCCGCAGTAGAGCAGGATCAGCCCTCCTGGGAGGCTCTGGGGACAAGCTCTGGCCTCCATCCCACGTCCACGCCTGTGTGGGATAACCAGAGGCTGCCCAAACCCCCCCGTGGTGCTCTCAGGAAGGTTCTTGGGAAGGTGGGAGCGGGCAGAGGCTCCCAGAACACTTCCAGACTGTGCTCCACTGTCCTGTGTGGGACACCCCAAATCCGTCCCATCCTCTGGGCTCCCTCAGCATTCATCTCCAAACCCTTGGGCAAATTCCTCACCTCCAGATAATCGTTATCATTCCTGCTGCTCTCACTCCCCATCTCCCCATCCTCCCTCCCTTGATTATTCCTTGTTATGCTCTTCTGATTAATTCCCCTCTCTTTTGATCACTGCAGATCCTTGGAGAGGGCTGTAATGAGACCAACCACCGAGGGCAAATTTCCCATCAGCTCTCTGAGCTCTGGGTGAGGGGGAGCTGGGCTGGGAGGCGGCTGCAGGGAGGGCAGAGCTGCTGAGCTGGGAATGCTCAGGGAACACTTGGAAGGATGCTCTTCCCATGCACCTTAGGCCGGGTTGGATGGGGCTTGGAGCAGCCTGGGATAGTGGAAGGTGTCCCTGCCCATGGCAGGGGGTTGGAATTGTCTGTGAGGTCCTTTCCCACCCAAACCACGCTGGGATTCAGGGATTCTGTGATTCTTCGCTGTCAGGCTGTGAGCTGGGTCTCAGGTCCCACCAGCACCACAATCTCCTATCTCCAAAAACCCACAGGGATGAAACCTGGAATTCCTCCATCCTCCCACGATGAAGCCCAGAAGCAAAGAGGGTTTTGAAGCTGAGAGCAAAACTTCATCAATCCAGAAAACCCCAGGCTTAGAGGGGACTCCCAGGAGAGTTCCTCTGCTCCACGTGCACAGGGAAAAACTGGGAGCCACCCAGGGCAGAGCCATCATCCCACCAGGATGCTGGAGCCCTGGGAGCTCACCTTGGAGCACAGAAATATTTTAACTGTGCTCTCCTCACACATCTTCCCCTCATTCAGCCTTTTCCTCAGGCTGTGCAGCTGATTACCTCACCCCAGCAGTGCCTGTGTCTGCAGGAACGTGCTGGAGCAGGACAGGGACTGGAAACAAAAATAAATGGCTCTTCTCTCAGTAAATGTTTTTCTGTGGGAGATGTTTAAATGTGGGAGATGTTTCTGTTAAAAAGAAAACTAAAACAGTGTTTTTCTCTCTTTCTGCAAGGAGAAGCTGCTGTTCTGACTCTTCCCACGGTGGAAATCAATTGCCAAACGGGATGTTTGCAGCTGGGCCTTGGAACAAAACCCAACAAATTCCTTTAAAACAAACAAGCAGTGGGGTTTTTGCTGGTTTTTTGTCGTGGCTGTTGTTTTGGGGGTGTGTGTGTGTGTGGACAGAAGCACATCCCAGGGCTGGAAGAGGTTTGGGAGTGACCTTGCTCCTCCTGTGCCTTCATCTCTGCGCTGCCCGGCGGGGTTTGCTCCCAGCTGGGGGCCTGTAAGCTGCTGTAATCCAGGAATATTCATAACTGACTGTGCATGTTCCAGCACCTTTCCCAATCCCTTTTTATCCTGGGCCTTCTAAATCAGCTCTGGCTCCGTCCCCAGTGGCCTGGGCACGGCCAGCGGGCAGCTGGTGGTGCCTGGTGGGGTGACGCTGGTTGGGATTGCTGCACCCTCGTCCCACTCCGTGCACTCTGTGCCACAGGGCTCTGACTCCCAGGAATGAGCAGATGGGACCTGTCCACGTGGCTTTTTGGAGGCTTTGCAAAGCCAGACCCTTGTGGGTGACCCAGCTGTGTGCTGTCCCCAGCCCAGGCTGCAGCTCCAGCCCCTTCCAGCCCCAGGCAGGAGCAAGTGTTCCTTTTCCACGGAGCTCTGCCACGGCGTCCTGGACATCCTCCATGGCTCTGTCCTGGCAAACCTAAACACACCAACGATTCTTGGGGATGCAGACAACCCCAAATATCCCACACTGGGAGCTTGGATGGTGCTTCCCTGAATCCAGCCCCACTTCCCGGGAAGTTCTGCTCCCAGCAGTGCCGTAATTGCAGATCATTTCTGTAATGCTCTCCCTGCAAATGCTACTTAAGACGTCACCAGTGATTGATATATTTGCTAATTGAGACTTCCACTCAGGCTGATGGCCACGGTGCTTTGTTCCTTGTATTATTTTCGGTGATTTCATGACTGACACGTTCGCAGCAGCACTTCTTTAATCTTCATTAGGCAAACCCCTGTGGGGGATGTGGTGGCTGCTGGGGCAGGAAGGGATGGGCTGGAGCCTCTGCCTTCCACAGGAGGGGGAACAGATGGGAAGGGGCTGCTGATGGATTTCATGCTCTGTGGTGTCATCCACAAGAGGGGAAGATCCACCCCGTGCCCCAGTTTCCCTGCTGGCAAAGGACAGCTCAACTCTTCCATGAAGAGGGGGACTGGGAGCTAATTCTGACCTGAAGAACTGTGGAAAAGCAAAATCCTGGCAAAGAGCAGCGTTGAGGAGAGAAATATTTCATTATTTTCAGCTGGGAGCTGTCTGGTCCAACACCTCATGAAATAAAACACTTCAGTATTGCCCAGCTGGGGCAACACCTTCTCCCTGAAGCTGCTGCTTCCATCAGGCCTCAGCACCTCTGGATAATTCAGCCCACAGCTGGAACCCCTCAGTTTGGCTTCTGGGTCTGGAAACTCCCAGTCTGGCTCCTGGATTCCCAGGAAGGTGCTCTGTGGTGCCCTGCAATGGATGGCAAACCCAGCTCATTTTGGGGCTTTTTCCAACACCTTTGTTCCAGAACTTGTGCCAGGAGGCACCGAGGCTCTGCCCTCACTTAAACCAGGGATTAAAGAGTCATAATCTCGAATGGCTCCTGACCTGCTCTCCACACCCACTGCTGCTTGGAGGGGCACCAAGAGCCAACTGCAGCATCTGTGCCCCTGCCCAGGAGGCCTCATCAAACCCGCAGCACAACCAGCCCCTGCCAGGCTGCTGGAGGAGCAGGGCACGCCTGGCATCTCATTTTCCTGGATGAGGATCGACATCCAGCTTTATTAACCCCAGATCCCGGGCTCGGCGTGGCAGCCGTGGCGGGCAGCTGTCCGTGGGCACACCAGGGGCCAGCTGGCAACACTTGCCTGCCTTTGTGCATCCAGAGAGGGGAATGGGTTTGCAGATAATGGGTGTGGGATATAAATAGAGAAATAAAGCGCTGCTGTCTGAGCCACAAAGCAAAAGCAATTTTCTCTCCACTCAGGCCCATCTGCTGCGCTCCCAGAGCAACAACTCCTCCCGTGGGGATGGAAGATGGGTCAGAATGGTGGCAGTGCCCAATGAGTGACCCTGAGTGAGGGTCTGCATGAGAGGGAAGCTTCTGGGGGTGAAGCTCCCCTGGGGTTCACTCATCCTCTGAGATCCTCTAGGATGAGCCCGGCCCGCTCCTGCTCCCAGCCTGGGGTGTTCTGGAGCACTCCAGCATCCCACCGCTCTGCCAGAGGGCACAGCCAACTCCTTTACAACTCTGGCTGCTTTTCCCTGCACAGCAGGGCCAGTAATGAGCTATAAACGAGACAAAACGAAGGCTGAATGCCCTCTGGAGCACCCTCTGGAGAGCCCATTCCTGCAAAAATCCCTGCCTGCAGTGTCCCCACATGCTGGATGGAGCTCCAGGGCACTGGGACAGCACTGGGACAGCAGTGGGACAGCTCCAGCCCCACTCAGCTCCTGATGGATTTCACGAGGCTCACAAGTCCCTGCTGTGCTGGGTGTGAGGTTTTTGTAGGGTGCTGTGGTCATCCCTGCACCTCCAGCTCTGGATTCAGCGGGGTGTGAGAGGGACAAGCAGCCCATGGAGCTGGAGGGGCTCTGTCCTCAGACAAGAGGTGGGTGAATGAGGAGCCAGGGAAGGGGGAATGAGGCTGAAAGCAAAACTTATGTGCAGCAGCACCCACTGGGGAGGAGGACTGGGACCAAAGGGGCCGTGCCCCAGCACAGCCCATCCAGCACTAGGCTTGGCAAGGCATTCCCTGCCCCAGGAACGGTCCTGCTGCCCCAAACCACACACACACCCCCTTGAGAGCTGCCTGGAGGGTCCTGGAGGGATGTGATCCAGCCAGCCTGAGGGAGGATGTACAAAATCAACCTGCTTTGAAGCACAACTCCGCAAGCACCTGGCACTCACAGCACAGAGTGATGCCAACTGTCATCCTTGCCTGATCCAAGGGAAAAATGGGGAGTGGGAATTTCAGGGTTTGCAGCTCCAGGATAGAGCAGGTTGCCATGGTGATGCCAGGGTTTGTTTGTTGGTTTGGTTTTTTTTTCCCCCTGTTGTTTTGGGTTTTTTTTCCTCCTTTTGTCACTCTTTGGGGTTGAGCAGGAGGAGCTGGAGGCTGCTGGGGGGATTTGTTAGCTCCGAAACAGGACAGGGTTCAGGGAAAGAGGAGAAATGCTGCAGTGCTCAGCAGCACGAGCCTGGCCCTGATCCATGCTCCTTGCTCTCCGGGAAGGTGTAAATCAGGGCTGGGCAAACACCAGGGCAGTGCCAGAGCTCGCTGGCCTTGCCTCAGCCTCAGAGGGGATCTGTGGAAAACTCCTCAAGGATTTCCTGCCACTGCTGATGAATTAGGAATAATAAAAGGAGGGGAAGAGCAGGACAGGCAATTCAGAGCCACTTGTACAGCTCTGGGCTGGTCAGAGCTCACCGGAGCCGGGCACCACCTTGGTGCCAGCCCAGAGCTCTTCCTGCATGGACCTGGCTGGGTTTTGGCAGAGCCTGGCTGGTGCCATCCTCCTGGGCTGCAGGGATGAGCCCTGGGGGACCAGGAGCCCGGTGAGAGGCCAGACCCTGTGAACCTGAGCAGATTCTGGGAGCTGGATCAGGTTCTCCTCATCCCTGCTCCCACCTCAACCTCCGTGTCCCTGCCAGCCCTGCCCACCCCGCCCAGCACCAGCTCCTTGGCCACGCAATTTGCTTTTTTTCAAGCTTGTTAACAGCGCACTTGAAATAACGAGCCTCAGCATCCTAATGAAAGGAAACAAGAAATCCTTGACGGACAATTTGCCTGAAGGCCACGGGAAGGTCGCGGTTCCCTCTGCACCAATACCTGATCCACCTCTGGCAGCCCCCAGCCCTGCCCTGTGGGATTTGCTCCACTCCAAGCTCAAATCTGGAGCAAGGAGAGGTCTCAGGGCAGCCTGAGCTCCCCACAGAGCCCTTTTTAGCAATCCTCACCCTGCCTGTGTGACCCTCCCCGGGGTATGGAAACGAGCACCGCCTTTCCCATGGGGTCATCGAATAAACGGGTCCAGCAGAGTGCCCTGGAATTCCTATTCTCTTGTTCCCAGTGCTGGGAAGGGAAATCTCTGATTGTGAAAGAACAAAATGAAGAAGAGGGGGAGGTTTTTAGAGAGGAACCTGGAGGATCCACAGCCCTGAGCCAGCCTAGACACACGAGGCACCTTCCATCTGATCTGAGCCTCTTCCTCCCCGCCAGCCATGGGAATCCATTTGTTCCGGGTTCCCAAATTGGGATCTTTTTTGCAGCTCGGCCACAGCTTTACGGAATTGCAGTGGCTGGGTCGTTTTGAGCTGCCTGAAGGAAAACCAGGGACTCCTGGAGCAGCAGCAGGAAGGAGTGACTGTGGGTGACTATTCCAGGCAGGTGCTGGGCAGGAGGGTCAGGGGTCCATCCTGCCCGATCCTGATGCTGATTGTGCAGCCTCCCTCCACAGGCAGCAGCTTCCTCCCTGCCCTAACTCCCACATTTTCCCTGTCTGCATCTGCTGATGAGGATTTCAGCCCATCTGCTACAGAGAACGCTCCCCCAGCACCGGGCTCCCGGTGCCTGCCCTCTCCACTCCGAAGCATTTACAGGTCAGTTTATCTGCAGGGCTCAGCTCCTTCTTCACATCACCGCTCTTTTTCCTTTTTCCAGCTCTTTTTGTTGTCACCTTTGCATTTGAGGCTCTGTGAGCATTCCAAAACAAGCGAATCTGGCCTTTGGGGCCGTGGCACCTGGCAGGCTGCAGGAGAGTCCTGCTGCCAGGGTGGTGCGGAGCTGGCACTGCCCTGCTCAGCCAGCCCTGCCTCGGTGTGAGCATCGTTACCATCCCAGCAATTAGTGGAGCTGGGCTGATTTGCATCGAGCTCAGAGCATAAAGAGTTCCAGGCCAGATGGTCAATTGTGTGAGTGTGTGTTGCTGAAAATGATGGGAATATTCAGTGTTTGGATGGGGCTTGGGTGGTGTGTGGGATCTCTGGGATGACCCTGCCTGCCTGGGATTGGGAACAAGCCCTGGTGCCTTTTGGGACAGGGTCCTGGATCAGCCTTTGGGCCATCCTGTGGGTGTGGAGGAGGAGCAGCCCCCCAGGAGTGTTCAGCTAGCACAGATCAATCCCCTGATCCACTTGTATTTTATGTCCTTGAGTAAATTACAGCCCTTCTGTGTCCCACCACTTGCCCAGTGTCTAACAGACCTGCAGCAGGGCTGCCAGGACTTGGGATCTGGCTCCTCTGAGTTCCTGGCATGAAAGTGCTGGACCTCCAGGCACTTCATGCGTGCCCTGGAAAAGCTCTGCCTCTTCCCAGTGCTTTGCCACACTGAAGTGCTCAGCTGCCAGAGGTTCACACGTGCCTCTCTCCACCATGGACCTTCTCCAGACCCTGCTCCAAATGTGCTGGCTTGGAGCCATCCCTAAGATCTGCAGTTCTGCCCTGAAATGCAAATGAAGCTGATGAAGAGATCGGCTCCAAGACCATCCAGCATAATTTCTCCAGTTAAAAGTGAGACTGCTCCCAAAGGTGGGGAACAGCAGGTGCCTGACCCAGTGTGGACCCATCCCTTGCCCTTCCCCACAACATTCCTGCTACACCCATCTTCTCCTGGGATGGGAAGAGCAATGGCCCAGCCTCATGTTGGGCTGTGCTGGAGCAGGAAATGCTCCTTAAAATGTGCAGTTCACACTGGTCTGGGAGCATCCGGGATCCTCCCCATCCATATCAGTTGTTTTCCCTGGAAAAACTTTATCACTTTGACACCCCCTGGGCTCTCTTGGCCCCAACCCTACAGGGAAGCCACAGTCCTTCCCACAGGTCAGATTTTGGGGATGCATGGGATGGAGGGACCGCATGGCTACAGCTGGGACACCCCACTGTGGCCGGGGATGCCTGGGATCTGCTCCAGTCCTGCCCTGGCAATCAGGGAACCCCCAGGAAACGCCCAGGCACCCACAGCACACACACAAACACCCCAATTATGGCCGTGGATCCTCCTGTCCTTGCTAAACTCCCCATGTCCCAGCCCCTGGCTTTGGAGGGAATCCAGGAACGCTGGTGGCAAACCCAGACACAAACAAACACCCGGGCTGGATTATCCATCATCGCTCCGATTGTCCCTTTGATGCAGGCAGGCAAAGTCACCTCTCCTTTGTGCGCCACCCGCCCGTGTTGTTTTTGCTTTGTTTTTTATTTGTTTCTCTCCCTGTAAAACTCATGTGAATGGGCCAGATGTGGTTGCCACAGCAACCCTCTCTCTTCGAGCAGCAGATGCTGGAAAAGGGTTGTGCAGTTTAATCCTCCTGGAAATCTCCCCATCAGGGGTTGCTGGTAGAAGATGATACCAAGGGATGCTCAGCAGCAATGCTTGGCATATTTTAACTCCCACGTGCTTCTTTTTGCAGGAAGGAGCTGCCCTTTCACCCTCTGGAAATGGCACCAAGCAAATGGAACCCAGTGCCTCAGCTTGTATTTAAAGAGGCTTTCCCTGCACAGCTCCCACGGCATTCCCACGGGGACTCAGAGGAGTGCAGCTCCTGCATCCCCGTGCTGGGTGAGTGGGCCAGCTGCCCCCATCACACCTCCCCCATCCCAGCACTCAAGGTGTGGCTTGGGGTGTATAAATAAGAGTCTTTCCTTGGGAAAAAAAAATAACCAAAAAATCATTTGGGCTTGGCCAGAGCAGTTTCCCATTCTGCATCCATGGGTTGTGGTGACACAGCCATGTCAGAGGAGGCATGAAAGGATGTTTGGGACCAAAAGTGCCCTGCTCTGGGTGCACAGTGACACACAGAGCCCTCGTTCTGCTGGGAAAGTGGGGCCATTCCATGCGGGATTCCTGCTCCCCCTCCCACCACCCTGCTGCCCCTGCTTCCCTCTCCCTCCGTCCCGCTCCCTGGGCTGTGCTGGAGCAGTTCCATCCCTCAAGCTCCTTAAGAGAATGGATGGGGAAGGCAGGATTTCTGCCTGGCTTGTTTAACAAAGATATATCCACTGGAAAGAAAAAGCTTAGGAGCGGCGGCCGGAATTTAACTGGTGCAGAATGAGCTGTTCAGCCTCTCTTAAAAAAAGGAAATCCTGTAGAACTTGACAGAAAGTAATAGCCATTGTATTTTTGCTTTTTCACGGAGCAGATTTTGTGTAGGCATGGCAGGAAACTTTGCGCCGATGGGTTTTAACTCCATTTAATTAAAGCAGCTGAAACAGAGTCAATTCCCTGTTTTGCAGCGCTGAAATGCACAGAAAAGCCAAGTGCTTCTTGTTCGAGACTAAACCACTTCAGTGATGCATCTTCTGAGGGGAGGTTTTGCTTGTGTCAGGTAGTCTGAGCCTCCTTAACCCCGGATCTAACCCGCGGTGGAGGTTCCTCCGGGAAAAATGTGTCATGTTTCATGTTTTAATTCATCAGGACGCAGAGTCGTCCCCAAAGGGTCAGGCAGGGATTTATCCCAGAGCCAAACCACTGGTGAGCCACAGGCTGGGGGGGCTTTCTTAAAAATAAAAGACAGGATGTGATTTTTGGGGTTGTGCTGTGCAGGGCCAGGGGTTGGACTCGGTGATTCTTGTGGGTCCCTTCCAACTCAGGATGTTTTGTGATTCTCTCTGAACGACACAATGGGATGTCCCAGGTTCATTCTGGGTTATGGAGCTACTTTGGGGGTGCAGGGAAATCCCAGAGTCAAGGGACCCTTCTGGACAGGCCCAGCACCTCTGGCAGGTGCAGGTTAAACTGCCTTTAAAATCTGTAGGGATGAAGATTCCCCGATCCCAGCAAGCAGCACATCCTGGTCAAGTGGAAAGAAGCTCACTGGGCTTCCAAAATGCTCCCAAATCCTCCATGCTGAGGGTTGCAACACCCAGGAACGCCTGCAAAGCCACATCTGTGTGTTCCCTTTGCATGCTGAGACGTGGGAATGAGTGAAGAGAACCTGGGATTAACAACCCAAACCTGAGCAATAGTCAGAACATTCCCAATTCACGGCAGAGCTCTGTTCCTGCCCTCCTCTGTTTGCTTTCCATCAGGACAAAGCCTCATCTTGTGATTAAAGGAAGGAGGTGGGGATCAGCACTCCTGGGCTCTGCTCTTAACTCTGCCCCTAATTTGCTGTTTTTTCAGAGAGGTCACATCTGATTAAATGCTCGGAGCCGGTGCAGGCTCAAAATTCCCTCTGACGTCAACAGGGACAACAGGTTTCCAGCACCAGTTGGAAAACACAGCCTGTAAAGCATCCTCTGCTTCATTTTTCTGGGTGCACAGCTCTGCTGCCCAGTGCTGGGGAGGAATTTATTCAGATTCATGGGAAGGAGCCCGCAGGGAGGATGAATATAAGGGAGTTCAGCAATTCAGAGTCATCCTGAAATGAGAGAGATGCTCCCCTCACCCCACCAGGGCATTGCCAAGGTCCAAACCTTGGTGTGCCACACTCTTGCTATCCCCATGGCCTCTGGGCTTGCTGAACCTGCAGGAGTTTGGGATTCCTGGGATTTGGTGACCTTGGGGCCATCGAGGCATGCAGGGAAGGCACAGCCACGTCCCTGTAACTGTGCTGGCCCTGTCTGACAGGTGCTGGCAGGTGGCACTTCAGCCATGCCACGCCCTTTTATGTCCCCAGTTACCACCACAACGAGCAGGTAATTCCTTCATCAGCAGGCGATGGAGAGCAGGCAGGAGGTACAATTGCATCTCCCTGTCCCTTTGCCCTTCCCCTTGGAGAAAACCCAGCTCGTCACTCCAGGTGCTCCAGCCAGACCCCTCTAGTTTGGAAATTGGTGGATGAGAGCAGTTCCTGACCCTGTGGCTGCAGCTCTGGGGCTCTCTCTCAGTGAGATCCTTGGCAGATGAATTACAGCTGCTCTGAGCTCTGCCCTGCTCCTTCCTTTGGGCTTTTCTCCTGGCAGAGGTGCAGGCAGAGCACGGGAAATGGGCCCATTCCTCACTGTCAATCACCCCTTGTCAAGGGGCTGCAGGGACAGCAAATCCTCGTCCAGGAAAAGGCTGGACTTCCACAGCTGCTTTGCAGAAATGGCACAAATTTCTTTTAAAACACAGCCTTTTAATCACCTGGTCTGGGCTCCTGCACAGCTCCTGGGGCATTGCCAGAGGTTGGGCATGGGGGCACCGTCTGTTCCTTCGTTTGCAAGTGGTCATTAGGAGTTATTAATTATAATGATGCTTTTTAACCCTTTGCAGACATCGCTGAGCACCTGGGGCTGCACAGCCAGGGCTGAGTCCTGGTTCAGCATGGGATGGAGATGCAGGGGAGAACTGGAGGAGTGCAAAGCTCAATCCTCTTTTGCCATCCAAATAACACGAAATTCATTGGTTTGAACAAATCCCGGGGTTTGCATTCTCTGGGCTGTGCTTTGACCCACAGCTTGGAGCAATGACTGAAGGATGACGCTCCCAGGAGCCTTGAAAACGAGGTGCAACTTCCAGCCTAAAGAACCCCTGCAAAAACTACTCATCCCATCAAACAGCTCCCTAATCCACAGTACTCCTACCAAAAAAAAAAAAAAAAAAAAGAAAGAAAAATAGAAAAACCCAGCTTTTTAGGGACAGGCTGCAGCTGAGGCATGTAGCAAGCTCCTACTTGGAATTATTTATCACCCAGGATCCCCAGGCTGGGCCGTGATGCATAATTCATATTTCTTGCGAACCCAGCCCAGTCTGGCACCTCCCAGCTCTTCGGAAAAAGCAACTCGGGCATCTGGGTGTGCAGAGAGCTTGGCCCTCGGTGTTCCCGTGGCTGTGACAGTCTGGCGAGGGCTGTGCTAAGTTTATCCCTGCCTGAGCCGCCTCGGTGCCGGGTCCTCCCCGCACATCCCCCTCGCTCCAGCCTTATTTGTGAATCTCCCGTGCAGAGCCAGCTTCCAGCAGCTCAGGAAGGAGCCAAGAGGTTTGAAAAATGATAAAGAAAGAGACGAGTCCTTGTCCAAGGCTCTGTCTCCCTGCTCCGACACTGGCTGGCCCCGGATTTGGGGCGGGTGGTGATTCAGTGCATCCATGGAGAGGGAGAGGGGGAGAAGGGAGACAGGGAGAGGGGCCAGCAGCCTTTTATTCTGGGACCCGCTTGGAAACGTTCTCTAAAAGGCTGATAAATAATTCATAGTGGTTATAGGCACACTGCAGACACGGGGAGCTCTTGCTGCAGGTGGCCACGAGGACGTGTCCAGCGCGGTGTGGACGGGAGGCCACGCATCCACCGGCCTCGGCTCCATCTCTTCATTAACTCCTCGTGGACAGCGAGCAGGATTTACTATAAAACGGGATGGCCCAACCCTCTGAAAGAGCTGAACTTTGCTTTTCACACACGAGGTTATGTCCTGAGGAGGAGCAGAGACAGGAGGAGGAAAGGGGGGGTCAAACTGCTCCAAACTCCGGCTCCAGGCTGGAATCTGGAGTCTCCAGTTCCATCCCCAGGCGCTGTGGGCAGCCAGGTAAAGCTGGGATATCTTTCCCAAATCAATTCTCCTTCACTTAACTTTGTCTCCATAGGGTCGGGATGTTTTTCCATCAGAAATGATAAGTATTTCCTGTGCTGGGTGCTTTCCAGAGACATTTCCAGAGCTTAGGGGAAGGGTCTGCCCTACCCCTCTGCACACTGGTTTTTCACCAATCATCACTGGGTGGATTTGCACAGTTCCAGGGGATGCTCCTTGCTGGGAAAGGAGAGCTCAGCACAGCTCCTTCCCGGAGAGCAAGAAGACATTGATGATTTATTTTGCTCTCTCTCTGAGGTAATTATGTACCTAGACAATCTTAAAATGTGTATTTCTTTTCTCCAGCAGACCAGAACAGCCTCTCTGGTTCCAGTCTGGCAAATAAATATGTATTTACACACTTTATTAAGGTGGGGATTACTTTCTCACAAGACTGGCATAACTCTCCTGTGCTGGTGTTTTATGGAAAACTGTATTTGTACATTAGTTCAGAAGATCTATGACAAGTTATATGGACCACAGCAGCCTTGGCCATGGCTGCAGCTCGAGGAGCAGCATGTGGAGACACGTGGGGGGTGAGGGTGGAGATGGAACACGTGGATTCCTCGGGATGTGCATCCAGAGGAGGAGGAGGAGGAGATGTCCTTGCTGTGCTTCCAGCTTCTCAAAGTGTTAAAAAAAAAAAAAAAAATCAAAAAAATCAGTATTAAAATGTCAGGCCAGCTCCAAAGCTGATGTGAAACTTCAGGGAGAGGCCACCAAATGTGTCACCGGTGTGTCAGGTTTGGCATTTGAGTGTTCTGGCTCAGTGGGATCACCCTCATCCCCACATCAGCCTGCTCCATCCTCCAGGCTGCAGCTCCTGGCCAGGCTGCTCAGGCCCTCTCCATCCCTGATGCCATGAGGGATGGAGATTTCACTCCTGGATGTGCCACATTCAGCCCCCTCTCTCCCTGTGGGGCATCAGGTGCTGGTGGCTCGTGGCAGAAGTGGATCAGTGACCATGGTTCCTAATTCCTGCTGTTTTCACCTGGAAAGGCGACAGAGAAACCACCCCTGCCCCAAGCTACAGCAGGGAGGATGGGGAGGAGGGAGCTTTCCTGTCCCCCAGGGCCCTGGGAGGAGGGAAAATCACATTTCCCTGCTGTTTCACACGCAGCAACGCCGTGGCTGGATTAACCCGAGGAAGCAGCAGTCCATAATATATTAATTCTTGTATAATTTCCTAAAGCTGCTTAACTGAGCACCTCCATGTGTTTAACACACATTAGGAGGTAATAGCAATTAATCTGGAAAATCAGCAGCAGCTCAAGCCCAGGCAGGGCAGGGCTGTCGTGGGCAGGGGGGTGCAAATTCCAGCCTCAATTGGTTCTGCCCTGAGCCCTGTCCCTCCCTCCCCTCATCCCAGCTCAGCAGAACGTTCCCATCCCTCGTCCCAGCTCAGCAGAACGTTCCATGTGTGCCTGACATCAAGCAATGGCTGTTCCTGCTGGCTTTAAGGGAACTATCTAATCTCCTTTAAATTAAGCATATGATTGGGTTTTGGCTAGATTGGGTCCTTAGGCCTTAATCTCTTTATGCCCCACTTTCTCAATCTGCAAAATAGTAATTATCTCCTTCACGAGGCTAAATTAATTTCCCATATTTCACTGATGCTCGTTCTGGCAATGTGCAGGTTGCCATTCTCCCAGAGATTGCAATTTGCATGCTGCTCAGCAAATTCTGGATTATTTATCCATACACACATCACACACACAAATCCAAGCCTCAGGAAAAAAAAAAAAAAACAACCTAAACGCCATGATGGCCCAGACAGGATGCAAGCAATAACAGCAAGGATAACAAAAATGCAGTTCAGGGATTCAAAGCATTTAGTGAATGGAGAATAGGCTGAGTTGCATTAAAAAAAAAAAAAAAAGGCAAGAAACTCAGCTGATTTAAGAAGTAATGAAAAGAATAATTAATATCAAACAGAATCGAAGAGCTTAATTAAGAATTAACTTTTTTTTTTTTTCCCCCAGTACATCTTGGGAGAGCTGGTGGTGGTCAGTGCAGAGGGCAAGGAAAGAAACTGAAACATGGTTTTTAATCCCTTCATGAGTGTCAGGGGGAAAAGGAAAAGAAATTTGTGGGAAAAAAATCTGTCATGGCCAAGTGTCTGGTTTGCAGAACCTGCAGGGGTGTGGGTTTGGGGAGAAGTTGACAAATGTTTCAGGGGGGAAACCTGAAACGGAGAAAAGAAAAGGAAATTCCTAAAAATACCCCAGGGGTTCCCATTTTCGTTTCAGAATAACCCAGGGCTTTTGTCCCTGGGGCTGGCAGCACAGAGCGGGGTAGGACCAGGAGGAGATTTTGCCCCTGCACCTGCCACTTGTGCATTCCTTGTTTGTGCCAGGCTGCAAACAAGCCGAGATTCCATTAGGCATGAGGCAGCGGTGCAGAAATGTTGGGCAGATTAAATCTTGTTTGTCTGTGTCTCTTTTTCACGTCTCAGTCGCTGATAAGGTTTGAAAGGCTGCGAGCAAGGGCCTGGGGATCAGTAATGTTCATGAAGATAAAATCAAGGACCCGGCTCCCGCTCTGCTCTGCGTTTTCCAGAAGGACTCGTTCCACACAAAGGTAAATAAAGCCCCAAACCGTACAGGGTAAATTCTCCTGGGAAGCCACGGGGCTTTGACATCACGGTTTTCATTTTCTCCTGCCACAGTCTGAGGAGAAAAAGGGAAAGAAATCAACAAGTGACGGAGCAGCACCCGCTTGGCTGAGCTTAATTCCAATGCACCGGCTCTGCTCAGCTCCTTGGGGAATGAAGGAATGGAAGGAAAGGAGGGAAAAGAAAAAAGCCAGGTAATTGGAAGGAGTAATTCAATTTGGGAAGAATTATTCTCCTAATGATTTATGCCTTCATTAATGACGGATTGAACAAATGGTTGGGTTGTTTTCTTTCTCACCAGGAATTGAGGCGCTGCTGGGGGGTCACAGCAACAGCCACTCAGTTGTCTCTATTTCAGTCCTTCATGCTCCCTCTCTTCCTGCCCTTGGATCGATAGGATCTGGAAGCAGGAGTTTTTATTGAGAACTTCCTTGGCTTCACAAAAATATGACCAGGAGCTCCAAGGAATGAATGGAGCAATGAGACAGGGCAGGGAGGGCACAGACACTGCAAAGTGACCTCCCAGTGCCCTGTTCCACCCCTGGAATTGCTCCAGGCCACGTTGGACAGGGCTTGGAACAACCTGGGATAGAGGAAAATATCCCTGCCCATGGCAGAGGGTGAAACAAGATGAGCTTTAAGCTTCCAACCCTAATAATTCTCTGATTCAGTGCTAATTCTTCGCTGCGTATCTTTTCCTCATTGATATTAGAAACGAGCACCACAAACGCAGGCTCGGGCAGGTTCACAGGGGTCACAGCCCCAGGAAAATCTCCCGACTGCAGCAGCCCTGGGGGCAGGAGGCTCCTGGGTTGGCAAAGTCCCTTAAAATTCATGATCCATCCTCAGCACTGCCGGTGCCTGCGGGGCTCGGCAGCACCCGAGTCAGGCGTGTGTCCTTCAACTCCCTTCAATTAAACACCCTCCTAAAGTTCACACGCTGCTAATTGGGCTCGGAAAACTGCCCCTAATTGGGCTTGTTCTGCTGGCAGAAGGGTGACCCAGCTCCAGAGTGCACCAAAATCACTCTGGGCCGTGAACGCTGAGGCTGCAGAAGGGAGGGCAGGAGCGGAATGGGGGAACAAACCAGTCCCTGCATCCTGAGAAGCTCTCTCAAAGCCTAAATTCAGCCTGGAGGGTGCTGTGGTCAGGTTTGGGAGGTGCAGAGGGGACTGTAGAGGGGAATAGGCTCTGCAGCAGATCCTTGCTGATGGGATTTTCCATCAGCTGCAGGGCTGAAGGTCAGGGCTGCTGCCACTCCGAGCTCGGTTGCCCCGAGTTCAGCACGAGGTGCGAGTGCTGAGCCCCGGGGTGACCCTGCTGCTGCTGGATCCCAGCTCCGCGCAGATGATGTTCAAGCACGTTGAAGGGTGGGGTTTTTTTTCTGTCTGTTTGCAGGAGCAATATCAATTCGCAAAGGTGAACTCCTTTAACAGATTCATAACTCATTACTTCTCCACGTGGCACTGATGTCACCCCCACACCTCCCTTGGAGGGACCGTCCCGGGGAATCGCTGGGCCCCTGTGTTTGTGTGTGGCTGCTGGGGTGACAGCACAGCCAAGATATTTTCTTTCCTCCTGTAAAACGGGAAAATTCCCTTTTGCTGAGCAGGGAAGGAGCTTGTGTGGGAGCAGAATAAAAATGGCTTTGGCAAACATTTTTTTTTTTTTTTTTTGCCATAGACACAGGCTGGGGAACATCACTGCAGTCTGCACCCTCATGGCAAACACCACCTGCTTTTGTAGGGAAAGAAATACAGAAATTTTTTTCCTTCTGCTGAGGAAAAGTTGAAGCCATTTTGAAGGTTTTTAACCCAAACTTTTTATTTTTTCAGGTTAAGCCCTGCTTTGTTTGAGAATGAGAGACTCTGGATTCATTTCATTGGGAACAGAGGATCACAGACTGGGTAAGGTTGGAAGGGCGGTGGGGTCATCTGGTCCAACCTCCCTGCTCCAACACCAATAATTCAAATTAAGGGATGAAAGAGGAGAGAGATGAGGACTGGTTTGGGATCAGGAGCAGAGCTGCCTCCTCTGAGCCTTCCTGTACATCCCAGGGATCCCCTGGGATCTCTGTGTCCTGTCTGTTGTCCCCACAGGTTTTTGGGGTGTGGGATGTCGCTGCCACCCTGGAAGGATGGAGGGGCAGACGGTGAACATCTCACTGTCCTTTGAGCTCTACCACTCGTTTTATTACTGCTCCAAAAAGATTTCTACGGGTGTTTTCTGGCTTTTTTTTTTTTTTTTGTCCTCAAGTAAACACATGGAAAGGAAAAGCATTGTGTGCCAGCGGGGAGGGCACGGCCCTGCCGTGCCCAGGGGCTTTGCCCTCTCTCTGATTATCCTTTATCTGCTGCTTTTTGGCCGTCAGGTGGAGCTGGGATCCACGGCACGTGAGGAGGTGCCCTCCCGGGTCCTGCTTGCAGAAAAGGGCTTTTTTGGACAAATTTAAATCTCAGCAGGAGCAGGTCACCCTGCCAGAAGGATGCTGGGCACCAGCATATTTAGCCTGAGCACCTGAGGAGAGCAGGAAGGGGAGGGGATTGGTTCTCTGGGATTCTCTGCCAGCCAAATTGAAGTGGGAGAGCTGGGAAGGGCTCGGGCACCTGCCTGGGCACTGCTCCTGCTGCAGGTCTGGGAGCAGCTCAGATTAATTCAGGGAGCAGGGGACAGAGCTCCTGTGGCTCCCTGCCAGCTCTGCAGCCGTGCTGGCTCCCAGAAAAGCCCTTCAGAAATGTTCTCATCCCCCTCACCGGAGCCAGGGCAGGGGCACTGTTGGGTGCCTCTGGTTGTGCTGGGGGGCAGTGCCCACCCCTGCCCTGGCCCTGCTGCAAACACCACGGGCTGGCCTGGAGATGGGAACAGTTTTCAATTAAAATAATCCTCCCTCCCTGCGCTCCTGCTCTCAGCACAGTCTTGGAAATGTTTCTGCACTTAACACCACGTGTAATTATGGGCTGGCTGGCTGGGGAAGCAGCCCTTGCTGGACTCCTGATTTTCCAGGCAGCACTTACTAAGCAGGAAAGGAGGAGAGGCAGGAATTATCCAAGCCTGGTGGGAGCCATGCATCATGCTCAGAGATGGTTTTTTTGTGCCCTCCATCAGGCTGGAGCAGGGATGTGTGGGATGCTGCAGTGCTGGGGACCACAAAGTGTCCCCTGAGGGGCCGTGTTTGGTGGCACTGCCACGGTCCAGCTTTTGTTGTGTTTTGCTGCCAGCACCGGTGGGAAGAAATGCCAGTGATTTGTGTCTTTGGGGATGAATTTTCAGGTTTTGATCCACGAGCCAAATTAAAAGATTATTTTTCCTCTCCATAAACAAATCCCCTCTTCCCCTTCCTGCCAGCGCAGACATCTGCTCCTCTGCAAAGAGCTGTGCCAGCACGGAGAGCTCCCCCCTGCCGCGTCCCACTGTCCCCTCCGCCCGCTCTGATTTGCATCTCTTGTATTTTCCTTGGATTGTGCTGGTCAGATTCCCTGCTCACATGTGGCAGCAGTGCCGGGGTGGGGGGGTTATGCTGGGAAATGCTGATAACCTCTCGCTGTGTTTGCCTTATCCCTCCCCACGTGCTGCAGATGCTGCTTTCGGTATGGGAGCGGGAATCTTGCAGGAGTTCCATCAAGCAGGAGTGGGGTGGGGGGAGAATCCAGGGCTCTGCAGTGGTGATGAGCAGCTCTGTGGGGATTAATGCCTGGAGCAGGACTGTGGGGAGAGATGGGTTTGATGGGCAACCGAGTGCCCAGCCTGGGCCTCGAGGGGCAGCCTGGAAGGGAGAAAACCCACAGATTGCTGTGGGGTTTCCATCCTCAGAAAGTGATCCCTGACCATCTGAACTGGTTTGTTCTGGTGTTTGGACTCCCCCACCCCAGCACCCCACCCACCCAGCCCAACAGCAGCTCTGGGTGCCCCAGGGCTGATCCAGACTGGCATCTTTTGGGGCTTTTTAAACCACTCATTTACCCTCTGGACACGCTCTGGAAGTGCAAAAAGGACTTTATTTTATTTTGCCCAGCTGCTCCCCTGTGGGGCTGCTGTCCCCTGCAGAACGGCCCCTGTTTTGGTGGCCCTGTGCCACCATCCCTGTCCTTTGCTGGGGGCTGGCACCCCCTCGGGACTGGGCTGCATTTTGGGGCCACCAGGACTTGTCTGAGGGGGCCAAGAGCATTTCCCTCCTTCCTGGCCACACCAAGGAGCAGAACCTTGGCTTTGCTGCAAGCTTCTGATTTCTGTCAAAGGAGATGGTTCTGACCAGTGGAAAACGCAGCTTTATTGCACTCCAAGTTTTCCAGCTCCTCCTCAAGCCCTCAAAAAATCTCATAATTACTTATTCTTCCTTCTTGGGGTCTCTTTTCTCTTCCCGGACATGAAAACCAAGAGAAACCCCTCACGACTGGGTGAGAACCCATCACTTTTTGGGGGAGCATTGGGCTGGTTCAGAGCGGGATTTCCCAACCAGAGCCTCGTGCCCTCCTGCTGCCTCTCCTTCCCTCCGCAGGCAGATGGAAGGCAGCAGCTTTTTAATTATTAAAATTAGTGCATCCTTGAAATCACGTAGCCTGCTTTTGGCTCTGCGAATCACTGCTTTCGTGAGAGAGGAGCAGTAATAAAATTAACCGACAGAGAGGAATAAACAAGTGGCACAGATGTAAATATTATATAATCTGCATTTCCTAAAATATCCCTGGCTTGGCATCAGGAGTGGGATTCAGCAGAGAACCAAAGCAAGGATGCTGATGGAAAACAAACAATAATAGCAGGCAAATAGTAATTAATCATTCTGGGGATGGGGATTAATGTTTGCATGCAAACCTCCTGCCAGACACTCGAGGTGTTTTCTGTCCCCTCGGGCCTCCCTCGATGCTGCTCAGGTGATGCGGGGAGAAGTGGGGAAACTGAGGCAGGTGGGAAGCCACCAGTGCTGGGCTTTTGGTCAAGGTGTTACTTCCAAAGGGAGCACTTCCAGGTTTGTATTCCAGGCTGGAGCAGATTTTTAGGGGGTGCCGAGTGACCTGAGTCATTTTAAGCCAGCAGAGGTGGAGCCCAGCTCTGTTTGCTCCTGGAGAATCCCTTTGCCACACAGCTGCTGGCAAACATCCCACCCTGCTTTCCCTTTTTGCACTGCACCATTGGAATCTGAAGAATCCCTCGGGAATCTCATGTTTTAATGGACAAATTAGTGCCAGGTCGGCTGCCCTGTCTGTGTCAGGTGGTGACTACAGAGCACCAGCCTGCTCTGCCCAGGGCTGCTCCAGCCCTGGCACTGCTGTGCCCGTTTATCAGCACATTTAGTGTGTTTATCAGCACATTTAGTGTGTTTATCCAGTGGTTGCTGCTCCCTGGGATTGCTCCTGGCCTGGGGAAGGGGCAGTGCTGGATGTTGGCATCACGAGCATCCCAGCAAAACACCTCCAGCGCTCTGGGCACCACCACCCACCACGCTGAGGGAAAGGACTTTTCCTGCAGCTCCTGGACTTTGGAAAAACACAGGGGACGCTTAGGGTGACCCACAGAGACCTGACCCAGGTCACTGCAGGGTCACGGCTGGGTGACACCCACAGCTTTTAAGGCACCCAGCTCTCCTTGGCTTTGCTCCCGTGCTTGGAAATGCAGGCAGTGTTGGCTGTGAGGTGACAATCCCTCTTCAGTGTCCCGTGTCTGAAGTCACACTGGAGGGACACGTCCCATCTGGTGAGTCACAGGCTCCTGCTGTCACTCGGTACCTGCGGGGAGGGAGGAGTAACCCACGCCGGGTGACACAGCGCAGCCCAATGTAAACATTGCCTTTTAGCGTTCGCCTCCGGAAGCCCCCGGCAGAGAATTAATTCCATTTCAGTTTGGAAACACTCCCAGCCTGGTGCTCCCTGCAGAGCCGCTGGGTCAGGTGCTGATGAGGGGAGACGCTGCTGCTTCCCGCAGCTCCTCCCACCCCTCTCCCCGCTGGAAAAGCTGGAATTACACCTGGCTGTGATGCTCAGCAGCTCATTCCCCACTCCCCTGCTCGCAGGCAGTGCCGGGGATCAATATCCCGGGAGAGCAGCCCCGGCCCTTCTGCGTGAGAGGGATTCACAACACCTCGGATCAAAAGCCCTCCTTTAATGCGGGAGACAGCGGTCGATGGGAAATTAACTCTGCTTTGGGTCCGCTTGCTCCGGCAGGAAAGGGCTGCGTGGGGGGATGAACTCATCCCCGCTTGCGGCGGAATCAAAAGGGGCTGCTCCCAGCTGCCTCCAGCCCGTTTGATATTTGGCTTTTTCTGCTTTTCCATCAGCCTGCAGACAGCTCCTGCTTCGACAGAGCAGTGGGTGCAGCCAGCTCCACACGCTGCATTGATGCTCCACCAGCATCCCCACACACAGGGGGTGTGGGGCAGGGAGGGAGATGGGAACAGACTGGGACTGGAGCAGTGGGGTGGAGAGGTGATGTGGCACTGGGATGTGACTCCAGTCCCTGCCCAGACTCTTTTTTCCTCACTCACATCATTGACAGGATAAACTCTTGGATGCCAGCGCTCCTCTTGGCACTGGTGGTGCCCAGGGCCAGCTCACACAGGTGAGACTCGTCGGTGTGGGACACCAGGAATGACCCTCACAGCTGAGGGGCAGAGTTCCCAGAGCCCATCCCACACTCTGAGTATCCCCGCCATCCCATGAGCAACATCCCAGCCCAGAAGTGAAGCCAGGCGCGTGTGGGAAGGGTTTAAACGCGATTCCAATCCCGTGTGAGACACAATCTCTGCACATGAAACAGGTGAGGGCCGTGTTCCCCCAAGGCACGGCCTTCATCGCACCCAGTGACGAGCTCCGAGCATCAGAGCGAGGGGAAATCAAAGGAAAAAGCACATGATTATAGAGAGCAGAAAATCCTTTGCAAAAATTGTCCCAATTGCCTTTGAAGGTGTTGCCAGAGGTGTTATTTCCTTTTGTTATTACTGTTTTGAAGGGGGGGTGAAAAAAAAAAAAAAAATCTGTATTCTCCCCACAGCAGATTGCTGCTGTACTTTCTGTAAACGCCTGCCATCCCATCAGCACCACATTAAACCAACATTTCGAATTCAAACCGACGATGCTCGTGGATAAATGGAGCGGTAATGGCAGGAATTAGCAAGCAGGGCACAGGACTGAGGCAGCGATGATTTACGAGGCTCAGGCAGGAACAATCAAAGGCATCAGATCACTTCTTTGCTGCCCTGCGTGCACCTATTTGCATTTTATCCCTGACAGCTGGGTTTTAAAGGGAACTTCTCGCCCGACTGGCGAGGAGATGTTGTTCTTTTTTTGGTTCTTAGCCGAAGAAAATCGTCAGGAAACGGGCGAGGAGACTGGAATTTCTCCCTGCAGCTGGTGGGGTGTTGTGCCGGTGCCGGTGATGGGTTTGGGACCGCTCCTCTCGAGGGGGAAAGGGCTGGGGATGCCCCCAGGCTCTCGAGGTGGTGCAGCGGGAAGAAGCTGCTGGAAAAAGGGCTCTTCCTGAATCCCACAGCCCAGAGTTCTCCCTGGGGATTCCTCTGAGTTATCCTGGCCATGCTGGGCTTGTTTCTGGGGCAGCGCACGGAGCTGGGAAAGGAGAAAACCAGGAATGTGCCAGGACTTACAACTCCCCTAAAAGGCTGCTGGCCCGTGGGTGTAAGTCAGGTGTAAATCAGATGTAAATCATCGGTGCCTGCGGAGTTTTATGGCAGGGAGCTGCTGTGTGTAAAATCTGAGCAATGGACTTTGTGGGAAGATACTAAACAGGGCCGGGTGACCCCCGTGGCCTCGTGGCGGTGGCCTCGATGACAAGAGGAATTTCCTGCCACCCACTGCTGAAACGGGACTGGCTGTGGGATGGGGAATAGGGGAGATACCCAGGGAGGGAAAGGATGGGAGTACTGGGGGTAAAAACAGAGCCCTGGGGGCTGGAGGCTGCTCCCTGCCATGGTGGCAAAGAAAACCCCGCCTTGCCCTGGTTATCTGCCATAAGAGAAGAGAGAAGTCCTGGTTTGGGGCCGAGGGCCAGGGAAATATGGGGGATTGCTCAGCTTTCCTTTCAGATCTGAGAGTTTTGGAGCTCCATGGCCTGGTTTTGCCGAGCCCTCGTCTGACCTGTGCCTTCCTTTTCAGCCAATAGCTGAATTTAAATGTGCCCTGACTGAACTGGGCTCGTCACAAACCTCTCTGCTCCCTCGGTTCATCAATAAGGGGGAAAATCTATAGCGAGCACTTAAAGCTGCCTCTGCCCCGGCTGCTCAATGGCCTTTGTGAGAAAAAGAGAATGAAACGAAAACTAGCAAAGCTTTCCTTTGCCAGGCTCCACGGGAGCTCGGTCCTGGCGTGGTCTCACTGCTGCTGGAGGATAATTCTGATTTTGCTGAGTGGTGGTGGCGCCTGATTTTGTCTCTGCCCTTGGCCTCAGCTTCCTCCCTTGTCTGTTTGACTCTTTTCATATCCAAACTCTGCCTCTGCTCCTCGCCAGGCTCAGAAAAGCCCCTGGGAGGACTCTCCAGCCCTGTCCTGGATTCAACACAACTTTCTCCTTACACAGGAGGGACAATCGGGGCATTTGGATCACCTGGCACATGCAGGTGCGGGATGTTTGTCACCTCGTGGGATGCTGGAGGGTCTGGCCTTGTTTTGCAGCCCCTCCACTGCCTCGAATTTCCTTTTCATGCAGCGGCAGGAGCCAGTGTTTGCTCTGCAGGCTCCCTCATGCTCCTGCACGCATTTCAGGCAGCTCTTCCCTTCACCTGCAAGCAAGAGGGATGTCACTGCTGGCCCCGTTCTCCCCCTCTTCTACCTGGTTTCAACAGATGGAAATTTAAGTGAACAGGCAGGATTTTGGCACTTGACTCTTCTGCTGCTCCAGGGGCTCAAACGAGGCCACACCACCCAGCTTTGCTTCCTTATGTGATGTTGCTGCAACCAGGAGGTGCAGAAAACAAAGGAAAGTAACCAGATTAACCAGGTGGGAATTTCTGTGCTTGTCATTGTCCCTTTTCCTGATGAGCAGGGATGGAGCTGAGAGGGGAGAGGGGCTCTTTGCTCTGCCCGGCCACTCCTCTCTCTGAACAAATGCTCTCATGTAGACCAGCACTGCTGTTCCCCCCTGAAAGTGGGAGGACTTCAACATTTAAAATGTGGAGAGAATTAAAAAAATCCCTTTTTTCCACCTTGCAAAGTGGGGAAATCTATTCTCTCACCTAACATTGCATCACTGGAATCCTTATTTGCAGGAACAAGGAAATTAATCTGTGTTCTGCAGGAGATGGAAGCAGCAGGGAAGCTGCTGGAAAGTTCCCTCCTGGCTCTCACACCCAGGAGCAGGAGCCAGGAGGGACCTTGACCACCAAAGCACAACTTGAGGTGGGTTATGGAGACACTTCCTTGGGAATAATGAGGATGGAGGGGCTGGAATGGCAGCCTTTGTGTCCAGTAAAGGGAAATTGATTCAGGAGGCTCCTGCAAAGCCAGACCATGACAATATCAGTCTCAGCTGGTCGCTTCCTGATCCAAATCTCCGAGTGGCAGGGAAAACACTGCAGCTCCTCATCGCACTGTGGGAACAAATGGAACTGGGGCAGCAGGGAGAAAACGGGGTCAGGAAAATGTGGGAAGCACTGCTGGATGGAGGTGATGGGTCCCATGCTGGTCCCATGGAATCATGGAATGGTTTGGGGTGGAAAGGGACTTAAAGATCATCCAGTGCCACCCCTGCCATGGGCAGGGACACCTTCCACTGTCCCAGGCTGCTCCAAGCCCCAATGTCCAACCTGGCCTTGGGCACTGCCAGGGATCCAGGGGCAGCCACAGCTGCTCTGGGCACCCTGTGCCAGGGCCTGCCCACCCTCTGAGTAAAGAATTCCTTCCCAATCTCCCATCTAATGTGGCATTAGGATGACCAAGAACTGCAAGGATGGAGGGACACCGGGCATTTCCCAGGCTGCCACATCCCCAACCCTACCAGGTCTTTTTTGGGATTTTTGTTTTTTGCTTTGTTTCCCCACTTTTCTGCCACAAACCGTGGGCAGCACGGGGAGGGGGCTGGTTACTGTGTGAGGGGAGCAGCAGGCAAATTTATGTTGTGCTGTTTCTCTGGGTATTTTAATGCCATTTAAAATCTCTTTTTATTGCTGCTTGAGTGCCAAACTCTCCTTTGCTGCTCCTGGGCTGTCCCTGCTCCCAGTGAGGGAACAGCAGTGCCAGGAGCACTTTGTGCCTCCCCCAGCACCAACATCAGTCCCACACCTCAATTTGGGTGAAATAAAACCGGGCAGGGGGAAGGGTTTGGCTTCAAGAGGCTTTTCCCAGAACACAGAAGGAAATAAAGAGCAGGCGGCTCTGTCAGAACTTCCAATGTTTCATCAATTCTTGCTTAACTCGGCAAACCTTCCTCAGATAGAAAGTTTGCAATTATTACCTGGATCAAGACAGCTTAATTAAGCAATTAAGATGTGGAGCTAAGAGCCCTTGCAGAGCGAGCTGCAGTGTTTTAATTTCGGGACTGCTCGTGCGTGCAGGAGAGTGACAGTTTGGGAAAAGGCAACTTTTTTTTCCTTTTCCTTCCCTCCGAACAGCACCACCATCAAATTAATGAGATGGGGCACATCCACAGGCATTGGTGGGAATTTTGCCTGGATCAGGACGCAGTAAATCACGGACTAAAGCCTTGCTCCAGCTGGAGACGATGGCTCCTTGGAGAGCCTGAGGAAGGCAGGACGGCTCCTGCAAGTCCCTCCTGTGGCTTCCACACACGTAAACAAAACCAGCGAGGTGGCTCCAGGGAGTGATGTGCTGGACAACCTCCAACATCTCGGGAATCAGAGCTTCCCAGTGATTCTCAGGCAGCTCCAAACAGGGGCAGCCAGGGTCGGGATGGGGAAGCACAGGACGCACTCCTGGACATCTGTGTCGTTTGCAGGCACTGCCCATCTGTCTGGGGACATTCTGGCAGTGGGAACACCCCTTTAATCCCACGGGATACCGGTGGGAAGGGAAGGGCACAGGAAAATTCCCCAGCACCTCCTGGGTGAGAGCAGGCACTCGATCGGTGACCAGCAGTTCCACGGGGCACAGCTCCTCTTCCGCAGCTCTGGGAAAAGCCTGAATTTCAAAGGGGAAAAAAAAAAAAACCCTGCCAGGTTTGTGAGCTCCTTAACCTCCCTCTCCGGTGACCTGGAAACACCGGAGCTCCCCTGGTGTCCCACGTGCTGCCCTCTCTCCTGGCCACGGATGGATTTGACAGCTCCTGGTGCTCGGCAGCCGGGAACAGCCTGGGGCTGAGCTCAAGGAGTGGAACAGGGAAAGGACAGAGCCGAGTGATTTTTGACTTGGGTCATAAAATCTTAATGGGAAGCGAGGCAAACCCCTGGAGGCTTGGAATTGTACAGTTCTGATTCCAGGCTGTTGGGGCTGGGAATGAAATTCCCGTTCTGCAGCCCCGGAGGTGCCTTATGCAACACCCAGAGGTGCCAGCCCAGGGTGGGGAGTGGTGCCCACCAGCCAAATCCCACCCGGAGGGGACAGCAGGGCCTCTCTTGGGGCACCTGGGAGCAAACATGAAGGAAATGAGGGATTTGGAGCCCACAATAAAACTTACGGTGCAAACTTGGAGAATCCAGGTATTTCTCCACTATTTTCATTTAACAGCATGAACCCTCCAACACATCCATTAAATGTGGATGCCCAGGTCGGACCTTGCCCAATCCTGGTGGTGTTTTCATTGCCTGGATGGGTTTTGATGTTGCCTTTTGGGGTCTGATCCAATGGCAGCTGCAGGGCAATGGGAATCTTACTAAGGACAATTGCAAGCAAAAGAGATGACGAGAGGGATGGGAAAGGAAGCGGGTTTCCATCTCAGAGTGCTGATTTAAGCTGCTCCCTTTGGGGCTGTCCCTTTAAGGAAGCCTAAAATCATAATTAAAGGCTGCAGGCACAAACCACGGCTTTTCCTTAATATCCTTGGCTAATTAAAATTTGTCAGTGGGGGAGGATTAGCACAGGTTTTACACAGGATTTCAATTTAAACTTCTTCTGATCCCTTGAAGTTTCTGCCTGGTTTGGTTTTTTTTTCAGCAAACTTTAATCTGATGAAGTTTAATAGATCTGCAAATGAGACCCAGCAAGGCCCAGCTCACGTGAGGCGCTGCTGAGGTTTTGGATTTGGGAGCCTGATGGAATAACCTGGGCTGTGCGGGTTGAGGATCCAGCCAGAACCACAGAGATGAGGGAAAACTCATCTTGAGTGGAATTAATGCTTTGAAAGCAGCGGAGATGAGGCTGAATCAGCTGAGATTTCAAGCCAGAGGTGTCCAGATAAGGCTCCATCACTTGCACATCTTCAAACCATGCCCAGTGCCTGCTCCAGACCTGAAGCAGGGTTGTGGAGTGAAGGAAAACAGCTGGACCATCAGAAAGCTGATGGATTTGGACAGGAGGAAGGTTGTAAGCAGGAAAAAAACCCCTTTATACAGAGCTTTTTAAGCAGAGAAGTCAGGATTTGAACTCCACCTCACCTGGGAAAAACCACAGACCCCGTGCAGGGAAATTCAGAATAAAACACGCAGGTACCCATTGGAGACACAGCAGCACAAACGTTTATTTATCACTCAGCATTCCAGCTGGACACACACCACCAGCTGCAATTTGTCCTGCTGCAAACACAGCAGGGCCTTTTCCATTCTCTGCTCACCCCTCTTCCCACCCGGGCCCGAAAGTGGGTGGAAGTCAAAACTACTGAGCCAAAATGTGATGGGTGTAGAGAAGGAGAGGACGAGCGTCGCAGTTCACTGCAGAGCCCGTGGGTGGGGGCTCTGATTGCCCACAAGGAAATTGCCAGGGATGCAGATATTTTGCAGAGCTCCTTATTTACCTCCTCCTTTACTTTGCAAGTAAATAAGGGATTCAATAAGAGCTGGCAATTTTCTCACTCACAGCCTCTGAGCAGCTCTCTATTTCTGATGATGAGCAGTAATTCCAACGTTTCGCCTCAAAAAAAGCCCCAGAGAGCACACAAACCCTCCCAGCCTTCCACACTTTATATTTTCCTAATGGAAAGGGTTTATTTTAGTAAGAAATTACCCTTCATTTATGGGAAAAAAGTTTGATTACTTGGGAAAAAAAAATCCCTGCTGAGCCACAGTGATGGGTGGTTTTGTATTGCTGAAATGTCCCCGGTCTTTTTTGGGGTGTCTTTGGTATTGATATAAAATATAAAACAAATAAAAAATATTAGAATATTAAAAGATAAAATATAAGATATAAATATTAAATAAAAATATAAAGTATAATGTATAAAGTATAATATAGAATGTAGAATATATAATAATATAGAATATAGAATAATATATTATAAGTAATACATAATATATAATATATAATTGTTACCCTGGGCCACCTCTGCAGGAAATTGCCTCTGATATTCCCAGTCAGGAAGGGAGATGCCAATGGGATGGATATTCCACAGCTTCCCAACCCATTGACAGCATCTGAATTTTGTATCTTGATATTTTGATATTTGATATTTCATATTTTATAGTTTATATTATTTTATATTATATATTTTATATTCTATATTATTTTATATTTTATATTTTATATTTTATATTTTATATTTTATATTTTATATTTTATATTCTATGTTATTTTATATTTTATATTTTATATTTTATATTTTATATTTTATATTTTATATTTTATTTTTATTTTATTTTATAGTTTATATTTATTTAATATATACAAATTATTTAATAATATTAAGTAATAATAATATTTAATAATACTTAATAATATATATATATATTATATATATCCCATTGGCATCTGCCTTCCTGACTGGGAATATCAAATACAATTTCCTTCAGGGGTGGCCCAGGGTGACAATTTGGGGTGAGGGAAGATGGGGGAGAAGGGATCCCAGCCACGACGATTGTCTCCTGGCGAAGGCTGGGAAGTGGAGGTGGCACTTCCATGGGATCAAGGCCATTTGGAAAATCAGATTTGCAGCAGGTTTGGAAGCAGGACACCGCCATGGTCTGTCAGCAGTGGATATGGATGGTGCTGGGCATCCCATTCCTGAGAGGAACATTTATCCTCACAATCAGCAGCTTCTTTTGAGGAGACCTCCAGGGCAGGCCCTGAAATGCCCGTGGCTCCGTGGGAGAGAGGTGGGAGGGGAGGGCTGCGAGCTGGGATTGGTGTTCCCAGCAAAAACTTGCTTTAAACAGCACCTGCTAAACCCAGCTCCAGGCTTCCAGCAGCCCCGTGGCTGGATTTGGAGAGAGCTGCAGAGGATTCCTGAGCCCATCCACGGCCATGGAGATCCATGGAAGCCCAGACTGGTTTGGGTTGGAAGGGGCGTTAAGGGCAGGGACACCTTCCACTTATCCCAGGCTGCTCCAAGCCCCGTCCAACCTGGCCTTGAACCTTCCAGGGATGAGTTTTCCAGGAGTTCCCTGCACTCTATCAAACCCCAGGTGCTGCTATCAGCAATATTTGGGGACCACTTCTCGTCTGTCCCCGACAGAAAATGACTCTCCTTGAATCCAGTGGTGTTGGCAGGTGAAGGTTGGAGCCAGCCTGGTCCGTGCAGAGCTCTGCCTTGCTCATGGAAAACTCCTGGAAAACTCCTGGGAAGATGCCTCTCATCCCCTGAATTAGCTCCCTGAAGCTTCAAAAAAAGGCCCTGAATAATGTAGACAGGAAAATGAGCACAGGACAATCTGGCTGTCACCCAGCTTATCCAAATATTGCTATTTTTGGGCTTTGTTTGAGTTTCTCGGCGCCTCAGAGGCACATCCCGAGATCCCGGTGCTTTTGATCTGGGACGCACTGAATAATTCCCTTTAAACAATAATAAAAGGGGGACTTTTTTCCACGCTGCCACCATAGCAACCACTGATGTCATAAATGTGGGGACATGACTTCATGGCAGCAGCCGAGCTCGGGAGGAACCTCTGCCCCAGAGCAAATATCCTGCGGGAGAGTGGGGAATGCGGAAAACTCAGGGAACAGCTTTCCATAAATTCCTTTTCCCTCTGCTGAGGGTGAGCATCCCTTTCCATCCTCTGGGTTGTTAGGAGCAGGGATCTCCATGCAGAAAGAATTTGGTTTTGCAGGGTCTGACCCCTTCCCAGCTCTCCCTTGGGAAGCTGCAGAGCTGCACAAGTGGGGGAGATTGTAAATAATTCCAAAGGGATAAAGGGATTTTTTAGATTTTCTTGGCAGCGCTGGGTGGGAATGCAGGGGTGGTAACCCAGCCCCTGCTCCCCAGGAGAGGGGAAATCTGTCCTGTTGTATCAGGAAGCTGTGAGAGGAAATGAGAAGTTATTTGGGGGCGAGAAAAGCCATCTGAGGGGATCCAAACCACCACTGATGGCTGCAGCAGGAAAAAGCTCTGTGGGAAGAGCTCCCTGCACTTCCTGGGGATCGCTCCGGGAGGGCTGAGCCGAGAGGCTCTTAGGAGGCATTCTGGACAAAAATAAAATGTTCTGGGGCATTTCCAATTCAGCCTGGAGGCGAGCTCTGTCTGCAGCCCTTGGTTCACTTCACCATCTGGCAGGAGGAGCTGAAATCCATTTCCATCAGAGGCTTTGCCAGGAGGAGGAATAAAGGGAAGGTGGGAGCTGGTTTTTCCTTCAGGCTCCTGCTGCCTGGGGCTTTGCTTGAGCCCGTGTTGTCATTGCCTAAATCTGCAGCAAGAAGCAAACCCTGAGGGGTCTTTGCCTCCCCACAGGCTGGGGAATCAGCCAAGGTTCAGAAAATCCAGCTATTCCCAGCCTGGCTGCTTAAAAAGTCCTTTCTTCTGCCGTGGAATTCTCAAAAATGACTCATTGGGGTTCAGTCTCATCAATAATGGGAATTTGAGGGCTCAGAGCAAATCCCAGCATCCCAGTGCAGTGCCCTGCAGATCCAGCACCTGGGAAAGGGAGAAATCAGTCACACCTGGATATCCAGGGTGGTTTTTAGTCCCCAAAAAGGCAGCTCAGATCAGCCTCTCTAAAGCTGCTCCATGTCCACGCACATATTTCACACAATATTTTGTAGAACAGAGAGGGCTGTGTCTGCCGGGAGCCTGATTTTTCGTGCTGGTGCCTGCCAATAACAAATAGATCCATTTATAAAATCTCTGTCATTGTCACCAGGCAAGTTCCTGCAGGGCCACCGAGACGTGAGCCTCAGGCCAAGTTTTATTGCTCCCTTCATCATCTCCCCCCTCCCCACGCCTGGGTTGCCTGCACCAAATTTTCAAAACCCATTATTCACATCAGCCTGGGGTTCCAGGGAACAGCTTTCCAATAGTTTGCAAATATCGTATTTGGAACAAAAGCCATTCCCCCTCTGCAGAAAAAATAAAGGGGTGTGCAGTCGAGGCTTCAGCAGGTTCCTGCTGTGAGCTGAAAAGGGATTTTGCTGCTCTGTGGGTTTTCCATGTGGCAGTGACAGGCAGAGGAACCAGTGGAGAGCCTGGAGGTGAGCGCTGGATGCTCTGGTGGTGCCAGCTGGGATCATGCAGAGGAGTGAGAGGTCAAAGAATGCCTCTGAAACAGCTGGGAGGCTGCCCTGAAGTTATAAATGTCAAAGAACAAGTCTGGGGTTTGCCCTAAAGCCAAAACTTCCCCAGGCTGGGACAGGGATGGCTCCTGATGGAGATGCCCTGGGGAGAAGGAAGGGACAGGGTCTGAACATCCTCTTGCTCCTCCCTCCCCTGCCACAACCGGATTTATGGGACAGAGAGCTCCAGGGCACAGCTCAGAGCGTGGTTTGTTCAGGGAATGCCCTTAACCAGCCTAAATTCCCCCAATTTCTCACCCCCTGCTGCACACAGGAGGGGCTGTGCCCTCTCCAGGGCTTGGCACAGCTCCTCTCCCTCAGCCTCAGATCTGCTGGAAGTTTCCCTTCTGAGCAGCGATTTCCATTCCCTGTCCCAGCCTTCCTCCTCCCTCCCTGGCAATAACAGCATTTCAGCCCCCAAAGTGGGACAAATGATGATTTCATATTTCCTTGTCGCCCTTGAGATTAAATATTCTTAAATAAAAACACCAGAAAGGCTTCGAGCAAGGGAGGGAATCCTCCAGAGGTCCCATTAATTCAGCACAGCCCGGAGATGTGGGATTACGGGGTGGGTCAGGCTCTGCCCACAGCAAGGTGCAGGATTTATTCGTCCTGAAACAACGGGGTTTTCCTGAGCTGGTTCCACGTAGAAGCTTTGAATCAGGAGGACGTTAATCTGCTTTTCCGGTGCCTGCCTTTAATCAAAGCCTGTTGTAATTAATGTGCACGCTAATAACTCTGGAAATGCAGGGCAGCTTTGATGGGAAGAGTCTGCACAGATGCAATTTCAACCAGGAAATGCAGTTTGGGGTGGTTTGGGGCTTTCTGAAGAGTCACCAGGCTGCTGCTCCAGGGAAGGAGCTGCACTCCCCTCGCACCACAATGGACCAGTTAAATTCTTCCCATGCAAAATTCCACCTGATCTGGTGAGTGAGGAATGCCAGAAAAAGGCAGGAGAGGGAGAAGGGGCCTGGGTGGGTGTTTCACTCCTCCACAGCCCCCTTGGGAGCTGCCAGTGTGGAAAGGATGGAAACCCACACTTGGAATAGGCTGGAAAGCAACGCTGGCATCATCCCATGAGAGTGCCAGCAGGGGATGCAGAGAGCCAGTCCTGCCTTGCCATTAAATATTCCCTTCCTTAGGAGAAAAAAAAAATTCTGGATGGAGAGAAATGCAGAAACTTGTTGAATTAACCCCGAGATTTAATGTCCAGCTGTTGTGGAGTTTACAGGCATAAAAGATTATTGAGCTCGGAGGTCCTTTGCCACAGGGACCAACAATTTCTGCTGCAACGGGGCCATCAAGAATTGGGATTGTGTTTTATGGGGCTGATATACGGCCCCATAAAGGAGAGACAAGGTCTCTTTCTTCCCTCTATGAGCAGCCAGTGAGTCACGTTACAAAGCCACAATAAACTCAGCTGGAACGCTCAGGATTCCAAAGCAGCAATGCCAAAGTCTCCATATTATTACTATTAATTATTCCTATTATGACATTAATTTCTAAGCCATCAATCTCCACACTATTTGGGTACTGTGACTTAAATTTAGCTCCAAATTAGCATACATTAGCTAAATTAATGTAACATACCATATGTGGCAAAAACTAACGCAACATAATGTGGCATAAATTACAATAATTTAACTTTGACTCTCAGGACTTGATGAGACTGTAAATCTTCTTTAAGAACTGAGATTAAAGCAAGAAACATTAAAAAGTAAATTTGTTTTACGTAGGAACAGCCTTTGCAAAGGCCGTGTTTGGAAACACGGCTCATTTGGGGAAAGGTTTCATCCAATTTGCCACTTAATGGCGTTGCTTTGCAATGACAACGTTCCCGTTCACCCAGAGCACCTGCAGCACTCTCCCAAGAATAATTCATTTGCTGTGTGTCTCGCAAAGCTAAAGAGCACCAGCATCCCCAGGTTTTACACGGAATGGGAATGAGTCGGGGATAAATGGGAGCGCTCGGCCTAGGCCGGGGCTGGGCCTCGGAATTCCTGACTTCCAGTTCTCTGCCTGGATCATCCATAAAATCCCTGCTGCTGCTGCTGCTGCTGCCAGCGATGGGATCCCCTCCCTCAGGCTCTGCTCGGGGATCCAGCTCCAGTTCCTGCCTGGCTGGAGGGGACAGGCGGAGCCCTGTGGGATGGAGGTGCCGGCGATTCCCACCCACCGCTGCCATTCCAAGGAGGATGCTACAGCTCCTTCCCACCCCGTGTTTTGTTGGAGGAGGCTCCCAGCTCTAACAGAGCGATGTTTTTACTGCAATAATCACACAGAGCTCCTGCTGGAACCCTCCTCCCTGCTCGCTGCTGCTGTGGCTCTTCCCATCCCCATCCACTGGGTCCCGGCTTGTGCAGCACAGGGAAGCTCTTCCCCCATTCCTTCATCCCTCAGAGGGACACGAGCAGCACAGGGAAACTTTTCCCCCATTCCCTCATCCCTCACAGGGACACGAGCAGCACAGGGAAGCTCTTCCCCCATTCCCTCATCCCTCAGAGGGACACGAGCAGCACAGGGAAACTTTTCCCCCATTCCTTCATCAATCAGAGGGACACGAGCAGCACAGGGAAGCTCTTCCCCCATTCCTTCATCCCTCAGAGGGACACGAGCAGCACAGGGAAACCTTTCCCCCATTCCTTCATCCCTCAGAGGGACACGAGCAGCACAGGGAAGCTCTTCCCCCATTCCTTCATCCCTCACAGGGACACGAGCAGCACAGGGAGCTTTGCTGCAATTCCTGCACTCCGGGAGGGATCCCAACTACATCTCGCTCTCCATGGGAAGCTCTCTCTCCCTGGAGGGTTGGACCCCTCCAGGGAGGAAGGGAGAGGAGGGACAGTGAAGACATTGCCCTTGGAAAATGCAGGAGCAGCTCTATTAGTCAGAGGAAATCCATTACTCAGGATGATGGATGCCCTTTCCCGCTGCATCGCTGGAATTAAAACCCGGATCTGTGTTGCAGCTCGCTGAGGACTCTCATTTACATGACAAGTACACAGATTCCAACTCCCGGGATTTCTGCTGGATTGCAGAACTGCTCTGGCCTGTGGAAAGTTGTCCCTTTTCGGTCCCCAACATTAGGAATCCCACCCAAAGACCCCAAATCCCTCATGGCATGAGATGGAGCAGGAGCAGTGCTTCCCCCAAGGGGATGGGGTGAGTTTGGGGGAGCCCCCGGGGGTGTCTGATGGGATTTGCTCATTAGGGACAGCTCAGGGGTGGCCCTGAGATCCTAGGAGATGCTTGTGGGGAAGATGACAGGCTTCGTGGTTCCCCCATGGATCATCCTGAGACAGAATTTCTGAGCCCTAAACACACCCCAGAGCCACCAGCAGCCCAATTCCTGCAGGATGGGGACAGATCCTCACCCAAAAAACCTTTGAGCCCAAACAAAGGGGCAAAACAGTTTGGAAAGCTGGCTCCAAGTGCACTGGAATAGGAGAAAATACATGAGGAAGGTGAAATTCCTGGCCATGAGCTGCCTGCTCTCCATCTCTCCATCCCTGCATCCCTCCCTCTGCTCAGTGGGGTCCTGCTGGGGAGCTCCCACTGCAGGAGTAAATCCCACAGATCAGCATCCATGGCACAGAACATCATTCCCATGGAAATTGCCGTTTTCCTACACAAAAAAAAAAAAAAAAAAAAAAAAAGGGAGAAAAGGGTTTAAACCAGGCACAAGGGAGACAAAAGCCTCGAGGTCCTGGGCACCACCCTCAGCAGGAAGGTGCTGATGGAGGGAAATACTATTTTTCAATATTAAACCAATCTTGAAGTGACTCAGAATCCAGTGACAGTGGAGTAATTTAATCAACCGGCTCCAAATCATTTCACCTTTGGAGTAAGAAAATGCACTAGTGGGAAAAATCACAAATGAGATGTTCCCAGGATGCCTGAAATCTGGTTTGGGAGTATTTTTACATCCCATCCTCCGAGATGTTATGACACAATGGCAAAATGTGAAAACACAGGGATTTTCTGAGTGATAAAAAATTGAAATTTCGCTCACTCCTCGGCAGGCGTGAGCTCAGTGATATGAAGGAGGTTTTAAAGCTGTGGAGAAGGTGATGAAAGAATATTAATGATATTCTTAGATGAGCAGTAAAATACACTGATGCTGCTAATAAATTGTAGCTGCTCCCGTGCCCCTTGGGATTTGGGACGGATACAAGCTGATCTGAGGGATAATTTTGGTTGTGCTTTGCTGGAACGGGGTGGAGGAGAAAGGTTAAAACTGGGGACAGTGGCTGTGCTGGGAGGACACGGTGAAACGTGGGGCGATTCATCCCCTCAGAACAATGCAGCCCACACTGAAGGGACCATTAGGAACGCAGGAAAGGCAGCTAAAACCTCCCAATTATTCATCAGTCCCCAATCCCGGCCTGCTTTTTATCTTGCAAATAAGATGTCAGATCTCAGGAGCCTTAATTCAGTCCCTGCTTCCCCAATTTGGTGGCCCATCCATAACGATTTGCCATTAAATAGCCCACATTCACCAATCCCTCCATTTATTGGCTTCATTTGAAACCATCCTGGCCATCTTTTTCTGTCGGCAGGAGATATGACAGAGGCCTTCCACGGCGAGAATTGACTATAAAAGGTGCTAATAAAGGAATCAATCTAACCTTATAGCACATATTTAGAATTAATTCTACCTATTCTCCCCCCACCCCCTTGAGCAAGAGACAGCACCTAATAACAGCGGGATCATCTGGAAAGGTGCAGCCTTTGATTTAAAAACTGACGTGTGCAGGGTAATGGCATTAAAAATGAACTGCCATTCCTAATGGTTTCCCACAGCATCCATCTCGCTGTCAGGGCTTCCCAAACAACACAGCCTGAAATTAGTCTGCCTTGTTTTAAGGCTCTTCCTAATGATCCTCTGAATGGATCTCTGCGATTTGGCAACATCATTTGAGAGTTAAATATCAGCTCATTTATTTTTGGTTTTGTAGTGATGGCACGCGAGGGGTTCTACACTTGGCAGTGGATAAAATAAACTGAATTATTGGGGCAGGAGCAGAGGTTTTGTTGCTCTGCCACCATGAGCAGCCTGACTGTGGGGCTACAGGTTGGTGGGGTCTTGGAGGAAAGCAGCTCTAATTGGGAGACAGATTTTTTTTTTCCCCCTTGCAGAGGTGTGGGATGGGTGCAGGGCAGCTCCCTCAGCAGGCTGTGCCATTCCCAAATGGATATTCCTGGGTTTTGCAGCCTGCAGCACACCCTGACAATCCTGTCCCTATTTAAGTGCACCCTGACCCCACCCCATTTCCTTGGGGTACAAACCTCGCAGGGGTGCTGGCAGAGGGAGCACATAAAACCATTATTTTCCTTTTTTTTCCCGTTTTCTCGAGTCTTAAAGTTTTCCATATCCCAAGGGAAATAAAAAGACAACGAGGCTTTGATATTCCCTGGCACATCTTGTGCAAAGCTCCCTGGGATTCTTCGTGGTGCCACCACCAGCCCTGGGAAGGGGGGCAGGGGCGGCTCAGCTCCCCGGCACAGATGCCTGGGAAGAGGTGTGGAAGGAGAGGCACCAAAAATAAACTCAGGGCTTTCCCTTTTTTCTTCCCTTGCAGGACAGATCCTACAGGCTCAGGCTGAGGGTGATTCATTCCCAGCCCATGCATGTGGGTGCCCACAGAAGTGTCCTGATCTCCCTGTGTCTCCATTTCCCCGTGTCCCCATCCTCCTGCATGTCCCAATCTCCCTGCTCAGGTGACACAAATCTGATCCAGACCCAGTCCGACTCCAGCATTCCCAGTTCTGGGTGCAGCCTGGGAGCTGGGATTCCTCTAATTTCAAGCTGCATCCCTCTGGGTATCAGGGAAGACATTAAAGGAGCTGCTTTCAATTTCCATCTTCTAAGGGGTTTATTAATAAACGCTGTGGGTAAATATCCTCCATCCAATTATGACAAACACCTTGAAGGTACAGTGTCCTTTTAAACAAACATTAGCTGCCTTATTAAATCCAAATTAAATGCTCACTGAGGGCCATTCATTGACAAAAAGCTGTTTCCCAGAGTAATGAGCGGGTCACCTCACCAGGGCATCGCCGCCCGACCTTGGCTTCCTGAGGGACAGCCCTGCAGAATGCACCAAGAGCTTGGCTGATGAATGGCTCTGGCAAAATGCTCTTGACCTTAGGAGACGCTCCAAAGTGATGAACACTTAATGATGAAAGGCTCCAGCAAGAGGTTGTTTTAATTCCTGGCCAGAACGTGCAATTTTCAGGCCATTACCTGGTGGGGGAGGGAAGGGAGAGAGGAGGGTAGATTTCAGTGTTTGACAAAAGCTGGTTTAACAGCACCCCTGAAAGGCACTGGAGGGGCTGTGGGGGATGTGCAGGGCTTTCCTCAGCCCCTCTAAATTCAGGACAGATGGAACCACCGGGCTTTTCCTCGGGGTCTTTGGGGGTGCCGCTCCTAACACCCCCCACCCTCCTGGGCTCACAGCATCCTCTGAGCTGTCTTTTTATTCTCCCAGCCCTTTGTGTCCAAGGGGACACCAGCTAAAGCCCCATATCACCTCATCCCTTTGTCTCCTACCACCCCTGACCTCTTCTTCCCAAATTCCAGCACCAGCCGAGGTGCCAGGGAGCGCCCAACCCCTCCTGAGCAGTGATTGCTCCACCCCTGAAGCCTTTGCTTTTCTCCCTCCTGAAGGCAATAAAAGTAGTGAGAGGAATGATGGTGCCATCTGCTCCCGGAGCTTGTCACCTGCTCTGACAGGGCCATTTGTTTTTGCCACTCTGTCACACACATCCCCTGGGCAGCCCAGCAACCCCAGTGCCTTTTGCCTGGCACCCTCAGAAAGGTGGGAGAAGAAGCATCGAGGTGCATCCCTTCACTTGGAGGGCCAGGGGAAGGGATGGAGAGGTTCTTTCTGAGCTGGAGATGAGACAAACCCTGGATCAAAACAACTTCAGGGGTTGGAGGCAGGCTGAGACCAGCCAGGGGTTCTGTGGACCCCAAAAACCTGTCAGTGTGGTGACATTAATGACATCACTGGGGTGGCCAGAAAGAGATGTGGAGATGTCACCACCCAAAACAAAAGGATGAACAAAACAAAGCGAACAAGAGGTAAAGGAAGGGAGAGGATGGCTTCAGTCTCCAGTGTTGCTGTCTGAGGGCTGGCTGGGGAATCAATAGAGGAGGTTAAAAAAGGGGAAAAGAAAGATCTGGCAGGAAAATTCACTTGGAATCACAAATCGAAGCCCTCACGGAGCAAGGCTGGAGCAAGACTTGCCAGCAGACGCTGCAGGTCCCCACGGGCTGGGCTTGGTGACAGTGGCAGTGCCAGGTGGGTGCGGCCAGAGCATTTTATACCAGGGGCCAAAACATCCCCACTCCCCCCGGGAGCATTAACCCTGCACTCCTGACCCTTGGGCAGCCTCAGGTACTGGGAATGGGACCTCAGGGACTGGCTGATACTGGTGTGACCCTGTGAGTGAGCCACCAGCAGCAGCCACCAGCTCTCCATCCATCTCTCAGAGGAGATGAGAGGATTTTTTCCCTGAGTGCAGGAAGATGCATTGGTTCAATCTAAAGGCACAGCAAACACTCGCAGGGCTCCAGAGGGATCCTTCTGTTCTTGTCTTTCTTTTTTTTTTTTTAACTAACTAATTACATTTAAACAAATTCTCACTCTTGAGCTTGTTGGGAAGTGTCAGCTCCTGTTTTTGTCATCTGGCCTCGCTCTGGCTGAGCTTGCCCGGCACTTTCATTAACCTTGCAGGGCGTTTTGCTTATGAAACAGTGAAACAAATGAACAAGGTGCCACGTGGCCTGGAGTTCCAGTCCAGCTGCTCTTTAACTGGCCTGTGCCCTGAGTTCTAAAGCGGCCCAGCCTCCATCCTGCAGGTTCCTCTCTGCCCTCAGCGCAAAGATAACCCTGAAGAATGACAAGATGCAGCACAGATAAAATATGAGTGTCTCCACCCCTGTGTATGTTGATAAAATCAATCTCCTACACTCGGAGTGAGAGGCAGGACTTCACCTTACCCCAAGGTTTTCCATGAGGGGGAAAGTGAAGCTGCCGAGTCTTGTGGGGACATTTCATCCTTCCAGACTGGAAGCTTCTAACTAAAAGGCTTCAGTGAAGACCTTGACGACCCAAACCAGAGACCAGGAGGGCAAGAGAGAAGGAAATGGCTCCAGACTCCCAGGAGACAGCCTGCAAGGACCTTGAAAAATTATTGAGCTTGTTTCCCCACCCTCCAGGCAAGATCAGCTCGGCCAAACCCTCTCCTGACAGAAGTTTATCTGATCTCTCCTCCACAATTTCTTCTGCTGCTATTTTTATCCCATTATTTCTTGCCACGAGAGCGGTGAACTTGTAAAATAAAAAGCGTTGAAGGCTCTTCCTCTCCATGGAAAACACGAACATCCCGAATTATCTTTGCTTCTACAGAGTTCTTGGTGCTTTCTCCTGCCCAGGAGATCTCTGGACCCCTCACCCCGCTCGCTGCTTCCTTCCACCCATTCCTAATCCTGCTGCCTGCCTTGGGTGCTCTTGGCTGATTTTATATAAGGGGAGAGGGACACAAATGACAACCCCAAAACTGCACCCCAAAGGAAGGGCTGAAGCCTTGGAGCAGAGCTGGAGAGAGAATCCACCTAAAACTTCATTTCAGCTGCCAAACCCACGCGAGAGCTGCGCTTCTCCTGCCGTGCTTAAGGCACGAACCCTCCCGTGAATGGCTCCCAATCTCGCTGCCATTCCTGGTGGCAAAGAACCGGGAAACCGGGCAGGGAGAAGGAGCTGCCTCCTGCTTTTCTTCCTGCAGGTGGGAACCATTATCCCTGCCAGCCGGAGCTGGGCAATGGCGCTACTTTATCCCGGCAGGAGCGGCAGGGAAAGCGGGAGGTGCTGACTCCGAGGCTGAGCCGAGCAGGGGAACAGCAGTGCCCTGACCCACCGTGGTGCCCTTCCCACCTCTGCCCCTGCCAGGGATGCTCCCGAAGCCTTTTCCCCATGGATTCAGCCACCCGGAGGCAGTGCCAGGCCGTTCCTGCACAGAAGGACGAGCTAGAAGTGATCTACTCCAGCGAGATCTGGAGGCAGCCTGCTGGCCTGAATCCAGGTTTTTATTAATATCCCGGGCTGGGGGAAGGGAGAGCTGCTCCTCCTTGGATACAGAAAGTGCTGAGCGGAGGGAGGGAGGCACATTTCAGCCCAAGCCCCCTGGATCCTGCTGCCCCAGGGGCTCCTTGGGGGATGTTTGCAGGTCAGGGTGTTGTGCACTGCCAGTGGCTGGACAGCTCTGCAAAAACCCTTTTTCCTCCTGAACACTGGTGGGTGGAATGGGGAGGAAAGGGGGAACTCTGTTGTTTGCTTAATAATTTATTTTTAATCCCGGCTCAAGGAGCCACCGATCCCTGGGACAGCAAATCCTCCAGTCAAAGCCAAGAAAGGGCAAAATTCAGGCTGGTTTGGGGAGGTTCAGGATGCTGCAGTCTCTGCTCTGCCCACAGGGCTGTCACGGGTTGTCCTTATCGGAGGTTTCCTCCCCAAAACTGCTCAGCCCAGAGCTCCCCACAGAGACCACAGTGCCCAAGTTGGGCACTTGAGCTTTGACCACAGCAAACACCACCCCCAGCTTGCTGGGAATTGGTTTTAGGGCAGCCAAGAACCTCCATAAGAAATCCTAAAATCAAAACTGCTCAAAAGGAGGGATTTGGGGATTATCCTACATTAACAACAGTGCAGAGTGCAAACACACTCCCCAAATCCTTTATTTTGAAGTCTTTTTCTTTAACCTTTTCTTTTTCACAGGTGTTGGAGGGAGGGCTCTGCCCTGTCGCAGATGACATCATTAATTTGGATTTCAGAGAGCCTCCAGGAAAATCTCTGTTGTCAGCTCTGAGTTTTTTTGTTTTTTTGTTGGTTTTTTTTTTTAATTTTAGCTACTAGACAAGCCAAGGAGAGTTAGGAAAGCCCTGAGGGCATGGCAGGAGGACAGACCCTGCAAGATGAAGAGTTTGGCAGCCAGCTTGGGACGGGCACGCTCACGTGCCTCTCATACAGAGAGAGTTCAGCCCTGCTTTGTCTCCAAGGAGCATAAACCAGCCTGACACTGGGAACAGGAGCCATCCTACCTCCGAGAAAAGTCACCCTCAGCCCAGCAGCACCGGAGCAGCTCTGCCCCAGCACAGAGAATTCCATTTCCCACATGGCTGCCCCATCCCTGGAAGTGTGCAAGGCCAGGCTGGACGGGCTTTGGGGAGTTCTCCTGCCAATCTACACCAAAGAGCAGGAATTCAGGATCTTATGGAGCAGCAAACAGCTGGTCCTGAGCCAGGCAGAGCCTGAATCACCCCACCAGCAGTGGGGGAGAATGGTTGTGCTTGGGAATAGCTCAGGAATGCACAGAAGGGCTCTTTTCCCCTGAGATCTGCAGGAATAAGAGCCCAATTCCTACACCTGCCTGCCCACACTGCCTGTGGCAGGGAAAGGGACACGTCCTGAGCCACGTCTCAGCTCCAGGAGGCCGGGATGGTGATGAAAACTGGTGGGAAAGCAACTCACAAGGGCACCATCCTTCCTGCTCACCCTCAGGATCACAGGCTGAGGGAAAAATTTAAAAACAAAAAGGAAAAAAGAAAATGAAAAGCATCTTCTGTTCCTTATGAACCGTCCTTAGGAGTTTGTCCTTCCCAGGCAGCATCTGTGCTTGGAACAAACCCCATCCAAGGCCAAGGGAGATGTTGGGCTTACAGACTTGTTAAGGTGATGGAGAGCCAGGCAGCTCAGTGACACAGCCCTGGCTGTCTGTGCTGCTTTAGGGCTCCTGTTCTGTCTCTATCTCAGCTTTAAGAGCTCTGATTCCTGACCCATCTCCCCGTTTTTACACTGTGCCATTTATACACACATGCGTGCACGCTCAGTTTGTCTCTAAATCAGCGCTCTGGAGCTCTCAAGAAGCAGCTCCTGGTGCCCCAGACAGCCCAGGGTTTGTCTTAAGCAGCACTGCCCTCGTAATTATCTGTTTCTGTCTTAAATTTTGCTCAGCTCTGAGACAAAAAAATACCCAGGGGGGTGGGAATCCTCCCTAACCTGATAGAGGATTCCCAGAGCAGGCAGGCACGAGGCTGCAGCTCTTCTGACTGCTGGGAAACACAGACCTGCCTGGCACAGGTCAGTCCTAAAGCCAGGCTTTGCCCTGGCACAGCCCAGCACCCTGGCAAAGAGCTCCTGTGCTCAGCAGCAGCTGCAGGTTCTTTGCTGCAGCAGAACTGCTCCTTTTCCTGGGAGCATTCCCGCTCCATCCCATCCATTCTGCTCTCTCCAAAGGGCTCCCACTCGCCTGCCCCATCTCTGCCACCCCACACCCCCCTCAGGGCCCTTCCAGCACCGAGTCAATGAAACCCACAGCGAGCAAAAAGGGTCTTGGCCGTGCTCTTCCCCCATCTCCCGAGGTCTGAGGAGCCGCTGCTGACCCCATATCCAGCTTTCCCTGAGCCTTCCCTCTCTGCTCACCCCATATCCAGCTTTCCCTGAGCCTTCCCTCTCTGCTCACCCCATATCCAGCTTTCCCTGAGCCTTCCTCCCTCTCTGCTCACCCCATATCCAGCTTTCCCTGAGCCTTCCTCCCTCTCTGCTCACCCCATATCCAGCTTTCCCTGAGCCTTCCCTCTCTGCTCACCCCATATCCAGCTTTCCCTGAGCCTTCCCTCTCTGCTCACCCCATATCCAGCTTTCCCTGAGCCTTCCCTCTCTGGTCACCCCATCCATCCTTCAGCCCTGCAGGGCACCAGGCACCTTTTCAGGTTTGTCTCTTCCTTCTACACCTCCCCAAGTTGATTCAGCCCCCTGGTCTTTCTTCAGAGCCAGTTTTGGCAGTGGCTGTGTTCTTTATTTCCCCCTGTCCCCAGAGAATTGTCCCTCTGCTGTCTCCTCTGACAGGGGTAAGCCTTTTCCTCTGTGAAATAAAGGAATTTTCCTGCCCTGGGAAAATAACACTGATGGCACCAGGAAAAGGTGGCAGTAGATCAGATCAGGCCATAATCCACAGAACTTAAAATGGACTTCAAGGCAGGGAAAAGCTGCCAGAACTCAAGAAGCTCTTGGACAAGGCTCTCAGGCACATGGGATGATTTTTAGAGGGTCTTGTGCAGGGCCAGGAGTTGGATTGGATCTTTGTGGTTGCCTTCCAGCTCAGAATATTCCCTGATTCTAAACAAAGCCAGGAATTCCCTTAAAAACACCACCAAAGCAGCAAATTACTTTTACAAACGTGTGTTCAGACCTGCCAGGTCCGGGATTGTGTTTTCAAACCATGCAAGAGCGAGGGGGAGGTGACGGCACGGGGCAAGCACATGTGGCAGATCTGTGGGATCTCAGCAAAACCTCACAAAAAACCCCACAGAACTCCAAACTGAGCGCTGCAGTGCTCCAGTACAGACCAGTTTGGCTCCACAAGAGCACAAAATATCCATCCCCCGCTCCTCAGAGCACCAGTACAGCCCAGTAGCTTGCAGGAAAAATTTTGCCCGGTTTGATGCCTTCTCCTTCGGAATAATCCCACAGCTGGGTCCTGTCACTGCTGTTAAATGCCCCAGACAGCAGCACTACTAAAAACAAAGTATGAAAGCCAGGGAAGAGACTGGGAGAGGAAAAAAATGAGCAGGGAACAGTCTATTAATACCTGCCTGTACTGCCAGTGGCTTTAATCAGCACTAATAATCCCTCACCGTCAGCAGCATTTCCATTCACCCTCTAATTTGAAATAATTATTATAATAAAGATTCTATTACCAAGTGCTGCAAACAGCGTCCCTGTCACTAAAACTGCACCTGGTAATTGAGAAACAAAGCAGCAGAGGATCCATCAGCCACACACACCCCAAAGAAAGAGAGCATGAAGTACCAGGCTGCAGAGCCCTTTGCTTGTCATAATCCATTTGGGGTTTCATTACACATCCTGCCGGAGCTGGGAATGCAGGATGAGCCAGACACGGGAAGGGAAGACCTAAAGGGGCAGAATATTCCGGGGAAATAAGGTTTGTGTCGATATTGTTCTGCTGAATCTGGCAGAAGGGTTGGCCTCGGCTCCTGTGTGGGAAGCCGAGTGCTCACGGGGGGGAAACCCCACACCCACATCAGCAGCAGCCACATCCGAGTGCGTTCTGTGCATTGATTTTTTCCCTCATTTCATTCATTCCATCTTGTGGAGGAAAATCCTGGGATCACAGGCTGGTTTGGGTTGGAAGGGAGCTTAAAAATCATCCAGTGCCACCCTCTGCCATGAGCAGGGACACCTTCCACCGTCCCCCGTTGCTCCAAGCCCCATCCAACCCAGCCTTGGGCACTTCCAGGGATGGGCCTGCAAATTCTCTCCAAGCAATCCTATAAACCCCAAAGAAATCCTACAGAGGTCCCTGTCCTTGGAGCCAGTGCAGCTCCAAGGTTCCTGTGCTGGAATCCCCATTGCAGGACCAGAGTCTAATTAAGCCATGCAGGAAGAGAGGCTGTTATCTCGCCGGTCAATTAATCAATTTCCCAATTAGGCAGCCCACTGATGAGGGTGGAGGGAGCTGGGCAGCCCAGGGAAGTGGAGGATGAGCTCAAGGCCTGCTGCACTTGCAGTGTTTGATTCTCAGGGCAGCAGCTCTGTGGGGATATTGATTTATTTGAGGAAGGGAATATTCCACAATCCTAAAACAGGCAGGGCTGAAGTGGAAGGAGTGATTTGCTTTTCCCCCCCTTCCAGGAAGCCTGGATGGAAAACGAATCCAATTAATTACATAAAAACAATACTCTGACACAAATGTAATTAATTTAAAACTATAAAAGTATCAGAGCAAAGAGAGCAGTGGCTGAAATTTGCTCTGTACAGAAAACAGTGGCCCAGGGTGCCCAGAGCAGCTGTAGCTGCCCCATCCCTGGAAGTGTCCAAAGCCAGGCTGGATGGGACTTGGAGCAACCTGGGATAGTGGGAGGTGTCCCTGCCCATGGCAGGGGGTGGGGCTGGATGAGCTTTGAGGTCCCTTCCACCCAAACCCTCCTGTGATTCCATGAAAATCAAAATTTTGTCATTAAAAATAACAACAGAGCCAAATTTCCAACTAAAAGCCTTTAAGCGCTTCCCCTCCCACCGCAGCAACATCATCCCAACATCAAGACACTTCATTCCTTTCCTTTGGAACAGCTCTGGAGCCCAGAGCAGACAAAATCCACTTCAAAAGAGGAGGAATTTGGGAGAAGAACCCAGAAGTCTCAGCTCAGTTTCAGCCTCCCCACAACCCTGTTTCGTCAGAGCCGCTCTTTATGTGCCACCAGCTGCTTCTCTTCTGCCTTTTTACTGTCCTTGAACGTGGAAGCTTCAAGCTTTGGGTTGAAATTTATTATTGATAATAAAATAAATAAGCAATCATTGCAAAAAGCCCTAAAACACTTTCATGCTTAATTTAAATGCACCGATATAACACTTGGAATAATCTCATGAATAGATGCAGGGACTGAGATCACGCAAAACAACATCAGCAAATTATCCAGTTGCCAACGCGACTTCCTGATAATAAAAGGCAGCTCAGGACAATTTACCATTGTTTAACCAAATTTATTTATCTCCACATAATTGCAGCACAGCCCTGGGGGAAGCAGTTGGGGGGAAATAATTGCGAGTTGATTTATTTTGTTCGCTCGAAATTGGGATGGAAAATTAAAAAGGTGGAATATTTTATAGGGGGGAAAAAACAAACCCGACCAAAAAATCATTTCAGAACAACTAAATGTCTTTGGAGGGAGCTGGTTTGCAGCTGCAAGGTGCCCCTCTGGCTGCTTCTTCCTGCTTGGGGAGCTGTCATTCCCATTCCCCCAATGGAAAAATCCATTCTTTCCTTCAATAAATCCATGGTTGCTGCTGAAAATCACCAATTTTAACGGGAAGGCTATTTTCCTGAGAAAATGCCAGCTCGATCTGGAAATAGCAGAGCGAGCCCTGCTAGCAAGGAGTTTGAAAAGGTTAAAGAAAGTCTAAAAGCTGTTTGGGAAACGCAGGGAAAAGAAAATGCGTCATTCCAGAGGCGAAGCCGGAGCACCCGGAATTTGCCCCCCTGCCAGGCTTATTTTGGAGGAGATGCTTCACCTGTGGCGGGCTCAGCAGGAGAACAAAACATTCGGGGAGAAGAATGGAAAAAGCTCTTTGATGCACTCCCACAGCTGCCTGTGAGGGAGGCAGAGGAAAGGCCTGGGAACACCGAGGTTTGGAGCTTTGGAACCTTTCCGTGTCCCAGATTTTGGCAGGATGGAAGGTCCCAGATGCCAAGAGCAGCTCAGCAGGTCGCCGAGGCAAAGCCTCACCTGGGAGCTCCCACGTCCTGCAGGCTGCCTGCACACGCTGTGGTACCGAACCCCATTTCTCAGGGAGAGTCCGAGATCACTTCAGGACTTTTTTCTAGACCCAGACTAACTTTAGGCTGAGCAAGACTCTGCGGGAGTCCCAGCAAAGCAGAAGGCAAAGCTCTTATTTGGCAAGGTGCAAATGGGGTGACAGCAGCAGAGGAAGATGAAAATCTGACTTGGCAATCTGGGATGAGAATTTCTCCTGAGCTCCTTCCTTGCACCCCAAGGAAGGGATGCTGCCAAGAAAGACCAGGACAGGACAATCTCTCCTCCTTCCTGGGATATCTGGGCTCTCCCAAACCCCAGTCCCTCCTGGATTTGATTCCAAAATCTCCACGTGCACAACCAAGTAGGACTCTGGGAGAAGCATTTTGCTTTCTACATAAAAAGGAATCGTCTTAAAACTCTACGTTTCTTTTAAATCACACTTGAACCCAAAATATTTTGCTAGAGCCACGCCCTATTGGTCATGCAGCGATTTCAATCCAGGAGGAAGTTTCCTTGCCTGATTCCCGTGTCCCTGCTGACCTTCCCTCTGTCCCACATCCCAGCAAAGCCAGCTGAGGACCCGAGGAACTCTCTCCGACCACTCCGCCTCACTGGGACATCACTTCTGCCACTCAGCCCTGCCTTTGGGAGCTCCGAGCTGTAAACTCTGTCAGTGTTTGTTGTTTTTCCTTCCTCTGCTACCCATTTAACATCTTTACACATCAGAGCAGCCAATTTATGGTCGCCTTCTCCAGGAGGATCCAGTGGCTCCCTGGGCTGGAGCAGGAGCTCGTAGCCACGGGCCACCTCAAGCAAACACAGCCTGAGAGATCTCTTTGTGCTGCAAATTGTGCTGCAAATTGTTCTGCTCTTTCAACTCCGCCTGCAGCTGAAGCCGAGCAGGAACACGGAGCCCAAATCTCCCAAGGATTCTCCACTTCACAAGTGAAAATTGAAATTTCCTCGCGTTTTGCTTTCATTACACTCAACTTTTCATTTGTTCTTTGGCAAAAATGGGAAGAAGCATCTCATCACCAGCCCGAAATGGCAGTTAAGGACCTAATCTGTGGAGGGCTTCTCACACTGCTTGGGAGTTAATTATTCTGCTTGATGGACCCAAGAGCATTCCCAGTGTCCTGTGCCCCCCGGGAAAGGTCTGAGCAAGGGGACACCAATTACTCAACACAGTCCTCCAAGACAGGATTGCAGGATCCCGAGATGGAAAATCTCATGACAACTTCTTCCTTTGTCCCACATCAGCACTGCATCCCCAGGGAAACAATTTCCTTCGGTTCTTTGCTTTAATTAAGCGTGTGTGTAACAACAATCTATTTAAATAAAGTTACAGCGAGACAGCCGAGCTCTGCTCCGAGCCCTCAGCCAGCGCTGGGCGTTCTCCTCTGCTCTTTACTGACTGCGATAGTCCCAAAAAATGGGGGGGAAAAGGATGCAGATTCCTAGCAAGCTGTGCCATCTGTCACCCTGGCCACTTGTCCTGGAGGATGGGTGCCCATCAGGCCAGTTGGTGTTTGTGCTCCCCAGCCCGTGCAGCAGTTACAGATGGCCTGGCCCTTCAATATTTTATCAGCCTCTGCCACCACCAAAAATCCCCAAAGCAGCTTCATTTCTGCTTTCCTAAATCTACTGGAATGGAAAGTTTACCCAGAGTGATTTTCAGCCAAGATGACTCAAGCCAGAGTCCTCAACTGAACTCACCTCCCTCTGCAGCACCAGAGCCATCCTGAGTTCTCTCTACCTTCAAACAGAGGTGGGATGAAAGGATTCTGCTCTCAGAGGGCTCAGCTGAGCTCAGCTCATCCCTGCCAGTGCCTGGCCACAGCCATGGAGCTGCTGAAGCTCTGCCAAATATCCTCATGCCACAAATCCTTGTGGCATCCCACAGCCCAGCAAGGCGAGGAGTGGTCCAGGGAGGATCTGTGACCTTGCTGGCAGCCCCACTCCAAAGGGCTTTCCAGTGTCCTAGAGAACTCCTGGAAAAACAGCAGCCTCAGAGAAAGCAAATCACTGCAGCTACTGCCTGATCCTCTGTCCTGAGCAAGAGTCAAGATATTTATAATTAACCACATTGAAATTAAAAGCAGCTCTGATGACCAGGCTCGGTTAGCGCTGGGCTGTCACTTGTGGGCTGCACTCCTGGCACTGCAGACAAAATCACAGCATTATTTAGTCTGGAAAAGACCTCTTAGATCATCGGGTCCAACCTCTAAACCCTGTCCCCAAGGGCCACATCCATGGGATTTTGGAACCCTTCCAAGGATGGGGATTCCGGCGCTTCCCTGGGCAGCCTGTTCCAAACCCGAGTGAATGGAGTAACAATTGTTGCTTCAGAGGAGATGCTCAAGCAAATACAGGAATTAACACAGCATCACTGAACTCACCTTGATTCATCTCAAAATCCTCCCCAGCCTGATTTTTCCATGAGTCTGACCCTCCCTTGCTGGTGCTGTCAGCACCTGGTGGCTCCCTCCTCTAACCACAGCACGCCCAAACTGGAATGTCACCCCCGAGGAGGTGACAGTCCCCTCTCCCTTGGCACAACACTGCCAGTGACCAAAGCAGACAGAAGGATGGATGAACTTCAAGGATGTCCAGTTTATTCCCTGCAACAGCTTCCAAACCCAGGCTCTGGAGAGGGAATGCTGAGGATCCCTCCAGGCAGGACTTCTTGTGTTTCCACAACACTGGAGCTGCTCCAAGGAAACTGGGGAAGGATGTACTCACCCAATTCCTCTGTCCAGCTCACAAACTGAAGACACTGCCCCAAATTTGGTCCCAGGCACAGGTGCAGCTTCCTGGTCAAACCCCACCACAAGGAAGGTGCTCCTGACCCAGGGGAATTCGTGGCTTTGGGCACATGGAAGCCAATTATCCCTTTCCTCATTTCCCCATTAATTTTCACCTGTTCCTCCTGCTAATCCAGGACCCTTCAGTTCAATTAACACCCTCCCCACGTGGGATGTGGAACAAGCCTTGGCAGCAGAGATTTAATCCTTCCAAAGCCAGAAAAGATGGAATGAGACCCCAGGCAAGGAAATGTCCTCTCCCCAGGTCCTGCTGCACGGTGGCTCTGCTCTGGGGGCACCTCCTTGCTTACGGCATTGCTGCCTTGGCTGCAGAGCAGCTTCACTTCCAACAGGCATTCCCTGCTCGAGGAAACGCTGGTTTTCCTACAGATTTACTGCTCTGCTCAGCTGACAGCAGCAATTACCTGCTTTGCTTTGTCACATTTGTATTACGGCAAGCAGACGTTTTGATCCAGGCGCCGGGGAATTGCTGCACCATCCAGACTTTCCTGAGATGACTGGAAAAGAAAGGAGTTGGGTTTTTTTGTGGTTTTTTTTTTTCTTCTTCTTCATTTATTTTGATCCTAAAGGTTTGAGGTTCTGCCTAGTGGCTGCTGATAAATGGTAATTCAGACACCCCCCACAACTGAGTCTCCATCATTCCATATCTTGGGGAACATGAAAAAGATTGACTGGGAAAATACAGTAATTCCTAGGGATGCTTGGATTCCTAAGGATGGACCCCCTAGGGATCCTAGGATTCCTACGGCACCACAAATCACCTAATCTTTGGATGTAATTTATATTGATGTACCCATAGAGCACCTTTGTCTCTCCAGCTGGATGTTAAACCAGCCTGACCAGATCCACAAACACAACACAAAGCAGCAGAATTCCCTGGCTCCTCTTGCCAGCTCCTGGGTATTGGTGTTTGTTTGGGTATTTGCAGAGTCTCCCGTGCTGAATTTTCCACTGGCTCCCACTCAGGTGGCTCCCAAGGGCACTAATTGGGATTCCCTTCGTGGCAGAGCAACCTGAGCCCCCGGGCAGGCTCAGCAGCCTCCATTAGCATTCCAGGGCAGCTGCACTCATCAGAGTTTCCCTGGAATAATTATCCAGAATCTAGAACTGGGTGACATGGCCCAAGAAAAAAAAAAAACAACACCTCCCCAGCTGGAGATGCAGCAGTGTGGCTGATTTCTGCAGGTTGCATTGTAATCCTCCATCAGACTTTCTAATGACGATCCCAGCGCCGGCTGGGTCTGCCCTCCTGGAATATATTAATGTCAGCTGCTCTGCCCCATTCCAGGCATTAAAAGCCCTGCTGGATTTGAGCTGTAATCCTTGAAAAGTGTAATCCAAGCAGGACTGGTACACGTGTGCATAACTGGCCAAAAGACCAGATTAAAGCAGCAGCATCTGCCTGGGAGCAGCCTTTGGAATTCCTGCGCTGCTCAGCGCAAGGAAATGAAACCCTGCCCTGCTTTAATTTTCATTTCTAACGCAAATCCTCATTTCTCATCTTCTCCCTGAGTTTTGGGGAGGATTACAGGGAATGTTTTGGGCTTGCTCTCCCCTCCCCAGCACACAGTTACTCGCTCACACTCCTGGGCTTGCTCTGCTGGGTGACACAGAGGGTCTCACACACCCCGTGGGCACGAGTTCCCTTCTCCAGCCCTGCTCCCCTGGAGGGTGCAGTGAAATCCAGCAAAAATCAGGGGCTGTTTGCTCGGCCCTTCTGATTCCTCCCAGGTTTTGGGCTGGCAGCAGGAGGGATGTGTGAGAGGCACCTGGAGCCCGAGGAGGCTGCAGGGCCGAGCGGAGCAGCTTTCAGTTCTCACGAGCCTCAGCCCTGGGAATGAAAATAGCACCATCCTGCCGTGCTGCAGGGGCTGCCAGCAAGGACATCTTCCCAAAGCTGTGGTTTCTCTCTCCTGCGTGTCCTGCTCGCATCCAAACCACCTTGGCTGCAGAGAAACAGGGATGAGAGAGGACAAACTCCTGGAAGCAAAAGGAACAGGATGAATTTGCAGCAGTTGAGGCTCCTGCTGGATCTGCTGGATCCGGGCAGTGCTGGCTGCTGCCTGGACCTTTAGGACCAGGTGCCAGCCCATTCACACGTAGAATGGGGAGCTCACCTCGGGAAGTGACAAGGAATTGTGTCCCTGCTCCAGGTTTTGCTTCTCCCAGCTCGGAGGTGCTGAGCTGGAGCCCTGGAGTGAGGCTGCTCGGTTGTCTGAGCACGCAGTGCCCAACCCCATCCTCTGGTCCCTGTCACGGAGCAGTGGGGCAGGGACCCGTTTGCACATCCTCATCACAATCGCTCCTTGTCTTTCCCCCTGCTCCTCCCAGCACCCTCATTTGCAATTTTGCCGTGTTTCTGCTCTGCCTCCCCGGCCCATAAATCACATCACCGAGAGAGGCAAGCTGAGCTGACAGAAGACATCAGCAATAAGTCAGACAAGAGAAGAGATACCATGGCAGCAGAAAACAGGAGAGGGCTGTAATAATAGCATCTCTTTTATTTATCATGCCATCTCAAAGTTCTCACTGGCTGCGTCTCAGTGCTCCGTGCCAGGGGACAGGAGGGACAGCTGAAGGTAATAAGAGCTGACCTGAGCTGTTGTGGAGAGCTCAAACAAAAGACAACTAGGAAAGAACCCAGAACAGTCTCACTAACACAGTTCTGCTGCTGCTGCCTTGTTTGTCTGAGATCTTCCAGGGGTGATACTGACCCAACAGCGCTGCTGGATCTGTCCCTCCTTCTGGGACTAACGCCTGGGATGGGGTTGTTGGGCTCCCTGTTACAGCTGGCATTGTTTGCACTGCTCAAAAGGGTGTGAAATGCCACCACCACCATCGGGAGTGCTTGGCACTGGTTTTGCCGCCCAAAATGCCATGGGATAACAACCAGATTCCTCAGGCTCCCAGAGCTTCCTGGAAGGATGTTCCATGTGTTGACCTGGACATGCTCATCCCACCCATTGCCCTTCCCCAGGCTGTGCTGCTGTTTGGCACACGGCAAAGCGGGACAGGACCTTCTAAATATAGAGCTTTCCTAATGGCTGCGAGGGGGGAAAAATATCCTGGATCCATTTATCTTTGCAAGGGAGCACCATGGGGATTTCATAATTAAACTGTGCACATCCAGTTGCTATGGAGCTTTTCCCAGTGCCTGTATCCATCAGCCAGAGGAAAATGGGTCAGTGTAGCTCTCTGCAGTCACCAGGTCCCAAATCTGGTTCCTCCCTTGCAGAAGAGGCTCTGAGCTCATGGTGTTGGTGGAGGTGGCCAAGGTTTGCACCAGCATCCCGGTGATGCTGAGCCAGGACCTCCCAGGGGTATTTTGTAGCTCTCACCCTCACACCTGAGCCACGGCCAAGCCCTTGGAAGTCTCCACCGGGTCACAGCAATGGCCTTGCAAGGACACGTTGGAAAATCCGCCTTAATTTTTCATTCCTTCAGCAGAGCCAGTCCCAACTTAAAAAAGGATAAATAGAATTAAAACCCCAGCCTTGCTGAAGAGCCCAGAGCAGGCTGGCTGCTGATTCTGTGTTTCCTTTTCTAGCCATACAATTCCGGTTGTAGCCAGGGATGTTCTTCCTGCAGGTTGCCTAACCCTACTTACCTTGATTTTCCATGGAAGCCATCGGGAGCCCTGCCCCTCTGAGTGGTTCTTTGGGAATCACACCCAAACCACTCCCTTCAAACGGCTCTGGGAGTTGTATTTTGTGCATTCCTTGGTCACCTTTAACGAGGTTTATGTGAAAGGTCAGAGCAGCTGCGTCCTCCGTGGATCCCAAAGAGGAACAGACAGCGGAGCAGCTGTGCTCAAGGTGGGCCTGACCTTATCAGATGGAGGCAATGTAGGAAAAATTAAAAAAAAACCCTTGCTGGTGCAATTAAGCAGCTGCCTCTGAGCCTGGGACAGTGACAATTCCTGCACAGCCAGCGTGGGACGTGGGCTGGAGCAGCATCACCCCCGGAAAGCAGCAGGCTCTGGGAAGCAGTGGGGGTGTGCATAGATTGTGGATTTAATTATCATCTCCCAGCCCACCTTTTGGAGCAGCCAGAGGGAGAGGTTGTTGTTGTTATTATTAATATTATTACTCACTTGCAAGAACTTTCAGATCTGCTCACTTTTAATCAGTCAGACTCCTGGAGATGATTTGTGCTGTGCTGCCTCAAAAAAAAAGGTCCTTGGCGAAAGTCATCCTGCTTTAATTCACTGCCTTCAGCAAGGGACAGCCACCTCCTCCTGGGCATGGCCACCAAGGGCAGCAGGATGGCACCAGGGCAGCCAAGGATTCTTCCCATTATCCCAGACTGGTTTGGGGTGGAAAAGACCTTAAGGACCATCCCATTCCACCCCCCTGCCCTGGGCAGGGACACCTCCCATGATTTTTCCTGCTGTCACCCTGAAGGCACCATAAAAACCCCGACGAGCGTGGCAGAAGGAAGACACCGAGGGCTTTCTTTCCTCACAAACACCCAAAGCTGCTGGCCAAGGTGGTGATTTATCAGCCTCGTTATGCCATCAAAACCAATCGCCTCAAAACACAACCAAGGCCTCTCCCGGCGCGTTAACAGCGAGGGCTCGAGGAGGGAAAAAGGGCCGTAAAAATAACGAGGAAGGGTTTTATGGGAAAGACTTCCACGGGGAAGAGTTGATGGCTGTGCACGTCCAGAGGCCAGGAACGCTCAGCTCAGGATGGGAAAATGTCAGGCAACCACCAGCAGGTGGAAAACCCCGGGAACAGAGGGACGTGCAGGGGGAACCCCCGCAGCCGCACCGCACAGCTGGGGATTTGACCAAAAAAGCCAAATAATTCCCAGCTCCCACTCCGGACTACGCAGGGTCTCACCTACTCCTGAGTCAAACACAAAGCCCGTTAATGAGGTTAATTAACGCACAGAGCCGGTGCCGTCCCGCAGCTGCCGGCACATCAGCCTGGCCATCCGTGCAGCGGGTGCCGGCAATTAGAGAAGCACCAGTAATTAATTGCTCTGTTTTTCTTGGTTTTGCTGTTGTTTTTCCCTCTCTTCCAAAAAAGGGATGCAGGCCCCACGCACCCTTGGATAGAGCTGGGAAGTGGACCCTGCTCTGAGTTAGATTTGGAGGGTTATCAAGGCCTTGGTGTACCCGAGGCTCAGCTGAACTGCAGGGACAGAGGAAATTACTGAATTTTGGTGTAAAAAACTAATACTGCAACAGAAAAATGAAACCGAAAATCCCATTCTTTGATATTTCTAAACAAAAGGGTGGTCCCAGAGGTGAGCTCCAGCCCTGGCAGGGAGAGGAAAAGCATATTGTGCATTTCTGAGGTTTTCCAGTGCTGTTCTGTGCTCCCGAGGTTGTACTTGGTACATTTATTTATACACGGCTGACTTAATTAGATGTTCTTTTGTCTCCAGTGGCAGCGAGGTGAATCAGCACTCTCTGTACACATGGCAAGGTCTCTGCTCAGGACCAGCTCCTCGGAAACTCACATTCCCAGCCTTCCAAAAAACCCTGGCGGGGGGAAGGGGGCTGTGTTTGCCCTGACCCGAAGCTCCCAGCGCTGCGTTTCTCCAACGCGGCTTTGATAACGCAACCACAGAGGTTAAAAGCAAAGGCAGCACTTTAAGGGGGAAAGAAATCCCCAGGAATCACCACATTCCCAGGAATGATGGGCTCACTCAGGGCAGAGAGTGGCAGCACGAGTGGAGCTGCTCCTGCCTCTCCCTGCCACCGTGAATCACCTGGAGCTTGTGTTGGCTCCAACTCCTCGGGCACAGGAGACAAACACAAGCTGATGAAAAGGATTTTTACCATTAACTATTTCTTTTCCTGCCTTTGGGGGTTATCCCAGGAGACAGCAGTGCCCCCCCAGTCCTGCACACCATCCCAAACCCCACGGGAGTGCTCTCACCTTCCAGCCCAAGCCAGGTGTCCTCTGAGAAGGCTGTGGAAAAGCTGCAGAGCTGAAGTAATTTATCCAATTAACAAACGCGCACAAGCACCTGCGAACCCGGGGGGGTGGTGGGGACATCACGGCCTTGCTGAGCCCCAACCCCACCCAGCTCACAGCAAAGCCACCCAAAGGACCTGGGCATGAGGCAGCCTGGGGACATTTGAGTCCTGAGAGGTGTTGATCTGCCCCAAAACAGGATCCGAGGGTGGTTCCACACCCACTGGAGCAGCCACAGCCGTGTCAGAGCAGCTGCTGCAAAGGGGCCCTGATTTATACATTGATTTTTGCTGATTTTTTCCACCAGCAGACCCGGTCCCTCGCTGTTTTATCCTCCAAACCCACTCGGCCATGTTCAAAGCAACGCAAGACTGAATGCCAAACTTTTACACATTTTTTTTTTCCCCCTCCCAGTGTCTGGCTTCATTTTTCATCAATGTTTTCATGCAACATTGCCAACATCGTATTGTGAGGCGAACGCGTGGCTGTGTCAGCCAGATGTCTGCATTCCAGCACTTCCATTTGCAACCAGCAATTCCTCCTGGCTCGGGAAAAGCGCTGCCCACCCTGCTGGAATACTGGGATGTGGAGAATGGAGCAGGTGCTGATGCCCAGGGGAGGATGTGGGATGAGGCGATTCCTCCCGGCTTTCGCTCGGGCAGGATTTTTCTCTGGCAGATGGGAGTGGGCTGCAGCATTCATTATTTCATTGCCACCTATTCCTGGCAGTCTCACAATCTTCTGTTCCACCGGGGCGAGGAGCCATTTGTGGGCTTTGGACGTGTGAGTGGGAAGTCGTTATCAGGCGCTTTCTCCTCAGCCCAGCGATTATGCAACAGGAGGTGGGGTGTCCACCCCGCAGCCTTGCAGAAAGTCCTGGTTTGGGTTGGTTTTGGGTTCGTGGAATCCCAGACTGCTGTGAGTTGGAAGGAATCTTAAATCTCATCTCCTTCCACCCCCGGAGACTTCTCCCTAGCACAGGGAGGAGGTGACAACCCACCCTGCTCCCACCTCCTCGTTCAAGCCTTGCTTGTTGCTCCTCCAAAAGCAGTTGGATTGAGGGCTTGCAGAAAGTCTCCTTGTACCTGTGTTTTCCTTGGGAAATGGTGGATTAGCAAGGAGAAGCTGGCTGTTCTTGCTGCCCACTGAATCCCCCTTAACGAGCTTTCCTCAACAACCCCATTACGGAGTTAAACCCATTCCCAGGGTGAGAGGGAAATACCCTGAAAGTGTGGATAACTTCAGCACAGGAGGGAATTCAGCAGGAGTGAGGCCTCCCAGGCCTTTGCACAGCTCTGGGTGTCTCCCACATTCCCAAGCCCTGCTGTTGGAATCGTGCATGGAATTTGCCCGGCTCCCAGCAAACTTCCCCCTCCACCTGCTGCTGTTATTGCATCCACAGCAGCACAGTTTGATTTATTGGAGCTTTTTTTATTTCCCAGTGGTTTCCCCAGTGCTGTGTGTGGAGGGAAGATGAACTCCCTCACTCCTGCCCTGCTCTCTGATCTCATCACTCTCCAGCTGCTCCGCGGTGATGGTGACACGTTGGTGTTTGGGCCTGCCCTGATGCCAAGATACAAACAAAAAGAGGGGAAAGAGGATGGGATGGAAGTGTGATGTTCACTCCAAAATCCCGTTATCCCGGCTTTTCCTGGGAGATGAGCATGTGCAAATGTGACTCTGCTTGTCTGGGGTGTCGCCGGACACAATGTGTGATATCTGCAGGCAGGTAGGGAATTTGGGGATTTCCAAAAAGCATCTGTGACCTCCCAGCTGCGCCTGCAAGGGGCTGTGTGCCCAGAGTGAGGGGAGATGGATTTCCCAGAGTGAGGGGAGATGGATTTCCCAGAACAGAGATGGATTTCCCAGAGCACAGAACTTTGCTGCTCAAATCATCCACCCCAGGACATCCTAAGCAGGCCCAGAACAGTCCTGTAAAGGCTCCAGGAGTTTTATTCCGGTTCATAAAAGAAAAATGGGATTTTTTTTATCCCTCCATGTAGCACAGCACCACACATAAGGCAGGGAAAGCCTCCTGGAACTTGAAAGCTCGAAGGGTGCTCGCAGAGAGGTTACAGGGCCTCTGTCACCTGCCTGAAGTGGGATATGTAGGGCAAAAACTCCACAGAAACTCATGGAGTATTTTAGGATATAAAAAGCAAAGGGAGAACATGACCAGATGCTCTCTGGATTTGTCAGTGAACAACAGAGACACCGAATGGTTCGACTTACTAGATACTGAAAGACAGCAGAGATTAATTTCAGCACTTAATTAGAATCCCTCTCATCTCCCTCTTCATCCCTGTTTCCCTTCCCTTCCCTTCCCTTCCCTTCCCTTCCCTTCCCTTCCCTTCCCTTCCCTTCCCTTCCCTTCCCTTCCCTTCCCTTCCCTTCCCTTCCCTTCCCTTCCCTTCCCTTCCCTTCCCTTCCCTTCCCTTCCCTTCCCTTCCCTTCCCTTCCCTTCCCTTCCCTTCCCTTCCCTTCCCTTCCCTGTCCACATGTGTTTCCAGGGAGCGTCCTTCAGGGAAGAGGGAGGTGTGAGATATGCCAATGTTTATTTTAACAGCTCCTTTTTTAGGGCTCTGCTGTGAACATGCTCCTCCTGTTGAATGGGCTTGTTGCTATGGGATGAAGTGCTCCAAGTTCCTTGGGCTTGTACTTCTTCTCCCTTCCATTTACACTCAGGTCCTCACTGAAGGATATTTTTGGGGGTGTTCCCATGGGGTGTCCCTCCTTCCCCTCGTTAATGCTTCCAGGGAATTAATGACCCACGGAGTTCGATGTCCTCATGGAGTTTCAGCTGCAGCTGGGCTGAGGGCCAGGCTGGACAGGGCTTGGAGCAACCTGGGCTGGGGAAAATCCCCGGGGTGGAAGGAGATGAGATTTGAGATTCCTTCCAAGCCAAACTGGTCTGGGAGACCATGAACCCCAAACCAGGACTTCCTGCAGTGCTCGAGCACTCCTGTGAGGCTCAGGGTGGGTGTAGAGCACCTACCACACCTCCCTGCTACACCTCCCGCAGCACCCCCAAAAATCCTGCCTTAACAGCCGGCAATCCCGGCATTAACACTCTATTTATTATTTAAATAAACCGCATTAGAGCATCGCCGAGCACTGCCAGCTCTGGTGGCCTCTTTCCAGCTTTCAGCAGAGCATTTCAGCTCCTCACACAGTCCATTAGACACCACCACCCCCAGGACAAATTTCCTGCTGACCCTTCGCTGATTGCCCTGCCGCAGGTTTTCTCCCATCTGCTCGAGCTGCGCGGGGCTATTTTTACGCCGAGGGCTGGAAGGTTTTCCAGCTCTTTATCCCGGCTTTGTGCGTGCCTGGGGCTGGACCGGGCAGCGGGGAGCCCGTGGCTGCTGGAGGGAGCGGGGATGGGAACATCTGGCAGCGGCCGAGCAGCGCGATTCGCTCCCGTTACGGTAACGCGGTAACGAGGGCTGGTAATTAAACGGCTGGCGGCTTTTTCCTGTGCAAAAAAACCCCCGGTTTATCGTGTTTCCCAAAGCAAGTGTTGTGGCTGGAATCTGGGCACGGAGCCCTGCTGGTTTACAGCGCCTCAGCTTCCTCTGCTGCTGCTGCTGCTGCTGCAGCGAGGGCTGTGCTGGGAACGCAGCAAACAGCTGCAAACAGCTGCAAACACACCCCAAACACCTCCAAACACACCCCAAACACAACACCTCCAAACACACCCCAAATACACCCCAAACACCTGCAAACGCCTTCAAACACACCCCAAACACCTCCAAAACCACCCCAAACACACCAAACACCTGCAAACACACCCCAGGCCCTTGAAACACCTGCAAGCACCTGCACCTGGCCTCTGTTGCAGACTGGGGAATGCTCAGCAGGAATTGGGGATCTCCTCCTGCACAACATCCTCTGTTTGCAGGGGCTGGTTTTCTTCCCAGGGATAAGAGATCCTAAAATCCCCAGAGGAGAGCCAGTGAGGAGACAGAGGTGCACACCTGGCCTGGTGTCACCATCATGATCATCATCATCATCATGATCATCATCATCATCATCATCATCACTGCTGCCACCACAGCTGTCCCAGAGGATCCCAGCCCTTTTTGGCTCCATCCCCTGCAAATCTCAAATACCTCTGGCCACTGCTGCATCCACTGCTCCGGGTGTTTCAGGGGAAATGCCATAAATACCAGGAAAGAAGGAATGTGGGTGTCTGGAAGAGTTTCTCTGCTGCTGCCAGCCCTCAGGTGGGGTTTGCAAGAGAAAATTTTATTTGAGAGCACAAATATTTGTGCTTGAAGACAGTGGGCCTCACCTAACACCTTTTCTCCAGGAATACTCCTCTTGGATTGCAGGACTCACCCAAAGCACCCAGAGCCACCCCGTGTCCCTCTCACCACGGCAGATCTGTCCTTTCCTCCTCCAACCTTTGCTGCCAGGTGATCCCACGCTATTCCTTGCTCATCCCTGTATTTCCCTGGATTTTGCTCCCTCAGCAGAGCACAGCTCCTCCCGGCCAGGATCCCTGGCAAATTCCTGCCCAGCTGCTCCTTTAAAACCCCAGCACAGGCACCGAGCCTCCTCCGCGTGGCTCCGCGCTGCAGAACCGCAATCAAACTTGAATTAACTGAACGCCTCCCTCCAGAGGGGACCTCCCTGGCCCCTCTGAGTGGCCCGTGCAGCCACAGGGTGTCTGTTTTATTAGGGAATGCCAGGGCCAATTTGATGGGAATTGGAGGCTGCTCAGGCCACGGAGAGGAAGCAACGTTCAATTCCGAGTGACAGTGCCGCGGTGCAGAATGACTGGTAAGCGCTGAGTTGCCACAGATGGCAGATCTGTGTTTCCTCTCCCCAAGGCCCCTCGCCTCTGTGAGTGTTTGAGGAAGGGCCCACGGTGCTGCTCTGCCTGCAGACGCCTTTTCTGGTAGCTCAGAAAGCGCCAAAATGGGATAAATGGAAAGATTCTCCTCAGAGTGAGGAGGTTCTCTAAAAGCCAGATCAAAAAGGCAGGAGGAGGGTGAGAAAAAGCTCAGCCCTTGTCTGGAGAGATGGAGCTGATTCACTCCCGAAGCTGTCAGGATGCTGAGGACCAACAGGAAGCAGCAGACTCTGGACAAACCTATGGAGAGGTCCCAGCTGCTGGTCTGGGATGCTGCTCCCTGTCCCAGACCTGTCCCTGAGGACACCAAATTCACGGAGCCATCAGTGACCTCAGCTGCCAGCCCAGGCAGTTCCTTATGCAATCACTCCTCTTTTTGTTCCTTTTTTTGGTTTGATTTGACAGATTTGCTTCAAAACCAGCGTGGGAATACAAATGACACGTTCAATCCAGATCCGCTCCCGGCTTTACAGCATCCCAGGGAAGATCAGCGCTGTATTATCACAAGTGCTCCGCTCGGGCTGAGAACAAAAGCCCAGCTCAGGTTGTAGCTCGTGGGGTTTTGGCACAGCTCTGCCACACCCCAAAGCCCCTTCTCTCTGTCCTCCCGTGGTGGTTACACAGCAGACTCCTACCAGCCATGAATTTCTTCTTCCCAGCCCTGTTTTTCAGGAGGAAGAAGCTGTTTGGGGTGAGGGCTGGTGCCTGTTCTGCTGCATCCCTCCTTTATCCTCACGGATGTGATGGGAACGCTGCCATCCCTTGCGAAAGTCTGAGGAACCACATCTGAGAGGTTTTCAGCACATCCCTTAATCCCTCTTCAGGTTGGCAGAACCACAGCTGCTCCCCTTCTCTGCAGATTTTAGGAAGAGCTCATCCCTGGGCTTGTCAAGTGGTCACTCACCTCCTCAGATTTTTGGCCACCACGGTAAACCCGGCCATGGACCCATCTGTGCTTCACAGAAGACCCAATTCCTCTCCTGTGTTTGCAGCTGCACTCCTCCAGCTCCCAGCTCGTGTGATCCATGGAATATAATCCATGCCCATCTGGCTTTTACTTATTCCGGATGGTCCTGAGCCTGCAATGTGCTGGAACAGAGGGTCCCAGGACCTGTCAACAGGCAGGAGCACATCCAAGGTCAATTAATATAACGAGGGATGGGTACATTTGTTGTTACAGTGCTGTGAGAGTGGAGTTATTAGGAAATCAGCCTCTAATTGCCCTCTTAATGATTCTAACTCCTCTTCACTCATTCAGAAGCATCTCTATTGTATCAGGTACAAAAAGAGCAGCCTCCCTGACACGGTTTATGACTTTATTGAAACCCGGGGTTTTATGCTAATAACCGTCAGCTCCTCGGTTGTATTTCCCCAGTGAAGGAAATGTGTGCGTTGGTGTGGGTCCAAGGCAATTTGTAAACACAAAGTATTAAAGGGGCTCAACAATTCGAAAAAGTTTTAATTGGAAACTCAACAAATTGCTTCGCAAGTTCTTAATGCTTCAATATGGAGCTCTCAGATAATGAGGAGCTAATTAAGGGGCCAGGATTCAGTATTTTATGATAACTGTCTCCATATGGGCTCAGCACTCAGTGCTTGCAGAACTAATGAAGGTCAGGGAAGTAACAGCAAAGGAAGAAAGGGAAATGTTTAGCTCTCAGAGTTGTGATGATGCTAAGCAACGGCCAGGGTTTGTGCCTGGCTTCTAGGCCAGGTGCTGAGTGAGCTTCATTTAACTCCTGGGACAGGCTGGGGAAGTGTTCCAGCAGCTCTGGGCTGCACTTCACAGCCCAGAGCTGCATTTCATGGCCCAGAGCTGCATTTCAAGGCCCAAACCTGCACTAGCCCTGAGCCAGGCAAGATCCCCTGGGATGGGCTGAGGGCTCCAGGGAAGGGGGATGGATCAGAGCCAAGGGTAGGGAAGGACCTACCCAAGGCTTGGTGAAGTGTAGGAACGAGAGCAGATCCCATCAGGTGCCCCCTTCATCCCAAGGCAGGTGTCACCCAGCTGGAGGGCACTGGTCCCTCTGACTCAGGATGAGGGCAAAATTAAATAATGGAATGGGTTGGGTTGGAAGAGATCACAAAGATCATCCTAAGCCAGGATGACACCTTCCACTGTCCCAGGTTGCTCCAAGCCCCGTCCAACCTGGCCCTGGACACTGCCAGGGATCCAGGGGCAGCCACAGCTGCTCTGGGAACCCTGTGCCAGGGCCTCCCCACCCTCACAGGGGGAAATTTCTCCCTAATATCTCATGTACATCTCCCCTATTTCAGTTTTAGGCCATTCCCCCTTGTCTTGTCATTCATAAAATCCCCTCTCCATCCAATCCATCCCAGCTATGGAGCTGGGACTCCGCTGGTGGGGCTGGGAGCAGCTTGGGTTCTGCAGCAAGGCCTCCCAAACCCCTGGAGCAGGGCTTCCCAAGGAATACCTTGGCAAACATGAACGACACATAAACACACAGAACTATGGTCAGATGTTCCTCTGAAGCAGCTCACTGACTCCCAGGACTAAATTTGGACCAACAAGCCTCGTGCATCAAATCATTAAGTCACAGGCTATAGAAAGCAATCCTCTGGGACGTTCTTGCTTTTGAGTGGCTCATCCACTCCCAGTCTAATCCATACCATTAAGTGTACGGCCATATGGCATCCATTTATAGAATATCACACTGCAGGCAAATAGGACAAAGGTACACCCCTCAAAGCACTCCTCTCATCTCATTAACTTTGGGTCCGTGTTACACAGGAGCTGCTCCGGCTCTGCTGCGTTCAAGGACATTTTGTGCTGCGGAGCCTTTGTCTTAAATGAATTGCACTGGGAAAATTAGAATCTAAATGTAGCCGTGCCCTAAAGCAAACAGCATTATTTTGCCTTTCTGTAACTCGATTTATTTCTGCAGATCGATGTTGTGAAGCAGGCGTCTTCTTTTGTCCTCGACTCCTGTCTAATGACCACGCTGACTGTGGGGAATTTGGCACGGGGTGGTGTTGCTGTGGCAGGGTGCCTGGGTGGGCTGTGCAGGTTTCAGTGGTGCCCTGCCGTGTGCTGTGCTTCTGCCTGAAACCTCTCCCCAAAACTGGACACATTGGCTGGGGCAAACTCTGTGAATACCTGCAGAGGTCTTGGAGAGGAACCATCTCTTCATTAGAACACCTCCTAGGACAGAGGACACCAAGCCTGGCTGTGGGGACGATAAACCACACCAAAAAGCAATCCAGCACGTGGTACAGCCAGAATTCCCACCTACTTTTCCACCCTGAAGCCCTCGAGGAGCTGGGCAGGAGCAGCTCCAGTGCAAAGCCCTGGTGCTATCATCAGCCTCTGTCCCATCGATTGCAGCATCCCTGGGTCCAGCTCTAACCCTTACAAAACCAGTGTGCTGCCCTTCAGTGAGTTTGCACTGAAGAAATACATTAATTAAATAGAAATGACTGCAGGTGCCTTCCTGCTTTTTGGCTTAACAGATTTCTCCTGCCTGTCGAGGATCAATACTGCTGCCAATTGCACAATGGGTCTCCAGCTCCTCTTTTTGAACTTCTTGGGGGGAAAACCACAGCTAAATAGTGAAGTTCTCCCCAAACCTGGCAGTCCAAAGTGCTGGAATTACGGAGTGTAGCAGAGGAATGAGTCCTCAGAGAGCTGTCCCCATTCTGCATCCAGCCAAGGCTTCAGTGAGAGCAGCAGTGCTGACACGGGGCAGCCTCTCAGCCCCGTGGAACTGCCTGGAACACCTTCACCACGAGGATTGCTCGGTGCTTGTGGTTTAATCCAGCTCTGAGAAACCACATTAGACTGGTATTTTTTCCCCTTTTCCCTCCTCCTGTTGAAGAGCCCAGCAGGGAACTGCTGCAAAGGCCGAGAGGTTGAAATCCATATGTGCAGCTTGCAGCAAACACCAATTGCTGATATTCAATTTCCTGACCTTGGTGATCCCTGCTCCTTCCCAGGGCCCTAAACCATCCATCTGCTGAGTCCAAAGGCTGAGCCTCATTGGGCCACTTGGCTGAAAAATTGTCATTCCTGGTGGTGCTAAACATGGTCACTTCTGTGGGGGAAGAGGCAACAGGGATCTCACCGCACCCCAGCGAGGCCTTTGCAGCTGGCACAGGGACCATGCCCCTGCTGCCCTCGAGATCCAGCTCAGGGGGCTCCCTGGGAGGGCAGGAAAGGTGCTGTTCCTTCACCTGGAGCTGGTTGGAGTGGGAATTGCTAAATATTGTTCTCCTGGGGGTGCAGGGGAGAGATGGGACCCCAAATCTCACAGCAGAGAGAGAGGAGCCCACATCTCACACCAGAGAGATGATGGGACCCCAAATCTCACAGCAGAGAGAGAGAAGAGCCCACATCTCACACCAGAGAGATGATGGGACCCCAAATCTCACACCTGAGGGAAATGGGACCTCACATCTCACACCAGAGGGAGATGGAACCCCAAATCTCACAGCAGAGAGAGGTGAGACCCCACATCTCACACCAGAGGGAGATGAGCATCCTGCAGCCCTGCGAGGGCCCTGCTTTGGCAGAAGCAGGAGGGCAGATCGTGCTGGGCACCCAGCCCCCAGTCACTCTTTAGAATAAGTTAAATGAAGGAGATTTTTACCTGCACAAGCCTGTAGCAAACTCAGGGTGGGGAGCACTCCAAGAATCCAAGAAGAAATGGGATGCAGCTGCACTCAGCAGTCCAAAGTGGTGTCTCCAGCTCCAATGAAGGTGACAGATGATGAGATTTCCTCCTGTTGTGGCAGCAACACCAGACACTGTCAGTCCCTGAGGGGGTGGCCGGACCCTGCCCACAGCAGGAGCAGCCACAGGATTTTATCTCCTTGAAGCAGGGCCTGCTCCAGATGAAAATGGGAAGGGAATCCTTATGGAGCAGAAAGCCAACCCTCCATCCTCCCAACCCCCAGCCCCAGCTACACATCAGGAAATATTCCCTGGAAGGAAACTCAGGATGGTTGCTCAGCATTTACCCCAAAAAATTCCTGTTCTCCCTCCCTCGCTTGCTCACACAGAGAAGACAACAAACAAAGCAGGGAAGTCTCCTAATAGTTTTATTGTTCCTTAGATAACTGTGGATAGTACAAAGTTTTCCTCTTAAAAAAAATTAATTACCTTCACACTTCCATAAACAAAGCTTCCCATGGGAATCTGCTGCCACAGAATCTCCACGGAAGCGATTTCCAACCACCATAATGCTATGCAGATAGTATAACAGTAAGAGAATATTCCTGTAATTATCAACATGAAATTGGTTACCTGTGTATAAGGGTGAACACTGATATCTTTTTTTTTATTATTTTTTATTTTTTTTTTGCCTTTTTAGAAACGAAAGAACCATCATTTATTAAATCCAAACTACATCATTGCATTTACAACATTCATTGCATAAACTGGACATACAAAGTTTTGCCACCTCTGGTAAATAACAGACATACATTATACAATATAGCTGCTGAATACATAAGTTCAAACAATATGGGTACAACAACTTGTTCATAATACATACTTAAACCATCGTGTTTAATAAGTTACTAAGACACAGATCCATGAGCTACTTCGGGTCTCAGCACAGTTAATCTAAGTGACAAGAACACAGTTGAGAGAGACAGTAGCTGCAATGGAAGGCGAAGAAAACTAACCTGTGATAGGTCTTGTTGAGACAGCCAGAGCTCCTCACGGGTCAGCTTTTCCTGCTTTTCCTTTCCACACATCCATCACAGCTGCCCGTGGCGCCGGGGGAATGTCCATGCAACCCACACACGGAGGAGAGCGAGGCTCCCGAGGGTGAACTTCCAACAGTCATTGCCTTACTGCTTGAGGATGTACTCTAGGTTTGCTATCGGAACAGAAACAAAACAAAACCCCAAACTGAAGTGGTTCTCTGAGTGCAGTTCCAGCTGCAAGTACATGGTTACTCGTGAGTCTATAACACAGGGCCAGACTTCTAGAAATGTAGAGGTAATGCTGATCTGTCAGGTTTATGCTGGGTAATCCTCCATGACCTTGGTCTTAATTTTGGCAGCTGTTTATATATTTACTTATCTGAAGTATGTTTCCTTATGAGCTTTTTTTTTTTTTTAAATTAGTTTCTCCCTTTTTTTTTCCCTTTTTATTTATTTTTTCCCTTTTAAATTTTCACTCTTATTCTATTTATTTATTTTTTTCCCTAAACCCAGTTTCTAACCAAGGCCGGGCTACAACTCGTCGGAGCGGATGACGTGGAAGAGGGTGACGTTGTACAGGATTTGGTGCCCGTTGTTCCAGGCGTAGAGAGCCCGATCCTTGGGGTTGTAGTCCAACATGGAGATGTGGGAATACTTGTTCTGGAAGGGGATGTCGATGTACTCGTAGGTGGAGGCGTTGGTCTGGTAGGCGTAGTGCACCTTGGTGCCGCCCGAGTAGCCATTGGTGACGTAGAGGGTGCCGCAGATGATGAAGGCCTCGCCGGCGCTGCGCTTCGGGTAGCTGGTGTTCCAGGTCTGCAGGCTCTGCAGGGTGTTGGGGTCCAACTTGCTGATGACGATGTTCCCGGCGTTCTGGTTGGTGGCGTAGACGGCCCAGAGCCCGTTCTCGTCCACCATGAGGTCGATGTCCGAGTGGCCGCCCCAGGCGTAGTGGTACATGTTGTTGTAGCCGGCGTAGTCCAGGCTGCGCGTCTTGAGGATGGTCTCCGTTTTCAAGTCGAACCTGATGATGATGTGGCTTTGGTATTTGTTGAAGTAAATGGAGCCGTTGTAGACCACCTGGCCCGTGCCTGACCACGGGTGGGGGAGGCGGTGGGAGGTGAAGTTGTCGGTGTTCATGAAATCCGCCATGGATTTGTACTCCCGGACGAAGCGGTTGTTGTGGTAGCTGTCCATGTACCACACCTGGACAACACAAACACGGGGGGGGGGGGGGGTTAGGAATCATCCCAAAAACTGGGCTGGGAGAGAAATCCACAGCCAGGAATCATGGAATTGTCACAAAATGGTTTGGAAGGGAGCTTAAAACTCATCCAGTCCCACCCTTGCCAGGGACTCCTTCCACCAGCCCAGGCTGCTCCAAATCCCGTCCAATCTGGCCTTGAATCCAGCCAACATCTGTCACCTACACCCAGAAATAACCCCAATTTCTGGACCCCCAAATCAGCTAAGAAATCAACCGAACAGCAAAGCTTTCCCTGGGGGATAACCTGGGATCTCCTTGGCTTAAATGCTCCCCTGGGAATGCTGAACCACTGCCACCATCCTTCCTTCCCGAGGGCAATTAGCAGCATTTCCCTGGCTAAACCCACATTTTCTGTCACTGCTGCTTTTGTTTCCCGAGGTGGCACTCAGTAAATTCCAGCAGCTGCTGTGCACAACTCCATTAATTTGGAATGCGGGAGCGAGGGATGCAATCACTCATTGTCAGGCAAATTCAGGCAAAAAGTCCATATTGGTTTAAAAATCATACACTGCTGCATCAAAAAGCTTAAAGCAAGGCTGCTGAAATATAAGAGACAAAGACATCTAAATCTTGCTCTGGGTAGATTGGGGAGAGATTTTAGATCATCATTTAAGTGCCAGTTCACTGGGGACACTGTCTAGACTCCTTAAAAAAAAAAAAGCTTTTGTTATATGAAACCAATTCCGAGGCAAATGACCAAGCTGTGCAGTTAATATCCACGAGAAATATCCAGCCAGCCACTGACATTCTGGATGCAGTTGCTGCCTGAAAATGAGAGAGCTGCATTCTGTAAGAGCCATTTAGGAAGGAGAAAAGGTAAATTTAGGAAGGAGAAAAGGTAAATTTAGGAAGGAGAAAAGGTAAATTTAGCAAGAGGGAAGCCTTTAAGGCTGCAGATTTGGGTGATGTAGTGCAGATTTCTTCTGCAAACCCCTTGCAAAATGTGACAGCTCCGTGTCTGGAGTGTGATCATCAGTCTCTGAGAAGGACAGCCCAACATTTGGCTGCTGCCTTTGGGAAGTCAAATGGGGTCTCCAAAAACTTTGTAGGGAATTTCAGCCTTCCAGCATTACCTCCCTGGAAAACCTGCAGAGGTGGGGAATGGGCATGTGGCAAATGGCTCTGGCCCCCAGCCCCAACCCTTGGTGGGTTTGGGGGTGGCTGCAAAGCACCAGAGAACACCCAGAGCTGGAAATGAAACACCTGCCTTCAACTGAACCAGCTTGGGAAATCAGAGGGGGAAAAATATCCACATCCAGGCTGTCTCTTTGCTGCTCCCACCTCATGATCTGGTATGAAGAATTCGACGTGCAAACATGTTGTGCTCTGTTTTTAAAGCCCAGCAGAGCCCTGTGTCACCACACAGGGGCTGCAGGACCCAACAGCATTCCAAGGTCTGGAAAAGCAGCGATTGATGGATGAGCCGTGTCCCATCACAGCAGCTGGCTCTGAGCAGCCTCCTCCTGTCCACACACAGCAATCCCAGCTCTCAGCATCCACCTGCTGCTCCCCCGGGGCTCACAAACCTCCCCCAGTTGTGTTCTGTGCTTTCATGACATGAACAAATGATCACACGAGCACCAAACACCTCCTGGGGCTCAGGGGATGATAAACTGCCCACCTCTGCCCATCCCCACTTTGCCACTCTGCTGAGCAGCCAATGAAGTTCCCTTAATGGTGTGTTCCTAATGAAATTCCCAGCAGGTTTTATATATTAAATACACAGAGAGGCTTGGGAGGCTTCAGCTCCAGCTCACAGCCTACTCGTACAACAAAAATGCACGGCAGAAAAAGGCATGGCTAAAAACATATCAAAAAATAGTGGTTTGAGACAAAAATCTCTGAAGAGTCGGGAGGATCTGAACCACCAGCTTCAGCTGAAAATTATCTTAGTGCCAGGGGAAGCAGCAAACACAGCCTGAAGGGGACAATTCTGTCCCCTCTCTCGAGCAAAACGAGACGTGATGTGGGTAAAACCTCCCCACCTCACCTCTAAGCAGGGTTTTATTTAGGCTGGAAGTGAAATTTTGCTTAATAACCGTAAAATATGGAGGTGTTGAATTGGGGAACCAGTGCCAGCCAGTTGGCTGCTGGAGGGGACAACTCAAGTCACCTTCAAAGAAACCACCCAGGGGTGACTTCTCCAGAGCATCCCTCGTCCTCTCTTAGCTACAGAGCTGATGCCAGGGCACAGCTCCCAGAATAGGTGCCCTGATCCAGCCCTTGCCGGTGCCTTTATCCTTTGAGGGATGCTGCATGCAGGAGGGAATTACAGGCAGCCAAGCTTTGTGCTTTTTGTTTTGTTTTGCTGCCTGCAAATCCTCGGCAAACACTCGAGATATTTTCCATTCCATCAGTCATGGGGAGCCAGGATTGATTTTCAGCCAGTTATTGGCCTCCTACCTCCTTGGGATCAAAATTGAATGGTCTGAATGGAAAAAAAAAAAGAGACCAAAACAAAGCAAAACAAATCTCTCTCTCTGGCTGCAGTCAGTTAATTCCTCACAACAATGAGGGTGGAGGATGGAGGGCAAATGCAGGCAGATGACATTATCAGAGGCACTGGCAGCAGAAGAGCAGCAGGGACCAGGACCACGGGTCCCTCTGCTCAGCCCCAGCTCCCTCCTGGCTGCTAAACACAGATTAGAAACCCAATACTTGATTTTTTTTCCCCATGCAGACCTTGTGGTGACAATTCTGAGCCCGTGAACTCTCATCACTGCAATGAGTTTCACCTGCCCAGGAACCGGACCACTGCAGGGGCTGCTCAACTTCTCCTCATCCTCCCTCCCTGGGGATGCTCAGCCCCTTCCCGCTGCCAGCAGAGCCCTGTGGGATGATGAGGACATTCCCCAGGTTTCCCAGGGCACGATCTGGGCTGTGAGGAGTGTTCACTGTCCTCAGCCACACTGCTGGGACACAGGCAGGACGCTGTCACACCCTTACCTTGTTCTCTCCCTCGGGAGCCAGAGGATCCGTCATCCACGATCCAAACCGGGAGCCCGAGGTTTTAATTGTGATCGGGTCACTTATTCCCGTCAGCTTCCCACAGGCTGGAAAAGAGGGGAAGGCTGGTGAGCACCACATCAGCCCCGTGAGGGGCACGGGAGCCAGTCCCACCCACCCCGCTGTGCCCACGGCTCTGCCCTGCTGAGGGTTGGTTTAATTACGGGGGATTAGGTCAGGAACAAGTGTGGGATGCTTTTGTTTGTTTCACGCCTCTTGGTGACAATTGTCCTCATCGCTGTCCCCAAGAAAAGGAGCTTTGCTGAAGCAGCCGGAGCTGCGAATGTCACAGAATTGAGAATGAGAGCAGCGAGCCAGGGCCGAGCAGCCCGGAGGAGGAACGAGCCCAGGAGCTGCTGCTCGTCGCCGCTCTGACCCAGCGGCTGCAGCCAAGAGAAAAAGGCAGCCGTGCCTATTCCAGCCCTGCTGGAAACGTGCGCTTGTTAGAGGTTATGCGGAGGAGAGAAAAGAGAAAGGTGGAAAATGGCACACAATAAAAATCCCCTCCCTGCAAAGGTCATTTAGCAGCCGCTTTCCCTGCTCCCTCTCGGGTTGCACACTTAGCAAACGCTGATGGATCCACCAGCCAGCTCTGGGACAGGAACCCCAACGCAGCAGGATGAAGGTGGGAGCGTCCCGAGGATCCCTCAGCAGCTGCCCCGGGAATCCTGCCAGACTCAGCCTCACCACCACAGGGATGGGCACCGGCGGAGCGCTGCGAGCCAGGTTTGAGGCACGCTCAGGTGCTCCACGTCTGCTGAATTCAGGGAGCCAGCTCAGCGCCTCGCTGGGTTTTCAAGCCCTAAATAAGAGGGGAAACAGCAGCACCTCTCCTCCAGCTCGTTTCCCACCCCTGGCTCTGTCCCCAGCCCCCCTCTGGGCCCGAGCACGGATAGGAGCCTGCTCTGCAACGCTGCAGCCTCAGCTCGGAAGGTGCAGCCACATCCAAGTTCCTTTTCCCAACACCATCCCCAAGTTTCAGCAAAGCTGCCACTCTGGTTCCCTGCCTCACCAACATTTGAACGCGTGTGCGGTGAGGAGGGACAGGTGAGGAGATGAAAACACCTCAGGAGGGACTGGGGCTGGTGGGGGATGTCCTGTTGGGTAGGAAGAGCTCATTTAAACCCCAGACACATCCAGGGCAGAGCTGGTCCTGAGCAAGACAAGCTCAGGGCAGAGGCAACGGGGGACAGCCAGCACCTGAAGTTGAGGAGGTGTTTTCTAACTTCTCCTTTTTGATGTGGAAGCCTCTGGCAAGCTGGGGAAGGGGAAGGTGGCAGTGCTGGGGTGAAGAAGCTGCTCTGGGTGCTGTGGCGGGCAGCACTGCGGTACTTGCTCAGCGGTACCCAGGGCTGGGCTGCAGGTGGGAGCCCCTGCAGGTGCTGCTGGAACACAGGGAGAGCTCTGCCAGCTCAGGGCAAGGTCAGCCTGCTCCAAATTACCAATTAAAATCATAGGATGGTTTGTTATGAGGGACCACTAAAGGTCGTTTAGTCCAACCCCCTGCAATGAGCAGGGATGTCTTCAAGCAGATCAGGTTGCTCAGAGCTCTGTCCAACCTGACCTTCATAGAATCATAGATTTGAGACCTTGAGTGTTTCCAGAACTCTGCAATCTCTCTCAGCTGCCTCTCTCCTTAGCCTGTTCTCACCTGCATTTTAATTGCTGATCAGACACATCCACCTGCCCCAGCTTTGAGCTGTGGCCAAAGGGATCCCCTTAGCCCAGGGCAGAAAACAGATGAAGATACTCCTGATGTGCACCAGCAGGTCATGACCAAGGGGACCATCAGTGCTCCCACAGCCTCCAGACCCAGGCAGATAACGAGAGATGCCACCAAAAAGCAGAGATTTCCTGACACACGAGGCACAGGAATTTGCCCTCCTGCCTGCTGCACTCCAAACCTCTCAGCTCAGAGGGAGAGCAAAGTACTGGAGAAAGGATGCAATGGGTTAAAAGAACAGATTTTAATGTCTCACAGGGGTCCAGCCTTCCCCTAATCCCAGATCTGCTCAGCGCTGCCTTCCATTATCGCAGCCCTACATTGCTGTCACTTTTATCTCTTCCTCCCATTTCCCTGGAGAGGAGCATTGTATAAAAGCCCATTGATTTAAAAAAAATAGTTTAAAAAGAAAAAAAAGCAGCAGCAGCTGATAAGGGTAAAGCAGCGTTGCTTGCAACATCTCCTACACGTTTAGCTAGAGGCACACACACCCCAGCTCCTCAGCAATGCAAGGGGGTTGTTCTTACACAGGGCAGCGTGTTCTCTCTCCTGGTGTAAACTTATCCCAAGCTGCTGGGAGGGAATTTAACATGGATTCAAGATCCCTGCTTAGCTTTCCTGGGTTTGCCACCCAGGTGTGGCCAGTTCTAGCCCCTGGGATCCTCACCCACCTGAGGAGATTCACACCACACTTGGAATATCAGCAGCTGAGCCTCTTGCAAACCCACCCTCCTGGTGGGATCCAGGAGGATGGGATGCTATGGGTATTCCAGGTCACTCAGGGACAAATGTGCCACAGAAAAGCATGTCCTGGTGCTCACCCAGGAGTCCAGGACACGGGAAACCTGTGAGGAGCCACTTTTAGGGCCTCACGGAGGAGCTGCTTTCACTCCTCTTTGCCCAGTGCTATTCAGGTCCTTTTTCCAGGACAAAAATCAGCCTCTTCCCAAGTGTCCCTCCAGCCACCTGCCTCTGTCCTGCCCCCCCTGCAGCCCTGCCACAAAATGCATCCCCACAGAGCCCCTTCCTTCAGGAATTTTCCAGCAGGATCGGGTGCTGCTCCCCTCCCGCCGGTGAAACCGGGCGCTCCCCTCCTCCCAGGATGCCAACACCTCCGCTCCAGATCTCGGATCCTGCCCACAGGTCTTGCTTGGCAGCTCACAGCAACTCCTCCACCAACACACACACACACACACACCAGCACCAGCTCCTTCTGGGCTCCGTGGCTCTGCTGCTACAGCTGGGACCTTTCCCTGCTCCGGCTTCCCAGGAAGCCAAGGACTGATCCCCCATCCCAATCCAATCCCTCCACAGCAGGGATGGGGCTGTGGCAGCTGAGCTGTGCCTGGATCTTGCCTCTCTGTTGCCTGGCCAGGAGCACCCCATCCCAAAACCATCAGGGATGGGGCTCCATCCCCATTCCCACACCAGGATTTTTCCCAAGACTCAGGGAAAGCTTGTGCTGCCTGAGTGAAATTCCCCCTTGATCCAAGGAGTGACAACCCCTACACTTCCTCTTAGGAACATTAATGGAAAGGCTAAAATCCCTGTATCAATAGGGATCTTTAGGAGTGTAAACAGAAACACAGATTGAAGCTGCCATTATTGATTTTCTTTTTTCCCTCCACACACATGCCAGGGTCAGGAAGTGTTTTCACTATTGATCCATCAATAATGCTTAGGAAACCCAAAATGCAGAACAGGACCTTGGCTAAGGAAAAGGCTGCTGCTCTGTCAGAACTTCCTGGGAGAGGTGAACTGGATGGGAATGTGGCACATCCCTCCCCTGCCCTTGGCCTGTGCTTGTTGCAGCAGCTCCCTCACCCTGTTTGGGGCACACACACTCCAGGGCAGCAGCAAATCCCAGCTAAAACGTGCTCCTTGAGACATCAGTGAGCCCAGCTGAGCAGAAAACCTGCAGCAAAGTAAAATCCTCAGCAATCAGGGCCTCACTGTGTGGCAGCAAAGCATTTGTAAGGCTGTTATCTGAATTTAACTAAATTAACAACCATTTCCAGTGGTTTACACGCCACAGAGATAAACAGCATTGGAAATTCAATCCGTGCTGTTGCTTTTAAGTGACCAAATAAATCAGCCTCCTGAGTGAGCAGCAAATCCTCTGGGATGAACCTTTGTGAGGCACAGAACCCACCTCTGCGAGCATCCAGGGCTGCTGCGAGACAGCTGCCCTGACCCCACGGTCACAGACAGAGAGCAAGGGCAGGGAGAAGCCAAAAAGCCCAGCTAAAGACTCAAAAAGATTAAAAAAACCACCCAAAAGTTGCTAGACAAGGCTGCCTGCAAGAGCTCAGCACCCCTACCTGCTTCATTCTTATTTGGGCTACTGGTCCCAGCTGGACCTGAGCATGAGAGGATGGGATGAGTAGAAAGGGTTAATAGTCCAAGAGCAAGTTCTATTTTTTCAGAGCCCTGAATGGTTTGGGAGCTACTCCTTAAAGCCTGCCCAGGGTCTGTGGGGGGATTGTCCCAGCTTCCCTGGCTGCACAGGGGCTGTGGGGGCCAGGGTGGCTTTGTTTGAAGAGCTGTCCCTGAGTTTAAAGTCTCAAATCCCTGCTCCTGCTCCCTCTCTCTATGACCCACAGCTCCTCCTCATCTTCAAGGGATGGGCTGAAGGCTCTGGGTGCAGCAAGGGGATCCTTCTTTGGGCAGCTTCTCCTCCTTCACCTCTGCCTTCAGCAGGGGCGGGATGAGAGGATCCATTTGCAGGGCAGAGCTGCCCTTGCTGGGGCTGTGGCGCTGCCAGGAGGTCTCTGTGTGCCCTTAGTCCCACCCCACCCTCCTGGGCCTGTTCTCCTTTCTTATCTTTCTCTTTTATCTGTTCACCCTTCCTTATCTTTCTCACTGCAGTTCTCTCATTCCTGCACGGTGCCCACCTGATAAAGCTCCAGGAATTAGGGACCAAGTCATGACAGCCCTGCTCATTCCTGTCCCCCCTGAGCCTTCATGGGGAAATTCGAGCAGGTGAGGGTAAGGTCAGAATTTCCCTCCATCCCCAACCCTGCTGCCCTCCCTGGGACCGTTGTGGGGTGAGGGGAGGGACAACAGAACGGGGCAGAAAGGCCCAGCCTGTCCTGCTCTCATCCCAAACCTGGGGCACCTGTGCTTGTTAATTAATGAGAAATCAAACGCTGATCTCTCTCTTGGCAGGGGGGTTTTACCTGTCCCAGGGGTATCCTGGTGCCTGATCTGTAGTTCAAATCCAGATTTAAGTGGGAATTTTACTCTCTGAGTGAGATGGAGCCTACAAGGGACGGATCCCTACATGGAATCACAGGGTGGAAATGCAGGGGGAATAGAGGGGAGGTGGCTGCTCACAGAGGTGTGGAGGCACCTAGAAACAAGCAAAAGCAACCCCAGCAGCAGAGCCGAGAGAGAAACAAAGTGTTACCTTGCCAAGGATATAAAGTGCTCAGAAGAGATCTGATCTTCCACGAAGTTACCTGAGAGTGTAATTTCGTATGTGCTACCAAAATAGACTGCAGAGCAGTTAATGTGTTTGGATTATCTAAATGGCGTAGCAAGAAAGTCAATAATGGAAGGAGAAATTAAATCAAGTCAGAGCTGGCCCAACAAATGGTGCAGAGAGTCCTTGCAGCTGTGGAAGGCGGTGCCCTCCTCCTTCCCCCTGTGTTTGGGGTCACACACTGGGTTTGGCAACACGTGGTTTGGTTTGAGTCTCCCCACAACAGCCCCACGGCTTTCAGTCAATTAAAACCCTTTGAATGAGGTTGGAGATGAATCCCTGGTGGTTTAGCAGTAGCCTGATGGAAATGGCTCCCTGCTCCCTCAGGGAACGGGAGAGGGAGGATTCGCATCCCGCACAGGGGCAGGACCGCGCCGCGCCCCCGCGCCAGCTCCGTCATGCTCTGCTCCGGGGGGACTGTCAAGATGCAAAAAAAAGAAAGGGAAACGAGGGAAACCGAGGCACAGCCTGCACAGCCCCACACCCCCCACCACGAGCAGAGCCCTTTGCTGGCGGGCCAGGTCCAGGGATGCAGAAGCAAAAGGGGTGCAAGTGTTGGCTTTGCATAAGTGTGAGCTGCCACTTATGCAAGCGCCGCCCACACGCCCGCTCCCGGGGCAGGATCCTGAAGCGCCCACACCACGAGCAGCATTGCCCCTGCCAGTAATCCTGGGCAGGACTACTCGCAGGAGGAATGCTCCTGGTGGCGTAACTCTTGGCAGGATCGCCCCTGGCTGTGTGCAGCTCATCCCTTGAGGCCGGGCACGGCACCAGATGTCCAGCGGGGCATCTCTGCCTCCGGCCGGGATGCGTGCGTTGGCACCGGTGGTGTTGGAGCCAGGGCCACCATGGTGGTTCTGAGCCTACCTAATTTTTGCATGCATGCACGAAGCCTTTCTTCAAGATTTGACACTCTGTTCTGAAGCTCTTCGTAGTCATAGGCGCCAATCTCCTCCTGGAGTTCGTTTAGAACTGACGTCAGATTCTGGACCTCCTCTTTAAACTGCAATACCAATTTGGCATCGGCTTTGTACTCTTCCAACACTGGTATCAAAGGCCTAAGTTCCTCCATTTTCGCTTTTATTGCCTGCAAGGTTAAAATAAGCTCGGTTCAGTGCTATGCGTGCAAAAATCTGCAACACTCTGCCTTGACCTGGGTGCTTCCTATGGGAGCGAAATGTTCACATATCCCACAATTATTAGCATTAAAATTAGTTCAATTATTATTTTTGGTCCGAATGATGTCTTGGCAAGAACATATTAAACAGGCTGCAGAACACCAAAATATTTGGGAAAGGCCTTTATTTGTCATTTTTAGAATGCAACATCTTAGGGTTACATGCTTCAGATCACATACACAAAGAGTTGTTGTTTTTTTTTTCTTTTTTTCTTTCCAAAAAATAAAAGAAAATAAGATATATATGCATTGACAAGGGTTTCAAACTATTCATGAAATGCATCTACAATTGCATGCAAAGGAAGATCTCGGTTGTGTGGTTCAAGGTTCCTTAGTGAGATATGGTGCTAATTTGGAAAATAATCAAAAAAATCAATGCATGGTGCAAAATGCTCTGTGGCCCTCTTTTCATGGTTACATGGGAGTGAACTGCTTCTTCAGTCACTGCAGCATTGAAAAAACTTGCTTTTTAGTTAGCCCTGTAAGCAAGAAAATGAAATACTGTTGAGGATCTAGCTCACTAACCTGCCTTATATAGATAGCCATTCACAGACAAATACTCTTATGGCACTAAAGAGAGAAAAAAAACCAACACAAGAGCTCCAAAGCACTCACAGTTTAATGCTGGCATTAGCAGGAACAAAATGCTGTGGCTGTTCTTTCAAATGCTGCTTTGGCAGCAAATTAGACAAAAATTCCTCGCTAGTTTCGAGCGGGGAACAGAAAAACAAAAGTCATTATCAGATGGATTTTGCAGAAATTAATTTTTTCCTTTTTTTTTGGTTCTTTTTTTGGTGTTTTTTTTTTTTTTTTCTCTCATTTAAAGGCTCAGAATGCAGCATTTTGTTGCAGATGCTTTGCTCCAGCAGCTAATGAGTAGACATTAATATGCATGCACCTACCCGTTAATGAAGCGTGTTAGAACACCCAAAATCCCTGGTGCTGCTCAAATTACAGTGGCCACGCTCCCAGCACCCAGGGCTGTGACATCTGCCTGTGTCCTGAAGCTTTTTGGGGCTGAACAGGATCAGGAACTGCTCCTCAGCCTCACTGCCTTCCTTCCCATCCATCCCCTCCTATTTAAGCCACGAGGTTTTTTCCTCCTGTGCTTTGCATGTGGGGAATGCTTTAATTTTATTTCATTTTAACTTCCCTGGCAGGCAATGGGGAGGGTTAAACTCATCAGGATGGCAGGGAGGGGGGGAAAAACAATAATAACTGAAATAAATAATTAAATAAAAGAAACTCATGCTCAAGTCTTTCCATCCAGACTGCAGAGCTAAATTTAGGGTCCTGCAGTAACTGGAGATGGGGAGCGGAGGAGGTGGAGTTGGTGAAAAGTTTTAAGAACCATCTTCCCAGCTTTTTATGAGATAATTGTGGTATTTCAGTATTTAGCATTAAAAAAATCTGCTTTAAAATACCAGCCAGCTGCCTGCAAATGAGGGTGGGAATCAGCTGGGTGGCTGATCAGAAAAGTCCCCAAATTCCACCCAAAATCTTCTCCATTTGATTTTTCATATCTATTAACCCACAGCACAGCTAAAATGTACGATTCCAATATTGCCCAGAACATCTTTTTGGCAATTTCATTCGTTCTCGAGCAACTTCCTGAGGGTTTGGCCACTGCTCCCAGTGCCAGCTGCATTCCAGAGGCTGGCAGCTCCGCTACCCCTCTGCCCAGCACCAGAACACCACACAGAACCCATCACAAGGTGCTGTCTCTGCTGCCAACACCTTTAGCTCAAAACTGGACAAACTCCTGGAGATGTGCAGCTTGCCAGCCTGAGGACAGCTGTAATAATTGTGGTTTTGGGTTATTTTTCAGGTGGGGGTGATGTTTGATTGAGGAACTCCTGTCTCCAGCCACCCCCAGGGGAGCTGCGCTTTGGGGACAGCCCGCTGTGGTTTGCCACCTGCTGCAGGGATGGAAAGGGAGCCCCAGGTCCTGGGCTTCCCCAAGAAATGGGTGCTGGGCGTGGCCACAGAGGGGAACCCACCTCACCCAGAGCTCACCCAGAGCTCACCCAGAGCTCACCTGGAGCTCGGGTGTCTCCCTGCAGACCCCCCTGATGGATTCACCCTGCACTGCCCTATTCGGGTGGGAACATGGAGGTTTGTCCTTTTACCCTATAGGAATATGCAGGGCTGAGGATGTGATGCCACAACCTGGATCTGGCTGTGCTCTGGACAGGAAGGACCCCACAGCTGGTCCCCTGATGGGAACCAGGGCCACAGTCCCGTGCCCATCCCGACAATTCCCTGGCCACAGCTCCGGTAGCAGTTTGGAAATCAGACCTACCTTAAACTGCCTTGCCAGGTGCTGCTTGTGGCTTTCTTCCACTTGCTTAAATTTGGATTCCAGTCCCCTCATCTGGTTTTCCATCTTCTCCACGTACTGTAGGTCTCTCTGAGTCCTCCTGTCCAACACCTCTATCGACTGGGACATGTTTTGCACCTGTCAGATGAGAAGGGACTCATTAAGAAGGTGCTGCCAGCAGCGAGGCAGCCCCCCTTGCATCCCAACGCTGACCTTTTCCACACTCTCAGCGCAGCTAAAGGGCAATCAGCCCATGCATTATTTACTGCTTCATCAACAGCAGCTCCCAGATTACGACCCCGTGCTCCAAAACACAGCAAAACCCGTCTCATAAACACTTTTTTTTTCCTGCAGAGAAGAATTCAGCAATCCCACATGGAAATGAGGGGTGTAGTTGAGGTTAAAATGCATTACTCAGGCTGGCCTCTCTGAGAGGCACCTGAGGAGAGCTCAGAGGTGATGGCAGCACACCTGGCTGCGAGGCAAAGCTCCTGCCCAGGTGCTCATTTCCATCTCCTCGTGAGCGCAAACCTCACCACCAGCCAGCAGAACTTCATTACCCAAGCAGCCTGCTCACACAGCACCTGCCACAACAAGCCCAGCGGCAGGGAGGGCAGCCTGAAGCCGGGAAGCACCGGGGCACGCTTGGTACCCCACTGGTGCCCTCCCGCTCGGGAGGTTCGGCTTCCGGAGCCGTGCGGTGCCGCATTCCCGCGGCTCCCGCTTGGAGCCCATCTGGCCTCGCCAAGGGAATGATGCAAGGAGCTTGGCTGGGCTCACTGTGAGAAAACGAGCTGGAGGTGTGAGGAGGGGAGGGAAACGCCAGCGAGGCTGACCTGATTTTGAAGGTTGGCTGCCATCTGATTTATTAAGATATTCCCTCCTGTTTTCCAGGCTGGGAGAGGGGGAACGGAGCTCTGACGTCAGCGCCTCTTTAGCACGGAGCACTGAGCCGTGTTTGAGGGCTCTGCAGCGGGGCCGGATGTGTTTGTCCCACGGCGGGGACGTGACGGGGCTCAGCCCACGGGCGCTGCTCCTGCCACCGCCACGTCACCCCCAGCAGTGCCACCGCCGCGATGACGTCCGTGGGGAAAGTGAATCAGGCACCCAGCCTGCTGCTGCTGCTGCGTCAGGGCCTGGCTTTAGAGCCAGCCTGCTTCCAATCTGCTCAGCTGTGGGTGGCTGAGCCAAACCCGACCGGGAGCCAGCCCTGTCCCCGCGGATCCGCTCCCCGGGTGCCACATCCCGCTGGGTGCCCCAGCCAAGAGCCACAGCCAAGCGCGTTTGGGCTGGCAAGGGGAAGGAAGGAGTGGTGGAAGTGCAACACTGCCTCTGGCAAATCCTGCTGGGGGGGGGCTGGGACTTACCTCGAGTGGCAGAGCGAGGGCACGGCAGGACAAATGCCAACTGTGGTACCTCCAGCTTGGAAAAACCATCAAAATGCCCGCTGCTCATGCAGGATGACACCGGAACGATTACAGGGATCTTTTAAAAATGTATGGATGACCTGTGTGGCAAAGGCCAACAGCCTTTGGAGTGTTCTGTACAACTGCTCCAGGGACCAGAGTGTTCCTCAGCAAAGGTGAAGCTATTTTCAGTCTCTGAGCCTCAGAGATGAACCAGCACCATCCTGACCCCCCCAGGACCTGCTCAGGGAGGTGTGAGGAACAGGGAAGAGCAGAGCAAGGCAGGTTTGGAGGAGAAAAGAGCAAACCTGAGCTCAGCCCCAGCCTGGTCAGCTCCCATTAAGCTCTGCCTCCCCCAGGGAATGTGAGCTCTCAGTGGGTGTTATTTCACCTGGGCTGGATGTGGAGGAGTTTGAAGACCTCTCTGTGCCCTGAGGCAGGAGAAGGGAAGCCTCAGACAAGCATGGCTGGGCTGGCAAGCTACTTTTATTCCCAGTTATCCAGCCTATCCTTCGAGTTGAGCTGTATCTACCCAGCAGGATCGTTCCAAGGACCAGAGACAGGGATGACTTGTAGGGCTCATATGAAATTAATTTCATTTATTCCACCAGTGCCTAACCCCAGCTGCAAATAATCAGAAAAGAGCATTTCTCTAATGACAGACCAATATCTGAGTCTGCTGAGCAAGATTTTGGGGGGCTCCTTATGCTTTTTCTCAGGTGGTGGGAAGGGAGAGAGACTCTGCTCTTAGAGCATCTCGCTCAAGCTGCTGCCCTCAAACACCTCTGGAATGTTCCTGCTCCTCCCTGAAGCAGAGGAAAATAACTTCCTCACGTGCCTCTACACAGAGATGCCTAAAATTAGCAGCTGTGCTATTCTGGGGTGGATTTTACGAGCCCAGAGTGGGTATTTGTTGCCCGTGTTGTTTTCCATCAGGCAAGATCCGGGCCAGATTTGTAGGGAATGAGTCTCCCTCACTCCTGATCCCTGACAGCCTCATGTGCTCCAGCAGCTGAGGAGCTGCTTGTTTTCCCTCATTAGCATATTATGCCCTTGATCCAGCAAAGTGCTTTGGCACATGATTAGGTTTCAATGAGCCTGTTGGAGCTCAGGCTGAGGCGGGCACAGAAGTGCTCTAATGAACTCAGGCCCAAGGATGCTGCCTCTTAAATTCCCTCAGCTCCATCCATCAGTTGCAGTCCTCAAACATGGCCTGAAATGCTTTTTGCCTCCTCTCTCAGCCTGAAAGCTCATTTTCACCAAGATAATGGGAGACAGATACCTGTGGCTGTCTGGGGGAAAAGAGTTATTTTTAGCAGTTGAAATAGGAAATTAATACAAATGAAGCTTCCAGTGCTGCTCTTGTCATCCTGTTTGACAAGGAGTTGTATCACAGTTAAACCAGAGTTAACAGAGAGCCAATATTGGCCTGGTGACCTCAGTGAGGTTTGTTAGGTCAAATCCATGGTTTAAACCCTGCTCAAGCTTCCCTGTGGATCAGCCTTTCAGGCCAGCTCCAAAAGGGCTGTTCTGAGCCCAGCTTTGGGGTTTCAGCTGGGGTGAACCTTTAGCCTTGGGGAGCTGCATAAACTGGTGGAGCAAGAGCAAGAGGAATCTTGAGGGAGATTTTCAAGGTCTAGGGGAAAAATCAGCAGAGAAATGGACTCAGCTGATGGTCCAGGATATGAAAAGTTCATCTTATAAGGTCTGTGGAAGGCAGAGTGATGGCTCAGATGCCACTGTCCCCCTGTACACACCTGGGAGCAACTATCAGAGGAACAAAAAGAACTGTTAAATCTGGGAATCAGCACTGGCAAAGAGGAAGAAGGATTGGCAGGAAACCAGAAATGGTTTCACCATCAGAGGGGGAAGTCCTGCCCGATAAGAGGGCCGGAAGAAATAAATAAATAAATAAATAAATATCCACTTGGAGCTCAAACTTAATCTGTTGATGAGCAGGACTGAGGTGATGTCTTGGTTTGGGCTCAGTCCAAGGCCTGGGCTCAGCACCTGACACATGTAAGGCTGGAAGGACTCCGTGTACTCCAGCCAAGGATGAGCTCAGACACCTCGAGTGTCAAACCATGGGCTGAACACTCTGTGCAGTGTGAGCAGCCCTGGCTGCCCTCCCCTCCCCTCTTTAACCTGTCAGGATGCCCAAGACTCGTTCCCAGCCACAGGAACTGCAGTTCCTGCACAGATCCTCATCCCTGTGAACTCAGCATGGATGGATGGCAGCTCTGAACTTCAAAATTCCAAAAGATTCTGCATGGAGATTTCCCCTGCAGGTGCTGTAATTGCTTTGTGCACACACACAAATGCAGCTGATTCCTTGCAACACCTCATCATTGCCACAGGTGACTTCAGGCCTGCTCCTTGGAAAATCTAAGCACAATTAACTCCTTGTGCTGCTTCCTCTGCTGCCAGGGAGAAACCAGGAGCTGCAATTTTCCCCCCTCACAAAGCTAGGGTTAGGATGTCAGCTGAGGGAAGGAATTCCCAGGATTAAAATCCTTCCTGGGAAGCTGGAAGCTCTGCTCTGCAGTTGTTTTTTCCTACAGGGATTATCAGTTCAGCCTCCATCAAGATCAGCTGTCTGGCACTAAGAGCCTCTTCCTTATTTTGGGGTTTTTCATATAGGTTAGCGTGGGAGTGAGATGCAGACAGATTAGCAGGCAGGTAACATACCCCAGAACACATGCCCAGAAATCCTGCTCCTCCCTCACTTTTTATCCATTGGCAGCCAGAAAGCTGCATTAAAAAAAAACCCCACCGAGCACTTCCACCCTCTCCTGATGTTATCCCAGGTCTCCCATTCCCAACTCCTGCCCATCAGCAGATGGCATTGGGTCAAATCCTGCTCGTTTAGAGGAGTTCTGGGAACACAGTGGCTCTTGGACACCCCTGTGAGCTGTTGATAAATCCTGCTGCCTCTCAGGCAGATGCACCCAGGGCGTTATTGCTGCGAGGAAGAAAAGCTTGAGTGGGATTATTTTTAGCAGCCTCTGACAACCCAAAGAATTGTTTTAGGGCTGAATGTTTCCTGGCTGGCTTTATTGCCCTCAGCACATGGGGCAATCAGTTAAGTGGAGGTTTAATATTGTGATAGGGAATTAAAACAGCAGCTTCCCCCAAAGCAGCAGGATGGAAACTCTTTTGTCATGCATGGCACAGGCCAATATAGCATTAGGGCATGGGGTTTAATTCTGTACCCAGCACAGGAGCCAGCTCAGCTTTGCAAGAGAAGAGCACAATTTCACATGAAACAGCATTTCCTCGCTGAAATCTGTTATCTGGAAAATTTCTTATTATTGGGGATGTTTCCCTAATGAGATTCTTTGCTCTTTTTGGACAGCAGACTATTAAAAACTAATCAAGAGGATGTCAGCATTAGGAAGAAAAGCACTAAGTGTCATCTCTGTGCTACCTGATGGCAACAGCTTGCAGGGTTTTACTTGACCTTTTAAATACCACCTTGCCTAGCAAAGCTTGGCTTTGGGCTTTTAATTCTCTCTCCTCTCCTGTTGTTGAGGCTGCTTTGACACTGCTTGTGCCAACGGAATGAAAAAAGGGGATTTTTTTTATTTTTTTAGGTTTTTTTTTAGAGATACAGTTCAATATTGGTGCTTTGATCTCAGCAGTTTTACCTCGACCTTAGGCCAGGCTTTCCTCTCAGAAAACACTTGAGAGATTTCTCCTCCTGCCTGCAGCTGATTATTCCCCACTACACGCACAGGGACAACTACAGCACGGAAAACCCATCCCAAGGGGCCTTCCCTGGAAACCAAGGCTCAGCTCAGGTTTTTACCTCACCAAACCAAACCCCTTTTGCCAGAAGGGGCCAAGCATTACCTTTTCTAGGAGTTGTCTCAGCTGCTTTGTCCTGGCGTCACGCGAGCACATCGTCTGCTGAGGTGCCACCACTGTGCATATACAACGTCCCTCGCTGTCCTGGGCAGAGCTGTACACCTGCCAGCTTTCCTCTGGGTTGGTAGGCAACACCTAATGAACACAGGGAAAGGTGGGTTAATGAAGCAGGGGAGGCCTGGCAGGGCTGTGGGAGGTGAAGGGGAATGAGAGAAGGAAGCAGGACGGCCGTAGCAGAGAGCAGAGCTGCGCTGGAGGCTCCTCCGAGGGCCCAGCTGGCAACATTCACTTGGAATGCAAAAATATGGATTGGGGACAAACCAAAGAAGGGGCTGAAAAGGAGAGCAAGAGCTGAAACACCAAGTGGGAAAGCGTGGACACACGGAAAGCCAGCCAGCAGCGAGAATTCCGGGTGCTGGACATCGCTGGGCACCTCAGGGTGGGGACCCCGGGCCCCGCTGTGGTGACAGAGCACTTGGCGTGTCCTTAACACCGGGAGAGGGACGTGCCCGAGGCACCAGGGAGGGCACAGTGTCCTGCTGAGGGCTGAGCACTGCCCTCCCCTCCGCAGAGCCCTCCCGGATCCCGCAGCTCTCCCGAGAGCACGGACCCCGCGAGCTCCGCTCCCCCCTTTTCTCTGCCGGACTCCCCTGGCGATGAGGAGCTTCACCACACAACACTTCCCTCCATTCCAGGCAGGGAAAGCCCGGAGCCGTGCCCCGTGCACAATTCCAGCAGGGATGGGACGCAGTCTGGAGGAACCAGCAGTGCCTGAGCTTCCAGGACACGCCAGGGAAGGGAGCCCAGCCCCAAACACGGCGCATTCCCAGCCCCTCGTGCTCCCCAAACCTCTCCCATCTTAATTTTCCTTTGATCTCGCGGCACGATCCATGATTTAATCCCAACCCAGCCTCGGAGCACTTTGAAGGTGTCACCGTGTCCCCAACCAGAGGGGGAATGTTCTTTGCACCGTTTCACTACAGAACAAATCACCGTGCAAATGCCCACGGTGACAGACATGCCCAGGCAGATGCACAAATTGGATTCCCTGGCTTAAAACAACCGGGGGGGGGGGGAAATAATAATAAATGGATCTCATAAACCCGGGTAACATGGAAAAAGAAAAAAAAAATTCCCAGCTTCATTCACTCAGCAGCACAACCACGGCACGAAACACTCCGGGAACAGCAGAGCTGCAACAGCAGAGCTCCGTCAGAAGGCACGAGCGTGCAGCCTGCAGGAGGAAGGTGCCCGATTTTCCCGGCTCAGGGAAGACAGACACACAGACGGGAATGGTTTTCCCAGCCATTCCCAGAGTGGGAAGCTCAGGCACAGCCCTCCAGCGGAGCAGGGACAGGGGACGCCCAGCCCCACCGCCACACACGGCAACTTCCCGGCTGCATCTCCATCCCACCGAGGACGGACCGGGGAGGGACGGAGGGAGGGAGGGAGGCGGAGGAGCCTCCCGGGACTCGCACCCGCTGTCCCGGCGGCTTTCGCAGCGGCGACGAGGGAAACTTTGCATCCCTTTGGCTGCAGGGATGATGCGGGAGGGGGCAGCCGGGTCGCCCCCAGCCGTGAACGAGGGATGGCTGACGCGGAGGAGAGGAGGGGAGAGATGCTCCCTGCACCGCCACCCCCTCTCCTGCCAGCACCCCCCGGCCCCTCACCGCCCCGTCCCCGCTCCTGCACCGCCGCGGGGGACACTTTGCGGCGATGTCCCCGAGGGGCGGCGATCCTGCCCCTCCCCAGGGCGCTGCGGCTCCTGCAGGGAGGGACCCCCACGGCCACTGGGACACCTGGGCAAGGAGAGATGTGACAGCCCGGGGGACACCCAGGCGGGGAGGGACTGGGCGGCGGCGGGGAGCAGCCGCAGGGACGCTCCGGGATGCGGGGATGCTCCGGGATGCGGGGATGCTCCGAGAGGCTGGGACGCTCCGGGCAGCCCTCCCCGTGCTCCGCCGCCCCCCGCACTTACTCCGGTGCTGCGGTCCAAGGTGCCGCCCGTGGCCGCCGTGAGTTTGGTGGTGTTGAGCCCCACGAGGGAGGGCAGCGTCTGCGACATCCAGTTGGTGATCATGGCCATGGTGCTGAGGACGACTCCAATCTTGAGTAAAGGCACAGACATGTCTGCGGGGGGGGGCGGCAGGCACCCTTCATTCTGCACCGGCGCCGGGCTCCATGCCGCTGGGTTCGGGCTGCGCCAGCCGCCCGGCCGCCGCCGCCGCTCGCCGCCGGCCCATCGTCCTCCTCCGCCGCCCCGCCGCCCTGCCCGGCGCTGCTGCTGCCGCTGCTGCCGCTGCTGTGCCCGGTGTGCCCGGTGTGCCCGCAGCCGGACCGAGCGGGGCTGGCTCCCTGCGCCCGCCGCCGCCGGGCGCGCCCCAGCCGGAGCGAGCGGCTGCAGGAGGCGGGACCGGGGCGGGCCGGCACCGGGAGGGAGCGCCCAACCAGCCGAGGACACTGCGGTGGGCGAGGGAGGGAGAGGGAGGGGACAGGGAGGGAGGTTTGGGGATGGGGGAGCGCAGGGAGGGAGGGGAGAAGAGAGTGGGAGAAGAGGTTTGGGGGAAGGGGTGTGGAAGGATGGAGGGAGGAAAAGATATGGGGAGAAAAGATGAGAAGATTAAAGATCTGGGGATAAAAAATTTGGGGAGAAGAGATCTGGGGAAAGGGGAGAGAAGGGAAGAAGACAAGAAAAATTATGGGGAGAAAAGATTTGGGGACTAGGGAGTGGAGGGAAGGAGAAAAAAAAAGATATGGGGAGAAAAGATTTGGGGAGAAGAATTGGGAGAGAAGGTTTGCAGAGAGGGAAAAGAATTGGGAAGGAAAGGTTTGGAGAGAAAATGTTTGGGGAGAAAGGAAAGAATTGGGGAGAGACTGAGAAGAGGCAGAAGGGCCTGGGGAAGGGAGAGAGATCTGGGGAGAGGGGAAAAGATTGGGGAAAGGGGGAAAAACTGGGGAGAGGGAAGAAGATTTGAAGAGATGGATAAATGGGATGGGGGGAAAGGAATGGGGAGAGAGGGAAAGAATTGGAGAGGAGGCGGAAATGATTTTGGGGAGGAGCTGGAAGGGGTTTGGGGAGAAGGTGGAAGGGAATTTGGGGAGGTGGAAGTGGTTTGGGGGGGTGGAAGGGGTTTGGGGAGGAGGTGGAAGGGAATTTGGGGAGGTGGAAGTGGTTTGGGGGGGTGGAAGGGGTTTGGGGAGGAGGTGGAAGGGAATTTGGGGGGGTGGAAGGGGTTTGGGGAGGAGGTGGAAGGGAATTTGGGGAGGTGGAAGTGGTTTGGGGGGGTGGAAGGGGTTGGGGGGGGCGCGGCTCCCCCGCTGCGGCGCTGTGGCTCCCCCTGGCGGCTGCGGGCGGCGCTGCGGGCCGGGGTCCCTCGGTGGTCGCGGGGACCCAGCGGGGACCCAGCGGGGACCCAGCGGGGACACAGCGGGGACACAGCGGGGACACAGCGGGGACGAGGAGCCGGAGCAGTTCCCCGCGGTGCCACCCTCAAGGGCCGCACTCTTCCCGCACAGGCCCGCGGGCTGGGGGACCCCTGCGGGTCCCCTGCTGTCCCCAGCCCCGTGGGTTGTCAGAGCATCCCCCACGCCCCCGATTGTCACCTCCTGCCACGACAGCACCTCCTCAGCACGAAGGAGAAACCAAACCTGCCTGCCCTGCCTGCCCCGTCCCTGCTCCCGCCTCATTCCCAGCACAGGAATTCCCTACCCAAGGATGCAAAGGGCACACAGCCTGTCTGGCCAGCCTGGGCTTGGTCACCACTCAGGTGTCCCAGAGCTGCCCTGGTGACTTCAGAACCCAAATCTCTGACCAAGAACTCCGCAGTTCCTGTGCATCCTTCCCTGAGAGAACCTTGACACTCCCTGGGCAAAGCAACACAGAAATGAATCCCCTGTCTGGCTCCAGAGGACAGAAGTGACATCCCTCGCTTTGCTGGCACAGCCCCAACCTTGACATGGGTGCAGGAGACCCTGAACTGTTCCATGACCCCAGCACCCCCAGCCTGGCTGCCCCGGGAGCCACCACATTCCCACTGGAGTCTGATCAGCCCAGCCCCAAACCTGACACATCCAGAGCTGCTTTTCCAATGGCAAGGATTCCTGGAGGTCTGTCTTCACAGCCCTTCCCCAGGACCTGACTGGGGTACATCTGAGGGGCACCCCGAAGCCCCACTGGTACTTCCTCAGCACCCAAGTGATGTGCAGAGCACACCCCAGCAGGGAAGCAGGAAGCCCCAAAATGCAATCCCTGCTGAGCTGGCCTGTCCCACCTCACCAGGACCTCGTCCCTCGCTGGGGATGTGGCCCTTGGCGTGGGATCATCCCAGCACAGCCAGGCTGGGCAGAGGGAGCAGGACCAGGACAGCCCAGTGGAGCTGCTCCTGCAGGAAGAGCTGGGAGCTCCTGGAACACACTGAAATAAAGCACATTGAACAATTCCACCAGGTGGAGAACACGAGATGAGTTCGAGCAGGAGCGCTGATGCCAGCTCGGATCCTGTCTCTGTGACAAGCCCGTGGCACAGCAGGGCACTGGCAGCCGGTTTGTGTCAGGCTGCAGCAGCTGAAATCCCATCCCTTCCCTCGCTTCCCAGCACCCTCCATCCCTGTCACCTTTCGCCCTGCCCAGCTCCAATCCAGGTGAGCCAGCAAGCTGCTGGAATCCCGAAGGAAACCCTCCTGCCCTCTGAATCCCACAGTCCTGCGTTGGGAACACACAAACTGCCTCCACCCCATGGAATCAGCTTCTCCCAGCCCAACCATCAGCATCGCACAGCAAAACTGCTGCTGGGTGTGCAGTGACCTGTGGGGTCAGCACCCAGCAGCTGCTTCAAGGGGTGCAGCAACAAGTTCCTTAGGCAAAAAAACCCTTGGATGGGTTCCACCTTTTAGAAGGAATCCCAGCTCGGCTCCAGCTCAGCCTGTGCTGCTCTCCCAGGTGCTTCTGCTGTGCTCAGCACTGTGGCAGCCCAGGCCCTGATTGCTTCTCTGATCTTCCATCATATCAAACACTCGAGGGCTGCACTTAAATCATCCCAGCGTTCATTCAGGAACAGAGTTTGTCAGTGAAGTTTATCCCTCGTATTTGTCTGCTCCAGACACATGCAAAGGAATTAGTCCTATGGACACTTTAATATTTAAATTAAAGGCACTCCTGTGCCCTGTTCTGGATTCAGTGGGGTAAGAATCACTCCTGTGCCCTGTTCTGGATTCAGTGGGGGTAAGAATCACTCCTGTGCCTCGCCCTGGATCCCACCTGGGCTGAAACCTCATTTCCCAGCAGTGCACGCAGGTGATTTCATTCACATTCCCTTCAAATGCTTTGCCATGATTAAAGCTCTCCCAAACAGGCAGAAAAGCACCGAGAGAGGAGCAGCAGCCACGAGGCCCTGCTAAGGAGGGGGCCCATTACTGGGAATCTTTCCCCAGGGATCGTGCAGGTGGAGGGAGGCAGAGCTGCTCTGCTTCCCTGGAGAAAAGCCCTTCATGTCAGTTGAAAGAGGAGCTGTACCTGTAATAATGGGGAGAGAGAGAAATCCAGGGGATTTTCTTTCTTTCTCCTGCTTTCAGTGTTTATGAAAGAATCAAAAGCAGCACTTTGGGGGGAATTTTTTTGTTGTTGCTGCCAAGATTAAGGGAGTTAAGGAAGGGACATCAAAATGTTCTTCCAGACCTTTTCAGGAAGTTCTTAGGGGATCAATAACCTGCCAGGAGCAGGATGGTCCCGACCCTGTGGGGCAGAGAGCTGCCACCCTTCCCCAAGGCATGACCATGGAAGCTGAGCCAATTGCAGCTGCTCCAAGATGGAAAAAGGCTCCCAGGAACGCTGCTGTTTCCCTTTTTCAGGGATGAAGGGCTGTGCAGAGGGAGGAATTGGTGGTTGCTGGTGTGTGATGAGGTGCATCAAGCATGACAATGACCTTTGTCACTCAGTGCCTGACACAGGTGATGTGCAAGCACAGAGACTGCCTCACCCCAATCATCTGCCTGGTTTTAAAAGCCCAGCATGGCAAAAAAATTAATAAACTGACCAAAAATCCAGTGAATTTGATGTGGGAGGCCTGCATCTCCTCATGTTGAAGCACAACAGCAGAAACAAGGACGAAACCAAAAAGGAAGAAACTCAGGTGACCCTGTTTGACCTGATGGGGCTTTGCAGAGCACAGCTGGATATCGATCCTTAAAAAGCAACTTCCCATCACCACATCTGCAGGAACCCCTCCAGCCCCACTCCTGCTGAGCTGATGGAGCTCACCTTTCTCCTGGGCACTTTGGGGTTTTTGCACGAGAAAACCCTTCTGCTGTCACTGTTTTTGTTGTCCCCGTGCACTGGCTCTGCGTCCCCTCCCACGAGTGCCCCCCCAAAAAACAGGGGCTCCAGGACTGCCCCCTCCACCCCTCTCCTGCTGCCAGCAGAGAGCAAACAGCAGGGAAAGCAAAGAACCGCTCGAGGAACAAAAGATCCTTTTGGCATTCATCTATTCCGAGCAGAGAAAGAGCAGCGACGGGAGATAAAAGCAGGGGAACAGGGTTTTCCAAACCAGCTGCCTGGTGGAAAATTCCGCTGCCGGGAAAGGGATAACGCAGAGCGCGGCTCTGTGCCCACAGCAGCCCTGCGAGGGTCAAGGTGTGCGAGCGGGGACAATCCCCGGCTGGCAGCGTGCGGGACACGGCGGTCGCTGTCTCCCTCTCCTGGCTGGTTCAGAGAAGAGGTGCCGAAGCTCCTGTTGCTCCCAAGTTCTGCTGGGGATGGTGTCCAGGCACCCCGAGCAGAGAATTCCTGTTGCCTGCACGGTGGGAGGAAGGGAGCTGCTCTAAAACACACCCCAAACCTTGCTGGTGCTCCCAGCTGGCTCGGGGAGCCTTGGGGACACCTCAGGTGACGCCCCAGGAGGATGAGGCCGGCTGAGCTGGCTGCCCCATGAGGGCAGTGCCCTTCCCAGGGCTGGCAGCTCCTGTCCTGGCAGCACAGGGCTCGGGAGTTTGGCCGGGCACTGTAAGGGTCACTCTGAGGTGTGTGGTACAGCCCAGCTCCTGCTCTTTCCAGCTCCTCCTCTCCGTCCTGGACACCTGTGGGGTGGGCTGGGCACTCTGGGGTCTGTCCTCTCCGGGAGGACCTGGCTGTGGAACTTCTGGGATCCTCATTAAATGCTTGGATTGAGATTTTCCTCCCTCCTGCAGCTGCTGGAGGGGCACTGAACCATCTCTTTGGAGAATTTTCTGCCTCCACTGACCCTTTCCATCCTTCCTGGATTCCTGATCGATGCCAGGCTGCCCCTGTGCCAGGAGCTGCTGCACCCCAAGGGGTGTGGGGGGGGGGGGGCAGGCGAGCTGTGGGGTGGAGAGAACCCAAAAAAACCCCAAAAACTAGGCTGAGGGGCTGTGCCCCCTGGCACCACAGAGCTGCTGAGGGCTGGGGGGTGCTGAGGGATGCTGGGCAGGGGCTCAATGCTGAGGAGACAGAGATGCCAGCCTGGCCGACTGCTGTCTGTCTGTCTGACCTGTCCTTCTGTCCTTTTGCTGGGATATTTCACTGAGAACCTCCTGGCATTCCTCAAAGTTTCCTCAAGAGCAGTGTGGTGCTCCCGCATCCAGCACCCCGGTAATTATGGGATCCACACAGGAAGCAACACCTTCCTGGAGCAGGCAGGTATGAAACATTTAGGGCTTCTGCAAGGGGAAAAAAAAACCTCTAACCCTGGCCCTGCCCTGGGGGCTCTCTGTGCCCTCTGCTTTCTGCCCACACGGGGACAGGCCTGGACTCTGCTCTGGGCAGAAGGAGGATGTTTCTCATCTCTTAATAACCCTTTCATCCCTCATTCCCTTTTGGAGAAGGTATCCAAAATGCCTCCAGCCTGTCCTGGGGGGCAGCTGGGCAGACACACCCTCCTGAGGGAACAAACCCTTCGTACCCCTCCCCTCTGGGGCACAGCACAACCTCTGCCGTGTCTGCCATGGGGCACCTGTCCCCCAGCAGGTCTCAGCTGCCACAGCCATAAATGGCATCGGGTTTCCCTCATTTTTGGGTCGCACTTCCAAATCCTGGGGGTTTTTTGCCTGGTTTTTGTCACTCTTGTGCCACCACCACTCGCACAAACCTCACTCCAGGAGCTGGATGCTGTCACATCGCAGAGGGGGCTTTTCCTCTCATCATGGGAGGGTAGAAACGGACAGAAAATAAAAGTGAAGGAAGGAAAGAAAGTGGTAATTTAAGATGCCAGAGAGTGACTACGATGAAGGGGATCACTCCTGGTAGAGCTCCAAGTGAAAATTGTGGTTGACTCCAGGAGCAGCCACATTTTGGGATCAGGCAGCAAAGTGAACTCCCAGCTCTGGACACTCCCTACCCCTGCATGAAAAACACTCCAAAACCTCTCCTTTCCTTTGGGAGAAAGAACTGTGGAAGGAAACATCCCCTTCACAGGGCTTCACGTCACTAAACCTGCGTTTAGTTAAAGCTGCTGTTGACTTTAAGCCCAGGATGTCCCAGCAGGTGCCAAGACCTGTCAGAGCCTCTGGGGCAGAGCAGAGCCATCAAAGCCAGCCCAGCTTTCCCAGGTTCCTGGTTTTGGATGCTATGGTTGGAGAGGAGGATTTTTCTGGCACATTTCCCTGGGTCAGGCATGCACCTCCAGTCACAGAGTGACTTCCCAGGGAAGAATTGCTCTGGGTCTCGCTTTCTAGCAAGCACAGCTCTGCTCCTGGCCCAGGGCTGAATCCTGGTATTGTCCCACTGTTATCCTTCCAGCATAAGGGCGGGCTGGGAATCAGGACTTGGGTCCTGAGCAGAGAAAAGGGGTTCTGAGCAGAGAAAAAGGGGCCTTGAGAACAGAAAAAAGGTCAAGACTCTGACTAAAGTCAGTCTGGAGACTGGGAGCAGGGCTCAGCTCCAGGAGAGCAGGAACAACCAACAGCTACAGCCTCCAAAAGCAGGAAAATCAGGACTTGCAGCTGCTCTTCCCCCCCCCGTTTGGGATTTGCTGGTGCCTGACTGGTCCCCTGCCTGACTGGGCCATCCTCACAGGTATCCCAAAAAGCCTGACAGGCCACAAATCCCAGCTGGGCACTCCTGGGCTGTCCCTGCCTTGTTCCCTTTTGTTGGTAGCTCCACCAGAGCAGAGCAAAGACAACGCTTCTCCCTCCCAACTCCAGAAGGAGCTTTCCCCGCTGCCAGCGCCGTGTGCAGCCCTCCTCTGCTTAATTCCCTCTGATAGTAATTAGTTTTGTATTACGTATGATGCTAATACTGATTACAAGGACTGATAACTCGAGCAATAAATACAACCCAGGGCTGGAAATTACCTCTCGTTTTTATTGGTTTGAGCTGAAGTTAGCGAGACGAGACACAAATTGGTTTATGAGACGAGGTAGCTGCCTCCTGTTCCAGGCTGCAGATTTGCAGCTTAATCCTACCCCCTTTCCACGTGTCTCCCTGAGAGACTGGCACCAGAGCCTGGGCACCAAACTGGGCACTGGGAAGCTCTCCATGGGCAGAAGGGAGCTGGGCTGGGCATTGCTGAGCCCTGGCAGGGCTCTCCCTTCCCCTGCAAACAGCTCTGAGAGGGACCTGAGGTGCTTTTATGAAAATCAATGGCTAAATTAATATAATTAATATTTTTATGTTGGTTTTTTTTTCCCCTTGCAGAAGCCCTAAATGTTTCATACCTGCCTGCTCCAGGAAGGTGTTGCTTCCTGTGTGGATCCCATAATTACCGGGGTGCTGGATGTGGGAGCACCAGAGGAAACTTTGAGGAATGCCAGGAGGTTCTCAGTGAAATACCCCAGCAAAAGGACAGAAGGACAGGTTAGACAGACAGGCAGCCAGCCAGGAGGTTCTCAGTGAAATATCCCAGCAAAAGGACCAAAGGACAGGTCAGACAGACAGACAGACAGACAGCTGCTGGCATCCCAGCCCCCCTCTGCTGATCACCCACAGCAGCCCCAAGCTCTGCCCTCCTGGCAGCACACCACAGGCAGATCCTTGGAGCGCAGAAGTTGGCTCTGCTCCTTCACAGACACCAGGAGAGCTGCCCTGGGTGTCCCCAAGAAGAGGACGAGGAGAGGAAACCCCACACTTTGCCCAGGAAGGCCCTGCCCATGGCTGTGGGCATGGCCAGAGCCAGGGGCTGCACCCCAGGGTGCCCAAAGCACCTCTGAGCCCCATGACAGCACCCTGAATCCAGCCCCTCCGCCCAGCCAAAATGGGTCATTTCAGGATTTGATTCTGACCCGTGGAGAGGTGAGGCAAGGCACAAAGCAACTCAGGAGACCTCTGAAATCCCAGAGCCTTGTGCAGGTCTCACTCTGAGCTCCTGGCAAGCCCTCCGCCCTGCCCAGGAGGAGATTGAGGGACAGGACAAAGAGCTGGGGGGGAGTTAGGGGCAGCTCCCCCCTCGTTTCACACACCCACCTCAGCCAGGCCTCCAAGCCCCCACCAAAGTGGGGGTGCAGCCCCCAGCATCCTTCCTCCCATCTGGGGGACCGCCCGAGGACGCTGGCAGCACTCACACCTTGCAGACAACTCCCTTCCCTCCAGGAGAGCTTCCCCAGCACCCCACTGGCAGGACAGGCCCGTGCTCACCCCTCCAGCCCCGTTTAAGAGCCATTTCTTCTTCCTTGCGAGCTGGCCTGTCACTGTCACTGCAGGGAGGGACAGGAGGGGACAGCAGCACTTTCTGTATCAGCAGGGAAAGCTGCCTCCATCAGCAACCTCTCTGCCCCGACCCTCCACCCTTCCTCCCCGGCCGTGGGATCTCTGGAGGGCACGGGAGAGACCCCCACGCGTGATGGAGACTGGGCCTGGCACGGAATTAACCCCGGAGGACACAGAGCTGGGCGGTGCCCGGGCTGAAAGGCGTTTTTGGGGATTGCATCTGGCAGCTGTGCCACAGCAAGGAGCCGCCGAAACTCCGGCAGGGCTCTGCAGTGCCAGGCGAGCCAGCAGGCAGCGGGGCGAGGGAGCTCCGCACGGCCTGGCAGGACACGGCCACCCGCCCAGGTGGGCACTGCAGAGCTGAACCCGGCCCCAGCAGGGCGGCTCAGCAAAGCCAGGCTTTAGCAGGGGCTCAAACCTCCTGCCACCATCAGGGCAGGGCGCTCTGCCCAGGACCTGCAGCGCTCAGCCCCAGCTCAGGGCGGGCTGGGCTGGGCTGGGCTGGGTTCCCCGTGCCCACCCCGACTGAAAGTTGCTGCCGAAGTTGCGGTGCTGCAGTCACAGAGGAAGCAGGGAAAGGAGAAAGCAGCCGGGCAGGGCGGCATCCTTGGATTTTCCTTGGAAAAACACCCCCCCCCCCCAAGAGCACAGCCACGCTGACAAGGCCGATGAGGGGGTGACACCACCCGGCTGCCCAGGCCGTGTGTGTGACCCCTGGGGAAGCTGGAGGGGCAGCGAGACAAGTGACAGCCCTGCCACCCCCTTGGCACTGTGGCCACCACTGGCCATGCCCTGGTGGCCAGGAGCCGCTGTGCTGGTGGTCCTGGCTCTTTGTCCAGCGCGGCGCATGCGCACGGCCCCGGCTTCCTCACACACAATGGGCTTCTCCCTCACAGCTCTGCTTCCTCCCCACCCTCCTCATCCACACAGCCCCTGGCTTTCTCGGCTCCCCCCCCACTTGCCCGCCCCACATTCCGGGCTGCTCAGCCTTTCTCCGGAGGGCTCCGTGCAATTAAGGCAGCTCTGTGCTCTCCTTGCTGGGAGCAGCAGAAATCCTCGGAGGGTGCGAAGCCAAAAGGCTTCGGCGGCTCAAACTTCAGCAGTAGGGCAGGGACAGGGAGAGCTTTGTCACTGGGAGAAAGGGAAAAATAATCTCCATAAAGCATCCAGGATGAGAGCCCAGCTGCTAATTGCTCCTACATTAAGAAGCCTCCATTCCCCTCCTATTTATAGCTGGTTTTTTTTTTTCTTTCTTTTTTTTTTTCTTCGCTTCCAGGCAGCACCACTATTAACCCCACAATCTAGAGCATCCTCGTGCAATTACTTTTTTCTTCCTTTCCTCAGCGACTGGTGAAAAAAAAAACCAAACCCAAAAGACAATCACCCTGCCTGCCTCTCCCCAGCCAGCCTCAAGAAGTCAAATGGAGTTTTAATTCCACTTGCAAGGGATGGCTTTTGGGTGCCTCCTTTCCTCCCCCCACAACCCCACGCCTCACTCAGTCCAGGGGCCGGGACAGGGAAGAAAAGCACGAAAATCCAGGCAAAAAAAAAAAAAAAAAAAAAAAAAAAAGCAGGAGGAGCGGGGAGAGGGGGACTAATAAGCCGCTCCCGTCTCCCACAAAGCTGTCACAGATGGAAACATCAAGGGACATTTAAATGTCACCTAAAACCAGCACAGCTACCCCCACACGAGGAGCCGGCGGGGTGAGGGGTGGGGGTGACGAGCAGGGACAGCCACCCAGCACCGCCACCTCGTCCCCGTGGCCACCCGGGACAGCAGCTCCCAACTTGGCCGAGCCCGAGCCCGGCGCGGGGGTCCCGCAGCCCCTCCGGCCCCGCCACGTTCCCGCAAGCGGGGCCGGGGGAAGGCGTCCCCGCCACCCCGCCATGGGGCAGCCCCTTCTCTGCCCATCCCGGGGGTCCCACAGCCCGAGCCCCCCGCCCTGTGCCCCCCACCCCGGCGCCGAGGGTCCCCGAGCGCGGCGGGCTGGGCACAGGTGATGCCCGGGGGAAGGGGCGGCACGGCAGGTGCAGCATCTCCCGGCAGCTTTCTTCCGTGCTCTCGAGGTTTAGCAGAAAATGGCGTTGGGGAGAAAGGGAGAGGAGGAGGGGGAGTGGGGAAAGGAAGAGATGGACCTACTTGGGTGAGTTCTGTGCCCATCAGGATGAGGAAGCAGAGGGTCAGCAGCTTGCTTGCCGGTTGCATCTCTCGCACCCCGTTCTAGGCACCTCGCATACAGATCACCTCCGGGCGAGCCTCCCCTGCGCCGTCCCCGAGCCTTGCTGCCTCCTCACTCCTTTATTCTTATTAATATTTTAATTTAAAAAAAAAATTAAAAAAATATAGACAACAAAACGCGATTAAAAAAAAAAAAAAAGCCCTAAAACCCAAAAAATCAGCCTGATTTTGCGGGTGGCTCTCAGCACCCTCGGGAAGCGATGCCAGAAATCTGCTCAGCAGAGCCTTCACTTTGCATATTTATTGGGATCCCAGTTTCTCTCCTCTGCTCTCGGTGCTGACTGTCTGGTAATTTATTTAATTTTTTTTTTTTAATGGCTCCCCTGCTCCAAAGACATTTGCGAAGAGAAATTCAGCGGAGCACGCAATGATTATCTCTGCTATTGCCAAAAGTTTGCCTGGAAAAGGGGGGTGATGGGGAGAGGACAGGGATTTAAAAAAAAAAAAAAAAAAGGAAAAAAGAAAGGAATTGGTAGGGCTGGCTACTAGCAGGGGATGGCTGTGGAACAGGATGTGACATCAAGTAAGGCGGGGGAAATTTAACTAAACACGGCAAAGGGAGAGGGGGAAAAGCAGCCGCGGGAGCACCGGTGAGGCTTCGGGGACCCCGCGGGGGGTTAAACCCATCCTTAACCCCATCCTTAACCCCCTCCTTAATTCCATCTTTAGCCCCGTTTTTAATTCCCTCTTTAACCCCCTCCCCGCCCTCCCCCGATCTCCGGGGATCCCTCGGAGCAACGGGAGGGTGTCCAGGGATCTGATCCCCCCCAAAACACCAACCCCAAACTCCCAAATCAACCCCCCGGGAAGGCTCCGAGCTCCATCCTCTGCCAGGCTCAGCTCCAGAGGAATTTCAGGCAGCAGGAGGATGTGAGGATCCTTTGTCACAGAGCATCCTCACCTGCAGGTGGGTGCCCCAGGGGCTGCAGGCAGTGCCCACCCCACACTGGGTTCTTCCCCTCCCCAAGGGGCTGCTTCTCCCTCATTTCTCTCTCTCTCACACCCACCTGAGTGCTTTCCAAACCCCAGTTTCTTCCAGGAGCTCATAAATGTTATGAAATCTTCTCGTGTGCAGTGCTGCAGGTGAAAAGCATCACCCCCCTGCTCCAGAGATCGTCTCTCAGTGATTATTTAATAACACAACAGAAATTCCTTGCCCACAATTAGCAGAGGCCCCACAAGAGGATTTCCCCCGTTGATTACTCCAGGGTTTCTTCACCTGGAGCCCTTGGGACTGGAGCAGGACATGGGATCTCTGTAGGGATGAGCTGACACGGGGCCCTTTCCTAATCCTGGGATCACAGAATTCAGCAGGGACCAGGAAATTTGCAGCATTGTGACTGAGACTCCGTGGGGACAAACGGCTGAAAACAATCTGGAAAAAGCTTTCTGCATGTTCCCATCAGCAAATATCCAAGGGAAAGTTGTCCCAGCCCTCCTAGGAGGGTCCTAGCAGCTCCAGATGGGAAATCATCCCATCCCTTTACAGTGAGCTTGGAACAGGCAGCCCAGGGAGCAGCTGTGGGGGAGCTGGAGTGTCTGACTATCCCACAGAGATCCCCCCTGAGACACTCCCCTCTGCACCTGCCTTTGAGGTTGATCCTCTAGAGCCCATAAAAGCTGAGGACTTTTAAAAAAAGCATTAAACTCCTCTTGACTTTATGAAGAGCAGCACAACGAGGCCAAAAGCATCAGTGGAGCGACAGGGTTTGAACACCTCCTCCCCTGGCACCTCGGGAGGTGTTTGATTACCACAGGCAGGGATCACAGGAGGGCAAAAAAAATTCCCAAAATTCAGAGGAAGGAGGAGGAGTAGCGAGTTCCACGTGCCTCTGGGGTGTATTTCTCTGTTTAAAGTGCCTTCCAAACCCACCTGAGCAGCTTCTCATTAACCCACGAGGCAGAGGCAGCGCAGGGCTGATGCAGCTCCAGAGGCTCCAGGTGCAGTTGGAACTCCCAGGGCTGAAAATAGATCAGGGAGAGGCAGAAGGCAGCAATGAGAGCTCCCTTCACACAAAAACGTTCGACAAACAAGCTCAACTTCACCTGAAATTGTTGTGCCCATGGAGGGTGCTTTCAATTTGGGTGGTTTAGACCTCAAAGAAGAAACCCCACCTTGCTTTCCACAGACAAGGCTCTGAAATGAACTTTTTCCAAGGCACCAACTGCACATTCCCAAAGGGGAATCCCTTTTTCCCCCCCTCCTTTGGTTTTGTACACATCCAGTTTTATTGACCTTCATGGCTTGCACTCGGGCAGAAGCATCAGCCCTGCAATTTGTTTAATTTATTCCTCTCTTGAAGTATTTCTGAATTTGTATCAACAGCCTCATGATCGAACTGGAGCTCCAGAGGGTGAGGCCCTGCCTGGTCCTTCCTCCAGGGAAGAGCCCTGCCCCGGGGAGCTCCACTCCCAGGACAGAAATCAGAGAAACCAAGAGAAATAAACGGCAAAAAAAAAAATTGCCCAGTGGGAGCACAGCTCAGATCTTTTGATTCCCACAGTGTCTTCCCCAGACTTTGAAAAGTACCTCCTCGGAATTTGGAAGGAGTTCAAGGTCTGGAGAACCTCTGCCCATGGAGTGCGACTAAAGAGGCTCCGGCTTTTTCCCCGGGAAAAGGGAGGGCTGGGAGGAGGCTGCCCGGGGGAAGCTTTCTGTACATGAAGGCTCTTTTATCTTCTAAAAAAAAAAAAAAAAAAAAGAAAAGGCAAAGCGAGAGTCCACAGTTTGGAGTAGAAATAGGGCCTGGGTTTTTTTCTTTCCCTCAGGGGAGGAAAATCAGGCTGTGAAATAACTCAGCTGAAGGCACGGTGCCCTCTGCACCAGTTAAACCAGAGCCAGGAGCTGCATCCCTGCTCCTCCAGAAATGAAAGGAGAGGTTCCTCCCATGAAACTCTTGCTGTGTGATGGAGGAGAGGAGAGAAAAGCACAGCTGCTTTCTCTTCTTGATGGATAGGATGAGGAGCTTTGCTCTCCAGATCCTGCTGTCCTCTGGAGCAGCTGCCAGGACACAGAATGGGACATCAGGGGACATCAGGGCACATCAGGGGACATCGGGAGATGGCAGGAGACAGCTGGCAGCCCCTTCCTCTGTGCTGGGAACCTGCAGAACCTTCCCCTGCTCATCACTCCTGCACAATCAGCGAGCCCAGATGGATTTTGTCCCCTCCCAGGTCTGCTGGCTCTCCTGATATTCTGATGGAGCTCCTCCAAGGGCTGCCCAGTGCTGAATTGATTTTCCAAACAGACCCAAAGCATCGATCCCTTTGTCAGAAACATGTCAGGGCTGCCAGGCAGGAGCATCACTGTCGTGGGGCCTCAGGGTGTGTGACAGGAGGACTCGCTGCAAGGAGCCCTCTGGGAACTCTCATTCCACACATGGGGATGGTTTGGCACAATCTGACCCTGGGGGACTGGGAAATGCATCCCAGAGGAATTCAGAGCTGTGTGATCCCCCCCAACAGCCCATTCCATGCAGGTGGGCTCAGGGATGGGCACAGGCCGTGGCTCCTGGCAGAGCTCCCTGTGCTGAGCTCTCTCTCTCTGCTCCTGGGGGCTGTTTTCACCCACAGGATCCTCCTGCCAGAGCCTCTGGTGCCTGGGGTTGTCCCTCCTCGTCTTCACCACCACAGGAGAGCCTCTGGACATGCACAGACCATGAGGATGGCATGAAAAAGTCATGGATTAGCCAGGGCAGGAAGGTGACAACACCTCCAGGTCCTGAAGAGAGTTGTTAGGAGGGAAGGACCTGAGGTAAAGCTCAGGATCCACCCATACCCTGGAACTCAGCAATTTCAGCTGATTTCAGGTAAATTCCATGGATTTATCACCTTCTCTTGGACCTGATCTCTTGGTTTGGGGTTAGACAAAGTCACTTCCATGCATTTTCACTTGGTCCCTCAGCACTGGGGATTCACACTGCCCCCAAAGAGCAGTGGGGATGGGAATGAAAAGCAAGGTGCATACCCAGGTCTGAAATCATGGCACGGGGGTTTATTTTTAAAGCCAACATCTCTCATTCTGTGCAGCTCTTCACCTCCCTGCTCGGGAGTGGGCTGAGGAGCAGACACTGCCAGACTTCAATTTATCCACCAAAGCTTCAGGGAGAGCGAGGGAGAACAGGTCAGGATGCAGGAGTGTGCACAAGGAATGGCAAAAGGAATAACACAGGAAACGGGGAGGAGCAGGAGGCAAAGGGCAGGAAGGAAACTGGAAAAGGCAGAACTAAAGGGGAGAGAAAAACCAAACCTCATCCAGGCTGGGTTTTTTTTAAGGAGTTGTCTCTGTTTGCTGCACTGAATCAGAGCATGGCTGGTGGGGAGGGTGGAGGGATGTGGGAGGCAGCCTTGGTGACATCCAGCCTTGGTGACATCCAGCCTTGGTGACATCCAGGCTCTGATTTCTGGGAGCTGCCAAATCCTTTCCCTTTGCCAGAGGAAGCCTCAGCCACCCCCTGCTCTCAGCACCCCTGCCCCGGGCAGGGACAGATCTGTCACACTCCTCTCCCTGTCATTCACCTCGAATTCCCCCTTTTCCCGATGCAAACAGATCCTTCCTTTTGTCCCAGTGACTTCCCAGCCCTTCCCAGGTGTATCCCGGCTTTCCAGATGGTTTCACAGCCAGTTCCATTAGCACCGCTGTGCTTTCCTTTGCTCTCTGCTACTCTTGTACTTTTCTCTCCTCATCAAGTGCTTTAGTCCGAGCCTCACAGCTGGAAATTTTGTTTTTGCTGCTTCTGAAGAGCAGAATGCTGCTTTTCCTGGGCTTTTCATTATCCAAATAATTCAAGGACCTAAGCAAAGGAGATGAAACCCCACACCATGCAGACCTGAGCGGTCTGAGGCAGTTCCTCTGCAAACATCCCCTCCCCGCCTGGCACTTTAAAGTTGTTTTTGCACCTTGGAAAGCAAATGAATTCCATGCTAGCGGCTTTTAAAGGGTTTGCAGCCTCCCAGCAGCCCTGAACGCACACAAGGATCATCATCACCATAACAAACTCTGCTGCTCAAGCAGCACCACCAGCGAATTCCCAGATTTTTTTGGCACCTGGAGGGAATCCACACATTTTTGTATCAACAAATGGGGTCAAGGAGGATCAGAACTGACAGCAGAGCCTCAGAGAGTCCGAGTCACCCAGGGTGATCTAAGACAGCATTAAAGGAGAACCCCTTGCTTGGGAGAGATTTCAGTGGGAAAAATAGGTGGGAAAGGTGAGGCTCGAGTGATTTAGCAGAGTTTACCTCTTTATTTGTGGTGCACAGATGAGAGGCTGAGTGCTCGCTGTGCTCTCCGAGTTTCCATGGTATTTCTGGAGGGCACCTCTTGGGTGGAGATCAGTGGTGCCACTCGAGGTTCTGCCTTCTCAGAGGTTTTCCGAGTAGTGGAAAGGTGCAAAAAGCCACACATTACAAAGAAAAAAAACCTAAAAAATTAAAAATATGACCAATAATTCCCGAATTTCCAGAAGTTCAAAGCTCAAAGGGAGGAAAGTGCAGAGAGCAGCTTCTGTTGCTAAAACCCCAAGTTCACCCTGGTTTGGGATCAGCTTTTCAGCCAACTGCTGAGAACTTTGGAGTAAACCTCATCCTTTCCCAGGGCCCAGATTGCATATTGGACCATATATCCCGAAATGTTTTTATTTAATTTGAGCCCACATTATGCTGCCTGCATATGGTGACACACACATTTCATTTTATGGAGCAGATGCTGCTTTGCTGTTGAGGCTGTGATGTACTGAGTGCATTATAGCATCGTTTGGGCCGGGGGAACTGCAGTGTTTTCTAACTCTGATTAGCCTTAATTTGAAACCTGATTTCCTGAGGAAATGAAGCCTGTGACATCCCACTCTGGATGCGTGCCTGTGGATGCCCTGTGTCCATTTGCTTGGCCATCATTCTCCTGGTTTTTTTCAGTGCTCCAGGGCCTGTTTCAGTGGAATAGGGGAAAATCCAGTTTGCTTCTCTCCCAAAATGACTTCATGTGGGAGATTAGATTTACAGTAGAGGTTCGTGAGTCCGGGGAAACTGAGCTGACCCAGCACTTTCCCCTAAACCACCCCTGGAAATGAACGAGATAAGGGTAGGAAGCACCCAAGATGCATCAGTCAGGCTGAATTCTGCTCTACTCAAGGCCAAAAGCCCAGCTCAGTTTTAGTTAGGAGCTGATTAAAGTCTAGAAGGGATTTCAGCTTTGCTGACCTCCCTGCTGGCTCATCCTCTGCTTCCCAGTTCATTCCACAGACACCAGTTCCCCTTCCAGCAGTGAGGATGCTGCTCCCAGGCAAACCTAAATCCTGGGATTTGTTATTTAACCCGCCCCCCCCAAATGCACCCGCTCCCGTTTGCAGCTGATTTCCAGGGAATCAGCAGAGCTCTGCCAGGAGCCAGCAGGGCACAGCTGTGTCTGCAACAAACGCTGGGAGCACCGGGAGCAGAATTCCTGCAGCTGATGCTGACGGGGCTCTGCACTCCCCTGGTGCTTCACAGCCAAACATCTCAAAAGAAAAAAGCATCACCCACCCTCCAGCTGGCACAAACCGGAGCTTGGCCCTTTTTTAAGGGACCAGCCATGGTGGCATCTTCACTCCACGGATCTCCAGAGCTTAAGGCAAAGTTTAGGGAATATTTTTGTGGGCCAACACCACGAGTGGGTCTGTGGCAAGACAAGAAGGACCCTGCAGGAGCTCAGCTGTGCCCACCCCAGCAGAGCCCATGCCCAGGATGATGCCAACACCCCCGAGCCCTGCACAGCCCCAGATTCACAAACTCTGCCGGGATCCAGTGCCAAAAATGGCCATAAACAGCACTTAGTGATGCATAATATATGAAAATGGCTCATGCTGAGCTTTTAGATGGAGAAGTGGTTTTTTTTCCTCTTAATACTATTATAACATTCTCCTGCATCCATGGAAGCACCATCATAAATATTTAAAAGGAGGTTGAAAAGACCCAGCCTGTGAGGTTTGAATATTTATGGCCACCAAACCCTTGACCTTTAGATTTAGGGTGCAGCATACATAAACCAGCCTTATTTAACTCTACACCACAGGTTGCCTAGGGATCAAATCTGAGCTGAAACCCTGGAAGCATTTAGCACTTTTAAGGTTTCTAGTGGTAAACAGAGTGCCATAAATAGGGACTTCAGGCAGGGAGAGGAGGGGGGTGCAAGGCTGAGCACAGGGCTGGGACTCCCAAGGCACAAATTCCCCGTGAGCCTCGATTTTGCAGCGTCTAAAGCAGAGTGAAAAACAGCAACAGGAGAAATGAACAAAAGGTGGTAAATGCAGAGAAAAATGAAGTATCAGTGATAACAGGAATCACTTGGTTTTGGGGTTTCCTCCAGCCAGTTCTGCTGCTCTGGGTTTGTCCCATAAAACACAGCCGGGTGTGCTCAGCCAAATCCAGGCCTCAGCGCCTTCATTCAGGATTTTCCAGCAGCCCCAGTGTTGTTGAATGCTTCAATCAGAGCCAATCAGAGATTTTCAGAGCCCCTGTGCTTCCCAGCTGGTGTGGAGTTGTTATTTGTTCCATTTTTTGGGAGAATTATGACTCACGCTCGGTGTTGTCGACTTAAAGCCTCGCATTCCCTCTGCTCAGCATCCCAGCGCTTTCTTCCTCAAAACCTCTGCCTGAAACAGAGCTGATCCCACCTTGGACAGGGATAAAAAGGGGAACTCTGTTCCTCTGCACCCCAGAAAATTCCCCACAAAGTGAGCAGGTGATGCTGGGACTGGTAGGACAAAGGCAGGAGCTGCTGGGAGCCGGGGCTGGACTCACAGCAGATCCAAGTGGAGGTGTGGCACAGGGAACGCACAACATCCATGAATTTGTGGCTGTTTATTTGGTTAGGGTAAGTCAGGAGTCTCTCAGAAGCCCTTCAGATCTATTTGCAGGCAGGAGTTTGAAGCGCTCCTCTGATGTATTTGCATATTTAAAAATAAGAGGGAGGAGAGGAGCTGAAAGGGAGGAGCTGGTGCAAGGCAAGGGCTGCCCTGCAGACCCCAGAAAGGGGGCACCTGCTGAAATCACATCCAAACTACAGGAAAAAGCAAAATCTGTGAACTTTTAACCCATTTTTGTTCATTCTTGGCCTACTCCTGCCCCTTTTTTCTTTTTTTCCCCTCATGATTTCTGTGTTTTTCCTCCAGGAGCGTGCGGCAGGGCTGGGGCTGCAGGTGTGAGCGGTGGGATTTTGGCAGCTCCTGCTTTATCTGCACCCTGTGTGCCAGAGCCCGCGTGGGGAACAGCCAGGGATGAGCAGGGAGCAAGGCTCCAGAGCTGGTCACAGCTTGATGGGGCTGGTGACAAACGCTGGTGGCTCCGTTTGGATTGTCACACTCTGAACTCAGGGACACCAGACGGGCACTGCTCGGATGCCACCTCCAGCCCTCGCTTTGCAGCTGAGGTTTTGTGTGTTCTGCCCTCTTTCCAAGTGCAATTTTCCCATCCAGCCAGTGGCCAGGGATAATCAAGGGGGCAAATGTGCTTTTAGGGCTTTCCTGGTGATGAGGTTTTGCACGATCCGCTGCTCCTGTGCCACAGTGCCGGATTAATTACAGTGTTAACGAGTGTCTACCAGGTGCCTGTCACAAATTATCTGTGGGAACTGGACAGCACTTTCCAGACGTTCCCAGTTTCGTTCTCTGGAACTGCTCCTGCTGCTCCATTAGCTGGAAAATAAACAAACCCACAGCCAAGCTGGCTGCGTGCCCGCTGCTGGGAACCTGCTGGAAAAGGAGGAAGATCCAATATTACAATTAATAGGTCCACTGGGGTGTTTTGAGGAGTGTTCCAGTGTCTCCAGCCCTGCGTAATGGGTTCAGTGCTGCCTTTCAGATCCAGCCAAAAGCTGCTGGGGATAATCCCTGTGCTTCCCAAGCTCGCTCCCTGTGGAGGCCCACCAGGATCTGCCTTTCTCCTCCTGTTAACGTCCTCCCAGGACTGCTGACAGCTTGAGGGGTTGCAAGGGGAAGCAGGGACAGCTGGCTCCACTCTTCCCATCTCATTTCCTCGTGGAGACACCGACTCAGAGAAGCCTTTTGCCATCCCAAGCCGTGACTGAAAATCCTTTGGTGCACAGCCTATAGGTGCTCAAAGGCTGGAACCTTTCACTTGGGTCTTTCAACCCAACCCCTAGGGTTGTTTTTTTTTAAGGAAATAACCTTAAAATCCCTCTCCTCCTCTCCAGTTCGGATGGTGCCAGGGTTCCTGGGGGTGGAGCTGGCACAGAGGCGAGGCGGCTGCTTGTCCTTGCTTCCCCAGGAAACTCCTGCCTGCCAAAGCAGCCAGCGATGGTTCCTGCAGCCTAGGGAGCCACAAAGACAAGCTACAATGATGATTTTTGTGTGGAAATAATCGGGAGATGCCCAGATGGGAAGAGCTGTGTGGATCACTAAAGGATTTAGTGGGTGTAGGAAAGATTGCTGTGGGAATGGCTGTAGGATGCAGAGAAACCTGTTCTGGCTTTTGGGGGGATTCAAATTGTTGGGGTCCAGTTCTCATTTGGGGTGAAAAAGGCAAAGATAATAGGTGGAACCAGACCTGTTTATGTCACTAAAGGATCTGTCCCTCTCCTGGTGCTTTTGGGAGCCTCTTTAATAAACTTTGCAGAGGGAAATGTTTCCTCAGAGCCACCCAAGGTGCGCTGGCAATCTTTGGCCCAGGAGAATTTGGGAATGTTCCCACTGTTCCCTTGTGTGTTCAGCAATCCTGTCTCCTGTTCCTGCTGTTTGCACAGGATTTCTTTCACTCCATCCCCATCCCTGAGCCTGCTGGGCTCCACAGCAGGGAGAGAGCTCAGGGAATCACATCGCTCCCTGGGCATCCCTCCCTCCCCACCTGCTGTCCCAAGGTTTGTGGTTTCGGTGCTCCAGCTCCCTGAATTTTCCTTGCCTGCCTAGAAAGGGGCAGGGATGGAGTTAAGGCAGGAAGGGGAAGGTTATGTCCCTCATCAAAGCCAAGCTTTCGGGTGTTTGGCTGGGAGCAGTTTGTGGGCACTGAGCACAGTAACGAGGCTGCTGCTGTTTATTGTGCAATGATCGCTTCAAACCCTCTCCTTTTCCTCTTCCCCTCGCTCCCTTATAACCCAAATGGAGCCATAAAAACCCAGCCTGAGGGGGACAAACAATTCCCTTTAAAGTTTATCCCTGGGCCTGGTCTCTTGCTGGTGGAAAGCTGCATGGGAGCATCACAGCTTTTCTGCACTGCCTGAGGAGGGGGAGCAGCCCAGGGCTGCCCCAAACCTCTGCTGCCACCCTGCCCGGGGTGCCAGGACCCCCAGGTGGGACCTGAAAAACTCTGAAGGTCATTTCAGAGCAATCCCAGCCAAGCCACCTGCCAAAACCTCTCCAGTCTGTCGCTGGGCCTGGTTCCCTTCCCTGTCCTGAGGGAGAGTAAAGAGCCAAGGCCATGAAGGGAGCTAAACTGTTGTTTTCACTGGCTCAGAGGCACTGCAATAGCCGTGTTTTTTAAAATTTAAATGCTTGCATCCAGTTGTATTTGCACTGAGTAATGTCCTTATCCAATGCAATCACTTCAAATCACTGTTTTTCAAATCCTCTGGGGCGTCTGCAGCGAGCAGAGGGCCCAGGTCAAATACAAACCTCCTGGCTTGTTTGGGAATGGCTGTGGCAGCGTTGCCATTGCATTAATGAACCATGTAAATCATAGCCAGTTGTTAAATAACAGCGGGGGCAGAAGGAGGAGAAGGCAGGAGGGACTTTCCACCCTTTCTCCAGAGAGCTTTGCAGCTACAAGGAAATGTGTGTCAGTGCTGTGACTCGCCAGCTTGGAGGACATAAATTTCCCATCCAAATATCGCTTCTTCAGAGGCTCTCGCTGCTCCCGAGAGATTCCCGTGGAAATTTGTAGAGCCCGGCCTCAGCCCGCCTTTGGAGGCACTCACAGAAGGCTAATGGGGATATTTTTAGTTATTAAAAAAATAAGAAGAGGCAAGAAGAAGGTAGAGAGAGACAGGTTGCTGGGAGTGTTCCCTGCAGCGCTGGGATGATGGGGACGGGCTCTGCCGTCTGTCACCGGCTCCCAAACGCACAGGGATTCATCTTGGTGTGTCACTCACCCTTCAGACTGCACAGGATGAAATCCCAGCCCTGGGAGGGGTTTCTCAGCTCCACAGAATGCTCCAAGCTCGGCTGTTGTTGTGTTAATATTGAAGGGAAAGGGCCTGGGTAACTGGACATATGGCTTGGCTGGAACTGTGAGTTTTTCCTGCTGTCTCCCTTTCCTCTCCATCTGTCCCGAGAGGCAACGGCCTCTCCATTTCACAGCCCTGCACTGAAGAACTCCTGGCTTTGCCATTCCATCCCTGGATAAGTCCCTTTCCCTCGCGGGCATCGGGGCAGGCTGGTTCTGGGCCACCCCCCAGGTTATTGAACAGCTGGGGAGGAGGCAGATATCCCAACCAGAGCAGGGTACAACATCCACCCAGGAATCTCCTGCCCTGCCCTAGGACCAGCCCCCACTGCTCATCCATAGGTGCTGATGTTAAACAGTTCCTGGATCAGGAGTGGTTTGGGGGGTTGTGCTCTGCTTTTCATTCCTGCTCATGTAAAACATTTATATTTCCTATCCATTTCATCCAGGACCCTTGATTCCCACTGCTTTTCCTCTCAAAAAGCTTGGCACTGACCTGTCCAGCTGAAATCTGTATTTGCTTCGAGGGGTTGAAATCCTAACCCAGCTTCATGCCCCGTTCCTGAATACAAACCAGGAGGTGAAAGGCAGCATTGTCACCGCAGTCATCGTTTTCCTGAGCCATCTTTACTGAATTCATGCAATCATGGAATGGTTTGGGTTGGAAGGGACCTTAAAGACACCTCATCCCACCCCCTTTCCACTTTCCACTATCCCAGGTGGCTCCAAGCCCTGTCCAGCCTGGCCTTGGACACTTCCAGGGATGGGGCAGCCACAGCTTCTCTGGGCAGCCACGGCCTCCCCACCCTCCCAGGGAAGGGGAACATCCTCACAATGCCCCTCCCTGCAGTTTCCCTTGGGATACCACAGGCAGAGCTGTTTTGGGAGCTCTGTGTTTTGATAAAACAAGTGAGATAAAAAATAAACAGTTCCTAATGACCCTCATCTATTACAGATAAACAAATGTGTTGTTTCTAAAGCTGGCTTGGACTATTTCAGGTTTTAAATGCTGCCACCAAAAAGAAAAGCACTGATTTTTTGCAATTATGGGATGCCCAGCAGCTCTGTCCCTCCCAACACTCACAGAGAGGGACCCTCAGGGCTGAACACACCACAGAGGGAGAGAGTTGGGGTCTGTACTGGAGAACACTTGGAAAACCTTTGGAGAAACAGTTCTAAAAGCTGGGGGCTGGGCTGAGTGTGACAAAAGGGACGTGGAATCGAGGTGAATCATCCCCAGGCTCCACACGTGAGCTGGATGGAAACGTCACACCCACCATGGAGCCGCACATCACCTGAGCTCTGAGGGACACGGATCCAAAACAAGGAAAAAACCCCATTAATCTCCCCCAGCAGCACTGGGACAGCATTCTCCCTCCTCTCCTCAGTGCCAGCATTGGATTGTTTAGATCATTTACAGAGGAGCTGTGGCTGCTCCCACTGCCTTGCGCTGGGGCAGGGCTGGAATCGCTCATCCAGGGGGGAAAGCGTGACAATATTTCATGCCCGAGTGATCTGCCTTGTGAAAGAAATGAGGCTTACACGGTGTTTGGGCTCAGCTGCTCCTTATCTCCTGATGAGACACATTTCCAGGGCTCATCATCGTCACGAAACCAACTGTGCACAGCCCTGTGCACCAGGCAGCTGCTGGGAGGCATCCGAGTGGATTCTGTTTTTCTGGCTCTAGGAACAGAGCTGGTCCTGGAGGAGCTGAGCTGGAAGCTGATAAATGAGGGTGGCTGGGGGATTTAGTGCCTTGATTCCAATTTTGGCTCAGCTGGCTGTGATTCCCAGTTCCCTATTCTCAGTGGGTGCAGCTCTTGCTTTTCCCTTCTTTTTGGGATGACCAAAGAGACTGAGCAACGGAGTGACCCCCAAAGTGATAGACCCAAAGTTACAGGTCCGTGATGGAGATGTTGGCCTGGCTGTCAAGTTTGGGGTGGTTACAGCTGCACCAGACCAGCACCTTCTCTTCCTTAAACATCCTCTTCCAGTCAACTCCACGCCAGAAGCCCCCCACTTTGTGTCCACTGAGGGGGGATGCAGGTAGGGCATGGCCAAGGTGGGGTTGTCCATAGAAAAAAGAGGTTGGAAAAGCTCTCTTTAATTCAGGGAGCTCAGGGGAAGACAAAAATCCTGCCCCAATGTCCTTGCCTTGCTCCCAACGCAGCCCACTGCTCCTGCATCCCTGGAGCAGGGCTAATCCTTTACATCACCATCCACTTCCCGTGGCAGATCCCGAACAAGATGGATTGGTGAGTTAGGAAGGAGGGCAAAAAATCCCTCAGGAACTGCAGAAGGCAGTGGTTTTACTGCTCCAGCCCTTGCTAACTGAAGCTGTTGTACACTTGTTCTCTGCTCTGAAGCCTGATGGAATGTGCTGGCACCTGGGATGTGATTTGACTTCCCTAATTTTCTCCATCACCAAAAAAACCCCACAGCAAAACCCCATTTGTTCTGCTGAGCTCCCTCTGACCTCGCCGTGGGAAACCAATCCCTCCCCATCCCTGGCAGGCTCCCAGATTCTCCTTATTTTGAGGCTGGCATTTGCAAATCTCTGTATTTACACCCAATCCCTGCTTTTGCTGAGATGTTTTTGGTTAAGCCAGGCTGGAATGAGGCAGGGACACGTTTCATTTTCGAGCTGCACATTTGGGTTTTGGTGTGGATTAATGGCCCATCAGCTGAGGCCTGCAGAGGAACAGGGACATTCTGCACTTGATGGCTGTTTGGGACAGCAGGTCCAGGCAGCAAAACCGGGTTTTTTCAGGAGGAGAAGACCCTATTTACAACAGAGATTTTCAAACAAACAGGAAGCTCTGGGCTGGGATGAGTCTGGGCAACAGCACAGGGTGAGGTGTGGGAATATTGGAAATAGCCAATGATCACTTCAATTGATTGCTGCTCCTCTGGGACCTGAGAAATGGAATAACAGCATCAATTTCTGTTTTCTCTTCTGAGATCAGTGGCTTTGAAGCTCCATTACCCCTCCTTTCCCTGGGAACTGGGAAATGGGGTTGGGTTTAGGGATTTTTTGGCAATGGTTGATGCTCAGTGCAGCATCCTGGGGTGTGTTGGTGGCAGAGGGATGTCCCCTGAGGGGGTCACAGCTCTCTGCACTCATGGCCCACCCCCAACCTGCCAAGAGAAAGATCAGAGCTGGACAAAACCCCAAATTCCCATTCCTTGAGCAATTCTAGCACTTCCAATCAAGAAAAAGAAGGAGGCACAGAGCCGAGTTGCAGGGTAGTGCAAGGGTTAACAACAGCAGCAGCAATAAAATGTTTGAAATGTTTGATAAGGAACTGTTCCTTGCTCCCAGGCTTGAAGTTCCCCTTATTTTTCTCCCTCTTTGAAAGATCTCAGAGTGGTGAGGATTTTAAACACATCCCTATAATGCAGCTTCAGACAGCAAACAGGATTAAAAGCTGCCTCCAGAAAAGGAAAGGAAGTCAGATTACTTGTCAAAATTAAATTTGCCTTTGGATGCCATTACATTCTGCATTAAAAAGCTCTGGGGATTAGGAGATAAAAGAGCTAAATCCAATCTGGAGACAGGCTCAGAGGAAAATGTCAGCCTGCCAGTAATCCAGGCTCTTTGCTCTAATAGGATCTTCCTGGAGTCAAAGAAAGTGAGAATAATTATTTAATTCAATTTTTGGAGCCTGGCTTCTTTATCGACCTGGCTCAGCATCGCTGAATCAACTGGTGGCACAGAATTCCCAGCTCCAGCCACCTCCAGGAGCAGTTCCCATCACCCTCTGTGCCAAGTGGGATTTGTGTCACTCAGGGATGGGTTTAATGGGACTGCACCATGCCCAGCGAGGAGCAGGGAATGCTCCAACGGCCCCAAGTGGGTCATTGGGGTGTAACTCCTCACCACAGCCCATGGCCAACGGGAAAAGTCCTCTCTGGGGCATTTCTTCCTTGTTTAAGGGCGCTAAATAAATCAAAAAGCAAAATGACGCCGGACGCAAAGGCGCCATCAGCACCACCATAAACCCCGACACCTTCCCTCTCCCAACCACCCGGAGGAAGAGCCTTTCCCGGCAGATTCCCCTTCATCTCTCGAAGATGCCAAAATTACAGCCTGCCCCAAATATCCCAGCACCTCCACGCCTGTAACCATGGTTGCAGAGCGCTGGCAGCCGTGCCAGCCCGCACAGCCACGCCTGGCTTGACTCAGAGGATGAGTTCATCCTCCAGCGTGGTGCAGGAGCCACGAGACGCTCTGTGCCATCTGATGGAGCCGTGCCAACCTGAGCAAGCTCTTGGGCTGCCACCCTGGATGGGAATTAACGATCAACAAACACCAGAAAGTGTCAGGGCTGAGCGACGTCCACGAGCAGGGCTCTGGCTGCCAGACCCAGGAGAGCAGGAATGGGATGTGCAGCCCATAATGGGGTGATCCTGGCAGTTCAGAGCGAAGGCAGATGTGAAAATGTTATTTTTAATAGGAGAGGAGAGCAGGTGTCTCTGGAGACCTCGAGCTCGTGCACAGAGGTTCGGCTGAACACACGTGCCAAGCTGCAGGTCAGGAATTACTTATCCAGAGGCACTGTTCTGCTCTGAAAAGGAGGCAGAGAATTGCCTTGGGAAGAAGCCACAGGACTCTACCACCAAGCAGGGAAAAAAAATTGGGTCTAGGAAACCCCAATGATTTTCAGCTGGAACTGGACCTGCTCCTGCCAGCTGTGCAGCTCGGAGGTGCTGCAGAAGGCAAATAAATGTCACACAGGATGGAAAAAACCCCACTTTTCATGTCTCCTGTTGCTTGCTAAGAGCTGTTTTCTGCTGGTCCACTGCAGGAAGAAAAGCCAGCAACCCTCAGCCCCTTCAAATCCAGAGCCAGGGGGCCCCCAGTACCTCCCTTCCAAAATTAAAACCTGTCCTGTCCTTCAGATCTTCGATAACACAGGCAAGAGATAAGGACAGCGAGGCCATTGCCACCAGCCCTGGCAGCCTGGCTGGTGCCACCTGGGAGCAGGACACAGACAGAGGAATCACTCCCTGCTTTTCCTTCTCCTTTTGCAGCATCTCAGATGTCTGAGCCTGGGGGGATGTGAATTTATCCAAAGAAAAGGGCAGTGAGGGGAAAAACTGCAGCAAATCTGGCCAAGTGCAGGCACTGGAGGGGTTTCTGGAGCTGGCAGTGTGGCTTTAGTGACAGAGGGTGACACGGGCTGCCCATGCCAGCCCTGCCCTTCCTGCCTTGGCACCAGGGACCAGGCCCTTCAGGCTTGATGCACTGCCTTTTTTAATTAAACAGGCTGTAGGGAAATATAACATTTTCCTTCAGTAATTCATCCCCACGGCTCCCCTGTTTTGTCATTTTAATTAAAACCAGCCCCAGCCAGGGTTTGGATATTTGCAGCCATGAGTATTAAATCAAGCCCAGGCCTCGGGGACTGGCCCCTCTCTTGCATTTTCTTGGGTTTTTACAGTAGAAAACCGCAGGTTCTGAGGGTGAACGTGTGAAAAGGGCAAACCAGAGACACCAGGCTTTGCCAGGAGGAGTTTTCCCAGTTTGCTGAGCTCCTGCTGGCTTTGCTCATCAGCTGGGAGAGGCAGCCAGGTCCGGGGCTTGGATGGGCAATGTGGGAAGCAGCAGCTCCTGGGAATTTGCTGCTGATGGAGGCAGGACCAGCACTGCCCCGAGCAGCTCCTCACAGGTTCCTTTAGGATGGAGAGCAGGCAATGGGGTTGTGACACCCCAAAACTCAGCCTTGGGGATTCCTGAATTTTTCAACCAGAGGTCTGGATTCCATTTTGCTTTGGAGAACTACCAGTTCTATTTTTTTTTTTTAATTATTATTATTATTATTATTATTATTATTATTATTGTTGTTGTTGTTGTTGTTGTTGTTATTATCTGATTAAATCCAGTGTTACCCCTCATCTTGCATACGCAGAGCAAAAGACCATCCCAGATCTTATAATGTGGAATTTTTTTCCATGCCCTGGGCACGTGGAATCAGTCCCATCCCTGGCCAACCATTCCTCCCTCCCACCTGGAATTTTCCTCAATACCTCTCCTGAACTTCCCTTTCTTCAAGGTTAAATAACCTGCCCAAGCTGCTTTGATCCCTGGCAGGGTTTTTATCATGATTTATGAGGTTTTCAGTGTTTTTCTTAAACCCACAGCTTCAAGGCTGGGCTGTTACCTGGGAATCACACGTTTCACTTCAAAATAAAAGAAAAGCTTTTCATGTTGGCCTTTAGAGTGGGAAAACATGATCAGTGCCTCAGCTAATGGCTCAGAGACAAAGGAAAGAAGGAAAAAGAAAGGAATCCAAGAAGAATTTGCGAAATTCGATTTTTTGACACGATTACAAGTTTTCCCTGTGCCTGATTCTGAGTATTCCTGAGAAGCACAGCAGTGCTCAGGGATGGGGGGAGGAAAAGGGAAGCAGCCCAGCCAATTCCAACTACCTGCAGCAGCAGAAGGAAAAAACAGGAGGAAGTCTTGCAGGATGAGTCAAGAGTGGGTTTTGCACAAGGGAAAACTGTTCTTTCCAAAAGCACAGAACCCCCGAAACGCAGAGATGCTGTCACCAAGTCCCTGGGATCGTGGCAGCCTCACACCCAGCTTCCCACACGCCACGGCTGAGGGGAGAATGGGAGCCTGCAGAGCCAGGGAAGCATCAAGTCAGGGCTCTTTCCTGCTCTCCTGTTTCCCTGGGTCACAGGATTGCCTGGGGAATGCTGAGGGAGGCCACCTAGAAACAGAGAGGAGACAGGAGTAAGGGAATAAAGGCAGGTATTTATTTGAAAGGCCTTCAAAGGTACCCCTGGGGAGCCTGAGGCTGTTCTCAACATGGACCCCGAGATGGACGGCAGGGCACGAGTTCTTCACACTTTTATAGGTTTGGTTCATTGGCATAGCAGGGTTCATTCTCCAATTAAAGCTTCAGTTAATGAGGTAATTTCCCCTCAGCTCACCCCCCTCTCAGAGGCTTTTGGTTTATAGTTTTAGGGCCTAGGATGGTCTGGGTGTCCTTGGAGAGCAGGCCTGGAGAGGCTTTGTTATGTCTGCCTGGCACCAGAGAGCAGAAATGAACAGGCTCCAAGGAACTCCAGAGTTACACACCAGGCAGTGCAGGATTTGAAAAATAGAAAAGTTAAAACCTAAGGCATCAGATGCAGCCCCCAGGAACGCTGTGGATTGCAAGGAAACACTGAAAATTCCCTGCTCTGACCTCCCCGTGAGCAGAGGGAAGCTCGTGCCCATCAGCACAGCTTTATGGGAGAGCTCCAGCAAGGCTGGAGAATAAATTAAACCATCCAAGTCCCCTCAAAAAAACGAATCAATCTCATTTGCACATCTCCCCCACAACTCTCAAAGTGCTGATGCTGGGAGAAAGTTCCTCAGATTTTCCCTTTTTTCTCATTTTCCTCAGAGACTGTTGTGGTTTAACCCCCGGCAGCTGGTGCTGGGTTTGGGGGGGGAAAAAGCAAAGATTTGTGGATGCTCTTCTCCTTGGAGGAGATAAACAAGATTGGGAGCCCTGGGCAGGAACCCTTTGGATTGAGGCACTTTGGGATGTGAAGCATTTCTGAGATTTCCTCCTAATCATTCCCAGTATTTTATCTACTTCCAGACTGAACCTGGCTCGTGGTCAGGAAATCTTTGGTCATAAATTGATGAGGTCTAAATGAATCAGAGGCAGCTGGGAAAGGGCTCTGGAGCCCAGAGTGGTTTTTCCCATTAAAATATCAGGTGGAAGAGCAACTGGAAGGGTCTGACCTGGGACTGTAGAACTGGGCAGGAAACATTCAAAGGGTTTAAAGTGCCAGAGATCAGGATTAGATGAGATATTGGGAAGGAATCCTTGCCTGTGAGGGTGGGGAGGTCCTGGCACAGATTCCCAGAGAAGCTGTGGCTGCCCCTGGATCCCTGGAAGTGCCCAAAGCCAGGTTGGAGCAGCCTGGGATAGTGGAAGGTGTCCCTGCCCATGGCATGGGGGTGGGATAAGATGAGTTTTAAATCCTTTCCAACCCCAACCACTCTGTGATTCCATGAAAGGGATGCTTGAGATAAACGAAGGACAAGTTTTATCAGCAAAACTGCTTTTTAAAAGTGAGAATTAGAGGTGAAAGCTTGAGGCTCTGGGCACACCACCCTCCCAGGTTAACCCCCAGAAGCACAGGGGGATGTTTACCCACCGCTTCCCTTGGAGGGAATATTTACAAGCCATGAAATCAAAATAATGATGCAGGATCAGCTTTCTGGGCTTGGCTCAACGGAGAGGGAGGAGGAATCCTGCAAACCCAGAGCCTTCCGTCCTCGCCTGTGCCTGGGAAGAGTCTGTTCCTAATGAAGCTTGAACTGGAGCCAGGGAAGTTGTACAAATGTAAAGGAGAGGGGAAAAAAAAACCCAAAATACAACAAGAAAACCCCAGGCCTTGTGCTTTAAGTCTGCATTAAATCTTGCCTGCTGAACGGATATTAAATATTACAGATAATTTCACGCCCGTGGGTGATGAGAGGCAACAACACAGAGTGCAGCACCTGCTGTGTTTCATGTTTAGGCCTGGGATGCCGGGAATCCAAGGAAAATAGACTGGAAAACAGAGCTGTGCACATGTTAAACAGGAGAGATGTCGTAGCAAACCCCTCAGCTGAGGGCTGGCACAGCCTGTCGGACCCCGTAAGGAGGGGGAGGAGGATCTCTAATTTATGAATGGGGACTTCATCCACGGAGCTTGACTGCTCTTTATCAGCCTGGATCTGGCAGCTCTGGGAGGGATTTGGAAGCAGCAAATCATTTCCTACACTGCCTCCAAAACTGACCTAAATAAACCCCGAGGAACCAGCCACTCCATGGCCACTGCTTCCCTCCAGCTCTGTGCTCCTGCCATGATTTTCTCTGCAGTTGTCTGAGCACCTGTCCCATTTCAGAACAGCTTTCTGATGAAGATACCCATTTTCTCCTTTTCTTTTCCCTCTCTTTCCTTTTTTCCTGTTTTCCTTTCCCTCTTTCTTTTCCCTCATCAGGAGAAAGGGAGGTGCAACTTTGCCAGGGATATGAGGAGAGGAAGGGCTGTTCACCCATTCCTGCACACACACACAGCTGGCTCCTGCTGAATCCCTCTGCAACCCTTTTTCCATCACTCTCGACAACGCTGGCTGTGGGTCTCAAGGAGTTAATCAGGGTTGCAGCCTGATTTTTCCCTGCTGTTCACCCTCTGAGAGCTGAGCCAAGGGGTGACAAGCAGCAAATGCCTCCTGTCACTCCAAGCTGTGGCAGTGCCCTGCACCAGTGCAGCTCAGCAGAGAGGATTTAATGGCTGGACTGGCTCAGGTTGTTCCTGGAGCTTTGTCAGACACCACTGAAATCATGAAGAGCTTTGCCAGTGACTTTGCCAGGAGCTTTGTTTGATTCCCAGAGTGTTTGATAAGAGCTGGCCTCACTCCTGTCAGTGACTGATCTCACGCTTGAGGGGTCCCTGGTGGTCTCAGGAGGAGTTTCCTACACTGGCACCTGGAAGCTGAGCAGGATATGGGGCCATGGAGCACCAGGGTCTGCCTCAGCCCTGTTCTGGGGAGGATTGGCCCTGCCAACATGAGCCCCACATCTGCTCTGACCCATTTCCTCACCTGGTGAGGAGCAGCGCAATGCAAAACCCTCTGTGACAAACAGATTTTCCCCAAGAACCCCATAAAAGACTCGGAAAGGACATTTATGGCTTCATAAAGCACTTTGCTAACTACTTGCTTTACCACTGCTAAATCAACTGGAATCATTTCGCTTTGGAACTCGGAACTTTCCACATTCGGCCTACGGGGAAAGGGGGAAAAAAATTAGAAAAAGGAGTGCTGACATTTGCAAAATACATCTCAACCCAGATTAGATGGTGTTAATTAAAATGACTTGCTGGGTAACGAGCTATAAAAAAAAAAAAAAAGGAAAAAAGGGAATCAATGAAAGTCTGAGTTCAATTAAACCCAGCGAGCTCTGCAGGCAGGGACAGACAGGGATGGGGTCCCCTCTCGAGGCTGAACAGCCCCAAATCCCTCAGCCTTTCCTTGTCAGAGATGCTCCAGGCCCTTAATCATCTTTAGGCTCTGCTGGACCCACTCCAGGAGCTCCACACAACAGCTCCTTCCTCCCTGTGACACCCTGAGATTCAGCTCACACCTTTCTGAGGGTTAAACCACTCCTGCCATAGGTAAAGGAGCAGCCAGGTTGTCTCTACAAGGTAGTGAGGGAAGGCCAAATGCTCCTGCTGCTCTTTTTTTTCTGGCATTTTCCCTCCATCCATCACTGCTGGGAGCAAATCCCAGTGACAGGGACTGCACAGAGCCCCTCACGTGCCCTGGCTCACCCCACTTCCCTCCCAGCACGCGCTGCAGGACCTGGCTCTGATCGGTGCCAGCACAGAGGTCAGAGGATGCTCCAAGGACACTAAAAAGTGTCACAAAACAAAGCAATGAGAATGAAATTCACTGTTTCATCCCCCAAAATGAGCCTTTCAGGTGGGTAAATTGTAGAGCACATTAACAATGGGGGGAACGTTTTATGGCCCAACTGCAGGGATGCTGTGCCTGAAAAGTGAATTACATAAACCGAGATGTAACCACCTCTCCAAAGCAGGGAATTTCAGTGCTTTATTGTGAGACAGAGCCTGGCTGGGGATCTTGGAGCATTTTGCTCCAAAATTCATGTAAACATCTGTCTTGGTTTAAGTGCTTCCTTAACACCAGGCTTTACTGAGCAGGAGCTTATTTCAGAAAATGCACTACAAGGTTTCTGCCTGCTAAAGCTCTTATTAAGTGTCAGAACAAAATGGGCAAAAACTCGCTGATAAAAGGAGCCTGGCTGTCAGCAGCAGAGAAAAGTGGCCTTTATTCATCTCCTGAACAGGTACATTCAGCCAAGCAGCCATAAAAGCACCATGCTCCCCCCCAGCCCAGCCCTGGAGGACAATATACAGAGACAGAGGGGAAGTTGAGTCTCACAGCCTGGCTACCAAATCCATACAGCTCATCATAAATAACAGAAATGGCCTTTTTTTCATGGGTTCTCTCGAGACCTTTATCTGAGCTGCCAACCTGGGGAGCAGCAGGAGAGCTCAGGAAGGGGAGCTGCAGCTCCAGTTCAGCTGGGCTGAGCAGAGGCTCCCAGAAGCAATGAATTAAGCAATTGCTTAATTCCCTCTCAATTTGAGCTGGGCTTTGCAGCAACACTGCAGAACCAGAAGTTTGTGTTTCCAGCCTGTATTTATGCTGCTTCTAAACATTCTCCTTTCACCATTTTCACTGTTTCTAAAGCCGAACCAGAAAATGCAGTTTTTTTTCCTCTCCAGCCCTCACCACCCCATGCGTGTTCAGACCCACCACGGAGCCAACACACCTTTCAAATCTTGAAATAAAGAACTTATTACTGCCCAAGGATCCAGGAGCCTCCCCCATCACCTCCCCCTGTTCCCTGCGCACAACGGGAGTCTGGGCAGAGCCAAAAGCAGCAGGAGGTTAAACAGGGAGAGGGAAGAGCATCTTCTGTTCCCGGTGCCCACGGGAGAGAGCTCTCCTCCCATCTTCCCTCATTCCCATTATCCTGCCATCAAGGACGAGGCACAGCTGTGGTGATGATGGAAAAGTCCTGGAATGGGGCTTGATAAGAAATTCTGCTGGTCGCACAAAGGAGAGAATTTCTGCCTGTCACCAGCAGCAAAGCTGGCACAGGGGGACCCAGGATTTTGGCTCTGAGCCCTCAGGCTGGTCACCAGGCACACCTGGCAACAGGACATGGAGTTTTCCTGCCTGGTGGAGGCTCAGATAATTGATAAGAGCTGTCAGGAAAGGTTGGGATGAAGGCCACAGTACCCACAAGCCCGAAGCTGAAGCTTCTATTTATTCCTGCAAAGCCCCTGCAAATCAGGAGGATGGTCACATACGCACTTCAGATTTAATCCCTTAAATAATGGATTGTTAGAAGGGATGAGAGCTGCAGGAGGGCTCTGGGAAGGCAGCTCTGAGACACCATGGCTGTGCTGCAGCTCCAGGGAGGCCAGGGCAGGTCCTGGATCCAGATCCACCCCTGTGGAAAAGCAGGATCATGCCCAAAAACATGTGTAGGGAGTTGTTCTGAAAACCCCAGTGCCTCCCTGCTGACAGTGATGGATATCCCTGAATTCTCCCCAGCGAGCACCAGGCTTCACTCTGGGGAAGAGACAAATAGGAGAGAGGATGGGGAGCGATGGGGATGAGGTTTTATAAAGCAAAGGGGATCGAGGCGTGTGGGGATGAAGGGTTTGACAAAGCTGAGCCTCGGCAGGGATGTGCCACCCTCTGGAACGGCTCAGAGCATCCAGACAGCAGCGACTTCACTCCTCACACCTCGGCAGGGCTGAAACCACCTCCCCCTCGCTTTCACAGCCAGCAGAAATGTTCGCGTTCTCTCCAAGGAAGACAAACAAAGGGGAGGGGAAGCGATTCATCGCCATCTGAGCATGATTCTTTCGGAGTCGGTGGAAGTTCAAGGGGTAAAATAGGGGAGTGGGCACGCCTGGCTGCACCTGAGCTGCTCCCTTCCCTGCTTCCACCCTTCCTGGGGCTGCCTTTTTAGTTCTCTGCACGGAGAGGCTGCTTCGGTAACGGGAAGAGAGATGGGAGCATAAATACAAATCCCTTTTCAGAAGGAACCCTTAGGGAACCCAAAGCTTGGTGCACACCAGCACTGTCACAGCCAGGCCTGAAAGACTCCAGATCCAGCACAGAGACTCCACAGTTGTCTCTTCCTCACTGGTTTTCTTTTTTTTTTTTTTTTCCAAAAAACGAACAAAATCCGGTTCTCCATCCCCTAAAAGAACGGGGCACCAATGTCAGGAGCAGCAGGGAGATTTGGGGGTAAAGAACATCCTTTATTTCTAATAAATTTGGCAGGACTCCCTTTAGTAAAAAGCAAATAAAAAGTGCCTGTGTCATTTAAAAAAAATGGGTTAAGGAAATTTTCAACAGAGATAGAGATGCTAGAAGAAGTGTTGCCTTCAGAAAACACTTAGCAGCATCCTTGTCAGAAGCCTGATCTCCCTCTTTCTTCATAAATTACCAGAGATGAGGGGGATGCAGGAATAAATGATGAATTAAAGACCTTAATTAAATACTAAAAAAAAAATAAAATAAGGACTTGGGGCACTGTATTTCAATTCAGGCTTCTGACAGGGCTTCATAAGCCTGAGGACAATATTTTACTCCCATTTTGTAATGCAAATGAACTGCTGCACTGGCAACCTTCATCCCCTGCTCGAGAGGGAAGGTGGGAGAGTGGAAAGCTTTGGAAAAAACACCTCTGAGGGGCCTTTTTGGAGGAAAAAATCCATAATAAGCAGTTTTCTTGAGCTCCCAAATCTGTGGGAGCTGTGAGTGTCCTCCCCAGCCTGCTCAGTTGGGGGGGAGGATTTTCCCAAAAGCTGAAGATCAGGGAAAAAGGGGTCCCATGGGCCAAAACCAGAGGTTGTGAGGGGAAACATCAAGGATAGGGGCTTTTTTATCCTCAACTTCGCACCTCAGAAGATGAACCCTCATTTTTGGGTGGGTTTAACCAGGAATTGGGTCCGTGAGGCCCTGAGCACCACAGAGGCCTGATGTGCATCAGCAGGCTGGGCAGGGTGCAGAAGAAATGCGGTGTTGGTGACCCTCTCCTACTTGGAGGCAACATTTAGGGCCAAAAAACTCATTAAAGTGATCAAAAGTACCTTTCCAAACCCTTTCAGAGCCTTAATATATTCTACCCGAAACGCCAGGCCTTTAACACCCACATGGGCCTGACTGAGTAGCTGCTCCCCACCAAAAAAAAAATGGGATCAGCCACTGCTTTTGGATTATTTCTATTAAAACCTCAGCCCAAGGAGGCTGCAAAGGTGCCTCCCAAAGCAGAATTCCATCATTTTGGGTCCACATCACTGCAAGCACAGCGAGAATCCTAACAAAAACCATTCTCTGAGAGCTTTTCCTTCTTTCCTTTCTCTCCCAACTCCTTCCAGCTCTACTAAACAAGGCTCATAGACAGCTCCAGCCCGAGATTTACTGCATTTAAGGCTGACAGCAGAGCTGGAGCCCTTCAGAGCTGGTTTGTATTCAGCCCCAGCCATGGGTTCGGGGAGTGGAGCTGAAATTCCCTGATCCACAGGGCAAGGCTTGAAAGGCTCCAGGCCCAGTGTCAGTAGAGGTGGCTGGAATTCATTCATAAGTTTTTTAATAAGATTCCCAAGTGCTCCTTTCGGGTTAAGGGAGGATTTATGGGCTTCGAGAGGAGAGGTTCTCAATACATTTTATCAGAAATCCCGGCAGGAGTGGAATAATTCTTTGGGAGACAAATGACAGCAGCCAGGGCAGTGACAGGGGACCTGGCTCCTGCAGCTGGGTGTGCTCCTGCTCCTGAGTCCCCATTACAACCTGAACAATCCTTCTCTTTCCCAGACCAGTCTGCAAGCTGGAGAAAGGGTAGAGAGGCTGGGTGCTCATTCACAACCCAGTTTGGGGTGTTCTCCTTTGCCTGGAGTATTTTGATTTAGGCAACTCAAGGCACCCAGAAGCATTTCCAAGCCTTTTCCTTCAGCTGCACCAGCAGGAAGCAGAGCCTTTCTCCCATAAAATCCCAGAAGCTCCTTGATTTGTGGGGTGTTTCACAGAGCAATCAATGTCAGAAAGCTTTTGCAGGATAATTCAGGTTTATTGATGCAGAGTCCAAGGTCCCACTGAAGGGAGGGCAGGTACCACTTGCATCCCAGCAGGAATCCATCTGGGAAGATTCCTTGGAGACTGGGCAGCCTCTTTCCTGGGGCTGCTGGCAGGGCAGAGCTCCTGGAGTGCTCTGGCAGCCAAACTGACAGCTCCCAGCTCCAGCATCAATATTAATCGGCTCATTAACAGAGCCTCGAGAAGCCAGGCCCAGGGAGAAGGGGAGGGGAAAATGGATGGCATCAGCAAACCAATCCATCCTGGAGATTTTTAGGCTTTTGACTATGGATTTCTTTCTTCCACCCTGACTCAGCTGGAGCAGGGAGGGGGGTGAGACCCGTGCAGTTCAACAAATCAATTGATGAATTTTCTCCCTGACATTCAGGGTCTGAGTCCTGAGCTAATCGTAAAAAGGCACTGCCAGAGGATTTTAATAAATCCCTTTAATTAAGTGATATGTTTTAGAATTAAATTATGATGAAAACCATAAATCCTTTCCCCACAAATGGAGTTCAGTGTGCACAGAAGGAAAAGGGCATTCCTCTTGTATCCTGCTGTTTTTTCCACCCCTTAATACAACAAGATTCAAGCAATTCATTATCAAACAATACAGGAAGCTGGGCCATTAATCACCCTGCAATCCAGGCTTTTAAATTAGTGGGATTTAACCTTGCACTAACTAATCCTGTGCCGGCAGAATGGTTGGGATTTTTTTTTCCCCTTCCCACCTGGAGCTTTGCTCCGAGGAAATTCCCCACACCTGAGGCTGGGGCAGCACCTTGGAATGCAGGTGGGATCTCTCCATGGGATGCCTCCGCAGTGTCCCCTCTCCAAGTTCAGGAAGAATAAGAAAAATCCTCAGTTTATTCACCCTGACCAGATCCAAAGGCAGAGAGGAGAGGAGCTCCTTGCTCCAGTCTGGGGGCTTGAGGAGAAGGAGTGAAATGGGAATTCCAGAGGGAAAAATGTGTGGCTGTGCTGCTCACACCACCCTGTGTGCCTCCCTGCTGCGGCTACTCCTCAATTCCTGCTTTATCCTGGAGATTGAGCACACAGAGAAACCTCGAGCCAGGGCAGCCGAGAGCAGGAATTGCATGAAAACAACTTGGGGGGAAAAAACCCCACGCCCCAAACCACACACACAGCCCTTGCACGAAGCTTTCCCTGCTGCAGGGGCTGCTTTATCCATCACTTTATCCATCACTTTATCCATCACATTCGGGGGTGGGAAGCGAGAGCTGCCTCAGTGCGGCACAGAAAGTCAATAACGACGGGAGGGAAACTTAACAACAGGAGCGATTGCTCCCCCAGACGCTGCCTTGTCACAGCCGAGGCAAACAGAGGCTCTTTGTTCACATATTTACCTTTCCCCACCATCGTCAGAGTCGCTGCATAAATAGAGGGGTTCATTTTCCTCTCCCTCCTCCGCTGGGATAGCACAGCAAACAGCTCAGGGTCCCAGGCTGCTGTCGTGCCCTCCTCCGACAAGGCTGATGGTAGTTTCAGAGAGAAAGAAAATAAAAACCCCCCAGCAAATCCCCCATTAAAATCGCTGCTGAAGGTTACAAACAAGGTGAGGAAAAAGCACACAAATAAAAGAATGCAGTGCTGAGAAAAGAGAGGCTCAGAAGAGCAACTTTCTCAGCATTAACTCCTCTGTTGCTATAGAAGGAGCAGGGCTCTGCTGCTATTTCTGGGCTCCACCAGGACCAAGAGCAGCTCTTGCCTCACTCCCTGCTTCCACTGGTAAAAGCGTTGCTCCATCACTGAGCAATTTACCCCCAAACCAAGCAGTGTTAGAGCCACTTCAGTTTTTCTCATGAATCTTCTCTAGACAGCGAGTACTTCAGGGTCTATAAATTCACAGAAATTGGTCATGTTCATTAAAAAAAAAAATCCCAACCCTATTATTCTAATTAATTTTTTAAAAGCCTGAACCTCACTCAGCATTTTATTCTAATTTTTTTTCCCTCCATTTTCCAAATGCTGCCAGCACTAAACCTCCTGGCTTACCTGCACCTGACTCCCCAAGCCTTCTCAGCTTGCAAAGGGACACAAAGCCAGCAGCTGCTGGGTTTTTATGGGGCAAAAGCAATGAGGAGCCTCACTTGAAGAAAGCGAGCTTTACTGCCAGGTGTCTCTGAATTAACCCTCTCAAATTTGGGGAATAATGCAAATTTGAATTCTTTACAGATGGATTTTCTGGGGATTTTCCTTTATTTTGTCACAGCGTCACCTCTTCCAGAGCAGGGGCATTTTGCACAGGGACACTTCCCATGTACATTTGTCACCTCTTTATTGCCAGCAGCCCCTTGATCCCAGACTTCTGCCTCTGGCAACGTGCAAAAAACCTACAGGAATCACAAGGTGAGACCAAGAGCAACAGGAGCTGCTGTTTTCCTGCTCCTCTGTGAAACCAAAGGTCATAAATTTCCCAGTTAAAACTCTCTTGATTGATGAAACACAACTTATTGCTGGTAAAACACCCTTGTTTTCAATAATTAATATACAAGATACCTCTTAGAAAGGCAGAGATCTGGCGGAGGGGAAGGTGCAATTATTGTTTCATTAAAGATTGATTACATGTGCGGCCAGTCATTTGAATAATGGCTCTGCTAACACCTGAAATGGAATGATAAATGAGGCTGGGGCCACTGGATGCACAGGTTGGCTCTGGAATGCCAGGGAGAACCGGCAGCATCTCTGCAGCCCGAAAGGTCAACTGAAATATTAAAGAGCTGAAGATCAAGTAACTGTGAATAAGGTCAAACAGAGTGTTATGGCGACAGGAGAGGAATTAATTGAGTGATAATTGTCCTGCGTTTATGCACTCGTTTTTATTTCATTTTTTGTTGGGAGAAGAAGCCAAAGGAACGGAAATTCAGGGGGATTTGAAGCAGCCACGGCAGAAGGGTTTCCCTGCTCGGAGGTGCCCATCCCAAGTGACAGGAGCCATCTGGGAAAGGGAATTGCCACCAGAGTGCTGTCATCTGCTCTGAGGAAAAGTGCCATGAAATACCTGGGAGGGACAGGAGCCACCTCTTTATGATCAGCTGAGCTGTGCTGTGTCACCTCCTGTCCCAGGAGCAGGTGTTGCACCTGAGGTGGCTTTTCTGAGGCTGAATCCTGCCAAAGGCTGGGGACAGCATCCCCTGACTCCAGAGCTTGATGGATCCATCCTGCCCCCAGGCAGGAATTGCCAGCCTGGAATGAGGAGGTGGGATGCTCCTTGTCCCCACTCGCCCAGGGTGCTGAGCGAGGCAGATCCAACCTCCCCAGCCCCGGGGCTCTGCAGGAGGAGGAGAAGGAGCCCTGGATTTCCTTCCGTGGCAGCCCCTGCCCACCCCATCCCTGCAGCTCCCAGCAAGGACACAGGGAAGGGAAGCAGAGAGGGGGCAGGTTTGCGACAGAAAGCAGCTCCCGGTTCAGCTCAGGGCCCGGGCAGGTGAGGGGTGCTCTGTTCAGGTGCCAAGGGCTCGTGTGGCACCCAGGGCAGGGACAGCAGTCCCTGAGCCTCCCCCACCCCTCCAAACACCCCGTGGGTGCTGACTGTGCTCGGGATAAAAGCACAACACCCCGGTGGCTGCAGCATCCTCGGGCTGCTGTGCGCAGCAGGGGTGGAATATTCCCCTCTTTCCCACAACGAAGTGAGGAGCAGCCCGACTGACTCCGAGGTCATCCCGCAGCCAGGAGTCTGCCAGGCAGGAGTTACAGTAAGAAGGAACAAACACATGCTGGAAGTAAATGCCTTAATTATATTAATGATCAGTTTTGCCCTCGACTGCGGCGCTAAGGAGACCCTCTTCTATCAAAGTCAATTAAAGGGTTGCTACTCTCCTGAAGCCCAGCAATAAAACAAGAGCTGTACATATCCATTAAGCTGCAGTACACATCCATTAAACTCGCTTTTGCTGCTGCAGTTCATTTACTGCCAGGTTTGGACTGGATTCTGCTCTCACTTCTGTGGCTTTTACCCTGGTGTAACAGCAGAGACTTGGCAGAGCGAGCCCAGCTGATTTACTCCAGCCCCGTGCAGATCCAGACGTGGTTACAAAGGGGATGAGACAGATACTCCCGTCTCAAAGACCTGCAAATAATCGTCGTGCATCAATAAACCCCGGAGATGAACGGCGTGCTGAGCAGCCCGGGTTATTCTGAACACACACACACAAATCTATCTGCGACTCGTGGAGCAAATTTCTCCTGGAGATGGGGAAGCTTTCTCCCTCAGGAAGTTTGGGAGGAAGAGGAGCACTGTCTGCAGCTCCTCCTGTCCCCCTGGATCCTGGGAAACGGAGCTGGAGGTGATGATGAGGGTGACAATGAGCTGGGCCAGCTGTACTAAGTTAATTTCCCTCTGGAAAACCAGCTCCATTCCCAAATCGAAGCAAATCCCGAGCAGACCCTCAGCTGCACTCAGTTGTTAAATTAATCACTTGAAACCAGTTTCTCTCCCCTTTTATGAAACTTGGCTGGGAGTTCCTCGTTCCAAGGCGAGCAAGTGTGGGACTGAATTTCTCCTCAGTGTTTTATCAGACACCAGGAGCTTCCCTGGATCTCGCTCTGCTCTCAGCCAACCCTTCAAAGATCAGCCTTCACAAAGGCATTCCGAACTTACCTGCTGTACTGAGACTAAAATCCAGTCTCACTTCCATCCCCACAGAGCTCCAGCAGTGCCCTGGGAAGAGAAAATCTCTGTTCTCTCCTGGGGGCTCAGGTTTTTCCCCACAGACAGTGCCAGGGAAGATGTTGCAGTGGCAGACAGCTCAGCCACCAGCCAGGGATGTAGCACATCCAGCAAATTTAACTTCTCATGATTAGTGTTGGTATTTCAAAGAGCTCTTGGGGAATGTGCTGGAGCAGTGCAAGACAAGGTGTTGAAATCATCAGCACTTTAAAGGTGCCTTTGCTTTCTTCAGGTTTCCTTCAGAAGTCTCACGGCAGTTTTCTTAAAAGGAGCTGGAGATAACAGGGAAGTGGTGAAAAGGTAGGAGAGGGAATGGAGAAATCAATGTTTGCCTGTGGGCAGAGCACAGGGGATGGCAGAGGAGCAGGGGGACACTTCCTGCAGCACACTGGGATGTCCCAGTGGTTTTCATGCCAAGCTGAGCAAACATGAGGAAGATTCCCAGCCCAGCAGACCCCAAACCCTCTGTCCCTTTGTCCCCTTGTCCCATCAAACATGAGGAAGATTCCCAGCCCAGCAGACCCCAAACCCTCTGTCCCTCTGTCCCCTTGTCCCTCTGCCCACCCCCAGCTCCCTGTGCCTCACTCCAAGGATGCCCAGGAAGGAATGCCCGGGTGGAATCACCTATCCTCCCTCCTGCAGGATGTGTATGGGGTTGTGGCTGTCCCTTTGCCTTTCCCACAGCTGGGAGCACGGAGCTGGAATGTCACAGCCCCTGGGATGAGCAGGGCTGGAATGAACCCAAGGAAAAGGGAAAGAAAAGGAAAGAAAAGGTCAGCACACCCTTGGCTGTCAGTGTGGCCCTGCAGAAAGACCCAGGGACTAATTAGAATTCCGGGCTCCACAGCCAGGAATGCAAATCCTCACATCTGTCCTGGCCTTCATTATCCACCTCGGAGAGCTTCTTCAGAAAAGGGAGAAACAACCCATATCCAGCCTAATTGGCTTAATTTCTCTAACTGCCTTCCCCTCGAGATCTATTTCTAAAACAATTTCCACTGTTCTTTCAATATCCTTGTCTTATCTCCTTATCATCATCTCATTCATTCCAATTTGGAAAGAGGCCCCATGAAAGAACAAAAAACCCCCAAGTTTCTTTTGTTGTATGCAGCACATGATGTGAATTTCCCAACAGCAAGATTTTAGGGTCTCCTCCTAATCAATCCTTGATTTCTTTCATTCCTGACTAGGAATTAAAATGATATTTTTGAGGCAGAAAATGAATAACAGCAGCAGCAGTTCCCCCATGTTTGTGGTGGAGTCTTCTCGATTTTAAAATTGAGCCAGGCTATTTTTGTAAATCAAAAGTTCAGCTTCAAAGAGGAAAAAATTCACTCACACACAGGAGGGCTGAGCCACCTCTCCCATCTGTCTCCCACTCTCCAAACCCTCCAGAAAAAGTCCCAAACCCATGGACTTTACAAAGGCTTTGAGTCGTTTTCCTTCTCAGTGTGGTCGTTAATAATTAAAGAGGAAAAAAGAAAAAGAAGAAAAAAAGGTGAGAGCTTTGAGATTTACTGTCCCCAATAAAGGCTCAGTACACAGTGATTTACAGAGCCACAGCTCTGCCCGCTCCAGGAGAGAAATGGGTGCCACTGCCTGATTTGTGAACACCCACCTGGCCTTGGCAGAATTCCTCGAGCAGCAAACTCTTGGGTCAATGACTCTGGCTGTGCCCACCCCCGGGCTCAGACACTTTGCTCGTGTTTATTTACCTTTTATTTATCTTTTTTTACCTTTTATTTACCTTTTTTAAAATCCCATTACCAGCAACACTGAGCAAGGACACACCAGGGCCATGGAAATGGGTGGGTGCGAAGCTGCAGATTCCTGGTTGTGGCTTTGGGGTGGATTTCATGGCATGGGAACCATCAAAGCCAAGCCTTTATTTTGGCTGTTTCAGCTTCCCAGGGCAAATCCTCTGTGGATGCAGATTCTGACCTCAGGTCTGAGGTGGGGAGCTGGTGGATGATACCAGAGAAGAAACGCTCCAGGTGCCTAAATCCCTTTTAAAACTCATTCAGTTTTTCTCTCTTCATTTATTTCAATGAAAACCAACCGGTTTCAGGTCTGCCCTTAGCCCAGAGCCCCTCAGTTCAGCAGCTTCTGAAAGCTTTTGGTCCCACCTGCCTGAGGAGACAGCAAACAGCCCCCAGCACGTGATGCCTGTGCCCAAAAGGATGGATTCCCTTTTTTAATCAATCCCACAAGGTCTCTACAGACTTCCTGCACAGGAGGCCACGTCTGGGAGTGCCACCCTGGTAAATGATGGCGGAGGGAGAGAATAATTCAGTGTGCAAGGCACGGGAGCTGGGAAATGCTTCCAGTGAAGGATTGGAAAGCAAAGGGGAGTGGATGGAGATGAACAGGGAGGGAGGACAGGCTACAAGAGAGGTGAGAGGGACTTTCTGCATGGAGCGATAGGACAAGGGGGAGTGGCTTCAAACTGAAAGATGGGAGATTTTCATTGGACATTAGGAAGGAATTGTGCCCTGTGAGGGTGGGCAGGCCCTGGCACAGGGTGCCCAGAGCAGCTGTGGCTGCCCCTGGATCCCTGGAAGCGTCCAAGGCCAGGCTGGATGGGGCTTGGAGCAGCCTGGGACAGTGGAAGGTGTCCCTGCCCATGGCAGGGGTGAGATGGGATGAGCTGTAAGGTCCCCAGCCCAAACCAGTCTGGGATTCTTTGAAGGCTGACACAGGCAGAGCTGTGATGGTGTGGAGGAGACAGGGGGGATGTGAAAGGAAAGGATGGCAAAAAGCCTCAAATTTCTTTTCCCCTCTGTGCTGATGGCCAGGAACTCCATTCCCTGGAAATGCACCCCTCCCTGGAGCTGGAGCCATGACAAATTCCAGCCTGTGAGAAGCCTTTAGAACATCAATCTTTCCAGGATGATCATTTCAATTCTCAACCAGGTCCAGCAAACCTCAGGCTGGGCATGAAGCTGAGCACTGCAGTGCTCTCTCCTCTGGCTTCTTTTCCCTTTTCCCCCTCATTCCTGAAACCCCAAGCACTATTCCTCACTGCTGGGATATATTTAGCCATCCTAAAAGCCACGGAATAAATGAGTCAGCAGCAGCCGAGCTTGGTAATGAGAGAACTCCTCCAAGCAAAAGAGGGTGAGAACTCCATGCCACGGTTAAGCACTGAAACATCAGCCCCATTCCACTGCTCCCTCTCCAAAGGACTTTTCCTGTTGGTTTTCCTGGAGGGCAGTGAGTGCTGCTGGTGTGGAAGCTCAGGAGTGGGGACAGATGGCCCTGGCTGTGAGTCCCAGCGTGGGGGCTCCACAGGGCAGCTGGTGAGGGAAGGAAATAACTCCATGGGCTGGAAGTGGCCTGGCTGCCCATCCCTGCCAAGGAAACTCGGGAAAACTGGGCAGGAGCAGCCCCTTGTCCCCCTCCCTGGCTGCCAGCTCGGGAAAGCCGAGGATGATCCGTGTGCGATCCTTGGAAGGAAACTTCTCCATGTGGTTGGAAGCTTTCTGGATCCATCCCTGGAAGCTTCAAGCAGAGAAAATTCTCCCAGAAAGCCTGAGGAGAGCACAAAAACTGTGGCTTCCCCATCGCTGGAAGTGTCCAAGGCCACGCTGGAGCACCCTGGGATAATGGAAGGTCTCCCATGACCCATGGATGAGCTTTAAGGACCTTTCCAAGCCATTCCCTGATCCTATAAAAAGTCATTTAGCCCCGAGCCAGGGGAGGTGCACACAGGGGACGAGGTGATGGGCTGGAAATGAGTTTTAGCTGAAGTTTCTCCATTATTAACATATTAATGGAGTTTTTAATAACACGTTAACCTTTCCTTGTTCCTCCACCCTGGAAAAATCACAGCACTCCTTTGGATCAGTGGAAAGGGCTGCCCAGTTGATCCAGTCATTAATTTTGGAAAAAGGAATTTGTTCCTCTGAAAAACCCTTTGGGTGGCTGAAATCCCCCCAAATCCCCGGGCATTTTGTCTGTGGGACAATCCTTCCCTTTGCAGCTCCAGGCCCAGAAGAATCTGCCTTTTTCTTTCTCTTCTTGCCAGCATTTCTTCACTGTTTGGTGCATTTTATTTTTCCATCTGCAAACACGACAGGGTAAAAACCCAGCAGGGATAAGAGATGCTTTATAGGTGCCAAAAATAAAATATCAGCAGATGCTACGCAGGAACTAAAGGTGTTGAAGAGCTTTCACAGCTCTCGTGCTCCTTGGGAAGTGCTGCTCTTCCCTCTCTCCAAACTCCAGCGATGGAAACGCAGTTTTCTCCCCCAGTATTTCATGCAGAAGACTCCAGTTATGAACCAAGGATGTGCACGGGGGCAGAGAAGATCCATCCCTCAGCCTCCGAGAAAAATCGCTCCGGATAAAATTGATTCCTTTGCTCCCTGCAGCCTTTTATTTCACACAGGTGGCTCTTCCAGCTTCTCCTGAAGAAACCCAGGCCAGGCAGACACTGAGGGTGATTATGTTTCATTTCTCCTCTCATGGCCACAGGCTCAGAAATCTCTCCTGAAATGCAACACTGCTCGTAAAGGGCAAAGCTTAAGTTCCAGCCACGCCGTGGGATTGATGAACCCACATCATCCCTGCCTTGCTGGGGCTTGCAGAGCTCCTACATTTCATTTTTCCTGCTGTGATTTATGGCACCAGGAGGGGAAGGCCCTGCTTGGGTTATTTTGAGGAAGGTGATGGGTTTTGCAAAAAGAAAACTGCTCTGACCCCAGCAGCAGCAGCAAATGGGGAGGCCCCACACAGGGAGAAGGACAGGGAAACTTCTCCAAAGTCTCTCAGAGCTGGTGATGACAAGGAAAATACTGATTTTCCCTTGACTGCCTGTCAAGCAAAATGATTCCTCCTGGGTGAGCAGATATTTGCCAGGCTGCATTTCCGTGGTATTTAAACATATGGGCAGCGCATCCATCACCGAGATAAATGAAGCATGACGGATTTAGAAAAGCAGCTACACCCCAACTCCGGGCAGGGACTGGGAATTTTTATTTTTTTCCCCATTTTTGGAGGAGCTGGAGCCTCTGAGCATCACCTCAGAGGAGAAACCTGCCCTGCAGCAGGAGCACGTGAGATGTGGCCAGGAGCACCAGGACAGCAGAGCTTAAATTAACAAATGAACCCAATCTAAACAGGAAAAGATGTTTATCCCTCCTGAGCAATCCTGATGGATTAATACACACCTGGGATGGGATTTACCTCTGCTCCTGGAATTCTGGCCCTGGAAAACAAAGGGGAGCAGCGAGAGCCCCATCACAGCAGGAAATGTGGCATTGGGGGTGCCTGGCTGCCTCTCCCTGCACCCCAACATCCCCAAAAGAACCTGATCCAAATGAAACTCTGCATCCTGGAAGGAAATCCATAGATCTGATCCTCACCCCGTGCAGTGGAATCCACGGAGCATCTGCCCCAGCTGGGGAGGAAACCAGGACTTGCTTCATGGATTGCAGCCAAAAAGCATCTCCCTCCAATCCCCTGTGAATCACCTGCCCAGCCCCTGTAAATCTCACCAGCCAAAGGCAGCAACACTCCGGGATTTATTTGTACAGCCAGCTGAAAAATGTCCCTCAAAGCATCTCTTTGAGGAGCAAATGGCTTTTTAACAATATGGACATCCGGCAAAGTTTCTCATTTGGAAAAGTTTCTCAACCCAAAAAGACCAGCTTCTGAAGATTTCTGGAATTTTGGGTGATGACAAAAAAATGGAATTTTTTTTTCTTAGTTTTTCTCCCTGGAGAAAAGGGACAAATGTATTTGAACCCCCTTTAGTATTTCAGTGTTAGTTATGTTTAGGGTTTTCCTAGGGATGTGTTACAGGGCATTTCCAGCATTACCTGACACAGAAAAATCTCTGCCCCAACAAGCCAGGCTTGGAATATAATAAATTAATGATGGGAAAAGAGATCAGGACTTGGAGAGGGCGACAGGCTGGGAACCAGTCATGCCTTTGGTCCCTTTATCCACCTTAAACTCCTCGTGGCCTTGATTGGATCACTCCAAATTCCTCCCTCAGCTGCTCCTGCAGCTCCTGTCTCCCTTTCCCTGCCCCTATTTCCAGCCCAAAGCTGCTGCAATAAACGATCCCAGTCACTCCATAATGAGACTCCCACTTCCCCTCTCCTTCATTCGATTTTTCAGCCTCCATTCCTGAGCTCCTCTTTCCTCCAGCTCATTTACACCATCTCAGCTGCAACAAATGGGCACTTTATTATCTGCAATTGGCCCCTGCCAGAGGACTGGGGCTGTTCTCGTGCTGGCTCTGAGCTCTGGTGGTTTTTTTCTTTATCTCTGAACCATATTTCCAAGCCCTTCCCCGGGTGAGGAGAGAGAGAACATTTGTTATTGACAGAATTTCCATTTAAATTGAGGATGTTGCTCAGTGCAACACGTGTTAAACCAAACTCTTTCCCCCCAGCGAAAAGCAGCAAATTATATGAGGGGGAAAAAAAAATAATGTTAGGAAGGGGAGGGAGAAATCACAAAAGCTGATGTGAAATCCAGCTGGAAATATGCCTGTAATGAGACATCTCGATCTTAATAAGGCTGTGGGTAAAGCTTGGATTACACACCCAGCTTTGTGCTGCTCAGCAGCTGCTTCCCCTGAAAGCTCCTTTCTGTGCTTGCCAATCCGATTAACTCTGCAAAACGAGAGACAAAACAACGCGAAATCTTGGGCTTTTAAAAAATAAACAGGAATTCAGCCGTGTGGAGGGCGCTGGATCAGCCCCAGCAAAGCCTCTCCAAGTGGGGAATGGCACTGAGGTTTTCAGGTGGGTTTCCTGTGAGCTGCTTGTACTGGAAATTAACGGGAGGGATCCACTGAACTGCAGGAAAATCCATCCTGATGGAGCCTGGGAGTTTTCCCCATCCCTGGGCAGCAGGAAGAAAGCTCTGGAGTAAGGAGAGGAGGATGAATTGAGTCTCCTCCATGACCACACTCCGCCAGCTCTGCAGTCATGCTGGGGCTGATTTAGACATCCTGGGTTGGACATTTGGAGGTTTGGGGACACCCTGCTTGGATGGTTGAGGCTTTGGGGACATCCTGGTTGGATTTTGGAGCTTTGGGGACATCCTGCTTGGATGGTTGAGGCTTTGGGGACATCCTGGTTGGATTTTGGAGCTTTGGGGACATCCTGCTTGGATGGTTGAGGCTTTGGGGACATCCTGGTTGGATTTGGGGGCTTTGGGGACACCCTGCTTGGATGGTTGAGGCGTTGGGGACATCCAGGTTGGATTTGGGGGCTTTGGGGACAGCCTGCTTGGATCTTTAGCTGACCCTCCTCACTCAGCTGGAGCCACCCCGGATCTGTCCCAGGATTCCAAAGCAGTGACACAAACCAGCCCCTGCCCCTGGAACCTGTGGTGTCCCCTCACTGCAGCCCCAGGATGGGTTTGGGCTAACCCAGGGTTGGCTCATGGAATCACAGGGTCCTTAAGGCTGGAAAAGTCGTGGAGCCCAGCCTTTAACCCAGCACTGCCAAGGCCACCACTGAACCGTGTCCCCAAGTGCCACATCTGTGTCTTTTAAACCCTCCCACTGCTTCCCCGAGCAGCTTTTTCCAGCACTGAGCAACCCTTTCTGTGAAGAAACCTTTCCTAACATCCAGTCCAACCCACCCCTGGCCATTTCCTCTCCCCGAGCCCACTTGATCGCAGCAAACTGAGGTCAGCAGCTGAAACTGGTGACCTGGAGATGTTCCTGCTCCTGCTCCAGCAGCCCCAGAGAACAGGGAGAGATTATCCAGGTCATGGAGAGGGCAGCCCAGGGTGGCTTCCAGGTGCAAGGACCTGGTGGGATGGCTCATCTCCAGCTACTTTCAGATGTTTTTCTATTTCTAATCAGACAAAAACCCCTAAAAATAAATGTTTTGCAGTGAGCCAGCCTCGCTGTCACACCTCCTCTGCTCCAGGGGGCTGGGGCATGATCCAGAGGGCACATCCACACCAGCCCAAATCCCACCATCCCATCAAGGAGGGATATCCATGGAAAACACGTTAATCCCTGAAAAAAGCAGCTTTCATCTTCATCTGCTCCAACAATGCCCCCAGCATGGACCCAGCTGGCCCAGGTGGGGACAACAGAGCGATACCAAGCCCTTCTGCTTTCTAGGATGAAAGTGCTGAGCCATCTTCTGTTCCAGGCTGGTTTGTTCCTCCCTGGAAGGCCAGGATCCACAGAAAAGGGGTTTTTTTTCTGTTTGCAGGGTCACCCCTGAGCCTAAATGCCAGGTGTGAAGGAACGGGCTCCATATTGCACGTTGGCGGTTGCTATGATGAATTTATCACCCCTCGCAAGAGCTGGAGAAAGAAAGATAGAAAGGGAAAGAGAGAAGGAAAAGGAGTAAGAAAAGGAAAAAAAAACACCCAAAAAACCTCAGAACGATTCTGCCTGAGCTGCACAGGGACATTATTTATGGTCCAAAAAACCCCCCAAGCCTCTGAATGTAAAGCAGAATCACATCATTGATAATGCTGTGCCCTGATCAGAGGGAAGAGACATCTGAGGAGGGGAGGGAGGGGAATGGCACATTTTCAGCCAGCTGGAGAGATTGCAAAGGGATTTTAATTCTGAGGATGCTGAGGAAAATTGCAGATGAGATTCTATGAGAATAAATAGTGTCTGGTCATAGATCAGCACAGCTTGATTTTCTCCCCTTTAAGTGTCACGGTATCAATCTTGGGAGGGGAGGGAAGGGAAAAAATCAAGGTGGCAAATGAATTATTCCTCAAACCTTCCTCCTCACCTAGGAGGGAAAACAAACCCTTGCACTCTCCCAGGCTTGGAGAAAACTGGCTTTGGCAAACTGGCTTTGGTGGAAGGAGCCTGAAATGCAGATCGGGAGAGGAAATGGGGGAGGTGGGAAAGAAGGTATTTATATACAATAAATATTTAATCCTGCTCGGTGTTTCCTCCTGAAGAAACTCAGAGCAGGGATTAATTTGTACATTCCTGCCCGCTCCACTGGCGCCCTTCAGCAAGGTTAATCTTTGCCTGATGTGAGTTTGGAAATTAAATCCATGGTGGTGGACAAACTTCCTGTGAGGTTGGATTTAATTTCTTCCTTCTCTTCCTTCTCCCCCCCCCCCCCCCAAAATGATGGATGTGTGTGGAATCCACGAACGCTGCCTCGTGGAGCAGATAATTCCTGAATGGATGAATGGATGCTCCCCTCCTTCCTCCTCCCCCTCTCTCCCTGTTGTGTGTCTTAATTAACGTTTCGAGTCTGGCAGCTTTTTGATTTCCATTTCAACAGGGTCTAGGATCAACCTGCTTGAAGAGAAAATCCCCAAATGGGACAATTTTGGTTTTTTTTTTTAGTGGCTGCTGCTCCCTCCTGAAACTCAGCCTCGTGCTGGTGGCAGTGAGGAGCAGGTGGGGCCCTTCAGCTCTGGGGGAGATGGGGGCTGAAGGGAGGCAATTTCCCAGCCCAGTTTTTCATCTGGGAGCCTCCAGGAGACCTCTGGGTGTGGATTTGTGCTGCAATCCTGCAAAGATCGGACTCTTCATCACACTTGGGATGTGTGAGACCACCTTTGGCAGACCCCCAGCAGCTCCTGATCCCTTTAAACTTAAAAAGGCACAGTCAGGGCATTTTTCCCTCTAGGGCACAACAGTGGCAATGCCCATCCCTGGGGTAGAATCCACCTTCAGGAGGGCTTGATCAGGGGATATTCCCAAACAATCAGCACCAGCACGGTGCTCTCCTGACTTGGTTACTCTCTTGGCACCTTGGAATGCTCAGGGAATCACAGAATCCTGGAATGGTTTGGGTTGGAGGGACCTAAAGCTCATCCAGTGCCATGGGCAGGGACACCTTGACCACCCCAGGTTGCTCCAAGCCCCGTCCAACCTGGCCTTGGGCACTCCCAGGGACGTGGCAAAAAGATCCCTCAGGCTCTGCTCTGCCCGAGCCAAGAGAACAGAGAAAACAAAAAAACCTGCGAGCTGAGAAGCAGCCAGGAAAAAAAAAAAAAATAATCCAAGCACGGCGCAGGAAATTTTCCGCAAAGAACAACATCTCGTTGTCAAATTAACATATTAATAATTAGGCAGGATGAGAACACGGAGTCCCAGGGAAGACGTGTTGGCTCGGGCTGCTCAGCTGTGCAGCAGCACTTCCAGGGGTGCTCTGAGCGTGACAGCCCGCGCCTTACAAGATGTAATTTCAGCGCTTCACAGCTCCCCTCGTTCTGCAGCTCTGAAGGAACAAGCGCGTTGGCTCCTCTCTGAAGGAGGGGAACAGCTGCTTCTGCGGGGTTTTCACGTGTTTGGTTTCTTTGGGGTGTTTGTTTTTGCTCGGGGCTGTTTGAGCAAGGCTGTTCGAAGGGAGCGTGGATTGGGGAGTTCTGTTTGCTGCCGAGGTAGGAACAGGCAGGGGCTGGGGGGAGCAGCGGGTTTGTGCCTCTGGAGGAAATCACTGCCACGATGCCCCAGGATGGGGAAAATCTGCAAGCAGAGGAGTTACAAGGAATAAATGAAGTGGCAATAGGTGCTGTTAATAAAAGTACAGCACATGAAACTCATCCTGCTCAAAAGCAAAACGGGTTCGAGTGCAGGAGCCCCAAATCCTGCAATTCCAGAGAAGATGCTGAAGATCCCCTTGATGTGAAAAGGAATTGCATTCCCCAGAGCTGGAAGTGCTGAGGGAAGGATGAATTAAGAGTCAGTTATTTCCAAAGCTGGTTTTGGGCCACTGCACGATGGCAGGAGGGCAGCCCTGCCTAAACAGCCACTGACAGATATTGGGAACATCAGCCCAGCTTGGCCTCAAAGGTTGCTCTTGCCTTAAAGGAAAAGCACGTGGGAAGAAAATAAAAATGAAGGGAAATCCAGGTTCTGCAGGGATGCAGTAATTGATGGATAATGATGACAAACCCTTGCTTCCCACCTGCTCACGGCAGAGGGACACTGGGCTCGTGGTGCCAGGTGACACACGCAGCACTGAGCAGTCCTGTTAAAAAACGTGTTAAAAAACCATGGGAATTGTCTGTCTGGAAAGCCAGAGCAGGGAATTTGCAGAGGCACAGCTCCTGGGCAAGGTGTGAAGAGAGGGGACACATTTCCCTTGCACTGTGTCAGCCTTTCTGGGCACTCTGCAGGTTAATTTACAGGTGGTGCTGAGCTGCCAGAGGCACCTCCAGCTCACTTGTTTTTTCTCACAGGAACACGAGAGGGTTTTTTGTGTTTTTTTTTCCTTTTCCCAGAGCTGTGGGTCAGATCAATTCTGCTCTTTTGCTTGAGATATTAATAAAAACAAACCCAAGTCAAAGCCAGCCTGGCTGGGAGAAGATGCAGGACAAAAAGCAGCTGAACAACAAGAACAGCTCCAGCTCCTTTGAATGCCGTGAGAGCCTCACTCTACCCAACAATTTGCATATTTTCTCCATGCTAATTCATGCACAATCCTCTCCCCTCCTCATTCCAGCCTCCCACTTGGTCCTGCTGTTTCTGTGTCTCCAGGAGAGCTTTGGTGGCCCTGAGGATGCTCAATCCTTTGTATGAAACACCCACTCACAGCTTTTCTCCTTGTTTGCCAAAACTCACCTAGACAGGGAGGGGATGCCCAGGATCTGCTCTCTACATTGAATCAGTGCCAACGCTCCTTTCTTGGCCATTTTTATTTTTACCAGTCTGCTGTAAACACAGGATTTCAGGAGATGGGAGGAACATCTCTGGGAGAGGCGACAGCAGCAGGAGCATCCCAACCAGAGCTGTGATGAGAGCAAAAGGTGTGGTCCCAGTGTGACCCCGAGGGGCACAGGGAGTGGGACATGGCGGGGCTGTGATCCTGGTCCCCTTCCCCAGCAGCTCCCAGGAGGAACTGGGATGTGCTGGTGCAGCCCCAGGTCAAAGCACCAAAGTTTGGTGGGAGCCTCTTGGCTCCTTTCTCTGCCCCACTCTTACAAACCACATAGGATGAGCTTTTTTAGGGACAGCCAGTGCTCCACCAGTTGGATCACTGAATTCTTTAGGTTGAAAAAGCCCTTGAAGATGACCGAGTCCAACTGAAGCAAGCCAAGGGAATCCAAGACAAAAACCAGGGAGCCACCAGTCACAGAGCAGCACGAGGGGCTGGGGCTCTTCCTCCAGAGCAGGGCTGGAAACCCAACCAGGGAACAATTCCCATCTCACAGGCAGACAGCAAATCCCACAGCAGCTCCTGGTTTACCTCTGGAAGCAGCGGGAAGCACACGGACACGTCCTCGTGCCTGGGTCAGCTCAGGCAGCTGCACGGGGAAAACTCTGCAGGCTCCACCTGCTTTCCTCACTCACAGCAGGGCAGAAACCCCAGGCCAGGGCAGCCTCAGCCTGTTAGAACAAAACCCCACACGCAGGGCAAGGCAGAGCAGCAGCCCCAAGCCCTGCAGCCGCCCCTTCCCTGCTTTAAAAGCTGTGGAAACCCCACTGGGATCAGGTGCCCTTGGATAATTCTCACCCCTGGGCTGTGTGCTGCTCTGCTCCCCCCTGGGTGCTGATCTTGGTGGTTTTCATCCTCTCTTTGCTGCATCCCGAGCTTTGGGCTCCTGGTCCTGCCCTTGTAGGATCCCTGAGGTGGGGAGGCAGCTGCTGCTGGAGTTTGGGATGAGCAGCCCCATCCTCACCCTGCAGCTGAGCAGGTTTGGGTGCTCACACTGTGTCTCAATAATCTGCTGCTCTTTTTGTGGCTCTGCTAAGAATTCTCCTCCGTATTTCACCTGCTGGAGCCACAGCTTTGGAGCTGGAGCACTCAGTCACAGACTTTGTTATATGAAGAGAGGTGAAAAATCTGCCACACTTCTGCGTCTGGCAGTGCCACAAACAGTCAGATCCCTCCTCAGATCTTTGTTTTTCCCTAATAGCAGATCAAAGCTGCTCTCAGCACAGAGGCATTTGCTGCAGGCAGCAGTGATTGAGTGCAAATCACAACTGGTGAGGTGGGGCTGGGGTCACCTTGAAGCAGGATGGAGATCCAAGTTGAGTATTTCCAGCTGGGTTTAGGTAAGTAATGTTATTTTGCCCTCATTTCTTCCTGGAGCTGTGGCACCTCTGGGGTCCATTGGGATGAAGATTTAGCTGTAACAGCCCAAGATTTCCCAAAACTACTCCTGGAAGTTAATGACAGACTAAAGTACCAAAGATTGAAGGATTTCAAGGCCAGGCTGGATGGGGTTTGGAGCACCCTGGGCTATGCAAGGTGTCCCTGCCCATGGAACTGGCTGATCTTCAATGTCCCTTCCAACCCAATCCATTCTGGGATTCTGTGACTTTGGCCCCTTCTCTGGACACCTTTTAGCAAAGAATGAAAATCATCAAAGATCTTCTGCAGCCAAAGAAATGAAGGGAAGAAGCTTTTGGGCCACAGAGCTTGGCTTGGTCACCGCAAAGCCTCGTGCAGAGATGGGCTCGTGCACTGCCCACGGTGGCACCTGACCCACCTGCAGTGCTCCAGACGTCACCTTCTGAAGGTCCAGCATCTCCTGGAACTGCAGCACCAACCAGAGGCTGCTTGAAGAAGCCCCTGAGATCCAGAGTGACACAGATCTGGATCAAGAATCTCTTGGAGTGAAACCTGCAGGAGAGGAGGAGGAGAGGATGAGCAAAGCGTCCCCCACAGTGTTTCCCTCCACACAGCAGAGCCCTGGAGCCAAGAATGGGAATTTGGGGGTTGAGGAGCTCACCAAGAAGCTGGAAAAACGTTTTTCCCTGAATTTGTCTTGGGATGAGAAGATCAGCAAGAGAAAAAACTCCTCTGGTGATGTTTCTGTTGCTGTGGGGAAGGTGCAGAGCTGGTGGCCACACAATCTTCTCCTCCAGATCCCAGCCACCAAAACCAGGTTGGATTTTTGCACCAGAATTTCTCACTGAGAAAAAAAAAAAAAACAAAACAACAAACCAATGAAAAGATTCCAGGCCTGGAATTTCTCCCCACGATGGGTTTGGATTGTATTTTACAGCATTTATTTACCTTTGAGCACTTCCACTGCTCCTCTGATGAACTTTTCGGGCTCCACGGGGCACAGGGGTCCTGGGGAAATCCCGCTGCAATCAACTCCAAGAAGAGATTCACATCACGGGGGTTTAGGTGGAAACAGTAAACTTGATTTATTGAAAAAAAAAAATCTATTACATTTATTCCTTTATTACACAGGTTTAAAATATTTAAAAATAGCTCTTATGGGCATTACACTTAAATTTTATGACATGTTTATTGGACTTTGAAGAAATGTACAATATGGCATTTGACACTATATTTTAAAAAGGGCCTTATGTACTAGAAGTTTGGGGTTTTTTTTTCCATAGGTTTTATTTTTCTTATCAACATTTGTTCAAGTCAATATATATTAAGGGGAGGAGGGAAATAAAATTACACAAAAAGAAGGTCTGCAAATACAAGTAGTAATTTTATTGCAATATACCGTAGCTAAGTGGTCTGGGGAGGATCGGAACAGTTTGGAGCTCAGTACAATTACAACACCGTGGAATTCAACACAGGAAGTTTTTATTCTTTTTTTGGTTGTTTTTTTTTTTTTTTTCTTCTTCTTCAAGCAGAGAAATCAAAGGGGGGGAAAAAAAAAAAAAAAAAAAAAAAAAAGCAAAAGCTCCCTTGATGAGAATGAATTGAGAACAGAATCCCATGACCTGGGCAGACACACAGGTGTGGACAAATATCAGGATATGGCTTTGCTGGGATGTGCGACCTTTCCCGACCTTCCCGCTGTTGCCAAGGTGACTGAGAAGCTGAATTCCTTATTTATTATCCTAAATTCCTTTTCACTGCTCTGCTGCCGGAGTCTGCAGTTTTTAGGGTAGCACCTTTTGGAGTTTTTTATTCCCTTAAGTGGGAGAGAGCACAAGGGAAGAAGGGGGAGGGATGGACACGGCTCCTCCAGGCCTAAAAAAGCACCGCTGGCATCGCCGCTCCCTCCAGCACGGCTTTGCCTCCCTTCCTCAGATGCTGCTGCTCTCAATTTGGGCAGGAGGGGGGAAAAGACATCATATATAGACTTTTTTCACAGTAAATGTGATGTCTTTTCCTTTGGGGTGAAAAATCCCCCTTGAGCCGAACGCTCCAGGCCAAAGAATAATAATAATAATAATAATAATGAAAAAAAAACCCCACCTTGCAATGATTATTTTCCAGCTGAGAGACCTAAAGAAGGAAAAGGGCTGAGGAGGAAGAACAAATGGCAAAAGAAGAGGGTGTCAGCACGCTGTGAGCCGTGGAAGGAATAAAAAAAAGTGGGAAGAGCAGGAAAATTGCAAATTCCCAGGATTGCTGGGTGGGCAGCACCCCCACGGCTTCAGGACACCCAACATCTCCATAAATTAGCACCACAAACATTCAGCCACCGAGGACAATCTGCTCTGCTTCCCACCGGGAAAAGGTGTGGATATCCTTGGGGAAACCAAAAAATAAAGAATGGAAAAAAAAAATTGGAAGCACATTTAATGCTTTTTTCAACACGGGCCCGGCCAAGGAAGGAGAGGAGCAGGATTCGGACAGAAGAGATAAGAAGGTGCCATGCATTTATCAGCAGCCCAAATCTGCCTGAAAGTGCCTAAAAAAGCCAAGTAGGAGATTGGCCAGTGGCAGGGTATCCCCAGTGTTGTGTTGAACTTCTCAAAGAGATAGCACCACAGAGATATGTAAAAATAACTATAAAAAGCACCTTTTTTTTCTTCATTTTTTGTGTTTTTCTTTACACTTGATATTCAGAGAGGACAAATGGATTTCCCCTGCCACTGGAATCTGCCACTGGGAATGCATTCAGGTTTAATTATTATCATTTTAAAGGAATGCTGAAGGAAAAAAAGAATTAATTTAAAATACGTGCGTTAAGCAAGTGAATAAAAAGGCAGAGACTCAATGCAGATCCAGCTTTTAGATCAGGGGATTTGTAGGAAATTTGTTAAAAAATGGCTTTAATTCCCTCATTTTGAAAGGAATCATTCCAAAAGGCATCTGTGGCTCAGGGGGCTGGTTTGCACCTCATCCTGGGGGTAATTCCAAGGCCTCCAGATCCCAGTTTGGGGCTGGGAAGAAGCAGAAGTGGGGACAGAAGCTGCTGTCTTCATTCCCAGGTGGAAGCTTGGCTGGGATGGGGTGGCTTTAATACAGACAAGGTCACTTGCATGGTTTGAAGGCAGGAACATTCCAACATCTCAAATAAAATACAACACAAATATTTACTCACAAACACACAAAAATAGAAGCACCTTTAAGACATGGCAAAGAGATGCCCAGCGTGACCTTGAGTCAGCACTTTGGGAAACGTGGAACGAGGCAAACTCAATGGAGGAGACACGGAAAATTCTGGAATTGGCCGTGGCATCTCCTTGCTGGAGCTGATCCAAACCTCGTGGAAGGCAACAAAACCTCTCCGAGGAGCTTCAGCTCCAGGACTGCCGGCAGTTCAACGTCGAGCTGAACGTGAGGAATTTCAAGTTTTTTCCGTATTTTTTTTTCCCCTTAGGAACAAACAAACGCTTCCTGGCGAGGAGAAGAGGAGGAGAAGGAGGAGGAAGGAGGAGTTTGCTGGAGGTGGGCTCAGCTCGGTGGCCGCGGGGCAGCAGCGGGGGCAGCAGGGACAGGGCCAGGTCTCCGCGTGTGGCTGTCGGTCATGAGATTCCAAATCCGGCCTGGGAACGGCTGAGGGGGCACGGAGGGATTTGGGCAAAACCAGGGGCACAACAAAATAGTGGGGGGGGGGGGAGGGGAAACCAAAATAATAACCCATCGCTGTCCAGTTTCAGACCGTGCACGTGACGAGGAATTCTTTTTTTTCTCTTTTTTGTTTTCTTTTTTCTCTTTTTTTGTTTTTAATTAAATGGCGCAATGAGGTTACGAGGTTGCTCATTTGGAGACTAGGTTCAGGTGGCTCTTTTAGCCCAGGAAGCAAGCTGGTCCCACCTCGAATCCAAATTTCTGTGCCGCTTCTCCGAAGTCATTGAACATGATGTCGACTATGGGGACCTGCTCCACTTTGGGCGTGTTGATTTCCAGGATGGTTTTCTGGTAGCCCTTCCTTGCCTGGAGAGAGGGAAAGAGGAGCTCTGAGGATGCCTCCAAGCCAACACACAGCTCAATAATCACCGCTCTGCTGGGAATAGGCTGTTGATCTTTCCCAGGAATTTTTGGACCCGAATCAGAGGCGCCACCACCCAAACACAAATTTATTTGCACGTTTAGCACACGAGCCCTCAGGTGACTGCTGAAAAACCCCTGGGAGATGCCCAGACCTTGGAGCAGAAGCAGATCATGGCACTCCAACTCTGCTCCAGCACATTTCCAAGCTGGAAAGGGAGCCTGGGAAACCTGTTGTGGCTGTGGAAGGGTTGTTGTCCCTCCCTGAGGACACGCCTGGCTTGTTGAGCAAATGGGAGCGATTTAATTTGAATGTATTAGTGAAAAGATCACATTTAAAGTTTGATGGAATTCACAAGGTGCTGCTGTCTTTTTATCGTGCCTGGTGGCCACGGGGTTCTTTCCAAAATATAAATACTTATTAGAGGAGCAGAAGTGCCCCTGAGGGAGAACAAAGCTGCACAAACAGAGAATTTATGGAGCAGCTTTTGGCTCTGCCCTTCCCCGTGATTTTTGTGTCTCAAAAGAACAGGCTGGAGCACAGCTACTGGGAAAGGGCTGGAAGTTCAGGAAAAACATTTTCAAGTAATGGGATGAACGTCAGCCCTGCAGCTCCTCTGGCTTCAGCAGCCTCCAACACGTTTGGTCCTACCAGGACCTCTGTGGCAACACCGTGTGGGGCAGCCCAACCTCATCTCCCCAGGGTAGGGCTCAATCCTGGAATTATTTAGGATGGAAAAGACCTTTAGGACCATTGAGTCCACCCATTAACCCAGCACAGCCGAGCCCAGCACGTGAATGGATTGTAGCACTCCCTCCCACAAAAGAAGCAAAAGCATCTCTCAGCTCCTGGTGGAGTTCTCTGAATTTCTAATGGCCTTTTTGTGGGTCTAAGAGTCAGATTAAAATCACCTTCCATGGAGAGAATTTATTGTAAACCCCAAACTCCTTTAAATAAATAAATAAGTAAATCTCAAATATCCTGCCTGTGCTTTGGGCAGCACAATCTGCCAGGGTAGCAGATTAACCCAATTTATCTGCCTAAAAGGCAGAGGTTTTCAGGAGGCTTGTCCACATTAAAATGTGCAACCCGTGGTTCTCCAGCACCCCTGAGATCCAAAAGGAGAAGGGAGGGGAGGCCCTTTTTCCCAAGGATGTTATGCCAGCAGGAGACATGAAGAACTCCAGGATAAACTTCTCCTGAGTGCTCCCAGAAAGGGGCTGGATGCCCTTTCCCTCTCCAGGAATGTGTTAAAAGATCTAATCTGATTTTCCTCATTGCTCCATCAGTAAAAAATCTGTTTGTGCCAGAGCAGAAGCATTTCAATCTCCAATTACGTGGGGAGCTTTTCCTGTCAAACATCTCAATCTTTCTGTCCCGTGGGCTCTGAGTGCTGCAGCTCCAGAGGGTGGGAATTATGCATGTTTTTACACCAGCAAGCTGGGGCCCAAAATAAATGCAGGCAGCACCTGCTTTGCCAAATTTTTATCTCCTGAGGGCAGATTTTTCAGAGTTTAAACCAAAATCAAGCATCCAAGAGGAGTTAGAAGAAAAGGGAGGATGTGCGGCACCTTTGGAAATTGTGGCTCATGCACCCCATGAGCAGCACAGCCCAGAGCCTTCCTGGGGCTGCACAAACAGAAATTGCAACCAAACCCTTCCTGCTTTGCCTCCAAGATTTCCTGGAAGCCCTAAAAGAGATCCTTACCAAACCCTGCAAAGTTCATCCCAACTGGGTGCCATCACTGGCCTCCCCCGAGTGAGGAACTGGGTAAGAGCAAGGGCACGGGGAGGCTTTTAAAAGCAAGCAGCGTTTTTAGGCAGGTTAATTGGATTAATCAGATTAATTTGACTCCTGGACATGCTGCAGCTTCCCCTGACTTCAAGCAGGATCATGGATTCCCATGGAATCATTTATTTCCAACTTAGGGAAGAGTGAGTTGATGTCTCCCATGCTAAGGACAACTGCATCAACCACAGGAAACGTGGGGGTGATCTCCTCTGGGGAAGATGGTGCTGGACAAGCAGGGGAGGGGACAGAGGTATCCCCAGAGTGTCCCCAGGGTGTCCCCAGGGTCAGGAGCACCCACATACCGCGCAGCCGTCGAGGGCGGCTCGGATGTAGGGGTTGTTGTCGAAGGACATCTCCTCGTCGTTGGAGCCCAGGAAGCGGATGGCCTTGTCGTAGCTGTTGGTGGTGGCATCGTGCCAGGCCACGGACTGGTAGCAGTTGTAGGTGATGTTCTGGTGGGCCGAGGCGCTCAGGAGACGCAGGAAGGTCATCTGCACCACCCCGATGGGGTTCCCGTCCGAGTCCACGTAGGAGAGCTGGGGGAGGCGGAGAAGGGACAACACTGGGCAGTGAGGGACAGGGAAACATGGCCAGGGGCTCTGAGGGACACCAGTGACACCAGCACACACTGCTCCTGAGCTGGGGGATCTCAGGGACACCAGTGACACCAACACACACTGCTCCTGAGCTGGGGGATCTCAGGGACACCAGTGACACCAGCACACACTGCTCCTGAGCTGGGGGGATCTCAGGGACACCAGTGGCACCAACACACACTGCTCCTGAGCTGGGGGATCTCAGGGACACCAGTGACACCAGCACACACTGCCTGAGCTGGGGGATCTCAGGGACACCAGTGACACCAGCACACACTGCTCCTGCCACACTGCTCTGCACCCCCAGGAACTTTTTGTTCTCCTGCTGGATGGGGTCAGGGTGTGAGCAAAAAATTAAATCCAAGGAGGGCAGGAAAAAAAAAAAAGGCAAAGGGATTTCAGCCCTGGTTACAAGGGGGTGGAAATTTGGGGATGTGTCTCAAGTTTAAGCCAATATTGAGTGTATTGCTCCAGGTTTTGAAGTGGAGAGAAGGCAAATTCCTGTGAGGGTTCAGGGCTTTATTTTCCTGTCCTGTCTGACACGAATTTCTGACTGCTGGGGGTGCTTTGTCCTGCACACCCTGGGATGTTCCCTATTCATTTTTCCTGGGCACCAACCACTGGGGTTTGAAGCAATCTTTGCATTCCCTCTGCAGCAATCCTGAAACAAAATCCCAGGACTCGGGGGATTCAGGACTCGGTGGGACTTTCATGGCCCACAAAATGATCTTTGCAGGGATGAACTGGCTGTGCTTGAGGAGGCATCTCCAAGCTCCTGCCCTGGATGGGCTGAGGGTTACTTTAGAAACAACCAGGAGGAAAACACAGGCACCCAACCAGCGTGGATTTCCTCCAGGTACCACGAACCCTTGAGTTGTGGTGCAGGCTGCAAACAGTAGAAGAGATTCATAACCACAATAAACCACTGAATTAAGAAGAGATAATCCAAATAAATAAAGATACCAACCGGTTGTCAGGATGCTGCTGCACTGTCCTCCTGAGAGTTAAATGTGACTGACCAGGAGAAAGCCACGCATGCCAGGAGGAGCTACCAGAAAACCACCAGCACGTGGAAGGAGGGGGACAAAAACTGCCAAGAACTTGTCACACCCCCAGCATGGCCCTACTGGTCTGCAGGACCTTCTCTTACTTGGTTTCATTTCAAACCAGTGCTTGCTTTGAAGCCTGGCTGCTTCTTAAAGGGCTTTGTGCTGTTCAGCCTCTGCAGATTTTGTGAAGCCCTGTCCCAGCTTTGCAGATGGGGACAGAGGGAGCTGCTTGTGTGCACAATGTTTGCTCAGTTTTGGGAAATTCAATTCTTCCCTCTTTTCTCTGGGCTGGCAGGTGCCATATGGCTGGGAGGGATAATGGGATGGGATGGGATGGGATGGGATGGGAGACCTCGTTAAAGCTGCTGGGAATTGTGTGTAACACACACAGAAGGGAAGCAGAGAAAACATCTGCAGGCCTCTTACCCCTCTGAACACAGCTCAGCTGTATCCCAAGGAAAAGTAAGGAATTGGCTCGGAGTGCTCTGTGGCATTGATTAATGCTGGTGTGGGAGCATCAAACACAGCTGCTTTGGTTGTATTTCATATTGACTGCATCCTCTTACTTCAGGTGGCCCCAGAAGAAAGGCAGCATCTCCCCAGCTGTGCAATTGCAGGATTTATATGGAGCCCCTGACAGCACTGGAAATCTTCTCCTCAGCTCTGGGGTTCCCTGTGGGCTCAGCCCCTCAAGACAGCAGGGACCATCTGCATGGAGTAACAGGAGCAGAGCTGCACCCAGAGGGGAACCCAAACTCCTTTTCATTCTGCCCATCCACACACAAACTTCAGCTGATTTTGGATCCAACAGGCAAAAACAGTCTCCTTAATTTACCAATCTCATGGTTCCTGGCACTGACTGAGGCAAAGTCAGAGCAAATCTTATAACAAATAAACAAATAAATGAATAAAACTTTCATGGCCTGCGTGTTTGACTGTTGTGTGGTTTGTTTAGGTAGAGCTTCCACATACTGGTGGCTTTTTTATTTTTCCAAATAGAAAAAGCAGGACAGGTAAAGAGGAAAAAAAAAAGAAAAAGAAAGAAAATGACAACACAAAAAGATGGAACAAAGAGCTCCAAAGTAGCACCAGAAATGTTTTATCTAAAAAAAGACCAAGCCCTAAGCTCTAGGCTGGCAACTGAGCCTCTAACAGAGCTGGGAAAAAGGGAAGCAGGGGAGATGGAGAAGTGGAGGTACTTGGAACATTAACTGATGAAGTGCTCTGTAATTAAGCTATGAGTAGCTGCCCTCCAAGGAGCCTCGAGGCTGAAGCCTTGACTTTGCAGCCTGGTTTGATGATGCAGAGAAGCCACAGAAGCCGTGTCCTCCTTGAGGGCAGAACCAGAGCAGGATGTGTTTTAGTGGCGATGGAGTGCGGCAGGACTGGGAAACAACGCAGGGGTTGGGTTGTTTGCCCTTTAAGGTGGAAGTTGGGGCACTGCAGGAACCCCTGGCCCTGGGGAGGGGACAGCTCAGGGGGACACAGCAGAGCATCTCCTGCCTCTGGGAAGGGGAATATCCATGGAATATCTGCCTGTCCCCCAATTCTCCTGGTTTGACTGAGCTCGTTATGTGCATCCCACTAATTCCACAGGGACTGATACCCCAGGGGGACATTTCTGTGGCTTAAGACACAAATCTGACATCCCTGCCCAGGACTGGGTCTCTGTGGGAGTGATCTCAAAACGTGGGTGTCCTGTTCCAGCACAAGAAACCAGAGCTCTTCCTGGTTTGTGTCTTGCTGACATCAAATACTGCTTGACCTTAAAACAGCTCTTCCCCCTTGAAAAAAAATCCTTAATTGTGATTCAGTCCAATTCCTTTCCACTAAGCTTGGCTGGAAATCTTCCTTTAAATAAATGACTTTGTGTCCCCCAAGCTGTGGGGGCAGCATGGGAGTCCCCACTGTGGCTCATCTCCATATGGGAGACAAAACTCATCCTCTGGGGAAAACCTGGCCTAGAGAGGCCAGAGACGTGCAGATCCCCCCTGGGTGGGTGACAGCACCATGCCCAGCTCCAAGCTGGAACATCATTTTGGGGATCTCTCAGCTCTTGGGGTAAGGCTGCACTGCTGGGGGACAGCAATGTGGGGACACCCAAAATGGGGACACCCAAAATGGGGACTGATGAGGAGACAGCAACAGCACTCCCTGTGGGGTGGAGCACTCCCCGTGGGATGGAGCACTCCTGCAGAGCTCTGTGATGACAAAGCTGCCCCAGGGTCCCCCAGGACATCCCCGTGTCCCCTTCTAACACAGGGCAAAGCTCAGCCCCTGCTCCCAAGTTCCCAGTCAGGCAGAGTGGACAGAAGCACCTCTGGCAGGTTTGGGGTCTCTCTCAGGATTCCACCTTAAACGTTTCCATGTGCCTGGGAGGGGGATTAGTCCAGCATGCAGAGGGCAGCAGTGTGGCCATACCAAAGCAGGTGACAAGCTCTGATTCAGGGCCAGGGTTAGCCACTTACCAAGGACCCCCGCTTGTATTGACTATACCATGTGGAAGGCTGTTCTTTGGGCCAACGAGCCATTTTACTCTGTAAAATATGACAGGGGGTTAAAGGAAACAGAAAGCACCAGGATGCATCTTACCAGTTTACCGCGCTTGAATTCACTGAACCACGAGCCTGGGTTTTCCTTGGGCCAGGAAGTAATTCTAGCCTAGTTTGTGGAGAGCAAGGAGGGAAGAGAGAAAGAAAAAAAAAAAAAAATCAAAATTAAAAAGGTTACATTCATTCCAGAGGCTGCATGTCTTATTGAAACTGTCCAACTTGCTTTCAAAATGGTTTTTTTCATCTTTATACATCAGTAAGGAGAGCAGGAGGTGGCTCTGAAGCAGAGGAGATGGAGTGGTGCTGCTCTGGCACCAGCCTCCTTTGCTAAGGGCTATCTCTGCCTCCTAGAAACTTGGGATGCAAATCCAGCAGTGGCAGGAAAATTAAAAGGAAAGACAGAGAGGGAAGAAAGAAGCACGGATGGGAAAAGGTGCATTGATCTTCGTGTGGAGGGCAGTGCTGGTGCTGGAGAAGCCTGGTGCCTCTCTAATGCCAAATCCAGGTGCTGTGGGGCTGGGAAAGGCAAAGGATGTGATTAAGGAGAAGCCTCTGCCTGCCTGCTGTGTTTGAGGTGCAGCACAGACAGTGCTGGACACTCAGGATGGAGCTCCAGGTCCCCAGAGTGAGCCAGGGGGTGAGCTGGACAAGGAATGAGCCATCAGAGCACCCTTATGGCAGCCCCAGTTCAGCAGCTGAAGCAGCTTTTTTTGAGTCAGAGCACAAGGAAGGAGCGTGGCTGCTCCCTCAGCCTCCCACATCCCCCTCATTTGTGCTGTAAATCTCTCCAAAAACAACAGCCCAGCTGCAGGTGCCTGCAGGGGATTGTCCTTCCCTTCCCAGGATGAGAACTGCAGAGCAAATCCGAGTGTTTGTGCCTGGGTGAGAGATGAGCTGAGAGGAGCCATGGCTGAAACTCTGCTGTGGCTCATCCCAAACCTGCTCAGCTGCCACCCAGGGCTGGGGTGGTCGCTGTTTGCATCCCTTTGGATGGGGAAAAGCTTTTTCTTATGGATCCCAGCACTGAATTTGTATTTGAGGAGCGCTGCAGCTCCAGAGAGCCCCTCACAGAACCAGCCCAGCAGGAGCTCGAGGCCCTGCAAGATCATGGCCAGACTCTGCTTTTTGAGCTGTCAGATTTTGAGGAGAAACACAGCAGGGTGATGCAAAGGAAGAGGAAATCCATCTCCTCTTTAAACAGCCCCAAGAAAAACTCAGGGAGGATTGATGTTGCGTGGGATTTGTCCTGTGCTGACACACATTTCTGGTGGATGGAATTCAGCAGGAGAACGGCTCCGCTTTGTCACAGCTGGAGCACAACTGTGACACTGGCACAGCTCCCCCAGGCTGAATCGTTGTGTTTCTGCTTGGCCAGTGCCAGAGCTGGTCCCCAGGCAGCGGGAAGAGCAGCTCTGGAAAACAGACTGCAGGGATACAGGACAAAAATGATGGGTATGGCTGAGCTGAGAGCATCATTACACAAGGAACTTCATCAACCTCGTGCAGCGGTGCCAGGGAGAGCTCAGAGCCTCCTCGCAATCATTTAGGATCATTTACCCACAAGAAACAGCAGGAAAAATGACAGGAGGTAAACATTTATCTGCTCTGCCTGGAGACACAGGAGGGAGGGGAGGGGAATCAGTGCTGCTTGGGCATGCAGGCAGTGGAGCAGGGCTGTGGGAGGGGACACCAGGAATGAGTTCAACAGAGCCCCCAAATCCTGCACCAACACACACCCCTGCCTTGGACAGCAAAGTTCCAAAAATTATGTTTTTTGCATTGATTATGCCTGGGAAATCATCAGAGCTTTGTCCCAAATCTCAGTTTAAATCTGACTTTGTCAACGGATTCTGTGTTATTTTAGAAGGTAATGTTGTGTAACAAAGGAACGTTCTGGATCTCTGATCCTTCCTCGCTGCTCTTCAATCCTCCTGAAATTGGCTGTCTATGAATATTCATATCAGAAAACCACCTATCACCAGGATAGAGGGGGAAGCAAAGGTGGTGTGGACTTACTCCTTCAGATTTCTTATCAGGGAAGATGCAGGTCTCTCCACCAGCCGTGAAATTACAGTAAACTTTGAAAGAGTCCCTGGAACATCCTTGGTTGGGATCAACCCAGTATTCACCTGGATGAGGGAAGAGAAGGGAAGAAAGGCTCAGGACAGAGGGCCCTTCAGCAACCTCCTCACCTGGGATGTTTCATCTCTCATGGGTTATTATTTATATGTAGTTTTTTGAGAACTGGTCAAGCTCTGGTGCCAGCTAAAGAACATTTTTCATCCCACTTTTAGAACAGAACATTTCAGCTGGAAGGGCTGTCCAATGATATCCAGTCCAACTCTATATATTCCTTCTCCACCAGCCACATTCCCCATGGATTCCCCAGACTACTCCTCCCACCCTCACCGCTGTGGGGAGCTGGAAAAGCCCCCGAGTTTCCCCCGTTCCCTCTATCCCAGGACACACCATCTGGGAAATCAGGGTGGCAGAGCTGCAGGTCCTTGCAGGTCCGTGCTGGGTTGTGCTGAGTGCCCAAGGGATGCTTCATCTGCTCAATTTCCAGTTTCAAGGAGTTCAGGGAGCCGAAGATCTCCTCCATGCCATCGGCATAGTCCATGTAGTTGTCGGCGTTCCCGTCGTCCAGCAGCTGGCTGGCATCGATGTTCCTCCTGGTCCTCTTGGATGCCTGGATGGGCAGGGGCTGGATGACTTCTCCAGGAGGACCCTGATGAGTGGGGGGAAAAAACAGAAACAACTTCTCATTCCATTGGGAAAAGGACAAAGAGATGGATAAAGCAGCAATATCCCAAAATACACACTGGACGTGGAAAACACCCATGGATGGTGCTGATAAAACCTCTGGATTCAACATTTTCCACCTTCCCTTGTCCTCTTCCCATTAACAGCTCCTCCCTTCCCACCCTGCTTTCTCCCCCAGCATCTCCAGGAGATTCCAATCCATTTCTAGGATTGGCAAGGAATCTTTGTCCAGAGGTTTTCTGCTTCCCAAATTCCAGCACCCTTGAAGTCTGAACCTCCTTTCATGCTTCACTTTATGGGTTGTACTTACAGGAGGCCCTGGGGGCCCAGGAAGACCAGATTCACCCTTTGGACCTGTGGGACCCTGGGTGGAAAAACAAGGGAAAACCAGGAGTTACTCAGGAGAATTCACCTGTTATTTTTATAACATCCCAAACATTCAAACTGTGGCTAAAGCTTCATTTTTGTCCTGTCAGGCACACAAGAGGAGTCTCCCTGTACCCACCTACCCCCAAAAAATTGGTAGTTTTGGTGTTTAGGTAAAAGAGAAGATCAAACACCTGGAGTTACAGTCAAATTTTTCTTATGCTTCCTACAGAATGCGTAAAACCTTTAACTCTCCCAACCAATCCAATAGTTTTACAAGTCAAATAAAATCTTCAAATTAATAAAACATCAACTTCTGGATGGCAGAAAGACACTAAGAAGTTGCCCAAAAGAGGAATTTTTAGCTGCCTGCACAGGAGGTCTGCGCCATGAAGTTCCAAAGTCTCATTCCTCAGCAAGTTCTTCCCTTCCCAGCTTCCCACCTCCTGCTTTTCATGGGCTATTTTTAATCCCCTCCACTCCCCAGCAGCAGCTTTTCTCCTCGGGACTAAGCACTGGACTGCTCCTTGTGATCTCTGCTGCTCTGCTCTTCAGGGAAGTGCAGTGGTGGCACAGAAACCTTTCCCAATTATCACTCCTGGGCTTAGGCAGCCTGGAAAGGCAGAGATTGCTAAATCCTCTCTGCTAATTGCCTTAATTCCACTGATGAGGGGAGTCCCAGCGTGTCCTACACTCAATGAAAACCCCTCAACCTCTTCCTTTAGCTGTGTCTGTACTCACTGATGAGCCTTTAGCACCTTTGGGACCAGGTGGACCCTGTGGAGAGAAACACAGAAAGGAGTCAGTTCATTTCCAAGCAGAGAATTCAGGCTCTCCTTGCACAGAAAGGGAATTTTAAAAAAAATTCACTCCCTATTTCCATTCCCCTATCCATTTGAGCTGGGTGTTGCTTTTATTTGCCATCAGACAAAAAGCATTTGTGTCAGAGCAATCTGTGCTCCATGCTCCTGCCCCAGTGAGGACTGGGAAAGCTGCTGGGTGATTCCTGGAATGTGGGGCTGATCCCGGCTCCATGCTCAGGACACCCAGCTGGGCACCCCAGGGTGCAGCATGAGGCCTTTGGGCATCCAAAAAAGTGATCAAAACTAGCAAAAAGGGCAATAAATCACTGTGGGATTGTAGATACTCCAAAAGAAAAGGGGAGGGAAACAGGGTGGGGTGATTTCCCTGTGCCCATCTCCCACATCGCTTCCAGCACTCCTGAAACTCATCCAAGTGGTTTTAATTGTGACCAACATCCTCCTGCAGCCAGGGCTGTCCTGGGCATTCCTGGAAGCACCAAAGTGGCTCCTGAGGGCCTGTGCAGTGCCCAAGGAATTCCAAGATCATTCCTTGTCACCTACCGGTAATCCTGGGGGCCCTGGAGGTCCGATGGGTCCAGAAGGACCTGTGATACCCTAAAAGATAACAGCAAAACAATCCTGATTTGCAATTCTGGCCTAAAACCACACATCCAACCCCTGCTCACAGGTGACCACCCAGTTTTGTAGGATTCCATTCCATTCCAATCTGGAGGTTTATCTGGTTTTTAAATCCAGACAAGAGCGTGGATAAGGAATTTCCCATCTCATTTAGGCTCACACTTTTTAAAATCAGCCCTTTAGATGAATATTTAATGGCACCATCCCTCCAAGTTTATTCAACTCTTTCATAGGACCCTTGAGAATCTGCTTCCCACAAAAATGGGTCGTTTTGGAGCAGATCCATACTTCACACGTAGAACAAACCACATTAACACAGAAAATATCCCTCAAAAACCGGCAAGGATCTCCTGCCAGGGCTGCCCATCTCTGCTGTGCTGCACCTCCTCGAGGGTGCAGTGCTCCAGAGCACATTCCAGGAAGGTTTTCTGGAGTATTTACCTGCTCTCCTTTGGGTCCTGCTGAGCCCTGGGGGCCTGGGAGACCTCTGTCACCCTTTTCTCCCTGCTCTCCCGGTGGGCCAATAAGACCAATTAAACCTGGGTGACCCTGGGGGAAAACAGCAGCTGTTAATTAGGATTTCTGACTGGAGAGAGAAAAGACATCTCTAGATCCAACCCCAAATGCCTGAGCGAGGTGTGAGAGGAGTTTACAGCAATCCCTGACAAATGGAAATAGCAGAGTGGAGCAAAACAGGAGATTTTTGCAGCAGAAAATGTTACAAATATAGAAAGAACCTCTGCACTGGAGCAGCTGCTCATTCCCTGGAGTTATAGAAATATACATATATATATATATATGGCAGAAATGTTTATAGGGTGGAGAATCACACCCTAAAACGGGCCAGGGCTCTGCACCTCCACACTGACCCACAGCACAGCTCCTTGGGGTGCACTCAGAGTGCTCCAGCTCTCCCCTGAAGCTGTCACTGGGGCTGGTGACCCTCCCCAGCCTTGTCCTGCCAGCTGCAGGACCCCTCTGCAGTGACATTTGTCTCCCCACACCCCACCAGGAATCAGAAATGGGATCCTGTGTGGATTCTCACCTTCTCCCCTTTAGGACCAGAGTCTCCTTTCAGACCAGGCAAACCCGGAGGGCCCTTTGGGAGACGGGGGAAAACAAGAGAGGGAATGAATTCCTGCCACACTCATTCATCCATTTCAAAAACTCAGGGAATTGGATGCTCTGCACATACCATTGGGCCTGGAGGACCATCTGGGCCAGGGGATCCCGGGAGACCTTGTTCACCCTGGAAAACAGTGCAATTCCCTCATTCCCAGTGACAGCAGCGCTCCCAGCTGGGAATATTCTGATTATTCACCTGTGCCAGGGAATGTCTGCCCTGGCTTTTCACAGATGGCAAAAGCAAAAGGATTTGTGTTCCTTCCATGCTCAATTCTCTGCTGGAAAAGGGACTTTGTGGGTCACAGAAAATCACCCATGGAGAGTGGCTGAAGACCCAAGACTCCAATGGGACATGTGGGAGATGATATTCACCATTCCATTATTTCCATGAAATACATTTTATCTGCTGCCAGGTATTCCAGCATGGACAGAACGCTGGGAAAAGGCATCTTCCAGGCAGGTGGGATACAGGAACAACCTGCCCAGAAGCTTTCCCAGACTGGGAATACTCACAACTGGACCAGGAATCCCACGAAGGCCATCGGGGCCGGGCTTCCCTGGAGCACCTTGGGGACCAATGGGCCCAGTCTTCCCAGGAGGTCCTTCCAAACCAGCTTCCCCCTGGATGAAGAGGCAGGATGCTGAGTTTGTGCTGGGACATCAGATGAGTTTGTGAGATGGTGCCAGGATGTCAGGGAGTGGATGCAGATCCATGCCAAGCACACGAAACTTTCTGCTCCTTGATTTTCCTGCTGCTCCCTCCACCTCGGGCACTCTCCAAACTCCTTCAGTTTCCAGCCTTGCCTGAATTCCAGCAGGAATTTACCCTTTGGCTCTGAGCTCTCCGGGGTTCAGGGACACCCATCCTGCCTCCCCTGTGCTGCCACAATGGGATCTGTAATTCCCAATCCCATCTCCATCTCGCCCCCAAACAATCCTGGCCCATTAATGCCGTGTTTGCCCTGGGAAAGGACACGGGATCATGCACAGCCTGTTATTTACAACACATTAAACTGCCAAATACAGCACTTGGGTGTTTCAAACAAAGGAAAACATTCCCATGACCTTACCAAGCCCTAATTATCTCCACAGAGCTTGTTAAGGGCTGAAACATAAGCTCAGCTTTGAGGCCAGTGGCCCCAAATTCAGGCTAATTTGTTGTAACACGCAGCAAAATCAACTCCCTGCCTTGGCAGAGGGAGATCCTCTTGGAATATCAAGGACACAGCAGAAGTGAAATCCCATTCAGCTCTTACCTTGGCTCCTTTCTCTCCTTGCCTTCCTTCGGGACCAGCTGGACCAGGAGGGCCCTAAAGAAAGCCCAGAATAGATGGAAAACACAATTAGATCTGGTGATCTGCAACGCTCTGTTGGAATTAGCAAAATGATGCTCCAGCCCCAGGGAAAGAGACAAAATGGAGACAAATATCTCTGAGAAGCTTTTGAAATTAGCTCCTTGCTAAATGAATCCCTGGGTTCTGCCAGCAAGGCAGGAAGAGCAGGAGCATCTCCTCCTTGGGTTTTCTTTGGGCTGTTAACATCTTTAAAAAAAAAAATCCATGGGATCCACCTGGCAGCTTCCCATCAATTTCCAAAGGCTGTGGGTGGTGCACCATTTTACTTTTTTTAATTATCACATATTTTACACAGTATTTACACAGCATTTATTGTAGGCTTAGTAACAACATAAGTTTTAAGAAGGTAATAGAAATGCACTTGGAAAAATGCTCCTAAAAAAAACAACTCACCCTTTTCCCTGGGGGTCCAGAGGGGCCTGGCTCTCCCGTGGGCCCAGGGGAACCCTGCAGGGAGAGAGGGGAGGGGAACAAGCCATGAGTGCACCATGGGATGTGGGAACGAGCAGGAAAACCTGAGTCAGGCTCTGGAGTTTGTGCTGAGCCCGGGCGTGGGAGAGCTCCCAGCCAACACCTCCTCGGGGTGCAGGTGGGATCCTGTTTTAGCCCTTCCCACCACGGAATGGCAGAAGGCAGGGAAAAGCTAAAATCAAAGGCTTGGATGGTGCTTTTCCAGGAGATAATTTATGCTTTTGGGATGTGGTGCTAAGTCTGGATGGGGGATGGATGGGGTGGTGGAGGGAGGGATGGGTCCATGGATGGATGGATGGATGACACAGACAGGAGGGAATGAGAGCCTCAGTGGGCAACTCCCAGTGGGAATTCTGGGGGGAATGAGAGGCTCAGAGTCCCTGGAGCTGACACAGAGCCACAGGCACTGTGGGGAACAGCTCTCATCTCTCCAGGTACTCACAGTCTGTCCAGGTTCACCATCATCACCTTTGTCACCAGGGGGACCATCTTGACCCTAAAACAGAGGCAAAAAGGAACAAGGAGGTGTTTTGAGGGTGTGAATGGAGTTGAGCAGAGGAAATGTCAGGGGAATGAGCAGCACAGCTGAGTTTCACCACAGCAGGAGGAGGAAGCTCTGTGAGACCAACACTTACAGCTGGGCCAGGCTCTCCAGGAGGACCAGGGTCACCAGGGAAACCAACGGGACCCTGCAAGGAGAGAGGAATATTGCCAAGTCAGAGGTGTTGCACCTGGAGAGCACCAGTGACAACACGAGGAGTCACCCTACAGAGTAAAATCCCAATTCCTACAAACACAACCCCACATCACATCCCATCTTTGCAGCTGCCATGTTTTCACCCTGTCCCAGCCAGTCCAGTCTGCATCCTGACTACCAGAGCTCCAAAGGCAACACTGGGACTTCCAGCCCAGCTTTTCAGAAATCCATCAGCCTGGTGACAGCAGAATCCTCCCAGCTTTGGGAATGTGCAGATTGGAAAGTTTTGCTTTGCAAATGTGTGATATTTTTCACAAGAGGAGCCTCTCAGAGCATTTAATGACTGAAACACTTCACCATTCTTCCCCATACAATGTCTGTCGGGTGCTTCACATGATTCCAGGCGCAGCCTGCAACCCATCACAGATATCCCAAATCCCATCTGTTAGGAGGGATGACTAAACTCCTGCTGCTTTCTGCCATCCTGCCTCATCTCACCATCAATTTCAGGCATCAGAGGAGCCTGCAAGATAAACTCTGTATCACTGTCACCTGGTGTAAATCAGCAGAGCTCCACTGGCTCCACCAGAGCCATAGAAATTAGTGGCCTGGGTGTAAAGGTACAGCTCCCAAATCCAAGAGATCTCCTTGATCCTGTTTTGGAAGCTCTGCTCTGGTGCAGAAGACCTTGGAAAGCCTTAAATACAAAGCAACCCTGCTGCAGCTCCTCACCATGGGGTGAGATTCCTTAGCCTGCAAAAAGCACTGACAATGCCAGTATTTCTGGGCAGTATGGTACAGTGGGGTCTGTCCCTCATCAGCAGCCTAAAGAAGGGGCTGAGATCACGGATCACCAGAGGAGCAATTCTGCAGCTGGGAAACTATTTCAGATTTCCACAGATATCTCTGGAAAATGTCTTTTCATGCAGAAATCTCTGCTGGGTAAGGTAAGGAAAGACTAAAGAGGTACTCACAGGGCTGCCTTTGGGGCCATCATCACCTGGTGGGCCTTTGGGGCCAGGTGGACCAGCAGCACCAGAGGGACCTGCTTCCCCCTTTTCACCTCTTTCACCTTTAGGGCCCTGTAAAGGAAAAAAGCTTTTATTATCCAGAAAAAAAAACAAACCAGAACCTTACAGATCTCTAATTATCCTTTAATCAATTCTGAGCAAGAAGCTCTATTTGTGTCTCCAAACACAAGGACATGATTTAACAGTCCCTTCCCACAAGGACTGAGTGGTGTTCATGGTGTTCAGTCGTGGGTAGCCCAGATTGGGTGACTAAACGTGATCCTATAAATACCCAGGAACGTGGCAATGTGTCATCAATACCCAAATCCAGGACAGGGCTGGCTCAGTCCCTGCTGTCCCTCCACATCCACAGCTCTCCAGCACATCCACGCCGCTCCCAGGGGGCACTTACCGGGAGGCCAACCTCGCCAGGGAGACCAGGCTCACCAGATTCCCCAGGTTCACCCTGCACAGGGAAAAAGAGGATGGAAATATTCACATTTCTGCAGGGGGATGAGTTTTCTGCTGGCACAGCAAAGCCACTGCACGAGTGCTGCAGCAAGCTCCTGCTTCAGGCTTCTGCGGGTGCTTTACCTTCTCTCCTACTGCACCAGGATTTCCTATTCCCCCAGGAGGACCCTGTGGACCATCTGCTCCTGGTGGCCCAGATGGACCTCTGGGTCCTGGTGGGCCTGGTGGACCCTGTGAGAAAGGGGGGACAAATTTCAGACGTGTTTCTCAGAGCAACGTCAGTGAGGAAAAAAGAAATAGGGAAGCCCCTTACCATCTGCCCAACGTCACCTGTTTCTCCCTTCTCCCCAGGTGGTCCAGGCAGGCCCTGTGGAGGTGGAGAGGAGGAGTTTTAGTTGTGAACATCTCAGGTGAGCCCCAGCTAAGCCCTTGCTGGATGCTGCAAATTACCTGCAAGCCCACGGGGCCGGGGGGACCAGGGAAACCTCGGGGTCCTTCGTCACCTTTCTGACCAAAGAGGCCTTGCTGTCCTCGGGGCCCGGGCTCTCCATCAGCTCCCTGCAAGCAAAGGGTCTGATGAGCCCAGCTCACACATGGGATCACACAAACCCCATCCCACCACCTCCTGCTGCACCCAGAGACGATGCCCAGCTTGTGTTGGGCAGCAGCAGTGCCAGGCAGGATCATTCCAGTGCTTCCCAGGAGGCTTTTTGGGGGGAAAAAAAAGGGATTTCTGCTAATAGGGAGCAATACTCACAGCTGGGCCAGGCTGACCAATCGGACCCTGTGGGCCAGTGGGACCTGGGGGACCCTGTCACAAAAAAGAAATGTAAAATCAGTGTTAGGAGCAGAGTGACAAATTCACCTGGAAAAGGTGAATTCCTTCAACACATTCTCCATTAACTGTATTAATTCCCAGAAGAGAGAGGGAGAACAGGGTCAGGTCTCCCTGGACACCCCAGCATTCCTCAGCCCTGGTGCCAGTGGAGAGCAGGCACATTTAAACACGTCTTTGCTGCAGCACAGCCATGTCCCAGCACTCAGCTCTAACCACTCACGGGTAACTCCTGTTCCTCAGGCTCATAAAGGGTGTGGAACTGGATTTACCACAGAATCACAGGATGGTTTGGGTTGGAAAGGACCTTTAAAGATCTCCTGCTCCAATCCCTCTGTCATGAGCAGGGACATCTTCAACTAAATCAGAACTTCAGCCAAAGACCCAAGTTTGATGGCAACACTGCTCGTGTTTCACAGATATTTCCATGCTAAGTGGGTGATGTGGAAATATCTTAGTGTTCCTGGGAGCTGGAGGCTCCCACTTGAGGCACTCACTCTTTTTTTACATCATGTGGGTATTTGATGAAGCACAGAAGATGAATCAACATTAAAAAGAAATTAAATTCAGATCATTTTCTATTTCCAGCAAGTCACACAACGAACCACACCCAAGAGAAGCAGCTACAGCAGAGTCCCCTCCACTCACCTGCTCCCCCTTGTCACCTTTGCTGCCCTTCTGCCCAGGCTCCCCGATCTCACCCTGCCAGGAACAAAGGGACAACGTTAATTCCACACCACTCCCACATCTCAACATCCCAGCAACAGCCCTGTGTGTCTGCATCCTCATCCCAAAGATGCCAAATCCCACAGAACACCCCAGAGCGTGCTGAATACTGCCAGAGATTTGGATATTCCAGGTGCAACCAAACCCTGTTCCATCCTACAATTCCGAGGCTGCCACACGATGCATTTTGCAGACCCTTTTAGCAGCCACGAGGGATTTGTCCCAGCTGATGTTTCCTGGGAATCCTCCACTCCAGAGGGGCTTAGTGAGAGAGTGACAAAGGTAATTAATTTGGAGAGGCCGGGAATCTGTGGGCAGGCACCTGCTACAGGCTTGGGGGAGGCAAACTGGATTTCAGGGAATGATGTGGCTGGAAGAACACACGGAGCCCCATCTGCTGCTGCTCATCCCACGGGACTGTGAGCTCCATGAAACCTCCTCTGGAAGCACATCCCACCCAACTGCGGGATGCATCGTGGTGCCAACGCGGCCCAGTTCCTTCCCAGAGTGACCCCACGCAGCAGGAGCTGTCCCCACCTTATCTCCATCCTCTCCAGGAGGTCCAACAGGACCTGCTGGGCCCGGCAGTCCCACGGGGCCCTGGATGCCATCCCGGCCGGCCGGTCCTTGGGGACCCTTCTCCCCCTGGAAGCAGAAAAACAGGCAGGTCACACACAGAGCTCTCCAATCGACCCATTACAGCCCATTAAGGTTTTATTCAGCTGCTAATGACTCCTGGCTGCACGGGCAGGAACAGCAAAGCCGGTTCCAGCTGGTATTTCATCTGTGCTCCTTGTCTGAAAGGAGACAAAACTTCTGTCTTGAGGGATAATGAAAAGAACAAACAAATGTAAACAGTGAATATCCAGATCACAGCTGCAATTTCACTGCTACAGCAACATAATCTGATTTAATCTGAACCCTCTGCCATCTCTGTCTGGATGACAAACAAGACCCCAAGTAATTTTGACTCCCACGAGCCAGTTTTTGCTGATCCTGGTCCTGGCTGCCCCAGCACTCGCTGCTGCTCCCTCCCTGACTGACCCCCAACTAAAGGAGATTCTCAGGAGGCCTCGAGCTCCCTCCTGAGATTCTGGACAAATAAAACCACCTGAAGTGAATAAAACAATCTCTGCTTCAGCATCTACTGGCACTCCTTTGAGCAGGAGCCTTCAATCAAATTTGTTTGTTTACAGGAACTGAACAGTGAATATTTTCCAGTTCCCTCGTATGTAATTGAATTGCATCTGAACCCTGGGTGCTCTCCCCTCAGTAATTAGATGCCACGTAAATTGCCTATTCATGCCTCCCCTGACTGACACGTGGTGTAGGTACTCAGCAAGACAGATGTTCCTCAAGCTGATTCACCAGGAAATTCTCGCCTCTGGATTAGCTGCTGGACTTTCTAACAAATCAGCAAACGCGGCTGATAAATGTTTTTGATAAAAGTCAACCTCCACCAGAGCAGCCTGACATCACCAAAGCCACCACTGGCTGGTTTTGCTGACTGGGCTGGCTCAGTTCTCTGCCCACAGGCCTGGCCTTGGGCTGTTTGTCACCAGGAGGTGACACGGGCTGTGTGTATCTCCTGTTCAGCCCCCAGCTCTTCTCGTTGCCTGAGGACACCTCGGTCCCTGGGGTCAGGGCCATGCTTGATAGCAGGGGTGTCACCAATGGGGCACTTGAGCAGCTGACATTCTCATGACATTTTCTCATCTTGAGCACATCAAACCACAGCATGGCAGTGGTTTGATGTGCTCAAAATGAGAAAATTCCTTCCTAATTGAATTCCTTTTTTTGGGATTTAAATCCTTCATACACCTCCACAGGGACTGGTTCCATGCTCAGCTCCCTACTGTACACATCTCCAGCTGTCTCACAACTTTTCATCTTTACACTGGTACTTACTGGAGCTCCCTTTTCACCCGCAGGTCCTGGAGGTCCCTGAGGGCCAGGTCTCCCTGGCAAGCCTATAGGGCCAGCTGATCCTGCAGGACCACGCTCCCCAGGAGAGCCCTGTTGGGAGGAGGAGGAGGAAAGGAGTATTAATTGCAGTATCAAGCTTCACCCATGCCCAGACAGAAAGAAATCCAAGCTCCTCATCCGTGTTTGTGCATGTCTGATGGGATAACTGCCATGTGAAGAGCTGGTACCACCAGCCTGAGGGGCCCTGCAGATTGTTGTTTTTTTTTTTTTTTAATTAAAATCCCTGGAAGGGATGGATTCTCCTCTGGATGGTGCAGAGAGCTCAGTTCCTGGGGACACATCAACAGCCTGGAACAAGAGCATGAGCCACTTCACAGCCAGCAGGGAGGGCTGGATGATGAATGTTTCCTTCCAGGAGGGTGGCCCTGAGCATGGATCTCAAGTGGAGACAACTTCCAGAGGGAAAGCAGGTGGATTAGAAGCAAAATCCTGGATGTCCTGAAGCCCTGCAGTTGCCTCAGCCTGTCACGTACGCCCACAGCTGACCCCACAAAATTAAGGAGTTGTTACATGCATGGCTTGTAAAATAAAGGAACATCCAGGGAGTCGTCAGGAAAATCGGGATAAAGCCTGGAGCTGTGACTAACCCTTGCCTGGCTCTGCCAAGCTTGTAAATGGTGGGGCCTGCAAGGACAGGGATACTCACGGCTGGGCCTGGAGGGCCTGGGGGACCTTCGTTGCCTTTCAGCCCTGGAGAACCCTGGAGAGAGGAAAACAAAGTCATTTGGGGAGTGGGGGCTGGCAACTGGATTCCCAGCTGGAGAGAGCCAGCAGCCTCTACTCACAATGGGGCCAGGGAGGCCTCGCTCTCCAGGGAATCCTCTCAATCCAGGGGGACCGTCCTTCCCTGGGAGGCCGGCGGGACCGGGATCCCCCTGCAAGGACAGGGACAAAGAGCTGAGGATCTGCACATTCCAGGCAGGCCCAGCTCATCTCGTCAGGCTCCAGCTGGGATGAGGCAGAAGCTTCGTTTCTTTCCTGAATCATCCTCTCCATCTCCAGGGAGGGACAGGCAGCAAGGAGGGTGAATGGCAGTCCCTACCTTGGTCCCTTCTTTTCCAGTGAGGCCAGGAAGGCCTTGTTCACCCGGGGGACCCGGAGGGCCTGGATGCCCCCGCTCACCCATGGGCCCAGTCTCACCAGTTGGACCCTGGAAAAAACCAGTCAGAGAACATGGGGTGGGTGTTGGCAGAACAACTGAGGAAGGAAAAAGTGCAGGATATCAGGTTAGCCCTTTGGGCTGCAATGGGATGGGAGAGGTGCCCTTTAAGTGCCACCAGCAATCCCTGGAGAGATTCCCCCTCTGGCACCTACAAGGAACCTTGTTTTGGAAATGGTCAACTTCTCACTTGGCAGACTGGAGGCACTGGGAAAACCTCTGGAGTGAGAGCAAATTTTACACAAATGAGATGTTAACACTCCAACTATTATGCTTAGGTTTTGCTTTTTAATTGAAAACTTCCTAAGCACTCTCCAAACCTGCTGATTCCTCCTCGGATGGGGCATAAATAATGCATGAGGCTCGTACTCCGTGGCAATTACCGGCTGCCTCTGTGCCCTCCGAGGGCACTCAGGGTGACAAGTGTCACCTCAAGCCCAGCCAGAGGGCTCCCCAGCCACCCATTTTTAGGAGGACAAAAGCCACGTGCACAAACTCACGGTGTCCCTGCCCGCTGGTGGCTTTGGGGACAGGGCTGTAACTCACGTCCTGCTGCAGGGGGGCACTTAGAGCACGCAGAGCTCACTCAGCAGCCACAGATCACAGCAACTACGCCCAGCAGAGCCCCACAAAACTGCCACAGAACCTAATTTGCACTTGACAAGACTGACAGGGCCGCCAGGGAATTGCCCCTAATCAGGGAATTTACAAATCAGGGACTTTATGCTGTCATTAAAGAGGACAAATTAATTACTTTCTAATTAAAGAGCTGCTCCCCAGCAGTTCAGGGAAGAAGGCTCGACCCAAAGCATGCTCTCAGTGTAGGCTCACTGAAAGCTGTGCTTGTTCCCACATTGCACAGAGCTCTTGGTGACTGAAAGGAAACCAGCCCAGCCCTGACAGAATCTGGCAGCACTTCAGATTAAAGAGGGATGATTTTCCTCACAGTGACAGGGAAGAGCACTCCGGCATCACGTTTGCTCTGCCCTGACCACCAGCAGCTGCACAGCCCTGGGAGATCTCATTTAACTCCCTGTCTGCTTAAGGTCTTTTAGCTGGGTTGTGTTTTTTACACAAATCTCTCTCTCTTACACCGGTTTTCAACCAGGGTGGTTGTGCTGAGTTCACAGGAACCACCTCATTTAGGTTTTTCTAAACCCCATCCTGCCCCTCAGCAAGGTGAGCTGGGGCCATGAGGGGATTTCACACCTGCCTCAGGAATTTCAAAGCCACCTGACAAGGCTTTGCCTTCCCTGGAAAAGGAGTCCCAGTTGAACCAGTAAAGACCAGAGGGCTGGTACAGGGGTGAGCAATTGCTTCTTACCTGAGGGCCTACGACACCAGGGGGGCCTGGAGGGCCAGTCTTGCCTTGGAAACCCTGTTAGAGAAAGGGAAAAGGCAAAGAGGTGACACTTCTGCCAAGGACTCCTCCTGAGAGGGTCACACTGGCACCAGCTGCTCCTCCTCTGACCAGGATGGGCACCCGAAGGAAAAAGAAATAAGAAATCAAACAGAAAGTGGGAAAAATGTCTTTGTACATTTATAAAGGGTGAAACAGAAGAAGAAGAAGGGATTCTCAAAGCTCTGCTGTTTGGATGGGGCTGTTGTGGTTTGCTCATATAGATAGATATACAAATCTGTTACACTCATAAAACCATAGAGGAAATGCCTATTAAAAATGTCATTAATAGCTATTAAAAACCAGTGTGAGCTTCTCCGTGCTGAGCAATCCTTAAAAGCTATTTCCCTTATCCTGCTCCCCATTCTGGTGCTGGTTTAGGCTCAGTTCTGTCTGAGCTCAGCTCCCAGAAGCTCGGGGGCAGCACCACAACCTGTGGGGGCTGAGTGAAGTTTTATCTCCTCCATCAACATCTGAAAGGAATCACAGCCCTGTCTGTCCCCAAACGATGATGAGCAGAGAAGTCTCCATGACAGCTCCTTCCAATGGCATTTTGAAGAGGGACACCAAGGAACTCTCAGCACTTCGATTGTTTGGCTCTCCCAGGCTACTCTTTAAAAAGCACATTAATTATGGTTTTTACTCCAGCCTGCTGACAGGCTTGAGAAATGGCATTTAGGGCTCACGGGCTATTTTCTCATTGCCACAAAAGAGGATCAGATAAATCCCATGCCAACACTAGTCTGTCATGCTAAAATAACTCCTCCATGCTACTCTGGCTGCCTGCAGATCAGAAAATATCCTGTCACTGATGGGGAAATGGCAAAATATCCTTGAGAAATGAAGGTACAATTGAAACTCTTATTGTACACAACTATTTAGACCATTTCTGTGCAGGGCTTTCCTTATTAAGCTGAAGAAAGAGGGGTTTCCTTTTGTGCTCTTTGAGCCTTGGGCACAGGGTTTTTAGAATCTGTCATGGCTTTTTTAGAGCCAATCTTTACAAATCTAATATGGCCAAATACCTCAGTGTGCCTGTTTGCTGCTGAGTGGGAACTTAAAGAAAAGGAAGTGTTTGGCACAGAGATTTCAATCTTGCATGAACAGACACTGCACCGACCACGCTACCAATGTAGAAAGAGTATTTAATTCCTTTTTATGTTTCTCTCTTTGCTTTTTGGCACCGTGTGGGGAAAAGGGGACAAAAAAGGGACTTCTGCTGCCTGGGTCTGAAGGGGAAGGTGATCTCTGCAAGGTTGGTGGCACAGGTTAAGAGAGATTCTGTTTCCTGGGAGAGGCAAACCGAGGAAAGCTATCAGGGAGAACTTTCAGACCCCAGAATAATTAAAAAGACCATTCTCCACTCATTCCTGCAGACTTGGAGGTTGATGCTTTTTATTCCAGTCTCAGAAGCTGATGACAGCAAATGCTGTCAAAGCTTTCACTGCTCCCTCCACCTTGGCTGGATGTGTCCTTGGATGTCATGGAAAACTCAAGGAAGGAAGGCTCAATGTCAGTCAGGCTCTGGCAGGTAAAAACTCTTCACCTTTAAGTTAATCTTGACCTGAGGACTGGGCTCAAAACCACCTCAACCCCCCCTTGTTTTAAAATCAGTCCTATGGCGTGTAAATAAGTATCTGGTGCTGGGCTGAGCAGTGTTTGCATTGCCTGGCTTAGCAAATGGCAGGCAAGTTAATGAAATTGTGTGGTAAGTTGAGGGGAAAAAATGCATAATGTGCAAAGCCCTTTTTATGCTCATTTGCTGGGGAAGGCAGTGAAGAAAAATGGGCTGCTCCTCACAGACCATCCCAAACAGCTGGAGAGACACAGACCCTCAGGGAATCCAAACCATCCAAACATGGGGCTGCATCTCCCCAGTGGCACAGGAGGGCTTGGAGAGACCAAAATGAGGCTCAGGACTCACGATCTGCCCAACATTTTCTGGCTACTTACAGTTTCTCCTCTCTGTCCAGGGTGCCCAGGCAATCCATCCTTCCCAGGAGGACCCTGTGGCAAAAACACCACCAAGTGCTCAGTAAAAAACTGTGATAATGATTGAATCAGCCCTGCTGGCCTCAGCTCCCAGCCATTTCACAGGGAAATGGGGGTGCTCAGAACCCTAAAAGCTACACCCCTTTCCCACACATCTCCCAAAGGATTTATCTCACAGGTCCAGAGCAGGAGCTGCTCACCACACTCAGGATATCACTCCCAAAACATTTCTGAGGTCCCCCCCAGTGTACAATAACTGCAGAGACAGCAGGGATGTGCTGTCCTCCACGTCCACAGAGGGAAAATAAAGCACAAAGCAGCCAAGAAAGATCCCAGAGATCCTGAGTCAGTAGGAAATGAACATTTATAATCAGCTGCAATTTACTTGGCTATTTAAAATCTGAAACCATGGCCTGTTATCAGGATGTCTCAGTAATGCTTTTTATTGGGAACGTCACCACTTGTCAGGGAATCAGCTCAGGCTGGGTGGGAAAGACTGGATTATTTCTTTGGATGTCCTAGGAATTGAGTTACTTACAGGGGGGCCTTTTGGTCCAGGAAATCCAGTCGGTCCTTGAGGCCCTGGTGGTCCCTGGGATGAAAGACAAGCCAGAGAACTTGGTTAAGGAACCTGCAACACTTGATATGAGCTATTACCTCTGTGTGAGCAGCAGGTGAGCACAAAGATCTGGAAAGTCAAATGCTGGGGGATTTAGTAGAAAAAAAATTACAAAAAGAACAAAACAAAAGCAGAAATTGAGGCTAAAATCATGAAAGCCCCGTTGTTTCAGTATTTCCCACCTAACTGTGATCTGGAGAGAGCAGCACAAGGTCCTCGAGAACCACATCCTCCAGAAACCAGACCCTGGCTGCCTGCAGTCACCCAGGGGTGACTTTTCCCTCCTCCCACGAGTGATGCTTCCACAGGACACCCAAAGTGCCACCTGAGCCTTCCCTGGAGAGCTCAGACGGGACCTAAGGGCTGTGGGTGCCTTGGGGGACGCCTCTCCCCAGCAGCACTTTCACCTTGGATTTCTAACCAGAATTTTCCTTTTGCTGAGCTGCATTCCTGGCTCCTGCCCACTCCTCTCTGCTAAAAGGGCACCCAGGAGGATGCTCCTTGCCAAAAACTCCTCAGGCCTGCAACCCCACCTCCTCTGCCAGAACACTGGACTGAGCTGCGTCCTGCTTTACCCCCCAGCTCATCTTACCCTTTCTCCAGGAGGACCAGGGGGGCCATCACCACCAGAGTTGCCCTTTTAGGAATAAGGAAAACAAGAGACCATTAAAAAATACCCAAATCTGCTGTGTGCAAAGGCTTCAGATGGCACCAGGCCCACGGTGACACCACACCCCAGCAACTCCCCCAGCCCTCTCTAATAATAATTCTGTGTCAGGAGCAGCAGCCAGTGACAAATGAGCAGCTGCTTGTTCCCCACACATCCCTTCATCAAAATCCAGGGGAGACTGGGATATTTCCACCACACAGCGGCCTCCCTCGGAGAGATAAATGCCACCCCAAAGAGGAGGGATTTATCAAAAATTCCTGCCAACACAAAGCCCAGACATTTGTTTTTAAATCTGGCAGCGCAGTGGTGACAACATCTTGTAACCAAAGCTTTGCTTCCATCAAGCCTGGTGATCAGTGCTCAGGTAATCAGGCAATGCCTCTGGCTTGGCTGGGAGAAAAATCCCAGATTTTGCTGGTGACCAATCCTGGGTGAACAGTGGGAAGGCAAAGTGGCTCTGGGGACCAGCAGCAACACAGCCCCTCACCCCCAACACAGCCTAAGGGCTCTAAGGGGGTTTAAACTCTATTTAAACACCAAAAACAAGGGGTTAGGGGAGGATTAGGGGGCTGTAGGGTTGTGCTGGTGTGGGGGTTGTGCTGGTCTTCAGTCTGGGCATGCACTTCAAGTCCTGCTGACTCCTGGGCCAACACATTTACAGAACCTGTGCACACGTTCTGCAGTTGGGTTGTGAGCCATTTAGCTGGGAATAAACCTCAGGAGGGCTCAGCTTTCCAAATCCAATGAAAAAGGAAAGCAGGGAGATGGAGGGTGGTGAACCAGATGCTGTCTACACCAACACGACCCCAAAGGCCCCCCCAAGCCTTACCTTTGGGCCAGGTTTTCCAGTGCTTCCCCTGGGGCCTCTTTCCCCACGTGGACCCTTGAAAAGACACAAAAGGGGACATTTGAGGCCTCTCTGCTGCCTCAGGTGAAGCACCTCAAGCACCTGAGCTACATGGGGACAACAAATCATCCCAGAAGCAGCAAGGGGTGGCATAAAAGTCATCAGAAACGCTTAAACCACATTCACTGGTGAGATCCAGCCCCAAATCAGCGTCCCCCTGGCTTAGCTGCAGCTGCTGAAGGCCAGATACCCCCCAGTGAGGACACAAAGCACATCCCAGTTTCCCTTTGGCCGTGAGAAGGTTTGAAAAGGCACAAGGATGAAGAACTGGCTCGTTACCGTCGGACCACGCTGCCCCCTTGGACCTGGTTTGCCAGGAGTGCCCTGGAATGGAAAAGGAGAAGGGATTAGGAACCAGCACCACAGCAGAGGAACCCACAGCAGGGCCTGCCACACACACAAACTGCCTCAGAACCTCTCTGCTTCTCATCTACCATGAAAAGATCAGCAGCAGGTTCACTTTCCTCTCCTGATTCTTGTATTTATTTGAATTTACAGCACTTGGGCAGGTCTGGACAGTGATCCCAATGTCCAGACAACATCTGTTCTCTGAGGGAGCGAATTTCTTCAGGAACAGCAGCCCGAGCCCTTTAAAACCCCACAAAGGCTTTCAAAGATGAGCCCACCCACTCAGTATCCCATAAATCCAGCTGAAAAGCTCTTCAACTCCATCCTCCCAACACCTGTAATCCCTTTTTGCCCCCACTGACGTAGGGCAGGGCCCTCACCCTGCTGCTGCCAGGTGCTGCAGCGGGCTATGGAAGGAGTGGCAGCAGATTCCTGCTCGGAGCAGCTCCTTCCCACCACAAAGGCCAATTAGGCTGCCCTACATATTTACAGATCTTCCCTAACTCGGAGCTAAACAAGGAATTCCAGGCGTTGTTTGGCAGCAGCTCATGAGATCTGACAGCTGCCCTCAGCTCCCCGGGATGGGGGACTGGCATTAATCCTGACACGGAGAAGGCAGAGGCTGCTGGGGCCTCAATCTGGCAGCACTTTAAGCTGTGCCTAAAAGAAAAGGAATGGCCTAAAAGCCCAGTTTTGGCTGGTGTCAAATGGCCAAAAAAAAAAAAAGCTGAGGGGTTTGACTTTGTTCCTTTGGACCTGCAGCCCATTAATGGCACCAATCACCTGTGAAAGGAAGGGAGAGGAAGCCTCGATCCCATGGAAGGAACACTGGCTGCTTAAAATATCCCTTTGCCACTTTCTGCCCCAAATCCATCAGCTCGCTGCGCTGCCTGCTCGGCTCTGACACTCATTAACCAGCAGAACATAAAACAGGAGCTGGGAAACTTTACCACCAACTTTCTCCCAGCTGCTAAAATTAGTCCTGCTGAAATCTTCCTTGTTCTGCAGCTCCATTTATTAAAGCCTGCTGGCTTTTTTTTTTCTTTTTTTAATTAATGACAAAATTCCCTTTAAAGTACTCCAGCTGGTTTTCTTTGAGCTCTGGGAGACTAAATTGGGAGCAGGTGGGGAAGAGGGGGTGCTGCCTCCCCTCAGGTAGCCCCCCACACTCCTCTCCTTCCACAATTCCATTTTTAAGCCAAATTTCCCCCTGCTTATTGCTGTCATTAATCATGCATTCAGCCCCGTGTGCAGTCGCAAAGAATTTATATTCCCTGCAAACGTACACAGACCTATATTTTTCAAACAAAGATTCTGACGTGAAGGCAGCTAAATTCAGATTATTTTCCAGGCACACAAAGAAATGGGTGGATCTGGGGAGTTCCACACTCCCCAGGCTCTGTCAGACCGGGCAAGCAGGGAAATCTATTGTCCCCTGCTCGTGGCAGAGGCCTCTGAGCTCTGACAAGAAGATTTCTTATTCATGTTTAACTACTGATTTCATGAGCAGCTCTTGAAAAGATCCTGAGCTCTCCTCGAGCTGAGGATGGGGTCAGTGATGAGCAGCTCTCAGGGGGTTGAATGGGTCATAATTCTCCAAAAGCACCAAACACAGGATCAAAGACTGCTTTGGGATGGAAGGGACCTGAAAGCTCAGCTCACTCCAAACATTCCCATGGGCAGGGACACTTTCCACTAGTCCAGGTTGCTCCAAGCCCAGTCCAAAGTCACTCCAGGCTCTTTTAAACTATTTCTCTCCATCTTTCCTGCAGGTTCCCTTCAAGTTCTGGGAGGCCACAATCAGCTCCTCTTCTCCAGCAATCCCAATTTTCCCAGCCTTTTCTCAGGATCATCCTTTAATCATCTTCATCCCTTTTTCCCCTCCCCACTTTTACCTTTCCATGCCTTTTTTTTTTGTACAACTGAACAGTTACAAGCTGAACTTTCATGTTTGGGGAAGTTCAGCACTGCAACACCAAAATTCAGCTGCCTGTGCAGGTCCTGTCCTTCCACCTTTGATTTTCACTTTTTAAAAAGATTATTTAAGGGCCTGGGAAGACTCTTTGTGCTCTGAAATAGCAAACAGAAAAGCTGAGTTCCATTTTGTGAGAGAAATGTGGGATTTGCATGATTTTGGCCACATCAACCAGGGGGTTGAAGAGCTTAATGGTGACAAGGTGATAAAGAAAAGGCAAACAAATGATTTGGGGTTGTTCAGCTGTAAATTGAGTTCTTCCACAATGAACTGGAGGAGAAAACCTTGGAAATTCTCTTTCTTGACTCCATGTGAACACACTCAAACCCAGCAATTTGAGTGGTCTCAGGAGAACCAGAGGGGGATTTATCAAGTCTGACTCAACGAGGCTTAAATTAAGATGAGGGTCTGCATTTGGACCCCAGCTCAGCCCATAATTCTGTATAAAACTGCTTTTCTCTTATTTCAAATGGGATACTTGGGAGAAAAAAAAACCAAAAAAACCCAAAAAAAACCCCAAGATGGATTGCAAAGCTGTTACTGAAAATCAGCATTTCTGCTACTCTCACGTTTCCAAGCTCCTGTTGCTAGTGGAAAGATTTGTCCATGAAAATCTCTGTCTACACTGATAAAATGAGTGCAGGTTGGTGGATTGGGTATAAAAACGGTAGAAATGGTCTAATCACCCATTCAAAATCTAAAAAAAAAATTAAAAATAGAAATTGCCATGAAGTAAATCAATGTTTGAAAGGTAAAAAACCCCTTTTTAATTCCTGAACTGAAGAAACGTGTGGCATGACAAGGGTGTGGCATGCCTCACTACCTCCGTTAAAGGCACAAAGATAATTTGGAATAAAAGTGCTGATTTTTTGTCTTGTCTTCTCTTATCATGGCTTGGTTCTGAAGCTGGGCCCTGCCCCATCAGATCTGCTCTGTCCCCAGTCCCTTTCAGGCTGGATAATGCCAAAATTCAAGCCTAACCCCCTCAGGATTTGTTCCAACCTCATAAATGGCCAGCTCCTGGTACCTTCTCCACTCCCTGGAAGGTTTCCCATCCCAGATGGATTTTACTCCATCCCAGAATAAAACCAGCCATGGATGTGGAGGGTTCCAAGCAGCACATCCCTCCCTGCTCTCCTACACCCCCCAAAAATCCAGCCCAGGGGTTTTATTGCTGTTGATTTGAGAAGGAAGGTGGTAATTCCAGGTAATTCCAGGGCTCCAGGGAATTCCAGGCTGAATTTCCTGGCCTCCCTCCTCCTGCCCAGCTGGAGCAGAGGGAAGGATGAGGATGAGCATTTCTAGTTCAAAATGAAATGAAGTAATAAAAAAGGGGGATGGATAGAACCCAAATTGCAGTGGCACGATATTAACGCAGTGCAAAGTGAGTTATATTTCCTGGGCTCCTCTCAAAGCTGTCTGTTAGAAGTCATTTCTATTTAAATGAGAGTAAAAAGGAAACTAATTCCACTTGCTGTCCTCACTCCCCCTTCTTGTCACTGTGACCGGAGCTGGTGCAGAAAATGACTTTGTTTGTACTCTGAATCCCTTAATTCGAGCATGTTCTGCAGCAGATTAAAAAAAAAGTCAGTATATTTAGACAATTCCTATTCTGAGAGAAGGCTGTGGAGGTGGGGTGAGAGGGAGAGACAAGGCTGGGGGATGAAACCCCCTGATTTCCAGGGCGTCTCTGAATTTTGAGCAGCTTATTAAAAGCAGCCAGAGTGTTCTCAGCCATGCATGTAGAATTGCAAGTTAGGTTCAAAATGGTTCTGGCTGCTTCTGAACAGATCCAGCCATCTCTAATAATTACTGTTAATTAAAGAGCTCTTTGTGCCCTGAGCAAAGTCTGACAGTGCAGGAAGGATTCAGGTTCGGAGGAGCCTCTTAAAATATCCTGAGGGGAAAATTTCCAGGGTTTAATTGGGAAGCTGCTGGCTGTGTTATCATCACCAGCATCCTCCTGTCCTGCAGCAGGAACCCCATCCTGGGATGAGCCTTTTTGGGCAATTCCTAGGTGGGAAAACCTCTGTAGAAGCAGGGGAGAGATGCCCACATCCCCCAGGAGCTTTAGAGAGCAAAGAAATCAGTGAAGCAATGGGCAAAACAGCTCTTACCCGTGTGCCCTTCTCTCCGTTGGCTCCTGGAAATCCTGGGAAGCCGATGGAGCCCTTGGGAAAGAGCAAACGGAGAGGGAGAGGCTCAGGACACACCCAGGGGCAGCTCTGGCCATCCCCAGCAGCACCCACCAGCCTGGAGTGACCCCAGCAGCTCCCAGCCCTTGTCCCTTAAACCTCCCTCTACAAACAGCAAAACCAACTCAGGCCTGGGATGACCTCAGAAATTAAATTTCCTCCAAAAACAACACACAAAAAACCCCAAACCAGATCCACGCCTCATTAGCAGTCACTGCAAAGGCCCAAGCCCATGGATGTGATGGGAGCCCAGGCAGGATTTGGGATTTTAGCTCCTAAGTCACTGTGGTGCACATGGAAATTTAACTCCTGGCTTGTTCCTTTCTGATGTCAGTGCCTGGAGAATTGGTGCTGCTGCTTTTAAAATATGAATTAGTCCAAGAAAATGCAAAAAACACCCTTGCCAACCCTACTCCAGATATAAAATGCAAATTAAAAAACAAACCATCCACACCACAAGCAGGAAACAATCTCTTGCAGATAATTACGTCTCCAGAATGAAACAAGCCCGGGTTGGTTTGCTGTTTTTTTTTTTTTTTTTAAGCAGTGAACATGAATAATGAAATACGATTCTTAAGAAAAAGTTAACAAAAACATAAGTTCCCAAAGCCTCCAGGGCATGTGAAAACCGGGCTGTAGCCTAAGTCTATGGAGTGGAATTCACAGTTTTAATTTAAAAAAACGCCTCAAAAATGACCCACAAGGAGGTGGGCGTGGAGATAAGCTACAAAGGATGTTTGCAAATATGCAAATGGCAGCTTTATTTTCATTTCAGGGAGACCCTGAGTCATTAGCAATTCTTCTTAATTAATTAGATAACACTATCCTGGAAGATAAAAACCCTAATCCAAGGAGAAAGACTATAATGCCTTTTACCAGCAGGAAAGCTCCCAGGGAGCCTGTCTGTATCCATCCCTGCACATCCCATCCCTTCTCCAGGTCTTCCCCCCACTTTAGGACCGAAGCCATGCACAACCAGCCCCTGAATTCCACCAGCTCAGGGCTGGGAGCTATTTTTGCCCATCCCTATTTTTGTCCTGCATGGGTGGGAAGGAGGGACCTCGTCCCATGAGAGGGGCTGAGCTTGGCTGTGTCCCTGGGCTCTCCATCCCATCCCAAACTTCCCCATCCCCATTACCTTTGGGCCCTGCCTGCCTGGATACCCAGGCAGTCCTGGCACGCCGAGTTTCCCCTGAAATACAAAGAGAAGTGTGTTAGACCTCAGGAGCAGCATCAGAGCCAGCAGAAAGGGGAGATGCTGAGTGCAGGGAGGAGCAGAGCAGATGGAACCTGGCTGGAATTAAACTTTGGGGCACTGAGTTCATCTTCTGCCCTCCCTGAGGGATTCCCAGTGGGGAGATGCAGAGTGAGCACTGTGACTGTGCTGGGGATTAATTGGGAATGGCTGGGGTTTTATTTAAATTAGACTGGAGTCCATGATACTTTTAATTTCTCCATTTATTCCCCTCTGATCTCTTTTTTCAAGGCATTGTACCCAAACAAATAACCCCAAAGAGACCAAAGCCTCGATGTGGCTGCACTAAACCCACATCCCTCGGGCTGCCCTTCACACAAAACTCTCCCAGCTCCTCTTCCTCCCTCTGCCCTAAAACTGTCCCCTCACAGTTCTCCACCCACCTGAGACAGCCAAAATAGTGGGGTTTAGTGTAAAACATGGAATTCCCATCCTTGGCTCACCTTCTCTCCAGCAGGCCCAAGAGGCCCTGGATCTCCATTGGGGCCAGAGCGACCTTTGGGACCTTCAGGCCCATCCTCACCCCGAGGGCCGGGGGGTCCAATTTCCCCCTGTTAATTACAAGATAAGTGTTAATTAGACAGGCAGGTCCCAGATCCCATAGATATTCCATGCAGATATTCCATGGAGCTGCTCGAACAGCTCTGGGAGAAAGCTGGGCTTCACCAGGAGGCCAGGGGAGGTTAAACTGTGGAGTGTGACCAAAGCTCTGGGGTTTGATTCCCACAAAACCCATCTTTTCCTGCAGCTGTTATCCCATCCACACATGGAATATCTCCACAAAAACTGCCTTCATTATCTGATTGCAGCCCTTTCACCCTCCTCCCACTTCCCAAATCGTGGCTGGATGTGCAAAGCAAGCCCTGGGAAGGGTTTAATTGAGGGCTGAGGGCAACTGCAGGATAAATTATGGGAATTACTGGGAAATCTGAGAGTGGACAGGACTGAGCTGTGAGATGGACTGTGGCACTGCCAGCTCCAGCAGAGTCACTTTGTCATACAGGGGAGCAGGAGATGGTTCCACGCTGGGAACAGCCAGGAGCTGCTAGACACAGATTGATCCCATCCCAGACTCTTACCCGGTCTCCTTTGATGCCCATGTCACCTTTGAAGCCAGGGAAACCATCTTCACCCTAAATAATGGAGAAGGGAAAAATCACCCAAGGTGTAGAGGGGATGCAAAAAAAAAAGTAAAGTTTCTCAAGCCTCACTGTTCAGCCCCTGCTCAAGCTGAGGTCCCCACACTGCCCAGCACAGTGGCTTCTCTAAGTCCTTGGAGTGCACAAAGAGGCATGAAAAGCCACCCAGAACCCCAAGGGACCCCTACAGTGTCCCCAAATGTGCCCTGCATCCCATCCTGCCTGCAAGCCAACATCACAAACAGGCCCAACGTGAATAACAAGACCTTGGGAGCACAGAGAACCAATTATTTCTGAAGTAGAACTGGTTTTATTCTCATGGAGGAGGTTTACACCCGGCTTGCAGGCAGCCTCCAGGACACTGCAATATTTCCTTCAGCCATTCATTAAAAGGAGGTTTAATTGCAGATTAATTAATAATGCATCTCCTCCTACAGCTGATCCCTGAGAAGCAGTGAAGACACAGTTCCCAGAAAGTTTTAAAGTTTGGGAGATCCCAAGCTAAAACTGCTGAATTTGCTGCTGAATTGCTGAGGAGGGGCAGGAATGAAGGAAGGGTGCTCAGGCTCCTTTTTTTTTTTCCAAGAAAAACCCCTTGTGCAGGAGAAAACGTCCCAGGGAAAATCCTGTGGGATCCACCTGCAAAAATGCCCAGAAACTGTAGAAACTCAACCCAAACTGAACTCACCTTTTCCCCCTTGGTGCCTTTCAACCCACGAACTCCATCTGCTCCCTTGGGAGAGAAACCCAGATGTTACAAGGTATAGGGAAAGTTTAGAGGGAAGACATTAAAAATCACCATTAATTGTGATGATTTCTGCTTTCTCTGATGTCAGTAATTGTATCTCTGCAAACGGTGATGCTCTTAAACATATCATTAATTAAATATCAGCTGCTGCCCTCTGGCTTTTGGCTCACCAGGGAGTCCCAAACCTCTGCTGTGTTGATTTGGTAGGTGGGGTTGGTGGTCTCTACCTATAAGTTCTGTTCCCAGGGACAAAATTCACTATGAAATCTTTTTTTCTGTCTATATTTTCCATACTTGAGAAAAAACATTGAGTATCCACACCAGCACAAGAAAAAAACACCACTTTGGGGTTTTTTTTGTTAAAAGGAATAATGCTTTGCTTGGACGTTTTAAGTTTTTCTTCCTTTTAGCACATCAAGAAAAAGTATAATTAAAAACCCATCAAGATTTGTGCAGCAGAGCAGGGCTCTGGTAAGGGAGGAAAGATCTGAAAGTTATTTATGGCTACAAACCCAATCAGACACTTCTTTTTTCCCCAAGCTGGAGGCTCGTGCAGTTCACGGAACGCTGCTTGTAGGAAGCTAAACCCTGGCTGTGGGGTTTGGTGCACCACACAATTTCTTTATCTGCCTCTAACGTGGAGCAGTTCCAACTTTAATGGGAAATCCAACATTCCCTAATGGATCACTCTATCTCCATCTGCAGCCTTGCAAGAAATGAGCTGGAAGTTTGCTCTGGTTAAACACATCCCACTGATGGTAGAACAGCAAATGGGTTTCTGCTGTTGAAAAGGGGGGGTTGAGAGGATTTAACTTCACCTTTCTCAGTCTACAAGCTGTGTTTGTGTTTGCCAGTGCAGATCCCTGTGGATTCATGGGATTTTTGGGATGCAGGATGCATGTGCACCTGAATTGGTACATCCTGATGGGCATAAAACCACAAGTGAATGGGGAAAAAATCCCCACTGCCTCACCAGCAGCAGGAATGGGGCAGGAGCTGGAATTCAATCCATGAAAAAGCACATGGCTGAGACACTCAGGCTCTGCCTAGCAAGGCTTGGGACCAGGAGCATGAAAAGCTGGCTTTGTGTTGGGAAAAGGCTGCTCTGGTTTATCAGCCTTGTTTTACTTGATTTACTCTGGCTGTAAACTGGGAAGAATGGGAATGGGAGAGAGCCTTGCTCTCCCAGAATTATGAGGGAAATCTCTCCAAAGTGCTGAACTGGGGCTATTGAGGAGCCGGGAATTTGTAATCCCCATGGACAAAATGCTGGCCCAAGACTTGCTGGAGCAATAAATGCAGGTGGTCACTGAGGTGGCCCTGAGTGGACATCTGTGCCCACCAGCAGTGTCCAGCACAGGCTGGAGAACTCCAGTGAGATGGACACTGCTTCTCCATCTCCTTACCTTGACTCCACGTGGTCCTGGATAACCAATGGGGCCCTGAGGGCCGGGGGGACCCTGAGGGGAACAAAATGGAAACAGGAAAAACACATCAGAAACCAGCACAAAGGTGCAGAGATAAGGAGGGGGTGTGGAAAACAAATTTCCTCTTTCCCACATGGGATAGGAATGGCAGCAGCCACCTGAAAATAGCCCAAAAGAGCCCCAAAGAGTCCAAAATAGCCCAGGGAGCTGCAGGAGCATCACCTGCAGCAGGTGTGGTGGGCTGAGCTGATGACAAAGACCCATCCAAGAGGAAAAGGAGAATGACAAGAGTCAGGATGGCAAAAACTTGTTAGAAGGGGATTTATGCACCAGGGTGATGATTTGTGGTTTGGGTTGAAGAAAACCAGGGAGGAGGAACATGTTCTGCTGCCTCTCTGCTCCCAAACCAGCCTGGTTTGCAGGGACAGCAGAACCAGCGATGATCTCAGAGAGGAGGGATCACCCCCAAAAAGGGAAGGTGGGAATTTTCAGCCTCCTGTGACACCAGTGGGACAAATCCAGCTGTGGTTGTGTCCAGCAGCACCAGCACTCCTGGATGTCCATCCAGCTGGGCTGAGCTCTAAGCAGAGACTTTGGACAAGTGCAATGTTTTCTGATGCTTGGGCTGCAGCAGGAATGCAGCTGGCAAATCTCCTGGACAGATGGACCAGTGCATAATTCAAGGGCTTTGGCCTCTGGCAATAATCTCAAATATATTGTTCAAGAGGGACTCTGAGAGGGGAGGGAAAAAACCCCTATTTTCTACATTCCCTGTGCCACAAAGGATATTTATTTGTGTCTGTCAAGAGCAAGCTCCTCTTCACAGGTTCCTGTTGTGAGCTGGTCTGTGGAGGTCTGCTGGCCAGGAGAGCTGGGAGGAGCTCAGACCAGGAGAGACACCCAGACAGATCAAATCTGGGCTCAGCTGTTAAATTTAACTGGGTTTGTTTCTCAGCACCTCCCCTGCCCCACATCCCTGACTCCCCAGCCATCCCTGTGGAGATCCATCTCTTGGCAGAGCTGACGGTTCTGTGGACACCTACCTGACTCCCCTTCTCTCCAGGAGGACCTTCCTTTCCAGGATGACCCTATGGTTAAAAGAAACAAAGAGAATTTTGGGGTTTAGTGCACATTTAATGCTTTGGTAGCTGTGATTTATTTGTCAGAGAGCAGCTGCTCCCCAGGAAGCTCCTACTGACACAAGTGGCCCCCCTGAAGCCACCTCGCTTTTCCCAGAAGGAAGAGAGCAGCATTTGGATCCTTGGTGCTTTTCTACCTGGTTATTGCTAATTTTACCCTTCACCACCTCCCAGCAGAGCAGCACGAAGCATTCTGGAATATTCTTTGCACAGCAGAACATCTGGGTGAGTTCAGCAGCAAAGCAACAATTTTGCAGGTAGGAAAAAGAGATAGAATCCAAGTGGCAGGAAACTTGTGAAGGTCACAAGATGCCCAGACTGGTCAGAGCCCCTCATTAAGTTCCTAATTCCTGGAATTCAGTCCCAAATCCCATGATAAGTGCTCAGCTAACCTGCATCCCTGTGAGACAGAGGCTGGCTGGAGGCTGGCCAGCATTCCTCTTGGGATTTGATGCTGAATAATTCAGCATCTCAGAGTTTCCAATGTGTTCTCATCAACAGCATTTAGAGCCTTTTACAGGCAGTAAAAATCAAAGTGTGAATTGCCTCAGGCAGAGTTGGGAGGATCAGTGAGAAATGGGGGGAATCCAGCAAAATGATTTTTAGTGGTTTCCCTACAGCTGGATCCCAAATGGAGCTGGGATCTAAAAGAACTCCTGGATTGGCAATATCCAGAATATCAATGACCCCGAAAAGGGCACTCACTGCACACCCAGGGACTTGGATTTTTAACGGATGATGGGAGCACCTCCAGCTGCTCTAAAGCCATTCTGCACTCACTGGTGTCTTCACTGAACTCTCTCCTTTAAATACACACATTTCTTCTGATATAACAAAGAAAACTCTGAGTGTCTCCCATCATCAGTTTCAGAACAGGAATGTCAGACAAGCCAGACTCCCTAAACCAGGCTGGTTTAATAAAGGAACAGAATGACAGCTGTCATTCCTACAGCAGCAAAATGGGGGAGAAAACTCACATCTCAGTGTGTCCTGTGAGTTTAATGGCACCAAGAGCACCAGGGCACAGAGGATCCATAAAACCACTCCTGCCTTCAGCTCCAGGATGAACCTGCAGCAGGATTTCAAAAGCTTTGGCCCACCCTGCACTGAATATCCCCCTTTTCACCGTGCCCATCTCCCTGGCTGCTCCTGAGATCACAGCTTGATGAGCAGCTCTCGCAGCAAGGCCCTCAGGGATTTTCAGGGCTTTTCCAAGACAGATTCCTATAAACAGAACGCTTTTTGTCCTTGGAAAGAGCAACCCAACCCCTCAAACGCTGCCCACCTGTGGGAAAGGTCCCTGTCCATGCACAGCCACTCTGCAGCCCCTCCACAGCCTCCAGGCTGCATATAAATAGAGTTTCTCCAGCAGAACCTCCCCGGAGGCTGCTGCTGGAATTTCCCATCAAAACCTACAGATTTAGAGATGTTCTGGGCTTTGCTGGAGCTGCTCTGTTGACTCAGCTAACAATTGTACGGATGTTCCAAGTGCCCTCCGTAGGAATGATAATCCCAGGGTGGGAAATGCAATTTTTCTTTCTTCTTTTTTTTTTTTTTTTCTCTCCTCGGGTCGTGCTCTGCATTTACATTTGCAGAATGAAACAATTTTGCGGTTTTCATTCTTAAATGAAAGAATGAGATGGGTAAAAATGAGACTGGGTTGAAAGGCCGGTGATCTTTTTGAGACTGATTTCCAGAGCAAGGAGCAAATGATGTTTAAAGAGGGATTAGAGAGGGGGAAAGGTGCGAGAATGGAACATTGACAGGTAATTTTCACCTGCTCTTATCACCCCTGTGCAGCAGCGCCCAGGGCGAGGCCAGGAGCACCCCAAGCACGGGCTGGGATGTGAATAAACACCCACAGGATCTATCCGTGCCTCGGGGAGCTGCCAGCATCCAGAAAACACAGGAAGAACAAGAAGAGTGGAAAGAGAGGCCTGGAGAGATGGTGAGAAGTACCCAGAGTGGGCAAAGCTGTGATGGGGCTTCCCAAACTGATCCCAGCCTGCAAGGAGGGTGAGAGCTGACCTTGCAGGATGTGGGTTTTTTTCCATATTCAGCTCTCTTGATTTCCACATTAAACTGCCTTTATCCCAACCCATGACTTCTCTTGCTTTTACCCTTCCCATTGCCTCCCTTTGAGCTGTGAGGGGCTCAAATCACAACCTGGGCTCCCGTTTCCCAAGGCCAGGGGCCATTCCAGGCTGGGTGGATGCAGGATCAGCCCTGGCAGGGCAGGAGAGGAGCACTTACCGGGGGCCCATCAGCACCAGGCATGCCAGGGAGGCCAGGTTTGCCCAGCGGGCCCTAAAAGCAAACAGAACATTAATCAGAGCCTCCTCCAGAGCGTCAGAGGATGGGGATTTTCAGCCACATTTCCTGCTTTTCCCAGCTGTGAGAGATGGAGAAACCGCCCCAGTTTGTAAGGAATCGGTGCCTTTCTGTGGGCAGAGCTGTTCCAGCACCCCGGGATGCTGCAGTGCCCGTGCTGGCACCTCACACACAGCCAGGATGCAGCAATGAGAGCTCCACAGGAGCTCGAGGAACCACATCCTGCCAAAAACCCAGGATAATGCACAGCTGTGTGAGGACAAGGTGGAGGATATCAAACTATGGGGTCACAGGGCAAAGAAATGCCCATTTTTGGGTGAAAAACGACAAAGGAGAGGAGCTGCCCTGGCTGACTGGACTTGCTGCTCTAACACTGCTCAGTGAGCACCTTTTAATTAGCAACTGCTGATTTCTCACACATCAGGAAGTGCCACTTATCTGGCAGAGCTGTCAGTGTGATCCTTCACAGGGGGATTATTGATAATTCCACTCCAAACGAGCAGGAGGGGACACCCAGGGACACACACACAGTGTCAGTGTGAGCTGAGCAAACCCTGAACCACCCCTCTGAGGGAGAAACTTCTCCTCCTTTAAATCCTGCTGGTCCCAGGGCTGCTGGGGGAAACTTCTCCTCTTTTAAATCCTGCTGGTTCGAGGCCAGCACCAGTCCCGCATCAACAGCCAGAAAATCAGAGAGGCAGAGGGAGGGGATCCATGGGCTCTTCCCATTATCATCCCACTCAGACTCCCAAAACCCACGGAAAAAGAACAATTTTCAATCCTCCCCTCATGTTTTACCATAGGCTGCCTTCAAAATGTTTCTCCTCAGAGGGGAAATGAATGCAAATATGATGAATTAGAGGTAAACCAAGCTGGCTTGATCTCTGCTCTGTCTGGAATGAGAGGCATTAGACTTTCATGGCCACGGCTGCAAACAGATGTTGCACATGGGGCAAAGGAGCAGCTGAAGGAGCAAAATGTAAATCCATAGCTGAGGCCAGAGCTGAATTTAAACTCACTTTCTCTCCTGGGGGACCGATGGCACCTTGTGGACCTGGAAGGCCCTGTGAAAAGCAAAAAAAAAAATTAAAATTAGGGTCGTTAAGGAACAAGTCATTCCTTCCAAATGCACATTGGCAGAGTTTCAGCTGAGCATTATTTTAGTGCCTGTGAGGGCTGGGGATTTCCCCAGCTCCATTCATTCCCACAATGTTTTGTGAGGGACAAGAAAATGTCCTTTTAGCTCTGGAGAGCTGCACGGGCTGTGGGCAGCCAGGCTGGGCCCAGGAGGGAAACAGGGATGCTCTGAGGAGCAGGATTCCCTGAGAGCCATGGGAAAGGCCTGGGTATCTGTACTGTACATCTGGCTCTGCAGCAACTGCACAGTGGGATGGATGCCAAACATCAGCCAAGGTGTGACTTGGCCAAAGAGATTCCTAGAGCAGCTCTGGCTTTGCCACAGCCAGGTGAGAACCGGGGGATCCGACACTGGGAGTGTTTTCAGGAAGTTTTTGGAGCAGCAAAGTCTCCTCGAGCCAATTCCCAGCAAATCTCCCAAATTGCTGCTCCCATTTCTGGCAGGGGACAGAGGCTGGTGCTGATTTCCATCCCTTTTTCCCACCTGTGAAGAAGGAGATTTGTTCTTACCTGAGCCCCTGGGTTCCCCTGCTGTCCTGGGGGGCCTGGCTCACCCTGAGGGCCCTGTGAGGAGACAAGGGCAGGGGTGAAGGTGGGAAAGGTGAGATGGAGCTGGAACCACAATTCCTGAATATTCCCCAGCCACACACCCTGTATTCCCACTGCCTGGACAAACCTGAGCTGGATCCACACCCTCCCACAGCACCCGGAACCGTCTCTGACCTTCTCCCAGTAACCAAGAGCTCCTGGGAATGGCTTTTCCAAATGGGATAAGGAAGGGGGAAGTGACTTCAAGGCACACTGACTCCTGCCCAAGGATTTCCAGCCCAAAAGAGCTGAGCAAGGCTCTAACACCACCTGGCTCTGCATTTCTTCTCCAGGGAATCCATCCCCTCCCATCTATCCAAGACCCAGAGCAACTTTTTCCCTCTCAGTTAAATGCCTCTGGTTTGATACTCATTAGCCCAGCATGCATCTCGACGAAAATGTTTCATCTTCCACGGAGAAATAATGTGTAATTCCATCAGAAATTACAATAAATTAACATCCATTTGCTGCAGGAAGATGATCCTGGTGCTTTTCACAGGCTTTGATAGGAATCTAGACCAGGCTAAAAAGCAATTAGCAAACCTAATCCAACAGAATTTCACATATTGCTGTATAGAATATCTGAACTGCCTGTAAAAATTTGCAGGGAGAACTTACCACATTCCCTTTGGGACCTGTCTGTCCATCCATGCCAGCCACACCCTTGGAAAGGATTTAAAAAACAGCAGCAGTGAGAAAATACCTCATTATTTCACACCACAAAAGCAGGGAAATTGCCATAAAAATAATAAAAAAGCAAGAAACCCCTTGGATCATGTGGAAAGGGAACAATTCCCTAGAGGTGTTTGGTAAAGCAGCCAATTCCATGAATCCAGGTGGATTTTTAAAGTCATTTCAGTGCTTTCCCCTTTGGTTTCACCTGCCTGGGAGGCACAATCAGCACCAGGCTGAGGAAATCCTGGCTGGATTGCATCCCACAGCAAGCAGGCACGGAGTGGCAAAGGAAAACAGGGAAAAACACCTGGCTTGGGATGCAGGCAGGTAAAGGTGACAGGGCTGTGCTGCCTTGTGCCAAAAAACTGGGGGCCAAACACTCCCTGAGCACCTTCACGGAGGGAGGAACATGGAGATGTTCCCCTGCTGCCATTTCAGAATCATGGGATTGTTAAGGTTGGAAAATAAAAAATAAAATCACCAAACCCAGCATTAACCCAGCACTGTGTTCACCACCAAACCACGTCCCCAGGTGCCACATCCACGTGGGGTTTGAACATTTCCATGGATGGTGACTCCACATTCCCTGGGCACTGCTTGGCAACTCTTTCCAGGAAGAAATTGTTCCTAATACCCACCCTAAACCTCCCCCCTGGCACAACTTGGGGCCTTTTCCTCTCATCTTGTTGCTTGGGAGAAGAGACTGGCCCTCCTCACCACAACCTCCTGCCAGGGATTTGTAGAGAATAAGAATTCCCTGAGCCTCCTTTTCTCCAGGTCCTGCTGGGATCTGTGTGGAACATCCCATCTGTGGGAGATGAGACAGTTTGGGAGCAAATCCCGAATTCAATTCCTCCTCATTAAATTCCAGCAGCACCAGGAGCTCACAGCAAAGGTGTCTTCCCATCCCAGGAGGGGTGAAGGGCCACAAAATGTTCCCCATTAAACACTGACCCCTTTAGCTTTAGGGTTGGGTTTTAAGGTCTGGGATTCCAGCCAGCAGCAGTGATTTAGGGAGAGCCCCTGCATCAGCACTTCCAGGGATGAGGTCTCCTGAATAAAATCCCACATGCTCCAGCCTCAGCTCTGGCCTGGAATATGAAGGAACTGCTTCAGAGCCCTCGGGCAGGAGTTAATAGCAAAGGCACTGTGTTAATAACTCCCATTCCTCCCTCCCAGCCTGAGCAAGGCATTAATATTTACTCAGGTGGGGCAAATCTGCTGCTGCTGTGACTGGACGTGACACCACTGAAAATGGGGGAGAAGACAGACTCTGAGCCATGATTTTTTGTTTGGGATACCACTGCTTTTCATTGCCCACATGTGGGAAATTATGCAGCTGGATGATCTGCTGGAATGGCTGAGGGGGTTTTGGTCTGGGAGGCTCTGGGGAGGGGAGCAGGGAACTCACCGGTGGCCCTGGGGGTCCTGGGGGTCCCTTGGGGCCCAGCAGTCCTCGGGGTCCCTGTGGGGGGGAAAAAAACAGGGTTAGAATTCCCAATGCTCTCCCAGCACTGATCAGGAGGAGCTGGACACGGACACAGCAGGGCTGGGAAGGACCTTGCTGCTGCTGCAGCAGCTCCCCTGAGCTACAAACTGGGAGAGAAATCCCCTGGGCACAGATCCTTGTGTTGTAAAGCTAAATAATATGGGCACAGCCATTTATGCCTTGGATTGGAACAAATTCCCCTGGAACCAACTTTTCTTTGTAAATTTAATCCTATTCCCGGATTATTCCGTAACCCACACAAGGATGCAAAACTCTTGGCAGCCAAGTCATTCCAGCTGGGAAAGTTATGAAGGATGACCTGATAACACCAATAGATCATCCCAAAAATCTCTCCAGACTGAGCTTTTGTCACGGACAATCCACACAACTCAGCAAGGCTGGGAAAGGTTTCCAGCCTGCAGCATAAATGTACATTTTTAAGGGCATTTGGTCATCCAGCATTAACAGGCCAGGACTTCTGCTCTCCTGGTGTTTTCCTTCCATTCCTAGGATTTAACCTGGCATTGTCTTTGGGAAAATTGGTGGGATTGGAGCACCACATCCAGTAAGGAAAACACAGCAGGAGGATTTGTATTCCTGCAGTGGGAATTTTTGCAAATGCCATCCCAGCCCCTCCTGTGCCTGGAGCCTTCAGCGGGGTTTGGAGTGGAAGGAAAGGGGTGGGATCTGTGAGCACTCCCTGAGAGCTCAGCTTTTAATCCCAGGCCCTTCCTGAAATGAGGGGAACACAGGGAATTTGTATGGATGGAGCTCCTTCCCTGCCATGGAGGAGAATCGCTCTTGATTGATGGGCACTTTTATCTGTCTGCCCAAATATTGCACAGCCCCCTTTTTACGATGCAGAGGAATTAAAATGAAATGTTACAGGGTGAAATAGAGACATTAACGAAATGTCTCATCTTGGAGGTCGTGGGGATTTGGATGCTACAAAAAAATTTGCAGTTTCCAGCAAAAACTGGATGAATCCAAAGGTCTCTCCCAGCCACTGGAGACCTCCTGGGATAAAGCCCTGCATGAATCCCAGAGCAGAAACTCCACTGGTGAGGGCAACTGGAAGCAAAATGCAGCAGGATGGAGGGAAACCCATTCTGAAGCCTCACCACTGGTTTCAGCCACATCTGGAGTGACCCTTTTGTGGCTGAGGGCAGAGAAGACAAACCCCCAGCTTTAGGGTGTGTATATTCACAGCAAAATTCCTTGTAATGCACCTGAATCCTTTATCCTGGGCCAGCCCAGAGATTTTGACTCCTGCTGCTGAAATAAAAACCAACTTCCCTGCGTGTGTTATCCTCATTTGAGCTCCTCTTCTGTTGCTCTGTTACCTGAGCACATAAATGCTTTTAAGAAGTTAATAAGCCATAAGTTATTGCTTGGACATGTGCTAAGGAGATAGCTGAGTTGATTAATCTTTCCCAGAAGTTAATCAGACATCTTGTCTATAATTTAGTTCCAGTGAGTCTGTAAATGCCAACCCTTCCCTGTCTCCCATGAACTGTGTCCAACAATTCCCATCAATTACTCTCGGGCCACCACGCTGGGCCTTAGCACAACCAAATCAGACATTTTGAAAGGAAATGACAGATAATGTTCTTTTCATAACAAAGGAAATGCATTTGGGGTGAAATCAGCAGCCAGCAACTGCACCACACACAGAAATCCACAGCCAGTCACGAGCAGAGTTTGCCAATTAAAAAAATACTCAGTATTGGGGGAAAAAATGCTTTTTCAGAGTATTTAACTGACAACACAACTATTTGTTTGGGTTTTTTTTTTTTCAGTGGGATTCTCCTTGAAAGCATTCCTTTGGGTTGATCCGAAGAATTTGTCCAACACCACTAAGATCTCCTCCATCCTTACTGACACCAGGAATTCCCAGCTCCTGCTGCAGCTGCTCCACAGCACGTGGGGTCCAAACACTGACAAAGTGCAGATTTAGGAAGTTTTGTGCACTGGGAGCAGAATATTGACCCCACTGAGGTCAGATGTAAAAGTTTCCTTGAGTTCAATCCTGCCAGGATTTCATCCTGAGGTTTAAAAGGAGTCACTAACACTGCACAGGACAAAGTGTGTGGGAGCTGTTTGGTGAAGCTGCCACTGCCCTGAGATAAATCCCTTTTCTCACTGGAATTTGCTATCAACACTCACAGAAACTGTATTTTCTATCCATTGACCACACCTAATTTCTACCCAGCCTGATTACCTCAACCCCAAACCAGGGAGAGGGATACAGGCAGGAAAAGCATGAGATTAATCTAAGCCAAGCTTTACATTTAGAGTTAGGGTTCTTCTGAGCAAACAATCAGTCAGAATTTTTTTCATTGAAAATCCCCCAAACCCACAAAAAAAACAATCAAAGAAGTGAACAAGCTCCCCCTCACATTTGTGGGAGGTGTCTTAGTGAAAATAAGCAAAGCAGAGTTGTTACAGCACAGACACTCAAATTGTTCATGTGGAACTTCACGATGAGTTCAATCCCTGCACGATCTCAGGGAAAGCTGCCCCACGAGACCCTAAAAACACCTTTTCCATACCAAATCCATGCCCCAGAGGGGAAGCCAAAGGAAAGGGATACTCACAGGTTCTCCAGGGAGACCTCTGGGTCCAACTTCTCCATCATCTCCCTGGGCAGCAGCAGAGGCACGGGGAGAAGCAGAAGCAATGAGAGACAGAAAAAAAAACAGTTTTCATTCAGTCACCTCACAGGGGTTTTGTCCTATTTGATAATATTCACACAGAAAAGCAGCTTCCCTGGAGGACTGACAGGGTGTCCATGCCCAAGGAACACCTTGGAAGCCTGGGAACTAAATCTGTGTTTACCAGGGACTAGAAAGGTCCTAAAAATACTTCAGAATTCCTGCTGATGTTTAGAAAGATGGATTTTGCCACCGGACAAGGGCTTGTGGACACAACTCGGGGCAGGTGAGACAACAAGCAGAAGATTTAACACCAAACCGAACCTCAAGGCAGGATGGGAACCTCAAATTAGAGCTCCTCAGATAAACCTCAGGCAGCAAAGGGATAATTCTTCATCCCTCCTCTCCCATATCCTGCTGGATACCCCAAAATTATCAACTGGTGCTTCCCATGAGCGGCTTTTAAATCACCCCAAACCTGAGGCTCCCTCTTAGGAAATCAACCCCAGCCCTTGCAAACCTTCCCCCTCTGTTGATAAATCCATGCTCTTCTCCCCAGTTCTGCCCTCCCTGCACACCTGGAACTGTTTCTTTTTCCCTTTGGGATTCAAGTTCTGACTCTCCTCCTTCCCCCTCCAGCCACGGCTTTGCTCTGCTCTATCTCAAAGCACTTTGCAGCCACAACTAATTAAACTAATTAATGCTACCCAGCCTGTGGTGAGGAAAGTGTGATTATCTGAGCTTGGCAGGGGAAACTAACAGCCCAAGGTGGGGGAAAACCATCGTGGAAGGGGATTAGAGCCTGGGAGATCCATGCTGGCTCCTCGGGTTGAACCACACGTCCGTAGGTTCAGCATTTCCAACCTCTGCCCTTAAACCAGAGCTGCACTTAGTCTGGACTTTACTAAACTCCTTCCATTATTGACTGCAGGAGAAGTGAACAATTTAATCTTTGATTCCTGCCTCTGTCGGGAATTTCTGCTCCCCAAATCTCGCTGCAATTCTCTGGATTTCAAAGAATCAGAAGCGATGATTCGCCCAACAAAAGGAAGAACCTTTTTCTTGTGCTATATTTTTTTTTTTTCTTTTAACAAAACCTGAGTTTCCTGACCAGATCTTTAAAGCCAAATTCTTCTTTCCACTTCCACTCCCACCTCCTTGTTCCCCTGCTTCCCTCCCAGGGAGGGCACAAGGACTGGGAGCAGCCGCTGTGAGCTGGCAGCTTCTGCCACGCCTCTGCCTGACACTGCATCTGCTTCTTGTTTCCAGGGGTTCCTTAGGAATTCCGAGGGCTGCTGAATCCACAGGCAGACTTACCCTCTCCCCATCCTCTCCAGGAGCCCCCGGGGGGCCGTGGGGGCCTGGCTCACCCTGTAAAAAAGGGCAGAAAATGCTTCAGAGAAGGTGCAAACGCTCTGGCAATGGAAACCATCAGGGAACGGTGATGAACTGAGGCATGGATTTGATTTTTCTGTCTGTGCTGGAGGTCCCTGTGCCCTCACAGCTGTCTCTCTCTCTGCTCCAGGGAGGGGAGGGATACCCAGCCTGCCAAAATAACCACCTTCTCCCATTTTTTCCCCCTACTGTTTAATTATAAAGCAAAGAGATTGAACCCACTGTAATTTCAGGCAATTTCCACCCCCAACTGCACCATCTAACAGCAGGTTTTGCCTCTTGCCTTGTTTTTTTAGGCTGCATTGTGTTAAGGCAATTTTTTCCTCCCCATTCCCATTTGGAGCAGTCCCAGAAGGATCTTGCAGAGGGATCTTGCAGCTCCCTGGGATGTGGATGTTGGGAGGGTGCTGTGACACCCCACAGGCTCTTAGGGACACTCATCCCCTCCTCATGGCACCGCAGTGCCCATCCCAGTCCCTCCCAGCCACCTCCTCCTTCCAAGGTTTCATCCCAGCCAGAAAAAAGTGGGAGAAAACTCACCCTGTTTCCCTTCTCACCAGGCAAACCAGCCAAGCCATCAAACCCTCGGTCACCCTGGAAGAAAAACCAGTTAGAACACATTTCTATCCATATTTGAATCCTCTTCCCATTTGTTTCCTTTCTGTGTCAAGGAGGAATCGATTTTCCCCCTCAGACATTCAGCCTTCACCTTCCATCAGACTGGGGATGATCTCAAAGTTATAGATTAAAACAAGGATAAAAAAAACCCCAAAACCACCTCAAAGTCATTTGGAGTTAAACTCTTCCCTCTTCCCCCAGTTTTCAATGCTTTTCCATGTGGATTTCAGAGTTTCTCTGGGTGATTTTTTCATCTCCCTTGTGGGCAGGTTCTCCTAATCCAATTATTTATTTCGTTGTAATTCCGTGGAATAACAGACTGCAACGAGCAAACTGTGGTAACCCCACACCTGCCAACAGGTCCCCCGAGCTTTCCCACCATCCCATACATCCTTTTTAACACTCAGAGGAAAGAAACAGAGAAAGAAATAAATTCTGGGCAGTATCTTAATGAAACTAAGACAGGAAGGAGCTGCTTCCTAAATAGCACAGCTCCTTGGAGAAGAGAGAAGACACAGAGGGGTTTACAAATCCTGGGTGCCTCCCAGTGCCCAGGGAGGAGCAGGGAGCAAAACCCAGGAGCCAGACGAGCCCCTTTTCCCTGTAAAGGAGTGAACCACATGTGTTTTGAATCACTAAAACAGCACCAGCTCCTCCCTTTCACAGCTCCTTTATCTCGCAGTGATTCGAGTATCAGGGTCACCTGCAGCCCTCTCCTTCTGGCAGGTCCTAGAGCATCTCCCTGCCTGTGCTGACAGCAAATTCCCTCCTCCCTCTTTGGCAGCCCCTCCTCAGAGGGCACAGGCTCATTAGAGCACTTTGCTGGATAAATGATTTGCGGTCTCCTGTCTCTGCATCGAACCCCCCCATCCATTGCAGCCTTAAGTATCCCCATAACCAAGTGCTTAAACCTTCTAAGGCACCATTCCCTGGGCAAACTTCCCCTGCATTCCATTTCCAGCGGAGCAGCATCTCTGCTGCTTGGTAATTCCAACAGATCGCAGCGGAATGAAGGGGGTTTGTCTCCAACAAAAAACTACAGGGGGGGTTAAAATTCCTCACCACGCCTCCTCCATTTCCTCACCCTGTCAATAGGTGGGGTTTTGGTGGTTCTGTTCTAGAGTCTTTCCAGCCAATTTGTTCATGTTTGTTCCTGGTAATTGGGATTCTGAAGTATTTGTTCTACAAGTGCAGCATATTTCATCCAGCAATTAAAAAAAAGGGGCATTAGAAAATAGGAGAAGGAAAGGAAAGAGGAAAGTGAAAATAAAAGAAAAAAAGAAAATAATAGAAAAAAGGAAAGGAGAGAAAAGAGAAGAAAAGATAAAAGAAAATATTGTTATTCTGCCTTCCAGGAGTGTGTTTAACTTCCCTCTTTTAACTTCCATGACTTCACAGGAACCTCTGGACCACCTCACAACCTCCTCCAAGCAAGGTGGGCTCCTTCTCCATGGATCCCTCAGCTCATTCCTACTAAAAAGCAGAGGCAGATTCCCCAAATCCACAAAAACGTGGCGCTACCTTTGGTCCTGTCTGGCCTGGCATTCCCCGGGCACCATCACTGCCAGCTCGTCCCTGCAACAGAGAGCAGCAAAGTCAAATCCGAAGGGTAAGGCAGGGCCACAGGGCCAGCTGGGGCTGAGACAGAGTTCAGTTAAGTCAGAGTAAGGGTTTATTTAAGCCAGAGCTCACAGGCAGCTTCCCTTGGTGAAGGAAAAAATCCCTGCTCTGAATTTGAAGCAATTTCCTGGAGCTAATGAGAGGTGGGAGACAAATGGCAGCAAAGCCACTTCACTCCATGAGGTGCTGGGCCATGGTCAGTGGTTTTTATGGGAAAAAAATTATCTCCCAGCACATTTTAAGAAATGCTAATGGTGATGGCTGCAAATTGAAATGAGAGTTTCTGTTTTAAGGAAGTCAGAAGTGGGTCACACACAAGACTTGCTCCTTTCTTCCTCTGGCAAGTTGAATCATGGTCAGCCAGAGGGTGGTGTGAAATAAAAATCAGAATCAGGGATGAAAACAGAGCAGGATTTCCACCAGATCCACTCCAGGGACTGGATCCTCCTCACACACTGCCAGGAGTGGGGACTCCAAGCCAGCTCAAGGCATTTGTGCAGCTACAACCTCAACACCAGAGAGCCAAAAAACCCTGGGATAAAAAGAGTGGGATGTGCAGCCTTGAATTCCCCCCCCCGCTTTCAGATTTTAACTCCCATCCTCCTTTGTGTCCTCCCAGATTTTAACTCTCATTTGTGTCCTCCCAGCTTTTAACTCCCATCCTCCTTTGTGTCCTGGATTTTAATGGCTGTTCTCCTTTGTGTCCTCCCAAATTTTAACTCCCATCCTCCTTTGTGTCCTCCCAAATTTTCACTCCCATCCTCCTTTGTGTCCTCCCAAATTTTCACTCCCATCCTCCTTTGTGTCCTCCCAAATTTTCACTCCCATCCTCCTTTGTGTCCTCCCAAATTTTAACTCTCATCCTCCTTTGTGTCCTCCCAAATTTTAACTCCCATCCTCCTTTGTGTCCTCCCAAATTTTAACTCCCATCCTCCTTTGTGTCCTCCCAAATTTTCACTCCCATCCTCCTTTGTGTCCTCCCAAATTTTAACTCCCATCCTCCTTTGTGTCCTCCCAAATTTTCACTCCCATCCTCCTTTGTGTCCTCCCAAATTTTCACTCCCATCCTCCTTTGTGTCCTCCCAAATTTTAACTCCCATCCTCCTTTGTGTCCTCCCAAATTTTCACTCCCATCCTCCTTTGTGTCCTCCCAAATTTTAACTCCCATCCTCCTTTGTGTCCTCCCAAATTTTCACTCCCATCCTCCTTTGTGTCCTCCCAAATTTTAACTCCCATCCTCCTTTGTGTCCTCCCAAATTTTCACTCCCATCCTCCTTTGTGTCCTCCCAGATGGCCGGAGAGGGCCTGGCCGAGCCCAGCCTGGCCTCCAGCCGGCTCTTGTGCAACGCCCTCAGTGCTGAGGAATTGTTTGGCAGCAGGAGCAGTTTCCAGCAGGAATTGTAGCTCCTGCCTTGCCAGCACAGCTGCCAGGACACTCACCCTGCGGCCTGGTTTTCCTGCCGGGCCGGGAGGACCTTGGATGCCTCGTGGACCCTGCAAGGAATCAAAGAGAGAGGAAGAAATGCTGTCACCTAAAGGGACCAGGAGCAGACCCAGTGATCAGTGCCCACATCAGGCACTGCTGGGGCTATCAGGGCTCTTCAAAATGAATCCCTGGAGCAGAGCCCGTGGTTCCGAACACACAGGGAAGGGTCAGGACAGGAATTGTAGGCGCGAGGAATTTATCCACGAGGAAGCTTTTGCCCTGCAAGCACATGGTGGAGACACATCCCATAAATCACCTCCCTCGCCATCAGAAAATGGGAACTTTCCCTTAATGCAGGATTTAAGGCTTGGAAGAACAATATCCTGAGCATTAGTGAATTCTCCACACTTCAAACTATCTTTTATTTACGGATGTCTTTCCAGGAAGGGACCTGCAGAGTTTTACAATCATGTCCAGAGCCTCCATTCGGACACTTGGAGGGACATTTCCATGCCAAACACGTGTTCCCACACCTTCCCACTCCCAGCTGGCATGGGGTGACTGGATCCCTGCTTCCCAACAGCCTCTCAGTCAGGACTGGCTGCTCCACCCTTCATCTCTCCAGCTCCCCCCAGCTCCCCCACACTCACCTGAGGTCCCATTTCTCCAGCTTCTCCCTTCAGTCCTCCACTGCCTGGGGGTCCCTTTGGACAGAGAAGAGGATTTATGACATTTTCCCACAAGAGAGCCAGAGGGAAGGCTGATACCACGTCAAGGAAGAGCCATTCATGGATCCAGAGCCCATAGGGAGCTGGATCAGCTGGGTTGGCTCCATCTTCACCATCTCCATCCTCCCCACTCCAGCACTCCCCAGCTCCATCCTCAGTTCCATCCCCCCAGTTCCACCCCCCAGTTCCATCCCCCAGTTCCACCCCCCAGTTCCACCCCCCAGTTCCACCCCCCAGTTCCATTCCCCCAGTTCCACCACTCACCATCGGGCCCGGCCGCCCCGTCAGGCCCATGGGCCCCGCTGGTCCCCTCAGTGCCAGCTGCAACAGAAGGACAAACATGGCTCACCTGGTGGCTCTTTGTGGCTGCAGTGGGCCAACGCCATCACTGTGCCACCAGCCACAGTTCCCTCCACACCCCGAGCCCATGAACCCTTGGAGCAATGTCCACGTTCCCAGGGAATTCCAGGTGCTGCCCCTCCCACAAAAAGGCACAAAACTTCTCCTTGCCCAGAGCAGCTGTGGCTGCCCCATCCCTGGAAGTGTCCAAGGCCAGGCTGGACAGGGCTTGGAGCACCCTGGGATAGTGGAAGGTGTCCCTGCCCATGGAATTGCTTGGAATGAGATGGAATAAGTTCCCTCCCAACCCAAACCATTCTGTTATTGTATGAAAGCCCCTGGACAGTCCATGAATCTGCTGAGAGGACATAAATATTTATGACCCCACTTCAGTTCAGGAGAATTTTTTTTTTTTGTTTATTGTCCTGGTGGTTCAATTTTAGAGGAATTTTCCCCCTTTTTTTTTTTTCCCTGGTTACTATTTAACATCCAACAAGCTGAACTCCAATTCAAGCTGAACACAGGGGGCTTTTAGCTCCATAATTAAGGAGTCGTGTTCACCATGCATCAACCCCGTAATTTCCATGGTGGGAAATGGAGCTGGGCCATGCTTTAAAACACCCCTCAGACAATTTGTTCCCTCGTGACAATTCAACACTTTCAAAGAGTTGTAATTATCTGTGTACTCTGGTAATTAAAATCTACCCAGTGATTGCGCTTGGAATGGCAGAAATATTGCACAAATGCTGGGTTCTGTGGCATCTTTTTACAACACACCATTAAAAGGGAGATGCTCTGAACCACTGCTGGCTGCAACAACGTTTGGTGCCTAATGAAAGGCGAATTTTAAGGGGATAAATCAACCTCATAATGCAATTAACAGCAGTGATAATGAGAAAAACAAACCCAAAAAGGAAAAGGTTATCCTTGCTGCAGGACTCTTTTTCCAGTCCTGTCATATCCTGTGGTTCCCCACAAAATATGACATTTATTTCCCTTTCTGCATCATGGTTTTCAGCCCAAAATATGCAAGTTCACCAAAAAATTGGGTTTTTCCTTTCTAGAAATATTCAACTTTTCATTCACAGTCCAAAAGTTATCCAGGATTTATCTGCTTTTAAAATTTTTATTCCCAAATCCAAAAATTTAAATTTAAAAAGGGACTTTGAGTGAGGGGAGGGAGGTTTGTTGTTTTGTCTTAAATCACAATTTTCAGCAGGCAGAAGGAAAAAAAAGGGAACAAAAGCAGAGAGCCGGAGAAAGCAGATGCTTCTCATGAAACGTTTATCAGGTCAAACCCCCCATTTCCCAGGAAAATAAAATGCTGATGGGAAAACTCTGGGCAGGCTGGAAATGAAGACTGGCAAGGTAACACCAGGAACATAATCCAGGATATTACTGTCAGCACAAGGTTAATGGACAGGAAAATGCAGTGGCTGAGGGGATCAGGGCCCTGGACTCTGCCTGAATCTGTAAAAAATCCAACTCCTTTGGAAAAGGGGAGCTGGATGGAAACCAGAAAATTCCCAGCTAAGGCGAACACCTCGTTAAAACCCCAAAAGGGGCACGTGCTACCCAGCGGCGGGGGGGATCCCAATGGATTTTATCCCATCCAAGGGAGAAATAAATTGGGTTTTTAGCCTATTTTAGCCAAAAAAATTCTGTGTTAAAGTCTGAGTGACAAAGCAGCTCCATCCAGACATCCCAGCTGCAGCCAGATGTGGGATTCAGACCTGAGGGGCTGTCCCCAAATAAAACAGCCCCAAAGCTGTGTCCCTTTGGGAACTGCTGCCCTAAAATACCTGAGATTTTTCCCCTTCATGGCAGGGGTGTGTTTGCAGCAGAATTTGGTCCCTTTTGGGCAAGATTTGTGGGGTTCCCCCAGCTCCTCCTGCATCTCTGTTTTTAAATGTCAGTGCTCAGGAAAGCAGGGGAGAACGATTTCAGAGCTCCACTGGTTCAAAATTAAGTTTTATTTTGAACAGATGAGTGCAAAGCCTTTTCCACAGAGGTGCCCATCCAGGCAGGGAACAGGAGCTGGACTGGGAATGTGTCAATCTTGTTCCACCAGCGAGCCAGGGATGATTTGAACATCAATCAATAGGGTCATCCAAGGAAAAAAACATTGCAGGGTAAGTCAGCATGTATTCCCAAATAAATACATTAAATTACAAATCTGCCTGGTGAGATCCCCAGAGCTGGGAACAGCCTCCATCTGTGACATAGGTTTCATTATTAGGATTTATTGGGGGGAAACCATACAAAAGAAAAAATCCTTTGAGCACAGCCCCAGCTGTTCATAGGGACCCTGAAAATACAAATATACTGAAGGCAGTGGGTCTGTGTGGCCACTGGAACCAGCCAGAGAGGTCTGCAGGAAACTAAAACCAGCCTTCCATGAGCTGGAGCCTTGCTGGTCGTTAATAAAACCCCAAATCATCCAGGTGCCATCCCCCCAATAATCCCATGGGGGCTGAGAGGTTCCACCACCAGCACTGGGGACGGTGGATGTGACAGGTTTATTCTGCTTCAGGAGGGACCTGTTGAGAGCCATGCCAGGCATTCCCAGCTGCCACCACTCACCCTGGCCTGCTGCAGGATGGCCTGGGCTTGTGCCTCCTGGGCTGACACCAGAGGTCCTTTGGAGCCAGCATCTCCTCCCCCACTGAAGCGGAACTGGTGGGAAAAGATGGACAAAGCAGGTCAGGGCTTGCTGTCCCTCCAGCTCTGTTCAGCACGACTGCCCCAAATCCATCCCAGTGCCCCCAGCCCACCCCATTAACCCCAGTGCCCTCGGGTCACCCAGCTCGGGGCCACCAAGCGAGGGCTTCCCCCGCACGGCGAGCGCTGCCAGCTCGGGGTGGCACACAATGAGGGGGATTGTGGGCTCGGGGGCCTCACACACCACATTCAGCACCAGCACGGGGCTCTCCCAGGGCTGGCATTCCCTGTTCTCCCAGGGCTGGCATTCCCTGGTGGCCAGGGGGCTCCGGGGAGACGGGGTTGTCTCGGGTTATCTGTGCAGCTCCGGACAAAGGCCGAGCTGCTCGAGCGTGGCAGTTTGTCCAAACACCAGAGTTTGGGCTGCTGTTCAAACCAGGAACCTTCAGCATTCAACAAAACCCCCCAAATGTTCATATTTTACATCCACAAACTTGAAATAGAAGGAGTTTAATATTTCATTCTGCTTCTTCCACCCTCAAAAGCCCCACTCTCCTTGGCCTGCTCCTGCCTTCACCAGGAGGTTTTGCAAGAGGGACGCTCCTGGTGGCAGAACCTCCTCGGGCGGCTCTGTCACCTCTGTTCCACCTCAGCTGGCTTTAGGTGTGTGACCACACGAGCCTGGCAGGGAGATTTGAAGAAATGCAATTTCCAGGCCCATGTCTGGCTCCTGGAGGGGCCAACAACTGTGGTGTGGTGGCCAGCAAAGCTCCACGTGGAGCTGCTGGCCTGGCCTGCCCAGGCCCCCTGCCAAGAACCTCCCCAGGCTCACCCTTTGGAGCCTGGACAATGTGCTGAGGTTTTTCCCTAAAAACTCCTTCCCTTTGGTACCCAAGTGCTTCTTTCCAGCTGCTGGTTCCCACAGGGCTGCCTCACACCCAAAAAAGACATTTTTTTAGTGTCTCAGGACCAACAAGGCTGATTTGGGACTTGCTGGCTTTGTGTAGGAGGAGGAGAACAACACAGAATAACCACTGGCCATTAAAAGAGGAGGCTTAGTTCAGGTGATTGATATTTTGGCACTTTGAAGAGCTGTTAGAGGTTCCTCAGTGCAGGACAGAGGGTTCTGCCGGGAAATTTGGCTCTTGGAGGTGTCTTCAGTTGTTTCTTCATGGTTTTATCTCTCTCTGTCCAATCAGAAACACTTCAGCTTTTTCAGAGTTCAGGAAATGTCTGGACAAGGCTCTGAGGCACAGGGTGGGATTTCTGGGGTTGTCCTGTGCAGTGCCAGGAATTGGGACTCAATAATCCCTGTGGGTCCTTTCCACCTCGGGATATTCCTTGATTTTTATCATTACCCATCACTTCTGGATGCTTTAACCTGCGTGTCTGTGCTTTTGACCAGTGAAGGAGCTCCAGTGCTTTGCAAAAAGTCGATTTACAACAGGAACCATCCAGACCCATCTTTTATCTCAAGGAAAACGTGTCCTTGGGGTAAAGGAGATGGGAGACTTCTGCAAGAACTGGCAGGAAACAGCAGCAAAACCAAGAAATCCGACTCATTTTAATGTTTTTTTTTAGTTCTGTTTGTACTCACAGGCAACATAAGCATTGTCCCTGGTGGTCCTGGCAATCCATCTGCTCCTGGGAGACCTGGGCGCCCAGGTGGGCCCTACAAGAAGAAGAAGAAATTAAAATGAACTTCTAAAATATCATTTTGGTTGTGTCCATACAGCAGCAGCTGTGGTTATGTCACGATATTGTCGTGACAGACAGGGATTGAGCTTGTGGGCATCCCAATGTTTCTTAAATTTTCTTCATTTCCTTCAATTTGCTTAATTTTCTTTCCCTCCTCTTCCATCCTGCCCCCACTATTTCCAGGGTCTGCCACGTGCAATTTTGGAGTGAGCAATCCGAGCCCCTGCAGCGCTCCAAGTTAACGGAATCAACGTTTAGTTGGCCCTGTTAAAACCTATTAAAAAACCCCAAAATAGATGAAACTTCGTAACTCAGGGTCAGCGAGAGAGAAGCGGAGGAGGAGAAATTCATTCCCACACACCTTCAATCCGCTGGGTCATTTCATTTTTCTCTCTTCTGTCTTTTTTTTTTTTTTTTTTGGTATTTTAGTCCTTTGAGGCTCCTTGCATCTCCAAAGGAGTGATCCTGTCGGGGGCTGTAAATCAGCCCAAATCCGTGGATCTCCATGGAGCTGTGCTGATTAACAGCACTGGAGTCTCTTGAACTGGCACTAAAGCAATGAGTGGGCAGTAAAAGATCTATTGATGAAGCCATAAATAATCAAATATGGCCAATTTTCCCGAGGCAGCCCACAGATTATCTGGGCACTTGGCAAAATATGAGCTTAACCCGGATTTAAACATCCTTGCAGTGCTCCCATATGCAAATGAGGGTGACATCAATGTGTCTAATTGCAATGTGCACAGCAGTTTAAGGCAATGGGGACTTGACCACATCCCAGGAAGGCCAAGAAAAGCCCCAGTGCTCGATTTGTGGCCAACAGCTCAAGAATGAGGGCTTGGATACTCCTTTATTTAGGAGACACCAATAATAAATCAATTTGTAGAGAACCACTGCTCTTGGAAGGGCAAGCAATGAACATTTTTGTAGTTCTCACTCTCCTCAACCTGCCTGGGACCTGTTCAGACTCCAGAAAAAGGTAAAGATAAAACCCTGCCACAAATCTCAGACACGGGGACACCAAAAAGGCAGGAAGTCGAAAGGTCACCCCACAAGGGAGGTGGATAAAGGTGGGAAAGGGAGAGGGAAAGACAAATAGGTAACAAAATGCCTAAAAGTGAGAATATTTTAACAAAACAACCCAAAGATCTGTGCATTATCCTTGCCCCACACTCTTCCAGCAAGATCTCTCCACCCCAGCCCTCTCTGCTCCCTCTTCTTCCATGTCCAACTTCACAATTCCCTCATTCCCTCCTCCTAAAAAGGAACCATTCACACTGAAGCTTCCAGCACTAAATTAGAGCCCAACCCTGGTGGGGCGAGCAGCTGCCCCTGCCCCAGGCTGGCCAGGGCTGGGGTGTCCCCAGCTGGGGTGTCCCTGTCCCCAGCCCCACAAGCACAGCGCAGAGCCCGAGCCCAGCTCTGCACCGTGACCAGCCTGGAATGACAGCGCTGCAGCAGCCAGGGATGGATCAGCAGAAAAGCACCGGGAAAAATCCCAGCAGTGCCCAGGGGGGACTGCAGAACACTCCAGCACTTCTCCAGGCAGGCCCACTCCGGAGTCCCCAGCCCCACCGAGACCCCGTCCCAGACCCATCTGTTGGAGCAGAAATGCCACAAATCATTTAGGCCAGGCTTGTTTTATATGACAAAGTTTCTTTTCTCTCCCTCTCCTCCTTTAACTGCAGCCCTGCCTGTGAAGGAGCAGGGCTGAGCTTGTTTATCTCTCCTGACAAGCGTTGATGCAGTGCTTTTATCCATAAATGCCTCTTTTTGTTTCAGGCTGGGTGTGGGAGGCCTTCTCCTGGTGGAATGGACCAGCAGGAGGGGTGCAATGGAACGGAGGAAAATCAAACCCATAAAGCACTTTGGAAATTGAAATTCATGAATGCCTGGAAGAAATGCAGCCTGCCAGGGTCTGGGTGTAAATCTGCGTGGCCCTCGTTATGGGAATGGGGATTTGCTGATACACAGCAGCCAGGGATGGGGCCTTCAGCTTGCCTTTGGTGCAGTGCTCTAAAATGCCAGGCTCAGAGCAAACCCTGGGGCAATATTTCCATGGAATGGTTAAACTGGAAGCTGGGGGTGTTTGTGTGGGGGCTCCTCCAGTCGCAGGCAGCGAGAGTGGGACCAGCAGCCCCCAGTGCTGAGCCTTGAAATTCACCACTTGTCTCTCTCCCCCTGATTATTTTTCAGCCCTGGTCAGAAAATTATACAATAGGAGATGTTCCTTGCAGTTTTGGGGGTCTCCTAACTGAGGAAGCACTTGGGAAAAACAGCACCCTGGAAATATTCAGAAGCCAAATAAGGATTTTTAGGGATCCTGTTGCACTTCTGAGGTGCAAAATTGTCCTCAGGGGAGTAAGTCCTTTGGGATTCAATGACTGTATGGTCTTGGAAGGTGAAGATGTTTTGGGATCAGCCTTCCCCCAAGCTGACCCCCCCCCAGAGCACCCAGACACTCCGAATTTCCAAACAAACAGTGGGGTGGGTGAGGGAGCTGCAGTTTGCTCTAATGCTGCAGCTCATCTCCTTCAAAACAACACATTTCCCACTTCCTTCCTCCCAGTCTGGAGCCCCCATGGAACAGCTCTCTGCTCTCCTCAGTGCCATATTTCCTTCTTCCCACTGCTCCAGGAAAGCTGCCTAAGTCATCCCAAAGCATCCTTCCCCCGGCTGAGCCCTCTGGAACCTCCCACAGCCAGGCTGCTCCTCAGCTCTGCCGCCGACACAAACTCCTCTGTGCCTCGTGAAATCGCTGGGATAAAGGAAGAAGCTTTCAATAAATAAAGCTCTTTCCTTTTTAGAATGAATAAACCAGAGCTAAATGAGTGTTGGCCAGTGTTAACAGAGCTGACCATTGTTGGGCTATTAATTCATTGCACCTGCCTGATTGCAGATAAAAAAGTCTCTCTACCAGAGGCAGGCAGAGGGAACGTTCCCCACTGTACACAGGGAAGGGTCATGTAAATTCATGAGCTGCACTCAGGGTTAATAATAAACAAATTAGAAGAGGAGTTGTTCTAATTGAAAAGGAGTGTTTTAATACAGTTGCAGCTCCTGGCTCTGCGAGTTCATCACTTATCTCTGCACAATGTGCTGTGTTACACTCTGTTCTGGACACTGGCAAAAGCCCCATGTGCAGCCTGTGCTAGAATGCAAATGATTCCTTTCACTGGAGGGTGTGGAGCAGCAGCATCGGGGACAGAGTGGCTGCTGCTGCTGCTGCTTGGCTCTGCAGGGCTGTTCCAGAAGAGCTTGGCCAGCAAATATCTGCATCTGCCTGGACAAATGACAGGAAGAGAGTCCCTTGTCTCCAGGGTCAGCATCCAGCCTGCCAGGAATGCAGGAGGGGATAGGAGAGCTGGGCATCACGTAGGGCTCATGAAGGATGGAGGCTTCCAAGAAAGGGATGAAGCCACATCATCATCATCCTGGACCACTGAGAGCTGCAAACCACGCCCAGCTCAGCCACCCTCTGTGAATTCTGACATTCTGAGGCTGCAGAGCTCCTTGTGCTGGGGCAGGAGCGCAGTGCCACAAGGGTTAAGCCCGGCCCAGGAGCAGTGGCCCTGGCTGCCAGCCACGGGCTGAGCCTGGATTGACTTTCCGAGCTGGCAGGCAGCGATCGATGGAGCGCAGGCAGGGCCCCTCGTCCTCAATCATGTCACAGCCACGAGAAATGCTATTACTGCTCCATCAAAGCCACAGCAAATGAGGGGAGGGTCTTCCCAGCACTGCTCCAGGGGAAAGGTGAGAGTGCAGCAGCCACAGGGACCAAGGAGGCAACAGAGAACCTTACCTAAAAAAAATGCAGTGCACAGGTTGGGGACATTAGCACAGGAGTGCCCCAACACCTCAGGAATCTCCTCAAATGCACCTTAAAACCTCGGGAGACACCTCCCAGTGCAGGCCAGCAGTGATTTTCTCTCTCTCAGGGGTCATATTTAGCAATGTGGGTACACCAGAAGGAAAAGGGGACACGGACATGGCCACTGCAGAGGAAGCCACAGCAAAGCTCTGGTACCACTGCAGCACTAAAATAAGGCCAAGGGGAGATCCTTGGGAGCACAGAGATCCTGTTCTGATCTCCTTCAGTGGAGTGAATTCTCCCCTCTACTCTTTCTGGGTCTTAGGTTACTCAGTTAAAAAAAATATATATAACCAAGGCCACAAACACTGAGCTGCATTTCCAACAACAACCAGCGGTGTGAACACACACAGAGCAGCACCACACCCCTTAGCCAGCCAGACCCTCCCATCTGGACTTGGCCACTGCCTTTTTTCCCACCTTGTCCAAGCCAAAATATCTGCCAGGAGAGTGGGAAGCCCTACAAACCCCCAGAGTCTGTGTCTGGTCACCCCAGCTTATTCTTCTGGGCACCCAGAACGCAGACAGGATGTGGTTCCCCATCTGGACCCATGAAGGATTAACAGCCTGCCAGGGCAGGGAGCTGCCTTATCTGCCAGGAAAACTGCTCAGCACCTCGGGGATCAGATTAGGGAAGTGTTTGCTGATAAGAGCTCCTTCCTTTAGCATTTGCTGGGTGACAGGAGTGACAGCAGTGGGATGTTGTGTGTTCTGGAGCATCTCCCGGGATCTGTGGCACTGCTGCTCCCTCCCTCCTGTGCTTTCCAGGGAAAACACACCCCAAACCAAGCCTGCCTGCAGGAACACACCTGCAGGCACATTGTTTGGCTCTTTTGGGTGGAGCCTGGCACTGGGGCTGCCGGAAGCCCCATTCCCAGATGGACCAGGAGTGCTCCAGAGGCTGTTCTGGACACAGGCCCGACTGCCCTCCACACCGAGATGCACCCAGCCATCAACCAAGCTCCAAACTCCTCTTGTTTTGCTCCACAGTCAGGCTGAAATCCATGGATTTGCTCATGTGAGATGACAGCCCTGGGCCAGCTTCACCCTCCTGCAGCTCTGCTCTGACCCTGCCAGCTCTGCCCAGCTCTGCTGCTCCATCTCCCAAAAACCAGCGTGGCTCAAGGGCACTGGGCACCCCTCTGGTCTCAGCCCCAGGCTGAGCCCAGATCAGGTTCTGTGCAAAGCCAGGCCCTTGTCTGTGCTAGGGTGAGTTTTCCATGAGATGTCAGGCCAAAATTCCTGCTGGAGAAGATTTGGGAGCAGCAGGCAGCCTGCTCCCCACCCACCCAGGCCCCTGCTCACCTGGCTGCCTCTGCCAGGGGGGAGGAATGGGCTGGAACAGGGGGTGAACAAAAGCAGCAGTCCCAGGGTCATTTCAGACACTCAGCTCAGGGAATGAGGACAGTGGGGTTCCTTTTTTGCCATTTCCAAGGACATGGATTGCTGCTGGAATGCTGCTCCTGCACTTACTGACCTGAGGCTCGAGCTCAGCAGCTCCCAAAACACAGCTCACTGCTGATCCCAGGTACAAGACTGACAGAAATGCAGTGCTAAAGTGTGGGATTTGGGGTCACAGTCCCCAAAAAGCACTTGGGAGCAGCTGCCTTTGAGGAGACATCCTGAAGCTGGAGGCTCTGCAGCAGCAGCAGCGCACAAAGCAGAGGCTGCCAGGGACAAAACTCATTCACAGCAACATCCACAGCTGAGTTATGGCATTGCCCAGAAATGTAAATCAGTGTCTGCTGCTCGCTGGGACAGACCAATAACCCACCTAGGCAAAAGGTGAAGTGCTGCACAAGAGCTCCTTTCCCCCTGGGAGCAGCCTGGGACACGGAAAGGCCACAGGGACAGACCGTGGAGTGACCCCAGGGCCATCCTGGGCCCAAGCAAAGCCAAACTGCCTGCCAGGACTCACAAGAGCAGCTGGAATGAGGGTGCAGAATCCCAGCTGAGCTCCCTTTCCCTGTGCTGATGACTCTTGGTGTGTTTGCTCCTCCAGTTTTCCCAGTTCCACACCAGGAGCAGCTGAAGGGCACAGGCAGAGCAGGGGGTTTGCAGCCTTAATACTGGTTTATCTTGGGAAATGGTTTAATAAATGCATCTGCTTCCCAAACCTTTTTTTCCCTGGATGCAAAGCTCTGCCCTGTACCCCACCATGAATTCCTTTGGGAATTGCTCCTACAGGATTTTAAGGCTCCAGGGATACCCCACAGCCCCGCTTTGCCCACACAAACCCACTGAAAACTCCAGCAGAGAGGAGAAAACCACGGACACTCACCCTCTCCCCTGGGTCACCCATTAAGCCCACGGGTCCAGTTGGTCCTGGAGGTCCTGGAAGGCCCTGGCAGAGACAAAGACAGGGAACAAACTAAGCCACAGAAATGTGTTGTTATTTGTAGCAGATTTCTACAACGAGCAGGAGAAGATTTGGAGCTCTCTGTTTATTTTTGCACCACAAAATCCACCCCAAAGCTCTCTCTGTGCACACGTGTGGCAGATGGGAGCAAGGGAGCCCGGGGACAGCAACCCACACCCGGAGCTGGGGGAAAATGCCACTTACTGCTGGGCCTTCAGGACCAGGGGGACCTTCCACCAGCATTCCCTGAGCAAGAGGAAGGGAAAAAAGTGATTAGACACATCCTCAAAGTCATTTTGCCCACAGAGAAAATCCCAGTGCTTGATCTGTTCTTAAATATTTCAGCTCTTGCTGCTGCACTGAGATATTCCAGAGCTGGAGGGTTTCCACTCCCTCTGGATGACTTCTCCCAGAGGTGCAGAGGATCATGGAAAAGCCAAATAATGTGTATTTAAACCACACAGGGCTCAGCAGAACAGCCCTGACCCTCAGCATCATCCCCAGCATAGGGTCACCTTCCCCGCCACAACCTTGTCCCTTTGCTCAGAGCCAGGGACAAGGAAAATCCTGGAGCGTGTCCAGCCTTGATGGTGCTGGAGCTTCAGCAAAAAGCTGTTCCTAACCCTGAACAGCTTAACAAGAAGTTAGCAATCAAATTGCAAGGTGGTTTTTAAACGATTTTTTCCAGCAGACTGCACGTTGTGATTTCTTCTGTGAACGTAGGAAATCACTGTGTGGGAAAAATGCTGGAATATTGTTACTCCAGCCTCTTCAATCTAAATATTTTGTCATCACTTCAGATCAGATCTGTCATGCACTCAGGAAAATTGAAGTTTGGGGTTTTTTTTTCCCTCATGAGTGTGTAAAAGGCAGGAAAGAAACCTCCCAATCCACCTGGAAAATGCTTTCCAGAAGGCATCAGGGTGATATTTTGGGAAGAGTTCCACAGGGAACTCTGTCCCTTTTATCTCTGGATTGGGAGATAAAGCAGCACCAGCTGAGTCAGCAATTCCCAGCTCACCTGTAGCAAAAAAAAAATCCCGTAAAAATCTGTGGATGAGCAGTTGGGACCTGTGGGAGAAGCCATGCAGGGGCTGCTTTGGGGTCACCCTAAACTATTCTCAGGCTTCAGTGCCAAAAGCCTCAGCTGACCCCACTCCAACTGAGCTGAAGGAATTGGAAATGTCTGCAGGAAAATCCAGGCATTCCTGCCCCAAAAGCCACACTCCCTAAGCCCAGAGCAGCAAAAAATAACCGAAAACACCCTGCCATGATCCAGCCCTGCTTCCATCAGGGTTTCTGCACCACAAATGTGAGGGCAGCTCTATTTTCTGCCTTTCCTGGTGTCCACGGTGTTTAAAATCCCACTGCAGATCTGGTTCCCACTGCAGTCGGATGTGTGAGGGGAAATTTGCTGCTGCCACCCCAGGAAAGCCTCTGCAGTTCCTCACCAGGGAGGAATTTAGGTCGTGGGCTTCACCCCGTGCCCATTTCAGGTTCAGCCATGGAAACACTTCACTGGGTGGGAATTAGGGGTGAATTCCACACGTCTATCCTCCAACCTGCAGGGAAACCCCAGAGATCCCAGCATATGAACACCCCAAAATCCAACCTTGCTGAGGTCCCAGCACATGGACACCTCAAAATCCATCCTTTTTGGGACCAATGATGGCACATTTTGGTGTAACAGTTTCTAAAATAGAAACTAATCAGGGTGCAGAGAGCCCCAGCCCACCCGAGAGGTTTGTGGGGCGCTGGTGTGAGCACACACAGCACCAAGGCTCTGCTTCCCAGAACTCTCCTTCCCACGGGGAAATGTCTGGGATAACTGGCCCATTTGGGATGCAAACATCCTTGGCATCTTCCCATATTTATCTGCTAGTTATGGCCTTGGGGGCATCTGGAGATTCTCCTTGGCAAGAAACCTCCAGTGCTTCCATGGATGTTCATCAATGGGAGCGATGGAAACGAGGAAGGGTTTTAGGGACAGCACCAGCGGGGTGATCCCATTGAGGGGGGGCATGCCAACCATGGATTTGGGATTGTCCCAGGGGAAAACAGGGCAAGGCTTTCACTTCAGACACCACCCACAAGTGAAGCCAATATCCCAAAACCAGCCCAAAATCCTGCTGCGCTTCAGAGGTGCTGAGCAAACCCTCCCAAAGGTGAGCACCAGGGTCCCCCCAAAAGGACAGAGGGCTCTGAGGAGGTGCCAGCAGCCTGATGGTCCCACAGCTGGGATATTTGGGATCGCTGCATCCCTCCTCTCCATCCCTCCTGCCCCTGCCCTGCCCTGCCGCCTCCAGCAAGTGTCAGCACAGAGCAAGGATTGAAGGACAGCCGGGTTGGAATGGGAAGGAATAAAAAATCCAGCAGAATCCAACTTTGTGCGTGGGTTTTATTTCCCTTCTCCTGCAGCTCCCATCAAAAATTAAAAAAAAAAACCCAAAACAACCAGCTAAAGAGTGCAGAAAATCCGAATTTCCCTGCTCAAGAGGAGCTGCACGGAGAGGAACAAGGCACCATTTGGTCCTGTTTACTTTCTGGCAAAAGCCATCCATGCTCCAGTGTTTTGAAATAGCAAAGGCGGCCAAATTCTTTCTGGATGATTAAACTTCACTATTTTGTTCGCTTTGTAGATTTGCAGGCTGGGTTTGTGCCATCATCTTCGGGGGGTTTGGCTGCCCCCCTTCCCTTCCCACCCCTCTGATAAGGAAATCGCTGGCTCCTCCCTTTGTTTGCAGAGTGAGAGACCCAGAAAGGAAGAGCAGGAAGAAAAGGTCAGAAATGTTTTCATAAGGGACTTAATTGGAGTTTCCAAGCCACGCTACTGCACCCCAGCTCCTCCCTGGCCTCCCCTCCCTGCTACCGGCAGAAATTTCAGGTGGGAGAGGAAAAGGAGGAAAAATTAAAAGGGAAAGAATGGCCTGAGAATGATGGGAAGTGCTGCTGCAAGGCTGGGTGCTGTGCTGGCCCTCTGCCAAGGAAAATGAGGTTAATTGAGCTGCTGGTGTTCAGCAAGCAGGAGCTCAGCCCTTGGGGACTGGGCTCAGGGCAGGTGGCTGCAAGGACCTGATCCCCAATTCCAGCCTGGGGAGGAGCAGGAATTGGGGTATCCTGGCATAGAGAGAGGGGAAAAAAATGGGAACCAGCCAAGAGCCTCTTGCTCTGCTCACAGGAGCCCCTGAGCCAGCCCCAGCCATCCCCACCATGGGCTCCTTCCCCACCTCAGCGTGCCAGCTTGGGCACCCACAGCTTTTGCAGAGTGCAGAGGGCACAGACAGCTCGGAACTGTTCTTTAGAGAGAGAAAAACAAGCTCCAAATCAGGCCAGAAATATAAAGGAAGAGCACAGTGGGTTCCACCCCAGGGAGGACGCAAGGGAAAAGCTGGTGGGACTGTGGAGCTGGTGCAGGAGCAAACATCTCCTCTGCAGAGAGCTGTGTGCAGGGATTTGTTTTACATCCCTTTTATTCCCACAGGGATGAACCCATTGGTGGCACAATTAAAGGCAGCCCCAAGCTGGGAGTTCAGGGCAGGATACGACCAGGATGCTGCAGGGGCGCTCCCAAACTCCTGAGGGATGAGACCTGGCCCCTGCCTAATGCTTCAGTCCTAGGTTTTATTTTGCTAAACGAGAGATTTCATGGGAATTCTTGCACTTCCTTCACGATTTAGGTCACTCCATGAAGCTTTAAAAAAAAAATCATATAATTACCATGTTTTATATTAAATGAACCAAGGAATTCTTTCATGGGAATTTTCCTCCCAGCTGTCCCACTGAGAACAAATTCTCTCCACCTTTTTCCACAGGGATAAAACCAACAAAACCCCAAACCCAGGTGCTCCTTACCGGCTCAATAATGGCAGGCTCCCCCTTCTGTCCCTTCTCACCCCGGGGGCCACCGATCTGTGGGACACAGGGAAAGACAAAGCCAGACAGTCAGAGACAACACCACCATCATCACCACCACCAATCCCAGCAGGAACTGGAGATCCTGGGACAATCCTGCTGAGGTTCATGCAGGAAAGACCCGGGGCAGCTCCTCCTTGTTCAAACACACGTTACAGGTGGGGGAAGCCTTGTTTTTTGCACTGCTAATTCTGCTCTGAATTAGGGAAGGACCAACATTTTGAAGCAGAATTTTTCCTGGATGGAGAAGAAACCCTCTCACCCCTTCATAGATGGTGTCCTGGTTGGCTGGCATGCCGGGCCCGATGTCAGGAGAGGCTGTCCGGTCGTAGTAATTGTCATAATAATTCCCATCATATTCCTTTATGGTTTCCTCAGTGAAATCATTATCCAGGTCATCCCCTCCTTGAGCAGCCTGGAGAGGAAAGAGCAGCAATGGGTCAGGCTGGAATTCTCTCCTGGCTGGACATGCTGGAATATTCATGTGTTGTTACATTAAGGGGGGTGATTTTTGCAAGGGAAGGGTGGTTTATGATAATAGTGACAAGGGAAAAACCTGGGGAAAAGTTAAAATCTGGAGTTTTTAAGTCTCTAGTGACTTCTCCAACAGCAGGAAGACAGATGGGAGAAGCTTCATGTCAAATATACACCCTGGCTTTCCCTGGGATTTCTTCACTGATCCCCAGTAAAACACTGTGAGTAGAAAAGTTGGAGTGAGGAAAACAAAACACAGCACAAAGCTCATGTCAGGAGGATCCTGCGAACTCCAAATGCCTGAAGAAAGAGGTAATGGAAGTTTAGAGCTCCAAGTGCTCCTCATCCCTCACAGCCTCGGTGCTGGAGATGCTGGATTATCGAGCCCAAGGAGCCCCACATCCGTTCCCAGATTTCAGATGCACATCAAACCCATGATGTGTCACTGTGAGTGTCCAATTACAGCAGGAAATGTGGAAAAATCCAAGGCCACTTCTGTGCAAACCTCCTGTTTGTTTAGTCTGGGATTTAATCTGGGCTCGTCCAAGGAGCAGCAGCAGAAGTTGTTACAAATCTGATGCTTTAATCCCTGACTCCTCTCTGAATCCTTTCACCCGCAGATGCCGTGGAGCACAGCAAGGACATCCAGACGAGGCTCAGAATTTCCTTGCTGCTCTCCATATCCCTGTGCTTCCAGCAGCCTGGCAGGCACAGGCCCTTGGCACCCCTTGCTCTGAGCAGCCCTGCAAAGAACAGCATGTGCTGCTGAGATTTCGTTTGGTTCTTTCTTCTCCAGGTAATGACCAAAATAGTCCCGAAATTGAGTTATTTCCAGTGCTTCCTGGAGAAATATCTCCTCACTACTACGAATTCAAAGTCACTTCAGTGCCATCACCACTTCCAGACTTTTTTGCTGTGCCAGAACTACTCAGAACCCATAAACATGAGCATCTGGGTCTAAAGTCAAGAGATTTTAAATTAAGACTAAGCCCAGAACTGAGGCAACCATCACCCCACCTTCTCTTACCTCTGCAAACACCAACTGGCCTTGGCAGAAGTTATAATTTGGCAATTATTCAATTAGAAAACTTGGAAAAGTCAGAATTAATTAAGGCTAACCCTAACCCTAACCCTGTGCTATCACACAGCCCTTTTATCCTGGCTGGTTTTGCACTTTAAAACCTTAAAACCCTCATCTAAAAAGTCTTATCTGACTCTAAGGGTTTGGGGATAGCAGCAAATTGCACGTCTTGAAATGAGTATCAGAAATGCCTGGTTCGATATTTTAATTGAGGTCCCCAGGTCTGTTTGCATGGGAAGATGATATTTGGAATAACTGGGCACTTCCCTACCTGAGCTTTCCTTCTCTATTTCCTTTTCCTAACAACTAAAGTGGCCCTTGAAGTCTCCTGCTTCCTCTTCCATTTTTTTTTAAGGCTCCTCTATCCAATCTTTAATTACTCTCTCTTAGAAAGTCCAGGCTTGGCCAAAGACTTCTGGCTCGGAAAACAGAAAACTTTCCTGTCCATGGGCTCCCTCAGGCTGGCTCCCTCAATTTTCCTCCTCTCCCTGTGTATCATTTTGAGCTGTCCAACCTCCTCCACCACATTTTGGCTGGGCTGGATCCCCCTCCCTGCTCTTGGAGCAGCTGGATCTGCACCTGCCTCGCTCCAGCTGCTCAGATCTTTGCCTGGACACTTTCCCTGACACCTTTTCCCTCAAATTTCCAACTCCAAGGATCCTGGCCAACTTTTGTGGCAAAACAAAAAAAGAGACAGCTCCACCACAAGTGATTCTCCACTGGAGAAACCACCCCTAAGCTCTTCCTGGGAATTAGGAAGGGATCTGGAAGCATTACAGAAACATGGAATGCTCTTGAAGCTCATCCAGGTCCAAACCCTTGCCATGGGCAGGGACATCCCCCACTAGAGCAGGTTGCTCAGAGAACAATTCCATGTTATCCCACCATTGATTCCCCTGCTGATGCTCCTGGATAATGAAGAATTTGGCCATTTAATGTCGTTATTTCCTTGCTCAGTGACTCTGAGTGACTCAACTCTCACTTTGTGAACAGCCATAGCTCCCAGGAATTCATCCCAGTCTCACCAACATTCACCTATTTGAGCACCAAAAGAAACAGCAAGAACTGGGCAAGTCTTAAGCACAGGAAGTCTCAAGTGCAGCACTTCAGCTGAAGGATATTGAAGCGTGGGGAGGTAAAAGTTTAAATATTCCAACAGAATCAGCACTGGGATCTGGGCTGATCCCAGCTCTGAGCAGATCCATGCCCAGAACAAAGGGGCTCACACCAGGTGGACCCAGCAGTTTTGGAATCAAGGCTTTGTCCCAGTGTTAAAATGTTGGGGTTTTTTTTTAAATTAAACTGAAAAACATAAAGATGCTTTTCAGTGGGAACTGCAAAATGAAAAATATTGATGTTCTCCAGCAAATCAACATTTTAAGGATTTATATTAATAACTTTGGGATAAAAGGCTTTTACTGAGATTTTAACAGCAGCCCTCATTTCTCTTTTTGTCAGACAACCACTTCACCCAAGGAAATGCAGATGTCAATATGAGCAGCTTTTTCCAGGGGAATAATCCTTAACCAAATTCTAAATATCTGCGTTCCCCACCCTGAAATATCTGGAATGAAAACATTTTACAAGAAACTTCCTCTCCCAGCAGCTGCCTGAACCACTTATGGATTTACCATCTGGCTGCTCCCGTCTCCTTCGCTTCCAGGGCTATGAAACAGCAGAATTAATTTAAAAAAAAAGGAAAAACTGAAATTAATGAATTAAAATTACATCAGTGTCGTTGTAGGTGACGACGGTGCTCGTGGGGAGCTCAGCTTCCACGGCATTTTCAGTGAGGCCACCCTGGGGATCGACTTCCTCGTTGTAGTTGAGATCCTCGTAGGGCATGGGGGTGAAATACTCCTCGTTGATGGTCTCGTAGTTGTACTCATCAACGAGGGGATCATCCACTGCTCCATCCTCCTTGGGCTGCTTCCCGGGGTTCCCTGTCTCAGGGGGTGCTGTGGGAGCTGGATAATCCTGTTGCACGTGGAAAATAAAGCACCACAATCAGTGAAACAAAACATTCTGCAGCCCCCTCCCCTTTTATAAAGGTTTATCACCCTCACCCCTGCCAGGACCCGCCTCGGTACCTGCTTGGTTTCGGGTTTCTCTCCAGCAGCCACTTCAGGAGGGCCGGGTTTGGTGGTGGGGGCTTCTGGTTTGACAGCTTCATCAACATCCTCATAGTAGGGGTACTCGTAGTAGTAGGTGTCACCTTCTCCCTCCCCGTCTGTGTACTGCAAGGAGAGGAGGAGATGCAGGAAATGAGGTGGCAGCACCCAGCATGTCCCTCCTTTGGACATCAGGGGTTCAAACTGCCAGAGGGCAGGGTTAGGTGGGATATTTGAGAAGAAATTCTTCCCTGGAAGGGTGGGGAGGCCCTGGGATGGGTCACCCAAAGCAGCTGTGGCTGCCCCATCCCTGGAATTGTCCAAGGCCAAGCTGGACAGGGCTTGGAGCAACCTGGGATCGTGGACGGTGTCCCTGCCCATGGCAAGGGGCTGGAATTAGATAAGCTTTAAGATCCTTCCAACCCAAACCAGTGACTGTGATATTTTTTAACCTTAGATTGCTGAGACCTCCCAGCTCTGCCACATCTGACACCCCCAGAGAGGGGCAGAGAGCCCTTGATCCCCGCGGCCGCTCTGGCACCATTCCTGCCCCAACAGCATCCATGAGACTTCCCATCCACCCCCGGCCTGCAGGCAGGAGGCCTTGGAGAAGCAGATCTTTGCAGCCTTTTCCACAAGGCGTCAGTCATTCTTCAGCAAGAAACCCAAACAAAGCCTCTGCTTCCAGCCGGGCACGGCACCGCTCCTCGCCAGCCCAGCCCTCCCTGGCAGCGGCCGCCGGCGCGTGGAGCAGTTATTCCTACATGGAGCAACACAGCCTCGGGACAAGCCAGCTCTTGTTGGGCTGCTGGCTCCAAAAGAAGAGGTTTCTTTTCCTGCTGCCACAGATTTCGACCAAAGTGCTGTTTTATTTGTCCTAGGTATTGTTTCTGCAGAAGCGCTGGCAGAGCCTCACCGTGAGCCTCACCGTGAGCGTCCCAAAGCCCTGCTTAGGTGCTGGATTAATTTAATCCCAAAGATAAACTGGGAGGGCTGATGGCATTACTGGTTCATGGGGATTCCCTGACTCTGCAGGTCTGGGCTCAGCTGAAAGCAAATCAGCCCACGAGAGCGGCTGAGGATGCCAGACAGCAACTGCAGTGAGCTGAGACCTCTGAAAAAAGGGCAAAATTCAGGTGATGCTCACTGGAAATCAGCCACACCCAGACATTTCTAATTGGGCAGCAAAAATATAAATGGATCTGGCACCAGCCTTTTTTATTGTGTTTCCTTTTTTTAAAAGAAAAGACCTGCGGTGAACCCTTCATACAAAAATTATTGGGCACAGCAGCTCCTAGGGATGACTTAGGAGTGTTTCTGCCAAAATGAAATTCAAAGCAAATCCAGGGGCAAAAATCTTTCTCGCTCCTTTAACACCTGTAGTTCCACAGAATATTGAGAAAGAGCTGTTTAATCCTTTAACAAGTTCAAAAGTGTAATCTGAAATTTAGAAACAGGTGCCTGTTCTGGATGGGGCTGGAGCTGCCAGTGAAGGTCAGCATTCCACACTTGGCTCACGTTGTCTCTCCTGTGTTTCTGAGCTCCAAGTGAATGCTCTTTTCAGTCTTTGGAAATGGGAGGAGCTCAGAAAGAAGGGAAACTCCCAAGAGCCCAAACCCAGAACGTGCAAATCCTAAAACCAAGCTCTGTCTGGGATGCTGGACATGAACCGTGGGGAAGCCGAGCAGGAGGAAGGAGCCACGTGTTTGCAAGTGTGGTGTACACCCAAATATCGGTGATTGTGACCCAAAACATCCCGAGAGACTCACGTATTCGTCCTGGTTGGGGTCCTGGGACTGTGGGGAGTCGGGGATGGCGGTGTCACAGTCGGGGCTGTAGTGCTCACAGTACTCGAGGGCTGCCCGCGGGTCCGCCACGATCAGGAGCTGCTGGATGTCACCCTGCAGGGAGGGAGCACAGAGGGTCAGGGATGGATGGTGCTCGTGGAGACACCAGCCTGAGGCTGCAATCAAAGCCATAAACACAAAGAAATCAAAAGCAAAAACACGTGGCAGGGCCACCTTCCCGACATGGGCATGTCCCCTGAGATGAGCCAGGGGAACACCTCCCTGTCCAGGGATTGGCTGCTCCACGAGGTGGGAACCTGCTGTGCTTCATCCCCAGCCCCAAATCCACCTCCCCAGAAGACAAATCACCCAGAAGAACAGCAGCACAACAGCACTGACAGCCCCAGGCAGGGCGGGTGCAGGAAAATTAAGAGAGAAGAGCTCTGTACCCCCCAAAGCAGCAGCATCCTGGGGACAACAAAACAGCTCCTTTCCAGCCGGTCCTGTGCAGCTCTGCAGGGCTGCAGGGTCACCCTGCCCAGTCCTAAAAGCTCCTTATTGGCCTCAAAATTCCTCTGCTTCTCCTCACAAAAGGCATCACACCCCCTTTTTTACATCTTGCCTCACCTCGACGACATTCCACCCACAGCAGACACAGAGAGAGATTAGAAATGCATCTGATAAACGCAGAAAAGAGCCAAAGGGAGGCTTTTTTCACTAAAAATCAGGTGCAGAGGAAGCTCATTAGGCACCAGGGCTGCTTAATGGGGCAGCTGCTCCCTGAAGCCCTGCACAGCCACAGCCCGAAGGTCAGAGCAGAAATTGCTCTTGAGTTTCCTGAAGAGTCACCACGCTGCTCAGCCACGATGCCAAAACCCAGTTCATTCAGCAGACAGTTACATAAGACTTCACTACTTGGATGCTTAGAGCTGATACTTTAATTAGGGGAGGGAAAAAAAATCTTATTTAAGAATAGACAAACATGGCTAAAGCATCAGGGGGAAAAGCAGGAGCGTTACAGCAAAGCTGGGAGGATGATTTGGGCAGTAATAGGAACCAGAAGCTCCAAAGGGAGCCTGGCCAGACTGGCAAACAGCCCTGTGGAAAAGGATATTTTTGAAATTAGGGGCCAAATCTGCCTTGGTGTCGCTGGATCATGGACGTGTCCCACTGACTTCCCCCCCAAAAAAGGTGCTGTTCACATTTTGGGCAGAGATCCATTGGGAAAGGAGGTTGCCAGGAGCCCTGGACACATCAGCGCTGAGGGGAAGGAGCAGCTCAGAGCTGCCTGGAGTTCCCTCCTCCATTCCCAGGTTGTCACTTCCCTCCCCACAGCAGCTCAGGGAACATCTGGGCACCTCTCAGACCTCCCCGAGTTCCCCTTCAGTTCACTGAAGCTCATTAGTCGTTGTTTCCAGTGAATAACCTTTACAGAATTAACAGAAATGTCTGCAAAGTAGATTTCAACTTTCCATTTTTAAAACCAGAAACATCTTTCTTCCCCTTTCCCCTTTCTTGTTTTTTTTTTTTTTTTTAAATAAATCCAGTCCTGCCATTTCTATTCCAGCTCTTTCTTTTGCAATGTAACCACCAAAACTGGGCACAGAGTACTGGGAAAGCAGAAAATTCCAAGTTTTTTGCCTTGTAGAACATTTCCCTTTTCCAAGCAGCTCTGGCCATCACCTGCCAATGGGACCCACAGGGGAACTGGGCCGTGGTGTGACCTCCAGAACATCCCCCAGCCCTGAGGAGGGGGTGCTGGGGGTGTTATGGGGTTCCTCAGGCCATATTTTATATCACCATCCCTTCAGAGCTCCAAACCAGGCTGTTCCTTTGGAATTCCCTCCAGCAGGGAATGCCCAACCCAGCCAAGGAAATTTGTGGCTGATGTGAAGACCCTTCCAGCTGCTATTTCAGCACACAGGACCTGAGCCACCCCTCCCTGGCACCCCAGCTGAGCCATCTGTGCCCTTCTCTCACTCAGGTGCTTAAAGCTTCCCTGTTTTCCATGGGAAGATGGGAAGTGCCTGGCATTGCTGGGATAAGCTGAAATAAGGCAGCCCCAAAGCAGAGCTGGTACTTGTCTCCAAGAGGCAGGGGAGGCTGAAAAAGCTTTTTCTCCCTGATAAGGTTGGATTTACACCTCATGGAGAGCTGACAGGCTGCATCCCATCAGTGAGCAGGGCTGGAACTGCGTTTCCTCAAGGAACAGATAAAGTAAGGAAAGGCATCTGGGCTGAACCCCTGCCAAAGGTTAAGCAGAAGAGAATTTGCTAAAGCCGAGTTTGTTTTTAGTCTCAGCTGATGGCAGTTCCTGAGCTGTGCATGGGGAGAAATCCTTGATCCCACCCTGCTTCCCTGCAGGAGTTTGAGCATCCTCAGCCTTGGAGAATACAGAAAAAAACCAACCTGCAAGCCCCTGGAGCCACAGCAGAAAACTCAGCCTCAACACACCACAGGACAGCACAGGCCCCCCAGTTTCTGCTGAGTGAGAGGGGGAGGCCAGACAGGGGACACTTGCTGCTCGTTCTGGGTCAAGACCCTGGGAAAGCCAGTGAGTAACTGAATAAATTTGGGATGCGGAGAGCGTCAGGAAAAAGCCTCAGACAGCTCCATCAGAGCTCACCACGCTCCAGCAGCACCCCTCCACAGGCTGCTATTCCCCTGCTCCTTTTCAAACCCAATCGATCACCCTGCCCAAAGCTCATCCTTCTCTTCTTATTCCAGCGTGCAAAATCCAGAAGAACCAAGGCTCCCGAATTTGGGAAGGATGAGAGCCCCAGGGAGCAGCCGAGCACAGGGCAGGGGCTGAGCAGCTCAGGGGAGGGGGAAGGAGGAGAGCTCAGACCATTCCTCTTTGTTGCACTCCCAGCAAGTGCCCAGCACTGGGGGATACCCCGTGCTAACCCTTGTCGAAAGCAGCCAGGAGTAAAAACCTTGTTAGCAAGATTCCCAGTCAATTGACCTCATCCCTCAGCACCCAACAATAAAATGGGCTAATTTAGCCTGCAATAAAAGCCCCACTATCTGCACCTCACAAAAGCTGCACAAAGCTCTGCTGTCAAGAGCCCCCTTTCTGGGATTTAAAAAGCCGACTTTAAATGGAGCGAGCCGCGCTGGGAGGCTCGGAGCCTTTTGTGCCCTCTCGAGTGTGCTGCCACTCATAAACTGTGCCCAGGGATCCAGGAATCCTGGCTGGCAAAGGGGAGCCAGCCCTGCTCCCGTTCCTCCCTCAAGTGTCCGTTTGTTTCCCTGTTTTGGTCACAAATCACCCAAAAATGCCCTTCCCGGTGGGATTTCTGCAGCGCTAACGGAGATCCCGTTAATCCACACGCACGGCTCCGTGCAGGACAGGGTTTTCCAAGAGAGACGACTTAAAAATGCACCAGAAAAGTGGCTTAAAGACCTGCTCAGCCAAATCAAAGACTTATTTTCAAGTAGTGGGGTATTTCAGTCTGGGAGCAAGACAGCAAAGCTCTGGTGTTGCTTTGTAGAAGTCACCAGCCACTCACACAGTGGGTAAAGCTCTTTTTTGGCCTGGGAATGAGTTGAGCACAAGGTTCAAAGAAGTTCTTCAGTGCCTGGAGCACCTGGTAGCACCCAGAGGCAGAGCTCAGTTGTGCTTTGCTGGTTTAACCAAAAAAAATTGAAGCGAAGAATGAAAAAGTTGATTTTTTTTTTTTTTTTTTTTTTGCCTGCAAATAACCACAATTCATCCATCAGGAGAGGCAACGTTTAAAAAAGGGGATAAATCACATTTTGGCCTTTCTTCCTGAAGCTCCTGGTGAAGAGGAAGAGGCAGGACAGCACATTTGTGAGAAGGACTGAGAGCTGTGAGGGTTTTATTTGCTCCACCAGACAGATGGAAGTGCTAACTTTCAGGAGCAGTACAGATCTGCCTGACATTTCTGCTGAAGCCATTTATGCCTGATGACTCATTTGCGTTATGGATTAAGTTCCATCAAAACCAGTTCAACTCAACTCCCCAGCCAGCTCCCAGACAAGGCTGGAAAAGCTCTTTCTGGAGCATTTTTTAACACTTATTCTATATGCGTGCAAAAAATGTCCCGTCGCTTCCAATGACATCAACTTCAGGAACTCGGAGGAATCGTTGTGGTTCAAGGAAAAAAAAAAAAACAGCTGGAGAGGAGGATCATGATGAGTGACTTCATCTGGCACTGGAAGCAGCTCCCTAAATCCTGGGATTTTCAGGGCTCTCACTGCAGAGCATTGATAATTCACTGGGCTCTTGGGTTAGGGCATCACCCCAAAAGTCTGAGACACTCAATATCCCTACGAGTAAATCCTGCTGGATGTGCTTTTGGAAACTCCTGCGTTTAACTGGATAAACACAGGCCTGGAGTGAACAATGGTAACATAAAAACTTCACAATTACTGGGAATCAATGAGATTTATCCTGACAAACTCCCTGGCTCCACACCCCCAAACCCAGTCAGAGGATGAAGCGTGGCAGGGGTTCAGTGCGGCTCCAGGATGAAGTGGAAGCTCAGAGATCCCACGCCCCAGCGAGCCTCCAAAACCCCTAATCCCTGTCTTGGAGCCAGCCTGCCAGCCCTCAGATGTTCCACTTGATAAATCCTGTCACCAGCACTTCCCATGGATTCTCACTGCTGTGGACACAGCCCGGCTCCAGCCTGGAGTGAAAGTGGTGTTGGAGACACACAGGGATCCCCACGGCCCCACTTCTGTCAGCCTGGAAACCCCAAAAATCAGAGGTGCTGGAAGTGCTCAGAGCATCCCGGAGTCCCTCCTTTAAACACAGCAGCTCCAGAAAAGCAGCAAAACTGCAGCAAAATGGGCAAACAAAGCCTCACCACCCCCCCAGTCCCTGTCCCCGTGTCCTGAGCTCTCTCCTGGCCAGCCACACACAGGAGTGGCCCCACAGAGAGAGCACCCAGTCCCTAAAGAGCCTCCTTTGGGCTCCCAGGGCTTCAGCACTACAAAATGGGAAGGAAATTGTTGCAAGTCTGGCTAAACAATAAATAAATAAATAAATAAATAAATAAATAAATAAATAAATAAATAAGGCTTGACTCGCACACAGCCGTGACTCAGCTACAAATTCCTGGTGGTTTGGCTCAATCCAGCCGGATGTTTGTGTCCCCATCCTGCTCAGAGGGGCTGCAGGGTTGGATGGGGCTGCTCTGCTGTTCCCCCTCTGGCTCCTGCTGCTTTGGGCACTCAGAGAGGAGCCTCTCCCCAGCCCTCTTTGGAAAAACCAGGTTTAATTAAGCAGAGCAGGGAGAGAAGTGTCACCAGAACTAAAAATGGCTCCAAACCCTCTCGAAAGCTGGTCAAACTTTCTGTTTCTCATGGCATCTCCGTGTGGGGACCCCAAGAAACGCCTCAGCCCAGTCCTGCACCCCCAGCCCCAGATCAGCCAGGAGCATCCCTGACCTCGCAGAACACAAACACAGCAATGACCTGCACAGCCCACCAGCCTCTGCCCCTGGCCACAGCACAAGAGGAAAACCAGCCCTCCAGCTGGGTGGCAATGAACCTCTCTGGTAATTCCTCAACCTTTCTATTTTACAGTCCCGGGGAGGAACCCGATTTCCCATCGTGTGAGGATCCATGAACTCACTGTTAGTCCTGGCTGCTGGATTTGAAGGAATCGGGCAGGGAAGTGTGGTCCCCTCCTTGTCCCCTTCCCTGAACCCTGCGACTTCTCCCTGCTGTCCCCAACACCCAGCCCTGCCCCTACACAAGACCAAATCCTATTTCTGTTGCTTAAAATTAAATTCAGACTCATGCCTTAAAACTAAGAGGCTTTTTGGAGCAAAGGGCTGCTTGCAGAGCCCACAGAACGCTGTAAGTCTGTCTGTGTGCTATCCCAAATCCAACTGTGGAGCAGTTTAGCAAGGACTCCTGACTGGAAGGGAAGGACAAGCCATTCCCTCAGAGGAGAACAAAAGCCAGATGGCTTTGCTAATTCTGGAACGCTCTCCTGCAGGAGCTGTCGCTGTGCCAGCACCCAAATACCAGTCAAGGACTCCATGGCAGGGCAGGAAGCACCAACACAAGGTTCATTTCCAGGTGGATACCTCCCACCCCAATCCCAGATAACCCCCCCCAGTCAATAATCCCTGCCCTAGAGCAAACTCTCCCCACCAGGCACAACCCCAAGCACCCTCTGAGCAGCTGTGGAGGCAGAGTTTGTGCCAAAGTCCTTTTCTGCGAACTCAGAGCTCATTCCCAAAGACAACACACCCGGAATTCACCCCAGTATGGATTATTTACATGGCAGTGCTTTCCAGCACCCAGCCACCTTCCAGCTTCCCACCCTCAAAGATTTTCTTGCCTTTCTGAGTTTGTCAAACCCATTAATCGTGGCTGGCTCCTTCCTGCCACTTTCCCTGGGATGCTCACCGAATCCTGACAGCCCCAAACCCTTTTGCTCTCTGCAGTCCCTGTAAGAGCTCTGAATTCCCCCTTTCCTCAGCCCTCTGCACCCTGCTCCACTCAGCGTCCCCTCCTGCCCCACAGCTTCTCATGGAGCGACCAGAGATGCCCTGGGGAGAACAGAAAAGCCTGACCAAGCTCAAATGGACATTTACTGATGGGGCAAAAGCCCAGGCCAAGCTCCAGACTCCCCAGACATCCTCATCCTCCCTGCCCCAGCTCCCCAACCCTTCCCTGCCAACACTGCTTCAACCCCAGGAACTTCACCAGAGGCCTCCATCCTTTCAGAGAGACATCCAATCACCCCTTGGAAGATCTCCAAAAGCTCTGGGGCTGCTTTGGGCTTTGTCTTTCACCTTACCCAGCCTTGCCCTGCCTGCCTGAGGGGCTGCAGAGCTGGCACGGAGCTGGCACACCGTGCACTGCTGCTCCCCCCACCCCCATCTGGAAATGAGCACTGCTTCCACAGCCAGGCAGTGGAAGTGCCCAGACCCTGGAGAGCGAGTTTTTGTCAGAAAATTTACCAAAACGGTGGGGAAAAAAAACCCCAGCTCAGGCAAATTAGCAACGTGTCATTTAATTAAGATCCAGGAACTCTGGGGACACGGCGGGGAGCACAACAATCCTTGAGGCAGAGGTAGCTCAGAAAACAAGGTGGTGTTGGCAGGAGAACAGAAAGCATCAACCCCACAAAGCATTTACTGCAAGGCCATCCCAGCAGTGCATTTCTCCAGGGTTTTTTTTTGGTTTTCCAAGCTGGAAAAGGCACTTTGGGAAGGGCACAGCGTCCCTCAGCACGTCTGTCCTACACAGCCTGGCATGGGGGGGACAGAGCCAGGCTGCACGAGAGCCACAGCTGGGATTTCCTCCAGAAAATGGGAAGATTTAAGGTCAGGAACACAAGCAGGGAGAAGTGGAGTGTGGTTGGAGTGCCCTGTCCCTGCATCCTGGGCCAGGCAGGTCCCTCCCAGCCAGGGGATGTGTCCAGCTGTCCCCTGACTCATGTCTGGGCCTCCACACCACCACACGTGGGCTGTGTGCTCCCCTTCAGAGCACAAAAGTGGTTTTTTAGTGGTTTTTTTAGTGTTTCCTGCAAGGAATTCCACCAGGGAGCAGGACCCACCCTGAGGAAAAATGATTCCTCGGCTTCTGGTGTTCCTCCCTCCTGACATCAGCCCTTGGAGCTTGGTGGCATCACCACTGCAGCCCTGTGGGGCAAAATATTGGCAAGATTTGGGTTTTCACTTCCATGTCAAGCTCCCTGCTCAGCCAGGTCTTTCTTAAAACTGGATTTGTCTGCATTTCTCCTCACCGACCCCACAACCTCCTCTATGGGATGGAGAGGGACATCCAGAGAAAAGCAGCCAAGCAGTGGGGACTGCAGGAAAGGGAAAAAGCAGCCAAAGTGCCTTAAAAAAAAAAAAAAAAGCTAAAAAAATATTAAAGCCAAAGAAAAAAGCAAAAAAAAACCACCCCAAAAATAATAAAGCAAAAAAAGGCAAAAAAAGAAAAGAAGCAAAAATAATAAAGCAAAAAATAGAGCAAAAATAATAAAGAAAAAAATAAAGCAAAAATAATAAAGCAAAAAAATAAAGCAAAAAAAAGCAACAAAAAAGCAAAAAAGCAAAAAAAAAGGCAAAAAAGAAAAAGCAAAAAATAAATCAAAGCAAAAATAAAATCATGAAAGCAAATACAAAGAGCTGCTAAAAACACCCAGAGAGAGATATCCTTAAATCAACAACCTGCTCAGCCACTCTGCTGGCTATTTTTATATATTTATGTCTGTTAAACAAACCACAATTTATCTCCCGGGATTTTTGGGTGCAAAACAATCAGTTCTGGCCATGGAAAGCAGGATGGGACTGAATGGCTCCTGCAGCCCCAGTCTGGAAGGGTGGGTGGACTGGGAGAGGGGCTGCTGTGACAAAAGGCTGCTTTATATTCCCTCCTTCTCCCCAGCCTGGCCAAGCACTGTGCTAACACAGGCAAAACTCATCGGAGGGCTTTCTGCAGCTCTTCTGCAAAGAGGGGAAAAAATAATGGCCCAGCTCAGGTCTTTAAAGGGCAAAGAACAGAAAGAAAAAGAACCCCCCTGACAGTCCCACCTCTCTCCACCCCAGGAAAGAGACAACCCCACAATAGGAAAATGAAACTTGAGAGCAAAGCCAGTCTTTAGATTTGCACAAGGAGCACTTTTAAACGTTTTCTTTTTTAGCTGTGTGCCCTGAGCAGAGGGGCTGAGCGGATCAGAAACACGTGGGAAGGACCAGGAACCTGAACCACAGGTTCCCATTAGACTGCACCACTCCTAATTCAGATTTCATCCCGTTCCAGTGGGTGTTTCCTCTCTAAGGCAGCAGCTGCTTGGTGGGTGCCCCTCAGAGGGGCTTTATGGATGTCCCCACGTGCAGCTGCCCAGAGCTGGCTGTCCCCTGAGCGTGCTGATAACCCTGAGGGATCTCAGCAATGCCCCCACCCCGTGGCTGAGGCTGATTTTGGGTCTCTAAGCCTGGGTATTTGTACATGTCACATCTTCTCAACCAGCTCCTCCACTGAGAGAGGAAAAACCACCCAGGTTTGGGTAGATCTGGAAGATTTCTGTCACTTCTGCAGGACAGGAGCTGGGACTGAGCCACCAGAGGTTCTCACTGCCCTGGGATGGAAACGTTGCACTGGATCTAATTTGGATCTAATTAACCCGTGACACAAACCAGGCTTGGCTGGAAGAAATAACTCCTCTGCTGGCTTAGTTTGGAGCTGCTGGGCAAAGGTGCCCCTTCTATTTCAGGGGAAGAGTGAGAAAAAAAAGGTAAAAAAACCTGACTGCAGAGAGCCCTTCCAAAGCGCCTCAGTTTCCTTTGGCTGCTCCCAAACTCCCATGAACACAGCAAAGAGTCTGACTCGCTGTTCCCCACGTCCAGTTTGGACTGAAAAGGAGCAAACCCAGCTCTGAGAAGTGCTGGAAGGAGAGGAAAGCAGGTTTGGGGTGTGCTTGGCACAGCCACAGCACGTCCCAGGGAATGGCGATGCTCAGGTCACACCTGGGGTAGGTCCTCAGCAAACCTCTCCTGTGTGGGCTCTTCATGGGGCCTCCAGTCACAACCAGTTCATTTTTAGCCCTCACAAGGAGCTCGGGCAGGACTGGATCTCTCCCTACAAGGATCCTACTCAGAGGAAATCCTTGGAGTAGAGCTGTTGTAGGCATTTCCTAGAGGGAAACACCTTCACCAAAGGAACAACCCACTGTGTTTACAACTGTTCGTCCCTAAATATTCGCCTCGTGGGCACCAGAAACCACATGGAGCGGTTTCAGCTGAAGGTTTAAAGCCAGCCATGAGGAAGCTCTCTCCTCGAATGAATTCATTAGGACAGCACTGCATTTTTTTGGCTGCTTTCCCCCCAAAATCAAGCCCTGGGTGATCCCTTCGTGCAGCCGCAGGTGTGTCCGTCCATCCCAATAATTCTTCCATCTGATGGCTGATTTCAATCACTTGTGACAGGGAAAAGAGGCTCAGGGTAATTAAACTGCTATAAATGTCATGGAAACAGACAGCTCAGGCAAAGAAATCATCCCAGAGCATTGTCTGTGGTGAGCTCTCATCTGATCGGATCCAGGCACGCACAAAACATCTCTTTAATGTCCCCACCACCCCTTCAATGTCCCTACCAGAAGCTGAGACAACCACAAGACACAAATTAGAAGGAATCTAGGCCTGACTAATCTCAGAGCATCTCTGAGCTTCCCAATTCCCACAGCTGCTGGAAAAAGATGAGCTGAGGCACCACAAAATGAGCGGTTTGTGCCCATACACGGAAAAAAAAAACCCGTTCCCCTCAATTTTCCAGCCCCAAGACAGATGGAGGAGGAAAGGGAGCGTGGCCAGGCCTCAGCGAAGCCAGATTCCAGAGGGATTTCATGGGATACAGCAGAGCCCAAGGGTTTGTGGATACCTGTCAGCAGATTCAGGCTGGCACTGCCACCCAGGTGACCCCAGATGAGCCTTTCCAGTGGCTGCTCCATCTGCACAACGCACTTGGAATCATTCCTGCCTCTCCAAACACTCCTTGGAGTTATTTTTTCCCCTCTGTGACCACGCAGCAGCCTGGCACTCTGTGATTTCTGCCTTCAAACTCCTCATTTGGTAGCTCGAAATCAGCATTTATGTCATTCTACACACAAATTACAGCCCTGGGCCCTAAGAATAGAGGCCCCACAATCACCATGTGCTGTGTTGTCACTGCTTTTACATCCAGACATTCACAGTGTGGTCCCTGAACAGCTGTTTTTTCCTTCTCCACCTCCAGATGATAAATTCCTAGTGGAAATCTAGAAGATAACTTTGAAAGGAATGCTTTAAAAGCTGCTCAGAAGTGAGTTTTCAGGTATTTTTTAATCAAGGCACCCTCCATCTGTTTATAACATTAATCCCACCCCCTGAGAGGGACTTCATAGCAAGAGATCCCTCAAAACCCCCAAATCTATCCCTCAGACACCTCTCCAGAATTCAAACACGGGGTTTTTTTACCCTTTCTTTAAGTTATTCTCTATCCCAAAGCATTCACAAAACCACCAGTGTGAAAAACCCCCTCAGCAGAAGCTTTTCCAGCAGTTCCTTCCCATTATTTTCCAAAAGGAGCTGATTTGGCTCAGGTACATTCACACGGGGTGGTTTTGTTCCCTAATTGAAGCATCAAGTCAGATTATGCTTCTGAAGCAGCAAACGAGACTATTCACCAAAAAAAAATCTCTTTATCCTTGCTCAAAACGTTTGCTTGCCTGGATATGCTTAAGCAGGATAACTCAGGAAGCACCTAAAAATGGGATTTTGCAATTTTAGCCTCATCACGACAGTCAGGAAAAGGAATTTCCATGCAGGGACAAAGCAATGGGACAGGGTGACCCGGTGGTGCTGTCCCCAAGAGCCACCCCGAGTGTCCCACGTGCCAAGCAAGGCTCAGTCCCATGGACAGCATCCCAAAAACCTCATTCAGACCTTCTGGAAAACTCATGGCCGGCACATTGTGGGAGGCATTCACATAAAGGAGGAGAGGGTCAGCCTGACCTTCAGTGTCCAGTGTGAAAATTTCAAAATGAAGAAAAGGGAAAAGAAAAATCCCACAAAAGCCCAGGCCAGGCCTCTGCGAACTGAATGGGGCAAAATGAATGGGTGGCATTGTGTGCCCTGCCATGCCAGCCCTGTAGCTGGCAGTGAATAATGCTGGGATGGGGAGAGGATGGGGCCATAAGCAATTCGGAAAGAATTGCCCTGGTGTTGTGTGCGGGGTACCCCGAACAACGCTCACGCTCACTGCCCTGCGCTCCACAGGACAGGCTCAAAGAGAGATTTTCTCCATTTTCCTCACCCCATTCATTAGGAATCCCTGGAAGAAACCCAAGGCCCCGTTTCCCCTTGTCCTCCACTGCTCTCTGAGCACCAGGTAGCCCAGGCCAGCCTGGCTAGCCTCAGGCTGTGCCACCACCGTCCAGGTCCTGCTGTCTCCTTACAAAGGCTCAGACAGCCCCATAACCAGGCTGGTGTCCCCATCCACAGCCCAGGGTCTGAGCAGTGCCCTGTTATCCAGGCTTTTCCGTAGGAAACTGCAGAGTTTTCCTTGGAGAGGAGGCGCAGTCTCCAAAAACTCCAAGCAATCCTAAATTCGAGGCTGCCCAGCCTTCCCTTTGCTTCCCATTCCTGCAGACCTGACCACACACTCCAATTCCCTATTTCCTTCACCATCCCATTCAGTGCTGCCTTTCTCCCACTCCAAACCCCATCCCCTGATGTCACCGCCTCACCCAGGCCCTGCTCACGCTGTTCCAAGTTTCCCCTCTCCTTCCAAATCAAATAATCCCCCCATAACCCGGAGCTCCAGGGCTGGCTTTTTCCTGGAGGAGCTGTTTTTCCATGACATATGTGTGAACCATCAGGGATAGTTTAAAAACAGATTCCTCCTCATTACAAGCCCAGCACAAAGCTGCTGCTTTGTGTCTTCCCCCTCTGCACCGTTCCCTGGCTCTGCTTTCACATTGATTTATTTCCCTTTCATCTCTGGAAAATTAGGAATTCTGCTGCCCACGTGAGGATGGATACGCCAGTGGATTGTGAGGGGGTCTCTCTCACAGTGGAAAATACAGAGTAAAGCAAAGCTCTTGGCTTGAGTTGCTCATCTGAGAACTCACTGAGTCAAAGTGGAGGCACTTGCTCGGGTTTTAGTGCAAAAAAAGGGTCGCAGAGTCTGCCTGGGAGGTGCTGGTCCCAAAGATCCAGAGGGTTTTATTGCCAGCTTTGGCCACGGTGGAGGTCGGGGATGCAAAGGGAAGGAGAGGATTTGGGGAAGGTGGTGAACAAGAGGGACTGGAGGAGCAGCTGCTCTTTGTACAGAACAGGAGGGGGCAGGAAAGAAACCCAGGGATCCCAGAAGGTCTTGGGATGGAGGGGACCTTAAAGGTGATCCGGTTCCAACTGGGCTCATTCCCAGTGCCAAAGGGTGGCTCTTAAATTCCAGAGCACATCAGAGCTCCCTGCTCCCATCCCACAGCAGCTGGAGCCTCCTGAGATACCCAAACCTTGCTTTTTGCTCCATTTTTTCCCTCACCACCCAATTAATCTGGAAGTGGAGCTGCTGTTTCCTCGGCCCCACAGACAGGATTTCCACCCCCAAGATCCACCCTGAGGTCTCCTCTGCACCGAGGTGGCTCAGATCAAGGGGGTTTTGCATGCACAGAGGCTTTTAATCAGCACTTGGAATGTTTTCTGCCCCAGGAGGTGAACACAGAATCCAGGTTTTATGGATTAAAGGCAATGGGGGGAAAATAGACCTGGCTGCCAAAGTTATCTTGGGCTAGAAGGGGGATTACACCCCTCGGCTCGGGGAGATCTGCTGACACACTCAGAAAATTGAACTCAACACCAAGTTTTGGTTGGAAAAGTATTTTCCTGCATCTGGCTGGCGACAATCACCCAACCACAGAACATGGACCTGCTGGGACCACCCGAGGAGGAGGCTTTGTGCAGGTTCCTGTTGCTAATTCCCACCATTCCTGGAAATCTGGCTGCTCGGGAAAGAGCTGGGGCTGGAAAGCTGAGCTGGTGTGCAAACATAGGTGTGACACCTCTCGTCCACACACCTTTCTCCCCCTTTCTCTGGGAAATTAAAATGTGTCCTTTGCTAATGTTCACACCCCAAAGTGTTTGCTCAATGAGGTTTTTATTAGTTGTCTGTGAAAAATGATTTGGGTTTCATTTATTCCATGCAGCATCTGCCACCTCTAATTCAGCATTAAAAAAAAAATTAAAATCTTGCCTTGGTGTTGGACTTGGATGATCTTTGGTGGGTCCCTTCCAGCTCAGGGTATTCTGTGATTTTTTTTTAAGCATAAAATCTGCATAGTTCCATGGAACAGAGCTCCAAATTTTCATCCCAAGGAAGGGAGCTGGGTTTGTGCACCCTGGGGCCTGAAAATCAGCTGTGAAATTGATCCCAGAAAGGAGGTTCTCCAAAGGAAACCCATGAAGGAACAGGAGTGGATGTAGTGTGGAGGTTGTGCATCCCCAGCTCGGATTCCACCATTCTGAGCACCCCCAGAGTTCAGATCTCACAGTTCTGAGCATCCCCAGAGCTCAGATTTCCTCATCCTGAGCATCCCCAGAGCTCGGATTTCCTCATCCTGAGCATCCCCAGCCCAGATTTCACCGCTCTGAACTGGAAGCTGGGAGAAGGGCAAACAAAACCTGCAGATAAATTCACTCCTGCGAGGCATCAAAGCCTCAGGAGAACCCTGCAGCATTTGCAGCCATCCCAGAACAGAGAACAGTGCCCAAAAGTCACATTCAGCACCGATTTCCCCCACACTTCTCCCTGCAGTGGCCAAAGCTCTGTTTGTTCAAGCAGGTCTGACCTCCTGAACCCCAGCCAGCGCTGGCTGCGTGTGCAGAACAACGAGCCCACGCTCAGGGACCTTTTTTCCATGTTCTTGCAGGGGATAGAAAACTCCCAGACACCCCAATCCCCATCCAATCTTCTGCACAAATCATTAGGAATCCCCTCTTCCAGCTCCCATCCCGGGGGGATGTGTTTATTGGGAATATTTCCATTTAAGCCCGCTCGGCTCTGTCAGAGTGAGCACTGCACCTGCACGTTGGGGATGTCTGGAGTGGGCTTGGATTTTCCTTTGGGTTTTGGCAGGCAGCCCAGACTGCCTCAAAAAAAAGGAGAAAAAGAAAAAAAAAAAGGACTAGAAAGACCTCACCATGTGTGAGGAACATGTGTTTCATTTGTTCAGGCCTGAGTGACGAGGGAAGGGGGTGAACACGGAGTCAGCCCAGAGGTTTTTAGGTTGGGATGGGTTTTTACTCCACCCTGGTGCAGGAAAACCTCCCTCAGAGAAGTGGCAAAAGGCAGGAAAATAGCAAAAAAGGCTGAAATTTCAGAGAAACAGCAGCTTGAGCAGCACCAGGCTGACAAGGACACAAACCCTGACCAGCTTCACATCCTTGTGCTCATCATCTTCTTCCTCCAGCTCCCAGGGTCTGGCTCAGATGAGCCTTTACTTCCTAAAAATTCACTGCAACAATGCAAATCCATCCCTGCCTTTGCAAATAAAAGAGAATTTTTTCTTATTTACAGGCTTCTGCTGCAAAACATTCACTTTTAGGCAAATAGGACTAATTGGTGAATAACCTCCCACGTAGAACGAGGTTCCCAAGTGAGCAGGGAAGGGAAACATGCCCTGATTTGGGCCAGGGCACCCTGTCACGCTTTGCTCCCAAAAATCCCTTTTCCATCTTGCTCAGGGATGCTGCCAAAAACGTTCAGCTGGAAGCTTCTCCCCCAAAGCACAAGGATTTGGCTTTTCCCCCCTGCTCAAGCTGAGGAAAATCATCTTTCCCAAACATATCCATTTGCTGTTCCTTCCCAAATCCCTTTGTGGTGCCTGTTCTCCTCCTGAAACTCCATCCTTGTCCCTGCAGATCCCCCTCTGTCCACACCAACCCTGCAAACCTTGGAATGATGTCACTGGAGAGAGGAGCAGGTTTCCAGCATTACATCAGCCTGTCTGGGCTCAGCAATCAGCCTCCTGCTCCTCAGACTTTCCATGGAAGAAATTGAGCCCAAGGAGGGGGGAAACAAACTCCAAACGGAGCCAGGGCTGGAAGAGTAATGACCCTGCACCTCGGAGCATCCATCACCCCAAACGAGCCTGGGGCTGCTGCCTGCCAGCATTTAAACAGAGAACTCTGCCAGGGGGATGTCAGGAACAAGCAGACACGGCTCCCCAAATCCCACAGTGCCTGTGGGGGATGGAAATTGCTCCCAAAGGATGAGTTTTGCTTCCCAGAGATCGCTCGGTTTTCCTCTGATGTTTTTGCAGGAGGGACCCCGGGCCAAGGGAAAGGGGACACAAACTGCCTGTGCCCTCCAGAACAGCAGGGATGGAGAGCCCTGCAGCATCCCCACTCATGGCAGATCCCAATTCCCCCTCAGCATCCCAGCCCATTCCCTGTGGAAAACGCTCCCCCAAACCAACTCGCCTGCGGGAGTCGCTGGTACCCAACCATCGGGCTACCAACTGCTTCCTTGAGGAATAATCACCAAAAAAATGTTGATTTTCCACTGGCACATCCCAGCTACAGGAGCAGCAGGATGTCAGTGGCTCCCCAGACAGGGATGAAGTCCCATATCCTCCACCAGGAATTCCCAGAGAGCACTAATCCTGGATTTTCAGGCCTAAGTTCCCCATCTCCTCAGCATTTCCCACCCTTGGCCAACAAAATCCTCAGCAGTGCCATCCTGGGCCAAAAACTGCCCAAATCATGGAATTCCAGACTGGTTTGTGTTGGGAGGGACATTAAAATTCATCTTTTCCACCCCTGCCACGGGCCTAGACCAGAGTCCTCCTAGAACTGGGCCTTAAATCTGGACTAACTCTAAGAGGCTCTGAGGCTACGCAGCTTCCTAAGGCTGATGTTTCACTTGGCACTCTGCAAAGATAAATGATAGACTGCAGGAGTGTTTTAAACATCAATAAAAGCGCTTTTATGATCTGTTTGAACAATAAAGTGCTTTGTAAGCTATCAAAGGCCCGCAGGCATTTGATACCAGCAAACTGCACTAATTATCCACACATGCCAATGCAGTTGCTTTTGCAGTTTATGAAATGGAATTTACCACTGACCAAACCAAAAAAAAGGAAAACCAAACCCAAACAAAACAAAATAACAAAAAAACCACGGAAAAAGCAACCCAAAAATCAAAAAAAAAAAAGGCTATTTTGTAATCATGACTAACAAAACTCCATCATTACAGGCAAGCCTGACCCAGTCACCAAGCTTGACTGCAGGCCAGATGGCTGAACCTGCAATTACCCAGCGAATCTAAATGAAAAACAAGAGTTTCAGCAGAGTGTATGCAAACAATCCAGCTGATGTTTCCACCCAGGCTCTCACTTTCCTCGCTGGCACCTGGCAGTGAGGGGTCAGAGGAGCCAGCGCCAGTTTGGGGTGGAAATGAAAGCCCCGAGTCACTTTTACAAGCTGGTTTGCAATTCTTATTCTGGCCCAGGTGCTGCCCCTTCCTCCCTGATAAAACCAGATGACGTCCCTGGGCACCTGTGTAAGGTGATGCTATGCTTGAGGAGTTGCCAAATGGGGCCAAATTTCACATTTTTGATCAGATCGACTGCATCACTTGGACTCTGGCACCACAAACCTCCCCATTAATTGCAAACCCATCCAGAGGCGTAATCCTCAGTAATTGCAGACATTTTCTAGGCAGCACTGCTCTCCTGGAAGAGCCCAGAGCTGTGATTTCATCCATATGTCTCAAGTGCACCATTTTAAAGAGGATCCTTTGGAAAATAATAATAAAAAAAAAAAAAATAAAAAAAAAAGGCAAAGCAGAAGGAATGACGAGAAAAGCAGCGAGCAAATGGAGAATTATTAGGAGACTGGGGAAAGCTACAGACATCTTCAATAAAGATCCCTAAATGCTGGCTCAGGAGGTTTTATTTTCCATCCTCTCACACCATGGTATATGGTGGTGGTGTAAAACATCCCCTCTGTGCACTCCCTGAAAGGCTCCGCAGCAAAGGAGGTGAAATCAGATTTGGCAGGGCCAGCAGAGCAGGCAGCCAGCTCTGTAAATTACCTGCTGAAAGCAGCCTGCCAAGGCAGGGAAAAAAGAAATGGGAACATGGATCCGTGGTGCATCCTGACAGACAAATCCAGGGTAGTCAAAACCCACTAATTTTTAGAAATGTATTTTTTTGAAGTTTAACAACAACTTCATAAATCTGAGCTTTTCCTGTTCCTTCCCGAGCCTCTGGGCTGAGCCTAGATCCTGTGGGACGTGATGGGTCCAACTCTGAGCTCATGAGGAGCCTCACTGAGCTCAGGGGAGCTGTTGGAATGCTGCTGATTGGAAGATCGCAGAATTCCAGGATTATTTAGGTGGGAAAAGGCTCCAAGATCAAGTCCAAACTGTGCCTGATCCCCACCTTGTCACAAACCAGGGCCCTGAGTGCCACATCCAGGGGTTTCTTGGACACCTTCAGGGACGGGGACTCCAAACCTCCCTGGGCAGCCCCTTCCCAAGGCCTGAGCACCCTTTCCATGAAGAAATTCCTCTTGAATTGAGGAATTTCTTGCTTCTCCTCTATCAAAAGTGTCCCCCCACACCTTGGCACTGCTGTTGATGTTTGCACAGGACCCTCCTGCCACCAGGAACAGCCAAGACAGAGGTGCTGAGGCAAAATTTGGTCTAAATGTGAATTAGACGTGGATTTAGACCTGAGGCTCCCATGGGATGTCCCTGGGAGCTGAGAAAAGTCCAACTTAAATTCTCCAAGTTCACTGCACCCCAGCACATCAATCCTGGGAGTAGAGAGAGAGTCAATCTCCTCCTGGAGTTGTTTGATGTGTTAACAACAGATCTGCCTGCAAGAGGAGGCTCTGAAACGTCTCCATCCTCAAAACCAGCAAAAAACCCCCTAAAATGCACCCACACGTATAAAAACGTGCCTTCATTTCTACCCCTCCCACTAAAGCAAAAGCTTTTGATCCAACATTGCAAGCTCAGAGTGGAACAACCTACAAAACTTTAAAAATAAAAGCCCTTTCCAGAGATGAAAACACCACAGCCAAGAGCATGGGAAGGGAAGGAGAAAGCCCTGACGAGAGTGAAATGAAATCTGGGATTATCAAGCGCAGGGATAATTGGGGTTTTTAAGTGTAAACAAGGCCCAAGATGAAAAGAGAGGAGGCATTTCAACCCCAAGAGCACCTGAAGGGCCCCAATGTCTGGGCTGGGAGCATTGATGTGTCTGTCCTGCTTTGTCCTGTGGTGCCTTGCAACTCTCAGCAGCCCTAAGAGCACCTCTGGCACCCTGCCCGGCCTCTCTGGCTCATCCCAAATTGTTTTCCCTCCATTTCTGATGTCTTGATTTCACTCGTGGTCTTCAAAAAAAAGTCAAAACAACACAAAGGAGGAGAGGGAATCAAAAGCAGCATCTTTCAGCATCCTCCAGGGCGCTGTGTCCCGTCCCAGGACAGGCTTTGGCACAATTTTTGTCAGCCCCTCCTGGCCACAGGTGGCTGAGATCAGAGGAATCCACTTTTTTTGGGTTTTACAGCACCAACTGCACCACTGAGACAGAGTTATGGCACTCAGCTGCATAAAATAACTTCCTCTTGTCTCTAAAGGAGCCAAAAGTGACCTTAAAAAGCAGTATATTCATGCTCTGAGCTTTTCCACACATGAGAAAAGTCATTTCAGCCACTCCAGGCACTGCTGCAAACCAAGAGGGTCAAAACCCCACTTAACCCGTGGGACAACGCTGCAAAATTTTACACAGATGAACCAAAAATAATCAGCAGCAAAACAGCCACTTGTTCCTAGGCTGTCCTCAGCAGTTTAGCCATAACCTACTCAATTTTTTACTCATGTCCACACCACAATTTAATGATGCCAACTCCAGCCCTGGAGCCAGGGGCTGTACAAGACTTTTATCAGCACACGATAGTCCCTGACTGGCAAATCAGAAGGCAAAATGGGAAATGCAGGAGGAAAATGCAACAGCAAGGTCTGAACAAAGCTCCTTTTGCTCATCAGGCCACCACTGGAGTAACACAGAGCAGAAAACCAGGGCTGGGCCTCTCCCCACTGCACAAACCAAATTTCTTAGTCAACTTTTTACCTCAGATGCCTCCAAACACCCCCACAAATGGGGTTAAGTTCACCCCATCCAGCCCAGAGAGGGAAACATTTCCCTACCACAGACTTTGGGCAGCGCTTTCCCCACACAAAGATCCAACCCAGGGTTATGGGATTGCCCTGCTCCCTGCTGGGATCCAGCACTGAAAGGTGGCTCCCGTGATAGCCCATGGGCAGAAAATGGGCATCACTGGGGTGTTTTGGGAAGTCTCCCTGGGTTTCAGGCTGAAGATGCTTTTTTTTTCTGTGAAAGAAGAAGCTTTCCCGAGCTTTCCCCTCTCTCTATTCCTACACTCAACCACCAGGACTTGGTTTTAATTCACGTTTAAAGAAAAGCACATTAAAAGGAGCACCTTTTCCCTCTAAAACTGAGGCACATCGACGTGTCTTGACTTCCCCCAGTGCTGCTGCACCACAGAACAGCTCTGCCTGCAGCAGGGAAGGTGTTTATCCTCCACCACGGGCTGGATTTTTGTCCTTCCCTCTCTCCCTGCCAAAAAATCCCTTTGCAGTCTCACCCAGGCACAGCTTGAAACTTCCCAACTTCCCAACCCTGCAAGAGCCCGTCCTGCCGTTTGTAAACTCCTGTTTTGAACAACAAACCCAGCACAAAACTCAACTTGTACAACCTGAGCTTGGGGCTCGGCCCCTTTTCAACCCTCCCCAGTGCTCGTACAGAGACCCACACAGCCTCCCAGCTAATTGAATTTTAATGAGAGGAAGTCATTTTTCCACTGGAAGACTGTTTTGCTAGAGGAATATTTTGAAACTCCTCTAACCTTTCCTGCCAGGCTTTTCAAATTTTTTTAATTTTTTTTTTTTTTCCCCAGCAGAACATGAGTGAGGAAGTTCCCATCCGGGCTCTCGAGCTGCTCCCCTCACAACCCCAGCCAGGGCCAGCCCTTCAATAATTACAACCTGCAGAACAAAAAGTGTTTGGGGTTGGTTTGGTTTCAGTCCTGACAAGGAGGATGTGAATTCCCACTGCTTTACAGCTCTTGTGCTGAGACACAGCCAATCCCAGCGCTGTCTCCAATCCCACTCCCACCTCACTGGGTTATTTTAATTTCCAGCCAAAGTGACAAACTCATCAGAGCCTGGCAAACCCATGGATGCAGAAAACCTCGTTAGCTGGGCTTTGCAGAGCAGCCCCTGGGGGACAGCAGCACCTTCATCTCCTGCATGTGCTCCAGAAAAGCTCAGCTTTCCAGGAATACATAAATTTCACAGCTTCCACCCTTTCCCCATTGTTCTGAGGCTTTGCCTGCACAATTCCTGCTTAGCCTCGCAGAAAGGAGAAGGGGGGAGGCAAAGGAAATGAAGTTGCTGAGATATGAAGGAAATTAGGTTCTAGTCCACTGCCTTCAGAAAACCTATTCCACCCCAGTGAAAGCTGCTGGAGTCTTGAGGACTGTGTGAGGAGGGTGACAAAAAAAAAAAAAATAAAGGATAAAGATCAGAACGAGAGGAGGTTTCTATCCATGTTGTATAATATCAGTACATGTAAGACAAAGAAAAAAGAGTATTTTCTAATTATCCAGTTCTCATAAGTGCCAGCAAGATCTTGTAGCTGCAGCTCAGAGCCAGAACAGGCAAGAGAATCCTTTCCCTCCCAAAACTGAGGAGGTCTCACAGCCCCTCAGAGTTTAAGGCCTTTTCAGCAAGGGAGCCATGGCCATGGAAAGGGCTAAAAGAGGAGCAGGGAGAGCACTTCCACCCATCAACACCTGGGTTCAGTTCCCTTCCTGGCAGAGGAATCAGCTGTCCCAAAGTCAGGTGAGCCCTGAAGGCCACCTGGGAATACCCCAAATTTCAGGGGCAGCTATGGAAATCCTGTTATTTTACAAAGTGCACGTTTTTCATCCAGCCTGGATGTGATACCAATTCCTTTAACTGGATCTACTGGACCTGAGCTGGAGAAGAACTCACCCCTTCATGTAACAGCTCAAAACACAGCATCCAGTGCTGAAATATTTGGCAGAACGTCCAACACTTGTGAAAGACACTCCAGTGCCCACTAAACCCAGCTTTTACTTTCCATTTTAATTGTTCGACTTCCCAGGGAACGTCTCTTAATTTAATACAATTTTGAGATCCAGCCCTCCCTCTGTAACTGGGACTTTGGCAGAAATATTCAGCCCATGCATTCCTGCTCTGTTTACAGCAGGCCAGCTCCCAGATGTTGGTAATATTAAACAGACTGGAACTTTCCCTCTGAGTGGCAGCAAAATGCAGACAAGAACTGGCTCTGCCACGGCTCTAATTAGCCATGGATAGGAGATATTCCCCATCCCTCTGCTGGGCTGGGGAGGCCCTGGAGACCCAGCTCTTCCTTCACTTAAATTCCATAAAAATAAGGAGCTGGAGATCGATAGGGCTTGGTTTACACCCCGTTGCACTTGGTGGTGATTTTAGGAAGCAATTCCAGCTCACAAGGAAGATCAGGAACGGGATTGTCATCCCCAGGAAAGTCTCACAAGTGCAGCAGAGCACAGAAGTTGATTTTGCCAGGGAAATGCATACATTAAACAAGCTGCTGAACAGTGGGAAAAAGCTTCTCCCATCTGTACCTTGCCTATAAATAATGCTCTGCCTCTCTGCTTCCATCACAGGAGCTCATGGGAACATCCCACCCCTCAGGATTTTGCTTTGCCTTTGGAAGCAGAGTGTGGGAGGTGACAGGGCTGCCACCCAAGCTGTCAAGGAGAGTCCCCTCGTGTCATGGAGCAAAAGAACCAGGAATCCATGGCCAATGTGTGGAAAAAGAGCAAATTCCTACAGCCCCAGGGTGAACTGGGACTTAGGAGGGAGCTGCTTCCCTCAGCCTTCGTTCGCTGCCCCTGCAGCTCTAAATCCCAGCACGGCAATGAATGAAAACCTTGTGAGCCCTTCCCACGTTAAATGTGCCAAGAGCTACAAAATCCCAGGGCAGAGAGGGGCTAGAACCCCAGCAAGGCCTTGAAACCAGAGAACCAGAGGAGCTCTCTCCAACAAGGTCACCCGGCCCCCAGTTTTCATCCTTACTGCGAAAAGTCAAAATAAAAACTTCAGAATTACAAACAACAGCGTTCTGCTATGCAAAAACCCAACAAAAAGGTCAAAAATGAGCTGGAAGTCTCTCATCATCCCCGTGGAACACCTCCAGAGCTGCTCCTTGCCATGGCTCACCTCAAAGACCTCCTCATCCAATATCCTGGTGCCGAACACGATGATGCCGTTGACGTCGATGATGGGATGCTCACTCCTGTCCAGGAACTTGGTGATTTTCTTTTTACAGTCCAGAACCAAGGTGACATTTTTCTTCTGCACACTCAGAGCCACTCGGTGCCACCTGTGAGAACACAGCCCGCAGAAGGGTCAGGCAGAGCCCTGGGCTTTGCAGAACAAGGCAATGATTGTACAAAAATGAACTTTCAGGGACTGACGTTCTGCAAACCTTCGTGGAAATCCTCTTTGAGGTGAGCCCAAAGGGTTCACTGGCAAGAGAAATGCTGAGTGACAGCTTTCATCCCTCCAAGTCAGGCAGGAGAGGGCCAGTTCTGGCTTCAGCAAGAAGCAGGGATAAACACCACACAGATGACTCCCCTTTCCACCCTCTTTTTAAGCCCTGCACAAACCTCAGCGTGGGTTTTGCACGACAAACTGATTTATTTTTAAGGCCCTTCGCAGCAAAATCGATGTTCCTATCCCCACAAGTACCAGACAGCGGCACTGGTTGCTCATTTACAATTCTTACAGATGTCAAATGAATCCACTGAAGGCCAAAATGACAGACTGGGGCACCTGTCAGCAGCCAGGGGTGTGCAAACACATTTCTACAGGCATGACTCCTCTTTTACACAACGTTCAACATGCTGGCATCCATACAAACAACGAACTGTTTTTTCCTTGGTGCACAAAATGTCACTTACTTGCCATCTGCTAGGTTAATGCCTCTAAAGAGAGGATAGTCTTCTGGGCCTGGCTTTCCTGTATGGTCTTCATACAGGAATACAGGAGATCTACCCAACTCCACACCAATTTGCTGGATCCCTTGCTCATTGTAAATTGAGATCAAGAAGGACTGACCTCCTTTCTTCGCTTTTACAGTGGTTAGAATGGAGAAGTCCTCTGGGAAGGGGGAAGCTGGAGTGGAAAAGCAAAGAGGTTAGTGAGGCTTCCTCAAAAATCAATCCCTACACAAAACAGTCTGCAACATCAGCAGCCCTAAAAATGTATACAGGGCCAGGTGAAGATCTGGCTTTTCCCCAGATACTCTGGAGTGAAACCCCTGTGCTGAGGAAACAGAAATTCTACAAAAGCTGGCTTAAATTTGTATTATTTGCACCCAACCCTTCCTCAAGAAGCTCCCCTAAAGTTTTTTAGGAGACAAGGCAAAAACTTTCTGCTATGTACATCATTGGGGGGGGCTCCAAATGGACTTAAGATGCCAAAGGGACAGAGGAAATCAAGCATCAACACAATCTTGAAGGGTTTTGTTTAAGGGAGTAGGGAATTGCATCAGGATTTGTCCATTCCAGACGAGAACAGAGCAATTTGTGGTTTTGGCTTTCAGGGTTGCTGTGGACACACACAAAAAAAAAAAATCTGAGAAAGGAAATAAATCTGGCAATCAGTAGAAAATGCCAATTTGTCTGCTTATTAAACAGCATCTCATTTCCTGGCTTTTTCTCCTCTCAGGAAAGAACTGGGTCTGATCACAGGTGATTTCTGTCTTTATTTCTGCAAGGTCTGCAGGATTAAAGCCATGAAATCCTGTCAGTACATGGTCAATCTGCAAGGCCAGACACACACATCTACAGTTTCGAGTCAATCTGGGCATCACCCTGTTGCAGAAACCCAAACTCCCCTGTTTGGGTTTCTCTGCCACTCAGACCGAAAAAAATGTGCCCAGACTGAAAATCCTGGATGCACACCCCAAACAGGGCAGCTTAAAAACCACCAGGAGCACTCCTAAAGAAGATTTCTTGATCAAATGATACACACAACCCCCTCAGATGCTGCATTTCAGAGCATGGGCCTTGCAGGGACTCTCCCCTTGGAGGTCCAGGCTTTCCAAACCAAGGATTGCTTTGTACCTCTGGAGAAATCTTCAGGCACAGCAGGGCAGAGCAAAGTGGGGCAGCCCCACCGTGGGGTTTGTGACACGTGTGGCACTGGTGGCACCCAGGGGACACAGGGATCCTGTTTAAACTGCAGATGTGCAGCCAAATAAACCACAAAAAGCAGCAAGCTCAGTGCCCAGAAGCTTCAAATAGATTTTCTTCGCTACTTCAGATTTTTCCTAGATGGCATCCCAAGGGGATTTGACCCAGGGAGGGGATGAGGAACGTGGCAGTGGGGAGTTCTTGGCACCACAGCAAAGCTGGAGTTCAAACACAGAGGCCCTGAGCTCATCCTCTTCCTCTTCTGCTGGGAGATGCTTGAATTTTTAGGAAGGAAATGTTTTAAATGTATTTATCTCCCTTCAGCAAGGAAGGGGATGAGGCAGAAGCTGCACCAAAACCGGAACTGCTACAGAGCAAAGGGAGGTAACTGAGGATACCTTTCCTGCAAGTTAAGCCCCCTCACCTTGGGTAAATAACATTTGGGAAGCAACAGAAAGCAGCACTCTGCAGAGAGGCCTCTCAGTCAGGAATTAAATGCCATTATAGCCTGATTTATCCCCAGGACACAGCCCCGGATATCTGGCAAAAGCAGCACCCGATTGTGGTGCCTCCCACAGGATGCCCTGAGCTTTATCCCCCTCCCCTGTGCACAAACCCTCCTGGAGCACTGAGAGAGGACCATATGCCTTCCTGGCTCCAATTACAGCCTACAGATTTGGGCCTTTTATGTAAAATAGTTCATGTCCAAAATTTCATTAGGAACCCACAATACAGTACCTTTCAACTCGGACAAGCTGCCAACTCATTAAAAAGCTGCTTTTAATTTTTTTTTTCATTATTATCAAAATGTCTCCATGGTGATGTGAGTTTCTCAACCCAAATAATCATAATGGATGAATTATAGCTGACATTACTCTGTTACTGCTCTGCTGTCCTGGCAAAATAACAATGCCTGCACTGTCAGAGCCAGAAATGACCCAGGCTGCTGCACGATGGATGAAAGCACATCCCCACCCACCCCAATACTGATAAATACATCCTCATAAATACACCAAGCACGGAGAAATTGACCCAAATCCCTCCACAACAATGGAGACATCCCTCCAACAAAGGCTTTGGGATGGAGTCCTCGTCTTTGATTCACTCCTCAAACAAGCTCACGCTGCGAGGTGCTGCGCATCCATCGCTGCACCAGCGCCGGCTCTGGCTCGGCATCCCCCTCCCACCCCGTGGCCAAAGCCTTTCAAAATTGCTCCAGGGGACCTCCTGCAAGGCAGCTGCTTGGGGGGGAGCCCCCAGTCCTGCTGAAGCTGAAGGAGCTCCAGGGTGGGCACGGCTGAATCCGTGGGATGCTCCAATGGATGAGCTGGAGTGAGGCTGAGCCTCTTCCTTCTCGAGCAGCATGGTTAAAGGCTCTTGTACAACCTCGTGGGCTCTGAATGGGGCAAGTTGTGACCTTCCTCCTAATCCAGGCATACCCAAACACAGCCTAAAACAGAGTCCTGCTCCTGATCTGGGAAGGGCAGGAAAGCTTGAGCTGCTGGATAGCAAAAATCAGGAAAAGCAGTGAGCTGATCCCATTCCTGGCACAAACACAAAGCAAGAAGGTGGCATTTCCAGAGCCTTTAAAGTTTTCCCCTTCAAAGGAAAGCTGTTTTCCACTGGTGTCACCAATTTCTGGCCTTTTCCTTCATCTGAGGAGACTCTCAACTGTGCAATGGCCTGTTTTCCTCAGGGGTGACTGCTCGAGCTCTAACAGAGATTTCTGAGAAGGCAAATGACAATTGCAAATTTGATGGGAGCACACAAATGACATTTTGTTGGCTGCCACTGAAACCCTGGCCTTTCTTGCTTCTCCTGGAAGAGCACAGATTTTGCTGGGAAGCAGGACTTCTTTAGGGAGCTGGGACAAAAAGCATCTCAGCAGATTTTTCTCACTCTTTTGAGTTTGAAAAAATGAGTTTTATATATATATTTATATATATACACACACACATACATCTTGCTTTGATGGCTGTGGCAGCAGAATGCAAAGCCCATGAAATTACATCTTAGAAAAGCAGCAACTTCTAATTAGCACAAAATATTCTGTGCAGAGCTCGTTTGCCAAGGGTGCTCCAGAGCAGAGAGGGAAAGTTCTGCTCCGACCCACCCTCCTGGTGACACCAAAGCCTTAAAACCACATTCCCCCAGGACGCTGCCCTGCAATTACTTTGTTATCTTTATCCCCTCTCTCATTTAGGGGCGGGAGCTGAAGTCACATCTTGTGAAGGAGATGAGGAAACATTCGTGGATCTGCTGGAAAACACTGGGAGTCCTTCACTTGGCTCTTCCCTATTTCCTGAGCAAGCAGCAGAGAAGCCTCAATGGTTCTGCAAGTTTCCAGGGGGACTGAGCTGCTTCAAACACCTCGTGCTTGCCCAGGTGATGAAATGATGGGAAAGTTGCTCCATAAATCCATCCAGATCTTCTCACCCGAGGAAGATGCAAGCCAAGAACTCAGTGAGGGTGAGGATATAAAAGTAGCAAGGTAGAAGACAACCAAGAAAATCTTCTACAACGCTGAGTTCTCTGCTGGGACCAGGATTCAGTTCTCTCAGGATCCAATTCTCTCAGGATCCAGTTCCCTGCTGGGACCAGGGTTCAGTTCTCCATGCTTGAGTTCCCTAGGTCAGAGCTGCTGTGATCCAATCCCCTTGTTAAATACTCAGCCAGAATATTCCAGCCTTGTTTTTACATCTTCACTTCTTGCTGGTTTCTGTTACATAAAATGACCAGGCAAGACTCCACAGTAGCTACAGAAACTGCTGGCAAGCTCTCAGATCCACTCCAGTTGGATATTTCAAACTGGAACCATTTCCTTTGAACACTTTTGAGCTTGTAGACACCAGGCCTAAAATTCTAAGTCATTTCAGGAATGTGACATGAAGGGACAGGAAGGCACAACCTGTGCAGTTGTGAAATTATCTGTGATCAGATAGAACTTTCCTGCCCTGGGCAGCAATAAAGCCAAATTTAGTGTCTGGTTTGCCCTTCTGCAGACACTTAAACCCAGATTTAGGCCAGACTGAGCAGCTCCTTTGCTAAGGGTTGGCCTTGCAATGATGTCCAGCCTGACACACGTTGCTCTCCTCTATCTCCACGTCAGGCTGAGTTTTTAGGTGAGACACAGCCTGTGCTCCTGCTCACCACAGATTAAACATAATTATTGTCACAGCAGGATAATAATGAAGGCTGGAAATAACCTCAACAACGAGGGAACTGCAGGAGGGGAGGGTTGGAAGCACATCCCCAGCCCAGCCTCAAAGTCTTCATTTGTGCTTCTGCCAGGCTGGGGCTGATGGATGCCCTGGTTAATTAAGAAGCATTGCTGGTGGCACAGCCCATTAGCTCGGATTTAGCCAATCCATTCATCCCCTCCCAGGCACCGAGGGAGGACGTGTGTGCCTGCCTCGCTTAAATCCCCTCCTGCCTCCCACAGGAGGCACAAGCAGCTCCTTTCTGCCTCCTGCCAAACCTGCCTCAGCAAAGGCACTTTTCTCACCAAACAAAGTCCTGCCATGCCCGATTCCAGCATCCCAGCATCTCCCCAGGTGAAACAGGGACACCTGGCAAGGCTTGGGAAGGAAGGATTCGGGTGGTGACTGCATCTCTCAGGCAGGGAGGAGTTTGGGTCCATAACTTCCTCTCACGAACACATTTGACTCTGTAGTGATTATGCCATGGCCTGAAAAATTCAACTCAGGCAGCAATAAAATGGTCAGTGCTCCTCAAGAGCTTTGTGCCTTCCTCTAACGAGCCTCCCAGCCCTTCAAACAACTTTCCTCGGGACATCTGTTCCTGTGGGACAGCCTGTTATTTTTATGCGGTGATTATTTGTGTTAGGAGAGACACCACAGCCCCAGAACCAGACCCCACTGTGCTTGGCACTCCCCAGGCACTGAACAAAACACAGCCTGTGCTCCTCTGCCTCCTCCAGGGCTCTGTCCCCAGCTGGGTGTCACCCTGTGAGAATGAGGAGGAGGAACTTTCCAGTCTGGGAGGGAGCAGATGTGGCACTGGCCACATCTTGTGCAGTGACAGCCACCACCTCGTGCAGACACTATTTGGATATTATTTGGTGGCTGGAGATCTGCAGCCCCCTGAAACAGCACAGCCACTGCAAACACGCTGGGGAAATGAAGGAATTACACAGAGAAAAGGATCAGACACTTCCATGGGATACAGAAAAAGCTGGACTCACCAGGATACAGCTGCTTTGTCGGGGCACTGAGCTGAGCATCTTTTGTTACTCTGTAAGCAACGTCTGCTTCTTTTGAAGATCTTCTGCTTGTGCAAAACCCTGTGGTTTTTGTGATACCATCAGGTAAATTATGAAAATCTAACACCTTCAAGAGATCTGCGGGTTCAGCTGCAAAGAGAAAAGGAGAAAGAAGAATTAGGAGACAACAGGAGTGGCACTGCTCGGCTCCAAATCAGCCTTGCAACACACCAATCAGTCATCACAGCCTTAAAGCCAGCTGAAATCTGCTTTCAATACCAGGTTAATGCCAGCTCCAGGGCTGGGCCATGGTCAAAGGCACTAATTCAGGGCAGAGAGGAGCAGCAGAGCAGCTGTCTGCACCAGGGCAGGGAGCAGAACGCACTGCCCTGTTTGTCCCAGGAGCTGGACTGGCCTGGATGTCTTCACCCAGCCTCCATCACTCAAGCACATCCTGAAGATTAAGCACCAGGCAGGAAATTCCTGATCTGAGGGAAAGGCTTTAAACCAAGCAGCTCCCACCACACCAATACAAACCTTCCAGTTCTTTTGCCTTAAGGTGGTTGAAGCAAAAAGTTATTTGGAAGCAAACACCTGAGCAAGGCTCCCTTGAGGGACAGAGATCAGGCACAACAATCACACACGAACCCACAGTGGCTGGGATGACAGGAAAACCCACAAGGAACGTTTTGGGATATGAAGCAAGGCGAGGAGGCAAAGATGCTGCACAAGTCCTCCTCAGGCAGCTCAAGCCCAGGAATTGCCACCAGGTATTCCTCAGGTATCCCATGACACCAGGATTCCTGCACAGCCACCAGTGCACCCAAGTGTGCAGCTGGATGGCCAAAACCCCACAGGTGCTTTACAGAAAAGGGAAAAAACCTGAGTTTTGATTCAGCAAAAGGCTCCTTTCCTCACTCACATCCCATTAGGCTCCGATCCTGAGGTTTTAATTAATGAGGAGACCTTGCCTGACATCCCACCCCAGCACAGGCAGAGCAGCTTCACCTCCAGATGTTCAGGTCTCTGGGACATCAATTAAGTCATGCAAGTGAAGCATCTCATTAGCTTCTGAATCTGCATCTCATTAACTTCCTAATCTGCTCTTGCTCACCTCAGGAGAGGTGGAGGCTCCAGAAGCAGAACAGCCAGACCTGACTTTAAACCCTTAAATGAAATTATTTTGAATTTTGACTTGGTAGCTGGAGCCAAACGGTGTCAGAAACATGAACCAGTCCAGCAGGGCCCAAAGCAAACTGGGCTGCACTGGTTTTGGCTGGGTAGGGTTAAATCTCATCCCAGCAGCTGATATGGGGCTGCGTTTGGGATTTGGGCTGAACACAGGGCTGATAACACAGGGATGTGTTCATCACTGCTGGGCAGGGCTTGCACAGAGCCAAAGGATTTTCTGTTCCTCTTTCATCAGGCTGGGGGTGCACAAGGAGCTGGGAGGGGACATTGATCCAAGGGATATTCCATGCCATGGTGGAGAGTGGGAAAAAGAGGGGGACACTTGAACTGATGGTGTTTGTCTTCCCAAAAAAATCATTATCTGCGCTAAAGCCCTGCTTTCCATGCCCATGGGGAGGGAGAAGAATTCCTTGCTTTATTTGCCCTGCTTTACCTATTAAACCACCTTTATCTCAACCCACAATTACTTTTTTTTCCTCCCTTTTTCTGATTCTCTTCCCCATCCCACCTGGCTGCATCCATGGGGAAGGGCAGCACCGTGTCCACGAGCACTGAGCACAAACAGCAGTGGGAAGAGAGAGCACAGACAGACCTTTTCCAGTATCAGAAGTTTTGGTTACAAGAAGCTCAGCCCAATGTTTGCATGGAAAATTGATGTCCATTGTTAGGCAGCTTTGAAAAGTTTCCAGAATCCTGAGAAACTGGGCCCTCCATGAGAGATTACAAACACATGGCAAAGCCAAGGGAACGGTGCAGATAATAAAGGAGCTGAGGGAGCCTGGCCTGAGCAGCCAACAGCTGGAATATTTCCTCATCCCTCATCCTCATCAGGCTGTGCATGGATGACACGTTTGTCTGAGCTGTCCTTGCCACTTGGATCTTCCCCCTGCCTTCAACCACGTTTTATTCCACACAAAATACCTGCACATCTACAGCCTGAGTCGCGTTCAGGCAACCAAAATGCAATAAAAGTCCATCCCTGCTTCCAGTCACAACCCTGTGCTCCAAGAGCTGCAGAGCAGCCAGCTCCTAAGCTGCCTCCAACATTTATTTAGGGAGGAGAAGGGGGGGAAAGGCACAGGCAAGGGGAAGAGATGTGAATTCCAGACTCCTGACATCAGCTGGGTCCCCGTGCCAGGTGTGGGGGGTTGGAGCTCTGTGTGCACATCCAGAGGTGCTTGCAGGAATAGGAACATCTGCAGAGGAATCCATCCTCTGCATGGATTTATCTGTGGGGGCAAAAGTGCCCCTGCAGCGGTCACAGGGAAGTGATGGAGCCTCAGTGGGGGACTGGAACCCCTCCAGGAGCCCACCAGCCACAGGTCTGGAGCTCCAGCCCCTGCCTGGAGCCGTCTGAGCAATCCCAACCCACCCCCAGTGCCCTGGTGCAGCCCTTCTCATCCCTAAAGGACGATCCAGGCACCTGCACTGCCTCCAAACCCTGCAATTCATCTTCATTCCCCAGGAAGATCCTCTGTGCCTCCAGAACGATGATGAATTAGGGCAGAGCGAGCTATGAAAGCAGAAAACCAGTCTGGCGCTGCACAAAGCAGCTGTAAAGCAGGCAGGTGACCAGCAGGAGAGGGAATCCTCTGTTGCCAGTGTCCCACCTCTCCTGGAAATCAGAGAGGAGGTGAGGAGCCAGCCAAAGCCCCACAGCCCCCTCTTCACGGAGCAGCATTTCAGCAGCAGGAAAAGCCCCAGCGCTGCCCACAAAGATGAGCTGCACACAGCAGCAGCTCTCACTCCTGCCCAGCCACGCACTTCAGTTATTTCCACAGGATTTTTCCAAATCCAAGCGCAGCAATCTCCTGTAGGAGCTGCAAGGACACCGTGTACAGGAGGACAGAGACCTGACTGACTGAATTCCAGGGGATTTCTTACAGGTTTGCTCTGGGCTTGGCCTTCAGCCGAGAGCTGAACGAGCTGTGGCTTTATGAAAGCTTCCTTTTCACTCTCTGTGTCATGAATAACATCCCTATGCAGCATCTCACACAGGAACATTCTCTGCTCGAGGTGCACAGAGCTCCCCCGAGGCACCAGCTCAGCCCCTGCTGGCTCAATATGCCCAGCACACAGAGAGCCAAACCCCAAACACCCCAAATTTTACCAAAATCAGACCAGAGGCTGCCCCAAAAATCTGCAAAGTCCTTGATTAAGACTAAAAAGGAGCCTGACTTCCCATTTTAACTCAGCAGAGGTGGCAGGGCCCGAGCGGGCTCTGCAATGCCCAGAGCAGAAATAACAGTGCAGAGCATTGGAGGAAGGGACAGAGGGATAAAAATTAGTGCCAGAAGTCTGGCTTTTCTTCATTTCCAGGGAAATGGGGAACAAAGTGATTGTCCCATCCCTGGAAGTGTCCAAGGCCAGGTTGGACAGGACTTGGAGCCACCTGGGCTGGTGGAAGGTGTCCCTGCCCATGGGACCCTCACCACTCTGTGATTTGGTGATTCTGTGAATGACCCAATGAAGAACCAACAGTGGCAAAAAGAGGAATTAAATCCCCAATTCCTCCACCACCACAATTAACTACAATCTTTCTGTGATCACCTGATTCCCAGCTCCTTAAACACCTGTTAAAACCTGGATCAGAGGCTGCTGATATGAAGTTTATCACTCTGCCCTGACCCGGCAGCGGCCAACAGAGACTTTTTCTTTCTCTCCTTTCAATATTAGAGCAAACCAAGCAGGATTCTTTGACACAAACCCCTGGCTTTGGGCTGGACATCCACCTGCCACCACTACAGCCAAACCACCCTCTTGGACTCAGCCAAGAGCAGAAAAATCCCTCCAGAACTCCAAAGGAAACCAGAATTTAAGCTGGCATCAACATCCACCAGTGGATATCTGAGCCCACCAAACCCCCCCTGCCCAGGGGCAAACCCCATTTCCAACTCTCCTTCCCCTGATTGTTCTTTAAGACAAATTTTTAGAGGAGAAGATGCCTTAAACCCTGCTGCTCCTTCAGGATATGTGCAGTAACAAACAAGGATTTTACTTCAGTCCATTACACCTGTCAGTCACAGAGCACAGCACAACCAGCCCTGCTTCAGCCACTGCAGGGAAGGGCAGGGAAACGCTTTCTCCACTCAACCATTATCCAAAAGTTAAATTATTTGATTTCCCATCCTAATTTTTGGTTTTTCCTCCATCTTCCCTGGCCAAGGCATCCCACAGGGAATGCTGTCCTGTCCTCGGGCACTCCTGCAAGGGCTCAGGGGGTCAGCCCAAGGAGGGCACACACCACCAGCTCCCCAGCTTGATGCTCTTAAAAGGAAGATGGAGCAGCATGAAAATAAGGAAAATAATTAAATAGTATTCACCCCTCAAAAAAGCCCAACAAAACAACATCAAACCAAACCAAAACAACCCCAAACAAACCAAAACAACCCCAAACAACCCCCCCAGAAAATCTCAAGAACCCAATGGAAATGTTGATCTTGAAATTCAGTGTAAGATGGAGCTGCAGCTCCTGCTCTGCAAATCCCAGCCTCAGCCAGCAGTCATTAATCTAAGCCATATTTATGCCTGTAATAATAGTTTTTAACACCTGAAGCAAAGCTCTTGAACAACCCCAAAGCACTGCTGTGAGTCACTTGTGTGTTCCTTGTGCATCTCCGTGTTCCCAGCGTGTGAAAAATTCCTGAATCACAGGCACCAAACCTCCCAACAAATCACATTTTTCAAGGTCATTAATGAAATGCTGATCCCCAAGGAAAGCCACTGTGTTTAGACTTGTCACTGAGCTGAGGGCTGCAGCTCCTGAGGATCACCAGTGCTGGGAACAGACACTCCCTGTGTTGTCCCAGTTCTCCCAGTGCACTGAACTGGGCAGCACCGGATGAAAGGAAAAGCCAGGCTTCTAAAAAGAGCACGGTCTGGATTCCAGGGAATTCTAAAGCTGAGCTCTGCCCAACCTGGTCTATGACCCTGCCCATGGCAAGGGTGGAATGAGATGAGCTTTAAGGTCCCTCCCAAGCCAAACCGGTCTGGGATTCTGTGACAAAATTTATGGGATCTCCTGGAATCTTTCTTCAATTTTTTGCCTTCCACCACCCTTCAAAGTGATAAAATTTCATCTTGAGACACAAATTTCCAGTGCACAGCTGCCCTGTTGTTGTGTTAACGCCACAACTGAGACATTTGGGGGTCTGCAGAAGGGGTCAGCAGCCTGGAACAGGAGAATTTTCTTCCATATTCACTTTTGGAGCAGCCAGAGGACATCCCAAAGACCTCCAGGACTTAATGCTGCAGCTCTCAGTCACGCTGTGGTTTATGTGCAGTGGTGTGAGGCCGTAAGGGGAAGGATGAATAACCATTCCCAGCTCATTCCAGGTGCCCTCTGCAACTTCCTCATCCTTTACCACCAGTCCCACCAGGCTGGGGATTCGCATCCCAGCAGCAGGGATGTGGATTTGCTGGGATGTAAAGCCTCCTTAGAGGAACAAGCAACAGAAATTTGTCGTTTCTCTCCCAGCAAGCAGTGACAGCAAATAAAGGGAATAAGGATTATTTCAGGAGCAGCATCTCCTTGAAAAGAATTTCAAGACACCTTCCACTATCCCAGGTTGCTCCAAGACCCATCCAGCCTGGCCTTGGACTCTTGCAGGGATGGGGAATCCACAATTTCTCTGCACAGCCTGTGCCAGGCCTCCCCACCCTCACACACAGGCTGTTCCATATTTTTAAGGCAAAAGGTGTTTTCCAGCAGAACCCCAAAGCAGGAGGGGTCAGAGCAGCTGCTGAGGGACAGAAGGAGCCATCTGTGATCCCAAAGCTTTAATCCTAACCTGGAAAACCCATCCAAGGTCGGGGTCCCTCCATGAGGGAGCTGAGAATTCCCACGACAGAGGGACTGCAGCTCCACATTGCTCCAAGGAAACCCTTCCCCTTCCAGCTCTACCAGCCTTGGCTTCTTTAAGTACTTTTCCAAGATATTCTTGGCCCTACATAAACACTCAGTTATTGCCTTTGGACCCAGGCAGGGCAGAGCCCTTTCCCTGGGCTCCAGGTTTCTCACTCCCCAGAGGCTGACAGGAACATCTGGGCTTAGATTTGGAATTAAATACAAAGAGGTATTTATACATTATATCCTAATTTAGGTATATTCTATTTTATTATCCCTAGAGTTCCTGTGTCAGATGCATAAGAAATAAGTGAGGACTGGAAGCAGCTTCCCCTTAGTGATGCTTTTTCAATGGAGCTGGGAGTCTCCTTTTCAGGCTTCTGGGATTTCAACAATTTTGATTCCTTATCTAAACACTTTTCACCACAGCTGACCCAGCTGCAGCCCTGGGATAACTGACTAAAACAGGGTGGCAGAGGCTAAAATACAAACCAGGGCCCAAAATAAGGATATCAGGCACCAGTTGCTGTTGCTCCAGCATCCTTTGGATGGGCTTTACAGAGCCTCTTAAATCCTTCAGCACCCCAGCAGCCCAGTAAACCACAATTATTTATTTGGGCAAAGAGAAAAGGCATTTTAAGCAGGAGAATCGAGGAATGTGAGCTGCAGGACTGAAGTTTGTTCCCTAGGAAGGGGCAGAATAGAGGGAATAAAAAAAACCCAGCTACGGAAGGGGTCAGGGCTCATCTGCTCCTCCCAAGAGCTGCCACAGAGCTGTGTCAATTCACACTGCTCCAGATTGCAGAATATTTCACCAATGACTCATGACATCCCCTTATTTATTTATTTTTTCTTTTAAAAAAGCCCAAATAGTCCCAACTGGGAACAAAGGAAACCATTGTGCAGGGTCAGATTGGAAGGATCCTAGGTATAATCCCAAAAGGAAAAGAAAGAAACCCAGAACTGACACTGGAGCAGCTCAGAGACTCCATTAAACTCAAAGAATCAAATAATCCCTGTTCCTTTGAGCAGAAATCCTTTTTTTAAATTTTTTTTTAAATAATCAATCATTTGGGTTTCTAACATAGCTAACAGTGAGCAAAGAGCAAGGTTTTCCTTCATGGAATATAATTAAACAATCTGCTGCAAATTCCATGCAAAACTTACAGATACAATGCCCAGAAATGAGGCAAATGCTGAGGATTTGGGGGGAAATCCCAGCCCTGTTCAAGGGCAGCAAAAATTCCACACATTTTAAGAGCTGAGGATTTGGGATTCTCCCCTGGGAGGAGGAAAAAAAGAATCCATCAGTAAAGGGATGGCTCAGAGGAGGAGGATGGGCTTTTCCTGGAACAGATCTGGCCAGGAAAATCCCTGTCCCACGCCAGCCTGGGAGCCAGGACATGTCCCTGCACAGCCAAGGGACAAATCCATCCCTGGACACTTGGGGACAGCAGCTGCTCCAGGACAACAGCACCCACACTGGGTATTTTGCCACTTTCAAGGATCTGCTGCCGCCCATAACCACAAATCCCAGGAAAAAGCAATGAGAAAACCCCAGGGACCAGGGCAAGAGGGTGGTGGGGTCCCTAAAAGGGCAGGTCTGAGGGTGCAAAGGCAATGCACAGCATTTCCCTTTCCCTGCTCGTGGGCAGGGATCAGTGGGATTCTCCCTGGGTTTCCCCAGCTGGCCCCAAGGCAGGTCCAGGGCACAAATTCCTCCTTGCTGAAGGAAAAGCCCCATCCATGGAACAAGCAAAGCACAAAGCCTTTTAGGGCAGAGCCCGAGTGAAGCCGGGTCACCCTCTGACCCACATCAGTGACTGTTCAGTGTCCTGGGAGTTTTTAGGAGCTCACCCTGACAGCGGGATCGGAGGAATGAGGTGAATCACCAGCTCCAGGGGCCGTCCTTGCTCTCCTCACATCCCACCCTGCCCACGGGGCTGCTCCCATCCTGTCCCATCCCAGCCAGCCCTGATCCAGGAGAGCTTTCCAAGCTCCCCCCTCCACATGGAGCAAGTATTTCTGGGTCACTGTGACATTTTGGGAAGTGGTCCAGCCCAAATTTCTTTACTGGCAGGAGTCTTGCCCTTTGAACGACTGAGGGTGAATGGAGGCTGGAATTTTGGGAGCTGTGGAAGCTCCAAACTCACACCCTCAGTAGCTCCACAGATGGAAACGATGATGGAGCAGGACCCCATCTTCGGAATGATTCACTGAGAGCTCTTACAGGGAGCTGGGTTTAGGAGCAGCTCCTTAAAACCAGCCCTAAAGGGATGCAAGCCCTGTCCCTCCCACCCCCAGGCTCTGTTTTTTTACATAAAACCTCACTTTAAAATCATTGCAAGGCCCCTGGATTGCCTCAGCCCTCAGGGAGCATGTGGAGATGGACCAGCAAGAGATGGAAATCACATCCAAGGAGTCTGCCATTCTTCCCAAGGAAAACCTTGGCACCTCCTCTGCAAGTGAAACATTGAGGTTTTCCAGGACTTTTGACAAGGGAGAATTGCTTTGAACTCACAGAGGGCAGGTTTAGATGGGAAATGAGGAATAAATTCTTCCCAGTTTCTCTCCACTGCCATGAGACTCACTCCTAAGCAATGGACTCAGGTGCACTTGAAGGTGGAAGAGGAAATTTCAACATTTTATCTTTGCTCTGAAGAGTCCCAGTGTTCCCAGACAATCTGGCACAGGGACAGCAGCTACATTTTCAAAGCAATTTGTAATAATCAACCACTTAAAGCCCTGCAAGGCTTAATTAGGGCCTGAGCTTGCGGCACATGAAGATCAACAAGAAGCTTTGCAATCAGTTTTAATGGGGTGCAGAACTGTTATTCCTGCAAGGAAGCATCCAAAGCTGGCAGGATCATCTCCCAGAGAAGGGGAAGGAACAAAGGAGACCTGGCCTAAGAGCCTTGTCAGAGGCAGCGGGAGCAGCGGCCTCCTCCTCATGGCCTCTCTCAAAACCTCCCAAAAAGGAACAAAATTCACCAGCTAAACCAGGGGTTTCCTGCAAAATCAATTCCCTGCAGCCCTCTGGCTCGTTTTATGTGGCTGATGGTCTCCCTGCATCCCAAGGGTGTCACTGGGGTGGGAACTGCACCAGGCTGGAGCCATCCTACTCACTGAGTGGTGGCCTCCACCCAGGAAATCCCAGCCCATCCCTGTGGGGTTTCTATGGGATGCTGGCAGGCAGCCAGCAGCCTCCGTGGGTGTCAGGGCACTTTGGGAACAGAGTGAGCAACAATTTGGGCTTTTTTCCCCCCACTCCTGTGCCAGGGAAGCACAGCAGGATGCTCCAGGAGCCAACAGGAGCGGCCCGCAGCCTTACGGGATAACCAACACCGCACCTCTCGGCACTTCTGGGGTATCAAAATGATCATCAAGCCACCTTTAAATGGAACTTGGTGCCGAGGGAAACACCACGGCAAAGGACTCTGCTCCCTCTCAGCATCTTCCAGCAGCACTCAGGGGAAGTGGGAGATGCTGAAGAAATCGGAGCAGGATGTGCAACAACCACGGCTGGAGCTGTGGTGTGAGGACACAGGGGACGAGAGGGACAGGCAGCATCTTTTATCTAGACCAACAAATCTGGAAAAAGCAGCCAAAACTCTGGGGAACAGGAACGACCGTGGGATAATCCCCTCTCTCCAGCCTTCCCAGAGCCGTGCCCAGCCCTTTGCCGGGTGGCTGGGCCAGCCCTGAGCTTAATTAATCACATTAACACAAGCACCTGCAGAATCAGCATCACTTCCAGCCCGCTAAACCCAGCTCAAGCCAGGCCTCGCACATCACATCACCACTTCAAAGGCAGCAAATCCCCCGTGGGGCACTGCCCCACGCCCAGGTAAGCCCGGCTGGGATGCTCCCAAAAATACAGGAATTCGGAAGCTAAAGACTCATTTTCATGCACTGCGGGTTTTTGAGTTGTCTGCAAAGTTAATGGGAGCAGGCAGAAGTAATTTCATTTTTAAATATTTCATTTGATGATTTAAAAGAAGCCCAACACTGAATTATTTCCAGCCCTACTCTATGCTCCAATATTTCGACACGGGGAGAGAAATGTAAAACCAATTATTTCCCTCAGATGCTTAAACCAACCAACTCGGAGCATTCAGTTCATATCTGATTCTCCTCAAAAATACAGCCAGCAGGCAAATTTCAAATTAATACCTGCTTGACTTCATGAAAAGTGTTTCTGAAGCTTGTTTCCCAAAGTTTTCTCCGGAGCATTAATTCCTGAGTTTATATAACCCACACTGCACCACACAGGTGCTGCTTTCAAGGGAAGAGCAGGAGGAAAAAAAGCCCAGAATTAACCAGAGCTCCATCCATTCTCAGCCCCCAAGGAGCTGAGATACCCTCAAGGGATGTTTTTGGGAGCAGGGAGACATTCACCACTTAAATTCCCTGTTCCCAGGGATTTTCTCACTTCTAATCCACATTTATCCAGCAGGTCTTGTTCCCAATTAGGTGTTTAAATGGATTTATTTTCGAACATCACCAGGGAATGTTATTTTACTTTAGGCCAGTGGAGGTTTTTTATAATAATATAGAATCTGGTGATCCCAAACATGCAGGAGAGGCTCATCCAAGCACAACATCCAGCTCCCACTCCTTCCCTGTCTCCCACTATAAATAAACCACGGGTACAGGGTGTATTTCCCTGCTGCCCACGTTCAGAAATGGCACATTTTGGTGGGGTTTTACACTCAAACCTCCGCGGTTCCTCCCCAGCCATCCCCTGGCTCAGGGAGAGGGTTTATTCCCATTAACTGAGCACATCCAGAGGGATTAGGGCAGCGCCAGGAAACTCCTCTTCAGCCTTGACAGAGCTTTGTGATCTCTGCTCCTCGGTCATTAGGGGAGAAAGGCAACCCCATTAACCTCCCCCGAGCGGCATCTGCATTACAAACAGCACTCAGGAGCCAAATCAGAGCTAATTACCCGGCTAATTAGCCGGCTCCTCCCTCCCCATCCCACCTGCCATGGGATACGAACCTCTCCGTGGGGACACAAAACCCTCCATGGGATACAAACCTCTGCACGGTTTTGGATCCCTCTGTGGGGATCCAATTCTCTCTGCATGGGGATCCAAAGCCCTCCATGAGTATCCAAACCTCTCCACGGGGATGAAAACCCTTCCCATGGGATCCAAACCCCTCCATGGGGATCCAAACCTCTCCACGGGGATGAAAACCCTTCCCATGGGATCCAAACCCCTCCATGGGGATCCAAACCTCTCCCGGGCAGCAAAGCCACCCCAAAACCCATCCCTCGCTACCATTTCCAAGAGCTGCTGGATCTTTCCTCACCCATATCCCTATAAAATCCTGGCTTCAACCCACAGCTGCCACAATGGGGTTTCAAGGGGGGACAAAGGGCTGATTTTAGGAAATTTGGGTCACAGCTGCACGTTCTTTCCCTTCCCTCCTTTCAGATATTCCCTATTAAACTGGTTACAAGGTGACTGGGACACTGGAAATATCTGCTGCCTTTAAGAGCTGAGATGTCATTTCAGGTCTCCCATTATCCACCCAGGAGGACTCAAACCCAAAGATAGCATCTAACAAACTGAAATATGCTCCTATTAAAGCCAACAAGAAATATCCAAGATCCTCATCCAAAAAGCTTTCCCAGGACTCAACCCAAGCCTGGCCCAGACAAATATTTACATAATTATTCACATGGGTTTGTTTGAAATAAAGAGCCTTTTATGATCGTTACTTTGGCATCAAGCATCTAATTAGGGGCCAATGACAGTTCTAAAAACCACTGAGCTCTCCTTGTCAGTGCTGCTGGGAGAAGTGGGGCTGATGGCCCGGCCCTCCTGCTCCCCTGGGAAAATCCTCAGGGGACTGGGACAAGGGGATGGAGCAGGAATGGCTCTGCCTCCTCTGGGAAATGGAAAATTGATGGGCAAAGGCACAGAAATGCCCACTCGTGCCTGTTTCAGGCTGTGACCCAGGAATTGGCATTTTTATGCCTCTCTGCTTCACAGAGCTGCTTCTGGGATGAGCCTTTCCCGGAATTCCTGCGGGGCACCCAGAGCACAGCTGGGCTCTCAAGTCCCACCCAAGGTGGGACTGAATTCACCAATCTGAGCAGATCCTCAACGCTTCAATCCCTTCGTGCTGAGTCTCACGGGAGGACTTTCCCCTCCAGAGAGTCCCTGCAAGTCCAGCCTCCAAACCCCACCACTGCCTCAGGTGCTGCTTCCTAAATCCCTTCCAACTTTGTGAAATACATTTAAGAAGTGATAAACCACAATATTCCCACCGCTGCTTCAAGTGTTCATTCCTAAATCCCTTCCAATTTTGTCAGATCTATTAAAAAAGAGATAGAACAGAACATTCTCTCCACTGCTTCAAGTGCTGGTTCCTAAATCCCTTCTAATTTTGTGAAATATATTTAAAAACAGATAAAACTCAATATTCCCACCACTGCTTTCGGTGTTGGTTCCTAAATCCCCTCCAATTTTGTGAAATATATTTTAAAAAGAAATAAAACTCAACATTCCCACCACTGCTTCAAATGCTCGTTCCTAAATCCCTTCCAATTTTGTGAAATATCTTAAAAAGGAGATAAAACACAATATTCCCATCACTGCTTTGGGTGCTGGTTCCTAAATCCCTTCCAATTTTGTCAAATCTATTTTTAAAGAGATAAAACTCAATATTCTCTCCACTGCTTCAAGTGCTCGTTCCTAAATCCCTTCCAAGTTTTTGGCATCCATTAAAAACGAGATAAAACTGAATATTCCCATCACTACCTTGCAGGGAAGGACCAGTGACCACATTTGCTCCCTCAATCTGCAGGTGGAGCTCAGAGGATGTGGCTCCCTCTCCCTCCCCACATTATTCCATGAGCTGGTGTCCAGCAAAGGATGACTGAAAAACTCATAATCACTCTCTAAATAACCTTTTTCCTTCTTTTTTTCCCCCCAGGTTTCACTGTGCTCCCGAGGCTTTTCTGGGTGGGATTCATGGAAGTGAAAGCAACATTTGAGCACGGCTGGGGAAGGAGAGAAATGGAATTCTCTGGGGTTGTAAAGCTAAGCTGGAACAGCAAGAAAATTCCTCAGCCCTCGTGCTGATCTTCCCAGCCCCAGGATGGATGTGGAGAGAGGAAAATGGCACAAATTCTGTGTTGGGAGCTGCTGTTGGAACCAGCTGAGGATTTCCTCGTTCCTGGGGTGAGCAGTGTCCCATTTTTCTGTAGGTAAGGAAAGGACTTTGTATTTCTGTCTCCACGGCATCTTTTTGGGGCTGTAAGCAAAATAAAACTCTTGGGTTGGGAAACACTGATTCCAGTTCATTTTTCCTTGCCTGGAACTGGTTCATGGCAGGACCTCTTAGAACCAGGCTTAAAGAGCTCAGCCATGACTTTGATTTAATATTTGCAGACTGAAATTTATAGCAATTTTTAGCATCTCTAGGATTATAATGATTTGGTTTTTGTATCCTTATACAAACATAGTCCCAGTGGTCCCAGAAAATTATACTTCTGCCTTCTTATCTGCAAGCAGGTAACTTAGATGGTGTAGGGTCCCTTTCCTGATGTCCCCTGACCTAAAATAGTGCCAAATTTGAGAAGGAATTCAGGATTTTATTTGAGGAACAAGAAGTTCTCAGACGGTTCTGAGCTTCCAGGGCACAGACAGCTAGAGAGACACTCTATAAAGAGCACAAAAACACCACCTTGATCGGCTGGCCACTAAAAACTGGGGTTTTTTGACTTTATTTTGCTTTTTTGTTAACACTGAAGAGCCTGTTTGCCATCAGACAACTGATTTCTCCCAAGGGAAACAAATAACCCCCAGCTCTGTAAATAAATCTGCTTTTAGAGGGGAGCTTTTGTGCAGAAGCCCAGCACAGCCAGATACTCCCCACAGAACTCTTCCAGGCCCTACACCCCACTGAGGAGGAATATACAGCTCTGCTTTCCCACAACCCCAATTTGTTCTATGGCAATTCCTTAACGAGGCTGGCAGAACCTGGCCCTGAGAGATGGGCAACAAAAAAATCCCATTTGAACACAGAAACTTTCATTTCCAGGGTGCTGAGCAGTGAAATCACAGCACAGAGACACCAACAAGATCCAACACCTCAACCTCGGGCACCTCCAGCAGCAAAATCAGCGTCCCAAGCTCCAGGACCGAGGGATTTTGCTCCTGCACTGAATTCTGCAGCCCCACAGGAGATTTTTGGCTCCAAAGGATTAATCCCACTTTGCTGGACTGAACACATTGGGGTTGATTTGTTCTCTGCCCGTGTCTTGAGTACAGCACAAGCAGAGCCCACATCATTCTCAGCCTTCCAAAGGGTGCAAATGAGCAGCAGGTTAAAAACAGATGAGTGAAAAGTAGCAAAGAAATCAATACCCTGAGACATTAACCACTTCTTCAACTGCTCTCTCCACAGCACGGGGCATTTACCTTGACATTATCCCTTTAATTGCTTGAAAGGCTCCCAAAATCTCCTGCTGAATTAATTTTCCTCTGTTCTGATAAGCAGGGTGATAACACCAGCAGCCTCGAGCAGAAGTCAGGGAGAGCGAAGAGCAAGCTCCTGAGCAGCTCTGAATATTAGCCCTGCTGACCTGAGCAACCAATAAAGCTCTCCTTAATCACCCACAGTAGTCATTAAGTGTTAACTAAGCATGTGCTTTATAAACCTGAAACGGGAAGTTTTTCAGCCCCAAAAGCATCAGAAACTTTCCCAAAGCACCAGAAGCTGCCTCAACTTCCCAGCCTCCAGCAGAGCCCTGGGATGACTCTGTCATTCCCTGGGGGTGGCCACCAACATCCCCATTGCCCTGGGGCACTTCTAAACACCACCCCAGGCTGGTGGAGCAGACGAGGGACAGGAATCTGCTCCCAAAATCCACACAAAGCTGTTGTCACCTCCCTGCCCAGAGCTGGCTGTGCCAAACTCACCTCCAGGTTTTCTCCTGGAGCAGCTGTTCCGCACCTCAGAGCGGGGTTTGGCTTTGGAAAACACCGAGGTTCAACAGGATGTGGCACTGTTCTCCTGTGCCAGGCACAGCCTGGCACTCAAAAGGATCATCCAGGCAAAGGAACCAGGATGAGAAATCTCCTCCCAGTGCTGACTGGGATGCTCTGGAAGGACAGAACACTTTGGGACATGGTTTAGTGGTGGCATTGGGAGGACTTTTCCAGCCTAAATAGTTCTGTTCTATGACAGCTGAGTCCAAGATGATTTTGGAAACCCAGCCAGCCCTTGACACCCCTGCTGCGTGTGGCAGCAGTGCCACAGGTCCCACCCCAAGGCAGCAGCACAGGCAGGCAGAGGGACGAGAGGCTTTTAATTTTGAAGCTGGATCTGCAGAGATATTGCAAGGACTTGGGCTGACAGGTCAAGCACGGTGTGGAATGGATGATAAAGGTGTCTGAGGGATGCTGCCCCAGCCTGGCTGCTGAAAACAGAGCTGGGAATGCTTTCCCACCCAAATCTGTGCCTGGAGGAGTGCCAGGGCTCTGATCAGCAGCAAAAAGGGGATTTGGAGTAATGAGATATTGATGAGGTGGGAAAACAGCTCAGCTGTGCCACAGAGCAGATCCTGGCGTGGGGTAAATCAGCAGCACTCCCTTGGAATCCCACCAGGAGGAGAAAATCACTGCAGGGAGAGAGATCCTCCACCTGGAGAAAGGTCTCAGCACATGAATGGGGTGCATGAGGAAATGTCAGGTCCTTTGTTTGGAAAAGCAGCCAGCCAGGAGGAGGGGAGGTGCCACCAGTATGAATATTTTGCTTTCAGTGGTGACAGCAGCACCAACACCTTCAGGGAGGCAAAAATTTGTGGGAGCCACGCAAAGAGCTGGAAAGACGACCTGGACTCCAAGTGTGCAACCCCACAAACGGGAAATATTTGGGAGAGTTTGGAGCCTTGCAGTTAAAGTTCTTCCCAACCTAACCCATGAGGGAGAAGATTTGTGTGAGCCAGGTAGGAATGGAGCTGATAAACTCCTCCAAAACTTCCCTCCCCGCAGGAAAAAAGCGGGGTCAAAGGGAAACCAAAAGACGAGCGGGATCAAGTCTAATTAAAGGAGAGAGGAAAAGTGACAGCCACAAAAAGGCAGGGGCTCTTTTCCTCTAGAGCCAAGGGTCCTTTGCAGAGCCCCAAAGCCCCAGAAGGCAGGAGAAAAGAGGTTCTTTGTGAGAGGGATGGGAAGCAGGGGTAGCTCAGGGGCATTACTGTACCTAGCACAAAAGAGAGGAACAATAGCGGGCGAAAGGAGATGGGGCCGATTATTTTTGTGGGGGTGGTAAAGCAAGGCAGGGCTGGGATAATGTTGGGATGATTAAAAAATGGCCATGAGGAAGGGGAAGGATCAGCCCAGAGAGTGTTGGGAATGTGAGGTTAAAAATGAGGAGTCCTAAATTAGGCACGGGAGTTCTCCGCTGGCATTTCCCCAAGGTGAATGGCCAACTGAAATAACACTGCAAGGTATCACCAGAAAAGAGGGAGAAGTGTGTCTGAGAAATGCAAGGGATCATTGGAAGGAATTCTCCAGAAAAGCCCTTCCAAGGACATGGAATGAAGCAAAAGGCAGGGTGCAAAATAAACACATTGAAGCACAGGCAGGGTTACAGTTCCTAGGAAGCCTCTCCACTCTGCCTCTCACCCAGGGGCTGCACTAAATGCCAAGCAACTCCCTGGAGCTCTGCAGAATTCCCAGAGCCAGGACTGAAACATGGGAATTCTCTGGGACTGCTTCCATTGCCACAGGAGACTCACCCACCCCAAATTCCAGGTGTGCCAAGAACTCAGAGCTTTCCTTCAGAGTTGTTTAAGCTGAAATTCAGTCCTGCCCCAACTTGGGCACCCAAATCCAGCATTAATCCCCGGAGTTTTGCCATCTTCTGACCAGAGCAGCTTCTCCACAACCCTGCCCAGCTTCTGCAATTAAGGAATTATTATCACAGAATTATGGAATATCAGGTTCAAAGATCACCTGGTCCAAGCTTTTTTGGGGTGATTCCTATCCCCAAAGAGCCTGAGGATTTATCAGGACATTAGCATAAATAAAAAGCCCCACAACATCATTTCCTTAGAGATAAGGAAGGGCAAAGGATTCAGGGTGGATACAGAACGCCTGGGACATCAGGGAACAAGCAGGAGAACTGCAAGGCCCTTCCCAGGGAAGCTGCCATGCACAGCTGGGAAGAAATCCAAGACAAAACTCATTTAATTCCCCTTCCCTGACAGCCATTCCCTCCCTACCAAGCCCAAACCCATTTTTCCCCATTAACAGCTGGTCCATCCTGCTGCAAATCCCAATTTTTCCCCTGCTTGGGGTCACAGTTTTGGGGTTGCCTTTCCGCTCCTGCTCGGGGTTGTGGTGAAACTGAGACAAGAATCCCTCTGTCACTTCAGCTCTGGGAGGCACTCATCCCACTGGGCTTGACATTTGGGATAACTGAGGGAAGGAACACGCTTCCAGCATCTGGGAAAGAGCAGGCTGACACTTGCAATCATTTGGGAACGGGGAGAAGTCGTGGTTGGTGGAGGGGAAGGGAAATGACACCTGCAGGCATCAACCCCTGCAGCCAAGCACAGGCCGGCACCACTCAGCACATGGATGAGCTACAGTGAAAGGAGAGAAATGAGGGAAGAAAGTACTTGGGAACCTGGAGACATGGCAAATGCTGAGTTCTCAGTGTATTTTATCCTCTCTTTTAGAGTTAGGAAGATCGATTGCTACATGGAGCATTTTGAGGTCCTCCTCGTCGCTAAATAAGCAATATATGAACAACCTGGTACTGGGGGATACCAACAGCTTAAAAGTGATCCGAGCACATTTTCTGTGCCCTCATTCCTAGCTCAGATGGAAGAGACACTTTCCATGGCTACAGGAAAAGAAATTTTGTCCTTAAAATGCAGACAGGGCACTCAGAGCAATCCCTTCATGAACATGCTGAGAGATTATTCCAGAGCAAGGAGAAGGGAGAAATCGTCCCTGAAAAACACAACATCGGCTGCATGCAGGACTCTGACCTGTGAGAGTTTGGGAAGGACTCTGCCCCTTCCCATCCTGGTCCCTTCTCCTGCCCATTCCTGCCCAAACCCACCAGGACATGGATGGAAAAAAGATCCAGCTGTAAGCCCATCACTGCCATGCACAAATGATAGAATAATTCTATATAAAACCCAGGATATTACAGGTCAAATTCAGCTCAAGAGCAGCTCCTGCCTCACATCCAGCCCTTCCCTCCACTCTGGGAGCCTTTACAGGTAATTTCACCTCCAGGGCTCCCCAATGATTATTCCCAACTAGGCCTGACTTCCCAAAAGAATTTTTCACATTTAATCCTGTGCCAACTGACCCTGCACAGGCCTGACCTATCTGCCTGCACCACACTCCCTCCTCTGTCACTCCTGGCTCAATAAAACTGGAAGGAAAGTGTGGAAAGCTCCCCTGAAATGTATTTCTGGGGCACTTTTGGTACTCAGCACCAGAGAACCCAGTTCAGTTTCACAGAAGCTCCCTCTCATCCCCACCAACTATTTTTAGCCTTTTCATTGAATAAAACTGAGTTTGGGCATTTTGCCACCATCAGAAAAACCATCAACCTGACCCCACCAGGCCCCACGGGGGCAGGCCCCAAATCCCACCCTGGATTGAAGCAAAGAACGGGGCAGATTTCACTCCCCCAAAGGCAGATGTTTCAGCTTAATCCATAAAAAGCTTCATCCCAGGCCACCAAAATGGGGCAGCTCTGCTCCAGCAGCAGAGGCTCAGCTATTTCCAGGCTCGCAGGGATCGTGCTCCTTTTAGCAGCAAGGCTGTTCGTTATTTGGGATCGGCGTCCCCAGGGCAGGGAGGGCCCCGGTTTGTCTGGCCAAGGCTTTGGAGAAGGGAGCTGCAGGCAGGGAAGCACTGCTGGGCTCTCAGTGCCCCTCAGGCTGCAGAACATCTTTAACTCACGCTCTGACTCCGTCTCAGAGCATCTCGGGCTTTATGGGTGTGGATTGTGAAGTCCCTTTGAGGAACCCAGAGTTCTTTATGGGTATTTCCACACCCAAACCAAGCTCTGGGTTTGGCTCTGGTTCCTGTTTCATAGCAAAAATCTGCATCAGTTATCCCTGCCTAGTCCGCATTGCCATAAGAAATCCCACTGCCTTTTCCTGCCCTGAATCCCACCCAGGACTGTAAATTGCTGGAAAAACTCCCAAAACCTCCTGTGGGCAGCAGAGGCAGCACGTCAAGAGCAGCAGCAGGAAGAGATGAAGGGAAGTGTTGTAATTTGGGAGCGATGATGCCGTGCTACTTCCCTGCCCAAATTCCCAAAATCAACAGAGGCTGCTCCCGGCCCTGGATCCACCCACAGCTCCACGTAGACGGCTCCTGCACCAGGGCAGTGCTGCAAGAGCCTGGGGCACAGCCAAGGAGCCCAAAAAATCCCATTTCTGCCCAGCCACGGGGCCCTGGGCCAGGACAAAACTCAGCCTGAGCCTCAGAGGGTCGGAGCAGAACCCTGGCCCGTGCACAGGGATGACTTTCAGAGTCACTGAAGTTGGAACAGATCTTAAGGATCATCGAGTCCAAGCCTTTGGAGCAGAATTCCCAGCACAGAGCGCACGGCTGCCTTGGGAATCTGGGAAGTGCCGCATCCAGCATCTTTGGGAATGGCTCAAAGGCTCTGGAGCAGCTTGGCTTTGCTCTCCCATTTTAGGGGTGAGAGGCTGATCCTTCCCAGCCTTTCCCAGTCAGCCCCTGCTGTGGGAATGTCTGTGGTTGGAAAAGCGTGTGCCTGCTCCCTCCCAGCCTCGCAGACAGCAGCCCCCACAGCTCCCTGATACAGCTCCCTAATTACAGAGCTGGGAAAAATGGATGTTCCCAGAGCAGATATGGCCCTCATTGTTTTGCTGCTCTGCATCCTGCAGGGATCCGGGATTTGAAGGGGGGGGAAATAAAAAAGCCGGAGCCAGTTCGGGTCTGTTGGCTCCTCCTCCCATCCCAGCTCCTGAGGTCAGCAGGGAAAGCATCCAAGAGTTACAGAAAAGACAGCTTGTTTTAATTTAAACATTTGAGAGAGGCAGAGTGAGGGACTCTCTCCCCCCGAGCGCACAGGACGTGATAATGCGCCTCTCCCGATCCCGGCAAGCCCTGGTGAGAGAACATTCCTCGCAGTTTTCCGATCGGATCCCGAGTGCCAGAGGGATAAACCCGCTTCCCCCTCCCACCCTGGTGGCTCTCTTGGAGCACAGACACCACGGGGGGACTCTCAGGGACCTGCTCTCCCTGTCACACCAGGCAGGACACGCAGTGGGAATGAGGAAAACATCAGGATGAGCGCTTGGCACCTGGGGCGAGCAGTGCTGATCCTTCAAGGAATCCACAGCTTTCCACTGAGCAGCAGATGCTGTATTTGAGGCATGGACAGCCCCGTATTTTCCAGGGAAAACCCTCCAAGGGGCATTTCCAGGGAGGCTCTTGCCCTGCCTCAAGGTGTCTCCCACGGAATCACACCCCGGCTCTGCTCCCACCATCTCCCTGCCAGTCAGCAGCCAAACTCCCCCCACATCCCTCTGCACAAATCCTAAACTTCCATGGGATACCAGCACAGAGGTTATAACCCCAAATTTTCATCCCACAACCAGGCACAGCCCCCCGAAAATCAGCTCCTGCCCTCAGTCAGCTCTGCTGTCCCACACCTCTCTGTGCCTGTCAGCAGCCAAACACTCCTCCCACCCCCTCATCCCTCTGCAGAAATCCTGAATTTCCATAGGACACCAGCACAAAGGTTATTATCCCAATGTTACACCCCACAACCAGGCACAGCCCCCCAAAAATCAGCTCCTGCCCTCAGCCAGCACCACACCCATCACCCTCCCAGCCCAAACCATTCCATGATCCTGTTGCATCACCAGCAAACGAGTCCCAGTTCCCAGACATTTGATATCCACTGGAATTCCGGCAGAATTTTTGGCCACCTCAGATCAAAACCGAACTGGCAAATTCATTTGCAAAGTTGTTTATGGAAATTAGCTCTGATTAGAGGGACGAGAAAAAGGGTTGCCTCTGGTTTTCTACTGAAGGTGCATTTTGAGTGTGCAGAATAAATCAGGATCCTGAAGTTTAGCTCTTTTTCAGAGGAATATCTATTTCACACCAGCAGAGTGACTTCAGAACTGAAAAATCCAATGGCTAGAAATCAAAAATTTCAAGATTCCTCTGCACTTTCAGGGTTCAAACACTGCCAAAACCCCAAAGGAGTGCTGGACAATATGCAGGGAGGGCTGTGGCAGCCCACCACGATCCCAGATGCACCGGGGCTGCTTCCTTGCCAGGACAGGGAAAAGCAATGAGCCAAACTGATAAGCCCAGCGGAGGCTGTGAAAAAGGAAACCCACAGGTACAGGAGCCCAGCACTTCAACTCCACCCTATTAAAAAAGCATTAACAAGCCCTGAACTCCTTCTGTGCCTTGGCCACTGCTGCTGTTCCAGGGCAATTACAGCAGCAATTAAAGGGAAAAGCTCTGGCCAGGTCCCCATCCCATCCCACCCACTTGGCACAGCCCCCCCAGCTCCCCACCCCTTCCACACGTGCAGCCCACGAGCCACACTCCCCTTCCCAGGGCTCTGCCAGTGCTTCCCCAGCCGCCTGGGGCTTCTTGGATCAGGCTTTGGGCAGGAAATTAAAAAAGCTTCATTTACAAATGGGCATTTGCAAAGGGCCGGGCAGGGCACGGGGCCACGCTCAGCTCCAGGTGCCGTCAGATCCAGGGGTGCCACTGCTCCAACCCTTCCCTGGGATGGTGCAGGGACAGAGGGGGGGCCCACTGCTCCAAGTGCACCCATTTGCTCACCAGAACTTCAGGGATAATCATGGAATTGCACAATGGTTTGGGTTGGGAGGAACCTTAAAGCTCATCCAGGGACACCTTCCACTATCCCAGGTTGTTCCAACCTGGTCTTGGACACTTCCAGGGATCCAGGGGCAGCCACAGCTTCTCTGGGCACCCTGTGCCAGGGCCTCCCCACCCTCACAGGGAAGAATTCCTTCCCATTCTCCCATCCAGTCCTGCCCTCTGGCACTTCCTTGGCCTTTCCCTGTGTCCTCGTCCCAAGTCCCTCTCCAAGACCCTGTCCCCTGAGAGCCCCCTCACCCCACCCTCGCTGTAAAAGCAGAGGAAAGGTGATTCTGGCTGAGCATTAGGAATTTCCACATGGATTTGGAGGAATTGTTTCCTTCTGGCTGCCAGTGGCTGTAGAACAAGAGCTACCAACCCTCCCCACTCCACCTCTGCGTTTTCCAAGCCACCAGCATGGAGCCCAACTGTTCCAGAGCATCACCCGGATTTTCCAACCAGATCCCACTGCAGCTCCAGCTGCCAAGCCCAGCTCCAGCCCCTCGCTGGGTTTTTTAGGTGCTTGAACACTCCAGCAGATCCCAGCCAAGATTTCCTCTTGAAACTCCCTGCGAGTCCAGCAAACCAGAGCAGCCTGGCACCAGCTGAAGCACCTCGCTGGGCAGCTCCTTTTTCCCGTTTCTCCTGAGCAGAATGACACTTGTGTTCACTGTGACTCATCTCCTTGACCTTTCCATTCACTTTTAATGGTGCAAGCTGGAAATAAGGGCACCCAAACAATGCTTTCATTATTCAGCTGGTGAACTGCAGGCCCCGGAGCAGATCTCTCCCCTGCAGCAGACAAGAGCACACAGAGTAGGTATCTCATTCCAGCACATCCAGGAGGAAAAAAATTAAAACAAAATCATGCAAACTCACTGCTTAATTCATATTTGAGAACTGAAAATTCGTATTTGAGAGCTGCCATTTGAGTGGCAGCAAAAATCCCTGTGTAAAACACTGCAGGAGGAGGAGAGATCCTGGGAAACTGGCAGTGTCATCTCCAGGAATTCAGCTGCAGTGAATTCTTACTCCAGTATTGTCTTGGAAACAAAAAAGGGGGTGGAGGGAGGAGAAGCAGAGGAGGAGAGGCCAGCCAGGCTCACGAGCTCAGGCAGAGCGTGGCTCCTTCCTGAATTTCCTTACTCAAAAGCAGCAGCTCCAACTGACAGGCACGAGAAACACGAAATCTGGTCCCTAAATCTGACTCCAGCAGACCCCTCAGTGACCTCTCCTTTCCCACTCAGCTCCTTCCTGAGCACTGCAAACTCCCCTTCTTTGCATGTGAGAGCAGAAAAAAAAGGCAAAGAAAAAGGCTTGAAGGAGTTTGCTGAAAAGCTGAGCCCAGGAAACACTTTTGGCTTTATTTATTCTGAAAGAATTCACGTGGCCCTGGCTGCAGCTGCACAGCTGGATCCAGGCAGGGATGGCACCCCGAGCTGACAGGGAGATTTAGCTGAGTTTAGGCAAATGTGTATTAATAATATTTGTAATAAATAAATTTAATAATAAACGTATATAATAAATTTAAGGTAAGATCATTCTGGTGTTCATTGAGGTGAAGGAGAACAAGAGGCCCCCCAAACATCCATCCCATCCCTTTTTAGGAAAACAGGGTGTCCTGCTCCTTTGATGACACCCAGACCAGAGCAAAACCAGCTCTGAGCACAGCAAAATTAAGCTTTGGCCTTTAAACTTTTTCCCAGGGACTCCAGAACAGCAGAGCCCGGGAGACTTTCCCGGAAATCCAACCTCACTCCCAGGGATGGACGCACTCAGCCCATGGCAGAGCCCTCAGTAAAACACTGGAATTCCTTTTTGCATGGGGACAACAGCTGGATGTCACCACCCCAGGGCAGGTGACAGCAGCTCAGCCCCCAAAACCCCAGGTCATCACCATCCAGCACATCCCACTCCCATTTGCACCCCAAAAAGGGCTTTTTGCCCAGTAAACTGCCATTTCTGTGGCTGCCCAAGAGATCTTCTGCTCCAAATTTCCTTTCTAGATCTAATCCAAAGGATTCTGAGACCAGCCAATATAACAGCACAACAGTCTTGGTACAATCTGTAAAAAACCTGTCCAAATCTCCAGCCAAAATCCAAATAAACTCCTGGATTTGTGGTGTGAGGGGCACTGGTGTGGCCCAACAGGAAAAAAAATATCCCAAAGAAGAAAAGAATTTTAAAGTGGAAAGAATCAATCACCAACACAACCTGAGGCACGGGGATGGAAGGAGACTCTTTGAACTCTGAGAACTCAAGATTTTATTGGCACATCAGCAATAAAATCGTGTTAAAGCAGCACCTCAATGTCAGCTTCCACACAGGGATGCAGGATCAGCCCCCTGGACATGGGAAATCCAGGGAATTGTCTGAGGGCTGGGAGAAAATCCACAGCAGAGGTTAGGAGTGAGCCCTGATGCAGCTTCTCCACTCACTCAACCCCACAAATGCCATTTTTCTCTCAGGCTTCTTACACAAACTTGAAGAAAAACTCTATTGTAAATACATTAATACCATTTTTCTCCTCTAAAAAAATGACATCTCATCATTGTGAAAGCTTCCAGATGATGTTAAGAATCCTCTTGGCTTCTGGAAAGAAACAACAACAAAAAAAAAGAGCCCAGACTTGGAACAACCGACCTCAAAAATGCCTTTTGTGTAGTTCCTTCATTTATTTATTTTAGTTCCACAGATTTTCCAGACACGTCCACAGAGAAACCACGACATCATTTGGATGCTTCAGTCAGTGCTAGGCTGAATTTCAAGAGCCTTGGGACTTGCCAACAGCAACCAGTGGTTAATTATACCACGTTGCCAACCCAATTTTTTCCATATAACATTAAGATTTCAACAAAATGTTTCCATTCTTTCATGTCTCAACCTTTTTATTTTACTTTTTTTTTGTTCTCCTGGTTTTGCTCATTCTTCCCATCCTCGGTGCTGCTTTGTTTCACACAAAGGTTTTATTGTATTTTTAAGGACTGAAAATTCAGTCCCTATCACATCAGATTTAGTGGGAAGAGAAAAATATTTGATATAAAGGCCAGGGTGGAAGTGAAAAAACTGCTCCCAAAGAAGAGAGGAGGGCAAAGGAAAGGGAATTCACTGCCTGGATAAACAACAGCTGGAAGAACAGAAGGTAAAGGCAGCACCAGGATGGAGAAAAAAAATATATTAAAGGTCTGAAAGTTGGATTTTGCATCGAGAAGTCCCCAAACCTCAGCAGAACCAGAGCCTGGAAGGAAGGATGGAAGCACAGGAGATGCCTTTGATGGCATCAGCCCCCCCCCGGGCTGCTGATCCAAGGGGAATCCCCTTTTTTTGGGAACAGCATCTCCCACACCATGCCAGTACTGCTTCTATCCACCAGCCTTGCCATGTATCCAAGAGAACGGGCACATTCCACACAAAACAGAGGCTAAAATGCAAGGATTTACACAGGAAGAGCACCCTGAACTCCAGGAGGGATGTGCACTGATTTTTCTGTGGGACCAATACTGCAGCTCAAATCTGACCCAATTCCAGCAGCTGACTGTTCAGGGCCTCAGCATTCCCAAAATATCCTGAACAGCAGCAATATCAGAGACACCCAGCAGAGCCCTAAATGTGTGATGGGAAGTCTGCACCGGATAAAAGCATGGAACAGAGGGGGAGAACTCTTCCCCTGCATGAAAAAAGCCTCAGGTGTGTTTTGGGGTGTAATCCTGGTTGATTTTGAATTCTTCTCACTTTAACCAGCACTTCCCATTTACCAAAATCTGGATCTTGCAAACTGACAACTGCGTTTTCCAGAGGACCCCAATAATATTTTTTACCTTTGCAAAATCATCTATTTTATACAACAACAGCTGCATCCCAGGGATCAAACTCCAGCTAAACTCAGCAGGCAAGAGGAGATGTGGGCAGGTATGGACAGAGGGGGTGAAATGCCACACTCATCCTGGTAACACAGCAGGGATTTCCCCTGTCCTAGGGGCTGCTGCACTCCGAAGTAAACTCCCATGACAGCAGAGCACCAGATCCAAATGGAACTGCTCTTCCCAAAGAGTCTGGAAAGACCTCAGAGCCCCTTCAAGTGTCGACAAGAAAATTCGTGAGGGGCTCTGGATGAGAGGGAATGGCTTCAAATGGACAGGGAGTAGGCTTAGAGTGGATATTGGGAAGAAATTCCTCCCCTGTGAGGGTGTGAGGCCCTGGCACAGGGTGCCCAGAGAAGCTGTGGCTGCCTCTGGATCCCTGGAAGTGCCCCAGGCCGGGCTGGATGGGGCCAGAAAGCCCCAAAGCTCCTGTGAAAGCATTCCCAGCTCTTTGCTCCCTGCAGTTTTCCCAAGTGCAGACTTCCACGTTTACACAGGGACCAGCATCCATCCACACCCACTTCGGGAAGGGCATCCCCAGCACCCAGATCCAGAGGGAGCAGGTGCAGGGATCAGGACATGAGACTAAAAGCAGTGACTGAAAGAATTAAAGGCCAGTTTTAACTCCCCAGCAGATAAACCCCTCGGAGCGAAGAACACTTTCCTGGAAAGCACTCCCAGATTATTCCTGAAGTCCAGACAGAACTCAAAACATCTATAAATGGCTCTTCACGCTGGGCATGTTCCAGAGCAATTCCTCCTGCTCCCCAGTCGCATCTCAGAGATCAACTCTAACCCAAAGCAGGTGTGACAACGCAGATCCTGGGGACAGGCAGGGAAATGGGGACTCAGATGGACAGACAGCAGCAGGAGCTGACCACAGCCTCGGGGACAGAGGAAAAGCAGCCAGGCATGTGCTGCCCAGGCTGGTGGGGACATCTCTGAGCCACTCAGGGCCTCTGGGACAGCAACAAAATAAATAAAATAGAAAATCCCCTTCTGAATAAAGGTGTGATTTGCTGGGCTTTAACTGGGTGGCGTTCAAAGGCTGAACTCCAGCCTGGAGGTCTTCTCCAGCCTCGGGGATTCTGTGCTGACCACTTGCTGCAGCCACACACAGGGAAGAGGAACCCAAATTAACTCCCCTGGGCACCCCCAGGTAAATCAGGGTCCCACTTCCACAGCAGCATCCCACAGAGCTGGGAGAGCAGATGTTTGAGTCACCCTCCAGTTCTGAGAGATATCAGCACAACCCCTGCAGTGCTACCACCCTCAGTTCACCATGAGATTTGCTCTCTATTTCGAAAAGGAATCAACCTGAAAAATCCATCTCCAATTCCAAATCCTAAGGGGCAGGGACAGCACCCATTTAAAACAAGGATTCACAACCCCTTTCCAGCCCCTCCTGATTTCCTCTAGGGCAGAGAACATTTGTAAGCTCTACAAGCAACACCAAGACACCTTTCTTTTAAATTAAACTTGCCATTAAAAACATGTTTTGGTCAGAGCCAGGTGAGCCCTCTCTGCTGTCCCTCTGTGAACACCACAAATCAGTGACTCCCCAGCAGTGCTACCCCGAAAAGATGAAATGGGATTCATCCCGTTCCCAAAATAGCTCCCAAATTAGAGCTTTGGAGGGAGCTGATGGAATCAGCTCCTCCTCACGAGCCTGGAATCAGGGAATGCTCAGCACAGAGCTTTCCTCCTGCTCCCTGGAAGAACAGCACCAGACCTCTGCTGTCCCCTGGCCAGGGCATGTCCCACAGCTGGGTGCTCTAAACTTCCAAATTCCCATTCCAATCTGGCAGTGCACTGACAGCATAATCCAGGTTTTACAGGGGAAAATCAGACCTGCCATCAATTCCAGACTTATAAAGTCAGATTTCTTCTTGTAAAACAATAGCAACACTTTTGATTGGCAAAGTGTTTTTAAAAAAACCTGGTTTTAACTGGCTGGATAAAGTTGGTTTGGTTTTTGGTTTTTTTTAGCTCGTTTAGGTGACTGGGGAAGAGCCAAGGGGAGAAGCAACAGCTGGTAACAGGATACTGCATAATTTCCAGCATTTTTGTTTTAAAGGCTGTGCCACGGATCCTCATTACACTCTGCCACTAAAGGAAACTGCTGCATCCAAAAAGTTTCACCCAGAAACCCGATTCGGTTTTTACAGGGATTTGTAAAAGCAGAGACGGGCTCTAACTTTGTCTGTGGGTTAGATTTTAGTGTGACATCATCTGTGCAAATATGGGAAAATCTGAGCTGGATGGGCAGTGGTGGGAGGCAGCTCAGTTCGTGTTGCCTTTGACATTGTTATTTCCCTGGTTTTTGCTGGAAATCCTCTGTGCCAGATGCCATCCCACAGATTACAGGGAAGTTTTACTGCTCCACACAGAGAAACCAACTATCGTGAAACTAAAACACGCTCTGAGCTGAAAAAAAACCCCAAAGACAACGTGGAAAAATGAAAAAAAAAAAGCCATAAAGAGCATTAGTCAATGCCATCAGCAGCCCCAACTGACTCCTCCCTCATCTAAATTATTTGATGTCCTATTAGGCGGCTCATTAGGAAAACTCAAAGCCTTTCACCACAAGAGTCATTCCTCAGAGCTGCACACTGGCCCCACAAAAGCTCCCAGCCATCCCTCTGCTCCGGCAGCTGCCCCCAAAAGCTTTCTCCAAAGTTACCTGGTAACTTTAGAAAGGAGTTTGGGAGCTGTCTGAAGGATAAACACAGACAGGGAAATGCCTGAGGATGCTCTGGAAGCCTTAAAGCCTCAGCACAGCCGAAAGCGAGAGGAAAATTTGATGTTTTCCCTTTGAAACAGAGCGGTCTGGTGATAATTCAATTTTCAGCTGATACAAAGCACCCGAGCAGCGGCCTGACAAGAGGAGCTGGTGTCATTCCAGTGCTCTGCCAGCTGGAAAACGGCTCCAAGAGCCCAATTCCTCTGCGGGACCAACTCTGGGATCTCCCACTGCCCCGAACTTTCCCTGCTCGAGACATTCATTGAGCAGCCCCTGCTTTTCCATCCTGCTCAGCCTCCACAAGCAAAGCCTTAATGGCAGCATTCCTCCAACGCCCACCTCTTCTTCCTTAAGGTCATTTGAAGAGCCCAGAAATGAAAATAATTCCCAACGCCGCTGCTTTACGCACAGAACCCCGCCGGTGCTTGTCCTGGTGACACCCAAACCAACCCTGCACAACCAGCGCTTCCCAAGGGAAAAAACCACCCGGAGAACACAAAAATCGGGCAGGGAAGCGGAATCGCAGACAGCCCAGCTCTTCAGGGCACTTCTCGGGTTCTCAAGTTACCCTGAAGAACTCGAGTTTAACTTTTTCGGATTTCAAAACTCAGCCCTGCCAACAACTCCCGCTCCGCGGTGGCTCTCCTGAAATCCAACACAAACAGAGCTCGGGAGCGCCGGTGCCTCCAAGTGTCCACTGCGAAGTGGGAAAACGCTCTGCCAACACCCAGGAAAACTTTTCCAGCAGCCCCCTAAGTCTCCCTGTGCTGCGGCATTTCCCAGCCCACCCGGGGAAGGCGGACATTTGGGGAAGCAGAGCTCTGGAAACAAACTGCACAACCCCGCAGGGAAACAGGAGCGTGTTTAGTCCCTCTTCTGCACGATTATGGGAAGGGAAAAAAAAAAAAAAAAAAAAAAGAGACATTCCAGTGGTTTTCTGTGCTGCTGCACATCTGGAACTTCAGAGTTTCCTCCTGCTGCACTCGGCAGCTCCAGTTTTAGGGAGAAACCCTGCAGGATTGGGGTTGGCGAGGGGGTAGCGAGCTTTGAGGTCCCCCGAGCAGCTCCAAAGCTTTTGTGTCCCGAGCTTTGATGTGCTGAGAGAGAGCGGATTCCTGCGGGACAAAAAACTTTCTGCTCCTCAAGGAGGAGGAACTACGCAAGCCCGGAGGTTTCGAGTGGACTAAATATACATTCACATACATATCCCACAGCCGTATCTAAAGAACCAGAGCCTCCAGAAACTCATCCCCGACTTTTCCTCCGGAAAAAGCAGCCCGGCAAAGAAGCAGCTCTCGCTCCAAGAAAGGCGAATAAAGAATTAAGGTTTTTTTTTCCCCTTTTACGGGCCCCCTGACAAATGGCATTCAGAGACTCGGGCAGCTAAAGGAGGTTGGGTGGGTTTTGTTGGGTGGTTTTTCCTTCTTTTTTTTCCTCCTTTTTGCTGGAATGCACGGGAGGAAGGAAAGCCCAGAGTTTTGCCCCGCACCAAAGCCCCCCTCGCCCACTCCCCCACGACCCCGCAAGCATCTCCCCACGCGGTTTGGGGGGGGGGGGGGGGGGGGCTCGGGGACCCCCCCTTACCTGCCCGGCCGAGGGACAGGGCACCCAACAGCACCAGCGCGGCGGGCACCGAGCAGCTCCGTATCCAACTGCGCCTTTTCCACCGCGTGTGCGTATCCATGCTCCCCAGAAAAACGGGGCACCAGCTCGGGACAGCTCGAGGGGGATAAAAAAATTAATTAAAAAAAAAAATTTAAAAAAAAAAAAAAATCCAAGCTCTATCTAGAAGCGCAGAGCAGGCGCTCAGCCCCCCCCGGCAGCCCCCCCCGGGGAGCAGCCCTTTATAAAGCCATGGGGCGGGCGGAGGGTGCGGGGGCTCGGCCGCGCTCAGCTCCGGCCCTGCCTGCTGCCGGGCTGCCGGAAAGTTTCCCTTCTCTCCCCACACCGCCCTTTTTTCCCCCTTCTTTTAAACCCAAGGCAGGAGTTTGTCAATCTCGGAGCCGCGCAGCAAATCAGGGCCGGGCGGAGCAGCCCCCCCACCCCGAGCCCGGCCAGCCCCCGCCCCCGCCGCCACTTCCAGCGGCATGTCCCGGCCCCCAAAAGCGTTTTTCCTCGCTTTTCCCCCGCTGGAATAGCAGCCGACGGAGTTTTTCCGCCTCTTCCCCCTCCCATCTCCTCGCTTTTCCCTGCGTTTTCCCCCCTTCGGGATCGGGAAGCGCAGGGGCAGCGTGGATGTCCCCTCTGCTGCCCGGTGACAGGGAACGGCTGGAGCTGTGACAGGAGGTCGGGGTGGGATATCAGGGAAAGTTTTTACACCCAGAAGGCGGCCGGACACTGAACAGGCTCCGCAGGGACCGGTCAGAGCCCCAAACCTCAGTGACTCCTGCACAGGGTGGGATTCTTGGGTCAGGATTGGGCTCGATCCCTGTGGGTCCCTTCTTGGCTCAGGATATTCTGTGATTCTGTGAGATGGGGCACGTGGATGTGTGGAAAATGCGAGGATTTGGCAAAAAAAAAAAGAAGCACATGCAAAGAAAGGGTGAAAGTGCAAACAAGGAGTGGAAAGGGAAGGTGCTTCCCAGGATAGCTGGGAGGTTGGGTGGCAAAATCCACCTGTGGCAGGGAAGGAAGGGAAGGGATGGGGAGCTGCTGGTCCTGCTCTGCACACCTGACTGGTCCTGAGTGCAGCTCCTGGGGCTCTTTTTCTCACTGTCACTCAGTCCCCACCCTTCCCACACCAGTGACAACTGATAAATCACACTGGTTAAACACCAATTTTAAATGTTCTGGTGTTGTGGGGCAGCAATATCTGAACAGTGCTCAGGGCTGGAGCTGGATCATCATAAAGTCCCCTCCTACCCAAGCCTTTCTCTGATTCCAAAGAAAAAAACCAAAACCTCCCCCACACCAGTTCCTTTCCTACACCATCCCCATCCCTGAAGTCCCAGGAGAGGCGGACAGATCACACTGCAGGACTGAGTGGCCCACAGTGCTGCAGACCCCTCTACAAAACCAAAATCAGCTTTAATGGAGAGCAGAGAAGGAAAACCAACAACAATCCAGCCCTTTTCCTTAAATAAATGCTTTGAAGACACTTGCTGGTATCAGCACTTGCTTTGTCAGTGCCACCAAAGATCTGAACATCACTGCTGGCATCACTGATGTCACATCCCGATGACAATCCCAGCTCCTTTAGTGCTAATTTTTCATGGAGCAGTGATGTCACCTCCAGGCCCATACCCTGGGCCTCACCAGAGCATCCCAGCCCTCTCCACTCTCCCTGCACTGCAGCAGCCTTGAGGCCTTCATCATCCACAGCAGAAAAAAGCATTGCCATGAATGAATTCCCACCCTGGATTCCAATTTCTTTGTCTGTGGGTTTGGTCACTCAGCACTGAAGGACCTGGGCAGCCACCAGATATCCTATCCCATACAAGGAGGACAGTGAAGGGGTTTGGGATCGCTCATCCTGTCCCAGATTTTGGCTGTCTGATGGAAGAACTCGGCACCACGATGAGTTTTAGCCATAAATCCTCGACCTGCTGGAATGAGAGTTACGTGAATGGATAACAAATATCAAACACACCAAAACCTAAAAGAACGGGAGGCCAAACCCCCAGACCAAGCAATGGGAAGGGGATGCTCCCAGTCCACTCAGGCTGCAGCCTGGGAACCTTTTCTCAGGATTCAGTGGGGAACAGCTGCAGGAAATCCCTCCCTTTCCCTCTGGACCTGCTGAGGTACAGGGAGGCTGGGAGCAGGGGGAAGGTGAAACTGGAAAAGCTGGAGCCTGAGCCACACGCAGGAAGAGATTCCCTGCTGACAGAGCCTTTCAGCAGGCGGAGGTGAGAGGCAGAGCGGCTGCGAGCCCCGGGGCAGCAGCAGCCCAGCACACGCCTGCGGAGCCGGGGACCGTGCCAGGGGCACTCCTGGGCAAACCCCGCGGATGGAAACCCCTTCCAGCTCTGCCTTTCATGAGTAACCAGGTGACTGGAGGCTGGCAGAGAGATCACGCCGTGCTCCATCACCAGGAGGAGCCTGGAGGCCGAGTCTTGCAGGGCAGCACCTGCACAGCCCCGCAGCCACCTCTGCCGAGCACCCCCGGAGTGGAGCCTGGCATGGCCACCTTCCATCGTCCCTCCTGCTCCAAAATATCCTGGGAATGATGCTGCCCATCCTCCCTCCTGCTCTAAAATATCCCAATATTCCCAGCTGGGCCTTCCCACGGAGAAGCTGTCCCACACACCGTGATGAAGATCCTTTCTCTCTCCTTCCATGTGCTCAGAGCATGAAGTATCCCAAGAATGTGGACATGGAACCAGGGTGGTGAAAGCACCAGCAGAGCCTGTGGGCTGCAAATCCCCTTCCCTTGTCCCTTGGGGTTGGAACTTGATGATCTTTAAGGTCCTTTTGACCCAAAGCATTCGATAATCTGGTGATTCCCAATAATCCCTTATTATGAGACCAAAGCAATCACTCAGTCTGGGATTTCCCTGGATGTTTCCTCACACTGACAGGTGTGGGGTCCTATTTCTGCCCCAAATGCCAGGATCCTGGGGCTTCTCATCCCAGACTTCTGCCTCATTGTTTGGGAATGAGCCCTTGCTTTGTGTGGTCCAGCAGCAAGAGAAAATCCCAAACACCTGGACACCAACCTCAGCCATTCCCTGCCCTTCCAGAGGCACTCAGCTGTGGGAAGGGGATACCTAAAGCACCAAAAGCACAGCAGACAGGGAGGTTAGAGCAGCTCAGAGCAGAAATCTCCCACTCCACCCCTTTTTCCGTGCTCCAGACCGACACCAGATCAACCAAACCTGGGCCTGGCTCAGATGCAAAGGAGAAAACCTGGCCCAGGGAGCTTTTGCTGAGCAGGAAGTCTGAGTTCCCAGTTGCTTCCCAGGTGATTTGGGAGCTTGCACAGACCTGTTTGCCCCTCCTCAACAACAACAGAAACACAGAAAGCAGCCTGTGATGGCAAACTGGAAAATTCCAGCAGCCACGTGCCAAGTTCAGGGAGCCAACCCCACACTGGGAGAGGGCCAGATCATCTGCTGGGAGCTCCAGGAGGGTTTGCACGAGCTGGGGGGGCTGATGCCAACCCCAAACCCTTCCAGCAGCCAGCCAGGGTCACATCTGACCAGCCAAAGGAACACAGCAGTGGCAGGTGGCCAAATTTCTTTAAGGAACAGCAGTTTATGGAAGTGTTTTCATGCCTAAATGCATCTCGAGCCCAGCTGGCTGTTGTTTATAGGATGGAGGACACGTTTGTGAGCTTTCAGAATTAAAAGAAGGCTTAAGGAATATAGGTAATGTAAAAAAAATTTAATCATTTGTAGGCTGTGGAATCATCACCAGCATTCAGCCAAAAGCCCCAAAAGGCCATCGTTGTGTAGTTTGAAAGAATTGGGAAAAGTTTGAAAGAATTATTGATAACCAGTTACACCCCGTGGCCAGCTGAGGGGAAGAGGCTAAAAATGAGGAATTAAAATGACCTGAGCTGTTGTATAAATAATTCGGACAGGCAGCTGCTCCCAGGAATGATTTCCAATCCCGTTTATGAAAAGCACATATCTATAAAATACACAATTTTCCTCCACAATCTCAATGCCAGCCATTACTCCTTGCAAATGTATAACCAAAATTTCATCTCTGCCATTAATTCTATTTTTATCAATTGTCCTGTGCCCAAATGAGATCCCAAATCACAACCCTGATTTATAATCTCACACCTGCTGGCCTGGAAAGGATTGCTCCCAAATTCAGCTTTAAAAAATGGAGGATTTTGCCCTAACAAGACATTTTGGATTGAGAGGCTTGGCAAATGAAACTCTCCATTTATCCACAGAGGAATTTTCACATCTGGAATCCCAGGGCTCAACACTGCCCCAAACTCAGAGCTCTGTGTGGTCTTTAATTTGAACAAGGAGTTCAGTGCATTATCCAGGACTGCTCACACCCGTTCCCACCCTGCAGACTGGCAGCATTTTCCCCAAAACCTCCCTGAAAACACCATTTTGAATCCCAAATCCACATTTTTAGAGGACGGTGATGAGCAGCCCATCATCACTGACAGCAGAATACTGCAAGTTTTCAGGTAGAACAGATAATTAATGCTCTAATTAGAACCCAGGCACAATGCAAACATTCACCAGGTACCTCCCAAACAGCAAAAGAGTAAAACTCTTTCAAGAGTTAAATTTTCCCCCCAGAAAGACAAATCACAAAGAAGTACAAACTTCCACCCCCCCTGAGGTTAAGCACCTGTTTTGGCTTTGCAGGCCAAAAAGCAGGAGCTGGGCAGCCAATTCTCCCAAATCCCAGCTGCTCCCCTGGAAATTCCAATCTGATTTTTTGCCATGAGGCAGCACCAGGAGCAGCCCCGTCGGTGGAGGGAGCAGGCAGCACAAGGTGGGGTTTGTTTTTGTGCATGTTTGGGTGTTTCACACGCAGGGAGCTCCGTCTGAGAGAGGAAATAGCTTTACAAAGGGAGCAGACTTTCCACTCCTCCTCTTTTTCCAGCCTTGTCGCCTCCTCTCCAGCTCCATGTAATGAGGCCAAGCCTTGGATGTGTTTGAGCCATCCCAAGCCGTGAAATTCAGGATAAATTGCTCCTGGTGAGGAGGCTGAACTCAGCTGACCTCCCCCTTCCATGCCAGCCCTCCCCACGGCCGCTGCCAGCCTGGGGGACAGGGAGGAGCTGCCATTCCCTGCTCCCATCCCTGGGGTTTAATTCCCCCTCTCCCTCTGCCCTGCCGGCAGTGGCTCAGGCTAAACCCAGATAATCTGTCTGGACTCCAGGAGATAATCCCTGGGGGCACACAAAGTGTTGTGTTAAACCAGGAGCTGCCCAGGAGCAGGGACCTGGCACTTCCCCTCCGCTCTCCACAAGGGTCAAGCACCGAAGAAGTTCCCAAACTCTCTCTGACCCCACAAGGTCTTCATTGAATACCCAAGAATTTCATTTTCCAGCTGCAGTTTGCCCATTGTAACCATGGCTGAAGATGAAAGGTGAGCCCAAACCACAGATTTATGGACCCAAACCACCCAGCAGCAGCTCCAGAGGTTCAGCTTGGGTTCCTGGTCCCAAAATCTTCCTCTACATCCCTGGGGTGTTCATTTTGATGGATAAGAGATGTTATTAGAATAAGTAAAAATGAGAGAATGAAGGCCAAGGCCCATCTGGAATGAAATCTGGTCAAGAATAGCAAAAAGAGCTGCTTCAAATACATCAAAATCAAAAGCAAAATGAAGGAAAATATTCCTCCAAGCACCCCCAAAATCAGCATTTATGGATTATTCTGCCCAGCCTAGGAACTGATTAAAGCATCCCAGGACATCTTGGTTGCATCATCCTCTAGCTGTCCTTAAAAAAAATAAATAAATCAGCTTAATACCTACAGATTTCCCTTTAGCAACCAATTTCCATCCCCATTTTCCCCTGTCTAATACTCCTGTTGATTGACCATGGCACACAACTTCCAAGCAGCTCTTTCCATTCCTAAATTTGGTGGCAAAAAGAAAAAAAGGGCCATTCTGTAGGTTCCCCTTTGAATTCCCAAGATTACAGGATCATCCCACCCTTCTGGAGTGACAAACCCTTCATTTTGCTGCCTTTTCCTGGTTCAGAAATGAGGAGAAATGAGAATTCAGGGAGCTGTGTGCACCACCCAGCTGTCCCAAAGCACTCCAGACAAGAGGCCACAGTCTTCCCGAGGCTGAGATGCTCCCTAAATAGAGAAGGGAAAAAAAATTCCATCATTTTTGGGAATGAATCACTCGAGGAATCCAATCCAGCTACAGAGTGGACTCTGCCCTGACTCATTTTCATTTCTCAGCCCAGTGTTTCCAGTAAGGCACCTTCAGACACCTCACCTTTCCACAAATCCCCACTCCATCCTCTCCCCACGGAGTTTTCCAGGTTGGGGAGCTCTGGGAAGAGCCAGAACCAGGTACCAGATCAGGGGCATTTTTCCATGGGCACACAACGTTCATTTACCTACATTTAGCCCCAAAACAGCACCTCAGGTCAGCTCTGCTCCTGCTCCAGGCCCTCAGCCTGTTATTCCAGCTGGAATTCCGGGATGCAGCACCCCCATATCCATTATTCCAGCTGGAATTTCATTAACCAGCACCCACATGTCCATTATTCCAGCTGGAATTTCATCAACCAGCACCCACATGTCCATTATTCCAGCTGGAATTCTGGGATGCAGCACCCCCATATCCATTATTCCAGCTGGAATTTCATTAACCAGTGCCCACATATCCATTATTCCAGCTGGAATTCCGGGATGCAACACCCCCATATCCATTATTCCAGCTGGAATTTCATTAACCAGCACCCAACATGTCCATTATTCCAGCTGGAATTCTGGGATGCAGCACCCCCATATCCATTATTCCAGCTGGAATTCCAGGGTCCAGCACCCACACACCCACTGAGGTCGTCACCAGGTGAACCCACAGATGGGTTGCTCAGGTCTTGCTGAATTATTTTTAAAATCCTGACCTTCTTTTGTTCCCAGTTCAGACCAGACCAGATCAGCACTTTGAAACCTCACCTTTACTTTATTTGAAGTTTATTTTCGCATTTCTCTGAGAAGTCCAAGGAGGTTTTGCCACACATCCTCAACACCAACAGTGCAAATCATCCAGCAGCACTTCCCACCCCTTTGAGTTCCTGATCAGTGAAAAACCAAAAACCAGCCCTCATCCTTCTTTCCTGAGGTAACAGCACCAGGGAACAGGCAGAAAACTTTGATTTGCTTTTTCTTTTTACCTGCAAACCCATCCTCAGAGGGTTGGAGAGCTCCAAAAACACACTCCCCCTGGGTGTTATAACTTCATTTTTGGGGGGGGTTAATTAACCCTGGGAAGCAGCACTGGTGTCATTAAATATCCAAGGCCTATGGAAAGTTCCTAAATATTAAGGAGTAGAGGTCAGCACAATTAAGGTGACACAGGGATTCCCGTGCTCCTGATCAGGACCAGATCTGTGAGGTTTTCACTGCTGGTGATCCTAACAATGGGAATTTGGCTCCCTCAGGAGGAATGGGACAGAGGCTGGGAGACCCAGCTGGGTCCTACCCCTTCCCCAGGGCCCAAACTGGGGGAAGTTCCCTCCCAGTGCCTTCAAATGTCACAGGAAAGAACCTTCAGCTGAGTCTGAGCACCACAAAACCCCCTCAAAATGCTGCTGGAGATTTATTCTCCTTCCGAGCCTGTCCTCACTCAGAGACAGGTCAAAAGCCCAGGGTTACATTAGACCTGTCCTAAATCCTCTGCTGAACTCCAGACTCTCCCTTCGCACAGAAGCAAAGCCCCTGTGAGCCAGCAAAGCCTTTTCCAGCTCATTCCACCTCCCATCCCTGTGATTCCCCATTTCTGGGCACGTTTCCCCCTTTTCCTGCCCCAGTGCCTTTCCTTTACCTGTCCCACAGCTCATTTCCCTCTGGCCAGGCTTCCCTGTGCCTTTGTGTTCATAAATCAGGAGGCCAGAGGGGTTCGTGTTTCACAGAGGCCACGGGGCTTCCATGAATTAAGTTTTGTTTGAACTGGAGTATCTTTTTTAGTAAACCAAACAAACTCCTTGACCTGACTTGTACTGCAGCAGAACAAGCCCAGAAAGAGCTCCTGGCTGCAGCAGGAAGGTATTTTGTTAAAAAGAAGTCAAGTAAAACAGCTTCTTGTGGCACTGCTGAGGGAATGGAAGGTCTGAGGAGACACCCTCAGCTCAGACATTCTGCTTGGTCCAAACCTGATCTCTGTGAGGGCTCTTTATACGATGCTGGCAGCCCTTAAATCTCCATTTTGCACTTTAAGATGCTTTTCTTGGTGTCATGTTTGGTCCCACTGAGCAGTTTTTCCTCTCCTTTGGGTCCCTGGCCTCAGCAGCAGAATTATATGGGCATTTTTTATTATATTTTAGCCAGCTAAGATGCTCAACTGATTTAATTTGGTTCCATCAAAGGCCACGAGGCTTCAGATGTTCCTGCTCACAGCACCTCTGCCCCATCCCTTCCTTTTAAAAGTCAACTCTTAATCACCAAACATGACAGATTTCCCTGCCAGGGTGACCTTAAATCCTATTGCTGACTGGACTTTCACTCTACAGCCTTCCAAGCCCCACAGAAAATCCAATCCCTTTCCAGAAATGCTTTTCCATTCAATTCACTCCCAGCTCCTCCAGAGCTCTCCAGACTCAAACATTTACTGGGAGTTCCACAAGTGGGGCTCAACTCCTGCCATGTCCAACCCAAGCCCAGAAATTCTGGGTCTCTTTGCTCAGCTCTTCACTCTTGGGATATTTCAGCCCATATCCCACTTTTTTCTTTTTTTTTTTTTTAATTTTTTTAAGGACCTGTGTATTTAAGAAAGACAGACGAGGAGCTCCAGCTGAAGGATTCAATTGACAAAGGTCAGCAGCAAACATGACTAATCCATTATGCTGTTAAACAACTCAACATGCAGGGGTTAATCAATGCTAGCCCGAGGTCTAATCCCTCTTTCTGCTAAATAACTCACTGAAAACAAACTCTGCTCTGCAAAGGAAGATAAATGCACGAGAGGCTCGAGGAGGTTCAGTTTTCAGGGCTCTCAGCTCCTCCAAAGCCTGACTACTGTCAGCCTGGCCAGATGTTATTCCCATCCTTGCAAGGAGAGGGATTAGAGGAAGGTTTTGTGGCATCCTGCCAGCTTAAAAAAAAATAATAATTCAGAGCTCTGGATTGCTCCCCAAGCTGGGTTAGCAGGGCTGTCCTGACAGAGAAAGCCAGGCCCTATTCCCAGGGGATATTCCCTATTCCTGTGCATATTCCAGCCCCCCCCCTATTTATAGCCCTGATTTGGGCTTTTACAGGATGGTAATTTCATGCTGCTCATAAATCTCCCCCTGAAAAGTGGTATTTGTAGGTCAGCAAGGAGAGGCAGCCAGCAACCAAAACTGCTGAACTCGGGCAGAAACTCCCCACAGACACCGAAATGCAATTCGGGGCAATCAAAGGGCCTTGTGTTGTCTCTCCTGCTGGAAGGGGACACGTTTGTTCCACGAGGATCAGCTGCAGGAGGTTTTGGGGGATCTGGGAAGAGGGTGGCAGCATTTGCTGCCCCAGGGCCAGAGCTCCTGGCACCACCGAGGGCTGGCAGATCCCACCATGGGCATTACGGCACGAAAGCAGCGCTGCCTCCTGATTTCCCTCGCCTTCCTCACACCTCTGGGATGGCATTTTCCCCTCCAAAGGGAGCAGAGGCTCAGCAGCAGCTTTCCTTTGACATTTAAAGGTTTTGGGAGGAGTCTAATCCTGATTTAGGCTCCACAGTAGTGGAAATACAAAAACTAATTTGTCTTCAAATCCTTCTGGGTTCCGCTGATTTTGGGGGCAGCCTCCCAAAACTCCTTGGAATAAACGGCCTCACACAGAATTCCTGCAGGTGATTCCAGGTTTAGCAAAGTGATTCCACCAGCAGGGTTGGATTCTCTGGCTGCAGACACTCAGATGCCACAGTTCCTTTTTTCCTGGCCATGCTTCCACCACCAATAACCAAGGAAAGCCTTCGGGCCGTGCCCATCCCTGCGTTTGTCACACCCAGTGCTGCATCACTGCAGTAAAATGGCTTTTACTCCAAATTCCTCACTGTTACCCATCAACAGCCTCTTTATACTCAGAAATTCTGCTCAATTCCTGAGGAAAAAATGATGAAAACAAACAATTTTCTCAGTTGCTTTGACTGCAAAGGCCCCTCCAACTTCCAAATAACTTCACTTTTCATCAGGACAGTTTCTCCTGCCTCTGTTCAGCACTGAGTGACTTGCAGGGGGTTTGCTGCTGGGTTAAGCACCCAAAACACTCACTGGTTTCCTAATCTGATTTTTTTTATCCATCCCTGGGAATTGCAACATCCAAAGAGTGGCTCCATGAGGAATTTGCAGCTTCTCTCCCTCTGAGCCCTCCAGGACCACCTAAATCTGACACACCGGAGACATCCCATGAGAAATCGTGGTTCCAAAGCAGAGAACGTCTAAAACAAACTCTTAAAACCTCAAAAAAAAAATTAAAAAATTCAAATCTCCCCTTAAAGACCCCGGCATGGAGCAGGAGGCAGCAAATGTGGAAAGCAGATGTGAGAGAGGGGAGGAAATTGGGTTTGCAGGAGACAAGGAAAGGAAGCGCAGAGCCCGCAGGAACAGCACCTGTCCTGCCCAATCCCGGTGTTTTCTCCCAAAAAAAAGCCTCTGGAGCAGGGGCAGGCACTCCAAGCAGGCAGCCCTGTCCCACACCCTCAGCAGGAAGCAGTCTAGCCTGGGAGATATCAGGAGACAGCAGCAGGGACTGGGATGAGAACTTCCAGCAGCGGGATGTGCAGAATTCCTGCCTGGAGTGGGAGCTGGCCATGAAAACTCGGGGAAAAAGCATCTCACTGAGTCACTGGCATGGAGAAGAAACTGAAAATATTTCCCAGCTCTCCCACTGACTCTCAGGGAAGCAGTCCCTGAGGCTGAACAGCAGTTCCTGTGCTGGCTGCAAAAGTTCTGTTGAGAAAAGCCCTGAATTTGGGTATTTTGAGATGCAGAACTGATCCAGAGCACAGATTTACACCTGGCCTCCCCCTCCTCCCCAGCTAGCGAAGAGAAATGAGAAGTTTCCACAAGTTTAGTCCCAGAGAAGCAGAGCTTGCCAGCCTCAGAGGAAGCAAACATGTCAAAACCATTCTCAGACAGCTCTGAAAAATATCCTGCAAATCTTCCACCTGCGGCTTTTCGCTTGATCCGCTCCAAGGCAGGATGGAGGGCAAAACTCAGAAGTGGCTTTTTATTCAGGCATGGAGAGCTGTGGTTTAATTCAGTGCTAATTTTGGGGTGCAGCAGTTGGGTGCCTGGGCAGTGTTGGACTGAAATTACTCAGTCACATCACACAAAACTTCGGCGTTTTTGGCACAATTTGCGGTAGCTGAGCTGTGTTTTAGTGCAAGGACCATCCCAGAGGTGCTGGTCCAACCCTTCCCCAATATGCTGGGCCTCTCCAGCACCTGCATTTTTGCATCCCCCAGGGAATAACCAAAAACCTCCGAATCTCTGTGTTCCTCAAGCGCAGACTGAGCAAATTCCTCACCCAGGCTGGAAACTCATCCCCCAAACCATCAGCCTGGGGTCCCCTGTAAAGTCATTATCCCCTACAAACCCCCTGGGTGGGAATAAAGCCAGACAAGCCCAGTGCTGCTCTGCACTGCCCTTGCCACATCCCAAATCCTGACCCTGCAGGAATTCCAGCCTCCCAAGGGAACCTCTGGAATCCCAAAGCAGCCCCCAAAATCCCAGCAGTGACTCAGTTTGCTCATTTTTCCCTGTGATTCATTTACCACGCCCCTGGGACATGACAGAGATGTGGCTGGGGCTGTTTTATCTGCTGCCAGCATCTGATAAGCCATATCCGTGTCTTCCTTATCATTTCCACTCACTGAAGCCCCATGAATACAGCAAGATAATATTTGGTGACAAAGTCTGGCCTTCAGAATCGCCGAGCACCTCAGTTCACATCAGATTTTCAGTTTTAAAGACCAACATTTGCTGTTCGAAATGTCCACTCAGTGTAACCAAGGTTGGTTCACCTGCAGATCCTCCCAAAGCGTGAGGAAATTCACGCCCAAAATGAAACTTTGCTGAGAATTATGCAAACGACCCAGCAGAATCTGCATTTTCCACACCAGCAGCAGCACCAAGGATAAAAATGCATCCAGAACCAGGCGTGATAATCAAGAGAAAGTTTGGGGTGAGGTTTGAGCCATGTGCACAAAGCCCCTGGGGCAGATCATTCCTAGGGTTTATCCCAGGAACTGTGGAGAAGAGGTGTGTGATGAGAGCACTGGGAGAAAGTCCTAAAGAGAAGAGGGACGAGCCCAGCATCCCACAAACGTGGTCTGCACATGGATGTGGAAGCTCTCCATGCCCATGCAGCACCTCAGCAGCCCAGCAGAGCCTCTCTCCCCGATTCCCCACCTCTCTCCCCAGCTGGAAATGGGGTAAAAACCCTTCTTGAGCCATTTCAACCCTCTCCTCGTGGCTCTGCTCCCAGCCAGGAGCTCTCCCCTTCCCTCACCGCCCCAGGACTGTCAGCCCCATTCCTCCTGCCCAGGAAAGGTCCCCCAAAGCAGGCAGAGCATTTCCAGCGCTGTGCTGAAGCCAAATGGCAATTAACAGGGTGAGTTCACCCCTGGCAGCCTCTGCCACGCCAGGCTGTTAATATTATTACTTCCAACAGGAGCTCTGTTGTTCCCCAAATGCTGTGCTGGCACCAGAGCCCTGGGGAGGAGGAGAAGAGCTGCTCTCCGTAGCACCACTCCCATTAAAGCGCAGGAATATGAGCAGGAGATAATCTGTGGCCTTTGTTGGAGGCAGGAAAGGCTGAAAATTCCAGCTTTTGATAATTCCATGAGCATCCCTCCCCAACAGCGCTCGGGGGCTGTCAATCAGCCCTGCCTGGGCACTCGGCACTTGTTTGTTCCCAAAAAAAACAGGAATTTCTCCAGTGTCCCCCCCTTTCCCAGCTGCCACAGTGACTGCAGCAGCTTTTGGGGGTCTTGGAGGGAAATATTCCCAAGCAGCATCTCAGGAACACCAGGGGAACAGCAGCAACCCGGCCCTTGCTGCCACAGATCCTGGAATAAATCACATTTGCCGCCCTGTCACGGCTTTGCCTCGTGGCACTGCCGCCGCCTCTTCCCAGTGTTTTGCATGAGCTGGAATTAGTCTGGAAAAATCCTCATATTCAGCGGTGAGAGACAAGACTTCTGCCACACTAAAAGGTGGAAAGACGAGGCAAGTGCCATAAAAAATGTTTTTCTCCGGAGCTTGTTAAAATCCTGCATGAAAATTGGGAACTTCTGGAGAGCAGGCAGCACGAACGTGGATTAAAAAATACAAATATTTCTGGTTTACATCCGTGGAAGAGCCAAACATGAGCATTTTCAGGATATTTAGGAAGGTTTAATTAAATCTTTTCCAAGGGAAAAAACAGCACAGAGCATCAGCCTCCTCCAAGAGCTGAATTACTCCTGGCTTTGCCACTTCCATCCCTGATTCTTCCAGAGGTTTGACAACAGCTGACAACACACAACGTGAGGAACCAGGGCCAGGCTCAATCCCACCCTGTGGGATACACTCCCATCCTCTTCCCCGCCTTCCAACACCATCCAAGAGATTTGCATTTCTCACAGCTTTTGACACAAGGAGAGAAAAAGGGAATTTTTTCCTTGCCAGACACATCCCGCAGCTCCAAGACACCATAATGAATCCACCAGCCCTCGGAGAGATCCTATGGAAAAAGCTCCAGCCCTCCAGGCTCTTGGACAAAGCTTCCTTTTTCCCCTTGTTAGATGGACACGGGGAACAGCTGGGATGTTGTTTGGGTTTTTAACAAGAGCAATGCATTTAATGAAATGTGAAATTTATGAGCTGGTCAGCCTTAGGAATCGTTAAGTTCAGGCACTCTCTGGGATCCAGAGGGATCTCAGTCATGGAAAATCGGTTTTCCTCTGGGATCTGCCAGGAAGAAGCTCCTAACCCCTCAGGGATTGATGTGCCCCAAGTGGCACCACGAGGCAGAGGTGCCATCCCAGGTGGGACCTGGAATATCCCACTCCCAGCGTTCCCACCACACTCCACAGCTGGGATTTGTGTTTCTTCTGGGCTTTTATTTCCCGAGCTGCCTCCAGCAGCACCAGCCTGGAGTTCTGGGAATCAAAGCTGCAGCTCCCAGCCTGATTTCAGCTTGGAGTTGATAAATCCATGAACGAAATTGCACCTGCAGTGGGAAAATCTGCCGTGCTTGGGATGCAGCACAGCTTCCCAAGGCCATGGGAACGGGGGATGAGCAGTGCCTGCCTCCCTTCCCCCTCAAAATAAAGGTCCCACAAACCCTGGGGACATAAATCCCATGGGAAGGTTGCAAAAAACTTACTACACCTGGAGCTGCCAAGACACTGCCTCTGAGACAAACCAGCCTGCTCAGAAATCCCAGGGCAGGAAATTCATCCCAGGAGGTAACAGACGGAGCTTTTGCTACTGTAAATAGACCTTTTCATTCTTCTGGAGCGTCTGGAGGCCAAAAGACTGTCTCAGCATGCTGGAAAGTGTAAGTCAGTGTCTCACTTCTCTGCAGAAGAGGAACATTCAACAGGCAGGGCAAGACAGATGGATTCATTCTTCCAGGGAGCTGGCAGGGGAGGGAGGACACACATCCCAAAATCCCAATACAGGCTGGAAAGAGCTGACACTGAGGGAACAGAGAGGTCCAGGACGTGTCTCTCTTGGCTAAACTCTACGAGGTGACACATTTGCAGGCTGAGATGGGGATTAGAAATGGCTTTTCAAACCCTGCTTATGACTTTTTCCTTTATTTCCTAAGCTGGGAGGTCCCTGTGCCTCCTGCCCGGCAGCAGGGGGATGGCACAGGGTTTGTCCTGGGCAGGAAATTATTTGGGGGAGATTTAAGGAAGAAAACATCCCAAGAAAATATTCCTTTTGCAGGGAGCCCTCACCAGCTTCTGCAGCACCCTCTGAACGAGGAGCTGCTCCCAGCTTTTCCCAACCAGCCCCAGGCAGAGGGGAACACTTTCCAGAGGAGTTTCCTAAGGGTATTCCCCACCTTCAGCTCTCCCCAAGGAGAACCTCAAAGAGGCTTCAGGCATGAAAAACCCTCTGCTACCCTTCAGCAGCAGCCAGAGAAAGCTGTTACCTTCTGTCCGTCCATCCATCCATCCATCCATCCATCCATCCATCCATCCATCCATCCATCCTCCAGCCCAGCCTGCTCCAGCACCTCCCCGGGGAACAGAGGGAGAACATTCCCCACGGATTCCTCATAAACCTTCCCCAACCCCACAGAACTGGGCTCAGCTGAGCTGAAACCCCGTGAAGCTTCAGCCACCTGCTGCTTTTCCCCTAAGCTTGGTCATTCCCAGGCGTTTCCTGTCAATCTTTCCCTCCTGACCGAGGTGGGAACCCCACTGCCCTTCCAGAGCCCCGAGCTCGGCATCCCTCACCCCTTCCAGCTGCTTGGGCAAGTGCTGAGGGCAGGATTTGCATTGTGGTACCCAGACCCTGCAGCCAGATGTGCTCACAAAGAAGCTGATGTTTGTCCTTGCCATGCCCACCGTGTCTCTGCAGCACAGCACATTATTAGTAATTTATTACTACAAATGTAAAAACAAATGAAGGGGAAATAACCCTCCAGGGAGAGGGAGAAACTTTAATTTAGCGGTGCAAAGGCTTGGATGGGCCAGCTGGAAACTCCTGGAGTTGGGAACATGAGGTAATTCTGACGTAGGTGAGAGGTGAAGGTGGAGCTTGTCCTCGGAGAAGGGTTCACGGCCTCCCTGGCACCTCGGGCTGCACCTCTGGCTCTGCTGCAGCCACTCAAACACTGGGATGGGATGATCCCCCCTCCTGCCCCTCCAGTCCCGTCCCATCCTGCTCTTCCCCACTGGAGCTCGTCCCTCGGGACATCGGGAGCCCCCCTGGAGGAGGAGGAGAGCAGGGGAAGGCTCCACAAAGGACACAAAGTCCTCTCCAGGCCTGGCCGATGGTCACCCACCAGCTTTGGTGCTTTTCCTTGGAAAGGGGAAGGAGAGATGATGGTCTGTGGGAGAGCAGCCTTTGGGTCAAGGCTTGAGGTCTGGATTTCATCTCAGCTCTGCTCCGTGCTCTCCACACGACCTCTGCCAGGCTCTTTCATTGCTTGGGCTGTTCTGAAAGCAAGCAAATGGCTCTTTTCCACCACCCCTTATCTCCTTTGGGTCACTCCCCTTGAGTTTTGCTCTGGCAGCTCCCTCTGACCGTGCTGGGAGTCCACAAGGAACTCCCAAACATCCCTTAATAAGGGCTATGGACAGATGGATGGGCTGCAGGTGGAGCATTGCCCTCGCTGGAGCAGCTCAGCTCCTTCAGCCCTGCAGGATTTTGTGTCTCTGGCGTGACAAAAAGCAACCACATTCCCTAAAATCCTGCCCCACTCTGCAGCCTGTGCCCAGGTCAGGTCTCTGCTGGAAGTGGAGGGTGCAGCCAGAGCTGGGGCTTGTCTGGTGCTTCCTCAGTGAGGACAGGATTTCCATGTCATGCTTTAGCAAGGAAATGCCATTCCTGCTCATTCCAATTTGGGAGCAGCTAAATAAGAAGCAACTCGAGTGAGGATAATTGCTGGCTGGTAAATAGAGGAGGCAGAACTATTCCAGCAGACAGTGCCTTTACAAATTGAGCCCTTCATGGTGATTATATGATGATTTTAGCCGGGTTTCGTGCAAAACCTTGGGAAAACTTCCCCAGGAGAAGGTCCAAGCACACCCTGACTTTAGAGCAGGGCTGAGCCCAGGCCTGGGGGGCTCTGGACACTGAAATTCCTGCCTGGATCTCCAGGGACAGGGAGACAGAGCCTGAGCTGGCACTGGGAGAGCAGCACCCAGTTCTCAAGAAATAAAACTCAAACCACAGCTTTGGGACCAGCGTGGCAGAATCATTTTGGAAACGATTTTTGTGCTGCTTTATCCTCACTTGTTCCTGACCAGCTGAAGGAAAAGAGCTGCCTGTGATTAAATCTGACAAAGCAGCTCGAGTTCCCCTGGTTTGGGATGCTGGGGGAAGAGTTTTGGCTTTGGCCTGGGGAGATGTAAATAGAGAGGCAGCTTGGGCTGGTGCAAATCCCATCAGAAAATCTTGGGATTGGGAAATAAACCCCTGCACGGGGTCTGCAGTGGTAGGAAAAGGTTGGATGCAGATGGGGCACCCAAAACAGGAATTCCTGCCTGAGCATTTGGGATTGATTGAGCCCAAATTTGGGTCATGGAGCATTTCCCTGCACCCACCAGTCCCAGTGAGATGCTGGCATGGGAGGAAGGATTCTTGTTTCCTTGAGCAATCGGGATTGAATTTTAACATTTCTCCAAGGTGCAGCATCCAGAGAGCTCCTCCTGGCTATTTGTGCACCCAAAAATCATGGATTTAGGGCCAGTCTGTGGCCACGAGGGCTTGCTGGTGTCCAGGATGGATTTAGTGACCAAACAGAGGAAGGGAATCCTGAGAAATCCCCCCAGAACAAACCGTGTGCGTGGAATTTGGTCCCAGGCTGGTGGAGGAGCCAGACTCTCCTTTAAGGGGATTTCTTGTTCCTCTTCTGTGCCAACCAACCTTGAAACACGATTGAAGCAGAAGGGGCTGTTCCAGGCACCAACCCTAAAAAATCAGTGGCATCTAATTCACTCCTGCAGGGAGGCTTTTGGAGCCTGGGCATACGGAAGGGGCTGTAAAAATCCATCTCCTGCTCTATAACCCCTGTCAGTGCATGAGTTAATTGCCCATCAATATGCCAGGGTTTTATAGGGCAAATCCTTCTCCTGCACTCGAAGGAGCACGCTGTGCAAGGAGGAAACATAAGAAAGTTTCTTTGTTGTTTTCTAGCTTGTTTTAAGCCTTCCCTGAGTTGGCGTTTGCTTGTTTTCCCCGTGTTTTTAAAGCCCCCCTTGGTCCAGGTGGAATCTTGGTGCAATATTGAGCTTTGAAGGAGAAAATGTGGCTGCTCTGGGGCTGAGGAGCTGCTGAAGGAATCAGGGACAGATGAAAAAACTACAGCTGTGCTTCTTCAGAGGAAAAAGAGTTCTTTTTTTATGTGCTCGAGTGTACCAGCACCAGCAAACTGTGCTAGATCCTGATTTTGATTAATAGTTGGCTGGAGATAATCTGCAACTATTGGGGATTAGGGAAGCAGAACTCCAACATGGAAATCTTGGAAGGGAAAATCTGCCTGCGAGCCAAAAAGCTCCAGCACCAGCCTAGGGACAAAACAAGAAAGCAAAATTGATGTGGACAGAGCCTCAGCTGGTGACAGCAGTGCCGAGACCTGAGGAGCTCTGTGGCATCCACGGGCTTGGGAATTCTGAGGGCTGATGTCCTTGGAGCTGGAAGCAGGGAAGATCAGGGGGCGTCTCCTCGTGCTGCTATAAGGCAGGGATTTGAAATGAATTCATTCACATCAAGGGTTAAAACAAATCCACAGCGCTGCCCCCCCACACCCCCTGGGCTGCTGGAGCTGCTGGAAGGGAACTGCTGCCTCCCAGTTATTCCCAATCCCACACAGATGGCATTAAACATGCCAGGGACAGCTGCAGGTGGGTTTGGTTACCTGAGTTCATGATCAAATCTCACTGGTTTGGCCCTATAACAAAAGTCCTTACACTGGAAGCTGAACTGGGAGCACTGGGAGCCGAACTGGGATCACTGGAAGCCAAACTGGGACAAACTGAGTCTCTTGGTGTCCAAAGAGCTGCCAAAACCCCACTGAGAACAGTTGCAGAGACCCCAAAACCCATGGGGAGCCCCCGTAGGGCAGAGCTGCTCTGAGCAAAGCATCTCCTCCCATCTGGATTTCAATTCTGCGAGAGCTGCGGGTGCTTTCTCTCCCTGGGGAATCACTTCCAAAGCTGAATTATGCTCCCTGTAAGGCAGGGATGGCCTATTTCCCCCTTTTATTGCCCGTGGATGTGTTTTTCAGCGAGGAGGAGGAGCTGGATCAGGTGCTGGGAAGATCATTAGGAAGGTGCACAGAGCCAGGGCCGGTTTCTGCCCTTTGAGAGACCAAAATAACTCGCTGAGGAATATTTAGGAGCTTTGCTGAGGTCTCTGAGAGCAGGGCTGAGCTCAGCTGATGGCATTCTCAGACAAAGAAATCGTTTGAAATCCACGTGGTTCTTCTCCAGCAAGAATTGGGACAATTATTTCCTGGCTGGGAGAAAGGTGATGTTGGTGTCTCTGTAAATAAATCACCCAGGGGATGCCGTTCTGCACAAAGCCACCCACAAATCTGTGCTGTGACAGCTGCAGGGGGCTTTCCCAACTTCAGGAATATCATCACCGGGAATCAGGAGCGGGGCTGGCTCCCACAAGTGCACAATTTCTGGAGAAATCCAGCAGTTTGTCCCTAAATCTCCTCAAAGATGCACAGGCACCTAAACACATTCGTCTGGTGAAATCTCCAACCGCTCCGAGGGAAATTCCCTTATTTGTCTTTATTTCTGAATTATGTGGGTTATAAAGTTACAAGTGATGGTTTCTCTGTCTCATTAGTGGGTGTTTGATGATGGATAATAATTGTCATCATGATTTCATACATTCATGGATTCAAGTTTGAGAAGAGTTCCCTCACAGATTATTTTTCTTCAGGCATTAAAGACATCTGCTTTATAAATGTGTTCTAATAAACAAGGACTGGATTTAACAGCACAGGTTTTATAGATTTCTTGAAAATATCAGCCAATTATTGAAAACATTCCTGCCGAAACACAGCAAATCTGGAAGGGGTCTGTACCCACAGCCCAGCGAATCCTCAGTAAATATTTATGTAATAATTTAATTTACTAGAAAAATAATTATTTATTTAATTATTTAATTGAACATAGAATTATTGTTTACGTAATAATTTAATTGGACAGAAAAATAAATATTCATTTAATTCTTTAAATTGAATAAAAATTATGATTTATGTAATAATTTAATTGAACATAAAAATAAATATTTATTTAATAACCTGGATTCACGGTCCAATACCCAGCTTGCCCAGGACAGGAGGTTTTCCAGTGCTTGGCAAAGATCCATTCTCCCCTGTCAGAGAGGAGAAAGGCTCTGCCTCCACATCCCAGTTTCAGGAGTTAAGTGGCTTGTTCGGCATCCCATCAGGAATTCAGGGACACACCCACCCCTCTGGACCATGAGCATCCCTCTCAGACCTTCCACTTGGGCACCAGTTCCGTTCTGGGGCCAAAATGGGCACTGGCTGCTCCTTCTCCTCCCCGGCATCAGCACCAGGGACCTCCCCACGGATCCTTCACTCCCAAGTGCCACCCCGAGGGTAAAATTCTCTCTGGGATATTCCTGGCCTGGCTGAGCTCTGCTGCTGCCCAGTAACCGGGGAGCTCTGTGGCAGTGCCGTGCAGAGCTCCTAACGCCAGGAGCAGAGCTTCCTGTGCCAAGCCAGCGGGTTTTCCACGAATCCACCTCTCACGCCTCTCCTGGAGGCAGCATCCACGTGTGCCTCAGCTCTGCTGCTGCTGCCTTTTATCCTCTGCATCCCTGAGCAGAGCTCACAAGTGATGCTTTGTGCCAGAGCTGGAAAAATATGAAAGCCCCGTGCTCTGCCACACAAAAGGAAAAAGCCTCATCCCACCTCCTGTGTTTTTGCTGGAAGTGGCAGTGCCTTTAATGCATCCAATAAGTGGAATCACTTCTCCCCCTTTGTTTGCCTTGGCCCTCGCAGCTCACGTGCTGCAGGCCAACACAAACCCGTGTGCACCACAGGAATTCTGGGCACAGCCTATCCCGCAGGCTCGGGGTGGGGAATGACTCCCAAAATCCCCGCCTGGCTCTGCTCTGTGGGTCTGAGCAGCTCCGGGTGCAGAGGACCCCGCTGGCCAATCCTGCTCCATCCAAAGGCTTGGAATATTCACTCCCAGGGACTCACCTCTAGGAAAGCCCTCAGCTGTGACATCAGGGAGGGGAAAATCGGGAATGGGGTTGGTATGGGTGGGATATTTTGACGGGAAGGAGCCGAGGCTGGGGAGCAGGACTCGGAGCTGTCAGGGACAGCAGCCCCCAGCAAATCCAGCTCCTGTTCCCCTCTGCCTGGCACTGGCGCTGCTGCTCCCTTTATTTTATTGTCTTTCCCCCCCTGTGCGGGTCAGAACAGAGTTTGGGATACCCAGGGCCAGGAATTCCCTCGGGGTGGCACTTGGGAGTGAAGGATCCGTGGGGAGGTCCCTGGTGCTGATGCCGGGGAGGAGAAGGAGCAGCCAGTGCCCATTTTGGCCCCAGAACGGAACTGGTGCCCAAGTGGAAGGTCTGAGAGGGATGCTCATGGCCCAGAGGGGTGGGTGTGTCCCTGAATTCCTGATGGGATGTGGAACAAGCCACACCAGCCCCAGCTCCACAGTGGGGTTTCAGACCCTTCTTCCTTCTTTTCCATGGGAATTTTAGCTGCTGTAACACCAGGATGCTCAACCCAGTAATTCCAGCTGCTGCCTGGTGACCTCTCTCTGTCCCAGACCCCGGACTCTCTGCAGAATTAATTTTGCTACCCAAACCCCTTCTGCACTGAAACTGTGACGTGTTTGCAGCAGCCAGTGGCCATTGGCAGGTGTTTGGCACCTGCCCAGGCCCTGCTGGCACCAGGGCCAGGCGTGTGGAAGGAAAACTCTCCAAATCCAGCAGGTTCCTGCCTGTCCTGCCCCTCCCAAGGCTGTCAGAAGGCATTAACAGCAGCACTCAGCTCCTCCGCTGCCTCGAAGCATCCTCCTCCTTCCAGCTCATTTGCATCTCCCGAGTGGATCTCACGCTGCAGCAATTACTTAGCAAAAAAAGAGGACACTAATTAAAAGGCTCGTTAATGGGGTTACTGCAAGAACCACTTAAGCAGAGATCTCCCTTTGAGGCATCGAGCGCAGAACAAACAGGGAAGTGGCCTGGGAGTACCGAGGTTGTCCCTGGCCTTCCAGGAAGGGATTCCATGGTGGGGTTTGCCTGGCGAGGTTTGGGATCCCCTGGGAGCGCTGAGACCCCAGGAACAAAGCAGAGGTTGCTGTGAAATTCAATTACAGCTTTGTGCAGATCCTCGGTGCTGGAATTTGAAATACCAGCATAAAGTGCCTCAGGCTGGGGTAGATCACACTGGTTTGAGCTGGAAGAGTTGCTGGGTTGATCTCCAGCCCAAGCTGGACCACGGCCAGCAACCCAACCCCAGCTGCTGCCAGGGGAAGGACAAGGACCACCCCAAACCCTGCGCTGAAAACGGGGGAGATGGATGAAAACACCACTAAAACATGGAGCGGTTCTGGAAAGGGGAAGAAGGAAAAACAATGGAAAGGGGAAGAAGGAAAAGGAAAAGTCCTCCACGAGGTTCTGCTGCATTGAGGAGAGTCCTGGTGGCTGCAGTGGGAAAGCTGGGCATGGCCCCAGATCCCAAAGGACGATCCCTCAGTGCAGGGATTGCAAAGGGCCACTCGTGGAGCCAGGCAGCAGCGGGAGGAGGCTGGGAAGGGACACAGCTGGCAAAGTCCCCTGCAGGCTGATACATCTCATTTTCCATCCAAAAGGGCCAGGATCCACTGGCCAGACAGCGCTGCCTGCACGGAGCTGGGCGCAGAGGAGAAAATAGCCCCGAGGTTCAGGAGAGGGTCAAGTTTCTGGAGCTCTCTCTGGCATGGACTGTCCAGTGGTGCCTCCAAGGGAGCCAGGAACATGTGCTGGAGCTTAAGTGGAGGAGACAAGCCCTAATCCTACCACAACCTGCAAAATCACACGGATATCAAAGCACATCCTCACAAATGAGGCTTTTCCCTTCTCTTTAGGCCACCACGGGCCGACCCTTTCTTGAGATTCCTCAGACTTTGGTAGCTGGAAAATGGAAAGGCTGGAAAGAAAGAAAGCAAGCTTGCATGGGAAAGGAGAAAACAAGGATTTTCTGACCCTTCCCAGGCATGATTTGTCCTGTTAGATTTGGTTGGTGCTGCTATTTTTATTTGCATGGCTTCCAATTGCTTTCTCATTCATGAAGAACATGTGCTCCCTCCTCGGTTCAGGGAGCAGGGGAAGTGGTGGGAGAAATCCATCAGCTCTGTGTGCTCCCATCCCTGCTGACAGCAGAGGGGGAGGCTGAGGCTGGATCCCAGGGGAATTGGACAAGGAGATGTAAAGAGAGCGAGGAAGTTTGGGGTGCTGGGGTTGGAGGAGGACAAGGAGAAGCAGCAGGAAAATTCCCTCGAGACGGGAGGATCTTCAGGGACAGCCTGGTGTGGAACAGAGGCTCTTAATTACAGAGGAATCCAGGCCTCGTTTGGTGTTAATTCAGCCCTGGGAGCAGGAAAAGCACGTCTGGAAAATGAAGGTGGTTCTTTGAGACGTGCCCTGCAGGGAGGGCATCGTGCTGGACCTGGGACAGGCAGGATTTGCTCTGGGATGGCAGCAGCCAGGAGGGCTCTGGATGTCCCTGGAGGGTTTGCTGGGGATTTGGGGAGGATTTGCTTTTTGCACGATCAGGAAAGTCCTCCTTGGAACACTCCAATCCCCTCTATAAACATGGTGGTCTTTTCCCAGCCAGGCTTCCTCTGCACTTTGCACCTGCAGCTCTGGACGTGCCAAACCTGAGTGTGTGAGGGGAAAAAATCCAGAGGATTGAAAAAGGAAGAGCTCACGGGGTCACCAAGCTCTCCTTAGCAGGAGGGTGAGCTGCCTGATCCCAGAGTTTCTGAATCCACGGCTTCTAAAACCGGTGGGAGTGGGGGTGGAGTGGGATCATGGGATCCCAGAATGGTTTGGGATGGAAGGGACCTTAAAACCCATCCCATCCCACCCCCTGCCATGGGCAGGGACACCTTCCACTATCCCAGGCTGCTCCAGCTCTGTCCAACCTGGTCTTGGACACTGCCAGGGAAGAATTTCTTCCCAATATCCCATCTAAACCGGACCAGGTGTGAGATTCCCATCTGGCCCAACTGGTGTAGGATAAACCTAAAGGAGGGGTGCAGGAAGGGCTGGCTCAGAGGTTTCCACCTCTATCCTGGACAGGAATTGCTCAAGAGCAGCTGCCAAGCCCTCAGCTGGTGGCATTCCATGGGTGACACCGAGTGCTGGAGCCCTCCTGGAGACATCCTTTGTGTCAGGGCTGAGCAACTGCAGCTCCTGCAGCATCTGCAGCACCGAGTGCTGGGGAAAAGCCCCACTGCAGCCCAGCCCCAGGACTTTGAAGGATTTTGGGTCATGTCCAAAGCAAACACTGGAAGTCACGTGAAGAAAATCATGGCATGAAGATTGGGACGTGGATTTTTAAAGCTTGGATCTGTCAGGGCACTCGAAGAAAAAAAGTTTGTGTTTCATGGCCTCTGCTTGACTCTTTGACCTCCACACTTTATTGATTGACCAGGACTTTCCAAATGCAGTTAATAGCATTTTTAAATGTTTATGTTTGCAGTACTTACGTTGATTAAGGCAAGGCTTCTTTTTAATATTGGCCTTTTCTTTCTCCTTCAGCTGGCAAGCAGCTCCCAGAAGCTTGTGCTGATTCTGATCAGATGCCTCAGACTTTCCACACAGGACGCCAAATTAACATCTCTGCCTGTAGAAATGGCTGGGGATAAACACATGTATATCTAGGAAAAACAAATGCTGAGGAAAGGATACACAGAGCTGTGTGTGCAATAAAAATGCCTCTCTCCTTCTCCGTTAGAGCCGTGCCAAAATGGGAGATGGGGAGCAGGAGGGGGGAAAAATGGGAAGGGAAGGATCCAGATCTTCCCTCAGTGCCCAGATCTGAGTGCCCGTGGTGATGCCAAGGGGTTGGGAAAGGAGAAACTGTTGTGCAGTGCGAGGGAAGGGGGAAAAAGTGGGATCAATAAACTGCATCTCCGTGAAGGCTGATAGCACGCTCCTGCTTTTCCAAGGTAATAAATAAGGGGAGAGCTCCCAGAGCAGCGGTTAAAGCAGAGAGAATTGGCAGACGGCGCTCTCAACATCTGCTCCCTTTAAAAACATATGTCTGTGGAGCACAGGCGCTGCACGGGGCTCTCTGAAGGCCTCGCCTGGTCCCTGCTCAGGGAAGGCAGCTGGGAATGGCAGTGCAGGGTGGGATGGAGCCCACCCAGCTGCGCTGCACTCGCCTTTCCCTGCGGATGGGGCCATGGAAAAGTCTCCAGGAGTTTGCCATGAGCTGCACCCAGGAAGAAAGGTTGAACAGAGGTGAGCAAGCACAGCTTGGTGGAATCTGTCTGTTCCCCCTCTCGTGGCTTCTCCAACAGCCTTTAGTGCCTCTCTTGCCATCCACTTGCATCCTGTCATCCCCAAATCCTGCCTCTGATCTGGGGACTCGGTGAGGGGCTCATTAAAGGTGCCCCTCTGTGCAGCCTTGTCCCCAGTTTGCCACCGAGTGCTAAGCCAGGCCCAGCAGGCTTGAGGATGAAAAGTTAGGAATTAGGCATGAGTTTAGAGCCTTCTCCTGGCTCTCCAGGACATGATAAAACTGATGCACGCTCGGGGAACGTTACTCATCCAAAGCTTGGCGCCTCAAAGGGAATATGTCATGGGAAGGTGGAAGGAACCAAGGAGGCCTTGATTCCTACATTCAGAGCAGCAGCACCTCGAGAAGGAGACAAAGCTCAGCTGCAGAGCTGTAAAGGCTCTTGCTGAAACTGCCTGATCACCTTTCACACCCTGCTGAAAGAAAAACTGCCTGATTTTAGGGAAGGGCTCATCCCACTCTCCCCGAGCTTTCTCCCCCTGCCAACTCCATCCTCAAAGCACATCTGGCTCTGGCCACAGCCCCATTGGTGCTATCCTCCATCCCATAACGGCATCACAAATCCCAAAGGGTGTCCCTGGGACGCTCCTTGCTCCGCTGCTCCCCACGAGCCCCGCGTCCCTGCCATGTCACCAGGCTCGGTTCGTGGCTCGGTCACATGCAGATGAGGAGCTCGCAGCGTCCATGTGGCACCGTCCTCCCACAGCTTCAAAGCCAGCCCTGCATCCCCTTCCCTTCGGAGCAGCAGGGACAAATTTCAGAGCCGAGGTTGCCATCTGGGCCGTGTCCATCTGTGCTGAGGCGCTCGAGCTGCAGCTGATGAAACGCAAGGGCTGGACTTGAATTTTCCAATAGCTCATGAATGTTTCGCTGAACTCTCCGCTCGACGCCGTGCATTTAATAAAGGGGGGTTTTTGGTGGTTATGTGCTGTATTCAGCATGATGCTCACATAGGAGTAGGCTCTGCTTCCAGTTACTCCACATTTCCAGAGGCCATTCCCCAGTTTCTGCTCATGGAAGGAGGAGAAGATGGTTGGTAATTTTAATTGCTGTTTGAAATAGCTGCAAAGGAAAGTGGGGTTCCTGTCTGGTTGGGAAGCCCAGCTGTTGGCAGATGTTGGCAAAAGCTTCGTTATAAATGCAAACAGAACTGAGTTTTTGCACTCAGAAATTTGCCAGGGGATGCAGGAGAAAGCAATAAAACCCTGATAGGTGATTCACAGGGCGGCCTCCCAGGAGACTGAAAAAACATATATTTACCATCTGGTGCAATCAGACGCCTTCCAAAATCATCCAAGCCTTCCCATTTTCCTCAGAAATATCTTCATGAGCAAGGGACAGAGGCATCCTCTGGAGGCTGCCAGAGCAGGGCCAAATTGAGGACAAGTTTGGAGGAACCAGTCTCTCCTTTCCCCTCCATATCCTGTTTCTAATTTCCACTAATCATGTACATGTTATTTTTAATTTCTCCTGGGTCGGGATCAGCCTGTGCTGGGAAAAAGGGCTGGGCCCATGGCTGTGGCAGGGCATGAGGGCTTAGTCTGGGCTGAGTTTTAGGGCAACTTGGTGGGATTTTGCCTTTTTGGGGAAAAATCAGGTCAGTCCCTTTTGGGCACAGCGAGGTTCACAGTTTGCGTTGGAAAGGACCTTAAAGGTCACCCAGTCCCAACCAGTTCCATGGGCAGGGACACCTTCCACTATCCCAGGGTTCTCCAAACCCCATCCAGTCTGGCCTTGGACACTTCCAGGGATCCAGGGGCAGCCACAGCTGCTCTGGGCACCCTGTGCCAGGGCCTCCCCACCCTCCCAGGGAAGGATTTCTCCCCAATATCCCATCTAACCCAAATCTCTGTCAGTTTACAGCCTCTAAGGGTTCCTTCAGACCACCCGATTCTCGGGCACTGCCATTTCTCTTACTGCAGAACAGTGACAACTTCTAAATAAAGGGAAATATCTCCCTTTTTAAGAGGCAAAGCCGTTTTGTGAGTGGTTCCTGGACACCTGGAGCTGTTGGGAGCAGGAAGGTGAGGGTGGCCCCAGCAGCAGCAGCAGCAGCTGGGTGTGCAGGGGCAGATGTTCTGCACAGGAACGTGTCAGGGCCATCCTGAGAGGCACAGGCATCTGCTTTGTGCAGGGCTGGGGTGATCCTGATTCATGTGGACAGCACCTCCTTCTCCGCAGGGAACGCTTCGCTGCCCCCGGCGCCGCCGGAGCGGACCCAGGCTGGGAGCAGGTGTGGGCAGAGCTGCCTCCCAGGACACTGCCTGGGCAAAGGGATGCTCCTGCCAAGAAGCTTTCAAGGAGCACCTTGTCTGAACAGGGATTGCTTTGGAGAAGGCTGCTCCCCTCGGAGTATCCCAGCAGCGACAGGGAGCTGTGGTTCCCAACACCAGGGCCACACCAGATCTCCCTCTCCCCGGTTGTCACTTATATCCCACTGCCCAACTGTCCATTTTATCCCACTGCCCAACTGTCCATTATATCCCACTCCCCAACTGTCCATTATATCCCACTGCCCAGCTGTCCATTATAGCCCACTGCCCAGCTGTCCATTATAGCCCACTCCCCAATTTTCCATTATATCCCATTCCAGGCCCATCAGCATTCCAAGTACCACAGCACCAGCTCCATCTCCTGCTGAAAATCCCAGAGCAGAGGACCCCACTGCAGTGGCAGCACAGGTGAGGGGACCTGGTGACAAAAGCCACGCTGAGGTCCCTGAGCTCCCTTCGCACAGAGCCTCCTCCAAGCAGCCCCCTGCACTTTCCAAGCACCCAGACAGCATTCCTCAGCCTCGTAGATGAAGGAAAAGGCTTTTCCAGAGGCTGTCTGCAGCCCAGATGCACTCAAGGGACAACTGGGCTCTTCTTTCCAGGAGCTCCTTTGATCTCTGCCTGCGAACGGACGCAGCTTTATTATTTTTATTATTATTTTTCTTTTTTTTTGTGTTCAGTCTGTGTTGCCATCTCGGGGAGATGCACAAGACGTGGGACATTTGGTTATCGTCAAGCGATGGTTTCAATTAGCTGAGCCCTCCTGCCCCCTTTCCAGCCCCCCGGCCTGCCTGTCACAGATGCTGTGATGGCATCTGGGGCACATGTTGGGAGCTGAAGAGGTTCTCGGGAGCCTCTTCTTCCCTTTCTGTGCTGTTCATGGAAAACATGCTGGTTTAATAGAGCCCAAATCAAAGTGTCACTCACTCAAAGACCTGATCCTTATGGATGGATTTTTTTGGAGGCAGAAGCCAGAGGAGGGTCACAGAAAATGGTGTTGTTTTGCTTTTTTATTTTCTCCTTTCTCCTTTTTCCTTTCTTTTTCCCTCACTCTTGCTTCCACATCACAAAGGAGTTGGGAGATGCTGCAAGATGGCTCCAAAAATGGGCAAAATGTGAGAAACTGTGGTTGGCCATGCCATGCTCACATTCCCAAGGGCAGCACAGAGCCCAGGGATGGAATGCAGGATGCCAGAACACCGGGACACGCTCCAGAACATCCCCATCCAGGGTGCCCATCCCTGGAAAGCAGCTGGCTGCCTTTCTCCACTGGGGATTATTTCTTGCAGAATCTACGTTTTTTTCCCTGTATTTTCCTTGGCAGTCAGGAATTCCCCTTCCCCCCTGAGCAAACACTCCTATCAGTTATCCACAGGGCAATTTCCTCTCCCAGGGCTGCTCCCTGGAAGTGAGGGCCGAGCTGCCACGAACCAACCTGCAGCTGTTTCTCCTCTCCCTTCCCTTCTCCCACATTCTCCTCCAGTGCAGGAATAACCTCAGGAGCTGCAGCTGAGCTCGTGGATCCCAGATCCTTTTGCTGCTGAGCCACGGAGGAAGCAGAGATGGACAGGAGCCTTTCGAATTCCTGGAGATGCACTTCCAGAGTTTCCCAATCCCTTGGAAGAGGAGGAAATTCGTGGCAGGAAGGAGTGTGGATGAGGAGAGGAGGTTCCTCAGTTTCTGGGCGCTTTGCAGCACCTACGTGATGCAACCACCATTCCACAGGCGCATTTTTAGACGGTGAGTCAGGTTTCATGGAAGGTTTGCAGTCATCCCAGGAGCACGTTGGGTTTCCAGCTGCTTCCCACCAGGACACAGGGAAGGACACTCCAGCTCTGTTAAGAAAAGCTGGAAATTACACAGAGAGGGATTCTCACAGCAAACTAAAGTGGGAGGACAATTCTCCTTGTCTGTGGAAACTGAGCATTGTTTTTTCCTTGTTCCTTAACCCCAGGCTCGAATTAGCTTTTAGAATAAAATTGGAGATATCTGGATCCAGCCCTAGATTTAACTCCAGCCTGCTCTGAGTGCAAACTGGATGCACTCAGATATTTCTGAGCACAGACACGTGAGTCCTGCTCTAATTCCATCGGTTCACTCTGGATTTCTGGGGGAAAATGTCTATTTAAAGGGAAGTTTCACGCTTGCAACAGGAGAGCAAAGCACAGCAAAACCTCCTTGTCTCTGCTTGGATGTAAAGACCTGAATGAAATTTTAGGATGAAATACAAACATGACCCTAAGTTATTGCCTTGTGACTCTAATTAAACACATCCTAATGAGCAATGAGCAGGGCTTGTGTAATTCTGTGTTTGTTGGGCTACCTAGGAAATGAATCTCTTCCCTCTGGTCCCTCATGATTTGGGGAGAAAGCCTGAGAAACCTATGGATGCTGCAGGGCAGGGAAATAGGGATTTAAACTCCCACATCTTTCAGCAAAGCAAAGCTCCAGGCCGCACATCCCCTTCCAAGAAACCCCAATCCCTCTGTCCATGCCCTCGTTTATCCCCTCCTGTAGGGCAGCGTTCACAAATCCTGAGCCTCGGGAGTGCAGAGAAATGAATTCTGGAGATTTTGTGTTAATTAGAAAGCCTTAATTAAGGTTTCCCTTTCTGCTCCTTGCAGGGAAGCAAAGGTGCAGGATCCACAGGAGCTTTTCCCTCTGGATAATTTGACATTGGATATTTCTGTGTGCATGGAAAACACTGCACTGTAACTCCCAATTCACTCCTGCATTTGGCTTTATTTGAAGGAATTTGTCCTGGAGAACAAGAACCTCAACACAAAAATAGGGACAGAGGGGCCTTGCTGAGTCTTTCCAGATAGGATGGGCTGGGACAGAGCCAGGAGCTGCAAGGAAAGTTCCAATTATTAAGGACAAGCTCAGAATTCGTGACCAAAACTGGGAGCTGGGGGCTGTGAGAACGATTTCCTGGCCATGGGGATGCTTGAACTGGGCTGGTGGGAGAGGAGGAGCTGCAGCAGTGGCAAGGTCACGGCCACAGCCTCGCTCCCAATCCGCCTTTTTTGGGAGAAAGCAGGGGGTGGAGGGGTGACTCAGCTCCGGGCCTTTGATCCACTCCAGTTGTCTCTTCCTGCCCCAAGCTGAGAACATCCAGAGGGGAAAATGCAGTGGATGGACCCTGGGAGTTCTCCTTGAGGGGAGTTAGGCCTGGATCAGGTTCTCTCCCATTCCTCCAGCTCGTACTTTATGCTGGTCCCATTCCCACTCCTTATTCCTCCCTGCACTGAGGAACCAGCACACCACCCCTGAAGATTTTTTTTCCCCCAAAATTATGGGTTTTTGGAAATGTGTTCATATATTTCTTGATTTTTATGTTTTGGGAAGTACATTTATATTTTTGGGAATATAGATATATTAAAAAAATTGTTTTCTTTGAAATATTTTTGGTTTAGACATGGAAAAAACGGTAATTTTCAATCAATTTCACTGTTGAACCCCTAATTTCAGCAGTCTTCAGGATGCTCTGGGTATCCCTGAGCTGCTGGTGACAGAGGTTGATTCCTGTCACAGTCAAGGAAGAATCTTTTCCAAACCATCTCCCACTGTAAGTTTAAACACTGAGTTTTTCTGCTGTAGGAAACAAACCATTCTGGTAACTTCAGCCTCAATTAAGGCTGGATTTAAATATCAAGTTTTATCAAGTTTTATCAACCAGTGCTGATTTGGCTTTAGAAATGGTGGGAAAACAACCAAGCTTTGCTTGGAATATTCCTCCTCAGCTGGAACACATCTGGGTTTGAACAAAGGTTTGAGTCCAAGCTTTAAAACATTGTTCCTTTTTAAACCAAAAATCCCAACCTAACAGATCCAGTATTTTCAATGATTATATTTTTTTATTTGCTGGTCCTATAAAAATAGAAATCTTTACCTTGTTTCTAACAATTTGCTATTCCAAAACAACTTTGGGTGTTTATTTTTTTCCTAAATGACAGAATTAGGGGTTCAATGCCCATTTTTAAGGCACTCAGGAACCAGGTTGGAAGGAAGAAATGTCCCCTCTCTCGAGTGACAATTCCAATAAATAAACAAAAGCAGCCAGCACCCCCAATGCAATGGGTGAGTGTGCTGTGTTTAATCACATCCACACACAGGATGTCCCGGGAATGTTTTCATAGCTGGAGAAATCCAAGGCTTTTTCTAGGAAATCATCTCCTCAAGGCACCAACGATACGAAAAAGCTCCTTTCCTTTTCCAACGTGGACGGTGCTGAACTTGAAGGTTGGATAAAAATGAAAAATCGGGCTTTAATGGCCCAGCGAAATCCGAAGTGACATCCAAGGTTTCCACGGAAAGAGAGGGAAACACCACATCCTTCAGAGGTGGGAGGGATGACGCGTTTAGAGAAACATCCCCGAGCCTGGCTCCTGTCCAGCACATGACTCGCAGCGCAGGAATGCACGGAGCAGCTTTTGGCAGATGAATTGTGGAGCCCGGCGCTCCGGGTGTCCCCTGTCACCGCCTTTGGGATGCACGGCCGCCATCCCACACGGCACAGCTCATCCTGCCCGGAGCTGAGCACGCCCAGCCCCGCTCCTGCCCCTCTGGGGCATTTTAGCCCCAAATTGCCACTGCAATCCCAGCTGCTCTGCCTGTTAATGCCCAGGACTGCAGCAAGGCACGGGTGGGAATTTGTGCCTGAGGAAAACCTGCAGTTCATCAACTCTGCCCTAATCCTGCTGCAACAGGGAATAACTCAGGCTATTCCAACAAAACATGGGAAGAAATGCCGGTGGAACGCCTGAACTTAAGGAACACAGACCCTGCAGGGAGCTGTGGATGCAGCACAGGGGACAGGGTTGGGTTCCTGCAGTCCTGACATCGGGAGCTCCAGCACCGGCACCTCGGGAATCTCGGAGCAAGGGTCCAAATCCCCTTTTCCCTGCTGGTCAGACCTGTTAAATAACAACCCCTTTGCCTCTGTGGCCTCTCTGTTCATTGCTTCCAGGTACTGTGGGGTCAGCTCAGGCCAAGCAAGTGGTGCTGGTTAAGAACTGGCACCGTCTGGGCCGCCGGAGCGAGGGAGAGCCAGACCCCGTTCCCGGTGGGAATGTGTCTGTCTGAGTCAGGGATGGGACCTGCTCACCCTGCCCTGCTCCAGGAAGCCTCAACACAGAGTTATTCCTCTTTCTTCTCTTATTTTATTCCTTCTTCTTTGTGCACTTCGTGCCGAGGTTCCCTGGAGTGCTGGGAATGTCCAGACCCAGCAAAACAACCGGGTTTGTGTCTCTCCCAAATCCATCCCACAGGATGGATCTGTGCTGGGGAGAGGGGTCCCCCACCAGCCAGCCAGGTTTGCATCCCAAATCCTGGGGAGAATTTGGACCTGGGGATTTGGGCTCTAATGATCTCAGATGTCTTTTCCAACATTAATGATTCTATGATGTCGCTTCCTGTTATTAAACAAGAGCCTCATGTCGAGAAATCCTGGATAAAGTCACAGAGATGCTTATCCAGGCAGCGAGATAAAAGTCCCTTCCACACTTACAACTCCTGGAGTTATCTGAGGCTGCTGCAGAGCTCGAAACAACTTCAAATAGATGGAATTACAGTCGCCTTTATGAGTTATTTTTCTGTTCCTTTGCTGCAGAAATAAATCCCTTTGTTCTGTCAGATAAAAATGTGCCAGAAGAAGCAGTCCTTGATACGAACTCCACGTCTGATTATTCCTTAAAATAAACAAAAAAGAGATGTTAGGAAAATAAATGGAGTTTTCTAAGGATAAATCCGAACTTCACGTGCATTTCAGGTGGCAGCTGGGGGTCGTGTCCCTGTAGGGCACAGTCTGTGCTCGGAGTGTCCAGTTCAGTGGGAATGGGGTGGGATTGCTGACCCCCAGGACTGGATTTGGGCTCTGATTTCCTAATCAAGGGTGGATTAATCCTGACCCAGTGCCCAGAACACAGCACTGGGAATAGGTCAGGCTGTCTGCAGGAGCCTTTTGGCTGACGTGGCCAAAGGTCAGAGGTTGTGACATTAAAGCTGCCAGGAATTCTCTGTCAGGGACTTCTTTTAGTTCTTTCATTATTTCTCATCCCAAAGCAAAAATTCTGGCAGAAAATTGCGTCCTGTTCTTCTGCTCTCTTTCTCCTTTACTTTTTCACCTCATCACTGCGACAAAGCTCTTTCCACCAGAAAAAGAACAATGGAAAAATGATGGTGAGAGAAAAATGAAGGAGATTGGGTTTGTCCCCAGTGCCGTGTTGGATCTGTGGCAGCAATTAAAGCAGCAATTCCCAAGGAACCTGTGGCATTGCGTGCCTGACTTTCCAAGGAATTTGAGTGCCAAATTCCTTTGAATTCCTGAGAAAAGCATGGCCCAGGTGCCTGTGGAACAAGGAGTAACCCTGAGCTTTTCCCAGTTCTCCTGCCTTTCATGTCAGCTCAAGGGTTAAGGGAGTCTTTAACTTCTCTCAGCCGGATTGAGCCTCAATTTTCCATTTCATCTCCATCCCCAGAACTCCTATTGATGGCAATATCCTGTTCGGGCCTTTTCCTTCCTTTTGATGTTTGATTTTCTCCTGCTGGCTGTGTGCTTGTACACGGAGGCTGATCAGAGGAGCTGACATTTATTTGAACAAGGGACGAGAGGCAATGGGATGTTTTGTCTCACTCACCGTGCCCCGCTCGGGGAGAGGAGGGAGCTGTCACCAGATTCCAGCGTGTCACAGATGGAACACGCAGTTCCTTGGCTGTTAATTGCAGGGAACGGATCCTGCCTGGGCTGCTGAGGGAGTGGAAGGCTGGGTGAAGCCAGCCTGAGGTGTGGGGAGGGCAGGGAGCTGGGGTGGGATGCCGGCCACGTTCCCATCCAGTGGCAATTCCCGGGCACTGAACACACTGTGGCCAGCTGGGGCTGCTCCCGTGGCAGGGCGGTGACAGCTGCAGACTGCCACGTTTCTTGGCTGCTCCTGAAATCCTCCTTCCTTCAAAACACTGTCATGGGCACTCCACGTCCAGGCTGAGACTCGCAGCTGCTTCTGCTCCAAACGTTGTTTTGATGCCCCTTGGATGAGGATGAGAAGTTGTGTTTGCTACGTGCTCTCCCTACAGAGCACTCCTGATAAATAATGCCCCTTTCCCGTGGCATAGGCACAGCAAAATGCCATAAAAAAAACCCTCACAAAGTCAGTATTGGTGTTGGAGCACCTGAACACCACGAGCTGCATCCAGGCAGAAAAAATTGGCCGTGAAAATCTCCCCTAAATTTTTTCATATTTCTCAATACAACTATCGCCAGTTCCAGTGTTTGGAATTCAAAATCTGTGTCCAGATTTCCTTTGGCAGCGACTTCTCCAACTTAGGATGGGCTGACACAACTGGGGAGTGAAGGCATGGATTGATGTCTGAGACAATTTGGCCTCTGCTCAGAATCCACAAGTTCAAGCCTTGTCTTAGCAAATAATTCCCGCTGCTGAGGCTGCCCAGACTCCTTTCCTCCAGAGGAAGGGTCAGTGTCTAGGAAAGGGCAATTCCAGGCCCACACAGGGCTGGGCAGGAGCTCCAGCACCCACTGGGTGTTGAGTTTGTTGCTGGAGGAACCGACCCCACCTTCCCTGAGCTCTGAGCGATTTAACAACGAGCAACTGCTCTGGTTTTTGGGAATAACTCCGACCACAGGGAGCACGGTGGTTTTTCCGTGCCCTGCACCTCACCAGGAAAAAATGCAAACCCCACCAAGAACAACTGAAGTCTGCACTTTTCCCAACCCCCAGAGCGTTTTGCCCAGTGGCTGGAATGCTTCTGATGTGGCATTTCCTACCATCCTGCCGGGCTGGGAGCTGCAGGGGCACGGCTCAGGAGCAGGGTGGTGGCACTGGGAAGGCTCAATCCGTGAGGGAATTCCCCATCCAGTGCTTCACAGATGGGATATTGTCCACGGGACAGGAGTAGGGGGGCACAACCACAGCCCTGGAGGACAGATCTGTCACCTTCAGGCAGCCACTGCTTGTTTTTATAATATTTTTGTAAATTACCAGGCTCATCACTCAATTCTAAACCTTTTTCTTGCTAAGCTCACACCCTACAATCAATAAGTCAGCACATCTACAAGGATTTGGGATTCCCCAGGGGGAAACAGGGCAGATAAATAATAATTAGATCACTGTGAGAGCAGATCCATCTCTCTTGATCAGCACAGAACACTCTGTCTGTCACAGCAGACATAAAGGAAACGATGATAATAATGATAATAATAATATTAATAACAATCTGTAAGATAATAAATTGCCATGCAAACCTGCCAGCCAGCAGGAAAACTTTTCCCTGGCCTCTCTCCACATTATAGGGTTTAATTAATACAATCTATGGACAAACATGTATTTTATTTCCAGAATGGGAGTTGTAATTTCCTGAGGCTTGGAAACCCAGATGGTTTTGAGTTTAGAATATATCAGGATTTGTTTTTAAAGAGTATTTCAGCAAAGGTTGGACAGGGAGGGGGCGAAGGGGTGTCTTTTATTTAGTTCAAAGTTTAATTTGTGTGCCTTCAGCTGAAGTTCAGAGCTTCCAATGGGAGCAGGAATAGGGAAGGGCTCAAATATGCAGACAGCCACAGGACAATAGCTGTGGGAAGCCTTGTCTGCCTTTGAAATGAGTTGTCATCCAAGGGACTGGGATGGTCCCGGGCTAGGAGAAGCCTGGGATGCTGACAGGGGAAGGGAGCAGGGATGGTGGCCTTGGAAAGCCAGACCCAGCTCCCAAAATAACCCTGGCCTTGTGGCACTGCCGTGGTGTGGCACTGGGAGGGTCCCCGAGCTGGCTTTGAATGATACCCTTGAGGTGAAAGTTAGAGGGTGCCTGGGGTTACTCATCCCCAGGCAGAATAAAGATCCATTTCTTCTTTTTCCTTCTTTTTCCTTGGGTTTCTCTGCCTTGGAAGGGCTGGAATTGTGACTCACATCTCAAGCACATCAAACCCTTCTCCACGGGCCTGTGGATGGAGGAATCATTAAGGACTTGAAGACATCTCAGGCACAAAAGTCAGCGCACACTGAGTCATTCCATGTTCCTGAGCTCTGGATGAAAACCACGGCGCTGTGCTGTCTCTCTACCCCTCTTTCCCAGGCACTTTTGGAAAGCTTGGGATTCTCATTAAGGTTTTGCAGTCCCACCACCTCCACAGAGCCCGGGAAGCTTTATTCCAGATGTGCAGTGCCAGCCTCTTCCTGGTGCTGCTTCCACACTCACGGGATGGAGCATTTCTCAAAAAGAAAGAGCCACGAAGGCCAAGTGAACAGAGGAATTGGAAAAGCACAGAATTCCTCATTTTCCCTTATCCTGTTACTTTTTTAATGCCACTGGTCATGAGAGCAATTGCAAATCCACTCCTCTACCAGGCCCAAAAAGCTCTGATTGTCTCCTTCTAACCCTTTTAGGAATTAATATAAATTTAATTACATCTCAATGAGTGTCTCACTTCATTTTCCTTCGTTTAGCTCACCGGATCAGGGAGTCACCATTCAAAAACTGCTTTTTGCAGTGCTGAGCAACCCCCAGCAGCCCCTGCCTGGCAGACTCAGGCTCTTCTGCAGGAGAAATCAATTGTGGCAGAAGCAATTTTGTACCCAAACACTCCAGACCTTGCTTTTCTCTACACCCACTCACACGCCGCTCTTCATTCTTCGTGGAGTCCAAAGAGTTTCAGCAAGATTAACCCTGGAGATCGACGGCGTGGTTGAGAGGCGAATAATTGTGGAGTTTGTAACCAAACCCAGGGCTGAGAGCTGCAGAACCTCTCTCAAGGATTGTCAGGGGATGGAAACTCCAGCCTCAACTCGGGGTCTGCTCAACAGCTTTAAATAATGGGCCAATTAAGTGACTTGATTCCCCAGTCATGGAGAGAATTGCACTGGAGATGTGGCCTCAAAGTGTCCCCAGATCAGGGTTTTGTGCTGTCACAGCCGCCTGGGGCACAGCTGATTGGGACGCTGATGTTTTCCACAGTCAGAGTAAATTGCTCTTAGGCTGAGCCTAAAAAAACGGGTCCTGCCAGCAGCAGCTCAAGGCCAGGCTGCAAACTGGGCTTATCCTTAGGATGGCTGGGGCTGGGACAAGCTGAGCTCCAAGCAGGAAGGCTCAGCTGCCACATGGAGTCCCCCGGGGCATCATTCCTGTGTGACAGCCTTTCCCTTCAGAGGGTTTGGTGGATGCTGGGGAAAACACTCCACAGGCAGCTGGAAGTTCTGGGGTCGGGGAATTTTAAGCTGCACAAGTGGTCTGAAAGTTAGAAGGGTCTTCTCTGTGGGCACAGCAACACCCAGCCTTCAAAAGTCCGGAGATGGCTCAGAAGATCCCATTTAATATCAGTGTTGTCCCACCTTGAAAAGCTTCCAGCTCCCAGGTCCAGCTCTTCCATGATTCCATGATTAAATTCCACCTCTACAGGTCTCATTTGCTCTGGGAGCCACTGAGGGCCACCAGGAAAGCACCTGGTGATGGCTGGAGCTGAGCAACCTGAGTGGGGGTGGCTGAAATGAGTGAGAAAACCAGGGAAAAAATATCCCAAGACTGCTGATAAATGGAGGAGTGACCACGAGAACTCCGTCCATCAGAATCAACTGATCAGATTTTTGGGAAGTGAAGTCAATCCCTCCATACCTTGGTCCTCTAAATTGGGACCTAAAAATAGAGGAGGCTGTCGCTGTCTAGACGGATTTTAATCAAGAGCTCATTCTCCTCCCTCCTGCTACTTAGCATGGAAGTGCCATAGCTGGAATCATCTCCCAAATGCAGAGACCTCACGGAATTGCAGGGAGGACGCACCACCATGTCATTATCCTTCTCCAAAGAGCCTGGATAAAAATATCCCACATATCCATGCAGGCTGCAGTGGCCAGAGGGGGACCAGCCAGCAGCTCAAAGGGATTTTAATTTGGGATAAGCAGTCAGCTGGAATAGTGTGGGTTTCAATCTCTATTTTATATTCCATTAAGGAATCCTGGCTGAGGTTTCAGCTCCCGTCTTCTGGTCTGGGAAATCATCTCAAAGTCCATTGGATGGGGTGGGACATTCCAGGTGAAGGAGGTGATGTGTTCATCTGGAGCATTTTGGAATGGGAATGAGCAGCAGCCACAAAACCACATGGAAAACATTGCCCAGAGTATTTGTGGCTGCCCCATCCCTGGAATTGTCCATGACCAGGTTGGAGCAGCCCGGGATAGTGGAAGGTGTCTCTGCCCAGGGTGGGACTGGATGAGCTTTAAGGTTCTTCCCAACCCAAACCACTCCATGATTCCACGATTCCAGAGGTGATTTTGGGAGCTGTTGTGTGCGTGTCCATGCCCTGAGGTTGCTCCCTGCTCCCTCCCAGTGCCAGAGGGAAGGAGGATGGCGAACAGCTCCCTTCCAGCCCATGTCATCTTCCTTCTCCTCATGTTCGGCTCGGGAGCCTCAGACCATGAGCTCATTTGGCTGCTCGGAGCAGAGGCAGAAGCCAAAGAGAAAAAGGGGAAAAAAAAGGGAAAAAATACAGAGCAAACAAGCTCCCTGTTTTCCAAGGCTGGGGTGGCACTGGCTCCTCTTTCCATCCAGTCCCTTGGCACCACAATCCTGTGTTCTCTGGGATCGCTCCCCGCTCCGAGTTTCCCGTTTGTGGCTCACCTGGCTCAGGACACTTTTCATGTGGTCCTGGTCCCCTCCAGAGGACACCAAGCTCAGGAATGGGAATATTGCAGCTCTGGGAGGCCTCTCCTGCCTCCATTCTCCAGAGGGATGTCACATCCCGGTGAGGTGGGAGAGCCTGGGACGATGCTCTCCCCTGGCACCTCTTCCAGGATGTGTTTAAAGTGAACATAAAAGCCCCTCTCCAGCCTTTCTTCCACTGCTTTTTCCACCCACCTCATATCCAGGAGTTTCTGCCAAGTGCTTCAACCCCCAAAAATCCCATAGTAAGGGAGAAGCTCCTGGGAAAATAATGCTGAAATAGCAGAGCCCAGGAAAAAACATTTTTTTAAATGAATTTTTTGGGTGTGATTTTTATTTTATAAACCCAAAGCATTTCTATGGACATAGTGAAAAAGATATTTTCACCTTTCAGCATCAATCCCAGCTCCAGCTTTTCATTCCAAATGAAACAGGAGGATGCAGGAATCTCCCAGGCCAGGAGAACGTGACTCTTTTCTGCTCCTTCTCCCAAAACCTGCTCAACACCTGAACATAAAGTCAATTTTCTGATAGACAAATATCAGAAAAGGCCAAATATGGAAAGCAATTGTGAGGGATGGCTCGAAGGTGTGTGTGTATAGATTTTGGAGAGCTGAAAAGGGAGGGTTTTGGCCTCCCTGCAGGCCATCAGAACACGAGAACTCGCCGGATTAGGAGCACACAGGATGTTTAATTCTCTCCTGGGAGAGCTGTGCTAAAAAAACAGGGCTGAGAAAAAAGAATCAGTGATGATTCTGGTACCAGCTGTGCCAAGGGAAGCTCTTTGTGGATCCCTGGACTCATCAGTTCTCTCTCTGCTGGTTCTATGAGATGGGCAAAATATAAAATTAATGTGGGTCAGGAAAGGAAAATAATAAAAACCTCCAAAACCAGGGCTGGTTTCGTATCCTGTTCATCAGGACCATGAGGAACACACAAAAAATGTAATTTATTTCTCTCCCCAAACCAGGGCACCTTCTGATGATGATTCTGGTAGCAGCTGTGCCAAGGGAAGCTCCTGGTGGATCCCTGGACTCACCAGTGCCCTGCCAGTGTCGGTTCTCTCTCTGCTCGCTCTATGAGATGGGCAAAACACAAAATTAATATTGGTCCGGAAAGGAAAATAATGAGACACTCCAAAACCAGGGCTGTTTTTGTACTCTGTTCACCAGGACCATGAGGAGCACACAGAAGAAATATCCTTTATTTCTCTCCCCAAAGCAGGGCACCTTCCCTCCTGTCTGCAAACCTCTCCAATGCTCCCATCTGCCCCCAGGAATCGAGCCTCTCTCCCAGAAGGGTTTCATTAACAAACAGCAGAATTCTCCTCAGTTCTGCAAAATTCAAGGGCTGTCAGTTCCCAGCACTGGGAAAACATCAGGCTTCCCATGGCTCTTTGTTGTAGGATGGTTGGAGAGCTAATGGCCATTCATGAACTCCCAGTGTTGCAACACGATCCCCTTTTTTTTTTTCTTCCAGGATGATTTAAGAAAAAGAGGAGAAGGAAAAAAAGAAGAAAGTCTTTTAGCAGAGACATTTCAACAATTCCTTTAATGGCTGTAGAAACAGGACCAAAATCAAACAGCAATTAGCTGTAATTAGACTTTAGCCTAAAAGATCCCCCACATGTGGAACGATTTCCGTGGCAATTACTGGGGACTTCTGGGCACACTTGGCTGGCACAATTCTCCTGAGTGTGTCCTTCAGGAGGGAGCAAATTCCTTCCCCTCCTGGTTGCTGGGTTTTCCTCCTCCCTGAGGAACTTCCATCCTCAGTGATGGTTTTTGCAGTGGCTGGAGCTGAGCAACCTGAGTGGGGATGGCTGAAATGAGTGAGAAAACCAGGGAAAAAAATTAGGAAAAAAAAAATTAATTTTTGATTTAAATAAAACACTTTTTATGTGTGCTGGTGGTAACTGAAGGCTCAAGGTAGCAGAGCTGGGAGCTTTGTGTCACCTTCATGTTCACACACCTGGCTGGGGCTGAGGGATCTTGAAGGACATTTTTCCTGGGAATGCCACCTCAGGCATGAGTACAACACGAATCCTCCCAGCAGCTGTGCCAAAATTCAGGATTTCCCAGCACGCAGGTGAGGCTGGGGCTGACCTGTCCTACTTGCAGAGGCAACAGCACTGGCAGGAGTGGTGACAATTCCACTTGTCCCCACAGAAATGAATTCTGGAGTCAGGTCAGGGCCTGTGCTGGGGTTGTTCTGCCTGTAGAGCCCCAGAGCAGCCTCTGGCTGATTCCTATTCCAGCCAGCACCGCCGCTTAATCTTGACTTATGGAGGGAACATATGGAATGGATTGAAAAAATATTGCTGTGCTCTGTGCAGCTCCTCTCTCCCTTTCCTTGGAGCAGGGAGCAGGAATATGAAACATCTGGGATTCCTCAGCACAGCCTGACTTGCTGGGCCCAGCTCTCACCCCGTGGGTCACTGCTCTGTCCACCCTGCAGGTCCCTAGGGAGTGTTTGGCTGGAATCACCCCCTCCCCAGGAACTGGGATCTGCCTCCCTGAGCCACAGGGGCTGCAGGTGGAGGAAGTCATGTCCAAACCTTCCCAAGGCTCTCAGCTGCCAGGGCTGGCTGAGCAAAGCCCACAGGCCACAGGACTCCAGATTGCTTTGGGTTGGAAGGGACCTTAAAGCTCCTCTCAATCCAAACCCCTGCCAGGAGCAGGGACACTTCCGTTGGAAATTCCTGCCATCCCAGGCCATCCATCCCAGGTTGGATGGTGTAAGACCTCCAGTGATATCCACTTTTCTGAAAGCCTGGCTTTAACCAGTGCAATTTTCTTTAAAAAACAACCAAACCGATTTTTTTTGTTGTGCAGTGACAACACCCCTCCCGTGGCAGGGCAGCCTGTCCCGCCAATCCCTCTGCCCCATGGAATTGGATGGGATTTTGGTGCTGGGGAAGGCTTGGCTCTGCTCAGCACAGGGCTGGAGGTTCCCTGGGGCTATCAGCACCTCCACTGAGCCCTGGGAGGGGGCAGGAAATTGTTGGGTGCCCCATGCCCAGCCCAGCCACTGGGAATTCACACCTCTGGCAGCTGCTAGCAGGAGCCAGCGGGCTCTGACTTGTCCCTCAGATCATCCAGGCTGCTGGAGGAGATCAGCAGCCAAGAGTTAGATCCACCCTTTCTCCATCCTTGCCTGTCAGAGGGAAAGGAGAGCAGAATCGGGGTCATATGAGGACGCTGTGGTTTCAAACACACCGAGAACTGTGGCTGCTTCACTGAGTCTCATCCCTGCCTTGGCCCTCAGCAGCACCTGGGGCTGTCCCAGCTGGGACAAATATTGTTGGCCCAAAGACCCTGGGCCTTGTCCTTCAGGATTTTTGTGAATCAGGGCTCAGCAGCACTGACTCAGTTCCTCAGGAACATCCAGGGTCTCACAGAACCTTCTGCCAGAGGCTCCCCTGAGCAACGGAGAAAATCCACACTCCCCGGGAGCTGTGGTGGGGAAAAAGCCTCCCTGTCTGTGCCAACAGCCCCTGGGACACCAAACCCCCTCCAGTCCCTCCCAGCAAGGTGCAGAGCTCAGCTCTATCCCCTTTCCAGCCCAGAAGATTTATGACTCCAGCACCAAGTCTCCCATTCCCTGAACTCACTCACCAGATCTTATGTCAACTGCACATTCTTTCAGTGCCTGCTGTGTTTATTCAGTCCAGCCACTGCTTTCTTCTCCTGAAATATCTGTTTCAATCTGAGGCAAGTTCATTGCAGGTTCCTATTTCCCCACTGCTGAGCTTTAGGATAAAACCCCCACTTGACAGCTGAGTACATGACACCAATAAAGGGCTGTGCTCGGCCTGTGGAACAGCTGAGGGAGAGCAGGAGCAGAACCGAGCTAAAGATGTTCTTATTTATGTATTTGTTGGGTCTGCTCTGGTGTGGACCCTCTGTCTCTACTTTCCTGTGGCTTGAACCAAGTGTCAGTCTGGGTATGGTGAGAAAAACCAACATTTTTTAATTGTAGCTAGAATTGCTGCTGGGAAAAGTGGCTCGTTTACTTCTGAGGGCTCAGCATGAGCTGCAGGACCCCTGGGATATTCCAAATGGGAAACATGTCTGTGCTGCCTCCCGAAAGGAGGAAGAACAAACTGCCAAGGCTGAAAGCACAGGCTCTTTCGTGGGACCCAGAAGGCTCCTTTGTGTGGCATTGATTCTCCTGCACAGGCATTTCTCTATATTTTTCTGGCTTTTAAGTTAAGGGAGAAAAAAGAGCCCAGGCTCAGCGTTGTGGAAGGATTTTCAGTCAGCTTTGTGGGACTGCCTGAGATCCCTCCAGAGAGGTGAAACCGTGTGGTCCGTGTGCAGCAAAAGGATGGGGAAACAACCACGGAGCCTCCGAAGGACTTTGGGAGAGGTTTGGATTCCTCCTTGTGAGCTTCCATGAGGCCCTTTATTAGAGCTTCGTGGGTGTGGATGTGTGTTCACTCGGTGTCTGAGCCAGCTGAACTCGGTGGGAGTCCTTTGAAAGTCCTCTCCTCTGCCCTGAGCAGGCTCTGGACTGAGCTCGGACTGGGAATACTCCCGGGGAAGGATTTACTCGGAGGAATGTTCTGTGGAAGGAGCAGCTTTTCAGGGCCTGTTGATAGAAAGCCATTACTGAAGTCATAAATAAGAGCATTGGCACTGGCAGGGGTGAATGAAGTGAGGAGTGCATTAGGAGCAGGGGTCATCCAGAGCCAAAACCCGGGGAAGAAAGGCTTTTAACTCCCAGAAAACGCTCACATGCTCTCAATCCTCCCAGAAACTTTGATTTACATCGCCTGGGCAGGCTGCTCGCGGCGTGATGTGGCAGGGGAGAGCAGAGACTGTGTAAGCACTGAGGTGCTGGGTTTTGGGTGGGTTTTTTTTTGCACTGAGGGGTAAATATTGAAGCTCTGCAAGTTCTGGAGCAGTCAGGGAAGTCCTCACTTCAGTGTGGTGACAGCACCCTGGGGACGGGGCCCTTCTCCTGCGCTGGGCTCTTCAGCTGCTCTCGCTGTTTGAGTGCTCTCCTGGCCTTCCCCTCACATCAGCTGTGCCAAACCTTGAGTGGAACCAGCTGATAAAAGCTGGAAGTGTATCAAAGATGGGATTTGAGCACAGCAATTCGGGCCTCAGCTGCAGGCCAGAACCACCATCTGCTCAACGTGTCCCAGCCTGGTCCTTCCCTGCTGGGTGAGGGCCGTGCACAGCATCCCTGAGCGTCCCAAAGGAGCCCAAAAACCTGATTTCCCCCCCACTCTGGAGAAAGATTCTGAGGTTTTAGGGGTGTCAGAAAGGGGAGAAGGAACTCCCATGTTGCCCAGCTTGTGGAAATAGCAGAACGTGGTCAGGGAACTGAGGGATCGGTTTCTAGGGAGGAATTAGAGCTTCCATCTACATCTTGGCTCAGGGAGGTGGAGGAGCGGGCAGAAAAGCAGCCTGGAAGGATTCCAAGGGTGTGAGCACAGAGAACTGAGGTGGAATATGTGGAATTGGACTCGGAGGTGTGACTGGGAGTACAGGAACCAGAGGGAAGAGGGAAGGATGGTGCAGCACGAGGTGAGCGAGATCAGCCTCTGGCCCAGTCTCATATTGTTGCCATGTAAAAGCAGAAAACAGGGATTTTTAATTTAGCTAACTGCTTCATTTATTTTGTTGAAGTGCCATCAAACATCATCATTTTTTACAGCTGGTTTTGGAACTTCCAGAACAATCACCCAGAGGTTTTGTACGCCAGCCCTCTGCACAGCACCATGAATTGTGCAGTTTTAGGAGCAGAAGTAAATACAGATATTAAACCAGGGGATATGGAAAAATGACTGGTTTTTCTACAATAAATTGGCAAGAAGGCAGGATCCATACTCAAAAATATTTTAGTCTCCAACATGTGTGATTGTGGAATCTCATCTATTTTTCATCTTTGGCCGCCCAAATCTCTGCTGGCATAAAAAAGAACTCTCTGAGAACGGCTCCACTTTATCTTAGCCCAGAGTTATTCCTTAAAAACCCCTGCACATTCTTACGTCATGCCCTGGGAAGCTGTCACTAATTAGGGACAGATGAATCAATCCAGATAAAATTAAATCCTGGTTCAACTTTTGCCCCAGTTTTTCCTTTCCTGCCGTCCTCAGGAGCCTGGAGTGCCTGACTTGTTCTCATGGCTTTGGTTGTGTTTTGGTGGCTGGAATTCTTTGGGAATACAGGAATGGGATGCTTTTTGTCCTATCTAAAAGAAAAGCTGTGCTTGTTTCAACAAGGAAACCTCAGACTCAACAAGCCTCAAGGGGAGGTGAATAGAAACCAAAGCTTTACCCTGCTGCTGCTGCAAAAAAATCAATTTACATTAATCAAAAACCTCTTAAGAGACTTCCAACGTGGTTTTTCCAGACTCAAGGAGCTTTGCAGGCAGAGGATTCCCACTGGCTGGGTCGGAGTCTCTGCTGGCATCCATTTGGGGTGTCTAATCCAACATATCTCCCACTGATATCCACCAAAGCTCCTCTCTTGGAGGTTCCTTCATCAAACCCAATCACCTGTGGTCCAAGGAGCGTGTGCCTGTGGAATGACATCCAAGGGAAAACTTGGCATGTCAGCAGAAGTACATTTAGAGCTGATTTGTGGTCGGGTGTGCAAGTGGAAAATTGGCTTTGCAGTGTTGGGATGGACACCAGCAGCTTTTCCCTCAGCCAGGCTGAACCCCCAGGCTTCCTGAAATTCATTTATCACCGTGCTCCCAACCTCATTGGGAACAAGCTGAGGGTAATTCTGCATTCCACAAACTTTCCTCTCCCACTGCTGGTGGGAAGGCTCCAGTCATTTCCCTGAGCAGGATTTGCTCCTCCACAAATCCCTCAATCCCTTTTGGGAAGGTTGAGGAGTTCTCCTGAGCACCCAGTACAGGTGACAGTCCCATGGCAAATCACTTTTTCCAGCTGGTTTCCAACACCTTCATTTTCTAACAGGGAAAACTGGATATTTTTCCTAGAAAAACATACATAAATCTTGTTTCTGTGGGTTTGGGGTTTTTTTTTTTGCTAAAACCTTTCTTTTGCTGCATCATCCCCCTTGGAGTGTTTGCAGGTTGGGACAGAGAGGTGGAGAGAAGGGTTCAGGAGGAGAACATTTCTCTGTGTCCTGATGTACACGTGAGCCAAAGCTTGACTGGTGTGATGTTCACAACCAGGATGACTCAAAAAATCATAAAACAAAGATATTTCCTGCTCAGCCATCATCATGAAGGCTTGGCAGGAGCTCACGGTGGCTGAAGCTTTCTTGATTTCCCTACAAAAAGCCCGCTTGGAGAGGAGGGAGAGCTCCAGCACTAAAACCAGAACCCCAACAGCAGGCAAGATGAGAAGTAGAAAGTTCCCTAAACCACCTCTGGCTCCTGCACATTTCCAACAGATCCTCTTCCCAGAGTTTAGTGGGACAGCCCCTGGTTAGGGGGACAGCACTTCGGGATGGGACTCTGGTCTTTTTGGAGGTCGTTTTCCATTAAAATTTCCAGCTGAGAAAGACATTAAATCCCCAATTTCCACCACTCTTCCCTCTGGGAAGAGGATCTGTTGGAGATGTGCAGGAGCCAGGGATGGTTTAGGGAACTTTCTACTTCTCATCTTGTCTGCAATGTGCTCTTTGGGTTTGGATTTTAGTGCTGGAGCTCTCCCTCCTCTCCAAACAGGCTCTGCTTTTTGTAGGGAAAGCAAGAAGGCTTCAGCTACCACGAGCTCCAGCCAAATCTCCAAACAAATCTGTTTGAAGGTTCCTGGTCTGGGAGTGATTAATCCAAGGTGGAGGAGGGGAGAGAGAGAGAGAGAGAAAGGGAATCAAGATAAGGAAACCCTTCTTGCAGGGAAATTGCAATTATTACGAGTTTAATTTATGGGCTCTTGGGCCTCTTTGCAGCATGTTCATCTCGGGTTTGTCTAGAGTGAAAAAAGTGCCTTTCAACAAGGAGAAACTGAAGCTTGGGCCAGGCTGTCACAGATGTTTTCATTCTCATGATGGCCTCAAAGACCAGCAGAAAATACCCAGTCCCCAGGCACAGGGCTGCAGCCAAGAGGGAACCAGACACCATCTCCATGGGCCCAAGGCAACCAGGGATTAAACTCCATCCTGGGGACTCCTCCAGCAGGGGCTCTGGCTAGGAATTACATCAATTTGAGTGTTTTCTAAACACCCTCCACAAAATAGCTTGGCTTCCTCGTTGGTGAGTCAAGTGAAGAGCACCAGGAGCGCGCGGGAACGCGGCCGCCACGACGGCCTTTAATTCATCCTGGGGATGCTTTTTCTGCGTGGAGAGCCTGCCATAAAAAGCAGAGCAGCGCCGGGATGTGCAGGCTCCGTCCCTGCCGGGGCACTGAGCAGCTTTTCCACGGCTGGAGGGAAGGGATCCGAGCTCCAGGTTCCAGCCCTGCGGGCCGCAGGAGAGGCGCGGCCGCAGCTCGTTACCTGCGCCTTCCCCTCCCTCTCCCGGCACCAGGGATGCGGGAATCGGCCCCAGGGATTTGGGAATCGTGTCTCAGGCTCTGGTAAAGCCATCGGAGGGGACGGTTCAGCACCGGGGCAGCTGTTCCAGCCTCCTGTCTCAGATGCTCCTAATGCAGAGCTCAAATTTTCCATCTGTCCCTCCAAGCTCTGCTCCCTGTTTCGGGGTCTGACGCTCTGTCCCTGCTCCGAGCCCAGTGTCAAACCTCTGTGTTACAGAATATTGAGAAAAGCTCCAGCCAGACTTCCTCCCTCGATAATTTTCGTGGTTTGGAAGGATTTTGCTGCCGTGTATTTTGTCACCAAATCCTGGCATCCTGCTGGTGATGCCATGGGCAGGAAGCAGATTGTTCCCAGCCAGGGACAGAGGATGAGGGGATGAACACCCTGCACTCACACACAGCCTGGCACATTCCAGGCCTCACCAGTAGAGCCTGGAAGGTGAATTTTGGCAGAGAAAGCCAGACTCCTGAAGAGGGAGGCTTTGGGGCCATCCCTACCACCCAGGGAGGATCTGCATGGAAAAGGAATAATTTTTTTCCCTCCATCACTCTTAAAGTGCTGGCAGCCCGCAGGGTGGTCCAGAGAGATGGGAGCACACGGGGTTAAAAGCAGCCCTGGCTCCACTAAAACTGATTGCAAAACCCCCTTTGGCTCCAGTGAAGCAATTTTCCCACCACCCTCACCACTTCTGCCTTCCCAGAAAGGTGAAGGACACGCTGGGGAGTTCCAGTCAGAGCCGTGCAAGGAATGCAGATGGGTTATTAGGAATCTGTGCCGGTGCTCCTGCAGCAGCCTCAGTCCCCCTGCGGCCCTGCCTCGCAGCTTTGTTCTTGAGAATCCTCCGGGGAGCTCATTTAAAAAGCAGGAATGCTCACCAAAAAAATGACGTTCTGTCTCCTGCAAGCTGGGAAGCGGAGGGAGAAAGCAGGAGAGCGTTGAGAAAGGCAGAGACCCATCAAGTCAGGGCACAGGGATCGTTTGCTGCAGCAAAGCCAGGATCTTACCTCTGGATTTGCTGCTGGCTCTGCCCCAACACTCTCCAGAGAACTCCAGTTGTCCTATTTTTGGTTAAGGCTGCAGGCTCCCCCTGCAAACCTGGGCTCAATTATTTGGGTCCAGCAGGCTGGAAGCTGACCTGCAGGTGCACAGAAAAATGTTAATAAACCAATTGCGTCTCTCCAGCAGAGGAACAGAAACAAAACCTGAATCAGGCACCGTTCGGCTGCAAAAAAATTTGCAGAGCAGAGGTGTTTGCAGAAGCACTGGGAGAAGTGTGAATGATTAAGAAATTAGAGTTGTCTTTGCTGAGACAACTTAGAAATAAATGCATAAATTAATGGGAGTTTGATGAGAAGTTTTTAATCATTTTTCCAGACAGCTCTGCACTGACAGCAGCTCCTTCGCTGTTCTTCCTGCAGAAGTGACTGGCAAAAGAACTCTGTTAGTTCTGATGGTAGGATGCCACTGAAGGGGATTCAGGGTGTGAGGGGAAGGCTCTGCGAAGTGAGCACATTTATTCAGGATGAATAAACCCCTTGTGGTAAACAGCTTCCTCTAATCTCCCTCTCTCGTGGTGTAACTCCTCCGATGGTATCAGATCTTTGCTAGAACCAGCAATTTTTCCTACCAATTACCCAGCAGTTCCAGCCCATCTCCCTCTGAAATAACAGGCAGAGCACTCCTGTCAGATTCCAATCGGATGATAAGGGAATTTATTGCTGAGATGATCACTGCAGCCAGGGTGATGAATGGGCGAGCAAGGACTTTAGGGCATTATTTCCCTGCGCTCCTTTTTGTGCCCATGGCTGCAGACTGGCTCCTCCACGGCCTCACTTTGCTTTTAAGGGGTTATTTCTGCACAAGGATGGGCGTTTTTCTGCAGGTTTTATTCCTCCTCCATCTCTTCCCCCTCAGAAAACAAGAGAAGGACAATTAAATCCATCACAGGGACGGCGCTTTTGGTGGGGTTTGTCGTACTTGGCACCCTGTCAGCAGTGGGGCCTGAGATGAAAAAGGTGCACATTTAAGGGGCTTTAATCATTGCTGAAGAGCCGTGTAGGGTGTTAAAAATGAGCTGCTCTGCTTCTGAAGCTGCTGAGGAGATGCAGTTTGAAGATGCAGGGCTCCCCGCTGCTGCTCAGCTCCAAGATTTGGGTTGTTCCCTTTCCTTTCCTAGAAATGAGCTCCGTGGCTTTACCTGAAGCTGTTTGATGGCAAAGCTGGATCAAAGGGGAACATTCCCAGCTTCAGCCCAATAAATTTGGCTGGTGGTAAAGCGGCTTGGCATTTGAAGGGCTGGTCCAGCTCATGGTTGAGGTCAGGCTTTTTAACAATCCCGAACATCAGGAGCCACTTTCCTTCACCCAGCCCAATTTACACCCGTGACAGCAGCAAGAAGCAAAGCAGAGCCAGGGAAATCCCCAAATTGCTGCTTCTGGTGGAGAGGAAAAACAATCTGATGGCTTCCAGCAGCCCTCCAAATCCTGAACATCTCAAGACAGGCCCAGCAGATCTTCCCAGACAGTTTTTCTCTCCAAGCCAAACTCTTCAGTGTCCTTTTCTCATTAAGGATCATCTGTTGGATCACTCTGAGGGAGCAGTGGGATGTCCAGAGCTGTCACTGCCATCTCACACCAGCCAGTGATCTGTGCCTGTCATGCTCCAAGAGAAGAAAACAGCTGAGGATGCAGATTTGTGGTTTACTAGTGCAAAAACCCCTGATATTTTAAAAATCTGGGGCTGTACCCTGATGTTGTGCTAACAAGGAAGGGCAGAGGGCACTTCCCAGGGTTTATAACCGGCTGGAAGGTTGAAGCCTGGCTGTTTTTCCCATTCCCAGAGATGCACTCAGGCTTAGCATGCCTTTATGTCATTAGAACCTGGGAGGATTTGGGGTTTGGGCAGAGAAAGGCAATTTCCAATGGAAGTGCTGCCCCTTTGCCTTGCTCTGCCTTTGCTCAAGGACGGTGCTGTTCTTGCCTGGTGCCCTGCAGCTCTGCCAAAGCAGAATTCCTCAAAAGTGATCCAGTCTTATGGTGGGAAGGAACAGGAGTTAGATCTGGCTTTTATTTTCAGCTGTGCTTTGGCTGGGTTTGCTTTTGCCTCTGTCGGTGGGTCAGAGCAAGCCACCATCAGTGAAAAGCCCCCCAAAATCTGTTTACAGTCAAAATTCAGAGGGAAAAAAGTGCATGTCTGGAAAATCCTTCATTTCTTTAGGAGTTAAACCCCTTCTGTTCCAAAGATTAAGTCAAAGCCTTGGTGACTGAGGAAGCAACTGCACCTCTGGAAATCTCCCTGAAAAGGCATCTCAGCATTATTTCCATCAGAAATCCACCCCAGGTCCTGGGATTGCTGCAGGGATTGTCCACCTCCAAGCTCTGGTGGTTTCTCCCTCCCTCCTGGCTCCTGGGTGTTTTGGGATCAGTCAATTCATCTCTTTGTGCTCCTTTCTCGCCTACAGGGACCCTGATCTCCTGTAGCTCTAGAGAACAGGCAGTGGGAGGAGCAGTGCTCTGCCAGGTTCAGCTGCCTGAAACTCGGGATACTGAAATTTAGGGACCATCAGTCTCCTCCAGCTGGGCCTCATCTCCAATATCTCACTGAGAAAAACGTCCAAGGTGTTTAAAAGCAAGAGCCTTTACTAAATTTATAGAGATGCAGATTTTCCTGTGTCTAAAACTGACCAGGGAGCGAATGTTTGATCTGGGTTCAGCCTTCCCCCACTTTATTGGAAGACGCTCACATTCGGGGCTCTGCAGTCTGGATCTAATACACAGCACGGCATTAATAGATGTTGGAAAGGGCTGCTACAAGCTATTACTGAGGCAAAGTAAAAGAAATCAGATGTTTATGTACAATTATGCTTTTGTACAGAGCCGTGGCCGGGAGAGAGCAGAGACAGTAAAAAGGAAAAGTGCCTTTTTCCATTTGGGGACGGCGGCGAGATGGATGGATAAGGATAAGGAGAGAAGGCACCAGGGGCTCAGGTTTCCCTCACATCCCTCTGGCAGAGCAGTGCAGGGAGCAAACAAATCCCAAATCTGCTGACTCTGCCTCGGGGAAGGCAGAAGGGGTTTTGCAGCAGTGCCTCTGTTGAGTTTTGTGTCAGGAGGGGAAGTGCAAGCCCACGGTGACATCTGTGCCCCACCCATGGCACGGGCAGCAGCCCCTGCTCTGCTCCCTGTTGGCTGCAGCAGCAATACATCCATTTTCAGACATTTTGCTCTACTTCTCCATCAACCATCTGGCTCTGTAACCCACCCTGCAGACATCGAGATCTCCAGCAAAGCAGAGAAGGTTCATCTCCACACTGACCCTGGAGTTGGCAACATCTTCCTGTAGCCAAATTTCCCTGGGCACACCTAGAGCAGCTCCATCCAAACCCCCTAACAGAGGTTCCCCAGGCATTTGTGGGGCTGAGCCAAATCCCATCAGGGTGCTGGCCCTGCCCGGTGTCCTTCATGGCACCCAAACCCAGGGACAGAGCCACCCGTGTCCCAGGGGAGCAGGATTGGTGTGTCACTGGGCAGAAGGGGCCATGCCACCAGCAGAAAGGGCCAAGTCACCCAGCAGAAAGGGCCATGCCACCAGCAGAAAGGGCCATGCCACCAGCAGAAAGGGACATTTCATGGTCTGCAGTTGCCCTCTCTACAGCCACAGCTGTAAAAAAAACCCCGCCAGCATCCCCAGAAAATTCCCATCGCCAGCGCCCCGGCCATCCACGCAATCCGTGGGAGGATAAAGGCACGGAGAGGGAGAAGGGGGGCAGAGATAAACAATTTCCTACACAGTTGTGGCTCGAGCCCGCCTTACAAGAAACACATGGTCCCTGACACAATATTTAGCTCTCCTGTAACATGGTCCATTTGGAGGCTGGTGGCTGTGTGGAGAGCTGTAGTAAAACATTCCTTGCTGGTAACACACACACACAGAGACAGAAAAACCCAACCTCAGGAGGAATGATTGGGGTTAACTCCATAAAGGCTGGACAAGGGGACGGCAGGGAGGTTCCTCTGGAGCAGGGATGTGCCTCAGCATCTCCTCAGGAGGAGGAAAACCCAACTCCATTGGTTTGAAACCCTTATCATGATGGGTGGTGACCCCTTGGCTTTGCCCCATTAGACCCAGAGTAGAGTAGTGTTTGGGGCTGGAATTTTTCCCTCACTGCGCTGTTCTCCGCTCAGAAAACACTCCCGGGGAGGATCGCTGTGTTACGCCAAAAAAAAGCCTCATTTCTTTATTATTTTTATTCAACTTTTGTGCTCATTAGCTCAGGAACTTACAGTTGGAGTTGTCACTGGGCTCCTCCTGCCAACATCTTGCAGGGCTTCGCGGGAGTTACATCATTTGGCCTCGGAGGAGCAGCTAAGTGGAAACACATTTGGGTTCGCTCGTGTTGCTCCGGCTCCTTTTCCCTCTCTCCCTGGATTCCTGGAGCAGAGCAGGAGGTCAGGCAGCTCTCAGTGCCCACGGAGCACCCCTTGGGATGCTGCATCCCACGGGCATTGCACTCCCCAAAACCATCCCAAATCCTGCAGTTGTTCCAGAAATGCTCCAATTCTGGGTGAAAGCACGAAAAGCCGGGTATTTAACTCATCCTGGCTCATCCCTTCTGCCTCCTTAGGTTTTCCCTCCGATTTCTCCTGGAGCTGTGTCCTTCCCCTCCCAGCTCGCTCTGAGCCAGCGTGTCCCCATGGCCAGCACTCTCTGCCCTTCCCACTCCGTCTCTTCCTGCTCTGCCCAGACTCAACATTTTTAGTGAGGAATTGCAAACTGTCCCAACCCCAGCCCAGTCCTGCCGTAACCAAGGGCAAATCAGATCCCACAGCAGGAAATTTGTTGGTGATGTAGCCTGAATTTTTTCCTGACCGTGACAGGGCTGTGAAGTGACAATTTTACCTACAATGGCTTCATTTGCTCCTCAATCCATCCAGTAATAAAATTCCAGGGGTGGCTGACACTCAGCCTTGGCCACCAGAACTCCAGATCTTGCGTGATGCTGGTGCTTTTCTAACCCTCAAAGCCATGGAGAAAGGGGATGATGAAGCAAAATGAGGGTCCCAGTTGCAGGCTGGAGTGGATTTTTAATTAGTCACAGCCTGTGGGCTGGCAGCCACTCGTGCTCTGCTGTGCCCAGCCTGCTCAGGGAAGGGGACTCGAGGACTTGCCGGGAGCCAGAGCTGGTTTGGAGCTTCCCACCAGCTTTGCGTGTCGGTGAAATCCCAGCTGCTCCTCTCCCTCGTGCCCCGACGAGCTGCTGAGAAATAGCTCATTATTTATAAGAATAAAGCCAAGAAGCTGTCCCTGCAGAGGCCACCCCAGCGAGCTCCCTGCCACCCAGGTCACCAGCTGGACACAGGGAGCTCCTTGCAAAGGAGCTGCTTTGGAGCAGCCCTCGCCAGCACACCCAGCCCCTCTCCCTGCAGCTGCTTCACGCCACGACACCCACACCAGCCTTTCCTCTGAGCTGGGGACTCGCTGATGGGTTTGAATTAAATTTATGGCCATGGTTCATTTCTTTTCTGTCCGTTGATGCTTAGTCTTGAGGAAGCAATTCCTTGTGAAAATGCCCTGAGCGTGTGTGGGTTTGTCCCGCAGGATGTGGTGGGTGCAGGGCTGCCTGCACTGACTCAGGGCCGTGGGAGCCCCGGGGAGGTGCCGCAGTCCGGGGAGAGGTGCTGATCCTTGGAAGGAGCGGCAGAGTTCCGTGAACACCCCAGGGACACATCCTGCAGCACCTCGACCCCGTCCCTCCCCGCTGACAGCCTGGGGACAAGCGGAGAGGTGGGAAACATCTTCCTCATCATTGTCATTAATGGCAACGACACCCAGGAGCCCCCTGAGCATCCCCGGGCGCGGCTCCGCTGCTCCGGGAGCTCGGGAAAAGGCAGGCGTGAGCACCATCTAGTGATGCCGGTGGCGGGCTCGGGGCTGTCTCCTCCTTGGGGGCCCCCACGGGCCCCAAAACCCCCGCACGAACCGGGCTGTGCAGGGCCGGGTACCCCTGTGCTGGGTTTGGTACCACTGAGCTGGGTTTGGGTCCCGTGAAGGGTTGGGGATCACTCTGCAGGCTGCTGTGCACAGCATTCCACCCCCAGGGAGGGATAAGAGGAGTGCTGGCAACAGGGAAATTAGGGAATCCTATTCCTGGGTAGATCCTGGGTGGTCCAAACCCTCTGGATCAGATCAAGCACTGCAGCTTTCCATCCATCCCTTCAGGCAATGGCCACCCTTTCACATCAGCCCGTGGCACAGCCCTTCCCGGGAGCTCATCCCAAGGCTTCCAGCAGCCTTTTGGCAGCAGAGACTGGGGAACTCTGCAGGATGCTGGAAATTCCTGCCCTGGAAGTGCAGAGGAGGCAGATGGCAGCAGGACCCTGCACTTCCTAGGAAGGGTTTTGGTGTCACAGGTCCTTTTCCTAATGATCCATTTCCCAGCATCATTTAAATGTACGAGAAACTCAGGGTTTTTTTAATAGTATTCATTTGAAACTTGGGAAAATATGAGCTAAGAGAGAGGCAGGGCTTCAGAAAGAAACTGGAAAAGCCAAGCAAAAGTTGTGCTGCAGATACTGAATTTTAGAGATGAGTGTGAAAAGCACAATCCCACTCAGTGAAAGTTTTCAGGGTACTGAGGGAAAATGTGGCCTGTTACATATTGAAAAGAAAATGTTTAAAAGTCAGGGTTTTGCCCAAAAAATCGACCCTGCTTGGGACAGGGATTTCTGATCCTGGAGCTTCTCCAGGCCCAGTTTTGCAAAATCACGTTTTGAGCAATGCAGAGACACCAAACCCCTGCTTTTCTCCCTCACAAGGAGCGAGGTTGTTGGTTTATTTTGTTTTAAAGTCACGGCTTTAAAGAGAAACCTCCTGCTTTCTGGTACCAGCCTGGAATCAGCAATGATGCATTTTGCTACCAAAGCCTCATTCAACAGGATCTGAACTCCTAACACAAAATATTCACCACATTCCTGCTTTTTCCCCCCCAATTCCAGCTGAGGATGTGCCACACACCTTGTCCCACGTGCCTAAAGCACACCAGGGGACAGGCAGGCAATTTGTGGATCGTGGCTATAACACAGATCACTGGAGTTAAAATAACAGGAAGCATTTGGGAAGGGATTTTCAGTCTCACTCTTCAGGGTTTAGGTTGATCTGTTGTTCCTCAAGACAGGGATGAGACTCAATAAGGGCAGAAACAAAATAATTTGGGCTGTGAGAATCCTCCAGCTGCTCCAGAGCAGCAGAATCTGCAAGAGACCCAGATGGGTTTGAGGTCTCTTTTCACCTGGGATTTCCTGGGCAAGGTCTGGTTGTGTCCCTGAGCCCTGCTGCTGAACCCAAGCCTGTTTTTAGGGTGTGCCTGATGCCCTCAGCCTCTTCGAGAGGTGAGGTCTTTGAAAGGACAGCTGCCAGCTCCAGGGATTTCCACTTCCCAGGTGGTTTGGGGGCAGTGGGGGTGGGGAATGGCTCTGTTCAAGCCTCTGAAGGTGAAGGGAATGTGCCAGGGAGGCTCCCCCAGGGCAGGGCTGCTGCCCACAGCCCCCAATCCCGAGCTGTGCTCCCTGTCAGCCCAGCTCCATCTCTCCCTTTTCTTAAGGAATACACAGCCTGTTCCCAGGCTGGGCTGAGGACCAGTTTTCCCCGTATCCAGAGGCCCGCTGGCCCTTTCCTAGGTGAGCTCAGCAAGCACAAATGTCCTCCCTAAACAACAACAGAGAGAGGAGACAGCTGGATTTGAACCCATTCTGGTGCAGGCTCCCTTTCCAGTGAGTCACAAAAGTTCCTTGGCAGCTGCCTGTGTGTATCTAACGGGGATCAGGCTGGGGGCAGTGTGGAGAGCTGAGGATGGAAAATATGTGTTGAATTTACTCCTCTGTCCCACTGCTGATCCGAAGGCTTGGGAGCGCTCCTGCTGGAGCCCTCTGCCACACGCCAGCTCTGCTCCGAGCTCTCTGGGACTCGTTCTCCCTGCATTTCCCTGTCCTTCCATCTTCTCCTACATGCCCCTCTGCATTTTCCTCTAGAACCCAAGACAGGAGCATCCTGAGGGGGGCAAGGAAGTGGCAAGCCAGAGTGCCAGGGGGGACAGCAAGCAGCAGCCTCCAGGCACTCAGCATGACTCACATTGTCCAGGCCCCAAAAAAAGCCTGAGGACTGAGGCTTTTCCATCTTTTTTTCTGTCTGAGCAGCAGCAACTGGCAAAAATTCCCATCTCCTGCCTGCAGCACCCTCCTGTCTCTCTCTCTGAGAGCCCTGGCTGGTGCAAAGTGTGGTAACCCCCACAGACCTTGTCTCAGCCTTGCTGGGTGTTGGACCAGGCTGATGCTCCTACTGTGTCCTGACACTCACCTGCTCCGTGGTTATGGAAACAGGAGCTGGATGTGCACACCCCAGTGGGAAACACCCAGTAGAAAACGCTCCCAGTCCTCTCCAGGCTTTGTTTTGCCTCAATAAAAGTGGCAGGGCCTGGAGGAAGCACCATGTGGAGGCCCAGCTTGGATGTGGTTCCATTGCCCTCATCCCCAGCCCGGGAGTCTCGGTGCTCACCCCAAACACCCACAGCGAAGGGAAGAAGGAGCAGCACAAAGTTCTTGGAAAGAGATTCCCAGGAAATGGACTTGCTGAAATCCTGGAGGAAATGGAGCTCTTGGCATGGAGCAGAGCCGTGGTTTTTTGTAGATCTGTGTTTGGTTGAGAGGAAGAAAAGCCCCTCTAAGGAGCCTCTGCTCTCAAGGCAGAAAGCAGCACCCTGGTTTGAGCAGAGCCTGCAATAAGGAGGGAAATTCTCCCAAAAACATGAGGAGAAGCTGCCAATTCCCATCTGCAGCCCTTCCCCTTCCCTTGTCACGGCATCTGAGCCCTCAGTCCCACCAGCAGCTGTCAGACACTGCTGTCCATGTTTGCCTCCCACTCCCACTTCCAAACACAAACCAGGATAAAAGAAACCTTGGGAAGGGCCCCCCAAACCCCCAGCACCCACAGCCACCAGGCAGATCCTCTCCAGCTCTGCAGCCAAAAATGCTGCTGGTTCTTCTTTTCCCAGCCATTTCTCTGCCTGAAGTGGACACTGAGAAAGGAAAAAGTGAGAAATGAGCAGGGAGTGCTGGGCCTGCAGATGTGTGGGGCTTCCCTGCCAAAATCCCTGCTCTCTCCTTCCCCTGCATCCCAGCTTGAGGAACAATTCCAGGGGCTCCTCGGGGTGGGAGGTCACATTTTCTACTTTTTCTGCTGCAAAGTGGCCAAGGCCAGGTTGGACAGGGCTTGGAGCAACCTGGGATAACGGAAGGTGCCCCTGCCCGTGGAATGGGATGAGCTTTGAGGTCCCTCCCAGTCCAAACCAGTCTGGGATTCTGGGCTGTGTCCATATAAATCCCATTTCTCGTGGCCAGGACCACAGAAGGAGGTCTGAAGGGGCAGGAAGGGCTCATCCCAGCAGGGAGGATCCCTGTGGATGCTCACGCTGGGGGATGTTTGCAGAGCAGTCTCAGCTCTTGTGTGTTATTTTTGCAAGCATCCCCCTCACGGGGTGTGAAGGATCTCTGCCCTCTCTCCGCTCACACTTTTCCCTCAGAAAATAAGTTTGGCTCTCTGCCAAAAAGCTGAAAATTAAAAAACTCATCTTTGAAAGTTAAATTTCTTGTTGATTTTTGGCGTTCAGAGGAAAACTTCAAACCAAAAACATCTCCGCAGAAATCCTGAAGTTGTTATTTTGCCAGAAAAGTTGGCGCTGCTGAAATTCCTCGTGGAAAAAAATAAATATTGAAGAGCCATCCCAGCAATGATGCTGAGCCTGAAGTACCACGAGAGGCTCCCAGGGCTTGATTTCCAGCTCAGGATTTCTTTAGAATGAGAGATTTTCCCTTTGCAAGAAGAAGGACTGAAACAAAAGCAGGGAGGAGCTGCAGTTCTCTAATTTTAGGACACTTTCTCTAATGGATGAGGACTTCTCCCAGGCAGTGAGAGGTCACTGCTGGGGTGGGATGTTGGGTAATGGGGACCACTGGGTTGATTTCAGATTTTCTCAGCAATTTTATGAGTCCTAAATTCCTAAAATTACCTTTCCTACCCCAAACCAACCCAAAGCTGAGCCAGCCCTGCCACCACTCAGCAGCCACACGCTGTGTCAGGAGCCACAAGAGGGCATTAGATTTGTATTTTTCCCTATCCAGAGAAATCCAAGATATTTTCTGGATCACACTCCATTTCCCAGTGCCCAGGTAGGACTGTGGGAATATTTAGTGAATCCTAAAGCCTTAACAAGGCAGCTTGGCTTCCTTTTCACTCCTGCAATTTGGCTTTTTATTGCCTCTGTGGAGCAGGAGGAAAGGCAGGGAGTGGGAAAAGCAGAAATAATGAAAAACACAAACAAACCCAAGCCACAACATTTCCAGTGCCCGCAGGAATTGAATGGATGTGAAAAAAATTGAATAAATGTTAAATAAACCTTTGAATATGGTAAGGGAAGCAGGTACAGGGGGTTTTCTGGGATGCAGGGATTCCTTGTGAGCCTGGATTTCATGGAGATATTTCCTGTCCCGACAGCAGCTGTGCTCAGGCCTGTCTGGTGTCACTCCAAAGTGTCCCCCTGTCCTCAGCTGAGGTCATTCCTCCAGTGAAATGACATTTATAGGACCAGGGCCATGTGCTGGGGGTACCCTTCAAGCATGGAGGGACACTTTTCAACCCTAAAGCGCCATTAGGCCTCCACCCCTTAATTAAAAAAATCATTCAAAGCAGCTGAAAATAAATCAGCAGAGTCCCTTGGTCTTCAAAGTTGAAGTCTTTTTCAGCAACATCAGCCCTGAAACAGGTAAAGAAATTGATGTAGACCAAGGTGTGTAAACATGAACCTGCCAGGGTGGTGTTTAGGGGAGGAAGGTGCTGTTCAAAATGTCACAGCTGCTCTCTGCATCCACACAGGAGGGAGAACATTTGGTCTGCAAGGAGCTGAAAAAAGAGAAAAAAATAAAATCCAAAACTTGAAGCAATTAAAGGAAGATTTATTCCCTTTTTGTTCCGTGCTCTCCTGGGCTGCCTGACACCACTGGGAGTCCAGAGAGAAACTTCCCAGGCCAGGAGGGAAATGCAGATGGAGTCAGGCCTGACTTTGCTTTCCCGGTGTGTGGCAGTGGGTTGGCATTTCAGATGCCAAAGTTTGCTGCTAAAACCACGTCCTAGGGAAGTGTGGCACCAAATCCAAGGCCTGGATTCAGCTCGTGGTGGTGATGCCTTAGGTTTTAATTTTTCTATTTTTCAAATCCTGCACTGCCTGGTGTGTAACTCTGGAGTTCCTTGGAGCCTGTTCATTTCTGCTCTCTGGTGCCAGGCAGACATAACAAAGCCTCTCCAGGCCTGCTCTCCAAGGACACCCAGACCGTCCTAGGCCCAAAAACTATAAACCAAAAGCTTCTGAGAGGGGGGTGAGCTGAGGGGAAATTACCTCATTAACTGAAGCTTTAATTGGAGAATGAACCCTGCTATGCCAATGAACCAAACCTATAAAAGTGTGAAGAACTCGTGCCCTGCCGTCCATCTCGGGGTCCATGTTGAGAACAGCCTCAGGCTCCCCAGGGGTACCTTTGAAAGCCTTTCAAATAAATACCTGCCTTTATTCCCTTACTCCTGTCTCCTCTCTGTTTCTAAGAGGTCTCTTACGGCATCAGTGGCCTCGCAGTGCCTGGTGCAGACACAGCCCTGACCCAGTGTCCCCAACTTCCTCATGGACTGAGGAAGCTCAGGAGCTGAGAACTGTTCCACTGAGCAAACCTCTTAATCCTCAGCTGCAGGAAGGTGGAATATGAGCCCTGTGGGCAGGAGGAGCTCAGCCCCCCGTGTGTCTGCAGGTGTCTGGGAGAGGAACCACTCCAAACCCTCTCGAGCAGCAGCAGCCCTGAAGTGGTGAGGGAGGGCTGGAGCTCTGTCTCCCTTCCTTGGGGGATTTGATGTTCTTCCAGCCCATCCCGAGGCTGCCAGGTTCTGCAGCTCGAGGGGAAGCAACAACAACAACAACAACTCTCATTTATCAAACGAGCCTCGGGTTCCTGCCGCCAGCACGTGGCTGAGACACATCCACTTCCCCAGCTGACATCTGCCATCCCGGGGAAAAACGTGTGGATTCCAGCCCAGGAATACCTCCCACAGCAAAAATACCTCTCACAACCCTGGATGGAGCTGAGGGAACTTAGCTGGGATGGAAAATAAACCCCAGCAAATCCCAGCGGGGAGGGAACATCCCTGGCCAGCCTCTTCCCCTGATCCTTTCCTTTCCCAAAGGCACTCTCATCCTTTAAAACACGTTAAGCACTGGCACCCCCGGTGTCTCCTGTGTTCCTCTCCTCTCTAATATGATTTATTTTGCAGGCCAGATAATAAGGCCATTAATTCTTTGGCTCCTGCTGTGAACAGTTTAATGGAACATGACAAGAAAACAGCGTTTCTTTCGTGGGAGTAATTATTGGCTGATTTTAAGTCTTTACCTACAGCAATAGCCGTGAGGAGAACAGTCCCATTAAAGGCAGGTGGAAACATTAAATCCTTGGAAATGGTGAGTGTTTTTTAACCTGAAAGCAGAAATGACCAGAGCTGGGACAGTCCCCTTAGTGCAGGTGAAATATTTTCCTCAGGTCAGAGTAGCTGCCCTGGCCGTGGCAGAGGATCCACCCTGTGCTGAAGGAGGGGATCAAGGATAACCATTTATTCAAATTTTTCAAGGAGGAGCTTGTTTGTGGGATGCACTCGCCCTGACCATTAGGAAAAAATCTTTAATGGAAGGAGATTAAAGGAGGGAGAACAGTGAAGGAGAATAAGACAGAGGAGGCGTGAGAGCCACGGGCAGATGCAGCCCTGACCTCGGGGCTGCCTCAGACAAATGGTTTCCCTCTGCTTTCCCTGCAGGACCGAGCTGGAAAATCCTCATCAGGCAGGCTGAGTGGATGCAGGTTTGCTGTCGGGGCACTGGTCCCACTGGTTTATTGTGGTGGGGTTGCTCCATTGCTAGGAGACGCTGTGTTGCTGTTGGCACTGGGGGATGTTGGCTGGGTCCGAGCCCACGTGTGCAGGGGGAGGGGACTCATGGGATCTGGATCCTGACTTTCAGGCTGCCTTCAAAATGCTGGAGAAGAACATTCCCTTCTGCTGACACGCGGCCACGGCAGCTCCCAACAGCCCCCCCAGAACCCCACGGGGACCTGAGCACCTGCAGGGCTCCCGAATCCAGGGTGAAGAGCCCTGGAGGGACTGTCCCATCCCTGGGAGTGTTCAAAGCCAGGTTGGATGGGATTTTCAACAACCTGGTCTAGTGGAAGGTGTCCCTGCCCATCAGAACAACATCTTTAAGGTGCCTTCCAACCCAAATCCCCCCCAGATGCCAGGTCTCATCACAGCCCCCTTTCCATGCTCAGAAACCACTGCAATACCAGTGGATTTCCCTTTTTCTCTGCATATCTCACACTAAATATTGCCTGAACCTCCCTGGAACTGCCCAGGCCGAACACAGGCTTTGCCATCACTGTTGGTTGTTTGGATGTCTCCTCCTCCAGCTCCTGGCATCCCAAATTTTGAGGTCCAACCCCTTGCTTTGAATGAGCCACGGGTGAAAAAACCATCCCTGAGGAGCCACATCCCCAATGTCCCCAAGGCCAGGCTCTCCTTGGAGCCAGGGCTGGGCTGCAGCTCTGGAAGTGTGGAGGAGTTCAGGAGTTCAGCCACGGCTGCATGGCTGTGAAACGTCTCCAAGCTGCAAAATCGGCCTGGAAAAGCCACGTCCCAACCCCTGGCTGCTCTTGAAAGTCAAAGTCCCAAGAGCAGATAAAAACCTCAGATCCAACCCCTCTCCAGGAGGGTTTGCACTGAACTCAGCCCCAAGCTGAGACCCAGCACCCCACAGCTCCCACCTCCTCCAGTTTGATGATGTTTTCCCCCAAAAATCAAAGAACTACACCAACCTGAAGCCCAGGCCTCTGCATCCCACTTCTCTGCTTTGCTCCTCAATTTTCCACAGCTCCTGGAAGCCTTTGGAGACACAGAGCAGCTACAAAGTGCATTGTAGGCACACAAAAGCCTGGTCACTGCCTGTGCCGTGCCCTACCTCTTGTCCCTGTCCTTAAAAAGCCCTGGAATGTCCCTAATCAGCCCCTTGTGTGCCCGCCGGATCCCTGGAGAGTAACAAATCTGGGATTCCAGCTTGCACAGATGTCATAAAAGGAGGAAGGAAAAACCGTTCCTCGAAAGTCGCCCTTTGTGGGACAGAAATCCCAGCTCGTCCTGGTTTATGGGGCGCCTTGCTGAGGGTGCTCATGGGGATGCTGGATGGTGCCTGGCTGCATTTTGGGGTGCAGTCCCTCTGCTCTGGGGGTGTGGGACCTGCTCTGGTCCTTGGGGGTTCATTCCAGGTCGTGTTGAGCAGCTCAGAAGGGACCCTCTCCCTAATTCCCAGCAAATTTGCCGCATTCAGGCCATCTCCGAATTTCTGCAAGCCTAGCGTTGAGGCCACCCCTTGCCTGCAGAGCTGCCAAGCCTCCTCCCAAACCTCCTTGCCAACTCCTGCCAAACCTGGCCGAGGCCCAGAGGCCCCAGGGGAAGAGTTTTGAAGAAGTTCCACGCCCAGGTGCAGCTGGAGGGAGCCGGGAGCATCCCGAGAGCGCCTTGGCAGTGCCAACAGAGCCACCGGCGATGCCACACGCACAGCCCTGCTCTGAGGCTGGGCACGGAGATGCTCACACGTGGCCTCAAGCTGCCATCTAGTGTTTTCCACACGGATTCTGCTGCCAGAGCCAGGGAAAAGCAGCCCGGAGCTGGATTTGGCTGCAGCTCCAACAGGACCCCGAGAGCAGCAGGGCAGGAGGGGGCTGCTGGCTGCCAGCACCAGGAATCTCCGATATTGAGGTTATGGAATTGTCCAGATTGGATTTTAGCTCTGCTGGGTTAGTGCCATATTCTGAGGAAGCAGAGCATCCAGAGCTTAAAAGTGTTTATAAAAATCAGCAATTTTAGAAATAGCAAGATTAAATCAGTCCAAACAAAAAAGGTCTGCTCTGATCACGGCAGGCCGAGCGGGGATGGTGTCACATAAACAGGGAAGGGGTGGCCACAGTGCTTGTTGGGAGTCAGATGGAGCTGCCAAAGACAATAATAAGGTTATTTCTGTTATTTCTCCCCTTGAGAATCCCAGGGTTTGGCCCCAAAGCAGATGCAGGTGGCACCTTGGGATGCATCCCCCATGTCCTGCTGGAGCTGCCTCTGGGGTGGGAGAGAGGAGACTGAGCAGAAGGGTCAGCAGCATCCCCAGCACAGGGAATGGGATGGGATGCACAGAGCTGGGGTGGCAACAAAAAGCTCTGGCCACCTTCAGCCCCATCTGGGCTTAACCAGCCTGGCCTGAGGGAGCCACAAAACACAGCAGCTTCGGGCAAACAGCCTCTCCTGCCTCCTTCTGAGCTTCCATTTGTTAAACTCCCTTTCCAAACGGAGACTTCAGGTGGTGAATTCCCCCTGGCCCCTTTGGAGTCCCAGATTACCCGTGCTCAGAAGCCACAGTGGTTTGTTTGTTTTGTAAACCAGGGCCCCTCCTGCTGCTCCAGCACGCCCTCCCTCCCTCCTTCCCTCCCGGCGCTGAAATCCAAGCCCTTCCCACCGAACAGAAGCTCCATTCATTCCCTGGCAGCTCAACCCCTTCCAGAATCCCCCTGGGCAGACTCTGAGGTTGGTGTGGACAGAGGCTCCCAGGTGAGGCTGGCACAGATCTTTTTGGATGGATGCTTTGCCCTCCACCCTGGAATGATGTGGGATCCCTCCATGGGCTCTGCTGCTGCACCCTGCGCTCGGTGGGGACAGAAATGTCACAGCAGCCACCCCTATGTCACCAAATGAGCATGCACCAGGACATGGATGGGCTTGGAGCAACCTGGTCCTGAAGAGCATCGATGTTTTGTGAAAATCAGATTATTTATTATCTCCAGTTCACACTTCAACTTTTCATTGCCCTCGTAAGAATTTCCTGCAGGAGCCAGCAGGTTTGGTGGAATTCTCCTCCTCCTGGCCCTCCCCACCCATCCCATCACCCCCTCCAGGCCTGGCAGCATCAGAGGTGGCTCAGCCTCTCTGGGGCATGACCTGAGCGTTCAGCATGCGAGGCTGAGCCCCACACTATCCCAAATACATCCCAGATGACCAGAGAGTCCAGCAGGGTCCAGCCTTGTGGGGCTGCTGGAGCAGCACCTCAGGATAACCCTTCACTGGGCAGAAAAGTTTGAATTTGGGGGATATTTCTCTTTGAGGCCTCTCCACTGATTTTTTGGTCAATCCTGCTCCTCAGGAAGGTGTAACACCACCTTGCCCTAAAGCAGGTTGCTCCAAGCCCCATCCAACCTGGGCTTGAACACTTGCAGGGATGGGGCAGCCCCAGCTGGTGGATGCAGCAGCATCACCCAGTGACACCCCAACCTCTCAGGGAGGCTCTTTGCACAAATAAAAAAGAAGGGACTGGCTTAAATGAAATGGCTCATCTCACTCTGACAAACTCAACTGCAAGAACCATGTGAGTTCAGCAAAAAAAAATCTGCTCCCTGCACAACACAAACACAAACAACCCCCGGAGCAGATGGGAGCAGCTGGCTGGGAAAATTGGTACTAATTGTTGCTTTGCTGGAGAATTCACAGCCTCAGCTCTGAGCAGCTCCCGGAGCAGGGAGAGCTCCCAGGAACGAGGGGATGAGCTCTGGTTGGGGTTTTGGGAAGGAAGAGAGGCTGGGGGTGATGGGCTGAACCCTAAAAGTGGCAAGGCACAAGGAGGACCTGTAGTGACCCAGGCCAATGGTGCCATCACCACCCAGGTGCCTCTCGGTGGTAAATTTGACTGATTTGATCCTGTTGACACTTGGAACTGCATCTTCTCTGGCAAATATTGGACAAATTCCAACCTTTCCTCTCCTGCCTTGGCCCAGATGGAGAATGGAGACAGCCTCTTTAAATTCCATGGATCAGGCTCCCCAGGGAATGGTCACAGCACAGAGACTGCCAGGATTCAAGGAGCTCTGAGGCACAGGGTGGGGTTGCTGGGATGTCCCTTCCAACTCAGGATATTCCAGGATGCTCTGACTCTCTGATTTAGCCTAGAGGAACCCTCAGCACAGGGTTTCAAGTCCCAGATCATCTTTAAACAGGATTAAAAGGCATTTCCAAAGTTTCTCTCTGTCCCACAGTGAGTATCAACCCCACCAGGCTGTAAATGCTGCAGCAGAGCCGTGCCTGGCTCTGCTCCTCCTGCACCAACCCCTGGCATTTACCGGGAGCCTCTGCCCAACCCTGCCCTTCCCAAAGCTTCACTCAGTTCTCAAAACGCAGAAATCTCTGCCCAATCTGCCCTACTATCCCCCATCCCAGCTTCAGCTTTCCAAGGTGGAAAACCCATGTGAAAGAGGCAGTGAAATCACCCCAGCTCCTGTCACTTTCCAGGAGCTGAGAGCTGAAAAACCTGGAGAAGTTCAGCCTCTCCAGCAGCATTTTCATGCTCAAGTGGAGCCACTGGAGCTCAGGAGAGGGAGATATTATGGCCTAATGCAAACAGCACTGAGAAGACTGAACATAATTAAGGCCCTAATGACAAATGTTGGACTTGGCTTTAAGCTGCCAAAAAAAATCTCCTTCCTAACATCCCTGCAGAGGGATAAAACGCTGAGCAAACCTGGGGAGAAAGAGAGAAGATAGCGCTTTTCATTGCCCAGACTGATTTATGCTCTCCAAACAGCATCACACGCTGTCGCTGACAATTTCATGCTGAGTTACTCCCGCTGCCTCCCCGCCAGAGCGGTACCTGCAGATGGGAAGGAGATTTGGTGTGCCTGCAAAAGAAGAGAGGGAATATTTCTAGCTGACAGCTTGTTTTCTTTGGTCAATGCGTGGAAGGGTTTGAGTTCATTATTTCATGTCTAGGCTTGGTTCCCAGCCACCAAAGGCAGAGCTGGAGTCGGGGGTTAGACAGAAACCCAAAGGCTTTTCCCAAATTTGCCTGAGCAAGTGAGCGAGATGTGCCTGGGGACATGGAAATGAGTTAATTGCTGTAATCTGAGTCCTGGAGAACATTTTAATTGGGTTGCAAAGGCGAATTCAGTGCTTTAAAGCACTTTTGGAGCAAAAAACCTTGAGGTACTGGGCACCCATGGGTGCTCTGCTGGGACTGAGCCCCGAGGGAGGAGATTCAGGAGGGAGTGGGTGAGGAGGAAGATGAAGAAAAGGTGGAGGAAGCACAGGAGCAGCAGCTGGGATGTGGCTGAGGGGCACCTCCAGCTCCCAGCCCTGCCAGGGCTGTGCTCAGGGAGCTCAGCCTGGCCTGGGGTGCAGTGCCCTCACCCTCACCTCACCTGCCTCATATCCATTCATGATTTAGGATTAGTTTTGGCTCCAGCCAGGGAGTCTGGAACTGTAACCCGAGCTGCAATAGCACAGGGCAAGAGCCTGTGTCAAGAACAGCACTGAAGGAATAACATTTTCTTCATGTGGCGATGCAGAAAGCAAAGGTTGGGTTTGAGAGAGGGTTTGAGGGGTCGGCTACTTCCTGTTCAACACCCAACTGATGGGAACTGGTGCGACTCAACTCCTTAAAGGTCTTTTTGGTGCTGTCTCTGCGACACAAAGGCTGCTTGGACAGGGCAATCCCTTGCAAGGAGGAGCTGGAGAACATTTGAATTCTCATTTGCCCTCCTGCCTCCCCCTGGGGGTCTGCAAAGAGCCAGCAAAGCCTTTCAGGGGGCTGAGAGCCAGAAAAGCCTTTTGGGATGCTGAGAGCCAGCAAAGCCTTTCAGGATGCTGAGAGCAGCACGGGCAGGGTGCTCGGGGTGCCTTGTCCAAAGGCCTGCCCTGCATCTCCACAGACATGTCAGAGGATGCTCTTTGCTGTCACCGCTGAAAAATCTTGTAGCGGGTTCAGGACGTCACTCCTGGGCTGTGTAAACAGCTTGGAAAGGTCAGGGCAGGGAAAACACACATTGCCAGGACAGCTGGGCTGCGTGGATGGAATGCAGGAACAGGGAGCTCACGGAGCACTGTCACCTCAGCAGGACAAGGCAGGGACAAGAGCCACAAGATTTGAGCAGTTTGATCCCAGGGACACTTGGAGCCACGTCTTTTGTGGCAAATATTGGACAAATTCCAACCTTTCCTCTCCTGCCTTGGCCTAGATGGAGAGTGGAGACGGCCTCTTTGAATTCCATGGATCGTGGTCCCCAGGGAATGGTCACAGCACAGAGACTGCCAGGATTCAAGGAGCTCTGAGGCACAGGGTGGGGTTGTTGTGCTGCAGGGACAGGTCAGGTCCTGGCACCTGCTGAGCTGAGCTCTCCTGCTGCTTCTGAGGGCTCTGCAAGGTGAGTCTGAGGTTCCAACATGAGCAGACCCAGCTGCTGGGCTCATCCTTCTCCGCTGTTCCTGTTCTTGCTCCTTGGGTCCCCATCCCAAGGATGCTCCTCACATCCCTCCCTCTCAGAGGGTTTTGTGTTGGCCTTTGCTCAAACCCACAACTGTCACTGTGTCCACATTCGCAGCCCTGATGCTTTTGCTTCCCAGGAACATTTGTGTTTTGGTGTTTCCACCAGTTTTGGTGTTTTCCAGTGGTTGGGTGTGAAAATCAGCTGTTGGCAAACCCTTCCTGTGCTGGAGCTGGGCTGGCTCTGCCTCTCCAGTGCCAAGCTCCCCATGGATTCACACCCAAATCTCCCCAAACCACCCAGGAACCAGTGTCAGGCAGACAGGTTAGCTGGAAGTTGCCTGAAAATTGGAATTCTCATGGATGTTAAGCTGGGATCGACATCTCCTGCTCATCCCATTCATCAGCTTCCAAAAATAAACAGTCCCTGCTCAGTATGAGCAAGAAGAGCCCAGCCTGGGATGTGTCTGAGCTGGGACAAATCCATTCCCAACGCTGTCTGTGAGGATTTTGGGACTCAGCAGGACAGTGGAGAGGTCATTTGGAGGCATCCAGGAGGCATTTCCCTTCTCCCAAGGGATCACCAAGGCCCAACCAAGCCCAGGAGAGCAATAAAGAAAAAGTCCATCTGGCCAACACCCTTCTTCTGATTCAGAATGGGAAATAAAACTCCAGAAAAGGAGCTTTTTCTCTGGTTTTTTTTCCTTTTTTTTTTTTTGAGCAGCCAGTAGGGCCTTCATATTTTCCCACTGACATCACCCAGCATGGTTTGAATCTGCAGTGACTGGTAAAGCCTCAAAGGCATAATTGCAGTTGTCTTAGGAAAGTGAAATCATCTGGTGCTCCCAAGATCCCCTCCCCCTCTGCTTTTTTTCCTCTTCTTTTCTTTCTTTACCCCCCCCCCCCCCTTTTAATGTTTCTCACTCAGCTTCCAGATGTTTCCTGAGGAAAAAAAAGAAGGAGAACAAGAGGCAAAGCGAGGCCCAGAGCAGGATGCTGGAGTGGGAAAGGCCACGTGGCAGTGGGAGCTTCCCAGCCAAAGCAGGGGAGTGCTGGGAGGTGCAGCCTGGCTTTGGGGCAGCCCAGGCTGCTGGGACAGGGAGATCTGCCTGGACACTCCCTCATCCCATCCCAATCCCACTGGGAGTTGCCCCAGCCTCTCCAAGGTCCAGGAAGGAGCTGAGCAAGGTGTGCTGAGCACCAACACAGCCCCGGGCACAGGCAGCCTCCACATTTGGGGGAATTCCAGAGCCAGGCAGGACTTCTTGCAACCCTAAAATTCAGAGCTGACCCCGTATCAAAGCGGTGACTCCGACACAGCTTCTCCAGCTCCTTCCCGAGCTCTGAGCACTCTCAGCACTTCGATAAATCCCCATTTCTCTGGATTTCCAATGGTTTTGGGGAGGTAATTCCAGCTGCTCACAGCCCTTGGGGTTAAGGGATGAGTTTGTCCCTCACATGGGGCATTTGCATCAGTCTTAAAGCACCCTAAGAGCTGCAGGCACCCAAAACCCCACAACCCTCACAGAGAAAAGCTCACACCACGGTTTAGGCAAGCCCAGCCTAGGCCTGGTTTCACTTAGGGCTGTAATTTACGGAGCTGGCGTGGAGCAGGGTGACACAAACTCCAAAGGAGATGCCTGGAACTCTGCCTGCCCTGCACCGAGCTCCCTTTTCTTGGAGAAAGGCAAGGAGGAGCCACACCCTGCTGGAAACGCCTCTTCCTGCAGGAGCTCTGCTGAGCTGGGAGCGGAAAAAACGCATTCCCAGAGGTCAGGACTAAACCTGAGGCTGAGGATATCCCTCAGGGATAAACCTGGGGCAGGCTGAGCAATCCCCACCTCCTGCCCTGCCATGGGAGGAGAAGCCACCAAGGAGGTGGCGAGGGGTGGGTTCAGACCCTGAGGAGGGCAGGACCAGCCTTCCCTCCCCACCCAGCAGAGAAATCCCACTTCAGTGCTCCCCTGGAGATTTGGGGTGGCTGTCAGAACCCCATGGGACAGGAATGACCTTCCCTGTGAGCTGGAAGGGCAAAGGATGCTCCTACACGGGGTGCTGCAGCCCCAGGAGGCCACCACGATGACAGCACTGGGCCAGCGGGTCCAGAACAGTTGCCAGGGAACCAGGCAGGTCCAGTTCACCAGAAAGGAATCCAGCAATTCCCAGGAATTCGAGAGCCTGCTGAACCAGTAGCACGAGGGGGTGGGGAGGGACACAGCCAGCCAAGGGTTGTGGAGAGTCTGGGTCAAAAGCATCTCTGAATCAACTTGAAGACCTCAAAATGAAGTCATGTCCACTGTCTTCAGAGCCTCAAGCTCCTGATAGTGAGGGGGCGGTTTCCAGGCTCCTGTTGGGAGCACAAACAGCTCAGCCAAACCTGTTCCAGATGTTCTGCCCTTGCTGGAGAGGAGGAACCATGACTGCAAGCCCCTGGGTGTAGTTCTGGGTTGGTTTAGAACCAGCAGCGAGGGGGATGCCCCATCTCTGCCCAGAACGAAGCTGGAGGGGGGTGAGCTGTGCAAAATCGTTGGGTTTGTGCTTCCCAGCACAGGCAGAGAAGGGGTTAATGGAATCCTATGGGAACACATCCCGTCTGTCGCCCGGGGGGCTCCTGCTTCATCCTCGGGCAGGGTCTGAAGGGTTTCCCCACCCTCAGCACACTGTGCAGCATTCCCGGAGGGACAGAATTCCAGCTCCACCCAGGGCAGGAACCAGACCTGGCCAGAGGAGCCGGAGTAAGGAGGGGAAATTTGGCCTCTGGGGAGAGTGGGGAGGGGAAAGGGGAGGGCAGAGCGTTGGTGGGAGCCTCGAGTGATCGGGGATGAGGGACATGGAATGAGGGATGGGAGATATGGGATGCAGGATACGGGATGGGGGATATGGGATGCGGGATGCAGGATGGGGAATGGGGGATGCGGGATGTGGGATGCAGGATATGGGATATGGGATGGGGGATGCAGGACGGGGAATGGGGGATATGAGATGTGGTATGCAGGATACGGGATGTGGGATGAGGGATGCAGGATGGGGAATGTGGGATATGGGATGTGGGATGCAGGATATGGGATGTGGGATGGGGGATGCAGGATGGGGAATGTGGGAAGCGGATGCAGGGTGTGGGATGTGAGGTGCGGGATGCGGGCCCCAGGATGGGGAATACGGGATGCAGGGTGCGGGATGCGGATGCGAGGGCGGTACCCACGGCCGGCCGTTGCCATGGGGACGTGCGGGCGCAGCCGCGGTGCGCGGGGGATGCGCGGGGGATGCGCGGGGCTCGGGCGCCACCCGGTGGGGCCGCGGGGGCATCGCAGCGGCACCTCCGGGGTCCCCCCGACAACCCCCGAACCCCCCGGGAATGGCTCCGCGGTATCCCGGGCCGAGATATCCCCACAAAATCCCGAGGGATTCCCACGGAATCCCGGACCCCGCCGTTTGCAAGCTGGGCTTTCACGGCAGCTGCTTCCCCACCCAGTGCAAGGGCGGAGCACCAGAGTTCAGAGAATTTTTTCATCTTCCCGGTCTCGCTGAAGCCAGCGGGAATCTGCGGAGCCGGTTTAAAAGCCTTCCTTCCTCGCGTGATCCCGATGTCCTGTTAACAAGCCACAGCCTTCCTCCCACCCACCCCAAAACTGCTTTAATAGGGGCAAGCTGGGACTCGTTAGCACTGGGAAATGAAGGTGGTCACTGGGAACTTCCCGAGAAACCTGTCCATCCCACTGCCTTCTGATCCTGCTTCCCAGCGCTGGTTCCCATAAACTTATCCCTTTCAGCTCATGCAAATCCTGTGCACGCAGCAGGCCCAGGGAGGTTCCCAGGTTGATGTGCTGGATTTTCCTTTTGGGTTGGATTTTTCCCATGGGAAAAAGGAAAATGATCTTAATTCAGCATAGAACCTCTACACACACACACACACACACACACACACTCCTGGCATCAAGGGTGCTGGAACCAAAAGTGTGGGAGAGGGGCTCTGTGCAGCACCAGGCACCAAAATGAAATCCCTCAGCAGAGCAGAGAGAATTTGGGACGTTCAGAGCTGTTGTAGGCAAAGATCCACAGCTGGAATTGTGAAATCTCACCGGTGGGAGAGAACTGGGTGTGCATTAAGGGGAGGGGAATGGCGAATTTTGGAGCTCTCAAGCAGAAGCCGATCTGCAAACAGAGCAGGGGAGTTGTACGTTTGGATAAAAGGAAGTGGAAAATCTCAAAGGATGCAACTCAAAAAGAGCCAAGAGGCAGAGCCCCAGATCAGGAGTGCTCCTGCAAGTGGAATGTTCAGAGCAGGAAAAATGAGGACGAGACCACAAAAAAAAAAAAAAAGAAGAATTCCCGAACTAAATATTTGAGTTTGGCGAGTAGGAGGGGGGTGTGGAAAAAGAGGAACTCCCTCGTGGCTGGAGCAAAAATCTTGGGATCGGAAAGGTCCAGGAGATGCGTGGAAGAGCAGGGGATGCTCCGGGAGCCGGGTGAGCGCACTGGGGGGAGCAAGAGAGCCGGGAACAGCTCAGGTGGGTGACAAATCCAGCACTAGGCCCGCTCCGGGCTGCTCTTTGCTCCCTCCGGCCCGTGACAAGGGACACGGCCGTGTCACACCGCTGGGACTCTCCCCTGTGCCCAGCTCCGGACTCCAAAGCCCTTGTGCTGTTTTCTGCTCACACAGGGAGCTAAAAACGCCTCTCTCTGCCCCGTTCCCCCTCAGACCCTTTGTCCCAGCTCTCTGCTCAGCCCCTCCACCAGCCCTCGCCTTCAGGTGGCTGCCCAGGTGTCCTGGCTGGCCCCAGGGTCCCCGGGCCGAGCACAGGGATGGAGAACTGCTCCAGTGGGACAGACACAGCAGGGCTTGCCCTGCCCAGGTTCAGGGATTCCCAGCCCTCTGAGCCAGGGCTTGCTGTGCTGATGCTCAGGCAGAAGGAGTCCCCAGCCTCTCGGTTCTCTCCTTAGGACCCAGATTTTGGCTCCTCAAAAACCACTTTTCTAAAACTCTATAAATAAATCCCATTCTGCGTGCTTGAGTTAACATTAGCCTGAAAAGCACCCTCCTTATAGCTCATGTCAGGCAAACAAGACAGGCTTGATAAGTGGAGAGAGTGATTTATAAAGGCACCATATGGGAGCTTGTCTAAGAATCATAATTGATTAGTGAGCTGCAGAAATACTGCCGTGGTGCAGACACCGAATCCTTCCGAGGCTTGGCTCCTCCGAGGGGCCTGGCACCCATTCCAACATGAAAATCACCCTCCATCCTCACCCCAGTGGCAGCAAAATTCCCTGAGGGGTTTCTCAGCCCTGTCACACCTTTCAGTGACTCTGGGAGCATCCTGAGAGCTCGAGGATGCACCCGAGAATAGTAGGGGTGGGTGTGAGTGCAGCCGTCCATCTGCCAAGTCCTTGGATTTTCCCGGTGCTCCAGGAGGAACTCCTGGCCTGGGATCTGTCTAGACACTGCAGGCAGGTCGCAGGCCGTGGGGATTCTCATGGCAAGAGCTCCCAGTGCTGACAGACAGTCCCAGGCATGCAGGGAGGGGAGGAAAACACCCTGGATTCCCTCTTCACTGGGGATTTGGGGCTCGGCGAGAGCCAAGAGGATCCCTCAGCACACGGAGTGCTCAGGACACGTTGGATTTGTTCCCCACCACGTTGCAGCTTGCCCAGGGCTGCCCTGAGTCCCAGCATGAAGCTTTGGGTGCTGTCTGTGCATAGAAGGGGTCCTTACAGGCTTGTGGCCTCACCGTGTCGCTGGGCAAGAAGGGAGACATAAAATACTCAATTTAGAGCGCGTGCCAAAAATCCCTGTTTCTAGCAGCAGGCAGCACCCAGTGCCCATTAGCCGAGAGTTGTTGAGTTAATTAGAAATGTATATTTGATACCGGGGCCCCGCACGCCGCTAAGGTTTAATAATTGATTTGTAATTTATTTGCCCATTAATTCTTCCTGTTTCAGAGCCAAGCCAGCAGCTCGTGCAGGCTCGTCCATCATCCCGGGCAGCGGCAGCAGCACAGCAGCTCCTGCTCCCCCTGAGCTGTCGGGGGTGACAGACTGGAGCCTCGTGCAGGCTGTAATTAGTTACTGCCTGCAGAAGCTTTTTATAGGAGCTGCGTGTGCCTCTCGAGGAAGATTAACAAAGGGTTCCTTTCCCGCGGACTCGGGCCGCGTGTCAGCACGAGCAGGGCTCCAGGAGTTATTGATTCCCTTTCCATAAGGTTTGCATTTCCAAGGTAAGTGATTTGGCTCGTACAGGCAGCGGGTCCCAGGGCTCCATCCATCACGGCGCAGCAACGGGGCTGACCCAAGCACCGGCAGCAGGTTCAGCTTTAAACACAGCCTGCAACGCTTTCCCTCACTGCCACCATTTATTATGACAGGGAGAAGGGTTTCCAAGGTGCCCGTTCCCTGTTAATCAGAGGGAAAACATAATTACAGCCCCCAAGACCCCCACTCGTTTCTGCTGTCACGGGATCAGGGGTTCATTCCTCTCTGCTCGCTCCTTTTATTTGCTGTCTGTTTTCTGAAATTTCAGGGCTGTGTCTGAGGTGGAGTTTTCAGAGCCCCCGTTACCTTCCAGAGGGAAACAGAGTTCCCCAGATGCCTGGGAGATCCCAAGGTCCTGGAAAGCAGGGACAGCCTGGATGGACCAGAGGACACCGAGACACCCACGGGCAGCAGGCCAAGCAGGCAAATCTCAGCAGGGTGGGAAAGGCCCTGACAATGACAGTTGGCAAGCAGGAAAATGCTGTGAATAGTCAAAAAGGACATTTCACAGAAGTGTAAACCCCATTTTTAATGAGGAAAACACGGCGCACACTCTCGCTAGGAAGGAGAGCCCTGGGCCTGCCCAGTGCTGACTCCCCTCTCATCCCAGCAAGCCTCATCCTCTTCCACCTCAGGAAACCTCTGGCTGTCAGAACATGCCCTGATAGAGGAATAAGGATGGGGAAAGTGTGTTGGAATGGGGCAGGAATGGCAGCTCCCCACATGGGCATGGCAGAGACAAGACAAAGGCCTCCAGGAAGGTTGGGAGGCCCAGGGAGAATTTTGGCAGGAGGGAAGCCATGGAACAAGCCAATCTTCATGTGTGAAATCCCACATGGAGCCGCTGCTATAAATAAAGTTGATGGATTGATGGTCATAAATCATAACCCCGCTGACACCCCAGAGCTCTCAGAGGCAGCAGGGATGCTCATGGGGCTGGTTCTGGTCCCTTGGCAGAGGCAGGAGAGAGATTAGTCATTCCCTGTGTTTCCCAAAACCACCTCCTCCCTCCCCCATGGGATGAGGGCTCAAAGAGAGGGATGGATTGAATCTCCTTGGGAAGGAGATTTTTTAATCATGAGGGTCCCCAGATTTGCAGAATCAAGCCCTTGTAACCCCAGGAAAGTGGTGCTTTCAGCTTGTTTTGGGCAGAAAAAAATAAGAATCCAAATCCTCTTCCTTTGAGGCTAAACCTCTTATTGACATGGAGCTGAGCTCTGGAGCAGATCAGAGGGAACACAGCTCCCACCACAGCCAGGATTGCCCTCAGCCTCAGGCTGGCCTGGTCCAGAAACGCCCCAGAATAAAAGCCATGGAGCAGGATCAGCCCAGGATCAGCTCCCATCTTCCTGGGGATGGTCCTTTGGGAGCACAGACCCCACCCAGGGCTCTCCGTACAACCTGGTTTAGGGGTGACAACCTGGGGCAGCACAAAAGCACCTGGTTCCTTTGTCTGACCTCTCTGTAACTTCCCTGACTCCAGAATTGCTCCTGATTTACATCCCTGGGAAGATAGAAGAGTTTTCCCTGGATAAAGCCCCTCAGCAAAACCCAACACCCCCAGCACCACCCCCAGCCAGCAGCAGTCTGGAGCTTGCCCCCCCTCCTTCAACCCCTTCAAAACCTTTTCCACAAACACACTTTCCTTAAAATTCCCAATCTTCTGGGCATAAATCCTTCCCCTCCCTTCCTTGCTGCTGGAAGTTCGCTACCGGCCATATATTTTTAGATTTTAAAAATGTCACCCTCAAGTGCTCCGAGCGCACGTAAGGACCGTAAGAAACAAACCCACAGAGACTCGCTGTCAATAACCGGCCTCAGATGGGCTCCCTGCAGCCCTGGCACGGTAAATTACAGCCTTTCCCCCCCGCAAATGATGGCTGGCTGCTTATTATGGGCTTTCATCTTTATTGCCTCGTCAGGTGGAATGGTTGGAGTGACAACAGCAAATAGCCGGCCACAAATTGTGTCTGCTGCCAGCCTTGCTGCTCATCTGCAGGCTGAGGGGCTCAGAGAGCCTCCAGAATCCTGCAGGGATGCTGGGATGGGCTCTCCACAGTCCAGGCAGTCCAGGGGTAATTCCTAAATCCCAGTGTGAGGATGCCCTGGGCAGCTGGCCCTAATTCACCCTCTCACTTACCCCACTACAAATTGTTCTTCGCTGGGAGCGTCCCATATCAGATCCCAGTGAATCCACAGCTGGCTGGATGTACAGATGGCTCTGGAATTGGGGAATGTTTCCTGGAGCTGATCCTTTCACTACCACAAATTGTCCCCCAAGTGTCTCTGCTGCCACCAGGACAGTCTGATGTGTGCCTGGACACGTGGGGCTGCGCCAGGTCAGAGTCAAAAACTGGCTGCACTGAGCTGTTGTGGCTTTGAAACTCGTGGTGAGCACTTCCATGGGGCTGGAAGGAACCTCCTGTCAACGATCCTGTTCCAAGGGGGCCAGGCAGAGAGCTTGGGAAGGCAGAGGAGAGGTGGGAATTTCCAGCAGAGGAAGGTGGCACAGGCAGGTGATGCCCTGGAAAGAAACAAGAAAATCGATCAACACATAAAGACCAGAGCCTTCCAGGCAGGGGTTAATCCCGGGGGGCTTTGGGGACCCACCCCCACCCTGCAGCCAGCAGGAAATCGAGCTCTTTGCCACAAGGAGGGAAACAATCCCGGAGCAGGAACAGACAGGCCGGAGCAAGCTTTTCTCATCCGACCGGAGCCCGACGGGAGGATCCGGTTTCAGGATTAGGAAACGTCCCGGGAGCGCCCAGGAGCCCACGGGCCGAGGTGGCTGCTCGGGCAGGAGCTGGGAGGGGTCACGGAGGGTGATGGACACACGGGAGCAGCCCTGGCACCCTGGCCCTGTCACCTCCCTCTCACCTGGAGTGCGTGGGACGGAACAGCGACGGGGCAGGTGTGGGACGGGGATGGGACAGGGATGGAGCAGAGTCGGGACAAGGACAAAGCAGGGTTGGGACAGGGATGGGGCAAGGTTGGGACAGGGATGGGGCAGGGATGGGGCAGGGCTGGGGCAGGGTTGGGACAGGGATGGGGCAATGTTGGGGCAAGGATCGCGCAGGGGTGCGGCGAGGATGGGACAGGGATGGAGCAGGGATCAGGCAGTGCTGGAGCAGGACTGGGACAAGGATGAAGCAGGGCTGGTGCACGGATGGAACGAGGACGGGACAGGGCTGGAACAGGGATGATGGACTCTGGCTGCACCTGGGGCAGCAGGACAGTGCCGTTCTTCTCTGCTCATCCTGTGGCATTTGGGGATCAGAATTCATTTCCCTGGCAGCCCGGGGCTGAGGAAAGGCTTTTCCCTTGCTCTGGGCTGGTGGCACATTGCAGGGACAAGGTTTCCTCAGTGTGCACTGTGGTGTCACCCCTTCCCAGGCTCTCCCAGGACACTGGAACCCCTTCCCTGCCACGGAGATGAAGCTGCAGCTCCTGCAGCCCCTCCTGGTGACACAGAGTCCTGAGGGTCACACCAGAGATGTGCTCTATCCCTTCCCCTCTCCCTGGCAAGCAGGAAAATGTTTTGGATAGTCGAGAAGGACATTTCACAGAGATGGAAATCCCGTTTTTAATAAAGAAATTATGGCCCGATGTATTAGGAAGGAGAGCCCTGGGCCTGCCCAGTGCTGACTCCTCTCTCATCCCAGCAATCCTCATCCTCTTCCACCTCAGGAAACCTCTGGCTGTCAGAACATGCCCTGATAGAGGAATAAGGATGGGGAAAGTGGGCTGGAATGGGGCAGGAATGGCAATCGCTCTCCATCCACAACCAGAACGAGTGGGAAGCAGCCCCCTGAGTGGGCAGGAAGGAGCTGGGATCCCCAGGAAGAGACTCCAGCCTGCAAAGTTCACCCAGGAGCACCCTCAGAGAGTCACAGAACCCTCCAGGCTGGGGAAGAACTTTGAGATCCAACCAGGAAAGGTCCAGCCTTTCCTTGCTCCAATCCTGACTTGCTGGCCAGCCTTGAGCCAGAAAATTCCCCGTCCATCCTTCGGCTCTCTCCAGCTCTCCAGTGAACTCCCACAAGAACGGGGCTGCTCTTCTTACAAGGCAGGAGGCTTTTATGTTATAAATTAAAAGGCCCAGACAAAATGAACCCTGAGAGCTGAGTCCTCAGGAACCACAATGACTCAAACTCCAGCTTTTCACAAGGAAACGAATCCAACGCCCTGGCTGCTTTAATCATCAGGCTCTCCTACCTTTACCATCACCCCAGCAAACACTTGTGTCTTCATTCAGTGCTCTCCAGCCTGATACCCCCCACAAAAGAAACCCAGCAGAAAGCCTGGCTGACAACTCCAGCGACTTTCCATCTGACCCTCCCCTTGGGTTTTGGGGTGAGTGTTGAGTGAATGAGCTTTAAAAGCATCTTTTCATTTCGCAGAGACTCGCCGAGCCAAGAATCATACCTCACTCTGTCAGAGGAAAAACAAGATGTGGGCTTAGAGCAGTTGGGCTGCGCTGGAGCCCGGTGTGGAAAATCTTCCCTCCAAAGCCAAACAAGGTTTCACTGCCAGTGTTGTAAGGCAGAGAGATGCAAAATTTTTGTGGCCGATATTTCTCACCCGCGCCTTGGGATCTGGGGCTCTTTGGAAATGAAAAACCCTCGGCTGAGGCGATGCTTTAAATGAGGATTTGTTAACCCTTGGTCAGGCTGTGAGGGAAGAGCAGGCACGGGTATCCAGTGAGGGGGAAAGGAGTGAGTTAAAATGAGTTAAAATGAGTTAAAATGAGTAAGGTACAAGGTTTGGGCTGTTGGTCTGCACAACTCGCCTCAGCAGGAAATTTCAGAGTCAGGACAGGAATTTTAGGGTCAGGACAGAAATTCCAGAGCTGAAGCAAGGAGGAAGGAAGGAGATGGAAGCGATTGAGAGCAAAGCATCGTTCAAGGCCAGAAAATCGCTCAGATTTGGGGCACTGTGGAGTGAGAGAGGCAGAGCTTCGCTTCCTCGTCTTCGCAGCCTTGCAGGGTGAAGGCAAAAGAGAATAAACAAAAAACAAAACCCCCTAAAATCAAAACCAAACCCCACAATTGTTTTTTTTTCCTCTACAGATTTTTTTCATTCCAACCCCTGTTCTGGGCAGGGGAACGGGACCTGGGTAGGGGGAGAAGGAATTGGGCAGGGGAGTGGGCATCCCGGGAAGGGGACGGGAATCCCAAGAAGGGGAGGGGGATCCCGGGAAAAGGAGCGGGATGCGGGGCCGGGGAAGGGCATCGCGGGCCGGGAAGGGCATCCCGGGCCGGGGAAGGGCATCGCGGGCAGGGCTCGCTGCGGTCGGGAGATGGCAGCAGCACTTTGCTCTTCGCTCGGACGGGCCAGGCCGGCCCCCGGGGGCTCCCGAGGCGCTGCCCCCAGTCCCGGTGGGATCAGCCCCGCCCCGGGAGCCCTGGAGCTGCTCGGCCGCGCTCACCCACGCTGGCTTCCAGAACAAGAACCGCCCAGCGCTTCCCAGCCCAAAATCCCACCTGGAAACGCCTGGAGCGCAATTCCCACCCCGCCCTGGGGAGCTGGGGATGGAGGGGGAAGCGCTGGGGCATGGGAGAGGATCAGCTGAACTCCCAAATTTTATTTGGAACAGTCTGAACCTGAAATCCAGGTCCTCTGAGCTCTCCCGGTGCTCCCGTCCGCTCCCATTTCCACCCACACAGGGCGAGCCCGGGACGTGCCTGGGGCTGGGTGTCTCCCGGGCTCGGTGGTGCCGTGGGGACATCCATGGAAACGTCACTCGGAAAATGCTGCAGGAGGCCAAGGTGCCCTCCGTGGCCCCGGGGCGGGGGGAGGCGGCCCCGAGGGGGCACGGCGGGACCCCGAGCCCGGCCCCGGGGCCAGCTGGGGTGAAAAGGCTGCTTGAGAGAGGTCAGGAGGAGAAAACCGACCTGCTTTTCTTTGGCAATTATGAAGTGACAAATTACCAGCGAAAGAGCTCATCTGTCTGTATTTGTTTGGAGAGTCCCCTGCTCGCCGCGGACCTGAGGCACGGAGAGGGCCGGGATCACAGCCCTTCTCTTAAGGATTTCCAAACACTCTGCTGACACCCCACTCCATCTCTGTCAGCGCCGGGAATGCTCAGGAATTACGCGGTGCCCTTCCAAAAGCAAACCCTGCACCCCCAACTCAGCATCTCCTACTCTCCATCCCCTCCAGCAGCCGGAGCCCCAGGAATGGCGTTTTGGCAGGGGAAGCTGGAGTCCCCCTCCTGATCCCACGTCTCCAAGGGCTCAGGATTTAAGGAATTGTGGTGCTCCTGATAAAGCAGAGAGCCCCGGAGCCCTTTGTGTGCCGATGTCTCCACGCTGCTCCCAGGGCAAGGGTGAATCCCGCGCACGCCCAGCCCGGAGACACAACAAAAGCCCGGAGCCACGGCATGGGTGAGAGGTTTAATTGCATTACAATCATCTGCTGGTATCAAGGAATCAGGAGGAGAGTCAAAACAGGCACTTTGATCCCTACAGAAGCTGGAAAAACAGCAACGGCTTGGCCAAGGTGCAAAATTCCTCCTCCCTCGCCGGCAGCAGAGGAGGGAGAGCAGAGCCCTTCCCCAGGTTTGGGGGTCTGGGGGTGCCCCCCAAGTAGAAAACACAGCAGGAACCAAACACAAGATTTAAAAAAACCCACCAAAAATCAGCGACCAGCCCGGCTTTGTTTTCCTTTCTGTTATTGGCATCGGTAAAAATAGAAGCAAACCCGTTTTCAAAGCGAAATGCGGTTTTGCAGCCAGCGGGCAGCAGTGACCCGGGCAGCCCACGGAGCATCCCGGCGCTGCCCCGCAGCTCCCAGCCCGCTCCGCCCGGGAGAAGGGGGACAAAAACCCTCGGGAAGGAGCTAAATATTTACTCTCCAAACACCAAGTGCCGCCTGGAGGTTAACGAGACGCACAAGCGCCCTGCGCAGCTGGAGATGGGAGCGCGGCCGGGCCGGTGCTCCCGGCTCCCTGCGGGCTCCCCAAGCGGGGCAGGGAGTGGGAATGGGCAGATTTGGGAAGCAGCAGGTAGATAACCCCTTCCCCTGCCCTCCACAAGCCTCCTGCCGGCGCTTCCCGAATGAAAAAAGATTTCATTTTTCCCAAATGAGCAAACCTGGAAGCGCGCACGGATCGGCGCTTCCCGAATCGAGCCTCTGATCTTCCATCTCCATCCGCCCGGCCCCGCAGCCGCCGGGGGAGGATTTATCCCGGCTGTAAACCCAGCAGCGAGTTCAGTCTCGTTTGGACCTGGCACCAAACCCAGGTTAAGCGCAGGCCAGAGCTAAAGGCTCCCGTTCTCCCACCCCTGCTCCCAGCGCCGCTCCTGCTCCAGGAGGGATTGAGGCTGGAAAACATCGCCCTCATCCCAAGCTGGGATGGCTGCCCAGCCCCCAAACCCCTCTGTCCCCCCAAAACTGAGCCCCCACGCTGCCCTGGTACGGGGAGAGTCCCCACCCGCAGCCCGGTGCCACCCAGGCAGGGACAGGCTGGCACTGGGGTGGCATCGCCGGGCATCCCTGCGCCACAACGGGACCTTGTTTGCTGCAAGGGGGACCCCAGCAGGTGCAAAGAGATCGGGAAATCTCTCAGGGAAAGCACCTGAGGAAAAGGGGGAAAGTCTTGCGGGGAGTTGGGGCTCGGCCGTTGCTCCTTCCTCCCAGCCAGGCTGGATTTCCTTGGATTTGCAGTGCCCTGGAATGGGGACCCTGATGGGGACAGCCCCCCCAGTGAATAACTCAAGACACACCAATAAGAACAGACGAGGACTTGGACTGGGTTCTATTTTAAAATGCTCATATATTTTCTTTTTTTTTTTTCTCCTTTTTTCTTTTTCTCTTTTTTTTTTCTTCTCATTTTTTTCCCACAATTCTAATACAATTGTTCTCAAAATACTGGCGTTTCCAGCAGCAGTTCTTTCTTTTTTTTTTTTCCTTTTCTTTTTTTTTTTTTTTTAACCTTTTTCGTTGTTTTCGAAGTGAATAATAATATACGGTAGTGATTTCACAGTAAAACAGACCTGCGGGAACGCCAGAGATACGTGACAAAAGACACCCCCAGACCAGCCCTCCCCCTCCCTCCCCCTCCCCTCCCATCCCCAAAAAAGATTTTGGAAGTGGGGGGAAAGAAAAAAAAAAATAAAAAGTTCATTCAAAAAAATTATTTCAAAAGAGATTTCATATAAAGCCTTTAAAACACGGTCAGAAGTTTCTCCCTCTTCTCCAGATCCCTGTGGCTGAACACTTACAGAGAGAAAGAGAGAAAAAATAGAGAGAGTTTATAACAATCTCTGTAGAAGCAACAAAACAATCCAGGAAAGAAAATATCCAAGGATACGGTAAGGGATAAAATTACATTTGTACAAAAATAGATTTTAACTTTATTGATGCTTTAGATATTTTTTTCCTTATCTTTTCTCTTTTTTTTTTTTTTTTGTCATTCTAAATGTTAACGTCCTTTTTTTTTTTTTTTTTTAAATCTGTGTATCCCATAGCCAAGGCATCCATCACTAAGTATTGGGAATTGCTAAAGCTATTCTTTACTCCAAACCGCCTGCTTCAAAGAAAAAAAACCAAAACAAAACAAAAAAACAAACAAACAAAAAAGAAGAAAAACCAAACAAAAGAGAATAAAAACAAAACAAAAAGGCATCTTAAAATAGATGCAGTTCCTTTGTCTCGAGGAATAAAAATCCAGATTTGGCATCTGCCAATTTGGAAAGGGATTCGGATACAATGGAAGCAAAACAAGGGAAAAATAAACCAAAACAAAAAAAACGAGAGGAAAAAAAAAACAAAACAACCAAAACCAACCAAACAAACCAGGAAAAAGAATTGACTTAAAACACAAAAAGCCAGGAAAAGTCTGTAATTGCTACAGTTCTCTATGTGTATAGGTGAGTGGGTATTATACAGTGTAGATATCTACAGTACATACATGGATACACACACTCATCGGCACTGATAGGGCAGCACCAGCTCCTGAGCCACGCTCCAGCCTTTTTTTGGGATCAGGAGCCCAAGCCTTTTTTTTGGGATCAGGAGCCCAAGCCTTTTTTTTTGGGATCAGCAGCCCAGCCCAGGGCTCTCCCCGCTGCGGTGGAGGGGTCAGCAAGGCCAGTGGTCAGCGTTTCCCACATCCATCCGCTCCTCACGCCGCTCCTGGGCAGCATTCCAGTGCCAAGGGAAGCTTGGCATTCCCATGGAGGGGTTTGGGATGTGCTGGGTTGGCTCAGGGTGGGATGGAACACGCACAGGCAGCGAGGGACGCCGCGGCGGCTGAAAAGCTGATGTTTGTGCTATCTTTAGAAAATTAAAGATTGTCCCACCAACAAAAAGGAATTAAAATAATAATTACAAACAGATCACCCCGAATCAAAGCAGATTTTCGCAGGAGTACTGGGAGCTGGTTCAATCCAAGTCCAAGCTCCCTAGGGAATAATGTGCCTTCTGTTTTCCTTCAGCTATGGCTCACCTCTCCACACTCAGCGTTATCACGATGAGGAGAACAACAACGACAAAAGAAGCCCGAAGTGAAAAGAATAAAATGAAAGACTCAAACTCATGCAAAGCTCGTTGCTTTAAGGCTGCTCTGGCGGATGTTCCCGGCGCACAAAAGCTTCTCCTTCCCAAGGGAAGGGTTGGGATGAGGATGGAGGGGCTGGGCCGGGCTTCGGGGCTCAGGGAATTCCAACTCCCTCTCACCAGCTGCAAACTGAAATCCCAGGGCAAGGCGCAGCCTTTCCCAAAATCCCCTCCACCACGGGCATGGATTGGGGCTCTGCTGCTCCAGCAGGGAAACTGAGGCACGGGGACACACGTCCTGATTGGGAGCTTGGGGCCTGTGGAGCCTCTCCCTTGGTGTTGTAAGGTCAAACGCTAACAGGGATGGGATGGGATGGGATGGGATGGGATGGGATGGGATGAAATTGGACAGGACGGAATGAAATGGGATGGGATGGGGGACGGGAAGAAATGGGATGGAACATGATGGAACGTGACAGAATGGGATGGGACAGGATGGGACGAAATGAGGCAGGGTAAGACTGGGATGGGATGGGATGGGATGGGATGGGATGGGATGGGATGGGATGGGATGGGATGGGATGGGATGGGATGGGATCTCCCACTGTGCCACCTTCCAGCCCCCACAGCACCCAAGAGCCCTTTCTGAGCCTCCGCCAGGGACAAAGTGTCACCCACCAGCGACCAGCGGGTTGATCCCAGGGCAATATCCACCGACTTTCCCAAAGCTTTTCCTCTCTGGCAAGCAAATGCCAGGCTCCTTTCTGCTGGGAGAGCCGGGCTGGGGGCCGGGGGCTGCCTGAGGGCTGGGTGGGCTCGGGGCTCTGGGAACTGACACCTCCCCTGGGGCTGCGCCAGCCTCCCGCTGGCAGGGAACAGCCTGCTCATGTTTCCTGGCACCCCTGCCAGATCTCATTCCTCCTGCCTCGTTTTCTTGGCAAATTCTTGCAGGGTGAAGCTGTTTAATAATATTTTCAGCGGCTTGCAGGCTGCTGGGGAAACAGAGCCAAGGCGCTGTGCCCGCCTCTGCCGATGCGCCACGTCGGGCCAGCCCCAGGGCAGGGTATCCCCTGAAATCCTGAGGGATTTTTAATTTTGGAGCTGCAGGGGATGGAGCTGGGCACTCCAGCTGCCAGCTGGGATTGACACCAGGAGGGTGGCAACGGTGTCCCCTCCAGAATAGGGGTGTGAAGGAGGTGGTGGGCGCTGCTCCATCCCTCTCCAGGAACAAAGGAGGAGTTTTCAACCAGCTGTAAAAAATGGGGAGCAAGAAGAGGATCCTGGGGATCTCAACCTTTGCTCTTTAAAGCACGGGATGTGGAAGCGGTGGGGAAGCCCTCAGCCACAGGCACCTTATTCTGGGCTCCCAGCACGGTGTATTTAGGACAATCCGTCCTGCCAAGGGGGGAAAACCCTCCCCAGCATCCCTCTCCACTCCCTCTGCTCTGTTCTTTCTCCAACTCGTGTTTTTGGTGGGGCACTGGAGACACCTGATGAGGGTGAAACGGGGAGGGGAAGGGGAATCGCTCCCTGGCTGGCCTCTGGCCACACACTCCCTGGGGAATCCCATCCCACAGGGTGTGGACACATTCCTGGGACCCTAATCCCCAAAAACCTGCCCAGCTCCCCGCTGTCACACTGAGACTCAAGGAAAGGGTTGTGCAACAGCCAAGGTGCTTTTGGTGTTCCCAGGATCCCGGGCAGGACAGGGATGGTGCTGCCATATCCCCCACCCAGCCGAGCCCTCCCAGGCCTGCATCCAGGGGAGGGGGAGCCCTGTTCTTGCTTCACCACTAATTAACAGCTGCAATTAACCAGCCTGGCCGAGCACTCCCACTAATTGTTGCCTTGCAGTGTTGTGCAGGGCTGAAACAACAGGAGCGGCCTTGTGGGTGAGCCGAAACCCCGGAGTGGGGTCACGCTGGGATACACTGGGATATACTGGGGCAGTGCTGGGATATACTGGGATGCTGTGCTGAGAGCAGAGGTCCCAGCAAGCCCCCAGGAGCTGGGCAAGAGCGATGGGGAGTCCCCTGGCAGCCTTAAAGCAAGCGCTGCAGCTGGCTCATGTCCACACGGGCACCTCCCATGGGGTGGGCAGCGATGCCCGGCCGCCCTCCGGGATGGCCACAAGGGCATTTCCTGTGCCACGGCCGTTCGGGGGGGATTCAGCTCAATCCCAAATCCTCAGCTCGGAAGGGGAAGGAGAAGGCTCTGTGCAGCCACGGGTGACTCACTCAGGGGGCACGGCCGGGCCGCCTCTCCCTCCGCAGAGTAACTACCGACACTACTAAGAATAGTTAGAAACCAAAAATAGAATTTTTTTCTTTTTTTTTTTTTTTCTTTTTTTTGGCTTTTTTTTTTTTTTTTTTCTTCTTCTTCTCTTTTTCAAAAACTCCATCCTCTGAAAATAGCCCAGCTGCAATCCGAGTCCAACCACTCCCCTCGGCTCGGCCAAACCCCACTGCCCCGAGGGCCGGCACCGTCCTTATCCCCAGGGAAGCAGCGGGGACGGAGGGGGTGACGCCAGTGGCTCATCCCAAACCTCATGGCACGGCGAGGGCAGGGGTTGGCAAAGCTCTCTCCGCTCCCACTTCTCTACAAGTAGCACAGGGAACCAGCGAGCAGGTCTGGAGATGCAGCAGTGACAGCGAACGGACAGGGGGTCAGGCGACGAGGAGGCCAGGACGGCGGGGTGTCCCCCGGATCAGACGGTGCCTCCGGCGCTGGGGGCAGCAGGGAGGGACGGGCTGGGGCGGAGGAAAGCGGAGGAAGGGCCCCGAGGGAGCCCGGCCGGGCGAGGGACTGACCCAGCAGAGTTCTCTCTAAGTCATTTGGTGCGGCGCTTCCAGCATTTCCATCAAGAAGGTGTCGATGGGCGTGTCGCCTATTAGCTTGAAGAAGAAGAGGTGCTCCAGGCATTTCAGGCCGATGGACCGCAGGGCTGGGAGGCGGAGCAGGAGCTTGGCAAACCTGGGGGACAAGAGAGGCGACAAGGTCAGACACCCCCGGCTGCAGCCCTGCCTCTGTCCCCAGGGCTGGGGAGGGGTGGGAGGCAGACACAGCCTCTGCTACCACCGAACCGTGGGGCTGCACCCGGGGCTGGGCAGGGAAATCATTGCTGATGGCTCAGCAAGGACGAGCTGGGAACTGAGCTGCAAGAGTGAAACGAGAAACGAAAGGTCAGCCCCGGACTGGGGGACACCCCGAGATGCTGGAGGGGTCCCCACGCTGCAGCCATCGAGAGGAGGCACCACAGGATCAGCCTTGGCACTGGCGGTGCTGCAAGCAGCTCCAGCAGCTCAAGTTTTGGTCAGGGAAAAGGGCAAACAGCCGGGAAGGGGCTGGAAGAGATGCTCAGTGGGGTGAGCTGGCACTTGGCTGGGCAATGCCCCTTTCCTGCAGGCTCTGTGCACCTCCTGAGCAGCTCCAGCAGCCCTCACTTGGGGTTCTGACCATCACCAGCTGAGCCCTGGGGCTGCTGGCGAGGCAGGAACCCGGCTGCCAGCCAGGGGTGAAGCCAAGGGCTGTGACACAAGAGTTGGAAGGAGCACTCCAAACCACCTGGGACAGTGGGTGCTCCCCTTCCCCGGGCCCAGGGCTCTGAGGAGGGCAAACAAAACCCTTTCTCCACACCCTGCCCTGCCTGGAGGAGATGGTTTCAGGTCCCACAGGCAGGAGGACAGGCAGGAGGGCTGGGGAGAGCTGGCAGCTCTGCAGGAGCCAGCCAGGATGGAGACAAGTCATCCACAGCCATCCACACCAGGGAAGAGCTGCTGGGTGTTGGGCTCCGAGGCTGGCAAGAGGCTGTGGAGTCAGGAGAAAGCCACCAGCTCCTGCAAGGCTGCTTTGGAGCACCCCAGGTGCCAGTGGATGTCACCTCCTTGTGCGAGTGCTGCCAGCACAGGGAAAGAGCCCTGTAACAGCCACAGCAGGGTTATTTGCTTTTCCTGCTGCAAAATCAGGGCTTGAACATCATGAAAAGGGACAGGCAGAAGGGGACCCTGCAGAAAACACACACACAGACAGGCACAAGCACACAGATACTCTACATGCACACACAATTCCCTCTCCCCATTTTTTTTTTTAAATTTTTTTTTTCTGCTGAGCTGGCGAGAACGGCGGGAGCAGAGCCAGGAAAAACAAATCAGTCCTACCATCCCATTCAGGAAGTTTCACTTTAAACCGAACCAGATGATGGCTCCAGCCCTCGGATATGTTTAACTGTGAGATAACCAGCCCGGAGCATGCCATGCCAGGGCTGGGAGGGGGGGGAAAAGAGCCGTGATCCCTGATTCCCTGTGGCTGCTGGGTGTCACGTAGGCACCCAGCCCTCCCTGCAGAGCAGCAGGGGCTCCATGGGGGGAGCAGGGCTGGGTTTTTCCTGGGAATACCTCTCTGTGTGGAGAAATTCCCTTTTGGTGTTTGCAGGGTGCTCCCAAGCTCCTGCTGGATGGGGACTCGGAGGAAGCCCCGCACCCAAGGGCACCTGAAAAGGTGGGAGTTCCAGAAATCCCACAGCACGGTGAAGGAAAAGGCACCAGGCTCAAGCAGGGCTTTGCTCAACCACAGGGAGAGAACTTGTTTGCAGCCCCAGCTGGTGATCACATCGTGCCATGAGGCCAGGGGGATGCAGAGAGTTTGGGAGAAGTTTGGGGAGCTCTTGTGCAACTCCCAGCCCGTGAGTTCACCCTCCCGAGCCACCTGGGGTGGTGCCACCACTGCCCTGCACCACTGAGGGACGGAGGGAGGGCAGCAGGGCCCAGTCACGGCTCTCAGGACATCCCTGAGATGTCACTGAGTCACTCAGGTCACCAGGGATGGGTGTGAGCATCACACAAGGTCCCCAGCCCACGGTCACTCAAAACCAGTGGGAGATTAAACTCCAGAGCCCCTGGCAGATCTTTTGGACCTAAAACACTCCCTCAAACACCACTGAGCACTGAGGCAGAGCCCTGGGGAACTGGTGTGGACTGGTGGCTCAGACTGTGCTCAGGCATGGTGGTTTGGAGGGGGCTTGGGGCATGAAGAGAGGGGCTGTCCCTGTGCCACCTCCTGCCCACTCCCAGTGTGTGCCAGGGCTGCAGATCCTGCACAATGTGCTCATCCCACCAAGGGAATAACCCAGGAGAGCTGCTGGCCATGATTCCCAAGGCAGCTGTCCTGTGCCAGCAACAGCTCTGCTGCAACACCACGGCAGCCCAAATCCAGGCTCTGGCTCTGGATTTGCTCCAGAAATGCAATTTCTTAAAGCTTTCAGGAAGAGGCAGCTTGAGAGCTGGCCTGGGGTGCACACAGACCCCCTGGGAGAGGAGAGGTGACAGGCCTGCTCTGTGCCCCATGCTCATCCCTCAATTCCCCTGCTCCCCACAAACCAAACGCACCCCACGGCACCTCCACCCTCGCTCTCCCTGCCTCAAGCCACCCAGGAACATCCCAGGAACCCCTTAACAACACATCCTTCTTCATCTGCCAGCACTCTGGGACCTGAAGCGGGGGAAAAAACAAATCCAGCGTCACTTCTGAGGGCACGCTCTGCGCTCACCGCTGTGAAAGCATCCTTGTCATTTACCATCCGCACGCACGAGGCTGGGAACGCAGGTGAGATGCAAATCCCAGCTGCCTGGGCTGTTTTTGCCCAACATTCATGCACCAGTAGCAGCTTCCAGTGCTTTGCCTGGTTTCTCAAGAAGCTGTCAGGAACTGAACTGGCAGTTGCCAGCTCCAGGCTGTAACTGGGGAAATGCGCCCACTCAGCTCCGCAGCAGTCCAGGAACGCATTCCTAATTCCCCCTCCCATTCCCAGCTGGATTGGGGGAGGCAGGGAGGGGAGAAAAAGAGTATCAATTGAGGCTTTCACTTCCCAGCAGTGATGCTCCTCTGCCACCGAAAATTAACTCCATGTGAGTCCTGGTTTTGCTGCGGTTTCGCTCGCCGCGGTTTCCAAAAGGGAAATGATACCCCTTTCCCACATGGGCTCATCCCACTGCTGGGGCTGTGGGAGCTGGGCCTCCTCAGGTCTGCCCACCTGGCTGCATTTACTGGCAAGGGAATATGAAGCTCTGTGCACTGCACATGGGGTTTGTTTTTAGGGATGCTCACAGCTGGGGCGGGTGGAAAGGAGGGGTTTATCTGCAGGGAATGTCTGTGGGGACGGAGAGCCCAGAACAGAGGGACCCAAGGACACCCTGGGAGCTGCAGCACCCATTGCAGGGGGTTTGCAGGGGGTGAGGGTACAGGAGGAGGGGCACAGGGAGCTCACCTGCCGGGCTGGTCGGGGTATTTGTGTTTGCAGTAAGCCTCTAGGGACGCGTACACCTTCTCCCGCAGCGCCTCCACCTCCGCCGGGTTCGAGAGGCCCTTCGAGTCTGAAAGGCCACACAAAAGCCATCAGTCAAACACCTCCAGGCTTTCCAGGCAGGCCAGAACCCCTCTGTGTGCTCCCTGCATCCCTCCCAGCCCCACCAAAGTGGGGATGCAGGCTCTGAGCTCTGGGGATTTGGGGAGCACTCAAAAGTTTGCCCTGCGACTACAGACTTTTCCCCAGCTCACACCCCAACCCCAAATGTTTTGGCTCATTCCAGTGGTGCCAGACCCTCATTTAAAGGGTTTAATTCCTCCTCCAGCCCTGGGCTTGTGAGATTTCTCCCTCCAGCACTGTGGTGGGGCTGAGTGAGAAGCCCCTGCTTCGGCACAGCCCCCGGGACACAGCGAGGATCTGTTTTTAGTAGGGTGAAAGGGACGGTGCAGAAATCGATATCCCCAAGCACATGTGCCATGGGAACCTCTCCAGATTCCCCTTCTTTGACCATATACGGCTAATCCCAAATTACAGACAATAAATTACTGCTGATTACAAGGAGGGGGGGGACTAAAAAAGAAGAAAAACAAACCCAAGAAAATGTAATAAACCCTGCTGGAACAGCCTGGCCTGGCTTTGGTGGGAAAACCCAGGGAAGGAGCTGTGCTTGGGCACAAACAGTGCTCTGTGAGGGCAGGGAGGGAAGGGGTTGGTGGTGGATGTGGAGGTTTGTTCTTGGCTGCCATCTGGTTTTGCTCTGGGCTGATCCACTTTAAAATAGAGATCCCCTCCAGAGAGCTGTGCAGGTATGAGCAGGCTGCCTCCTGCTGCACAGGGATTTGCTCCCTGGAATGCTGGAGAAAAGCCCTGGCACTGACCCTTCTTCTTCCCTCGAGCAGCTGGGGCCGAGGGGGAAAAGGGAGCAGCGTGAAGCCTCCCGGAGTCTGTGAAACCACAGTCAAAACCTGAAGTTTTTGTGTATTTTATGAGCACATTTCATGTCTTTCAGCCTCTCCAGGTCTGCAAAGGGCTTTTCCAGAAATGCAGGTAATAAAAGCCCTCGGATGATGAGGTTGGGAAGCAGAGACAATCATCTCCATGCTCTGGTGCTGCTCTAATCTGCATTTTTCTCTTTAAAAAAGATCTAGATTCCATTTCGTTCCAATTCAGGGACAACTCCCTTAAGCACCAGAACTTTCTCTTCACAGTCACTCTGAAAGGGGGAGAGCTGACAGGACAAGGGGGAATGGCTGTAAACTGAAAGAGCAGAGCGCAGGGTTAGATGGAGTTTTGGGAAGAAATTCTTCCCTGTGAGGGTAGGGAGGCCCTGCACAGGTTGCCCAGAGAAGCTGTGGATGCCTGGCAGTGTCCAAGGCCAGGCTGGATAGGGCTTGGAGCAACCTGGGATAGGGGAAGGTGTCCCTGCCCCTGGCAGGAGGTTTGGAACAAGATGAGCTTTAAGATCCTTTCCAAACCAAACCATCTTCCACTCCTGCCTCTCTTCTTTCCTGCCCTGCCCTTGGCATCTGGGTGCCCTCTGCTATTTCCAGTGGGGCTCTTTAGGGAAGAAAAGGATCCCAAAGGACAGAACAGCAGCCAAGAGGGGCCAGGAGGGCAGAGCCAGGCACGTACCGGGGTTGAAGAGGACAATGGCTCGCAGGCAGCCCAGCTCTGTCTTGTCCATCAGCATGTCCCTCATTTTGGACACTAGTTCTGTCAGTACTCTGCAAAAGGACACAGAAAGCACAGAGTCAGCACGAAAAAAACCCCAGGAATGAAAAGCCCCAGGTGTCAGAGCTGGAGTGAGAAGCTCCGGTCACGTTTAACGAAGTCGGGGATGGCGCTGGCTTGTACCAGCTGAGGATGTGGCCTCATTTTCCTCCTCCATCGAAAATAGCTCATTAGGAACATCAATAGTTCCTGTGAGATACAACAGGGACCATAAAAACCGCCTCCATCCATTCACTGAGAGGCTCTGGCACCTGAGAAAGCTGCCTAAAAATAAAAAATAACAATAAAAACCCACCCCAACAGGTATCTAAAAGTAATTTCCTCCGCCGGTAATTTTTATTGCTCCCTTTGCTCTTACTGCAGGTGTCGGTCTTGAAATATTTTCCACTGATTGCCCAGTTTTTCATCTTGGATCCTGCAGCAAAGTCATGATCTTGCACTTATGACCTCACAGGAACAAATGATGTCACCCAGGTCCGAAGAACAATTTCCTCACAGAGCAGAGCAGCAAAGGTGATTTGGTTTCGACTCGAGATGAGTCTCGGGGAGAGAAATCAGCATTTCAGCAGCGTCTGGAGTCACGCTGTGGGTCAAACACCCGGCAAGCCTGGCTTTAAAACACTTTCCCAAAGCCTGAGATTAAAGAGCCCCCGGGACACGCCTGTGGAACCCGCTGAGTACTGCTGGGGCCTTTCCATTGTGCAAATAAAATCGCGTCTTGGTCCAATTAAAGATGAAAAGGAGCGAAGGAGTGGCCTCCTCGTAACATTAGAAGGCATCTGGACCCCATGAAAGGGGCTTTGATTTGCACCGGGCAGCCTCCTCCCCGTTTGGGGCTGTTGGGTTTTGCAGGTTTGAGAGGAGGGATTTGATGCTGTGTTTTTCATGGACATCATGGGGTGGACACCCTCATCCCGGGCTCCTCCAGCAGGAATGGAGGCAGCTTGAGGTGCAGACAGGGATGGGGATGTCCAGGCAAGGCGGTTTAGGATGCAATCCCATCCCTCCAGCCCTCCAGCCCAGCCCACCTGTCGAAGATGGCCCCGACGCCGGCGCTGTGGGCGCTGTTCCGGTGCACGTGCAGCCCCGTGGCCAGGAGGATCCCGTCCTTCACGGCTATGGAGCGGTGGGAGAAGGAGGCAATTAGGAGCTCGTTCCAGCCTGGGGAGGAGAAAACGACCGAGGCTGCAGGTTAGAGCCATGGGATCCTCAGGAAGTTTGGGAATCGGCGACGTCACCGGAGGAGGAATCCGCCTTTGCTGAGGGAACGTGGCTGGATATGGGGAAGGAGGGGGGAGACAGCTTTTCCTTGGATGTCAGGGAAGGAAAAAACCATCTAGAACCCGATGCACTAAAAATAAAGGTAATAAGGGGAGCAGTTTCCTCTGCAAACAGCTCTGCCTGAACACCCCGGGGGTGTGGAGCCCTGAGCTCCCCTCTGCCCTCAGCCGCTGCCTCCCAGCACTTCCAGCCCTATCAGCACGAGCTATCAGCTCACCAGGCCCCTCCCCAGGCCACGGAAGTTCCTTCACCATCCCTGAGCCCTGTGAAAGGGCCCATGGAATCTCTGGCTTTGTGGGTTTGTTGCTTCTGCCATGAAAATACTGGGAGGGGTTGGGTCTGCTCTCTGCACAGTCCCACGTCTGTGACTGCTTCCACAGCTGCTTGGAAAACAGATTTTAGTCTTGTTAGCTGGACAGGCTGCTTTGGGATGTAGGAGGGACATCCTCTGAGCCCAGACCTACAGGGAAGGGAAGGGAGAGGCGACCTCCACGTCCTCCAGCTCCCCTTCCCAATCCAGCACCTTTTCAATTCCTAAATCCATCACAGGCTGAGCTCAAGGATTCCTGAAACAAAGCCCCAACGAGAGGAAACGCTGCCAAGTTTGAAGGGTGGAAATTCGGGTCACTTTCAACCAGGAGCAGCATCTTCAGTCAGATAAGAAGGGTCTTCTGCAACACCTGAACATGTTCTGGAGTTCTGCTCCAGAAACCTCAGGATATTTGGCTTTGGGGGTTTTTTCCCAGGCTGGAAAAGCAACACAACAATATCCTTCACCTCTTCTGCCACAGGAACATGTCTTGTCCCGCTGCCTGCAACAAACACAAGGCCCATGTGTGCTGTATTTACCTCCTGCTGCAGCCGTGGGCTGTGCCATTAGAAATGTTGACAAGGAATAAAGTTCACTCTTTCCTAAGTGGCCACAGGATGTTTCCACCCCAGCCACGGGAACATTTCTTTGGCTATTTACTGGGTGAGGCCTGGCACTTTCACAGGGATTGCAACACCATGAAACCCAAGGAGGATGGAGGAGAAGACGTGGGACTGCAGCAGGAGCCTGCAGAAACCCTGCTCCCAGCAGGAAGAGGAATTCCCAGAGCCAGATCCATGGGAAGCTGTCACACACAGCAGCTCCACCAACAGAAACCCGAGCTGGCTCTCAACACTCACTCCAAGCTGGGCTTATTCCAGTGAAGGAGCACTGGGATCCATCAGCATCCTTCATCTGGATTATTCCCATGCAGAGCTGGGATGCTTCAGCTGAAATGGGGAAGATTTTCCTACCTTGGCTTTCACCAGAACATCCCCAAAGAGCCTCCAAGACAGAGGCAAGCAGGGAGAATTCAGTATAACCACAGGCAGCAAATGGGAATTAAGAGACCAAACAAGCCTGTCCTGAGAGTTCTGCATTTCAGCCCAAGCTCTGGGGTGGCAGAGCAGAATTCTGTGACTCCTGTGACTCCTTTCTCACCACACAGGGTGGCTCTGGCTCCTCTGGGATAGGGAAGGCACTCTGGCAGCACAGTGGCCCTCGTGTCAATCCACCTCCCTGCCAAGTTTCCCCAGCAGCCCTACAAAAGCAGCTGCCGAGATGTAACGCTCAGCATCCTTTGCCAAGCTGAGAAAACACCAGGTTATTCCTGTCTCAGCTTGGAAACAAGAAAACCCGTGGAAAACAGGCTTAAATAGTCAGGTTTCCTTCCCTTCCAAACAGCTCAGAGAGGGAATATTTTTAAATGATTCAGGATTTGAGGAAAGCTGCGGCCAGCCCAGCCAGCACTGCTCCTCCAGAGCTGTGTGCTCCACTTGTTTTGCCTCCCAGGATGCCCGACTGAGGCTCTTAGCTGGATTTTAGTACTTCAATATTTCATGGGCAGCTGTTCTCAGCAGGCCACTCAATAATACATAGAGCCACTGGTTAGAGGACTTGGGGAAGGTTATCTGAGGCCCTGGCAGAGATGCTTGGAGCAGGGAGCTCCAGGGAGCTGCTCCAGGTGCTCAGCAGTCTCAGGGTTGGAGCCACCACGAAATTTGGGGTCTGCAGCCCCTCTCCTGCTGTCCATGGAGTGAGTCACAAGCAGGGAACACAGGTCAGGAAATCTCCAGGTCCAGTTTTAATCAGCTGCCTGCTAAAGAGAGAGAGGAAAACCTGGAACTGCCGTGGTGGGTTTGGGTTCCACTTCCCGAAAGGAAAAGGCTTTGTCTGAATCCAGCTCTCTGCAGGAAGCCCTCAAAGATCCCTACAGAGAGGCTTCCCTGCTCATCCACTCTCACAAGAGCCTCTAGAAATCCTCTTCAAATCCACACTTTGCATACTCCAAAGGGCCCAGAGCCAGCTCTGGCAAAATCCATGGAAAAGGCAGAGGAGCCTCTTCACCAAAGCGCTGCAGGAAGAGCACAGGACCTGGACAAAAGCGAATTTTGGGGAAACAAAAGGAACTTTACCAAGCACTTTAAAGTGCCTGGCTTACAAAGAGCTTCATGCCTCAAACACATCCTCCCTGAGCTCTGCTCTGATTTCTTGCCCTCCACGATCTTTGTACACCAGCAGGAGCTTGAATTCACTCAACAGGGGAAGACCCTTCCTGCAGCCAACTGCTTTCACCTCCCAAACCCTGCTCCTGCAGCCCCCCTGCCGCACAAGGAAATTTAAAATAAGCCCTGAGAGTTCTATTTTCATCTTGGTGGGTGGGAGAAGAAGTGAGATGTGTTTTTCTCCCCTTTCTGCTTTCAATTATGATCAAACATTTCAGTTTGATGCAATTTCACAGGGGCCTGAGCCTGCTTGGTCTTTCACACCTCAGTTTGGGAGGAAGGCAGAGTTTAATTCCTTGGGTTTAAGTCACCCAGCACCCATCTCTGAGTTCCTCATGGATCAGAAACGAAGCTGGGCCATTTCTCAGCTGATTGGCCACATTCTGGATCCCATTCAGCAACACATCCTATGGGGCTTTTAAAATCCTATTTAAAAACTGAATGATCAGAGTCTGCTACTCAGAATCAAACATTTTCAAGCTGCCAGGACCTAAATCTGAGGGTACAACCCGTCCCAGGGACATGCAGATGGGGACAGATGCACTCACCTGCTCTGAGCAAGATGACCTGGTCATCCAGGGGCAGCTCGGAGAAGTGGGGGATCCTCTTGGCCCACTCCACCAGGGTGAAGAGCTGTTTGTCTGCTGCCTGGCAGATGTTCGTCACTGGGTCATTGGGCTGCCAAAAAAAAAAGATGGAAAAGCTTGGAAAAGGCAAAGCAAGGCAAAGAGAGGCTGGAGGAGCAGCCTGCCTGCCACCCCCGAGGTGGATGTTATCAGTCACAGGCAGAGGAAGTGATTTGGCTGCTCCACCACGAGGGTTGTAATAGTTTTTAGCAAGCCCCAAAATGGGAATTGGGAGTTCTGAGACTCCAAATCCATCACCCTGACTGATGAATGCAAGCAGCTCCAGCCTGGGCAAGGACAGACTCCAGCATCTCCCAGCTCGATAAACCAGCACCAGAGGGGGCATTACAGGAAAAAAAAAAATAAAAAGAGAAAACCCCTTTCCTTTGAAATATTATCCAGTAACAAAAACCATCTGCTCTCAAGGAGGACAGTCAGCCTAAACACACCAAATCCCTGTTTAAAGGACCTGCTCACAGCTCAAGTGGATTTGTGATTAGGAACTGGAAGAGCCAGTCTAAGCCTGGTCCAAGTGTGTCTGTAGGGTTTACCTCCCTGGACAGGGATGTATGGGCCCTTCCCATCTCCTGCTGTAATCCCTGCTGATATCCAGCAGCTTGGATTGTACAATCAGCTTCTTTCCATGTCCTTAAAAGAGCAGTTTCCAAACTGGAGCAGGAGTGTTTACCTCACCCCTGGCTGGCAGGAGGAAGGGGGTTGAATTCAGAGGAAGAGCAGACACGAATGTCAGTGTAACCTGTGGCACAGCCCCCTCCCAGGCTGGGCACACCGGGACCACGCTGCCAAGTCACCCTCGTGCCCCTCAGAGCCGTGCCCCACACCCCTGCCCAATCCCCTGGCAGCAAACCCAAGGCTCTGTGCCTCAGTGGCCAACATCTCCCATTCTCCAGGCTTAAAATAACCGGGATTTGGCAAGCTCAGGGCACCTGCCTCGGAAGTATTTCCACCTGTCGCGTGCAGAGATGGATGGGCATGGGCTGGCACCGGGCACCGCCACAGGGATGTGCCCCCCTTGCCCAGCCCCTCTCCAGCAGCTCCCCCAGGGGTGCAAGGGCAGGGCAGTCTCACTCCCAGGGAGCTGGGGCTCTTCCCTGAGGAAGGAGATGTGAGCAGGGACTGGGCTTTTCTCCTGGGAGAAGGAGACCAGACGGGATTTCCCCTGGACAACGGGAAAGCCCCAAACTGCATGTGAGGAGGAGCTTTGCAGGGTTCAGTGTTTCACTGGAAGCACAGGGAATGCTGGCACTCAGAGGCAGGAAGGGGGACACCAGAGGCCCTGAACATCCCCATCCTCGAGTTATCCCAGTCTGCTCGGCCAGGTGGAGAATCCTGCCATCCCGGCAAGGTGGGATAGGGATGGAGCCCTCCAGGCCCCACCATGACTTATGGGAGACCCCCCTGCTCCAGCAGAACCCAACCCTTGCAGCAACAAGAGCCTGCAGAGCCCCACAAAAGGGGTATTTTAAGGTAAATTAGATGGTTTTGGCAAAGCTTTCATCAGGGCTGGCTCCTGGGAAGGTTGTCACCATGTGCTGGGCTCCAGGTGCCCCAGCCCTGGCTGTCCCTGCGTGGGCAGCACAGGCTGTACCCAACCTCTGGTTCTCCAAAGGCTCAGTGAGGGGCCCAGCAGAAGTTAACCCTTGCAGCAACAAGAGCCTGCAGAGCCTCACAAAAGGCATAATTTAGGTAAATTAGATGGTTTTGGCAAAGCTTTCATCAGGGCTGGCTCCTGGAAAGGTTGTCACCACGTGCTGGGCTCCAGGTGCCCCAGCCCTGGCTGTCCCTGCGTGGGCAGCACAGGCTGTATCCAACCTCTGGTACTCCAAAGCCTCAGCTTCAGTTCCACCTCAGATGGCAATTCCTGGAACCACCACGGCTCTTCCTGGCAGAACTTGATCACCAGAGCGTGAGAAGCAGCTGGAAGTGTCCAGAGGGCCCTGCCTGGCTGCAGGAGGGGGGTGGCAGGGCTGGAAACCCTCCCTGTGCAAGGAAAGCAAATCCCCTCCTGCAGTAAATAGCAAGGGCACGGTGCCGGGGTGTGACAGAGCCAAAGGGCACCTGATCCTCCTGGAAAAGGGGAGCTTGGAGGCATCTTCCAGAAAATGGTGACTTGAAACCAGACATTCAAAGGCCAATTAAGAGCTACTGGGGAGGACAGCTCTCAGTTACAGGCACTGCCTTTCAGGGGCCAGGAGCCCATCCCAGGTGGTGCTTACAGGGCAGGAGCCCGAATTCCCAAGGCATGGGGCAGAGGCAAAGCCACCCCACTGCCCAGGGACAGGGACATGGCACAAGGTGACAGCCACAGACACGAGAGTGGAGTGACAGGACAAGGAAGGGATTTGAGCTAAAAGACAGTGGGGTTAGATCAGGTATTAGGGAGAAATTTTTCCTGTGAGGGTGGGGAGGCCCTGGTCCAGGGTGCCCAGAGAAGCTGTGGCTGCTCCTGGATCTCTGGAAGTGTCCAAGGCCAGGTTGGACGGGGCTTGGAGCAGCCTGGGACAGTGGAAAGTGCCCATGGAAGAGAGTTGGAATTCAATGATCTTTGCAGATCCCTTCCAAGCCAAACCATTCTGTGAGTCTCTGAATGTATGACTCTATTTCTCCACCCAGGCTGGGCCTGGAATGCCACCCCTTGGATCTTCTGAGCAACCTGGGCTAGTGGAAGGTGCCCCTGCCCATGGAAGTAGATGGTTTTAAGGTCCCTCCCAACCCAACCCATTCTATGTGGGAGACAAGGGTGTTTATTCCTGAATCACCCTGCCACCTCCACCCTGGCCTGCCATGGCCAGCTGGAAACGTCCCTGCAGGTCACCAGCAGTGCTCAGTGCAGCTGGACTGAGGTGCAGAGGCACAAATCAAAGCACACAGCACACGAGGCCAACAGCAAACAGCTCCTGTTATCCCCCCGTGTTTATCAGGGCCTCAATTTGCTGCCTTTCCATCACCTGGGCTCTGAGGGAGGGCCAGGAGGGCCGAAGCTCCTCCGTCTCCCCTCTCCTCATCCGTGGCCTCGTCACCACCATCACCGGGAGCTGCTGATCTCATCCATCTGCTAAACCTGCTACAAATGTCACCTCATTGTCAGCAGAAACCGCTTGACAATAACAGGGCATTCCAACAAGCCTCCTGCTTCTATTTAGATGCAACACACATCCTTGTTCACAGTAATGCGTGTTGAATTATGCAGGAACCGGCTTTCAATTTGCTACAAGAGGCTGAGGAGACACGGTGCCAGACGAAGCCATTTATTTCAGCTCGCTCTCTGGGGTTTGTTTTCAAGTCAGCACAACGCTGGCTCCAGCTCCCCTGAAGGATTTTGAATCCTGAGAGCAGGCAGAGCCTCTCTGAGCCCCTCACTGACTCCTCCAGAAAAGCCCTTTACAGCCTCACGGTGATGGGATCCTCCTCTCAAATGCAGGTGAGCATTTGTACCTGTTTCTGTACCTGATTCTGCAGAGTTTCACTGAGGGATTGGCTCTGCCCATACCAGGAAGCCTTGAATGTCCCAGACCCACCTAAGGAATCCTAGGAAAAGCTGGTAAAGGCCAAAAAGAGCATCCAAAACCACCACTTAGACTTCTCCTAACCTCCAGATCGCTCACAGGACTTTGTTGGAAGTGACCCTAAAGATGATCTATTTCCAACCCCCTGACATGGGAAGGCACTTCTGACTCAAACCCTCCAAGGCTCATATAGAGAGAGAGATAAAGCATTGTTGTAACAGGAAATAAATACTGCAGAGCCCTCTCACTTGCTCAGAGCTGCTGCATTTCATCTGCTCAGCCTCACAGCCACCCAGCAGGAATTGCACAGGGATATTTCAGTGGATGAGCCTGCTCTCCTGGCTCAGCTAGCCCAAACCTGGCGGAGCTCAACCTCAGTGCCCCTCAAAGGACTGTGTGGCCGCCAGGAGATGCTCCCCACTCCAGCCTCAGCTGCTGTTTTTCTGAGGAATTCCTCTATTCCCACTGATTTCATGGGAAAAGGGGCTATTGAAGAGTGGGGACTGCACCCTAAATACTGCCTGAACTGCACCCTAAATACTGCCTAGGCTGCAGAGGGCCTGTCCTAGAAATGGAATTGCAGAGGATGGTTTGGCTGTCACATTTTCTGCTTTGCAGGGAGATTCCTCCCTGTTGGTAAGGGAATCTCATAGCAAAGGGCCTGAAACACTTTCCCTCACCCTCCATAGAATCCCAGACTGGTTTGGGTTGGGAGGGACCTCAAGACCACTTCAGTCCAACGCCTTACCACGGGCAGGGACACCTTCCACCAGCCCAGGTTGCTCCAAGCCCCGTCCCATTTCCCTGTCATGCCTCTCTTGTGCACACACCATTCTGGCACAGCCCAGATGCTCCAAGCAGGCCCAGTTATAACACAAGTTTCTAAGTGGGGAAAGAACTTGAAAGCCAACTTCTAGGCAAATTTCTCCAGGTCTTCTCTCCTCAGAGGCAAGCAGCTGCATAATTCTCCATCTGAGAAGTCACACCCTCACTGCACAGCCCTTATCCCTCTGCACTTCAGCCACACAGGTCTGTCTGTTGCCTCAGCTAGACTCCGAGCTCTTCAGAGCATGGAGTGTCTTCCTTCCTTTCAGCACCCAGGGCTGTTAATTACAGTAAAATCTTCTCTGTGAGCCCTTTTCATTATTCCTTACAACATCCCCTCCTTCCCTGTGGCTGTGGGACAGAAGACACCAAACGCTGGTGGGCTGCTGGCTCTGCTTTCCTGGTGCTGAGCTGACACACGGAGCCAACAGCAGAGCCAGGAATTGCATTTCTGAGCTGCTTTTAATCCCACAGAACAACCCCTCTCTGCCCCAGCTGTCCTCATGGTCACTCCTGATGTCCCACAGCCACCCCTTCTGTCCCAAACGCAAGGCTGGGGATGGGACAGAGCTGCCTCACCGAGCTGGGTGTCAGGCCCATGTTTGCCTCGATGTACGTCTCTGTCTTTGGCTCCACAGCGAGTTCAGCTTCCAGGATCTTTTCCACAGGCATGTCCTCATTGGCGCTGCTTGTGGACTCCACCTCGTTCTCGTTGCGGTCCTTCCCCCGCTGCCTCTCCTCCTGCACGGCTGCGAGTGACACAGAAGGGACAGTGTCAGTGTCAGTGCCACCCCCAGGCTCCACAGGTGGCCAGGAAACCCCAAGGCATCCTGCAGGATCAGCCCGCTCCGGTGTCTGCTGTGGTCAGACTGGGATATCCCAGGGAATGGGAGGTCTGGGGAAGGCACCAAGCAGCCCCAGCCTGGGAGATGGGCTCTGTGTGTGCTCCCTCAGGAGCATGGAGAGGGATGATCCTGCCTGGACAGGGCCTCTGCTGGGAAAGGCCCTTCTCTGCAGAGGCACAGATCCTGGAAACAAAAAGGTTACAGACAAATGATGAAAGGAAGCAACACTTCGGAGCACTGCCGGCGAGGGAAAGCGACGGGTGAAGTGAAAGAATCAGGGAATCCCAAAGAAAAGAGAAACAGCTCAGTTTAAAGCAGAAATCCAGAGTTCAGCCACCTTTGAGGCTGGCAGGGCTGAATTTCCCTGGAGGCCATGTCATGCCCCTCTCCAGCTCCCTGGCCCAGCTCCCGTGGGACAGCAGCTCCATGCAAACCTCCATCCTGCCTCGGGCTCGGGGCAAGCCCCAAACAGACAGGAGAGACCTGTCCCAAATCCTGTGGGGTGGGGATGATCTCGCCAGCAGCCTGTCACATGCTGCTGAGTTATGTCTGAGCAGCTCAGAGATGAAAAACACTTATTAGATGCTAATAACATTATTATTATTAACCTCCCTTGGAAACCTGCACATGCTTTTCCTACACCTGGAAAGCAGCTTTGTGCAGCTGCAGTAGGAACTCTCTCCATCACCTTGTCACAGACCCTAAATCCCACACTTTTCCACACATCAGTGTTTCCCTAGAGCACATTTTAGCCCACTCTGCTTGAGAACAGCCCCAAGCATCTCTGGCCATGAGAGACAACGCTCTGAACTCCCCCAGCTCTTTGCTGAGGACTGAATGAGGCACTCCAGTACTGTAAAAACCCTGCTACTTATTGCCAATTACCCCAGCACTCCCTGCCTGCTGCATTTGAAGCTGGTTATGGGATGTTCAGGCAGAGCAGCAGGGGCACAGGTATTGCTTGGGGAGCTGTCTGTGGCACAAGGAGGCTTTTCAGACCATCAGTGGGACCAGCTCTATGCCAAGTGCAAAACCAAACCCTGCAATATGAAACTCCAGGTAAACTCAGATTTGTGTTGTGGCTTTTGTCCATCTGGAGTGGATTCTTGCTCTTTTTCAAGCCATCATAAAAACCCCTGCTTTAATTTCACCCCCTAACCCCACTGCTGCTTTTCCAATCATCAGAAAAGGAGAAGTTTTTGCTTAATGCCAACCCTTCTTCAGCAGCACAGATGCACCAGGATTCCTCTGGGCACACTAGGAGAGATGAAACACCTACTAAATAACACGAAAGCCTGAGAGAAAGGCAAACCCTCAACAAATAGGATCTTATAAAAAGACTTAAATGCCAAAGTGCTGATGCAGAGCTGCAGCAGCTCTCGAGGATGAAGGCGCAAAGTTGGGATCACTGGGGTCACTCCACCAGGGTGTCAGCCCCAAAAACACACCCCCATGCTGGACACTGGGATTCGTGGAAAAGCACTGCAGAGGTCTGGGCAGGCAGGGGCTACTTAAAGCCTTCAATCTGCACATCTCAACCTCATCAGTGCCACGCTCCTGGCCTGAAGAATCTGACACACTCCAGGGGTTGTAGGAGAGAGGATCCTACAGGGCACCTCGACAGCCCCTGCCTGTGATCAGGCTGAACCCAGCTGACACAAACCATGCAAAAAGAGACAGCTGGGCAGAGATTACACACGTAAGGAGTTGTTTCTATTGATCCGAGCTCGGAGCTGCAGCACCAGAAAATCGGTGCTGCAGCTCCCTGCAGAGCTGGTCAGGGGACAGCTGACTCATCCCAGCTCAGCCCCACGCACACCCGGCCCTCGCCCCGGCCCAGCTGGCTGCCAGCAGCAGTGACACCCCGGGCAGAGCAGATGGCACAGTCCCACCCAGCAGCCAAAGATAAACCAGCCCTCGCTGGGGAGTGTTATCTGCTCTGCTACACCCGTGCTCCCAAGCCCAGGCAGCCTCCTCCAATGGCAGGACAAGCGTGGAATCCCTTTGCCATCGCCTCCATCCATCCATCCATCCCTCCATCCATCCATCCCTCCATCCATCCATCCCTCCATCCATCCATCCCTCCATCCATCCCTCTATCCATCCATCCCTCCATCCATCCCTCCATCCATCCATCCCTCCATCCATCCATCCATCCATCCATCCATCCATCCCTCCATCCATCCCTCCATCCATCCATCCCTCCATCCATCCCTCTATCCATCCATCCCTCCATCCATCCCTCCATCCATCCATCCCTCCATCCATCCATCCATCCATCCATCCATCCATCCATCCCTCCATCCATCCCTCCATCCATCCATCCCTCCATCCATCCATCCATCCATCCATCCATCCATCCATCCATCCATCCATCCATCCATCCATCCATCCATCCATCCATCCATCCATCCCTCCATCCATCCCTCCATCCCTCCATCCCTCCATCCCTCCATCCATCCCTCCATCCATCCATCCATCCATCCATCCATCCATCCATCCATCCATCCATCCATCCATCCATCCATCCCATTCCCTGCAGAAAAGCAGTTTCCCAGTGCTGAGCTGGAGACCCCATTATCCTCCCTTCCCTCTGGGATGATGCCTCATGCACAGGTCTTCCCCAAGGAGTGCACCTGCAGGAGCAGGTGAAGCTCAGCTGCTCCTGGCTCTCTCCACACCACCAGGAGTTTGTGAACACAACCCATCCTTCCCTTGGGATGATGCAGGACACCTGCCCAGCCCTGGTGGATGGATGCAGCTTTTGGGGATGCCTGCCAGGCTGTTGCCTCAGTTGCTGATCCTATTTTCTCTCCCTCCAGGCAGCTCCAGGAATGAGGTGGGAACAGCTTCACTCCTCATGTGCACAACAGAACTGCTCCTGCAGCAGCTCTGGGGCACACAAGAAATCCCCTCCCAAAATCATCTCGATGCCACCTCCTTCTTCCAGGTGTGGCACTCCCTAAGCCCCTCTTCAGGATCCAGAGGTTGAGTTCCAACCTTGTGTCTCCACTTTCCTAATTCCAGGTTCACCCTGAGAGCCCCAGGGCTGGAGAGCCCCACACGTTGTCCTGAAAGCTGCAGGGATTTGCAGCCAGCACTCCAGACTCATGGATCCTGTGGGCTCCAAGACTTGGACTTCCCTGCAGGTGCTGCCATCCTGGCTTCAGAAGCTCAGCAGAGCTGAGAGGACATCCAAGGAGCAGCCGAAAGTGTCTCAGAGCTGTCACCCACAGTCACAGGTTTTTAGGAGAGTCCTCCATGTCCCCAGTCTCCACAGGCACAAGCCCAGTGGAAAATGTCTGGATTTCCTGCCACCAGCTGCTGAGGACCTGACGAGCTGCTGCTCCTTCTTAGCAGAGATGCTGAGGGACACATCACCATCCCAGGAAAAGAATGGGGACTGTGTTCCTTGAGATGTAGGAAAAAACAGCACGTGGGACAGAGGGAAGGAAGAAGAACAAGTGGGTTTTTACCCATGAAATCTGGCCAAGTCTCCAGCAGTGAGCAGACCCCTCACCACACAGACCTAGGACCTCATCTCTGGAGTCCACTCCCCACTCCCACTGGGGATTAGTCAAATAAACCACGGTGGAGATGACAAAAATACATTTTTCAAGTGGATCTGGTCCGGGAACTGGGTTCCCTTTACGGGTTTGGTTTTTATTTATGTTTTTAAGAAGAGGAACACAAAGGTGGCAGCTGCACAGCAGCTCGTCTGGTGGCACCAAAATGGGAATAACCTTGTTCTTCTCAGCTTCCCAACAACACCGATATTTCTGGTCCTGAGGGTGGCACAGCTTTTGATCAACTGCGTGGGTCCATCCACCTCAAACACAGAGGCTGAGCCAGGAATTTGCCTCACTGCATCCCAGAAAAGCCTCTCCTGCAAGGCAGAGCACTCCCAAGCCGTGGCCACCCCGTGTTTCCAGAGCTGAGCTTCCCAGCCCTCTCCTCCGTGCTGACAGCTGTGCCAATGCTTTTATTTTTCATCAAGGAGCCTTGGACGGCTGAGAGCTCTTCCAGGCTGATTTTTCTAAACATAAGGGAAGCATTTGAACCTTGCAGTCCACTTGAGGAGAAAAAAAGATGCAGTCAGGGAGCTTGGAGAGGCAGCCCCACCTCCTCCAGCTATGTCTGAGCCGAGCCAAGGACAGAAGCCTGTGTTTTCCATGGCACCTGATGAAGAGCCTCTCCTGTTATTCTGCCTGATTTGGTCTGTGCTTGCCTCAGGCCAGTTGCTGTCATGTTTCATCTTGAGCTTCTCCAGCCCATCTGCACTTCCCCAGGCCATGGTACAGCAAGACATGGAGCCCCATGTGTCCAAACCACTCCTTGGTGACCTCTTGCATCTTTAAAATCCAAAATGTCTCGTCCTGTGGGTTGCAGATGAGCCTCAGCTACCCAAGTCCGAGGGCTGATGAGCCAAAATGCCAGATCTGTCCTCTGCAGGTGTCCACGTCACACTGGACACCCTGGCTGTGCTCGTGGGGCAGCATCTGATGGCTAAAAAAGCAGCTTTGAGTCCACTGCAAAGTGCCACCCAAGCCAGTTCAGGTGCCCAAACCAACCCCTGTGGGAGGCCACGCTCACGGGCACTGCACTTCTGTGCCAAAGGAATGTCAGGGAGGGGAGGGAGAGGCCCAAAGGAAAAGATTTTCCACAGGGAAATGGTGCTTCTGAGAGGGCAGGAGCAGCACAGGTTTGTTTATTCGCTGGGAGAGACCTGGAGGCTCCAGGAGCTCCAGTGACACTCACCTGGTGTCAATACAGAGCTTTTTGGGATGAAAATCCATCCCTCCAGGAGCAACAGGGTGGGGTTGTGACTTTTCACGGGGAAAGGATAATTCACTGCCCCCAAAAATGGGGTTTTCTCAGAGGGACAGACCACGTGCCCTGCAAGCACAGGGGGAAGGACCAAGAGAGCCCCAAACCCGCTCAGTTTTGGTTTTCCCCCAACCTGCAGGTGGGTGGCTCGTTATTTACGAGGTGCTGGGTGGGGGTTATTGGGGATTTCCGTTCTCTCACACTGGAATTTGCTGGGCTCTGCTGCCTTTCATGAAGCCAAGTCTTTGCTGTGCATCACCAGCATCTTGAAGCGTTTATGCCCCAGGTACCTGTTTATATCCAAAATGCCAAGACAGCTGAGGAAATGAATTCAGACAGTGTTTCTTCTGCTTTGCTTTCGTGTGTCACCTTTTTATTTCCTCTTTCAGAGGTGCAGCTTTCTGCTACTGTAAACAACCTCAAAAGCTGTGACACATGAAATAAATGGTGGGGTGGTTTTTTTTTTTCCCTCCAACATTTTCAACCGAATGCCGTAATTTGTTTAAGGAATGCAAAATACCACCGTGGTAATTAAAAAGTGTAACTTCAGAGTGTTAAAAAGTGGATTGAAACCTTGGAACAGCTCCAGAAAACAACAGCAAAAAACCCCTGGCTCACTTCACTCTCTGGACACTGAAGTATAAGCAAACAGCAGCTAAAGGAGAGAAAACCAGAAGCCAAACCTATTTTCTCAACCTAAGAGCATCTTTAAAAACAAAAAAAACCCCCAAACCCAGCATCATTTAACCAGCTGGTTTAAAGAGCAGCACTTTAAAAGGATATAAGAAACAAGCTCATTAAGCTGGGATACATTTTCCATTCCAAAATCACTCCTAAAAATAACTGTGCTCTTGACCTCTGCCCCTTCACTAGGCTGTGGCCACTTGCCTGCTTTCACATTCACTTGGATGCTGGGTTGGAAACCTGAATTCCTGCTCTTTCTCCCCAAACTCCTCGTGCTCCTGAGGGATGGTGTGGGAGCAGGGATGGCTCCAGCTCCAGGGGCATGCACAGCCATGGCAGGGGATCAGGCACAAGTCACTCCATGTGGGAATCTTCAGTCCCTCTGGACTAAGTGATGGAGCAGCTCCCTGGAGCAGCTCCCTGGAGACATAGGAAGGTCTCTGGGCCGTGCAGATGCTGCAAGTCCAACCCTTCCTAGGTTAAACCCCTCAGCTCAGCAAGTGAAAGGGGGAAAACCAACCCCCAAATATGGGAGGAGGAAGAATTAACTCAGGCTGTGAAGTTTAACGAAGTTCTGAAATCAGAGTCCAGGCATGCAGCTGGACAGATGTCCTGGATGCTCCGAGCAGGGCTCTGGATCTCGGCACGGCAGCTGCAGCCACGCCGTACCTGCACCTGGATTTAGGAATGACTTTGGGATCAGCTCCGCAGCCTGAGCTGCAGGTGCTGCAGGAGAGCAGCTCTCTGCTCTCCAGATGGGCTCTGAGATGCACCAACACCCATCTCACCCAGCTGGCACCAAACCCCAGCCTGCAGCCCGAAACGTGGAAGCCCTGCTCCCAACCTGGGCAGCCCAGCAGGTCCTGCGGAGCCGGCCTGGCTCTCCCCAGGAGCCCCTCACATCCGGGGGAAGGCTCCAGGAGCCGGTTCCCAACGGCTGCTCCCTGTGAGGCGGCCAAGGGAGCATGAGAAAGGGCTCCTCGCTGGTATTTCCTGCTCCCTGTGCGATCCCGAGGCGCTGCCAGCGCTGCCGGGGCCGGCACCTCGTCCCACGGGCCAGCCGGCGCTGCCCCGCGCCCCCACCCGCCCTGTCACCTCTGCTGTCACCCCTCTGGCACACAAGAGCCCCCCATCCCAAGCCTCCTGGAGTTTACTCCCACCTCTTCACAAGACCTCTGCCTCCCTCGAGGCAGTTTCCACTTTCTCCCTCCCAAACGCGAGGCTGCTGATGCACAGACACCTCAGACCCTAACGAGGAACAGATCGAGCAGGGAGAGCTCAGCTCCTGCACGCAAAGAGCCACCCCCACAACAATAATCCTTGCATTAGTCAAGATCCCTGATGGTAATCTTAATTTTGTTGACTATCCGGTATTTAGTGGGAGACAGAGCACAAAAAACCAAAGCCTTACACAGCTGGCAGAAATTCACAGGGGGAAAAACATTCCCAGTTGCTTGTTTATTATCCCAGAGAGCGTGAGGCTCATTCACCGTGAACATCGGCATCTCTCGGACGTGTTTTTAATGAGAACAGCCAGAAGAGATGCACACAGCAGGAGGAGGAACCCTCTGCTCCTGCAGGCTTTCCCCACTTTAAGCCAAGGTTTGTGGCCCTGAAGGATCCCTGGCCCCCAGCAGGGCCAGCCTGGGTATGCTGCTGCTTCTGCCCAGGCTGGGCACAAGGTCCATCCCTCCGGGTCTGCTCTTGGCATCTCCATCTTCACCTGGAGACCCCTCAGCTGTCAGGATCAAACCCTTCCAGACCTCCATCAGCTGCCCTGCTGATTTTCCTTCTCTAATCCAACTTCTCAGCTAAGTAAGGACCCCTTCCCTCTCACCCTCTGGCCCAGGTCTTTGGATACGATGGTGGCTCTCACTCCTCCTCCTCCCAGCACCACTCCCCAGCCCTGCCTCTCACCACAGCTCCAGCGCTCACTTTAGAGCTTTTTGCTGTACTTCCACCACATCCCAGTACCTCTGGGCTACAGGAGAGATGCTTCCCAGCAGGAATCTGCTGTGCCTTCACGCAGCTATAAATTAGGTCTCCAGAGCAAGATGTTTTTTAGGGAAATGAGGCTCATTACCCTGGCTCTTTTACTTAAAAGATACAAGAGTTTATGCTAGAGGATAAAAAGGCAGCTAGGTTGTGAGTATTTAGGCAAAAGGAATTAGCAATGCAGGATTTAGCCCAAAACTCTTCCCCAAAAATAGAGGTGGGAGCAGGAGTGGTGTAAGGACAATTCCTGGCAGCAGCAGCAGTCAGCTGGGATGGGTGCAGCAGGAAGAGACCTTTTTTCTGACAAATCAGGTGGATATCCCACGTGAAACTCCAGAGCTGCTCAAAACCAGAGCTCGGCAAGATCCAACTTCTGACTTTCAGCTTTAGGACAACTGAGACATTTCTGTGAGACCCTGAATTTTTAGATTTATAACGAGAGACAGGGGAGTTATTCCAGCTTTCTGTGCATGGGGATTAGGCCCAAATCATCTCATGATGAGTGTCAAATCACCAGCTCCTGCCCTTCCCCAGCACTGCCCTCACCAGATCCATCAGCACTGCCTGAGCGCACTCCTGGAGTTACCAAGATCCCATCTGTCACACTTTTAAATAATTGTCTGATCATTATGAATTCATTTGCTATTCATTGTGATAATGTTAATCAAGACGAATTAATAGAGTCCTCACACTGTACGTGCTCCCTGGGGACTTCCACCACCATTTAGAAATTAATTAATGGACCTGTAATTTTTAGCGGCACTGCCCATGCAATCACCACTAATGGCAGGCACGGAGCAGGTACCTGCTCACAGGGTGGCAGGGCAGAGTTCCAGCATTCCTGCTGCTCCTCCCAGCCCTACACACCTTGTTCTGGGGGGCTGAAAGGTAAGGGGGGGCTCCAGCTGCCTGGGGAAGGCTCTGGAGGCAGTGCCAGGGGAAGGGGATGCTCTGTATTTCTCCTGCTGGACACATAGAAGAGTTCTTGGCTTCTTTTTAGTCACCCATGGCTCAGGTTTTGGCTCAGACTTTCCTCACCCCGCTGCACATCGCCCATGGGATCCAGTATTCCCCACTGCTCTGCATCCAAGGCAATACCAGCCCCCACTCCTGCACTGCCCTGAATGCCTCAATCTCTCCAATTAACGCTACAGCTCTGCTGGGGCAGGAAGATTCGTTTTGAGCACCAAAGGGTTAAGCTTAGCAGGGCTAAGGAGGTCCCCTGGGTGCCCTGGCAGTCTCCCCACACCTCCAGCACAGACAGCTGTGACACTTGGTGACTTTGGTCCTTGGGTAACCCCATAAACCGAGCGTGGCAGCGTTTGCCCAACACTCAGAGCAGCTCCAGCGCTGCCCCGTTTAATCAACACTCCAGACAGGGCTGAGTGCTCTTCAAAGGGTCCCAGGCTGGAGCTGCGGGCCAGGGCCAGAGCTGGGGTGGCTTTATCAGCCTGTCAGGGAGGCAAGTGTGGCTCTGAAGATGTAAGGGGAGAAAGCAGCACGGAGCCGGGGTCACTCTCACGTCATGTCTGCTAAAAGCCTGCTCTGCCGGCAGATCAGAGCAGATGCAGTCAGCATTTAGAAAGATCATTTAAAAGAGGCACAGCCGGGGAAGTTTAGATCCTAAATTTAAATTCCACTAAGGGAAGAGCTATCTTGAGAGCCTGAATTTCTTTCTTCTTCCCAACGAGAAAAAAAATGCAGGATTGGATGAGGTGCTGAAGCCGTGGCACAGGATGCCCAGAGAAGCTGGGGCTGCCTCACCCCTGGAAGTGTCCAAGGCCAGGCTGGAGTGGAAAGTGTCCCTTACCCACGGCCCATCCATCATCTGAGCACTGCCCTGGGACTCAGCGCTGCTCCGGAGCCCACGAGAGGCTCTGGCTGTGGCGCAGAAGCAAAATACAAACGAGATTTTTGTCACCGCCACGCAGACACCGCCTCTGGTGCCCACCACGCTTCCTCCTAGGGAAGAAAAGACCCCTGCAGCACCCGTGGGTGCTCTGGCCAGGCTGGGCCTTACCTTCTCTCTTCATGCCCATGGCCAGACACTTCTGGTAGCGGCAGTACTGGCAGCGGTTGCGCTGGCGCTTGTCGATCAGGCAGTCCTTGTTGTCCCGGCACGTGTAGGTCAGGTCCTTCCGCACTGTGCGCTTGAAGAAGCCTTTGCAGCCCTCGCAGCTGTAAACCCCGTAATGTTTACCTGGGGGGGGATAAAATTCAGGTTTAAAGCTGGCCCCAGCTCCCCTCTCTGCCACCAGCTCTCCCAAGGCCTCTCCCAGCTGTGTTTGCAGGGAGCAGAGGTTTCCTGGAGCGGGAGCTCCATAGAATCAGGATGCCCTCCGTGGGCCACATCCAGCCTTACATCCAGGGAAAGGCCATTTCTTGGCCGTACAGCAGGGCTGGGTTAGTGCAGCAGTGGAACAGGGTGGCCCCTGTACCCCTCTGAGCTCTCTGAACCCCCCACACCAGACACACGACCCCAGCCTGCTCTGTACCCTGTTCCCACCCTCCCTTTCCAGCCTGGAGCACAGAAGGGGTCCCGAAGGACTCACAAACCAGGCAACCAGAGCTCTGCTGGAGCAGGAAGCTTTTAGAAAAGGAGAAGAATAAAGGGAATTAGCACATCTTTATCTCCCAGGAGTGAAGACACTCCATGTCAGGAGCATCTTTTTATGTGGCACTGTGTGACAGCACCAGTGTGCATCAAAGGATGGGGAGAGGGAGGACACCCCCGATGCCTTGCTCGCCAATAGGGTCAGAATGCAACCCCACTGCTAAACAGGGACCTGGGGTCTCCTGGCTCAGCCAGACCAGGACTCCATCCCCTGCCACATCCCATCCCAAAGGAGAGCTCCCACCAGCACTCCCCGTGCTGCCAGGAGCCAGGGAGCCAATGCCAACCCTCTGCCAGGGCACCCACACCCCGAGCCCTCTGCCCTGAGCTCCTCCTGGGGCGGGTGCCAGCCTCACCTGAAGATCTGTCCCCACAGATGGCACATATGTGCTTGGTGAAGGAGGCCATCGTTCCTGAGGGGTGTGCTGGCACTTTGAGGACTCCATTGAGCCCCAGGGGTGGCTTAATGTCTTCTGTGCTGGTGACGGAGTTCATGGGCGAGTTGAGCTGTGGAGGCACAAGCACAGGGCTCAGCTGGGACCAGCGCCACGGGGACACGGGGGACAAGCTCCCAGGGGGGACCAGCACTGCTCCAAACACCCACCACAAAGCTGAACCAAGAGGATTTGAGCACAAGGAGCACAAGCACTCATCTGCCCTGGCACGGGAGCCGGGGTGGCTCTGAACTGGCAGCAGGGTGACAGAAGGACATGGCCAGTCCCCCAAGCACCACCAGCAGCCACGCAGGGCTGACCCTGCCCATCCAAGGAGGATGTTTTTCCACTATTTAAGTGGAAGGCAAGTTGCCCCAGCACAGCCCCCACAGCCAGGGATCAGCGGCCACCCCAGCTCCACCCCACCACGGGACACAGGGACAAAGATCTGCAGTGGTGGCTCGTGGGAGAGCTGCTGGCTGGGAGCGAGCCCCTGCATGGATGACGAAGGCCAGGACACTCTTGTTTAGCTCTGCAATTCACAGAGATCCTTTTAGTATTATCTCTCCAAAGGAAAGCTCCATGGCAAATAAACAGATTCCAGATGCAGCAGGGCCTGGCTTTCCAGAGCTGGTGTGGGTGGGACACGTCTCTGCCACTTCCAAATGCTTCTCCTTCCTTCCCTTGGCCCCCAACAAGCAGAGGATTGGGTGGAAGCTGGTGCTGGCACCGTGGCACTGGTGTGGAGTGAAGCATTCCTGGGCTGAAGCCTCCACTGGGCTGTTACACCCTTGTGTGCAAGGAGAAACTGAGGCCCAGAGCTGTAGGATCTGGAGACAAGCTCACCCATCCAGGAGGGTCTGGGGGGCCTGGATTTGGTCAGCTCTGGATGCAGAGCCAGCTGGGATCACTGTGGGTGTCCCCAAGGGAATCAGCCTGCCAGGGACTGTCACAGAGCCACCATCCCTGCCAACCTCCAAAGCCAGGCTGGACACACAGGACTTGTGCCTCAGTTTGTTGCCTTTCTCCGCCCTAACAGAGATCCTCAGCGATTGCACTTGCCACAGATTAACCCAGGGAAGTCCCAGGGCTTGTGATCTGTCAATTAGAGCAGTGCAGCCGCTCCTCTGGCTTTCAAGTCCCCAGGCTGGTGGGGAGTATTTGGCAGGCAGATGACTGACAGCCCCACAACAGAGCCGAGTAAACCCACCCTGGAGAAAAGGGATGGATCTGCCTCCCTCTGCTGCCCTGACTGTGCCAGCTGATGAATCAAAGGCAGCTGGCACCTGGTGATGCACTCCTGGCTTTAACTGCTGTTGGATAGAGCAGAGGGGGGGGACGAGCAGGTCCCCAGGCAGGAGCATCTCTTTTTGAGTCCCACATGGTCTCTGCGAGCAGGGGCTGCCAGTCAGGGTGACCTGCCCCAGGAATTCCTCCCCGAGCACTCTCTGGGAAGCAGAGCCAGTTCCAGGTGCAGCTGGTGGCGACGGCTCACGTCACGCTGCATCCCTGGCTGTGGGACTGAGGCCAGAGGCCACGGCTGCCTGATGAAGATAAAGCCTTTCACCATCACTTCCCCCAGCCCCAGTGGCCCACAGAGCCCACCCTGAGAGCATCAGGGGGATGACAGGCAGAGCAAGACCCACCCAGGAGGGTGGGGGTCCCGCCAACCTCCCCAGCCCAGAGCATCAGCTGCTCAGAGCTGGGTCAGCCCAGGCTGGGAAGGGGAAAGTCATCGGTTCCTCTCCCAGCGCTGGCCCCAAACCTCAGCACAGGCACCCCGGGGTTCCCACACAGCCCTGGCGCCTGCCCCAGCCCTTCCCCTCCGGGAGCACGTGCAGGGAGGGGACAGAGGAGGGACAGCAGCCCCTGGCCTTGACACAGCACTTCTGCTCCGGGACAGCACGGCTCCAGCTCAGCAGTGAGCCCAGGCACGGGGTGGGGAACCAGGGCTCTGCTCCCCCACTGACGCCGGCACCTCTCGGCTCCTTCCCTTCCCTCTCCAGCTCATCGCACCCCGGACCGAATCCTGGCCCTTCTGGCAAGCAGAACGTTATTCCTCCTCCTCCCACCCCAAAAAACATCCCAGCCTTTCCCCGGTCCCCCAGGCGCCCTTACAAAGAGCACTGTGCCAAGGCAGACAGCGGCTCTGCAAAAGCCTAATCCCACGTCTGATCTCTCCCCACTCGCCCCCGGGCGCCCCGAGCTGCTGCCAGCGATGCCTGGGGCTCCACACAGCCCTGCAAACTGCATGGAAAGTCCTTCCCTCGCAGCTCTCGCTGAAAATCCTGCGCTTTTTTCCCTGTTTTTCCATCATTTTTAGGTAGGAGGGTTTAAGTAATCTGTTAAATCCCAGGGCTGCTGGGTGCAGCCCCCCCAGGCTGGCTGGGACCCTGCTCACCACTGCCTCGCACCCCTCATCCCTGGGCCAGCTCAGCACCAGCATCCCCTTCCCATGGATGCTGGGATGCCATGGCAGGATCCCTGCCACATTCCCTGATTTTGGGGCTGTGTTTGCAAACCACACAAGACCCTGGGAAGCTCCCAGAGCTGCAGGGAGAGCATCCTCCAGCACTATCACCGAGGGCTGCTGGGGTCCTCCCCTCCGCAGAACCACACGGGGTAGGGCGAGCCCCCCGTTTTTTGGGATCCTGGCAGCTCCCTCCCACCCTGGCGGAGCTGGGGCGGAGGGGACCCACCCTGGGGACCTCGCACACCGCGTGCTCTTCTGCTCTGCTGCCTCTCCGGAGGCGACGAGGCGTGGCCTGATGGCAAGTGGCATCTGCCATCTGATGCAAACCACCTTCCATCAGTGCCATCCCTGCCCGGCGACGGGGGCCACACGCCTCATTACCCCGGCACTCTGCTGGCCAGGGCAGGGGGGCTGTGCTCCCCACCAAGCATTGGCCTCGCTGCGCCCCTCCTCCTCCTCATCCTCATCCTCATCCTCATTGTCCTCCTCGTCCTCCCCCCACGCTCTGCTGGCCCAGGTAGGCGCCTCTGCCCGCTGCAGGGACGGGGACAGGGACCTAATGTGGCCAGACAGGGAACAGATGGCAGGAGCCATTAGGCTGAAGCCCTCCCAAGTGTCACCTCGAGGAAAACCACTTAGGACAAGTCCCTGAACAAAGGACGGGCACTCTGAGGGCTGGAGCCACCAGGATGGAGCCACTGAGGGCTGGAGCAACTGAAGGCTGGAGCCACAAGGATGGAGCCACTGAGGGCTGGAGCCACAAGGATGGAGCCACTGAGGGCTGGAGCAACTGAAGGCTGGAGCCACAAGGATGGAGCCACCAGGGATGGAGCCCCCTGGGCTGGAACCACCAGGATGGAGCCACCAGGGATGGAGCCCCCTGGGCTGGAACCACCAGGATGGAGCCACCAGGGATGGAGCTCCCAGGGCTGGAACCACCAGGATGGAGCCACCAGGATGGAGCCAGCAGGGATGGAGCCACCAGGGCTGGAACCACCGAGGGCAGGAGCCACCAGGGCTGAAGCCAGCTCGCTCCCACCACCATGCCACCACACTCTCACTTCCCCTTCTGCCCTGGAGCTCTGCTTCGTTTCAGTTCCCCCGCTGGCCGCTCCCAAACTGCACCTTACAATCGCCCTTTCCCCGCCACCTCCCTGGCTTGTGGCTCCCCTCAAGGTTGCCTCATATCCCCCTTCCCACTCCTTCCCCACCATTTTGGCGCCGGGGCTGCTAATTTTGCTCTGGCTGCCTGTTCCCAGGGGCAGTTTCAGTTCCTCTTCCCTCGGCCCTGGGAGGGGAGGGGATGTGTCCCCCCCGCTGGTGTCCCGCAGTGGGGAGTGGGGTGTGCAGGTCCCTGCACATGTGGGGGGGCCACAGGTTGAATCCTGCACGGGATTCAAGCTCATCCAAAGGCAAAACTTCTTCCTCTCTGCTCAGCACAGGGATGCTGGATCCTGGGGGTCCCCAGGGCTGGCAGTCAGCACAGCCCCATGTAGTAAAAGGACCTGTTATCTCTGGGAATAAATCAGGCCAATATTTAAAAATAAAGGTGCTGGCAGGTGCTTGACTCCCAGAGAGGGCCTGGAATAAATAAACCCACAGCGAGTGGCAGGTGGTGGCCAATTCCTTAATCTGCCCTTTTACTAAACATATCCCGTGCGAGGAGCCAGCAACAGGTGGCAGGGGCTGGCCAGCACCCCGATCTGGCTATTTTTAAAAAGAGCTTATCTCGCCCTGCTTGGAGGGGTTTTTACATAATCTTCAGCCACTGAAGGCCAGGCCTTGCCCTGTGAGGAGAAAGGGGCAGCGGGCAGAGGACCCCTGGGGTTGTACGAGTGACGGGACAAGGGGAAAGGGCCTCGAGCTGAGACTGGCTGTTAGGGGTAATTTCTTCATGGAAAGGGCTGTCAGGCTTTGGAACAGGCTTCAGGGAAGTAGTGGAATCACCACTGGAAGTGCCAAAGGTGTGTGGATGTGGCACTTGGGGACATGGGTTTGTGGTGGGCTTGGATGATCCTAGAGGGCTTTTCCAACCAGAACAACTCCATGATCCTATGGGGACCACGCGCTGGCCCTGCAGGGAATGTGCTGCTTCCCAGGAAGAAGAATCCCAGACAGTCCTAGGGTGGCTCTGGCTCCTGCCACAGCTACAGTAGCCCCCAGGTGACCCAGGGATGGTCACTACTCCCCTTCCACCCCATCCTGGGGACAAAAGGCGATGGATGGCCACGTTCCAGCTGCGCTGGTCCCTCCTGGCCCATCCTTCAGCCCCCCAAAGGAGCAGGACGCCTCCAGCTTTGTTTCCCCCTCGAGTTCCTGCTTTGTGCCTCCCCTTGGCGCTTGTCTGGATGAGGAACCCCCCGAGGTGGCTCCTCCCTGCCCAAACAGGCAGCAGAGAGCCCTCACTGCCGTGCCCTTACCTGCGGGCTGCTGGTGCCGAATCCCAGGCTGGGCGTGGAGGGGACGGACATCGAGTGCGGGCCCATGGGGGAGCTGATGACGGAGAACGGGGGGCCCATGCCATTGATGGGCGAGCTCAGGGTGCTGATGGGCGAGTGCAGCTGGCCCGGCGAGCCCAGCGAGGAGCCGATGCCCGGCCCGATGGACGGGTGCAGGGAGGGGGTGGCCATGGGCCCCCGGCTCGTGGGGGAGTTCAGGGATGTGGAATTCACTTGGTTGGAGAAATCTGGAAGAGAAGGAGGAGAGGAACGGCATTGAGTCACCCACGTGGGACAGAGCCCTGAGCTGCAGCCCCCCTGCTACTCCCCCAAAATTCCCAGTGCAGCTCCATCTTTCCAAACCACCTTCTCCTGGAGTATCCAGGCAGGCATTAAGACACATGCTGAGAGCATTTCCACCTCGTTAAGAGCATTTCCACCTCAAGCCAGGCATCAGTGCCCTCCTCCACCACCTCCCTGACACAGCTCTAAGCTCTGCCAGGGGCTCAGCGTGGCTGCTCCAGCTGATTCCCTCCATGCCACAGGATAATTTGGATTTATCACCAGGCCAGGCCGTGCGTGGGGAACAGAGAGCAGCACCCACAGGCTGTGGAGGTGGCTCAGTCTGTGCATCACACACATGGCGGGGGTGCGTGTCCCTCCAAAGGGAATGGAGGTTCAGAGGTTGGATTTGAGGATTTTGGAGGTCTTTTCCAACCTGAATGACTCCGTGATTCTGGAACACTCTGCTCTGGAGCGGGAGCAGCTCTGCAGGCAGCAGGACAGGCTGTGTGTGCCTGTCCCGGGGGAGCAGAGGAGGGGGGTGGGAAGGGGGGCTTATAAATAGCCTCCGATTCTCCCGAGAGGAGACATGGAGCCATTCCTGGCACATTTCCTCCTCATCCTGTCACGCTGCTTGCAAAACAATCCCCAGCGAGGAAGGGGCTGGCTCTGGCCCCCGGGGAGGGGCGGGCGGAAGGCAGCAGGGATCGGGGGGGTGGGGGGGCCCCCCAAAACCCACCTGGACCCCCCAGCTCACACCAGGGATCCAGAGAGGAGGAAGCACCAGCACGGCCACCTGGGTGCTCATGGTGGGTCTGCCTTTGGCTGCAGACCCCAAAGTGAAGTAAAGTCTGGAAAATTCCATCTTTGGTCGCCTGCATCTGTCAGGATCAGCTGTCTCCCCAGGATTTTGGAGCAATTAGCACACGAATGTCACACAGAGGGAAACGCTGAACCCACAGCAGCCCAGCCCCACAGCAACCTTCCCTGGAGATCCCCAATCCTGGCGGGGAAACCCCAGCAGGAGGAAGAGAAGGTTCAGCAAGGCAGCGATGCTGCTCTCGCAGAGATGTGGAACCAGCACCCCACTGCTGCTTCCAGAGTCCCATCACTGCTCCCAGCATCCCACTGATGTATCCAGCACCCCACTGCTGCTTCCAGAGTCCCATCACTGCTCCCAGCATCCCACTGATGTATCCAGCACCCCACTGCCGCTTCCAGAGTCCCATCACTGCTCCCAGCATCCCACTGATGTATCCAGCACCCCATTGCTGCTCCCAGCATCCCATCCCTACCTCCAGAATCCCACTACTGCATGCAGAATCCCACTGCTGCATCCAGAGTCCTACTGCTGCCTCCAGCATCCCACCTCTGCCCCCAGCATCCCCAGAATCCCACCTCTTCCCCCAGAATCCCTCAGGCACCCCCAGACCGTGGCAGAGAGGAGCCCCCCTGTCCCTGGGGCCAGGCCTGGCCGGGCTCTCACAGGATGTTGACACAAACCAAGCGCCGGCCACTCCGTTGTCACCCATGGCTGAGTGACGTGAGGGAGGCACAACAGGAACCCCAGGAAATTCCTTGAGGATTCCAGGCCTGCTCCTGGGGTTTGGCACAGCACTTCCCAAGGCTGGTTTTGGGGTCTTTATAGAGCAGCAGGGCTCTGGAGAGCCCCCAGTGGGGTCCAGGAGCTCGTTCTGGAGCAGGACCCCACAAACACCCAGGAGGTGATGGAGGGACACCTGCAAAGGATGCAGCGGGTCCCTGGTCAGGGGAAACAGGCCCTTGAGCTGTGCAAAGGGAAGGCAGCAGAGCACAGTCCTTCCTTTGAAAAGACCCGGAATATTTAAGGCAGGAGAGGTCACAGGCGGGTCACTGGCGACCGGCCCGCAACAGAAAGCAACGCACGTGTGAGGCCGGCACCCCTCCCAAAATCCCAATCCCTGGGCACCTCAGGAGCTCCCTGCATATCCCACGTCACCACATCAGCTCCCCTCAGCCTATTCCCACACTGATGTGTTCCCCAGCACCCAGCAAGGAGCTGGGAGGGAATAATTCAGGCAACGACAAAAAGGAAAAGAGAGGAGAGGGATAATCACAAACAGGGAAATATGGGCAGGCACGGCCACATTTGGGTGGGTTTGCACCCAAACCCCTCAGCCACACACTCAGAAATCTGAACCAGATCTGGATTTTTCAGAGCATCACGACTCAAAGCCTGGTTCAAAGCAACTTCTTGGACACTGGGAGGTTTCCACTCCTCATCCAAACACTCCCTGCTCCAAAACCCCGCTGGGAGAGCGGCAGCAATGGGAAACATTTACATCCAGCAAGCAAATGTGGGTTTTTAAACTTAGCAAAATCCAGAGTCCACTTGAGGCAACTCAGCCAGGATGCTGCCAGTCCCTGGCTCGAGGGAAGAGGAGTTTGGGGAAAATATAACTCGAAGTGGAGAGATGGGCATCAAGAGTGGGATGTGAGGAGTCTGCCCTCTTCCCCCACTGCAAGTATCCTAAAGGACCTTGACTGCAAAAAGAATGCCACCAAAAAAAAAAAAATTTAAAAAAGAAAAAGGCCTAAATTGAGGAAATATCCTTAACAGAAACAAATAAATTCCCAAACTGATGAGCACCACTTGGACTGCAGCAAACAGAGGAGGCATTTTCCCAATGGCATTTTCAGCTCAAGCAGTGTGAGACTGTTCCTTCTCCTCGAGGAGTTTTGCCATTTAAAGCTGCTGTGTGTGTGACTATCTCTTGACCAAAATAAACTCCGTGTCTGTTTCTAAATTAAAAAAAATTTGAAAAAATAAAAGTTCTGAAAGCATTTCCCCTCTGTCACACCCATCAAGTGCAGCTATTTTCTCTGTGTGTCCTTTGTTTAAGCACAACGACCTCTGTCTATCCCCGAAGATGCCCCATGGCAGTTGGGAGATCAGAAACCAGAGCTCGTCAGCAGCTGAAGAATTTGCAGTGAAGCTCTTTTTCTTCCTCCAAACTACGAGCCCGCCAGCCACAGAGTTTGGACGGGGATTTTTCCCAAGGAATATGACATTTAGGGCAGGGCCACATGATCCATGTGCAAGGGATGTGCCCTGTGAGCACTCCCAGCTCTGCTCCACGGCACAGCAATCATCCCACGGACGCCAGAGCCAGCAGGGCACCCTGACTTTTGTTTTTCTGGTGCTCATCCCTGCCTTTCCAAGATGTCTTTGGGATGGATTCCCACCTCACAGAGCAGCAGCAGCCCCAAAACCAGACACTGATGGCACAGGGAGGGCACAGACTGATGTCATCCCCACCAAAGTCACACAAGACATTGAAAGCAAGGCTGGGAACAGATCCTGGCAATTCTAAAATCCAGGGTAGCATCTCAACTGCTGGATCACCCTTCCCTCAGACAGAACTCTCCTGGCATTATCATCATTATAATAGCAATTCAAACAAGAATATTATCAAAAATCTTCTATAATGGGGAAAAAAAACCCACCTTCAGAAAACATTTGTACCCAACATCCCTGGGCAGCTCCACTGCTATTTCCATCCCCTTGGCATTCAGCACAAACCTCCAGCTCAGACCAGCCAACATCCACGGCTGGATGCCTCCCAGACGGGCAGGTCAGACCCTCCAGGAGCACCCGGAATGCCACCAGCCCTGGCCACCCTTGCCTGTGGCATTTTGTCACTCCAGTGCCACTCCAAGTGCTGCTGCCTGGCCAGGGCACGTCTGCAGCAGCTGCAGCAGCTTTTGCTGATCCGGCACTATCACGGAGGGCTGTGATTTTAACATTTCTAGACCACAAAATGTCCCAGAGCAGAAACAATTCCAACAGTGCAGAGGCGCTTTTTTTCCCAGGATAGCTCATTTGTACCGGAATAAAGTGTACCAGCAAAAGCTTTCACCAGAATAATCTTCATTTATGCCTAAGAGGCTTTGCCAGTAAAACTACAGTGACCCAGCTCTGCTGGAAAACCTTTTCTGGCGTATCCTGGGAGTTTACTCAGCAGCTCGGTGGCTCCGCACTCGGATTCTGAGAGAGGGGAAGTTAAAAAAAAAACCAAGTTATTTCAAGGCACAAACAGACTCTCTGAGCTGTGTTTTTCTGCAGCTGAGGAGAGCTGCACACACAGGATACAATTCACTGGGATCAGAGGGGTTTGCAGCACACCAGGGCTCGAGGAGCTGTCACTGTAGGACCACCCCAAGAGCCTGCCCCTGACAGCGGCTGAGATTTGGAAAGTCACTCACAACCCCCTGCTTCCGCTTTCCTTTTTCTCCTCTCAGCACCTCTTCCTCCTTAATCAGAAAGCAAATCAATTCTGGGTATTAAACAGCAGGAAATTCTAAATTTGGGTTGCCACTCCCTTCCTTAAGTCAGCCCTTGGCGTTGGGGCTTTGCAGTGCTGTGGGGCCACACCAGGAGGGGATCAGGACCAGCAGCACACATCAGGATTCTGCAAACATCCTCCTCCTCCTCCTCTGCTCTCCAGCATCCCTTTGGTGGTGCCCAGGTTCCAAACCCTCACCCCCGAATGCTCGTGGATCAGGTAAAAGCAGCACCCCACGTTCCTGCGTCGGTGACTCTACACCGAAATGAACTCGGCGGTGAGAACCAGCGTCCTTTTGCTTTCACTCCTCAAAAGCACTTCAGGAATCTCACGTGCTTTCCAGACAAGGAACCCCAAATGATGCAGGTTTCCCTTTCCCTTCCTCTCACCTTCCTCACAGCAAACCAGGGCATGACTGGCGAACAGCAGGAGAACGCCAGGATCCGGGCAGGACACGAGGGCTGGCCCGTGGTTTTCATGTGAGAATCACCACGGTAATGCTGTGACCACAAGAGGTCAGGTCCTCGCTTTTGTCCTGATCACAAACTCGGGGATGGATTTAAATAGCCCCTGGCCTAGAATCTTGAGTAAGTTTGCTCTCAATTTACAGCAGCACAGCTGAGAACCGAAGGGAGGATGGAGCAAGAGCTGCCTCTTCCCCCTCCAGTGGTGGCTGCTGCCATGGACCCAGCAGTGCCCGACCTGGGCACACTCAGGGGGGTGACCTGAGTGTGCAGTGTGGTTGTTATCCCAAAAACTCATCCATGGATCCAAGGAATAAACAGCATCCCGTGGCAAATCCAAGCACATTAAGCTGCATTTAAAGCACTTTGCCCAGCCAGGACAGGCAACTGATCCTCTCAAACCACCTGGGTTCCAAGCACACAGTCAGGGAATCCCTGGGAATGGGCACCCCAAGCTGTCAGAAGAAGCTGTCCATTATCCATAATTCCCTTCTGAGTATCTTTTCCACAGCCATGGGCAAAGGGATGTAGGACCATGGGAATGCAGCACTGGACAAGTGTGCTGAGTATTTCTGATTTCACCAAAAAGTAATTGGAATTGTTTTTTCTTTTCACATTTCTGGACTCAAGTACAAAGACAAACCCAAGAACATCCCTCTGAGACCCCCCCAAACCCTGCACAAGGGGCAGCACACAGAAATCTGTCTTTTTGCAGGCATTCCAAAACCACCACGTGCCATTTCTCTTCAGGAACCTGCTCTGAGATTTGGGAGAGTTTCTCCAGCCACACTCAGAACCTTCCCCAGGTGATGCCGTGGTGGTTCAAGCTGCTCGAGGACAGTGAGAAACTCAGTTTCAGCTGCAATCTGCACAGGGTGGGTTCCTCCTCCCAGCAGCTTTCACTTTGACCAAACTAAAACCTCAAAGCCACAGAGCTTCTCACCTCTGGCTCCGTGCTCCCCCCGAAACCTTCCCGCAGCACCACTCGGCACCTCCACCAACCCCAGCCAGCAGCAGAGGTGCTTTTTGGGTTTTCATTGCAGCAGCAGGGGTTTTCTTTGGCTGGAGGAATTCCACAGCATCCCTCTGCGTGCTGCCAGGCGTGGGTGCTGCCTCCTGCCAGCATTTCACCTGACAGGTCGATGGGCCCTGGCGTGAGATTAAGGCACCCTCGAGCAGCTTTCCGCCCGCACTCCGCACGCCAGCCTCTCCCTCCCCAACCAGAATTCCCGCTGCACCACTCAGGAAACCTCTGCTCTCTTCCCACGAGGTGAAGGGGAAGAGCAAAAGCATCCCACTGCTGAGCCATGGGGGCTCCCCAAAGCGGGACCCACCCCAAACCTTGCAGCAGCACTCTGAGGAGGTGGCAGCGTCCCTGTCCCACAGCTGGCTCACCTCTGTCCCTGCAGCTCCAACAGCGGCTCTCCCTCCTTCTCCTATTTTTTCCTCTGGATTTTTCTGGAGAAAACCCCACTTTTTGGCAATCTGGCTCAAAGCACCACAGGGACACTTTTGGGAGACACTCACCCCTAACTCACCCCATCACCTGCTGGACCCAGGGTGCCCAGGGGTCTGGAGACCCCCTGGCACAGGATCCACACCAAAACTGGGATACCTGCTCCTGATGCTTCAGAGCTGCCATGGAGCAGGGGGCACACAGACCCCACCCCAGGGCTGACCAAGTGTGCTCAGCACCAGCACAGGGGCTTATTCTAGACTTTTTTCCCTTAAAACCCCATCCCACCCTCTCAGGAGGCCGCTAAAATCACACCCAGCTCCTGGAGCAGTGGCAGAGCTGGAAGCCTGCAGGGGCTACCCCATCCCCAAGGGGGAAGGACTGAAAAGGGGAATTTTCCAGAAGCTGCTGTCCCTGCGCGCTGCCCTGTCACTGGAGGAAACGCCTCTTCCTCCTGCCTTCCCGGCTTCCTGCCCCACATGGACCCCATCCCAAACCATCTCCCCATCCCAAACCACCTCCCTATCCCATGGAGGACCCCCACCCATGTCCCAAGCAGACAGAACAGCCTCCAAACCGCTCCAGCAGGACCTGGAGGGGCAGGCAGAGAAGGGCAAAGCAGGAAGGGTGAGGAGCGGGACATATGGGAAGTGTGAGGAGAGCAGGGAAGCCCAGGGGGAGGGGAGAGGGCAGCTCTCCCCCACCCTGGCAGCGCTGGGCGGAGGGGGAGGGTGCACCCAGGCAAACAAGGATTCTGCTGATAAAGCAAATGTGACTCAATCACACGCTTGTGCAAAGATGTCACAACAGTGCTGAGAAATTACAGGCTCCTATTTCATCCCTCGAGGGCCGGCGCTGGCCCCGCTCTCACAATGCTCTCTGTTCTGCTGTCAGCGGCGCAGCGAGTGCCCCTAATTTACTGGCTGGGAACCCGCTGCAGGGCCAGCCCATAATAGGGGCAGTGTAGTGCTGCTGCCAGGGCTCCTGGGCTGCCAGGGGGTGGCTGATCAAGGGCTCGACGTGGCAGCTCTGTCAGCAGCAGCAGAAGCGGCTCAGAGCAGGGCTGTTCCCCTCCCGGCACTTACAGGGTGTGGGAGAGGGGATTGATGGCCCCAGCCCCAAATCTGGCAGAGCTGGGATTTCCCAGGCAAAGCTTGCTTGGGGTTGTATCTCTCCAACTTCTTGGGTGTGCTCATGTACCCTAAAAGGGAAGTTTGGGGGACCCCAGTGCCAAGGAACAAGGGCTGAGCCACCACCCCTGCCGCCGACCTTCCCCAAGGACAGCCTGGAGCAGGCCGTGCTGAAAGGGGACTGGACCTGCTGGCCCCTTTCCAGCTTCCAAACAGCACCAAGGAAGCCAAAAGCAGCAGGAGAAGATGCCAGCAGAGGGGAAGATGCTCCCTCTACTCTGCAAAAACAGAGGGCTGCTCACGGGGGTCCTTCCCTGATGGGCATCACCAGCATGGGGATGTGGTGAAGGTGGCATCCAGGCACTTCCCAAAGTCTGTCCAGGCTGCCCAGGGAGCTCTGCTCGGAGCTGCTCATCCTCCCTGCAGCTGCTGACCTTCGCAGCCTTGGGCTCCATCCTGTTCCCCGAAAAGAGCACGGTGAGAGCTGAAGCACAGTGGTCCCGCAGGTTGCTGGAGCTCATTATGGCCTTTTAATTATGTTCAATTGCAGTTTTATGGGCTTACGGGCAAATTGGAAGTGATCTAATTGCCCTTGAGGGGGTGCTGGGCTCTGAGCTATGAAAATTCAAGCAGGATCCAGCAAGATGCAGGGGGAGCTCGGAAGCTTTAGGCTCATTCCAGCAGAAAGAGGAGAAGCTTCCACTCATCCTGGAGATTCCCCCAGGACATCCCAGTAAGGAGCCACACACGTGGCACGTGCCAGGCCCACCAGAGAACCCGGATCAGGCGCTGCCCCACTGCCCCAGCTCATCCCAGCCACTGTCCCCAACATCTGGGGACATCCCCACGCTGGGCTCCAGGGAGGAGGGATGTGGAGAGGAGATGGGGCTCAGACCTGCAGCCAAGCTCTCTGCTCCTGGGGATCCTGCTCCCTTGAGCCCCAAAATATCCCTCTGCAAAGCAGGCAGGGCAAGAAGTAGCCAAAAGGATGCCAAGTGCTCTGGGAAACAGGAGCTCCAAACCCCCAGCTTCCCATATTCTCCCTCCAGCAGATCCAGGATGAGCTAAATCCTAAAGACCACGAGCAGGAGCAGCCCAGCAGCTCTCCCAGCCACTGGCTTTGAGATCTATGAGCTACAACATGTTCCTCATTCATTAATGAGTCCTGGAGGTGCAGGATGTGGCATCCACCCTTGTTCAGCACCTCCCCATTGCCTCCTGCTCCCATCTGTGGTCATCAAGGAGAGCAACCATCGGCCCACACGACTTGTAGAGATCCTACAGGATGGGCCAAGCTCCATGCTCGGGGGCTGAGACAGCAGCAGGAGGTGAGAGGAGGAGGAGGAGGAAGACACAGCCGTGAATTTCCTCCGTCTGGCTCCCAGAAACAACGGCCCACAAAGCACCGGGCAGACGGATTATATTACGGTGCTGTGCGTGCACATTAATCCAGATTTGAGATAATTACAGTCATTCACTTGGCATAATGGGCTTTAATTGATCCAACGGGGCCGGGGCTGGTGCTCGCCGCCAGTGTGCAGCTGGCAGCCCAAGACACCAAAGCTGCGCCACCACTGACCAGCAAAACCAACGCCGCTTCCTGGCTTCCCAGAAAACCAGTTGCCCAGAAAATCAGTTTGTGGTGGTTCTCCTTAGGGGATGCTGGAGGATCCATGAGGCAAGGCCACACGGACTTTTCCATCTCTCAGTTGAGACCCAGCAAGCCTGGCATGGGCACCGAGGTGTCACCCGGTCAGGAGACATCTCGTGAGCATCCAGGTGGGATGAGCCACCCCTCCAGACGGCTTCGCTGCTGGGAACTGGGCAGGGGCAGCCCATGGGAATGCTGGTTTCCAAGTCTCCTTGGAGAAATGCCTGCCTCTCAGAACTATGCCTGGTGGGAAGTCGGTCAACAGATCCCTGAAGGTCCCTTCCCAGCAGTGTTTTTGTGCTTTAATGGTCACAGAGCTGGAAACACAGATGGGCAAAGGAACTCAGAGTCCCAAAACAGCCACCCCTTCCCACCTCAGCTCCTCCTCCACATCTCCACCGATGCCTGGAGAACGCTCCGGAGCGAGCCAGCTCCCTCAGGGACAAACCACCCACTTTGTGCCCCTCAGCTGCAGGTCCAGGAGGAAGAAGGAGCCTGAGGACTGGGTGCCTACACAGCAAGGTGCATGATGAGACAGGGAAGGCAGAGCCAGGTTCCCTTCCATAAAAGCAAGTTCCCTCTGGAAACCAGATGCCATGCACTTTTATCCAAGAGAAAGAAACTCTCCTCGAGTCTTACATGATGTGTTGGGGTTCAGTGTCCCACTCAGGGCAGGAGGGGAGGTTTAAGCCCCCTCAACTCTGGCTGTGTGGCCAGAGGGATGGGCAGGAAGGCTGGGTGGGTTGTTCCCCCTTCCCAGGCCAGAGAGGAGGCTTGGGAAAGCATTTCCCTCCCTCAGGCAGGCAGCAGCAAGGGATGGGCTGCCTGCAAGCTGCCTTTGGGTTTAAGTTTCTGGTTCGAGTCCAAAGCTAATTAGGCTGCGCCAAGTCCAATCAGATAGCCTCGGCTAATTGAGCTCGGCACGGACGGGTCAATGTCCAGCAGGGCCCGGCGTTCCAGGAGTTCTGGCAGCCCACAGATAACTGCCCGGGCCTGGGAAGGGGAAGGACCCCTCACAAAAATGTTCCCTTCGTGTACAGGCAGCGTTCTCTGCCAGAGCTGAGCACAGCCTGGGTTAACCCCTCAGACACCGCCAGCGTCGTCTCCCAACCCCAATGGATGAGGAGGCCCCAAAGGCAACGCTGGGCAGGGATAAAAGGGAGCGAGTGAGGTATGAAATTGGGTGACTTCACCATGCTCTGGTGTCACCTCTCCTGGTGTCACCCCAAGAACAGGCTTGGTGAGCCATGGCACAGACCACACACCACAGAGCAGAACCCCCACAGCACCCAGCAAGGGCAAACCACATCAACTCCAGCCACACAACTCCTGGAAATGTGACACTAAGGACCCTGGAGCTGGGTGCTCCATGCTCTCCACACAGCTCCTCCAAAGCTGGGGTAGATGTGTCTGCAGCAGACTGCAGCCTCCAGGCTAGGAGAGAGGGGTTTGTCCGAGCTCTGGGAGCCAGCAGGGCTGTGGGACGGGGTCAGCAGCACTTCCCAGATGTGCCTGGGCATTGCAGCCAAGCACTGGGACCAGGGAGAACATAAGGAAGATGAGGGGCTCCGAGGAAGGCTCTGAGGAAGTCCTTCCGCGGGTGGTTCTCAGCCCTGCTGAGCAGCTCCCCCAGCTCCTAACTTCTACATTCCAGCCAGGAAAACGACAACATCCAGCTTCCCAGAAACCACAAACTTCCTTTTTGCCTCTAATCCTGCCCGTACTTCCAGGCTGAGCACCATCCAGCCGGGCAGAGAGATGGCAGCCTCGATCCCTGCGCCGGGAACACCGAGAGAATCCCCACATCCGCTCCCTCCACCCCCGGCTGCTGGGAAAGGCTGCTCCTCTTCAGCTGACAAATGGATGAGACGTTTCATTAATAAACCCCAGCTTCTCCTCACACTTCTGATTACAATCTCTCTGTTTGGATCTGTGCTCATGTTACACGTTCGTCTCAATTATATATTCCCTTCTCCTTAAATCCCCACTTATCTCCTTTACCACGTAAATCAAAGAGTGGGCTCTGGTTTGGGGATTTTTTTGTTGTTTTTTTTTTCCTTTGCATAACTTTCCCTGCTCCAGCAGCACTTAGAAAATAAACAGGAATTTAAACTGCAGCATGTCCTGGTAGACTCCGAGCTCATCTTCCAGCAAGGAGGGTGACATTGGTCCTGCTCGCCACCACTTGCTTCCAGCCCCACTGTGTTCACAAAGCACTTTTATTTATTTTTTTACTCAGCCATATCCTTACTGGGGCATCCCTGGGAATATCTTCCCCCCACAAATCCCTCGTTCCAGCTGGAGCAGAACATGAGACACCGACCAAAGCAGCAGCACAGGGCCAGCCCAGCCTGGCTCCCCCCGCACTGCCCCACATCCCTCTGGCAATTAAGGCAATTGCTTGCATGGAAACCTAATTATATTAGGGAAGTATTTAGTAATTTTTAACTGTTGGGCTGGTGGCTCGGCTCCCTCCCCCTCCCACATTCCAGCAGCGCCGGGCAGGAGCTGCAGCACTGGATTCTCCCCCTTTGCCACCACTGCTTTGAAGAGCAAGGGTGAGGAAGAGGAGCAAGGTGGTGTGATGGGCTCGGGTGGCGGCCTGGAGACTCGGGATGAGCTGGAGAGTCCCCAGCAGTTTGCCTGCCAGGTTTGCATGGGATGGCTGGGAATGCCCAGCCCTGGCACATGGTGGCCTCTTGATGCCACCATGAGAAAGATGCTCCAAGGTCCCCTCACAGGGCTCAGCCCTGTGTGTGATGCCCATCTCTGCTGAAAATTCAACACTCCAGCCACAAGGTTTTGGGTGCCCTGGTTGTGTCTCCATCCTCCTCCACTCTTGTACACAAAACTTGGGTGGGTGAGAGCAGAGCAGAGGCACCACTGCACCGAGCCCCACCAGGCACCCAAAAATAACACTCCTGGCCCTGTTTGTCCACAGGCAGCAGAGCAGGAGCCCACCACGAATTGAGTTCCACCACGGATTGAGTTCCACCACGGATTGAGTGCACCATGGGGAGCTGTGCACCATGGAGAGCATCACAGGGGCCTCATGCTGGATCATCTCCATGGGCCACCCACTCTCAGCCCCAGCAGGACCACGAGGCTCCCCCAGCCCAGCCCTGACTCCCCCAATTCCCCTTTCCCAGCCCTGGAAAGGCCGGCGGTGCCTTTAAGAGGCCGGAGGGGAACGTGATGGCCGCTTTTCCGAAGGCCCATTAATTTGCCAGCATCACATGCTCTGCAGCTGCAGCCTGGCAGTGATTTATCCTCCTCTGAAGTTCATCAGAGGGAAAAGTACTTCCCAGGCTCAGCCTATCCCCCTTCCCCTCTCTCTGCTCCTCTCTCTGGTGCAAGCTGCCCGTGTCCAGAGCCCGGCGAAAATCCCGCTGCCCCATCCATCACCCCGAGTGTCACCCCCTGCCCTCGCCACCCAGCCCAGGCACTCTCCTTCTCCCCGGCATCTGCCAGCAAAAGAAAACTTCCTCTGCCTTCCTCGCCTCAGTGACCCACCGACGAGAAAGTCATTAATTAATAAGGGGCAGCACTGCTCCGGCTCCTCTGTGGCCTGCAGAGCCCCCTCCTCCCCATCCCCAGGCCCTGTAGCCAAAATAAACGTCAGGGAGGAGGCGGGCGTCCCCTCCTCCTGCCGCCACCCCCCTGCACGCCGCCGTCCTCCGGGGAGGTTCAAAAGTTCAAGATTTTCACATTTCCCTAACGTTATTTCAGGAAATTGCTGGAGAAAGGAAAGCCGGCGCTGCCGAAAAAGCGATCCGCGGGTGGATCCAATAACACACAGCATCCAGAGGCAGCGCCGGGTGTGCGCCAGGCGTGGCTCAGAGGGAGCCCCAGCCCGCTGTTTATTTTTTGGAGCATCTTTGCACACCACTGGCTTTTCCTAAAGCGAACCCACAGCCACTCCAAAGCAGCCCCGGAGGTGGCAGACACCAGGATAAGCTGCCACAAAGTCCTTGGGTCACTCCCCAGAGCTCAGAGCACCAGCACATACCAAATTCTAGCAGCTGGTTTTGGGGTGATGCTGCCCAGTCGGTTCAGAGCATTCCCAAGAACATCCCTTGGAGCAGAGAATGTGGGTGCCACGGTCCTGCGTGCCCAAGGAACGACGGCGTGGCCCCAGATGTGTGCAGGGCTCCCTGCAAACACCGCCCTGACGCGTGTTTGGGTTCCCTCCTTCCTTCCTTCCTCTCGAAACCCTTCGGATTTCACATTTGCACAAACCTCAAAAGCGACCCGAGCCGCGCCTGGGTTTGCATTAAACCAGGCTCAGCGACAGCCTTCGCTGCAGGTTCGTGGGAAAGGTTCGTGAAACTACTGAAACTCCTGGCAAACCTGAATTTGGGGTTACAATGAAACATGAAACTCGGCTGCTTTCATGTGGTTTGGGGTTTTTTGTTGCAAAACATTCGGTGCAGCAGCTCCGGCCAAGAGCGCGACAGCCGAGCGCACGGCGGCGTGTCCATAGGAGCGAGGAATTTGGATACACCCCGGCAGCAGCGTTCCCTGGCAAATGATTAACCGGGATTGGGAGCCACCTCATCAGCCTGGGGGCTGGATCAGCACCACCAGCACGGGGCAGAGCTCTTGGCACTGGCAGGGACCCAAGCTCCGATGGATCCGTGGTCATGGAAGAGCCTGGACGTGCCATAGCACGTGGAATTGTGCCCCAGGCAGGTGCTGGCAGCTCCCTGTGGGAGCAAGAGATTCCAACCACGGTGCTCCTGAGGGCCTCTCATCCCAGCAGGGCACTGCACACCTTCTCCCTGCCCAGGGCAAGCCCAGCTGATGGCAAAGAGGGGGTGGGAATCCTTCATTCCCCAGTGTTGCTTCACTCCATCCAGGCAGTGAGGGGGTGGGATTGGTTTGCTCCGGGGTTTTTTAAGTTTGAGGAGTTCTTGGGGTGTTTGGAGTTGGATCTTCTGCTTTGAGCCCACTTTCTCCACGCTGGCCCCACTAATTCCAACTGGAAAGTGGTGATGGAGACAACACCTTGAAAATGAGCAGTGTGAGTATCCCAGATCACTGATTTCCTTGGAGGAACAGGAGTTCTTCCCAAGTATCCATCACTCTCAGCCTCCATTAACCCCTGGCTCTCCAACAGCTCCTCAAGGTCTGGGTGTCACCCAGGCCACCACAGGCAGGGAAGAACCACATTGGATCAGGATCTGCATTTTCCCACCCATCCCTGAGGCTCTTCATGGCCCTGTGGCCAGCAGGGAGCTGGGACAGGGCAGGCACAGAGCCAGGCTGTGACAGAGCTCCAGGCACCGGGCACTGCCTCCGAGAGAAACCACATCCCAAAGGAGAGAACAGGACACCCAGCCAGGTCAACCGGAATCCAGGGCTGATTAAGGAAGTTTATATTAATTAGAGAAATGTGTTAACACCCTGGGAAAGCCACCAAGCCTGAAACGCTGTGCAGACACCTCCTGCTCCCCTGGAACAGCTCAGTCCCTTGTCACCCCAGCCTTCTTCACTGCAGTGACCTCTGCCAGGTATCACCCCCCCTCACTCCTGCCTCTTTATTTACACCCCTGGACAACTTCTCCCCCTCTCTCACACAGTTTAAAGCTGCCCACCTTAAAACAAATTCCCAAGACATCCCAAATTAGGGTTTATGGCTGCACAGAACCCAGGTGACACCAGGGCCAAGAAGCAGCGCTGGGATGTTGGGTCACTTTCCGAACCCAGCCCAGGCTAGGAAGGGATTAAGCTCATTCATATCTCCACTATAAATAATAATAATCATAATAATGTCATTTTTGCAGTGTGGTTCTTTCAATAGGGGATGATGAATGTATTTGTAACGAGCGGCGGTAAAGATTTTCAAGCCATCGAATTAGGCGGCCGTTTCCTGTCCAGACATGCCCAAGTCCCTTTGGAAAAGGAAATGTGGCCTCCAATGCTCCCTCTTTGCTGTGGGAATGCCACTCTGGATCCTGAAGATTAACCAGAAACTCAACCTCCCCACGGGCACCCTTTGGAATCCCCGATTTCTGATATCCCGGAGCTGCCTCGCGCTGGAGGAGCACCCAGAGGGAGCAGGAATCCCACAAGCTCTGCTCCAAAAGGAACCAAAATCCCCAGGGAGGTGCTGGTGTGCAGAGCCATCCTGGCTGCCCACTGTGGATGGTGCCAGGGAGACTCAAACACGATGGGGTGGAGAAAGGGGCAGTGCAAGGGACGGGGCAGCTCATCCCAGTGCCTGCCACCCCTGCTGATGTATTTTTCTGTTCGTGCCCGGCATTCCCAGAAAACACTAACTTCATTATTGATTTCTGCTCGTTTGTCATTTTTATAACCTGGCCAGCACTTCTCCTGAGGGCTGTGACTAATTCCACTTCCCCAGGCTGCAAGGGGCGAGAGCCTTTAACTCTTTCAGGATGGACTCCGGCAGGGCACCCACAGAAATCCCAAATGTTCAGTACTTCATCCATGGCAGTGGGGACAGCTGCCCTCCCCAGCTGAGCCACCAGCCTGGGAAAATCCCCAGTGCTGGGAAGGTTGATGGAATCAGCAAGCCTTCCCTCCTTCCAGGCACTTCCCAGCAAAGCCTCGGGATGGAACTCCCAGAGGAGAAGGTCCATCGAGTTAAACGCAGCAGATGCTGCTTCCAAGGGGTGGGATACGGGGAGCACCGACCACGACATCTGCAATTATGGAAAGCCAGATAAAGAAAATCAAATCTCATGCTTCAGGGCATGGGCTGATGAGTCCAAGGGTCAGGAAGGAATTTCTCTCCCCTTACACAGCAGTGCACAATTGGGTCAGTGCATTAGCGGGTGCCACAAGCCCGGGATTGTTTTTCCCTCTCCTTTTGGAAGCCCTTGGCACAGGAGCTGTGTCTGAGGGAGACGATGCCTCTCCCATCACCCACATTCCTACAGCTCAGAATTCCTATTCCCAGGTGAAAGATGCACAAGGACCTTGTTCCAGGCCATCCCTCTGCTCTGTGGTGCTCCCTGCCCCTCTCAGCCTTAATTATTTCTACCCTAATCACCTAAATTAGCACAAACCCTCCCCCCCAAGAAAGGTCCTTTTCTTCCCCGGTGTGTGAAAAATGCTGTGTACACCTCGGGTGCTATTTAAACAATGAGCAGGAATAATAAAAGCAGCAATGTTGGCTTAGGAAATAATGCACTAGAAAAGGGGATGAATGGAGAGGACAGAGCAAAAATCCCCGGATGGTTTTGTTCCCAGAGGTTGGGAAGTGTTTGTGGTAACAGCGGTTGCTCTCACTTCACGCCTCATCCAGCATCCTTTCCCTTCCTTGAGCAACTTCCCTGTGCTAAAACTCGCTCAGCTGGGAGGATCTAACCACAGGGAAGAGGGTTCAGTTTCAAATTAAAACAAAGCGAGCAAACAAACACAAATCTGGTCTGGAGCACGTGTCCATCTGCATCGGCCCTTGCTAAGCCAGGCTTTGCCAAGCCGCACGCTTCCTAATCCTGACGAACAGTTGTTGGCCTTTCCCACTGCCAAGCAGCTCTCCAGCAGCCATTCCCTGTCACACAGGGTGGCATTTCCCAACGTGATCTGCACTGGGCACATTCCACACCTGCCAGAGCCAGCAGCTCTCCCCAGACCCCGTGAAACCACACTTCACAAATCCTGTCCAAGGGGGTTGCTTGGGATTTTATCAAACAAGACCTGTGATCAGTGCAATCTGAAGCATGAAATTAATGCACCCAACTGCCCTCACTGTGACCAGCTACCCAGCAGGGAATTTGGGGGGTCTGTAGCTCCAGGCTGGGGCATGGCATTCCTGCCCTCCTGCTGGCAGGAACCCACAGATGAGCCGAAGCCCCCTGGCCAGCATCACCTGCCTGACTCTGCTACCTCACTGTCAAGCTCACTTTGGAATTCAGTGCAAGATGAGCCGTGCCAGAAAGGTGTAAATCAGACAGAGGGTGGGTGTCGAGCTCCAAACCCACCCCAACCCACAAACCTCACAGCACCACGTGGGCACATCCACGGGCAGGGAGTCACGTCTGCACAGGGAAGGCTGGAAAGCTGGAATTAAAGGTATGAAATGGGACTGAACGGGATTTGGCGTGCCCAGACTTGGTCCCTACAACCCAGAGACACGAAAGCAGGAGCAGAAGGTTGGGATGGGGCAATGGGAGTGGGAGAACAGTTTGCAAGGGAATGTCTGAAGGAGCCTGTGGTAGCTTGCTTGGGGAAAGGGGAAAAAAATAAAGGAGGAATGAAACAAAAGAAAGAAAAGGAGAGAAAAGCAGCTGTGGAAGGGGCTGGGGCCAGGCTCTGTGAGGGCTGCGTGTGGCAGCATCTCCAGCAGCACGGAGAGCGTTCCCTCCCCGCTGGGCAGGGCTGGAAAACCAAACCAAAGGAAGCAGTGGACGGTGCCAGGAGCCAGCAGCAGGGAAGGATCAGTGCAGAACGACAGCACAGAGCTGGGGACAGCCCTGAGGCCAAGGGGAGAGGAGGGGGCTGCGCTGGGAGCTGGGCTCTGTCCTTGGCATCATCTGGTGCCCTCGGGTCTGGTATTTCAGTGCCCAGTGGGTTTCCCGAGGTGATGGCGACATGAAGCCTCACCTGCCTGCATCCACCTCCCCATCCCCGTGACTCAGCAAAGCTCCAGGAATGCCCAATACCCCCAACTCACAGCAAGCCAGGAAATTTTGGCCACCATGGAGACATCCTCCCCCAAAACCATCGTGTTCCAGAGCCCCTGTGAGAGCAGGGAGGAGGAAACATCCCTTCCCCTCCAGCCCCATCCAGCAGAACAGCTTGGAGCAAGCTGGGAACATCACCCGTGCTGGGAACAAAGCAGTGGTTGTGTCCTGGGCACTGGGAGAGTTGGGAGGGGAGTTTCTTTTTTTAAGTAGAAAGGCTTGGGGGGGTTGTTTTTTCCTTTTTTTTTTTTTTTCTCTTTGTGGGTTTGGGTTTTTTTCCGTGTTAACCAAAAATGTCAATGAAACCAGGACTGTTCCCAGAAAAAGGACTTACACAGATGAATTAATTTCATGTTAGGGGGAAGTAACAATGGAGATTCTCAACAGATCCCATGTCAACAGCTGTTTTCTTTAAAAAAAACCCAAGTTTTGTTTGAAACAATTTCTTGTTTCTGCTCCTTTGCAGCGATTTGAAATTCTGCAAAGGCTGAAATCAAACCAAACAGAAAGATTGGGAACGAATCCTGAGAGAACTTCACTAAACCCACCCAACATCTTCCCAAACACTCCCAGGCCTGGGTTCCCGAGAAGGGTTTGTTCAATAGGACAGGAACTGGACAGGGAGGAGGTGACACATCCCCGTGTCCCAGCAAGGCCACCCCAGGGCAGAACCTGGCTCTAGGACCCCAAATCCAAGTGAGCCCGAAGCACCAAAAGGTAACACTGGATTTCTGAGCTCCAGAACATTAAAAACATCCCCCAAAAGAGAAGGAAGAAGCAGAGGCTGAGCCATGAGTCAGGGCTGCAGCACTGTGAGGAAGTGTCCAGGGTCAGCCTGGAAGGACTGGGCTCCGGGGCTCCACCCAGCATCGCAGGAATGGTGTTTTCCTTCATTCCCCAGCACCTCTCCTCCTCCACCCCGGGTCCTGCAGGAACCCTCAGCTCTGCCATTTGCCTCAATCTGCTTCAAATTACTCACAACAATGCTGGGCCCCGAGTGGACACGTAAAGTGTCTCAAATTTATTGTAATTTTAAGCTGTCCCTAAAACTGCCCAGACATTGCTGGAATATTTCCTCCTCCTTTAAGACCCTCCAACGACTCTGCAAGCAGCGAGAGGGACCCGAGGACAGGCAGCAGGAGATGAGTGGAGCCAGCTGGCCGTGCTGGGGGCATGGGAAGGGAGCACTGGGGGTCCCCGAGGTGATGCTGAGCCCGGGGCAATGTCCCCTGGGCCGGGCAGGGACAGATGGGGCCGAGCGGCCGCTGAACCCGCACTCGGCTCCTGCTCCGGCGAGGGAACAGCCCAGGCCAGAGGGGCTTTGGCTGGGGCAGGACCACCCTGCACAGCTGAAAGCCCACCAAGGGCAGCCCCTCGCTGTCCCTGAGCTCCCCACACAGAGCTGGCTTTTCCCAGGGCAGGAACTGGGATATGTGGGGTGGCTGTGCTGGCAGGGTGACATCGCTGCCACCAGCATCTGCTGCCTTCCACATCACAGAATCCGTTTTGGGTTGGGAGGGAACCTTAAGTTCATCCAGTTCCACCTCCTCCATGGGTAAGGAACACCTTCCACTACCCCAGGTTGCTCCAAGCCTCATCCAACCTGGCCTTGGACACTTCCAGGGATGGGGAGGCCACAGCTTCTCTGGACACCCTGTGGCCATCCTCTGAGTAAAGAATTCCTTCCCAATACCTCCTCTAAGTCTCCTCTCCTGCAGCTTCGAGCCATCCCTGCCAGCATCCCTGCTGGCAGCACCCGCTGCTCCCTGCATCCCTGCTGGCATCCCTGCAGCCAGGCAGGCACTGAGCCTCTGCCTGCAGCCAGCCTAATGTTGTCACACAAATTGCACCTGGGAAACTGTTACAAGAATTAATTGATCATATAAGTACAGTAATTGGAACTTGCAAAGCATAGATAATTACCTTTTATTAGTTCCTGTAGATAATCCATTATGCACTGATTAGGCCTAAGTAAGGATCTCACAGCCCTGGTTTGATTAATGGCAGATTATGGATATTAAACTCAAGCAGGAATAGATAACTTACTGTTTTCCTTCTTGCCTTAGGAGTACATCACCCTAGGAGTTATGGCCAGGAGTTTTTTGAGGTGCTGGGGAAGGAGGAGGTCAGGCATGTCTGAAATTCCCACCTGACCTGACTGTGGTCCCTCTCCTATGGTGGGTACCCAGTGCCTCAAGATCCCCCAGCCCACATTTATCAGCCTGCTTCCCTCCAACAGCCACGTGTCCTGCAAGGCCTGACCAGCTCCAAACCTGGAGAAACAACTGCCATCATTTTTTAACCCAAACCTCTCCCCTCATCTCAGATGCTCTCATTTCCATGGATGCTTCAGCCATATATTTATTTTCCACAATCCTCTACCCAGGACAATATTGATCTGCATTTCCTGCCTACAACTGCTGCCTGAGGTCCTTCCTGCCCCGCTGCCACATTCAGTGGGGCTGTCCCCACATTGAAACCACGGTTTTCCCTGAGAGGGATCCTCAGTGGGATCTCCTGTAGGACCGGGGTTCTGCTGCGAGGACCATCACTCCCTGTTTGCAGAGTGAAGAGCACAGGATGGGGGGAAACCGGACAAAATCTGCCTGCAGGCTACAGGAGGCTTTATTTAAGAGGAATAAATAAAAAATAAGGCTGTGATTATCTCAGGCCACTCTCCAGCTGCCACCCAGAGACAGAACGGGGAGGGGGGGAGCGTTTTTCAAATGAATAAACAAACGCGAGCGGATGTGACATGCCGAGGCACAGGGACGGATTCCTCCTCTCTTCCTGGCCAGATAACCCTGCTATCAGCACGGTGGAGGGGATTAGGAGAGAGGAGGAAGGGAGGAAAACAGCAAATCTGGGCAAAAAGGGGGAAAAAACACCCCTTGGAGAAGCCACAGGAGCGAGGAGGCTGCGTCCAGCGCCAGCCTATTCATCCTGCACGCTCCGCGCTGCCAGGGCTGGGGATGAATGGGATTTACTGCCCATTAAAATAAAGCCCTTTCTGTAGTTTATAAACAATGTCGCTGCTCGGTGGGAGGTTGGACATTTTAGTTCATTAAGCAGCAAATAATCTCTGTCACTTTTATTTTTAAGTTTATTTACATGGAGGGTTGGGCTTTTTTATCCCTTCCTCCTCCTCCTCCTTCTCTTCCCCTCAGCCAGGAGCCAAAATCTTCTCCAGACCCTGAGCTTGCTCCTCCTGTGGCCGCTGGCCAAGCCACGGAAATAATCCTGCTTATGTATCAAAAATGTTCCTTACAGGAAGAAGAAATTTATATCTGCCTAAACCCCAGGCGTGGGTGAGCGGGGTGCCGGGGCAGTGCTGCTGGGCACAGAGGGAGGCTCAGCAGCCATCCCGGGAATAGAACTGAGCCCTGGGGGAAAGCCAGAGACATCAGCAGCGACTGCCAGGTCCCAGCGTGGCCTGGGACACCGGCAGGGACAGGGACACTGTGATCAGAGCCCATTGTGCCAGGCAGGAGAGCGAGCAGCCCCTTCCCTTGGCATTACGGTAACACTGCGTGTCTGCCTGGAAATGCCACCCTGTCTGGGAGCCTTCCCCTGTGCAGGGGGACACCTTGCAGGGAGGGGAGGGTGACAGGGTGACACAGCTCCAGCGAATCCCTCGTGGCACCTCCAGCTGCGTGTGCCTGCGAGCACTGGCCCTTTTCCAGAGGCTGGCGGAGGCAGCAGGAGCTGCTCTCGGCCAGGACTCCCCAGCCCCTGGCTCCACACCAAGGCTCTGCCAGCAAACTCCTCCAGCAGCAGAGGGAAACCTGCAGGATGCTGAGGATGCTGCCACCAACTGTTCCTCGAGCCTACGGATGCCCTACCCTAAAAACAGCCCCGGCATGGCACCGTGGTGCAGCCAGGAGCTGGCTGAGGGTCCGTGGTGCCCTCTCCACCTCCAGCACAAGGCACAACTGTGAGGGAACAAGGACATGCAGGAGGGGCAACACCCAGTTTAGCCTCCAGCGGCCGTAAAGATGCTCTGATGGATTTTTGCACGGGGATGTGAGCTCCCTGCCCAGCCTGGGTCAGGGATGCCCTCCTGAACCGTGTTCCCACCACGCTGCTAAGTGCCTCCCGCATCCTTCCCTGCTTCCTCTGTCGGACACCGCCGTGCTTGGCTGATCCCCCCCCCCAGCGACTCAGCCCCGCTCCCTGATGGGCAGGAGGAATCCCTGCTCGTGTTATCTCGGTCCTAAAGCACTTGAGCAGACGGCAACCGTGTGAGCCATTATATCATTCACGCGCTATCAAAAGCTCACACAGTGGCACTTAATTACAGCCCCGGAAGCGCAGGCTTCCTTAATAAATCAAAGAAATAAAGTCAGAGATGATGCACTGAACAGAGGGGGTGGGGTGGGGGGAATAAAGAGCTTACAGTTTCCCACTGTGTGTCCCCTTTAGATAACAGATGCTCTCTTCTTAACCTCTCACTTCATCAGATCAGCTCCAGCTGTGTTTGGATCAAGTGCGCGGCCTGGCCCGCGTCCAGCCTGCCTGTTTCCCTGCTCCAATGCCAGCTCCATCCCTCCGGCTCCGGGGCTGGCTGCGCCGGGGTGGCAGAAGGAGGGGAGCCCTGCCGAGCCAGGCCCTGTTTCATTAAGCACATTTGACTCCGTTCCTGCTTTCAGCCACCCAACTCCTTCACCAGAGCATCCCTGGGACTCTGGGAGGGCTGAACACCAGCCCTAGCAGCATCCTGAGGGTGTCCCTGGCCGGGCTCCCGGGAAGGGTGTGGGCAGCCTGGGAGCCGCTCGTGTCACCGCAGCGACGCTCGGGGGATGTTTGTCCTTGCAGCCCCCACGCCAGTGTGACAGCCAGCGAGCAGCACTGTCAGCAAACAGCTCCCAGAGGCCATAAATCACAGGAGAAGCCCCCCGGGATGCCCTCTGCTCCTGCCCCAGCGCGCACCACCCACCTCCCTGTTTATTTGGAAGCGTCGCCTCCTCGCTCCGCTGGCGCGCAGCCGGGAGCGCCGTGATGGATGGGGCTGCCCCGGCACTCGCAGGAGATCCCTCCCAGCACAGCCTCTGCACCAGAAGCCCCCCCGTGCCGGGCTCCCCATGCCTGCAGCCCCGGGAATGGGAATGCCTCGGTGCCAGGAATGCCCGGGTGCTCTTACCCCGCCTGCAAACGTGCGGTGCAGCCCAGGAGCCGAGCGGAGATAAAGCTGCTGAGAAATCCCGCTGCTCCTAATCCCCCAATAGCACAAAAATAACAGAGAATTATCTCATCAGGCTTTAACCCACTAATTACCCTGGGGATGGCTTAATAAGGAAGGGACACCCACCTGCCAGAGGCAGCCTGAGCTTGCCTGCTGGCCAGTTACACAACAGCATGCTGGGCATCCTTCAGCCCTCCTGGACCAGCCCATGCAGGGACAGGGAAGCAGGAACAGCCCTGTTCCCAACCTGGGGGATGTCTGAGGGAGCTCAAATTCCCACAAGACACCACTGCTTCCCCAGAGCGCAACATGTCACTGCCCCGAACATCCTTGTGGACCTAGAGGGGAGGAGGCAAGGAAAAGCTGTCTGCTCCCAAACTCCCCAAAACAGCCCCAAAATCTCAGTGGCTTGGTGGAGGGAAGGACCTGCTCACAGGCTCTCCACCCCACCCTCCCCTCTCCAGCTCAGCTGATGAGAGATCATCCCACATTCTCCTTGCCAGCCCTCCGGGGCACATCCCGATGCTTCAAAGGACAGTGTGGGAGCAGGCTCTGAGATGGGTTTACACCCTGTCTCAGCCACCAACTTGACCTGCAGGTGCCAGGGGCTGTTCCCAACCCCCCCTGCAAGAGCAACATCTCCTCACCACAAGAGCCCAAATCACGAGCAGCTTCAGCAAATCTTAGCCAGGGCTCCCCATGAGCCCACGTGTCCCGCTCGGTGAGCGGAGCTGGAGCGTGAAAAGCGAGCTGGGTGGAGGGGAGCGCTTGGGTTACAGCTGGGAGCAGCCACGGCGGGGCTGGAGAGGGCTCTGACAGCTCCTGGCTGCTCCCTGGGCAGCGATATCTCCAGATCTCTTACAAATAAATATCATTGCTCATTATCTCGGCATTAAAGTTACATGCTGGGCGAGATGGGCACTGAGCTTTCTCTCGCTAATCTAAAACGGATGCCAGCGCTTCCATTATTAATCTCCCAGGTCCCTGCTGCTCCACTGCTGCCAGCTCTGCCACGGCCACCCCAGCTCCCCACAGGACAGGGGACAGTGGAGCAGCTCGACAGCCTCTCTGTGCTTGTTCACACGTGGCCTGGCAGCTTCACACCCCGGCTCCTGGGAGGGGTAAAGCCTCCTCCAGTGCCAGGGCTGGGAGCTTCCTCAGGTTTGGCTTTTCCACGTGCCACAGATGAGCAAGGGGCAGTGGGGACAGTGGAGGTTCCCCACTCCATGGCAGCACAGGGTGCAAGGACCCACAAGAACATCCAGGAGAGTTCTCCTCAAACCTTCACCTCGACAAGGCTGGTGGCTGCAGACCTGCTAAGTGAGGGCAGAGAAGATCCCTGCAAAAAAACCTCCTGGCACAAGCAAAACCGAGACCAAAACCCCTTGGTGGTTGTGTTCACCCCAAGAGCAGCAGCCCGGGGTGCCACAGACCGGATCACGAGCTGGGAGCACGTGCCTTGCAAGGCACCGAGCGGGTTTGACGCCCACATCCTGCCGCATCCCGGGCTCCTGCTCCAGCCTGGCATGGAGCTGAGCAGCTACAGGATGTGGCAGGGCACTGCCCCGCTGCCCACACACATCAGAGTGGCAGCAGCCGCTTCCTGCGACGCCAGAGGACCGTGAGTCACCGGCACGGAGCTGCACAACTCGTCCTGGCCCTCTCTGCAGCTGCAGGGGCACAGCTGCAACACAGAGCCCAGCAGCAGCTCCAGGGCAGGTGTGGGTGGCACAGCCACGGGAGATGGGCTTGTCCCTGCTGCTGACAGCACACGGCAGCCCCCATGCCCAGAGAGATCACACCAGACTGCTAAATATTGGTCTTATGTAGAGAGAGTCACCCAAAGTCCCAATACAGAAAGTTCCCTTCCCCTGACCACCCACAGGTGGACCAGGGGAGAACCAGAAGCAGCTTTTCCCATTTCCCTAGGGTCAGTGCTCGAGGCATCCCCCCAGTCGCTGCTCCCAGCACCACGAAATCACACACCAGAGCCCCGAGACACGGCGAGGTGACAGCACCCATCGCCCTGGCTGCTCCCTTCCCTCCATTTCTCCTTTTTAAGAGAACAATTAAACTTCAGCCCTTTTATTATTTATACCAGACTCTGACCTAGCATCCTCCTGGCTTCTGATCCTTCCCGTCACACCTCACCAGCCCCCAGCCATGCTCCCACCATCCCCACGGGGTGAGGGTTCCTTGTGCCAAGCTCTCTCTTGCCAAGGGGGACGTTTCCTGCCTGCCCTGACGTCAGGCAGCCGCGTCAGGGAAATGAATGTGGATTTCAACATCCTTTGGTTCATCAGCTGCTCCTTTCGACATCCCTACGGTAAACCCCCAAAAAAAGCACACCCCGTCACTCCCCCGCATTCCTCCTTCTGCTCACTTGGCTTCATCCAGGAGAGCGTTTGTCACCTCCAAAGAAATATTTATTAACCAAGCTGCAGGTGTCTGGGGCTTCCCACCTCCTTTGCTCTCAGCTGCGCTGACACCGGAGCTGTGCCGAGCTCCCAGATGTCAGCTGCGAGCAGCTCCGGGAGTGTTCCCGCCGCCTGCTCGAGCCCAGGATCCAAAGAGCTGCTCCAATCTTCCCACTAAGCCCAGCAGAAAACACTCTGGATACCTGGCAGCACCAGTGGATCCAGGGGACGATGGAGGAAAAGGTGGTGGTGGCGAGAGGGAGCTTCCTCGGGCTTTTGCTCTTGGTAAAGCCATGGATAGAGCACAGGGACGCAAAGTCCAATGCCAAGGGTCACTCCTGCAGGGCTGACCCTCCCCAGCTCTGCTACTGCAAATGTGGGATAAAGACTTCCTGAGCAACAGAGGAAGGGGAGGAAAAAGAGGGAAAAAGAGGAGAGAGTCCCAAGCAGACTGCCTGCAGCACAGGGCGGTTCAGCTGTGGGAATGGAAACCTTCCCAAGCCACATCCCTGGGCACCCCTGATCCCCAGCCAAGGGACAGCGGGAGCCATGACGGAAGGGAAAGCAGGAACCCGAGATTTAGTGGTCCACCACAACGGGGAAGATGCTTATGCCAAGGACGGCGTGTAGAAGGGACACAGGGGTCCCTGTCCCCTCTGGGGACAGCCCAAGGCCACCACGCCGCCCTTGACACACAAAGCAAAGGGATTTGGGCACCTCCAATGCCCTTGGGGACACCGCTGGGCTCCTGTCCAGCACAGCCTCCCGCCCAGGGTGATGATAAATCCGAGATTGGGAAAGGCTCAGACGCTGCCACAGACACGGGGAGCATTTTCACAGTCTGGCCTCTCCCCCTCCATCCCCTGTCACCGCTGTCACCGCGTCCCCTTGCTCCCTCCTACCCCTTTCGAATTAGCAGCCATCGACCTCCTCTCCCTTTGGAGCTGACATTAATCCGGCGATGTTTGTTTAACAACAGTTCCCATTGATCTGTAGCCTGATCCTCCGAGTCAATACAGGCTTTTGCCAGGGTCTGGAGGGCAGGATCTGGCTCTGGAGTGGCCCGGCAAGAGCAAGGCTGTGCAGGCTGATAGGATCAGATGCTGTCAGTGCTGCTCTGGGACCCATTAGCTTTAATTAGCTGATGATGCTGTAGAGGCCACATAAAACAATGAAGGGGATTGATCCCTCGTGTAACACTATTGACAGTGGAGCTGCATCTGGGATCAGTTTGGTGCCGGATGCATCTGTAGGGTCTATAAAACCAAGGCCTGTTTTCTTTTTCTGGTTTTGGTTGGGGTTTGTTTTTTAGCTTTAAATTTAAAATCCCATCATGGTAGGGCTGCCAGGTTAAAAGCAAGAGAGGAAAAAAAAAAAAAAAAGGGAAAAAAGCCAGGGAGCAGGGGAGCCCTGTCTGGTTAGGGCACATCTAAGCACTTCCACCTCCCTCCCTGCCAAAGACCCTCCTGTGGATTGCACGCGCTGGTCATTAGGTCATTAAGGCACTGCTTCCAGGTCACTGTCATTATCCCACTTGGAAAACAAGCCATCAGCTCTCCGTGTCCTTTGCTCTGGAGGGCACATCAGTCCTTGAACCACCTGCGTTCTGCAAAGCCCTTCCCTCTGTGCAGGGTCACCCATCACACTTGCAAAGCTCCAAAGCTCTCCAGTGTCACCCATCACACCCGCACAGCCCTTCCCAATCCAGTGTCACCCATCACACCTGCACAGCCCTTCCCAATCCAGTGTCACCCATCACACCTGCAATGCTCCAAAGCTCTCCAGTGTCACCCACCACACCCGCACAGCCCTTCCCAATCCAGTGTCACCCATCACACCTGCACAGCCATTACCTCTCCAGTGTCACCCATCACACCTGTACAGCCCTTCCCAATCCAGTGTCACCCACCACACCTGCACAGCCCTTCCCAATCCAGTGTTACCCACACCTGCAGCAAGGAACCAGGGTGCCCCAAGGAGCACAGAGGGAACCCCAAAACACCAGGATGTCGCAGGGAACTCTTTCATTTTCAACTGCCCTGCTGCAGTCAGAGACACTGAGGTTGGAAAAGACCTGAAGATCATCCAGCTGGGCATCTCCACGTGCCCACACCACGTGGGGATTTCTCCTGGGGGGCTGAGATGCTGGCAGGCAAATGTCTTTATGCCCCAGGTACTCCCTTACAAACGAAGAAATCCCAGTGGCATGAGCCCACAGGCATTACCAGCAAGCAGAGTGCAGCGAGAACCTCCCCAGACACCTCCCAGAGCACTGGGGAATCACAGAGGTTTCACCTCCCACAAACTCCATCCTCGAGCCTCCAGCATCGGGCAGATGCAGCAGCACATCCCTGCTGAGCTACAGTTCAGGGACGCCAGTCCAGAAACAGATCCAGGACATGAAAACTCCCCTGAGCAGGTGGTGAGTTTTCCAAAAGGGTGCCAAGAGGATGATCTGCACAGGGAGCACAGGAGTACCACAGCAGAGCTGAGGACCACAGGAAAGCATCCCTGATTGCAACAGAGCATCCCTGGCCACAGCAGAGCATTCCTGACAACAGGAAAGCATCCCTGATTGAACAGAGCATTCCTGATGATAGCAAAGCATTCCTGACCACAGGAAAGCATCCCTGACCACAGGAAAGCATCCCTGATGACAGGAAAGCATCCTTGACCACAGCACAGCATCCCTGCAGAGGTCAATCCCTGAGGGTCCCTGGAGCCCTCTCTCCCCACAGCAGCTACAAAAACTCCCTCAAAACTCTCCAAAAAGGGGAGGCAGAGAAAACTCAGCCCCTCAGCCCCCTGGGGCAGGCAGTTTGAAGGCTGAGTGCAGTGTCAGGGCATGGAATATCCAGGCAGGCAAGGCACGGAGCGGGCAGGGAGGCGGGCAGGGTGCTGGGGCCAGCGTGCCGTGCCGGGGGGAGCGCATGCCAGCCCTGCCGGCCCTGCCGGCTGACACCCCGGCCTAACACTTTCCAGATGTGGCTGCAGGAAGACAGAAGCAGAGCTGTTCCCTGCTGAGGAAGCTGGAAACGCTCGGAGATAATGTGGAATTCCTGAACGGGAGCCAGCGCCGGGCCGGGGCTGGGGCGCAGGGACAGCCAGGGAGAGGCAGCGCGCCGGGGCCGGCACGAAACTCCTCTCTCCTTTGTGTGTGTGTGTGTGTGTGTGTGTGTGTGTGTGTGTTTTATTTCGGGAACTGTGCATGTAAAAGCCCTTAATTTATACGCCGTGTGGGCTGCCGGCTGTACCCAACAAATGGAACATTTTCTCCATCCCCTTGTGAGTGTGATAAACAGCCGCTGCGCACAGAGGGAACAGAGCCTTTTTCTTCCCCGTGATAAATAGGCTCCCAGCTTCTTGGCTTGCAGATTATTATTTTTTCCTCTTCTCCAAAAGGGAGGCCTCGGCCCCCTCGCCAGGTAGCCGGCCCAGCAGCAGGCAGGACAGCGGTGGGTGCAGCTGGGCCCTGCCTGGCTCACTCTGTGACCTCTTCCTCCCCGAGCAGGGATGGAGGTGGCACAATCCTGTGAGCAAACCCTGCCACCAGACACCTACAGGGACCAGTCCCTGTCACACACCGGGCACAGATGGGCACCCAGCCACTCCTTTCCCACTGTAGTTCCCTCTCTAGGGTGCTAGAGACACTGAGGTTGGAAAAGACCTGAACGTCATGCAGCTGGGCATCTCCACATGCCCACACCACGTGGGGATTTCTCCTGGGGGACTGAGATGCTGGCACAGTGGCACCCACAGCCCCAGCAAGCACTTCCTTCAGGAGCACCCATTTTGTGCCCAAACTCTGCCCAGTTCCTGGCTGAAAGAAACTTCAGACAGCTGAAGCCCAGGATGAATAAACTTTCATCCAAAATCAGGGGTTTTTTTCCCATTTCTGGCCCAGGCAGATATCTTGGACAAACAGCATTTCCTGTGGTATTTCAACACTTTTTTCACACCAATCTTTTCTCAGAGAGAGCAATCTCAAAAGGCTTCCAGGGACATGGATGGGATTTGGAGCAGGCACCAGAGGAGAACAACCACAGGGAACCAGGAAAGTCTCTTGGAGCATCACTCAGGTTCAGCTTAGCTGGCATGAGGGGCCAAAACGGGGCTGGCACAGGCACGGGTGACACGGGGCAGGGACAGGGACCATGCAGCAAAGCACTGATGAATTCAACCAGGAGCCCTGCACATCTCCACGTTGGCAGCCCGTGGAAATTGGGGTACCCAAGTGGAGTGATGGCTCTTCTCATTTGTAATCCAGCGGATGGGGAGCTCAGCCCATCGTTCCAGCAGCTTGGTTTGTAAAATGTTTCCAAAAAAAGGGGGGATGTTGCTTGAGGTAACTTTGGGTGCAGCACTGGGGAGACCTTGGCACTGTGGTTTTGCCACCCGTTTCCTTATGGCATTCCCTGGGCATCAGTGGGAAATGGATGGCTCAAGGACTTGGTAGAGGATGGGGCAAGGTCAGCTCAAGGGATGCTCCGGGGTCCTCCACACAGGCAGCTGGTGATGTCTTGGTCCGAAACTCCTCTTGTGACCTTGGGTGACAGCTCAGGGGTCTCCTGTGCACTCTGAGAAAACATTTCTGAGTGCTTCCCCCAGCCTGTCCCCCAGTGTGGCAGAAAGTCATGACAGAATAGGCTAAAGAAGGCAATTTCCCCCAAACAGCTCCTTGGTGATCATGAAGGGGCTTCAGTCAGTAACATCCGAACACCCCCAGGAGCCCTCTGGAGAGCTGGAGCCGAGCAGGGAGACCCTGAGAAGCAGTCTGGGAACAGGGACCATCCCTTGCCCTCCCCACCTGTGCATCCAGGGATCTTTACACCGACACCTACATGGATCCTGTCCCCATCACCCCAAGGCTGAGCAGCACCCAGTGCCCAGACCTCCCCAGCTCCTCTGGGGATGCCTATTCCATATGGATTTTCCCACCACTTACATCCTTATTTCCTCCAAGGACAGGCCATGGGGAATGGCTGCTCCTCAGCTGTGCCTCCCACCCTCCCCTTGGCCACGTGGGTGGGCAGGGGCGAGGGGAGGCCAACGAGCAGCACCACGGCAGAGCTTCCCATTAACGATTTTCCCGACAGATCCCATGGCTCCCCTTTTAACCTCTGCTAGCGAGCTAAAGTCCTTGAATTATCCACCCCAGCGCACCCCCACCTCCCTGCAGCTCTGCCGAGCCCCCAGAGCCCCCACAGGAATGGCTGCACAGCCCCCCAGCCCAGCCCTGCCAGCATCCCTGGACGTGGACAGGCAGCAGAGCTGATGCTGATGGGCATGAAGGTCAGCGGACAGGGAAGGTCGGCTCCGGCAGCGCCCTGCGGGCAGCAGCGCCCGCTCCCTGCCCTGCCCGCACCGCCGTGGCCCTTCCCAGACCCATCCCGGGGGGCTGGCAGGGCACAGCTCAAATAAAAACCTTGGAAATGCATGGCTGGGGGAACGGGAGAGGAAAGCGCAGCCCCGGCTGTGCTCACCCAGAGCAGCACTGCTGGTGCCTCGCTCCCTCCCCTGCTGTCACTGCCACTGCGAAAGCCAAACGGGTTGGTTGGCAGCTGCTCTCCCACCGCTCTCCAGAGACTGTCTGAGTCTCTGGCAAGCTCTGGGAGCAATGGGATGACCCAGGATCCTGTTTGCCACAACAGGGCGTGATTCACAATGATTTGGTGCATCCAGCATGGGCAGTGACCTCCCAGCCAGCTACAGCTGTCCCATTCCATACTTCCCCCATTCACTGCTGGGGGAAACTGAGGCACAGAATGACCCTACCATGGCTAAAAACCAACTGGACAACAACCCACGTTACCACACTGCCCATAACCCCCACAGCAATCCCACCCCTGAGTGGCTGCACCCTGCTCAGCAGCATGAGCTCAGCGAGATAAGCCACGTCCCCAGTGCTGTCCCCGACCACTGCAGACCCCCAGAGCTGTGCCCAAGTGTCTCCTGTGCTCTCCCCCGTGTTCCTGTCAGTGCAGAGAGGGTGCCAGGCTCAGGAGTGCCACACAGTCCCCATCCCTGCCTGCCTGGCTGCACGTGGGCACGCACGCGTGCAAAAAAGCCGCCCGTAATCCCCCTCACATCTGCTCTTCCCCGCACAGGAGCCAACCCGGCATCCACCGAACACGGAAATCCCTCAGTTCCTCACACAGCAAAGGCTGGGATGGCATGAACTCCTCCCCAGCCCAGCTCCAGGATTCCCAGCACCCAAAGAAGGAGACACAACGGCACAGCTGGACTTGGCTGGATGGAGGAGAGGAAAGCCACATATCCACGGACACAGAGGTGGGAAGGAGCCTGCATGCAAGCGGGATGAAAATCCCCGCCTTGCTGCTCTAGCCTTCCATCTCCCCACTTTTAAAGGTGGGTTCAGCCACTCCCCTGTCTCTGGAAGCAAAACATAGCCCTGAGGAGAAGCACAAAGCCACCACGTGTCCCATCCCTGCTCTGACACCTCCTCCAGCCAGCGTGTGAGCGATGGGGGCTCCAGCCCAGGCTGTCGCTTGTGATTTGTGGCGTTAATATTCCAGGGGAGGGACACGAAGGGGTGACAGTGGCAGGGGAGAGTCAGCTCTCAGAGGGTCATAGCTGAAGGCAAAGCAGTAACACTGATGGATCCCAGGATCCAGGGTGGCAAAGGGTGGAGGAGGAGGAGAGGAGAGAAGAAAGCAGGTGAGGAAGGGTGGCTAACAGCAGAAATGCAAAATTCTGCCTTTACATGAGCTTGTTACAGTTTAGGGATGGAGCATCAGCATCCCAGAGAGGAACCAGGATCCAGGATGGCAGGAGAGCTCCTGAAGGATTGCTTACAACGCTGGGAGCATCTCCCTGGCAGCGGCCACCAAAGCTGCACTGATCCAGCCCCAGCCACAGGCATCACCTGCTGAGCCTGTCCTGGCTGCCCCACTGCTCCCACCCCGTAATGCCCCGCCAGCCCAGCCCGAGCAGAGCCGACTCGACAGCCGGAACCCTTTTTAAGACCTGCAGCCCTTGAGAGGCTTAAGGACAAGAATATCTCGATTATCCGCGCCCACAGCCCTCGAGCAGCCCCGGCTTAAAGGCTGGGAATTACCGGCGGGGCCACCAAGGACCCCTCGGTGGCATTCCCCACCACGGCCGGCTGGGCCTCTGCTTCCAGGGGATGACAAATCCCCACAAACCCCACCACTAATCACCGCCCCATCTCCTCCCCGGCACTTTTCACACCTCCCATCAGCAGCCAGGCATGTGCGGCTGGCAGCGAGCCACAGCCCCGGCCCGCCGCGGAGCCGAGACGGGAACGTTTTGCTGGGAAAAGGGCAATTTAATTATCCTGTTCTTCTGTTTCATGACAACACAGGAACATGCTGCTCAGACACGGAAAGTGCCATGCAGGCAAACAGCAATCCTGCCTGGAGCTTCCCGGAGACGGCTCCTGGCTTCCTGCTGGAAAAGAACGAGCAGCAAGGGCAAGCAATGATGGAGTTAAAATAAAGCCCCAAACCTCCAGGTTTTTCAAGAGTCCAAAGAAGCAGGGAAAAATGTTTTTGTTGTCCAGCTGCAGCGCTTCTTCCGAGCTCAAAGCGAGCTCTGAGTGTCATCTGGGGGCTGTTTGGCCACGCCGGTCTATTTTTACAGGGGAAAATGGTATGTTGAAGGGGAAGGTTGAGCAGAAGAGGAAGAGGTATTAAAAATACTGCAGCCCTCTGTGGGGAGATCAAACTTCACTGAATTCAGCCAGACTTCACAAACCATGTCTGACCTTCCAAAGCACCACTTAGCAGAAAATTTACTACTAAAATATATGAAATAATAGAAAATACATTCAAAACCACCCCTTAAACTCAGCCTTAGCCATGGACAAGGGGTGAAGGCAGGAGTCTGGTGTCTGTCCCGGTGGGGGGGTGCAGTTGGGGCCGTGCAGAGAGGCAGTGCTGGCCCTGCTCTGTCCCCCACGAGGCACACAGGGACAGAGAATGCTGCCAGGACCAGCTCCTGTCCCACGGTGTGGGCAGTAGAATCCCGGGATCCTGGCTGGGCTGGGAGAGGAGCAGCACTTGTGCCTGGTGTTTGTTGTGACAGCAGCTCCATTAGCACCCAGGAGCCAAGCAGCCTTCCCAAGGACACGGCACAGACACTCTAATTAGTACTTTAACCCTAATTAGTACGTTAATGAAACTCGTTGGCTGGGAGAGAGCAGGTGTGAGAGGATGGAGGGGGAGCTGCAGCGTCCTCTGGCTGAGCCAGCTCTGTCCCAGCTCCCCAGGTGCCTCTGCCACAAGAGCTGCAGGGACAGCAAATCAGTGGGAGAAGGAATAAAGGGACTTCCCACGTGGAAAAGTCACATAAGGAGGGAGAGGGAGAAAACAAATTGGTGTGGGGCACATGAATGTGCCAGCTCAATCCCTGCAGCCACCCAAAAGCCTGGCACTAGGAAGTTCCCACGCCCCGGTGAAACTCGGTGACAATCCCAGCGATGAGCTGGCATGTCCTGGGCACAAGAAATTACCTGGCAGCCTGGCTCACAAACAGGTGACAAACAGCGAGCTCTCTGCCCACCCAGCAGGGCTGGCAGTGGCACTTTGGGGACACCAGCCAGCGGGCTGTGCCGCAGAGCCGTAGTCCTGCACAGGAGCCCCGGGAGCTTCCCCCCAGGGTCCCCTCAAGCAGCAATTTGCACCCTCACGGGTCCTCTGGTTTCATCTTCCCTCCCTTTCCCCCCTCCAGGAGCAGAAGGCTCAGAAGCTGCCAGCCCTGCAGGTCAGGAGCGATGTCAGACAGCGGAGCCACTCCGGCAGCACCCGATGTGACAGAGGACGCCCCGTGGCCAACGCCTGACACCAGGCTGGGTGACAAAAGGCATTTCTCTGCTCGGAGAAATCTGTCCCCCCGCGCCTGTTGGGGAGCAGCCAGAGCTCTGCTGTTTGCAGGGCCAGCCAGCCGTGCTTCGTCAGCTCCATCCAGCCTCTCCTCTCTCTCCTCCTGCTGCCGGGGAAGGATGGGTTAAGCTGCCCCTGCACTGCCCCGGCCCCAGGCAGGGGCTCAGCGGGGCAGCCACGGTCAGCCCCTGGTACCTCGAGGCCTGGGCCGGCTGGGGCACGGCTCAACCAGCTCTGATGGACGCTCAGGACAGCTCTGATGGATGCTCAGGACAGCTCTGATGGATGCTCAGGACAGCCACAGCAGGGAATGCCCTGCCTGGGCACACCTGCCCTCGCTGTGACAGCGGGGTCCACATGGGGACAGGCCCTGTGACCGCCAGCTGACCCCCCTGTGCTGGCTCGGGGTCAGAGTGACCCCACACCTGAGCTGGTGGCCAGGGGCGCCGCCAGTGCAGCTCCACCTGCTCCCTGCCCTGCATCCACACGGGCCCTTCCCGACCCCACAACAGCTCCAGCGTTACTGGGGCCACCCCCACGCACAGGCTGAAGCAAAACCACTCCAAAGTGCACCTCCCACCCCTCCACCTCCTCTCCCTCAGCGTTTGCAGATGGGCTTTAACCATCCCCCAGCCCGGAGCTGCCTCCAGCTCTGCTGTACGACCCACGGCCACGCTCGTCCCTACAAGTGTCTGAATGGGAAACGAGCAACAGGAGTCCAGACTTCAAGGCTGTCGGCTTTAGATGTCATTTGGGTTGTTTTTTCTTAATCAGATCCATTGTCAACCCACAAAAATGTGCCTCTGACACCCTGGGGATGCGTATTCCTGACGCTGTCTCAGGAGCAGCACAAATGCAGATGATTCAGCTCCAAAATTATCGGCAGTGGGATGCAAGCCTGCAAGCAGATCCCTGGCTATTCCTGGGCAAAAGCTCAAAGCCGCCCTTGCTTCTCTCTCCTCCTCCTGAAATCAGCAGAGAATATATTCCACAGACCCTTATTTTTCGCTGTGAACACACTCTTGTCTCTCCCAGCCCTGCGGGAAGGGAATGGAGCTGGAGCTCCCAAGGTGGCTGCCCCGCTCCTGGGCCATGGCTTTGCTGGCTGGCATCCTGGTGTGCCAGCAGTGTCAGGAAGGACAAACACGACCCCATTGGCCTTTCCCATCTGCCAGGAGCGTTTGTCCCGACTCCTGCCGGGCTCGGGCGGCGGCGCGGTGCTGCCGCTGCTATTTTCTCCTTGTTTTCCTAGACATTGACACTTCCTCCCTGCACCCACAGGATGGTTTCCAGGCTTTAATTCTCTTCCCTATGGCAACAAAAACCCAGCCAGGAAACCTCAACCCACTCGCCCAACTCTCTGGCAGGGGAGGGAGGTGGGGGAAGCTCCAGCCCCTCCAGGCTGGTCACTCCAGCTCCACACAAAACCATTGGAAAGCAAAACTTTGGTGACAATTACAAAGCAAGCTCGCTACAGGCGTGGCTCACCTGGGTGCAAGGTGGCCAGGAGTGTCACCAGACCCCAGGTGAGCAGGGGGACACCAGAAGGATGGGATTTGAAGAAATCCCTGTTGCATCTCCACCCCAGCCCAGCTGGGGCTGGATCCTCTTGGATACTGGGCTGGAGCACTGGACTGATCCAACCTGCAGCTCCCCTGCTCCAACAGCATCCCAGGGATGCTGCTCCATGCACACAATGCTCCTAAAATACCCAATTTGTTCATCAGGGAAAGGCCAGAGCAAGGAGTGGGTGTTGAAGAGGAAACAGGGAGGAAGGATGAGAGAGCAAACAAATCATATCAGCTCAAATCAAAGCAGGCCACGGAAATGATTACGCTTAAGCTTTTCACGCCTGGTTAATTTTTTTATTATTCAAACAAATTCCTGTTTTTGTTTTGCCTCCTTGAAGGAAGAAGCAGAGGGGAGAGAGCTCCTTCAGCAATCCCAGATAATAACCACTGGGAAAAAAAAGCTTCCTGATCAAACAGTGGGAGACAATTAGCATGAGCCAAGGTGCAGGAGCATCTTTAACCTACCCTGCCTTGTCAAAACAAAAACAGAAACACTTTGTGGGGAAGAGGGCTGAAATGAGGGATTTATATGGGGTGGGAAGGCTGCGCACCCCGGCACTGCATCGTGCACTTAGCTGCCACAGCAAAAGACATTGTGGGATTTCCGGGGAAAACTGGGCCAGGGATGGGATCCAAGGATGCCCAGCGAGTCTGAGCAGTGAGGACACCCTGCAGCAGGCAGGATGTGACCCTGAGGAGGCCGCTGGGCTCACAGCCCCGTTCCCATCTCTGTTTTCAGTTGTGTCTCTGCTCAGGACTTTACTGTCTTTGCTTTTTCCCAGCGCTCACACAAAGCCACCCACCCGCCTTAGAAGGATTTTCTCCCTCCAGGACAATTCTCCAAGGCCAACAGAAGGATGAAGCCCTTCCAAACCCACCAAGCAGCAGCTGAGATGCTTCTCCAGCTGCTCAGCCCGAGGAGGAGCAGCCTCTCCCCCTCTCCAGCCGCTGCTCCTTTATCTGCGCCGTCAGAGAAAACACCCGCGCTGCAAATCCAACTGTGCGTCATTCAGCTCTCATTTTGATTGTTAAAAATTCATTAATGAGAGCAGATTGGTATTATATCGCTGCCTTAATTAAAGAGGGCTACGGAACAGCATTTTAAATAGCAATGTCATTTTCTAATTGACACAGCTACATTATAAAGAAAAATACTTAAACAGAACTTGAAACCGAGCCGGTTTCTTCTGATGGCAGAGCTCATTTTGGCTTCAATTTTTAATCTGCTCATAAAATATTTACGGGCAAGGGAAGGGATAATGTTTCTCCAGGTGTACAGTTCCTCTCCTCCGGCCCAGGCCCCCGCGAGGCTGGCAAGGGAGGAAGGCTCCAGCGTCCAGGGAAGCTGCTGCTCCATCCTCCTCATGCAGGATCCCATGGCTGCATCCCTTCCTAAGCCCCAGGAGATTGGGAGACCCCAAGCCCCGCTCAAGTCACTGTCCCACCTGCATCCTTGCAGCTAAATCCCACTGGATACGAGTGGAAAATGTGCTTTTTTTGCTGCTTTTCTTGGGCTGAGCATTTCTTCCCCACCAAGGGCAGAGGGATGACAGGGACGAGAACATCTGTGCCTGAGGCGGGTTCCAGAACTGGCTGGGTCCCTGTAGGCTTGGTGGGGAGGCACAGGGCTGTGGGATGGGGATGCAGGACAGCTCAGGCCAAAAGCATCCCGTGTCAGGCCACGTCCAGACACCGGATCTCCCCCTCTCCCACGCAGACACTCAACACCTTCCCCCCCTTTTTCATGTGTTTCATACACAAACTTCCTATGGCCAACAGCTAATTCCATGCATTTAGGAGCACAGATTCCCCATGTTTTCCATTTAGGAAAAAATCTGGTCACCACTTCAAGCAAATCAGGGAAGAAAGCAGCTCCGTACGCCTGGACACGAATTCCTTGGCGAGGCGGTGCGCCCCCCTCTCCCCACCCCGCACGCAGCAGTCTGGGAAAGCAGCCCCTGCTCACGCCAGCGGGAGATTTTTCCACCAGCATTAGTGGAAATCAGTGGCATTAGTCCACGCCTGCGTTTCGCCAGCCAGCCAGAGTGAACTCATCGCAAAGCCGCCCGCACGCCAAGTCCATTGAAACCGGTAGCACTGCACTTTGGCCACCGCGCGCAGAACAAGCACGAGGGCAGGGTGAGCCAGAGGACAGGTTGCTCAGAGGCTTAAACTTTGGATCTAACTCTCACTAGCATTCCAGATGACCTTCCAGATCCTAGAGACACCCTCCGCCCTGCCTCAGTTTCCCTTCTTGCCCGCTCCCATTTTCCAGGCGCTTTTACGGCATCCCCGGCCTGAGGGGTGCAGGGACTGGGGGGATGCTCCGCCTCCACCCAACCCTGGGGGTTTGGAGCATCCCTCACACTCTGCCTGTTCACAACAACTTCCAAAAGCAAAACATCAGCAGCCCACAGGGTGCCTTGGGCATGGCTGTGCTGTTTTTCAAAGGGGAAAAGATTTGGAAAATCAACAAGAGGGGAAACATCAACTTCTTGGTGCTTCCTTCTCGGAGGGCTGCTCACCTCCACACCCCATGCATGCCCATGGGGAAGCAAAAATCAGGAGCTGTCACTACACAGGAGTTGCCCAGAGAGGTGGCAACACACCCACCCCGCTGCTGGAGGCCAGCCCAACCCTTTTCCCATCCAAGCATCCCACTGCCACCGTCCTTCCCATGTCCCCAGCTCCCGTGGCTTCCCCTCCTGTCGCGAGAGGGTGAGGCTGTCCAGCTGGCTCGTGGAGGATCTGGCCAGGCTGTTTAATCAGGGAGAGCGATTCGGCCGCAATTTCTTCTGATAAAGTATTACAGATGCTACATTTCGAGCCATCTGGCAGCAGCCCGCGCTTCCTGCCTCTGCTTCTCGCGCTCTCAGGAGGAGAGGGGAGAGAGGGATCAAGAATGAAAGGCAGGATGGAGGGAGGGATGTACAGGGGTAGAAAGGGGAGCAGGGCAGGAATTCCCAACTCCCATCCCTCCCAAAGCCACACTGCCCATCCCACAGGCCCTGCTCAGCAAAGGATGGGACAAGTGAGGAGCACATCAATGTCCCCAGAAAGAGCAGGGCAAGTGGGGCTGGAGCTGCTAAAAGCCAGGGCAAGGACAGAGCCCTCAGACCATCCTCCTCAGCTGGAAAACCCTCCTGGAAGGGTGAAACCCCCTTCTCCCTGCCTGCCCCATGCTTCAGCCCCAGCACAGGCAGCAATGAGGCTCCCCAAACCCTTGACTCCAGTGACAACATCGGGAAAATCATCCACATCCGTGCTCACCAGAGCGAGGCAAGCCCAAAACCAAACAGATCCGAGTCCATCCAGCCCCACACCAGTGAGTAATTTACCCTGAGCCGAGCAATCCGGCGGCGCAGGGGGAGGCTCTGCAAACAAGAGGCAGCTCCCTCGGATTTAGCCGAGCCTGAGCAGAACCGCATTAAAAATAACTGAAGGGAAGGGCTCGCACTTCATTACTCGCGACAGAACTGGGTCTTGGTCACACCAAGGATCTGCTGGAGAGCCCTCACGGCCCTGCCTGGCACTGCTCAGGTGTGAAGCCAAAGTGGTGGGAGCAGGGGGATGCAGGGGGCTTTATTTCCCACTTCTCCCCGAGCTGCTGTTGCAAACTGCACAAACCCCCTGTGCCCAGCATTCCCTGCATCCCTGCTCCCAGCAGCGCATCTCTCCACCCGCATCCCGGGGAGATGGGGACGGCGCTCCAGGAGGGCTGGGCAGCACCCGTGAGGCAGCAGAGATGCTCCTGGCTTGCAAAAACACGGGAGATGCTTTGGCAGAGGGCTCCTGGGATGTGTGGGATCAAACCCCTGAAGTTTCTTTGCGAGCCACAGAGAGTTAAAGGCTGGCCAAGGCCCCGCAGCACGAGCTTTATGCATATGTAGCCAACGTAATACAATTATACATTAATCTATAACTAACAGCCACGGTAATACAACATTACAGTAGGTAGATTATCCCATCTCCTGTCATTTATTATTGTTATTTGTAATCCATTAGTGTCCAGAGCTGGACTGGGGTCAGAGTGCAGTGTCCTGGCACGCTTTCGCTCGTCCTGGCAGGAGCAGGAGGATGGAAGACCCTCTTGCAATGGGGCCAAATCCTGCCCCACAATGAGTCCTGGGCAGAGATCTGCCTCCCTGTTGGCACCAGGACAGTTTTCAGAGCTTGGGTTCCCAATGGGATACATCCACCAACACTGGATAAAGCCAGCATGGCTTTGCCCACCATTCCCTGCCCCGAAACGCTGGGGCCAAACGGGATGAGGCGCTCAGCAGCTATCTGGGAGGGGAATCTGGCAGCCCTGGGGCCAGACCACTGCTACACCATCACCACAGAGCCACTCCAGTTGCCTTTGAGGAGAGGGAACAAACCCCAACTGGTTCTGTGCAGCCACCAATTAATCTTGATCGACACCACCCTCCGGAGTGAGTCATCCACCCCAAGTCAATTTACATTTTTATTAAATCACACAGGGAAATTAGGAGCGTTACTACTTCTCTCCGATCCAACACGGGTTCTGTGTTCCCCCACCACTCACCGTGTGGGAAAACATCCCGGCATCTCCGGTTCAACCGTTTCTTCCCGGCGCTCCCCATCCCAAAGCAGCCCTTTTTGCATAGCCTGGAACTAAATCGGGCTGGTCTTTGCGGGAGGGAAACCTGATCCCTCGAGGGAAACTGACAGCTGGAGATGCTGCTGCCCAGGGAGGGAGGACTGGGTGCATTGCTGGACACCCCATGCGTGCCACAGGCAGTGATCCAGACCCTCGAGGGACCTCCTGGATTCGACCAGCTCTGTTTGTGTCACTCGTGCCACGGCCACAACCCCAGCACGGAGCTGGATCCACCCCAGGAAGTTCCCTGGGAGGGAAAGGCAGCTCCATGTGCACCGCAGCAGCCGGGGGATCAATGTGCATTTCCATCCCTCCTTAAACCCACCCCATGCTGCCATGTCTGCTGCACACAGGATTATATCATCCTGCAACGCAGGCAGCTAAATTCAACTGCCACTTATTTATGGTTCCCACATGATGCAAGCGGATCTGCGGGAGAGCAGGGAACGGAGCTTCGGAGAAGGGATAAAACGCAGCGTGCGCTCAAGTCAGACCAAAGGGCTTCCCCCGGAGCAGCACGTGAATGCTGTGGCTGCTCAGTGGGCTAAAACAAGAGGAAGGGTCTCCTGACACTGCCTGAATTAATATTTGCTTGAAGAGAAAGCCCAAAAGCTCCCACTGGGATCACGACTCCGTCCTGCTGGGGACTGGGATGGAGAGTGCTTGCTCAGAAGAGCACTTAAGGGGACTGCATCAGAAAATTATTTCCCAAGGATGAATGCTCCCACGATGGAAGTATTTCCCAAGGACGAATGCTGATTGTTTGCAAAGTCTGATCAATTTGGGCCGTATTTCCTGCAGAAGGAGCAAGAGGAAGGAGGTGAATTTCCATCTTGTGATTAAATTCCAAAAAATCCTGTCTTTTTCTCCCAAACCAGCACAAAAGCATGGTTTGAAATCTCTGCGCTTCCTGCCAGCAGGGAAGACTCCAAGTTTCAACCACACTCTTTGCAATTCAATTAGCTGCATCCCTGGCAAGGGCTGAAATCCCAAAATCCGAGAAATGTGCTCAGGGATGCTCATGGCACAGGAACATCATGGCACAGGGACATCACGGCACAGGGACATCATGGCACAGGGATGTGATGGCACAGGGATCTCATGGCACAGGGATGCTCACGACAGAGGGATGCTCACAACAGAGGGATGCTCACAACAGAGGGATGCTCGTGGCACAGGGATGTCACGGCACAGGGATGTGATGGCACAGGGATCTCATGGCACAGGGATCTCATGGCACAGGGATGCTCACGACAGAGGGATGCTCGTGGCACAGGGATGTGATGGCACAGGGATCTCATGGCACAGGGATGCTCACGACAGAGGGATGCTCGTGGCACAGGGATGTCACGGCACAGGGACCTCATGGCACAGGGATCTCATGGCACAGGGATGCTCACGACAGAGGGATGCTCGTGGCACAGGGATGCTCCGAGCCAGCAGAGCCCTCTGGGAGCACGCCGCTGCCGAGCCCCAAACCCCCCACACAGCCCATTCCGTCACCTCCGCAGGATCTGCTGGCTCAGCACGGCAGTGCCTGCCCCCACCCCACGGCTGAGGGAGCAGCCACGAGCAGAGAGAGACAGGAGAGGGAATCCCCTCTCCAGCGCCGTGCTGAGCCCGCCGCATCCCCCTCCCATTCCCGGCAGGCGCGCTCCTCCTCGGGGGGCAGCCACGATGCAACTTCGGATTTCCCAGGCTGCCTGCAAAGGGCCTTTCGCGCATTCCTGCCGTGCCTGCAGCGCTTCTGAAGTCCTGTTTTTCCACTCCAGCAGCCCCCCCTTCCTTGTTTTCCTTCTCCGGCTGCTGACCCAGATTTCATAATGAATGAATCCATGCAGCGCTCTTCAGACTTTAATTATTTTTTCACTTTTTCTCATCATACATTATGCATCAATAATAAAAAAAGAAAACCAACAAAAACCCCTCAAAAACCAACCCACCCCAGCACAATTAATGTAAGGATGAATGGTTCACTCCTGCCTAATCGCAAACGGGCCTGGAAATTGCAGCGCTTATTTTAGACCTTGTGTTAATGTCAGAATGAAAACAAACAGGTTTTAGGAGGCTGCAGTGCCTCAGACAGCAATGCCAACTCATGGATTTCTTCAGAAAAGAACCAGCCATAAAAAACCAACCACAGAAGTTGGGGGTTTAGGGTATTTATAGTGAGAACTGGCCACGTAGCTGCCCCTTCTTCCCCTGCTCCTGCCCACAAGTGAAAACTGCACGGTTCAAGCATGAGGGCAGTGGGATGCAGGAGGGAAATGGGAACCAGGAGGGCAGTGGGACGCAGGAGAGGAAAGAGATGCAGGATGGCAATGAGACGAACAATTGGCAATGGGATGAAGGATGGCAGTGGGATGCAAGAAGGAAATGGGATGCAGGACAGGAATGGGAGCCAGGATGGCAGTGAGATGCAGGAGGTAAAAGGGATGCAGGAGGGCAATGGGATGAAGGATGGCAGTGGGACACAGGATGGCAATGGGACGAACAATGACAACGGGATGCAGGAGGGCAAGAGGATGATAGATGGCAATGCCATGCTGAAGGGGAATGGGATGCAGGAGGGCAGCAGGATGCAGGAGAGCAATGGGGGCCAGGATGGCAATGGGATGCAGGAAGGCAGTGGGACATGGGATGGTAGTGGGATGCAGGACGGCAGTGGGATGCAGGAAGGCAGTGGGACATGGGATGGTAGTGGGATGCAGGACGGCAGTGGGATGCAGGAGGGCAGTGGGATGCAGGAGGGCAGTGGGATGCAGGAGGGCAGTGGGACATGGGATGGCAGTGGGACAAGGAGGGCAGTGGGATGCAGGAGGGCAGTGGGATGCAGGAAAGCAATGGGATTTAGCACACTGCCCAACAGGGCAGGCTCAGCCCCACAGCCGCAGCCCCACTAGGCCCAGCTCCCACAGGTGCCATTCCCATGGGCCACGCTGCCGGGGCAGGGAATGCCGGGCAGGGAATGCCCCCACACCACACCTGCCTCCCCAGCCCGAGCACTCTGCAAACACCCAGAACAAACCCTGCGCTCCAGAGGCTGAGGAAGGTTTTATCCTTCCTATGCAGGGCTGAGCAGCACAGAGACCTCTCCCTCCCCACTCTCAGCTCAGCCCTGGTGCTTCCCAAAGGGTGTCACGAAATGGAGCATCCCCCACGGCTGCAGGGACGCTCCTGTCCTGCAGACACAGAGCTGATTAACACCCCAATACCACAACAGCCACAACAGCCGATTTCTGGCACAAACACAGCGATCTCCTCTCAGCAAAGAGGTGCCAGTGGATGAGGTGCTTAAGCACAAACCTAATTCCTGCCCTCCTCACTGCTCCTCATGCCTGCTGCCAGCGAAAGGCTGGACTTCCCTGTGCCTCCTCTGCTCCTGGCTGTTCCTGCCAGCCCAGAGCGCAGCCAGAGCGGTGCTGCCTCCAGTGAGCAGCTGCCCAGGGGACCAGGAGCTGGAAATGACACCAAAGGCTGGAAAACCGAGGGGATGACACGAAACAGGACCTGCTGGAAGAGGCAGAGAGGAGCACAGAGCAGGGCAGCCACAGCACAAGCAGGACCAAAGGAAGCTTCCACTGGATCCCACCTGGAGCTTGGGTGACTGCATGAGGGAGCACCCCACCAGCTCTTCCTGGCAGAGCTGGGCAAAGGGGTGGCAGGAACAAAGCTCCCTCATTCCCCAGGACCACAGGGACTTGGGTGGAAGCCTCCCAGCTCACAACCAGCAGGATGAAGTTGCTTTTTCCAAGGGATAAAATTTTAATCCCTCCACCTCCCAGGCCTCAGGGAAGTCCCTGAGCCAACCCCGGGGTGGGCTTGGGGGAAACACTCAGGGGCTCTGCCAGCTGCACCCACACCTTCTCCCTGGCTGAAGACCAACTCTGGACCAATTTTGACCTTTCCAGCTGAAATTCCAGCCCTGCCACAGGCACAGGCTGCGCTGTCCTGATTTACGGATGGTCGGGATCTGCCCATCTTACGTGCCAAGCTCTTCCTGCAGCCCTGCCTACGCAAGTCCCTTCAGAAAAAAAACCACCCAAAAAACAACACAGGCAAACACAAAAGGCCCTAATTTGATCATATTCCTCTGAACTAAAAGCACCTTTGACCTAAATTTCCACCGCGGGTTGGAATTCACCCTCAGCTGGCAGTGGATTACGGGAGAACAGAGCCCTGTGCGCACGGAGAGATCCAGGACCCTGCTGCCAGCCAGCCCCGGGACTCTGCCTCCTTTCCCAGCAGAGGGGAAGGAGGGCAGGAACCTCCAGCGCATCCTACCCAGGCCTAAAAGCGCCTGGGTGTCTCAATTTATGTAAAGTGGAGCTAATTTCACATTATCATATGATATTAGAGCAGCCTACCTCTCTCCTGCAGCCCATGTGCAAAATCGCTATGAGGAGCATATGGAAAAACATCTCCAAGCACAAACATCCACCTACGGCGTGAGCTGTCGAAAGTCACAGAGCCATCCAAGAGAGGGGGATCACAAAAGAGCTTTCAACCAAAAGCAAACAGTCTTGTGTATGTTTTTTTCCTCCCCAAAACACCCAGAGACTGAAGCTTTCCCTAAACACATGCCTTGCATTTTTGCTCCTTCTGGCAGTTTAAAGGCAGCTCATGGCGTTTGATGGTTTTGTTATCGAGGTAACAGCCAGAATTATTCCTGCTCTGTCATTAGGAGCAGCTTTCCATCCCCTCTGAGCCAGCCAGGCTCCCACAGGCGAGGAGAGGCTCTGACAGAGGCAGGAGGGCTTGGTGGGTGCTCAGGGAGCCCGAGCTGACCACAAGCTGCCCCTGCATCCTCTGACTTTGTCAACACCTTTGCAAGAAATTTCCTGGAGAGGAGGGAGAAAGGAGATTACAGAGTGCTGACAAGCTCATGGGATGTTTTTGAGATGCCCTGCAAGCTGTCAGGCTCTGATGAGCCTCCTCCAGAGGCTGCACGGAGAGCAGGGATCCCATGGCACAGTCCCTGCTGGGCTGCCAGGATGAGACCGTCAGGTCACGCTGGGCTGAGTCACCTGAACCTACCCGTTCTCATCCATCATTCTGGCACGAGGAACAAGTAATCCTCGGGGAAAGCTGGTTTTTGGAGGCTGCTGAATTGTTCTTGGCACTGCTTGGGAGAGCTTCGATTCGCTAGAAAACCCCAAGCATTTTAATATCACCAGAATATTTGCTCACAGGATGACGAGTCCTGCCACGAAATGGGATCCAGCCTCTGCGTCCCCCCATCCCAGGAACACTTCCCCTCTGCCTTTGCCAGGTCGAGGGGGAAGGATGCTGAGAGCAGCCAGGCCACCTCCTGCACAGGGTGACATGGCCATGGGGGCTGGGGACACAAGACCCACCTCGCCTGGCCAGGAACTCCATCAGGAGCTGGACCAGCCCTGAGCCATCAGGGTGGGATGAGCAACCACGCTGTGGGGGTCCCCAGCCTGCCCAAGCACCACCATATCCAGGTGCCATCACACCAGGGGGTTAATCCTCACTTTGTCCCCACGCCACTCTGCTGTGCCCTTTCCAGGTGCCAGCCAGGAGCAGCTCCAGCCACCTCCCAAAGTGTTGACCTTGGCTGTGGGCAGCCACATCTCTTCCTTGGGGCCACCTCAGAGCCTGTTTTTCCTTGGCCCAGGGAAAAACGCCTAATTATTGCTTTTTTTTGCCTTTCCTTTCGTCTATTTTAAGATCACAGGCCTAAAATTAGCTCTGCTCGCACAATGGGGCTCTGAGATTTAATCCCTTCCCCAAAAGCTGACAAAATAAGTTGATGTTTGAGTCATTCCTACAAACTCCTCAGCCGCCAAAAGAAGTAAAAAACAAACAAACAGAAAGTGCACGGGGGCCAAACCACTGCGTCCAGAGGGATTTAAAAGCAGCTGCACCTGCACCAAACCATCTCCTGCACCCAGCCAGGGGCTGGAGCACCCAGAGGGCTCCTCTCCCTCTGCAAACCCTCCACTGTGCTGTGGGTGCCACAGACGCTGCTCAGACGCTGCTGCAGCTTCTGGGGAGCACAGTGAAGAGCCAGCAGACACAAGACTGCCTGCGTGGGTGGTGGTTACCAGGAACATCGTGGCTACGGCTGCCTCCCCCTAAAACGCTCACGGGGACGGAGCAGGCAGAGAGAGAGATGCTCAGGGCTCAAAGTCTGTGGGGTGCAGGGAGCTTAGACAAAAAAAAAAACAGAGAGGGATGTACAGTGGGATCTGACCCTGCTGTGCCTGAAGCCCCTGGTGAGTGTTCACCACATCATCAGGAGCAGAATTAGCCCTGGCTCGAGTCACAGCCCCGGTACTGATGCACCTCAAGTGCGGGTGTGAGGCTCCTCCACACCTCAGGCTGTGAGGTGGGGTAATCGCACAGACCGCGCTCACAGCAAAACAATTAGTTAATATCTGTAAAGTGCCCTGGAGTTAATTAATTGCCATTAACTCATTAGCCAGATTTTGACCTCCTAAGCCCAGCTTTAAGCCCTGCCCCGCTAGGCAGGGGCTGGTATGCTCAGCCAGCGCTGTGTGTGCCCAAGCGGCTGCCCCAGTGCCCAGGCAGCACTACCTGTGCCCCTCGGGGTGCTCCTGCACGGCTGCACGAGGCCATCCAGCCGTGCCATCCTGCTCACCCTCCCAGGGGTGGTTTTGGGGCTGTCCCTGCAGGGATGCAGCCACCACGCTGAGCGCTGTGCGTGCCGGAGCTGCACCGGCCCACCAGGGGCTGGAGCAACAGAAGCAAATTCCCATCTGGCACTGGATTACCTGCCATATGCTTCCCATGGGAACGTGCCTGCCTGCAGCTCGGCACGAGGGGGGAGCTCACCTTCCCTTGCACCCCAGCCCTCCCTGCCCATCCCCGCTGTGCTGGTACCTGCCCAAAAGCAGCAAGGTAAAAATCAACATGGTGAGAGGGGACATCCATGTCCCCTCCCTGTGTGTGCAGACCCCGGGGCATGTCCCCCTCCCCAGTAAGTGACGTCCCTCCCAGCATCACCTGAGGCTGCACGAACGCTGCTGGGTGGATGCAACACCCGAGGGCTGCAGCTGCATCCCTTCCACGTCCCCTTCTCCATCCTCAGGACAACATTGGATCAAAGCACTGCGTGGGAGTTGGGAGCCACAGCTGCTCCCCCAGAGCCCACAGCCCCTGTCCATTCTGCCAGATCCTGTGGCACTTCCAGGGCTCAGACCCCGAAGGTCTTTCAGGGATGCTGCAGGCAACAGCCAGCATGTGATGCTGGTCCCCGCTGGAAAATCACCTGCCAACCCTCTGCAGGAAACCCCAGCATTTGATTTCACGCCAAAGAGAGCCCTGCTGTGCCAGCAGCAAGTCCCATAAGCAGCAAAACCCCTTCCCTTCACAAAAACACCCCGCTCACTGTCACGCACAGCCACCCTTCCCAAGTGGCTTTCCAGGTTCGATCCCAGATTGGCCATGGAGCAAAACCCACAGCAGCAAGGTGTGCAGAGCCCAGGCCTGACCACCCCACAACAACTCCCCTGGACACCTACAGTGGGCAGAGCCCAGCTCTGGCCACCCCACACCAACTCCCCAAGACACTCACGATGGACAGAGTCCAGCTCTGGCCACCCCACGCCAGCTCTCCAGGCCGCCCGCTGCGGGCCGGCAGCAGCCCCGGCACGCGAGACCACGGCCTCGGGAGCAGCCAACAACAACAAACTCGTCTGTGAGCCACAAAGGGAAAAACTCGGCGAGGAAACAATATTCAGCTCGACTCTTCCCGAGCCCGTACTGTAAATAACGCCGCGCACGGGTTTGTTTTATTTGTTTTAATTATGAAAACACAGCCCGGATTGTCCTGCTGGCTTGGGCAGGCTCCGTCCCCGAGCAGGGGAAGCGAGTGACACCCCGCAGAGCCGCTGTGGCCGGCAACCCTACAATAAACAACGGGCCCACCGCGCCTCGGCCCTGCCCTGCAGAGCTCTGAGCCGAGCACAGCCTCAGCAGAACCTTATCACCCTGCCAGGCTGAGCCCAGCCTGTGGCCAGGGGCCAGCCCAGGTGGCACGCAGAGGCCAGCGGTGCCAGAGTCCTGCGGCAGCTCCACAGCTGGGAGGGAGGGAAACAAGCCCCCAGAGAAAGGAATATTGCACAGTTCAATGGCTGTTTCCAAGGCAATGGTGTCTGGGTCAGTCCTGCATGTTGGGGCTACAGGCCTTCCCAAGATATTCATCCCTTCCTTATTTTCCACAACTATCTCAACAGCAGACTGTCTCGCCCGTGTCTCCACCGCTGCTGCCATTGTCCTGACACACCGCTGCCATTGCCCCACGCTCCTGCTGGGCGACTGGGCCAAGCAGGAGGCAGCTTCTGAAATGGTTTTCTTTGCGTCACAACAAACCTCTCCTTCTCTCGCTTCCTCCTCCTGGTCCAGTCTGGGATGGAGGGTCCAGCCCTCACCTCCCGTCACATCCATCTCAGTGCACGGCCAGGCCAGGAGAAAGCCAAGCAACCCAAAGCCGAGACAAGCTTCAGACACAACCAAGTTAAAAATACATATTTTTCAGACTAAAGTTCAGTCCCCAAATGGTAAGAGAATCCAGGAAAAATGCGGCAGGCCCGGCTGGTGGCCGGCTTCCAGCACGAGCACCTCCCTTCGGAGGAATCCAGTGAGGAGTCTCGACTAATCCACCCAGGACACACCAGCATTTCTTCCTCATATTATTGGGTTGGGTGGTTTTTTTTTTCCTCTTTTTCGTTTTTTCCATCTGCTCAGCAGATTTGGCATTTGCTGGGAAGGCGCCACAGCCACAGGGAAGGAGCTGGGGTGTCGTGTCGAGGGGGATGGAGGGACCCTCTGGAACGTGGCGTGCTCCTGGCACCAGCCCAGGGACTGCAGGTAGGAGTGGCTGGAAAAGAAGGGACCAGTGCAAGAGTCGGGAGCACGGCGCACGCGCTCGGCACTCACACTGAACAAACACACAACGTTAGCCCCGTGCCTCAGTTTCCCTGCCCTCATAGATGTGCTGGGGGGCAACACAGGCACTTTAGGGGAACGAGGCCATCGAGGTGGCACTGCCAGCACCCAGTAAGATGGGTGCCCAGGCACCTCCTCCAACCCCAGTGAGGACTCAGGTCTCCTCCAGAGACCATCCTACCCCACCACTGCCTCCACAACCTGCTCTGCACCCGCTTCCTTGCAATTCCCAAACTGCACCCCAAACCCCCCCCTCACCTCACTCTCTACCCCTGCCTCTTCCCAGCTCTTCCCCTGATAAGCTCCCACATGTTTCCCAGGAGGATTTTTGCCCAGGGCAGATCCACCACCCCACTGAAGGCACATTCCCGCAGCTCCACACGGGGGGTTCCCTTGTGCTGACTGCAGCAGCAGGATGGGGGACAGGACACACAAGGCCTTGCCCTCCATATCAGTTCCCTACTGCTGGGAAGGAGAGGAGCTGGGGGCTTGCACCTCATCCTCGGGGGCTCAGCACCAGCCTCTCCCCAGCCCCTGACCCAGGAGGAGCCACCATTTCGGGTCAGCAGCAGGCACTGCTCTCCCTCCCGGTGAGATGCCCCCTGAGGAATTTGCACCTCATTCCTTGACACCCGTTTTAATTATAGGTATCAATTTGGCTTCTGTCTTTCACAAGAGCCGTGAGCTAATTTCCTGCTCCCCTTTCTCTGCGAGGGGTTTGTGAGCCACTGGATCCCTCCCCACACAAGCAGAGGGCGGTGGGCTCTGCCAAAGCCCTCCCCAAGGGCCGAGGCAGAAACTCCCAGCATGGAAACTGTCCACTGTGACATCCCAGAGTGATCTTCAGAATGTCAGCCCTGGTTCCCTGCTGCCACCAAGAAGAGTCTACAGGCAGCAGTGACACTGAGATATGACAGGTGTTATCTCTAAAGCCATGTGGCTCGAGCTCCCGGCACACAAGGATGCTCCATGCTCGCCCACCAGCCCGCACAAGCTCCTCCAACAGCAAAATCCTGATGATGTCTCCAAAATCCTCCTCCAACAGCACATCCCGATGCTGCAGCATCCCGCCAGGCTCTGCAGGGAGCAGGTACACCCCAATGCCAGCTTGGTTTTCCTCCCCAGCTGCTCCATCACACCACTGCCCCATCCACCCATCCCTTCCTGATGGAGTTCCCTTTGCAGAGTTGTGGGTTTGAGTGTTGCTGTTGTTGTATTTTGAAACATAAACTCATTAATTTCAGCCTAATGAGGACTTTATTGGCTGGGGATTATCATTATTCAGCTCAAGGAGATACAAATAAACATTCACGAGCTCTGCAGTCTATGAAAGGATCCTGATCCTACTGATGGCTCCCACCCCAGCACCCACCTCTCCATCTGCTCCTGGCCAGACAGGTCATCCCACTGCCATCCACCTTTACCCTCCCATTCCTAGATTTCCCTGTCCCCAGCCCACGGGCTGGGAACCCCACAGGGCTCAGGGAAGGGACCCTGGGCTCACAGCAGCCACACCACACCACTCTGTTTGCTTTAATTTTTAATCAAGTCACGAGATGGGGCGGATGCTGCTGGAAATAAATCATCAACCACAACAGCAATAAAAGCACCCCAGCGGCCTCAGCTCGGACGTGGCGAGCACAGGACCAGCGGCCAAGCCACCACTGTCCCATCACTGACAGGGTGAGAGAGCAGCTCCTGTGCCAAGCAGGTTGTCACCGAGGAAACGGTGACAGGGCTGCACCAGGAAAGGAAAGGCAGAAGCTGCTGCAGCCAGTCAGGCCAGCTGCTCAGCCCCGCATCCCTGGGAAAAGGGATCCAGGATTGCGGCAGTCCCTGCGATCCCTGCCCTGGGGACACACATCCCTCCTCACTCAGGGCTGCATCTCCCCTTTCCAGCCTCCTCCCGTCCCAGAGCCAAGGGGAAAAGTGGAGAGAAAATCTGTGCAAGTCTCTCCCACGCAGGGTGCCAGCAGAGCTCCTCTGCAGGGATTGAGCAACGTGGGGATGAGCCAGCAGCATCTCCCCAGCCCTCACACCACTGCCCTCACCCTGCACCATGGCACGCAGCCCCCAGCAGCTCCTGCAAGCCCACCCAAGTGGATCCCAGGAAATAAAACTCCTCCCTGCCCAGAGGATTCCTCTGCAGCAGGCAGGATCTGGCCAGGCTGGAGCCCCGAGTCGTTGCCTCCACACCGGGGTCCCTCCAGCCCCCGCCCAGCTCGCAGCAGAGGGATGTTCTCCCTTTCTTCTCCAGCAGGATTAGACACACTTCTTTTCTCTCATTGCTTTTCAAAAGAGAGCCTTTTTATCACTGCTGATCCCTGGGGGAAATCTTTCTTTCTCTCTCTCTCTTTCTCTCTCTCTCACGCTTTTATAGCTGGGACAGTGGGAAAGGAAGTTTTCCTTCATCTCAATCTCCGTGCTGACAGGCACGGGCACAGCGCAGCCCCCCGGGACCCTGTGTGCCCCCAGTTGAAAATCCCCAGCAGCTCCCAGCACCACGGGCCCGGAGAACGCCCAGCAAAAACCCTCTCTGAGCCATTTCGAAACCCACACTTGCGAAATCCTCATAAAAACCCCGGGCAGAACCCAGCAGCAAACCCAGCTCAAGGCAGCTACAGGTGCTCTGCCCTCTCCTACCTGCTCCCTGCTCTCTGGAGGCTCCCATTACATTTTCCAGCGTTTCTTAAATGGATTTTTTTTTTTTTTCCCCCCTCCCTCCTCCCTCTTCCTGACTGCTGCAGAACAGATCGAGCCAAGGAGAGGAAACCAAAGCCAGGAGCTGGCAGGGCTTTAGACACGCACGGCGCTTTTAATGGAGCGCTCGCATGCGGACGGGGAGAACATGCCCGAGTGTGCGTGGGATCACGGCATGAGCAGCTCGACACAGAAACAAGTAAAGCCAGCGATCCCTGAAGTGCTGTCAAAAGCTCCAAGTACCCAAAAAGTGAACTCGTGTTCTTTTCTACCCTCTGAGCTCTCTCCGTTACCGAAATCAGGACCCGGGCCGGTCGCAGATGGGGTGTTTTTTTAATTATCGACCATGTTGCAATGTTTTCTCTTTTATTTTTAGGAGGCCCTCTAAAACTATAGAGGAAATTATCCAAAAGAAGTTTGTTCAAACGGCCTGTCAGTTTGAGGAAGTGAAATTAAACCAGAAAAAAAAAAAAAAAAGAAACCCCAGCCCTGAATCCTAATAAATCACACATCCACACACACAAAATTGGAGAACTCTGGGCATGCCTCCAAAGCCAAGTAAATGGATGATAAACAAAACAAACCTAGTTCTGCCCGGTAATAAAGGCTTCCACAGTGGGAATTTCTCACCCGGGAATCACTTCCACCTAGGGCACAGCTGGTGGCACATGGGGAGCTTCCCCACCCTCCCACTGAGCTGCGCCTGCAGGGGCAGCCAGCGATGCCATCCCATGCTGAGCTGCTCTCCACGGACACAAATCCCACCCTGCATGAAAATTTCCCTCTGTAAATCCCTCTGGGAGCACGCCCTGGCCCCGTCCCCGCTGAGGACGGGTCGATCACCCCGTGACACAGAGAGGTGGCTGCTTGGTTGTGCTGCTGTCACCAGCACAGACACCATTCCAGCACTGGGCTGGCAGTGGGGACCTGCTCAGGGCTCACAGACCCACCCAGAGCAAACACAACTCATGCCTTGGAGGGGGAAAAAAAAACTGCAAAACAAAAGCAAGGGAAAAGGCAAATGGAAGAAGGATGAAGATGCTGAAATAAATCCCACCAGGCACTCAGGTGGCTAAAGCAGGAGGCAAAATCAGAGTGTGGGACAGCAAAAACGGCAGGGCCAAGGCCCCTTTCAACCTCCAGATGCAGCTTCCCATAGGTGAAGATGTTGCAGAGTGATGCCCATCCCTCCCCACCCACAGGGTTCATCCTTTGAGGCCACACAGCGTGAGAGACAGCAGGGCAGGGACACCAGCTGTGTCCCGAGGAGGACAGTGCAGGGACCCCAGCACAGCCCCTACATGCCCAAAGCAGCATTTTGGGGGGCCACAGCTGGACAAAGAGCTGAGGATATGACAGCAAGGCCGGTGGAGGGCCGGGCACGTGCAGGGATGACTCCAGGACCAGCTGGCACAGTCCTCATGACCACCCTGGCACGGCCACCAGTGAGCCCCCGCTGCAGGGAGCTGACCCCAGGTGGGCAGCCCATGCTCTCCCCCATTCTCTCTTTACCTTCCAGCAGACATTGCCACGAAACAGTTAAAGGTTTCTAAGCTGGGCTCTCCAGAGGACTCCAGTTAAAAGTCCACCGGGCATTTTCCCATGGTGGACTTTACCCTGGCGCGCGGCCGCGATAACGCACCCGGAGGTGCCAGCCTGAGAGGGACCAGCCACCAGCCCTGGCACAGCAGGGCGGGGTGGCACCAAGGCTGGCAACCCCTGAAAAACCCTCAGGACCCTGCACAGGACAGAAATCTGCAAACCAGCCCCGAGAGCAGCATTTTAGGGTTTGGCAGTGTGAGGAGCATTCCAGGAGCAGTGCTGTGCTACGGGGCTCTGTGTTCCTGACACAAGGGCTCACACACCCCCTGCAGGAATGATGTGCCTGCCCCCAAGGAGCCCATTCCAGCATCTCCAGCCCAGAACACGCTCAAATTCCCCCCTGGCAGAGCCCAGGGATGTCTCTCCCCATTCCTGAGGGAGAGGCAGAGACAAGTGGCACTGCTGTCCCTGCTGGGAACAGCCACCTGGCTCTCCTCTCCAAGGTTGTCTGCAAATCCTCTCTCACCAGGACAGCATATACCATTTTTTAAAAGCTGGGTGACGTAACCAACCCGTATTTATAATGCTGAAAACATCCCAAAGCTCCATCTCTTCCAGTTCCCAAGCACACAGTGTTCTCTTAATAAAATAATTGCAATGATGAATAGCTCCTTATAATGTTCTTCTTCTGCAGCTACTGACTGGGCCAAGAGCTGCGATGGAAAGTCCTTCTCCTCAATGAACCCTCAAGGTACATTCAGGATTTTACCTCCTCAAAGCAAAAAGGGCTGAAAAATTGGGGAAGTGCTGCCAGTGCTGTTCCAAGCCATCTCACCAGGCAGAGAACACCGAAATCCCTCTCCTCCAGCTCAGCCCCATTATTGTCTTAATAGTAAAGTCAGCAAATCACTGCAGGTCAATCCCAGTCCTTGGTTAAGCTGACGCAATCTTGAGCCCGCTCGATGCAATCAATGCCGAGCTCCAGATCCTGCCACAGGGTCCACAAAAACCCACCCTGACAAAAGCTCCTCTGCCCAAGGGTCCGTGGGAGCCCCAAAACCAGCACTGGGAGCTCTTTCCCTGCACTTTGGAAATCAGGCTGCGGATTTAATCCCTCGCTGCAAGTCCTCATGTGCCCGTGACTTCCACACTGACAATTACAGGGCAGCTCAATGCACTGGGGTTGGCTTTTTGGTTGTTTTTTTTCTCTTTGGCAGAGTCACTTCTACCTTACTAATTTGTAAAGGTGCTTTGATTCAGGAGCGCACTGGCTCTGCCTTCCCTTCCCACGCAAAGCTGGCTTTTACTCCCAGCCAGGGCCAGGCTCTCTGGGTGTTTTCCCAGAGTCTGTGCTCCCAAAGACTCACAACTGAGCAGCCAAGGAAGAGCCCTGGGAGTCGGTGGCAGAGAGGGACCTGGGATCAGCCCTCATCCAGCAGCTCGGGGGACTTCCCAGAGCCTGGGAGAACTGGCAGGACCGGCTGCTCCCACCCTGCAGGCACATCCCTACACCCAGCTCCAGGCTCACCCCTTCCTACCCAGTACTTTTCCGCCCCAACGTGTTCTGTTCTCCTTCCACAGGGCTGGTTTGGGGTCCCCACATTTTGGGCAGGACTAGAGCATCCCTCTGCTCTCAGGGATGAGCCAGCATGAGCTTCACCCCCCATGGCACTGCTTCCCAGGCTGTATCCTAAGGTTTGCCTGCTTGTACACCCCTGAGAAGAGCGTTGGGGCTCCCCCAACACCATTCCTGGGGTGCTGCTGAGCTCCAGCAAGCTGTCCCCAGGGCAGGCTGCACCTTCCTGCACCTTCCAGCATCCAGGGGCAAATGCAACTGCTCCAAGAAAGAGACCTGGAGGATTCCTGGACCAGCCCCACATCCCCTGCACTGCCCCAGGTTCTGGGAAGGCGCCAGGAGAGGAGGAGCCTCCCCGTGTGTGTGTGGGTGGGGGCTCCAGATGGGCACCTTGCTGTTTGTTACCTGCCACCCAGGGCCTGCTGCAAGAAATCCCTGCCCTGCAACATTTCCTGCACACACCTAGAGGCTGTGAAACCTCGCCAGACGTGGTTTTCCTCTCCTGCCCAGCCTCACCTCCCATGGCCCAACACCAGGACAACTGGAAGAGTGCCTGGGTGCCCGCAGGGAGCAGCACCCAGCACCCCTCAGCCATCCCAGGCGGGAAAACACGGTGGGAAAAGCGAGTGCCCGAGCCCAGCAAAGCCCCATGGCCCCTGATTTCCACAGACCAAACCTGCCCCACAGGTGAGGCCCAAAAAGGGAGCAACCTGCCGGAAGGGAATTGCTGGTTTTCCCCCTTGGGAGAGGAGGGTGACACCCCGAAGCAGAGCTACACCGGGGCTCCAAGGCACGGCAGCACCGCTACCAAAACACAGCTCCAAACACTGCCAAAAACCTCTTAGCCAACAAATCCCAGCCCTACAAACAGCAGAGGAGCGTGCTGGCAGGGTGTAATTCGGGGTGCCAGCATCAGCCACCCCAAATTGCCATCGGGGGCCTGCTCCCAGTAAGCCCCAGCTCAGAACCGCTGTTTGAAGTCTCCCACATTTGCACACTACAGGTACCCGCTGGCCTGGGGCCAGGCTATCTCCAGCTGGGATCAGCTAAGCCTTCCTAAGTGCTTAAATAGGGGCCTGCAGGTAATTGTCCCAGGAGCCTTAACTCTTCCTGGAGCCCCTCTGATGTTCTGGGCCCTGACGAGGAGCACAGCGTAGAAAACCAGCAAGGATAGCAACGGAGAGGATGCGGATTTAGGGCAGCACAGGTCGCTCCATCCTGCCCTTCGAGTCCTATTCCCAACTGCTTCCAGGGATCTGCCAGAGCATCCTATAAATAAATACCACGGCAGGGGCTGGGGAGAGCAGGCTGTAAAGCACGAGGCATTAGCACCCAGGCTGGCACGGCTGGCTCACAGCGTGCCCAAGCAGCCAGCCACGATTTGCTTAGGGGTGCAGAAAGTTTTGCATTGCCCCGGCAGGAAGGGAGCCTGGGTGGCCTCTGTAGGTACAGGAAACCCCTTTCTATCACGCACATCACTCTGCTTCCTCTGGATTTCTTTAACCTTTCACTCTTGGCCTGATTTATGCTTTCACACTGATTTTTGCACACGTGCATTTCCCTCCTCTTCGCCGCTCTGGTGCCGCGGCTCCACACCAGCAAAAAAGCTGGCAGGCCTTTGGCATCCGGCTGCCCAGAGCCAGAATAATCCCTGCAGGGAAACCTCCTGCTCTGCCTCACTCCAGAGGAGCTGGGGTTTTTGCAGGAGGAGGGGAAAATGCTGTGTCCTGTGTTGTTGTGCTCTGGGGCTGAGCAGCCAACACGCAGCTCCAGCCCACCCATGGGATCCATGCTGGGCTGCGTGTGATGGGGAGGCACTGGAGCAGCTAATCTGGGACCCCAGGGACACATCCCAGCAAAGCAGAGATGAAGATTCTGCTGCAGAGGCATTGGGTGGTGAGCCCCAGGCTCCAGCACAGCCCAGGGCTGATTTTTCCTGGCAGACAAGGAAAAGAATCCATGAGCAACTCAGTCCTGAGCCCTCCAAAGCATCCAAGCAGGACGCAGCAGGCAGCAACCCATCCACAAAGGGCATCCCCAGCACCACAAGCACGTGGAGCAGTGCCCAGTGATGCCATCAGAGGCAGGAGGACATGAGGACAACAGGGACACAGCCTTAATGTCACCTAAAGGGCCTCTTGGGTGGGAAGAGGATCGGCTTGTTCCCAGTCTCCACAGGGATCCTGGCACAAAATGAGCAAAACATTGGACTGTGTTGGGAAATGCATTGGCTTCCTGGGAGTGGAGGGGGAAGCTGAGGCCACAACAACTCCAAGGCACTGTCGGAGCAGGGACAGCAGCACAGAGCCCAGGGGAAAGCCTGGGGAGGAATCTCAGCTGAAGTCAATTCTCCAGGCCCAAACTGGGGGCATTTTAATCCATTCAGCTGGATAAATACAGAGTGTGGGAGCAGGTGGCCCTGGTGTCACCAGCCATCACCAGGGAGGAGGGATGACAGAGCCAGTGCACCAACCTGGTTTTCCATCCCTGCTGTGCTGTCCTAAACCCCACAAAACAGCCTGCTCAATTGCATCCTTACAGGAAAAATGGGAAAACTCCGAAGTGGGAGCAAGCCAGGAAAGCATCTCTTCACTCCATCTGCATGGGACATGGGAGGCCACCCTGAGAGCCACCAGCTCGCAGGGCTCCCCCAGCCTGGCACGGCCACCAAAAAGGAAATGAAGTCGCAAAGGTTATCGCTTTGGTGTTTGACTGAGCATAAAAATCCCGCTCTGAAAACAAAAACAAGGAAGAGGAGGACAGGGAGAGCAGCCAGGGAGGAGAGGGGCAGCGATGCACAGCCCCAGAAAAATGGGAGAGGCGGGTGCAGGGGCTCATCCCACACCAACACACATCTCCACGGCAGGAGAGTTTCCCAGGAAAATAAATGCAAAGTCTGTTATAAAAGTTTATCAGCGAGGAAGAGCGAGCGCGCCTGACTACAGGATAGAGATGTCATTATTTTCATGCATCTGCCTTACCCAATTTTATTTAGTTGCTTTCTGCACCATTTCATGCTCATTCTGCTGCTGAGCTAGACAATTGCTTTATAACTCTAGGGTGCAATTTCACTGTCTGTGAGCCACACGCATGCACGCGGGGGCTGCGCCGGGATGGAGCGGGGAGCTGCACCTCCCTCCCTCTCCCCACACCCTGAGGTTTGGGAGCTCGCCTGGAGAGGAGTTTTCTTCATAAATTTGAGGGGAAAAAAAAATTAAATTAAAATGCTAAGCTGCTATCTTTAATATATTCCGGGAGTGGGGGGGGGGGGAGCAGCCCCAGTAAGCAGCGGCTCCCCATTAAGGCTGAGCAGGATGAACTGGAGGGCAATCTGCTCTCTCACGCTACGTGAATGCAGAGAGACGGAGCCCGGCAGGCTGCAGGGCAGGAACGCTGTGAATCACGCTGGATTTTTATGATCAATTGAAAGTCACACTTGAACAAGTGCAGGTCAGCAGGGAGGGTTGGTCATGCAGGTGCAGAGCTCCGAGACAGCGGCTTTCAACTCGCTCGAGTCACCTGGTCCCTCACAGGCCGTGGGTACCCTCCTTGGTACTCCTATTTCCCAATCCCCCACTAAACATCTCCCTCAGGGCTGCTGTAGGGTGTGAGGGGTCTCCAGAAGCAGCCCCAGCAGTGTTGGGAAGCAGTGTGGGATCATGGATTTCCCCACCACAACACGCACGAGCATCCCCAGCATGAGCCAGCACCTGCTCCACGCTGTCAGACACCACGGCTCCTCCACACCAGGCAGAGCCACGGCTCCCCAGGCCTGATAAAATCACTCATCTCACACAAATGGGGCAGTAAAAAGAAGAGGTGGGGGCAGAAGGGGAGTCCAGTTTAGTCTGGTAAGGATGACCAGCGCAGAAAGGGCGTTTCTTATTCTTTGATCTCCCTTTTCCCAGAGCTCCCACCTGCACACAGGTCTTTGGGAGCAGGGCAGGGAAGCTGCAGCACTGGCAAACCACCCTCACCCATCCCTCACATCCCCAGGAGCAGCCAAACAGCTCCTCCAGCTTGATCTGATGCCCTTGGCTCTGCTGCTGCCTCTCTGATCCAATTCTTCTCTGCCACCACTCACCCGCCCAGCTCCTGCATCCCATCCCGTGCCACCTCCGTGTCTCAGGGCGAATTTTGGCTGGAAGCTCACCCCCTCTCCTGCCACCTCCATGCCTCAGGCTGGGTTTTGGCTGGAAGCTCACCCCCTCTTGCACTTCTCCTTCCGCTCTTGCCTCACCACTGCCATTGCCTCACTGCGACTCCGGAATGGGCACATAGGAGACGCGCTGCCCACAACAAAATCGTCTCGCAGCAGCCCACAGAGTTCACAGCAAATTAAAAAAAAAACAAAGAAAAAGAAAAAAAAATAGAAAGAAAGAAAACAACTGTCCTCCAGCACTCACTTGTCAGCCAGAAATGGAAAAACAATAATCTAATGTTTCTGCCTTCCCGCCCAGCTGAAATGAGACGGGGCATCCCTCCCTAATCCGCTCCTGGCAGCACAAAGGATCTGCTCCAGGAGCTGAGGGGGCTGTAAATCTCAGGGGGCTCCTTCAGCTCCCCCTCCCTGGATTTTTTTCCTTTTTTTTCCCAGGTCTGTAAAGCTGAAGAAAGCCAAAACTCCACAAAAGAGGAGCCCATGAAAAGTAACAACCAGCTGGGAATCCCATTAACATTTTATTGGTCCCCAATACTGCTATTGCCCCTTTTATCTCTTGGCTCTGCAGTGATCCTGCAGCTGATTGGATCCAGGGAAAGGCTCAGGGCTCAGACAAGACCCAAACCCAACTACACCACCAACCTCCACTCAAGGCCCATCCAAGATAACAAATCTTTGACCAAAAAATCAAATCCCCCAGGCTTTGGAAGAAGCAGCAATGACCACAGTGCGAGGGATTATCTCCTGATAGAGCAGAAGGGGATGCCACCCCTCATCCTGCTGCTTAATTAACCGAATCTTTAGGATGTTTCTTCCTTGCCCTGTGCTTTGGGAGCACCTGGCTCGCCCACAAACCCCACCTGGGAGCTTTTCTTTGCTCCTGGGCCAAAAAGCAGCTTGTGGGGAAGGGGGGTTTTGGACCCTGCAAAGCCCAGGAGAGCTCAGTGGAGCTGTGATCCCAGACAGATCAGCTCTGCGGGGCTGGAAGCCGCCGGCCCAGCCGAGGTTTCACAACCACCCCACGCCCTCGCTCCGGGCCCCGTTCCCAGCTCAGACGCTCCCGCGTGCCTCAGTTTCCCACCCTGTATCTGTCTCATCTGGGCAGACGAGGAGTTTTGAAGGCAAGATCCATCCCCTCCTGATGAGCAGAGGCAGGAGCTGGCACGGGCACGGCTGCAACCAGAATTACAGCCCCAAGGTGCAACCTTGGAACTTTTATTGTGGATCGCAGTAAGAGAAAAGGGAAACAGAGGGGGGAGGAAAAAGAAGCCCAAGCGTTTCGTGCTTACAAATGGTCTGTTTGAACAGGATTATTTTTTAACTCCACGTTAAACAAAATTTCAAAGGAGAGGAGCTGCATTTGGGCTTAATTTGAGCCCTTTCTTCCCTTTCTCACAAGGGAATTGCTCCCTGTTTATCTCGGAAAACACCCTCCATTTTGTAAAGCTCCCTCTCCTCTAAATAAAAACTCAGGTTGTTTCCTTGACTTTGCTTTGCTTTTTCGAAGCCAAACCTTGTCAGAAAAGGCAAGTTCTCACAGCCAGTTTCCATCTCAACAATAGAGCATTTTCCCAGGCTAAATTGCTTCTGTCTGAAAATCTTCTGGCAGTTTGAGCTGGCTGGCATGTGTGGGGATCCTTCTGTAGGGTTTTTTAAATCCTTATTTGCAATATTATTTCATCTGCTTTGCGCTGCCTTGATGTTCGAGCAGCCTTTGGAGAGACACAACCGCTCCTCCCTCCTCCTCCTCCTCTGTCCTCCCTCCAGGCACACGCTTCCCTTTGAGGAGGAGGAGAGGGGAGAAATAAAATAAAAGACAAGCAAAGAGGAAAATGTCAGAAAGCTGCTTTTTGTGTGCGTGTCAAACGTTCAAAGTTATTCCAGAGTCTAGTCTTTAAATGTAATAAAATACAGCAACTCCTGACAAAATCAATTGAAATAAAACCACCCAGGCTGCCTCCCCTATTGCTTTGTAGCTCGACTGACTTGGAGAGCCCACCTGGGCCTTTTAGGAAGCAATTAGGGAAGTGCTGGGATGGATCCCGCGCCGGCTGCGTGCGCGTTCCACCGAGCATCCCTGCACAGCGCTGGGCATCCCTGCACGGTGCTGGGCATCCCTGACACTTCTGAGCACCCCTCCACAGTGCCCAGATCCTTCCACACCCCCAGCACCCCTCCACACCACAGGTCAGAGCGAGGAGAGCCCCAGTTCCTTCCCCCACCACGAGAGGTGACGACGGCTCCGACACGGGGATCAAAGCCAGAGAAGGATTAATTAGAGCCCAATTAGGTTGCCTAGCTCGAAGGAAAGGTCCCTGCAGCACTTGGCCAGCAGGGGTTTGAGGGATCCCAGGTTTTGGCTCAGTGGAGGAGCCCAGCTGGGGCACAGGGATCCCTCCGTGTCCCCACACCGTCACCCGTTAAGCCCCTTGCCAAGAGCCACCACCTCTTGCTGTCTCACTCCCAGGATATTTATAGCAGGAATGATTCGGGGATTTCAGGCAGCTTGGGAGCCTTAGGGAATACTCTGAGCACACACAACCCCCGGGAAAAGGCACCAGGATGCTCACAGGAACACGCAGCCTGTGGATGAGGCAGGACCAAAGCACACCCCAAAGCCCTGGAGCACCCACAGCTCCTCTGTTTGTTTCTTTCCTTAATCATCCTGCAAAAAAAAACCCTAAAAAATCCAAAATCCAGCCGGGTGCCATACGGCAAGCGACCCCTGCTCCCAGAAAACAATACTCAACAAAAAGGTTTTTAACCCATTTCTTAATAAATATTTCTTTTCGCCTCAAAGATGTGGGTGGGACGAAGCCAGGGTGTATTTTCCAGTGAAATGTTTTGATTCCCCCCTTGTTGTTTTTTTTTTTTTTCCCCTCAACAGGAGCAAAACGCCAATAATAATATTTGCAATGAATAACTCAAATTCTGCGGCTTTCTCCCCCACTCTCTTTTAAATAAATAAAATGCCCTAAATTTGAGAAACACAAACGCTCCTTCCAACACAGCAGGACGATGTGGAATAAACTCGGGGACGCTCCGAGGATTTATTTCACTGTCACAGCCCGGATTCTGGAAAAGGCAAAAATTCCTTCCTGGCTTGTTTTGCATATGTCAGCGAGGAGAGGTCGAGCCCTCCACGAGGCTCCAGCAAGAGACACCAGGACACACCAGGACACAACCAGACTTTACCTCCTGCTCCTACCAGCCCCTGCTCCAGCCCAGCAGAGGATTCCCCCCTTCCTCACTGGGATGCTCCGATGCTTCCTACATCTCTCAGAAGTTCTCCTCCCTGCGGAATTTCACATCAGCTGTGACTTTCTGAGGGGATAAAGAGCAGAACTGAGCATCTCAACCCACACAGAGGCTCCCACCGAGGAGTTCTGTGCAGCATCCAGGTTCATCCCAGCCACACGCCCAGGGGATGCGGGATGAAGGTGCCTGAAGGATGCTCACAGTCCCCCACGGAGCAGCCCCCAAGGCCCTGGGCTGTCCCTGCTGGACACGGCGGGTTGTTTTGCTGTTTTCCTCGGAGGCGTTCCCGCTCCGGCCCCGGCAGGGCCGAGCACGGCACGGACAGTCCTCACCCCACATCCTGAGCAGCTGCAGCCGGCCCTGGCACGGCTGCAGGGTGGGAAGAGGGACTCACTGAGGTTACAACCTGCTGGAGTGACCTCCGGAGGGAAGTGCCGGCCTCGGACACCCATTAACTGTTTCTTCCCTCACAAAGCTGAGCCTTGAGGGAGAGCTCCCCGAGCCCACCACCCCTCTTTTCCTCCCCAGAGATACCCAGGGAATGGGCAAAGGGAAAACAAAGCACTAAGAGGATTGTTAAAGTCAGAGAACAAGCAGCCACCTGAAGAACTGAGTCCTTGGTTTGTACATCAGTGCCCCGTGAAAGCCTGACCTCGGCCCATGCACCCCACCAGAGGTGATCCCCACAGCCTCAAAAGCACTTGCAGCACAGATTTTTCTACATTTTTCCTCCTCTTGGAGACCCAACATAACAGAGAGGAACAAAAGCAGGACAGCCCTGAGAAAGCTAAGCCTAGTAAAGGCAGGACTCTAACTCCAGATGGCTCTAAGGCAGCATCTGCTGGACCCTGAGGTGTTTTAAGCCTCAGCAGGGCTGTGAAGGTACCCGTGCCCACAGCTCCCGTGCCAGGCTGCAGGTTGTCCTGGCAGTGGGATGGCAGACGGGTGACAGCAGCCAGCCTGGGAGATGCCCAGGGACGTGCTGTCCTCACGGGGAGCCTCTGGCTGGCATCTGCCAGCAGCTCTCCAGAGAAGCAGGAAAATGAGATACTACTATTAAAAGTGCCCAGTGCTGGACACACTTCCAGCCATGACATCAGTGGGGTTATCTGAGTCTAACCATGGGCAGGACTTGGCCAGGAACCACCACCAGGTTGGCCTTGTTGGGCCAAACTGAGCTGAGATTTTGATGGGGATGCAGGAACAGAGTCAGATTTTGGCCGTGTTTCTGCTGTTCCCCAGCTCAGGCCTGTACTGGCGTGCAGGGAAACAAACCCCACAACCCGGGCTGTTTTTGTCCCCTTGGTTTGCCAACAGCAGCTCCCAAAAATGACATGGAATAGGGGTGGTGAAACACCCTGGGACTCTGCAAAGTCAGGACCTGGTGGGCTTTGGACCATTCCACCTCTGAAGAGTGGCTCTTCCAGCTCTCTCTGGTTTCACTGGGAAGGTCTCAGTTCACATTCTCCTCAATCCTACAAACTGCTCACAAGCTTTTAGACACAACCTGCCTGCACTGCCCAGAGCAGGACCACAATCTATCCCTCCAAAACCTGCAGCACCCTTTGCAGCCAAAGGGATTTTTCCCAATAATCCATGACCAAAGACCAGTGGATAAAGTTTAGGAGTCTCTCCTGCAGCAGCACAATCCCAGACCACACACCCCAAACAGCTCCCACAAGCAGATGGATTTTCTCCTGAAACAAGGATGAGAAGTTTTAACCTCCCCCAGCGTGGCTGTCCTGGGGGCTGCCCTGTTTTCCCTGGGGATGCTCCTGGCGTGCTGCACACATTTCTAGATGAGCAGATAGATCAGTTGTTTTCCACTTGCACCAGCATGAAAACCCTTCCCCGAGCCAGCAGTGACACAGACTCTTCCCCTCCTACCCCTTCAAACCAACCTGACTAATAACACAACGGATTTTTTAGCATTTACAGCACAACAGGAGAGCTCAGGACTGACAGAAAATACAGTTAACATATGCAGAGGCCTGAGCCTGCCCAGATCAAGAGGCTTGGACTGTTTTCCACAGGAGCATCCAAGGAAATGTGAATCCCCCAAACAGCGGCCCCTAAGGTTAAACCACCCCAGTGTGGCCAGAGAGGCACCTTCAACTGGGATAAGCCCCAACAGCTGCACTGGACCCAACCAAAAGGAGCTGGTTTGATTCAGAATCAGGGCCTGCTCTGGGACACACTGCAGGTGAGATGCTTTTGGCCCCAGCAGCATCTCCCACCTCCCAGCCCAGCCACTGCGGGCACTGTGAAACTGTGATTTTTGAGGGCACAGAGATGCCACCTACTGCTCTGCCAGCCCACAGGGCCAAGGTCTCCCTGCCAAAGCCCCCAGACCACCACAGCCCTGGAAACCCTCTCAGCAGGCTGGGTTTGCTGGAGATCCTGGGATGGTTGTATTTATTCTGCTCGTTGAAAGGAACAACTGAAACTGCAATCCGTAAACAAAACAAGCAAAAAAAACACATTAAAAAAAAAAAAAAAAGAAGAGAAAGAACGAAACAAAACACACCACCGAAGGCTGGAGAGGCTGAGCAGAGATTTAAAGCCCTGAGAAGGGATGGTCTCGCTGGCCATGGCTCGCTCGGCCGGAGGCTGGAAGCCACGGGGCTGAGCGGGGACAGGGATGGCAGCATTCGCCCCTCTTCCCCCTCGCCCGGACTTGGCGCCAGGCGACTTCGCTCAAACTTTTCTTCCCCCCACCCCGAGCACTGAGCTCTGCAATATCACTTCTCCTGGAAGCGAGACGCAGGCGGCATTCGCCCTTACAAGCCAGGACTTGACTCAGTCACCGAAACGATGGCAAACTCCGGCTGGAAATAGGTTTTAAAACGCAGCTAAAAGGAGGAGGGGGGGGGGGGGGGGAAATAAGAACAAAAAGGGTCCCAACCGCGGCGGGTCTAGGAGCCGGCGATGCGAGCGGAGAGGCCGGCGCGGGGTCCCCGCGGGCGCTGCCTCCCCGTGCCCGGCTGCGCGCCCCGGATGCCGCGGGGAGAGAGGAAAAAAAGGAGAAAAGTCAAAAATTAAAGAAAAAAATAAATCGAGGGGAAAGGCAAGAGGGGGAAGCACAGGCTGCGCGCTGCCGAGCCCCGAGCAGAGCCGGCCCCGGGCGGGGAGGGGGCTCTCCCGGCTGCCGCTGCCCCGTTCGAAAGCGCCGCTGGGGCCGCTGCCCGACCGGCCCGGCGGGGCTCGGTCCGGCCCGGCCCGGCTCGGCTCGGCTCCCCGCCCGGGGCCCGCCGTTCCCCCGGCTGCGCCACGCAAAAACAACAGCAAACCAAAACAAAAATACCAACTCCAAGGCAGGGGCCGGGGGCAGGGGCCGGGGCCGGCCCGCCCGCCCCGCGCTCGCCGCGGCGCTCCCCGGGGAAGGGGCGAGCGCATCCCCCGCCCGCCGCCCCCCGGTGCGCGCTGCTGGAAGGGGCAGCGGAGCCGGGAGGGGGGGGGGGGCGGCAGGACGGGCGCTGATTTTATCGTCCTGAAGCACCCCCCACCCCCCGCGGTAGGAACGGAGAATCTCTCGGAACAGAACTCACCCAGCGGCAGGAAGTGTTTGGTGTCCATGGCTGGTGCTTAACTCATGCCAAGGGGCTCGGCGAGAGCGGCGGCGAAAACACACAGGCAGGGCGGGCGGAGGGGAGGGAAATCAGCGCGGGGGGAGAGGGGAGGAGGGGAAAAAAAAAAAAAACAAAAAAAAAAAACACCCACGGGGAGGAGGAGGAGGAGGAGGAGGAGGGAGGAAGGGAGAAGGAGGAGGAGGCAGCGGGGAGGCTGCAGCCCCGCAGCGGCCCCGCAGCGGCGGCCCCGCGCAGCCGAGGCCGCGGAGTTGTGGCAAACTCCAACAATGTAACTCCGCCGCTCGGCTCCGCCGGGCGCGCCCGGCTCCGCGCCGGGGCCCGCGCAGGGGGGAGCGGGAGCGCCGCGCCCGCCCCGCAGCGCCCGCCCGAGCCGTGCCGAGCGAGCCGAGCCGAGCCGAGCGGAGCCCGAGCGCAGCCCGAGCCGTACCGAGCCCGCCCGAGCCGAGCCGAGCCGAGCAGCGCCGCCCCGCGCCCGCCCCGCCGGCCCGCGGAGAGCGCTGCGCTGGTGGTTGGTGGTGTTCGATGGTTTGTTGTGGGGTTTTTTTGGTGGTTTTTTTTTTTTTTTTTTCTTAAAGTGATGAGGAAAGGGGAGGAAAATAGAGTGGGGAGAGAGGAGAAAAAAAAAAAGAAAAAAAAAAAAGGGAAAGCAAAAGGGAGGAGGAGAAGAGGAGAAAGAAAAGAGGGGGGAAAAAAGAGGTGGGGAGGAGGGGAAATTGGAGATGGGGAGGAAGGGGAGAAGATGAGGAAAGGAGAGGGGGAAGAGGGAAAGGGGAAAAGGAGAGGGAAAAGAGAGGAGGAAAGGAGAGGGGAAAGAGAGAAGGAAAGGAGAGGGAAAAGAGAGAAGGAAAGGAGAGGGGGGAAAGAGAGAAGGAAAGAAGAGGGGAAAGAGAAGAAAAAGAGGAGAGGGAAAAGAGACGGAAAAGGAGAGGCAAAAAGATGGGGAAAGAGAAGGAAAAAGGAAGGGGGAAAGAGGGGAAGAAGGAAGGAAGGGGAAAGAGGTGAGGAAAGGGGGGGGAAGGAGGCGCGTAGCGCTGCAGTGGCAGCCTCGGCAGGGGGAGAAGAGGGGGTTCCTCGAGTGATGCTGAGCAATGCCAGCTGTGCCCAGCCCCGGAGCAGCCAGCGAGCCCCTGAGCCCTGTTGCCTGTCCCCGGGGTGTGTCACACGGCGGGCAGCGCTCAAAGCACGATTTATTTCATTTCCCATCCGTGAGGCACAACAAACAACTCTCTGTGAATTTGTGTGTGTGTGTGTGTGTGTGTGTGTGCGGCTCCTCTGCAAACTCTCACCTCCTCAGCACCGCGGGTACCACCCTGGCAGCACCACTGGCTGCCTCCCAGAGCCCCGGCCCCCCTTGCCAGGCAGGCCTCCAGGTTTAATAAATGATACTCAGCCCTGTAAGAATGTGTATTAGTGGCTTGATGGACCAGAGCGACTCCACTATGCATGAAGCATATTAAACATCGTATCGACCCTCGCTTTCCACGGCCGTAACATGCATAACAAACAGGCTGGGGCCACGCTGCAGCTGCTCACACACGCTGGGGAGCAACGCTGGGCACTGAGCGAGGCTGGAGTGACACCAGGGACAGCTGCTGGGGGGGTTCTGCTGGCACAGGTAGCTCCCAGCGCAGAGCCCAGCTCTCCTGCAGTGAATGGGGCTGGGGGAAATTGCAGCTGGGACGATCAGGGTTGTCCCAGACACTCTGCCATCACCTCCCTGTGTGGCAGATCCGTGGAACGCTCCCCGGCCTTATCTGCCCTGATTTATTCTTTAATTGGCAAAGTGTCTCATGCCATAAATATTAGCGAGCGAGCGGCTCCTCCTATAAAAGTGAGGCCTCTTATCTGCCATCGCCGTATCCCTGCGTGCCCTTATCGCTCCATCTTGTGCCTGTCACTGTAGGATCTCAAGCCACACAAGAGAGGCTCTGGAAAGGCCCCAACCCCTGGATTTCTCCTACATCTCTTCTGTTGTAGGAGAACAGAGGACCCTGCCCTTCCTCCGGGGCAGACCCACATGGGGATGGTTGGATGAGGGGGACACAGCTGGCAGCACCCCACAATCCCAGCGTGGACCAGTTTGGGACCTTTTCACCACACGCATCACAGTCCATCTGCTTTAGAATGAAACATCCAAATCCATTGCAATCCACCCGAAGAATAAAAACACCAAAAGGACCCATCTTGTGTCAGGCAAGCGGCTGCAAACTGACACTCAGGTGGAGCTGCAGGAGGTAAAACAAAATAAAGCGTCTTGGATCCTTTTAATCCTCTGCTCCTGTAATTTCAGCATGTCCAAACAGATTTTGGTGTGTGTTTATAACTGGTAACTTCATTTGCTTGTGGGCTGGGACCTTAAATGCCAAGTTTCATCTCCAAGTCCGTTTTTAAGAGTGAGTTACATCAGCTCCTGGGAGAGAAGAGGAGAAAGGAAATACGCAAGGATATAAAAGAAAGTTGGGGGTTGTCAGAAAAAGCAGGTTCAAAGTGTTCAGAGAGTGCAAAAATCACGGATTTTGTGGATAGCTGTGTACAGACTGACAGCTCAAAGGTAGAAATCAGTTTCCTGATACACAAACTAAAGCTCATCTGTCTGATAAGGGCAAACACATCTTGGGGCAGAGCTGGGCTCTCACCTGCCCGTCACCCCCAGTGGGTTCCCGAATCCCCCAAGGCCTTCAGGGCTTTGAGTGTGTCCATCACCAACACACAGGGTGGGGATGTGGCCCCAAACCCCCATCCCAAAGCACGCTCAGCTCCATGGCTGCAGCAGATCCCGGGGTTATGTGAGCCAGGGCTGCAAATCCACCTTTGCAGACTCCAACACGTGAAATTACCATAACCAAGACATTTCACGCTCCTCTCCCATCAAGCTGTTTAGAGCAAATTAAATTTCTCCCTAACCAGACTGTAACAGTTCATGTTAGATGTGGATCTAAATGTTAATTGCAGTGACAATAACAGGTCTGATCCTGCAATCCTTATTTGGGTAAAACCTCCCACAGAAGCCAAAGGAATTTTGCCCCAGAGAAGGCAGCTGGATGCAGTCCCACATTTCCAGTCTCTTGAAGATGCCAGAAGGTAAGCCAGGATATTCCTGTGATGTTACAAACCTTCTCTTTCCCCTCCCTTCCACCTCCCCTGAGTTCTTTAATGCACTATTAATTTAATAAGCTCCCTAATGCTGTGCTCACCTTCAGCCTCGCACTTCCCAGGAAGGACTTCAATCATCATGGGGGGGCAGAGTCAGATGATTTTGGCAGCTCATTGCCTGGTACATCTGGTTGGCACAGGGATGCTTGAAGGTCCTGTGCTGGCTGGGAGAGCTGCCTTGGGAAACTGCTGCTCTTGTCCTCGGCACCCTTGGGTGATGCAAACACCCTCTAGCCTGGGATCCTGAGGAAGGCAGGCTGATAAAACAGGATAATTTGGGAGTGCCTGGCCTCATCTGGGCAGCTCTCAGTCCCAGCACTCAATTCTGGCTGAATTTGGCAGAGAGAGACGCTATGTTCATCAGATAAAGTCAATTAGGCAAAGGCTTCTCCTTCCATCTCCACACTCGCACCCCATTGCCATCCCTTTGGGGCAAAGGGATGTAGGTGCACGTGGGCCTCAGCAGGAGACAGGCAATGAGATGTTTGGGGAGCTGAGACTGCATTCAGAACTGGGCACTTGGGCACAGTGAGTGGATTTGGAAATCACAAGCCTCTACGATTTTTTTCTGAAAAAAAAAAATTAGAAATTCCAGCTTATCTTGTCCCTAACCAGAATTATCTGACGGGACACAAAAGCAAAACCTGCTGTGCTTCCCCTACTGTTTAATGCCCTCCTGCACAGTTAGAAAAAAAACTTAAATCTATTTTTCCTGCCTGGCTGCATTCTGTTACAAATTAAAGAAAGAATAAATGCAAAATCTGAATGAGAAAGAGCAGAAGAAGCTCATGGGCTTAGGCCAGGCTCCATCTCCACCTGCACATTGAGGCTGTGACAGGCACCCAGAAGTGCCATGATGTGGGAGCAAGGGTGGCTGTGGCCAACTGGCCTGGGGCTTGTGGCCACAGACTCCCCCCTGAGCAGGCAGTGTGGGACTCCAGGGATCCGAGAACCAAATCCAGCCAAGGACAGACACCTTCCACTCATGCAGAATTTGTGGGGCTTTCCCAGGCTTGTCCTCACCACCAGTAACCTGCTGTCCCCGAAGTCACTGCAGGTTCCAGGACCAGGATCTGTATTCCCCGTGTCTCCCAGCAGAATTACAGGAGAAAAGTCCCTCCAACTGTGCAGCTTCCTGCCTGGGTCTGTAGGTCTTCAGGACAGCACCTACCTCATGTCCTCAGGGGCAAGAGGAGCTCACAGGTTGCTTTTCTTCCCACTAGGAAGGAGAGGGAGACACAACAAGATTTTTGGGGACAGGTCAGAAACTCTGGAGCCTGAAAGTGGAGTTAGTCCCTGAACAGAGCCTTGCCAGGGCTCCCAGCATCCCTCAGACACATCCAAACCCATCCAGCTGCTGAGCAGGGTTCCTGCTCCTCAGCGAGACCCTGCACACACAAACCAGCCGAGCTCCAGGACAAGGCATTTCTGTCAGTGCTGCAGATTCAGACAGCCTTGTTTTGTTTCCCAGCAGCATCTAACAGGCTGATGATGTTTGTTTATGAAGTGAGATGCACATGATTTATTTGATCTGCTGGAGAGCCTCATTCCCATGCCGAGGACAGGCAGGGATGCTGCACTCTCCCCTCTTTTGGGGACTGCTCGGATCAAATCCTCTCTCGCACAGGCAGAGCTGCACTCTCAGCTGCTTCAGAACTGGACATTAAACGCTTATTAGAGACCTCCAAACTCCCAGCCATGGAGCTGCATTTGTTCTTGTCTGTCTCTGCATATAGAACAAGCATTAATAGAGCGTTCAGGCTCTTAAAACAGGTTTGGGGTAAAGATCTCAGGGCACCTGGGCTCTGGTCTTGAATAATCCTAAGGGAGGTTTCATCCTCTCCTCATGCTCTCCTGGTGGATTGGGTTTGGCATGTCTCACCTGGCTTGCAGGGACAGTGGTTTAATGAACTGCTTTGCAAAATGACTTTACAAATGGAGAGTCTACTCCTGCCTTTTTTAACACCTGGAGATCTCTTTATTCCAGCTCATCACCCAGACCAGGGCCCGGCTGCCAAAGAAGCCAGCAAAGAAAGCATTAAGGGATGGAAGATGAAACGCAGCACATGAGCCGTGAGATTTACAGCTCTTGGAGGAAAGCACGTGGAGCATCACCCATCCTGCCAGTGGGACAGGAGCCAAACCCTCACCTGATGGGAGCCAGCAGCAGTGCAGGAAGCCAGGCAGTGCCTGGGCAGCAGCTGAAGCTCATCCCACACTGCTCAGACCCCACCTGATTTACACCAGGGCTCGAGGATGTGACTCAGTCACTCCGAGCTCCTCTGCTGGCCTTCCCCTGGTCCCTGCATACAAACCACTTTGCAAATGAAGTGTGAAGATAATATGCTTTATCATGGGCATTTATTACCCATGATTGTTGTATAAATCTCCCTCCATTCACATACATATACATAAGGTGTATATAAATATGCAGTATCCAGCAGTACCCAGAGCCTTTTTGATGATGTCAATGTAGCCCCCATAAAGATAGTGGGAAATGATTCATAATATTTATATGACAGACATGATATGAACTGTAATAGCCTGTTGGGATTGAGAATGTCCATAGGTCTCTGTCAGCCACAAATGTGATTTAAATATTATATATGTGGCAACTGTAGCATTAGTAATATGATAGCTGTTATTGATAGTGGTCATAAAATGCAGTAGTTTTGCACTGAAGAATGTGAAAAATAATCTAGTGGTTTTCCTAATGGTCTTCCCAGCAATGCACTGAAAGGAAGTGTACTTTCAATGCCTCCTTTTTTCAATGCCTCCTCCTCTCCTCCCCCCACCCCAAATTACCATCACATTCTCTCAGATTACTGCCAGGGCCATATTTTACTCTGCTGATGTCAGGTTGTGGCATCTCATCCCCCTGGGGCTGTCTGGGGAGGGCAAAGGGTCCCTGCAGAGCCCCGGGGCTGTTGTCAGGCTGCGTGTGCTGGTGCTTCCTCTGAGAACACGGAGCAGGAGGAGGGCAAGGAGCAGCAGGAGAGGGGCTCAGGGGAGTGGTGCCACTCTGGGTGTGAAGTCTGGACCATGGCAAAGGGTCCTCAGCCAGAATAAATCAGCACAGCCCTGCAAGAACAATGCAGCCCCACTGATTTATGCTCACCGGGCTTCCCGAGGGGGGTTCTGGCCCTCAGAAGTGGGAGTGGGGCATCTGAATCCGCTTCCTTCCCCTTCCTGGCCTTCCACACCCAAAGCCTGCCCCAGCCAGGGGTCTGCTGGAGGACTGGAACAGCAGCAGGAGGGTGGATAAAGGCGCCTTGAACCTTCCATGCATACCAGCATTTACTGGGCTGGAGCACAGGAAAGCTGGGACAGCTGGGGGTGACACCACTGACCCCAAGGGATTCACTCTTTAGCCACCACACACCTCCTCAAAAGGCTCCTCCGGGCACAGCACAGGGGCTAGTGTGAGCTGAGGGACCCTGGCCACAAAACCACCCCCAACATCCTTCCATTGCTTCCAAAGCAGCAAAGGTCCCTTCCCTGCTGGCTGCCAGCCTGCCTTTATCCCCCCAGTCTCTGTCCCAAGAGCAAATGAGAGGGGAAACCCCCTTAAATCCATGATAAACCAGTGCCTGCCACAGCCATAAATTACACCAACCCCTGGATTTTCCCCATCAGCAGAACCAAGTGAGAGTGACACTTGCCAGGGTGGGCAGCTCAGCTCAGGGTTCCTTGGATGCCACAGCCTGGTCTCACCCAGTGGGGTTTTGGAGGGGGATTCAAGAACCCAGATCACATCCAGAAATGATGCCTGGTGTCCATCCAGAGAGCTGCTTTTAAAGGGAGCCTCTAAGAGGGATCAGGTGTTGCTCAAAGGAGCGAACTCAGGGTGCTGCACCTGCTCGTGTCAAGGGGCAGGAGCAGCCTGAGAGGCAGGTATTGTGATGCTGGCTCCATCCTTCCACATCACAGGGAATAAATCAAGGCAGTGATATGTGCTCCAAACACAGCAGACCTCAGGGCGAAGCATTGATCAGCTCCCTCGTGTGTAGCCTTAAAAAATAAATTAATTAGAGTTCCGTTAGCGGGGCTTTGCAGAGGGCCCCGCGCGTGCTCGGCACTGACGAGGGGTACAGAGCTGCAGGCTGCCCTCTCCCACCCCTCTCCAAAGGGATTTCATTCCCCAGGATTACATTTAAATATTTTAAAGCTAACAGGATGCACACATTTCCATCTAATCCAAAGCACTCAGCTCTCCACGGACAGAGCTGGGAGCAAGGGAGAGTTTGCACACAAATGGGTGAAGCTGGGGCTGATTTTCCCCAAAAAAGTAGAGGGGAACAGCAACCCACCCTCACCATCAACCACATGTCCAGCCCTCCCTTCCAGATGATCTCTTCCCATACATTTGTAACTCTGACAACACATTTCATAAAAGAAAACAGAAGTCTGTTTGAAAGTGAGTCCAGGTGGAATTTAATGACAGTTTTCTCCATCATTTGCATTGCAAGGGACCTGATCTTCCTCTTCCCCACCCCGGTGGGAGCCAGGCATTGCTCCAGGGAAAACCATGGGCCTATTTCTGCTGTCGTTTCCACGAACATAAATCAGGAGTTTACTCAGTTGAAATAAGTGGAGCTGCACCAGTGTAAAACCAGTGTGAGCTCAGAGTTACAGTGCTATAAAAGCAGTGTGAGGTTAGAATCAGCCTCGGTATTTATGGAGATGGTTTGAGGAAAGCCTGGGGAAATTAGTAAAATTGGGGACGAACAAAGAGAGAAAAAAAAAAACAAAGGCATGTGATTTCCTGATGATTTGGAACATTAAATCCTCAAGGCCAGCACTCATATTCCTTCCTCCACTGCGATGCCTGTTCTGCTGAGCACTCCTGCCAGAAGAGTCTCTCTGTATTATTCCTCTTCTGGGTGACGCAGCTGCGAGATGCTCGCTATGGAAATGCCATATAAAAATAAATTGAATCGAATTAGGGAAACAACTAAAGTAATTTCTTCTCTGTCCTCACATTAATCCATTTAGGTTGATTCTCCGGGTGCTCCAAAGGGGATTTGCATTACTATCCTGTCAGCAGCCACAGTCCCTTCCTCTCCGCTCAAACAAACCTCGGCACCTCCTAATTTGATGTCTTTTTATTATTCTCCCCCTCTGCCTGCCCCTGCATGGAGACTTCAAGGAGATTTTTTCCAGGGTGATTGGCTTCCCTGGCAGGTTGGATTAAGGCACGATTTGCTCTCAATTGCGACGTTTTAATGAGATTCATTTTTTGGGGAGTGGAGGGGATGCGAATTAAGAGAAGGGCAAAAAAACCCCATCTTGTAAATGAAATAATGATGTGTGAGGCCTGAGATCTAATGAGAAGCATATGAGTGGCAATCAGAGTTGTTAATGGAGCCCGTGCATTGGTAGCTGCTCCGAGGCAGCCACGGCAATTCCGGCGTCACGGACACGGCGGAGGCTGGGACAACATTCCCATCCAGCACAGATTTCTGCTGCCCTAAAATTACACGTTGTGTTTCCGAGAGGATGGATTCCAGAAAGTCCCAGGGCCCGGGCTGTAAGTAGGTCAGGCGAGATGTTCATCGCCACGGTCTCATATGGCCTCTCAGTCTCCGTGCCCTGCGGCGAGGATGCAGAGCAAGCAGTAAATAGCACAGGGCCGGGGGAAAAGGGCTCCATGCTCCTGCCAGGCTCGGCATGGGGACCTGGGAATGGCCGTGGGGACACCCCAGGGCTCCTGTCCCACATGCTGGTGTGGCACTCGCCCCGTATGTCCCACATGAGGGACATTCTGGAGGTGGCTCTGGTCCATCCCTGCTTCGTTCCCGCTGAGTCTGTCAAGGTGCACTGGGGTATTCCCACAAGGAAGCAAAGGAGCTGCCTCTGCAAAATCTTCCCTGCATTATCCCAGGAAAATCACCGGCACTGCCACAAGGTGTAAGAAATTCACCCCTCGATGGTGGTGAGGAGCCCTGCTCGTCTGAGCTCAGGGACAGCCCCGCAGCACAGCCACCCCTCACCTCAGCTGCAGGGAGAGGCTGGGGGCAATGCTGGTTTTTTCCCTCTTCTCAGTTGATAAAAAACCCCCAGGATTTACCATGAAAAGATGGGAAACCCCAGAATCACCCTCAAACTGGGATAGTCCCTAAGGTAGGAGGTCTTGAACTTGGCTCTCTCCCACTGCCCCAAGCCCTGACCTCCACACTGCACAATCCCCCATTTCCTCCTCCTCCAGAGCCCAGGAGGGTTTCTCCACTCTGTTATTTCAGCCCTTTGGAATTTCCCTGCAAAAATGAAAGTCCACCAGAAAAATTCCCTCTTGGCTGTGTCACACACCAGGAGGTGCAGGCACGGGGGGCTGTGTTTGCCCAGGATGCTGTGAGCAGCTCTGGGGGCACAATCCCTGCTCCATTCTCCTCTCATCCTGCCTGGACAGCCCAAAATCCTGTAACACCTCCAAAAGCACCACAATTTGCTTTGGAAAAGCAATGCCTGGATCATTCCTCTCCACAGCTCTCATGCTTCCCTCTCCCAGCACCAGGAATTAGGGGTCCTGCCAGGATGCATCCCAGAGTCCAGACTGCCAGCTGCTGACACCGCACGTTTCGGGGAGAGAGAGGCAGTGCAGGGATTTCCAGTGTAAATCATGGGACAATCCAACATAAATATTTCGAAAGAGATGGCAGGAGGGGGGATGGAGAGCAGCTTTGGGGGGTGGGGGGGGCAGATTCTGCTGCCATTTACACGATGGGAAGCTGGACGTCACTTCCCAGCCTGGAGTGACCTTGGCTGATTCCCCCAGTTTTACTCAGATTTTGTGGCAGCGTCACCGAGAGCTGGATCTGACCCCTGAGGTCTTGCTTAGTGAGCAAGGTTGGAACTCCAAGAGAGCCTTTTCCTGAAATATCTTGAAATCTCTTGGTTTCCTCCCCCAGCCCCCAGCACCAACCTCAGCTCCCAGGGGTTTGTCCCCCCTGGCACAACTCTGCTCCACAAACACCATAAATCCAAGTTCAGGCTCAGCCTCAGAGTGCTTGGCACAGCCTGGATCTGAAATGCCCTGGCCAGGGATGGGCAAGGCAGGTAACAATTCCCGTGGCTCTTTGGGAACTTTCGGGTTTGCTGCTGCTCCAGGCAGTTTCTGACCCTGCTGTTGGGTGCATCATCGAAACACAGTTTGTGGTGCACCGTGCTCTAGGGAGGATTTTCATCCTAAAGGAATTCCAAAAATACATCCCAGAGGTGCACAGAGGGTTCTTCTACCTGGCAGAACAGGAATCCCACTTCCAGACCCCAATTCAGCATCAGCCACAGGAGATGGGCTCGAGGCAGGAACGATTGGCTTGTCCTGGCTTCTGCCACAGAGATTTTTCAGCATTGATGGAGAAAATGGAAGGCAAGGAGCAGGACAGTTTTATTTCCCGTGACTGCTTTTTCTCAAGGATCAATGATTCCAGGGGTTCTTGCCAGATGAACCCTGGTTAAGTGTATCTTGGCTTTGAAAGGCTCACTCAAGGCTGAGGACTGGCTCACTCTCAGCGTCTCAGCAGGCGCTGAGTTTGAAGCTGGGTTAGATGTGGTTCTGGGCTTTGTATCCCTCCTGAGTGGGCTGGGCTTAAAAACTTAATTTTGGCCTTCAGAGTGTGTGATCACTCCTTAACTCAGCTTAAATCCCTTCCCTGTGTGGAAAGCGAGGCTCAGCAGGGTGCCAGTCCCAGGGGCACCAGTCCCATGGGTGCCAGTCCCAGAGTGCTGCGTGCCCTGTTCTGGGCAGGGATCCATCCCCCAGCGCTGCCAGATGTGCTGCCTTTGATGCCAGGCAAGCACAGTCCCGCTGCTCCCAAATAATCCCTGGTTCTGCACCCGCAGCTCAGTTTTATCCAGAATTTTGTTGGTGCTCAGGTTTCTCCATCGAGTGCTGCAGCATCAGCAGGGATGTGGCAGAAACCATCAAAGCCTGTGGAGAAAAATGTGGAGAAAGGTGTCCAGGCCTGTGTGGACAAGGGGTTGTCATGTCCCTGTCCCTGTCCTGCTGCCCACACCATCAGCCCTTCCAGACCCTCCCTGGGGCAATTAACAGAGCTCAGATCACCTCATTACAACAGTGAGTACCTTCCCCATTATCGCCGTGGCTCCACAACATTTAAACCTCTTTAGTTTTCAGTCCTGACAGGGGTTTTTAATAACCTGATGAGGAGGCAGCCTGACTTTGACATAGCCAAGGCACAGTAATCAGAGATTCTGGGTTTGCCATGGAAGCAAAATGCAAAATAAAACATTAATACAAATAATAAACAAACACAACAGTGTTTGTGAGCTGCACAATGCAGGAGCTCAGCCTTGGGGTTGTTGCTTCGTTCCAGAGTGCTCTCCCTGCTAAATCTTTTCTGATATTAAAGCTGGCTCGATAGGGTCCTGATCCCTGGTTGAAACATCAATATTCCTAATAAATAGAAATAACAAGTGAGGTAAAGGGCCAGACCAGCCTGACCTGCTTTATGAATTAATGCAGTGAAAATGGGCCCTTTTCCTCCAGCCTTTATATGCTGCAGGCACATACATGGACATTGGAGATCAGAGCTTTGGAATACAGCTGGAGCCACGCTGTAACCTAATTCCTGCCTCAACACAGTGTGCCAGGGAAAAAGTGGGAAAGGCCCATTGCACAGCCCCCTTTGGCTTTCAGGATGGCTGTGAATGAAATCACCTCCCCTGGCCAGGATTTCTTCTCCAGGGTGGATCCCCGAGGGGTTTCTGTGGGATCTGGGGCTCCTGGTTCGCAGGGATTTCAGCTGGAGCTTGTGGGCCTCGTGGCAAGGACATGTTTGGTTGGGAGCTGGGGCTTTTGGGGGATGGCTGCCAACAGGAGCTGGGCAACCTGACCCCTCCACCCCGTGCATGTGCTGGTGGCTATATATATCCATACACCCATGTATCCCTGGCTATATATACATCCATCTATCCATTTATCCCTGGCTATATATACCCATATACATGGGGACAGAGGTGCTGGGCACTGCTCTGCTCCCCTGTAACTCCACCCTGGGATTCCTGCACGCTGGGGGATGATTGTGGGGAAGTGTGAGGCAGACGTGACCGTGCTTTGGGGATGTGAGCTGATCCTATGGTCCCAGCAATGTTCTATCCCAGATCCGGCTCCCAGGAATGCCAGCAGGGCTTTACACCACGGAGCAGCAATCTGGGGCTGGGTCTGGCTCCCAGACACAGACACCGTGTGGTGTCCATAATTTATAAGCTATTCAAAATTTATCGCCGAGAACAAACTCCGGCTGCGGAAGGGTTTTAAAGCCTTGTTAAGTATTAAAGTGGAAATATCTGTGCTGGTGGGGATGGGGATGGGGATGGGGATGAGGAGCATCCTCCCTGCCTGCCCACTGGCTCAGCCTGCCCCATGCAGACCTGGGAGGGCTCAGGTTATCTCTCGACCCCTTTATTTGTCCTTTTCCCCCCCCCGTTTCTCCCTTTGTGCTGCCCCTCCATCGCCGCGTTTCTCCAGCCACAGCAGCCCCCGGGTCAGGGGTAGGTCGGGGCTGGCCATGCCCCCCTCCACTGCCCCCAGCCCCCTCTCTGGGGGGACCCTTGGCTTTGCTGCAGGGGGCCCAGGCCACGCTGGCGAGGGGCTGACAGAGCCATACAAGCACTTGTCACCCCAGCGGTGACGAATCGGCCTCGGCTGACAAGAACGGATGGAGCTGCTCCCGGGGCTGATGGGGGGCGAGAGCAGGGCTGGGGATGCTCTGGGGGGATGCAGGAGAGGTGCTGGAGGTGGGAGGTGAGGTGGGACTCAGGTGGCTGAGCTGGGGCAGCCCCACGCTGGGGATGGGGTTTGGGGTCTGGGCTGGGGCAAATTTAATAAGTCCTACGGTGGCCTCCTCCCAGAGCCCGGCTTAATGGGATGCCAGAGACGACAGGGTTGCCTCGATCTGCTCATTCCCTGGGCCTGGGGAACCATCCATCTTGTTCTAACCCTATTTTAAAAAAATATAAAAGGAAAGAAAAGGAGGGGGTGGGGGAGAAAGAAAAATGATAAATCTGTTCAGGGCTTTTGTTTGCCTGCGATTCCTGTAAAGGACAAAAAAATGAAATAAAAGCCAGGCCCATTTTTTCCCTGCTTGGTGTTGCCATGGGATAGAAAAAAACCCCGTTCTCAAGAGTGCAGTGCCTTTGGGGAGGGGAAAACCCCTCGTTAACGTTATGAGTTGCATCTGTTCCCTGGGTCCGGGTCACTTCCAGCTCTCCAGCTCTCCCTTGCCTGCCTTCCCCACCCCCTCCCATTGCTAATTTATTTGGTTATCCGTGCCCTCAGAAATCAAAGGGGAGATCCTGGCTCCCAGCTTGGGCTCTGAGACAATGACCACCACCATGCTGAGAGCATCCCGGCCCTGAGAGCATCCCAGACCTGAGAGCATCCCAGACCTGAGAGCATCCCAGATCTCAGAGCATCCCGGCTCAGGGAGCATCCCAGCTCCAGAAGCTCTCAGCCAGACACAAGAGGCAGAGGACAGAGCAGGGTCTTGGAGCAGGATGCCTGCTTATCCCTCTGGAAAACAGAAATAATAATCCTGCAGGAGGCAGGAGAGGGAATTCCCCCTTGGACAGTGCTGTGGGCAGGAAGGGTTTGGGGCAGCACTGCAGGATATTGATCCTCCACTCTTCCTTCTGCTGGAGCCTCTGACCTGCCAGGCCTGAGCCCTTGAGGAACCAAATGAACAAACCTCCTTTCCCTGCTCCTGCTCGGCTCTCCAGCTCCTTCCCTGCTCAGGGAATGCATGTGATCAGGACCCAGCGCTATTTACCACATCTAGGAGGGTGAGGAGGCGTAAAAAAAGATCTTTGATGTAACACACTGGTATAAAAACATGTCTGTACAGCAGAGCAGAGGCTCTGCAGGACTTTGCAGGGTGAGGGAATGGGATGGATATTTCCAATGGCATGTGGTAAGGAAGGCACCCGTGGTGGAGCTCTGAGGTGAAGCACAGGAGCCGGCGCAGGGCTGGGAGCCATAAAGCAAAGAGCTTCACAGTGAGAGACAAAACAGCCAGAACCAGTGCAGGGAGAGGAGGATTTTCTTACCCAGCCATGGCTCCTATCTGCTCGGATCCCATTTCCAGGCTATTTATAACCCAGGTGCCAGCAGAAGGCTGGTGGCTGTGAGCACTGAGCCCCCAGCACCCTGCGCTTTCCTGCGCCACCTTGCCAAATGTGCCCGGCTCTCCGGAGATCTGGCTCCAAGAGCCGAGGCGATCAGCAGCCCTGGGTCTGCTCTGCAGCAGGGAACATCCAGAGGGAGTTTGGGTGGGTGCAGGCAGCAGGGTGGGGCTGCAGAGAGGGAAGAAGTTCTGATTTCAGCTGGTGTAAATCAGGGGTTTGGTGCCTGATGTGCCAATGGGCACCAAAATACGGCTGTGCAGGGGGCTCCAGGTGGGAACATGTCCTGAAAGGGATGAGCAGCAGGGCTGTGCCATGCCATGCCATGCCATGCCATGCCATGCCATGCCATGCCATGCCATGCCATGCCATGAGGAGCCATGCCAAGCCATGCTGTGCCAACTGCACCGTGCCATGCCACGCCACGCCACCCTGGCTGGGGATCCCATGCTCATGGATCCCAGGCTGGCATCACGGCTTGGCAGAGGCTCACAACCAGGCAGAGGCACCCTCACAGCGCTCCTGGTGCTGGCCAAAGCCTGGCATCACTGGCAGGAAGCGTGGCAGTTGTGCCTGGAAGCCAAGGAGAAGCACAGAATCTGTCTGCACGCTCTCAGGATCCTCGGGTAACTCGCAGGTATTGCTTTGCTGGATTGTGTGTAAAAGGCTCCACAGTCCTTATTACAAACACCATAAATAGGTTTGTGGTTCTTCTTTGAGCTTAGGAACAAAAGGCTGTTTCATTATCATTAAACTTGCGTTTGAGGTGCTCTGTGACTGAGTGTCTGGCCTTTTATTGCAAGCCAGGGCTTTCAAAAGCTCCTTAAATGTTAATGTCACCTTTAAAACAACAGTGGCGAGGCCTTTGATCAGCAGCGCCGGTCACTTGGTGCAGCTGAAGTCAGAACCAGCCACTGACTGATCTTGGGGTTTTAATATTTCCCTCTTCCCCCTGCCTGGCACCAGGAGAGCAGCCAGGCTTTGATCAGATGTGGTTTTTAGCCAGCTCAAAGACCTCCTGCTCAAAGGAGATGTTCAGCACTGGGTTTCCATGGCTCGGTGCAGTGGAGGAGAGCAGGGAATGGCCGGGTTGGTCCTGCAAGAGTGACCCAGCCATGCTGCCCCTGCCTGGCTTTGGGGACAGGAGAGGGGCCTTTCTCCATGCTTTGCCATGGATCTATGGGACTGCCCATGTTTTGGGGTCACCAGCTGCACCCCCTTGTCTTTGCCACCGGTGCACCCCCGCAATTTGGAGGCTGGCAGGGAACAGGATCATCTCAAAGCCTTCCCCTTCTCCTGGCACCAGCTCTGCACTTCACCAGAACCTCCCAGCAAGACCACATTCCCGCAATTTATGTCCATGCTCAGTCACCGTCCATCCCACACACATGCCCAAGCACACGGTCGGCGGAGCGGGGACAGGGTGACACTCGCCCTCCCTGAGCAGGCAGCAGCCAAACGCCGCAGGAAAGCACATTTCAGGTCCAATTAATGCCATCCACGGCTGTGCTGGTGCTGGGCTGGGTACAAGGATATGTTTGCAGAGATAAGTGTGAGTGTAACCTGATGACACAAGTTGCCTGCTTCCAAATGTCAGGCAAAGTTCACCCAACCCATGTGAAACGAGTTAAAATTTAACAGAAATCTGCAAAGTGTTGCGTTGTAATTGAATCCATGATGTGGACAGGAAGCATGTTCAGACACATCCCAAATTTGCCTGAACCATAATATTCTTCTGGGTAAAAAAAAAAAAAAAAGGTCGATTTAAAGGAGGCGGCTGCTGCTAAATATGCACGCGCCCCCTCCTTCCCCTGCTGCAGGGAGAAAGTTCTGTCTGAAAACTTCTGAGTCATCCTGCATCAGTTTTGATGTGTCAAAATTGGTTTAAAAATTCACAGCTGAAGCAGCAGTGGGGAGAGCTGAGCTCAAGCACAGGCAGATGAATGCAAAGTGCTGCAGAGCTGAACCGCATCGGCTCCGCATCCGCAACAGGAGTCGCTGAGGCCGGACCCCGGCATTAAGGAGGAAAAAGGCTTTTTGGCTTCTTGACACTGTGATGTGGCTTTGTGTTGTTTTTCTCTTTGCTGGCTGCTAATTCTCCCTTTGTCCTGGCATGGCAGGGTGCAAACCCCTTCAAGCTTTAGAAATGGAAAGTTGTTTTGTTGGTTTTGTGCTCCATTTCTATAGCGAGTTCAGCCCCCAAGGCCTCCCTACTGGTCTTTGGGCAGCAGTGGCCAGATGTGACCAGCACAGCCCATCACAGCCCCACGTGGGCTGGGACAACCTCTCCAAAGAGCCATTCCAGTGCCCTTTTTCCTTCCCTTTCCACGTTCTCCCGGCCAAATCCTGCCCCAGGTCCTGCATCCCAAGCCTCAGCTGCCAAAAGAGCCGTGTCACAGTAAGGAGGAGGAAGCAGGACAAATGAGCTCTGTGCTCTGGCTCACTCAGAGGTTTTTGTCTCTATCTTTTCCATTTAGGGAATTTATTACACTAAGTGATGGATGGAATGGATTAAAAAAAGAAGAGGATGGCCATCGCAGTTTGGACTAACTGAAGACAGCCCCTGCATGGGCCGGCTCTACACACAGCATCCCCACGGATGGGTCTGGGGCTTGGCTCTGGTTTATCCCCTGCTCCTTGCCAGCAGATTAAACCTGTGATCCTAAAGGTTGGTGCTCCTGGCTGTTCCCCCAGGGCTGCTGCCCAGCCAGGCTGTCCCCTGGACACAGCAGGAGTGAAGGAGAACTGCGAGGGATGACTGAGACCCTTGTGTGCTTTTTACTCTGCAAGGGCTTTTCATAGGGGAGCTAAAAACAAATTTAGTACTTAATGCTCTGAAGAGTAAACACTTAAATACCCTATCATCTGCCCAAGTGCTTTGTTTATTATTCAGAGAAGCCAAACTGAAGCAGTTTTCCATGGAGATGTAGTACCTCCTTCAGATTAGCCAGCTTAATTAGATCCTGGTTGCAGTGCACACTGCTCTGTGCTGATGAGGGAAAGTCAAACAGCCACTTCCAGAGGCCAAACCTTGGCTCCAGCTCCACCAGGCACAGGGCAGGATTTTGGGAAGAGAGTGGCAAAGCTGGACATCTCAAGCTCTGGTTCAAGGCTGATCAGCACAGGTGACAGGGACAAACCCAACACTGGGTGCTGGAAGTGGAGAGGAGCCACCATTCGCTCCCAGTCACACCAGTCTGTCCCAGCTCCCACCCCCTAATCCCAGCAGAGACAAACCTGACCTCTAGTAAGGATTGATAATCTTACACAAGCTGGGCTTAAAAGAAAGTTGGATGAAAATGCCAGTTTAGGTACAAAATACTGGCAAAGGCCACTCCTGCATAGTGGCTGCCACGAGTGGTACTCCCTGAAGCATAAAATCTCCAGTCTCCCATTTACAAGCTATTAAAGCTGTTACATCCCATAATGGAGTTCCTCAGGTGAAGAAGACAAACAAGGGAAAATGCTGAAACACCACCGCAAGGCCTGACACAATAACAGACACGGCACAAGAAGGATGTGACACGGGCAGACAAACAGGAGCAAAATTTATGTCACCGGAGATTACAAGGGCATCGTATATCAGCCGTGGAGACAGGCTCTGAGCAGGGCTGGCCTAACCTTCCGGGGAAAAACCTCGGAGCAACAACCCCAGACGAGAGAAAAAGCAGAGCTGGGGCTCTCTGGCAGCATCCTGTGCTTGGGGAGAGCCGGGGGGTTTGGTGGGAAGGAGAGGGAGAGGGGAGAAATGACACAGTGGCCACGTGCCCGATGTGAGAACTGAAGGTGTTGCTCAGTCACTAACGATAGGAGCTGGAAAATGTTTGTGTGCAGAGATAAGAGACACCTGGGCCGTGGTGTGAGGGGTTTTTCCTGGGCCCAATGGCATCACTTTGGGCATCAATGGCTAATCCTGTTGTTTGAGCTGGTGGGGCTGCTCTGATCCCCTTCTGAGCCCTGCCCATCACATCCCACCACCCCCCAAAGCAGCTCTTTGGTCTCTGGGATAAAGCCATGGGGAAGGGGAAGCCAAAAGCTGAGCAGAGCCCAAAACCCAAAATCCCACAGCGTGGAGGGGAATTCCATCCTTCCTGAGGCCAGAGATCAGGAGCAACCTTCTATCATGGGGAAGCCCCGTTGGGAATGGATTTAATAACATCACTGAACCAGTCTGCAGGGGAAGGTTTTACCCACAGCTTATGGGATTTGGCCATTCCTGGATCAACTTTCCCATGTTCATCCAAAAACCTGTAAATAGCCATGAAAACTCAGGAACAGGAGAAGGGTGTTGCCCTTCGGTTGGATTTGGTGTAATGTGAGTACTTTGGACTTTGTTTAGCACTCAGATGAATTACTGGCTTCTCGTCCTCCAGCACAGAACCTTCTTTTCTTGCTTTGAGTGACTGTTTGCAAACTTGTGATGTCTGCCCTGTCAGCACGCAGTCCTCACTCAGCACCTTGCAACCGCTCCTGGAAGTGTCAGGAATTATTAGGAGAGGCTGGATATGGCCACTGCTGTTTCACAGAGCATCTCAGGTTGGAAGGGATCCCTAAAAATCATCCAGTCCAACTCCAGGACTGATCCATATGACCAAGAGCATCATCTGGATGCTCGTTGAACTCTGACAGGCTTGGTGCTGTGACCACTTCCCTGTTCCAGTGACACATCATATGCTGGGAAAGGGAGAAATCCTAAGCAATTTTTCCCATGGTGACAAAATCAACCTATGGTCACGCCGTGACCTTAATGTTGGGAATATCTGTGTCATTTCCAGCTGGTTTGGGTGTTGGAAATACCACTGCCAGCTTGCCCCAGGTGCCAGGGTGCAAAGCAGAGATGCCTCCTGCTGCGCTGTGCCTGCCAGGCAGGATGAATCCAAGGTGGAAGAGGATTTAAGAATCCACCTAAAGGTGATGCTGCAGAAAGAGAGGATCCTGCAGGACCTGGCTGCTCAGCTGTGAGTCTCCTGCAACTCCCAGCCCTCATTATTTCACTCCAAGTCAGTGCAGCAGCAGTCAGACTTTGGAGTAAAAACTGTCCTACTTTCCAATCGCTGGATGCAGCCCGTGCCTCGGATTCCTGTTGCCGTGATCACGCTGCCAGTGGCACGGGCCTCTCAGGTCTGGATGTTCCCTTCCATCCTTGGCTTACGTGAGCTGAAATCGGGGTTGATCTGGTGCAGTGAATCGCCCTGCTGCCTCAGCTGGCAGCGACGTGGGGGCAAGATGACTTCAGAGCCGGATGAACTCATCACAGGAGCATTCCAGCCGCTCGCTCGGCGCTCCCCTTCACGGAGCATGTCTGTCACAGGCTCTGCGGGGATCACACACCCTCGACCTCCGCCTCTCAAATAAAAAATGCCTTTTCTTCTCCAGCCTCACAAAGCAGCGGCTCTGCCTGGAGCCCGGAGGCAGCGGCAGAGCCCCCTTCCCTTCCCTTCCTCCTTCCTTCCCCCTCGCACACGGAGATATTGCATTCATTCATCTCGGGGGCCGCGCCGAGCTCGCAGCCTGACAATGCATTATGGTGATGTAGGTCTTCATTTCGTGCTGTCAGCGACTACAACAACTGTATCCATTAGCCACGAGGCCAAACAGGGCCGTTCCCCAGCTCTTCCACCTCTGGGAATGTCCCCTGCCCGTGTCCCACCTGTGAGGCTTGGGGAAGAGGGCAGTGCCCGGTGCTCCGGGTGTGGGATGGGGAAAGGGCGAGCTGGGAGATCGATGGCCCCGAGTGCTGCGAACACAATGAGATAATTCCACCCAGCAGAGCCTCATCAATCCCCCGGCTCCGGCGCGGCGTCCCCACGGCCACGGATTGCCGGGGCCATAGCCCAGGTGTGTGGCTGTCATGGAGATAAAAGAGGCTTAATTAAGACCCAATAAGCTAAGTGATTTGTTATCTCGGCACAATATATTACTCCAGCCTATCGATCCCAGGGAAGCACACATGTCCGAGAGCTACCGACCAGGCTGGATCCCTCCCTGGCGAATATCCGCCGTGGAATTCCCACTGGAGCACCCCTTCCTGCTGCTGGCTGCTGGCAGAGGCCAGCAACCAGCCCCTAAGATCTCCCCACTGCTGGGCATACCCACAAAAATATCAGGACTTGCTTCCTGCAAGGGAAAAACACAGTGAAATCTGGGAAAAGGCAGTTTCCATAAACCTGCATGAGCTCAGCTGGGGAATGGGAAGCCCCGAGGCCTGTCCTTGTCCCAAGCAGGGCTGGATGTTCCTGAGCAGGGAGCCAGGTCCTGGACACACATGCCATGACCTTGGTGCTCCAGCCCAGCCAGCACCACGGATCCCCAGAGCTGCTGAAACATTCCCCTCCCAGCTAAGATCAAACCATTTATTTTTCAAAACTTGAAGGAGGGGTGAAGGGGAGAGGGAGGGGAACCCGATTCCTTTAACATTCGAAATGTTAAACTGTTCAAGAAGTTCTTTGATCTTTTGAGGTTTTGCTGCAAAGGGAACACCCTTTCCCCATTGGTTTACTGAGTCACGCTTATTACTTCAATGCAGAAATATCCTTTATGTCAAGTGTATAAATATCCAGCTCGAAGCTTCAGAAGCCTTTTCCTTTTTTCTTTTTTTTTTTTTTCTGTCTGCCTTTTTTTTAAAGTGTTTTTTTTTTTTTTTTTTTTTTTTTTTTCCGGAGGAGCGTGTTTCACGCTCTCCCGGAGCCGCCTGCCTTCTCCCTCGCAATCACAGTGGCTTCCCAGCAGGAAAATCGGGTGCTCTGCATGGGTGCCTTGCAGGGAGCACCCAGGGCCACCCCTTTCTGCATCCTCCCCACATTTCTTGTGGGGAATTCCACGAAAAGCAGGAGAGGGGAAGAGAGTAGAACACCCAGCCTGGAACTGCAGCCGCGTTAGGATCCCAGGACGCCCCCAGTGCCAGGAGGTGCATCTCCAAAAAGAGCACGGGCTGGGGAGCGGCTGCGCGCCTGGCCGGCTCTCCCACGTTTTCCGCCGCATCTCTGGCATCTCCGGGCTGAGGCCGGGGTTCAAAGTGCCCGCAGGTGCGGAGGAAAGGCCCCGGGCCGGCCCCGGCTGGCAGAGCGCGGCTGGCACACGGTGCCGGCGGCACCCACGCGCCCGCCCGGACCTCCCGCAGCAGCGGCTGCAGCCGGGCCGGGCTGCTCCTTCCCGCCTGCCCCGCGACTTGGCCCCGAGCTACGTCTGCAATTGGGCTTGTTTGAACAGTATTGATGGCAGGCAAGCCGCAGCTCGAGCAGCGGGAGCCCCGGGAGCGTTCGCTTCCATGGGGAGGGAGGCGGAGATCCCCCTGCGTCCGTCTCGGCTGCGGGATGCGGAGTCCGGGACCCCCCTGCTCTGTTTCAGCTTCCGAGCAGGATGTCACCTCCAGGACAGGCCATCCGGGTGCCATGGGTGTGCCAGGTGATGCAAAGCATGTTTTAAACCATGGCACAGCTCACCAGCTCTGGATTTTCTTCTTCTTCAAGGAAAGACCCCGCAGTGTTCATTCAGCAAGCCAGGAGCCTCACCCAGACCTGGGCATGCTTAGCCAGGCAAATGGAGGCATTCCCGACAGCCTCCCCAAAACGGGGCAGCTTCCCCACTCCTGCCAGCCTTGGCTGGGAGGGATCAAAGCTTTTAGGACCCACATCCTCTGTCCAATTCTTGCTGCGAGCTGAGATGGATGCTCAGAGCTACCTCAGGTTATCACCTCTGATGGCCACCAAGCAGACTCCTGACCAGCTCTCTGTCCTGTGTCCCCAAATCAGGAACTGCATCAGGAATGACAGCCTGGTGAGCTGGGGCAACAACCAGAGACCTCATCTGAGGGAGGGATCGGGGCTTGTGCTGTGTCAGAGCTTGCTCAGGGATCTGTGCCTGCCCTGTGTCCCCCCTTCCTCGGCAGCACAGCACAGCAGGGATGCACCAACATCACCCCTCACATCCCTCGGGGTCTCAGAAGTGACACATCCAGGAATGCTGCCCCGGTACCCACTGTGCTGGGTGGACCTGATCCATCCCTGGCCATCCCAGGAGCTGAGTGTGGGAGCTGCTCTGGCCCCTCCAAGCTGTGCCCAGGCTGATGGAGCTCCTGGCTAACACCAATCCCTGTTCTCCCTCTTCATCCCAGCATGGAAGGGGGTCTGTGCTTTCCTTCTTCTTCCCTTTTTCCCCCTTGTTGGAGGTCACACCCCCTGTTACATAACCAGCAGCCAGCTCTGGGCAGAGCAAGAAAACCCGACACTCACATAACCTGCCAGGCTCTCTCCAGCAGGGATTATTAAGTCATTAGAGTCTGTTAGCAAATTTTCCCGAATACTTTTTGCCTCTTCCCAGGGGCACCTTGATGGTTAATGACCCCAAACTACAGGCTGGGCTTAAATTCACCCACTCCAGTCAAACAACCTCCAGTGATCCTCAGGGTGTGGGAGCGATGTGAAGGGAGGGGTCAGGAGAAAATTCTCTCAAAAGGATGCTCCTGTTGAGTGGCAGAGGGAGGGAAGGGTTGGCAGAGGGGAAGGGGAAGAGGTGCCCACCCCAGGGAGGGGTGAGGGGGTGAGCCCCATCCTCCCTCAGTAACACACACCCGCTTTTCTCCTCGGCTGAGCTGGCAGCCCAGGGCGATATTTCTAACAGGCAACTGTATTGCCTAACTGGAGACAGAATAAAAAGTAATCATAAAAAAACCAGTCAGGCAGGCCAGTTGAGTCGAGAAGAGATCGGTTTCACCCACCTGCAGCTGACTTGTCCTCACGTTCTCAGGCTGAGCTGTGTGCACATCAACACCCGAGGATCTGAGGCTGGTGACAGGGGACACCCCCAGGCCCCAAACCCCCACCCAGGAGCAGCATCAATTCGAAATCCACCCTTTTATCAAGGTGCCCCTCACATTCTTGTTCTTGTTGAGAAGCAAAGTCTGGAGGAAGGGCTACAGCTGCCACCCAAGGCGTAGGTAAAGGGGAAACCCCACACAGACTCCTCTTATTTTAGACCCATGACTTTTAAAAAGAAAATTATACACTTAAAAGGATTTCTGATCCATCTGGCATTTAGAGAAGCTGTCATAATTTTTATGGATATCAGAAAGACTAGCAATAATAATGAACTGATGGCTACCAAAGTGTGCCTCCAGGTAACTCTGAATAATTTCCACTCGGATAAGCAGTACAGCTCTCTGATCCCCATGACCCCACAGCCTTGAAAGCCCTTTAAAAGACCAGAGGAGGCCGTGATTTCCATCCCAAACCCTTTTGGGTTAATATCTGTGAGGAATTCACCTGGGTATATCCAACATGAGGTTCAGCACTGGCATGGGGCTGCAGAAAATGCCCTGATTTCCCAGGCAAGTGGTGTCAGCAGACACTGGAGCCCCCCAGGCATCCATCCCACAGCTCCCAGGACAGGGGATGGAGCCTTGCAATGGATCCCCTGGCAGGGACCAGAGATTCCTCAGTGTCACCAACCCCTTCCCCACTGGGCAGAGACCAGGGAACCAGCGAGTCAAAAATTCACCTTCCTTCCAAAGTTGCTCGTGGAAGGAGATTTGTCACAGGAGCCTGTTTGCTCCAGAAATAAATCTCCCTTTAAGGCAGGTAAATCTCAGGCAGAATCTGTAAGATACCCTAATGTGGCATTAAGCTGAAGTTAAGGTTATATTCCTCCAGGGATGCCAGATGGGATTTGCTTTCCTTGAAGACAGGACACATATTTTAACTTTAATGGGTTGATGGAGCCCCTTTTATCTTGTAAATATGAATGAAGAAAGGGGAGCTGTTAAATAAATGGAGGGGTTTTACCTGAACCTTTTTCCCTGTCATTGGCTTGGACTGTGCTAAAGACCTTTGTTTTCTCAGCGGGAAACTCACTCAATCATTCAGAAAGGGAACTAAATGCCTTTGGAGAACATAACCTTTATTTTCCAGATAAATGGTTCACTCAGAGCAATTTGCATGTGGGAAGCTGGTATATGGCACAGGGAAAAAAAAATTATATTTAAAACCCAATAGCGATGTAGGTCATGATACAAACATCTACTGCTGGGATGACTTCTCTGGGGTTGGAGAGTTAGGGAGCTCAAGGCAATGTAAAAGGATGGGGAGGGTTTGTGCAGCAGCTCTGCTTGGGGCTGAGTGGGCAGATGGAGGAGTGAACTAATCCGTAGTGGTCCAGATAAAAGGGGTTGGGCCCTGGGAAGATGCAGTCAACCGGATGAGGAACTCTGCAAACGGGTCCCACCACCCAAGGCCTGCTCTGCAGCCTTGTCCCCAAGGCTGGCTTTGCAAACCCATCCCAGCCCCTCTCTCTTTCCAGAGCTGGTACCACCAGAGGTGTCCCAGTCTCCAGCAGCTGTCACACCAACCCCAGTGACACTTGGCTGAAGAGGGGACCCTGCCCAAGCACAATTCCCACAGCAAAGCCAACCGAGGGAGCTGCTGCTGCCACACCAACGGGGAGGGACAAACCAGCATTCAAACCATTGAGTTCTGATGGCTCACCTTGCTCCAGCAGCGGGTTTCCCTAAAGTTCTCCAAATCAGTGCACCCCAAAACTTCTCATGCTCCTGTCTAAGCTGCTGAGAACAGACTCACTGATCCAAATCACCTGATCCAGCCCAGAAACAGCCCCCAGACTTCCAGACCTTAGGCTGGGGACCACAGCCATGCTCTCTAAAGTGACAAAGGACCCTACAAGGCATCGACCCCGCTCCAGGTTGTGCCCTGCGATGGCGTGGAGGAGGCAGAGCCTGGGAAAGGCGCCGGGAGCAGCTGCAGCGGAGCCTGGTGCCAAGCCCAGCTGCTCGTTAATTAGGGTAACATGTTGTCTCTTGTACACACCTCCAAAGACGCTGCATTAGCTTGATAAGTATTTAACACTTGGCACAGGGGGAAATTTCCACTTAGCATCCAGCAGCGCTGAGCAGAAGGGAGGGAAAGGTGGCACAGGCAGGGCAGGAGGCGGCACAGCCCTGGGGATCCAGCCTTGCCCTCTGGGACAACACCAGGCAGCAGCAGGGGGGTTTATGGGCTCTGCCATCACACTGGGAGCTTCCCAGGACAAAGCCCCAGCTCTGCTCTGGGTTTAATCCACCCTTCTCCCGGGGGTTGTGGCTGCTCGTGCCTCTCTTTGAGAGGCTTTTGGAGCGAGCTGGCCGTGACGGGCCCGCTGTGCCGCGCTCATTGTGCCGGGGTGCAGGTACCGTGCAAACACTGCCGGGGCCAATGTGCTGCTGCCTGCGAGACATCTTCATCCCCACAGCTGCCTTCCTGCATGGGGCTGCGGGAAAAAAGGGCCACACTCAGCTCCTGGGACAGTGGGATATCCCCAGAGCTGAGGGAAACCGAGCTGGGATCTATCGAGCCTGCAGGAAAATGGTCATTGCTGCAAAACTCACCTTTTGCAAGCACAATTCCCTCCAGAGTGTGCAGAGATCAGGGTGATCAGACTCTCTCCAGCTTTGGGGACTCATCCCAGCCACACATAAATTGGGGGAGCTGGTCCCAGTGCATCGGGCACTCCTCAAGCCTTACACTGGGCCAGGCAGCAGCCCAGCCTCTTTCCACCACCAGGTTACATTAGCATTTTCCATATGTTTCAATGCAGATAAATCTTTTGTCTGAATCGAAATCAGTAATTATGAGTCAGTGTTAGCACACAGCGAGTGAGTCAGGCACAGAGGCATTTTTGCCTTGTACCCTCAAGGTCTAAGACACTTCTCTCTCCTGAGCCTCCCGTGTGTGGTCTTTGTTCAGGGCTTTCACAAACTTCATGGGCAATCCATCAGCGAGTTCAGCAGCAACCCCCAGCCAAAGCTGCCACCTTCTCCTCAAATCCTCGGGGTGGGAAAGCACCTTCAGCACCTGGGAAATGCACAGGTGGTCCCTGCTCACTCCATGCCCTGTTTGCTTGTCTTCAGCTCTGGCAGGATGTGGGTTGTTAGAGGGGATGTTTTATTGATGGGTGTGGCTGGTTGGAGATGTGTCTCCCCACTCCCTTTGATCCCCCCAACTCATCTCCTTACCCCATCTCCTCTCCTTACACCCCCATGGAGTTCAACCCCATCCTTCCCCCCACTGTGGCATTTCATCCTCCCACATACCAGGCTCGGGCGACAGAAAAATGATCAAACCCTGAGAGGAATCGTGGGCTGGAGGTTGGTTTGGTCACCCAGGTGCAAGGAAGGAGCTCCAACCCCACAGCCACCCTGGAGAGCCCATCCCAACATGGATCCCACTGCTGAGCCACGTCTTAAAGACATGTGGGCAGAGCAGTAATGTCCTAAATCCTGCATCTCTGCAAGGGCCACGTTGTTAATGTCACCAGGGTGAGACTCTTACCACGACTCTTCTGCTCCCTGGAAAATGTGAGTGGAGCTTCTTTAGGGGCTTTGTCCTAAAAAGACAGGAGGTTCATGGCTCCAAAGGTTATTAGCAGGGAGAACACAGTCCAAAATGTCCACACACCCAGCGTGATCATCTAAACTCCATTTAATTCAGAAGTGCCACAAAAGAGTAGCAACACCCTGACGAGTGCCACGAGCCAGCACAGCACACGCACGGGAGGGAGAACATCCAAACATCCCCACGCTCCTCGTTTGAGCCACAGCAGAGATAAAAATCCCACTGGTGTGACCCAGGAAGGAGCTGTCAGCCCCCAGCTCTGAGCAGAGGAGATTAGCCCAGCGAGCCTGTGTTTGCTTTCTTTGCCTTAAAGCACGCAAAACCCAACAAAACAGACTTTGTTTACTGCCCGTCCTAAACCGCTTAGGCAGGGGGAGATGAGCTGAAAGCTTAGACACGCTGCAGAGCTCCAGCCAGATGTGGTTTCCAATGGCCGAGTTAGGCACCTCTGAAACCTGAGGTTTATTAATGAAGGTGCCTGCTGAACCATAACGAGCTGTTGTAATTACCTCGGCCGCAGCATCCCCGCGGCCGGACAGCACGGCCACGAGTGCCCGGCCAAGTGACCACAGCATCCTGGGGAGGTGAGGAAATAGGTGAAGGTCATTCCCCACGCTGACAGGCTCTGGTGGATGGCTGAGGAGAGATAACAAACCATCGGGGTCACCCCCGATAAGGGATGAAAAAGCTCCAGAGGCGAGGAATAATTACGTGTGAAGGGCAATGTTTTCCTCCCAATGACAAGCTCCTCATCAGAGCCCTCCAGAGCCGAGGATGCTGCACTGAGGGACCAACCATGGCTGGGCAGCACTGGGTTGTGTCTCTGTGGGGTGAGAGCTGGGCAGGAGAATCCATCCCCACAGCCCTGATGGTCCCTTCCCAGTTCAAACCAGTGCAAGCAGCAGAAAGGAGGGGCGTTCTCCTTATGGCAATTCCATAGGTTGATCCCAACCCCACTGGTCACCTGTGGATGAGCTCTGGGATGCTCAGGAAGTGATGCTGGGCTGTGCTCAGGTGGGAGCAGCTTGAAATGCAGTAAGCCCAGAGCCCCCAGCAGAGGAAATGGAAAAGCCACCGTGGCTCAGGACCAGAGAAGCATCTACACCAAACCACCAGGCTGATGGAGACCAGAAAGACAAATCACAGTATCCAGGAGGTGACAAAGCAGGGGGACCAGGTGACCCTCCCCAGTGGGGGCACAGACCTGTCCCCCTCCTCTGTTCCCCAAAGCACAGCCCTGCTGATGGAAGTCAGCACCTCGCCGAGGAAACACTCGCTGGGAGCTTTTCACACCTGGTTTAGCCTTTTGAAGTTTCACACCAGTGAAGAGCTGTGACCTCAGGAGGGGAGGGTATCAGCTATATTTCCCAAATATCAGCAAATTGTGTGAGAGAAAGAGATATGCTAAGGGGGCAGGCTGCTCAAACCATTACCATCCTTCTTAGTACCACTTAGCTGAACCGTTAAAAAGATCCAGGGCTCCCAAAGACAATTAAGCTCAAGGGAAGCCATAAATCTCAATAAACATCAAGCCAAGTTTTCTTCACTGCTTGAAACAACAGATATAATTTCATTGGTTACTGAGCTCATGCTCCCAAAGGGATTTCAGATAAAAAGCCACTTATTCAAAACACCAAACCCAGGCTTCTCCTGTCTCTCAGGCTACCGAGGGGTCAGATTTCCCAGCATGGGAACAAGTGCCCCGCGGTCTGCAGAGGTGGAGCCTGGCTGCAGCAAACCTTTGCAGATTTATGATGTCTGTGGCACGGCGCTGTGACCTGCCACCAAGGTCAGGCACCTGCCTGGGGAGGTGGCCCATCCCAACGGGAGGCAGCCATGAGGCAGGAGGGGACCTGGATGCTGGACACAGCCCTCCATCCTCTGCTGAGCTTGGCAGGACACGGAGCTGGTGGAGTTGGACTCCTGCTCTAGGAGCCCAGGGACCAAGGTCACGCATGGCCAAGGTTGGGGGGAGCGTTTTCTGTATCTCCAAGCTGGCTGGCACCCCTGCCTCGTTATCTCTGGAGTACTTGAGGTGCCCAAATGGGCAGCACAGAGCACATCAGCTCTGCTGGCTGCCCCAGGAGCCTCCTGGCACTTTGCCCTTGCACCGCTTATCCAGCTCACAACCAGACTCTCATCCATGTGCTTTCCACTGCGGAGATCAGAGTGAAAGCCATGCCAAGGCAGCACATGCCAGCCTCAAGTCCTCACTCCAGGGTTTTTTCCTGGCAGGTTCTGTGCTCAGCGGGGCTGGGGCCATGGTTTTGACAGCTCTCTGCAAGGTCGTTCCATTCGCCAAGCACTGCTTCCCTGCGCTTTGATTTAAGTTCTGGCATGCTTCTTGTATTGATTTCTCTCAGATGTATTTTATGGGGAATAAGCACTCAAACCAGGAGGCCAAGACCTCCTGCATTGTGCTCGGCATAGTAATGGATGAGCTCCTTCTCACTCTCCCTCCCTCTCCTTGTCCCCAGTTCTCTCGCCTTTTATTTAATCCACTCACAAATGCACCGGGGTGAAGAATGGCAAACGCACAAACACGTGAGGTGTCCCTGCTTTGGATGCTTCCCTGGGATAGCCTTGGGATGAGAGCAGAAAGACTTCTCCCAGTTTTTATCAGGAGTTTCAGCTGCAGAAGCATTTCTGGGGTTGAGGTTGCCTGCAGGGTCTCCTTGACCACTGGGCAGTGGTCGAAAGCCTCAGGAAGAATAAAGAACTCAGCCTTGTCATTATTTAGCACCTAAAAGCTTCATGTGGTAGAACCAACTCAAACCTCAACTTTTCTCTCCAGGAGAAACCATCTTTACAACCAGAAATGCCTCGAGCGTGTCCTCATATCTGCTCTGTTGTCTGTGCAGTTTATCCAGGGCCAGACGTATCCAAACTTTTCTGCCAGCTGAAAATCTCCTGACCTCAGCAGAGGTGGAGACACACGGGGTCCTGAGGGACAGCCTGAGCAATCCAGGTTTCCAGCCCAGTGGTTTAGCAGCATCCAAGATGTGCGCTCTGGGTTTGCTGCATCCAGCACTGCTGGAGGTGACCTTGGCAGCGCTGGTGTCCTGGTTAAACCCCAGCCTTAGGAGAGACCTAAAAATCACCACCACAAACAGCAGGACATTTCAAGGGACAAACCCTCAGCAGACTCAAGGGATGGGTTTTCCCCATTTTAGTACACCAACTATCTGCCATCCCTGTGGCCAGCATCAGGTTTCCCAAAATCCTGAATCCAGGCTGCTGAAATGACGACACTGCTGTAAAAATGAGGACTCCAAAACTCCCATTCAATATATTTTCCTCTGATAACACAAACCCAAGGAGTCAGGATTTGGAAGGCAGCCCTCGTTCTGTCCACGGGAGGAATAAAAACATGGTTATTGTTTTTCTCAGTGAACTGCAAAGCCTGTTTTTAAGTGAAACCTGAGCTTCCCATCTCATCACGTGCTTCCAGGAGCTCGAGCTTTCAGAAGACCAAATACTTTGAAACTCTGGATAAGACCATTAGAGTTGCTTAATTTCCTTTATGCCCATCTGTTTCAGTTCAGCTCAGTTGCTTCTGTCCCAGACAAGACATTTGGCTCTTCTAAATAAATCTCATAGTCCATTTGGATTAAAGACTTTCTGATGCAGCCTCTGAATATAATCCCTCTGATTTGCATCTCAAAGAAATCGAGTTAAAACCGAGTAAGAACCATACACGGAGTGCTTGGAATTGCTGGAGTATGCGAAGCCCTCACGAGGTCCCATATGGATAATGGTGCTTTTGTTTGGAATTTATCACGAACTCCTGCGTTGCCCTGGCTGTGGTCGCTCCAGGGCTTTCAAGGCAGACAGAGTGAAAACATAATTGCCTGGTTTTGCTGTTGTCCAAGGCTCGAAGTCTTACACCCCAGAAACCGAGAACGCTGCGGGGAAAGTGCGAGACGCACTCAGAGAGTCTGGGGCGGCAGACGATGAATGAATGAATGAATGAACGGCAAATCACACCCGAGCTCCAGCAGCTCCGGTGTTATCCTGCTCATTAGCTCCTAAAAGGTGCTTTTCACATCGAGGGAGAGCTGAGAGCCTTTGCCCCGTGCTGGAGCACACTGATCACCCCCGAGGCAGCGCTCGTAGGGGTCCGTGCGCTGCTGTCCCGCTGTCCCCAGGCTGCTCAGCTGGCGCTGGCAGCGTTATCTCATTTTTGAGCAGCAGAGCTGGGTCACCGGACGCCGGGGTGCTATTCCTGGCGGTGACGCAGCCGCCTTCCTGCCCAGGCAAATGCTTTTCCCCTTTCCATGTCCCAGGCTACCTGTCTGTGACACAAGCCTTGCGAAACGGCTCCAGCGCGCTCCGAGATTGCCCAGATAAGAGGCTCCGTTCGAGGCTGGCTGCTGGCGTAATTTTGGCAGCAGCCCAAGCGCTCGCTCACTGCTGTCCCATTGAGCCCTCTCAGGAGCGTTTTAAGGCTCGAGGTGTTTGTGCCGCTGAGGCGTGGGAAGAGCTGCTTCCCTCTTTCTAACCTTCAGAGCGGTAAAATCCTGGGGAAAAAAATAAGAAAAGTTGCATAACCCTAAAAAAAATTAAGCCAAGCCCTGCTCCACCACCAGTGCTGCCCACGGCAAAGCCGTGCTCTAAATAGATTCAAGAGAGGGATTCAAGACCCTGACACAGCCTCCTTCAGGGACATAATTATAAGAGGAATGGACGTGGTTGCATTGACAAACTCCAAACCTCCTCCCAAAGATCCCAAGATTATCAACTCCTCTGTACAGTGGGGAACTGAGTCACAGAGCAGGGAGGTGGTTTGGGTATCAGTCCTCCAGGGTTACTGCAGAGGATCAGATCCACAGTGGGACACAAGCAGGAATCCCTTTGCCAGGGCAAAGCAGACGCCCACACTGCTAATAATGATAATAATTAATTACAAGGACAGAGCAGAACTGCCCCAGCCTGAACCCTTACCCAGAAAAACCTCATTTTCTCTGGATGAGAAAAGCCTCAGTTGTTTACCACAGAGGAACAGGGGAGAGAGCCAAGCTGACCCCAGCACAGACCATCACCACCTCCCCTCTGCCACGACTCCAGAGCCATCACAGGGCCATTAAAAGCCAAATTCATTTCCACAGCTGAAACCAACTGCCCGTAATACAGAATCTGCTGCAGCTGTGGTTCAGCGTGGCACCTGAGAGCTGGGAGGTTAATGACACAGGGCTGTCAGCAGCCTTAATTATATTCCCATTTTTCCAGCCCCTGATTAGCTTTAGAGCTCATCTGGTGTCAGAAATTTGGTGCCTAAGCTTTGACAAAAGTGTTTCATTTTTACTTAATAAACGGGCAGAGAAGGAGGGCACGTCTTTAAGCTCTGGCTTGTAAAAGCTTCCTCTTTTTTTCAGCTTTTTTTTTAATTTAACCTCCCAAAAGCTCCCTTACCTCAGCCATTTGGGCTGACCCCATTCTCAGTGCCCAGCCAAGAGCCCCCCACATTGCTGGGACCCCCAAACCTGTCTCAAATTCCCCAGTAAATGTGCTCTGTTCAGCTGGGAGCCTGCTGCTCTCTGGCTGCTGATGGCCAATTAATAAGAATCATTTATTACTGTTCTATCACCCCTAAAATGAGCCAGGTGTTTGGAGGGAAAAATAATAAAATAAGAGGAGATTTAAAAACAACAATAATAAAAGCACAAGCTTCGAATCAAAAGATCCAAAGGGCTTAAAATCTAAAGCAGAGCTTAGGTTCTTCTTGAGATTCAATTTCCTCCAGCTCTCAGGGAAGTTAATTAGCTTGAATATTAATAGAAGTGGTGAGAAGGAGCCTGGCATCTTTTAGGTCCTTCTCTAAAAACACAGTGAGCTCCACCACGAACCTCTCTTGGACCAACAGCCCCCCAGCAGCTCCCTGTCCTTGCTCAGACCCCCCCAAAGGCAGCTTGGTACACAATTCCCCGTGATTTCCCCCCAGATTTTTGCACCCCTCAATGTTTCTTTTCTTTCCTTTTGCAGGAAATTCCTGGAGTGGAATTTTGGGCAGGTAATCACAAATATTGGACTTGTGCAGGGGACTGAAATCCTTGGTGCTGTCTGGATGGCTGGAGGAAGTTTTTAAAGCCAAGGGTGGCTCTTCAGCATCATGAGCTGGATGTTCCCTCCCACCTGGCTTGACAGTCAATGCCCTAAATCCCTCCTGTGTTTGGGAACATCGATAACAACATTTTCCCTGCTTCTGTGAGGATGAGAGGGGCCTGCCCAGAGGAGCAGCCACGTGGGGTGGGGTTTATGGTGCAGGTTGTTGCTGGTCTCTCTTTGGGCTTGGCCACGTTCATGGCAGTTGCTTGAGATGAAGGACGCCCTCAATGACTTTATCCTTGACCTCTGATCAGTCAGAAACCACGGAAGTTTCCAGCACCTCCAACCACTTAATGTTTAACTTCTGCTGTAGCTTCTGGAGACTGATACAATTTTGGCTTTGCAAAGGCAACTGGGGCTGGAAGGAGCCGACAGCAAATCATTAGCAGGACTGTTCTCACCCTGGTTCTTGGCTTTTTAATTGCCAGGCAGAGTGACAGGAGACATTCACTGCAAAAAGCTGCAACCACGTGAAATTCGCCTCGTTGGAGGTTTGGTTCCAGAAGAGCAGCAAGGGACAGAGGCCAGGTTGATATCAACAGTGGTGACAGCACTGGAGTTTGGCTCAGAAGCTTTCCAGAGGCTGGAGATGGGCAAGGAGCAACACCAGCATGTAGTGAATGGCCTCAGCTCAGCACAAAGCAGGTGTGGGATATTTTTGGCACAGTCCCACCACTGTGTCTGATGCTCTGGGTGTTTCTGCCAGGTTTGGGTGCTGTCTCTTGAGTAGTTAAAACAGGCCCCATCAAAAAGGGGACCCAGAGGAGGGTTGTGACTTCTGCATGTCCAGCTTGTAAATTATTCCCGTGTCCAGGAATACCTGAAACTATTGGAAAGAATCCTTCTCCTTCTCTTTCCCCTCCACTTGAAAAAATATCATTTGTTTTTTGGGGGAAAATCAGCTGGAACAGGAATGGTTTTCCATCAGTGAGGAAAGCTGAGGTGGTGTCTCATGATGGCCAAGGTGGCCGAGCCCATGGACATTCCCTCTGAATGGAGAAGGAGCTTTGTCCAGCTGCCTCCCAGCACGGCCCCAGTAGCACCAGTAACACCAGCCCTGCAGCCTGTCCCCGTGCCATTTCCAGGGCTGGTAACAAAGGGCAAACACCAAACACTCCTTGCACAGAACCCACCCAGGCTAATAACAGTATTAATTACAGCACACGGCCCCTTCTTCCCACTGTAAATCTCTATTAGCAATAAACTGGAAGGGTCATAAAAGGGAGTTTACAATGAACCCACCAGGCAATATGTGCCTGAATCCTTGGCTTTGTTGCAGCTGGCAATAAAGCCGTCTTTTATTAGAGCACATACCCTGCCCTGGAGATAACGTACAGGGCCCAGGACTCCTCGAAGAAATGATGCAAAGCTGTTTTGTTGCACTTTGATTTGCTGCAGAGCCGTGTGGAGGTGGGAAAAGCCGAGGGATCCGGGTAACAGGCTCTGCTCCCCTCACTCCCGGCCGGACACTGAACCACCGAGCGGGAACAGGGTAATTCTGCATCGTAAATGTTCCCCCTGCCCTGCAGGGGGGAAAACTCGAGGAAACAGGGAAAAAAAAATAGAGGAAAACATTAAAAAAAAAAAAGAGTTGGAGGTAAATTAAGAAACACAAGGAGATCTCTCGTGTGAGAAAAGAGTAGCAAACGGTTGTGGTGGTGTCATGGGCAGGGGTTAATGTTTAAGCTTCTGTTTTTGTTTATAAAAGTTGGGAGCAGATAGTGCTGAATATCTTAGAAATAGGCACAGATCCATCCAGGGGCACAAGGGCCAGGCATGGAAGAGATTTGTTGGCTTCAAAGTCCTAGGCAGGCTGGTTCCAAAAGAGGAAAAAAATTCAAAAAGAATAAAAAAAAACCAAAAAAACAACCAAATAAGCAAAGGTTGATATTTGCAACTTGTGGGACATGAGAGAAGCAGCCAGAGCAGCACACAGGTCCCAAAAATGATGTCCCTCTGTCTGCTTGCCTCCCCAGCACCCACAAAACTGGATTTTGATGCTCCTTGTGGGTCCCTTCCAACTCAGGCTATTCTGTGATTCGGGGAAAGTTTGCTTTGCTGAAGGACAAACACCACTACTGACAGGATCACTGCCCCTCTGCTCCCCTCCTGTCCCAGCATGGGGTGCCTTCCAGCCCTAAAAAAGCGACCTGGATCCTCTGGGCTTGCAAGACCCTTTAGGAGGCACCAACGCTCATTAATTTAAGCTCAGTCAAAGGCTGCCGTAGACACCAGTGTGAAATCACCAGTTTTATTTAGCCTGCTGCTTAGGTAGGATTGTTCTGAAGTGCAGTTCAGCCCTGTTCTCTTGTATATCTTGCAGTCCTAAAAGTAACAATTCTGTTGCCTCTGGAGCCATTTCTCTGTTGTTTGTAGCCTTGCTGGAGTCTCAGTGTGTAGCTGGAGGGCTTCATCTCCTTCAGACAGCCACCTGTCAATTATCCATCCCCTCCATAAATAAAATAAATGGCTGGTGGCTTTTGTTGTACTCATAAAAAGTCATTCTGGCTCTGTGTTTGCACTAAAGCTGGTGGCACTGTGCTAGGAGAAGGCAAACAGATTTTTCCAGGGAGTTTAATACCTGGCTCCGGCACTGTGGTTTGGACTTTCTTTCAAGCTGAAATTCAACCAGAGCCCTTCACACTGCTGCCTTTATGCTGCTCTGAGGTGTGTTTCCATTCTTGTGAACACTCACAGTTTGGGGCAGCTCTTGGACAAGTTATTGGCCAGAGAAGCTGTGGCTGCCCCATCCCTGGCAGTGTCCAAGGCCAGGTTGGACGGGGCTTGGAGCAATCTGGGATAGTGGAAGGTGTTCCTGCTCATGGCAGGGGGTGGAATGGGATGAGCTTTAAAGTCTCTTCCAACCCAAACCATTCTGGGATTTTCTGTCTGCTGCCCTGGACAATGGTGAGACCCCATCGTGGCTGTCAAATGAAAAGGACAAGTGCTCTCCTCAGTGTGGCCTTTTTAAAATTCTCCTCTCCTTCTTCCACCCTCTCCAGACCTGGCATCCTCAGGGAAAACTCCCATCCCACTTCTCCTGCACTCTTCCCTTCCCAGGTTAGAGCTTTTCCCAGCTGGGTTTGCAGGCCAGACACACTCTCAGAGTCAAGAGGAGAAAAATAACATGCTGGAAGTGCTGGAGCCCTGGGCCTGGCTTTTTAAAGATGAATATTCCGCAGAGAAATTACTCATTGTTTTTTGTGGCTCTTTTACAGAGACAGAGAAAGAAAAGAAACTGATGTAATAGGAGATATTAGCCAAGACATCTGACTAAGGCACCTCACTCCCCATCCATGACATCCAGCCCACTTGGAACTTCTGCTGCCAGCCCCAGCCTGGGCTCTGCTCCTGCACAGATGGGGCTGGACCCCAGCATGAAGGGGTCTGCAAGAGACACCCCGAAATCAGCCTCTGAACCCACCCCACAGGGGAGCCAGAGGAAGCTGGAGAGCACCACCAGCCTGCAGCCAGGCTTGGAAGGGACCTTGGCTCTCTGCTGGGCCCTTTGCCACCAGCCTGTCCTTCCCCGTGCTACCGAGAGTGCCCAGTAGCCAACAAGGCCACAGCTCCTGAGTCATCCCCACCCAGCTCTCCCCTGCTCCAGCTCCCATCCATCCCCATGATGCACATGTGGGAGGGGACATTTTATATATATATATATATATATATATATATGTATCTTCTCTGCAGCCAGTGGCCCTGTTCCTGAGCACAGAGGAATTATTACCCGCTGCTTTCCTGGTATAATAAAGAGCATGTGTTGTACCCTGCATAAATTTAGCTTCTCAGCTGATGAACGAGGAGATTTTTCCCCTTCTCTGCCCCGGACTGTGCAGATGAGTGCTCACATTTATCCAGCACGGGAGTGGGAAGGGATGGCTGGGTGAGAAGCAGGATCGAGGCACACGTGTGCACGCACCGGGACACATGGCCCTGTGCATACTGAGCCAGAAAAACGCCAGAGCTCTCTAAATCTACCCAGCAATCCCACACTAATCTGCTCAGAGGCAGTCCCAAATATAACTCGAGGACAATAAATAAACTAACAGGAGCTAAATAAGTTCAGCTTCTTAACCTTTGCACGGATCAATCCCCGTGTTATTTCATTTTCCCCTTGTTTCTCTCCATCCCCCATGTTTTGTTCCCTGCTTCTCCCTCCCTGTTGGCTCCAGGGACAGCAGGGCACAGCAGCTGGGTGAGCAGGTAACTGGAAGCAGAGGAGGAAGCCCAGATCTGTGAAAAAAATAAATGGCCAACCACTTCCTTTCTGAAACCTGGGGTTGTCACTTCCTGCTCTGCATCCCAGATCTCAGGAGGTCCCATCTCCAGGAGGACTGACACCTTCAGGGTGCAGGAGTTTAAAAATCCTGGGTTAAAAACTCTGCCTGTGGCTCCTGTTTGTAAATTCCACTCTGCCAGTTGGGAGTGAGATGGGCCATGGATTTGGGATCTGTAAAATCCCTGGTCCAGCATGTGCTGGAAGAGAGTTTACCATGTCTTGCTGCCCCTCACCATGACTCATGTGCTGCTGTGACACACTCCCGGGGAAAGTATGATGCTGGTACCCAGCAGATGCCACGCTGGGAGGGGACAGTCCTAGCTGCACTGCTCAGCACATCCTCCTGCTTAATTACCCATTCTAGTAGGAATAAGTCTTTCCTCCCAGCTGGACTCGCTGTTCTCTCAAGAGTGATGCCTTGCTGCCATCTGCACAGGCCACAGTTTTTTAGGTCTTTCTCGAGGTGGTCAGTACAGCCACCATCCTGCTTTGCCAAAATCCCAGGAGGATTTTTTACTCTGAGCTGGGAAAAAGAAGCTGCTCTCCAGACTCCCGCCCTCGGAGGATGAGTCGGAGGAAATTAGCAATGATGCACAACTGAAAAAATCAAATTGTTCGAGCGAGTTCAAAGCTGAGCCAGTCTGGAGACATCTGCACACCACATGCCAGGAGCAGTGGAACACCAATAAAGCCTTGCAGGATGGCACCGAGGGAAGAAAGCTCGAGCACTGCTCAACCCAACTGGGGAAGCTCCCAGTGCTTCTGTTCTGAGGTGCCTGGAGGGACTCAGTGGAAAGGAGAGAGAGTTGAAGGAAGTGAGGAAAGTGAGTGAAAAATAACAATTTGGGGGGAAAATGTTGAGCTACCCAAGTTCATAGAATCACAGAATGGTTCAGGTGGGAAGAGACCTGAAAGATCTCATTCCAACCCCCTGCCATGAGCAGGGACACCTTCCACTATCCCAGATTGTTCCAAGCCCTGTCCAGCCTGACCCTGGACACTGCCAGGGATCCAGGGGCAGCCACAGCTTCTCTGGGCACCCTGTGCCAGGGCCTCACCACAGTTACCTTCATTTTGGACGTGGTTATTGCTCCAGTTTCCAGAATGTGGTGACCGCTGAAGTCTATTTTCTGATTGAAACCCAAAATCATTAGACCAAATCTAATGAAAACCTTTCTAAAATTGGAAGGCAACCATTAATTAAAATGGCAGAGAAAAATGGAGGTGAGAGGCCAATTTTATTGCTGGAGAAAGGGCTGGGTTTAAAACAAAACCAAAAGAACCTTGCCAGGTGAAAAATGTCCATCCCCTCTCCCAGAGATCAATAACTCCACAGGATCAGTCGCTCAGGCCGGCTGATCTGTGGCTGTTTGCAAAAGGCTTTCACTCTGCCCGTGGAGCTCAGAGTAAAAAACTTTACAGTATTCAAAGAAAAGTGAGTAAACAACCCAAAATCGAAGGTCCAGGAGCTTCTCATCCAAATGGCCTCCAGATCGTGCACGGTGCAGGAGGAGGTGCCAACCCAAGTGGGAAAATCCCACCGGACCTGAGCAACACAGGAGCTTTGCCATCAACTCCAACAGAGGCAGGAATTATTCACTGTGTTTTTCTGAACTTCTGTGTCATCCTCAACTCCATCCCACTGCATTTTGTGGTTGAGGAAATGCCAGGCCTGGAGCAGGGCAGTTGTAGGAAAACTTTAGGTCCACATTTAGTAAGCACAAATATCCCCTTGTGAAAATACTGGCACATGTCAGTGTGATGGGTGGATTCCTCCACCTTCAAGACATTCTCCAAGCTGGGATGACAGGAATGCTGTGGATGGGTTACCTTGCTGGGAATTCCCACAAAAACAGGTGCCACACTCCATCCCCAGTGTTCACAAACTGGGGGAAGCCCCATCTCCCCTTCCAGCCCCAGCAGTTCCGTGGTCCCACAGCAGACATTGCCTTCTCCAAGGAAAAATTAGGGTCAAGCATAGTTTGAACACCATGACCAGCCCCATGGTGCTTATATATGAAAAGGGCTCCTGCTCTTCAGGCACAGAAATTCTAATAAATCAAAATCAGCGTCTGAAATATCCATCAGTTGTGGAGACAGGAGACAGAGGGAAGGAGCAGGGTTAGGGCTGGCCCGCAACAGCGGAACAGAGACGTGAGAACGGAGCCTGGTGCCTGCCTTTCCTCTGAGAGAGGAGTTTCACACGGAGCTGAAACCAGATTGTCAGAGCAGGGACTTTGCAGAAGCGCTTCAGCGTGGGGGGACTCCCATGGGGATGCTCGAGACCAGACTTTCCTGAAGTGCTCACCTGATGTGCTGTGCTTTTTGGAAAGTCTGACACACAGAGCAGATAGCTCTAGACACTGCTGTCTCATATAGGTATGGCTGACTCAGATAAATATAAAAATATATGTGTGAGTGGCTTAACACACTTCCCTTTCTTCCCCTTCTCTCCCCCCAAGTTTTGCATGTCTGAAGCTGTTTCAGATAAAAGATACTCAAAAATGAAAATGCATTTGGGATGTCTGGGAACTGACAAAGTCAGACTGCGAGAAAACCAGACAGGGTTAAGAGCCCAAAAATCCCTGTCTCCTGCCAGGAATCTCAACCCACTGCTGACTGCAGGTTGTGAGGCTCCGTGTGCTCGGCAGCAGCCGGGGCTCTTTCCAAAGTGTATTCCATCAGCAGTAATGGGTCTTTCCTCATAAGCTCTGTTTTCATAGTAAATCTTCAGTCTTACATTGCATTACAGAGTTCAGCTGCCGCTAATCCTTAAAAACAATTCATTTCCAACTGCAAAGTGCAATAAAGAAAGGATAATCACTATTAATATTAGTTATTGTTATTGATTTCAGCTTTAAAGAATTGATTTTCAGTCCTGGCTGCATTTATGAGTCTCTTTGCTGAAGATGCATATACAGGGCCCACCACTATTTTTAGATCCTTGCCCCAGCTCCTGCTGAAGATCCGGGAGGAAGAGGACAGAGAAGGCAAGGGAGAGACCTCGTGGGGAAGATCCTGGTGGGTGAGGGAGGGCATCTCCATATGGCTTCACATGCACACATGGAGGAAAACATGGAGATTAAAAGGAAAATCATCAGTGCTTTTATCCGGCGAGTCCCTGCAGTACCAGCGAGTCCTCCCAGTCCTTCATGAGCCATAAATTCAGCTTTACCCACTGCCAGTGAGTCTTGCTTTGCCTGGAGTTCTCCTGCCTGACACCTCTCCCCACTCCACCTACAGTTTTCTTGCTAAATATAGCATTAAAATAGAAATAAAATGGTTTTAGTGGTGGTGACCCTATCCTGTGCAGGGCTCAACCCTCTGGGGGTGCTCAGCATCCTCCACTGAGCAAAAGCCTCCAAACAGGCAATGATCCCAGGATGGGATGGGATTTCTGGGAGGATAATCTGGACAGGAGCTCAGGGAACGGATGAGGATGGGCAGGTGAGAAATATTTTGCCACTTGTGGTTGAAGCAGATGCCCAGGAAGGGATGCTGAGAAGAGAGAGTGAAGTTTCGCTTCCTTGTTTTTAAGGCAAAAAGGGGGTTGGGTTTTCTGAATCAACGTCTTGCTTCAAAAAGTCACTAAAGTTCTGTCTCAAGGGCATAAAAATATTGAGAACCTCAAAAGCAGAAGGAAGGGGGTTGGTTTTTTAGGCCACCAAAATGTTTCAGTGGGCTTGGAGTGAAAAAGTTTCCAACATATTGCTTGGGAAGAAATTTTGGAAATTTTTTTGCGATTCCAGTCATCCTGCAGCAAACGCTTCTTTTTCCCCAGTTGTTTGGAAATGGCAGTATACATAAAAAATTCCATATATAGCTCTATTTTCCCTGAGCTTTAAAAGCTCTCCCTCTAGATAGTTTGAATATAATCTGGTGAGGGTGTGGGAATGAAACTGGGATAAAAACCCTTAGCCAAGCCTGCAAAATAATTAAATGAGCGTTTAACCAAGATCATTATTTTCCACAGTTTTATTTATATGCAAGATTGGATACAATGGTCTGGAATATTGTTCCACACTATTACTGTGCTATAAATTATTCGAGCAAAGCACAGCAAGGCATCATAATGCAATATATTTTTATAGTGCCATAAAGTAATTACGCACCAGACAACAAAATCCTACAGAAGTGACATATTTTATGCTTAAATTATAATTACATTAAAAGCGTCTCTTCCATTTGATGTTTATGGAGCGCACACAACGGCTGTCAGGAGGCCTGGGAACAAAGGGGATCTCTCACAGAAAGCTGGGCTGGGCCAGGGAGATGCAGCTGGGGAATATTCCTTGGATTTTGGTGTTTTCCAAGTATTTTTGAGAATTTTGGCTGCGTCTCAGCAGCCAAGCTTAGAGTAACACAAGTGTTCCTTGGGTTAGGCCTACGGATACAGGCCCACCTAGGAAAAACAATGCAATCTAATGGTGTTCCAAGAATTGAGCTGGGTTTTTTTTTCCTTTGTTTCACCTCCCCTGGACATGAGGGATGAGCAAATTACCCAAATTAACATTTGTACCACCACAGATCTCTACAAGGAAATGCAACAACCTCCCTCAAAAGAGGCCTCAAATCTCTCTTCTTCCAACACCATTTTTCTACAAGTCTTGTGATGCTCTGGGGATAAATTCAGTCCAGAAGTGGGAACAACACCCTAAAAATTGCACTTAGAGCAAAGGGTAGGAAGAGCCTGGAAAAATAAAGAGTTCTTTGGTGGGAAGAACCTGGAGCAGTGGATTTTTTTGCCTCAGAGAGGTTGTGGCCTGCAGGAAACCACTCCAAATGGGGCCTGGATTTTTCCTAGTGGATGGCGCCTGGTTTGGGTTAAAACCAACTAAAAATATTGGGTCAGGGATGCAGAGAGGGGTTGTTAATCCAGGGAAGCTGCAGGAACCATGAGGCAGAGATGGTCCCATGGTCGTCCTCAAGCCAGGAGCTCCTTTTGGGAGCAGCCCAGAGGGTGGGAAAGGGTCAGCTCTGCTGTGGGGACGTGTGGGAGCAAATCTGCCCCTCAGGAGGGCTCAGCATGTGCAAAGCAGTTGTTTGTGGCAGGGGAATAATGGCTCGAGCCTGCAAGGAAATGGCTTCTGCGGTTGCAGCCCAGCTTTTCCTGGAAAGTGCCTGGCTCCCACCTCGCAGCTCTCGGCTCTTCCTGCGTGACTCACGCCATGCCGGCTCCCGAAGGTGGGCGTTTGACACCCTTTAGAGGCGGTGACATCTTCCTAGAAGTGTGACAGAGACGGTAACCGGCAAGGCAGCAAGGGGCAGCAGTCAGGGGAGAGGATGGAGGACCGGGCCCCTGGCTCTGCCAGGCCTGGGTTTGCTTCCCACGTGTCCTGCCACCTGCAGAAGATGCTGCGTGCCTCAGTTTCCCCATCAGTGTGGGAGCTGTGCGTAAAGGGAAGGAGGATGGGAGCAGTTGTGAGCCAATAACACTGTGCAAACACTGCCACACTCAGGAGCGGGGTGAAGATACACAGAGTCCCCTTCCAGAGGCACCTAAACCTACAAAACCTGTGCTATAAACAGGGCAGCTAAAGGTCCTGGGAAGGCTGCATTGGTCTGTCTCTATTTCTGTGTCTACCCCCCACATCGATACACTCACTAACTAAATAACCAACCAACCTATCCGTTTATCTATCTACTCTATTTCTCTATCTGTCCACCCCTGCATGTGGAATGGCCCCGCTCTTCCAGAGCTGACACCCTTCAGAACAAATCCATCCTATGAGAGTCGGTGTTTTGCTAGAGAAAGGTCACTTCAGCTGTTTGTGTGGGAGCTGAGGCCAACTCAATATCCTTCCTGTCCTGACATCCTTTTCCAGGCTGAAGCCCTTTCTGGAAGCACACAGAGGAAAAGCACAGAACAATATCTGCCTTTACTTCCCCCTCCTGGGCTATATCCTTCAGTGTCCCACTATCCAGGGGTTCTGCTCCATGCTGGAAGAAGGAATGGCTCTCAAATCATGTCTACACATGGCTGCTCTCCTGGTTTACCCAACAAACAGTGAGGTCTCCTGGTGTGTAGGAGCAGCCCTTAAATTCAGCGACCCAGAGAGCTCAGAGCAGAGCAGGGATGGTTTGAAAGTCTTTCTGGGCTGCTGTGGTTTCTCTTCTCTTGGATCTTTGTCGTTACATGCCCAGACAAAGTGACAACACCTGCACAAACTCTGTCAGCCTCACTGTGCTCCCTCCAGCATCGAGCTCTTCTTGCGACCTTCCTCCAAGGGAAAGAGCAGCAGAGATGCTGCCAGCTCTGCTGGCAAAGGAGAGGGCAGGGGTTAAATTCAGGCCTTGGAGAGCTGAAATATTCCAAACATAAGGCGGATGTGGCACTTCCCAGACTGCATGTAAATCAGAGACACATGCTCCCTCCGCTATGGCAGCACATGTGCGCTGTTTATTTGGAGGACCCACATTGCCACTTATTTTTGTTTCCACCCAGTCAGGACTGGAAGGAGTTTGCTCCAGCCCTCCATGGCAAAATAACACGTGGTCTCTCCTCCCCCAGGACTGAGGGCATGAGAGCTACCTTCAGTTTTTTGACCAAAAGAACTCAGCATTGCCCTTTCGAGATGAGCTCCAGATCATCCACCAGCCCTGGAGATTTCTCTCCCTCTGAGCCCAGCCAGGAGCAACTCAACATCAGGAAACCATTCCAGGGACTGTTCCACATTAGCCACAATCCAATTATTTTGCACAGCCTGGTGATGTCTTCCCACACCCCTTCCCTGGCCAGGATGATGCCATTGGTGATGTTGGGCAGGTTGGGGGTGACCAGCCCAGGGAGAGCCTGGGCAGTCCAGCCCAAGGACAGCCTGGACAGTGGCAGCACGGGAAGGGACGTGGCAAGGTCTGACTGTTTGCACAAGCCCAGGTTTGCCCCAGTTGGCAGCAGCATCCTGGGGGTGAAGTCCAGTGCTACGCTGTCAGTGGGCAAAGGACACGGACACTGTGGAGACTTTTAAGCAGCTAGAGGATCAAAGGGGACAAATGTCCCTGGAGGACAGACTTACAGAGCCAGGGTGAGAAAGGGTTACATGTCCTGGGCACGGGCAGTGCCCTGAGAAACTCCCCAGTGCAGCAGTGCTCAGGGCTGGCTGCAAGGCTGCTCCAACTTCCCCCTTGGGTGTCTCTGCTGGGTATTTTGCAAGCAGAAACTCTTTTCTGGCTCAAACCAGCCCTGGCTTCAAGCCAGGACCTGTGGCTGTGGTGAAGGCAGGGCTGAGGCACCGCTAACAAGCCCAGCTTGCTGTGCATTAGCCCCCACACAGCCCCGACTGCTCAGTGTGACTTTCGAGGCTTCACCTCCTCCTCCATGTCACCCTGGCTCCATTTGTGCCTGATTTCCATCTATTTCTTGCTCGAATGTTCCCCTTTGCTCAGCGCCCAGCCCAGGCCAGGCCAGGCTCCCCGCAGGGATCACAACACGGATTACAGCGATCTGCAGACGGGATTTGGGGTCCTGGGAAAGGTTCTCGCTGCCATCCCTCCTTGCCTCTTCAGTCTGAGCTCTGCATTGGTGCGGCAGGAGCGCAGCCCTGCAGGCGCTGCCTTTCTGCAGGGTTATTGCTCTGCTCGGCTGGTTGGAGTCGCTTACCCTCGGAACCCGCGGCGCTACGGCAGCACTCCAGGCGTGCAGTGATCCCCCAGGAGCGCAGCATCTGCTGGATCCCCCCTGGAAGGGTGTATTTCTGTCTAGCAGCTACCATATGAGTGGAGCAGAGAGCGAGGGCTAGCCCAGCTCCGCGTGGAAGTGGCCTTGTGTCACCCAGGAGAGGCTGGGCCCCCGCTGTCCCCGTCAGCCAAATGTGACTCGTCCAGTGATGCGTGAGTGCCTGGGCTTGAGCTTTCTTAGTTTTCCTTCCTTCCCAGTGCCCCCAGCTGATGGCAGGAACTGGAGGAGGCGGCTGAGATGCCAGGGATGAAATCTGCTGTCCCCTGGCACGCGAGTTCTGTGTCCCCAGAGACAGATTCACCCCGACCCACCTCTCCCCTGTGACACCGGGAGCTGCCGGGTTGCCCGACCTCTTGGTGGGTTTTGGTACCCAGCCATGCACAAACATTCTCCTCTGGTGGAAGGAGAAGGGCACAGAAGACAGAAAATGAACCTGGATCCGACATTGGATTCGCCCCAGTCCCGAAGGGGCGGAGGAACTGGTGTAACTGGTCAATTTAACAGGTGGGAGGCTCACACTGGGCAGATACAGGCACCAAAAGCCACTCTAGGGAGGATGCAGAAAGGCTCTTTGCAGCCATACACCAGCTTGGGCTTCACTTCTGGATTCAGACTGAGGTGTTGCTCCCTGTTGAACCCAGGACTGACAAAAAAGGACCCACCTGGAGCAGCCCCCACTGCATTTTTTGGCTCTGTGATGCCCATACCCACCCCACAGCCAAAGCTCCCAGACAAGCCAGGATTTTGGAGCTGCTGGGGCTTGCCCAGCTGCAAGGGGTGTTTGTGAACCCACTCACAACATCACAGTGCAGGGAAAACAGCCAAGGGGGGCTGGGAGAGACAAAAAATCCAAAACACAAACAGAGCTGGGAGGGAGGGGTGGGGTGGTCCTTGCTTTTCATGCTCAGGTGAGGCAAGGCAGGAAGGAGGAATGTTTTCCTCTGGATCCACCAGGCCCTGAGCCCCTGGGGGGGCTGCCCTCACCCCTGAGAGCACAGTCCCTGCTGTGGCACCTCACAGTGACCCCCCTCAGAACGCAGCAGCTTTGAGGAGAGAAGAGCAAGGGTTCCCTGCTCTGCAGCCTCCTCCCTCCCGGGAGCTCTGGAAACTTCCCTGCCCTGCCAGGAGCAGTACCACGAAACCTGGCAAGGGCACAGCCGATGCTTCCCTCCCCCTCCACACAAATCAGCCTTTATCTCCTGGCTAAGTGGGCAAGAGGTGCCTCTTCCGACACTGACGAGAGCTGGGAGCGCGAGGCGTGGAACGGGCAGCGCCTACAATGTCTCTTTGTAACGGGGCTGAGGAAGGCTGGGGAAGAAGAACGGGTTTGTTTCACAAAGACCAAAATCCTCCCAGGAGCAATTACCAGGGGATCTGAGGGTAAGGAAATCCCCAGCTGCCTCTGGCCCCTGTAATTTGGATGTGAGGACAGGCTGACCTGTGAGGACACAGGTAACGGGGTGAGAACTGTTCAGGGAGGGCTCCTGGGAGCTGCTGATCAAAAGTCCTGCACGGCCAGGCAGCTCCTGATGGAAACAAGATGTGGAGAAGGACTAACTCCTGCTTAATTTGGGGCTGGGAAAGATCACACTCCCTTCAATGGCTTGGAAGCATATTGATCTGACTGTCGTGGTCCCAGGCTGTCGTGCCGTGTCAAAGCAAGACATTTTGATCAGACTGAAGCAAAGGAAATGTTGAATTTTCCCCTTAGGAAAAGAATTCCCAGGACTCTGAATTTCATCCTGGCTTGAGATTGCCCTGCTTCAGCATTTCCCATGGGACAGGGAGGTTTTATTCTTTTTTCCAAGCTCTTGTCTCTCCCTCAAGACCTTCTTCTGAAATTCTGGACTTAGTCTTCCCAGAGGGGTCAGGTTTATTCATAACTAAGGAGGCCAGAAGGCCTTTTAAGTACTATTGTAATTTTAACTGAAATGTCCAGAGACTCCAGAGAGAGCAGAGGCTGAAGACAAGCACAAAATGCCTCGGGACCCTTGAGGAGATGAGGAGATCTGGCACACAGATTTGGACAGCCATGGATATGCCATGGAAGCCCTCATCAGTGTTATTCTGCATTATGTTTATGGCCATGATACCAAGACAGAGCTCCCACAGGGAGACCGTACAGGAGCATCAAAACCAACGGTGGTGAATGGAGAAACATGTCCCACCTGCTGCTGTCAAAGGCTTTTTCTCCTCTAAATGCAGCAACACAGACTCAGAGACTGAGCCCAGGCACTGCAGCTTGGCAGCTTTAGCCCACAGATGCATCCTGAGTCACGGGATGGGTTTCTATTCCTGTTTTCTGTGCCTTTGCAGGCCAGTTTGGTACGAGATTTTGTCACCCACACTCACACAGACGTCTTTGTTGAGGAACTTCTTGGCCCTGTCACCTCCATCTCCTGCTGTGCTGGAGGTTTCCACCTCCACCTGCCTGCACAGAGCAGGAGGAGCTGCACAGCCACATCCAAGGCTGGCTCAGGTCGGTGCCAGCCTGCAGGAACACGCTCCAAAGCGTGGCATCTCTTCATGGGAATCCAGAGCAGAGTATTTCCAGAACACACCCGCCTGTTTCAGCATCAGTCCCCAAATTTTGGTCATTCAACCACCCACAACTGTGAAACACATTCCCAAGTTCCCTTCCCACCTGCTGTACCTGCGACTGGCATGACCTTGGGAGTAAACCAGAGGATTGGGATTCTGCTTGCTGTTAATAACCCACTCACAGCCCAGAAATGGGATCAGCTTTTGCTCATGGCATCAGATCCACCACTGGTTCCCAAGGGTTTTGTGCCTCTTCAATCCCTTGTTGACCTAAGTGGCCATGAAGGCCTTAAAGATATTTGGGTAACAAGCAAGACCCCACTGCAGCAATGCCAAGAACCAGCTTCACTCTGAAACCTGCTGAACCTTCTTTTCTGCCCCACTCCTGCCAAGACCGTTCCAGGTGACCTTTTGCAGCTCATTTTTCCCACCCACGAGATGTCAGCATCAATGCTTAAGTCTTTGCAAAGTGCTTGGAGCGCCACAAACTGCACAGTGCTGGTGCAAAGGCAGATGTTGTTGAAAGCAGGGCTTGGGATCAGTTTGGCCCAAAAGCCTGCAGCTGAATATTTGGATTTTGATTTGGCCACTCATACAACAATCAGTTAAAGTTTAAGCAACGTCCAGAGATCCCACTGGCTCCCATGAGGCCGAAGGACACATCAAAGCGAGGTGTGGAGCTAAATCAGGATTTCCAGTGGAGTCTAATTGAGTTAAACATTCAATTCCCAGGATATGCCTGAATCCCTACACCTTTTCTAAAAACAAGATGTGAAGATAACTTTGCTTCAGCTGGATAAAGACTTGAAGGGTTTTATGCCCAGCTTGTCTCTCCCAAAACATCATGCTTTCCATTAAAGGGAGCCATTCAGGAAATGAGTGGCTCCAAGCCTGCACAAATGTTGAAGCCATGCAAGCAAGGACAGTGCCCAACAGTGCCACTACTTTTGTGTCAGTGGCTCATCCCTTACAATGATGGAACAGCTCCTGATCCCACGGTGGCATCAGAAGTGCCTCGTGATTTTGCAGAGCTTTTGAGAACTCAAGTTTTCTTCTGCTTAAACAATCCTCACCTTAAAAATGAGGCTATGGAGAACTCACTGCAAATCCCTTTGCATTTCCTTAGTGCTGAGGAAACGACTGAGATCAACTCCAAACGCGCAGCGAGCTTGCCCTGCCAGAAATATCTGTGCTTGGACCAGCAAAGCCAACCTTCCCAGGCTGGCTTGGGAGAGCAGACGCTTTGTTGTTTGGCTCCAAGGGAAAATGTTGCCAGCTGCCAGCATTTAAACCAGCAGTGCTGCTGCTGAGCACAAAATCAGCCAGGCAAGACGTTGTGATGGGGAGACAGAAGGGAAGAAAGGAGGGCATGGACTCGGTACAGAAACCACCACGCCGAGAAACCCAGCTGTGACACAGAGCTGGAGCGTGCTCGGGGTAAAACCAGACGAGATCAGGAAATTGGGATTGTTTGCTTCTTATTGCTGCCATCCTTCACCCATTTGTCCTAGGAAATGGGGCAGGAGCTTCTAAAAACCTGCTGGTGCCATTTCTTGTCACTGCCTGACCCTGCCCCTGGTCTGACAGCCCTGATCCATGGGGTGACCATGGATATTGCACCGGGAGGATGACTCAGTCTCACCGAGGATAAACTTGAATTACTTTGAGAGATGATCATGTTTTTTCACGGGGTCCATGGCTGTGATTGCTCCCACATCACACCCTCATCCTCCCTGCCTTTTTCCCACTCTCCTCGGCACTTCCAGACAAACCAGCAAGATGAAAGCAGATGTTGGCAGCTCTCAAGGCTTCTCTTCCTGAGCCAGGCAAAAGTGACTTTGGTTTTCCATGCTGCTCTAGCAGACTGTTCTGACTGAGTGCACAAGTGGATATGGATTTATGGGGAATTTACCCATCCAGTTGGGAGCTGTAGAGTCATATATATATGTATATATATATATATATATATATATATGTATACATATATATATAAATATATTAAAAGTCTGTTTTAAATCAATATCCCAGGACTTTTCTTCATAAAACCAAGAATTTACACAAGCAAAAAGAAAAATTAACATCACAGTGTTTCCCACAAATAGAAAGTTTCACAGAGTTTGGAGTTGGTGGGCGTACATTTCAGAATCTGCCCACAAATGTTTTCTGTCTAAAACACCTCAAAAACTTCCCAGCGAAAAGTGACAGAATGTATCTCTCTGCAGTCAGAAATGGGATTGCATCATACACAGACACAATCAGGCTGGTTTTCAGCTAATTAGCTCTGATCCAAACAGCAGCACTGCTTGAGCAAAGCTGTAGGAGACCCAGGGCAAGTTCCATGATCAGGAGGTCCATGGGGGTTAGAATAAGATGATCTTTTAGGTCCCTTCCAGCCCAAATCATTTTATTATTTATTATGAATCCATGCCAGAGGGGCTGGAGTTCCCTGGAAGGCCATGTTGATGCCACTTTGAACATTTCCATGTACTCCAGGGAAAATTCTTCGAGGTCCCCAAACGTTAAAATATGAGTTGGGAAAATATTCCAAATTCCTTTGCAAGAGTGGAAAAAAAAAATTCAAAGTTAAATCTGGAGTGTTTTCCTATATTTAAAATAAGAGCTTTAAATTGCATTTTGTTTTAAGGGACGTTTCAATTTTACATTTATTTGCATTCTGTGATGACATGAAAGGCAGGAGCCATTCTGGCAGCTGGAGGCTCCCGGTGCTGATGAAGTTTGAAGGAGCTGCTCTCTGCAGGGAGTTGTGCTGGACCAGGGTTTGGGATCAGTGCAGCAGCAGCCTCCCAGTGCTTCCATACCCAGCTAATATGAAGGAAAAGCTCCCGCTGTCTCCAGCCGATTGTAATTCAATTGTAAAAAAAAAAATTTGCTCCAGGTGGCAATTTGGCATCTGCTTCCATTTCCCCCTGCGGTGAGGGATTGCAGGCACCGCTAACGAGGGGCTAATTTTGCACACAGTGGGCCGGATCCTCGGCTCCTGCAAAGCACAGGGAACACCATGGGATGGGATGAGCCCTGGCAGTCAGTCCTTCCTCGCTCGGTTGCAACAGCAGCTCCAAGCTGTGAGTTTTGGGCTGCAGCCTGGGACGGGCCCTGGGGTTGCTGTTTGCATCCGCAGCCTCTTTAAACATTCTCGTGCCGTGTTATCGCTCTGGAATTCCAGAGTGCTGAGTCCCGGCCTCAAGCAGCCAGAGGAATTTGCTCCCCAAGCATTAATGCCTTCTTCTTCCCCAGAAGGATCCCCTGGGATGGCTCCTGTTGTGCGATGAGGGTGGGCTGGTGTCCTGCCAGACCCCGGATCTGGGTTTGGTCACCTCATCCAGCTCTGGCACGTGAACTGGGTGATGAGACCATCATGATCCAGCCATGGTGGGAGTGGGACAAACCCAGGGTGAAGAAAGGCTGCAGGACTGGGCATTGCTGAAGGGCAGCAGCCTCCTCCACCCCTTCCTTTCCATGGGTACCCAGGTTTGCATCAACACATCCAGAGGCAGAACTGGGACCTGGTCTGGGGGAGATGCACCACGTCCTGGATCCTCACTCCTATTATTCCCACTGATTCTGAGGACAAAAGAGGAGGCTTCTCCACTCAGCTGCAGGACTCCACCGCAGGGTGAAGCTGCAGCAGAATTCCCTCCTGGACTGCGCTCACAAGGAATAATTTGAAGTTGTACATACACAAGAGCGATAGTTTAAAAAACAGACATGCGGGGAAGAGATAGAAAAGCTTCTGGATGAAAACCAGGCAAATTCCTTGAGTTTGGAGGAGGCTCATCCACATCTGCTTACTGCAGGGGCTCCTGTCACTCCTGCTGCCGCTGCTGTTAGTGCAGAAAGGCCGTGGGACAAACGTGGCTGAGGGGTTGGCGAATCATCCTGGGCGAGTTCTGAAGGAGCCAGCAAGCTTTTGCAGAGTCTTTTTGGTGACAGGAGCGTTGTGCTGACAAAACAGCCCATTTTCCCCAGCCTAACCCCCTCGTTATCAGCCCTTCGTTACAGGAGTGTTGGCTGACACGGCGGCGCGGCAGACGAGGATTATTAAGTTGTTGACAGAAAGCTCATCCACTCCGAGCAGTTATCGTGGCAGGGAGCATCCAGCACGCAGGCAGCTCCTGACAGGCTCTCTCATCAGCCAGATGCCGTGTGTGGGGGAGCCTCCTCAAGTCTCACACCCCGTTTTCCCCTCTTATTGTATTTAAATGAGTCTCCCAGCAGCGTTATGGTTGATTAGCCCTGCAGAGCGATTTATGGGGACACGGCCATAAATAGTCCTGGAAATGGTTCTTGGCTGTCCCTCCAGGTGGGTCCATCTCTGGGAGGAGGGAGGAAAGGGATATGTTTGGGAGAATGCTGCTGTGATTGCTCTCCTAAGGGCCAGGGAGGGGAAGGAGGAGCACGGGACCTTCACAGATGGGGAAAACCAGACCAAGGCCAGAACTTCAACTTGCCGGGACCTCCATTGCTTTACTGGTTTTGGTATAAGGCTACTGACTGCACCAAGTGGCTAAAAGCCATGCCAAAGGCCGGGATTAGAAAGCCAAAGCACTGTTCAGTGCTTTATTCCTGAGCTCAATAAATGTATTCCCTCCTGGAAATGCTGCTCGATGTTAACAGGATTAGTGGGTCTGTTCATCCATCTGGGCAACCTCTCAGAGCGGGGTAGGAAGGAAGGAGGTAGGAAGGACAGAAAAAAGGAGGATGGAGGCTGGTGAAATGTCCTTAATCCTGCTCCTCTGCCCGCTGGGACACGGCGCTCCCTCCCCGCTGCTCTGCCATCCGGACAGCTCGATAATCACAAGGAAGCAGCAAGACCAGCCCCAACCCATGGAGAACTCAAGGTTTCACTTTGATGTCTGCCTGAAAGATGAAAAGTCTTAATCAAGGCCGAGAGCACATTAAACAGCAGATTCTGAAATAATTGGGCACTCTGGCCTTCTTAGGTAAGTGCAAAAAGAGGGGATTATTGTGGCTTGGGCAGTCAAACGTGTGCAGGCTTTATCCTGACTGCAACAGGGCACAGGCAGAGGAGCAGGGCAGTGCAGGCTGAGCACATCCCACACAGGCCTTGCCAGACAATCCAATGGTCTCTCTGCTCCCAGGATCGTGCTGTTCCCTGCTCTCCCCCCGAGCTGGCTGCATTAAAGCTGTCTGGGGCAGGGCTGCCAGGCTTGGCCAGCACTTGCCTTGCCAGCCCCAGGAGCAGCTGCTTTTGAAGAGGGGATTTGTCTGCCTGGAGAGTCCAAGTCTTTTACTTCACTTCCCTCAAGCGTTTCAAAAGCCTCTGGCTGCAAGGCTGAAGGAGACTTTTAAAAGGTTTTGAACTGGTCCTTGCTGGTGGGATGGGGACAGGATTGGACACAGGCTCCACAAGAGCATTGTCTTCCCAATGTTTTTAGGATGATGTGCAGGGGAGAAGGGACAACCACGGCATCCAGATGAGCCACACCATTGCAAAAAGCTGCAGAAATCGGGAGGGATGGAGAGGAGAGGGGTGAACTTGCTCCTTGTGCTCAGTGCTTGAAGAGAAAACATCAGAGCCAACATGACAGGAGGTATCCTGTACTTCCAGCCCAGATGATGCCACTGGATGCTGGAGCAGGTCCCAAATGTGCCCATTTCTCCTTGCAGGTTTGTGTCACGTGTGCTCCCAGCATTTCACAGCCAATACTTCACGTGCAACAATGGCACAGGAGATCGAGTGCATCTGGCATGGAGAGGTTTGTGCCATGGAAAAGGTGCTTTGCCCCTGATTGGAAAATCTAATTAGCAATTAGAGAGGAAGGAGCATCCCATCGAGGAGATTTGCAAGTCCTTTTCCAGCCCACCAGGTCTGCAGAGAGCAAGGGAGCAGCTTCTGGAGCAGCACAGGGGAGCGGGGGAATGGACGGAGGAGAGGATCGTCTTCAAGAATGGAAAGGACATGAGACAAAATGTTCTTGCTCGATGTTGTAAACAAGCCTAAAGTGTTTTGAAAGACTCTGTCAATATAAATTACTGACAAACAAGACTCTGGAATTGCAAAAGAGGAGCCCAGCTGGAGGAAGGCCGCTCGCAGAGTGCCTCGCTGCCCACCTCAGACACTCAATGCAGCAGCACCACTCTCCGCTGCCCTCCCACATTCCTCTCTATTCTTCCCCTTTCGAATGGAGAAGAGGCATCAAGTGCTCTGTGTGAGACGAGTGCATTAAAGCATCCTCCAGCCCAGCTACTGCAGCCCTGAGAGCCGAGGGAATTTGCCAGCAGAGCTCTCTGTGCAGCATTTCGGGATAATTCCCTGTGCAAGCCCTCCCTGTTGTGTGGGGTTGGGGAGATTCCTTCAGCAGCGCCTGTGTCCCTGCTCCTTCCCGTGGGCAGCTCATTCCCATCCCCACAGGATGGATCAGGGAGCTCTTGGCATCCTCCACGGGGTAAATGTGTGCCCAAGTCAGGGGCAGGGAGCAGCTGCTGCGCCGTAAATTCACAGCCTCGGTTACCTCGTGTTAACTTTCTCATCTGGCTGTACCTTCTCCTGGGCCAGCAGCCAGAGCTCTGCGAGAACAGCGTGGCAGTGCCAGTCTCAGCTCGGCTCTGGACAGCCCAGGCAGCAACCTCAGCAAAAGGAAGCCCAAAATAGAGTGATGCTGATCTCTTACCCATGGCCCGGAGTGATTCCAGCTGCAGGTACAGTGGTGAAGACCCCCTGTGTGCATCAGAGGGCGGGGATGGGGACATGTGTGTCCCACACAGGGCGAGTTTCAGGACCATAGAATCCATAAGGTTGGTAAAGATCTCTAAGGTCATCAAGTCCAGCCAGTACAGATTGAGGCTAAAAGTCTCTATTTTGGGGGGAGTTAACTGTCTCTCAAAGAGATCAACTGAATAAAAGTCCTTGCAGGGTTTGTTGGTGTGGCAAGCTCCCAGTCCAGCCCCAGCACCAGCTGCTTCCCAGCAGGGCTCTGGTGGCAAATCTCAGGAGGACTTTTAATTATAACTGTGGGAGTGAGGTCTTCAAAACCTCTCTGCATCTGAGCTTAAATTGCTAAAACAGCCTGGAGAAGACAAGGCTCTGGGGAGACTTTAGAGCCCCTTCCAGTGTCTAAAGGGGCACCAGCAGAGCTGGAGTCCCTTTGGACAGGAGTCTGGAGCGACAGGACAAGGGGGAATGGCTTCAAACTGCCAGAGGGCAGGGTTAGATGGGATAGTGGGAAGAAATCCTTCCCTGTGAGGGTGGGGAGGCCCTGGCACAGGGTGCCCAGAGCAGCTGTGGCTGCCCCTGGATCCCTGGCAGTGTCCAAGGCCAGGCTGGATGGGGCTTGGAGCAGCCTGGGACAGTGGGAACAAGATGAGCTTTGAGGTCACTTCCCACCCAAACTATTTGGTGATTCTAAAAAAGCAAAGGTCCCAAAACCCCCTCAAAGTGTCTCTTTGCACCTCTGGCATTTCAACCTGGTTTCATCAACAGATGAAACAGGTGAGAAACTGGAATTTCTGCACCCAAAGACTCGCTACCAATTCCCAATACCACCCTGTGAACGGCATGAATCAGGGTTTTGCATTCTCCCCTGCTGTTGAAAGCACAGATGTCTGAGCAGAGCTCCAGGAAGAGAGCCCTGCCTGGTGCACAGCCATGGCTTGCACATGGGGATGCTTTAAAGCCATATGGGATTTCCAGCAGGCCCTACTGTACTTGGGCCTCGAGTTCAGAGCAAAGGGAGTCCTGGAGGGGTGGCTTCACCAGCTACATAAATAAACTGGAGTGGGTTTGTCCACCACTGAAACACAAACGCGGCTGGGGTGGCGGGAAGCCAAGCAGAGAGATAATATTTTTCTTAGATATTAGCCCAGTATGAAATCAGAGCAGAAGAACACTCAAAGAAAGCCTTGACGGGGAATAATGAGATTTTCAGGTGGGTTCTTAGAATTTTACTAGAAAGCTGAGAAAATAATGAATTCTAACATCTTCCCTATGATTAAAGAGTCTCAGCGCTACCCCCTGGAGCAGCACGGGTAGGAAGTGCTTTTCAGAAGGATTTCGTGGCTATTTCTGCTTCTTTCTGTATTATGGGAGGCTCCAGGAGATCCAGAGCTCACCTATCCTTTAGCAGAGGTGAGCTGGGCTGTGCCCATGGCATCAGTGCCTACCAGGCCCTGCCCTGGCATGGGGTCACTATGGGGCTGGGGGAACAGCAGGGCTGCCCTTGGACCAGGGTTTTGGGGCCCATGCCCTTCTCCAAGGAGGAGAAATCAAATCCAGCCCAGGATGTGAGGAAGGATCGCACAGAAGGTGTTCTCCACGTGCACACTGCTGGTGCTGAGTTAGCTCTGCCTCCCCTTGGGGCTAAAAATACCTTGCTGAGCCACTTGACAGTGATGCCAGAGCAGAGCTGGGGTGACAGCCTGGTCTGGGGACAGGGGACTGGGGCAGGCGAGGGGAAAACAGGGAGAAACAACCCATTTTTGTTCCCACCGAGATCACACAATGCTTTGGGTTGGATGGGACCTTAAAGATCATCTCATCCCAACCTCTCCAGCATGGGACACCTTCCTCTCCACCAGGCTGCTCCGAGGTGACACCAGCAGCGATCCTGGGCAGGGTCTGGCTCCGGGAGGAGCGTTTTGGCTGCCGCCTGTCCGTGTCAGCCGGGATGGGGAAACCTGAGCCGATGGACGGCTCGCAGGAGCAGAACTAACAAGCCAACAAATCAGGCCGCTGCCATCTCCTCCGCCCCTCTCTGTCTGGTTCAATAACAGCCGATGGGGGAGGCTCCCAGAACTGCTGAATGGCTCGATAACCAGGAGCCAAAAACATTCAAAACCGCACGTCTGAATTAATTCATCCCAAAGCATCTGCAGACAGCAAAGGGGAGGGGGGTGGTGGTGAGGGAGGAGGTGGAGGAGAAGAAACAGAAGAAGGAGAAACGACTTGGCTCCTTTTCAAGCCCTTTCTAAAAATGCTGAAAGAGTTTGGCAATACTAATAAAAACCCTGTGCAGCAGTTGCCCTAATTTCTCTGAGCAACGTCGCTGAGAGGCAGGCGACAGGATGGCTGTGGCATGTAAAGTAAGGGATGAAAAGGAGGAGGAAAGGGTTTGGATGTCAAAGTGATGGTGGTGGCAGGATGGAGTCTGACAGGATGGACGGAGAGACCCGGCATGGCTGAGCTGCTGGAACCCCACTCGGATCCCTCCCTGCTCCATCTCTGGCCTTCCAAATCTCATCCCAGACCCACTCCCAGGGCTGGAAGTCACTCTCCATGCTCATGGCCCAGCTGACTGCTTCCAGAATGGCAGAGATGGATTTGAGCCTCGTCTCAAGGCAGTGTGCAATGTCAGCCTGTCTGCTGGGATGAGACTCAACAGAGCTCCAGCGAGAGGAGAGCAGCAGAAAAGCCACGCATTGGTATTGGGAGCCAGGCAGGCTGCCCGCCTGGAGGGAGCTCCAGAGAGCAGTTTTTAACTCAAACAGCATGAAATCCTCACAGAGAGAATAGTTTGAGACCAACTCAGCCTGGGAACCCCCTCCCAGCGAGGCGAGGGCTGAGGGAGCACCGAGGTTCCTGCAGGTATGGGCAGTGTGGACAAGGTTTCCTGCAGCACCATCAAAGATGCATTTTGGGCTTAGTTTCTGATGTTTGTCACTCTGGAGCAACACTGGCAGCATGTGGTGTGGTCATTCCCAGTTCATCACGGACTCAGAGGGATGCTGTGGGGTGCTTTTGAAGTTGGTTCATCAATTAATGGGATTAAACTGGAAAATAATGCCTTTAAATTGAAAGAGAGCAGGGTTCGATGGGATATTGGGAAGAAATTGTTCCCTGGGAGGGTGGGCAGGCCCTGGCACAGGGTGCCCAGAGCAGCTGTGGCTGCCCTTGGATCCCTGGAATTGTCTGAAGCCAGGTTGGGTGGGGCTTGGAGCAGCCTGGGACAGTGGAAGGTGTCCCTGCCCAGGATGTTAGAACTGGATAAATATTAAAGTCCCTCCCAAACCAAACCGTTCTGTGATTCTATAATTCCACAATTATTTAAAACATTCCTCAAGAATTTCAAGCTCAATCCCTTAGATTTTAGGTTTCCAACACCAAATATCATACCAGGAGTTTAGAGGACTCCATTGCTGGAGGTCTAATCTCAGCCTGGGGCTGGTTTTCCCAACCCTTGCACGATGGCATTTCCAGGGCCGTGGCAGACCCAGGTCCATGCTGGGGGTTACTAAACTAAAAGGCCAACACTGCTGTTAGAAACACAACCTTTAGGGACTGCAGCCCATCAAACCACCAGCACAACCAAGGTCAAAGCCATCCTTGAGTCATCCCATGGAGTTTTACGGGGATATGTATAAATAACTGGAGAGGCTAAAGCTAACGACTGAGTGCAAACACTCCCAGAGCTGCAGGACTTGGTGACATTCAGCCAAAAGGTCACATCTCTCACCATGCTATTTGCATTCTCCATCTACGTACAGCAGGAGGGAAGCAGAGGAGCTGGAGCAGGCAGATGAATGGGCTGGAAATGCTGCCCAGCCTCTGGTTTGGAGAGGACTTTGCATTTCCTTTCATTCATTTAACTGTGAAGGTTTCATAACAAAGCACCTCGTGGGGTGTTGGGTCTGCTACTCCCTCTGACCAAGAGTGAGGACAACACAGAGTGTGGGGACAGGAGCCCCCAGCAGAGCAAGCTGGGACGTTGTGGCTGCCATGTGAGACCACTCCCTGCTCCTGCTGGGCCTTACTTCCCAGGAAGATGCTCTTGTAGGGACCAGTAAAGAGTGAGGCTGCTCTTCCAGGGCTGCTTCAACCCAAGAAGAAAACGGAGAGCTCGAGCACTATTAGGATATGCAGCATTTTTAGTCTGTCCCTCATCGCAGTGATAGTTGAGGGTAATTAAAATTGCAGAGAGAAAAATCACAGCCCTTGGGAAGGGAACCACTGAATATCCATGTGACTCCAGGCTGGCCAGCTCCAGTTGGGATGAGTGAGAACAGTGTTTTTCTGTCTCCCAGAGCTGGTGTTTGCTATCTGGGGAATGCGGGCAGGGAAGAGGTGTTAGGAAATCTCTCTGACTCAGCCTTCAAAGTTGCTCAACTGAAATATCCACAGCAAAGCAGGGTGCTGCAGCTGAGGGATTTCTTCCCCAGTTGCAGAAGAAGGGATGGCTTGAAGAGTTTTGACCTCCAGCTAATTTTAGATGGACTGCCCTATTATTCTCCAAGCTGACATCAGTTAAACCTTGTTTTTCTGTCACACAGGACATGGGACACAGCTGTAGCGCTGAAGATTGGCTTAGTCAGACCCTTTCTGAAGCCTGGGGCTTGCTAGATTGAATCACAGAATCATTTCGTTTGGAAAAGACCTTTAAGATCATCGAGCCCAACCCTATTTATGTACCTATGTAATGTTTAACTTCATGGCACTATAATGCAGTTAAAGAGAACTCAAAGGGAAAATTCTGCTGTTCTTAATGCAGTTTCTGCTGATGTCTGAGGCACCTCAGACAGCAAAATGCATCTTTTTAATCAAGAAGAAAAAGGCTGCAGTGAGCACAGACCTGGTGAACCATGTCCTCAAAGTGCCAGGAACGATCAAAGTTGGACAACCTCCTCCCACCCCCCAGAACACGCTGGGTTGTTGCACCAACTTGTACATGAATTTAAGTCCCAGGTAGGACTTTAACCACAGCAGATGGTTGGGAAGAAAGCAAAGGCTCTCCAGAGGAGCCACACCTGGAATGTGGGCTGTGCTGTAATGTAGGAGGCTGATGGTGGGGTCTGGCTCTCTCTTCTCACAGGTCCCAGAGGCTTTGAAGCATCTCCCCAAGGTTCTTTAGGGCAGCGTGTGCGTGGGGAAGCCACCCTGCCTGGCTTGGGGAGGTGACTGCTCAGCCCTCAGCCAGGGGAAACCACCCATAAAGGCTACAATTAGGAAATGCCTTCAAAAAAATTTAGGGGGAAAAACGAGTCTTGGCAGATCTTATCTCGGGGGAAATGGGAATCAGGCTTTTGGGAGGAGGCATTTCCCACCCCTGCGGGCTGCCAAGCCCCCCCGTGCTGCTGCAGATCGCTGGCAGTGGCCTTTGCAGGATGCAGGAGAAGGCCTCTGAGACATTTCTTTCAAAAATAGAGCAGGGGTTACCCTTTCTTTCCAAACTCCTCCCGGGAAGGAGCCACCCTCTCCCAGCGCCTCTCTGTCCCCTGGCTCTGTGCACGTTAACCCCAAGCCGTGAGGGTCCAGCCTGGCTCTTCCCTGGGCTCTGTGGTCACTGTTCATTCCTGGGGAGCAGCTCCCACTTCTCCTGCTGAGGGCTTCCCACGTGGTCCCAAAAAGGTTCAAGGGAACACCAGGGAAAGGTGGAAATGTGCTGGAACTTGATCTTGAAGGTCCCTCCCAACCCAAAGCATTCTGTGATTTCTGTGATTTCTGTGATTTCTGTGATTTCTGTGATTTCTGTGATTCTCTGATTTAATGTCAGGGCCCTCCCCTGCACCCCAGCCCTCAGCAGAGCTCCAAGGCAGCCAAGCAGGAGACACTTTCCAGAGCTTATGGCAGAAGAGGAGCAGGAATTTTAGGAGAAACGCCAGATCCCTGCAAGTCATCAGCGTGAGACAGCCCCACACTGCTCAGGTCTCTCAAGACAGATGTTTCCAGATGTGGCCAGGCAGCTGGACTACCTTACACGCAAAATGATGACCTGGCCAGAGGTTTGGTGCCCTGAGTTCAGCAGGGGGTGAAGGGTGGTGATTTGGCAGATTGGAGGTGGCAGAGCCCCACAGGTCTCCTTCGACAGGCTGAGGATCATCCCATGGATCCAGGCCACCTCTGCTCCTGCGTTTGTGCCTGTTTAAAAATCAATCAAACAAGCCTGGGCTTCTGGAAGGCGTTGAGATACTGTGGATGTGGCTGGAGGGTTTTTAAGTCCCCTCTCTGGAAAGAGCTCTGCAAGTGCAAATGGAAGTTGCTGTTAACCTTTTCCTGGGTCAGGAAGTTTCACTCCAGCATCCAGGGCATTCAAGCCAGGATCAAAGGTCTCCTCTGCAAAGTAATAAAACACAGTCAAAGGCCATGTTCAGACGGATTTGTCACCCAAACAAAAAGGAAACTGGAGATTGTTCGGCCTGGAGAAGAGAAGGCTTCATAAGCACCTTGCAGTACCTAGAGGGGGCTTACAAGAAGCCTGGAGAGAGACTTTTGACAAGGAGGGCAGGGTTAAATGGGACATTAGGAAGAAATTATTCCCTTTGAGGGTACGGAGGCCCTGGCACAGGGTGCCCAGAGAAGCTGTGGCTGTCCTGTCCCTGGAAGTGTTCCAGGCCAGATTGGACAGGGCTTGGAGCAACCTGGAATAGTGGAAGGTGTCCCTGCCCATGGCAGGGGGTGGGACTGGATGAGGTTTAAACTCCTTCCAACCCAAACCAGTCTGAGATTCTGTGAAATGGAGGAAGAAGAACCCATGAGCATCCCTATTGAACGGGTGAGGGGATGGGGGAAGCAATCCTGCTGCCAGCCAAGGAGCTGAGATGTTCCCTCTGCCCCCCTGAGCATCCATCCCGGTCCTGAGGATGCTCCTGGCGCCGTGGGAGGGACGGGAGCTCCTGCAGCTGCATTACCTGCAGGGCATGCGGGCTAATTACCAACCACACACCCAGCAAATGGCTCTGCCACAGCAAAGTGTTATTGACTGAAGCAGAGTGCAGGAAAATGGCCCGATCTCAGCCAAGGTAACCTCCTTTTTCTAAATGGTTAATCTCCAACATTAGAGCTGGTGTGTTAAAGGAGGTTTAGGGCAATTTAATAGCTCATAAAACTTTATGGTCCCAGTTGAAATTGGAGTGATAACTCTGGAGTGTAAAGCTATACTTTGCTAAATGTCTCCCTTAGATTTTTTATTTTATTTTATTATTGGAAACTTAACATCTGCTACAGCAAAATAAAACGGAACCATTTGCACTGTTGAGAGACGTGAGCATTCTGCTTCTCTTCATTCTGTTTATATGTTTATTGCTTAAAACTTTGGCGTCGGTATTATCCTTGATTATTAAGATTTCAATCACTCCGCAGAAGGGAGAGATAAAATAAGCCAAAACAGAGCCGTGATCAGTTTAACTTGTGGGCAGAATGGAAACCAACAGGATGCCAAATCATAGACATTGATATTGTTTGGAGTCTTCTGAAATTTCCATTAATGATTCCTTGGCCAATTTTTGTCTGTAGCAGTGCTACAAAAAGCAGCATGCAAACCACCATGGAAAGGGAGATGGGGAGGATTTGGAAGGTGCTTGACCTGGAACAGTCCCTCTTTTGGTGCCTCAGCTTCTCCAGATGTCAAATGCTGGTGACTCCTCCTGAGTGAAGACCTGAAAGCTTCATCCCAAAGGTGAAGGATCATTGCTGCCCTGGGAAGCTCCAGTGAATGCCAAAATCTGTGGCAGAGCTGCTCTTCCTGAGTCCCAGCATTGTGGAATTCTCTACAATGCCCAAAGTACGATTTTTTTTCCCCTCCAACAAGTACCTATTTGCTATTCTTCCCCAATTCCTTTCAGCATGAATCTCAGCTCACACTTCCAAGCCGTGTATTTAAGGGGGGGGGGGAATATGTTTCTAAAAAGAGCCGTGTGAGAAATGAGCCGGTGACTTACGGAGCCAGAACAGCCGGAGCGTGAGCGGCGACTCACACGGAAAACGAAATGAAAATGTTGGTGAACTCCAACCGAGGGTGCTCCAGCAGGGAGGGGGTCAGCGAGCCCGCCACAGGCTTCAGTCCCTGGGGCGTGTTAAAGGAAGTTTGGGATTTATTCAAAGATCTTTGTGTAGAGGCCGGCTTAGTCTGCTCTGCCAGCAGTCTGGTTTAAGCCTGTCTTTAATTTGGTGTCACAAGTCCCAGTGCTCCATTACCTGGAGCCACTGGGGGCTCCTGAAGTGCAGAGCAGTGAGGTTTCCCCACTGGCAGCAGTCCCCCAAAGAACGCTGTCTGTGATTTTGTGTGTTTGATTGCCACTTGGAACATAACAAAGCCCTTCTGGCACAGCCCTGACAAGAGCAGGATGTCGAGTACAGGCTTGAAAGGCCTCGTTCCTCCCTGCCAAGCCCCAGCTCTGGTATGTCCCCGGACGGGCCGGACGGCCGGAGTGTCCACGCCAGGCTGCGTGGGAGGATGTGTGGGAGTGGGCAACGCACTGCTCTTGAAAAGCCGCTTCCTCAGCTCTCCCCTGACGTGCTTTCCGTGCAGAGATGCCCCCATTCCTTTCAATTCCACCCCAATTTTCCCTTTTCACTGCCTGCCACGTGCAGGACAGCTTTGCACTGGCGTTTTCCCAGCTAATCCATGATTCAGCACATTCCAGGGCAGCAACTGAAGGGTTAAAGAGCCTCTCGTTAAGTTGCCCCCAGGGATCCCTTCCCAAGCCTCAGTCTTGGCCTTTGCTAAAAGATTTCCTCCTTCCCCGAGATGTCATTTAGGCCATTAGGGGGATCTTTTGCAGGGAATAATGCCTACCCCTTACACGTGGTCCCCCTTAATTAGTAATTAGGATAATGCAATATTGAAAAAGCAAGGCACAAATTTAATTAGTTGTGTTTTATTAGAGTAACTAAGGAGAAGGCCCCCGGACTCCACGGGAGGAGAGGGATCGATAGCGAACATCTATTTTCACTAGAAAACAATTGCAGCTGACGGGCTGTCTGCGGGGGGAGCCCGGCACGGCCACCCTCAGCCTCCATCCCTGCCTGCCCAGGGGAAGGGGCAGCACAGGGCCTGGAAAATAAATGATCAATACCTCCAGAGAGGGTCTGTGTATTCTCAGCGAGCGTTCCGGAGCGGATAACAGGAGCTGACACATAGCTGTGGGGAGATGGCCTCCACTGCTCAATTAGCTCATTATCTTTCAAGCTGTTCTGGCTCAAATGATGGCAGAGGAGCTTGGCTTTTGTATCTCTGTTCATTTTTGGGGAGTTGGTGAGTCTGCTTTGCAAAGAAACCCCTTCCCAGTGGGGCCCTCTGGTCCCTGCCCAGCCTCACTGACCCAGCACGGCTGCGTGTGCTCAGCGTGTGCTGGAAAAAGCCACCGTGTTCCTTCCATGGGGTCCTTGCCATTCCTTCCTCACATCTCGGTGGGGCTTGGCATCCTTTGAGATGAAACAACACTTCTGTTTGCTCTGCAAACCCTTCTGGTGGAGATCTTGTGAGAGATTTTCCTCTTTGGCAGGGCTGCTGCTCACGCAAACCTGCCTTTATTTACACGCTTTCATCTCAGCACGAAACCTCCCACCCGGGCACACGTACACACCTCGTGCCAGTGCCAGGGAGGCACTGAGTGCCACCTCTTTGCATGGCTTAATAAAGCCACCAGACAGCTTCCAGTCTGCCTTTTCCTACCTCTGCTTCTCTTCCATAATTGTTGTCCAGCCTTCCTGCATCCAGTCCATTACGGAGAGCAGGGCCTTGCTGGGGCAGAAACTCTGCGCGGTAAAATAAAGGGACTTCATGCAGGCACCTGTAGCTCAGACAGGAAGATAAAAGCTGGAAGAAAGGAATTATTCTTGTCTAGTTATCTGAGAGAGAAATAAGAGGGCTGCTGAAGGTTACACAGAGCAGGAATGGCCGCCGTGCCAAGGGTCCCAGGCCAGCACTGTGGTCGTGAGGGCAGAAAAATTAGACTCAGACTCACATGGACTTGATTAAGAGGTCAGGCTTCAAAATAAAACCCAACACCAATGGTAAAGATAAAATATGAACTCACACTGATTTCTCAGCCTGGATGCTTGAGCCACCCCATCCTGACTCCCCTGCAGAAGAGGGATGGTGTAACACAAAGGGAGCCGGACTGTGACCCACCCTCCCCACGGGCTGCTGGAAACGGAGCCTTTCACGATATTTAATGCTCTCCAGCACGATTTGGTACGTGGAGATCAGTCAGGCTTTGATAAGATCATAGCAGGAGGACAGGAGGAAATTGCAGTCTTGCCCAATGCTTGATCTTGCGCTGCTGAACCTGCTGTATCGGGGACGTTATGGTCCAGCCTTAATGGCATCATATTAAGCTGAGACAATGCAGTCCCGTGACCTTGCGATGCTTGATAGCCATATGTGCTATTTTAATGAAAAATCGGGGCTTAAGTAAATGGCTGCCCATCGGCTGAGGGCTGTTAACGGGATCTCGCTCCGAGCCAAGCCCGCGCCGTGCCGGGGGGGAGGGCAAGGGGAGGGAATTGGGATGTATTAGCCGTAATCATCCCTCAGCGAACGACCTTCTGCCTGCTCTGACCATGGCCCGTGGTGCTGGTGGAGAGGCAAACCCAACAGGACTGTGGCCCACCTGGGGCTGCCGGGCTCTGCCGCTGGGTCTGTGCACCCAAATTTGGAGTTGGGCCTCAGTTTCCCCCAGAAGGAGCCAAACAAGCTGCCGCTGCCACATCACTTGGATGCACTGGGGGCAAAGCACAACCAGATTCAGAGCTTGCCTCAGCCTTCTCCGTACCAATACACACCTCTGGGAGCAGGGACTGGGGTGGACACCCCTTCCAGGCACACGCTCTGGTTTCCTCCCCCAAGAAATTGAAGCTGTAAATATTGATAGCCTTCTCTTCCAGGGCTTTTTAATGCCCTCCGATACTTAGGAACTATTAAGAGCACCCATCATTACTAACCTGCGAAGTAAATGCGTCCTAATGGGCAGGCGAGCTGCGCTGGCCCCAACAAATCATTCCTAATGAATAGTACCTGGCACATCCATCACCCCTAAATGCCAAAGCAAATCCATCTGCGTTAGCCGCTGAAAAGAGCCAGGCAGATCTCGCCCTCCCTTTCTTCCCAAGGTAGGGGAGGGTTTGGCTCGCAGCACGTGAGTGTGGCTGTTTCCAATCTTTCCCCATTCCTGCAGTCAGGATCTCCAAGGCGCATTTCTCAATCGCCGGGCTGCTCCCGCACACAATGCCGAGAGGGCTCTGGCAGCGGCATGAAAGGCTTTAAATAGAAACCAGCGTTTCTCCCTCGCGCTGCACACAATGCTTCCCTGACCCTTTGCCGACCTCACCCTCAAATCTGGGGTTCACAGCCCCAGCCTTGAACCCGGCTCTGTTTTTTCATGTTTGGCCTCTCTGTTTCCTGAGGTCAGGCAGCCCACCGCTCCATTAGCATGAAGCAACTCAGGGCTCATTTGCCAAAACTGACATCCTGGGAAAGTCCTGATGAATTTATGAATTAGAGGCTACAGATGCCAGTAAAAGAATTAAGGACTTATTTATTTATATATGTATTTATTATTACTATTTGCAGGAAATCAGCTGGGATGCTGCTGCTTGCTTATTTTTGAAAAGCACTGCCAGCCTTGAACGCTGTGTCAGCAGCAGTTTTCTTTCAGAGAGGAAAAAACACATTTTTTAAGGTCTGTTAGAGGGGTTGGATTTTTTTTTTTTTTTTTTTTTTTTTGGGGGGGGGTGTTGTTTGGGCTTTTTTTATTTTGCTTTTTAAAGGAAGGGTCCGAGGAAGAAAGTTCGGCGAGCAGGAAGCCGAGGGAGCCAGCCCGGCATCCCGGCGGGGCGAGGTGCTCTCACCTTGCGGAACGCGGGGATTGCGACACCCGAGCAAAGAGGTAAAATTTATATCCCATAAATCACATGTCAAGTGCCTGCGAGGAGAGGTCATTAAACAGATGTATGAGGCAAGAGGCAAAGTCCATCCATTTCAGAAGACGCTCCCAGTGTCAGCAGCTCTCCAGAAGTCTCGAGAGGCAGAGGGATCCAACCGGCACGGCAGCAGCTTCCCTGATAGTCTCTTATTTATTTCCTCCTCTATTTATTTGATGGCATTTTCTTTATTGGAACAACTTCCCGGGCTTTGCTGTCCCCTGCCACAGCTGCCCAGTGCGGGGGCTGTGGGAGGGGAGGGCGGAGGGTGGCACATCAAACAGCTCGGGAGGCACGGAGGGATGGAGTGATGGATGGAGGCTGCCCTGTGATTAATAATCAAACCGAGAGCTTTTACTGGGCGTCATGTGGAAAATGTGGCTTTGGAAACATTTGTCTTCATCCCACAAACAACAAGTGGTGTTTCTTTCCCTTTCTTTATTTCTCCCCCCTCCCCTTTCCTCCCTCCCTCTCCCTCTTTTTGCTTTTCTTGCCCAGAATCGCTGATTAAAATCTTTTCCATGCTTTACCTGCTCCAAGTGGCTCCTGTTCTGGTTTGATTTATGCTTTGCTTATCTCAGACTTCAGTGGAAAAATAATGACCAGATAATAAAGAGCACTAAGTAGCTTTTCAAGTGACATGGCATCCGCTGTGGGACTGGGTTCTGCAGGAGCAGGGAGGGAAACGCTGGGATGGCCTCGGGCCAAAGCAGAGGGAGGAAAACAGAGGATAACGGGAGGACAACAGCTCTGAGCCAGTGGTTCCTTGATGGGTGAAAGCTCTGGGCACCCTCCAGTGGATGCCTCAGCCAGCCCATCCCTGACCTGCTGAGGGGCAGGAAATTTCACAAATGGATATTGTGATTTTCCCAGGGCTTTTGGCCAGGATTCCAGAGGTTGTTTGTCCTCCCAGGCGCACACGGTACAGAACAGGGGCTGCCCTCAGGCAGACTCACCAGGATGCTCTTTCCCACCTCCTTGCTCTTCTCCTGGACGGGCCCTTCCAGTGAGAGAGGAGACCCCCAACCCCATCCTGTGGCTGATCCGAGGTGCCCAAACCCCACTCTCTCCTGCAGCTCTGGGTCTTGCTGCTCCCAATGGATCCGCAACAGCTCCAGATCCACCAGGCTTCACCCACAGCAGCAGGGATCAGGCTTTACTACAGGGTTGGGACCTATAGATTTCCCTGCCTTATTCCTTGCTGTCTGCAGAGCCCCCCAGCTGCCCTGCTCCAGCTTTCCCCAGCCCTTTTCCCAGTGTCATCTGGTTAAAGGATCGCCATCAATTCCAGGGTAGGAAGGACCCATTGTTTACTCTACGCTCGGGGAAAAGGGAATGGTTTTGTTGCCAGGGAACTATTTTTAATTGTGATGTGGATCCAGCACGGCCAGCGAGGTGGCTGCTGTGTGGGAATAGCAGGCCATTGGCAGGAAGAGTGGGATGGGAGGCTGCAGGGATAACTGCTGGTCATCATCCCACGGAAAACCTCGAGATGTCTGCCCAGCACCCAGCGACACGCAGTAGGTTCCCTCAGCCTGGGAAGCAGCAGTAGCCTGTCCCTCCCAGTCCACATTCCCAACAAATCATCCCCCTAAATGTGCTGCTCAGCTCAATTTGGAGAGGAGAAGAGACACGAGCCAGCGCAGGCCTCGCAGTGTGAAATTATTGTCGAGCAGGGATCGCACGGGTCCCTTCTGGCTTTAAATAATCCCGAAAAACAGATGCCTCTGGATTGCCTCCACGGAGCCAGGGCTGCGTGTGGGTGAGTCTGGGGGGGAAAGGAGGGAGATGCCCATTTCTTTGCCCCCTGCCCCTGGCTGGGAGCCAGCCCCTGACACCTCTGGCAGCGCCGGGGCCGGGCGCGCTCCGAGTGCTCTATAAATACGTGTGCATGACAGATCTGGCACCGCATGTTCCTGTAAGTGATGTCATCTTTGGGGAGTTACTTAGCAACCGTGGAAAATGTTTTGGAGGCTCTAATTTTTCAGTATGGCAAAGCCATATATTTATGCAGCTCGGCTAATCAGCTCGCTGGCGAGGCAGCCCCGATGAGCTCATTTTCTTCATCATTATTTTATGTGAATTGGGCTTTTAGCACTAAAGAGACCACAAAGATTTAATTCAAAAATGTGATTGCTTTATGTTTCCAGGGTATCATTAACATGGCATCTACGCAAATAACCATGGTAACAAACTGGTAATTAGTACATATATGGCACTTATTATTAATACAGAAACAGGACAAGTTCCAAATCAGCACAGATTACAGTACATTATTACCATAGTAATTACCTGCAGTAACACACACAAATTGAACTAAATGGCCAATTGAACTAGAGTGAATGGCTTTTTATTCCAGTCCCTAAATAATGTGCATTCTTGGCTGAGTAGTTCAAGGTAAATAAAACTGTTTTTAATTTATTGCCAAGGTTCCCCCCCCCCACTGCACTTTGGTGGGAAGAGCTGGGAATGGCAGGAGTCAAGAACTTTTTTTTTGCAATGCTTACAGTATAATTATTGTACAAGCTGAGCCATTCCTGATTCCCAGAGAAAGACAAAGAGGGGGAAAGTTATTAGTTTATTTTATTAGTGGGTTTATTTCTTTAATTTCAGCTGTGAAGTAATGCTCAGCATATCCACAGGAGTCAATGCCAGATGAAGTAGGGTCCAAATCCAGTCTTTCAGTCCCTGGGTTTGGCTTTTTTTATGGAGAGAGAAGGAATATCTGAATTTGGAGTAGGCAGGAAAACGGAACTTTTTGGAGACAATCACATTTATTGAAATCATGAAAAAACAGGGCTTTGGCCTAACCCTTCCCCTATGGGTTTGAGGTATATAAAAGTACTGAGCCCACAAACCCTGAGTCAAACCCAAGAAGCCAAATGCACTGGCTGGAGCCAGCAGTGCTGCGTTGAAGCCAACCACCAAAAAATGGAGGAAAAACTCAAAATTTCTTCTTATCCTCCCCATTTTGCTACATTTTATTAGTCCTATCACCGACCAGGGAGAGCTGGAAAGCTTCTCTTTCTGAGGTCCTGGAGATGCTGAACACCCTGGGCTCAGAGGAGCAGAGGCAGCAGACCTGCAGCCCTTTAAAGATTAAATCCATCCCTCCATCCCAAGGGTTTTTTTTCCTTTCTAAATGGAAATAACATTCAGAGAGACACTTTCAGAAGGAATCTCAGTCTGGCCTCTGTGTCTGCAGCTTGCAGACCTGGGAGCAGGAGCACACTCTGCACTCACTCCTCCTGCTTGGGGGCAGCCCATCCTGCAGGTGCATGGTTCAAGACCTCTTTTTTATTTTTTTTTTACCCCAGCTTTGCCTCCTGAAATGATTCTCCTGGGCTGTCTGGATGATGATGATATTACCAGTCCCTACTTACTTGGAAGGGCTTTCTTCCAGCTGACATTTTTTTCCTGCCCAAAGCCACACCGAGCAAGTTCTCAGCGTGCAGAAGTGGCCCTGGGCCCCCCCACAGGAGGTGCTTCCCCTTTCCCCAGCACCAGCAAGAACAGAATGAAAATTCCAGCCATTCAGAGATTTTTTTTCCCCCCCTTCTTCCTTCTCCTTCCTCTAGACAAGCATTAATATTTCGGCAATTCGGACACCACCGTTCCTGGAGCTGTCAGGCAGTGCTGGATTGGGTGTCCATGGTTTGGGATGGAGACAGGCAGTCTGTGAGGGCTTCAGCAGCTGGCACAGCCCTGGAGAGCATCCCACACATGAGGGAAAAGTGGAGGACCTTCCCCACCAACAAACCTGCTTTATTGTGCTCTTTACCCCTGTGCTTCTGCCAGGCATGCTGGAGAATCGTGGTTCCTTTATCAGGTCCATCTCTCATTGTATTTTACCTTCCTCAATTCATAAGAAAATTATTATTTTAGCAGGCAGGCATTTAATTAAGTTTCACCGTGTTTGCTTTGGCTCTCACAGCATGGAAAATCTCCTTTAACAACCATCCCCTGAGCGTGGGTTCTGATCAAGCCAAGCTGCCTGGATGCAATCCCTTCTCCCAGCAGCTCCCTTTCTCCTTCCAAACCCTCCTCGCCCCACCGGGGTGCTCCCAGCCTGCCCAGCCCTGCCAGGAGCACAAAAAAACCTCTCTCAGCAGGCAGCAGGAGCTCAGCACTGCTCGGCATCGTGGCTCCTGCCCACTCCTCCCCTGCACCCCCGCCTGACTCACAAACTTCCCACTCCAAATTAACACCCATTAGGGCTTATTTCCATCACGCTCTTCCCACGCAGCCACAGCAGAGCTCTGCCTGGGTTCAAAACAGGGATGGAGCCGTGTTTTGATGCTGAGTTTAGCCCAGTTTTGTTTCCTGGAGGGATGTTGCCCTCAAGAGAGCTGAAAGCTTCATTTTGAGGGGTGGGAGCACAGCAGCTGCCCCTGAGGGGCAGCAAGTCCACAGAACTTCAGTGCTAAGGAGTAAAAGGCTCTTTTTCCTCTGCAGTGCCATGAGCAGCTCATCTTGGTGAGGTAATTAAGAGCTGCTGTTGATGCTTTGGTTTAATTCAGAAAGAAAAAAAAAAAAAAACCAAAAAACACAACAAATTGGATTTGGTATCTTCAGCTCCCTGCCCTGCTCTGCTGCCAACCCTCCGGATCTGGGACCTTTCTCAGCCTGAGCAGAGGCTCAGGGACCCCCAGAGAGCCCCCCTGCCCTAAGCACAGCCACCACCTCCTCATGGCACCGCCTCCCTGCAGCCCCTTCCCAGCTCTGGTGGGCACAGCAGGCACCCCTGGATGCTCCAGCACCCTGGGACTGGAGCAGAGCTGTGCAGGGATGGGGGCAGGACCACGCAGCCAGCCTGGCACCAGCACCCAGACCGTGCTCTGACTCCCCCACCCGGGATGCAACATCTCCCCTGACCTTAAAAACCCCCAGAATCCAGAGCAGGGCTTGATTTTCTCTCTCCCCTCCTCTCCCCTCCTCTCGTTGCTGTTTTGTTTTGCAGCAGTTGCTGCTGTTGCCATGCCATCTCCTTTTGTTGCTATGGATTAATAGTGTTTTTTACTTATTTTTATGTATGTCCTGGGAACACGATTGCTTAATTTGCCCTGCAGGTTTGTAGGCCTGACAGGCATTTCCACATCCTCCCAGCAGCCACCTTATCTCAATCCAGTTCTGGGCTGCTTGCAGGATATATACCTGCAGAAATACCCATTCCTGGGGAGGTTTGGGACACGTATTTGCCCCAGCAAGCAGCCAGGGTGGGAGTGGTGGGGACACACTGTTCCTACAGCCTGTGCTGGGCCCTCTCTGATGTCACGGGGCTGTTTTTTATCTAACCCAGGATAACACCTCAGGAGCCACCAGTGGAATGATTTTCCAAGCCTGGGTGGAAGGATGGGCTCCAGCTGCCCCCATGGACCCCCAAGGTGACACAGCTGAGGGGTTGCATTAAAATATATCCATTTCTTTCATTATAATGGGCATTCAATCCGGATTCGGCCTCCGGTTCTTTCTGTCCCTGGAAAATCCAGATCATTAGAGAGGGACCAGGAGACCCCAGGGAGCACCTGAGCTGTGCCATGGGAGAACCTTTAGTGTCGAGCATGGAATGTGGTGGTGGTGGGAGCGAGGCTGTCAGAAAAAAAATAGGAACAAAATGTTTTCCAGTGGTTTTGGGAGGTTGGTTTGTGCTGTGAAGGCCAAAGACTCAGCAGATCCCAGTTCATCCATGTCCCACAAACCCCAAGGGCTGCTCCACTGCTGCCCCTGGCCACCCCTGCAGTGTCATTTGTCCCCAGCCAGTCCAAGAGAAGGATTTGCATGAGGAAACCGCTGCAAATCCGTGGCTTGGTTGTGTAACTCGGGTGGCAGAGCACAGAGGAGGGATCAGCAGGGACCTGCTCAGGGTCCAGCTCCCCACACGCCCCTCGTGGGACATCCTGTGCTGTTCTGTTAAGGCAAACCTTTCACTGCTCTGTGTCTCCATTCTCCCCACGTGAACCAGGGAAAAAATTCCATCCTTTTGCCCCATTATTGAAAACTTCATGGAACTGACTTCATCCTGCTATTATTATTTGTGCCTTTGGCTCACCACAGCCCTAATGCACTAATGAATATGGATACAGGGACACAGGGATCAGCCTCTTCCCTCCAGCAATTAATCTTGCCTCCGTCCTACTGGGTCATCTCACAAGCAGCGCTCAGACAAATATGAGCCTCGGAGGTCCCTCGCTTGCACACATCAAAGGGGAGCTGGTGACATCATGGAGATCACAGAAAACATCAACTCTGCCTGTCTAGGGCAGGGGGAAAAACCAGCTCCTTGCAGATCCACAGCTGGTGGGGCTCTTAATTACACAAAGGCCGAGGAACATTCCAACCATAACATCCTGCAGCCTCCCCGCCACCAGACAACGCGTCTTTTATTAGGGCAGGAATGTATCTTTAATAAACTGGAGGTTTCTGACTTGTCAGAGGGTGCTGGGGATGGGATCCACCGCAGTCATTTTTGGCCAGGCTCTTGTGCTGGTTGTCCCTCGGCCGCCCTGGACCCCCGCTGGTGCCGGCGCCGCGCTGCTGTGAGGCTCTTTGCTCTCCTGGGCACCCTCCAGTCCCCCTTCCAAGGGGGTGATTCACCTCCATGGGCATCTCACAGCATCTTCCCTGTGGTGCCGTGGAAATCCAGCCTTGTCCTGAGAGGAGAGGGGTTGGAAGCACCTCTGAGCCCCTGGAAGTGTCCAAGGCCAGGCTGGATGGGGCTTGGAGAAACCTGATCTAGCAGAAGGTGTCCCTGCCCACCTTTAAGGTCCCTTCCACCCCAAATTCCATGATTCCATGGTGAGTGAGGCTAAAATCCTCATGGCATAGTAGCAAACCCAATTTTCGCCTTAATTACCCTGCCCTCCCTCAGTGCCCTGTTTTTGCACAAACTGGGCCTTGGGGATGGGGGAGTTCCGTGCTAATAAATGTTTGCTCCAATTCCAAAACCATTGTCACCATCTCCCTCACTGCCGTGTGTGTTGAGGTGTGTGATCCCATGGAATTCTGCAGGGTTTGGGGCTTTAGTGGTGTTTTTTTTAAGGTTTTCTTTCACCCTGTTTAAAGCAGCACCTCAGGGGAGGTGATGCTGAGAGGTTGCTCCACCCCACAGTAACAAATCTCCCGTGTTGTTCCCTTTATTCATCCTTATTCAGAGAGTTTCAGCCCCCTCTGAAGGGCTGTTTGCTGTCATCAGTCCTGGAGGAGCCCGTGGGGGCCAGGAGAGGAGCGACACCAGAGATTTGTCCTATTGATTAACCCGGGATGGGAGGAATCAAACACCGTGAGCAGACAAACACCTGGGAGGAGAACAGGGCAATTGTCAGGTTTGCTTTGCACGTTATTGGGTTTGGAAGAATTCATTTTTCTTTTCCTACCTGGAGGCTAAGAGAAAGCAGTAAAACTTTCCTAAATTCCTCCCCATGTCCCTGTTTGAAGTTCCCCAGTTAACACCACATGCCAGAGAGGAAAAACCCCCCTTAGAACCCCCCCCCGTGCCTGCCAGCCACGAGTGAGATCTCACATTATTGCCTCTGACAGCTCTCATTCCTCAGGCACTTTCTTTTTCCTTCCTCAAAGGAGGGGGGCAAAAATATCAAAGGTTTCCAAACCTGAGCACCTTCTGAGACTGCAAAATGCAGCCCCGTGTCGGGAGGGATGCTCTGAGCTGGAAAGCAGGAGGGAGGGTGGATGCAATCCTTGGGAAGAGTTACATGTGCTTGCCATCGCGTTTGCCTTGGGCCCTTGGAAAATGTTTGTAGTTTTCAATTAATCTCATTAGTTTGGAAAGAGGCAGAGGGGCGGGAAATCAAAATAATTTCATGGGGAATTCTCTTTAATGACTTTTTAAAAACATGTAATTGAGAGAGGTGGTGGTGGTGGAAAACATTTTAATGGTGCTGAAATCAGAGGGGAGGCAGGAGGGAATGTTCAGGAAAAGCCTCGTGCGAGGGGTCTGCCGGGACAGGACCGAGCTGTGCAGACAAAGCAGGGCTGGCTTGGGGTCAGCACAGGTTTAGGACCCTCAACCAGGTCCCCCAGCCCTGGGCTCTACTGAGGAGCCACCCTGGCTGCTGATAAGCCCTGGGAGATCCCTGCTTGCCATCGTCGAGTCAGCTTTTAATTTCCTTTTGCTGCTCTCCCGAGGCTGAGTTTGCCAGGCTGGAAGGAGTCAGTGATTCCTGCAGTTTGCCTCTGCCTCTGCCTCGCTCACTGACTGTCCCCAGGGTGCTGTGGCCACTGTTCACCCGCTGTGGTGACACTGGGGTGCCTCGGAGGGTGGCCTGGGCTGAGGATAGGGCCCAGCCTGGATGGGCTGCAGCTCCTCCATCCCTGAAGGGATGGCTGGAGAAGGGATGGAGCCTGCCCACGCACTCAGGGCACAGAAACCTCTCTGCCTCACAGAACGACCCCCAGCATCCCCCCAGAGAGCCCAGCACACCTCGGGGACACGGGACATGCTGAGCATCCATCCCTCTCCTAACTCCCTGCATCCCAATTAACCAGAGGGGGAGGATTGCTCCCTGGGAGAGCTGGGTTTTCCCAGGAGCATCCTGTGGCAGAGACCCCGACAGCCAGAGCTGCCCCAGCCCCACTCTGTCCCCATTCCAGCAAAGGCGTGCCCTCCTCTCCAGGCTGAGCACTTAATTGATTGGATTAGCCTTTATTTGCTAATTAGCAGCCCGGTGCCCGGCCGGGGAGCGCTCCCTTTCTCCCCGAGCAGTTGGTGTTCGCCGGCTCCGTGATTCATTCCTGCCGTGTAAAACCGAAACTTGGCTCGGTGCTTTCCCCGGGGCACCGCTCCGCCGCCGGGAGGAGGCGATGCCAGGCTCTGCCCACCTTTTAACTCGCTTTCTTTTCCCTCGTTCCGCGCAGAGTTTGGTTTGCTGCGTTTAACGAGCTCGGTAATTGCTGTGGCAGAGCGGCTCCGCTGCTCCGCGGAGGCAGCGCTAACAAAGACACAACCTGAGGGGAGGGACGTGACACTGACACCCAGAAGACCCGGCTTTTGTCCCCAGAAGAGTTACCCACTGCGAGGACACGCTGTCCTGCCCGTCACACACCTCTCTCCATCCTCCTCCACGCTGCTGCCCACGCCGCAGTCTCTCACTCTGGCTGTTCATCCATCCTCCCCCAGAGCAAGACTCGCTGGCTAAAGCCACCAGCAGGCAGGGGAGGGGTGCCTGGGGAGAGGCAGGCTGCAGGATTAGGCCCACTGTGTCCTAAGATGGTATTTTTATGCCCCGCCTGGCTGTTTCTTAATGAGAATTTCGGGATTTGCAGGGGGGAAATATCACCTGGCACCACAGTGTCTTCCCTTTCCTCTTTTTTTTTTTTTTTTTGCCATTGTATTCCTGCCATCCTCCCAATCGCCCCTCTGAAGGATATCAAAGAGCAAATTACGCCAGGAACATCCATCCTTGGCAGCAGAAGCTGGGAGGTCAGCGAGAGCGGCCCCGGGGTGTGAGATGCTCAAACCACCGAGCCGAAGGAAAAGGCTTCAGGATGTGATTCCAGGCTGGAGAAACCAGACACCTGGGAGGGAGGAGGACACTCAAATCCTCTGGTGATCCATTAGCAGGCTCCATCAGGAGATGTGAATGCAGCTGCTGAGCCAAGGAGGGCACCTTGTGACTTCTTAGCAGCCAAAGCCTTGTGCGCATCACTCAGAGGTGTCCCAGGGGCACGCACAACACAACACCTCTCCTTCCCAGCAGCCAGTTGCACAAAAGAAGGAGAACATCCCAAAATAGGTGTCCAAGGGGCAGGTTGCTCTGTGCCAGGGCTGTTGAGCGTGGAGGGTACCAGGGAGGGATGCTGTGAGATGCACGTGGTGCCCAGCATCAGAGGGGAAGCTGCTGCCGTGTGGCTTCACCCAACGCAGCCCTGGTGCTGTCCCAGGGCAGATCCTGGCTGGATGCAGGGAGGCAGAGCCTCCCCCACACTGTGGTTTCTCTGCTGCCAATGGATCGATCACGCTCGGAGGGCTCGGGGCTCTATGTAGGTCAGGCACATCGCTGGCTCTGACACCGCCACGGAGTTATTAAATTGAGTGAGGATCCCCCCTTCTCCCTCCATCCCACTCCCTCCATGCCCAGCCCTTGGCACAGGGCAGCTTTGGCTCGCATCCTAGAGGAGAAGAGCAGTGCCCTGGGGCTCAGGGCTCATTTTGAGCACAGCCAGCCTGTGTCCAGCTCCTGCACCGGAACATCCCCTGGAGCACAGCGCTCCCTGGGTGTGTGTGCACGAGGAGAGCTCCGTGCTGGGAGGGGGAACGGGCAACATGACCCAATTCACGGGTTTCTGTCAATAAAGCTGGCACTGCTCCCTCTCAGCCTTGTGAAATGCATGGGCCTGGACCAGCTCCCAGAGAAGGGGATTTCTCAGTGCAGCATCCCCTGGGAGGAGGGAGGTGGGTTTCCCACGTGAGGTTGCTCCCCTGCTTGTCTCCGTGGGGGTGGAGTAGATAAAAGACATCCCAGCCTTCAGCCTTGGGAGCTGCTGGTTTTTGGCTACCCAGCCTTAATTCCTTCTAGAAGCCTTTATCACCCAAGGAGGAAACCCAAATCCTCGGGAACCTTGGGCTCCTCCTGGGCTGGCGAGCTGGAAGGAGAGGGAGGCATGGAAAGGGAGAGAGAGCAGAGGAAAAACTTTCTGAAATAAAAAAAAAAAAAAAACACTCAAGTGGTTCAGAGCAAACTTTGTATGAGTTGAAGATTTGACCTTGTGTTCTCTCCTAGGAACAAACAAGAGCAAAACGAGGATCATATTATTTCGCCTGAAATTTGGAGTGGATCAGACCCCTGCTGTTGCAAGCCCCTGCAATGAATGGCTATAAACAAGATGCATTTCCGGAGGATGAATTAAACACTGAGCCTGAGTACTGACTGTGTTTGAGAGATGTTTATTTGTCCTTGCTGCCTCTCCATGAAGAGTTGCACAAGGACTTACTAAATTTTAACCCCACATTGTTCTTGGGTAAACACTGCCCTTTATCCAACGTCAGGAGTGCTCGGAGCCGAGATAAGCTCGGGTTGACTCCTGCTCTCTGGAGCATTCAGCCTCTTGGAACCAGCTTCATGCAGACCCCAGGGCATCCACATAATTCCCAATTGCCTCCAAACCTCTGGCAGCTTTCAGCATTTTTATGCCAAGAAGTTTTTTGTGAGAAGTGTAGCAACGTTTGTCTCAGTTCCTCTCCTTATTTTACGTGATGGAAAGGGCAAGGGGGATAAACCATGAAAAACTGGGGATAAACCATGAAAAACTGGGGATAAACTGGCCCAGGGGCTGTGCTGTGACCCCCCAACAAGTCCTTGTCCCCACTGCCACCACATGGAGCAAGTGCCCATGGCAGGGGGGTAGGACTGAGGTGATCTTTAAGGTCCCTTCCAACCTACACTATTCCATGGTTCCTTTTGCCACAGTCCATCCTTTTCCTGCCCTTCCACAGAGATGGAAATAGTGAAGCTTTGAGAGCTTCCTCCATCCTAATCCTCACTCTGTCACTCGCAGCATCACTGGTGAACAAAAAAAGGCTAAAGGGGGATGAATATCACTGCAAACTTTCTGGCTGCTTTGATTTCCAGAGTCTCCACAGCCCGTGCTTTTGGACCATCTGCTGGCATCCAGCGGGATGGGGAGTTAGGTCTGCACAGCCATCAGCATCCAGGCAGGAAGAGCTGCCTGGAATGTCGTAGTTCTGGGGGGAAAAAATGGGTTTTGCTGCTCAGGAGGGAAAGGCTGAGTAAAAGTGGTGTGAAAACCAGCGAGCCCCCGAGAAGTTCCCCCCTCCCTGCTTCCAGGGGTGGTTTGTGGTGTCTCCCCCACTTTGGGGGATGCGAGATGCCACAGGATGCGAGATGTTGAACGTGACTCTCCCAAAAGAAGAAGGATCTGTGCCTTGTAGAAACATTTCTGAACTCATGTTTGTTCCCTCTCCTGGGTCTGGGCAGAATGTCAAAGCCTGCTCTGAGCTGGAAATATTTTAAGACTAGCACTCACTGGAGACTGAAACAATGGCAATTCTTCAGCTACTGAGGCTTTTATAAAAGGGCTTTTGACACAGAGGCTGCTTAGGGCTGGGGTTTTTTTTTCTTTTTCTTTAGTCGGTTTTCCTCCCAGAAAATACTGTGCTGGTGTCTGTGTGCGTGCTCGTGCACACACTTTTGAGTGTGCAAAATAATCCCTCAGCTTCCAGCAGGGCTGAAGGTGGGAATGCCCAGGAGATGCCTCCGGCCCCGCTCTGGTGAGGAGGAGGCAGCGGCTCACACGGGATCCACGCAGCCATGCAGGAAGAAAAAGACATTTTAGAGTAAATGTCAGCTTTTGCGTTTCTGGGTTTGGGGCTTTTTTTAAACATGTGGGTGGGACTTTTAATGCCCAGATGAAGCTGAGACGGTTTCAGTCTCCAGGGCTTATCCAGAAGATTCACACAAACACTATGGAAAGTGTCTCTTTGCTTGGGGAGGATGAAATTTGACACTGAGGAGATTTTAACCCGGTGTTCCAGCGAGGAGCCTCGGTGCTTACCGTGTCATATCTGATAAAGGCTAATCAGCCCTTCTTCAGGCTCCATTCAATTCTTATTTCCATCTGCTTCCAATGCAGATTGTGTTGGACTCACAGGCAGGCAAACCAGTGCGAGTTCTGCTCAGGAATCACAGGATCGATGGTGAGGAAGGACACGATGGATCCCCCAACCAGAACCTTTGAAAACAGCACAGGCAGCTCCCAGTCCTTGCTTGGAAACCAGGAGGGTTCGGCACCAGTTTGCACTGGTGCGGGGCTGGGATCCCACTGGGCAGCAGGTTTCCTGCACAGCCCCATCGCCTGCCCTAAGCTCCAGATCCCCTGGCCCCAGTGCCATCCCTCCCAGGCTCCTCTCCCTGGCTGAAGCCTCCTCCCCAATTATCCCGGGCGCTGTTTGCTCAGGCGATGTGGATTTAGCTCTCCAGCCTCATGTGCGCTGTGTGTATAGGGAAAGATAGATTGCCGCTACTTTCCAGTATAAATCACATTCCTTACAACACTCCAAAGTAGCATTTTCAACCTCAGGGTGCTAATAGGATCCAGCAGGAGAAAGAAATGTCAGCTAAGTAGCAGGCGCTGTTTGGAGAGTGCAATGGAGCTGATCCACAGCCCCGGGGCAAAAGGAGCAATCCCAGGGCAAAGGTTAAAGAGTTCAGGAGCACTTCAGCCTACTTAATTGCAACAGGCCTCTTACACGGTGTAAGATGGATGGCTCGGGCCGGGCGAGGGGGGCAGAGCGGGGCCAGCAGCATCACCCGCCCCGGGAACCGAGGGGAGGGGACCGGGATGGAGCGATGGAGGCACCGCGGCAGCTCCTCGCCCCTCGCTTCTCCCCAAAAACGCTGCTGGGTGGCAAAGGTGCCACAGCAGCACCCCCGGCCATCAGCTCTGCCCCATCCCCATCCTCCAGCCACCAGCTCTGCCCCATCCCGATCCTCGGCGGATCAATGGGAATTTACACTGGAGAGGGCTGATGTGGGGAGGTTTTGCAAGAGCTCAGCGCAGGCAGATAAATAACCAGTAGCCAGAATAACTCCAGCTGCCAAGGAAGCGTTTCCTGCTCCCCCCAAAGTCATAGGGAACATTTTAAGGGGAAAGAGGGGGGATTGGGTAGTGTTGCTGCTCTTGTCGTTTTTTCTTACAGGATTTGTTTTCTGATTTCCTTTTATTTTGAATCTTCAGCATCTGAACTTGTTTTGTATCAGTCCCAAGATGCTTCTGTTGGGAAGGTGCCTCAGATAATATTTTTAGTAGAGTTTTGGCTTGTTTTCTGACACACATCTGAGAAATGTCATCAAAAGCTGATGTTTTGCATGGAAAAGGTCTTTTGCATTATTATTTTTTTTTCATCTGAAGAAAAAAAAGAATGGAATAAAAATATTTCATCCCTTTCTCACAGCGAGGTTTATGCTGTTTCCCTGGTGATAAAAGCACAGGGCTGGCTCTTGAGACAGATGCGTTTAATTCCCAGCTCTGCCGCAAACCCCCGCGATGACCTTGGAGCAGCCACTGAGGCTCCGATCCGCACGGGATGGGATTTTTCCTGTTAAAGCTCCCGTTCGGCCTCTTCTGCTGGGGAAAATGTCGGAAAACCCCGCTGGTTTCACGCGGGCCTCTGTCCCCCAGCCCAGCGCCCATCCCAGCGCCGGGGATGCTGCCCTGCGCGGGTGCTCCATCCCTGAACCGCGAAGCCCCCGCAGCGGCCGCGATGCGGAGCGAGGGTCGCGGATGCCCTCTCGTGGGAAGAGCGGGGCTCGGCCGCGCTCCCGATCCCCGCGGGGACGTGGGCAGAACCGCCGGCTCTGTGTTCCACCCGCCCAGGGCTGCTGCGGGTACCCCCAGCCCCGCGGAGCATCCCCGTCCTCCCCGGGCTGCAGCGCTGCCGCCGGGCATCACCGAGACCTCCCCAGGGCACAGCGTTGGGCACCTTTTATTGAGGAGGGGGGAGAGCAGCGCGTCCTGCCCACCCGCAAGAGCAGCGATGGGGGCACCCCTGCTGCCAGCACCCATCCCACGAGGATCCCGCATCCCCCCGGCCCGCGGGGCTCAGGAGAGGAGCAGGGCGGCGAGGACGCAGGGCAGCAGGAGGTGGCCGGGGGGCGGCCGGGGGGCTCTGGGGGAGTTGTTGCACAGGTCGGTATCGCAGCAGTGGATGCGGACCCCCGGCAGCTCCTGCTGCTGGCAGTGGCGGGAGGTGGCACAGCCGCTGGTCAGCAGGATGCCCAGGACCACTGCAAAGCAAGCACAGGGCGGGATGTCAGGGGGACGGGCAGGGTGGAGGGGGTGCTGTGACAGCCCGGCACAGGGGACAGGCCCTGCTCGGGGGCTGCAAGGTTGGGTTTGGGGGTGAACAGAGGCTCGAGCAGCCCCTGCAGCCCCGGGCCCAGGGGCGGACTCACCGCTCTCTGTTTTAATGCAGAACCGGTGCTTGAAGCCCTGGTGGGACTGGGAGCAGGTGATCACCTCGGGGTTGGAGCACCCCATGTCCACGTTTTTGGTGCCAACCACGATGTTGCAGCCGTAGCACTGGAGTCCAGACACTAAACAAGAACGAGGAGAAATACGGCTGGATTTTTCCAGGGGGTAAAAGACTTCAGCTCGTTCCGAGCTACTCTCTACCGACGGCTTCGCAGCGCTCCCTGCCTTGCCAAGTCGCATTAAGCCAGAGCCCGGAGCTGCCCGTCACTTGTTTACCCAGTGGGCCCAAAAATACAGACTCATCTCCCGCTAGAGGTCAGTGCGAAATCAGAGATTAGCCGGAGATTTGAGCTGGGATCAAACAGTGGGAACAAGGGAGCTTTGAAACAGGGGGTGTAAAGAGTAGGTGAAACCTCACAACCACAGACACCACCGAGTCAGGGCTCTCGGTCACGCTCAGCAACAGCTTTTCCTTTTTTCACCAAATTTCTCCAGTTTAGCTGTGTCTGTATTTGCTCCTGAGGGATTTATCAGCGTGGTTTGGTTTTCTCCCCTGGACACAGTCCTGATGTTATCACAGGGTCTATCAGGAAGGCAAACCAGCATAGAAACAGAAGGGAAATCCTCCTTCAGAGCACTGAGAGCCACCGTGCCTGTGACCCCAGGCCAGTGGCCTCAGTGCGTCCCCAGGGCTTTGCACTGGCGGCAGCTCAGCCTCTCCCTGCGGGAGACTGTGTCTGAAAATTGCCACAATGGGAATTAAGCCATTTCTCAGGTTTCTTAAAAAACCTTAAAAAAGCCTTCAAAGGATATTAATTTACAGCATCCACCTCTGTTGTGGAGGTTAAGGCAACCTCTGTTGATTAACCAGGTTGCTGCCATTACCTTTCCTCACATCTGAACACCAACCCAGAGCCCTTCCCAAGCCCTCCTGTGCTCTCATGGGGTTTTTGGGGGCGATGAGCACCCCCACACAGCCAGGCACAGCGATGGGAGTCCCTGCCCCGGCCAAATCAGGGAAGAGGAGCCCAGGGGATGCCAAATCCTGGCACACTGCCCTTTTGTACAAACCACGGTGCCATTACCTCCATCCTAAAACCACCAGCACACAGCTGCATGCATGGCTTGGGGCAGGAGAGCCCCCAAATTCATCCCGAGGCTAAACCACACCTGATCAACCCGGCTTTAGGGAGGATGCAAACTGCGACTCCAAGGCACACCCGCACCCCGGCGAGAGCAGCACTTACCCTCTGGCAGGACGAACACCACGGTCAGCAGAGACAGGATCCCATGGGCACCTCCGGGCATGTGTCCGCAGAGCATGGGGGGCAGCTCCTGGGGTCACTCAGAGCTCACAGGGTGGACACGGGGCTCTGGGGGAGCGGGCTGGGACCTCTTCTCCTCCCGGCTCTTCACCCCGGCCGTCCTTGTCCTCGGCGCGTCCTTCTCACCTGGAAGCCCTTCCAGCGAGATTCAGGGAGGTGCCGTCGGTGCAGCAGGGATCTGGCTGCTCCCCGCTTGCCCAGCCAGCCCCTGGCACCCAGGCTCCTTATGTCAATGCTTAATTTCTCCCTTTTCCTCTGGAGAAATTCCCCGACTCTTTCAGTTCATGCACAGACCTGAGTGCGTATGTGCTACCCTCAGTTATTTCTGTCCTATTTCCTCTGTCCACGATCACTTCCCATTAATACCACCGTGCAGCAGCTCTTGGAGAGAAATTCTCCCTAATCAAGATTTAGTTTTAAATCCACTTCGAAATCCTCTAATTCAGTTGGATTAGGCAGAAGGGGTTTGGGGAGATGTATGGTTTTACGTTTTTTTTTTCCCCCCGTCTCTTTTTCCTCTCTGAGCTGCCTCATCTTCATGAACGGACCCACCGGCTTTCTGTGACATATTGTGCTATTTAAAGAGGGCAGGAATAATTTTATTAAAGAGAAGCAGTCAACTAATTTTAAATCCGAGACTTGAGATCCTCTAACAAAGTACAGCTCTGGGGATGGCCCTGGGGTTAAGGGGGAAACCTGAAGGAGAGGGAAGAGGGTTTGAATGTAATCTGTGTATTTACACATGAGAAAATAGTTGCCTTAATAAAGCAGGGAGAGACCAAACAGAGCCAGCCCCGGGCTTGGATCAGCTCTGGAGGGAGCTGGGGCTGCCAGGAGGTTGGGAAGGGGACAGGGGGACAGCAGAGGAAAGGACTGAGCAGTGATGGCTCTACAGGGCCAGGGTCAGACCCACAGCCACATGGGACACCACAGATGTCACCAGCTGCAGGATGAGGCCTCCCCACCCCCTGTTGGCTCCTCCAGTGCTGTCCCCACAAGCAAAGCCCCAGCTCTCAGTGCAGCTAATGGGACTCGGAGAGCTAATGCTTACTAATAAGAGAGCGCAACCGAATGCACAGGATTAAAAAATTAAAATGACAAAATAAGCTGCTTATGTGGCTCATCCAGCAACTGCCTGCTAGCAGCACCTGAAATCCTCCACCCTGGGCACCCCAGCCCACCAGGCACCTTCTGTGCCAGACAGAGCTCCCAGCCAGGCACGTTTGGACCTGATCTCCAACAGCATCTTCATTAGCAGGGATGCTGGTTCATATTTCACCGGGAGGCAGCACAAGCTGGTCGAAGGAGGGGCAGCTACAGCTCAGGAGGGGCAGTTGGCACCTGGGAGAAGTGCCCAAGTAATGCAGCTCAAGGATTCAAATCCCTTAAACCACCCATGGCGTCTCGCTTGCCTCGAAACAATGTGATTGTAACAAATGTCTGACACAGTAAAGCCTGAAAGCCTGGGGGAGAAGGGATAAAAGGCAGGAAATGGGATTGATTTAAACGCATGCATAAATCAGAGCATTCAATAAGGAGGGGAAACTAACTTTTAATCCCTTAATAAACTCATCAGTTATCTGGAAGGGGCAGCCAGGAGCAGCCTGGGCTCTGTGGCAGTGATGCAGCATCCCTGGCAGTGTCCAAGGCCAGGTTGGACAGGGCTTGGAGCAACCTGGGATCGTGGAAGGTGTCCCTGCCCATGGCAGGGGGTTGGAATGGGATGAGCTGTAAGGTCCCTTCCACCCCAAGCTGTTCTGTGAGTCTGTGGTGAAGCAGATGCGCACATCTGGCGGGGCCGGGGCCACACAACTCCCTGGGCGCTGCACCTGGATCCGCAGCCTCATCCGGAAAAGCTGCTCCTCCGCCAGCCACACGCGGCACCGCCTGGTCCTTCCCGCCGGGAATCCAGCGGGAAGGTCTGGGAGAGTCGCAGGGGTCGAGGGATGGAGCGATGCCTTATGGTGGCATCGGTGGGACCTGCAGCGGGATGCTGGGAGGGGTAATCCCGGTGGGAACATCAGCTCCCCCGGCAGGTTTGGGGCGTTGCAGTGCTGATTTAGCGAGATGTTTGGTTTTACCCCCTTGGGATGCCGAAGAGAAAGGCTTTAAGAAAAGGGGAGAAAACCCACCCAACCTCTTCCACTGTTCCCACATCTCGTAACTCGTCATTAGCTCTGATGAAACTCGGAGCGATTTGCGAGCTCCGGGGTAGCAGGAACGCGTCGGGAATGGGCTCCCTCCTCCCCTGCTGCTCCGCCTGCGGGAGATTCCACCAGCACATCCCGCGGTGCACTCTCGCTCCCGCTGAAACCCGCGGGATACCGGTGGAACGCCTCAAACCCCGCGGGATACCCGGCGGGACAGCTCAAATCCCGCGGGATACCCGGCGGGACTCCTCAATCCCGCGGGATACCCGGCGGGACTCCTCAATCCCGCGGGATACCGGCGGAACTCCCCAAACCCCGCGGGATACCCGCAGAACTCCCCAAACCCCGCGGGATACCGGCGGGACTCCTCAATCCCGCGGGATACCGGCGGGACAGCTCAAACCCCGCGGGATACCGGCGGGACTCCTCAAACCCCGCGGGATACCCGGCGGGACTCCTCAAACCCCGCGGGATACCCGGCGGAACTCCCCAAACCCCGCGGGATACCCGCAGAACTCCCCAAACCCCGCGGGATACCGGCGGGACTCCTCAAACCCCGCGGGATACCCGGCGGGACTCCCCAAACCCCGCGGGATACCCGGCGGGACAGCTCAAACCCCGCGGGATACCCGGCGGAACTCCTCAATCCCGCGGGATACCGGCGGGACGGCTCAAACCCCGCGGGATACCTGCGGAACTCCTCAATCCCGCGGGATACCCGTCGGAACTCCCCAAACCCCGCGGGATACCCGCAGAACTCCCCAAACCCCGCGGGATACCGGCGGGACTCCTCAAACCCCGCGGGATACCCGGCGGGACTCCCCAAACCCCGCGGGATACCCGGCGGGACAGCTCAAACCCCGCGGGATACCCGGCGGAACTCCTCAATCCCGCGGGATACCGGCGGGACGGCTCAAACCCCGCGGGATACCTGCGGAACTCCTCAATCCCGCGGGATACCCGTCGGAACTCCTCAATCCCGCGGGATACCGGCGGGACTCCTCAATCCCGCGGGATACCGGCAGAACTCCCCAAACCCCGCGGGATACCGGCGGGACTCCTCAATCCCGCGGGATACCCGGCGGGACGGCTCAGACCCTGCGCACATCCCGCGGGTCCGCCGCGCATCCCGCGGTGAGCGCATCCCAGCGGCGCCGCCCCGCCGGGAGCGGGACTCGAACCGGGGAACCCCTGCGCGCCCGCCGCCATCAGCGAGGCCAGAGTAAAACCGTACCCCGCTCGTCACGGGGCAGAGGAAGAAGCTCCGCCTTCTGAGCGCTGATTGGCTGAGAGCGATGAATACATTAAAAGGGTAGTGGAAAGCGCGCGTTTATGATATTTTACCGGGATTTTTAGGGGTTCTAGGGGAATCTAGATTTAGAGTAAAAGTTATTCTGTGGGGATTAGAAAGAATTGTCAAATTAAAGAGAAAAATAGGAAGAAAAGTTGCCTCACGCTATCCGGAAAGATATAGGTTAGGGGAGGTTTAAATAGCCTCGACCGCGGTGCTGCGTTTGTGTTGTATGAAAGGAGAGAAGGTTAGCACTCCCCTTGATAAGGATGGAAGAGGCCCCAGTGGCCTGTACAACACACATACGGTTAAGGCACTGCCACCTACTTCGTGGCATCTAACCATGTTTTTTCCCTTTATTCCCCTCTCGTTTTCTTTGGGGGGACATCCCTAACAAAAAAAGCAGCACCCTCTTTTTTAGTCACCCAGCTCGCCTTTTGCCTCAGCCTTAAAGTTGGCGGTGCACCAGAGCCCCAGAGCAATAACTCGGCATCCCTCAGAACGCTGTAACGCGCCCCAGCCCCTCTCAGCCCACACCTAACATAAAGTTACACCTCCCCTACTCCAGCCCGTCCACAATCCTCGTTTTCAGACCTGTGCTTGAGTTAATCCTGGCCCTGAAACCAGCACAGCCATGCCAGGCTGCACAGAATTAGAGCTAAGTAGAGCTCATGCCAATAGGCCACAGCATTAATCCCAGGTGGGATATTAAGGATTTAAACACAACCTTTATGAAGAGCAGCTTACAGCAGATCCTTTACATTAGGGGTTTTCTGTCTGCGTTCAAGAGATTTCCTCGTGATAGCAGAAAATTGATCTCCCTTCTCCACAGCTCTGTGGCTCAGAGGGCAGGGAGAGACAGCACAGCTGGGCAAGCAAAGCCACTCACACGCAGGGACATGAGAAGCACTATGCCAGGAAATATTTCTGAATCAATATTAAAATGCATTGCTGGAATAGAATTCCAGCTTCTCCATGCTGTAAAGCAGCACAGCCCCATCTTGCATTGAAGAGTTTCACTGGCCTTCAAGAATAAGACTGCAAAAAATCATGAGTTGATCATTTTAGCAGTGACACCAAGTCTAGACGCAGTGTCCCTTCCTGGGGGTAATGAAAAACCTCCAAAGGCAGTGATATTATTAATAGCCGTTTTAGCAGCTCAACATGAACTCTATTTTTATATTTTAAAAAGAAAACCTATGCCTCATATCTTGCAGCTCTTTTTCTCCAAGGGTTTCAAAGCAAGGCAGCCTCAGAGCAGCACTCCAGAGGTATGGACTGTAATTGATTTTTCTGTTATTACCAAGCACACGAGGTCAATATCAAACAAATGGGTTTTGCTTCACCAGGAGCAAAATATCCCCTTGCAGCAGAACCCTGTGGGTGCAATAAAACTTGTGCCTCCCTGCATTTCTTAACTGGCACAAGGTAAATCCTGGACCCCTGCCCATCCTGCAAGGAGAGGGCAGCAGGAATCCTCTCCCTTGGCTAAAGCTCTCTGGGAGGGGTTGTAGCAATGTTGTCTCTGCTGAGGACACCTTCAGCTCCATCCTTTTACCTTCATGAAATAAATGTGGACTCGTGTTCCTCTTTTTCTCCACACTGCTGCTCCTCATCCTCCCTCACTGGAGCTGCTACAGAAAACATTTCCCCCTAAAAATATTTTTAAGGGAAGCTTCCATGGACACAGACACTTCACATGAGCACACTCGTAAGCACGAACATACACATAAAATCCCACCTTTTTATTATGGCACATGGTATTTTTTCTGGATGTGTAAATACCACATGAATATGACAAAAAGGGAAAGAAATACCAATGCTGAGATAGATACAGAGTCATGCCATTTGCAATACAGCTTCATACCATGGATTGCCAAGATACAAAAAGTCTGGGTTCGTTTCTTTTTACATTGAAATAACTTTACAGTGTTCTGTGAGTTGGCTTTAGAACCAGAAGAGGCAAAAAGAAAAAAAAAATTAAAATATGCTGAGAACAACTACAAGCAGGATTCATTTTAATGGTTAACAGAAGAACTGTAACTTTGCTCTAGAACAGCATCTATTAAACACACGTAACAAGAGGTAAGCAACTATACAGAAGGTAAAGAGATTCCACCACAGGAGTCAAGTCAGGGGCAGGAAGAGGGAAATCTGGAACTGCATGGTTTTTATTTGGTCACAAAGTTTGAGCTGAGTGTTTAAAATGAAGCACCCTTAAAGATGCAGTACTCCTATTTAAAACAATACAGAAATTTCCCAAGAGACTAGAACCTACATTCTGGAAAAAAAAATTAAAAAATTAAAAAAAAATTAGACATATTTAAAAAAAAATTCCACACATCTCTAGGCTTGTGACTTAACTTACTGGTACAAAGTAGAGTGGCAGCTCTTCCTTAAGCAGCAACAGTGCCCAGAAGCAATGCCATCAGAAAATACAGTATCTTTGGGGTGTCCAAGACTTCTGACCCGACGTCAGAATCATCCATTTGTCTGCCAAAACATTAGGCAAGAAAAGGAGACACTGCATCTTTTTTTTTTTCCCCACCACGTTGCCCGGCTCTAGCAGAGCTAAGACGTTTTCTTTGGGCCACGACTAACAGAAACCACTTCATCAAATATTCTTCAGGTTTCCTGCCAAACTGGATTTATGGGTGTTTTTTTTTTTTAATAATTTTTTAAAAAACATTTTATTTTGTTTTTCCTGACAGTCTCTAAAGCAATCCTTGAACATTTAACAGTCACTCTTCCACAGTTTAATTGTTTTGTCGTTTTCTAGTGCCGCTGACGCGATGATGTTTTCTGTTGGGTGACAGGCTGTGGAGATGACAACATCTGAGCAAAAAGAAAGGATAGAAAAATAGAATTATTTAAATCTGGTTCATAGCAGGCATTCCTGAAAATTAGCAATTGTGTTTTAAACCAGCAAAGCCGAGTTATTATTTCCCTGCAGCAGAATTAAATGTGTTATTTGTAAATATCTTACAACTGTTGCTCCTCTGTGAGAGGAAATACAAGCAGGAAAGAATTGAGGGAAAGTGCTTGACAAGTTCCAAAATGTGGGAATTCTCCAGATTCAAGTTCTTACTTTTATCAGATCATGTCAGACATGGCTGAATCAAACCCCAGGTCAGTTTTTTTGTCATGCTTCCAACAATTCTTAGGTAACGTTTCATCTTCAGAGCTTGAAAATGAAACCCTGCTGCCACTGCCCTCCTTACACTCCAAATCATTGGAATCCAGCCCAAATCACTGGATGCAGCCCAATGCAAAGGACTGAGCACGCTGAGATTTCAGCTAAAACTCTGCTCTTTTACAGGACTCAGACTGAAGTACCCATCAGGTGACAGCTCATGGCTCAAGGCCAGGCACATGTACAGACGTTTCCAGCCCACATCAATGCTTATCCTTTGGAGCTGAGCTCTGGAAGGTGTTAACAGACCATTCAAAGTCACTGATGTTATGAGACACTTAAATATCTTGACCAGTTCTGTGCTCAGGCAAATCTCCTTTGTAAGCTGATGTCAAAGTTCTCACTGCTGGAGAATAAAACATTTTCAGTGCCCATAAACACCCTTCGTGAAAAGGAGCAAACTCCCAGGGTTCAATTAAGCTTCAGCCAGTCAAGGATTTATGGGTCTGACAGTCAAAACTGAGTATCAGAGAGAAAATACTCAGGCTAAGCCCTCACTTAGCCTGATATAAGGGATATTACTTCAATAAAAACAAGATCCTTCCCTCACCTGTGTGTCCTTGTAGTTTCTGTACAATCTCTTTTGTCTGAAGGTTCCAAATATAAACCAGGTTGTCTTCTGAACCAGACACGATCCACTGGAGGGGCAGAGAGAAAACACAGTTACCTGAATCTTTCTGAGCCATATCCACGTGCTATTTCTCAATAAACATTTCATTGTTATCATGGGAAAGGAGGGAGAAGGAGGAAAAGCCAGGAAATCTGCAATGGGACAGTGGGCCCACCTAGAGACAGAGAAACCTGTGAACCAGCACCCACCAAAGGAAGTTTCCAGCCCCAAAATCTTCTTTTTATTTACAGAGAGAAGCAGTAAAAACTGCACATTAGTAAAAAGAAATAATCAAATCAACACCAACCTTTCCACCAGTGACAGAGAAATTGGCAAATATGCAGTATTTCTCATTTTTGTGTCCTGTGTACGTCTTCAGGCACTGCAAGGGAAGAGCCACATGAATGCAGCTGGGAGGGAGTTTTCTCAGCCAAGGACAAACTCTCTGGGAAGAAAAGACTAAACATATCTGCCTGTGTTTCCCACCCTGCCAACTGATCTGGAGCATGCAGAGGGCAGCTCTGCCCTAGAACACAAAACAAAGCCCTGCATTTGTCCCATTACAACAGTGAAAGAGAGCAAAGGCAATTTATTGCTCATGAAGAGAAAAATGCAGAAATATTGCTGTGCTTGATGTCTCAGGGCTATGCAGAAGGCAAGTATTCTCATTTTTTTTTTCTTTTCAAAGAGATTTTTAGTCAGAGAATCACACAATGGTTTGAGTTTGAAGGAACCTTTAAAGGTCTGCCATGGGCAGGGACACCTTCCACTGTCCCAGGCTGCTCCAAGCCCCATCCAACCTGGCCTTGGACACTTCCAGGGATCCAGGGGCAGCCCCAGCTGCTCTGGGCACCCTGTGCCAGGGCCTGCCCACCCTCACAGGAAACTTTCTCTAATCTGAATCCACCCTCTTTTATTTTAAAACCATTACCCCTTGTCCTGTTTCAACAGGCCCTGCTAAGTTTGTCCTCTCCACTAAAGGGCTATTACACTTTTTTTTTTCTGTAGTACTCATATGTTAAGTTGAAAAATCACATGTAAAATCTAAGTTTTCTTAAAGCTTAGTTAAGTCTACATAGAGAGAGAGAGAATTAATTACTTTTCCTTTGCTGTAGTCCCAAAGTTTAAGAGTGCTGGAAAACAAAAGAAAAACAAAGATTTTAGTTCTTGGGTGGGTGTTTTGGGGTTTTTTTTCCATCTGAAAAGTTCCTAGCAGCAGAAAATATTTCTCTATACCAGAGTTCCAAAAATCTACATGGATCATTTTAGCCTGGCTTTGGAATGCAGGGTTAGTTAACCCCAAAGTATCAATTTTACTGCCATGCCATTCATATTCTCCTTCATAAAATACACTATATATGAAGTCATGTATTATCATTACTATGGCAGCCAAAAAGCAAAATAAAGCATCATCTGATACTCCAAATTTAAATTCTGTGTGGCTTTCTCCTTTTTTTTTTAATACTTACTTGTCCAAAGTTGCAGCTAATATGTATTTGCCATTTGGTGAGAACTTCACAAAAGACACAGGAGGGTTATCATCATCTACAGCAAAATTAAAAGCAGTGTTACAAAGTGCACAGCTCTGTTGTCTCACTGACAGGATTTCTTTTCACATTCATTTGTTTTTAACAGTTTCACTGGAACACAAAATATCTGTTCGAAAAATAAAGCCCAGACAAGAAATGTTTCTGCTTACCAATCAGTGTTTTCAAGCACTGGCCTGATGCTGTATCCCAGATTCGACTGTTAAAAGCACACAAAAATCATTATGATTGGGTTTGAAGTGTTTGTTACCATTTTAACATTACAAATACAAGGTTGTTTTTTTTAAAAAAGTATTTTTAGAATGCAAAAGGTGTGAAGAGTGATGCAGACAAGAAATAACCACTTACCAGAGTCCATCATAGCTACTTGACACTATCAGGGATCCATCACGATTAAAATGCACCTGTAATAATATTGATATTAATTATTAAAACTAATAACTTTACAGATGCTCATAAAGTTCAAATGTTTAAGTTCCACTGAAAGTCCTTATTTTCCACTTCTGATGTGGAATACAAGTTTCTTCAGAAGCCAAGGACACATCACCACACAGACACTGTTCAGACAGCATTGGCAGTATCAAACCTGGGACAGAACCTTATTATTTTAATGGCATGGAATAGAACCTCTTATATAGCCCCTTATATGTTTTAAGATAATTTTTCTGCTATTTTAAAGAATGATTACTATTAAGAGACATTAAGTGTGAAATATCTATTACACATGGCAGAACAACCATGTTAGAACAGCCACAGCTCATGAGGCTCAGATTCTTCTCAGTGTTCTTTATTTTAAAGACATTAAGAGTTAAACACCTTCTGGTTTTCCTTAATCCCAATGGATATTGCTGTATTCCAAGCTCATTTCTCCTATTAAATGACTGAGATTTAAAACAAGAGAAACACAGATTGTTCTCTGAGCATCAAGTGCCACAAATCTGTGTCCCAGAATGACACTCAGGCATGACTGGCACACCTCTGCTCTATTCACACCTACACCCAGGACCAAAACCCACACTGATCCTAGAGAAAGCACCACTCATTTCATTCCCACTGAGCAAACCAGCAACAACCACAGCGCAGCCTGGACGCTGTGTAAGGCTGGTTTGGTAACAGAGACAAACCCTCTCCTCTACAGGGACAGGAGAGGAGCTCTGCTAAACAAAACAAGCCTTTTAGTGTTCACTGATCAGGAGGGACTTACAGCTGAAACTGGGTCAGAGTGAGCAGGCAACGTCTTGAGGCACTTCCCTGTTTTCACATCCCATATCCTCACGCTTTCGTCAAACTGGAGAGGGAAAAGAGGCACAAGGGGGTTTGGTGAAGACCTGTTTGAGGCATTCAGGGTGGTATAGCTTGGCTACAGCATGAGCCTTGTCCCAGCTGGGTCAGAAAGGCCAGGACACAACCAGCAGTCTGGGAACACCTCCCTGAATTCCTTGTCTCCATGTAGGACACCTGCATGTCCAGGATGGATTAAGGGCTTTTCCCCAAGCAAACACAGCAGGGGTGATGCACAGCTCACCTGACTACAGGCTGTGTTTGTGAGGGAAAACACAATTGCAATGGACTGTGTGATTCATGTTCTTTCATTTAATACTGTTTTCAAACCATGATCTGACCCAATCTGCAGAGGGAGAGGTGATTAGAAGTCATCCTTTAGATAAGTCAGAATCCAGGTGATTAGAAACCATAAGTTGTATTATGAATTCTGTATTCACTACTTATAAATTGTACTACATCAATCCTGCTTGCAGAAATCCCGTGTCACTCTAATCATAAATTAGCGTGCTACACTAATCATAATAATCTGTTAAGAAAATAAAGCTGTAATTGTAACCATGATTTAATGCCATCATCATTCTGCCAAGGATCCCTAAAGAACCTGTCTGTCCCTTTAGTGACGAGTGACAGAGTGTGCAGTGCTTGCTTCCCACAAAGGAAAAAAAAACATAAAATCACTCACTGAGCCAGAAACGATGAGGTTTGACTGAGGGTTGAAATTGCAGCAGAAAACGTAGTTACTGTGCCCTTTCAATGTCTTTAAGCACTTACCCTGAAATAAAATTCAGCAGAGTTAAATACACAGCATCACCCAGCACCATAAAAGCATCCAGAGAGACCACATTAAGGTTAATCACTGTGCAACACAGAAAGAAACCATCTCTAACCCCAGATTTAGATGGGCAGAGGGCCAGCTGCAACAAAACAGGAAAGGAAGAAACATTTTTAATGATTGCAGACAAGGTTCAAACCCTTTGGGCAGCTCAGGAGGATCCAAACAATTTAATATCCCTAATCAAAACTCAACCAAAATTATCCAGTTCTCTCTGTCATCAGAGAAAGGGGGGAAAAAGCAGAAGTAAGTGTGGCTGTGATACAAAAAGGTTTCATGTGAGAGGCTTTTTGCTGTGGTTCTATCTCCATCATCAGGTTTTAGTGCTCTCTCAGAGGATAACAGGCTCCTCGTGGTACCCACAAGCATTCCACTCTTTCCAAGAGCAGACAGCACAATTCATTCATCCTCACAGCCCATTCACCAGCTTGTTATAAGCAGGAACACAAAGCAGGAACAAGAAGCCAATACAGGAGAAAATGAAGGTAAATAAATAATAATTCCTGCCCTTACCGAGCTTACATCCCATATTTTGAGAGTTTTATCATCGGAGGCAGAGACAAGGAGGTTGGAATCTGATGACCAAGCAACATCAGAGATCCCCTAAAACAAAAGGAAAACAATTCTCTTCTCAGCTCTGTTTGTTCAGCCACACAGAAAAGTGGAAAACCCAGACTGCAGATCACATTCCCAGCTGAAGCTTGAATGAAAATTCAGCACTGAGAGTCAGGAATTCAATGATTTCGCTGGGCTAAGAGCTCATCTGGCACGTGTTCATTTTAAGCTGAGCCACAGACTCTGAGAACATCAGCAGCTTGTTCACACAGTTCTTACTGTGGCCACCAAACCCCTCTGTTGGAATTCCTAAATAGAATGCTAATAAATTAATCTGAGTAAGTGGCTTTTCTTCATGACAAATGGCTGCTCTTTACAGTCCAAGTCCCCAGAGGCTGGAGAAGATTCCAGTGGCTTTTCTTTTGATAAATCTTCGTTTTTGCTCATGAAACTTCAGCACAGAAGAAACTTTAAAAAAAAACAAAACCAAAGGGCTTGGGAGTCTTGTGTTTTCTTTAGAACTTTGCAGAATGAGTAAGTGTTGTGTTTATGTAGGCAAACCCACAAGAAAAATTTAATTTCCTTAAAAGGCAAGTGTTTTGTTCCTTATACAAAGGAAAGATGGAACAGGATACAGTGTCAGAATTCACAGGGATTTTCACCCAAGAATGTTCTGCCCTGTGTCTGAGGTGGGTTCTCCTGAAATGCAGGGACACAAGCTGGCTGAGCAGTGGGAATGCAGGTGTTCCATCATCAACCTGCACTCCACCCATATTCCCAGCCTGCCCCAATATTACTCCAGCAATTCCAGGCTGTTGCACTGGGCTGTATAAACAAAAAACTACAAACTAAGACTGAAGAACAAACCTTCTGCACAAGTAAAACTATCCAAGAATGGAAATTTCTGAATTAGGAAAAGAAAGCAAAATTCTTCCCAGGTAAATTCCCACAGTGATCACCTCGTACTTACCAGCTTATGACCAGATATTGTTTTTTCAAACTTGCCATCATACGCTCCCCAAATTTTAATGAGTTTGTCAGCAGCTGGAAAAGAATGTGCCAGTTCAGAGATTAATTAACAGCACTAGCAGAGCTGTCCCTTCCAGGTGGAAGGAAATAAGTTCACTGGGTCTCTGCAGAGCCTGGGCAGTTCTCCCTCCCCAGGCAGACCTCAGGGAAGAAGGTGATATGGAATTGGTGAAGAACAGCTTCCTACACAGCACTCTGCAGCAGCTGAGGTTACATAAGCTGCCTGGAATGCAGAGAGACTCCAGCAGCTTTAGTTTCTCTCATGACAACTTGGGTTTCTACTTTTGTTTTAGATTGCTAGTTGTAAAAGTAGTGCTGGTCCACGGGAATGCTTGAAAGGCTTTTGCCCCAAAAAGAACAATAATTACACCACAAGCTGGACTGAATGAATGCCTGCAGAAACCCAAACATATTATCCATGGTAACTTGCAAAACAAGCCAGAGAAAAAAGTTGGTGTTTGCCAGATACAGAGTTTGGAAAACATGTTCAGGGGAGAGGGGAGGGGGACTCTGATGGGGACACTGTAACGATTTATATGGCACAGCACACTGATCCTATTGAGGCTGTTTGCAGTTAAGCCCCAAGTTAATTCCCACGTCTGGAAGATGTTCCAGTGGCCCTCACCATCACATTCAACAATTTCCAAGTGCCCTCTCCTTACACATTGATCCTCCCTAGATCACCGACAGTCACAGAAACACATTTTCAAGGCAAAGCTGTCAGGAAGTGCTGAAGACCAAAAAAACTCTTATGAAATACCAAAGCTGGCAGGAAGGGGACTTGTTCTATCACTTAAGAGAGCAAGAAGTGAAACATTATTTATAACAATCTTCTGCACTTCACTGGAGTAATCAAAGCATCTGACTGCCAACCACCACAGGCACACAGCACACAGCACTGGCCAGCCCTGTGTGTCCAACTCTGCAGCCCAGGAGCACTTTCCACATTTCCCAGAGGAAAGTTTGGCCTGCAGATACTGTACACAAAGTTTAATTTACGAGCTTAAGCTGCTAGTGGTACAGAAAAGCACAAGGAAAAAACCCTGCATTGGTTTTTGCCCATTTGCTCAGTAAAGAAAGCTGAACAGGTAAGGGTTCTCCTGGCAATGTAGACTCAGCACTCAAAGTAACAGAAATTAAATTATCTCAAACAGTGACAGCTTTGGTATCACTCTTTTAAGAAAAACTGTGACATGACACCCCTCCAGTCCCTGATGGAGGCAGCACTGCAGGCAGGCCCTTCTGCAAGGCCCACATTTGTGTTTGAAATGAGATAAAAGCAAGCAATACTTACAGGAGCTGGCAAGCCACTCTCCGTTAGGACTAAACTTGACTGATGACACTGCCTTTGTGTGTCCTGCTAACGTGAACTTGAGAGCATAGTTTGGCTTTACTGGGGCAGGCTGTAAGAAAAAAATACGTATAAATGAGTTAAATTCCAAATTTAGCACCTCAGTGGCCAGCTCTGATCAGTACAGAGGAATGGACCACATGGATGTTCACCCTAACAAAGATTCCAGCATTCACATTCCCATTCCCCTCCAAAAAACCACCCAAACCAACCAAACACCCTTTCAGTCTGGGGCCTGACTGTTTCAAGCACAACACCAAGTCACCCTTGAGATGAATTTCATCCAAGGCAGTAACAAACAGGTGAGAATAATCCAACAGCCCAGCCACAAAGTGCCTGGCACTTCCAAGTAACACTCTCAATATTGATCTGTGCAGTGCTTTTAAGTGTTTGTATTTTCGCCCTGATCATGACTTAAACCACGGGCCAATTCCTCCATGCCCCTAAAATCCCACTTCTGCCCTTTTCCACTCTTTGAAAAAGCTTCATGGTTAGATAATAACACCTCCTTTGAACATCTTCAGGCTTTAAAGAACCTGAATAATTGTTTCCCCACTCCACAACTACAGATTCAGCAATTCTCCAGCCACCTCCAGGCATTCCAAGGATACAAACAGCCAGCCTTTGTCATGCTCAAAATGACAAGAAGTATTTCACTAGTGAGAACTTCCCCAAAACCAAAAAGGAACTCTTAGCACTACAGCAGAGCCTGCACTCCATCCACTTTCCCCATAAAACCCTCAGCATAAGACACCAGCAGAAGCAGACACATGGAAAAGATCTTAATCTGCAGGAGAATCCAAATCCCTGATTCTGGCCTGGCTGCTGAGTGTTGAGGTAGTTCCAGGTGTTTTTACAGGGATATTTTTTGGAGCCCCACACACACCTTGCTCTGATTGGTCGAGGAGGAAGGAGTAGATTGTGTTTTGGTGGATTCTGCATCTGGCTTCTTTTCTTCTGTTGCCATGGTTCTGGAGCTGGCAAATGAGACTTATGGGTGCTTGAAGGGGAGAATGAATGTGCTGCTTCAAAAGGCAGCTCTTGCCACCGAGAGGAGAACGGCGCTGAAAGGAAAACCTGGAAGAAAAACAAAATATTCTCATTAGCTGTCAAAAAGATTCTCAGCATGCACAAAAGTGAGATTGGTCGAAGTGCAGGTTGCCAGAAACCAGCATGAAAACCCCTATTTATTATCTGTTGAGCAACACAGCAGTATTTTAGGCCTTCAGACCTACTTATGTACAAGACCAAGAACTCAAGCCACGGCCTTTGATCACTTCTTGGAAAGCTTTTTCCAAACAGAAATACAGCACAATAGCTTTGAGGTGTGGCAGGGTTTTCATATCACAGACCCCAAAACACTTCTAACAAGTACTCAGTACAGGGTAAATGCAGCAGTTTGTATGGAAGATGGAAGGAACAGTCCAAGGCCTTTCTATTTTCATTTACTAAGGTAGAGAATACAATATCATAAGGAACGCAAAAAATAACCGGAATTTGCAAAGCTTAAGACCTGACTAGATTCCTTTCACCTCAGAATGGAAATATTTTGGTATCATATTTCCCTGCTGAAAGGTCTGAGCATCAAACCATACCCTACTCCACCCGAGACTTCCCCCTGACTGGCAGCAGCCTTGGATCAGCCTCTCTCTTGGATCAGACTCGCTTTCCGTAACAAGACCTGATGGAGTGCAGTGCCAGGATTCTGTAATCGGGGCTGATGCTGCAGAGGGAACGAATCTCCACTGCAGCTCAGCCACACTTCAGCTCAGGAACAGAATCACCCCCAGCTCACAATGTCAGGATTTGCCTTCTAAGTGCATTTGCCACATCGCAGCTCCTTTTGCTGGTGGCAGCACATTCGGGAACGAGAGCGATCGCTCTCAGGATCCACTGGCATTCCAAGCATCTCCTTCCGAGAGGGTGCAGAGCAGGGCGCTACCAGTTGCCTGCCGGCTGTGCTCGGTGTGGGGAGATCTCAGGATGGGCCAGGCTGGAAGGGAGCACAGCGGCTCATCTGCTCCAGCAGGCTCATCCCAGAGCACATGGCACAGGATTGCATCCAGACTGTTCCGGACTATCTCCACACAGGGACACTCCACGCCCTCCCCGGGCAACCTGGGGGCCACAATAAGAAAATAAACTTTCCTAACGCCGATCCTGCTCCTTTTCATCTGGAACTCATCTGGGAACTCGGGCGAGCACGCAGCGCGCTGCCAAACCACCGCAGCATCGCTCCCGGGGCCAGGGCTTGGGGGGGAGGGCCTCCATGCCCGGGGGGCTCCCAGCGCATCCCCCGCCTCCACGCACGCGGTACCGATAACAGCCCCCCGGCCCTCCCGGCCCTTCCCTCCCTCTGGAACGTGCGGGTGGGGGGGAGCTCCCCGTGCGAACCCCGAATTTGGGGAGTGGGGGGCGTGAAGTGAGGGGTCCCCACGCGGTTGGGGGGGGTTGGGGGGGGGGGGGAGGGCGGGGGCCGCGCTGGGCGCGCGCGGAGGGGCCGGGGGCTGAGGGGGAGCGGGCGGGCTCCGCGCGCGCTGCCTGAGGGGAGGCGGCGGCGCCGCGCGCGGGCAACGGCGCTGCGGGAGAGCCCCGGGCGGTGCGGGAGACGAGGAGGAGACGGAAGAGGAGCCGCCGCCTCGCTCTCGGTGACTTACCGGGGGATGGGGATGGGGAAGGGGGGCGGCGGCCGCCGCCTCCTCCGCGGCGAGGGAGGAGCGCGGCCGCGGGAGGGGAGGGGGGGGACGCGGCGGCGGCGGCGGGTCCGGGTCCGCCAGGCGGGGAATGCGGGACGGCGCCTGCGCGGAGCGGGCCGGAGGCCGCACAATGCCGCTCTCTCCCGGGAGCGCTACGGCGCGGCCCGAGAGCCAAAAGAGCGGCGCGAGTGCGCGCACGGGCGGAGCCCGTCTCCGTGGCGTCCTGCCCGCCCCTTCCCTTCCCTTCCCTCCCTCTTTTCCCTCCCTTCCTTCTTTTCCTTTTCTTCTCTCTTTTCCCTCCTTCCTGTGCTTTCTCTGCTTCCCTCCCAGCGCCCGCTGCTGTTGCCCGCTCGCTGCCGGGAGCGCCCTGCCCGTGCGGGGGTGCGGGCCGCATCCGTGGCGGTGGGACATTCCCGTGTGGAAGCGGGCACATACAGACCGGGATCGGGTGGCCACGGCGCTGCTCCCGTCGTTCGGGGGCCGTTGAGCCCGGTTGGAGGGGGTTAGGTGTCGTTGGGGTGCGTCTGCAGCTGACCCCCTTGGATGCACACCGATAAAAGCGGCTGTGAGGAGAGCAGGCCAATTCACAAGGCAGTAATCGCTATAATAATGTCTATAATAATGTCTGTAATATCCATATTAATGCCGATAAGGTGGGGGGGTCAGGCTCTTCTCCCAGGCAGGTAGTGACAGGGCACGAGGAGTCATCCTCAAGCTGTGCCAGGGGAGGTTCGGGCTGGACATCAGGGGGAGTTTCTTCATGGAAAGTGGTGATAAACGTCAGAACAGGAGGAAACGCTAAACATTGGAGCTGTCCAGGGAGGTGGCAGAGTCCCCATCCCTGGGGGTGTCCAAGGAGCGACTGCATGTGGCACTCGGTGCCATGATTTAATTGACAAAGTGATGATCAGTCAAAGGTTGGACTCGAGGATCCTGGAGGTCTTTTCCAACTTAAGTGATTCTGTGACTCTCGAATGCTTTTGTTTGGGCCATTTAACACCGTAGTCCTCGCCTGGGTGAGAGGGTATCTGAGGCGAGGTGGATTTCTCAGTGTATTGTCACACAAAAAGCCCTGACTCAGGAAAGTGTTTAATTCATTAAGGCCAAACAGCCCAGTTACAGTTAAACATGTGTTTAAGCGCTTTTCTGGAGAGCAGTGGGTTATTTCTGAACCCACACGTTGCAGTCTGCTTTCAGTTAAGACGGAAGAAAAGGAGACGTGTGTCATTTACTGGCCCTTTAACACAGGAAGATGTTTCACTTCCAAAAATTCTAGTGGCAGTTGAGAAAGGAAAAGATGAAAAAAACCTGTGGTATAGTAAAGCCAAGGCCCTTCTCCTCCAGCCTGGAATCCTGCAGCAGAAATCTGGAGAATTAGCCCTGCCTTCTAAACTAAGGGAGGTAAAACACAGTTAGAAGAGCTGCACAGTCACCAGAGCAATATTAGGAAACAAATCCAGTTAAGTCTCTGGTGCTGATTCTTCCAAACGGTTTTGGGCGAAAGTTTTCAGTCTTTTAAAAAATGAATATGAAGTAAAATGGGAGAACACAAATCAGCAGTTTAATGCTATTTATAGAACTTTCTCGTGGCAGGGTGTTTTTGTTTCTTTCATGACGGAGATAAGTTGATATTTTGCCTCTCAGTGTCTGCTTTGGAAATTTTTGCCTGATACTTTTCTATATATGTAGAAAATACATATACATTTATTTATCTATGTAGAAAATACATATATGTGCATGTATCAAAATGCTTATCTAATCTGAATTCTGGAACCTGAAAAATGTAGCCTTGACTACAAATTAAGTGTAATCCTAAACAACCCCTTAGCTTCTAAGTGTCCTGGATTTTTTTTAAACTAGTTTAAAGTATGATAAACTCCTTTTGGCCAAGTACCTGATTCCGTGCCAGGCTGGGTTTTTGACAGCATGGAGCTTTCAGAGACAGCACAAGCAGGGGGATTTCTTTGGGACTGCAGAACATCCCCAGAGAAAAATTTGGATAAAATTTCACTTGATGGTTACGAATCATCTGTGAGGGTCTTTCTTGCTCCCCCGGCCAGGCTTCCACAGCTGGGATCAGCAGGATGTGACATCTGTCCAAACTGCCTCTCTGGAAAAGCGTGGGGCTTGGCAGGCTTCTCCCTCCCAGAATCTTTCATTCCCTTTGGTTCCAAACAGCCTGAACTTGGGGACGTGCCAAGTGCACTGGAAAAGACACCTGTCTGAGGTGTTTGTGGGAGAGCAGCTGCCCATGATGATGAAAGGGAAAGGAAAGCCCCTGTGTGGCTCAGATTGGAAGGAAGTGGCTGCTCTCAGTGCTACTGGGGTCCCTTTGGGTGCCTTTCAGGGTGTCAGGAGCTGAGACCGTGGCTCCTGCTGCGACCACCACGTGTGATTTTGTCACAGGTTGCACCGAGGCCAGAGCTAACCCAGTGCTGCAGAGCTGCTCCAAAGGACATCATTGTTTGTGGAAAAGCTCCCAGGAACTTCACTACACCCTGGACCTGCTCTTTAGACCTGCCTGCTGCAAACCAGCTCGTGCTTACGTTTGTAGTGGTGAGTAATCAGACACGGAGCTTACAAGCTGTGTGAGCCCATGTTTATGTTTTGGCACAATTTGCAATCTCAGCTCACATTTTTATTTGCTTGGGCCCCTCAGCAGACAGAGGAAGTGCAGAACAGACTTGCTGTGTGTTACACTCTGCTCCAGAGACAGGGAGGAAGAACTCGGGAGAGACCTGCTGCATCTTTTAGGCTTCTAAAGAGCAGCTGATCCCTGACACAGAGCTGTTTCTGGGTGGTTCCTAACATGCTGTTGTGGGTTTTTTTCTCTAAATCCCAGATACATCCCATTCATATGTTTCTTCTGGGATTTAAAAACAAACACTGAACCTTTTCCAGGATGATATTTCTACCTCCCCCACTACACTCTGAGCCTTGCTTGCATCATTGCCAACATTTGTTCATTTAAAGCTAGGAAATCTTAGCCCAGTGGAGAGCAGGTAGGATTGGAATCATCCTGCCCTGGGAGGGATCTGTACAAACACTTAGTCTAGGCAAGAGGAGCCTATGGAAGATGAAGAACTCATTTCAATGTAAGATCATTGAACACTGCATGTATCAAACCCCTTTTAGTAAAGATCTGTTAAGAAAGATGATTTTGAAGAGCAGGTCAGACTTCTCACAGGGCTGGAGTCCTGCAGTGTGCTATAAGGCATCATTCAGCACAAATTCCCCCCCAATGCCAGTCCCAGCCAAGTTAATGCGTAGAGGCTGCTGATTTGAGAGCCCCAGCCTGAGTCACACACGCTCTGACTGCCAGACGTGATGACAGCCTGCCTCTCCCAGCCACTTCAACTGGAGCAGCAGGTTCTCAGCACTTCTGTGAATCAGGAGCTTTGTTCTTTGGCTGCAACCACAGTGAATGGACAATTTAATACAATTCACTCACACCCCTGAAATAGTTTTAGGGAAATCTATTTATTACTCATTGTCATTTACAGATCAAGATGTTTGAAAGTGTTACTATTTGGTTAGAGGATCTCTATGCCATTCTCTGCAGTCTTTGTGAGGGGGCAGGAGGAAAAGTAAGGAAACACAGAGGAATCCTTTCGGCCTTTGGCCAGCTGAGGTCTGGCACGTTCCAGTGTCTGTTGGTTTAAACTGCTAGCTCAGTAGCACACACTATTCACTGCCTTGCTTACCTGTGCAAACCACTGTGTTCACAGCAGGTGCTGGGTCTCCACAATAACTGAATGTCCAACAAAACCATTCACACACAGGTAATTTCCAAAGGAACATTTTTATCTATGGCCAATGATACGTAGCTGTGTTGGCTGGGCAGTTTCTTTTTGTGTTTGGGCAGGTTCCCAAATTCTGTGGTCGTGTCCTTTTCTTCTCTCTCACAACAGTTTAGGCCTTTGCTCTGCTTCTTTCCATACATATAAATCTTAGCCCGCTGTATCCCAGTCTCCAGCTCCTCCAAGTAAAGCTTCTTGCTCCCTCCCAGTAAGACACACAATGGTCAGACAGAATATTTTGTGGGCTCTTCATGCCCTTCCTGTCCATTGCAGTAGAAGTTCTTCATCTCTGCTTCACTGGTTGGAGAACTTCCAGTCTGGAAGAACTTTTATTTAAATCCACCCTGGACCCTCCACTGGATGTTGGCTGTCTCCAGACCACCATTCAGATCATAATGAAAACTCCTCTTTGCAGATGAACACTTACAAGATCCTTTAGGTCTTGGGTTGCTCAATTCTTTCCCGTCTTCCCTTCAAACAGCACAGTGCTGTGCCTTTTGGGGCTTGTAGACATCCTGGCCCCTGCCTTCCCAGTCTGAGGGCTCTGCTCACCCTTTTCCAGATGAAGAGTGAACACTGAAGATCCAAAAGCCCTGCAGCCACTGACAGATTCCCGGGAGCGTGGAGCCAGGGCAGCCTCACCAACTGGTGTGTCCAGGCTCTCAGAACTACAAAGAATGAATCAGAAGAGCTGAGTCCCAATTCTCCCTCTGCCCACGATTCTCTGCATCATCATATTCCCTCTCAGCTTCCTCAGCTGAAAAACAGGAGTCATAATATTTCCTTACCTACAAAAGCTGTTAGGAGGATTATTGAATTGTTGTGAATTCCACAGATGAAAGGTACTACAGAAAAACAAACTGCAATTATTGTTTCAAACCTCTGCCCTAATCCTGTCATCCTTAACTTACTGAATAACACTTAGTCGAGGAAATCCTGCCACTACACTGAAGAAGATCATTGGAAAAGATGACTCTCTGTTGTAATAAGAGCATTTATCCCCTTTTGTTCAACACCCTTCTGCCTGACACTGGAGTGATCCAAGTCACATAATCTCCCCTTGCAGTGGGGAACTGTGGTTTTGATGGTGGAATAGGCACAGGTGAAAATCAGAAGCTTGCAGGAAGAACCTATTGCAAAGATCAGAAAAATTGGTGCTCCCAGCAGTCCCTGATTCCTGCCAAATACTGCTGGGTGCAGTCACACAAGGCACTGAGTGTGGCCCATCCTTCCAAAACTCATCTGTCCCACACAGACAAATATCCCCATTTGTGCTTCCATCTCCTCTTGTTTTCAAAACAATCAACACTCCAAGAGCAGAGAGGCAAAAAGTGCCAGTGTTTAACAGCCCTGAAAACCACTCTGGTTTTGCACAAATAACATTTTTCTTGTTGAAGCCTAAGCACAAAGCTTCCGAGAAGGTTGTAGGTACCACTGGGCATTACAGGTTAAAAGTACTGCAACAGCCAGGAATAAATACATGGCAGGTGTTCGTTAACAAGGCACTAATTGGGTAACTGGAGGTGCAGCATAAAAGACCACAGAGGCCAATTGAGAGGCTTTGGGTGAATCTCAAATGCTCTTCTGAGCTTGGGGAGCAGGAGGAAGTAACTACTGCTGTAGTTTTGCATTTTATAGAAAAGCTGATGTTAAGGTGTCTCAGAAGAGGCAGCCTGTTACATCTTGTATATGAAACCATGTGACAAAATCAGTTCAGAATTTAATTTAAAGATTATGACTCTCTTTTCCTCGGTTGAAGTGCTTTTACTTTGGCTTTGGTAACTTGAGCTTAAATTGTTCTGATTTGATTTCACTGTACCTCCTAAGGGGCTTATTCAAACTGAGTCAGCCTCTGCCTGTTTGGCTAAACCATTATCTAAACTCACTGCCTTGCATAAAGAAGGCTTTAGGGATCCCAAAATATGTTTTCTTTCTTAATCCCTTGAAGGATGCAGTGGGGTTCTTCAAGCATAATCTGCAGACCTCCAGGTAGGTGTGTGAGTGACTGGTGCATTCCAGGTTGAAAGCTGATAGTGGTGAAATTTCTGGGGACAGTTTCCCACGTGAATTGTTATGCCTGCTCAGCCTGCTGCATAATGAATGTGACAATTTGGGATGAAACTCTCTTACACCCACCCTGGGTGAGATACAGCAGGGTAAGGTGTAATTGGAGACGGCTTTTGGGTTGCAGTTTTGATGTACCCTTCATCATGGTGCTCCTGAAAGTGGATTTGCAGTGAGGCTCAAGCTCCAATATTGAACTGTTGCACGTTCACTGTGAGGTGAGTGCCCTGCTAGCTTGGAGAATTTTTTTGCTCTTACAGAGTTTCTGCTCTCTGGCTTCTCTTGTCTCTGCCTTTTTGCCTGCACTCCCTAATTTCTCTCTGCTCTGCTGTTGTGCTCTGTGCCTGTTGCTGGGGTTGCTGAACACTTTGCATTAGGAGACCCCTGTTCAGTTCCTTGTGGCTCTGCCAAGTCTCACATTGCAGCCAACATTTTTTTTTGTTGTTGCAGGAGCTTGTCTTAAACTAAAATATAAATGCTTTTAAAACCTGAGCCTTCAGATTATGATTTAGCTGAAAAGGAGTCTTTAGAGTGCATGGAGTCCATTTCTCCAAGTACTCACAATGAATACTCAGCCCATTTCTCCCTGCCCCCTCCCTTGGAAAGCTTCAGCTGCCAGCTTTTCCCAGCCCCCATGCCTAGAGCTGCAGCAGTTTTCATTTAGGGGCTCTTTGGTCATGCTCATGATTTGGTGTCTGTGTATGTTATGGCATTTAGGAATTCCTACTCTGGTTATCCGTGTGGATCAGGCACATCCTGGAGCAGAGCAGTTCAGTCAGAAGAACTGCCCTGGTTCTCTTCAGCTCTTGAATGCTTTGATACACGTGTGGTCTTGTAGATTGCCTTGAAAATGGGCTTAGAGCAGAACAATGGTAAAAAGTGCTCAAAATCCAGTCCTTTCCCCCTACTCCCTGGTATCTGGTGTTCAGGCCGCTTGTGGGCAGGGCAGAGTTCAGGTGGTTTTTTCAAAAGGATTTCCTCTCTGTGTGGCAATCAGATTGGTGAGCACCAGCTCATGAAGTGTGGTGGTTCTCAAGAATTCCTAGAACTTACTTTTTTCTTACCTCTTACCTGTTTTGTGCTCCTGCAGAGACCGTGTGGAGGGTGGGGAGGTGACTTTGGGCTACCTGATGGTCAAGTCAAAAGGGTCAGCTTGCAGGAGGGAAGCCCAAGTCTCGTACACTGTGACCTAGAGTGGGGTTTGGGTGTTGATGCAGATACATCAAATGCTGCCTTAGCAAACGTATCCAAGAGTGGTTGTGAGCGAGTTTCTGGTTCCTGAATTTGCAACAAGCCTTGAAGTTGAGTGCCAAAAAGCAATTTTTTTGGGAGGGTTTGGTTAAGGCACGTGCACAACTTTGGTTCCATCCTGAGGCAGCTGCAAGCATGGCTAAGTGGAATTCTTTTAAGCCTGTACAATCTTTCTGATTATATCATACCTCTGGAGAAATTTCAGTCCCACTGGTCGTGTTTTTCTGAAGCTAATCTTCTGGAAATAAGGTCTTTTAGTAAAATTGCTTTCACCTTATGGTTATAATAAACTGACTTATTAATTGGCATCAGCATGTGGCTGTCTGAACCAGCAGCATGGCAGCCTCTGCTGGCACACATGTCCACAGAGAAATCCCCTCATTCTGCTTTATTCCATATTGGCACTCAAATGTTCCCCTCATTTATTTTCCAACAGTTCTATTTTTTTTTTTTTCTGCAGCAATTCAATCATTCTTTGGCTTATAACAATTTTTTGTTTTAACTTCTGTTTGCAGCTGTGGATTTGCTTCAGGGCATGGGCTGTGTGGGTCTGTTACTTGGAAGTGTTTGTAACAGTGCTGATGCTTGTTGATGCTTTTATGGTGGTGTGCTGGTAAAATTCACATTGTTTCTATTGTGTACATTAGATTAATTTCTGTTGTTTTCAGCAGTTGACAATGTTATGAAATGCACCAACCAGTGCAAACTACATCGGGCTGTGGGTTTTCTTGATGGACTTTTTTTGGCCGCTCACTACTCCAGCGTGCATCGGCGGCGGGCTATTTTTATTGCAGCTCGTATTAGTTGTTGCGTAATAAATGCGAGAGCGCATTACCCAATGCAAACCGCGATTTTAAAAAAAACACACACACAAAAAAAAAGGGGGCGAGAGCAGTTGTGATTTCCAGCTCGGCCTCCCGCAGCACGCGTGTCCCCGCGTGGCTCCCACGCGCGTTTCCAGCCGCACTTTTCAGGCTCTGGTCGTACCTTGGGAGCCGCGGAGGCGCGACGCGGACGGAAGGGGGAAGCCGGGATTTTCCCCGGCCATGTCTGCCCGGGGGACACCCGCCAGCCGCCACCTCCGCGCGGCTCCTTGTCGCGGGTCCCCCGCCCCGAGCCCCGCCGGGCGTTTCCCCCGCCGGGGACACCGCGTTGGGCGGCCCCGCCGCCCGCTGACCGGGGCATCACCCCTGCCGTTCCCGTCCCCTGCCCGCCGCTCCGGGGAGGGCGCGGGGGGCCGGGGGGGACCCGCCGGCTTCTGGGACTTGTAGTGCGGGCTGCGGCCGCCGCTTCTCCCCCGGCTCGGCCCGGGACTACGCTGCCCACATGGCCTTGCGCCCCGGCGCATGAGCGCTCGGGCGCTGTAGCGCATCTATTATACTGCCTTGCCGAGGATAAAAAGAAGAGCAACTGGAGGGACTATAAGGCAAACGTTGCTGGAGCTGCCGGGGCAAAGTAATCTATTTAATCTTTCCCTTTATTTGTTAGATGCTTGGGTGTGCATTGCTAGCACTGGGCCATGGTTTCTGGAGGGAGGGGGGCCGGGGAAGAAGGGGGAGGAAAGCAAAACCCACTTGGGAAAGGCCAATGCTGATTTTTTTTTTATTTTTTTTTTCCCCTCCTCTCTTCTTCTGCTCCTTCTTGTTGCGAGAGCCCCGCGTCGCTCCCCGCGGCCCCGCAGCCTTTGTGCGCCGCCACAATTGTAACAAAGCGCGGCGGGGCTGGCTGCAGCCTGGCCATTGATTTCCTCCCGGCCCCGCCGCTCCTGCCCACCCTTTTCTTCTTCTTCTGCCGCTTCTTCTCCATCTTCTGCTCCCCCCTCCCCTTCTCGCCGAGCGCCCGAAGACGCCCCGGCCGGGCGCAGCCGCGGCCCCGCCGAGCCCCGCGCCCCAACGCAGGACGGGCTTGCTTTCTTTCTCTTCTCTTCTTTTTTTTTTTTTTTTTTTTTTGTTTTTCTTCTGCTTCCCCCTCTCTCGCTCGCTTTCCCTCGCTCTCTCTGCCCGCCATCTTTTGAAGGGGAAAATTAGGGGCGAGGAAAAGGAGGGCTGCAGGCGCTCTTGAAAACAAGGAAAAAAGAAAGAAAAAAAAGAGGGAGGCAAGAGGGGAAAAAAAAAAAAAAAAGAAAATTAAAAAAAAATAGCGCGGAGGAAGCGGGGGGACTAGGCAGCCTCCAGCCCCGGCGGTGCGCGGGTCCCCGGCTCCGCGTTTGTCGCGGCCGCGCTCGGGTGCGGGGCGCGGAGCGGAGCCCGGCGGCGGCCCCAGCCCTGGGCCAGCGCCCGCCTGCTCCGGCCATTTCCCCGGCCCCGCCGCTGGCTTGGGAGCTGGAAAAAGGTCTGAGCAGGCAGCGGATGATGGGCTGGAAAGTGCGCGTTTCGCGTGTTGTCCGTGTCCGCATGCATTTATTTGTGTATGTGTGTGTGTGTGTGTACCCAGCTGCTCCGCTCGTGTAAATATCCGGTGTTTACCAAACTTTTGCAAATAAATGGAAACCCAAGGGTTCGCTGCCTAAACTTGATATGCTTTCTAGGCGTAAAAAGAAACGCAGATCGCAGATTTATATATAGAAATGTCACGCTATAAATAATGCTACCGATAATAAAATGTAAAACTTCAAAACTCAGCCGTCCTTCTCCTCCGTTTATACTTCTTGTTTGGGTTTGGCACCTCCCTGGGCGCTGGGGATAGAGCATTATTTGTAGCCTGCTTGGTTTCACTTTCAAACAAAGCTGTAGTGTTCTGGTCGCGGGTCTGTGTGCGTCTTTACATGGTTGGGTCTTGCAGGGCGTTAATTCAGAACGTGTTTTCCTCCGGAATTGACTTTTGACAACGTGGAGAATGCGTTCTGTAAGGTTCGGGATAAATATTCTGTGACAGTCCCAGAGCATGGATGTTCCTTTCTGTTGATTTCTTCAGGAGTCCAAAGTTGCTAAAATAAACTTGTTTGGATGAGCAAATACGATGGCTTCACTAATATTTCCAGCTTTTATATGTAGGTTTTGGGCTTTTTGTTTTGGTTTGGTTTTTTTTTTTTTTTTTTTTTTTTTACATCTTAAGTTCCCTGACACTGGTAAATAATAGCAGGTTAGGAGTTGACATAATTAGCAAAGCACACCTGCTGTTCCTTGCTGGGAATAGAGAAGCATGTTTTTAATATGCTTGTTAATATTTTTAACGTGTACAGTGTACGTGAGTGTGCTGGGGGGGGTGTCTACATAAAACTGGAAGTTTAGTTTTAAAGCTGAAACTGATGTGTTTAATTCACACAGTGCTAAGCCAAGGTATTAGAGGGGACTTGGTGACTACCATATGTGCTGCAGGATCTGGGTGACAAGTGCAGAATAAATATGCATCGATCAAAACAAACAAGAAGTCCCCAAAGCAGTTTGGTTGCTTTACAAGCAAAAAAAAGCCATGATCTGTATTGCTTACAACTCCCCAACTGCTTGAGTGTTCTGTGAATGCAGGTCCTGCCTCCTGATCTGCAGATCACAGCACTGGCAGACTGCTGGGTGTCTCATTTTTTTAGGACTGAAGTTTGGGGAGTTTTTTAATAATGCCCTGGGAGGCTCCTGGTGAAACAGAGTAACTCCAGACCTCAAAGCCTTCCTTTTTGGAAAGAATAAATGCTAAGTTTGTGTATTTCTTTCCCTTTAGTCTGCACTGGATAAAAATACTCACTCGTGCTTATTTAGTGTTTTGAGACGATGTTTAATAAAGGGTTTGGGCAGGGGGTAACAGTCTTATACAGTGTTCTGCATAAGCTTGATTGCAATATTGTCTCTTCAGTGCTGAGACGGTAGCTATTCCAGTGAAAGACTTTTCAGCTGTAGTGACCTGTGCATGCAGAGTTTAAATTGAGAAAGAATGCACGTGCAATGTGAAGTGTCTGAGGGTTGTTTTCAAAACTGTCTCTGGAGCGTTAGGTCTGTTATCTTCAAATAAAAGCTAGGCTTCTGGAAGTAAAACTGGTGGCATTTAAGCACCAAAGTGCTTACAGAAACTTTGGTTCTTGTCATTAAAAAGTATTTAGAGGAAAAGCATGTTGAAGTCTGATGTTCCAGCTCAGCAAGCGTGCTGGGCAGCCTTGTCCTTGCACTATCTGTCTTTAAAGAAGGCTCATTTTGTTATTAGTCAGTGTCTGCAAATGCAAGTGTTTCTGTGGGCTTGGTAGCTGGTTGTTTCTTTGCTCTGCTGGGTACAATGACTTAAATCACAGTTCTTAATAATCTTGCAAAAGGCCTCTTTGCTGAGTTAAGAACTGTGTGTTTAAAAGTCATCTCTTAAAATGGAGCGAGTCTAGTGGGGTTTTTGGTATCCTCAAACCTCACCTGCAGGCCAGGGGTCCAGCCTGCCTGACCTGAGGGTCTCCCCTGTGAGGCTGAAGGCAGTGCACACACACGGAGCAGTTTCCCCTGGGGAAGGCTGGGGCTTCCCAGAGTTTTCCCAGGAATGTCTTTTACTTGGTGCAAGTTCTGAACGATGCTGTTTAATGTTTACCTTTTCACTTCGAGGGGAGGCACTTGTGCAGTGGGGTGTGGGTTTCCAGCCAAGCCCTGCTGCACTCCTAGAATCTCACTCCTCCTCCCGGGAGTAATCTGGGAGCCTGATCGCTCTTGTTGACAGCACAAACAACTCGGGAGTCAAATCCCTCTCCTCGGCAGCAGCTGAGTGATGTACTGAGGTCTCATATTTCAAAGGCTTAATTACTTTTACAAAATATATTACTGTGTCTCCTTTGGTAAGCTATCAGGTGCTTTCAGCACAGGCAGAACTACACTTTGCTAAATAAATGAACAAAGAGTGTTTTGCATCTCAGCGTTGTTGATTGTTTCTCTTTAATCCTGGTTGCTCCTTCTTTGCTAATTTGCAAAATTCATTAATCCACAGTGGGTTTCCCAATCATTACCATGAGCCATATGTTTTGTTTTGTTGGATGTGGTGTTGGTTTTTTTGGGTTTTGTTTTGTTTCATTTCAATTTGCTACATTATTCTTCCGTAATAGCCCAGAACACCGTTGTGAGCAGCAGAGTTCTGGGAGCTGGGAGGGAGGCATTGTATGCTGTGCTGCTCAGTGAGCTGTCAGGACATTTTGGAAGGATCTGTGCATCTCGAGCTTTTCCATTCCATGCAATCTTGCTGTGACATCGGGGTTGTTTTATCAGTCATTAGTGCTTGTTGGAGGTGAACAACTTTGTGTGGGGCAGCCTAACTCCTTAACCCACTTGTTGCTAAAGCCAGTGTTGGAAGGATGTAAATTCTTCTGGAGAGCAGTTCAGAAATTCTCTGTAATGTGCTGTGTTTGCTAGTAGTCCTTTTCCCATTCTTGGTAAGATACTGACTGAAGAAACTACTCACCTCTGGTTTGGATTCCTTATGTACTTTTTCAGGCCTTGGTCTCTTTTCAGCAGATGTTGTCATATTTGCAAGTAGCTCAGCAGCATGGATAACCTGCTTAGAGGAGGTCTTTTTTCTTCTTTCCTGGGAGCAGGGCTTTCTCCTTTCTACCACCAAAGACAATCTGAGGTGAAATTTCTGTGCTTGAGGGACCAATCTGGAACAAATTTCCCAGTCTGTGCTGATCCCATTTACTGTCAAACTGTGAGATTTAGACTCAGATGTGTTTGACACCGGTCTGCTTTGGGAATGATCCTGTTTGCTCCTGTCTTTCCTTTAAAGAGAGAGAGGCAGGGACAGGAAAGGATTGCTGCTCCACTCTTGAAGTTTACACTTGGAGAACTTTCCTGACACAGCGGCACTGCCATCCATGCAGAGCATGCACTGACACAGGTGTACAGGCAGAGACATTCTTTATTGTGGCTGACTCTCCTGTTGTAACCAAACCCCACTTGTATTGAAGAAAATGTACATTTTTCCTTCTGGTATTTTGTCTTTTCAACTGCTCGGCTTATCCTTGTGTAACATTACAGAGGGTGCCTCTTTGGGGATCTCCCTTTCTCAGAACCCATCAATATGGCCATGCTGAGATAAATCTATTTTCTAAAACTGTCCTGGTCCATTGGTTTGGCTATAAGCAAGTGCAGAGTTTGCAGTCCAGAGCTTTTTGCTGGGAGGGGCTGTAGGATGTAGCTGCCTTTTTGCTTACCAAGGCTGGTTTAGGAACCGCGTTGTGCTGTGAGCTGTGGGGAAAGTGATCACCTGAGCACGTGTGTGTGTAAGAATTGTCTGCGTTTAGTGGAGAATGCTGTTCCTTCCTGGAGAGCATTGCTTTTTGCTGTTCCTTCCTGGAGAGCATTGCTTTTTGCAGCTTTTCTGTTGCTGCTACAGTTCTCTTCAGGGTCTGTGACATAATGTTGAAGTGCAGCTCTTCAGTGAAGAAAGAGGGAATTTTCCTCCCACTTTTCCCTGGAGCAAGCGCTTGCCTGAGTGGGAGTGTTATGGATCAGCCAGTGTGCTGAAAGTGTGTTCCTTTCCTGGGCTGGAACAAGCCACATGGGAATCAGTTGGGATACTTGTGTCCACACTGTCATGGTCATATTTCCTTTGACTTGAACTTCATCCATATGCAGGAGCTCTGAGCGGCTTAGGGCTTGTGTGCTCTAAGCCGTGGGTGCTCTCAGCAGGAGCTGTGCTGGGGAGGCTGAGCTCCTCCTGTCAGGAGCCTGTCCATCTGCCCTCAGCACTGGTCCCTGGGTGTCTGAGGCAGTAGGGAGCACTTTCCCCCTTCTCCTGAATCAGCAGCCTCCCCTCCCTGCATAGGGAGGGGTGATAGACTTTAAGATCCAAATTTTTCCCCTTTCTCGAAGACCATTCGGGGATTTAATATTCAAATGCACAAACTCGAAGAGTGGAAACTGCTTTGATGTTGTCTGAGGGAGCAACAGCAGCTTAACTATCACAGTTTGTTCACACCTCAGCTGACCTGGAACTTCCTTGCAAAGCTGAGCAAGTTTATGGATCTACCCAACCTTAGCAAAATCACTTTTCATCGGAAGTAGTAGACCCCATAGAGCCTTTTGTACTTGTGTGGCTGTGTTTGCTTTCAGTTAACACACGGAGTTGTTCTGGGACAATGTGCTTGTTCAAACACAGGGCACTTCAATTGGTTTGGAAACAGATAAAGCCGAGCTGGTGGGAGCATGCACAGGGGATGAGTGGTGGTCTTAAATGGGAGGGTGACTGGTGTAACAAGTGACTGCTCTGCCTGCAAAGCTGCAATAATTCCCTTGGTGTGTGGGGGCTCTTACTCTGCCCCATTAGCAGGTCTAATGTTACTGTGGCTCAGCTAACAAGCAGTAAGTATATTTATGTCATGGTAATTCAATCCCTTTCATTTCATCCTTCATCCCCTTAAACTGACTTGATTGTCATGTATCGATTTTGGATGGACTTTGCATGGGAAAGGTGCAGTGCTGAAGTTGTAAACCCAGAGCATGATTTCAACCAGTGGCAGCTTATCCATTTTTACTACCCTTGTAATGCTTTTTGTCCTGAAATTAATCAGTTTTCAAAATAGTAACTTTAGTCATTTAAATACATAAAAACAAATCTAAAAGTTAAGTAGGAGAAAGCGTTGGAGCACAAGAACTGTGCAAGGTAGGTTGCTGATGAAGATATTTTCTCTAATGAATCGCTTTGGTTCTGCTCTGTACAGTGAAATGCTTCAAACAAGTTAACAGACGGATCCGGGTCTGTTTATTAGAAGTCTGTCAATGTTTGCATGGAGCTGCCCCTGAGGAGAACATCTGTAGCACTTGTAAATCATATTAATAATGCTGATATATGGCCTTGCAGAACTGGTGGTGTAAGGGAGAATTGCAGTGTAGGTTATTAGCTACACAGAGCAGGAAACAACCCTTTAAATAGGTAATACAGAGGAATTAAGTGCTATCTGCAAGGGCTCTGTGTTTTATACTTTGCTCAGAGTACTTTCTGTACTTAGTTTCATTAAGAGGAGGTAATCTTCCTGTTCATGTAGCCTCTTAAACTCAGCTGGAAGTGGAATTTGACTGTATCTAAACCCTCCTCCCTAACAGGTGTTAGGACTTTTTGGGTGTTGTGGTTTATCTTTTAGAAATATGTTTAAAGAGCGCTGCAGTGTGGGCAGAGGGATAAAGCAGATGGCAGTTTTAGCTTTGCACTTTCTTCCAATGACAAGGAGTGTTGTGCTTAGTAAAGAAGTTGTTTCTGGAAACCCTGGTGTTGGTATTTGAACGTCCTGTAAATACAGGTTCCTTTGTGCTCTTGCTTCTTTTTTTTTTCTTTTTTTAAAATTTGGGGCCCCTGTAGCACTGAGAAGGAGTTAATCTATAAATGTGTGGGAAAAGGCTAATGACTTCAATTGCAGATGGCAGTGGAAATACCAATATCCCCATTTTCCAAGTGGGGCATAACAAGCCTGCAGCCTGGGGTGTGAGAACTGTCAGCAGGGTGGTTTGTAGCGGGGGTTTTTGTAATTCTGTGCAGGTACAGCAGACTCTCGGAGATGCTCTGCCCAGCAGGGAAGTAGTTTGAGCTCTTGTGGTTTTTTTTTCCTTTTTTTAGCCTTTTCTTCAAAAAGCTTTGTGTCCAATAATCTCTCTTTTTGGAAATCAAAGTGCAGAAAAAGAAACAATCGTGACAAAACCTGTTGTGGAAAGGCTCTGTGCTATTTATTCACTGTATGCTGAATCAAACAGAGCGAGTTTGAGGGTTTTCCTTATGCTGTAAAAGTACACAGAGCACTGTATGCTGATTAAAAAGGGGAAGGGCTGACTTTTTCAGGACACAAATGTTTAACTGTGCAGATCACATCCTTTAAAAAGCAGAAAATGAGGGTGTAGATGTACAATAATCCCATTAGGAGTTCTGGACCCTGTGTGGGTGTTGCCACGTTCTGCATTACTGGGTGTACCTAAATGCTGCTGCTGTGCACGTATTGGCTGAAACTTGGGTTAGGGCCAGAGTGTGGGGGGGGTTTTGTTCTTATTTCAGTTAGTTTGGTTGTTTTTTAATAATTTAACTGAAATACGGTGTGTTGACCTGAAATTGGCAAAAGTGTTTGCTGGAGTCACAGGATGAATTGTCAGGAGTGTCACTTGTTGGACAAGTCATGCTTTGGAGAAGGAATAGGAGAAACGTGGGAAATCAGGAGACAGAGCCTCAAAGGAGATGGGTTATGGTGCTTTAGGCTGTAGTTCAGAAAAGCAGACTGGGTGTGATGCAGCATTTAACAGCAGCCTGTGGTCAATCACATTTTCAAACTGCACAAAATAGGGAGCTTTTACTTCTGTCTCCTCACTCTCTTCATCCCTCCTTTCTTTTCCTGACTTTCTTTCTGTTTTGCTTTCTCCCAGAGGGTGTAGGTTAGCTGCCTGTTTCCTCTTGCAGTTTATCTGCTCAGTAGTGTTTATATCTGTTTCTATCCACCAATTTTGTTTCCTGAAGGAATACAAGCAGAACCAGCCCCAGGCTGACTTCTGCTGAAGCCACTGGGTATCAGGTTAAGACTATTCAGCATTATCATCCAGTTCTAAAATGATTAACAGCCTCAGCCTGCTGCTTGTCACTGGGGTGGAGTGTCCAGGATGGACCTGTTGCTCCTGCACTTTTAGCTGGGTGGTTTCTCCTCAACAGCTCTCAGCAAGTGAGATTTTCCTCTTTTGCTCCATGTGCTGTGGCAGCTCCATTGTGTGATGGCTGGGCAAGCAGGAATTCTGAGATTCCCTGCCCCTGAGATCTGTTACAAGCAAGTTCAGGCTGAAGGAACATCAGCTTGTCACACAGTTTGTCTCCCACTTTCAGAGCAGTTGGTGATGCTGACATGAAGGATGCTTAGAAAGGGTGACAGTGGTTCAAACCAAAGCAAAGAAATGGATTTGTAGTTCTGGTTGTTCTTGAAGTATGGATTTGAATGCGAAAACAGGGGTGAGTAGAGGTGGAGCAGTAGATTTGGTCCTTCTCTGAAGCTTAAAGCAATAGTAATTCCAGAAACACAGAGAGGTGGAATAACAAAGAAGGCATCCAGCAGACAGCATTTGTGCCAGTTCTGAATTTGCAGAATTGCCCAGCCTACAGAAGTTGTGGCCGAGTCTGTGGAGTCTTTTGCCATGTCCATCAGCAAGACTTGAATTTGGGATCACCAAACTTTTTTTCCCCTCCTTGGCCAACTTTCATGTTAACATGGAGATTCCTCTTCTTGATTAGGCTGCAATTTCTTTTTGTGCTGTTTTAGGAAACGTGATGGAAGAGAACAGGATCTCCATGCTCCTGCACCCCTTGCCCTTGTGCAGTGGGATTTCTCTGGCTAGGATCCCATTCTGCAGCATTGCTGCAGGGAGAGGATGCTTCTCCAGGGCTGGGTGGCACTGACCTCCCCCAGCTCTCACAGCTGTTGTAACTGAGACAGTGTCAGCACCCACATGTCTGATCAGTCTGACAAGAATCTCCATCCCCAGATATGCAGCACTGAACCTCCATTGTCATTTTACCTCTCTGTAACAGGCAGCTGGAAAAGGAATTGACTCAGAGAAACCACAAAGTGTGGCGAGCTTGAGTTTGTTCCTCTCTGTGCTTAAATCTTCCTTAGAAAGAGGTTTATCTTGATTGACCAATTAGTTGTACCTTGCAGGTGATAAGTTTGCAAAACCCTCTGTGGTGAGGTGCTGAGCCACAGAGACCTTGCAGCTTATGGAGAGGGGAAAGTTGCTGAGCACTTTGCAGGATCAGGCTTGAAGTGGTTCCTGAATCCCAGAGGACTGGGCTGCTGGCTGTGTTGTGGTTTGTTCTGTACTTCCAGAGTGCCCTCAGCCACGTTCCTTCCTCCCCGAGCTCTCCTGCCCCCCCATCCTACTCCTGACATGTCGAGAGTGTGGATGGTATGTGGCCATGTGCCAGCACCTTCCCAGCACTTCCTTTTTGCCTGATGTCCCAGGCTGCAGGGCTGCTGCTGCACGTGGGCTTTGGGGGGACTGCAGCCACCCCTACAAATGGTAGAAGTTGCCAAATAAGTGTGCAGTGCACTGGATAAGAGGGGAAATCTGCTCTGAAGCAGGATCTTTTCCGTGTAAATTTTGGGTGTCTGGTTTCTCCCTGGCTCTGCCCGCCATTAGGTGTTGTGGGTTCAGCCCTGTGGGTCACACAAGGTAATTCCATTGCATCTCCTCCACCTTGCCCCTCTGGGGAAAAATGGCATGAGCAGAGTCTGCCCAGACATGTGGTTATCCCAAACACTTCACTTGCTATGCCAAATCTTTCTTATGTAAAAGCCCAACACTTTTTTTTTTCTATTGCCATACAGGTGTAATTTGTGTATCTTGTGAGAGGCACAACCACGAGCATTTTCCTGTAAAGCACCTACTCATTCCCATCCTGTTGATTTGGATGTGCAAGCCACAAGCTGCTCCAAGTACTCTGGAACCTGTTCATAGATCTTATTTATTACAGCTAAGCATTTGTTAACTTTTTCATGATAGGCCACTCAGTTAATTTGCTGAAGTACCTCCTGGCTTATTTTTTGCAAGTGCAGTTCAGCTTATCTCAGTCCAGACCTTACTGCAGAGTCAGGTCTCAAAGCTGGATAAATTCCTTCAGTCAGGAATCCAACACAGAGCAAGCTCTGTACCCACTCACTTCCCCTTCCTCCTGTAGCCTTTTTAACAAAACTCTGTAACTCAGGAGCTTGTACAAAACCAACATAGTCTGAGTTGAAATTTGCTGCCTCCGTGTTTCCAGGGGACCACAAAAAGCAAGGCTGGAAGAGATGTCCAGAGGTCATTCTGTCCTCCCCAATGCAAAGAAAGGTCAACCATGCCTAATTCATTACTGAGATTCTTAAAACTGTTTTTAAAACCAAATTCAAAGCTATGAAAATGAACTTGGTTTAGTGAGAAACATCACTCCCTGCACTTGAAACTGCAGCCTTTAGAAAGCAGTCGAGCCCCATTTGATTTGTGTGTGACATGCAGCTAAATTCCTGCTCAGACTTGATCAGAAGGTGCTTCCTGTGGCATTGGTGACTTGGAGGAGAGAAATACTCTGGCTTCTGATTATCAGAAAGTCCATCACTTTATTTGAGGTGCCTAAGTGTTCATAAGTCTCCAATGCTTTTATTAAAGTGACTTTCGGGTACTTCTGGGTTTGAAGTCAGCTTGTCAGAGATCTTACAGCAGCGTGATTTGCAGGGAGCACTGAGTAGGCATCAAAACTGGAGACCCTTGAAATTACCAGTTACTCCTGGCTGATTCCTACCTACTGGTTAGGAACCCACAGGCTCCTTATTGAGGAAACACCTGCTCTTATAATAGCCAAGGAGAGACCAAGGGTGGGAAAGTCATCTGCATAATCTGATGAGCATTAAACCAACCAAGTCAAAAGCCAAGGAACTGACTTAATCTGCTGTGATCTTTTCCCCTCCCTCATGCAGAGGTGAGCTCAGGACACAGTTGCATCTCCCAGTCTCAGGATGTTACTAGGGCGGTGCTCAAAATAATATGCACGAAAAGCAAATCTCTGATGTATGGAATTAATGATTTGGGAGACAGCAAGGATGGCTGAATGGACTTTGAGTGCTGCAGTGTGCCATAGGGGCACCACAAGCCAAATTCCCAGCTCCTGCAGTGAAGCTGAGTGTAAATGCCTCATCCCAGTGTCTTGAGGGGGTGGCATATTGTGTGTAGTGTGTCTGTCTGTCAGGCCAGGGCTGGCTGATAAAGCAACTCGTCTGCCTCAAGTCTTGCCCTCAAATTGCACATCCCCTGAGTTTGAAGACAGCATCCCTGCTGACATGTTACTAGGTACTGGGAGCTGCCTGAAATTGTTTCTATGTGGGGCTGGGAAGGGAAAGGGAGGAAAAGGAGGCATCCACCAGGTTTATTTCCTTCTGAGGAGACTGAAGGAGTGCTGGTGTAGCCCTTTGTAGCCCTTAGTTTCCACAGCCATAGAATGAAATGGGTACAACTCTCATTAATAACCTTATCTGACTTGGAGGTTGTATTGAGGTTTAGTAGTGCTGAACCTCTCCTGCAGAGAGAGTCTGGGCAAGACAGCCAAGGTTGGGCTGCTCCTCTGACCAAAATTCCAACTGTTGGGAAAATACAGACTGAGAATCTGCTTTGGAGGCTGCAAGGAGCCGATGTGGGGAAGCAATGCTTGGAGCAGCAGCTTAGAGGACACTGCTCTGACTGCCCAGCTGTCAAATTTTGGGTCTGGCTGCTGACTGGGTGGCTCTGGGCAAGTCACCTCACCGTGGTGTAAAGTGTGAGTTGTGAGCAGCAGCCCTTTGAGGAAGGAACAGGGCTTTGTGTGTGCAGAGTGTGAAGTACCAAGGGACCTTGGTCTGTGCCCAGCCTCTGTGTGCTACTGTAATGTAAATAATAACGTGCAGATAACAGCGAGGTCAAGGAACATCCCTCAGACTTGATAATTTTCCCTGATGGGAAGATTTATGTGGCTGTTTCTGGCCGGGCTGGAATTGTGCCAGATTTTGATCAGTGTCCAAGTAACCACGCAGAAATACTCCACCAAGGGGGGGGGGGGGGAAACCGAGGAGTTGTTGGACTGCCAGGCTCACATGAAGCTCGCTGTAACTTCGCAATCAAAACAAACACCATCGGGTCCTGCACGGGAGCAAAGCATCCGTTAAATGTTGGGCACTGCCAAAGGAAGTGGCAGAGCCGTTGGCAGGAGTGCTGGCACTCTGCACGCCTCATGGGGCTTCAGAGCTGCTTTTAGAATAGTCCCTACCACTGCAGACAGTAAAATGTTATCCTGCTAGTTCAGGGAATTATTTACATGTTTTCTCCGTGCCAACTCTCTCCACTGACTGACCCCATGTGAGAGACTCAGTGGAAGAAAAGTTTTTAAAAAAAGAATTCATCCAACCTAGCTGGGTTTTTCGATGCCTGGTTTGCCACACTGAGGTCGCAACCTAGCACAAAAGGGCTTAAACTCCAGAGAAGCAAGGTTTCTTTGAGGTTTTGGGTTTTGCTTTTAATTACTGTCTCAGACTGAATAAGAACGAGAAGTGGTGTTCGCTCTTCATGTATGACAGCACTTAAGGGTGTATTTTAAATTTGCAGTATCAAAACTACTTGTGCAGGCAGAGAAATCAAGAACAGCTCCTGCTACTTGAACATTATAGGCCTGAGGAACAGGATAAGTAGTGATTTAAAAATTAAAATTTAAGAAGTTACTACTGCAGGGCTAAGAGAAGTCTCACCTTAGCCCCTCACTGGAAGGTGCACATGATGTCTGGTTTTGCTAGTCTTTGCTCCAGGCTTGTACAGTACCTTGAACAATGATGTGCTGGGTCACTGTCCTTAATAGTTGAAATATTTATTGATACCAGTGCAGTTTTGGTAGGTGCTGGAGAGCTTAGACAAGAGCTGTGTAGTTCAGTTCTGCCTGTACTTACGGGACAATTTGTAGAAGCTTGCTTGTTTTTTTTGTCTGTGGATCTACTAAAGTGTCCTCTTGGATGATTTGTCTGGTAATTTGGGATGTCAGATGGTCAGGGCCCTCACTTGCCTCACTTAATAAATGATGTCTCACATGGAATAGATTTCTCAGGCATTAATTTATCTTTGATTCAAAGTCATTGCCTTTTGGACATTTTCAAAGCATTTTCACCCTCATCTTCCAGATTCCTCATAATCCTGCTTTTTACATTCTTAAAAATGATACCATTTTGAATCTTTAAAGGTAAAGGAATGGCTGTAGGAACAAATTTTTAGTTTCAAAGATTACAAAGTGATCCAGTATCAAAGCAGCTTCCCCAGCAAAGGGTGAGGAAGCTGCTGGACCAAGGGTTAAAGGTGCAATGAGGCACAGGCACATTAAAGCTTTATTTATGGCAGGACAGTACTTCCAGTGCTGCCAGACAGTCCAGGTAGCTATTTCTGTCTTCTGCAGGATCCAGCAGTTCAATGCCAGTGCTGCTGGGAGGTTTGTAGCCACTTTTGGGTGTAAAAACCAGTGAGGTGGAGCATGGAAATTAAAGAGGAGCAAGGAACTGACCAAGTTGGCTGTCATGGTTCTGCCCCTCCTTCTTTTGGTAATGTTCTTAATTAAAATCCTTTCTGAGTTGTGTCACTGATGACTGTTCCATCATTTATGTGGACTGTACAAGCCTTGTTTAAGCTTAAGGATCGGAATGGCCTTGTGGAGAGGCAGTGCCTGTCCCAGAGAGTTTTCTCTGCTGGGTGTGGACAGAAAAGAGCTCCCACTATCTCCATGGCACAGATGAGGAGCTGTGGGGTGACGATTCTGGAAGCCTTGGCTAAGGTCAGGGAGAAAGTCTGAGAGAGGTAGGAGCTATGGATCTGTGGTTTGTTGAATTACAGTTCTGGGATTTAATACAAATTAATTAAAAATCCTTATCAAATTGGAGTTTGAGAGGTAGGACATCAGGAAATTCAATGAAAAGAGAATCATATTTAGCCTCAGGTTATTTAAAGGGAAGACTTAAGTTATACTGCATAGTTTCAAACTTGTGACCCAAATGCTCTCTAGCAGTAGGAATTGTTCTCTGTGGGTGTTTTATTTCCCCTCAATCCTTGCACTGGATTCAGTTTGTTAATCAAGAAGACAACAAACAAAATGCTTCAGTGGTGGTCACTGGGGGCCTGCAGCCAGCATTGCATACTCTGGGATGATGGATGTTGCTCAGAAACCTGAATCCATGCAGGGAGCTCCCCAGAAGGAGACTGAGTGAAACTTCCTAATTATCTTTTTTTTGTTGTTTTTAATTCTTTGTCTATTTATCCCCCTTGATCTGAAGATTGAATTTTGCAATATTTCTGCTTTGACTTGATGGAACACCAGGAGAAAATGCTTCCCCCGTGTCTTCCAAATCTGAAATCCCAAGTAACATTCTAGTTTCGAAATCCCTTGTCCAGAGGATGCCAGCAGCTCTTTTGTCTGCTTGGTGATCACCCTGCCTGTCACCAGCAGCATGATCAGCAGCAGAGAGACCATCCTTTTTGAACTAAGCTGGGCTCCTGAGTTATCAAAGAACAGGGACCAGAAGCCTGGTTCTGGATCTATACTTAAATCCATGGCACAAGAGAGTCCTGCAGTCATTTTTCTACATCCTTGGAGTGTAGTGGGTGTTGTGAACAAATGGTGGCACCATCATAACTGGACATGCACAAATAATCACATGTATTCACACAGGGGTCTGGGTTAGGTTTATAACAGTTCCCTCCCTCTCCACTGCAGATCTGTTTGTTTGTGCATAGCTATTTTGGTAAAATTTCCCCAAGTTAGGTATGTGTTTACTTTTTGCCTTCATCTAATCAGCAGCTCACAGGGTAAGTTGACGTTCTATATTTAGTCCAGATATTCAGTAGAGATGATTAGGGCTGTATCAAAGCAGAGGTTTTTGAGTTTTTCCTAGGATGTCTCCCTGCTTTTTCCTTCCTGTGTTGCTGCAGCTTCTGTCCTTGCTCATGTTTCTCTGTTCAACCAAGAAGCATATGTCAGAGTATTTGTATGGCTTTCTAAACGTATTTGAAATAATTTGCCTCTAGAAAGTGATTGTGGTCGGTTTGCCGTGAGAAGAGTAGCTGCAGTCCTGATGTGAGTTGAAATATCCAATGTTTATGGAAGATGACATAGCAAAGCTGTTTACCATATGCTACACAAGGCACAGTGATACTGGGCTATTTTTACCTCTGCAGTTTGCAGGGGAAAACCAGAATACAATAATGCAATTTATGTATTCTCCTCTGTTTCAAATGTGCCTTTGAAAGAGAACATGACAGCACTCTCTGAACCAGGTCATGGGTATAACACCAGTTATTATTTGAGCCTGGATCTCAAAACTGTGGTACAAAACTGGGGTCAAAACCACTCAGGTGCATGCAGTAAGAGGCAGAATAAGACATTTATGAGATTCAAAGCGCAGATCACTTCAAGTTGGGCTGTTTGTGGTGACACCTTTCACTCACAGCAGTTCACAGCATCCCCCTCTGCCCCTTCTTGCATTTCCCTGGATCGAGGGCCTCTGGCAGCTGTCGTCTGCTCTTCGTTATGGGATTTCAGACTACCCACTGCACCAGAGCAGAGCCTTGTGAGCTGACTCAGTGCCAGGCAGCATGGGTCTCGAGACAATGCAGTTCAGTTTACATGGAGCTGGAAGCTATGGATTTAGCAGCTTGCATCAGTGCATTCATGGAAGTCTGCATTACTTCTTAACTGTGTTCCCTGACCATATTCTTAGGTTGCCCCGAGTGTTTTCTTGATATGAAGATGCTCTCTGAGCCAGCTAAGGCAAGAACTAGTCCCATGAAGTTTGCTATCTCTCTGCAGGCTTTGAATTTGGGAATTGCTGTTCCACTGTCTCTCAGGTCTTGAACTGTGCCCATCGAGATAAACTGTGTTACAGGCATGCAGCCTGTGGGGTAAAGAGCCTGAGTTTAAATACTGTCCACAGAAGAAGTGTCTCAATCTGCCTGCTTCAAGAATCCGTATTTACACCCTATTCTCTCCCTTTCTCTCTCTCTCTCTCTCCCCCCAGTTTGCTCTAGGTTGTATGGTTGCACCCTGGAAATGGGATGTCAGTCCCATTCAGGGAGCATAAAGGAAGAGAGAACACCTCCCCGTGTCTGCTGCAGTGACAGCGAGTGAGAGCCCGAGCAGGAAGATGTCGACGGTCACGTCAGCGATCCAGGCTCCTCAGGGCCCTGTGAATCCGCCGCCTCCGGAGGTGACTAATCCCAATAAACCTGGCCGGAAGACCAACCAACTGCAATATATGCAAAATGTTGTGGTGAAGACCTTGTGGAAGCATCAGTTTGCTTGGCCTTTCTACCAGCCTGTTGATGCAATTAAACTGAATTTGCCGGTACGTACCTGTCACCTTCTCAGTGGTGCCTTCCTACGAAGCTTTGTGGTTTTGGGATCAGTTTTTGGGATTGCTTAGAGTAGAAATATCGGTGCTTGGGATGGTGTTGGGCTCAGCCAGTGGCTTCATGTGCAGCAAGAGAAGCTTTAGTTCTCTAAGCCAGAACAAGAAAATGACACTGCACAGCCCTGCAGCATCCCCAGACTAATCACAGCCTCTGCAGGTGCTCCAGACCAGCCCAGGGAGAAACTGGGTTAACAGGTGGAAACCTTTTAAAGGCCTAAATGCTCTTAAAATAAGAGACTGAAACTTTGAGCACAGTTTTAGCTGGCTCTGGTAAACTTCTGTAAGTGCCAGAGGCAGCTTTTTAAAAAGGGAGGCAGAAATGCTGATTCCCAGTGTGGAGGTTGTGTGCTTTGGAGTCAGGTTCATAATAATGGTAAGACTAAAAAGATACAAATTAGAAAACAAATTAATATATATTTTTACATTTACAATTTCCCCAAAATTTCGGTGGTGTTTTTTAGGAGGGGGGATGAGGAGAAAGCAGGGATTAGAGGGAGATGTGAACAAAATCACATTAGAGGGAGATGTGACTCAGGAGATGTAACATCTTTCCTTTTTTTCCAACAGGATTATCACAAAATAATAAAAAACCCCATGGACATGGGGACGATCAAGAAGCGCCTGGAACACAACTATTACTGGAGTGCCAGTGAATGTATGCAGGATTTCAACACCATGTTTACAAACTGTTACATTTATAACAAGGTAAAAAAGACCAGAAAAGGCTTTAGAAAAGACCCACCTACCCCTGTTACTGTGCAGGTTTTGAACAGGGTCGGCTCCGGGCCCTTCTTGCAAGGATTTGAAATGCCACTAATTGCAGCCATGTTACTTGAAATGCACAAAGCTGTCTTTGTGCTGGCTCTTTCTTCCCCCAGACTAGTTAAAATGGCAAATAGGCCTTTTAATTATAGGTAGATTTCTGTTCTGGGGTTTTGCAGCAAGTTTTTACTCCTTTTATTTTCAGTTAGGAGTTCTCTGGGACGAGCCGTACTTTATGCAGCGCTCTGCAGGTGTTTGGAGGTGCTTTGGTGCTCTGTGTTACTGTCTGGCACTAAATAGTATCTGTTAGCAGCAGAAAGGAGTTCAGGAATCATAACTTTGTTCTTTGACTCTGTGTCCATAAATATGTTCATGCTTACACACATTTAGAATGCTTATTATTACTACTATTAGTATTTTGGGTTTGGCTTGTTTGCTGTTTTGTTAGGTTGTTTGTCATCACTGACCCTGACTGGAGAACAGCTGAAATAAACTAATTAATTAGTTTGAGCCACAGAATGTGTGTTTAGACTCTTCCCTTAGACCTGCTGGCAAGCAGGGAAGGACAGCTCATGCGTTGCAGTTTGCTGCTTCCACGCTGCTGCACAGGATGCTGGTTTATCAGGCTCCTACCAAAGTCCTGATAATTCTCTGGATGCAGCACACTTAGGAGCTGTAATAATTGCATGCTAGAGCAGGAGAGTGGCAAGCAAGGAGGGAGAAGAGCTAATCTGTTTATTGTCAGCGTTTGAATATCATAATTTATTTGAAGGGCATCAGTGTTTTCTAAGCCTGATCTTCAGCCTCGCTGCTTCAGATACGTGAATGATACAACAAAGGCTCATATTCTTCTTTGTGCAGCCCACAGATGACATTGTCCTCATGGCCCAAGCCCTGGAGAAGATATTTCTGCAGAAGGTCGCCCAGATGCCTCAGGAGGAGGTGGAATTGCTACCCCCAGTTCCTAAAGGCAAAGGTCGCAAACCCTCAGCGGGCACACAGAGCGCAGGTACGGACCCCATCCAGGGACAGGGAATGTTGGGAGCTGTTCCTGAGGCCTGACCCACCTCCCAAGCTGCTGGGCTTTTCAGATGGTGATGAGGCTGGGAAGGGAGAGCGGTGGTCTCACAGTTAAAGCAGTGAGGAGGAAGGTGTGAGATGCCTGGGTGATGTTCACTCAGGGTTTCAGGGCTCATCTGTCTCAAGGCCACTGTGCATTTGCCACACAAATCTTGCCATCTGTGACTTGCCCATCCATGCAGCACTTCAGTGAGGGAGGGCAGTGCTGTTGCTTCTCTATGCAAAGAAGAAACCAAGGCAAGAAAAGACAAGGTAGTCAGAAATGCCAGTTTGCTGCCAGTGCCAGACCATGGCATGGAAAGTCTTTACAGATTCGGGTTTATACAGCTCACCCTGGGTCCTGGCAGAAATCTGACACAGCAGAGACTTGGACTCAAATTTTGCTAATCCCCTAAACCCTGTATACTTTTCTTTTGCACACATGGTTACAACATCATAGAATTAAAGGATTTATTAAGCCATTGCAAAAGGCTATGTAGACCATTGCATATCAGTGGAAACTAAGTTTAGTTCAGCTTACCTAGAACTGATTGTAAATGGATTTAGGACTAAAATGTCCAAGCATGCTAAAACAGTTCATAAAGGAGCTTGTGTGGGCTGAGTTAAATGATTGCAGGGTTGTTTTTTTTTTCTCTAAACAAGGTCTGATTGTTGCTCTGGGAAAGTCAATTGTTCCTCTGTTTTCCCACATTTCAGGTGCTAAATGGGGCTATAACTCTATCCAAGCTCAGAGAAATTAATAATGATGTATCTTTTCAACATCCTTTGATAAAACATAGAAAAAGGACTGCTGCTGTTATTGGGTAGTAGATTTGTCTCCCTTTAATGTTACATCAGTAGGCAGGTTTCTAGCAGTGCAGGTGTAGCATCACAGACATTGAGGCCATCAGGAGACTTAAGCTCTACTGAGAATCACAGAACCATAAAATACGGAGTTGGAAGGGACCCACAGGAATCATTGAGCCCAACTCCTGTCCCTGAACAGGACAACCCCAAGAATCCCCCCTTTGCACTTGTGGCAAATCTGGAGTGCTTTGGGCTCCTGCGTGTTCAGGTGCCTTAGGGCAGTGGTTGTTGCCATTTGCATGGTATGAACACCTTCCACTGTCCCATCTCCTTGAGCTCCTGCTCTTTTGCTGAGCTCAGCGCAGCTCTGGGAGCATCAGAGGGGTGAAGACTGTCCCAGAGCAACACACACTCCACGTGAAAAGCTGGAATTATTTTACACGCGGCTGACCTCAACTCGTGGTGCAAGGACTTAGATCAGAGATTCCTCGTTTTTGCTGTACCCTGGGTAACAGCACCGAGCAAGTCACACCGTGTCCTTTGTGCTCTCCCCCGTGGCCCTGGCCTGGGAGAGCCCTTCAGCATCAGTTTGCTCGCAGTACGCTCCCCGCTCTAACCACCAGCGCCTTTCCCCTCTCGTTTGAAAGGAGCGCAGCAAGCCGTGGCCGTGTCTTCCGTGTCCCCGCCGGCCCCGTTCCAGAACGTCCCTCCAGCCGTGTCTCAGACGCCCGTCATCGCTGCCACCCCCGTGCCAACCATCACCGCCACCGTCCCGCCCGTCGCCGCCCCCGCCGCCGCCGCCCCGCCCCCGCCCGCCGCTCCGATCATGCCCGTGGTGCCTCCCACGCCCCCGGTCGTCAAGGTAAATCCCCTTCCTCTGCTGAGCAGGGCTGGGCTGCCAGCCCTCGCTGCTGGCTCCGCGCGTTCCTGCTTTCATCGTTGGCTGGTGAGTTGGAGAGGGTTGAGAACGATTTTGCCGGTTTTCACACGCTCCAGATGAGGTGATGTCACCTGCGTTTGCTTCAGCTCGGTTCCGACCTCTCCTTTTGTAGCGTTCCCCTGTGCTGCTGCTCCGGGGCTGTTGGAATTTCCCCCCATTTTACACCAAATAGCTCAAAGCATCTCTTCCCTCTCTCTGACTGAGCTGATTTTACTGGGGCTGCTCCTTTAAGGTTTGCAGGCTCCAGCATTAGGAATGTTCCTCTCTGCTTTAAACCAGTTCAAGACAAGCCTGTCACTCCAGTTGGAGGAGACTGATGTTGCCTGCAGGTTTTGGGTGCATTAGTTCTGTCTTCCTTACTGAGTAATCTTCTGGGAGTTGTCACTGGTGTTTTGCTGTTTATTATGTTAGTTTATGGGTAAATGGAAATGTTACCTAAATAATTGAAATTTTCTTAGCAAGCTGTGTATTGCTTTAAAAATGATGAAAGCATAGCTCAGAGAAAGCTGGGGTTTTTTTAAAAATCTAAACCGTGGAATTAACTACAACAGTATTGGTTGTGAGTTTGCTTGGACCAGCAGAGGCACAGAATTGTTTTGCTTTTTAACCCAATTGTTTGAGAATTGCTAGAGAAATCGTGAGTCAGATCTTGCAGCTAAGCTGTCCTCGAGGCTCAGAAACCTGTCTCATGTTTCAGTTTCTGTCCAAATAACTTGCTTCTGAGAATCAATTTCATTTTAAAACTCAAGGATGAACCCAGAAGTGAGTTTGCCAAATACACAGTGCAAAATTAATTCTGCTTGGCATTTACTTAAGATTTCCCTTAGATTTCTCTAAGGAACTTTTCCCCCTATCTCCGTCTCCAGAGAAATAAGGAGCACGAGAGAGCTGACTGGACAGTCACAGCTAGAATTTATGTGAGAGGGTTTGTTTGCTTAAGGCAAAATCTACCTTTGCACACCCACTAAATACAGGGGAGTGAGGGCTCACGGGTCTTTGGTGATTAATATGCTTTGGTTCAGAACTTATAGCCTGATCCTGCCACTGGGGACTCAGCCATGTGGTTAAGTTACTGACACTTGCTCAGTCCCGATGCATCAGCTGAGCTGCAGTAATCGACTGGGCGCCCTCCTTTCCCTTGGCAAACACGAGGTAAGAGTCCTGGCTTCCCTCTCAGGGAAATAACACGTTTTGCAGCATGGTTGGGCATGGGTTGGAGACGTGCAAATGGTTGCTTACTGTGGCTCAGGTGACGTGCAGCGTTGTAGCCATTGTGTGTTGGAGCCTCTAGTCACAAATCCCATTTATCCTGGTGAAATAAGTGGGGTTTTTTTCTGTCAGAGGTCAGGCAAAACTAAGGATGAGCTGTGCTAGGCTTTCTGCTGGCTGAGAACTGGGCACGCACTCACGGAGCCTGTCCCTCTGCTGTTTCAGAAAAAGGGAGTGAAGAGGAAAGCAGACACCACCACCCCCACCACCTCTGCCATCACTGCCAGCAGGAGCGAGTCCCCCACGCCCCTCTCGGACCCCAAACAGGCCAAAATCATCGCGCGCAGGGAGAGCGGCGGCCGCCCCATCAAACCACCAAAGAAAGACCTGGAAGATGGAGAGGTCCCACAGCACGCAGGGAAGAAGGGCAAACTCTCTGAGCACCTCAAGTACTGTGACAGCATCCTCAAGGAGATGCTCTCCAAGAAGCACGCAGCCTATGCATGGCCCTTTTACAAGCCCGTGGATGCTGAGGCCTTGGAATTACATGACTATCATGATATTATCAAGCACCCCATGGATCTCAGTACTGTGAAAGTACGTCCTCATTTACCACCTCTTTTTGCTGGGGGTCCCTCTGGTTGCAGAGGACTGGCTCCTTCTGGGGGAGGGGGAAGGGGAAAGGGTGGAAACTGAACCTATTTGGATAGCAAGTGGATGTTTTTATGTTTTGTTTCCATCTCCTCTTCCTTTTTTTGCCATAACCTGGGGCATAACCTTTTTTTTTCTGCCCTGCAAAGCAGATGATGTACACAAAGCAAAGTACAATGGCATCCTCTCCTCTCTGTGGGTAGTCCAGCTGTTTAACTGGTGTTCTTGGCACTCTGTTGCACTCTGGAGAGGTGCTTTATTTCACAGGATTCAGTTGATAACATCCCATTTCTAGAAGCTGCTGCCTACCTACTTGGTGGTGGTGGCAGATAGGCTTACACTGAGCAATTCCAGCTGGAATGTGATGGTACTCAGGGAGATGTATGATGGTTTTGTGGTTCATGCTTGGCTTCTCAAGAGTTTAGCTTTGTATGGTCCAGTATTCTTGTTTTTCCCAGTTGGTTTGGAGATTTGCTGAATCCCTCCATGAAGCAAAGCCATGTCTTTGTAGTTCCCATCTTCTGCTTGTGAGCCAGGCACTAGAATCTGTGTTGGTGGAGGGGGAGACGTGATGTGCAGGAGGTGAAGATGTTGCTGGCTTTCACTGGCATTGCCAGAAGGGTTTTACTGCCAGCTGAGCCAGTGCCTGGGGTTGTCTGAATGCCCAGGTGACAAAAGGGCAGCTGTGGTTGTGATTCCTGTCGCATTCCTTGGCAGATCCTATGTGGTACCTGGGAGCAGCATGTTGCACTCTGATGTGCCATGCATCCATCCCAGGGATGCTGTGGGTCTCCAGAGATATCTGCAGCCGGCTAGATGAAGTCCCAGGTGACTGCAGGAAGATTAGAGATGGAGAGAGTGAAATCCTGCCCCTCTCAAGGCTGGTATTTTCATCTGTGCTTAGGTGATTTCTTATTGCAAGAGATCCTTGTGCTGTGTTCTGAAAAATCTAAGTGCAAAGCTGTGATTTCTTGGGTTGGTGACTCCTTCATACTTAAATCTCTTTATAGTCCTCACTTCATTCTTTTAAAATTGTACACCTCTGCCCTTTTCAGGCAAGTGCAGGTGATAGCCTCCCTCTTCACCTGACTAGTGTAGGGCAGAAAATTGGAGACAGGTTGATGGCAAACCCAGTGGAGTCTTTTACACCTAAAGGCTCTGGGTTTCTCATTCCACATGGTAGTATTTTTCTTAATAAAGCTGTTTGAAGTGCTGTCTGGTATTGGTTTTTTATGAAGTGTTTTATTGTCATTGCTCTTGGCCTGTAGATCATAGTGTGACTTCTCAGAGATGCAGCCCATAATACGTTCACTGCGTGGAACAGAAACCTGCCATTTGCAGGCAGTGTCATTTTCCAGTGTCAGGGACTTCCTCTGTGGCTCTGAAAGGTTTTTAGATTTAATTCTGCCCAAGTGACAATGGCCATGATAAAGCAGCACAACTAATGGCCTCCAAACTAACCAGGGAGGGATTATGTGAGAAAGTAAAACACAGGCACTGCTGCAGCTGTAACACATCCTGTCTCTTTGCTTCTGTCACTATGTTAGGTTTTAGTTTCCTCTGAGAATATCCTTCACATCCAGGAGCATTTTTTCCCTGGCAGAGGTGTCTCCAGGAGGATGTGGAGGTTGTTTTCTCTGCGTGTGGTGGAGGAAGCACCTCCACCTGAGGTGGAGGTTGGCTGTTGCAACTGTGCCTGGGGCAGGTGAGATGGAGGGGCTGTAGCTGAGCTTGTTGCAGCCAGGAGCAAAAGGATGTGCTGGAATTTTGTGCTGGAGCTAGGACTGAGAGTGGGAACAGCTGAAGGGACAGGATCTGTGAGTTCATCTCCACCTCAGAGAGGGAAAGAGTAGAACTGCTTGGAGTAGGAAAGGATGGAAGTGTGAGGAGAGAGGGAGGCAGCAGCTCTAATTCCCTGTGAGGAGTGGGATGCACTGAGGCTGGAGCTGCTGCTGCCCTGTCCCCAGGCAGGCAGGGACCACGTGCAGAACATCCCTGTCCCACTCTGTGGTGCTGGGGAGGCAGGAGTTGGGGGAACCTGGAGCACCTCTTCTCCTGCTCCATCCTCTGGCTGCCAGGTCCCAGCAGTGACATGGATGTCTCTGCCTTTGTTTTACTCTGTGGTGAACAAGCAACAGGCCTTGCTGTACAAAAGGATTTCCACAAGGTGGTTGCTTTTGGAATAAAGCACTTCCTCCAGGGATGTAACTGTGCTCACCCCTCAATTTTCCTGCAGTGAACTGCTGTAGTTTCAGTGCAGCTGAGTCCAGGGTCTTAAAAGTGAGGAGACATTCTTTGTGTCCTGCCCAGAGAGGAGGCAAAGAAAAGACTCACCTTAGAGCTGGAGGCACGTTAGACATGAGGAAACGAATTTCTGAACATTAAAGATGATTGAACAATTGATTGAGGGGGAAAATGAGATTGCTGTGGGTAAATGCTGTGTGTGGGACAGAGGATGGGCGAGCTGGCCTGCCTGCACCTCTGCCAGCCCCGCCTGTCTGACTCCTGATTTGCAGTTGTAAATGTAATCACTTTTTTTTTTTTTGTAAAGCAGCTGGATATGTCTAAGTGTATTTGTAACCAAAGATATTCCAGCCCACCGATTTAAAGTGCTTTTCTTTCTTTTGTTAAGCTAATTATTCTTTATAAGAAAACAAAACAAAAATCCATGGATTAAAACTGTTGGGCTAGAAAACTGTTGAGTTTGGATGAAAAGCAAAGCCTCAGACATTGGAATGTATTTCATAGGCAGTAATCAGGCCCTGAGTATGCCAAACAAATATAAAAAGGCCTTTCATGCAGTAAGATGTATTTTAAAATAAACGGGCCCTTTGGTTTCAACATATGTTTTGCTTTGGCATTGGCCTGAGAGGCTTTTCAGACAGGAGCACCAAAACCTATTTCCCTTTCTGCCTTTGTGCTGTGGCTCCCAGACTGTCTCCTGGTTTATTCACCAGGAAAATGAGGTCTCCTGACAAAAAGTTTGACAGATGTCTGGCTGCAGCACAGCAGGGAGCAAAGCTGCAGGGATGTCACCACCCTGCATCAGGTCCCTCAGAAGCTGTGTCCCTGGAGGTGAAATTCTGCCCTTTTCACAACAAAAACAGCTCCAGGAGTCATTGTAGTGTTTCAAGACAGTTCCAAGGTCTATCCCAGCTGTGGAATTTCTGTAGTTCCATGAACAAATGGGAATTTTGCTGGTGTTAGGGGTGGGTGATGGACCCTGAGCATCCCTGACTGCTGCTGGGATGGGGGATGTCTGTCCCCATCATGTCCCCTGCCTGTCTGCCAGTCAACCCTTCCCTTCTCTGGGGATACAGGTGCCCAAGACACACAAAAGGGAGGCCTGTAAGCACTTGGCAAATAGAGAATTTCTTTAAACCCAGGTCTTTTAAATGCAAATGAAATCTAGTGTTAGCTTCTCTTTCCTTTCAGCAGGAGTAATTGGAGCTAAGGTTTTATACATAGTAGTAATATATGCATAAAATCAATTAAGTGCTGGGAATGCTATAAACTGCTCTCTAAACCCAAATCATTCAGTCCCAAACAGCAAAAGAAATGGATGGAAGTGAGAGCTGAAAAATAAGAGAAAGGAACAAGGTACAAATATTTGATATTTATTCTCACTACTCTAGGAAATAAAATTATGAGTAGGTTCATAAAGGGTGAATTCTGTATCCATTTCTATCAGTTGGACTTTTAAATTGAGAGTGGGAGTTGTAGTTTAACTGTAAATGCCTATTTTGCTGTAGGAATTGCTGAGCAAACCTCCTGCCCCCTGCTAGCAGCAAGTCAGATTTTCATGATCTTTTCTGCCCTTTCAGATTTACAAGGCAAATATATCCAAGCATTTGTAGAAATACACACTTAAGGTACTGCTGTAATTGTAACTTGCTTGTTGAGTCTTGCCCTTTCCATCCATGACTTGTTTCTATTAGCTCCTGATCCATTTTTCTAAATGATTTTTCTGATGATTTTTAAATGTTTTCTGGTAGAATGTGGACCCTGACAGATTTATATTTTACTACTTAGAAAACAAGTTCAGTTTAGAATCTTAGTGTTTAAACTGCTATGAAATATCAACTTCTTTGGTTGCCTGGTGTTTATTTGCCTGTTTTACAAAGTAGGAACTCTGAATGTTATTTAGGAACCAATAACCCAAATCAAACTTCCATTCTCCTAGATGGGATTTTTGAGGCTGTCCTGTCTCTGAGGTTCACATGCCCTCCATGCAGTTGCTACAAATGCCTTTTGCTTATGGCTTTTTTTTTTTCCCCCTTTCCCTTTGGCTTGTTTGTTTGCAGAAAAAAATGGACAGTCGGGAATACCAGGATGCACAAGGTTTTGCAGCAGATATTCGGTTAATGTTCTCTAATTGTTACAAGTACAATCCTCCAGACCACGAGGTGGTGGCCATGGCCAGGAAGCTCCAGGTAAAGGTGTTGGCAAATGCATCTTCCAGAGTGTGTTTAGTTCAGGTACAAGGTGAGGTCCAGGTGTGGATCTGCTCTTGGCACCAACAAGGGAGACTCCTCCAGCCCTTGGCAGGAGCCTCGTGCTCTCTGCAGGACTGTCGTGCTCTTCACATGGTGTGGGCCCAATGCCACGTTCAGCTCCTAAAATATTATAATCCTTGCTGTTAAAGTCAAGGGAGGATTTTCTCGGGCTTTCCAGATGGGCAGCCATATTCTGTATATTATTATTTACTTGTAGTGCACAAAGACCCTGCCCCTGATGTATTTAAGAGACCAGAGTGAGCTGTTTGCGGCCGAGGCTCCTTTGGTCACCCATTTTCCTCCTTTTTTGCAGGATGTCTTTGAGATGAGGTTTGCAAAAATGCCTGATGAGCCTGCAGAGGCCCCCCCTCCACCTCCCCCAACAGCCCCAGTGGTGAGCAAAAGCACAGAGAGCAGCCACAGCAGCGAGGAGAGCTCCTCCGACTCCGACAGCTCCGACTCCGAGGAGGAGCGGGCGACTCGGCTGGCCGAGCTCCAGGAGCAGGTACTGCCCCATCCCAGCTGTGTGTCCGTGCATTAGACAGAGCACAGCGGCAGGAATTGTGTCCTGAAAAATCCCACCTAGGCTGGGATGCAGGGAAACACTCCCTGCTAAAGGGGAAAAGCAATTCAGCTGTGCGATCAGTGTGTGTTTAATCTAATGGTAATTTCCCTCAAGATTGTTTTTCTCAGTGCTAATGCTCTCTACTTCCTTCTGGGATCCCAAAATATGGTTGATTTTTGACTTTAGGATATACTTACACCTTGGGATGTAGAGGGAAGGATTTGTGGAGGCATCAGTTACCTTGCCTTGATGGATTTTCCCCCATTTCCCCCCAGCTGAAAGCCGTCCACGAGCAGCTGGCTGCACTGTCCCAAGCGCCAGTGAACAAACCAAAGAAAAAAAAAGAGAAGAAGGAGAAAGAGAAGAAAAAGAAAGATAAAGAGAAGGAAAAGGAAAAGCACAAAGTAAAAGCCGAGGAGGAGAAGAAACCCAAGGTGGCTCAACCACCAAAACAAACCCAACAGAAGAAAGCCCCAGCTAAGAAAGCAAACAGCACAACCACAGCTAACAGGTGAGAGCCAGCCTTCCAACAAGGTACCTTGAGGGGACAGCCAGGAGCTTCCAGCCTTGTCCTTAATTCCTGGGGAAGCTCAGTAGTAGTTAATTTGCTGCTGAATACTGTTCCCATTCCCAGACAGCTCCAGGGAGTCTTCAACTTGGAGCTGGCAGTGCAACCATCATGTTTTCAGTGTCCAGCTCTTTGAATCCCTGCCTGATTGCTCTCAGATAAGGTTTTGGGGGCTGCCTTTTGTGCAGCCACCAAGAATGTGCCATTTCATAGCTGCCCCCCTGCTGCTTCTTGGGCTTGTTGTCACACTTCACAGGGCTAAAATATAACAGGAACACAACAGCTGATCTCAGGCTGCTGAACTTTTTCAGCACTTGTGGTGCTGTTCCAGCCATCTGACGAGAGCTTCAAAGCCAAGAGCATGGGGATGTTTGTTACAAGGGAGTTGGGGGGAAAAAAAATAATTCATTGCTGTGTCCCCATGAATGTTTTCATGCTTGACAACCTCCCCAGGCAGCCCAAGAAAGGAGGCAAGCAGGCATCTGCAACCTACGACTCGGATGAGGAGGAGGAAGGGCTGCCCATGACTTATGATGAGAAACGACAGCTCAGCCTGGACATCAACCGCCTGCCCGGGGAGAAGCTGGGCAGGGTGGTTCACATCATCCAGTCCCGGGAACCTTCCCTCAGAGACTCCAATCCCGACGAGATTGAAATAGATTTTGAAACCTTGAAGCCCACAACGTTACGAGAACTGGAGAGATACGTGAAATCTTGTTTACAGAAAAAACAAAGGAAACCATTTTGTAAGTTACCCTCCCGGGGCACGTGTTCCCCCCAGCAGCTCTGGGGCTCAGCTGTGGAGTCAGGGCATGTGTACTGAGGTTCTCTTACCCACCTGTTGGCTATGTGATGACAGGAATTTTTAGAGATTCTTTTCTCCCAAGGAAATGTACAGAAACTTTCTATTTTTTCTCTGTTCTTTCTTCCCGTGGTGTCCTGCTGCAGAGACCTGGAGAGTCAATGTGCTCCTCTGCAAGACCTTTGGGTTGCCTTTATTACTTACCCAGGCTCTGGAAGGCCCTGTAAAGGTTTCAGTCTCACTGTGTCAGGTGTTATGTGCCCACATCTGGAAGGATCAGTTTCTTATCCTGAATAGTTTAGCATCTAATTAGGAAGGAAACAAAAAAACGTGGTTGGGATCCAAACCACCAAGGCAATAAATGATTTGCACAAGGTTACCTGTGGATTCTGGGTGTGTCTGAGCTGTTTATTCACCCCAAAACTGTTCATCCTGCATGGCCTGATCACCACGTTGCCCTCACCCTCTATCAGATCAGAGGATGAATGTCAGTCTGCTGCTGAGTGTGTGGTTCGGTGTGGGACACACTTTGTGCCTTGTCCACAAAGCAAATTCTTGCAGCTCCTTGGGAGTTTAGCTCCATCTGGACAGCAAGAGGATCACCTACCTGAAATGCTCCTGGCTCTCTTGGTTAAGGGAGTTTTGCTTTTAAGATTGACACAAAAGCTACTCCCTGCTTTTGTATGTCACCTCCGTTCCTTCCCCCCAGGATTTTCAGGAAGGCCTAAGCAAAATACAGACTTTCACCTTTCTTTTTGCTTTATTTTTTTTCCCCTCCCTGAATCCTTCACTGTTGGAATATCTCAGGAAAGGACTTTCCAGAGTGCTTAGGAACAGAAAGCATCCTTTAATTTTGGAACCAAAGTGTAGAGTAACACAGATAACCTCAGATATCCACCCTGTGAGCCTGGCATGCCTGAGCCAGGCTGGGCTCTTGTGCTGGGTGTTCCCTCTTAGGACTGCACTTTACTTTTCTTTTTTTGGTTTTATTTTTTTTTAAATCATTGCTTTAAAACAGCTCACAGAAATGTAGGTATTTCCTTGCTGGATCAGGCAAAATATCTGGCTCCTGTCTTGTGCTTCCAATCCTGGCCAACACCTGTGTTCAATTACTCCTCCTTTGGAGGAATATTTCCTTTCCTTGGCAGTAGGAGTGTTGCTGGTACTTCTCACCCTTTCCATCCTGGTGCAGTTACATTCCTGTTGTCTGCCAGCCTTTGCTTCAGTTGGGTTTTAATTTGCCTCTGTTTTGTTTTCTCTTTAGAGCAACATAAACCACAGTAGATTCTTGTGTGAGGGGATCAGAAGTTTTAATGGCAGATGCTTTACTCCTGACAACCTTTAATGGGACACTTTATTTTACAGGGCAGAAAACCCATGTAACAATTCTGTAATTGCAAATCTGTAATTATTGACCATATAACTGGCTGGTAAGTAACCTGTAATGACAAGGTTATTACATGGATATTTCTATCTTCTAAAATACTTTCCAGAAGATCTCTCTTTAAAAAAAATTGCATGTTACAGGATGGTGGTGATTTGATGAGCAAGGCAACTTCAGGTGTTGCCTTCTCTCTGGGATGTGTAGTTGCTGTGTGAGCACTGGATCTTGGCAGTGTCACTGCAGAGTGTGCACACAGATGTACATGCCCTGTAAAATAGTGATGTCCACTCTTTTCCCCAGCATCCCTGCACTTTCAGAAACTCTGCCTTCCTCCTCCACAGCTGCCAGTGGCAAAAAGCAAGCAGCAAAGTCAAAAGAAGAGTTAGCTCAGGAAAAGAAGAAAGAACTAGAAAAACGGTTACAGGATGTCAGTGGGCAGCTAAACAACAACAAGAAGCCTGCAAAGAAAGGTAATGGCTCTGGTTTTATGTGAAAACAGCATCCAAAAGTGGGCAGACTTTGTCATAGGGTCAAAACCTCTGCCTTGGGTTTGGTTCTGTGACAGAAACCCTCAGAGAGTTCCTGCTGGGCACTGAGCTACTGTGTGGGACTGCTTTGGTCCATGGCCAGGTGGAAACTGCTGGGTGGCAAATGGGAGCTGTCTTGGAGGCAATTCCTCCTTCAGAGGGAGGAGGATCTTCCCTGTGTTAGCCTGGTGTGCACAGCCCACACCACAGAGCATCTAACACACGCGGGGTCACAAAAATCCCAAACCCCCACGTAGCTCAGGATGCTCCAGAAGGTTCCCCCAGAGCAAACAAAGCTGCTGCCAGCTTTCCCAAGGGGGTTTTGCTGTGCTCAGAGATGGACACTGCCCCACAGCAGAGCTCCTGTGTGGATCCCACACTTCCATGGTCACTGGCAGTCGAAGGAGCCCTGTCACCCTGCGGGTCAAATTGGGAAGGAAGGCTGTGGGCAACCCTTCTGTGTTTTAATTCCTTGCAATTAACCACATCCCTGCCTTGTTCCCCTGCAGAGAAATCCGGCTCCACTCCCTCTGGAGGCCCTTCCCGGCTCAGCAGCAGCAGCTCCTCCGAGTCCGGGAGCAGCAGCTCCAGCGGCTCCAGCTCGGACAGCAGCGACTCGGAATGAGCTGGGGACACTCGGACACAAACCCCAAAGGGACACCCCCTCCCTCCCCATGCTCTGCAGTGTCCCTTCCCCTCCTTAAACCCCTGCTCTCGGGCCACGGTGGTCAGGTTTTATCCCCTCTCTCTTTCTCTGACTTGTTTTTTATTTTATTTTTTAACTCAGTGTTACAAAAGGTATCTTCCATTTTTTTTTTTTTTTTGGTGGGGGGGGAGGGGGCTCTCTTTTAATAGGTCAAAGATCTTTGAGTGTGTGTGTGTGACTAGACTTTATGACAAATAGTTCCCTTTGCATAAAGTCTCTAAAATTTACATTTTATTTGGAGAAAATTGGTCGAAAATGGAAGAACTTTGAGCTCTTAGCAGGAGATAAATAGAAAATTCTGCAAGGTTTGTAGTACATTTCCCTCCCAGCCCTTTCCCTCTCCCCAGAATATTCTCTTTTAATAAGCCTGCCTGGCTCACACAAGGTAAAAACCATCTTTTTTTAAAGAAATCTCTGTAAAATGGTACTGTATCTGAAAGATGTTAGCTTTTGAACTAGTTGGTGTATTTGTTATTAGCACTAGTATTCTTAATCTCCAAGTCTACAGTGTGATGAAAATGTCAGATGCTATCATCTTTTTACATAAAAACAACAACAAAAAAATCCAAAAAAATTCTCATGTACTGTGGATTGCTAACATGCTTTTTTTTTTTTTTTTTAAAAAATCTTGGTAGAGGCATAGGCACCTGTTCAGGAAGGTCTTGAAGCATGAATTTAACTTTTAAGCACACGAGCAATAGTGGTTGCATTTCTTGGTTTTCCACTCAAAAGCTTCACTTTTCCCGGGGATTCATTGGGAAGAAGGGAGCAAGGGACACACTCAAGTTTCTTGGGAATGGTATTTTTAACATTAAATAGATAATTTCCAGGAAATGGACGCTCTCTATGAAAGTTTTCATGGAATTGAGAGGAGTTTTTTGGCTGGAAGTTGTCAGCTGGAGCCTGGAGTGATCCCTGCAGTGACCAGGACAAGTCATGTGCCCATTACTGGGCACATCTTCGGGATTTTCTTCATGACAAACACCTCAGTCTGGGCTTAAAATAAAGCAGCACTTGAGCTCCAGCTGAGGCTGAGCTGGCAGGGGAAGTGGAGAGAGGGATTTTGTGTGCGTTTGGGCTTCTTGCTTTTGAGTTTGCTTTGTTTTTCTCCCTTCCCCTCATCGTTCTGGTAGCGAGCTCCTCGACAGGGGATGCTCCTCCTGTGTCAGGCAGGGTGCAGATTCCAGGCACTGAAATGTTTTACCTCAATGAAAAAGGAAAAAGAGGGGAGGGAGAAGAAAAAAAAAAAAAAAGCTAATTTTTTAAAGCTTGCTATTTTTTTGACCTGCACTGCTGCAATACACCCTGGTTTCAGTGTCCCTAATTTCATGTATATACCATGACTTTATTTATTAAACACCATCAGTCATTTAAAAGGTAATAAAACCTAACAAAAGCCAAGTTGGGGTTCTGCAGGCCAGCAGACAGGCAGACTTTTAATGAGGTTTGAACCAGATTTAAAACAAACAAACAACAACAAAGCAAATAAAAATCCATGAATTTATTTATATACCTTGGACTTTATACCTACAGGTGCTACAGTCCAGTCTCTTGTGTGTCTGGTGCTCTGACATGTTTGGTCTGTTCATTTTTAGATACTTTTTCCCTCTTTTTTTCACCCCAGTCCCCCTTTTTCCCCATTTTGTACAGATTTTGGAGACGTACAATTTGATATAATTTTATTTTCTCGGTGGTCTTCCCCCCCCCCCCCTTTTTTTTTGTTTTGGTGGAACAAGGGGGGGTTTTATCCTTTTCTAATCCAATTTTAGGAAAACACCAGTTCTATAATGATATAAAATGTGTAATCAGAGGGGCAGAAGTTTTATTGTAAATTCTTTTTATTGTAAAGAAACAAAATATACAGAGTTTGACAGAAAATTCTGCCTTTCCTTCTCCAGCACCAGCCCCTAAGGCTGCCTCTCTCCTGTGGGGTAGCCCTAAAATTCACCTTCCTGTGCTCTCCCAGCAGTGCAAATTGCTCCAGATTTTATTTTCCCCACGGGTGAGTGGCCCTGGAGCACCCTCAAGGCCAGCACAAGATTTCCTTTGCACACTCAGCCTCCAGGAGCTGGGACAGGAGATGCTGTGCTGGGCTGTGGGCTCTGGTGGATGTCCATGTGCTGGGAATCTGGGAATCACTGCCTGTTTTAGCATTCCAAGGTTTGCACTTCCAGCTGCATCCATGCTCAGTGCCAGTCACCCACTGCCCAGCAGCCAAGGGTGATTTGCTGGATACTTGAGCATCTGCCTCTCAAAATCTGCTGGTGACCAGAGATTGTTTCCCAGAGCATTTGAAAGAAAAATGTTCTGGTTTTTACTGAAATTCATGATTTTTCTTTCCCATTAACAATGGAGTTCAGTTCTGATATTTTTTTTTTTAAGTTCTGCCCTTATAAATCCTTCCCCCAGACAGATCCCTGGTAATATATTTTCAGAATTTACTTTGAGGAAATGTAATATTCACCTAATTAAGAGCTTGGGTTTCTTTTTAACGGGGTTGGGTTTCACCTGTGTTTCTCCTGTTGCCTGCGACTCAAAACGGTCAAAACCAAGGAATATTTTAATGAATAATTGCAACCAATTCACTGCCACGGCATTTGGATAAACAAACTCCCAGTTTTCCCTTCCTGGGACCTTTTCCTGCGTGCTCAACCCTGAGCTGTGGTGGTGGCTTCCGTGGCGAGGACAAACCGGAGCTGGCGTCGGAGGCAGCAGCATCACTGCCACAAAAAACCTGGGAATGCTGCTCTGTCACCATCCTCTGGTATCAGGAACAAGCCCTGGAACACACAGACATCCCTCGAGGAGCCACGGGGCTGTCCCACCAAAATCAGTTGGAGCCAGAGGGGTTGAGAACCACGTGGGAAGTGATGGGAAAAGGCCTGGCCTGAGACTGGCTCAGCGCTGGAGGAGGATCCCTGTTGGAGCTGGAAAACCATCCCAGCTTGGGGATTTTCAAGGAAAACAACCTGCCAAGGCCACCATGGAATGGGAAGAACCACCTGCACAGCCTTGATCCACCAGCTGCAACTTGGGCTTCCACTTATTGGGAAACTTTTCATGGGAAGTGAGGTGTTCCCAACAAAATGGAGCGAGGAGAAATCCATTTTGGCATGACCCAGGGAATACATGGATGACTCTTCACTTCCAAATGTTGTCCTTACACTTTTCCATTCTCAGATCATTCGTAGTGCTCCTTATCCCCACCGTGTCCATGGGGGTTCCTCTTGTACAACCCAGGTTTCTCCAGGAGAGATGTTTCCTGTCCAGAGTAAGTAGCAGGAGCCCTAAATGAGTTGGGAACTGAACCAACAGAGCATTTATTTAACTGGGTTTTATTGCATGACACGTCAGTCCAGATGTCACGAAATAACTTTGAAATGATCAAACATACAACGTTTGAAAGAACATTTTTAAACTTAAGAATTAAAAAAAAAAAAAAAAAAAAAAAAGGAAAAAAAAATTTTTATGGTAGAATTTTTCTTGAATGAACAAAGTTTAACTTTGTTTTCCAGGGGAAACTTCACTGAAATCAGTATGATTTCATATGTATGCATACACACAGAGTTTTATTGAAACTGCTTTTTCGGACGAATTCCTGTTTTAACAAAATATCTGACCAGACCTTTCTCAATCAACCAGCATTACTGCACCTTTTAAAAACTTTGTGAACCTTTTCTCTGATTGTAAACTCAGCCTGTCTCGTGGCTCAGTGGGACCAGAGGGAGATCCCCAGCCCGGGGACTCAGGCCCTGACCCATCGACCGAAGGAATCTCTCGGCTCCAACAGCTCTCTGCACACCAAATGTGTCGTCTACACACAAAAATCACTGCAATTTTTGTACTGATGTGGTTTGAACCTTGCCTACCCCCAGGGTTTGGAACTGTAGGAGTGATGTTTCAGGACTGTGGCACTGCTGGGAGGGTGGTGACCCCCCCCAAACACACCCAGCACTTGTGTGTGTGGAAATGCACAGCCGAGTTCCCCCTGAGGTCTCTTCCCTGCTCTCCATGTGGTAGAAGCAGACTGCAGTTACCTGATCTAGTTCTTTCTCTGCTTTGGGGACTTTTAGACCAGTTTTTAATTTTTTTTTCCTTGTTTTGAAAGGAATGATTGGGTTTTTTTTTTTTAAAGCTGGGGTTGAAGCTGAGGGGGCAGGGGTCGGGGCATGATAAAGACAAACCACAACCTTTTTAGTACTGAATTTTAAATTCTCAGTCTCTTCTCAACCCTGAGCAGTTACCACTAGGGCTAACTGTGGGCAGGCTCTGCATCATTAAAGAGAAATTTAGGATTCCTTACACAGCAGCATTATCTTGCTCGAGCTGCATTTTGTAAAGAAAATGGTATTTACATATCTTTTTAAAATGTCATTTTTAAAAAATAAATTAAACCACCAGCTAGGATTTGACACAGGCCACTTAGAACACAGCCCTGATACTGGCATAACCAATCCAGAAAGATTTGTTGTTGTATTTTTGTTTTGTTATTTTGGGTTTTTTTTAAATATTTAAAGAAAAAAAAAGAAATTGTTACTTTTCTGTATGATGTGCATGCAAATTTACCGTAACTCTTTTTCTTAAAACTTTTTAGTGCCATTTCTAGTATATTCCTGTAAATGTCAGTTATTCAAAAGAGTCAATGTAAGTAGTTTAGCTTGTTTATTGCAAATTGCTGGCCTCAAACAAAACAGACTTAAAAAAAAAAAAAAAAAAAAAGAGTTAGAAAGTAATCTTTGATGTTACTGGTAAACACGGACCCTGGTCCTGGGGCATTCGTTTTGTTTTCATAATAAAAAGAAAAATTGTTTTGTGTGTGCAGTTTGATCCCGTATTTTCCCCTCTCCTCATCTTTTCCAGGTGTGGCACTCGTCCCAGCCCAAACCTGCACTGAGCAGTGCCAGGAGCCAAACAAAAATCTATTGAGTCCTGGTGCCACGAGTCCTGTGGGATAATTTGGAGGTCATTCTGTATGTTTTGTGGAGTGTCACACTCAGGGGCTCAGTGCCCTCAGAGTGGGGGCAGCGCTGGGGTGTCTGAATCACAGCTGAGTACCTGGGATAAAACTGCTTTAAATCCCCCTTTTTTTTGGTGAGGGGAATTCAGCTGCGCCCGTATCCCAGGGCAGCCAAGGAAGCGCTTGGACTCTGCCCAGGATCCTACAGTCTGCAGGGTCTTAAATTCTGTGAGAATTGCTCCTGACTGAGGTAAGTTGGGCTGAAAGGAGATCAGATTTCCCCCAGGTTTGCCGCTGGCTTCTCTGAAGCCACCAGGAGCTGCAGGAAGCAGAGGGACTTTGTCACCTGCTGCAGCAGCCAGGGCTGGCTCTGTGAGCTCAGGGTGACCTGGAAGGCACAGCTTGAAAAGGGGGGGCTGGAGCAGCTGGTCCCAGTCCCAGCAGAGTCCCAGCATTGCTGTGTGGGGCCAGGATCTATTTTGGTCACTGGAGAGGCTTGGGGTTGGTTTTGCTGTTTGGTTTGTGTGCAAGGTGGGGTTACCACAGCCAGGCTGCCCCAGGGTGGTTAATCTTTCTCTAACCCTGTTCCTGCTCACTGCCTTTCCAAGCCAGCATCTCCAAGGTTTCAGCAAACCTGTTTCACTCTGCTCTTGTATCAGGGACATTCCCACAGGGGCTGTTTGTTCAACCTGTCCTCTGAACAACCTCGTGTGAGGCAGCTGAGGATGTTTCTGTAGCATTTACAGGTGAGTTATTTCTAGGGGTGGCAAGCAGAGCTGTTCCCTGCAGGCTGGGAAGGGGTTGAGGACAGGCAGGACAGGATTGAGGTTCAGCTCTCACTGGTCATGCCTTGAATCCTGGGGCCAAGTCTGGGCCCCTCACTGCAAGATGGACAGTGAGGGGCTGGAATGAGTCCAGAGAAGGGAAGAAAAGGGGCTGGAGAGCCTTTTTTATGAGGAGCAGCTGAGGGGGCTCAGCCTGGAGGAAAAGGAGGCTCAGGGTCTCTACAGCTGCCTAAAACGAGGATGTGAGGTGGGGTTTGGCCTCTCCTGGGCAGCCAGTGACAGGACAAGAGGGAACAGCCTCAACCTGCACCAGGTGAGGTTCAGGTTGGACAGCAGGAGAAATTCCTTCAAGGAAAGGGTTGTCAGGCCTTGGCAGGGGCTGCCCAGGGAGGTTTGGAGTCCCCATCCCTGGAGGTGTCCAAGGAAGGCCCGGAGGTGGCACTCAGAGCTCTGGGCTGGTGCCAAGGTGGGAGGATTGGTCAAAGGCTGGATGTGACAATCTCCAAGGTCTTTTCCAGCCTTGATTCCCTGCTTCAGTGTGACATCCAGAGGCTTTCCTCATCCTGAATGCACTGCTGAGACTTCAGAGCTGCTGGCCTTGGGGAGCTGGAGGAGCCTCCCCCGCAGCTCCCAGTCCAATGGTGTGGCTTGGGAGCCCCACCAGTAACTGAGGGAATTCCTCCCTCGCAGGTGGGGAATGCCAAAAGCTGTCACCTGTGCCAGAGCCGTGGGCATGCAGGGGAAAACCAGCCGCTCACAAAGCTGCATTCAAATCATTTTAATGCACTTTATCAAAGAGGCTACAACAGTGTTTGAAACAAGTGCATCACCACCACACAACTGGCTCACAGAAACGGCCACAGCAGCCACTCCCCAGCCCTGCTGTGACCAGTGACACACAGAAATGGAAAACTACAGTCACATTCACAGAGATGGAAGGACAACTCATCCTCTTCTTCCTGTACTGTCACATCCAGCCTCCATCCTGGAAGAATTTATGCACATTCTTACGGGTTTAGTCTTGTATAGTCCAATTAACACTCTGCAAAATAACTCAGTTTTGGTTTACCAGCCACGTTAACAAAAAGAGACTGATTATACCCAAAATAAGCATCTTCCTCACTGAAATTAAAAAGAAAGTGTTGCATTTCTTTTTCTATAAGAAAAGAAAACGAACAGCTGGTTTGGGGGATGTGCTGTTCCTTAAACTCCCAGAGTTCACATGCTCCCCAGGGCTGGCCTGGAACCCACCTCTCCTGCTTCTCCAGGTGACTCCACCTGCAGTTCCCAGGGGAGCTCTGGCCCCAGCCTCCTGCCTGTTTGAGCAAATAATCTCCTGTTCACTCAGCCAAGAACTGGAGGCGCAGGTGGGTCACACATCCCTGGCACTGCTCCCCCGGCACCTCGCCGAGCCTCGCTGGGTTTGTGAATCTCATTGAACGCTTGCACCCGGTTGAAAAACATTTATTCACTGGAATATTTCTCTTCCAGAGCTAGTCCTGACAAAACCAAGAGGGTTATTTGTGTGCAGAGCAATGCACGGGTCTGCAAAGCAGCGAGGTCCAGCAGTAGGTTTAAATCTATGGGCACACACACAGAAGGTATCAAACACCAACACATGCAGAAATAGTGCTTTTAAAAAACAACGAGCTGCCTACTGTTTGCAGGGCTACAGAGCAGGGCTGAGTACACCAAACCTCTATGATTTCACTCTAGAACAGGTGTGTTCTGCTCAGTGCATGCATTCAGCAAGGTTGAGTGTCTGTGTGTTTGTTGTAGTGTTTCACCCGCACGGGAGAGGTGGAAAAGATTCTTCACTGTATTTAAAAACAAAAAACAAAAAAATAAATAAATAAAGTGCTTGAAAAATGCAAAGGAGGTTTTAGGTAAATAGAACAGAAGTAATGACTGTGCCTGATAATAGGCAGGTAAATAATCCATCCTGAAGCTGACATCAAATAATGATTTGCCTGGAGTTAAGCTGTGCCCAGGCACTGCTGGGTTGGGCACATGTCCTAGGCAGGACAGAAAGGGCAGAACCCTGAAGAAGAACTTTCATGCTGAACCCTGGGCACGTAATTCACACCCCTGGAAGTGGAAATTTTGTTTTTAACAAAATTCAGGTGCTTGCTGGGCTGAGTTTCTCAGTGTGATCTTGCCTTGAGCAAGTCAGGATTCAGCAGAAACTTAAACCTGAAAGCAGCAGCCTCTGTGCCCAAGCAGGGCCATGCTTCTCCCTCCTAAAACCCTTCAGTTCATCGAAACAACCCCAGACACAACTTTTAAAATACATGCACCAAACCTACAATCCAACCTGAACTAGAAGTTAAACCCTTCCAAGCTACTGCATGCATTAAAACTTGAGTGCAAAGCAAACTCCAGTGGCCTCTCTCCTTCTGTAACCCACCTCTGGAGTGGGTCTGTGCTGCGTAGGAGTTTCCTCATGTCCCTTAGGACATCGTGAGTATTTACAGGAGTTTCTTCCTTGCTTTCCTGGGCCTGTCCCTCCCTTTCTGGTTGTTCCCTGGGGGATCTGTTCCTGAAGCTGGGCCAGGGATCTGCATGAAAAGAGTCAGCTCCCCTGACTCCAGAACTCCTGTTATTTCCATGATCCCACACTGTGGGGTCAGAGAGCGCCCTTTGCTTTGCATGAAACTCCAGCACACCTTTCCTACCAGGTGTTTGGAAGGCTCTGATTAAATCCTGAACACCATTCTCTCCCTATTCCCACAATAAACCACTCCATTCCTGGGCTGGAAGAGACCAAAGGGAGACAGAGCAAACAGAACAAGTAATGGCCAGGTGGGTTTAGAGATGAACTTCCTAAAACCACAGCCTCGATGGGAATGGATCTGTGCTCGCCTCTGTCCCACCAGCATTCCCAGAGCTCTGGAAAAGCACCAGGACTGGCCAGTAAGGGTGGCTGGGGATGGTGCCCAAGTGCCAGCGGGTGTTTCTCAGGGCACACGAGCCACTTAACAGCAACACATGGCCCAGCACGGCCCCTGCCAAGATGCTGGGCAGCAACAGGCTTGGGAGCTCCCCAGCGAGACTGGGTTTGTTGTACACACTCAGTGACATGCAGAATGTGAGTCTATAAACAGCAAACTCAAATAGAAACAATCAAACTTCAGCCTTCCCGGCCTCTCCTGGAAACGCTGCTTCCTCCGCAGGGCTGTGAGAGGATGGTGCACACCCACCTCCCCCAGCTCGATGCTTCCTCTCCCCGTGTGGGTTCCTATGGGAAATTACATAATAGCACAAAACTTGGACTGCCCCGTGTCCCTGGAGACATCCAGCTTGTTTTTGTCCCGCACCAGGATGGCTTCGTTGCCGTACTGCGAGTACCACATGCTCCTGCTGCGGCTCAGGTAGGTGTTGGGGGGAGCTGACTCCAGTTTCTGCTGCTGCTGCTGCCAGATGAGCAGGGAGGTGTCCCTGTACCTCAGCCGGGCATAGCCCTCGGACAAGGCTTTCTCGGGCAGGGGCACCCTCCCGTTCATCACCGTGTCACTCATCTGCCCGAGGAGAGCTCCACAAACAGGAGCTCCTTCCCAACAGCTCCAAAATGAACCCCGCTGGCTGGGTCCAGGTCGATGGCTGCTGCTTGGAGCTCAAGGCAGAACATCCCAGGGGATGGCTCTTGGGATCCACGAGCTGCTGGCACCGCTCAGGAGAGGGAGCAAGGCCCCAAAATAACAGCAGGCAGCCTGGCCTTGCTTAAAAACCACACCAGGACTTCTGAGAGCTTATCCAGCGGTGACACCGCAGCGTGTTTCATGCTGGGAAGGGCCCACACGTGCTGTTTGTTGACAGTCCATGAAGCATCTCCAGAGGTTCGAGCGGCGGCGGCTCTGCAGCCAGGCAGGACAGGCTGAGCGGGTCGGGATGAGCCCTATTCCCTGCAGAACGGATCCCGAAGCCGCGGGGAGGTCAGAGCCCAGAGGTCAGCGGTGCCCAGGCCCGTGCATGGCCTCTCCCCCGCTGATGGCCGGGAGCCCGGCACGTCACGTGCTCAGGGATGCAGGAGAAGATGCTGCTCGGCCCTGCCGTGGTACCCGAGCTGGGGGGCCCCCGGCACCTCCCGACGGCACCTGCGGGACACAGCGGGGTCACCCCACGGGCTGGCAGCGGGGGTCCCCGCCCTGCCAGCCCCCCTTTCCGTGCCTCCCCTCCCGCCCGTCCCCAGAGCCCTTCCAGCGGCACCGCGCCCCGTCCGCGGCCCCCGCGGCTGTCCCGCACCCCCCGGCCCTGCGCGCCCCGCTCGGGGGTCCCACACCGCCCTCCCCACGCCGCCCCCCGAGGGTCCCCCGCGCCCCCCGCCCGCTGCCCAGGCCCCACCGTGCTGCGCTGCCCGGCCCGGCCCGGCCCCGGCGCCGCTGGGCTCGGCGGAGCGGCCGCGGAGGCTCCGCCCGCCGTGATGCGCTCGGGAGGAGCCACAGCCGGGGCGGGGGCACCGGGGGAGGGCGGCAGCGGCGGGGCCGAGGGGATGGGACACGGCGGGGGGGGGAGCTCGAGTGGGTGCGTGGGTCCGGGTATGGCAGTGGGGCTCCCCGAGTGGGTGCGTGGATATGGGGCACGGTACTGGGCTCCCCACTTCGGATGCGCAGGTCTGGGCTATGGCAGTGGGGTCGCCCCGAGTGGGGTGAGTGGGTCCGGGTATGGCAGTGGGGCTCCTCAAGGTGGATTTATGGGTCCGGACTATGGCGGTGAAGCCCCCCCAGTGGGTAGGAGGGTCCCACGGGTGTCCCCCAGCACTGGATATGCGGAGTGTTTTAAAGGAGCCCATACCGGGAGCCCGTACTGGGAGCACTGGGGCTGAACTGGGGGAGTGCCCCCAAGTGCTGTCCTTGGGAGAGGGTCTGTCCTTGCTGCCAGAGGTGCTGGCGGGGTCCCAGCCCTGGGATTTACAGCCCACTCTCCTTTTTGGTGGGCGACTGTGGGGCAGCCGTGTGTGATGGGGGGGTGCAGGGACCCTTTGTGCCCCTTCGGGCTCCCCAGTGACCGCCCATCCATGGGGTGAGGACAGGCAGGGGACACCCCTGTGTGCTGCCAGCCTCATGCCACCGTCACCGTGCTCTGCGTGGGACAGGAGCGTGACCGAGCAGCCCCTCCTTGACCTCCGCTCGCCATCTCTGTCTGCCCCGGCGCCTCTCCTTATCCCGCCTGTCCTCCGGCCAGCACAGTACGAAATATGTTTTGAAGAGAGCTGCAGGGCTTATTCTTTTCCTGATGATGCTAAATTTAAGCTCTCAATCTTCTTATCTCCTGTGAAGGCAGCGCCATCTAATCTCCCGCGAAGGACCCGATGCACTTATCCGAGCAGAGCTGCCCCAGGCGCTGCTCCCGTTGTTCCGCTCGGCCCTCACGGACACAAACAAGAGGCTGTGGTTTACTTCGTCAGAGGGAAGGCATGCCGCAATTCCCTGTTCCCATGAGATTTAGGCCAAACACAAAGAAGAGGGAAGCAAAAAAAAAAAAAAAAAAAAAAAAGGAAAAAAAAAAAGAGGAATGACCACACTATTAAAATGTTTATTGTCAGAAATATCCTGACTCTGCTGCTTAATCTGCTTCCTGCTAGTGCAGAGAAGCCAGCCCTGACCCAGTCATGGAACAAAGTGCAAAATCCTTCAATGGACAAGATTTAGGGTTTTTTTAAGGTTGTCTTGGTATTCTCTGTAAAATTACTGGCTCTGTTATCACCAAACTAACAGAAGCTGGGAAGGGGGTGGGTGCACTGCCGAGGTGGGGCAAGGAGAAGGGTTGGAACCTGCCGAGCTCCAACTGCTCTGACCCCTCCACTCGACCCTTCGCTGTGAGTCCCTGAGTTACCTGCCAACAGGACCCTTCCCAAATAAACCATGGAGGCAGCAGCAGTGGAATGGATCAGGTGAAATCCAGGTGCTACTCAGTCAATGGTTTGTTCCTCTCCTCCTTCCTCCGAGGAAATCTCTGCTTTGCTGTCCCTGAGCTGCCTCGGGCCGTTCCCTTTGCTGTGCCATGGCTGCAGTGAGGGGCTGGGCGCTTTTCCCCTTGCCCAGCTCCTGGGGCTGTGAACGCTGTGTCTGTCTGATTTTGATGGGAAACCGGTTGGGATGGAGCCCGGTGGAGGATCATTAATTAGTGAGAGTGTCCCAGCAGCTCAGTGATGGCATTGGGAGCTGTTAACTGGTGGTTGCTGGTATTCACCACAGCTGGGGCATCCCAAAATGAGGCCGTTCCACAGAGAAACGCCCAGGGAAGTGCCTGGGGTCAGAGTCCTTTTCCAGTGGAGTTGCACTCTCAGGCTAAACAAAGAGCACCCGTGGCTGAACGCTCCCGTTGCTCCAGCACAAGAGGAGAATCCAGTTCATCCCTTCTGCCTTGCACTGAGCTGTGCCAGGTTAATTTTCCTGCTCCTTCCCATGGTGACAGGCAGTCACCTCCGTGGGCAGCTCCGGGAGGTGGCTCCTGCGGGAAGGGCAGGGACACGAGCTGTGCTGGCAGCACTGCAGGGCCCTGAGCAGGAGGACAATTGCAGGGAGTGTGGCAGGGTGCAGGTGGAGCAGGTGTGTGATGAGCCAGACAGAGGATTCTTGTCTGTAGCCTGTAGCTGAACACTTTGGTGGCCCTGTGATTTCCCCCTCGCTGATAATCGAGCAGCGGGTTTGCCGAGCTGGGGCTCGCGCGGCTTTCCTAAAATAGTTGGTGAAAGGAGATCACAAAATCCAAGGGTGTGCTGCAAATGGCACGTAGGCTGTGTGACAGCTGCCGTGCCAGCAGCCGGGCCGGCTCCTGCCCTGGGGACCCTGGCTCCGGCTGGAGACGCGTCTCCGTCCCCTGGCAGCCAGCACGGCTCCGGGACAGGCTGGTGCACGCTTGGACTAATCCAGAAGGTGGCAATGGCAATCCACAGACACTGGCTGGCTGGGAAAAGAGGATTTCCTGGCGGTGCGGCTCTGCTGTTTAAGGGATATTTTCAGAGGGGCTGCACCGTGGCCGCTTCTGTGCACGCGGAGGGTCAGCTCTTCTCCCAGGAGTGACACCAAGCATTGCAGAAAATGCACATTACTGGGAAACGTGGCCACGTCCCAGGTATGTTTGGGTTGATGTGTAAGGTATGGTGTCCTCACACGTTAGTGCATTTCATTTTCTTCCTTCTCAACCTTCCTTCATTCTCTCTTTCCCTCCTCCCCTCCTTCCACTAGTTTTCCCTATCCCACGCTGGACTGGGATGTCCCCAGCCTGCTCTGTTACCTTCCCAAACTGCCACCACTTCACCAGCCAGGTCCCCCTCACACCCCCTCTGCATTGGGACCCGCTGCCTGCCAGGCTCCTCGTCTGTACACACTGAGACATTTGGGGCTGAAAAAGCGCAATGTTCCCTCTGGCAGCATCTTCTCGGTGCATGCAGCCACCTCTCGGGCTTCTCTCCTGCAAGGAACTCAAACAAAAGCGCACGGAGCAAAGTCTGCGAGCGGAGAGAAGCTCCACGCTGGCTCCCCAGCAGAGGGTGGTGTCAGCCCCTGCCCTGCCCGGCTGTCATTCCCGGTCATTCCCTGGCTGGCTGTCATTCCCTGGGTGCCCGTCATTCCCTGGCTGCCATTCCCAGCAGTGCCAAGAGGCAGGAGAGGGGAGCACCAGCTCCAGCATAAAATCCAACCTCTTTAATGTATTCAAGGTCCCTTTTAGCTTTAGGTCCATCCTGAAAACGGCATCTGGGTCCTCTCCACACCCCTCCATCCTCTTGCAGGACAGTTTGTACAATCTGGAGCTCACAGCTCACCAGCATGTGCTGGAGTCCAGCTCTTCCCGAGCCTGGCTGCACAGGTTTTGGTTGTTTTGATTTTTCCTGCTCTCAGAAATACCTCTGCCATCAGCCCTTTGGGTTGCTGCAGAGGTAGGCGAGGAGCGTACTTGCTCCAACACCTCCCACGCAGAGCCTGGCTCTGCAGCTGCAGGGATTGTTCCCAAGTGTCCAGGGGCCAAGAACGCTTTTTATTACTCAGTAAAAAAGCCAGGCTGTGGCTCGCAGCTTTAATTATGCGCATATAATAAACTCCTCTGTTGTCGTCTACCTACAGACCTGACCTCACACGGCAGGCTGGTACTAAGTCAACCAAAATTATCCCTGGCACGACTCCACCACCTTCAGTAGCCTCGTGATTCCTGCCTATGGGTGCTGTTGGAGGGCAGAAACGCTTCGTGAAGAACTGAAAGATCGAGAAAATCATTCTGAGAAAGCACCTCCTCGGGGTATGGGGAGTGTGGGCTGAGATCTGGATACACCCGGGGCAGGGCGTAGCTCTGATGGTGAGACAGGAGCGTGTGGATGCTGCTCCCTCTTGGATCGCACTGCTCGTACCCTGCCCTGGCCCAGGGGCACAGCCGGGCTGAGCTGTGGACAGCCAGCACCTCGGCATGAAAGCATCTCTTCTTTAAAAAAAAAAACCCAAACTTCCTTGGAGTATTAAACAATTATTTTCTGTTCTTCGGAGAGATCCTCCTTCCTAGATTGAAAATGAAGGCTCATGGCTGTAGAGTTGCTCCTTCTCCTTTATCTCCGCTCGGCTCCATTTGGAAGAGATTAGTGTTGCATTTGTTTGACATCCAGGTTAATAGCTTCCCTTCGTCCCAGTCCCGGCTTCCGGTTTTGGCTATCTGGAAAGGCGGGCTGGAAATTAATCGGCAAACTCTGGGGAGAGGATCTCGGAAGAAAACTCAGAACAGATTTGAAGAGAGGCTGTTCTAAGCCGCGCTGATTTGGATGGAAGCCACCGGTGAAAATAAGAGATTTTTCAAGAGTTTGCTGCCAAGGAGTTAATGCGTGAGAGTTGAGGTTTTTAATAAATACACTGGTAATTAATTATAGGAGTTGTCCTCCCGTTTGAAAGTCAAGGAACGCGATCGCTTGTTTGGGTTAAACATCTCCCCTGCAGTATTTGCAACCCAAACACGGGATGACGAGTGGCAGCGAGCGGTCAGACAAAGCGGGGTCTGTGTGTGGGGGGAGGCGGAGGAGCCCCGGCCCCGCTCCTGCCGCTGCCCGCAGGGCTGGGGCCGGGGGCAGCGGGGCCAGGGGGAGCCCCGGGGCGGGGGGACCCCACAAAGTGCGGTGGAAGCTCTTCCAGCGGAGACAGCGAAGCAGCACCGGGGCTCCGGACGGCTTTACCAGAACAGGGAAAGGAGCGGCAGCGGCGGGAGGGAGGGATACCACAAGGGAGGGGGGGAAAGGAAGAAAAGAAAAGAAAAAAAAAAAAAAAAAAAAAGAAAAGAAAAGGAGGAAAAATAAAAATGGGGAGGGGGAAAGGAAAAATACAGAGGGCGGGGGAAAAAGCGGGCTCCGAGCCAAGGCGTCGCAAAGCGCCCCCCGCCCCCGCTCGCAGCCCGGGCTCCCGCAGACAAAGGGGCGGCGGGGCGGACCGGGGGCGGGCCGGGGGCTGCTCCCGCTGCCCGGGGCGGGGAGAAAACTCGCACCCACGGCAGCTCCCCGGCTCGGCCGCGCAGGTGGGGTCCCTCGGCGGCGCACGTTCCCGCGGGGTAGGGCGACGGAGTTGCGCAGGGGTAGCCCCGCCGTGCCCGGTGACCGCCTGTCCGTCCGTCCGTCCGCCGCTTTGTTCCCGGAGGATGCGGCGCGCCTAACCCCGGCCGAGGCGGTGGGGCCGCAGCGGGGGCAGGGGCAGCCCTCCGCCGGAAAACTCCGCGCCGCCCTCCTTCCTCCTCCTCCTCCTCTTCCTCCTCCTCCTCCTGCTCGGAGCCCCGGCGCGGAGCGATGCTCTCGGGGGCGGCGGGCGGCGATGGAGCGGGGCGGTAGCGCGGAGCCGCCGAGCAGAGCGGCCCCTCGGGCAGCTGCCCGCGGCCCCTGAGCGCCGGCAGGAGGAGGAGGAGGAAGAGGAAGGCCGGGCGAGCGAGCAGAGCGCGGCCATGGAGGAGTGGCGGCAGTGCGGCCGCTGGCTCATCGACTGCAAAGTTTTGCCCCCGAACCACCGGGTGGTCTGGCCATCGGCGGTGGTCTTCGACCTGGCGCAGGCGCTGCGGGACGGGGTGCTGCTGTGCCAGCTGCTCCACAACCTCTCCCCCGGCTCCATCGACCTCAAGGACATCAACTTCAGGCCGCAGATGTCCCAGGTAGGAGGGCAGCGAGGGATGGAGGGGTGGCTGCGTGGGGACCCCCAGGAGCACGCCCGTGCCTGGATGCGGCTGTTGCTCTCGCAAAACTTGGTGCGATGAGGGGATGGGATGAGTGGGAGACGCTCTGTTTCAGCCCCCCCGGATGCCCGGCAGCCCCTCCCAGGCTTGATCCCCCGGTTTCTCGCCGGTCCAGCGCCGGGGGAGCCGCGGCCGCACGGGAAAAGCTCCTGGGAGGGGAGAGAACACCCCAGGAAGGAGCGAAACATCCCCCTTGTGTTTACAGCCATGGCGAAACAAAAGCAGATCACAGGGCTGAGAGCAGGAGATGGGATTGTTCGGGGGTTTTATGGAGGCGCTGGTTCGTCTGAGATGTGCGGGAGGAGCGGGCGCCGGGACAAAACTTTGGCTGGGAAGACTCAAAGCAAAATAAATGAATAAATTTATGAAAACACCCGAACTCTGGTGCTCTGCGAGCCTGCCCCAAGCCCGGCTGGGCAGGGAGCGAGGCCATGCCGTGCCCGAGCCCTGGTGCTGCATCCCCGCAGCTGCTCCGGGGCGGGGGGTGATGGGGGGCTCGGCTCAGGGACCCCAATTGCATCCCGGCCCCTCTGCCCCGTCCTGTGCCCTGCTCTCATCGTGGCTTTCCCCTTTGGGTACTTTAAAAGGGCTCCATCCTTGGAAGTGTTTCCAGTTTCTGGTTGGTTTGGTGGAAGGAGGCTTAGACAAACGGAAAAAAAAAAAAAAAAAAAAAAAAAGAAGTAAGATCAGCTCAGGTTGTTTTGGGTCTAAATGCGCTGCTGATGTTTTTGCAAGCTGAGCTGCAAGGTATTTGCATGGGAATCGGGAAGTGAAATCGATTAGAAACAAGCTAAATGGGGTTTGTGCCCTGCCCGCCGGCAGCCCCTGTGTTGACAAGCTCGCTTTAGAGCGTGGGCTTTTATTTTTGAACAACAACAGGTTCTAGCGGTGGAACTGAAGGGAAACTTTTCTCTGTTTAACTTCGCTGAAGCCTTCAGAGATAAATAACCTCCAGTGCCCACATGAGCTCTGTTCCTGTGCTGTGCGAGCACGCTGCTCATCCTGCAAGTCCCTTTCCCTTTTTCCACCGAAGTTTTGTTCCAGGGCAATGGCTTTTTCGAGCTGTTTGTCACCCAGCGAGACACAACCAGGTGTGCTGGGGTGGCTGCTGTGGTTGAGGACAGCCAGGAGCTCCCAAACGTGGAGCTCCTCTTTGGGGAGCAAAGGGCGCTTTGCTGTGAGGATGTCCTTGACCCTACAAAACACCGGAATGGGAATCCCCAGCCCCGTGGTGAAACCAGGCCGAGTGCTGGCCCGGAGTAAATAACAACACGTCCTGATGCCTCTGCCCAGGGTGGAACAATGCTGCGAGATTTCCTCTTGGCTTTCCAGGCTATGAACTGATCAAACTGTTTTCCGCTGCCGTTTCCAAATATAAACTGCCGTGCAGGAGCTGTGCACGGGGAGGGCTGGAGCTTTCCTAGAACGTGCTGAGAATGGCACACTGTGTTTTGGGGTTGTTCTGTTGGGTTTTTTTTACGGAAATACTGCAGTCTTACCAAGCTAATTTTGGTGGGGTATTTGCCCTGTGGGGAGTTGAGAATGGGTTTAAAGATGTGGCACTTGGGGATGTGGTTTAGAGGTAGATTTGGCAGTGCTGGGTTCTCAGTTGGACTCGATCTTAGGAGGGCTTTTCCAGCCTCAGCTCTGGTTCTGTCGCACCTGTGATCAGGGAAGATCCCAGGGGTGTTTTGGAGAGGAGGCTCTTGCTGCCCTTGCCAAGGCAGGTGTTGCTGGTTGGAGGGGAGAGTTTACAGCCCTGCTGTCTTTAATAAAACTGCTTTCTGCTTTCCCCACCTGGGTGCTTTCACAGCTTTAGGAGGTATGTGAGGGGACTGATTGGGATGGGTTTGGTGGCTCTCTGTCTGAAAACCAGGTCATTAGAGGGGACCAGCACAAGGCTGAGCCCGAAGGACATGCAGAGCATCACCTGGTGTGGGAGTGGATGCTCTGACGAGGCTCAGCTGATGCTTGTCCTCAGCCAGGATGGGACCCAGACCACTCTGGAGTGAACCTTTATACGTGATGTGTTTGGTGCTTCTCTGGCAATTCCTGGATTTGGGAATCTGGCTTCTTCCCCAGGGTGGTTAAAGGCACCTTCTGCTGCATGGGCAGCCAGGTGAGGTGAGAGGGGAGGAAGGGGCTGAGCCCAGCCACGGAGGGGACAAACACCCTTGGGATGCCCCAGCCCTGCTGTGGCTCTGGGTGAGCAGTTCCGTGTCTCTGGGCTGGATTTCAGAGGGAAAATGCAGGAATCCATCTCAGTCACCCAGCTGTGATGTGCTCAGACACGGGGTAGGGATGCGCGAGACAGAGCGCGCCGAGGAACTTCAGAGGTTGTTTTTGATGATAAATGCACATTTTGCCTGGCTGGCTGGACTGGCTAACCAGCTGTCTGCCTCACTGCGGAGCTTATTTTGTTATTAATCAGGTGAAATGCCAGGGGACAAGACACTTGAGCTAGACTTGAAACACCCAGTAACACTCTGTCATCCACCTTTCCCGCCGAATTAAGTGGGGCTGTGCAGGTGTGTAATTTTAATAAACACATTTTTGCCCAAGGTGAGCAGCGTTTCAAAGGCCAGAGGTGAAATCACATCTCTGCAGAGAAGTGCTTTAAGATCCAGACACTGGTGTGTTATTTTTTGAATCCCTTTCCGTGCTGATTTGTTCTTCCTTGCAGCTGTTGGAGGTGTGCTGCGAGGCGAGGTGGGAGCGCTGGCAGCGCAGGGAGGCTGCAGGGACGGGTGCTCCTGCTGTGGAGAAATGAACTGATGTCCCTGTCCTCCTAAAAGCTTCCCCAGCCTCGTAAAACCTCCCTGTGGTTGTTCAGCAGAGAGGCCAGACTGGCCACACAGCAGTAGTTTAATACGTGATGCTTAATTAAATAAACGAGGCAAATCACCCCGTTAGGTTGCAGTCTGATGTTTGCTTCGTTTTCATGTTCAGTTCCAGAGACCCAGATCTGGTGTTTGGTGGTGCCTGGGAGGATGGGATGACCCAAAGCTACTGAACTTCCAGAGTGGCCAACAAAATAAACAGGAAAAACAATCTTGAACCCCAGCTCTCTTCTGAGAGTGCGTGGATGTGAGGCCAGTTTCAATGAGCCTGGAGTAAAACTTCAGTTCTGCTCCTTGCTTTTGCTGTTGGGGCTGTTTCTGGAGAGTTGGGAAGTGGCATGAGGGTGATTGCCCTCAGTGATTATTGATCATTATTGTGTTATTGTGGTTGGATTTTTGGGGGTGGCATTCAGGGTGATTTTCCAGCCAGCTGGGAGAGGTTGATGCAAAGGACATTTGAATTTGCACGTGGGAGCAGAGGTAGGAGCCCTCTGGTTTGCATTCCCTGTCCCCCCCATGCCCCAGAACCTCACTCCTCTCCCCATTCCCCTTCCTAATTCCAGTCCTCTGTCACTTTTTGCTACAGCTGCTCTGCTGAGGGAGATGGAGATCTTTGAGCTTTGCATTTTCATTGATAATTAGGTTTGAATCTTAATTTTGTTAAGTCTCTGGTCAAATACAAATTAAATGACTCTCCACATGTGTTTCAGCATAAAAAATACGTGCAACAAAACACCTGCATGTTTGGGTGAGGTTGATGTTTGGTGGTGTGTGTTCTGTGAGGTTTTCCTTTTCCTTTCTTTTTTTTGGCGTTTGTCTTAGATAAAATTAATCCTTCCAGACACCTTTGCAAGTGGGTGGGGTTGATCAGGAATTACCTAGGAAAACTCCTTGCAGAGTTCCAGGTCCCTGTCCTTCCTCTGGTGGTTCAGTCCCCTGGTGTCTGAGCTCAGCCTCATGGGGATGTTGTGAAGGGCATTTCTGCTCCCAATCTCTGCAACTGAAGGAAAATGGGTTAATTAAAGGGGAGAAGGAAGCAATAACCCTCCAAATCCTGCCTCATTGCCCTGTCCTGGCTGTCTGGGCACCTGCTGCAATCTCACCGTTCCTCGGTGTATTAAGAGAGGTGGAAATTGGTGCCTACACAAAGCTGTTGAGATGTGATTGAACATCAAGACTCCCACGGATACCACATTGTTTCCAGCCCTCCTCTAAGGCTGGTCTGGACACTGCTAAACATCTTTATTTTTCCCTGCTCCAGAACCCGCTGGATTCTGGAAGTGAAGCACCCACAGCTTTAAAGTGTCAGCGTGCGCACAGACTCCAAGTCAGCAGCTCGTTAAGGATGCTCATTTTGAAGCATCTCCACATCTCTCCAGAGGGAATCCACCCCTCTCTGCGGTGCCTGGAGGTTCTGCTGGGGCTCTGGAGGCTGATGAGACGCAGCAGATGTAATTGGAGCCATGGCTGGGCTGCCCACTGCTCTGCTTTGCTCTTACCAAGAGCTGCCAGGATTGATGGCTGCACCGCCCCACGCCTGACTGAGCTGTCAGGTGGCTCCGTGCCTGTTGTTTTTCCTCGAAGGTGGCATTCATTTGCTATCAAAACCCTGTTTATTGGTGATGTAGGTGCTGTGACAGCTGGGAGCAGGTGGTTTGGGGCCTCCCCCAGGTGTGGGGGAGATGAGGGCACGCTGGAGTGTTTGGTGCAGGTAATTATTCACAAGGCTTTGGGGTTTTTAATGTGCCACTTGAAGGCTTTATAGCTCCAGTGCTTGTAATTGCTTCCACGTGTCACGATAGTAGTTAAATTTAATTCAGTGTCATCGGAGCTGCCTGGGTTCTTTGAGCAAGGTCTTGTGTAGCCACTCTGATTTACCCTGCTCAGGTCCTCCAGCTTTTTATTTACTCTCTGCTTCTTGAAACTGAGTTCTGTTCCAAAAAAAAGGGCTGTAAAAAAATGGCCTCATTACATATCCCTGTTTACTGTGTCTCACTGACTTCCCGTTTGGATGTGCTGAGCCTCACAAAGGGAAAAAAGGTGCTCTGTGTGCACAGCCAGGCTCGGGAGCTCCTTGCAAAACAGGAGCTGCTCCCACTCTTCCTGCCCAGCCCCACTGGGTGCCTCCTGCATGTCAAGTAGAACCCTAAAACCTTGTGTTAGCCAGAGGTTGGTCCCTTTTTGTGGCTGGCTGAGGGTGCAGGATCCAACTGAACGTGCAGCTGAAGGCTCATAAGTATTCTGGTGGGGCAGGAGAAGGTGGAAAGTGTTGGATGGATGCTGTGGGCTGTGCCAAGCAGCATGAAAAGCAGTGAAAACGTTGGGGTTTTTTCCCCCCCCCTCACTCCTTGAATGATTGATGAGAGTTAAATACCTGCATTAAACACCTACCAGCAACTGGGCTCTTGAGTGAAAAGATGCCTTTAAAAGCACAAAGCCAAAGCAAACAAACAAACAAAAAAAAGGTGATTTGGTGGGTTTTCAAGCTGGGACCGGGCTTGGAAGCTGCCTCCTGTCCCAGCAGCCTGTTGATGAGCTGTAAAAAATGCTTGGCTGGTCCTTCCTGCTCGGTGGTGATCCGGGTGCCCTGCCAGGAACAGGGGGTGCCTCGGTGCTGGGTCCCTCCAGGCTCCAGGAACAGGAGGATTTGTGGCAGTGGCCCTGGCGATGCCCAGCTCCTGTGGCTGGGTCTGAGGGGGCTGTTGGGGAATCAGGGAATTAGGGAATGGGGGGTGGGTTGTGAGGGAGGGCTGAGCATCCCCACCTCAGCCTGGTGGGATGGGACCCACCACCACCACCACCCCCCACTTGTGGGTGTGGGAGCCCCAGACACTTTTTCTTCAGCTCCTCTGGACCCAGAAGGGACCTGATTTTTGGCAGGGACAGAAATGTTGCTTCAGACTGACCCGAGGGCAAATTTTTGATCTGTTTCTTTGTCGTTTCTTAAAGAGACAAAGCCTTTTCCCAATGTTTGAGCTGTTTCCCTTCTCCATTTGACTCCCCTCAAGCTGTATTGAGAAACGGATCAAATGTGTTCATCCCAAAATCCCAGCAGCCTGGGCTGGGCCTTTTTGGGGCAGAGCTGGGCTGGGAGATCAGCATGCCATTGATTTAGGGTGCAGTGTGAATGAGTTGGGTGCAGGGCTATGAGGTGCCTGTGTTGGGGTGATGGAGGGATGGTGGAGGCTGGGAAATGCAGTGAGCTTGGTAAATGTATTGAGCTTGGCCACGCCTCTGGGAGCTGAAGATCCTCCTTGATTTTTAAAGCATGGATCCACCTTCTTTGAGCTGTGCAGCAGCTTTTTAAAAAAAATTTTATTTCCTCACATCAGTCTCAACATCAGTTTTCTCCTTTGGGCATCCAGTGATCCTAAAACGATCTTGTGTCTGCTCCTCCAGCTTCCCAGAGCTCTGCTTCCACCCCAAGGCTTGCTCAGTGCCCATCAGGGTGACCCTGTCCTGTTAATGCTGAGTCCATCTGTCTGCCCAGCTGTCCCTGCAGCATCCTGACACCCCTGGGGCTCCTTGGTGAGTGCTGGCCCCAGGCACTGTCCCTGCTGCCAGCCTGCACTGTCACCCCCTGCTCTCCTGTCAGGATGAGCTCCAGGGCTGGAATTTGGGCACAGGGCGACTCCTGTGTTACCCAACAGTGGCCCCCCAGGTTCACCTGCCCTGCCATGTGTCCTGCTGATTCTGAACCTCGATGCTCCTTTTACAGGAGGGGAAGGACCTTCCTTCTCAGGGTAACTTCATCCAAGTCTGCCTTTGACAACTTCAAACTCGGTGTTGATGAAATTACTTTTGTATCTCCCCTGGAGAAAGGTCTGTTCCTAATAAAAGTGACTTTTCCTCCCTGCTTTGTGTTTTCCTTGGTTGCAGCTCAGGGCTGTGCTTCACCCCATGATAGAACTCTGGTCAAGCATTCCCTGCCCTCCACCCTCGGGAGCCTCCCAGGTGTCCGGGGGATGGACAGGCAGGGCTGGGCTCTGTTTGGGGCAGGTGGAGGCTGCAAACAGGGTACAGAACTTTGTATAGAACAAATCCCTGCTGCTCTCCAGGTGTCTCATACCTGGGGTTTGTGACTTTGAAGCTGCTGAGCCCTGTGGTTATGATCTGCTAATTCCAAATACATGGGGGTTTTGTGCTTCTGGGAGTGTTTGACTGCGATCCCATTCCGGACTAGCCCAGCCCTGGAGTCCAGTCTATGTTAACAGTAAGGTTTAGCCAAGATGCCCTAACCTGAAGGGGTTTTTTAGGGTTTACATCTGTGATGGGTGTTTGGACTGAGTCCCCTCCTCCTGTGTCAGAGGGTGTTTGTGCTCTGCCAAAAGTAGAAGGAATTGTAAAAATTCAGGTGCTGATGGATCAATTTACTCATCTGTGGGGACTCTGAACAAAAATTCAGAGTCCTTCCTCAGGAAGGTCACTGCAGAGCAATCAGATTTCCCAGCCTTGTCTCACAAGTCCTGCAGAACAAGTTTTTGGATACCTCTTTGGATCTTTTTTGGACACTTTTTGGATCTCTTTTCTGATGTTCCCCAAGCAGTTGTTTCACCCTGATGTTAGAGCTGCCAGCCCTTCCTCTCACAGGACAAAGGATGTGCCTGCCCCTCGTCCCTCTTCTGCCCAACACCCGTTGCTTGGAGGAGGTGATGTGGACTCGATTCCTGTTTTGTAACCCGTGGGCCTGCCCTGTCTGAATAGCCAGGATTCAGCTGGAAGATCCTCCTTTGCCTCCTTGGAAAGCCACCAGCCTGACTCACATCCTGACTTGCTCCTCCTGGGTCTGGTGAACTCTGCAGTCAATGGACTCCGTGGCATTGCCCGTGGTACAGACCCACCAGTAAATCAGATTTTATTCACTCTGTTGCCCTCTTGGCTTCTCAGGATCAGATTTTCCAGGCTTGCTGGACCTGGGAAGCATCTCCCATCTTGTGCAGTGCCCTCTCCCAGACCGTGCTCCAGGTGATGAAGGTGGTTTGGCACAGGGAGATGCTGCCAGCTCCCTTTGGATGTGATGGGAGTGGGGAGGTTGGGAGGGGTTTGTGCCTCTCTGGGGTGTCCCTTGGTGCTCCACGAGCAGCTCCCTGTGCCTGCCCCCACTGAGGCCTTGCTTTGGCCCCCAAACCACCAGGATTTAGTAAATGAGGAGATGGGGAAGGTTAAAAGGTTCCCATAGAGGAAATTTGCTCTTTCTCTTCCAGCATTCAATGCCTTAATGCTGATGGAGAGGGGGGAGTAAATTGGCCCTTTTACAGCATTCATATCTTTTGTTGTGCTTTATAGTGGTTTACAGCTAAATGGAACATCTGGTATTTGAAGGGGGCCGAGGAGGGAACAGAGGAGGTTTGTGGCCGGCGAAGGGGAGGAGTGATTTGTGTTCAGCGCCGTGAACACAGAATGAGCTGTGAAATCCGCGCGACTCGGGGGCACTCAGCGCCTGGAAAACAAATGTACAGCCAGGCTGGGAGCTGGGCGCTCCCTGTGCTCCGTGGCAGAGCTGTGGCAGCAGGGATGTGCTCCTCCATCCCTGCGGGAAAACCCCGTGGCAGGACCTGTCACCGTGTCCTCGCCGAGCACCTGCCCCGCAGGGGGATGTGCTGCACCCGCTGGTTCTGCTCTCCAGGATGAGTTGTTTGGCTCCTCTGGGTCTGTCAGGTGCTTGGAATGCTCCTGGAGCTCTCAGGTTCGTGGGGGGATGCAGCTTTTTCCTAAAGCAGAGCCGTGCTCCTGAGAGGTTGGGCTTTGTGGCAGGAGCAGCGAGAATGGGAGATGGATCTGTGATGGTGTAAATATGTTTTATATATAAAATATGGGATGGGCGTAGGTGTGTGAAAGATAGGAATGTATTTATATATAAATAAAATTGTATTTCTTTAAGAGCTGGAGTGTGTTAAGCCCTGGAAATCCCAGGCTGAGTGGCATGGCCCCAGGACAGGAAATGTGCACAGCATTGGGACAGGCTTGTGTGCACATGGAGAGCCTTTGTGTTTATGGGAAGCACTTTCTCATGTGAGTGATCTTCCAAGAAAATCACTGGTGAGTCTTGGAGAGGGGAGGAGACAAAAAAAGAAGGAGACAAGGCTTTTCCTCCCATAGCTGTGGGAGAATTGTGGCTTTAAACAGAAAATAAACCAGAATTTTCCTAGTAAACCCAGCAGAAGAGTTTATGATTTTTTTTTTTTCCTCTTTATAGACCAGCTTCTAGATCTTTATTTTCCTGCTGCTGCTGAAGGGTTTGGGGCTGTTTTCTGGGAATTGCTGCTGGAGCAGCAGCTGTTCAGCACAGCGTGGCCCTGGGTGGCTGAACTGGCCCTGGGGCTCCCTTCAGTGCCCCTCTGGCAGCAGATGCTGCATCTGCAGGGTGTAAATGGCTTTATTCTGGTGCCTGGCACCGGATGAGCTGGTGCTGGGCAGAGCCCAGGTGATTGCAGAGCTCTGTATTTTGGGGACAGGACATTATTGTGGTGCTGAGGCAGCTTCCAGCTCTGGGGTGATGCCTGCAGGACCAGTGGGGTGGCTGCTCCTGGTGCAAAATTTTAAGTTTTCAAGGTGCAAAATAGGCCTAAGGATTGCCAAGGGATTGGGAGCGTGGAGCCAGCCCAGCAGGAACCATCCCAGGAGGAAGGCTGGGAGTGTGGGGCTCCCTCTAAAAAGGTGGATTTTTCAGGGTGAAGTTGCAGGACATGAAATGTGAGGTTTGCTGACCTGTCCACACTGGTCTGTGCTGGGAGTGGACATTCCTGGGCAGGTATCCCTGCCCCTCCTGCCCATCCCTCCCCATGGCTGAAGGGTTTTCTGAAATCATTTAAAGTTCAATCTAGAATCCTGCCAGATGTGAATCATCCCTGAGTGGGTTTCCAGGTCACAGTGCTGAGGGCAGGCTCCTGGGTGGCATCACAGATTTGTTACCTCGCTTTAACCCTTCCTCATTCATCGATTTTGGGTTCTCCAGGGACAGGGATGCTCACACTGATGGAGTGAGGACACTTCCAAAGGATTTCCCAGCTTTAATTGCTGCCACTCCCCGCAGCTTTGGCCACTTCGAGCGTGATGCAATCAGTGTCTCACAGGTGAGAACTTCACCTGAGATGCAGAAAACGGGGCCAGATATCCTGAGTGGCCAAACCTGTTCCTTTGGTGAGAGGGTGAGAGGCCAGACAAACCTTTTGCTTCTCCCTCGCTGCATTTTCCACCCTCGGCGTGCTCAGCTGCACGTCCCCACATGGAGAACACCTAAATATTTTTTTCTTAGAGGTGACAAAGGTTAGAAGTGAATTTTCCTCGTATTGATAGCTTGGTTATCTCGGGAAGGGTAATGAGGAGGCTTTAATGAAGCTCCAGTATCTGCCTGGGAGTGGGGTTTCAGCCAGGTTGTTGCAAGAAGCATTTCTAATTAGGAGAGATTTAATTCCAGATTTTTGTCATCACCCCCCCCCCCCTTCCCGCTTAATTATATTTGCTAACGTGTTTAACAGCTTTCCCTTCAGAAAAGAACAATTTATTCAAAGGTCATAAATAGATTCTGGCATTAATTACTCCAGGAGTCACACTGGGCTGCTCTGGAGAAAGCAACTCCATGGGGAATGCTAAACCTTTCGCAGTTGGATTTATCTGTGGTTGGAATGACTTTGTTTGCACACACCCCCCCCAACAGAGACACCTCCAAAAAAACTCCCAAATAGCTGATTGCATCCACATTTGTGCCCAGCTGAAAACCCATGGGGATCTCGTAGCTAATTTCCCCAGGATTTTGGAGCAAGTCTGCAAATCACAGCATCTCCCTTGATCTCTCTGTATTTGTTTTATGAGATTTGGGGGTGTTTTTGTCAATTAGTTTTGGATCCCGTCGCTGCTGTGGATGCTGAGCTGGAGCAGGGAGAGCAAAGCCTGGCTGGAACCAGTGGCAGAAGGACAGGGCTGAGCTGTTCCCTCCTCCTCACCCCCTCCCAGGCTCAGCCGAGCGCCCAGCTTAGGTTAATAGTTTTTGTAACCTCCAGATTTTGGAGTGGCTGCAACATCTGTTCCAAGTGATAATAAAGCAGTGCTGAGGGGGAATTAGCATACAGCTGCCAGGGTGGGGGAGAGCCTCTATAGAAAAATAAATGAATTTATTGATGGAAGATGAAGCCTCATTGCGTTTTCATAGTTCCTGGTAATTTTGGCACCGTGGGCAAAATCTGTTCCTTTGCAGTGGGAAAGGACGGGGCTGGCATGTGGGACTCTGATGTGCATTTGAGTGTCCTTTGTTTTGTCATTTCACCCAAAGCCAAGAGCACTTTTTGCTGGCTTTAGGCTCTTCTTGAAGGTTCAATCTGCCCGAGGAGTCCTCCTGCCTGGGTGGGGCTGGGCTGGCTGTGTGTGGGGGAATATTTAATATCTCCTGAAATAACTCTGCTTGCCCGGCGACCTGATCCAGTGGGTGGCATCCCTGCACATTGTGCTCATAAAAGTCTCTTTTTCTTGCCCTTTGGCTCTTGCTGTGGTCACCAGGAGCTGCTGGTTTGTGTTGGCACTTCCAGGATGTGTGCTCTGGTCCCTCTCCATCCTTCATCACCCTCAGGGATCAGGATGCTGCTCGCCCTGGCCACGTGTCTGACCCACAGCTCTGCACCACCAGCACTGAGGTTAAATATTTCTGTGACTCTTCCTCCCCTGGTGTTTTTCTTGGGGTCCTGTGACGAGGCAGTTTCATTTTTCCTTGAGGGGAGGCAGACAAACAGGCGCTGCTTTCATTGCTTTGGGGAGACGCAGAAGAACGTGATTGAAACGTTCTCTGAAGCCTCGCAGACTTGAAAGCGAATTTAAAATGCCCAGGTTTTAAAATTTATAAACCCAGAATGATGACTGGTGATATCCTGAATTCCCCTCCTTGTAAAATGATAAAAAAAAGTTAAACTGAAACCAACCCACATTGAGCTCTGGGCTCCACCAGCAAGAACTGAGTGAACTGAATTACCTGGTTTATGTGGGGAGAAAAATGATCTTAAACACCCGATTTAACTGGATGGGAATGAAAGGAGTGAGAGTAAAACTTCAAGAGGTGGAAAGCAGCCTCATAAATCTAGAGGGGCAGAGAGGAATCTGCCAAAGATGGAGCTCTGTGTGTGCATGGAGGAGGAGGATTTTCAACCCCCTGAGCCAGGGGGGGAGGGAAGGAATAACCCCCTGTAGCCACCAGGTTTTGCAGGGTTTCTTCACAGGAAAATCTGAAAAAAAAAAAAAAACAGGTTTTTTTCTGCTCTGATTTGGTTTTTTTTTTGAGAGACAGCTCTTCTAACAGCAGTGTTATGGTGTGAGGATCCTGTGTGGCACAGATGAGGCATCTGGCTCTGTACAAACCCATTATTCGGCCGGGCAGGGCTGTCATTACCCGGTGCTGGTGCTGCTGAGGCAGGAGGAGCTGCTCCCACCGAGCACGGCAGGAACCCGCACACAAAAAGAGGTGTTCAACCTGTCTGTGCTCAAGGTGCCTTAAAACTGCTTGGGTTTGTCTTTGGCACGTCAGCAGCCAGGCTTTGAGCGCTGAAGGATCAACGTGGAGCTTCTCCTTCCTCCACCCGCTGAGGGTTTTGTTCAAAAATTGGACAAAAATCCTCTTGGCACTGGCTGATCATCCTGCCCGGAGCTGGCTCAGGTCTTTGGGGTTTGACATTTCAACTGAAATGGATCTTCAGCCTCCTACCTTGCTCTCCTCAGCTCTGACATCCTCATGTTTCGCTCCCTGGGATCCCAGGATAACGGGGCTGATGGAGCTGGTGCCCAGCCTGGGGCTCCACACGCTGTCCCTGGGTGTTTTGGCATCGTTATTCCTGCTGTCTCTGGGAAAAACTTCTGCAGAACTTCTCTGGGGAAAAAAAACCCAACAAGTGCTGGATTTTTACAGTTCAGTGGGTTTAAGGCAACTGTAAGAAACCAGCTGTGGGGAGGGTGCTGTGGGCTGCTTCCACACCCTGGTTCTTTAGGAATCTCCTTTAGCAGTGGATGTGAATACTCAAAAAAGCCCCTTAGATGTTGCTGTTTGCTCTACTTTGGGTTATTTGCACTGTTTTGGGTTATTTACACTGCTTTTTGGATTATTTTTGCATTACTTGTAGATTCCCAGGTCCAAGCTCCACTTGGTACCAGGCCCTTTGCAAACAGAGGCCCTGATCCTGGGCAAAGGTTATCCAGATAATCTGGGAATGCAGAGCACCGAGATCTCATTCTGCCTGAGCAGAACCACTGGGCAGAGTGATTTGTTGTCCCTCTGCCTTCTTGGGGCCTGAGGGGAGAGGCAGCTGGGCTGGATTTTGTAATCAAGTATTTGTTTTTGTCAGAAAGGACTCAATTGCTGGGTTATTGCTGGGTTATAGCTGTGCAGTTTGTGTGTGGCTGCGTGAAGGGAAGGGGACAGAAGTGTGTGTTCCTCCTCTCCTCCTCCTCTTCCTCCTCCTGGGCTAGGCCTGGGTGCTGTTGAGGATCCTCTTCCAGCTCCAGGAAGCTTGGGGAGAGCTGTGGGACAGTCCCACTGTTGCTCCACACCATTCCAGGGATGCTGTCCCTTCTCCACGCTTCCCAGCAGGCGCTCCCAAAGCCCAGCCTGAAGAGAGCTGGCAGCTGGGGAGGAGGTTGTGGTTTCTGGAAGGGAGCTGAGCTGGATTTCCAAACCCTCCAAAGGGTTTGGGAGCAGATTTGGGGCTGGTTTGGTGTGAGACCTTGGGGCTTCTCTCATGGAGGAAATGGGCTGGGTAAGGAATGAAGTGGTCCAAGGTAACCCCAGCCATTTGCAGGTGCTGTGACTGTCCCTCCTGCCTGGATGCTGACCAGAGGGACCTCTGCTGCTTTCCTGGGAGCTTGGGCTAAATGGGAGCAGTGCTGCTCTCAGGTTGTGGGATCTGCCTGACGTGGGCTGGGGAGGTGGGGAAGGAGGATTCCATCCTGGTGATTGTGTAACCGTGGAGTCCTTCCCTGAGGATTCAGATCTGTGGTTGACCAGACTCTGGCTGGGCACGGAGCAGCTGGGAGCTCATTCCCTGTGCTGGAGGAGGGACAAAAGTTCAAAAGTTGAGTGTCTGAGTATCTTCCCTTGATACCAGGGAAGAGCTGACACGGAAACCAAAACTGGAGCCTCAGTTGCTTTGCAGGTCGTTGCATCACTTTTACTGGATGTTCCTTGGATTATTCAGTGCAATGTGAAGAAAGCTTCCTGGGGTTGAAGGAGGTATTTGGGAGTGAAGGAGGACTAAAACCTCAATGAAACCTCTTTGGTCCCTTCTGCCAAGCTGGGGAATGACAGATCAGAAGTGTGAGCACATCCTGGGGTGTGCAGGGCCAGGCTCACTGCGGGGTCAGCTGTCCCTGGGGCCTGTCTGTGCCCCTTAGCACACACCCAGTGATGTGGGATCTGGGAAGAGCCCCCACGGGCTGCCCTGAGGTGCTCTACCTGTGCCTTCAGGTCCCAAACCCAGAGGTGGAAAGGCTCTGTTCCCTGGAAGGCTCCATTATCCATCCCGGCAGCAGAGGCTGTGCAGTGCCTTGGCTCCCTCACCCTCTCCCGGGATGGGAGCCCTTTGCCAGAGGTCCATCAGACAGATGTTGGTCACTGCTGGAGCCCTGGCCAGGCAATGCTGTTCCTGGTGGAGTGTGCTCCAGGAAAAGCCTCTGTCTGCTCGGTGAGCGTAAGCAGAAGTGACGGCTCACGATGACTTTACATGACATGTTATTTCTGCTCCCCTCCCCGAGGCACTCAGCAGCTGGAAAGCCTTTCCCCCACGGAGCTGGAGGCAGCACTGCTTTGAATAAGAGCTTTTTGCATTGGAAGCTACACCTTAGGAGAGATGTTTTATTTCCCTGGCTGTTTATAGCCCTGTAAAAGACCGTGGAGCCTTCATTCTCCCTCTTTGCGTGGTCTCCGTTGCATTATGCAGAGGAGCAATTTATTCCTAACAGCTCAGCCTAATGCGTGCCACAGCCATTTCCACAGGAGCCAGACCTGCCTTAATGCTTGCTGTATGGCTTTTTAAATGCATCGTGCTGGCTCCTAAGGCAGGGTTTTTAATAACTCCTGCTTGGGGCTGAGTGTACAAACGTCTGACAAAAACCTCCGTGCTGGTTCTCGCACCTTAATTCTGTGCTCAAAAAATCCCTGCCCGAGTTCTGCACTGTGTATGTGTTGGTGGAGGCAGTTGCTAAGAGAAGGGATAATTTAAAGCAGGAGGAAGTCATACATGCAGCTGTACTAAAAATTAACTTCAGTTGGGTGGTACTTGGGAAATTAGAGCAGGGATGCTGCCAGAAAAAAAGGGGAAATGAAGAGTCTGCGTTTGACTGCGTGTTGATTCGGTCTTAACTGTGTCAATAAAGTCACTTTAATTCGTGGGTCAGTGAGCTCCTTTAGGGCTGCTGCCTGTTTAGACTTATTGATCCTCTCCCATTAAGCTCCAAATATTGTCCTTTCCTGTCCAGACAGTTCTCAGCCCACTCCAGCGGAGTGGGTGGCTTTGGAAGGAGATGGAGTGGAGCAGCCGAGAAGGAATCAGATGCTGCTGCCAGTTCCCCTCTTCACCCCTCTGGCTGAAATACAGCATTAATGGTCCAGCCCAACATGTCCCTGGGGCCTTATCTGCATCCTCAAATTGTACCAAATTAATTAGCCCGGCACAGCAAAAGCAACCCAGCCTTCCCTAACGCTCTGCAAATGCAATTACCCTGGTACCAGAGTTTATTTGTGATATTCCAATTAACAGTCAGCTTTGCTTGTGCACTGTCTGGTGGAGCTGCTCCTGTCTGGCTGGTGAATACCTCATTAAATCCTGTTCCATGGGATCCCAGACTGGTTTGGGTTGGAAGGGACCTGAAAGCTCCTCCAGTTCCAACCTCCTGCCCTGGGCAGGGACACCTTGCACCAGAGCAGGTTGTTCCAGAGGAAATGATGTCTTGGGGAAATAGCTGTGTTTGACAGGACCCAAATCGATGCAGGGGATGGAGGGAGGCAGAGTTGGCTCCCAGAGACACCTGGATATTCCCACTGTCTCTCAGGGAGACTTTCCAGTGGAGTTTTCCTGCTTAGGTGGGTGGAAATCAGTGCAGAACCACAGGGGTGTTGATGCTTGTGATTAATCCCTGTGGAAGGTATCCCCACACCAAACTTCCCATTAAACAATTCACTTCCCATTAAATAATTTAATAAATTTCTTTTGTTTGAAAAAATATAGAACCCCCTCACAAAATACAAAACAACGCTCTTCCGTATTTTTAGTAGAGGTAAAAAAAAAAAAGGATAAAAAATACAAAAATATTTCTCTGCTTGTGTGTGTTTAGCCCCTGTTAGTCTGGCTCAGAAAGGAAGACTTGCCTTACAGAAATCTGAAGCCAGATCTGGAAACGGTTCAGTCAAAGCATCCAGAAGATTTTGGGAGGATTTCTAACCCCCTCTAGCCCCAGGTGCCAGCTTTGGGTGCACCCCTGATGCGTTGCTGTAATAAATGAGTGCTAGGAGCTGCCAGGAATGGGATGTGGGTGTTAAATTAGAGGGTCTTGTTATCTTGTTATCCTCCCCAAGTATTAATTTATAGAAATATCCAGAGCCTTGTTTCCTGTAATCGCTGGGATCTGTTCTCAGTGGTGGTTTTTATGAGCTGGGGACCTGACCTTTTTAAGCAGCTTTACAAATTAAGTAGCCAGTAGATTAATTTTCTGTAGCCTGTTTTCATCACGCAGAGCAGGAACTGTTCTGCATTGCTGTGGCAATAAATTCTACTTGTGGAGCTCGGGAAGGGAGGGAAAAATCTTCCAGGTAAGGTAAAACAGTCACATCCTCAAGGAGAGATTGAAATAAATTGGGTCAGAAATGGAGCTCCCCTTGGTTTAATTCAGGGGAGGTCAGGGATGGGGTTGTGCCCAAATCCAGGCAGGCTTGGAGTCTGTGGCCAAAATTGAAGCACTGCCCACTGCAGAAAGATCTTTAATTCATCATGATAACAAATCTCTCGATGCTTCAGGAAACTTCACAGAACCAGACTCAGTTCTGGCCAGAGTCTCTCGTTAAATTCCGCCTTGCAAAAATAACTCGAAATGGGAAGTGATTTCCTTTTTGCTGCCTGTTTTCTTCCTGTGGTGTGAATTGGGATAATTGAGCTGTGCTGGGCACGTGCAGGGGGAGGCTCCATGGGCAGAACCACTCGTGGAGCTGGTTGGGCCAGCCCTGCCCCTGCTGGGGCTCACAGCATCCTTGCCAGAATTAGGGTTTCCTTTAAAATACCGTGCCAGGATCGAGGAGTGATGGCTCTTGTGCTTTTCACCTGGCTTTCACCGAAGTGGCAGAGTGATTGCAATGATGCTTGATACTCTCTAGTAAGGAATTAAACCTCTCTCTTTCCTCCACGAGGGCTGAAAATGTTTAATTGAAATCTTACTGATGAAATACAGCCTCTAATCTTTAAAAAAAACCCAACCAAGCAACCTCTGATCAAAGTTCAGTCTGATTTTTATCTCGTGCCTACATTAAATGTGATGGTTAACCTTCAGATTTCCTGTCTTGGCCTCCCAAGCTTTGTGATACTTACAGTTACTCTTCAGTTAATTAATTTCCTTGCAGTGCTGAAAGGGAGAGGAACTGATACCCTGAATGCAAATTGCCCAGGGCAGCACAAGTGCTTTAGGGAGGAAGAAAAATGGGTGTTCCTATCTGGGTTTGTGGGCAGGTTTTCCTTTCCTGGTGCACAGGAATGGATTTGGGGTTGATGTATTTGGACAAGTGGGATTTTGGGACATGGTCTGAAGCGTTCTGGAGTCTGCTGGAGACTCATGGGGGGCTTCTCCTGGTGCCAGGGCAGTTCTGAGCACCCAGTTGTGGGTTTATCATGTGAAACTGACATTTTCCTGTTCCTGGCAGGAAGGTGCCATGCAGGGGGTTCATCCCAGTTAAACTCAGTTAAACTGTGGGCATTCCCAAAAACCCTTCCAGTTCCCCAGCTCCCCAGTTCCCAGCACTGGTTCTTCCCAAGACTGAAATGCAACAAAAACATTCATTATTTAAAGCTGAGGAGAGGAAGAAGCCCTGAGCGACCCCGGGGCTGCCTGTCCATCCTCGGTCTCCAGGCACCCCTGCCTGCTTTCCCCAGCTCTGCCAGCCTCTGCTTCAGCTCCTGCTACTGCCCAGAGCTGGAGATTGGTGCTCAACTCTTGCCCATCACGCAGGAGGCTCAGAGGAGCTGCTGGGCAGTGGTTGCTCCCTCCCCAAGCGAGGTCTGGCTCGTGGGTGCTGGGATACAGGAGAGTTTTTCATTCTGGGGGAGCAGTGCACAGCTTGGTTGGCCCAGGGGCACCCCACGACCCCATTTCTGCTGTTTTTTGGGGTGAAGAAGGTGCTGAGCTGTTCAAGCCAGCCCCATCTCTGCCCTGAGGAGCTGATGGCAGCGCAGAGCCCCGGTGTGGAGCCACGAGCATCCAGGGACCTGTTAAAAAGCACATTTTGGGCTCAATCTCATGAAAATGCAGCTTGATTTCGTGTGCAGGTCTGCAGCAGTTCTCCAGCATGTGAGAAGTGTTGTGGTTTTAATTCCTTCTCTAGGCAGGAGCTGGGGGGTGTCTTTCAGCATCATTACCTGGTGCCATTAAGAGAATGTTCTGCGTGTTTGTTGTCTGCTTCTGGAAACGCCATCCCGGCCCCTGGGGTGCCATTTCGGGGCTGTTCCTCTCCAAACCCACTGGCCTGGTTTTCAGCAGGGCTCTGGGGGTGGCTGGCAGCCTGGGCAGCCGTCCAGGAGGCGTCACACAGCCCGGTGCCTGTCACTGGGAGCGGGTGGTTTCCATCTCCTGGGCTGCAGAACTCCTCTGCCAGCTCCAGCTTTGGCTGCTCCGGTGATCTGGGAGCTGAACTGTTCCCTCCACGTCTTGTGTGGTGGGACAAGGCCCTGCAAATCTCACCACAACAGACAATCTGCAGTTTTTCCAGGCTTTTATTTCCTCCACCACCCATTTAAAAGGTAAAAACTTGGCGTTACGAATGTTTTTCCTGGCTGAGTGTTTGCTTTGCAGTGCTGATTTCCCTGTGGGTGATGCCCTGCTTGGGCTCTGCGGGATGGATGTGGCAGGAGTTTGTTTGTTCTGCCTCCTGGCAGGTACCCTGGCACTGCTTGCACTGAGGAAAACAACACACTATTTGTAGTTTTGGAGGCTTTGTGAAAGTGAAGCGAGGCTAATTGGAAGGGAGTCACCCCTCAGCGTGACTGTGTGCAGAAAAATTGCATTTCCCCACAACGGATGAATAATGCCATGGCAGCCATACAAGCTCTTCCCAGAAAAGCCTTTGGGATGCTGGAAGATTCCACGCTGTTGGTCTGGTGGCAGAATTTCTAAAATCAGATTTTTTGGGATGTTTTAAGAAAGCAGAGTCTGCAGTGTGCTCTGCAGTGAGGATGTGCCTCTGTCTAATGCCAGCTCAGGGGTGTTTGGGGATCATAAAATCACAGGTTTTATGGAAAGGATCTTAAAGCTCATCGGTTTCCAGCCCCTGCCATGGGCAGGGACACCTTCCTCTAGACCAGGTTGCTCCAAGCCCCATCCAACCTGGCCTTGAACACATCCAGTACTTAAAATCTGCTCAGATGGGGCTCCTCTATAACTGATACAAAGGTTTTTAATTCACCTTACACGTTTGGTTATTATTTGTCTGTTTTGACAATTTTGCATGAATGACAGTGGGGTCTCCTGTTGCAGGCACCCTCCAGTCCCACTCTGTGGTTCACAGACGTTTCAGAGCTCGGCTCTTCAGCACTTTCACGGGGCAGCTTGGTTTTCAGGAGACAAAAATGAGTTGTATGAATGTCTCGAATGAGCCCAGGCTTGCAGGCTGCTGCCTGCCCTGAATGCCTGACGTGACAGGGCTCGATTTGCTGACTTGGCTGCTATTGACTCATCTCAGAGCTGCACCAGAGCTTTTCTCATCGCTGCCCTGTCAGAAGTTCATCACGGTTCCATTCCCTGCGCCAGCCTGAGGAGCAGGAGGACAATGCCTGCCTGGAAAGTTCCCTGGAAGCGCAGCACTGCAGTGTAACTCTATCTGGGCTTACGCAATTCCTCCTTTTCCTCAAGAGCAGCTGAGTGGTCTGTTATAATTTGATTGTCATGGTTCAGGTCAAGCCCTGTCTCAAAGCTTTGGCTTGGCCAAAATGTTTTGAGTTTTCTTTGCAGGAGCCTTCCCACGCATGGAGTTATCTCATTTCTTGATCAAGAATAAAATCCTCTAATCAGGATTTATTTTTCACATATCCCATCTCTTATCTGTGGTCGTGTTTTCAGAGTGAAGCGTGATCCTCAGTTAGGACTTCACAACAATAGTATGAGCTACGACATCTCTTTTTTTCATTTTTTTTCTTTTTCCCCCTCCTCTTTTAACTGAGCTCCCCTGAGGGAGCTGCATTTCTTCCAGCAAGAACAGAGAAAGGCTGGGTTTGAGGAGTGTGGAAGGGAAATCTCCATTCAGGGTGCCACATGTGGGCAGACTGAGCAATGCCTCCAAGTTCTCCTGCTCCCGGGCTTTCTGCAGCCTTGGATCCGATTGCTCAGGAAAGCCCAGCCTGGATTTGTCAGTGTGCTGTGGAGACACCCAGATCTGGGATGCAGGAGTCTGAGATTCCTGGATTCCATGAGAAAGCCCAAAAGAACCACCTTGGATAGATTTGCTGTGGTGCTGATGAACCTTGGAAGTTTCTGGGTCTCTCCTCTGGAGCAGGCTGGTGACCCTTGGTGCTCCTCCCACGCTCAGGGATGCAAAGCCTCTGCTCCCTGCCTTGCCATCCATCCCCCAGGAGCTGCTGCCAGACCAGGGCTGTCAGAGAGGGGTCGTGCCCACCTGATTTTGCCAGAAGCTCTTGCTGTTCCCAGGATTGGCTCTGCAGATCTCCCAGAGACACCCTAAAAAATCGACCTCAGCGTACGATCAGCAGTGCAGGGATTTGACCGGGGTTTTCTAAAACCTCAGTGGGAAGGGTTTGGGTTACACACACCTCAGACCTGTGGCTGGGGGTTGCAGCAGTGCTCAACCTGTTGGACCCACCGGATTTGGGGTGGTTGGGGGAATTTCAGCCCTTGGAAGTGCCATGGGTGAAACCCTCCCAGGCATTGCAGTTAAAGCCTTAAAACCTCAACGATTCCGGCTTTCCCAGCGTTTGCAGGCCCGGGAGGGCTCCACAAAGGAGGGAAGTACTGTCAGCAGCAGCAGGTCCAGCGTTTTTTTCGGGAAGTTGCAGCTTCCTTCCTCTCATTTAGAGCCCCCGCGTGCCGTGGGGTGACCCCTGGATGGACAGACGGACGGAGCCCAGCGCTCCCCCGGGAGTGTGGGATCTGCTGGCTCCTGGCACGGGCTCTCAGAGCCTCTCCTGCCACCAGGGAGGGGTTTTGGGCTTTGGGGAGGTCATCACTGCTGGTGGGAGTTCTCCTCACAGCACACAAACATCTGGGCTTGCCTGTGACGTCTTTTCCCTCCTCCAGACTCACGGATGTCACCGGATCCTTGACCCCTCCTCCAGCCCTGAGTTATCTTGGACTCATCAGCTGTGTGATGGGGGTTTAGCCACACTTATAGTGCTTTTTTTTCATTTTTTTCCCCATATTTAATGGAGGAAATGAACCTGGCAGTCCTCAGGAGGAGTTCAGGAGTCAGGAAAACCTCCCTTGGATAAAATAGGATGAGCTCCTGGAGCACTGGGCTTGGCAGGGTGACAGCAGCCCACTCTGAGTGTCCTCTGCCTCTGGTGCTGAGGTTTGGGACCTCTGGGTATTTAACAGGTTACTCCAGAGCCTCTCTTTGTTGTTTTTCTTAATTTTATTTTGTAGTTTTAAATTATTTTCACAATTCTTTGTACATTCTGGTTTCCAGCTGATGAGTTTACTACTGTTGACTGAGAGACCTCTTCCCTTTGAGAGCCCACAGGCCGTGATGGGAAGTTCCTATGGGGTAACTGGGGGATCTTTGTCCCTTTCAGCCGTGCCAGGGCGATGATGAGCGAAGGTGTGAGGGGGAGCAGGACCAGAGCAGGGCTTGGCAGCCTGTCCTGGTCTGCTGCTGGCTGCCTGTGTGCTTCTCTTGAGCAAGGTGGAAGCTCCTGGTGAGCTTGTGCAGGCGTTTTGCATCCCCCTGGAGCTCTGGCTGATTCTCCTCCCTGGGAAGGACCTTTGCTTGCTGTAGGTTTTGTTTCCTCCAGTCTTCCCAGTGCCCAGCTGTGGGTGTTTGCTAAAAGACATGATTGCTTTCCCTCAGGTGCTTTCCTAGGGGTAAATCGTGCTTGTGAGTGGATGTGAGAGGGAGAAGCTGTGGAGAGGTCAGCCCTCATCAGTGTTTCAGGCTCATTAATCAGCCTTCCTAAGTGGAATTTGCCCAGCCCTGGAGTGCTCAGCGATGAGAATGGCTTTGGAAAGGGGGGGGGGGGGGGGGGGTGGGAATAATAGTGCTAAACTGTTTGAGAAATAATTTCATTCTCCACTTCTCAATAGATAAATCTGCTGTCCAACAACCTGAAATTTAATCTGTCCATCTGAAGTAATTGATGAGCTGCGACTTGAATCCAAATGTGGAGGGGAATTCTCTGCAGAGAGGTTTTGTGCTGTCTCTGCACCAGAGACAATGGGGCGAAGCTGGGGAGGAACAAAGCCGGGAGGAACAAAGCCACAGGAGATTTGGTGCTGCTGGGGGCGGTAATACGAGCTCCACTGGTGCTTTTGACTCATTGCTGGTCCCAAAACTGTCCTGGTGAGCCCTTGATGTGGAGGGGAGCTGGATGAGGCAGAGTCATTTGGAGAGATCAGATACAGGTCGTGATTTTCAGTTGTTTGGGTTTGAAGGGACTTTAAAGACCACCTCATCCCAACCCCTGCCATATGATGCTGCAGCCCTGCAGCTCCCACTGGATGCTCTTGGACTTTCTCCCCACTCCTGATGTTGGAGGAAGCCAAGGGAGTTTCGATGCCCCTTTGCAATGTCAGAGTAGCACAGGGGGGCTCGCCGCCGTGGCTCACAGGTGCATCCTTTGGCTTTCTGCAGAGGTTTGTGCCATGGGGCACCTGTTTTCCCGTTGTAAACGATGTGTTTTCCCAAGGAGAGAGCCTCCCTTGCCCGTTTGCAGAGCCTGTGATCAGCAGCTGCTCCCAGCTCCCCGTTGAGGACTCACTTCTCGCCCGGTGCTTTCGAGCGGTGCCGGCAGTGAGATAAGAGGAAATCTGACATCACGGCCAGGAAGTGCTAAAGAAAGTCCTTTTAGTCATTCATCAGTGGGGTTATCTCCCCCAGCAGAGCTGCAGCATTCCTTGCACGCTGCAGGACACATTCCAAGCCCACGGCTTTGGCCATGCTCAGCGCGTGGCCGCGTGCCCAGACACCCCGTGTGCCACTGTGTGCTCCCCCCACAGCCCCAGCCCCTCTCCAAAACGACCTTTCCGAAACGCTGTGAGCTGCTGGATGTTCCTGCCCTTCCAGGCAAAATCATCCTCCTCGTTTCTTTCCTTTTCTTGTGCTTTATGGCATTTTTTAAAAAGTCTCCTGGAGATTCCCAAGCCTTGCACGTCCCTCCCTTTTGCCATCCCAAGTGTAAGGAGCAGAGGCTGCTTTGATGCTCCTCCAGACCCCACCTGGGATCCCAGTTTGGTTGTTGAGCAACTGCTGCTGCACTCTCCAGCTTTTTGTCAGTGACAGTGATGGAGTCCCCACCCCTGGTGGGATTTAGTGGGGTGTGGATGTGGCATTTGGGGATGTGGCTTAGTGAAGGGCTTGGCAGTGCTGGACTCGATCTTAGAGGCCTTTTCCAACCAAAATGGTTGTGTTTTTTCCTTTAACAAAGCAGTTTTGGTGGGTGTCAGGAGCATGTGTGGCCTTCAAGCCTGTGGGGCTGGGGAGTGTTTCCAACCCACCACGAGGAGCTCGAGTAGTTGGCTCTTTTCTGATGAATTTGCATTGGAAATGGCTCCTGTCTCGTCAGCGCAGGTGCCACGGGTGCCCAGTCATTCGGGGACTGCAGGGAGGGGCCTGAAGTCGGGGTGTGAGGAGGGGTGAGGGGCTGAGTCACCCACACCTTCCCACAGGCTCCTCTCCCACCCCCGGAGCTGGAGTTTCCACTTGCAGAAACACCTGACCTGCCCTTCCTGCTGTGGGGTGGCTGGGCATGGCCCTGCTGGGATCCCAGTGTCCCTGTGCAACGTGGAGTTATCCCAAGTGCCAAATCATCCCTTTTTGGACTTCCCCTGAAGGCATCTCCAGCGCGTTTCTGAGTTTGAGTGGCACAAAAACTCGGCGGCACAACCCTTCGTATGCGCCGTGATCGTCTGAGGAGTCTCTAAACTCACTGAATCCAGGAAAAGAGACAAAACCGTGAAAACTTTCTTTAAAAAAACAGCTGCTGAGGAGGTCCCAGCGCATCCCAGGCTTTGGGGCTGTTGGCCACCCCCTGTGCAGCCAGCAGGGTGGCCGAGGGCTCCCAGTGGGAGGTTAGAGCAGTTTATTCACTGTATGACTTTGCAGAGTGGTTAAAAATAAGTGGAGCTCTTGTGAAACCGGCTGAGCGCAGGTGATGGGGCCCTTCTGCTGCCTCTTTCTAGTGCTGGTTCTTCACAACCTTCCAAGGGCTGGGGCAGAGCTGACCACGCTTTTCTCATCTATTATCAGGCTTCAAGGCGTTTGGTTTTACCGGATGAGTTTCTCGCTCCGTTTGGCACAATCCCATCCCTGTTCCAATCGCCTCTTCCCTCTCTGATGAGCTTTGCAGTGCCCAGGATGTTCTCCCCCACCAAGGACTCATGCCGTGGCTGTTCTGGAGCCTGGAAATGTTGGCATCCATGGAATTTTCTGGGCTCTCAGGTCTATTTCCAGAGCTGAGCATGGTGTCTGTGCCCAAAAGCCACGGCTGGTGGCTCCCAAGGTTGTTTTGGATGCACAGGAGGGTGGTGGCACGACTTGGAATTGGTGTTGCAGGGCCCTGCTCAGCGCCAGCCTCGCTCCAAGCAGATAAATGACACCATTGATTTTGGGCCTGACAGGTGCTGAATGAGCCCCATGGAGAACATCGATTTCTCCCTCTCTTTTTTCTCCTGCGAAATGTTTGCTTGTCCTAAGGTGTGATTGACTGGTGAGTAAAGTGGCCTCAGCACAGCCCATATTAAATTGGAGCTAATGTTAACATGTGGCCATTGAGTAACGGTCTCGAGCCAAGAATTCATCGTCTCCCATCAGCAGCGACCCCGAAATGCCAGAAAAAATCAAAAGCACAAGATGACACTTTGCAGATTGGCCACAGAAACAGTGCCAGGGGTGAACTGTGCCACCAACACCCACACTGGGTGTCCCCATGTGGACTTTTGGTGCTCGAAGAGCGAGGGTGAAACCCCCCTGCAGTTGTCATCCTGAGTGGTGGCATTTCTTGTGGGCAGCGTGGTGGCCTTGCTCTGCTGCCAGCTCCTCGCTGGTGGAGGAGGACTCTGGTTAGTTGTGTTTGTTGTGTTTTCCATCAGGCCTTTTTCAGCAGCTCTTTAAATAGAATATGGCTTTTTCCTCGGTGTTTGTCACCTGCTGGTGCTCAGGGCCTGGCTGGCGGTGTGGTGGCTCCTTGCTGGTGTCACCTGGGGCTGCAGGAGGGCACTGCCACTGTGGCAGGTGCCTCCTACTCATTCACCAGCTGTGGCGAGGTGGTTCCCACATCTGAATTGGATGAGCAAAACCAGCTTTGGCTCCTTCACTGGCCCAGGGTGCCCAGAGAAGCTGTGGCTGCCTCATCCTTGGAAGTGTCCAGGGCCAGCTCGGACAGGGCTTGGAGCAACCTGGAGTAGTGGGACTGGATAATCCTGCATGTCCCTTCCAGCCCAAAGCATTCTGTGGTTCTGAGTGTGTGATTCGGTGCTGGGATGAGCGGGAGCTGGGGAGGGAATGCTGCAGACGGGCAGGGCGGCTCTGCAGAGGGAGTTTGCATCCTGCTGTGTGTAATTGTGGCTGTACCCTGTGCCGTTAACTTCCAAAATTGGAGGCTTAAAAAGGATTTAAAATAAGCACATGCTGGAACTTTGGGATCAGCGGGACTGCAGTGAAGCAGCACACACACAGCCCGGGGTGTAAATTCTTGCAGAGACCCAGGAGATAAAGTTATGAAATAACCCGTGTCAGCAAGAGAGGTTGTAAAGCAATTCCAAAAAAAAAAAAAAAAAAAAAACCAACAAAACCTCACAGTCTAGACACTTACATTTACTGCAGTGTTTATGTGAGATAGAGGAATGCCCTAGAAGACCAGATTTGTTTGCAATTCCTGCCTCTGGCACGTGCTTGTCTCATGAGAAGGCTCTGATGCGATGGGACTGTCCTGTGCCACCCTCCCATGCTGGGGAAGCTCTGCTGTCACTCGCTGGCCCCATGGCGTGGGGGAGAAGGGTAAAACGTTATTTTTTGCTTTGTGTAGGTGAAGCAGCCAGTTGTTAATGAGGTGGTTTTGCTAATCCATGGCTGGAAACCTCGTGCCTAATCCCCAAAGCAGCGATAACGAGCTGCGCCTGGGCCACGGCTCCGGAGATACCACAGCCCCAAAGACTCTGCTTTGATGCTTTTAATTAAAAGAAAATTAAGCTATTTTCTTTTGCTTTGAACCCTAGGTGAAGTTTGCAAGTGGTGTCTTTACATGGGGTATGTTTGATGACAGCTCAGGGAGCCGAGATTGTGCCCTGTGACAAAACCAGGCCGAGGGAATCCGCCCAAAGGCAGCTTGGCTCCTCTGCCTGTTGATCCCATGGGGGTGATCCACCCCTTTAATGGATTGATTTCCTTAGGATTCTGACATGTTTGTTAGGTATTTGTAAGGAATTTGCTGAAAAAGTGAAGAGTTGCCTAAAGATACAGTGATAAATTGAAGGGATTTTGCAGTGAGGAGGCAGAAGGAAGGGAAGTTCATTGGCTGGCTCAGCAGATGAGGGATGTAGGTGATGCAGCTGCAAAAAAGAAGCAGATTTTTATTTCTCTCTTCTTTAGCCCCTGTGCTGCCAGGCAGCACCGTTGGAGCGAGATCCTCTGGAGTCCTCAGGCTTCAGAATCCCTGATGAATGTGGATAAACAACCTTTTATTGCTATAGCCAAAGACAGGATTTTTAAAAAGAGGAACTTAATGTTGCTCTGCCAGTCGACCACGCTGGATAACCAAGGGTTTGGGTTGGAAGGGATATTGCAGATCATCCAGTTTGGGTAGGGATACCTTCCACTGTCCCAGGTTGCTCCAAGCCCCATCCAGCCTGGCCTTGGACAATTCCAGGGATCCAGGGGCAGCCACAGCTGCTCTGGGCACCCTGTGCCAGGGCCTCACCGCCCTCACAGCCAGGAATTCCTTCCCAATATCCCATGGAACCCTTCCCTCTGGCAGTTTGAAGCCATTCCCCCTTGTCCTGTTGCTGTAACACGTGCCCCTTCTGTAGGGAACCAAATGGGATCATGCTGGAAATGGTTAAACGTTCCACACTGGGCTGCTGTGGAACATCAGCTGTAATTTATCTTTACCTTCGACCTTGAAAGGGAAACGTCCTGGCTTGAGTTTTGCAGCCCTTCTGCGGCGTTACCTTGGGAGAAACTTGTTTGTCAAAGGGGCGTTGTGTTCCTGGTGTGAAGCTGAGAGCAGAGGAGCCCTTGCAGGGCAGCCACAGCCTGACATCCTCAGAAATAACAAATAAACTCCTGCCTGGCTTTGCAGTGTGAGTTTCTCAGTCCCTGCTAACTTGTCTTGCATCTAACTGGGTAAATCTCAGTTACAATTTGTGCCTGTCTCGCTCACTTTTCCCCTCCTTTTCTCTTTTTTTTTTCTCCCTCAGTTTCTCTGCTTGAAGAACATCCGAACCTTCCTAAAAGTGTGTCACGACAAGTTTGGGTTAAGGAACAGCGACCTCTTTGATCCCTTCGACCTCTTCGATGTGCGGGATTTCGGAAAGGTAAGACTTAACTCCGGAGCTCCTGGGAAGGGATGAGTCTGGCACCAGGGCTGTTCCCTGGGCTTGTGCTCTAGGTTTTGGGTGAAAATACAAAGGTTTTGTGGTTTTCTGAGCAGCTTCTGCATCCTTAACCTGGATCCTGTTCCCCTGTGCTCGTGGTGTGTTTAGGATTCTGCTGTGTCCTCAGTGTATTTAGGGGTTGATTTGGTATATTTGGGGGTTGGTTCTGCTGTGTCCTCAGGGGAGGGAGACCAAGCCTTCAGGCTTTCTGCTTTAGATTGAAAAGTCTCCGGGATCAGTCTCTAAAGGATGTGTCCAATGTGGTTTTGATTGGAATCAAACCTTGCACAGGGTCCACACCTCGCACAGTCCTTCCCCAGCTGCTGCCACCTCTGCACAGCAAAATAACTTTGCTGAAATCACCTCTGATTTTCGTCACGTGGCCAGTGAGTGTCTGTGGGGTCAGGGAGTTTCAGGGCAGCGTGGAATGAGTGCCCTGAGCTTCCCAAAAACGTGTTGCTGTAGGTGATGGTTGGCACCAAACACTGAACGAGGATAACTCTGCCTGGTTTTGACCAGTGGCTCTTGTTCTGATCCCCTGACTTTGACACCAGCTGCATCAGGGCTGATGGATACAGGGCTCAGGGAAGCCATTACCCAGGACAATTGCTATATTCTTCAGCAGAAAAGGTGATAAAAGATTTATTAAAGCTCTGTATTGTTTTACGTGTTTTGAGCTGCCAGACATAAGCTGCTGGAAGGCATCTTCCCTTCTGATTATCCAAGGAGTAGATTTTCACTGCTGATGGGGATATATTATTTGATATTTATTGCCTAATTTATTTCTGGACCATTATGTGGAATGTGCAATTGCAGTGGCTTGTTTTATGAGGTTTTTTTTGATTTATGGAATACAAGGAGGCAGTTGTTGTTCCGGGAATATGAATGCACAGAAGGAACCTTTTGGGCTGGGGAAGGAACTGCTACTAATTAAAATGCTGCTTTCTCGTCACATTGTCTCTTGCTTTGTGCAGTTTCAGATTGCCTCTGATGCCTGTTAATAAGGCCTGGTGTTAAACACTGCTGGAACACATCAGCTGACGAGCAGAGTTTGGTTTCCTTTCTGGTCTGCTTAGGGAACAGCTCTTCCCTCCCCCTGTTCACTTTTTGGGGGTGCATTCAGCTTTGTGACTTGGGGAGGTGATTGGCCACTCCCTCTTTCCTCATGGCAATCTGGGTTTTTTTGGAGACTTGGGAAAGAAATGTGTCATAAACTTCCAAGAGACCCAAATGTGCTTTATTGCCTGCATCGTGCTTGTTTTGATGTTGTCATCATCCTCAACCAGCCATAGAAAATGTGGGAAGCACGGACTCTCTATACAAAAAGCTCTTTTTTTTTTTTTATCAGCTTGGTGAAGGTATCAGCTGTCCAGCTCTGCACCACCCTAAATCCCTCTGGAAGCCTGTCAAAACATTCCCATTGTCTTCACCACCTTTCATTCCCACATTATCCTCAGATCTGTGTTCAGCAGTGGCAAAGCAAATAAACAGGGAAAAATCTGCTGTTGACCAGAGCTCCTTTTCCGTTTTGAGTCACGGCGAGAGCAAAAGGATTCTCAAATCCACGTCCCCACTGGCCAAACACAGACTTCACACACAAAAAAATTCTTCCAGGAGCTATTCACTCCTCAGATCAACAGTATTTTTTTGGGTACAAGACACTTACACCATGTAGAAGGAGTTTCTGGCAGAGCACAGCAACGGCCGAGCGATTAATTGCAGGGAGGCTTTGGTGGAGTGGGGTTGGGTGTTTCCCCTCTGGATGCCACTGGGATAGTTATTCCTCTCCTCCAAACCAAAAGGCCACTGGGACAGCAATTACCAGCAGCTTTTGGGATGGCTGGAGTGTAATTACCGAGGAGAAAGGCGGGGACTGGCGTTTCTGTGGTGCCAACCTCTGCGTAAAGGGCCTTGGATCTTCGGGGTTTTTTTAGTGTTAGAAAACCACTGGTGCTTTAAAAGAGGATGAAAAATCAGATGCCTCAGTCTTGCCTTGCCCAGCTGTTATTCTGAGAGAGGTTTCCATGTTTCCATCACTCCTTTTGGCTCCTGAGCCAGGGCTTCTGCAAGGAGGAGCTGCCGTGGGATGGATGGAGCCCCTCCCCCTGGAGCGACTGTGCCTGGGGGCTCCTCGAGTCCAGGAACATGTGGGATTTGCTTCTTCCTTGAGTTTTAAGCTTGGGAAGCTACTTTTTGCTGTCAGCAGGGTAACAGCTGGTGAAATGGGGTCGTGAACCATGTGGGCTTCTCCAGCCCAAATCCCACTGGAGCGTGAAAGCTCCGTCTCTGGCTCCATGGGACACTGGGAATGGGCTCCTGCCAAATGCATGCGTCACCTTCCCTGCAATCTGCAGTGTCTCCCAGCTCCCCAGGGGAGCCCAAAGGCCACTTCCAGTTGCTCATGGCCAGTTGAAATTGCTCACAGCCAGCTCTTTTTCCCCATGTCCAGTTATTAAGCAATCCTGTTGTGGTGGGGGCCGTGCTGTGTTTCATGACAGAAGTTTCCAGAAGTGATCCCGGATGCTGATGCCTGTATATCTACCCATGCCCCTTTAAAAAAATGTGTATGTATTGCTTTCTACCAATTGGCTCTTAAATATTTTTGAAAATTTGATCCCTTTCAAGTGGCTCAGAGCTCTCCATAAGTCACCATTGGCATCTGCAGAAGTGTTTTCTCTGTGGCTGCAGGATGCAGGAGTAAAACCCCAGTTGGTATTTCCTCATCCCTAATTAGGGTCTGATTCTGCAGGGTTGCTGTGCCCAGTCTCTGTTAGTACAGCCTGGCTCTTAAAAAAAGAAATGAAATAAAAAGCTGGTGCTCATGTACTGTGTGTTGTTACACATTTAGTAGCAGTGATGGTATAAAATCAAACTCTTATTGGACTTGCTAATTTATTGGCACCAGCTGTAATGACATAAAATGTACATAAATATGGATTAAACTCTTTATTACTCTATTAGTCAGCGTGATGGTAGCCAGGTTCATTAAAAGGAGTTACTCATTTTAAATAACTTGCAGTAATGTACTATTTTTTTTAAAGAAATATAGTTCAAATATTCATAAACCTGTGGAGCGTGCCATTTATTGGTCTCCCGCTCCTCTCTGCCCTCCTGATGTGAATTTAATCTTCCCGAATTCCTTTTGAAGTTCTTGCTCTGCTTGAAAAAGGCTTTTTTTTTTTTTTTTTTGCAAGATGAGGGTCTTCCCTCCCCTGCCCCACGGCTACAAAACGATGCTGTTCTAAAAATGAAAAAGGGAAGCGATTCACAGGTCAGCTGAAAGAGGAGGAGATGCTGGTACTGAGATTAAAGTTGTGCTTTCCACTCTGGTTCTGGTCCAGAGGTTGGGGAGAGAGCGTTGCACCCACCTTGCAGCTGGAGCAGGGTCTGGAGCGGGGTCTGGGTCAATCCTCCCTCTCAGCTGAACCCACCGAGATTTTGCTGGTGTGTGGCTGGGGCAGGGCTTGGCGTGGCTGATCTCGTGTGTCTGAAGTGCCAGGGAGGGGATGTGGGTGGTGGGGAGGTGGCTGCGAGCCTGGCACGCTCCGGTGGCTGTGCCAAGAGCTGCCTTGGAGGTGGGAGTGAAATCAGAGTTGAAGTGATGGGTGCCCTTTCTAAATTCAAAGAAATTGTATTCAGGGTGGTTTCTAATGTAAGGGGGTCCCCTTCCTCCTGCTAATGGGCTGGTGTGGATCCCTCTTGGAGAGCTCTGGGGGGATCCAGCCTGTCCTCACCGGATGCTTTGTTTGTCCCCAGTTCCATCCCCAGCACCGGGGCTGGAGAATCTTCCAAGTGAGGGATCCCACCTTGCCATCCATTTGGGTGGCTTGGGACAGCTCTGGAGGGGCTCAGCTGCCACAGTCCCCCCCATCCCTTTCTGTCACACCCCACCCTGCTGCCAGAGAGACAGAAAACTCCGTTTTCTGCTCGGTTTCAGTCAGGAGGGTGGGGTGCACTGTCAGAATTATTTAGGGGATTCATAACTGAGAGTTGGTGGCTGGCGTTTCTGTTTCTCTGCTGAGAATTCCCCTCCCTCCAGCATCTCTAACGTCATGTACCAGCCACTAGCCCTGCAGCAGTATTTTTAAGGGTGCCTTTTTAACACAGTTTGGGCAGAGAGAAGGGGGAGATTTATATGAATTAATATAGGTAGGTGAAAACTGCAGAGCTTTCGGATGAACGGCTGCTGTAATGCAGCAAACCCAGGGCCAGCTGTGACCTGCTGGTGGTGGCAGCAGCTCCTCTTCTCCCATTTTGACTTTCAGGGTTTTTTTCTGACCTCCTGGAGCCAAGAACCGCAGAGTGCATGAAGCTATAGTGTCTGGGAGCGGCGAGCAGCGCTTGGCAGCCACACTGGACATCCCATCCCAGCCCTGTCCCTCATTTTGACAAATCCCCCGAGGCCCAGGCAGCCGGCTGGGGCTGCCCGTGTTGTGGCCCGCTGTGCCAGCTCCTCAGATGGCTCTGTGGCATTGGCTGTGTGCCCAGGGGGATCCTGTGGCAGCTGGGAACATCTCGGATAGCTGTGTCACCGCGGCGGGTGGGGAGGGAAGTGAGGAGAATTCTCCTAAAAGAAGGGCGTGTATATTTTATGTATTTTTTTTTTTAAATTCCCGAGGGAGCAGCAGAGTCACTGACTTGCAGAGAGATTTTTGTGTGTGTCATTGCCTGGAAGAAACCCACTTTAACCCCTTGCCTGCCCAGTGCTTGCTGTCACTTTGTCCCCACTGAAGAAGGAGCCATGGGTGCACTCTGTGCCCACGCCAGGGTTTTTCCCAGAGCCTTTGGGGTTGCAGTTCTTGGCTGAGGGAGAATGCCCCGCTCTGGGGTGGGGAAGGCAGCCCTGGATGCCTGTGCAGGGCTGTGACTGTGCAGGGTTGATAATTAACTCCACATTACGGGAGCTGGGGGTGATGTTTCGTCATCAGGTGTTTGGCCACCTGTGTTTTGATGACCTTGCTGGAGTTGTTCTGGAGATTTGAACACTGGGATGATTGCTCCAAATGGCAAAAGCAGACTGGAGCAGCACGGGTTGGGTTTATTCTTCCCTCTTTTTTGCCAGCTTGAGGGTTCATTTGGGCTTGGGAGCTCATGGTTTGGAATTGGGGTGCTGCAGGGACCCTCCTGCTCCTGGTCACCCTGAGGACATTAGTGGGGCTGTGCTGGCAGGTGCAGTGTGTCCAGCAGCTGTTCCCAGATGGAACACCACAAATGTGTGCAGGAAATCCTGATGCTGGATAGGATTACAGATTTCTTGGGCCAGTCAAGCCTGAGCCATTCCCAGGGTGATGTTTGCCGTGAGGGATGTGGTGGTGCAGCCACTCCTCCAGTAATGGACATTTTTAGGCTCCAAATCCTGGTAATTTCTCCCTGCTCTCAGCATTGCTGTGATAGGGACTGGATCTTCCCAGTTGCTTGGGGCAGTTGGTGTTGTAGGGGCTGGGTCTGGTGTGTTTTGGGGTGTTCAGGGCTTCAGAACCAGCACCACAGCCTCAAACCTTGCTTAGGCAACAAACTGCTGATAAAAGCCAGTTAATCTTTCACTGCACCCCGAGGCCAGAACCTCTGTGACACTCCTGGGCTATGCCCAGGGGGGCAGCTGGGAGCTGAGCCACCAACCTGTGGCCCTGGTGTCACCTCCTGGTGGTCACGCTGGAGCAGATGGAAATGCCACATCCCAGCAGCTGGTGGCCCTCTGGGATTCCCTGCAGGAGCAACTTTTAGTTGTGGCAAATTCTCTGCTTTTCCCTCTCCCTTTCTCCCCTACTTGAAACTCCAGACTGTTTATAGATGTGCAGCTTCTCAGCGCAACTGAAAGAGCCAGAAATGTTCAAAATGTTCATTCTGGGAAGTTTTGCCTTTCCCCCCCCCCCCCCCCTTCTTGGCTGCTTTCCCCAGTATTTTTCCAAGGGGTCACACTAAGGGGTGTTATGTTTCAGATCAAACAAGTGTGGGCAGGATCTTTTGTAACTCTCACAGCCTTGAGCAGAATTCTGCTGTTGGGCCTCGAGCAGTGATGGAAGCGCCTTAACGTGCGAGGAATCCGAAGTATTGATCAGGACATGGATAAATGCATATCCTTAATGTGTATGAAATTGATTTTCTTGTACCTTCATGATTTGTCTTGAGTTCTCCTTTTAGACAATGTCAGGGAGAGAAGGACTTTTTTTTTTTAACTTTGGAAAAAAACTGAGTGTTAAAACAGCTACAAGTGTGTCTCCAAAAAGTGGGGAGGGGAGATGCCAGGCTTTTTTTTTTTGGGTGATGCAACAATTTCTGGCTATTGTCTGGTTTCGTTTGAACCTCCTTGATTACGTCATGGGGTATTTGAGGCTTAATGATACAGTGAACATCATTGTGGGTGCAAGATGCCAACAGGCAAAGCCAGGCTTTGTGTGCCTTGGTGCTGTGAGTGCATCTCTCATCACTTGAACTGTTCAGCATCATGTGCTCTGGGAGAGGAAGGAAATGCATCCCAGCTAATGTCACTTCAGGGACTCTTGGAATAAAAGGAATTTTTTATTCTGTAATGAGCTCTTCTGTTTCTTCATTAAAACCTTCAGCCTCTTGCAGCAGCGATGATGAGACTGTCCCAAGGTTACAAATACCAAATGCTTTGGTTTTTGTAAACAAAAGAATTATTTCTTTTATATAATTATTATACCTAATGTATTTTAATATAATTGTTTAAAAATCATTATAATTATTATTTGCAAATAATAATAATCATTTCTTGAAACAGATTAACATGTGGGTTTAAATGCAGTTTAGTAAAAAGTGAAGCCGTCAGTCTGGAAGTTCTGGAGTGGCTGAACCCCACAATCCCCAGTGCTCAGAGCACAGCATCACCCTGTGAAATGGGGCAAAGAAAAACGAGGGGGGAAAAGCTTCTGTAGGAAATTGTGATTTTTCTTGGGGCAGAGATGAGTTGGTGCAAGGTAATACAGTGAAATATCACACCTGAACATGAACATCCTGATGCCAGGAGGAGCCTGGGTGTCCCGTGTCCCATCCCCAGGATATCCCAGGACCGGGTGCTCCGAGGGAGATGGAGATGGGCTGTGGCTGGTGAGGCTGGGCCCTGCCATGCTCCTGCCAGATCCATGTTTTGCCTTGGAAAGTCCCTCACTGGAAGGGAGGTGTTCATGGTTCACAGTCAGTAAGCAGTGCAGACACAAATGTGTTGAAACCTGTGTCAGCAGAGTGTGGGCTTGGCGACGTTTGCTCTTTGCACCCCGACTTCTCACTGCATTCTCCTCTTGATTCTCCTGTGTTTGGAGAGACTTCAGGGTGTGGGGACTGTGCCAGGCAGGGACAGCTTTAGAAACCAGGGATGGTGGGGAGGCTCCTCATCTCCCTCCCACGCTTCCTCATGGGAGAAAGCTGAAGGGGAAACAAAAAACCATCTTGGACTGTTTTGTTCCACTGGCTGTCAGAATGGGCTGCCTGTTTGTTCTTGGAGGGTTTCCAGATAGGGGATTTTTTTTTTCTCCCTCTTTTTCCTTCAGAAATTAAAATATTTCTTCAAGAACTCCCTGTAGGTTTTGTGATTCCTCCCACCTGTCTGCTGCAGGATGGGTGTGCACATTGGGGTGCACTCACAGGAGGGGCGGAGAGGATGGTGAGGGTGAAAAGGGTGGAAAATTCCAGGAATATCCTGGAGCTGCAGGGTATTGGGATGCTCTTTCTGTGCTGGGTGCAGCACACAAGGTGCCAGGTGATAGCACAGGGCTGGTCAGGAGCAATTTGATGTGAAAAGCTTCTCTCTGAACATCCCAGGGGAGGCTGGAATGAGCAAGACACCTGCAAGAACATCTTCAATATCAATTTCCCCTTGTTTTCCAGCTTTTCCTTGCCTGGTTCCAAACCAGGGAGGTGATGGTTGGACATCCTTTCCTATCTGGAGCAGGACAACATCCCTGGCTCTCCCTCAGTGCTTGGCTGCTCCACTTAATGAGCCTCAGATGGTGCTGCTGCAGAAAGTTCATTTACACCAAGTGTTAATGGTGTGGAAGCAAGAGTTCCCCTCTTCCACATCTTTTTCTTCCTGCTAATTAGGGATTAGAGCATAATCATGGTAGCAGGACAGCAGCCACCATGCAGCCTGTGTGAAGCTAATGATGTGGCATTGCACTTTGTGGCCTTTGTCAGGGATTCTTATTTCTCCTTCCAGGCCTCTCCTGTTCGTAATTTTAGGAATTCCTGAGCCAGCATGGACTTGAGTGATGTTTGCAGTCGTTCCTTGTAATGAGTGAGGCTTGTGTGGGAGAGACTGAGGGAGCTGTGGTGGGGATTTCACCTCCCTGGCTGACAGACAGCGGGGATTTCACAGCCTGGGACTGAAGTTTTGCTTAAAAAGGGGTTCAGTACCTCGGGAAGGAGCGATGTGCAAACGGGCTGGAAGGTGGAGCCAGCAGCGTGCGCGTCCTCGTGGAGTTTCCCTTCCTAATCCTGGGGCAAGGCTTCATTTTTTGGGCATAATTTTGATGCCAGCCAGTGGTGAGAAGCAGTGGCAGACCTGCTGCTATCCCACACCTCGTGGGAGCAGGGAGGCAGCTCCAGAGCTGCTGGTGTTGTGCATTCCTTGGAGGTGGGGTGGATGTCACCCCCACACGGGGCAGTGGTTCCCATGCAGGTGACCACTCTGGATTTCGTGCATGTGATTTAAAACACGCACATCTCTGCAGAGAAGGGATGCAAAAGTGGAGCTTTGTGGAGTTTTCTCAAGGAAGAAAAAAAAAAAAAAGGATATTTTCTTCCCCTTACACAGGCTTTACACAGACCTTTGAGAGCGCACGGAGAGTTAAAGTGGGAGGATTTGGAGGGCAGTGTGATCTCAGGGGTGTCCGTGTGACAGACGGCTCAGGGCACGCACCAGAGACAAAACAACTGGAGATGGTGCTGGGGGAAGGATTGAAATGAGTGCTTGGAGAGCCAGGGTGTGAGACAGCAGCTCCCCTGCCCCTACCTGAGCCTGATGGAGTGCAGCAGCTCTCCGGCGGGAGAGAGCAACTCGCTCTTCCGAGCCAGTGGACTGCAAAGATTATTGAAAAAAATTGAATATATTTCTTTCATGCGGAAATGGTGCTGCAGTCCCTGTACAGAGAGATTTATCAAAGGGACCTCTGTGCTCCAGCAGCAGGGCTGAGATCACAGCTCGCCGCAGATGTGAGTTGAACTGACTGAGTCCCACTTTCAGCAGCTCTGTGTAACCATTGTGCAGTGTCCCGAACCCCACACACCAGCCCTGCTCCCAGGCTGTCCTCACACAGGCCAGACTGGCACAGCAAGTGAGTTTTTCTTCAAAACTGAATTTTCTGGCCCCTGGAAACGCCCCAGTGAAGCTGGCTGTGCGGGCTCTGCACTGGGCACTCCGGTGTGGGATGCTGGAGGGCAACCAGAGCCCTCTAGTTCCCTGGAGAGGATGCTCCAGTGGCCAGGGAGGTGTTAGAGAGGGATCCACTAGCATGTGGGTTTGTCTGGTTTTGTTTCCTTTTTCAGCTGGGATGTTCCATCCTGTTTCAATAGAGATGATTTTAAGCATATTCAGATGATGTAACAATTTGGGGGAGGTGGTTCTGATTTTTGTAGACCTAGGTGACAGCTCTTCTGTGAGAACCTGATTGTTTGGGACAAAGTGCTCAATGGGATTAGACTTTGATGATGTCTCAGAGATGTATTACTCACTAGGAGAGTCTGTAGCAGGATCTTGAATGTGTTGGCCTGGAAGCAGAAAAGCCCCATTGACCTTGATGGTGTGTTTGAGGTACAGAAGGCAGCTGGGTCTGGCTCATCAGCCCCATATTTGATCTTGAAATAAGAAATTTCATTTAAAACCACTCCTGCATAGAAAAATGGAGAGCTGGGAAGTGGAGAAGCTTTTGGTTGAAGTCCAACCTGCAGGGATCCTGTGAAGGACTCTTGCCTTGGGGCCTCACTTGACTTTGGGTGTTTGCTCAGCCCCGTTCCTCCTCCAGCCAAGTCCCTGTGAGAGCCCTGCTGCCTGCCCTCCCCCTCCACCCTTTTCTTTCATAATATTGTTCTAATTACTGGAGTGTGAAGAATTGACTCTTAAAACGCCTCTTGGCAAATTCCATTTGTGCATTGATGAAATGTCCAGCCCGTCCTGGGATCACAACTTCCCCGTCCGTCCCGGCCAGACTGGGACACGGTGGTTGTTCCATTGGCTAGGGATCCTAAATGCCAACGGGAGATGGAAAAGGGAGAAGAAAAGGAGGAATTTGGGGGAGGGAAAGGGTTAACACTTGTTTGCTGGCGTCCTGCTGGGCTGTGTTTTCACAGGGCTGTTTCTCCTGGGGAGCTGCCAGATGTGGTTTTTTTGGGGGTAATCTGGGACAGGCTGGGACAGCTGTGGGTACAGAGCTCTGAGAAGAAGCTCAGGTGGTAGCTCAGGAAAGAGAGGTTTGCAGGAAAGTTGTGGGGCTGGGGGTTTTGGGGAAGTCCAGCCCTGAACCCTGCAGGGAACAGGGATTTTTGTGGTGGTTCTTTGGGGTCACATCCTTTGCCTTCTCACCATGGTTGTCCCTTAAGGAAGGGAGCCCCTGGCTCTTCTGGACCTTCTGCTGCCTGGCTGGGGCATGGGCTTGCAGAGGATTCAGGGGCTGTGGTTTAGGTGCTTTCAAAGTGAGATATTTTAAAACCAGCACTACTGTAGGGCTGTTTCTGGAGGGTTGGTTTGGTTTTTTTTCAAGTGAGTAAGGAGCACAAGTAACTTGTGCAGTGCTTCAGGCTTTTTTCTGCATTTCCAAGGGCATAAAAACTTGAAAAATGATGCTGAAAACTCAGTCAGTGAGGAATTGCAAGGTTTGCGGGACTGAGGCTTGGATTAAAATGCCAGAAATGAGGTTTTATTCATAATGGTGGAGAATGGGGAGCTTTGGACCAGGTCCTGATTCCAGAGCCCTTGTGGTGGATCCACTAAGCAGACTTGTGCAGGAAAATTACAGATTGCTCCTGTCTGGGTTCCTCTCACCCCTCAGTTTGCAGCCTGGGAGCTGGACAGGGGAGCAGGGATGGGATGGAGAGGTGGTTTTCCCTTGGGATGCACAAAGGACTGGGCTGGCCTGAAGCACAGTGGCTTTGGCTACGGTGAAGTCTCCTCCTTTAGGATAAAACCCCCCAGGAACCCTCCTTGAAGGGTGGATTATGGACTACAGAGGCATTTGGCTGGATCCTAGTTGATTTTGCTGGATCAGTGTCTCTGAGAGGGAGCCAAAATTCATCCCCACGACTCTGCCCTGTGTGGGACAGGGGTGGGTGGCCAGGGGAGGGGACAGTTGTGGTGTGGTGACAGCCATATCCACTGTGGGACCTGGCAGAGGGGTGCCCCAGCCACAGTCTCCCACTGGGAATGTGCTGGGGGCACCTCTCCCACCTCCACAGCTGCTTTGGGGACATAAAGGGGTTTCACTGACCCTTGCAGGAGCTCTGGGCACACCCCCTGCCTTATTCTTTTAGTGGTGGGCTTGGCAGCGCTGGGTTAATGGTTGGGCTGGATGATCCTGGAGGTCTTTTCCAAGCTAAATGATTCCACAGGTCGGTGATTTTAATGTGCCTCTCCTCACTCGATGGCTCACAGAAGAGCAGTTATCCTTCAGAGGAGCAACAGAGCCTGAACCTTCACCACCTCATCCCCCTGCCCTGGCAGCTCATCAGTTTTCACCTTGGTAAGGGGGAGAGCTGAAAAAGCAAGGGAAGGTTGGATGGAGAGGAGGAGAGAGTGACCAGGAGAGGGATGGTCTGTGGGATGCTCATCTTTGGGATTTGTGTTTCCACAGTGCCAGGGACCTTCAAAATGCAGGGAAAGGGCAGTGCTGGAAAACCTGGAAGCAGCTGAAATGGGATGAAGCCCCTTGGGCTGGCAGGTGATGCTGGAGAAAGGTTTCTGGAAGCAGAGCTCTGTGCTGGGAGCTGTGGGGTTCTGTGATGGCTCAGCAGGAGCTGCAGCAGACACTTCTGTTTGCAGCCTGGTCTAAAAGGGTGTAAAATGGCCCAAAACCCGTTTGACTCCAGGCACTTGGCTCCTCCCAGATGCTTTTCCAGCTCTGCCTTGCCACAGCAAGGCTTGTAAAGTGGGAAGAATCGATGAAAACGAATGACAGCAAGTTCCTGGTGGTGGGAGCTGTCTGGAGAACGAGCAGATCTTTAGATTCTTGTGGTTTTACTCCATTCTATTTCTAGGTCCATTAAATCCATATTTTACCCTGTTCTCCTCTGAAACATAAATGAGTAAATGAGGTAACAAGGGCACACTTAAGGAAAAATGGAGCATGACCATAAATACGAGTGACCCAGCTGGAAGGAAGGTCAGATAAGAGACATTACCCAGTTGTGTTCATTAAGGGTGCCAGGCTGTAATTCCGAATCCTGCTTTAGGATTGGGGAACCTGCTGGAGGACCCATGGGGAGAGAGATAAGAGATGCAAGATATGGAGAGGGAAACTTTTTTCCTTCCCGTTGTTTGCAGAGGGGGAAGTGAAAGAGGGGTTTTGATACTGATGATTATCTGTGGTGCATGATTATCTTGGAATTTTGGGGGAAGAAAAACATCTGAGGGGGGAAAGGAAGGAGCTGAGCGATGGCAGCGTGGCCCTCGTGGTGCTCCTGTCTGGGGGAGGGTAGGGCTGTTTGATTTCCTGCCCCTGGCTATGTGCTGAGCAAAGCTGGGCTGAAACCTGTGAGAACTGCAAAAAGGTGTAGTTTGGATGCTGAAATGTGGATTTGGGGTGCCCAGGCTGGGGCAGACATCACTGGTGGTTTCTGCTGGAGGAATAATGAAGGGAAATACATGGAGTTGCTTCAGAAAACAGAAATAAGTTGGAGACAGGAGATGAACTCCCTGCTCCGTGGGACTGGGAAGGAGTTTCCTGCAGGGCTGTTGGATGTGGAGGTGTTTTCCAGGGCTCTGCTGCTCTGCTCCAGCACGTTGCTGCCTGTCAGTGTCCCTGCTCCTGCCCGTTTCCCTGCCCAGAGCTCCCCAGCTACTCCTGCCAAGTGTGGAAATGCATCCAAGTGATGTCAGGAAGAAAAGGCAGGGCAGAGAAATTCCTCTTTATGGCAGCAACCAAGAGAATGGGGATTTATCTTGGAGATTAACTGTGCTGCTCTTGTCAGTTTGCTTTTCCTGCCACGAAATTCAGTCCTGTGAGCTCAGAGGTTGCTCCACAGATCTGCAGAAGGTGCAGTGATAAAACTGTTTAAATCCCCTTTTGGATTTTGGAGGGCCAGTGGTAATTCCCCTGGTGATGAGGTTTATTTTTCTCCATTAGTACCTGGTTTTGAACAGTTTCCTTTCTTCTCCTTGCTCAAGGCTGGGCTTTTGGAAAAGCCTCTTCTCGAGGAGACTTAGTGTGTGCACACACCACGTGAAGTCAGCAAGGGCTCAACTTCAAAGTGAAGTGTGTGGATAAATATTATCCTGACTTGAGGCAACTATTTATTCTTTTTCTTCCCCAAACAAAACACATTCACACATGCCTTCTCAAGACTTGGAATTAATTGTTTTAATTTTTTTGACCACTGTGTATTCACTCTGCTTTGCTGGGATGATCACACCTCATCTGCCTTTCTCAGGTGGGTGGGGTTTACAAAAAATTTCAGCAATTTTTGAATATTGGGGGAGAAATACTGTAGCCAGGGACAAAATCTTCCACTTTCAGGCTCAAAATCCTCTGCTCTTGGTTGTCTGGTTTCCAGGGTGGGATGGGAGAGCCCAGGGAGATGGAAACCTGAAATTTGGAGGATTGGGGGGATATTTGGTTCAGGGTTCAGCTGAACATGAGTTGTGCCAGTACTGGGTAGTTCGCTGTGGGATTGCCTCCCTGGAAGTGCCTGCAACAGGCAAGTCCCTGTGGCCCAGGTGTCCAAAAGAAGCCACTTTCCCTGAAAACCAGCCTGGTTAATTCTGCCTCGAGCCTCAGGACCAAACATCCCGGGTTCCAGACGATTCCTGGCTGCGGCATCGCCGTCCCAGACGCGCCTCCCTGTCTGCTCCGATCCCCCGCGCAGGGGAGAGCCTTCATGCATAGGAAATAATCAAATAAAATGATGCCATCAAATGTTTTATGTATGAGGAGGCACGGGGCTGTCAATAATCTTCCATGTTTTTTAATGCGAGCTCTCCCGGCGTTGCTGCTCACGGCTGATGACACCAATTAATTTTATTGTTTGGAAATAATCTCGTGCGGCGTGCGATTTGCACGGCCTCAGCCTTATGCTTTCTAATGATTTCTCTATTAATTTCACTGCTGCCAATAAGCTGGAGTTGCCTTTCAAGTGGAAAGGGAAACATGACCTAATACCACGGATAAAATATTAGCGAGAGCGAATTAAATCCCTGTTAGCAGTGGTGGGACCCCGGCCCCTAAAGAGACAGGAGCTGCTGGAGCGTGGCAGAGAGAAAAGAGCTGCACATGCTGCGTGTGGATGCACAAGTGTGGAGCAATAAGTTCTTGAACAGCTTTGAAATGAACAGAGACTCAGTGGTTTTGTCCCTTCCTGCTCCAGCTGGCTTTTTCCTGGTTAAAAAAAGAGCTGACACAGAGAAATTCAATGTCTGGGCCCCCCTGTGGGGTGGAAACACTGGGGTTGGGCTTGCCCCTCTGGAGCCGTGGTTGTGCTTTGCCTTAATTCCTGCTTTTTTGTCAGAAGTTGGATATGATGAGCTCTTTGGCAGTGCTGCCTTTGTTACCTCGTGCCCACCTGGAAGGATGAAGCTCCACAGAGGATCTCCCCAACCTGCAGGACAGTGCCATTAATTTTCCTGGTTTTCGGCATCACGAGCCTCAAATTGTCCTCAAGCCTTGTCCTTTCATCCACCCATCTAGCAGAAATCTCAAAAACAAGGTTTATACACGAGATTTCCAGCACGAACTGGGGTTGATGACTTTGGTACTGGTCATGTGGGAGTCCTTTGCATCACCTGAGCACAGACAAGTGGCCTTGGAGCAACATGGAATAGTGGAAACCATCCCTGCCCAGGGGATTGGAATGAGATGAGCTTTAAGATCCCTTCCAACCCAAACATTCCATGATTTTTCAGCCTTTGGAAGAGCTCTGTATTCATGGTGTGGCTGGGGCTGACTTTCTTCATCCATTTCCTTGTGAGAGGGAAAAACCACTCCTGTAATGCACAAAGCCATCACCCCATCAATATTGCCTCAGTGAGGCACAAAGCAGGGGGAAAAAATCAATTCAATTTGCGGCCAAGATATTTATGTGATGATTTATATAAACAGCCAGATATTTATTGCTTTCATGTTTTAGTCTCTGTGCTGTGAAGTTTCTTTTTGCTTCCTGCATAAATAGGAGGCAAACGAGTTGGTAATCAAGGATATGGAGCTGAGGGCTGGGGGGGGATGAGGGGTGAAAACTTGGGAAAGAGCTGGTGGTTTGCAGTGGGGAGGATGGAGCCAGGGCAGCAGGATCAGAGCTTTTCCTTTACAAATTTAGATGCAAATCATGAGGTTTTGGGGGTTCTGTGCTCCACAGAAATGATGCTCACCTTGGCAGGGTTGGTAACCTGTGGGGTGTTTCAGTAATTTCATTTCCCCAACCCCCATGAATCCGTGGTGCTGCTGCTCAGGAAGGATTTTTGGCACTGCTGGTTTTGCATTCCCAGTGCCCAGTGGGTCTCTCCTGCCCCACAGCCACTTCCAAGGACTGGACTCCATTCCAGAGGGATCCTTGAGGCCCATCCTGCTCTGTGACATCACCAGGAGGCTGCTCCATCCCCCAGGAGCTGACTTGGGGTGCCTGAGCGGGCTTTGGGATGGTGATAAAATATTCCTGGTGGGATCAAAGTCTGAGTGTGGGATTTGTGCTGGCTCTGGGTTCAGGGTTAGAGAGGGAAGTGCAGCCCTCCTGGAGGGTAACTATGAGCACAAAGCCATTACAGCTCTGCCCTCACAGGGGAACTTACCGAAACTCAGTGCCTGCCCTTCTGAGTCACAAATTAACTGAAAATTCAATTCCACCCCCCACTTTGCTCTTAAGAGGGAAAAAAAAAAGGAAAAACTGCCCCAAAAAATGTGGTTGTCAGCAAAAGCAAAAAGGAAGAAACCCCCAGAAAACCCCCAAAGTGCCACCCACCATCTCCACTACTGGGGCAGACCCAAACCAGCAGAACTTTTCCTCCCTGTTGGAGGGAGCTCTGGTTCATAATTAATAGTTTTCCAGGCTGATTCTGCAGGGAGAACAATGAGGACATTGAGAGCAGATCCCTGCTGGCCTCACAGAGAGAGCCTGAGCCCCGTGCCTGCTCCGAATCCCTTTTCCTCACGCACCCCAAGCCGGACGTCCCATCCCACCTGGCCTAAAAAATAAACTCCTTTAAATCACCGAGCCACGTTTCCCTCGTGATGCTTTCTTTCCCTTTCTCTCCCTGATGGACTCTAATCTTCTGATATTATAAGAAGCGAGGAGTAATGGAGCTCTTGGCCTTTTTAAATATGTATGAACTTCTCGGGGAGATGAGGAGCGACGCAGACAGATCACAGATGCGAGCTGGTCTCGCAGCCATGTCATTAACCAGGCGTGGGTGTCTCTTTTCCCCCTGTCCCAAGTCATTACTCACAGGCAAAGCAGAGTGTTTCTGTTCCTTTGGTTATGGATTATTATTATTTCTCAGGATCTGGGCCACGGATCACAGAGAGCTGATGGTGCAGTTCCTACCTCTGGCTCGCTGGGGTTTTTGCTGCTGGCAAGCGAAGCTGTTTTCTGCTGCTTGGCGGGGTCAGGCTGGGTGGTGACTCAGGAAAATGGGCTTTAATCCTGGGATTTTGGTGATAAACGTGCTCATATTTGTTTGTTGTGCTGGTCAGGTTTGGTTTCTGAGAGTTGGATGGGTTTGTCCCATGTTGTCACTCGGCTTTGTCCCTCCGGGTGAACGTGGTGGGGTTTCTCTGGGTGCAGGCTTTGTGTGTGTTATTGCTAAATACTGCTATAACCCATGGATGTGTGCATCACCTGTGCCAGGATCTGTTCCTCACACTCTCACAACACAGCAAAGCTTCTTCCTTACTGTCATAGCAGTGGGTTACAGCAGGGCAAGGGCTTTTCTCATCTTACTTAATTCTCCAGACAAACTCTTAACTAAAAATACTCCTAATTTTGGCTGAAATGCAGCTGATAGTTTTGTTTAAAAAGCAAATTATTTGAGATTAATATTTTTCTATTCTCACACGGTGCGTTTTGTCTTCATTTAAAACTGAAATTATATTTAATCTGGTGAGTTTTTTATTCTGTGAGCTGGGAGCTGTACAGAGATACAGCAGGAGCAACCCTTGCTCGTGTCCCTCTCTCCTTCCTTCCCCCTGTGCTGCCATAGCATCCCCCCAAAATGAATAATTCAGCCAGCAGGGATATCTGAGAAGGTCACATAAATGAGGTGACACCCACTTTTTACCAGCCCTTTGACTTCACAGCTGTAAAGGTTATTCCTGAGGGGAACAGTTAAGCCTTGGGATGAGTTTCTTGCCCCACAGGACCTCTCCATGCAAGTGTTTGCAGGATTAGGGCTTCTGGAGTTTCTGGAGTTTGGGGTGTGCTGCACATGTACCAACATGAATTTGTCACCATAACACACAGGGCGTGAATTGATTTTTATTTCTGCTGGGGAAAGGAAGCTGGTGAGGGCAGGAAGAAGAGGAAAACAGGCAGGGATGGATGGGATTTGCTTTCAGGGAAGGCTCCCCTCACCCAGAGGGTGATGGGGTGAGACGTCTCTGTTTGCACAGGGATTGTGTCTGTTACAGGAGTGGCGCTGGCTCTCAAATATTTGATTTTCTTGTGTTCTTCAGGCTCTGGACCATGGAAAACGTGGTGGTCGTTGGCTTTCAGCCTCCTCCCCAGGGCAGGGGATCAATACAGCTCAATATGGGGTTCAGCCTGTGGTTTGTGCTTTTTCCAGAAGGACCTGGGGAGAAAAGATGATGTTTAAAGAAAATTACTGCATTGCCTATCAACTGAAAACAAAAGTCTTTTGTCCTGTCAATCACGGGGAAGCTTTATCTTGTCAATCACTGGAAAATGCTTCCCTTGCACTTCTGCCAGGCTTTGCACAGAGTGGGTTTCTCCTTCAGTCGAACAAGCAAGTGTTGGGTGCAGTGGCTTTTAATGAAAAAATAGGTAATAATTACATTAAAAATAAATATGAATGTTTTACCAGTATTTAGACTTGAGAGAAGGTGCTAATGCAAGTCCGAGGGCAGATCTCTGCTTCTCCACCCCTGGGGGCTCAGGCAGGAGGGAAGAGGCTGCAGTTTGATCCCAGTAACACTCCAGGGTGTTTGCAGAGCCCAGCTCAAGCTGGGCCTGTCACTTGAGCAAGACTCGCCCTGGCTCTGCTCACAGACTGAACTTTGTGGCTTGTTTTGAATCATTTGTGGCTTTTGTTTTGTTCACAAGAGTGAAAGACGTTTTCCTTTCCCTTTCCACTTCCTTTCCCTTTTGCACAGTGGTGTTTTTCCCTGTGCTGCTCCTCAGATGGGCTCTGACTGGGTTTTTTCTGGGAATACATGCACTTCCAGGAGCCCATCCGTCCGTCAGTGCACAGCCCGGGCGATGGGAGCTGCGTACCAAACACCTCTCATCCCTGGGTTTGGGGTTTGTAGAGATGCTGCCCTGCTGCTGCCTCTCCTCCTGCCACAGGAATGCTCCTGCTCAAGCTGGGGACCCAGTTAAACTCGGGAATTGAGGTCACATCGTGCTGACAGCGCTGCTGGAGCTCCCAACACCTCACTGCCACTCACAGAATCACAGAATCAAGGGAGGGAGAAGCTCTGGAGCAGTGCAGGATCGCTGATTGCTGCCTGGCCCTGGGGCTGCAGCAGAGGTCTCCCCACTCATGCCAGGAGCAGGATTTCAGGAGCTTTAAACCTGTGCTGAGTGGGCTGAGCCAAAGCTGGGGCCGTTGTTGTGCAGCGGCCGCGTGGCCGGGGGTGTGCGGGTGCCTGCCCTGGGCTCGGGGCCATCTGCTCCCTTCCTCCTGGGCTGGCAAAGGCTTTTTCCTGCACAGAGAACGGTGTCAGGAACTGGTATCATTGTTCTCCTGTTTCCCCTTGCAGCCAGCTGAAGGTATAAAGCTGCTGCATTTGTAAAGCAGCCATATGGAGTTTCCATTGTCTCGGCCCCTCTGTGAGCAGGACACCTGAATATTGCTGCCACTCCGTGCCAGGGCTGTCATGGGGACGTTGTGTGACTGTGGTGCCTTTGGCTGATGGTCCTTTTGAAGCCAGGGTGAGATTTGTGCTAAATAGGGACATCTCTCTGTAGCAGAGGAGCTGAATCACCCTTGTTGAGTGTTTACTTGCAAATTTTACTCTTCTTGCACTCAACTTTGTTTCCACAGCTCTGATTTTGGATGCTGGAGCTGCTGTCGGTGCTTTTGTCAGAAGAAGAGCTCAGGGTGCTCCCCCATCCCTACAGGAGGAGATGATGGAGCTGGTGGGTCCAGAGCCAGGGATGCAGTTCATCCTGAAGTTCTGCAGTCGTCTGCCTGGGGAGGTGATGGAGTCACCATCGCTGGATGTGTTTAAAAGAAGATTGGATGTGGCACTCAGTGCCATGGTTTAGTTGAGGTGGTGTTGGGGCATGGGTTGGACTCGGTGATCTTGAAGGTCTCTTCCAGCCTGGTGATTTTGTGATCCTCTGGGAAAACACAGCATGCTGGTGTTGCTCTGCCTCCTGAGGTGATGCTCACGCTCTGCTCTGTTGGCTTTCTCTGCTGGGAGGCTCTCCAGGGTTTTACATCAGCTCCAGGTGTTTTACCCTTGTTCTGTTGCTAAAAAAAAGTTGATTTTCAGAGTGTGGAGTCATCAGGGCTGGCTGCTGAGTGTGCTGGAGCAGAGAGCAGGGACCAGTGCTGGTGATAACTCACCACCTTCTTTTAGAAAACCTGGCTCATGCCCAGAAATTCTCCTCATTCTTTACACATCAGTATTTTATAAACCCCAGGGCACCCAGCCCTAGAGAGAGCTGTGGTGTGAGGAATCACTGGGTGGTTTGGAGAGTCCTGCTCTGGCACCCACCTCCTCCCACCCAGCATCCCCCCCTCCATGGACACGGTGTGTCCATGCCAGACAAGGACAGATGGGACCTGGCACTGCCTTTCACTCCCCTGAATGCAGGAGATCTGTCTTAGCCAGGCTCTTCTTAATGGAAGACAAATTGGAGTCACCCTGGTGGTTTTTCACACCAGTCTTTTGTTCCTTTTCCTTCTGAACTGGAACAAAAGCTTCAGTGCACTGGGACCAGTAATTAGTTTCGCTCTTATTTTCCACAGAACTCACCTCTGGAGCACGTGTGTGCCGGGAGCCACATCCAGGAGAATGGCCCAGGGGCTGAATTTGCATTTCTGATACAGAAATTCAAATTAGTGCCATACATCAAGCGATTCCAGTGGTCAGAGCATCATTCCTTATCAGGGGCTGTTGGGATCCTTGGCTGCTGAGCCTCAGCGGCTGCCAACTCCTTCACAAACCTGACAGAAATAACCCCAAATGCCACATGGGATGTGTGCCTCTGGAAGTGGCCGTGTCCTGCTCTGCAGGGAAGAGGAGGAGGCGTTTGATCCCCACGTGTGTCTCTGAAGCTGTGGGCTGAGGGGACGTGTGTGAGGTCTCACCTGGGCACCTCTTTCATCAGTAATTTCACCTTCTTGTGAGTTTATTCAATTATTATCTCCGTGTTTGCTTGGGGTGAAGCAATGTCTGGTGGTTCCTGAGCTGATTGCCAAACTTTGTGTTTGGCTTTTAATCTTTGGCAATAGTAAAAGTGGATGATTTTACATCCCTCACTTTTCATCCTCGAGTACCTCGAAGCTCTGTGTGAGTGGAAATCTCTGTGAAGGAGGCAGTGCCAGGGATTGGAGAGGCTGGGGCTGCTCCTGCTTGGCACAACCAGGAGCAAGAGCAACCCAAGCACCAGGAGATACCTTGAGGAACCCATGAACAAAGAGTTCTGTCTCTGCTCATGGAACTGAGGCTTCCAAAGAAGAGCAGATGGCACTGAAAGCATCTTCTTGCTGACAGCCAGGCCTTTTGCAGGGTTGCACACAGGAGGCCACACGTGGATGATTTTCAGGTTTTTGGGCAAGGTTTGCAAGTTGTATTTCTCAGCTGGCTGTGCTCCTGTTGATACAGAGCACTGCAAAACTCCTTATCCACCATTTGCCCACTGCTTTTGGACCTAATGCATTGAAAAAGGAGATTCTTTGTGACATTTCCAGTGCTGTGTGTGAGGAGGGGGCTGTGGTGCATTTAGTGTCCCACGGTGCTGTTTCTCCGGCTGGATTTGGCTGTGAAATGGCATTTGCCACCTGCACAGCCCAAACCTTGAGGGAAATGAGGTGCCCCTGATGAGGGGAATCCTCAAACTGCAGCAATACAGGGCAGAAAGAAGCAGAGGGAAGAGTTATCCTGCAGGAAATTGCAGTTTGCTGATCGACCCCATGACGTGTTTGGGAGCAATGGCTGCGTTAGGGGTGGCTCTTTGCAGCTGCTCTTCCTGTCCATGTCCAACCCTTCCCTGCTCAACCCTCTCCTGCCCTCCTCCTGCTTTCCAAGAGCCTTCCCTGCCTGAAATCACTCGGACACTCATTACCCACATCCGAAATCGCTGCTCAGCTCATCCCCCTCCAACAACGATGAGCTCCCGTGGAGCAGTTGCTGAGGAGAGGAAAGGACTGAGCATCTTCCGTGGCTTTGTTTGGAGGAGGAAGATAAAACAAACAAAAAAAGACAGAAAATCAGCTCCTTGTTCAAACTCCTGCTCTCCTTTGCCTCGTCACTTGGGTTTTGGTAATTGCTTTAATCCGCACTTGGGGTTTCCTGGCAGGAGAAGGATTTTTCAGTGACTGTCATTTCTTTGTTACTGGTTGTTTCCAAACTCATTACTCCTGGCATTTATTCACCCAGGCTGGAAGCAGCTTGCACCAGGGGCACAGAATGGAAATTGATTTACAGCGACGGTGTGTGATCTAGAAAACGTCAATTTTTTTTTCCCCTCCTGAGTCTATAAATTAGTTTTGATTCCAATAAGGTTTTCTGCTATAGTTATAAATCAGATCCCAAGGAGCTGTGTGAGTTGGGATACTAAAGCAGCCAAGCAGCAGCCCCTGTATCCCAATATTGCTGATGCCCAGAGGTTTGTGTGGGATAAACTTGGGAAAGGGGCTTTTGTCTGGGGAGAAGAACCAGCTGCTGAAATACAGGTGGATCCTTAATGAATCAGTTAAAAAATGGTATAGGACTAAGTTTTTAGGAAGATAAGGGCCTGGAATTGCTTGTGATTTAAGGAAAACAAGCCCCACACTGAGTTTTTTGCAGAATATTAATGCCTCAGCAGTTCTGAGCTAGCAGAACTCTACAAGGCCTTGCCTCAGGCTGTGGAACCACTGATGGCTTGGAAAATTTGGGGTTGTTTGGATTTGAAGTCTCAGCACTGGGAGAGTTCACAGTGTGTGAGCAGCTAATTCAGGGCAGCACTCTCGGGGTGCAGCTGATGGGCAGGAGGGCTGGAGGGAGGCTTGGAAGGGAGGAAATCCACTTTTTCTCTGGTGTTTCCCAGGATTGGTTTGACCTGCTGGGAAACTGGAGAAAACTCTGTGGGCAGACACCGTGGTGGCTCCTCACCCGGTGCTCTGCCAGGTCCTGCAGGGCTGATTCTCCTTCCATGGGTGTTCCTGGGGGAATCCCATGACCCCCAAAGCTTTTCCTGGACGAGCTGACAGCCCTGGCTGCAGTGCTGTGACAGATAACGACCTGACTGCGAGCGAGTCTCGTTTCTGCTCAAGAGTTCACTGGAAAAAATCCTTCTGACCCAACACCAACCCTCACAGGAGGTGACAGCGTGGTGTGATGTCACCCTCATCGGTTTTTCCATTTGCACAGCCATGAAAAGGCCACGGCAGCAGAGAGCATCAGCCCCCAGAGCAGCTGGGGCTGTGCTGTGCCTGATCTCTGCTGTGGCACCCAGGGCTGGGCAGTCACCTCCCAGCCCAGCAGGTTGTCACCGTGCCCCTTCCTGTGCCATCCCACCCCACTGGCTTTTTTATAACCTCCAGGACTTCTCTGAGCTTCCCAGTGCCAATATTTTGAGCTGGTTGGAAAGAAAGGCATTTTGTGTATGTGTGGGGATGTTTGCTTTGCTTTGGGTTCATCTAGCAAATGTTGGTGGGTTTTTTTATCTCTCTTCTTTTTTTTTAATTTTAATTAGGAGATTTAAAGCTTAGAGCAAATTTGAAGCAGATGGAGCTGGTGACATAACTCTTTGTTTTACTCCTGTTAGTGCAGATTAGCTACTTTGGGGTAAATCCTGGAGAGAACCTTTCCATGCTTAAACACCCCCAGTTTCCAGCCTTTTCCCATCCCTTCTGTCCCCGCTGTCCGTCTGCTTTGTCCTCTCCTTGTGCCCCCTTTGCTCCCCCCAGGCCTGCTTCCATCAGCTGCTGTTTCCAGACAAAAATCCCATAAGCTTCCAGCTGTTCCTTGTGCTGGAGATGAGCAGCCAGGCCATGCAGGGAGCTCTGTGGGGTGGTGGTTCCCTTGGTGTGAGCTCTCAGGTGTTGGTGCTGGTGCAGGACCAGAGCCTTCCCAAACCTACCCCATCCTCGATGTGGAGGATGTGATTTTTGATTCTTGCATGGGAACTTGCTCATGGATCCATTCCAAAAGTTGGAGTATCCACACCAAGGAGCCAACAGCTCCAGCTTGTGCTGTCCTTGCCTGTCACTGCTGTGTCCCTTGGATGGATCCCCTGCCTTCAGCCCTGACTTGTCTCTGTGTTTTCCTTCCATCATTTGCACAGGAATTCCAGGCAGGGCTCAGATCTTCATGGCTTTTTCTCATGGCCCATCTAAAGGAGCGCTGGTTTGAGGTTGTCCCCAAACCTGTGTCCCCCAGGGCTGGTGGCAGCAGCCCTGGTTGTGCAGAGTGGCTCCTGTGGCCCTTTTGCTGCTGTCCTGGTGCTGGCACTGCCTCGCACCAGGCGCTGCTCCCTCCCCAGCCGGCAGGAATTCCCTTTATCTCCCTGGCAGCCGATGAAAAGCCCCGGCCACAGGATGTGTTTGTGCACATTCTGCTGGGGAAGGCGAGGGGAGGGAGCTGAGCTGTGCTCTGTATCCTCAACTCTGGCTTTTTTCTGCATTTCTTGTTCCCCCTCCAAGGAGTTAAAACTCTTTTCATCTCCCCACCCTCTTTCCCCAGAGATGCCCTTGGAGATTTATCCTGCCTTCTCCTGCAATAACACCCCTGGGATCCTGGCCCTGGTGCTGGGCTCGGGGGGCTGGGTGATGGTGAAGGTTCAATTGCCAAAAGCAAACGCTCCCTGACCTCTGTGACTCTCTTCCCCCACGGACCTGATGATGCAATAAATGAACACACTTGTGTTTTCCCAGTGGGAATCTGGATGAGGGCGCAGGAGAAAATACCTTTAACAGTCTGTGTGTCATTTTCAACTTTATTTCCCTTTTTTGCCTGGCATGGATGCACAGAGCTGCCCGTTCTGAAGCCGTGGACCACTCACTGCAAAGCCCACAGCACGGAATATACCAAATATTCCGTAAAAGTATGGCTGTGGATAAGCCCCATTTCCCCTTTGCACAGAGCTGGACTGGATCTCTGCTTTTATACCTGCTGTTCAATGCTTTGGATATAAATACAGCTCAGTTTTTCTTGGCTGCTCCAGGCATGGCTTGGCTTCCTCCCTGCTCCGGGCCTTGCAGCATGACACGTGCAGAGCACAGCCCAGGCATCATCCTGCTGCTTTTTCTCTTGGTCCCATTGCTCAGGTGTCGTTGGATCTTGGGTTTTCCTTTTGGAAAATGGCACTGTTTGCAGGGGTTTCCTGGGCATTTGTTAATGGCTGTAAGGATTGGTGGGAATATCAGTGCTAAAGGTGTGCAGGGCTGAGCAGGGTCCATGTGGGACCTCTTGTTGGACAGGGTCACAGAATAGTTTGGGTTGGAGGGGATCTTAAAGCTCATCCAGTTCCAACCCCTCCTGCACACCTGCCACTATCCCAGGGTGCTCCAAGCCCCGTCCATCCTGGCCTTGGACACTCCCTGGGATGGGGCTGCTCTGAGCAACCTGTGCCAGGGCCTTGCCTCCCTCACAGGGAGGAATTTTTCAGAGCTGCCAGTGTCTCACTGGTGCCAGGCTGCCTGGCTGGGGGTGTCCCAGCTGGAGCCAGGCTGGGAATCTCCAGTGGAGCCTGACTCCTTCTGAGCCAGGTAAAATCTTCTTTTCCCTTCTTCTCATTGATACCTTATCGATGTTTCGTTCAGAGGGTCCCTTCCTGCAGCGCTGCCTCCATCCTGCCATCCTTTGGCTTAGGGCAGTGTCTAGGGAGAGGTTATTTCTTTCCCTGTGTTAGATTTATGTACAGTATAAACCATTGTGTCCCGAGCTGTTTATGGAGCACAGAGGCGCTTCCTCTTCTCATTGCTCATTTTTAATCAATGGTTTTTGCTTACTCACCAACAGCAAAGCCACAGAGGGATCATTTCTTTTCCTTTTCTCCTTTATTAACTCAGAAACTCTGTTGCAGGTACCAAAACCAACCAGCTGCTTGGAAAAAAAGCCCTGATTTTCCTGCATGGATGCTTTGGAGACAATCAGCTGTGCCATTATTGGGACCAATTAAAATCAAATGGCAGCAGCAAAGTGTGTGTCTGGTTCCTGGTGCTGGCTGTGAGCAGGGCTGGGGGTTGCAGCCTCTGGGGTACTTTGCAGGTGAGCTCAGCCTTGCAGCAGCAGAACTGGATATTTTAAAACATGAAGGGCCCTTTCTGCATCCAGCCAGGTGCTCGGAAGTGTCCAGGTGCCTTTTGATGGTGGGATTAGCTCGTGGATTGAAGGACTCTGCGAAAGCTTTGCTCTTACTGAACAGTCCAAGCAGTTGGAGTGGGGTTGTCAGGAGGTGACACAGGGGACAGGAGAGGGTGGCAGTGACTTTTCGAGCCTGGCAGGTAACTTAGCATCAGAAAAAAAGCTTTTACATCAAAGCTTTTGCTCTCTGCCAGTGGCTTCACCTTTGTGTCCAAGACGTTTTCCACACACCAAGCCTGGAAGCACAGATGGCTCCAGACTTGGCAAGGTGTTTGCTCAGTGTGGGTAATTAAGGTCATTTTTGCTGTACCTAATTGATACCACGAGACTTTGATCCTGCTTGGCATGGTGGCAGTCCCTGGCAGGGATGGGGACATGTCTGCTGTGGCCGTGGCTTCACTGCCCAGTGCATTTTTTGTGGGAATTGTGGTGTTTCCATGCTTATCCTGCAGCACCTGCAAATGAAAACTGGAGTGGCCCCACTGCTGGTGCCAACCAGGGCAGGGCAGAGCTGCAGGGAACGTGCACAGCCCCCAAATCCAGGGCTCCAGCTCCCTGTGTGGCAGCAAAGCCAGGCTGCAGGGAGGTGCTGGCTGATGCATCAGAGCCTCTGGTGGGAGTTGGAAGCCTGGAAGTTTTTCCCTGCTCCTCCTCTTTTGGGGCAGGATGATCCTTGTTGGAGGCCCCTGTTTATGGTGCAATTCCCTTGTGCTCCCAGCCTGGAGCCTTCACAGCCAGAGCTCCCAATTCCCCCCCTCCCATCAGCACTGGTCGTTTGGGGTCACGGCTGCCGTGGAGAGGATGCCTTTGGAAAGGATGTGGTTCTGCTGTGTTTGCTTGCAAAGTTTCCTGTTTGAGTGTGGTTTCTCTTCCTCTGCTCATTCCACGAGCATCCAGGGGCTCAGCCCGTTTCCTGCTCCCAGCCCGGGATGTCCCCAGTGTCACCAGCAGGACCTGGGGCTTCAGGATGTGTCTGAAAAATCAGCTCTGCCAGTGAGGATGGGTATTTGATTCAGTCTGCTCATGTTTGGGTTTAATTTATAAACTCTTAAGGGGTGATGAAATCAGGGTTGGGATTTTCTGGTGTGGAATAAGAACATTTCCCATCACTTCGTTTCCTGGGAAAAAAGAGGAGAAAGTGTGGCTGTGGATAGCTGCACGAGGAAGGCTGTGCACAATAAAGACATTATGAAAAATATTACACTCATCCATATTGATTTTTGCTTTGTTTGCTGGCTGGCTCCTTTATTACCCTGGCAGAGCCATGAGCAATGTCATCCCAGCTCAGCTAATGAGAAAACATCAGCTGCTGCTGTCAGGCTGCCTGGAAAAGCCACTTCCATGGTCATTTCAAAAAGAACAGTTTGGAACGTCCAGCACAGGGAAATGCTGGGCTGAGAAGGGGCTGCTCTGATTCCTGGCCTGGCGGTGACGAGATGGATGGTGTGACACAGAAAGTGTGGCACCTCCTGGGGATGGGGCTGCACTGGGGGCAACCTCCACTGTCCTCCAAAACCAGTGCCTTTTGCAGGATGGCAGAGCCCAGTAAAAGGGGATTAAACACCATCCTTCCCCAAATTTTGCAGATCACCTTTATTCAATGACCTCTCCTTCACCCTCCTGTCCCCCCCAGTAAGGAAATGTTTGCCAGTGCTTCATTTATTTTAAACTGACCTTGGTTCCCAGCAGCCAGGGCTGGAGTGAGCCCCAGGGTCTCTGGTGGGAAGAGACTGGAGCTGTCACGGAGAGTGACGTGCGTGGGGTTTGAATACCATTCATTAATTAGGATTTTCCAGTCCCTTTCCAGGCTGGAGCAGCAACTCCCTTCATTAGCAAAGAGATAAACGCTCCCTGCAGCCAGCTCGGTGTGGTCCCAGAAACCTTCCTGGCTCCTTGCTGGAGAGCACGTGCTCAGCTGGGACTGGATTTACGGTACCATCATGTATTATTCATCCCAAATAATACATATTCCAACCCTGCCGTTGTGCAGGGCGAGGCAGAGTGATTTGAGGGATATCTCCAACCTATAAATCTTAATATTTAAAGCACTGACAGATTTCATGTGTGTGTTTTTGAGGGGCACACAAGGAACCATTCCTCTTACCAGAGAGGAAGGGATGCACCCAAAATTAAATGTTTCACAAACAGCGTTTCCCTCAGGTGTTCATAAGTGGTTTGTTACATCAATTCTGGTCTGGTCTAAATATATCTGTTGGAAAAAAAGTGAGAGCTTGCAGTTTGAGAGCATCTTGTTGGACTTGAGGTCATGATACTTGCTTAAAATGATGGTTATGGCCAAGGTAGAACCTGTTACTAAGTGTGGATTTCCTCATTTGTTAGTGGGGTTATTTCTGATTGGGGAAGAGGAAATAATCTTCCCAAACCCACTAGTATTTAATTTAAAAATTATGTGTAAATATCTATTAGGAAATTAGGGCAGTGGAACTTTTTAAAGGGGGCGTGCATTGATTTATCTTAATCTTACAATAGATCTTAAAGCAAAAACCAGCAGTGAAAAGCCACCTTCTTTGCCACGGTGAAATCTTTGTATTTCTCATAACGTCGTATTTACCCCTAGGACTAAATTACAGCTTGTGCAGCCCTTTTCTTTAACTCAGTAAATAAGATTTAGCTCCTGTGTGCTATCCACCTGTTTCTATGGAAACCAGACTGGAGTGCCAAGCGAGCGGATTCGGCACCGGCCGGAGCGAGGGCGGCTCTGAAACCCACCCCAAGGCCTGGGTGGGCTCCCACTGGTGCCTGGAGAAGCCAAAGGAAGGGGGTGCAGCTTGTTGATGTGATGCTGAACTTGCTCATCTGATGCCAAACTTGTCTGATCCCCTTAAAACTGATGATAAGTTGATTTTTTTGGCTGAAACGAGGATCTCGCCTGTTCTGGAGGGGGAGAGGAGATGCTTTGGGCTGTATCTGCACACAGGGAATCCTGATGCTCTGTTTATAAATGTGTGTGGGACATGGAGGGGTGCAGAGCTGGGGGGGCTGGTCCAGGGCATGAGCCCTGATGCTCCAATGAGCCCTGGGCTGGATCCTGGATGAGATGAACAAGGGGGAGTGGAGCTTGCATCAGGGTTTCCCTTCAAGAGCAGAGCAAGCCAAGAAGACTTGCCTTTTGTAGTGAAAAAATGATTAAAGCATAATTAATTTCTTAGACTTGGATAATGAAACATCTTTTTCTGCAGGCCTGAGGGCCCAAATAGGAGCATTTTTAATGTTATTTTTCACAGTGCTGTTTTTTACATGTCTCAACTCCCATTCTCTTCATGCTCAAAGTGGGAAAAGCCAGGCAGTGGGATTGGTATTTAAAAAAGTGGGATTGGTATTAAAATCTCCAGCCTCTTTTTGCCATGTTTGAGATTAGATGATGCAACAAATCTGAGGCCTGCCCTGGAGATGGGGGCTGTGTGGAGAAAACATCAGCTGGCTAAAACCAGATGGCCTCTCTGGTCATCCTCCTCTGGTATCAAAGGCAATTTAGCATCATTTTTTTATCTTCTAAGGAAAAACTGGGGTGGAGGTTGGTGTTGCATTACTCAGGGCCTGGATATCCCATGGTCTTTCTGAGATTATTTCTGTAATCCTTTAGATATTTTTCTCACTGCTTTCCAGGCATTTGTCCCCTCTCTTTTACTGTGCTGGGATTTGAGATGTGGGAAGGGGCCGTGCCTGGGTGGAAAACAAACCCAGTCTCGCTTGCACACCGAGATCTTGATGATAATGAGCATTAATAACATGCCACGGTGAGAAAATTGGAGCAGACCCAAGGTTTAGCAGGAAGGACCAGGGAAGGATTTTTACTGGCAGCTCTTGGGTGATGAGGAGCATCAGCCAGCACTTGCTGCCAGCACAGGAACCCTCCTGCTCTGCCTGGCTCTCCCAGGGAAGATGTTCCCTCCTTGCTTGCTGCAATTCCTGGCTTCGACTGGCTGTGGAGCTTATAAAAGAGATTTTTCTACAAAATGGTGTAGCTGGAGGCTTCTGCCAGGCTCTTGCATTCCAGTTTGGGGGTTTTTGGGATGAAAGATGTCACGTTCTTCACAGCCAGCTGTGTCCAGCTGTGTCAGAGGGGTGTGTGGAGCAGGGGAGATGCTGCGCTGGTTGCGGAGCCTCTCTTTTCATCGCCCTTTATTTTTTTGGCATTTCCTTCTTCATTTCTACATCCAAGTGCCTATTCCTTGTTTCAGCTAAGCCCCCTGGATGACTGGTGGACCCTCCAAGTCAGAGAATCACCCCAGTCTGTGACCAGTTCAGATCCTGGTGCTCGCTGGGTGCCTTAATGAACGGGGCAGAAACGAAATCCTGCATCTGGAGGTTTTCCCTTTCTTTCTGCCTCGGGCCCTTCTGTAATCTTAATGGAAAAAAAAAACCCTCCCTCCCCATCCACCTATCCTTTATTGGAAGTGCTAAACAGCCATCTTCAGCGACTTTTTCTAATAAAAGGATGTCTGTTAAACAGAGCCCCAGAGAGCTGAGCTGCTTTACAGGGAGCTGTTTGAACTGCTTTCCGTGCTGGCTTTTTAATATAGTTTAATACAGTTCTGGCCCTTTTTCTGCATAGTTTTTCCCCATCAAAGCTTATCGTTTCCACTCTGTTGTCTGACTGTCACGCAGCTTTAGAGGGGGTTTGGGAAGGGGAATGGCACATGGAACAGTGGAGAGCTCTGTATTTACATCCCAAATGCAAATTCACGGGTGACTCGTCCGTGTCCGGGAGGGGAAACAGCTCTGAAGTTAAAATCCCGGTGACAGCAGGCGTGGAGCACCCAAGCTGTTCTCTTAACCGGTTGCACTGGCTTATTTATTTATTTGTAATTGTATTTGTTTGCAGTTTTTCCTGCAGTGAGGCATCAGTTACAGCCCGATGGCACCGCACAGTGCAGGAGCAGCTCCGGGGACAGATGTGGCCCCGGGCAAACAAAGGCAGGAACACAGATGTGCTGTAGGGCCAGCAGCCAGGGAGGAGAGGTGGGGATTTCCACAGGTCTGAATCCTGCCTTGGAGCTGGTGAACAGCACTGGGCTCTCCGGGATCATTCGGGAGATGCTGTTGGAAAGACACTAAAGGATGCCAGGTTGCTTTGTGGGATCCATGGATGGGCCTGGCCGGGCTTCCTCTTCTAATATTTCATTTAAAATCCTCTCCCAAGCTGTGGGATGTGCATTTGGTTGAGATGAAACACAGCAGAGCCTGTGCTGCTCTGGGTGACAGCAGCTGGGACCCTTTGCCAGGGTGTGGGGTGATGTGACAGCCCCTGCGTTTGTGTTTTGGCACCTTCATTTCTCCCACGCAGAAGGTGCTGTGGTTTCTTAGGATGGGCAGGGAAAGGTTCTTGTGTGGAATGCAGCAAACAAAGGCAGGGAAGGGGCCAAGGGCACTTCAGAGCCCTTCTCACAAGGGGCTGGAGGAGAGCTGGGACCTGCCCATCCCCTGGGAACCTTCGGCAGTGCAAAAGCTGCTGGGAATGCTGTCAGGAGCAAGAGAGGGGATGGATGTTTAATTAATTTAGATCATTTATATCATGAAGTGATTGGCTTGACATAGGGGCAGGGAAGTTGGTCTCAGTATCTCTGCTAGAGTCACTGGAGGGGAGGTGACAGTGCCCTCACCCCCAGCAGGCAGTACACAGCCCCTGGGGGAAATTCCCATCAGAACATCCCAGGGGATCTGTGGGGAAGCAGCTGCAGGGAGTGAAGACATCACCCAGTGCACTGGGCAGATCCAGGGAAACATCTCCAGCTCTGTGTGTGTCTGATTGCTTTAGACGTGTCCCATCCTTGGCTCATCCACCATGGAAGCATTTTCTGGTGGAGCTGTGACCCCTGACCAGAGCTGGGATGAGCAGATGAAGAGATCCCGTATTTTATAGGAGCAGAATGCAATGCACAGCACGTGCTGATGCCAGGGTGGATGAGAAACTGCCCATACTGGGGGCAAACTGGGATAACCCTGGCTCAGACCCACTCCCACTGGTGTTAGGTGTGAGGAACAAGGGTGAGAGGCAGCAAGCTGGGATCGTGCTTTTTAATGGAGGCATTGCAACATAAATAACTTGGATTAATGGAGGTCTTAATAAACACTGAGTTATTTTGGTACAGGGCCCGTCAGCTCTTACCCAGAGCTTTACAGATACCAGAGCCACCACTTCCTACCCTGCAAACATTTATTGCTGATCATACTCCATGTCTGCAGCAGAATAAAGCACTTGATGAAAAGTGCATCAGTGGGACCTCTGTTAGCAGAGGGCTGCCTTCGGTATTCCTGCTGTGATAACCAGCAAGGACATTCCCCTGGGTTTTCCCTGGATGCTGCAGTGATGACAGTTCTGTCTTTCTCTCTCTCTTGACCCATCAGCTCCCTCCTCTCGTATCCTGGGCTCCCTGAGCTGCTGCTGGATCCCAGTGGGATCTGGGGGCACAGGACTGGGCAGTGTGGTCAGGAAAAGGCTCCACGCCTTGGGCATACAGTGGGAAAGGAGCAAAACAAGGGACAGGGTCCTAGGAAGTTCTGGGGTGGCAAATTCCCTGCTGGGTGCTGATCGGACATTTGGGAGGGTCTTTTTATTCCCATTGGAGCCCATTTGTTCCCTGTCCAGAGGCACCACCAGGAGGCTGCTGCTGGGAGAGGAAACTTGGCTTTTGTGTGACTTTCAGGATCCCTGTTCACTTCACAGGTCAGCACACATCACCCTGGGATGCTTCTTCTTTCGAGGTGTGGCTGGAAGTGGGGTTGGATGAGTGGTGGGAACAGCTCAAGGACAGGCAGCTGCTCCTCCTGTTTGCACCCAATTCCCCAAATCCACAACTGTAGCTCCTCACTGACCAGTCCCACCACCCCAAATCCCATTCCCAGCCAGCAAGAGGGGAGGGAGTTTGCTCAGCTGAACGTTCTCTTTGCGGACGTAATTTCCACATAAATATCCACACATTGTCAAACCATCTTTTATTATTTTTTTTTCCTTTTAGCCCCTCAAACATGTGATTTTTATTTCTCCAGCTGTAAAGCCGAGCGTGTGAATGTTAAATTGTTAAATAAGTCAAACATAATTATTCAAGTACCCAGCATAATGCGTTTCAGGAGCGCAGGATCCGAAATCCGACACGATGCACGCGGGCAAACGCTTTTGTGGGGATTGTACTCCTGAGGGGGATGTCATTTTGACAAGAATATATTTTCCCTCTTTCACAGCCTGTCTCGTACTGTCTTGATGCTTTGGTGGAAGTCTCATCCGAGCAGGGTTGATTTTGATGGGGAATTATTCAAACCTTTCAGATCTGTCCCTGCGGACTGGTTTGCTCCGCGGGCTGATGAGATGATACTGGTGAGGAGCTCGGGGCTGAGGGCTTGATGTGAAATAAAAGGTTTTTCTTTTGCAAGGCTTGGTCTGAGCCTGGTTATCTCTTGGTAATGCTATCGAATGCTCTTTTCTGCAGTCCAAGCACATCGTCTACATCTGGCCAAAATATGGCATGAAAGAAAGATGTTTTGAACAAAAAGCGGCCTTAATAGCAGATGGGGAAAAAAGTCATTAAAACTCAATTTTCAGGGACTTTTTTTGGCTTTTTTTAAGTCCAGAACTGGAAAATATTTTGTTTGTTTGTGGATATAAAGGAAACATTGCCTTTTTTCATTGGACAAAGCTAAAATGCTCCTCAGTATTGATCAGAGCAGAAAGCCCTTTCTCCTATTTCTGTTCCACTCCTCAGTTTTGAGTTTTACACCAGGCTGAGCTTTTCCTCATTCCAGACATTGCTGCCATCAAGCTCATGTGGTTATTTGCAGTGTGGATTTTCATGCCCCACATGAGGCACCTGAGCAGAGGCTCACCCTGATTTTTGGGGATTTTGTGCTACATAAAATGCTCTGTTCAGTGGTAACTCAGTGGTGCTGGTTGTGAAGTTGATGCCTTAGGTTTTAACTTTTCTATTTTTCAAATCCTGCACTGCCTGGTGTGTAACTCTGGAGTTCCTTGGAGCCTGTTCATTTCTGCTCTCTGGTGCCAGGCAGACATAACAAAGCCTCTCCAGGCCTGCTCTCCAAGGACACCCAGACCGTCCTAGGCCCTAAAACTATAAACCAAAAGCCTCTGAGAGGAGGGCAAGTGGAGGGAAAATTACCTCATTAACTGAAGCTTTAATTGGAGAATGAACCCTGCTATGCCAATGAACCAAACCTATAAAAGTGTGAAGAACTCGTGCCCTGCCGTCCATCTCGGGGTCCATGTTGAGAACAGCCTCAGGCTCCCCAGGGGTACCTTTGAAGGCCTTTCAAATAAATACCTGCCTTTATTCCCTTACTCCTGTCTCCTCTCTGTTTCTAAGAGGACTCTTAAGGCATCAAAGTCAGTAAGACTTTAATGTGCTCCTACTGGCAGTCAGAAAATGCCAAGAGAGCCAGCTCAGAACAAATCCCAGTTTCCTGTTCTCTTCCCACAAGTAAATACTTGTCAGGCACTTCCAGGAGTTCCATAGGACAGAAACCAGTTTTACCTGTTTTGCTACAAAATCTCTTTGTTCTGGACAAGAGCTCCAGGGAGGAGTTTTCCCTGACCTGCTCATAGCTGAGGTGACAGCAGTTATTTCTCTGATCTCAGATTTGCATCGGTGGCCTTTGGGATGCAGTTTTGGCTGTTGACATTTATTGATAACGCTGCCCAGAGCTCTGCCCTGCTGGCACCAGTAATTCCTGTTCTTTTTTTACTGTTTTCCCTGCTGGGACCCTCATTCCCTCCTGCACAGGGCGTTGTCAAGGACTCTCATCCATCTTGATGACCTTTATCAACATCGTGTGTTCAAACCTGAGCCCTTAAAGCCATCAGGGGGCCGTGGTGATGGGAGCCTGCATTAACACATGGATAAATCCCTTTTTTCCCCCTCCCCCTGCAACCCCAGGCTGACCACAGTGCACGGCCCAGCTGCTCTTTGACTCTAAAGTCTCATTAAAGGCTTGGGTCGTGGTTCAGGCCACGTTTCCCTTTCTCCCTGTGATGATGTGTGAGTGTATTTTGGGCATTTTCTCTCCTGTACCAAGGCTGGCTCTTCCCAGCCCACCCCTTTTGAGCGGCTTGCGTTGAAATTCCTCAAAGCTCCTGCTCGCTGTGTGTTCCACACTTGCTCAATCTGTTCCTATTAATTTTTAAACGCGTTTTTAGCGGCAGATAAACAGCTGGTGACACTTTTGGAGCCGCTGAGGAGCTGCTGTGATGCTCCCAGCGCTGCACACCGAGCTGGGGGATGCGGGCACAGCGCCGGGGGCATCTCGATTGTGTTCCCTTGGGATGCAAGCACCCTCTGTGTGCTGCTTCCCTCCCCTCCCCACTGAGGATGGAGCTCTCCAGCTGCCTCTTTGCTTTCCCTGCTGTTTTAAACCATCCTGGCTCGCTGCAGGTCCTGAGCAGAGCTGAGCTCACACTGGAGGATCCAGCTGGGGAATCTGCCTGAGCATCCTTGACAAAGCTATTTACATTCCTTAAATCACTGACTGAAAACATCATGCCTGACTCCTTTTTTTTTTCTTCTTGGAGACAGCCAAGATCTAATCTACGATATTTTTTTTCCCTTTTTTTTTTTCAACTGTATGGATTTGTTAAGCCTGAAGGGACCCTTAGATCATCTTGTCTCACCCTCTGTTCAGTAGTGACCGTGGAAATCCATCCAGCTTCCCTTTCCACCCTGTCATTTGTGAGTTGTGCCCGTGTACACCCTGTCAGGGCAGCCAATATTTTGGATGTCTTTTCAGTGCTTTTCTAGCCCCCCTTGCAGTGTGCTGGGAGTGCTGCACGTTTCAGTCACCCCCGGAGCAGTAAATGTGCTGTCTGCAGAGACAGAGCAGCGACTAAATTTAACATCCCCAGTCAAATCAAAGCACTTTGTGGGTATATTTATCCCCTGTTACAGGATGAGAGGAAGGGAGGTGGTTTCTGAGCCTCTCTGGAAAATGCCTTGTGGGTTGCTGCTCCCTCTGCCCCAGGCTCCTGCCTTCCTGCAGGTGGAAATGCATTAATTGATATCATAGGATTAATAAACAGAAAAAAAGTGGCTGTGTCGGAGGTCTCTGTCCAATGTGGCATCCTCTTTGGAAAGCCCAGACCAAGAATTTGCCTGCCCCAGGGGTAGGAGAGTGCTCCAGACAGTGAGTTTTGTCTGGAAGTCTCTTGATGCTTCCAGTTAATCATAGATTTGGGAAATTCAGGGCTTGCTATTTTGAGAACTGAATCAGAGAGGAAACGAGGGTTGTTTCTATGCTCGGGATATGATTGATGGAAAACCCTTTTTTTTTATTTCTGAAATAACATTTATTTCTGGAAGGTATTTCACCAGCGAAGCAGAATCTATAATAAAATAAAACCCAATCCTTTTATCTCATTCAGGGAGGGCAGGAAAGAGGAGGAGCAGCACCCTCACTGCACACGGATGTCTTGGCTCTGCTGCTGCACTGCACAGCCTTGAGAGGCTTCATTTGTGTCAAACGTGGAATAATTGCAAAGAGAAAAGCTCTTGGTAGTGTTTGTTTGCCTGGCAGAGCCATCCTTTCCCAGGTTCTCTTCCTTTTGAAACAGTTCTTGGAAAATCGGGCAGGAATTGTGCATTGAGGAAGAATAAAACACCCAACTCAGGAGCTCTGATTGTAGCTCTTCTTACAGAATAAGAATTTAAACATTTGTAGGGTTTTTTTGCCTTCCCAAAATGATGCAAACTCCCAGAAAAGGGTGAGCTGACCTTGCCTCAGGAGCTGGGAATTTCTCCTCTCTGCTCTGAACTGCTCCTTCCTGCCCTCAGTGGTCTGAACATCCTGGTTTAGTTCCTGCTGGCTGCCTGTTTTCCTAGGAATTGGGAATTTAATACGGTTGTTTTCCAGGAAACCAAGAGGTGACACTTTTGAGACTGACAAGAAGTGACTGAGGTGTCCAACTGGGTAACACTGATGGAAGGGTCGGGCCAGCAGCAGAATCTTGGCACATCCCTCTGGTTTAAGTGTGCAAGACAGGGGAAATTAGTGGATAGAAACAGTGGTGAAAATGCATGAGGAATTTCTCCTTGTCATCGGGTGTGGAGCAGCTAAAGGTTCAACCAGAGCATTTTTCAGCTTTGGATGTTTTTTTATTTTAATTATTTCAAGAGCAGTGAATTCCTGTGATAGCTTTGTGTGGCTCTCAAGAACCTGGATAAATTAGACATTTGTTTCTGATGTGAAATCTTCCATATCCTCTGGACAGGAGGAGGGAGCAGTGGGAATATTCTCCTGCCTGCCTCCATGAGTGGCAGCCTGCATCACTCCTTCCTTTCCTTAGAGAAACTTTGGAAGGGGCAATAACAGCAGCTAAATTGGCAATGTTGGAGGGCTGAAGTTCATGTCAGTTATTTTCCAGACTTGCTGGATGCTTGCAGACATTCACAGAGTGGTGCAGGAAATGGGTAAATGATTCCCTGATTGATTACGTGTCTGAACGTGGCTTTGTGGGATTTGGGAGCCTCTTCCAGCTTGGGAGGAAGGGGTGGGAGTTTAAGTCATAATCTGAACTCAAGTTTCCTGGGTTTAGAAAGGAGAAGTTTGCTGCCTTGTGCCCCACACCTGAACTGTTGTAGGATTGCTCGAGGTGATCTTATCAAGGGTTTTTAGTTACTTATGAAACCAGGAGCTTGTACTTGCAAATGATCCAGGATGAAGCTGGAGCTCAGCAGCACCAAATGTCTCAGTTTGAAGAGCAGTTTTGAGGGTCCTGGAGCAGCCCCTGGTGATGTGATGGGCTTTGGTCGTGTGTTCAGGTGTTCCCAGTGCCTGGAAAATGGGTGTTTAACAGGCTGAGTTAAATATGAGTTAAATGTTAGTGCTGATCTGGGGCAAGGAGGCAGCTCAGACCTGGGTGGCTTTGGGGGAATTTTACTTGTAATGATAATAAACCCCACAACTTTACAAGGTGTTTCTCCTCCCCGGAGTCTGGAAGAGGATTAGGGCTAAGGAAATGAACTTCATCCTGCTTTCCTGTGCTTCTCTTCCTGCTTTTCTTCTTCCTGAATGTTTCTGCTCAGTGTCACACTGTGTTTTGAGGTGCTTGGGAAGGGGGGTGCAGGCAGTGGAGAGCCCCAGCCCTCTCCTGGTTGTGTGTTCCCAGAGCTCCTGGGCTGTAATTCCCAGCACATCAAGTTCTTTTGCACCTTCCTTCTCTTCTGGGCTTTTTTCCCCCGCCTTATTTTAAACTTAAAGCTGTGGAGGTGAAGACGTTTCATCCAGGTGGATCTGTGCTTGTGCAGGAAGCTTGGAGCAGCCCCTCTATCTGTGGAGCCAAGTGGGATTCCTGCTACAAGCCCTGACTCCGTGTAGCTGCAGGGAGAGAAACTTCAGGGGGAAAGGTCTCCCATCCCTGCAGACACAGCAGTTCTAGGGTTTGAACAAATCAAAGCAGCAAATCCCAGGCAAATTCTAAAAGCTGCCTTTTACAGAGCACTTCAAGAACTCCTGTTTGCTTCCTGCCTCTTTTGTGTACCTTGGAATTACAGGAATTTCTTTGAGCTTAAACGAGTTTTTCTCCTGATTTGTAAAACGAAGCTGGTCTCAAACGGCTCGTGATGGTTAAGCTGCTGCTGCAGGAGGCCTTTAGGAGAGACTTTGCTTCCATGAGGCTCCCTGGGGCAGAGCTGATGCTTTGCAGGTAGGATGGGGGGAGTTAAGTTGAGCTGCAGGATACATCCAGGGCTCAAAGCCTGAGGAATCAATGGAAGAGCTTTGTCTGCCTTCAGGGCTGGGAGCAGGGAGGTCTCTGAAGTGTTAAGCTGCAGGTGCCTCCCTTGAAGTGGGATATTTTCATTCAGTGGGATGGTGACGCTCCAAAACCAAACCCCTGGATGTGGCAGGGAGGGACAAACCTGTCCTTGCTCTATCCAACTGCAGATGGGCTCTGGAACTGCTCCTGGCCTGGGACTGGAAGGGATTTAAGCTTCACTGGGGGAACCTGTGCTGGAGGTTGTGGCCCTGCCAGAAGTTGGGGACTCTGCAAAATGCAGAAAAAATGGCTTTTAAACATTTTCCTTCATGTTGTTTTTATACACGGCTGGATTTTTTCCTTTAGCACCTGGGATAATGATGAAGGAAATCAGGCAAGGAGAATTTTAAGGCCTCTCTCTCTCCAATAGGTAAATTACCCTTTGTGCAAGTGGATTGGTTTCATATGGATGCTTTCAATTTCTCCTGCACATGCAAAATATTCCTAAACCTCTTTTGTTTTGGTGCTCCATATGTTTTACTCTGAGCTCCCAACTCCCTTTCGGAGCCAAGAGGAAATGGGAACCCAAAATCTGTAATTTTTTTTGCTTACATCCCAGGCCTTGATCGAAAGGGATTAAACTTAATACAGATTAAAGCCAGTTTCTTGGAAGCAGGTTTGGATATCCGTGTTTTGCATCTGACTAGCTGTTTTTTCCATCTGTTTCGACAAATCCAATCAATACTGGGGGAGGGTGAGGGGATGTTTTTGCAGGAGAGCCTCTCCTTGCAGCATGCAAGGAGCCCTTGGCAGTCCCCTTGGCTGGAATTCACTGGGAATACCTCAAGGTAGAGCTGATGAAAGGGCTGGGATGGGGTGTGCTGGCTGAGGTGGCGGCTTTTTAATTTAGAGCCTGGTCATGGAGTGATAAAACCACACAATGGTTTGGAAGGGACATTAAAGCCCATCTTGTCCCATCCCCTGCCATGGGACACCTTCCACTATCCCAGGTTGCTCCAAGCTTCCTTCAGCAATTCCAGGGATGGGGCAGGCACAGCTTTTCTGGGTGACCTGTGCCAGTGCAGTGCAGAATCTCAGGTGTGGGGACAGCCCAGGTGACAGCTGTGAGCAGAGCCATGCTCCTGTCTCATCTTCTCCCACCAGGAATGAATGTGAGCTGCTCCTTTTCCATGCTCTGCCTGTGCTGAGCTGTTCTTTATTAAGTGTGCAAATAATCCCTAAGGAGCTGCTGCCTCTGACAGGGGCTTTTCCCTGGAAAAGTTTGGGTGGCTCTTCTTGAGTCACAAGATGGGGGGGTTTGCTCATCTTTAAGCACCCTGAGTTACGGGCTGGGGTCAGAGAAGGACCTGGAGCCCTTTAGCAGGAGGAGGGGATGAAGTTGTGGAGCAGGTGACCCGTAATTTGGGGAGGAAACTTAATTAAATATGACTGAAGTTACATGTTTAGCAGGAGCAGCTGATTTCTGGACAAAGTTTAGCCTGTCCTGGTGTTCCCTGTGGTGTAAGACAAATACTGGAGCTGTTTTTTGGGTGGTGTGGCCATCCTGTCCTTTTGCATCAGTGCTGTGGGGTCAGGAGTTGTCTGCAGGACCCTTTCCCCTGCATATTCCTGGTCGTTATATCCATGAAAATCACAGATACAATGATCATAACCACCCTGCTTAGCATGGGGTGAGCTCTGAGCCTTTTCTAGGCTCTTCAAAGCCTGCAGAGATCCATCCAGAGCATCATGGCCAGGGTTTGGACCACCAGGAAACACAGAGGCACGGTGAATTCTGCTCTGAGTGGCTGCCATCCCATGGGAATGATCCTGCTGGTGCTTCCTTCCCACACACCTTGGCACAAGGTGACTTTGTGGCAGCTCAGTCCCATGCTCAAGGCTTTGCAGACCACCTGTGTAAACCTATTTAGCAGCATTTGAAGTTAATTAGTGGTTTTAGGGATTTTTTTGCCTTTTTCCTCCCTTCCTGCCCCTCTTTCCGGGCCAAGTGCCCAGCACAGCTTGGTGGCTTTCAGCAGGGACTCCACCAGCTCCCACGAGGTCAGAGCTGTCAGCGCCCACGTCCTCCCACGTGTTTCACACCTTCCCACGCTCCAGCTCCCTCCTCTGCTGCTCAGAGCTCGGCATCCTTCCAGGTTCATTAGGGAATGGCTAATTAGGGGCAGAGGGAAGGAGCTGGACAGGGCAGAGGGGCTGTGTTGGGGTGTGGAGCGAGGAGCTCCGGCCTGATGGAGCTGCCACAGCCACCCGGGCTGTGCTCACCTGAGCGTCTGCTCCAGGCACCGGAGCCAAGCTCCTGCTGGAGCCAGTTTGCTTGTGGTTTTCCCCACTCTAATTTGTAGGGACAAGCACAGTTCCCTGGCCCCGTTACCCTCCTTTCCCGAAGGACACGCTCCTTTTGTAACCATCACAAAGCCATGCAAACGAGCCCTCTCCAGTTACACGCTGGATTTTTTCTTTAGAGGCAATTTTGTAATATCTCAAGTCTGGAGGGAAGCAGCCAGCCCTCAGCTCAGACTTCCAGTGCTCAGGCGTTTCTGGGAATCCTCCTTGTCTCTGGGAATCCACTGGGAGGATGCTGAAATCCCAGCTGCAATAAAAGTGAAGCTCTTATTAGTTTCTTCTCCCTGCTGGCTCCCTCTGCCCAAATATATTCCCTTATTGCTCTGAGCAAAGGCAAAATTTGTCTGACTTGTGCTTCACAGGTCAGCAATTCCCAGCCTGTGCTGGGGTGCACTGGGATTGTGTGAAAAATGAGGGATCAGTGTGCTGGGCAAAGCTGGGGGAGGTGACACAGCACCCTCGGGCAGTGGTGGCACCTCAGAGCCCTGGAAAGAAATGGGGAAGTATTTGCAGAGGGAGAGAAACACAAGGGCAGCTCTCCAGAAGGCCTTGGGACTCACAGGGGTAGGAACATGTGAGTAAAATTTAAAGCCTCAAGATCAACACGTGCAAAAGATTGCATCCTTCCCTGCACCTTCAGAAACCTGGGGTTCTGTCCAGGAATTCTTCTGTTAAAATCAGTCCGGGCTGGATCTCCTGGGCTCTGTCCCATAGGGATCTCTGACAAGACCAAGGTGCTTTCTCCTTTCTTTCATGGAGTGCCACGGAGGTTCAATCCCACACCCCTCTGATCCCTGGTTTCAGTTCCACGTGTTGCTGCTGGAATAGTTTCGCTTAATATTTAATTAATGCTGTTTTGTGGCATGCAGAAATGGGAGGTGGGCTGGGGTCACCTTGAACCCCAGCGTGGTGGCACAGCCTGGTGACTCATTTCCAATTTGGACTTCAGAGGTGCTGCCAAAGCTTGTCCCAGAAATGGTTTTTGGATATCAAGGCTTTTGATTTTCCTTCCTTTCTTGTGTGAGTGCTGAACAGTCGCTTTATTTTCTGGCATTGGCAAGTTCTGGGCATATTGACAGGGCCAAGCTGAGCCAGGGGAAGTGGAGGTGTGGGAAGGAAGGAGGAGGAAGAGGACATGGCCACTGACCCCTGCACCTCTAGCTGAGTACTTGGGGGTTTTTTCCTGTTCAGAAGCAGATCCTGGGGACCTTCTTGTCACCTCCTCATCGTGCCACCCATTCGTACCCAGCAGCTTTGCCACAGCACCAGGTCTCTCCTGCTCAGTCCCATGCTGGGTGCCTAAAAATGCCATTTCCCCATCTCTCCTGTTGAATTCTCTCTGGCAGAGATGTTTGCAGAGGCAGCATCTCTCCAAAACCTCATGTGGGGTGGACTTGTCCTTGCCCCAGAGCAGGGGCCGTCTGTCCCCTGGCAGGAGGGGAGCACGTGGGGGCTCCCAAGCAGCTGGGTTGGGCTCGCATCAGGCCCAGCCCATCGTGCCCTGTGAATCCCCTTTATTTACAGGAAAACAGTTGTTTCTTGTCTCCCAGAGTCTTTTCCAGGTCATGCCCTTGCCTTGGCTTTGTCTCCACATCCCCTGAGCTCAGGGTGTCTGTGCCAGCTTGCTGAGCTTGCCCCAAACCCATGGCTTTGCTGAGCGTGGCCCTCACAATCCTCGCACCCAGTGCCCTGAACGCTCCCAGCACCCGTGGGTGCTGCTGAGCTCTCCCCATGGGCTGAGCTCTTCCCAAGGGCTGAGCTCACTGCTCCGACTATTCCAGGGCCATCAAATGAATCTCTGCGCCGTGTTCAGCTGGAGGCTCTTTCCCAGCTCATCTCTCTTGGCTTTGGTGTTGGCTCACTTGAGAAACCGCTGGGTTTCCCCCCCTGAGGCTTTTAAAGTCCCATCAAAGCCAGCTCCTCGCTCCAGTCGCCGCTATCACATCGAGATAATAAAAGAACCCGAATGAGGCAGCGGCTCAGCAGCCGTGGCAGAGGAGAGAGCCCATTAAGGAGCAGAATAACTCTTTATTGCTGTTGTATTAGAGGAACTCGGCAGCATAAAGCAGGCACTGGAGTTTCAGGGCATTAATTCCTGCGTTTGGGAGCTGCGGGAGGCACAGGGAGCGTGGCTGTGGCCCGGCTGGTTTGTGGCTTTCGCTGCTTCTCTGTGTTAGGCTGCTTTGCCTCTTCTCTTCTTGCCTTTGGATCCTCTCTGCGTCCTGGGAAAGTGAGGGACCTGCCCTGCCCTGCCCTGCCCTGCCCTGCCCCTGGCCAGAGGTGTGGGGTGGGGACAGAGGAGCACAGACACCTCTGGATGCACACACACGTCTGGACGCACAGACATCGGGGTTTAGGGACCCTAAAGACATGTGACAGTGCTCCCTTTATTCCTCAGGACAGTGTTCCCTTTATTCCTCAGCTGTTCTGTGATGGGAAAAGACAAATTGGTGTCTTAAATACGGGAGATGGGGTGTGTCCATCTGGGTAACTTACGGTGGTGTGACAGAGTGCAGAGATTTTCTAGCAGTAGCCATAAATCCACCTGAATCGTTCTTCTCTCCTCCTTGTAAGGGAACAGTGCTGGTCTCACAGTGACTGCTCACTCTTGAAAGGCTTTGTGATTTCAGACATGATGCCAGCCCCAAAGAGCCCCAAATAAATCTGTTACAATCCTACACAAGGCCTGTTCCCACTGGAAATCAGCAGTGGCTTTGCCCAGTGATTTAATATTTGCATCCCTAACATGTAACGTGTAACCCATACCATGGGTTTAATGCAAAACAGTGACGGTTTAATAACATTGCCTTTAAAAGCCCATTCAAACACATGCTGTAGCTTAAAGCAGCACTTTACAGCTCATGGGCTTCACCACCCTGTGGGGCTGGGGAAGAGGAGGAGCTGCCAGAGCTCTGGGACCAAATGGAAGTGGCAGTCAAGGATCCCTGGTATTTGTCGGAGGAGGAAAGAGGCTTTACCATGCCCAGACTGCCCCATCTGTGGCATGGTCCTTGTGGTGAAATACAGGGACAGAAGCCCGGACACACCATCACAGCAAAACTTCCCTGGCTTTGATCTGAAATCCTTATCAAATATGTATCAGCCCAAATCTGCTCAGCTGGCACCTCTCCAGAAGCTAGATGCCAGCAAACACCACACCTGGCATGAGTGGGAATGGGAGGAGAAGCCGTGGCATCCCCAGGCAGGCGAAGTGGAGCCGCAGGGGAAATCATCCAGGTAGGCACTGGAAAGGCTCAAACCAGTTGTCCAAACCAGTTATTATGGAATAGCCTCATCCTCAGCAGGCAGCTGGGTGGATGTGGTCCAGGTGAAAGGATGAGTGTAGGAAAATCCATCTGATTTGATCCCTTTGTGGGGCTGTGCCCACCCTTGGCATCCCAGGAAAACATCACACCTGATGTCTGATTTCCTCCTGCCCAGCCAGGGCTGACGCTCCTCTCAGGTACCAGGTTGTATCAGGAGGTGTTGATTTAAGGAATTCCCCATCAAATTCCCAGGATGCAGGCCTGGCTGCTGTGTCCAGGGGAAAGGGCTCGTTTAGTGTTTGCTGCTTAGGGTCTTGCAGGTTTGTGCCCCAGGCAAGAGCACAAAGAACTGATCCAGAGTGAGCAGGTTGTGGTTTGTGTTCCCCTCACACTCTGGGCTGTTCTGGTTTTCCAGGGCTGGTCCAGCCAAGGTGCAAACCACGGGACAGGGATATGCAAACAGAGGAGATGGGAGGCTGGAAGCTGCTGGTGAGACTTTGGTTTGCCAATCCCAGGTTGTGCCCAGCCCAGGGGGGTGTGCAGGTGGCTGGGAGGTGCTGGGAAGTGCCCAGGTGTCCAGGGAAAAGAGCAAACAGGAGCTGACCAGCCACGTGCACCAGTGGGAGAAAATACAGGGTTCTCCAGCACCTCAGGCTGGAGGCAGCTGGATCAAATCCTCCTTGCTCTCAGGACTGCTTTCCTTGGAGCATTCCTGTCCCTGGGACTGTTCCTGTCAGTGTTTTTATTGTGGGATGCCATTATCCAGCTCAGAAATGGTATCTCTGGGTTCCTCCCATGCCAAGTGTTCTCCAGCCCAGCAGCCTCTGCTTGTTTTTTCAAACCTGAGAGAGTAGATTTGAGAGTTTTTCTGGTTGCTCAGAGATACCACCAGTTTGTCTCTGATTTTGGGCTCAGCTTTCTGCCTGAGGCTGGGGATGTTTGGCCTGAGGATTTGTTTTGCCCTTCATGAGTTTAGGGGCAAAGCAGAAAATGATTCCATGGAATTCCAGGCTGTGAAACCTTCTCCCCCTGGCAGGGGATGTGCAGAGGTGGCACAGAGAGGTCTCTGCCCAGAGTTATCAGTGTTGGGCAGAGCTCCTGATTTGCTTAGAAGCAAATCTCTGTTTGTTCTGGGAATGCTCAGTGCTGGCTGTGAGCCCTCAGCTCATTCTCGCTCTCAGGGTCACTCCTGGAGTGCCCAGAACTGGGAAGTTCCTCCTATGCAGAGTGTTCTCCAGCCCAGCTGGGTCAGTTTGTTTTTTCAAATACAAAAAAAGTTTATTTTAGAGTTTTCTAGATGCTCAGAGATACCATCAGCCATAAACAACGCCAGAGGAAGTAGAAGAGCAGTGAACACAATAATTTATTTTCTATTTGGCTTTGGTTTATTTTCAAATCCGTAATTCCTAAGAGAAAGTGTTGGTAGTGAGAAAGAAAAGTGGTGAATGTCTCACTCCAGTGGTGTGAATTTTGTGGGTTTTTTTACTTCTTTTCAAAAAATCCCACTTCTTTTCTCATCCTTTTTTTTTTTCAAAGTGACCAGGGAGTGTGAGGAACCCACTTTGAGTCTTGAATATTTTATTTTATTTTATTTTATTTTATTTTATTTTATTTTATTTTATTTTATTTTATTTTATTTTATTTTATTTTATTTTATTTTATTTTATTTTATTTCATTTCATTTCATTTCATTTCATTTCATTTCATTTCATTTCATTTTTTATTATTATTATTTTAATAAAAAAAAAATTATTTGCTTGCTTTTTCCCATGAAGTGCAGAACTTGGGGCCTTTTTAAACCTGAAATTACATGCAGGGCCCTTGTGCCTCACTTTGTGGTGCTGTTGTTGTGCAGCAATGATCTCTCTGGTCAGTAAATGATCAGCTGGGTGGCTGGATTGAACTCATGCCCATAAATGCAAGGCACACTGGAATTTCAGGAATGTGAAGGGCATCCCTCACTTGTCATGGCAAAACCACCAGAAATTTCCCACTAACCCTTTGCTGGTAGAAAAAAGTGTCTGTGCATCACCTGCATTTTGTACCTTTCTATTCCTATTTATATTCCTGCCATTTTATTGTCAGAGGGATGTTATATATAGCTTTTATGGTAATTTTGTCTGCTGAATGCAGTTTCCAGGGAGGAAATTGCATTGAGAAATGGGTGAAGAAGTAATAATAATAGCAATAATCTGCATAAACCCCTGTTGTTAAAGCCCACAGCCCTACATCTCCTGGAAGAAAAATGCACAGATAAGAGAATAGTTCTCCAAACAACAACTTCAAATGACTTGGAGAGGGATTTTGGACAAGGGCATGGAGTGACAGGACAGGGTGAAATGGCTTCAAACTGCCAGAGGGCAGGGTTAGATGGGATATTGGGAAGAAATTCTTCCCTGTGAGGGTGGGGAGGCCCTGGCACAGGATGCCCAGAGCAGCTGTGGCTGCCCTTGGATCCCTGGAAGTGTCCAAGACCAGGTTGGAATATCTGTTTTAGGTATATCCTGGTATTCCAGAAGCAGGGAAGAGCCTCAGCTGAGATCAGGGACCCTCGGCCTGCCTGGCCTGACCGAACATGAGAGCCAGAAGTTAGGCCTGGGTTTGCCTGCAAATACGAAGCTGTTTTACAGGGGAAAATGAGACAGAGTTTAGCAAACATTTAAGGGCTGACTTACTTTTAAGAATGTTGTTTAATCCTGTTGAAATTGAGAGGATTACTTATCGTTAAACATGTGCTTAAGCACTTTCCTGGCTGGGGGCTGGGATCTGTGAGGGGCTGGGGTCTGTGAGGGGATGGGATCTGTGAGGGACTGGGATCTGTGAGGGACTGGGATCTGTGAGGGGATGGGATCTGTGAGGGACTGGGATCTGTGAGGGGCTGGGATCTGTGAGGGGATGGGATCTGTGAAGGACTGGGATCTGTGAGGGGATGGGATCTGTGAAGGACTGGGATCTGTGAGGGACTGGGATCTGTGAGGGGATGGGATCTGTGAGGAGCTGGGGTCTGTAAGGGGCTGGGATCTGTGAGGGACTGGGATCTGTGAGGGACTGGGATCTGTGAGGGACTGGGATCTGTGAGGGGCTGGGATCTGTGAGGAGCAGACCTCGCACTTGGCTTGCTGTGCTCTTAGTAGGAGTTGGTGATGGAAAAAATGTTCCCTGATATTAGGACAGTTGCTGTTCAGCCTTCTGGAGATGCTTCAAGGAGGTTTCTTGTGCCTGATCCCTCACCTTGGGTCACTTTGCTTCGTCACCTGAGCGTGGATTTGGGATCCTCACTGGAACCAGGGCCCAGGCTTTGATGTGCCAGGATGTGCAGAGCTTGGGGCTGTTCAGCAAAGAACAAAGGGAAACTTGTTGGTGAGGAGAACAGGGAGCTCTTCTCTTCAATTTCCCTGGAAGTCAAACCCCGCGGTGGAACTGTCTGATTCATAAACTGGATTTTTACTTCAGAAGGTTAAAAATAGAGCATGGAAGAGACTCAGTCAGTCAGTCTAGGACTTCCCTGGGACTATTTTAAGCCCCCTGGAGCAGGGCTGGGGGTGCCAGTGGAGTCTCTGTGCCCTGTCTGGGCTCGGTGTTTCAGGTACCACTCGTGATGTTTTGTGCCATGATGAGCCCTGGAGCCTTTCAGGGATGTTCTGTTCCCTGTTTTTTATGTGGAAATCACCCACTAAGCACCAAAGTGTGGCAGTTTTTTGGTTGCTGCCCTGGCTTTGAGTCCATATGTGGGGCACCAGCAGCTGACAGCCAGACTGGAATTCATGGCAAATGAAAAATGGGAGGGATGAAGGTTGCAGAAGTGTGGAGGAAGAGGAGGGTCTGAGGTGAGGCTCTCATTGATGTCCTGGGATAAAAATGTGTGAGGGAGAGAGGTTCTGAGCACATCCCAGGAGAAAATCCAGGCACATGGTCCCTGGGTGGGTGGTGTGGAGGTGGCTCAGCAAACCAGGGGAGCATCCCAAAGTAAAATCCCAAATAAAGGGACCAGAGGGGTCCCTCGTGGCTGGGTTGGGTGCAGGGCAGCTCCAGGCAGCAGCAGCCCCCATGGGGCTGGGTTTGTACACCTGGAGCTGGGGCTCCTTGAGCAAGAACCACTCGAGAAGCCCTTTATCCATGTCCCATCCAGTGGATTGGGAACCACTCCAAAAATAACCGGTTTGTTTTTACCAGTCCAGCTTTGAAATGGTGAATGTGAACAAGAGAAAACCACGGTTTAAATCTAGAAGGGATTCAAACCCATTTTCTTGTTCCTCTTCATTGAAAATTCCCCATAGCAATTAAAACTTCCATCAAAAATGGGAGTTTTGCTGAAAAACCTGGTGGTTTTATTGCTTCTGATTGCAATGCTGATGAGAACATTTTGGTGTTGAATCACTCCTGGCTGTTTTCTGCTAGAAAAGGGCGATGGTCTGCCCTCACCTCTGACAAACTGATGATGCATCTTCATTGAATTGCAAGAAGTCAGAGCTATTCGGTCTTGGCAAGTTTGCCTCAATAAGATCATTTTGTGTGAGGAGAGACACGAAAGGAGTTGTAATCCTTTTGTAATAACATACAAAGTAAGAGGGTTTTCTCAATGTTTCTTAGTGCTGCATAAAACCTGTCAAGGCAGGTCTGGGCTCATTAAGTGAGTGTGGGGATGGAGTTTCCTTGCATGAAGCTATTCAATAATATCTTTACAGCTGAGGGTTAAATGTCCTTTGTGCTCAGTGGTGCAACCTAAAGCAGGGTTTGCACTGGCAGTGTCCTCCCAGCCCTGGTGGTGACACTGTGACACTGAGGGGGGGACTGGAGCACTTTCATTCTAGTGGGGGTTCAGGTCCAAGCACCAGGCTGGGGGTCATTGGGCTCCCACCAAACCTTCTTGTGTCCTCAGTAAGCACAGCAGCATCTTTTTCTCTCATTTCCAGGTGATCTCTGCAGTATCCAGGCTCTCCTTCCACAGTATTGCTCAAACCAAAGGAATTAGGTAAGATCCCTTCAATATGATGCTTTAAAATGACATCTCTCTCTCTCTCTCTCTCTCTCTCTCTCTCTCTCTCTCTCTCTCTCTCTCTCTCTCTCTCTCCATATTCCTCGTGTTTGATCACATCACACTCTTCAGAAGCTGCACATAATGGGGTTAAACAGACACCAAGGGTGCCTTTGGGATGTAGGTAGGATCATTGTAAAAGCACCTTCCAGACTGCTTTGGAATAGTTTCAGATGAAATAAGTGAAAATATGATGAACTGTGTGCACTGTCCCTGCTAGGGAGGGCAGCAGGGTGAGTTTTGGTGTCTCTTGCTGGAGGTTTTGCTCAGCTTCACGAGGAATCCCGGGAAAGCCAGCAGTGCCCAGGAGCTGTGGCATCACCCCACTGTCCCCTGCCCCTGTGCAGGAGAGCCCAGGGACCTTTCTGGCCTAAACAACTGGGAAATGTCCCCTTGGCTTTGTCAAAGGCAAATCCTTGGTGAGGGGGTTAGGAGTGCCTGGCACCCAGGGTGTGCTGGCTGCTCCTGCGCTGCTCACTGAGGGAGCAGTGGAGAAGGAATTAAAACCAGCAGACAGCCCCTGTTAGGCAGAGCTGTTATCCTGCTCTTTGTTCAGCTCCCTGCAAAATTGCTTTCCAATTGCTTTCCTTGTTAGTGTGCATTTGTATTATTAATCTGGGAACATCTCATTAGGACCACAGCTATAACAAGGATGAGTTTGCAGTCTAAATTACCTTTCCATGGTTTTGGGGGGAGACTGTGTGTGCTTTCACCCCCCAACTATAGAACACATTTGATTTTCTCCACAGCATGTGTCCTGCTGCTGTTCTGGGTGGGGATCTGTGGTGCATCCCAAGCCAAGCACAGCCAGGAGGAAGGGATTCAGGCTGGATGGGGTCCCTGCCCCACTCCCAGCCCTGCCACCCATCCCCAGCACCCCCTGCCACGATTCCCAGTGTTGGAACATATTTTCCCTGCCTTGTCTGCACTGAGATTGCTGGAAGGGAACAGCTTTTCACGTGTAAAACCAGCTCGGAGCCTTCCCATCTGTTAAACACGGAGCCGACAGATCCCAGCAGGGCTGGGGGGAGACGCAGGGGGCGAGGGTTTGAGGAATAAAGATGTGCTATAAGTTAAGGACTGTTTGTTATGATGATAGTCCTGAGTCCTGGAGGAGCCTGCAGTGGTTTTTATTTTAAGGGGAAAGAACGTCCAAGGGGTTTGGAGGCCGGGAGCAGTGGGGGATTCACCACACAAACTGCAGTGCCTTGGCAAGGGCTGGGTTTGAGTCTTGGGGCATCACTGGGAGGGGTTCCAGGGTGTCATCCCTGGCCAAGCCCTTCCCAAGGCAGGGAGGGAGGTCCTGGATCCAGCTCAGAGGATGAGGGAGCTGCCATCCCCTCCTGGGAAGGCTTTGGCTGAGCCCCTGTTGGTTGTGTTGAGGGCTGGGCATAGCTGGGATCCAGGGACAAGGGAGGCTTTGCTATTCTTGTGGCTATGTGGCTTTTTCTCATTCATTTTACAACTGGCGTTCCCACTAAAATCCTTTATCTTGGAAGCCTTTGGCACCATAATTACACAAGAATAGCACAGAGCTCAGCGAGCCTTTGCTTCTAACTCTGTTTTCCTGTGTATTAACCCTGTTTCTCCTCCAGCTCTGCAGGAACAGAAAATGCTGTCACTCCTGTAGCTGGAAAATAGAACAGACTAGACTAGAAATGAATTCTGTAATTCCAGGAAAATAGCTTCCTGGGAGTGTCCCCTCCCACCTCACTGTCCCCTGCAGCCACAGAGCCCTGGCTTTGTCCATTGCGGCATCTTTTTTCCTTTAAATTAGGTGATTTCTTGCTGCACCATCACAAACCCCTCAATGACAGAAACTAATCTCAGATGAATTAATCTGAATTAATCTAATCCTGTGGGAACCAGCAGCAGCTCTGGCTCCCTGAAGGGACTGCTCTCATCAGCTACCACTGCCCCTCAGCTCACTGGGGTCCATCCTCTTCCCTCTCCCAGTGAAGATGCTTCCATTGGAAGTGGGAAATATCTTGTTGGCTTAGGCACAGTGCTTAAAACCGTGGTAAAGACAGTGAAATTCAGATGCTATGTGGATTGTATGGTCTTCAGCCCCACAGCACGAATGTGGCTCTGCTCCAATCCCTATTTTAGGGTCTGAGAATCAGGATCACGGAAATTAAGAGTGAAATAAATCCCAAAGCCTATTACTTGTCCTTAAATAAGTTTCATGGCGTGTAGAAAAATAAAAATCAATCTTGTGTGCTGTTCAGTGAAAAAAAAATCACTCTTTCTGTCTTAATAATTTCTGGCTACAGGAACCTTGGCAGAGGAGCCCTGTTTCCCAGAGTACTCCAGATAGCTATCAGGATAGCTCTGTGGAGATGACAGAGTGTTTCTTCCAAGAAACAAGCAGCAAAAACAGGGCAAAAACTCGATCCTGAATGCAGTGTTTTATTTGTAATGCGCTTAATGTGCAGCAGCTGTAGCTACAGCCCTGCTGTGACCATCCTCTGCCTGCCTCTTCCCCATCCCAGGGCTGCTTCCACAAATCCTGCAGGAAACAGGCTCTGTGCTGATGGGATGGGAACTTTTTGCTGGGATTTTCATCCCTCTGTTGTCCCAAAGGGTTGTACCTAGGGACGAAGAGCAGATCCTCATGTGCAGCATTGCCCAGGAGAGGAGATTCATTTGCTTGTTATTGGTTCTCATCCTTCCCCCCATCTTTTTGGAGGACTGTCAGCACTTCCAGGGAGAAGTGCTCCATCCCTGGCTGTCCCTGAACAAGGAGCCTTTATTATCCAGCCAGGATTTTCCACTGCAGCCCCAACCCATGCCCGTTAATTCCATTACCCCATTCCCACTCTGCCTGGCACTTCCCAGCCAGCCTGGAGGATCCTGCAGCAGTGTGGTCTTTGCACAGGGATGTCGTGCAAAGCTTCTCCTGTGCTTTGGAGCAAGAGTTTTCATCCCCTTTCTGACTTTTCATTCCAAGTTTTCTTGAGCAAACTCAGCTCTCTAGAGGACAGCAAGACTTCTTGTTGCAGATCCCAAGAAACCAGGATTAGAATTTTTTTCTTAAAGTCTTTTTTTTTGTTTGCTTTCCCTTAAGACTTTCCTGCCACAGCCACGAGTGTTCCCTGCTGCCTGTGGCACATCCTGGCGTCCTCTGGGCTCCATCATCCACCTCATCCTCTGAGGGCTGAAAGTGAGCTCTGAGCAGAGGAGGGGGCATGTGTTTATTCATCTCCCTGAGATCTATGTTTTTCCTGGAAGCAGAGTTCTGCAAGCAAAGCAGGAGGTTAAGGAATATTGGCTTGTGCTGCCTGCATGCATTTCTAATGTGTGCACAGAGAAGCCCAGCTGAGAACGGGAAGGGGTTTCCATGTTCAGAGGCCTTTATGGAGACCGTAAATCTGAGTAAATCCTTTCTGTATGAACTGAGCCTCTCGGTGACTCTCCTCAGAAGGCACCACAGTCCATAAATGAGAGTTAAAAACATCTGCAGATGGGCAGGAGGATGAATCCTGGTTGTCAGAGGAGGTTTTCTCTCACAGGAGCAGTGGTGATGCTTTGGCTGGGTGGTGGAGGGAAGGACACAAGGATGAGTTTTCCCCATCTTGGGGCCAAGGCAGGACCTTTGGGTCAGTTGGAAGTGACCAGTGACCAGTCCAGATCCAGTGGGAGTGGGTGTCAGGGCATCCTGTCTCCATTTTTTTGGAACAGAGAAGCTGTGGATGCTCCATCCCTGGAAGTATTCCAGGCCAGGCTGGATGGGGCTCTGAACAACCTGGTTTAGTGGAAGTTGGGTTAGGAAGATTGGAACGAGATGATCCTTGTGGTCCCTTCTGAACCATTCCAGGATTCTGGGATTTTTCCCATCTCCACAGTGCAGACAGTGAGAGGAGAGGAGATAAACTCAACACTGGGATTAGCCCAGGTCAGAGCCACCTCCAGGCACGTTCGGGGCAGCCAAATGAGTACCAGCATCCTGCCAGCAGTGAGGATTGATGCAGAGGAGACTCCCTGCAGCCCCTGCCTGCTGCCAGGGCTCATCACTGCTCCCCTTTGCCTAGGTGAAGCATCGAAAGGGCTCGAAATGAGGAGTGCAGCATTGTCAGCCGTGGAGTTTCGGTACTTAACAGCTGCCAATAATATCAGGATGGGGGGGGGGCGGGAAGGGGAGGAGGGATGGGAAGGGAGAGGCAGAGCAGCATTCCTGGCAGGAGGTGCCCAGGATGCTGCCTTCAGGGGGGGCACAGGGAGCTGGACCTGCAAAACTTGTGTGTCTGTGATGCCAGTGTGTGTCACTGGGTGATCAGGAAATTCCTCAGCGATTCAGCCACCAGTTTGGAATTAAACCTGGAGTTTTGTCCAGGCTTCATGACTTTAATCCACTTCCCCATCTGACTGAGCCCCACTGTGGTGTGGGGGTGACCCTGCAAAGAGGGCTTTGTGATCCCACCAGCAACCCCCACTTCTGGCAGAAGATGTGGTGGCACAAGCTGGAGCTGATCGGGATGTTCCCCTTGCTGTCCTGAAGGAGGGAAGGGAGAAGGGGGAAATCTTTTATGGGGTTTGCAAGGATTCTCCAGCAGGCTGGAGGCTTCCTGCAGGTCAGATTTGGTCTCCGCTCCCCCTGCCCCTGGGGATGGGAGGCGGATCCAGCTGGGTGTGAAAATGGCAGGCAATTAAAGGCGACAATTAAGTTCTCAAGTGTCTTTTGGTGAGGAGGTTGTTAGGGGACCTCTTCTCCTGAAGGCTGGTTTTACAAGGACTGTTTTATTCCCCGCCAGGAGTTGCACTCTGCCCATTATTGTTTAACTGCCGTTGTGTTTTCCTTGTACACACTTTAAGTGTTGCTATAAAATGGAGATGGGGGAGGCTGTGGGAGGATCCGTGTCTGGAAATAGATACCGTTGCTGTGCAGAGCTCTCCTGGAACTGGGACCAGTCCTGGAACTGGTCACCAGCACAAACCCAGAGAGGCCCAGCACAAACCTCACCAGCAGGCGGTCAGGTGGAGGTTGTTTCTTGTGACACCAACAAACCTTTAGGAGTCACCATAAAGCTCCTCCATTTGTTGATAAGCAGAATCCTTGGCTGAAAAGCAGCTCCTTTCCCACTAAAAAACATTCTTAACACATTTCTTTTGGCAAGTTTGTATCCTCACAGGGAGCCTGAAAAATCTCCCTGACATGTTTTCCTGCGCGGCTGCTTTGCAGGCTGGGGGATGCTGAGGTCACGCCGGGAGCAGCTGCTCACAAAGCAAAGGCAGCTTCTGTCCCCCTCCCCACCAGCAGCTTTGCTTAATGAAGATGCAGCTCTGATGAGCTCAGCTCTGCTCGGTGGGATCAGGTGGGGCTTGCTGGGCTTTGGGGTCACCTGCTTGGTCGCTGTTCATCGGCTTTGTCCACGTTGTGCTTCCCTCAGAGCTCCTCCTGTGTCACTGCCCGCCCTGGGAGACCTTTCCAGTACCTCTCATTGTCTCCCCAAAATGCAGCCCTTGCCCCAAGGATGCTCCAAGGATGGAGAAGGACTCCGGGCTCAGCTGGTCCAAAATACGGGACTTGGGAGGCTCCCAGCACTGGGAGCCATGGGCTGTGCCTGGAGAGGGATACTTGGATGCTCTGGGACAACTCTGCTCCTCCCTGGGGAAGGGATTCCTGGTGGCCCTCGGAATGGACTGTTTGGAGCTGGTTTATGCTGCACAGTTGGGCCCCTCTTGGCTGGGATGTGCTGGTGGTGCTTCCCTGCAGACAGCAGTGCTGGGGCTGGCCTGGAATCAGGCAGAAAGACCCATTTAGGTAATTATTTATTTTTCTTGGCACACGTTTCATAGGATGGCAGCTGCTCAGGTAGAGCAGAAAAACTCAAGAGTGCTGAAAAGTCACCTTGTGCTGCTCTGCTGCGAGTTAAAAATGGGGATTTCAGGATTTGTGTTTTCACCAGGTGTTTTCCAAAGTGAGGCTGTTGATGTTGTTGGATGCTGTGGGATGTATCCCAGGTCTTTACTGCAGCAGTCATTCCCTAGTGGTTGGTTGTGCTGTTACCCCACAGGGTTTGAGTTCTTTTTTTTTCCTTTCTCTTCAAGAAAGACATTTCTGGATTCCCCTTTTGATTTTATCCATCTGTTCTCATCAATGTGGAGCTGAAGTGAGGAGAAAAATCATCCCTCTTGCTTAAGCAAGGCATTGGTACACGAGGGCTTTTAAAAAATGCGATAATGTGTTGAAACATAAAATTATATGAGCTGTTATTTTCTTGTCTTCTCATCTCCAGAAATGCTCGGTTCAGATTTGAGCTGAGGATAAAGCAGGGCCTGCAGCTCACCCTTGGGCGCTGACACTGCGCCGAGTGCTCTCCTGCAAAATCGTCAGCATCAGCATCATCATCATCTTTGCGTTATCTGGTGATGTAACTCGCTCTTTCCCTGCTGAATTGCCATCAGAATTAATCTTGTGAGAATTTCTGCGAGCTCCAGACCACAAATAAAAGCAAACCGTAATTTTTCAGAGGACGTGTCTAAAATTTGGCGCCGCGTGAGGTGCTTCTTTCCAGAGATGAGTAATGTAACACAATAGTGTGATTTTAATTAAATTCAGCAGCTTTTGGTATGCTCTGATGTGTCTCGTTCTGCACGGGGAGAATTTATTCTATTCTGTTTTATATAAATGGATTTTGGGGCATTAATAGTGTGGGTTTATGTCACAGCATTGGACCAAAACCATTCCCTGATGCTGCTCCTGTGCACAGATGGGAACCAAATCTTGGGGGTGCTGCCTGGGTTGAGGGCAGGGCTGGAGAAGCAGCTGCAGGTCACCTCTTTGCTGGTCCCTGGTCAGCTCACAGCCACCTCTTGGTAAATTAATGCTGCTTTAATCTGCCTAATTCCATGAAGCCGATGAGGGAGGCATTTTCAGTGGTGTGCCAAAATCTTGGAAAAACACCTGGTTATCTTTGGGCAGCTCCAGGAGTGCTCAGGATGGTGGGCCCGGGGTTCCAGAGCTGATTGCTGACAGGGGATGCAGTCACAGGGATGGGGTGATCCCATGCTCACAGAGTGACTTTTCCTCCTGCAGAAAAAGAGGAGGAAAAAAGAAAAGGGGAAGGTTGGAGCTATCAAAATGCTGTGCTGGGAACAGCCAAAGTCTGAAATTTTTGGGTTGAAGCAGCATTGAACTCAGCAGGACTCTTCTGGAAGCATGGGAGCTGTGGGGCTGTGAACCCCACACCCAAACTCGCATGGAAAGCACAGCCTGAAGCCCAAAATGTTGGTGAAATCAGTGTCCTGGGGGTTTTCTGTGCATTGCCACGATGGCCCCTTCAAAACAGGGTTGTGGGGAGGGCCTGTACACCCAGCCTGGGGAGCTGGGAGTCCTGCAGGGTGTAATTCCAGGCTGTAGATTCCACCCCATGGAGATGTTTTTCTGCCACATTCTGGGCCAAGAGGATTCAGCACAGCCCCATCCATCCCAGCAGAGCTGCAGAAGCTCCTTTGCACCAGCTTGGGGCTCTCTGGTCCTTCCCATTCTGGAAGAAATCCCTCGCAGAAGGGACGGCAGATGGGAGCAGCTCAGGTTTCCCGGGTGTCACACACTCCACCTGCTTTTTAAAACACTCAAGTGTTATCCCTGGACTTAAAAACGGGGAGATTATCCTGCTGGTGCTGGGAGGCTGGAATCCCCCTCCAGAAAGGGATAAAGCACCTCCTTTAGACTCCTGAGGGTGTTTATACAAGTCAGGAAAACTTCCTTGCAGATCTGCCTGACAAACGATCTCCACTGGGAGCAGCCTCAGGTGGGAACAGCTCCTTGGGATGGAGAGCCCTGAGTGGGACATTTCCACCCTCCCTGCTTCTCACCAGGCTTGCTGTTCCCAGGGCTGGTGTTTGGAAATTGCTGAGAAATTGGAATGGAGACTGGAAAAATGGTAAATGAACCATGGCAGGTCCTCCTTGCTCTGCCCCACATGGATTTGAGGCCAAGGTGCTGCTGTACAAAATGACCAGACTGAAGCTGCCCCATCCCTGACCCTCAGCTCTCTGCAGAGGTGAAGAGCTGCCTTCAGTTGCTAGGACAAGGCACCTCAGATGCTGAAATATGCTCATAAATAAATAAACCTCCCTGTTTATTGCTGTTAGAATTGCAGCCTACCTGGCTCTTCCCGTTAAATAATTCAGAGGAGAGAGCAGCCAGGCAGCGCTGAGAGATTCCCTGTGCAGGGGTGGACGGTGAGGATGAGGCGTGGGAGGGATCATGGGGCGACCTGAGAGCAAGGGAGGGGTTTTTTTTGCATGAAGTGCCTCATGAAATATGAATTGATTGTCCCCGTGGGTGATGTGCTGTGGCTGTGGCTGGCTCTGCCTGTGTTCCATTTGCAGTGAGATCCAGAAAGTGGCCAGAATGTTTTGTGAGATCAAGGGGGTGCTTTGCATCACATGTCAAGAACCTGCTGTAAGTCCTGCCCTCCAGAAGAGCAGCTCACTCTAAACTCCACAACAAATTGCTTGGTCTTTTCTCCCCTTTTCGGCTCTAAAACAAACACATCAGATCGATCCCACTTCCCTTCCCTCCTTTGATCTCTGGAAGCGGTTCTGTTGAGTGCTGTGGGGTTTGTCTGTGAAGGAGTCAACTTTGGGAGCTTTATTATCTCTTAAGAGCCTGTTCCAGCTCTGTTTGATGGCACTGGCAGCTTTTGCTTTTCATCTGAGCAGGATGGGGCTCGCAGCAGCCCAGGCACGGGCTGGGAGGATGAATGGCTCAGCAGGTGGTTTTGCACGGTGGTGGAGTAAAAAAAGCTGGTGCTTAGCTAAAGATATGAAGTATCTTAATTTTCAAATGAATTTTAATAAACTGGGGTCTCTGCAGACCTGTTGGGTTTCAGTGGACTCAAAATACTCGTTACTGTTGGGCATTCCCAGCTGTACTGTGCTTCTACATAAGAAATTGCAACGTGCCTGGAGGTCTGTTAGAATTTCCCAGGGAATCAGGAGCTTTTAGGCCTTTTCACTCACAACATTTTTACTCATTTTACAAAAAAAAAAAAAATGGCACAGAGATTGGTCCCAAACCAGGTGTTTGCTGTTGGGGAGCTCATGGCTGGGGAAGGTGCAGCACCTTCACCCACCTGCATGGAGATGCTGCTCCCTGCATGGCTGGGGCCAAGGGGATGATCTGTGGGAAGGTTCTCAGTGAAACCCCTGTGCTTGTGGGAAATACTGGCTTAAAAGATCACCCAGCTGGATTTTCTTTGCGTTGCCTTGATGTAGATCTGGTGGGGTGGGACTGAGAGCAGAACTCTCCTCCCCACTGCATCAAATCCATTCCTGCAGCCAGCTCAGGTGTGTTCAGTGACAAAAACATAACCTAAATGGATGTATGAGGGAGCTTGAGTCAAAAGTAGGGAGATATTCTAAATAATGGCTGTTGGTAGAGCTAAATTAAATTAATTAAAATGTGTTGTTGCACTTGGAACTCTTGGGGAAAAGCAAGGGATGAACAAAGGAAAAACCCAAGGCTTTGTCCAAAAGGCCGCCCTTCAGCTCCAGATTTTGGATGGTCCATTTAGTAATCCTCACCCTGGTGTGACTTCTCCCTCTAATTGCATTCTGTGAGTCCTTATTTAGCCATTAGCTGCCTCTGCAGGGACACAGGTTATTAATTCCTCCCCTGCCCTGACTTTCACTGCGGGCCTTCACCAGCGGTCAAGGTGAAGCTGGGAGGGCCAGCAGAGCTGCATCCCCGTGGAGCTCTCATTAGAAGCTATTTTTCTGCCTTTGCTGCCTCCTTGTCTTACATGGGGGGTTGTATCAAATTACACCTCAAGCCCAGATTTACAGCTGGAGATGTGTCCATGTGATTTTAATATTCTTTATGGCTCTTTTACTCCTTTCTCTCTGGCGTGGTGAGCACTGGGGAAGGAAATAGTCAGGGATTAAGAGCAGAAGATGCAAATAAAATGCCTTGTGGTGGATTTCTTTTTATTGTTGTTGTAACAAGTGGTGTTTAAACAGAGGTCACCTCTGAGTTCTGCTTTCCTGCCAGAGCTTTGCATCCTTTGCCTTCCTCTCTCCTGTTGGGAGGAAGGACATGGTTGGACACACCTTGGGTGCTCCTTGTTGCAGAGGCAGGGCAGCTGTGATAGCTGGTGGAGCATGGAATTGTCCTGCTCCATGGCTGGGGTCACCACAGCTGTTTTTCCCCCTGGACTCACCACCTGGTCGGGGTTTTAATTGAACTCGCTGCAGGTCTCAGCACTTTTTCAAAACACTCGGTCTGGAGCTGCTTGCCGAAGGAAGGGTGAGGTGTAGCAGGGGAGAGAAAGCAAATTAATGCCAGTGAAAGGATCCAAAAATAGCAAATTCAGGGGCTAACCAGGCCATGTATTAAATCTTTCAGGAGAGGCAATCTATCATGGACAGGGAGGGTGGGAGGGAAGAGGAGGAAATTGCTCTTGAGGGCAGTTAGAGGTTCACGTGTATCCAGCTTTGCTCCTCCACAGCATCAATGTCCCATCACTGTGGTTCACAGCCTGGGGACTCCCCCTGCCTTCTCCAGGATGCCCAGGAGGGATGGGCAGAGCTGCCCTGCTGCCACCCGTCCGTGTCCCTGTGCTGGGGCTGGAGCAAGGCTGGCTGTGCCCCTGGGGACACCCAGCCCGGCACAGCCGTAGCCATAAAGGTGCATCCAGCCCCAACAGAGCCACAGCCCACCCTGGCCCTGTGCCAGCAATAACACGTGGGGTTTAATTAAAACAGTATTTTTCATCTCCTTCATACATTATTTGGTTATTGCTTCAGAACGAGCCAAGGAATTCTTGTTTCCCCCCACTCCCTCCCTCCCTCGCTCTTTTAATCTGCTTCCTCCCCTCCTTCAGTTTTGCCCTTTTGGTGTCCTTTCCCTCATCTCCGAGGGTTGAACCTTTTTCAGCTGTCACAAAGTTGTTAAGATGAGGAAGCCCGGGGTTCCTAAGGACTCATCCATTCCAGTGGGATTGCTGGGAGGTGCCGGTGGGAAGGAGCTCACAGGTAGAAACGCTCCATCACTGGAGGAGAAGGTGTTTCTCCATCCCAAAAAATCCAACAGCAGGCTGGAATTAAGATTCCTGAGTTTTGTGCAGCACCAGCTCAGCAGGAAGAGCTCAGCCACGGGGACTCTGAGGTGCTGTCAGACCACGCAGCTCCTCATTCTGGTGCCCAGGTGCTGCCCTGTGTGCTCAGCCCTGAACCCCACCTGGATTCTTGCCCTGCCCTGCCAGCTCTGCCCTCGGGAAGCAGCAGAGATGGTGTCATTCTGGGACAAAAATGGATTTGCAATGAATATTTGGTTCCAAAACAGCCTCTGCTCAGCAGGATGCTCAGGGCTGGGCTGAGTTCAGGGGCTCTGCTGTGAGGGGTGAGGCACCAATATAACCCTGTCATTCCTTTCCTTCCCAGGCCCTTCCCTTCGGAGGAGACCACGGAAAATGACGATGACGTGTACCGGAGCTTGGAGGAGCTGGCAGAGTGAGTGGCCTCACCTTCTGCTGGGAGGGGACACTGGGAAAAGTTGCCGTGGGCTTCCAGCAAAGGCAGATAAAGTTTGACAGCAGGGCTGGGAGAGCCAGAACGGCTGCTTTGATCCTTTTGCCAGCAGATTTTTGTGCTCTGACAAAAGTCCATCTTTTTCTCATGTAAAGCCCTGGGAGATGTCACTTTTAATCAGGTTGAGTTGATGAGTGGCTTGGTGGGGGGTGAAAGGGGCCAAGCCCAGGGGATCCCCTCCTCCTCCTAAATCCCAAAGCCCTGGGACATAATTCTGAGGTGACTTCATCCTCTGGGAGTGGGGTACCCATTGCTGACAGTGCTGGTTCCTCCATGGCATTTTTTGGGTGCTGACACATGGATCTGCCTCCCCCATGTGTGATTTTGGACCACAGCAGCTGGCCCCAGGGCAATCAGAGAATAGTTTGGGTTGAAAAGGACCTTAAAGACCATTTCATTCCACCCCTTTGCAATGGGCAGGGACACTTTTCACTACCCCACGGTGCTCCAAGCCCCATCCAAGCTGTCCTTGAACACTTCCAGGGATATGGCAGCCACAGGCCCCTCATCCTGCCTGTCCTTGGTGGGATGTGGGTGATGCTGCTGCTGTCTCTGTCTGTGTTTATCTGGTTTTTCTGCCCGTGCTGATGATGTAACAGGCTTTTAAAATCAACCTTGAACTACAACACACACGGTGAAGTGCAGACACTATTGGAATTCAATGGCAGCATTCCCATCAAGCCAGGGTTTTGCTTATGAAGTGCAGTCTGCTTCATCTGGAGGGATGGACTGGGTGGGTGGATATGTGGCTTTATGCAGTTAAATATTATTGTTCCACAACATAAATAATAAGACTCCTTAATCCAATGAGTTCCTTATGGCTTCAGTTATTACAGAAGTAAATCATAAATTACCAGTGGAGGGAATAGAGTACCCTGGAATTCCCTGCTTGCTGTTGGCTCCCAGCAGCTGCAGTTTAATAAAATTTTAACTTAGAAAGGAATCCCTTCAGGAAGAGCATTTTTTGTGCCCCCTCTCCAAAAGTTCTCAAAATCCCTTTAATTTTGGGGTTTAAAATTCCTGTTTCTCACACACAGATGTGCTTTTATCTGGGGAGAGGCTTGTGTGGGGACTCAAACACAAGTGCTGGTGGGGATGGCAGTGCTGGCATTGAAAGGGTGGGTTTGGGATGCTGCACTTGGTTCTTTGGTGCTGGATGTGGGTTCCCAGCTTCAACTCTGCTGGGGACAAGGTGTCCAGGTGGAAGCTTCCCAAACTGTTCCTTGTCCCTTGGTGAGAGGGGCTGTGATGCCCATCACATAACGTGGAGGTTTATTTCAAGTGGTTGCCCTGTTCTGTCCCAGATCTCCAACTTTTAACTTCCCCTGTTTTCCTGTTCTCTGCAAAATCCTCTTTTTTCCATCCTATTTAGGACTAGTGGGGGAAAGGCATGTTGAAATCAGCAGGGATTGCACAAATTCCCTCATCCAGGCCTGCCCTCCCCGTGCACGGAACCACGGCCTATGAAACGGTGTCGGAATTCACCCGTAGCTGTAAAAACCCCAGAAACGCCCTGGAGAACCCCTCAGCAGGAGTGCTGCTGCTCCTGCTGCCTGCAGCACAGCAGTGACAGTGCCCTTTCTGCCTTGGACAAAGAAACTCTGACTGGGAATGTGCCAGTGTCAGTGGTGTGCCCTGGGCCCCGCTGCTGGGCGCTGGCAGCCCGTGGCACCGATGAGAAAGCTCTTTCTTAGCTCCTGCCCTCTCCAAACAGCTCAACAAGGGCAGCATTCACTGCTGGGGATGATTCAGTCCATCCAGCATCTCTGCCTTTAATATTGCTGATGATCCAGCAGCCTTGGGAAGATCTGACTGCAGCCAGAATGCTTTCTTTGGAGGCGAGGAAGCGATTTCCACAGCAGGCAGGGAAATGACCCAATGTGTGGAAGGAGCTGCTCCAGCCCTGCCTGTAAAACCAGCAGGGATGTGTCACCTCATGGTGCCACTCTGCTGTCCCCACAGGCCTCAGAGGGATGGGGGTGGGTGAGGAGGGACAACCCTAGGAGAGAGGAATCTCCCAAAGGGAGCTGTCTTTGGGTGTTGTGCTGCTGGGAGAAAAAGCTCAGGATAAACATTGGGTTGGTTCTCACAAGACATTTTGGGGGCTGGTAAAATGAGGTTTTATGGAGAATGTCAAAATGCTTCGTTTCAACATATTTAAGTGGAGTGGTTTGGTGTCCCCAGGATTTTTGAATTCCTGTGCTGCAAAGCATTTAAAATGCAAAAATATTTGTGATGGAGGTGCTGATTTGGGGAGCAGAAGGAACCAGGCTTTGCCCCTGTTGTCCCCATGATGCTCTAAAGAGTGAGGACCTTTATCCTGAGGATTCTCCCAGCACGGAGGAACTGTGGGACAAAAGCTGTGGGACAAAAGCCAGTGCCAGGGCTGGACCATGGGGCTGCAGGAACAAGCTGCGTGTGCCATCATGGGGCAGCCATGGGGTACTGGTGTGTTTAAAGGGTGTTTAAGCCTTGATGAACCCATTGTGCTTTCACCTTTGGAGCGTTGCAGGGATTAATCCCAGCTCCAGACAGATCCCCAGCCAGTAGATCAAGGCACATAATTGCCTGGAAACAGCTATTTAGTTTAAAAAAAAAAAAGAACAATTGGTGATGGAAAGGGGAAGGGAAGCTAAAAGACTATCAGGGGAGCTGGGAACTTCTCAAATTCCCTGTTTTCAGCCCTCTGGCCCCTCGTTTTGCTGTGCCCTGGGCCAGATGGCAGCTTGCAGCCAGCCAGGGCAGATGGCGAGGGCCGCTCGCATTGCAAGTGGTGCCTGATCGATGCTGTGAGGAGCAGTAAAGGGACATTGTCCTCTGCTGCCTGATTTATTCCAGCCCGCCCCGATGCCAGACCCTGCAGCAGCAGCTGGTTTGGGGGCAGTTTGTCCGTGAAATGAGCTGGGTTTGCAGCAACAACGTGTGGGTTCATCCTCTGGAGCCTGTGCCCCCGTGTCAGGGATATCACAGTCCTGAGGAAGCTCCTGCAGATCCATATGGATGGGAGCTGCTGCTTCCCACATGGCTGTGGCTGCTGGGAACTGATGTCAGGAGGCAATTATCCTCCTTACTGCTGAGCATCCTCCCTGCCAACTGCTTTTCCATCGCCCTTTATGGCTCTTTCAGCTGCTCCAATCCATCCCAGTACCTCAGAGTTACACTTAACATTTCACCTGAATTTTCTCTGCTGCCACTTGAACTCTCCCGAGTTATTTTGTCTCATTAAATTTATGAGAGCCATTAATCCTGGCCCTCTTTACAGCCCCAGAACCTTCCTTATGATGAACCTTCTCCACTTCTTGGCACTGTCCTTCTGCAGTGGCACAATCAGGTAGATTACACAGGGCAGATTTTGGGTTATTTGTTGGCTGTTTGAAGAATTCAGGGTCAAGCAGAAGTTCTGTGAATGGTTTGAAGTGAAACATTTAATTTGCATAACTTTTACCTTTCTTTTCTCTTCTGAAGATAATGTGTTTTGAGGAGAGGAGTTGTAGGGTTGCATAAATGACCAAATAAGTGTTTTAGGCAAAGCAGGTCCCCACAAACCCTATCCCTGGAGAGCTTTGTCACACAGGTCAGTGCCACTGTCCCCTGCTCTTGTTTTGAGCTGCAGCTCACTGGGAATTTATCCCTAACAAAAATATTGAGATTACTGTGCATTCCCTAACTTTTCATCCTAGAGAAGGGGGAAAGAAAATCTTCCCAGCCTCAGTTTCTCAAGGGCTGCATCTTCTGGGCAGAGCTTCTTGCTGAAGTTTCTCCTGCTTCTCCCACTACTGTCACCAGCGCTGCCCCCCTCACATCTTCCAAAATAGTGCTGTGATCAGCAGAATTTCTCAAATGCATTAAAAAAGTAACGAGCACAGGAGCCAAGGTGAGATGATAAGTTGGCTGCCACTTTTCTCATTATTTTTGCTGTGTTGGACAAACCAGGCCCAACAGCCCCTGAAATAAATGGCTCGGTGGTGCAGGGCACTTGAGCCAGAGCACTTGTAAACGTGTCTGTCCTTCTTTTGTCACTTGTATTGATTTTTACATCCTGTTTGTGCCACTTCTGGGATCAGATTGGTCACTGTAACTGTGTAAGGCTCTTTCTCTGGATCAGAATGTTCCACTTGGAATGGGGAGTAAGACCCAAGCAGAATAGGTGGGAAAAGGCTTCTCCTGCTATTTCCAGATGAGTGTCTCCATCCAACTACAATCTGGGTAATTAAAACCCTGCAAGATCTCGAGTCCAGCAGCTGCCCATCTTGCACTCCCTCACCCTGAAACCCAAGCCTGCCAGATGTGCTGCAAATTTAGGGCTCTGCTTGTCCTCTCTGACAGAGCCCCTGAATGAGGGGTTTGGCTGGAGGAACCGGTGTATTTATAACTGTGAGTGCAGAGTGACAGTGAGAAAGTGAGAGGTTACTGGGATGGACTGGAGCCTCCCAGCTGCTGGGCAGCTGCCTCAGAGACCCAGCAAATGCACTCCCAGCCTGGGCCTGTGGTGGCTCTGAGATCTTCTGGCTCTTAACCTTGGTCACAGGACTGGAAATTTGGGGTTGTCTCTTGGTTGTCTTATTTTAGCTCCTTCTGTCCCGTCCTCCTCTTTCTTTTGCTGTTGCTGGTGGTTCTGGCTCTTTCCTCAGCGTGGTTTGGATGGAATTTTGGTGTGGTGGCTTTGTCCTTGAATTTCTGAGGCTGGTACATACTCATCAACTTCCCACAGCAGTTTTTATGGGTGGAGAGGCTCTTCAGTGGCCCTGAAATCCATCAGAGCTTCCCCACTTACCCGCAGTGTCACTGCAAAGATGATGTGCAGGGTTCCTTTAGTGTGGTGGACGTGCTGTGTGTCATTTACCGGGGCATCAGGGACTGTCTGTGCCCATGGTCTTTAAGGTGCCTTCCAACCCCAACCATTCTGTGATTCCATGAACTTGCTCCTTCCCTTTCCCTCACTCTGAGGCAGCATCCTGGCACCAGTCCCTCTGTTCTGGGAGCTGCTCCTTGGCATGGCTGCTGCCTGCCTTGGGTGGGTGTTAGTGCAGGGCAGGCATTGCCAGCGAGGCAGAGCTCAGCCAAAAGCATTGTTTTTGCCTGAAATTGCCTTAGCTATGAAAAGCTTTATTCATTATCAGCTTTTCTGGCTCGGCAAGAGCTGCCAGCCCAAAGCTGGTTACATCCATCCTAATAACAGGAATTGCAAATGCTGGTGTTCACTCTGAAGGGTGGCTAAAATCCCTTTCTTAACCCTAGAGCTGTCAATGAATCTCCTAATCCAGGCAGCAGATCACAGGCTCTGATACCCACAGGTGACTCGCAGACTCTGCTGCTTTTATTGAAGGAGTAAATTGCTTTTCTTTGTGAGGAACGAGGCGATCTGGCTTTCCTTGCTCAAGTTGTTCTGTCTGCCCGTGACATGCTTGGGATGCTGAATTTATTGCCTGAATTTGGTGTGTCCTGAGCTTGCCACTGGATAAAATCATCCCAATTCCTTCTCCCTGTTTTAAGGACAGGGAGGGTGTGTGTTTTCACCAGTGTGGGGACGGGTGAGGATCGATATATGCAAAGCAGAGATGTCAACATCCATACGGCACCGCAGGAGCTTGGCTGCTCCTGGGCTGCTCCAGGAGAGGCTGATCCTCATGGTTTACTGCTCTCCATAAAAACTGGCAGCCTCTGGTGTTTCTCAGAGATGCACTGAGAATGTGTTTTAATAAATAACAGGCTGCTGGACGATGGCAATGTTGTAATACTGCCACAGCTGTCAGGTTTGAGCATCTCTAGTGCATCTCCCCAAAGCTCTGGAGGGGAGGTGTCTTTCTGGGTGTCCCCAGGATGCAGGAGTTGTTCCTATTTTTTTCCCAAAGCCAGAAATCAGGGATGGGAAGGGCTTGTTCTGGTGTTGAGGAGCAGGAAGGAGTGGAAGCTCAGCCCCTTCACTAGAGGAATGGGAGTGGTGAGGTGCTGGCAGGATGTGGCCCCACGTGGTGGGTGCAGTGGTTGTGTCCAAGGGCTGTTCTGTGGACAAATCTCTGGGATGTCCCTTGGGAGGCGTTTCTTTCCTGGTGACCCAAGTGGGACATCCATCCCTCTCCAATCTCAGCCCATGATTGAGCAAAACCCATGTGGCGCTTGGGGACATGGCTTAGGGGTGATTGTGGTGGTGCTGGTTCAGGTGGAACCAGATGATCTTGAAGGTCTCTCCCATCCCTGATGATTCTGTGAAAGCCCTTTCAGCATCACATGCTGCCACCTGGGTTTCTCCCAGTGTGTGCCCACCACGATCCAGAGCTCGTGGCTTCTTGGAGAGGGAGAAAAGGAGAGTTTGCCTGGGCTGGAAACAGCAGCACCAGGCTGGGGACGGGCAGTGCCTCTGAGGCTTGGATGTGGCACCTGCTTGTGTGGGAGAGGAGTTCCAGGTGATGCTCAGGGACACCTCAGGATGCCATCTTCTCCTCTGCACCTATCCCAAAGCACTTTCCAAGTTCTCCCAGGGATGGGGATGTTCATCCCTCACTCCAAGCAGGTTCTGCTCCAGCAGCATGGGGATGTTCATCCCTCACTCCAAGCAGGCTCTGCTCCAGCAGCGGCACCACCCCAGCCCTGTCCTGATCATCCCACACCCAGCTGGGCTCCTGCTGTGACATTAACCCAACCACACGTTCCCAACAAAACTCCAGCCAGGGAAATGATGTATGGAGAGCCAGCCAGCAATCCGAGAGGTATGGGCAGGGAGATCCATCAGGAACTGGGAGTGACTGGCTCTGGATGAGGAGCGGAGCCGAGAATATAAATATTGGTGCAGATAATAACGGCGACGGCGATGCCTGGGAGGGGGAAGATGGATCACCAGCTATTAGTGGGCATTATTGCAGCAGCTGCAATGCATCACCCGGGAAGAACGGGATGGATACATCATGCCAGTGTATTTATTTAAAATCCCCAAACTTTTATTAAATAAATCTGTTTGTAAAAATAGAAAGGGCTGTGTTTAAGCAGAGAAATAAAGCCCGGTTCTGCAGGCAGATGTGCTCTGCTGCTCCCTGATATATAATGGAGAGATGTTGAGTGTCACACTTGGAGCACAGCTTTACACCTAAATTTATTTGTGTGTAATTAGTGCCCCTGTTGAAAGACACAGCTCGTAAAATATGCGAGCGCTGTTTGATATTCCAGCGTTTCACGCTGTCCTGATCCTGTGGGATTGACTTCAGTGGGAGCCGTTAGCAGCCAGCACCTGTAGATTTAAGCACTGGAATTATTATTGTTAATTGGTATTTAATATGGGCTGAATTTTCAAAAGTATTCCTAGGCTGAGGAGCCCCTGGGAGGGGTGTGAAGGCTCAGATCATAATTAATTACTGAACACCGTCACCTTTAGCACAAGCTGGGCACCTCATCTCTGGGATGCCTTTGAAGCCTGGGAGTGCAGGGGCAGCTCCAAAGTGATGGGGCTGGTCCTCAAAATGAGATGTTTTGCTGCTTAATTTCTCTCTGATGTAAATGTTGTTATTGGCCTCTGCTCACCGAGCTGAGTGTCTGATGAGATTGCCTTTTGGTGGTCAGGAGAGCCTCCTGTTCCTCTGGGAAATGCTGGATTAAAACTCACCCAGTTGCCCATCAGGGCAGGGATTGGGCTTTGTGGGAGTTGGTGCATCACTCATAGAAACCAGATGCAGAGCTTTTAAACCTGGATGGGATGCCCAGGGCTGGGACAGCTGCCTGGTCCAGGCTTTGCTGTGGGTCCTGCACAGCCCAGACAGTGTTGGTCCATCAGGACTGGGATTCTTCTCCTACTGCTCAGAGATGTTGGATGATGTTTAATATCTGCTCCTGTTTTGAGTGGATCTGGGCTCCTACAGCAATTTGGAGCTCTGACTGGGGGAAGAAGATGATTTTTTGGCACAAAGGAAACCTCTCAGCGAGGAAAAGCAAAATTAGATCAAGAGCAAACACAGTGCCTTAAGCAGACCAAAATCCAACCCTTGAAGTGAATTCTCTGAGCGTGCTATAAAGTCACTGGTGCAAGAGCTGCTCCTGGTCCTGAAAAGGAGCTGAAGAGGGGATTGTGGGCATCTTTGGAGCAGGTGGAGCTGGAGCTGGTGGCTCTGGTGGCTCAGATGGTCCCGCTGGACTCTTGGCTGGCGGATCCATCTCAGCTGGGCCCATTAGTGCCGAGCAAAAGCCCTGCAGGGGCAGAGCTGGCAGCCTGTGGTGGTGTGGGCATCGTGGGCACGCCTGGCACAGGGCATGGAACAATTCTTGGCTGTGATCCCTGCTCGTGTCAAGCAGCATTCCGCCTTTTCCAGCCTCCAGTGAGCAGAAAGAAATGTGCAGCAGGCACTGATCCGGGAAAAACAGAGAGCATGGGCTGAGCACATGAATTTTCACAGGGTTTTCTTATTGTGGTTCTCCTCCCTCCTCGGTGTCTGGTGAGGTGACAGTGAACATCCCCTCGTTATTATCCCTGACTCCTTCTCCTTCTCGTTGCAGCGAGCACGATCTGGGGGAGGACATTTACGACTGCGTCCCCTGCGAAGATGAGGGCGATGATATCTACGAGGATATCATCAGAGTGGAAGTTCAGCAGCCCATGGTAACAACTCAGCTGCGTTTTTACAGCTGCACCTCGGTGGGAGGGGAGGGGAGGGAGGGGATTCCATTAAGGAAATAACTCTGTGCCACTGGCAGGTGATGCTGCAGGGAAGGGAATCGCTAAAACCGAGCGCTAAGAACAAACGCAGCTGGGATGGCACCGGCCCAGAGGGGTTCTCCGAGGAGTTTCCCAGCCCAGCCTGTCATCTGAAGGAGTCTGGGGAGGAGGAAGGGAAAGGGAGATCTAATAAGCCCTAAAAGATAAGCTAAAAATAGGACTTTGCTGCTGAGCCTGTGTCACTCCAGCCTTTCCAGGGAGGCTCCGCCTGCTCCGTCAGGCAGAGGTGCCGCCGGTATTTTTAGATCGGGGCGAGCTCTGACAGATCTGTGTGTGAGGGATCCAGCAGCTGTCTGTGCCTGCTGCTCCTTCCTACCTGGGTGGCTCAGAGCAGGGAGATGTTTACAGGGAGCTTTCTGGGGCAGCAGGGACCTGTGTGGCATTAGGGACAAGCAGCTGTCCCTGTTTATCACCTCTAAAAAGCTTTTGCTGATGGGGAAGCCAGAGTGTGAGGCATGGACAGCATCATGGAGGGACTTGGATTATCTCCAAGAGCTCTGGAGCAAATGTCACAGTCATGGACAAGCCAGGGAGGTGTTGGTGGACTTTGCACCTCCCCAAAGGTGCCCACAGCCACCCCTCTACCTGTGTCCCCAGCGCCGCTGCAGAGCTGGAAGGGACCTTCTCCAGAGTGTGACCTTCCAAATTTTCTCCCCCCCTCCAATATCTGCCACCCCCAGGCTTTGTTCAGACTCTAATTACTCTCCCCACGTTCACATAGTACACACCTCCCTGGAACAAAGCAGGATCAATGGACAAGTTCACTGATCAATTAAATCCCTGCAGCAGGACATGGCTGAGCCAGACACGAGGGGCTGGAGCCTGGGAATGCAGGGCTGCATCCATGGATGCCTGTGCTCTGATTCCTTCCCTCTCCCAGCTTGGCTGGGAGTGGGACAAAGATAATGAAACCCTAATTCCATCCCTTCACACCTGGTCTGCAGCCGGAGGAGCTCCCTGCACACCAAAACCCCCTCTGGATCAAGGAGTTGGGGCCAAAAAATTCCCAGTGATCCTGCCAAAGTGCTTGGATCTGAAGTCAGCATGACTTGTTGGCCACCAGTGCTTTTTGCCACCAGTTGCAAAAGGCACTTGGCCCAAGAGCTGCCCCTCAGGAAAGTTTTGGTAGAAATTTCTTGTATAAATGGCAAAAAAGGGGGGAAAGCTCCAGCAGCCAGGTAGGGATAGGATTAAGGTCAGTGGAATTGGCAGTTTTTCACTGTCTCTCCACAATGTTTTATGTTTTCTTCTGAGCAGTGTTGGAGTTGAGAGCTGTAACTCCCTTTCCCTCCCCTTCCCTGAGCAGAAGAGTCTATTTTTGATATATCTGCCAAAACATTGAATTTTTGGGGTAGGATTTGTTGCAACAGCAAGTGTGTGATGCTAATGGCTTCTTGTATTTCTGCATGCTTCAGATTAGATACATGCAGGTAAGATGAATCGATTCAAATCTGGGGTTTCATCCAGCTGATAGGTCCCAGCTGTGAGTTCTGAGGGGTGGACAGAGGGTCTCTGTTCCTGTGCATGATCCATAAAACCCCACCACTGAACCCCCTCCCAAATTCAGATTCTGCAGCAGCTCCCAGCACATGTTCCCAGCTTTACAGAGCAGAAGTGACTCCAGGAGCTGGGGCTTTGGGAAAAGCACATTTTATCAGATTTGACCTAAAATCGTGACAATTGGCAACCCTGGCCAGGGATTTGTATAAGTCTAACGTATTATTTATGACCCACTTAGTATCTGTTGTGAGCTTCATCTTAAGCAACAACAAAAAAAATATATAAAAAAGGGAAAAAACAGCCTTTATCTCTTATTATTCTTCTTTAGCTGATAGTCTTCGGTGGTGTGGCTGTACTAAATGCAAAAAACACAGTGTTTTCCATGTTGAAACATATTTAATAACACAGCCAGGATTCCTCCTTATATTTTTTGGGTAAAAATAGTTCCCTTTAGCACAAACCAGTAGTGGTTCTCTCCTGACTTTCCAAACTTGGTTGCTGGAGGCTGAAGTGAAGCCCCACCAGGTTTCTGGACCACCCTTAGGTGTATCTGACCATGCCTTACTTTTCCTTTCCCTAGAAAATGGGAATGACAGAAGATGACAAAAGGAATTGCTGTTTGCTGGAAATCCAAGAAACTGAGGCCAAATACTACAAAACACTTGAAGACATAGAAAAGGTAAGAACTGAGCCCTCTTTTCCACAGCCTCCCCTTCCCCACCAGCCCTGGATCCCACATCAACTGTGCCAGGTTGGTCCTTGCTCCCAGAGCTGGCAGATAGGAGGAGGCAGGATCGAGGCATCCACATGGAAAATGGGAGAGGAGGGGGATCCACAACACCCAGGCTGACAAGCACAAATGTGCAGCCTGTAGGAGCCAAACCCAGCATCCTTTTTTCTGATTGCTGCAGGTTAGAACCAGGCCTAAAACCCTCCTGCTGTGTCCCCCCTACCCTGGGGTGAGACTCTCCCACTCCTCACTGAGCCAGGCCGGGTTTGCTGATAAGAGCTGTGTTTGCAGATATCTCTTATCACTCTGATTGCCACAGAATAATTCCTTTATTCCGTGTGCTTTTCGAAAGTGCTGAAGCTGTGCTGACTTGCCATTGAAGCTAATTGGGTTAAAAGTAACATTCTGCTGGCTAAATTTGCGGGGTTTTAATTGGTTTTGATGAATTATTGTGGTGCCTTTCTTTTAAAAACAAAGAAAAGCGAACAGCTCAGCGAGGTGGTGGAGTCGTGGATGGAGCCTGGAGGTGGCTCCTGCTCCGAGGAAAGGAAGGAAGAACAATAATGAAAATCAAGCTGCCATTTCTAATCACCTTGATGCTTTTGTTTCCTCCCCTTTTGCCATTCTTTCCCTCCGTCTGCTGGAAGTTCCCCCAAAAAGCTGTGAGCAAAACTGGGAAAATGGAATAACAGTTCCCCTTTTCCAGGAAAATGTCCCAATAAATGTGTCATGTATGTCTTCAAGGAACCCTTGTTCCTTGGAAACAGCTACAGCCCTCTGGTTCAGTAGAAAGGAAGAGTTAAATTATTGCTTTCATGTCAATTAAAGCTTGCAAAAGCTTTGCAGGTCGTGGTGGTGTTATGGGTGGAAATTCCCATCTTGGGTGTGCTGTATTTGGGTTTTTTTTGCAGTCCCAAGTCACGTAGATGTTCCTATTAATATGGATTTGTTCAGAAAGGCATTGCCCGTGTAATCACATCATCGGTGCCTTCTCAAGGGCAAAATTCCAGGCAGATAAAGAGCTGGGAAGATGCTTCAGTGCAGCCAAGGGCTGCAGCGAGCTGAGTGCATTGCACCGCCCTGTTGCAGGTTTAGCAGGGGAGGGGGCTGTGGGCACCCACAGCGGAGTCTTGCACCTTCCCACCCCTGGAAGTGCCGTGGGAGCCAAGGGGAGCTTGGGGATGATGCACTCATGGCAATTCCTGCCTCCCACTTCTCTCCCTGGTCGTTCTCTGCTTTTGCAAGTGCTTAAACTCATTAAAACCTGCCCAGGTAAACTCAACTGGTGAAGCAGAAAATACAAATCCCTTGTCCAAACCCCTCCTTGTCGCCTCCTCTCCAGTACCTCAATCCCTTTTTCCATTTCCCTCTTGCAGAACTATATGAACCCCCTGAGGCTGGTACTGACTCCCCAAGACATGGAAGCTATTTTTATCAATTTGGAGGTAACATCGTGGGCATTGTGCCTTAAATCTTCGTTCTTTTCACAGCAGCTCAGCCCTCTCCCTGCTTAGGAGGAGGTTTTCTGATTTCCTGTTAGATTTGTGCATTCACCTGGAGAGCTTCAGCTTTTCATGTGCTGTGGAGCTTAAACTGGTTCAGGAGATATTCTTTAGCACTCAGTTTTAGAGGTGGGGAATATATGAAGTCTAGGAAAGGAAACAGTTCTGTCCAGTGGATGTTCCAGGGCTGGGGCTGTGGGGTTTAGCTGGTTTGGGCACAGGGTGATGAAGGGATTTGTTTCTACTCTGGCTTGCACAGGGTCTGGGTCAAAACCTGGCACCTCCTCCACTCCTCCCTCCCCATGGTGGGGCGTTTCTCACTGTGTAACCTCAGAAGAATTACACCCCTGTCCTCCAGGCCAGTCAGGGCTGCATCCCACTAGAATGACTTCCTTTAAAAACACCTAAAAGAGGGAAAAACCCTGCCTGATGAAGGAGTGGATGTGCATTTCTTTAGGCTCTGTTTGCCCATTTGCTTTGAATTTGTTTAAAGTATTGACTGTTGCTTGGTTTTAGGACCTAATTAAAGTGCACTTCAGTTTCCTGAGAGCCATCGATGTCTCAATGATGTCTGGAGGAAGCAGCCTGGCAAAAGTGTTCCTGGAATTCAAAGAGAGGTAAAGGAATTCCTGGCTTCAGGCTGCTCCAGTTTTAACAGATTTGGGTTAATATTTTCAGAGATTGAAACAGATCTCTTGTTACTCTCTGCCTTCTCACTCTCTCCTACTGCCTGAAAGGAGGTTGGAGCCATTGGGGATTTGTCTTTTCTCCCAAGTAACAACAGGACAAGAGGAAACGGCCTCAAGTTCCACCAGGGGAGGTTTAGATTGGATATTAGTGAAAATTCTTTCACTGGAAGGGTTGTCAAGCACTTAAACAGGCTGCCCAGGGAAGTGGTGGGGTCACCACCCCTGGAAGTGTCCAAAAAATGTGTACCTGTGGTGCTTAGGGACATGTGGCAGTGCTGAGTTAATGGTTGGACTCAGTGGTCTTAGAGGTCTTTTTCCACCTTAATAATTCTATGATTCCAGAAGTGCCTTTCACAGCAGCCCAGGTTTGCATCCTCCACAGCAAAATGCTCTCAGGCAGCTGAAACATCCCTCAGTGCTGACATTAAGCAGCCAAATCCATCCATAACTGTGTCAGGTCACCCAGGGCAGAGGCTGGGACATCTCCCCTGTGACCAACCAGGCTCAGCCGTGTGGCTCCTGTGGATCCTTGTTCCTGCAAGCCCCTGGCTGCACCTGGATTCTTCTTGAGCTCAGCATCCCATAGGAGACTGAATATCCAATGTGTTTGTGGGGACACATCAGAGGGGATGAAGATGGGATGTGATTGTGGTGAGCTGGAATGGAGCAAAACCTCACTGGCCTTCAAGGGTTTCCTGTGGTCTCCTGCAAGCAGCAGAGGGCTGTGATGTGGTGGGGTGACTCCTGGGCAGGGGAGACTCAGCCCTGCTGAGATCAAAGTGATTCCTCACTCTTAAAGAATCTCATATTTGGCACAGAGCTCATCCTGCACCTTTTGCACGATGAATAAATGTAAAAGTTGCTTTCACAAACAGAATCGGTCCTGAGTTCTGGCAGCTGCAAGCAGGAGCACCCCAGCACACGGAGATAAGGTTGATAAAAGCCTTTAATATCCTTAATACTAATCAAAGGGTGATTCATTGTGGAGTGGTGCCAGGCTGTTATTTCACTGTGATTAAACCAGTGTCTAGACACAGAAATGCCATTCAGAAGTCAATAACTCCAGAAATACCATCTGCATTAATAACACGCCGTGAGGTCACATATTCCATCATCCCTGGGGCCTCTTGTTACAAAGGGCATTTTTTCTGGATTAAATTAAAAAAAAAATTCCAAAGAAGAATGCAAATAATTTAAAAAATACTCATAAAACTCACTTAGGTGATTTTGATCTCCTAATTCCTGGCTCAGCTCCATGCATGCCAGTGCCATCCCTGGGGCCGAGCTGTGGACACAGGGAGCAGGGAAGGGACACAGGAGGAGTTGTGGAGGTGGCATTGCTGCCCAGGGAGATCCCATGGCTGTGCAGGAGCACGAGGCTTGGTTTTGAGCTTTTAAATCAGTGTTCCATGCAGGTGGGTGAACAAACTGACCCACTTCCTAAGGGAGCTTGCAGACAACTTCCTGAAGGACCTGAAAGCCTTGGAAAGATGTGAGTGAAGGAGCCACAGCAGCTGTGAGGTGGTGATGGTGGGTCTGAAGCTCTGTTGAGTCTATGGGGATTTTGGGGCCCTCAGTGCTGTGGGAAACTGCTGCTCGAGGGGGATTTTGCCGTGGAGAAGTCCCCAAAGCCGGATTCCTGAGGATGAAGAGTTTGGAGCAAGCTGATGTAAACAGTCACATCAGGAAAGTCAGGAATACCACATTTTACAGCAAGGAAATCTAGGAGGAGGAGAAAGTGAGCTTTCTGTGTTGCCCCTCCAGGGAAGGAATGTGGACCTCCAGAGTCCCCACTTGGTCCCTGAATATGAGACCTTCCTCCATCAAATCTATCCATGACAAACAGCTCCTGCTTCCCTCCACATCCTTGGAGACATTCTGGCAAAATGATGCATTGCTCCTGGGCTTTGCAGGGGCTTTTTAAAGGAAATAGTTTGTAAATCTCTTTCTCTGGAAGCCAGAGGTTTGAATTTATGCTCCTGAAGCCTCTTTGAAACTCTCCCCATGCTGACAAGGTGGATATTATTGTGCCTGTGCAGAAGTTGTCAGGGGGAAAAGGTGGAAGAATAATCTCTACTGGCCGTGGCTCTGCCGTGGCTGTGGCTCCATAAATCTCTTTATTCGCTTTGCTGCAGGGTGTGAGTGTCCCATGTTTATGGAGCCACGCTGGGTCGGTGGCTCCCAGATCATCTCCATGGAGAGACAAGGCCCCAAATAATGGATGAGTTGCAGTGTGTGATGGAAGATGTGTCTTAGCAGCAGCAGAGCAGTTAACAGCCAGGAAGGGGGAGAAAACCCAAACCTGTCAGGCAGGATTAATGAGAGAAGTGAGGGAAAAGGGGGAATCCACCACAAAACTGCTCTCTTTTGTCAGGTGTTTAAATTTATAGCCCAGGGTGTCCATGCAGAGCTTCACTGTGTTTCCAAAGGCTGTGACAACCTTCTTTTCCCAATTACCCAGGCTCTTGACCTCTAGGTCTCTGTGGCTCTTTCAAGAAGGAATGTTTCTAAAATGTGTGAGAGAATCATCATAGAATGGTTTGGGTTGGAAGGGACCTTAAAACTCATCCCATCCCACCCCCTGCCATGGGCAGGGACACCTTCCACTGTCCCAGGTTGCTCCAAGCCCCGTCCAGCCTGGCCTTGGACACTTCCAGGGTCAGCCACAAATTCTCTGGGCAACATTTGACAGTTCCTCACCAAGCTCACAAGGAAGAATTTCATCCCACTATCTCATCTAACCCTCCAAAACAGGCTCCTCTGCTCTGGCCACCTGGGCTTTCTGCTCATCATGAGCTGAGTCACCTCCACAGGCTCTGGAAACTTCCAAATGTTCAAGTGCTGAAAATTTAAATGTCAAAAAGCCACACAATAAAAGAGTGTTTATACTTTGATAAGCAGTTAAATGGGGGAAGAGCTGTTTGCCTGGTCCTCTTGCTGTACACACATTTATATATCTTTTATAACAGGTTATAACTGCCAGCATTTCCAGTTAAATCTGTGATTTCCCCCTCTCCAGGCTGCTGATTTATGGCAAGTACTGCAGCCACATGGAATATGCCCAGAACACCCTGAACCACCTCCTTGCCAACCGGGAGGACGTCCGGCAGAAGGTGGAGGTGAGTGGGCAGGGGGCTGAGTGCTGCCCCCACCCCTTATCAGGGGTTTTGGAAGGACTTCCTGGAGCTGAGAATGGTGTCTGGGGAATGTTTGATTTAGCAGAAGAGGAGAGGGCTGTGAGTGTGAGCACAGAGAGAGCAAAGCTGGGGGTTATCCTGTCCCGACCCCCTCGTTTTTCTCTCATCTCCTCACCAGACCCACGCTCTGTCCTTCCTCCCCAAGTTTCTCTGAGTTTAAACAAGCCAGTGACTTTATTTGAGTGGGACTGGCTGGGACAAGTTCTTTGAGTCGTGCAGGCCCTGAGCATCCCCAAGCCAGGAGCCACGTGGTTTCCCAAAGCCACCAGCAGCATCGGGGACCCTCAGAGGCGAACCCAAGTCCCCAGGCAAACGCCAGAATTCCTGCCTTGGCCTCCTCAGTGTGAATAGGGGCTGATCCAGATATTAAGGGAATCAAAGGAGCCCCAGAAGGGATGCATTGTTCGAGCTGCTGTTTTTACCCAGCTCTAATTCCTGCTTTGCTCTTGATGCTAATCGGAATTTGCCGGGCTGTCTGTCCGCGTTACCTCGCCTTCCGCAAACACGCTTTGCTTCCCCGTGTAAACCCAATTCAGGGATAAAACTGCACTTAGGAATTGTTTAAAATGTGTTCTCTGGGTCTCACATCAAGGCTGGAGCATCCAGTGCTTTTCCTGTCTGTCCCTCCCTCGTGGCAGCTCTGGCAGGTCACTCAGCCAGCAGAGTCACGTCACTGAAATGGGTCTGGGTGAAGGTAGTGGTGGCAACACTTCCTGCGACCACAATTAGCTCATCTTAGTGACTTAATGCTCGTCAGAGCCACAGCCTGCCTGCTCAGTGCCAGCCCCTCACAAATCAACTGCTTTTAGTTTGGCCCAGCCTGGAGGTGGCTGAGGCAAATGTGTTTCGTTTGACATTTCCCCAGGTCTGAGGGCATTCCTGCACTGCCCTGATGAGCAGCACCTCGTTAGGCTGGAGTAGCTCACTTGTATGGCAGCAGTGGCTGTAATTTAGGGTCCAGCCCCTGGGATTAATTCCTCAATAACCTCCATGGTGGGAGCCCCAGCCCTGGCTGGGTGGCTGCAAGAACCACAAACCCAAAACTGAGTTTACAGAAACCAAACAAACATTCTCAAGACTTTAGAGACTTTTTTTGGGTGGGAAGCTGTTGTTTTCTCACTGCTGATTTATTGATCTCCTTCTAGGAATGCACGCTAAAGGTCCAGGATGGGAAATTCAAATTGCAAGATCTGCTGGTGGTTCCAATGCAAAGAGTTTTGAAGTATCATCTCCTGTTAAAAGTAAGGTTTTCAGCACTGGCACTTCTCTCTCTGCTGTAGCATCTTTCACCTCTGTCAGTGGAGGGTGAATCTTTGCCAAATGCCGAGCAAGGGTTGGGGTTTATATTCCCCTTCAAATAAAATAATTACTAGAGCCACTTAACACGACATAATATTTGTGCTGTCTCTAAGGTAGGGTGACCCAGGGTAATTCTGCACTTGTTAGCCACGAGAGGCACTTAATGAATATAAAATAAGCTTGCATATAATCTGATTATGTGTGAAATTCCTCCCGTCAACTCCATGTAACAGATCTCTCAAGCAGCAGCCCTTGGTGCATTCCCTGTCCTCTCTGGCCACAGCTGCTTGCCCGGGCATCCCTACATCCCTGCCACCTCCCTGGTATCCCTGCTGTCACCCAGGCATCCCTGCCACCTCCCTGGCATCCTTCCAGTCACCCTTGGAATACCTGCAACCACCCTGACGCCCCTGTCACCATCCTGCCAACGCTCAGGCAGACCCTGCCTGATGCAAGCAGGGTCTGGGCATCTTTCCTAGCACATCCAAACTCTTCATTTTCATTCATTTATACTTTTTCAGGAGCTGCTCAGCCATTCCTCAGACCGGCCAGAGAAGCAGCAGCTGAAGGAGGCTCTGGAGGCAATGCAGGTACAGGAGGGTGAGAGTGGCGAGGGGGCTGTGCTGGGTTTGGGGTGCAGCAGAGCTCAGGATCCCTCTGCTATGTGAAACAAACACTTGGATGGAAAAAACAGCCAGGAACAGCTCGAGGCAGGGCAAGGTCTCCTCCTTTTGGCCACACCTGTGTGTATTGATTGCCATGAGGCCTCACAACAGCAGATCCGTTGTCACTGCTGTCCCCCTCCCCTGGCAGCTGGGGAAGCTGGGATTTGTTGACAAGTTATGACTTCTCCCTGATTGCTGTTGTGTGCACAGAGGCTGTGCCAGATCCGGCTCTTGTTCTCACTGGGAGGGATTTGGAGGAGCTCCAGAAGGTATCAGCAAGTCAGGGAGCATGGCAGCAGTGAGAGCCTGCATGTGTGGAGCGTTCCCTGTGTGCTGTTAGCCAGGTGCTGGGTGGGAATCCTTTAATCCACCTTTTTTTTTTTTTTTTTATTAAAAGGAAGATGTTTTTTCAACAGTTGATTTCTTTTGGCATCCACAGTTCGCTTTGTTTAAAGCTTTGTTTTCAACTTTTAGCTGAAGCCCCCAAAATCTCAGGAGAACAAGAAATAAAATCCTAGGATCGTAGAGTCATCCAAATCTCGGATGTGTCTCCCCACACACACATTCACACCACATCCCTTGTCAGCAGAACCTGACTGGATGGAGGATGCTCATTAACTCCAGGTTTTTCCACTGGAGAGCACCTCGGGATTCATCCCTGTGCTCGCGGTCACTTTGTTTTCCACCTCGGCGCTGCATTTCCTGGCACTTACATAAGTTGGGTGACCTTTCCAGCCATTACCCCTGCCAGCCCACGGATCCAGAGCTGCTGTGTGGCTCGCTGTAGAGTTGAGGTTGTTTGAAGGATGTTGCATTCCCAGCCTGCTGCTGTGGCCTCAGATGAACGCTGGACCTGGTGACAGCAGCTAAACCCCGCTCGTGGCCTCATCACCCAGCACCACTGCTGAAAAAGAAATGTGTATTTGCTCTGGCTCTGCTGCAGACTCAGCAGTTTTTGCAGGAAGACACTGATAACCATCAGGGAGGTTTCTCTCTTCTCCTCCCCATCACCAGGAGAGTGTGGGAGCAGTTCTGGCCACGCTGGGCTCGGGGGCTTTGGGAGCCATTCAGTTTGGTTTTAATTGATCTGTAAACCAAGGCTTAACTCGCAAGTGATGTCTTTCATCACAAGTCCAGCCTTTCTGTCTGCTGTGCTGGCAGGCAGCAGACATTGCTGCTGTCTGGGCGAGAGCTGTGTAGGGGGGTGGATGGAGTGACATTCCCAAAGGGATTCAGCTCCCTTTTATTTTGCTTGAATAGTTGATTTTGCAAGGTAAAGGCAGGATTTGCACCAAAACAATCGTTTGTGGTGGGGGTTTTTTGGTGCAGGTACCAACCCTCTGCCTGAGAATGCAGTACCAAGTCCCCAGTGATGGTGGGGGAAAGGCAGCTCCCAGTGAAATTCCACAGCCAACATTAGCACATTGTTGTCTGAAGTCGTGGTTGATCCTGGGATTGTGTTTCCCTGGGATTGTGTTTCCCTGCTTCAGAAGGCTTTTGGTTGTGTCATTCCTCATCAGCATCCCTGCCATCCCTGGCTCGGTGATGTTACGAGTATTGTCACGTAGATCTGCGATTATGGGCTGTGATTAACCCCTCTTGTGTTGGGGAGCTGAGCAAGGTCTGACCCCGGGGGGGGGGATGTCTTAAAGAATCCCCTGCTCAGATTTAATCCAAGTTGACAAGAGCCGTTGTTGAGGTCAAGGAGGGAGCAGATAAGAAGCAAACAGGCACAGCAAATCCACTCTGAAAGGTGCAAGAAGTTGTTCCAGTGGAAGGGATGGTTCTTTCTCTTTGATGGATACAAATTTGAGGTTTGGGATGGCTGTGCTGCGCTGGATTCACGCATTGCCATGGATTCATGCATTGCCATCTTCTGGGAAATGGAAAACATTGCAGCACCTGCCTGGCTCAGCGCTGGGAGCACCAACAGCCTCACCTGTCCCAGGCTGCCCTGGAGTCCTGCTCAGGTTCCTGAGGGATTCAGGGAGCCAGGCTCGTGTTTGTGCTCCTGGGTAAGGTACTGGTAAAGTAAAAATCAATATTCACCCTTTTTTTTAAGGACTTGGCCATGTACATCAATGAAGTCAAGAGGGACAAAGAGACTTTGAAGAAAATAAGTGAATTTCAGAGCTCTATAGAAAACCTGGTAAGCTGGAAAATATTGAACCCAATTTAGTATATTATTAACATATTTGCTTTTTTGGGCAATTACTACTTATTCTGATGTGCTGAAAGATCCCCATGTGTTCAGACACGACTCTCTCTCTCATGTTTTGCTGATGGTTCAGAGGTGGATGCTCCATCACAAAGCTGCTTTGGCAGTGGTGGAGGGTGACTTCTCTTGTTGGTGTTACACTAAAAATATTTCTCCAACTTTTCATGTTATTGGCGTAGGGAGGACTCAAAAATTCCCCAAGCTGGCTATCTGGCTTCTATTGGAAAAGAGGGTTTCTTTTGCTGTTAAGAGGACAGAGGTAAACTGAAAGTGGAGGAGAAGGGCTCATGTAAAAGGGCACCTAATCCCCAAAAATCCCAACCAGGAATTTTAAGGAGAACTCATCCTCCAAGCTCCAGAGGTGTCAAACACTCAGCCCCATTGCTGTGCATCAGCAGACCTGGAGGGGCGCTGGGGTTGGGGACTTTAAGCCTTGACTTCATTTGGAAACGATGAGCTTTTAATTGATGGTTATTTAACAGGGACAAAATCCTTAATTATTGTGGAAACCTCTGAAAAATAGCTTATTAGAAGTGGGGAGGGGATTGCAAACGTGCTTGGACTGCTGAGCCTTGCCCTGGGGTGCCAGTGCTGGAGCTCCAGGGATTTCCTGGGGTCCTGTACCTGTGTTCATGCCCAGGCTTCCCTTGGAGCATCCTCCCTTCCCTTGCTGAGGGTGATGCCACTCCCAGGAGCTTTGGCAGTCTGATGAAGGGCTAGGGGGTTGGATGAAAGAAGCTTTGGGTTTCCCAAAAGCATCGTTCCAGGCCTGGCTGTGGGTCTGAGCGCTGCTTTGCTTCCTGCAGCAAGTGAAGCTGGAGGAGTTTGGGAGGCCGAAGATCGACGGGGAGCTGAAGGTGCGCTCCATAGTCAACCACACCAAGCAGGACAGGTGAGTGGCAGCAGAATGTCCCCACACTAAATGTGCCCTCATTTAGCAATTCTCCTTGAGCTCATTTATTTAATTACTGCCTGGAATTTCACTGACATAGCCCAGCATCGCTGTGAAATCACAGCAGGGGCCGGGCACTGAACAGCGCTGGCTGGGGAGCTCTGCAGAGCTTTCCAAATCCTTCCCCTTGGATTTTTTAATGAGGTGTTTGACTGGGTTGCTTGTTTATGTGCTTGCTTTGGGCAGGTATTTATTTTTATTTGATAAAGTGGTGATCGTCTGCAAGAGGAAAGGATACAATTATGAGCTGAAGGAAATTATTGAGCTGCTCTTCCACAAGATGACTGATGACCCCATGAATAACAAGGACATTAAGAAGGTAGGTGGACCAGGGATTAGCTCTGGAGAGTATTTTGGAGCTGTTTCAGGGTAGTATGTTCCCATTAGCCTTTTAAAATAGAAACAGGGCTTGCAAAAAGCTGGAAAATAAACGCTCAACTTTCAGGGCAGCCTTAAAGAGCATTGGGAACTGTTTATTAATGTGGGGCTGGGCTGGATCCTTGACCTCTGTCCTGGCAGAACAGCCCTGAGGAGGCTGGGATGGTTGGAGTTAGGAGGGAGGAAGCTGCTCCCTGCTTTCTGGCCCAGTGTCGGGGAGCAAACATCACATGGGCAGGAGAGGAGGGCAGGGAGGGAGGGGAAGTCCAGGATGTTCTTGCTCCCACAAGCTGCGGGGTGGAGGAGCCTGGAAAGGCAGCATGAGCTTTGCACACCAAAACTGGCACTCGAAGCACTGAAGGAACATAATTTTCCTGTGGTTTGATGCTCACTCTGCAGCCTTGGAGGAAAAACCTCCCAGCTCTGGCTTTAGCAGAGCCCCGTTAGCTTAATCCACTTCCATGCCATGGGAAGAGCTATGGTGCAGATGGGATAAGGGATACTGGGGTGACAACAGCCAGTTTTGCCACTTGGCTGCTGAGGGAATGCTGCTGGCTTTGTGTTTTAATGAGATCTGTTTCCACTTTGCTCTCCTATGCTTTCTAGTCTCATGGAAAAATGGTAAGCGGAGCACCCCCCTCGCTGTCGTGTGTTTGTGTGCAGTGTGCTGATGAGACAGGCCGAGCATATGTGCAGTGGGCAGGTCAGATGTTCCTCCTGGGCTGTCACTTGCTGTCAGCCACAGACAGAATGGCTGGGCAGGATCCAGTGGAGCAGAAGAATCTGGGTTCTCTTGTCTGCCACCATGAAATCCTGTTTGGCCCAAGTGCACAGCGCCGGGGCGGTTCAGGCATCACTAACTGCGATGTGTTAGAGAAACAGGGAGCTCTCCTTCCTCCTCCCCTGCTGGTCCCTGGCCACAGTTCAGCAGCAAGGGCAGGGGCAGGCACTCAGAGCAGTGGCTGAGGTGTGTGGATGGAAGTGTGGTGTGTTCTGCTCTGAGACCAGCTCTCTCTTTTCTCTTGCAGTGGTCGTACGGCTTCTACCTAACCCACCTCCAGGGCAAACAGGGCTTCCAGTTCTTCTGCAAGACGGAGGAGATGAAGAGGAAGTGGATGGAGCAGTTTGAAATGGCCATGTGAGCATGAGTGGCTGCTCTAGCCCTGGGTGCAGTTCCCAGGCGTGGGGGAAAAGTGTCTTGGGCCATCAGGTCACTGCAGAGCAGCTCTGCTAGCAAAACCTGTGATGAGGGAGCTCATGTGGGCTTGCTGGATGGGTTCCTGTGCAGAGGGAGCTTGGAACCATTCTCTGAGCATCCCCACCAAAGCAGCTCTGAAACTGGATTTTATCTCTGACACTGAGATGGGATATTTGGAAGGAATTCTTCCCTGTGAGGGTGGGGAGGCCCTGGTTCAGAGAAGCTGTGGATGCCTCATCCCTGGCATTGCCCAAGGCCAGGTTGGACAGGGCTTGGAGCAACCTGGGATAGTGGAAGGTGTCCCTGCCCCTGGCAGGGGTGGAATAGGATGAATTTAAATGTCCCTTCCAACCCAGACCTTTCTGAGATTCTCTGAAAGGACACCTCACCGTGGTGCTGGGCCATGGGGAAGCAGCAGGCTGGGGCTGGAGGAGGGTGAGGAGGGAGGGTGGTGCTGCAGGCCCTGGTCCTGAGCAGAGCAGGGCTTAGCCCCGTGCCACAGCTCTGGGCTGATGATTGACTCAGGCAAGGGACAAATCCATGACTGTTGTCCGAGGGGAAGGTTGATGGACAAAATCCTCTCTCCACAACCCAGCCCTGATCTCCTTTCACATTGGATTTCGTATCTGTCCGTGTGGTGTCCAAGCTCAGACTGAAATGCCAGCAGCCCCGTGGGGACAGGCTGATAACCCCCAGGTCCTTTCCCTCAGGTCCAACATAAAGCCAGAGAAAGCCAATGCAAATCACCACAACTTCCAGATGTACACATTTGAAAAGACAACCAACTGCAAAGCCTGCAGGATGTTCCTGAGGTGAGCAACGACCTTCCTGCTGTTCTGCAGTAAAACATGGAGAGAAAAATCTCAAAGCTGAGGCTGAATTAGGATTTTCCGACTTTTTTGTTGTTGTTTTTTGGTGCAGAGGAACCTTCTACCAGGGCTATCTTTGCCCCAAATGTGGAGCAGGTGCTCACAAGGAGTGCTTGGAGATCATTCCTCCCTGCAAGATGGGTGAGTTATTTCATTTTCTGAGCAGCTCGTTGCTGCACGTGAACGATCTGAGAGATTCACTCTACAAAGCACTGATGTTTGTTAATACATAAAACAATACAAGTGTGCTCCCACCCACCTCCCAGGGCTGGAATTCATGTTGGCTGGGGGTTTAAAAAACAGACAAAGCAGCTGAAATCCTCCAAAATGCAGAGCTGCATGCCATGGGCGGATCACGGCAGCGCTGTGCAGTGGGTGGGATGCTCCAGCTCTTGGGGATGGGCATTTAAGAGAGATGATCAATTCTTCATCATTTAACAGTGAAAGCAGGATGGTCTGCAGCAGGGAGAACATTTCTGATGAGGAGAGAGCTCGTCTCTTGACCCCAGATGTCCCAAAATATGGCCAAAATTTGTGTCCTTGGTCTAAACTGGGTGAAGCTGTGACTCACCTGTACTCACTCATGGCAGAACCCTGGTGATGCTCAGTCCAGGGGGTGTCACAGGGTGGCTTTGGAGAGGTTTTGGGTGGGGAGTGGAGGGAGAAAGAAACAAAACTGCAGAACTTTGTGGCAGTGAGGAAATGCCCCTGTCTGGCTGCAGTCACTCCCCAGGAGCAGAGAAATGACTCAGGTGACCCCAGCTTTGCTTTGGGCTTCCTCCACTGAGTTCACACCCTGATGCCAGTCTGTTGATACTCAGAGCATCAAGAGGAGTAGAAAATGGGGTTTGTTGCCTGTTAAATTAACCCCTTATCCCACCATTTCTCTTGCAGGTTCTTCAGCAGACCAGGTACGTGGTTTGGCCCTTCTCCTCACCCCCCGTGTCCTTGTCCACTCTGGGTGTGGGCAGCTCATGAGAAGAGCCAGCACTGGCCTCAGAGGGGTCCCAGCAAACTGTGGGATAGGACTGGGGACCAGTGGCCTCTTCTCCAGCCTAAAACTGGCCCAGTTTGAGCAGCACCAGAGCCCTCAGGAGGTGCCAGCACCCAGCTGGGGTGAGCACCAAGGGCTGGGAGGTACCAGGGGAGTATGGGGAGAGGTTTTCTCATCCCAGTGGCATCAGGTGGGTGCTCGTAGAGAGAACTGAGACTAATGTGTCCTCACTGAGACTTTTTCCTCTTTCCTTGCAGGATTCACTGGGTGCAGGACCCGGTAAGGGCATTGCTGTGTGACAGGAGGGCAGGGAGAGGTTGTGGCTGCAGGAATCCCCAACACTGAGTGTGTGGGAGGGGGAGGCTCCTTCCCAAACCAGAAAAGAGCTTCAGTACCTGCAGAAGGGTCCTGTGCACCCTCATGGCCAGGGATGGGGCACTGGGGGCTCTCCTGTCCCTGCTGCCACATCATTTCTTTGGGTGCCCTCGTGCCCCTGGCCACCCCTGCTGGGCCAGTAAAGCTTCTGCCCACCACACCAGTGACCAAGGAGAGCCTGGCACAACATCCTTGTGCCAAATCAACCTTCAGAGCAGGCCTGGCATGTCCTGGCAGGGAGATTTGTTGCTGATGGGGAGCATCTTCCTGCTGGCATGTGCAGTGTGCTCAGGGCCTCTGATTGGCCATCAATCACAGAGGTTACTGCAATAATTTTTTACCTTCCTGTGTTTAAAGCTTGGCTGGACAGAGCTCTGGGCCTGCCCTGCCCCTGCTCTGGCTCAGAGGACAAGAACAGTTTGTTTTTGTGCTGTTTCTGATGGAAGGAAAGCCAAGCCTGGCAAAAAGAAACCTGAATCAATTTTGTGGTTAAAAAAAAAAACCAACAAAACAAGCACAGAGTGCTCTTGCTGGGCGGGGAGAGGCAGAGGTGGGGAGGCATTTTGAGGATAAACACTGTGGGTTTGGTGCAGTGGGGGAGGTTTATTTAACGTGCGGTTGTTGGCGAGACAAGTGGACTTTGACTGGGAGCTTCAGGGGCCTTTGAGTCCCAGGTCCAGCTGATACTCAGTGGTAGCTGAGTGTTCCCTGGTCCCTTTTGCAATCGTGGTGTCACTGCTGAGCCTGGCAGGGCTTGGTGCTGGCCAGGCATTGCCTGGCAAGAGCTCCTCTGCCTCGGTGGGGCTCAAATCCAGGTGCAGGACTGGGAGCTGGAGCTTCAGCTCAGCTCGGTCCTGCCTGGGTTTATTTTTGCTCAGGGAACTCAATCATCCATGGAACTGCAGGAGCCAAGAACATTCACTGTGGACACCATTCCTCCCTGCTTTCATGTTTCCTGCCCCCAAATCCTGCCTTATCACAGGATAAGGAGTTACAGGCTTCAGGAGGGGTGGTTTTGTTTGGGTTTTTTTTCAGCAGGGACAAGGTTGTGAAACTGTTTTGCTTCTCTGCCAGGTCCTAAAATGGTGGCGGTTCAGAATTACCATGGTAACCCAGCCCCTCCTGGGAAGCCAGTGCTGACCTTTCAAATTGGGGATGTGATCGAGCTGCTGAGGGGGGACCCCGACTCACCGTGGTGGGAGGTGAGAGCAATTCCCCTTGGGAAACTCCTGGAAAGTTTTAAACCAGTGACTTCTGCATTATCCCTTTTATTTGTGGGCTTTCCTGGTGCAGGGGTGTGCTGGGGGCTGGGAGGCAGATTGGGGCCTGTCCCCACCCCTGCACAGTGACACCAGTGCTCCCAGTGCCCGCCCCAGGCTGATGCCCAGCTTGGCTTTGCAGGGGAGGCTGCTGCAGACGAAGAAGTCGGGTTATTTCCCCAGCTCCTCAGTGAAACCCTGCCCCGTGGATGCCAGGGTAAGTGCCAGAGAGGAGATGGAGCTGGGAGTGCCAGGGGGGTGCAGGTGCTGGGGTTGTCCCTGTCACTCTCCTCATCCTTCTCCTCGAGACCTCAGTCCTTCCCTGGACCTTCAGTGAGGCCTCTGCCTCATAGGGGAGGTGGATCCCTCATCCCATGGGTGCAGGGGTCAGGTCAGGGGGTCCCAGCCCTGTTCCCAAGGCTGGGGTTGGTGTGATCATGTCCAGACTCTGTTCCTTCTCTGCAGGGCTGACTTGGGTCAGAGCGCTCGAGATCAGGCCCAGTGCAGGAAAACTGCATTTGGTTTATTTTAATTGCTTTTAGCTGCTTGCTATAATGTTGTCAGCTGCTTCCCAATTAAAAACCACTCAGGTAAATGAACAAACACAGCCTGCTCATCCCAGCTGGGAGCTGGGAGGGGAATGCTCAGCTACAACACTGCCCTCCGCCGCCCAAGCCCAGAATCCAGGAACAGCTTGGCAGAGGGAAGCTTCCCGTGGAGAGGAGCATCCCACACGTGATCCACAGCCCGAGGAGCTGCTGGTTCATCACTAACGAGCCATTCTCAATTTGCAGCCCCCCAACAGCCGACCGCCCTCGCGGGAGATCGACTACACGGCGTACCCGTGGTGAGTGGGCAGGAAGACAAAGCAGCCTTGCCTTTCGGTTGTTACTTCCTTAGGAATCCGCTCCAGCAAGGAATTCCAAATGCAGACCAGCAGTGCTCTGCATCTTGCCTCCCCTGTGGCCGTGGAGCAGCTGCCATGGTGGTGTTGGGGTGTTGAAAGCCCTGGCAGCAGCTGTGGGGATTTCTTCACTGATGGAGAGGGTCAGAGGCAAAAAGAGAGATGCTGGTTTCTCTTCCCATTTTCTGTGCCCAGAAAATGATTATGGGAGGAAGGAGGCAACTCCTGCCTTGGCATGAGAGGCTGTGCTTGGCTTGCCTGCTGCTCGTTCTCTCTAACTCCAGCCAGGTTTATGAATTCATGGATATAAATTATCCTTGCTCTCCAGCTCTTGCTGAGGCCTCATTAACCCAGGGACTGATTCCCAATTAGTGGGATTTTCCAGGTGTCAGGTACCTCAAAGGGAAGAGGCTGCTCTCTCTGTGGTTCAGTGGCTCAGCAGCTTCTTGTGTGTCCCAGGGCACTTTCCTTCCTGCTCAGGATATTTAGGACATTTCTCTCTGCCTTCCAACCTTCATGCCTTTAAAAAAGAAGTATCTTTTCATCCAAAACATGCCTGTTTAAGGATATGAGTTCAGTTTAATGAATTAATTGAACTAATTGACCTCTGGGCTCAGGTTTGCAGGGAACATGGAGAGGCAGCAGACAGACAACCTGCTCAAGTCTCACGTCAGCGGCACCTACCTGATCCGGGAGCGGCCGGCTGAGGCCGAGCGCTTTGCCATCAGTATTAAGTGAGTGATTCCTCATTTAGGAATTTAATAATTCAATATTTCTCACTGGCAGAGGAGAAGCCAGGGCTGGACCACGTGGCTGTGTTTTCTTGAGTGCCTTTGCTGTCATTGGCAGGTTTAACGAGGAGGTGAAGCACATCAAGGTGGTGGAGAAGGACAACTGGATTCACATCACGGAAGCCAAGAAGTTCGAAAGCTTGCTGGTGGGTTTTGGTTCCCCCTCGTAGCACGTGCCCTGTCCCTGAAAGTCATGCAGGAGATGGCAGAGACAGCCAGGTGCCTCTCCCTCCTTGCCAGGAGCTGGTCGAGTACTACCAGAGCCACTCGCTGAAGGAGAGCTTCAAGCAGCTGGACACAACGCTGAAATACCCCTACAAATCCCGGGAGCGCTCTACCTCCAGGACCTTCACCCGCTCCCCAGGTAAAGCCCAGCTTGGGTGTCATGGAAAACCTGCCCCTTCCAGCCAGCTGTAGGAGCAGTGGATGAAGGAATTTACAGCTTTGCTGTAGGGCTTGAGTTCCTCAGTTTGCAGATAAGTTCTGCTGGGCTGGTGGCGTTTTCAGGATGGGTCTTGGTGGGATCAGGGGGGTCTGGCCGAGCTGGGGCTCCCTGGCACTGCTCTCTGAAGGGACAGTTTTTGCTGGGACAGGCTGGTTCCCCTCCTGGGGTTTTGCACCCTGAGGTTTGCCCACACTCTGGCTGGGAGCAGGGATGTGATGCTCACTTTGTGGGATTTATCCAGTCTTTCTCACCCACGTGAGGTTTTTGTGTTTTAATGGATCCAGTTCCAGTGTGACTTGTGGTGGTTTGAATCCCAGTGGGACTCCTTTAATGGAGGTGATGGGTGAAAGGGTAAGTCTGTAAAGAAAAAGGAAGGAAAAAAATCAAAACAAATGGAAAGCAAAATGTGCAATAATGGAAGAGGTTGTTTTGTCCAAAAGCCTGAGTGCAGAATTAACTGCTTTATGGGGAAAAATACAGATTAAAAATTTTCCTCTGTGCTATATTTAAAAAAGAATACCAAAGGAAGATAGGGTTTAAAAGTTGATTAAATATCTTTTTGCATTAAATACAAGCCTAGGATGAATTTTGAGCCCCCACAGTGCCTGTGGGGCTGTGACCAGACCTTCTGTCAGCTGTCCCAGCTCCGAGCCCCTGCACAAGACCCTCTGCATGCTTTGCCCTGTATTCCTCCCTTGGCTTTTAAAGCATTGTGCCTTATAATATTTTATTTTCATTTCCTTTTTAATGCGTGTTCTGCCTCTTTCTGTTTCTCTCTAACCTCTTTGCAGCCTCCTGCGCTTCCTACAACTTTTCTTTTCTCAGTCCTCAGGGCCTCAACTTTTCTTCTCAGAGCTCCTCCAGTCCCTTCTGGTCAGGTACCAGTGCCTCTCCCTGCTGGAGAGACCTGCCACCATCCCCAGCTTGAAAACCATCACCAGTGGGACCTGCGGGGTCCCCCCTGGCCCTCCATCCCTGCAGGCAGTTCAGGGGGTCCCCAGTGCTGCCCTGGGAAATAATTCAGTGAATTAACCATGGCTTGGCTGGCAGCAAAATGCTCTCCCCCCCCTCCCCAAAATCAAGCCAGGGAGGAGATGGACTTATTGCTGTTTGAGAAAAGGGGCTAAAATTAACAAAAAAAGTGGATGTAGCACTTTGGGATCTCATGATGTACTTCAAGCTCCACCTGGTTACCCCGTGTGTCTCACCCAACGAGCATCAGCATCGCACCCTCTCCCAGTCTGATCCTCCTTGTCCTCCAGGAGAACATCCCAGTGTCCTGCAGGTTTTGAGCTCTGGTATCTGAGGCTGCTCAGGAGCCCCTTGCTGAGGGGACAGGGACACATCTGTGCTGTCAGCTGTGTTCTGGGGCTCGGTCTCCCTGCAGAGAGTGCAGTGGTGCCCCAGCCTTTGGACCCCGTTGATTTAATGTCTTCCAGGCTGGTGTCATCCTCCCCACTGATGGGATCAGAGCAAAATCCTGCCAGTTTTAATTCCTGTTTTAGTTTTTATCTTTCAGTCTCTCCTTTAGGCTGGACAGAGAAAATCACCAGCAAAGCCACGTGTGCCTTCCTTGGTGCTGTGTTTGGGAAGAACGCTTGGCTTTTCAAGCATAAATCAGGGAATTTGGGATTCTCTAACTGCACAGAAAGTATTGCAGGAAGTGATCTGTGTAGCAAGGGGCTCTGAGCAAGTTCCTGATGACAGAGCTCAAAGCTGCCGTGGTTTTTGTGCGTTCTCCAGCCTGGCTGCCTGGCCAGGACGGATGAACCCTCCAGTGATTGCACATTGTGTGTCCAAACCGCCTCCATCGCCATCCTCATTTCCTCCCACCCCAAGAGCTGAAAACCTGGGCAAAGCTTTCCCTCAAACTTCGTTCAACCTTGGTTTGCACACTTTTAGAGTTGAAATTAACCCTTGGAAATCCTGGGGCAAAAAGGGGAGTGAAGCACAGCATCCCCTCAGGGTGTTTATTTCTTTTTTTGCAAACTGCAGAGAAAGTGCATTTTTCTGCTCCTCTGCCCATCCCATCCCTCCCACTGTTGCTCTCCAGCCTTTTTCCCTCTGCCCAGACCTTGGAGCAGGAATGCTGAGTGCTGCCCCTGCCTTCCCCCCCTCCTTGTGCATCCCCTGAGCATCCCCTGCCTGAAGTGATGGAGATCTGTGGGGCTGGGGCTGTGCTGGTGCTGGCAGAGGCCGGGTCCCAGGATGGTTCCTGGGGTCATCTCCTCATCACAAGGTGCTGGTCAGTGGTAGGGTTTGGCACCATTTGGTCAGTAATAGGATGAAGTTCCCAAGACAGGAAGGGGCAGGAGCAGGGAGGTTCCAGGTTAGGAGCTTGTTGCGCCTCATGGCAAAGCACACGGGATTTGCTCAACACCTCTGGGAGAATCCATTCCAATAACTCCATTTTTGAGGTACCTTACGTCCAAGTTGATTTACAAAGCCTTTTGACCAGGTGGCTCCATCAGGTGCTGGGAGCTGGGTGGCAGCTCCACAAGGCAATCTCCCAGACCTGAGATTGAGAGCTGAACAGGATTTTTCCATGATTTCATTGTTGGAAGACTGTATATTCCTATCAAATCCTTTCTTTTACCACCTCACAAAAGTACCCTTCACCCCAGTGATCCCCACCAGCAGAGAGGGGCTTCCCAAACCCACAGAGCCCTTCAAAGCCCAGCAGGAATCCAGTTTAACCCCAACCATTCCACCCTTGCGGGGCCAAGCAGCTCAGGTGATGCCACCCCTCCGTCCCAGCGGCTCCAGCTCTTGGTACCGTGCTGGAAAACCCAGGTTGAACCTCGCCAAGCTTTCCCCAGGCTTCAGCCGGTGTGGAGCTGCTCCCAATGCTCTGTGCTTTGTCCCCTGGCAGTGTTCACCCCCCGGGTCATAGGGACGGCGGTGGCTCGGTACAACTTTGCGGCGCGGGACATGCGGGAGCTGTCGCTGCGGGAGGGGGACGTGGTGAAGATCTACAGCAGGATTGGAGGGGACCAGGGCTGGTGGAAGGGGGAGACCAACGGAAGGGTGAGTGCGTCCAGAGAAATTCCTGTCCCGTTCATGCAGTGCCAAATCCTCCCTGCTGTCAGGACAGCAAAGGGCAGGGGGTGTGTCCCGCTCCCTCTCGCTCTTTCCTGGGTTCTGGGTGGGCTGTCACCTCATGGGAGCCACCCCTGCGTGGCCATTTGGTGTTTTGTGACAGTGACAGCAATGTCCAGGGCACACAGGTGGATGGGAGCCTGTGGTGGGAGGGTCTGATCTTCCCTAAAGCTGCCCGTGGGGGATGTGTGCAGGCTGTGCAGGGGAAAGGCTCAGCATCCTGGGAAAACCAGCGGGCTGGTGGCATGGCCTGGTGTCCCACGGGGTGTGTGGCACTGGGGACAGATTCCTCGTGCCCTGATCCCTTCTCTATTGCAGGCAGTGTGTCCAAGGCGATGCGGGGGAGTTAGCTCATCCCGAGTGAGGGTGATGGCTGACACCATTGGGATGTGGCACATCCAGCACTGGGAACAGCACACGATGGCAGGGGAATAACCCCAGTGACAGGACAGGAGCTCCCTTACAGAACCACAGAGCTCAAAGGGCCCCACAACGATCATGGAGTCCAACTCCTGCACAGGACACCCCAACAATCCCACCCCGTGCCGTCCAGATCCTTGAACTCCAGCAGGCTTTGTGCTGTGTCCCTTGAGCTCCCCAGCCCCCAGCTCACCTCTCCTGTCCCCCCACAGGTGGGCTGGTTTCCCTCGACGTACGTGGAGGAGGAGGGGGTGCAGTGACTGCGGCCAGGGCCGGTGGAAGTCGTCGAGCGCCCAGAGGCAGCAGCTGCAGCCCGAGCACACCGTGACACGCTGTCCCCGTGCCGGACACCTCCCAGGACTGCTCCCGCAGCCCCTCACGACCCCCCTGTGTACAGCCGAGCCTCGGGGCCGCCCGGCCTCGCCCCCGTTCCGTGTACAGAAGATTGCTGGGCTGTGGGATGGCGTTGGGAGAGCCCCGGGAGAGCCGCGCGCTCCCCTGCATGGACAGAGCTGAGAGACTCTGGGGTGCCCACCGGGGATGGGCGCCGCACCCGTCTTTGTCAAGGTGTTTTAAAAGCCACCCTGGGAGGGTGAGGATGAAGGGTTGTGCCTGGGTGAGAATTTGGGGGTTTCCAGAGAGGGGAGCCCCAAGGAGGTAACGCAGACCCCCTGCCACACCACTCGGGTGGTTCCCCAGGTCAGGATTTTGGCAGTGGCCCTGGCAGCCATGGGCAGCACCGTGCTGTGGCCAGGGCGAGGGGCAGGGTGGGGACACCTGGCCCCAGAGGAGACAGCTGTGACCATTTTGACCCTCAGGTGCAGGCTGGAAGTGGACCTTTGGGTAAAACACGAGGGAAAAGAGCTGCTTTGGCATCCCCAAGCCCATTTTCTTTACAGCCACCTCAGTCCCACCAGCCTTGCTGCGGGCAGGGGGGGTGCCCAGGGAGCAGGCTGCTCCCACTGGTGAGCAGGAGGTCTCAGTGCATTGCAGGACTGGAGATGTGCTTTGCCACACAAGGTTTTCCAAGGCCACCAAGGCACCAGGCACGTGCAGAGGATGCGTCCCTGGGTCTGTCCTCCCCTCGCTCCCAGCAGGATTCCCCCAAGCCAGGCTGATTTTTCTTGCAGCCGTGACAAATCCCACCTCATGAGCTCAGGGCGAACCCGCCTGAGTAAGGGCTACAGTGTCAACTCCTGACTGCTGTCCCTGAGCTGTGAAAGCACCTCCTCTTCCCAGCTGTGTGCACTTTTGGGGGCTGGGAGCGTTGCCTCCCTCTCTTCCTCCCACAGGCTGTTCCTGCTGCTGCTGTCAAGTAAAGGTCCGTCTGTTGTGACATTCCCACTGTGTCCTGAGCGCCGTCTGTCCGAGTCTGCCCTTCCCAAAGTGGAAGGGAGTCCCAGCCATCATTTGCTGGGCCCTGGCTTCACTCTCCAGCTCCAGAATTCCCTTCCAAAGTGCAAATCCAAACAAAATACACCTTTGGGAGCGTGACAGGGAACAACTTCCCTGTATCTGAGCCCCAGGAGCTGCCTCTCTGAACACGTGGCATTTTGAGCTGGTGCTTCCATGCCCTGACGTCGTTCCCCTGGGATTTGTGGTGGTCCTGCTGTGCAGCATCGTGTTCCTGGTGTGGGATCCTGGTGCCAGTCTGGGAGATGCCAGCGTTGGGCGGGTGAGCGGTGCTGCTGCCCTCAGTCCCTGGCTGCACCCTTGCTGCAAACAGAGCAGCAGAGCCGTGCTCTGGATAAGAAATGGAAAAGTTTGGTTCTCTCAAGGACAAGGGAATGATGCTAACTTGGGAATTCCACACTGCTGCTCAGTGGCAAGCCCACAGTCACCCTGCTTGCTCCCTGTTCCTCCCGGAGCTCTGGGAGTGTCCCCGCTCATGGGGGGGTGTGGGGTGGGTCTGGCTGGGGCAGGTGGGAGGTGACAGGGACACAGGGGGACTCAGGGCTTTCCCAAGATACTGTTTGGTGCTAACCCCTCCCAGCCAGCCCCTCCATGCTCAGTTTGAGGGGAGCAGCCAGCAGGGGGGGGAGCTGGCAATTCCCTGCTCCTTTGCAGAGCAGAGGGTCCCATTCCCATTCCAGCGGCTGGGCTGGAGCTGAGGGGGCGTTTGGGTGGACGGGGCACACAAACTCCTGATGGCTCATGTGATGCCTCAGATCCTAAAGCCTTACAGCCCCTCCTGTTTAACGTGGCCAACTTTGTAAGGTGGCAAGGGCACCCCTTGGGAGAGCACAGCCCTGTGCCAGGGACCAGGGCACCTCTGTCCCTTCCACCCCAAAAGGACCCCCACCCTCTGCCTGCCCTGCCAAACCCCTTCCCCCAGAGAGAGCTCTCCCTCTTGTGTTTACTGGTGTAAGAAACTTGTTAAAGAGAGATTGTCCTGTTTTTAAGTAATTATTCAGCCATTTGCCACAAATATATCTGTGAATAAGAAAGGGAAATGTTTTTTTATGATGATGGCGAGAAAATTGTAAATATTATTTTAGTTCACCGCAGGTCACTCGGAATTGCAATGGGATACGTTGGAAAATAATATGTAAATTCCTTGGGTTTCTCCTTTGCACTGCACTAACTGGGGTAGGGTGGAGGGGGTTTAAAGATGAAACTGTTTGTTTATGGAATAGTTCATAGCTGGGAATTTGGAAAATCATTTGGAATAGCTTGTAATGCTGGAATAGAAACTTTAGCTGCTACTTAGAAACCCTTTTGCATGTGGTTTTTCCAGGCCTTTTTAAGTTACAATTCATCAAAGAAAATTCCCCAATGGAAAAAAAACGAAATAAAGTGTAATTTTGCTGATAGGTTTTTTATTTTTTCCCAGCCATGGTTTTTACTGTGCCAGAGGGCTCGGGATCGTGTCGGGGTCCTTGTCACTAAAACCCCTTTGGCTGCACTGGGGTGGCTTGGGAGATGGGTGCTCACAGGGATGGATCCTTCCCCATTCGTGGCATGAACAGTGTTTGTACCCCTCCAAAATTCGGAGTAGATCCCTCCTGTGGTGCCTGTCAGGTTCCTTCTCATTCCTGGAGCAGCTGCCACTCCAGTTGTCCCATCCAGGAGCTTTCCTGTGACTCCTTTTCTGAGCTGAGCCCCTGCTCAGGGGTGGGCGAGACAGGCTGATCTTCCATGGCTTTTAATCACTCCTGAATGCCACATTCCAGAATCCCACGTGGCCCTGCAGGCAGCAGCAGATTCCAGAGCAGTAAATAAAATAAATAAATAAAGTTGCACAGTTGCTTATAAAAACCTGAGGCTTCACCCCGAGCAGGGCTGTGATGTCCCCGTGAGCTGCCGTGTCATTTAATTAAGAGCATTAATTTTTTCCTGCCCTTGGAGTCCCCAGTGCTTCACTTTTCCCAGGGTCAGCTGGAAGGGGCTGTAGCCATGAGCAGAGGGGTTTTACTCCGAGAATCGGGACGTGAGCTGGGCCCTAAATTCTGGATGCTGGGTTGGGAAGGTGCTGCTCAGCCGGGTGTTTAGGCTTGGTCCAGGTGCTGATCCTGCCTGGGATAAACTTTCCTTGTGGCTGTTTGGTCTCAGGGGATCTCTCCAACTTTCACCACGTGAGAAATAGCAGGGTTTGGTGCCTGGGCCCTCCCCTGCTGGTGATGAGCCTCAGCCTGGCCCTGGGTGGGTGGAATGGCCGTGGCACAGCTGGGCTGCCAAATGCAGCACTGGAGCCTGGAACCAAGAGCTGGGCTTTGCAAAACCCTGCTCCCATTCTGTCCTGCCTCTGGGGACACCCCTGCCAGCCCAGGGGCTGGGGACACTGAGCCCTTGGGGAGTGGCTGGTGCTGGCAGGTGGGTGCCTCCACCGAGGCTTTGCTCGGCTTCGTGCCAAAATCTTCCCCTGGGGTTCCTCCAGTGCAGGGTCTGACAGCTCGGGAATAAATGGGGCATTGTTCCACCGTGCCCAGCCACGGCCAGGTGCAGTAACCACACCAGGAGCAGCATTCCAGGGGCATTAACAGGAGAATCAATCTCCAGCCACGGCCAGCACAGCTGGCTCCAGCCCTGCGCAGCCCCTGGCCCGTCCCAGGAGTGGGGGGGGGCACACACCAGGCACGGGAGTTTATTTATTATTCTGATTTTTTCCCCCAGCAAGAGCAGCTGCTGCCAAAATGCCCCTCATGAGCCGGGCTCTGAGCAAACACGGCGTGGGGGTGGCTGTGTTTGCTGGCTGCCCTCTGCCAGCAGCAGTTCCAGCTCCTGTCACAGTGTGACAGCCACCTGCCCTGGCCCTGGGGTTGTCCCTCGAGCCCCGTGGCCACCAGCCAGTGCGTGGCCACCTCCCTCTGCCACGCTGGGGGTCAGCTCACGTGCTGCCCAGTGCATCCCAAAAACAGGGTCCAAACTGCTGTGCCATCAGGGTGGGGAAACTGAGGCAGGGGGTGGCCAAGAGGAGAGCTCCAAAAAGCTCTGCTCAGCAGGACTCTGTGGGATCCGGGTGCTTTGGGTTCGGGGTCATGTGCTGGTGGTGTTTCCCAAGCCCAAATTCAGGTTGTGGGGCAGAGCTGAGCCCACAGCTCTGATCAGGATGAGGATTGGGGTGGCAGAGGCAGTGCTGACAGTCTGCAGCACGCCTGGCTGGCTCATCCCTGCCATTAACCACGTTTTCTGTGACCTAGAAAACTCCAGCTGGCGCAAGAACCACTGCGCTGCTTTATTTTAGAATGAACCTAAAAATTATAGGGGCAGCTTGAACTGTGTGGGCTCCCTCTACACTGGGCTGACCATCCCAACAAATAACCCCCCTCATTCCTGCTCTGGGGTCACATCAGGGCTCCAAGGGCGCTGTAGGAGCTGCCACTTTTCCCCACTGTCCGTCCTGAGCTTGGTGAAGGGCTCAGGCTGCTGAACTGGACTTGGGCTTGTATTGTTCTAGGTCTGGTCTAACCCAAAGGTCATATTTATAATTAGGACAGGCTGATGAAATGGTTCTGGCCTGTCAAACAGAAACCCCCACTGTAAACAGGAGTTTAGACTTGTTTGCAGCTCTGTGGTTATTCTGAGCAATTCAGTCCATGGAGAAGCCTGCGGGAATTGGGGCTCTGTAAAACTGAGAAACCGGTTTTGTCTTTGGGAGAAGGAGGGGAAATGCTGCTGGAGACAGGGGCTAAAGCTGGAATAAGTGAACCCCACGGGTCCTGTTCAAACCCTTCCCAAACTGGGCGAGTCTGGATGCACACTGGGTACCACAGGGTGTCCAGCCGGCAAGAGCAGAGGGACTGAGGAGCAGCAAGGAGGCACTTCCAGGGTCACTGCTGGATGCTTAAAGCCCCCAAAAATCCATCCCTGTGCTGCTCAGAGCTCTGCAGGGGTTGGTGATGATGCCTGGGGGATCATAATGCTGCTGGGACCCCAATCCCTCCCAACCACCAGCCAAACCCTGACTCCACCCTGACGTCTGTTTCTCTGAGATACCGGCATGAGGCCCTTCAGCAGAGCTTGTGCATCCTGCCCAGACAGGCCCGAGTTCCAGGGGTGAGCCCTGAGCAGAAGGAACAACGAACCTTCAGGTTTACAGATCGAAATCAAACCCTTCTTTTTCTACCCAGCTCCAAATTTTTTTTTTTTTTTTTTTGGTGTTGCCACCTTCCCTTTGAGCTCTCGGGTCTGGCCTAGGAGAGGTGTAAATCAATTTTAACTCTGCTCTTCAGCTGCAGCCGCTGGGAACTGCAGCAGGAGGGTCAGATGGTGCCTTTCCTCACCGTGTTTGCTCTCTGGCATCCAGCTGACAACTCCAGCCAGCGCCGAGCCAGCCCGGGAGGCTGCGAGTCCCCCTGGCCCCAGCTGGGCTGTTTGTTCTCTGCTGGGCACCGAGCCGGGGAGAAAAGCAGCATTTTCCTCCCTGTTTTGAATTTCTCTGCTCTGCCGGACTTTTTGTCTCGCTTGGGAAGCAGCAGAGCCACGAGAAGGGGGACAAGGGAGGTAAGTCCCTCTTTTCTGTCCGCTCGGGCTGGCTCCGCTCGCCTCCGAGTGCTGGTTAATATTTTTTTGCAGCAGGGGCCAAGGTGACGGAAGAGGAGGAGGAGAAGGAGGAGGAGGAGAGCATCGGAGGAAGGCAAGGGCCCCACGACATCCCGGCAGGGAAAGCCAGCCCAGAGCGAGCCTCGCTGGTGAGTGGAGCCTGGTGGGAATGTGCCGTGAGCTGTCCAGGGAACTCCTGCGGTGTCAGGATTTCCAAGTGGGAGTTTGAAGCTTGGGGTGACACCGTGGGGACACCGTGGGGACAGCGGGTGCTCTGGGGGCCGTGTGGCAGCAAGAGGGGGGTCTCAGTGGGGTGACCCCCAGGGCAGACTCCGGTCATGGCCTGTGGCTGGTGTGGGAGGGGCTCTGTGCTGGCCCCACTGCATCCCTCATGGGCACCCAAAATCTTGTGCCGGGAGCAAATCCCGAGCCGCGCCCTCGGCCAGGGCCCGCGCAGGGGTTACGGTGTCCGCAGGCTGGATCTGTCCCCGTTTGTCCCCAGCTGCCATTGCACCTCCCTCTGACAGGGAGCGAACCTGGCACCTTCGCTGTGCCCGAACAGCTCCTGAGCTCCAGGTGGGGAAATAAAAGCGGTTTCTGGAGGCGTGAGCGAGCACGGGGTGGCCGTGCCCTGGGAATTCCCAAGCCCCTTCTTTAAGGGGGTCCCTCTGGAGGGTGTTTGGGAGCTGCACACTGGAAAGGGATCCCAGCAGCCCACTCAGGGACGCGCCCCAGGGCTCAGCATCCAGAGATGGGTGGTGAGGTGAGCAGCGGGGCTGGCCAGGGATCACCTGAGGTGATTTTGGGATTTGCAGGTGGAGATGTCCTACATGAGCCGTGCCTGGCGGGCAGCCGCCCCCCGCCGCCTGCCAGCCCCCTGGAGAAGCCCCCGGCCCTTCAGCAGCGCCTCGGGCCCCACGGCCAAGAAGAGCGTCCCGTACCAGAAGACGCTGCAGGAGGAGGGCCCCGGGAGCGGCGAGCCCAGCCGGCCCCCGCCCGCCTCGGCACAGGTGGTGGTGGTCGGCGGGGGCAGCCTGGGCTGCCAGACCACCTATCACCTGGCCAAGATGGGGGTCAGCGGCGTGGTGCTGCTGGAGAGGGACCGCCTGACCTCGGGCACCACCTGGCACACGGCGGGTGAGGCGCGGGGCGCGGTTCGGGCGCTCCCCGAGGTGGGCACGGGGATGCTCAGGGTTTGGGATGAGCCGCTGTCCCTGGGGTGGATCCATTGCACGGGCTGCGTCTGGATGGGCTGGAGAGTTTGGGCTTTAAGTGTTGAGAATTTCTGGTTTTCCTTCTGCCATAACCTTTTTTTAAACGTCACCCCCCGAATTTCCTTTTTTTTCGCCCCGAGACTTATGCGGCTGCAGGAAAAGGAAACACTTTATTTCCACAAATTTTCCCCCCTTCTTTCAGCCACTTTTCTTTGGCAGGGAGGGAGAGCTATACAAGCTCTTTTTTGGGGTCACTTTTGGGGTCCATCCGCTGCATAAACCCCTTTCCCCCATTCATTTATCGCCCGAGGAGGACAGAAACCGATGCTTTGTAGCTTTCCCACGTATCCACGAGATGGAGCACGAGCCCCGCAGGGTGACACAGGACACGCGCAGGACATGGGGACCCCCTCTGCACCCCGCTCGGGGTGATGGAGAGGTGGCACAGCGTCCGTGCCACCCTGGCCGTGTCCCCCGCAGGTCTCCTGTGGCAGCTGCGTCCCAGCGATGTGGAAGTGGAGCTGCTGGCGCACACGCGGGATGTGGTCAGCCGGGATCTGCCGGCCGAGACGGGGCTGCACACGGGCTGGGTGGAGAACGGGGGGCTCTTCATCGCCTCCAACAAGCAGCGCCTGGATGAGTACAAAAGGCTCATGTCGGTAGGGAGGAGCCCCGGAGTGTCCCCCGCAGGGTGGGCTGCAGGAGGGGGGCGGGTTTTGGGAGCAGGGCTGGAGATCCCAGGGCTGTGGAGCCCCCAGGTCTCTGAATGTCCCGTCCCTCACTGGCTTCCCACTGAAAAGCAGCAAGTGGCCCTTCCAGGGCAGCCTCCTGATTCATAAGGCAGCAAAAATCCATCAAACTGCTCCAAAGTCGGCAAAATTAAATCCAACCATGGATTTTTGACAGTTCAAACAACGGTAGCATCATTTTCCCCATCGTGCAGATTTATTTTTCCAGCTGCACAGGCAGCTCAAATGCAAATCCGGGGCCATATTCCCTGAAATCTGAGCATCACCCCATGATGGATTTAGGGTTTGCCTCACATGGGAGATAAACCTGTCCTGGGATTCTCCTCCTCCTCCTTCAGCAGCGAGTGATGAGCAAATGTTCCTTACCTGAGCTCCCAGTTTTTCTGTCCCTTGGCAGCTGGGGAAGGTGTATGGTGTGGAGTCCCACGTCCTGACCCCATCACAGACCAAGGACCTGTACCCTCTGATGAACATCGATGACCTGTATGGCACCCTGTACGTCCCCAAGGATGGCACCATGGATCCCGCTGGCACCTGCTCAACTCTTGCCAGAGCAGCGACTGCCAGAGGCGCTACGGTAGCTCTTAATTAGTAATTACTCATTAATGCCTGTTGGTTTCATCCTCTGCCTTCCCCATCTCGTCCTTTCCCACCGGGGCAGAGCTGCTCCTGCAGATTTGGGTCTTCCCCGAGGAGGGTGTTGTCCTTCTTGGTTGGGTCACAGTGACGAAGCTGGCAGGAACCGTGAGATCCAGGGGAAAGAGAGGGTGGAAAAAAGACTTTTAGGAGCGAGACAAGGTGCTCAGAAGGCTGCTTAGGTTCACTTTTCTCCGATTTGGGGGCTGCATGTCAGGTGAGGTGGGTTGTCCCCCCACCCTTGTGACCCTGCTGTGACTCTACCACCTTTCCTCTGCCACCAGATCATCGAGAACTGCCCGGTCACGGGTATCCAGGTGAGAACTGATGATTTTGGGGTGAAGAGGGTGCACGCAGTGGAGACAGCCCACGGGACCATCCAGACTCCCTGCGTGGTGAACTGTGCAGGTACAGGGGGCAGGGCACGGGGGAAGATGTGGGACAGGGGCAGCGGCCACAGCTCACAGGTGGCTTTGCTCCCGTGAGGCAGAAACTCTGTGCCAGTCCTTGTCCCCGGTGTGGCTGTCGCCTGCAGCTGTCTGGGGGTGTGGGGGATGGAAAGGGGCTCAGCTTGGGGTCGTTGTTGTCTCTCCAGGAGTGTGGGCACGGGCCCTGGGCCGGCTGGCGGGCGTGCACGTGCCGCTGGTGGGGATGCACCACGCCTACGTGGTGACCGAGCGCATCGAGGGCATCCAGGTCAGTCCTGCACGAGCTGCAGCTCGGCTCCTCTGCCCTGGAGGACAGGGCTGAAGAGGCAGAAAGACCCCTGACCCTTTCAGGGACCCCCAGACCTGTGGGACCCTCCCCTCCTGCCAGGCCAGGCTCTGCTCTTGGGGGAGTGCACACCCTCAGCAGGGCTGGCAGACCACCCTGAACAGAGTCAGATTTAATATTTAATGAGGGTACAACTGGCAGGATAATTTTTTTTCCTCAGGATCTCTGTGTTTGGTGTCTGAAAACAGCCCTCATAAAGATCCCAGACCCTTTCTGAGCAAGCCCCAGGCCTGGCAGGCAGAGGTGTAGCTCTCCAAGCTTTCCTAAACCATCCCGATTAATCTGTTCCTGCCATCTGGCTGTGGAGAATTGCTCGGGAGTTGAAGGAGGCTTCATTCTCTCAGGCCCCAGCACTCTGAGGGTGACACATTAATTGGTTTCCAGGTCTGTGTCTGACCTTTCAGCACGAGGTGCCTCGCTGTAAAAATGCCATGGTCCACGGTTACATTTCTGTCCCAGTAACTCCACGGTGCCCTACGCAGCCAGGAAGACTTCAGAGGAGAGGCTGCAGCTCGCAGACCTCGGTGCCTCCCGTTCAATCCACTTAATTCCACTTGTCAACACGGCTTGCAGCAGGCCCTACACCGATTCTTCAGTGTTATCTAAATGTTTCCCCATCCATTATTCACGAGAACAAATCCCTCATTCTTCGTGCACCGCTGCCTGCGCGTGGAGCTGCCGCATCCTCCTGCAGAGGCGGGTGGCAGAGGAGTGATGATTCCTGAGCTAGGATCAACCACAGGGGCTGCTCGCCGTCCCCAGGGCACCCCTGGGTGCTGCTCAGGTGTCTGTGGAAGCTGCTCTGCGCATGGTTTGGCCAGGTTTGCTGGAGCTGAGCTGGGTGCTTTCCTCTCGGGGCAACGCAAGTGCCCAAATTTCGGCGCTGAGGGAACACCCAGAGCCACTGCTTGTCCCATCCTCAGCACGTCACTGCTGCAGCTGCCCACCCTGTGCCCTGGACCTCGCTGGGTGCTGCAGGGGTGTCCCCACAGCTCTTGGCCTCCTCTGACCCCTGCACTCCCCCCTCCCCATTTTTCAGAACATGCCAAACGTTCGTGATCACGACGCCTCGGTCTATCTCCGTCTCCAAGGCGATGCCCTTTCCGTGGGTGGATATGAGTCAAACCCCATCTTCTGGGAGGAGGTGAGTGGAGCCGGGAGGTTTTCTGGGGGAACGAGGCAGGTTTCCAGGGAAGCCACCTCGGAGGAGTGGGCGCAGGCGTGAGCGCTCAGCCCCCGCATTCTGCGGGTGCCAACCTCCGGTGGCTGGTGGGGAAACCAGGGGGGAGCATCTTCCCTTTGGGGCTGTCTGTGGCACAGATATGCAGTGCAGGAGAGCCAGAAGTCCCTGTGCCCATCCCTCTATCCTTAATTCAGACTTCTGGTTTGTCTGGATTGTTCATGAAAACCCAAAACCCGCAGAGATTCAATGCAGCCTCGACTTATCTTCTCCGAGGCTGCCAGACGTGAGAAGGTCTCACACCATCTATTCTGTGTCTTGATTTGTGTTTCTCAACTTTAGGTATCTGAAAAATTTGCTTTTGGCCTCTTTGACCTGGACTGGGATGTTTTCATGCAACACATTGAAGGTGCTGTCAACAGAGTGCCAGTTCTGGAGAAAACAGGAATTAAATCCACCGTCTGTGGGCCAGGTAACGTGGCTGTGGTGGCACCGTGGTGACACCGTGGTGGCTGGGTTTCTCCAAGGATCTTGCTGGAGGCAAAGGCCAACTTTATAACCTGGGGAGAAGAAGAACTCCCTGAGCACAGAGGAAGTGCTGCTGGTCCGGCTGCAGTGGTGGCATCTTCCAAGGGGTGGCATTCCAGGCCCAGCCTGGGTGGAGGAATAGAGTCACACATCCAGAGACTCACAGAATGCTTTGGCTTGGAAGGGATCTTCAAAGATTATCGAATTCCAACCCCCTGCCATGGGCAGGGACACCTTCCACTGTCCCAGGCTCCTCCAAGCCCTGTCCAGCCTGGCCTTGGACACTGCCAGGGATCCAGGGGCAGCCACAGCTGCTCTGGGCACCCTGTGCCAGGGCCTCCCCACCCTTGTTGGAAATAACGTCTATCTTATAATTTCCTATGACCTTATAGATTTCTTATCATCTCAACTGACCCTCTTTCAGTTTAAAACCATTTCCCTGGGGAGCTGATTGCCTTGTTCCAGTCTGGGAGTGAATGGATTTCCAGCTGATGTTGTGGCCGCTGGACTGGAAAATTAAGGGGCAGATGTTTTTAAGCAGTGGCTGTTATTTTACCAAGTGTTATCTTCTCTAATTATTTTTACTACTTGCTCCTGGTCCAGTGACATGAGATTTATCCAGATTTACATCCCAGGCAGTCTGGTGTGGAGTTAAAGCCATCCTTGCAGTGCCAGCCATCGAGCCCGAGCCCTGCACACTTGGTTCGGCCTTAAAATCCACTGTACACTAAAAAAATCAACTGTAATAAAGCCCTTTTTGCTGAGGCACTTAAAGGGAAGCTCTTTGGGTTGTATGAGGGGAAAGTGTGGCACATCTCTGGCCCTGCAGCAGATCAAACATGACTGGTACAAGGTGGAGACCTTGGCCCTGGGTCCAGTGGTTTGATTACACTGTGGTGTGAGCAGAGCAGAACTGGCTGCTGGTAGATGAATGTCTCCTCTTTGTAGTACAATAATGTCATTTCCCAAGGCTCAGCTCTCCTCCTCTTCTCCTTCTTGATTGAAACCAGCAGCCTGTGGCAGCTGAGTCACGCTGGGCTGAAGCAAATGGCCAAGGCTTTGTCCCCTCTGCTGTGGTCACTGTGCCAAGGTGCCTGGAGCCCTCACCACCCATCCCAGGGCAAAGTCAGCCGTGCTGGCAGGGGAGGTGCTCTGGCTGTTGCTCCATTAACTCCCTGAGTTTGTAGCCTGGAATGTGTGTGCAGGGGTGCTGGCACGTGAGGAGCTGCTCTGGTGACAGTGGAAATATTCTGGCTCTGCTCCTGCCTTCTCTGGAGCAGTGGGATCAGGAGACACAGATGGGGCATTGCTGAGTGGGGAAAGACCACACTGAACTCAGTCTTCCCTCTCTCCTTCCGGATGGATGGATGGATGGATGGATGGATGGATGGATGGATGGATGGACCACCATCAAACAGGGAGGAGGATTGCACACGACTGTCAGGGGCTTTGCTGTCCTCCCTGCTGAGGATTTGCAGAGGGATTTCCAGGGCTGATGGCCCTGTGGAAAAGCACTGGCAGCAGGAGACATTAGGAGCACAGGAGAGACATCCCCAGCAGTCCCTCAGCTGAACCAAAGTCATGAAATCTCCCAGCAGGAACTGATGAAGGTGGAATACAGTCACCACCAGGAAATAGGGCTCAGAGGCTGGCACAGCACCAAACAGATCAGTGTAGCACCCTTGACTGGGGGATTGGGAAGGAAAAAAGAGCCCTCACAGTGCCTCGTGTACCTTCCCCTGCGTGCAGGGGAATTCATTTTGCTTCCCAAATTTTCAGTCTAACTCCCAAAACCTGTGCTGGGAAGTGCTCGGTGTTGGTCCAGTTCTGGCCCCACTGATCTCTCTGGGAGCAGGACGGGGTCAGCATGGGAAGCTGCAGGAAACCTGTTTGTAAAGTGTGTGACACATCCCCAAGGTGTGTGATCCCCCCTGTCCTGGCCTCGCTGGCACAGCCCCTCTCTGTTTTTCAGAATCGTTCACAGCTGACCACAAACCCCTCATGGGAGAAGCTCCGGAGGTCCGAGGGTTCTTCCTCGGCTGCGGCTTCAACAGCGCCGGTAAGAGAGACCTGAGGGGATCATCACCTGCTGGCATCGGATCCCAGGCAAATCCTGGCATTCCACAGCCGTGCTTGGCCTCCTGGCATCATCTGCATGCCCCCCTCTCCCCCAGGGATGATGCTGGGAGGCGGCTGCGGCAGGGAACTGGCTCACTGGATCATCCACGGCCGCCCGGAGAAGGACATGTATGGCTACGACATCAGGCAAGTCACCCTCACTGCCCCAGCTCCCTCCTCATCCCTGGTGCTCCCTGGGGACGCTTTCCAGGCAGGGCTGGATGCTGGATTGGGAATGCCCAGGCAGTGTCTGTGTCCCGAGTGCCCACGTGGGGTTTATCTCGTGTGCCTCACTCCTCTCCCACACAAACAACTTCCAGCAGGCGCGAGGAGATGGCGCTGATGGGGCAGGACGGGGTAATTACGTTTGGGTTTTGTTGTTCAGTTAGTGCCGTGCCTAATCCTCTAAGTTAATAATCGGGGGGATGATTTCAACAGCACAACAATCAGCTTGGCCCCCCTCTGCAGCACCACCCGGGCTGGGAGTTGTGACTGTGCAGATGTTGGCTCAGTAATTGCTTTTGGCTTGCTTGATTACCTTTGATTGGGTTTGGGCTTCCTTACAGGGCTGCAGTGACAGCAGCCACCTTGTTGGGGACAAAGCTTTGAAAATCTCTCGTTTCTTCAGTGGCCAAGCTGGGAAAAGCCACATTGGCTTGGGCTGGGGGACTGAGGGGCCTGCAGAGACTGGGGGGAGATGCCTCCAGCTGCCCCCTTCCACCAGCTGGGCTCGGGACGAGGATGGAGAGGTGGAGAAATCCCAGACCAGCACAGCCCCCCTGACCTGCACCGAGGGACTCCAGCCCTGCTCAGGGCAGCCAGGAGCTTCCCAGCCCTTGCATCTCCATTACCCAAACATCTCCCATGTCCCCTGTGCCCTGTCATCAAGCTGTCAGTCCCATTCCTTCCTTTTGGTGACAATTACCAAGCTCCTCTTTAAATAACTCCCTGTTCCTCACATTTCAATATTTATCCTCTCAGAACATTTGCTTGTAAATATTTCATCTGGCAGCTGTTGCCCGCTTGCTGCTGTCAAGAATTCAGCTCGTTGGTGAAGGGGCTGAGGCTGATGGGGCAGCCAGGGGTGCTGGTGACATGCCATGTGTCACCTTCTGCCAGCAGAAGAGGCAGCTACTCTCAAAACTCTTGGGGAGCATCCTTTGTATCCCTTGCAGGGCTCAGCCCCACTGCCCTGCCTGTTTTCTCCACCCAGGCAGCAAGGAGGGAAGCTGAAAGTATCATTTTAGAAGTGCCTAGAAATGACATCTTGTCTTTCAAGCCCTGCCTGGCTCCCTTTCTCCAGCCTTGGGAAAGGTGCCACCTGTGCCCAGGGCAGCTCTCCCCGAGTTACAGATCTCTGGGAATAACAACCTGACCATGGGCTGAGCTGGCACATTCCTTCAAGGAGCTTTTCTGTTTGAAAGATGAAAATACATCAGATGAATTGAAAATGATTTGGGGTGTATTTATATTTCAGCCTGGGGAGAACTGGGTGAAAAATGTAAGGAATGTCCAGGACTTATTCCCTCATCAGGGCTGTGTTTAAAGCCGGCGTGTGCCCTGAGGCCGTTCCCATGTTGAAGTGGGGCAGAATTAGCCTCAAGTTTCACTTTTTTTCTATTTCCGCTCCTCAGCAGGGCTGTCTTCTACTCGCAGTTGCTCTGGGGTGGGGCTGGGAGCTCGGTGGGGGCTGCAGCTCCGATGGTCAGCACCACGGCATGGCCAGCACTGAGCCCTGCTTGGTTCTTTTGCTCTCCCCACAAAACTGGAGCAGGAAGAGCAATTTTACACCAGCAGCTGCACTCACATCTGGGTCTGGTCAAAAGAGCCATGACTGGGAGGGCTCATCCAGATGTTGCCATCTCCCTGCCTTCCAGGAGGTTTCACCACTCCCTGACCGACAACAACCGCTGGATCCGGGAGCGCAGCCACGAGTCCTACGCCAAGAACTATTCCGTCGTCTTCCCCCACGACGAGCCGCTGGCAGGACGCAACGTGAGGAAGGACCCCCTGCACGAGGTGAGGGCACGACCTGGGCTGGCCCTCACAGCAGCAAAAAGGAGCTCACAAGGAGTGGCTGCAGCTGTGTCACTCCCCAAAACCGCTGTGCTCCCATCCATCCTTCCATCCATCCATCCATCCCTCCATCCATCCATCCATCCATCCATCCATCCATCCATCCATCCATCCATCCATCCCTCCATCCATCCCTCCATCCATCCATCCATCCATCCATCCATCCATCCATCCATCCATCCATCCATCCATCCCTCCATCCATCCATCCATCCATCCATCCATCCATCCATCCATCCATCCATCCATCCATCCCTCCATCCATCCATCCATCCATCCATCCATCCATCCATCCATCCATCCATCCATCCATCCATCCATCCATCCCTCCATCCCTCCATCCATCCATCCATCCATCCATCCCTCCCTCCATCCCTCCATCCATCCATCCATCCATCCATCCATCCATCCATCCATCCATCCATCCATCCATCATCCATCCCTCCATCCATCCATCCATCCATCCATCCATCCATCCATCCATCCCTCCATCCATCCATCCATCCATCCATCCATCCATCCATCCATCCCTCCATCCATCCATCCATCCCTCCATCCATCCATCCATCCATCCCTCCCTCCATCCATCCATCCATCCATCCATCCCTCCCTCCATCCATCCCTCCATCCCTCCATCCATCCATCCATCCATCCATCCATCCATCCATCCATCCATCCATCCATCCATCCATCCCTCCCTCCATCCATCCCTCCATCCATCCATCCATCCATCCATCCATCCATCCATCCATCCATCCATCATCCATCCCTCCATCCATCCATCCCTCCATCCATCCATCCCGGGGAGATCCCTGCCGGATCCCAAAGCTCACTGTGAAGGTTCTGGGGCCATGGGCAGTTTAATGGTAGAGATGCTGAGCATTCCCATGATATTGAACTCAGCAGGTCTGGATCGAGGCAAGGGAAGAGGGGAGAGGAGGGCTCCGAGGCTGAGTGGGTGCCAGGGGTAGCTGAGAGGGCTGAGGGTGCTGAATGCTCCCAGGAATCTCCTGTGCCTGCTCTCCGTGTCCTGCTCACGGTTCAGCAGCAGCTTCTCCCCAGAACAGTCTCTCAGTGTGGATGAGGCTGGGACACAAGGAGGGATGTGGGAAGAGGGATGTGCCTCTGGAGATGGTTTTGCCAGCACCCCCTGAGTGGTTTTGCTCCCAGGGCTTTCTCCTTCTCCTGCCTTTCCCAGCCACTTCCTCACACATATCTCCATAGCTGGACGCTCTCAAGATGCAGCAGTTGAGAGAAAAACCCAATTCCCAGGATTTTGCTGCACCAGCAGCTCAGAGCCCCCCAAATCCCTCGAGGTGCTCAGGGTGACTCAGCTCCAGAGCCTCATCCCAGCCCTGGCAAAGCCACCTTTCCCAAGCCCATTCCTGCTTCTGTTTGCCATCACACCATTCCTCTTCCTCTTCCAACTGGAGGGCAGAGGCTCAAGCAGTAAAACAGACACCCCTGCCCGCCGGCCCCCGGTGTTTGGTTGACAGCTCAGTTGTTTTCTGTCACTGAGGATGCAATTTATTTTTTAATAGCATGTCTAATAAGCGATGCCCACTTGACTGACAGCCTGGCATTTATCCGTGCAGCTCCAGAACATGTGCTGTGTTTTATAAATAGGCACTGAATGATTTCTGAGATGTTCAACAAAATCCACTCTTTTCCGAGCTGAGGCTCCAAACAGAAATGTCTTAATGGATCCCTAATTAATTGCGTGCATGGAGATTTTCCTGAGAGCACAGAGGAGGAATGAGAAGGTTGTCGTGTAAATATTAGATGTTGTTATATAATTACTCTGTAAACGTGGTGGGGAATCCTGTTGTCTGCACGTAGCATCTCCTGGTCACTAATTTGGGCACCCTAGTGCAGGTTTTGGTGGGCTGCACAGCTGGGCTGTGGATCTTTGCCCCTTGACCAGCCTTGAGGAAAATATCCTTCCTGAGGGGGACAAAAATCAGACAATTCTTAGGTTTGACACTGTTCTAAAAGACAAACTGCAGGGCTGATTTTGGCTGTTGATAGCCAAAGCCAAGGGGTCACAAGTCTGGTCTTGAGCCCACATTTGCACCCAAGGAGGGCAGCCTGGGTGCTGCTCAAAAAGCTTTTTAAAAAACCTTTTTGCTCCCCTTTTTTTTTTGTGTAGGAGCTGCTGCGACAGGGCTGTGTTTTCCAGGAGAGGCACGGCTGGGAGAGACCCGGCTGGTTCAGCCCTGGGGGAGCAGCCCCGGTAAGAACAGCACAGGTTGTGGGGGGTGTTCAGCCTGGAGGGACCAACTGTGGTGGGGATCCAGGTGGGGAGGGCAGGGATGCTGTGGTAGGAACCCTCACCATTGGCAGGGATGTTGGGGTGAGGATCCATCACTGAGGGCAGGGATTTTGTGGTCAGGACTCATCCCCATGGGCAGGGATGCTCTGGTAGGACTCATAACCATGGAGAGGGATGTTGGAGTGAGGATCCATCACTGAGGGCAGGGATGTTGGGGTGAGGATCCATCACTGAGGGCAGGGATGTTGGAGTGAGGATCCATCTCCATGGGCAGGGATGTTGGGGTGAGGATCCATCTCCATGGGCAGGGATGTTGGGGTGAGGATCCATCACTGAGGGCAGGGATGTTGGAGTGAGGATCCATCTCCATGGGCAGGGATGTTGGGGTGGGAACCCATCACTGCCAGGATGGGGACCCACCACCACAGCCAGCTCTCCTGGAGTGGGGTGAATATGGCACGGAGTCCTTTGGCTTCGGCCTCACATCCTCTTCCTCCCCATCCCTGTGCTCCCACCGCTCCCCCAGGTCCTGGACTACGACTACTACGGCGCCTACGGCCGGGAGCGCCACAGGGACTACGCCTACAACCGCCTGCTGGGGGACGAGTACACCTTCGACTTCCCCCCTCACCACGACATCGTGAGTGGGGCTGGCAGCCCCTCCTGCCCTGCCAGAGCTGCCAGGGAACTGGGGGAGCTGCTTTGGGTGGATTTGGTGATGCTCAGAGGGAGGGGAAGCTCCCAAACTGGGAAAAATGTTCCAAAAGTATGAAGAGAAATGTGTGGCCCGTGCTCAGAAACCTCGGGGGAGAGTCCATGGGAATTATGCTGCTGCTCTCCTAAAGCGTTGAGACCAGCTTGGGGGAAAAAAAATTCAATTTGATGAAATTCAGGTGTTATTAATGATAACTGTCACTGAGTTAGTGAGGTAAGGAATGGGATCAGGCACTCAGGATGGCCTGTCAGGCTCACTCCAGCGAATACCTGATTCTTTCAGGAGCATTTTGAAGCTGTGCAGCCTTTAAAGGCACCGGGCGAGTGTCCTGGTATCATTTCCCGTTATGTACATGGTTTGATTTGTGCTTCCCTTTGTGGGCTCAGAGCATGGCTCAGCCTTAGCGCCGTGTTTGCTTTAATTGCAGATCAAGAATGAATGTTTAACGTGCAGGAACGCCCTGGCTCTCTTTGACATGTCTTATTTTGGGAAATTCTACCTGGTTGGGCCTGAAGCTACGAAAGCAGCCGACTGGCTGTTCAGTGCTGATGTGAGCAAAGCTCCAGGTACAGGCTCAGCTCCTCATTTTGCTGGGGAAATCACACCCCAGAACAACCCAGGGGAACCCAGACTGGCTTTTCCTCTAAATGCTGCCTTTGCAGAGGGTATGGGAAGGGTGTGGGAGAGGCTGCTCTCCCTGTTCTCACCAGAGTCTGGGTCCTGCCTCGTTTGCACAGGGGCTCAGTGCTCGGAGATGCTCCCTCGGGGATGAGGGAGGGGGTTCTGGCCCTCTGGCTCCAGCTGTGGCTCACATCTGGAGCTGCGATGGGTGCTGGAGTAAATCAAGCACAGCCCCCGCCAGCTGTGGTTCGTTGTTCCCTTTTCCGAAGCAGCCTTTCCAAGGATGCAAGTTCAGCTCTTCACACAGGAAAGGGGAAAAAGCCTCCTTCCTTTCCCCTTCCTGCTGCTGGCACACCCAGGCTGGGTCAGGGCAAAGCCAGGCGGATGATTTAACGATGGGGACGCATCTTGCTGCTGCCCACCTCCCTCTGCCCCACGGCTCCGTGCCGGGGCTGGCTGATGGGCAGCGGTGCCCGTGTGCCCTCGGCAGGCTCCACCGTGTACACCTGCATGCTGAACCGGCAGGGCGGCGTGGAGAGCGACCTGACCGTCAGCAGGATCAGCCCCGGGGCGCCGGGGTCCCCCCTGGCCCCAGCTTTTGAAGGTAAAAGCCCCGAGCCCGAGGATGCTGGAGGGGGGAGCGTTCCTGCGGGCGCTGACTCCATTCAGTTCCCAGCCTTTTCAGCTGTGTCAATGCACACAAATTTTGGATTTAACTCCTTTGCTACAATAGAATGTTGGGGTTTTTAACAGGTGAAGGTAACTCTTGCTGTGTGCAGCTGCCTCCTCTCAGCTCTGCTGCCTCAGGAAAGGGAATTTTGGTGTTTTTCTCCCTCTGAGAGGGAGCCACGTTGTGCAAGTCACAATGTACCCTTTCCAGTCCTGGGCAGGTTCGTTCCAGCACCTCCTCCATCCCTGCCCCGCTGGAGGGGCTGCAGGCACGGGGGTGATTGCATTTTCCTAATGGCAGCCACCTGGCTTTTTCCACCTCTCTCCTCCGGTCCCCGTAACCCGATTACAGCCCCTGTCCCCGGGGCCCTGCACTGCTCATCGCTGTTATTGGGTTTGTCCAGCTCCGGCTGGCGGCTCTGACCTCTGTCCGAGTCCTTATCAGCTGCAATTAAGGGGGATTGAAAGGCAGCAGAGCGGCCCTGGGGGCAGAAATGGCATTAGGCAGCTGCGGAGGAGGATGCTGAGCTCGCCTGTGGCCAAGCACAGCGTGTGCACTGGGTGGCCGGTGCCACAGAGCCCTGTCCCCGCGCTGTGCCACCTTCAGGTGAGCTCTGGGGCAATCTCACCCTGTTTGTCCCAGCAGCGTGGGGTGCCAGTGACTTCATCCCTTCCTTGTGGGAGAATCCTTCTTCCCTCCTGTCTGGGACCCTGGCACAGGAAGCAGGGTGGGAAGTGGCTGGCGGAGCTGCAGGTTCTGTCGGGCACTGGAGGAGTTTAATCACAGCAAAGTCTATTTTTCCAGTTACAGTAGGTGGCTGCACTTATTACCATTATGACAGAATACCAGAGAGCAATTTCGTAGTGGCAGGAAAGACAGCGGGAAGATTGATTACATATTAATCAGCTCTCAAACACCATCCCTCGGGATTTTTCCGCCCAGGATTACTGAGGAGATGAAATTCTTCCTTGTGTACAGTACAATCCTCACACTGGTTATGGGCTGGTCACTGCAGTGATGCCTTAGGTTTTAATTTTTCTATTTTTCAAATCCTGCACTGCCTGGTGTGTAACTCTGGAGTTCCTTGGAGCCTGTTCATTTCTGCTCTCTGGTGCCAGGCAGACATAACAAAGCCTCTCCAGGCCTGCTCTCCAAGGACACCCAGACCGTCCTAGGCCCTAAAACTATAAACCAAAAGCTTCTAAAGGGAGGGCAAGCGGAGGGAAAATTACCTCATTAACTGAAGCTTTAATTGGAGAATGAACCCTGCTATGCCAATGAACCAAACCTATAAAAGTGTGAAGAACTCGTGCCCTGCCGTCCATCTCGGGGTCCATGTTGAGAACAGCCTCAGGCTCCCCAGGGGTACCTTTGAAGGCCTTTCAAATAAATACCTGCCTTTATTCCCTTACTCCTGTCTAGTCTCTGTTTCTAGGAGGCCTCTTAAGGCCTCAGCAGCATTCCCTGCTCCCACCTGTAGCTCACAGCTCCCCCCACACTTGAGGCTCTGTTCTGTACTGGGACAAAAGTGCTGTTGGTCTCATGGAGATTTTTCCTGTGATGCTCACACAAACTCTCACTTTTACTGGTTTTCACTGTGCTGAGCCCCACAAAAAGCAGTTAGCAGAGCCCCAAAGCCTTCCCTAATCCCACTACTCTTTAACCCCCCCTTTTTTTGGCAGTCCCCACTCGGGGCTGTGCAAGCTGGAGAGACTCAGGGCTGCACTTCAGGCTCTGCAGAGCAGAACCCACCCAGCCCAGCACTTTCAGCCCTGAAAGGCTGCCCGGGGCTGTTTTCCAGGGGATGGCTACTACCTGGCTATTGGCGGGGCCGTGGCCCAGCACAACTGGTCCCACATCACCACCGTGCTGCAGGACATGAAATTCCAGTGCAAACTCCTCGACTGCTCGGAGGAGCTGGGCATGATGAGCATCCAGGGCCCCCTGAGGTGAGCGGTGTGGCCCCCTCCCTGCAACCTGACTGTGGGGAGGTGGAGGGAGGGATGCAGGGAGGGATGCAGGGGTGGAGGGAGGGATGCAGGGGTGGAGGGAGGGATGCAGGGAGGAATGCAGGGATGCAGGGAGGGATGCAGGAGTGGAGGGAGGGATCCAGGAAGGGATGCAGGGATACAGGGAGGGATGTAGGGATAGAGGGAAGGATTCAGGGATGGAGGGAAGGATTCAGGGATGGAGGGGGGTTAGCCTCAGGTGCAGGTCCCCACGTTGGGCAGGGGTAGGTGTGAGCCCCATGACAATGAGTGCTGACCCAGCTAGGGTAACACTCCATTTTCCATGGGACTGAAATTTCTTTTGAGGCTCCCACAGCACTGCACATCAGCCACCCCAGCTCCTCTTTGGAGTGAGAAGTCTGTCTTGCCAGAAAGATGAGGGAGAAAGTTGTAGGGATAACCCTCAGGGCAGGCTGGGAGCTGAGTCCCTTCACTGCACCCACTTTGCTGTTTCCCCACAGCCGTGTTGTCCTCCAAGAAGTGCTTGACACCGACCTCAGCAACGAGGCCTTCCCCTTCTCCACACACAAAATCACCACGGCTGCAGGATGCAAGGTAGGAAGGGGCCATTCCTCAAGCTCCCAGAGAGCTCTGGGCTCTGAGAACCCAGCAGCCTGCACAGCCAAGAGTAGAATCCCAGACTGGTTTGGGTTGGAAGGGATCTGAAAGCCCATCTCATTCCACCCCTGCCATGTCAGGGACACCTCCCACTGTCCCAGGGTGCTCCAAGCCCCGTCCAACCTTGCCTTGGACACTTCCAGGGATGGGGCAGCCACAGCTGCTCTGGGCACCCTGTGCCATCTCCCTCTGTTAGGAATGTGTCTCCCCATTATTGCAGAGGTTTTGTTGTGGTTTTTGTTGGAAAAGGTCAAAACCCAGAGTGGGAATGGGGTGTTTCCCTCCCTGACTGCCTGCCAGGTGCCACCCCACTCTCCCAGCCCTCCCAGTGGTGCCACAGCCTGGGCTGAGCTTGGGGAAGGGACGGGGTGACTCATGGCTTTGCAGTGATGCCAGAGGAACGAGAGATGTCTCCATGGATTAGGGTGAGCAGTGCTGATGAGATCTACCTGACACTCCAGACACTTTCCATTTCCCCCTCCTCATAAAAAAAATGGGGACAACTTAATGTAAATCTTGTCAGGTACTGGCAGTAGGGACTGGGCAGCCTGGCAGCTGCTGTGTTTGATCACAGCAGAAGCCTGACAGCCCTAAGCTTCCTGTACAGGCACAGATGATCCTGCTTCTGCTTGGGCTCCAGGGCTCACATAGGCCCTGAAGCTGCTGATTGAGCCTGCTTGAAACACCCTAAATAGAAGAGTTGGTGACCATGAAGTGTTATTTTCTCAAAGGAGAAACGTCCTGGGAAAACCTGCACCTGGCAACTTTGGGTATCGGGGAAAAGCTTTTGCAAGGTTTCCCCGAGAAACTCTGCCTTGGTTTCTCAGTGATGGTTATCCCACATGAAATATTCCTATGGCTGCAAAAACACTTTGGAAGAGAGGGTGGAGTTTGTACCCCATCCTTCCCATGGGAAATCTGGGCAGGCCTTGATCCCAGGGTATCCTTCTCCTGCTGGATGAGCCAGCTGGGAGGAGGGACGGTGCCCAGGACTCGCTCTGGCTCTCGGGCTGGTGCCTGGTGGGGGATGAAGGAGGTGAAGGTGAAGCAGTAAATCTCATAAAAGGCAGCAGGAGAGCCGGGAGCTGCAGCAGGCTGGATGTTGAGGAAATTGGGTTAAGCCACGTGCGGCCACTTTTCATTCAGAATTAAAATGGCTTTAATTCGACTGCAGCTGCCTGCTGAAGGGATTGCTGCTAAATCAAATTAGGGCGTCTTGATTTATGAGCAAGAGCCTGGCCAGGCCTTAAGGTGGTTTAACTAAGGCACAGACTTTGCCCAAGTCAGATTAATCTCCAGACCATCTCCATGAGTGCACCCTGGGCTTTGGGTGCCCAACAGCTCAACCCACAGCAAGTCCAGGGTCACTTGGAGGGGAACCGTGGCCTGGGGGACTTCAAAGCCAATCCACTGGTGCAGGTTGTCCAAACTGCTGGATTTTAGTCTCCATTAATCCTCCCCACACCCTCTCTTGTCAGCCTGTAGCAGGCCGATATCATCTTGTAATAATCTGCTTATCCCCCAGGAAAGGTGCAGAAATGCTCCAGTCTCCACAGGTGTGATGAGTTTATTTGCATTTCACCTCAAGTTTGTAAAAAATAATCTGGTCCCTCAAGGGAGACAGAGCTGGCAGAAGTTTTGCGGGTTCTTTGGAGTGTAAACTCCCTGATGGACAGAGAAAAGCTTTCCTGCCTGAGGGGTGTGGGCTGGGAGGGGATTCCCTGCCTGCTGCCAGGGCCACCCTTCAGGAGGTCTCCTTTGTCCCACTGGACAATGAACACCAGGGACTCCATCCCACACTGGAATCAGAGTGGGAGGATTTCTCAGGGCAGCAGGCTGAAGCCCTTGCTGATATTATCGCCTTCCAAGGGGATTAAACTGAACCCAGCATCTCAAAAAAGTTATCACTGAGATTTCCCTGCATTAACTCGTAGTTGAACAAAATCAGCTGGAGTCAAAGGAGAGTTCCAGCAGCGTTAATGACTCTGGAAATTATGGATTGGTTTGTGAGTTTATATATAGAGTCTCTCATTGTATGAAACAGCAGAGAAAGGTCCCCCTTTGAATCTCACTGCTGGAGACAGGGGAAAGTTCAGGTTTTCCTATTCTACAATACTTAGAATGCTTTTGAATCGCTGCACAAAAACCCAGGAACTGATTCTATTTCACAGCTCCAGCTGAAAAACCTGTTCCTATGGGAATCCAGCAGAACTGCTGAGTCCAACCCTTGGCATTCCCCTCTGTGGTGGGATGTGAATCCTGCCTGGGGTACACACACGAGGGGGCAACCCCAATCCCTCCCTGTGCCGAGCTGATCACTGGCACCCCAGTTTTCCAAGGATACCTCTTTTCTGTGGGGCACTGCTCTTGCTGGGATGCTCATCCTTACCGAGCAGCAGTGGTTTGAGAGGAAGCTTCTCCCAGGAGTAACTTGCTCTTGGTTGTAAAGAGCACTTTAGCTGCAGTCACAGACAGGGTTAATGAGCCGGGAAGTTGCCTGTCAATCCCCGGAGCATCTCCTGCCGCAATGAAGACAGAAGGTGGCTTGCAGCAGCCTCATCCCTGGCTGTTCCCTAATTAGATGACACCTTTGTGTAGAGGAAAAGCCTCCTCTGAGCCCCCTCTGCCTGTGCCCCTGGGCAAGGGATTGCCAGCCTTTGTGCCTGGCTGTGGGGCTGTGCCAGGACCAGGGCAGGGAGGGGCTCCTGGCATGGCTCCTCAAAATAAATTCCCCATCCTGTGTGTTCCCTCCTCCTCCCCACTCCTACTGCAGAGGTTAAAGCTTCTTACAAGCTGCCTTAAATTCTGCTTGAGGACCTGATTTTTTTGCTTGGGGAAGCAGGAATGGATTTGGGTTCCCAGCCGTGCCCCCTGGCCATGCTGGCAGCACAGAACCCAGGCAGACCTTGGGCACTTCTGCCTGCTCTGGGCAGCAGCTGCTGGTGTCTGTTTGCATTTGTCCCCGGGATTAGAGAGCACAGCTGGCACCAGAGCTCAGCAAATGGAAAAATGCAGCTTCTGCCCCAACCATGGCCAAGCCAGCCCCAAAGCCACCAGGACCAGCCTGGAAGTGTGTTCTGAGCTGAAAACTGCTTTGTTAAAAGGCCAGGTCACAATCCAGAGCGAAACTCTGGAGTTAATCTCTCTCCCAAAGCGAGCTCTGCCTTTGCAGGGGATGTGTATCTGAAGGGATGAACCAGAGGGGGTTTGTGGGGGAGGGAGAGGAGAAATGCGATGGGATGAATCAGAGGGAAAGGCAGCTCAGGCTCAGGGGCTGTCTCCAGGGAAGGTGGCTGCGTTGGGGTGGTCCCAGCTGGCCTGGAAAGCTTTGGGAATGGAGATGGTTTCATAGGGACAGCAGGAGGGTGCAGGCAGGGCTGCCTGGGTGAGAAGCTGGGGGAACACGGGCCTGCAGTGCCAGCATGGTCTGTTCCCTGGGATTGCAGGCAGGCTCCATCCCTGGGAACGAGGCTTCCCTGGAGAAGCACTGAGTCCCTCGTGCCGATCTGCTCATTCCTCCTTGGGGCTTCATGGATTTGGTGAGGAGCCAACCTGGCAGCACAGCTTTGGGACATGACCTCCGTGGGGAAACCTGAGCATTCCTGGTGGGAATGGGATGTGGGTCAGGACACTGGGCTCAGCCCCTGCCCAGGAGCCTTTGGGTGCCTCTGCTGTGGGAGCACTGTCCAAGAAGGGAACACCCCTGGAGGAGGGACGGTAGTCATGAAGTGCCCCAAAAGTAGGACAGTCCTGCTGGGGACCAGCTTCCCTGTCTCAATGGATCAGCAGAGGGAGACAAAAGCCCGACTGGAGCTGGAGCATCACATCTAACCTCAGCCCTGGATTCCATAGCCAGAGGATGCTGCCAGCAGCCACCTCTGCCCACTGGCACTGACGGGAGCTGGGTTTGAGGTGCCAGGCACAGGTTGTGCAGAGATGAGAACTTCAGTCTGACCCTGGCTTCGTGCATGAGGGAGAGCACAGAGCTGCCTTCCACCACAGGGCTCCCAGGCAAAGCTGGCTTTTCCCCGATATGGGCGCATGTGGCCTCTGCCACCCTGCCCAGCCCAGCTCCACTGCAGGGATGTTTGACCTCTTGCCTTTGCAGGTCCGTGCCATGAGGCTGTCGTTCGTGGGCGAGATGGGCTGGGAGCTGCACGTGCCCAGGGCTGACTGTGTGAAGGTTTACCGGGCGGTGATGGAGGCAGGAGCCCGGCACGGCATCGCCAACGCCGGCTACAGAGCCATCGACAGCCTCAGCATTGAGAAAGGTCCTTTCCTCCTTCCAGCAGCACTCTCTGCTTTTCCTCCAGCAGGGGAACCAGGGCAAGGAGCTTTTCCCAGCTTCAGGGTGGGTCAGTGTGGCTGGAGGTGCGGCAGAGTCTCAGAATGGTGACACCTCCCCAGTGTGGGCTCCTCTCGAGGGTGTTTCATCCAGGGCCAAGTGAATGAAGGGCAGCACGTGTCCAGGGGGCAGGGCTGATTTCTCGGTGTCCTGGTGCTGTGACAGAGATCAGTGGGTGACCCTGCTTGCTCCCTGCAGGGTACAGGCACTGGCACGCAGACCTGCGCCCCGACGACACCCCGCTAGAAGCAGGCTTGGCCTTCACCTGCAAGCTCAAGTCCAGCATCCCCTTCCTGGGCCGGGAGGCTGTGGAGGCTCAGAAAGCCAAGGGCATCTTCCGCCGCCTCGTGTGCTTCACCACGGAGGAGTGAGTACCCTGCTGGGTCTGCTCCCAGCCCAGGAGCACCCCTGGAGCAGCACCGAGCCCACCCAGCCCCGTGTGCACACACACAGGTGCCACACCTGGCACACGTGGGGCTCGGCTGAGAGCCAGCTCAGCTGTTTTCCGTGCTCTAATTCCATCTCTAATTTAAATCCCACCGTAAATCCCCTGGTGGATGTTTAATGGGAGCTGTGAGCGGTGTGATGGGGTTGATCTTGTTTCGCCCTGAGCAGTGGGAGGCTTTGCAAATCGGGCTGGAGGGACTTCGGGTTCAGCAGGGGGAGATGAATGAGCCTGTGGGCAGTGGGAGCCCTGGCACTTGGGCTGGCCTGGGGCAGAGCCAGAGTCCCCCCAAACCCCTCCGCCCCGTGGTGGGGCTGTGCTGTGGCAGCTCTGCCCGTGCCGTGCAGGAAGGTGCCCATGTTCGGCCTGGAGGCGGTCTGGAGGGACGGGAAGGTGGTCGGCCACATCCGGCGGGCAGATTTTGGATTTGCCATCGACAAAACCATCGCCTACGGCTACATCCGTGACCCCGCGGGCGGCCCGGTGAGTGCGGAGCCCCGGGATGCCCGAGCCTCGCTGCCTGCAGCCGCACGGACCCGCTGCTGTCACCTGCGGGGACGGGCAGACCAGCAGCTCCCTCCTGCTTCCCCCGTGCCGGCCGCAGGGTGAGGGGTGTCACGGCTCGCTGGCAAAGCTGGTGTCACCCACTGTCACTGTGGGAGGTCCCAGCACGGCTCAAGTGCTGCCTCGGGTGTTAATTGCAACCGAATATTTAATTGCAGTAGTGGATTAACTCACGTTGTAGGGAGCCGTGGCCAATAGGAGCAGGGCAGGCTCTTAATTAACCCTGGGAGGCTCGTGGGTAATCAGTCAGGCGCCCTCATTAAGCGATGTGCTGTGGGCAGAGGTCGGGGTGGCATCTCCAGGGTCTGTCTCTGTGCCGACTAAGAGCTGTGTGTGTGCTGTGATTCCTGCTCCTGTTTGCCTTGACTTTTCATCCTGCATCCCTGCAAGAGCCCCAAGGCAAGTGGGTTTGTGGGCCGGTTGCCCCTGGGAACCCCTTTTTCTCCCAGTGATGAATGTTCCTCCTCTGCCTCTCCATTTTCATCTCCTTTTTCCCTTTTCCCCTTTCCTTTCCCCTTTTTTCTTTCCATCGTGTACCTCCACAGGGGGAAAAAAAAAGAAACCTAAAAAATTTCAAATACTGATTTTTTTTTTTTTTTTTTTTTTTTTTTAACAGAGTGCTTTTAACAGCTCTTTTCCTCCTTTCTGCACCTCCTCTTGGGATGGTAGAGCTGCGTTTTGTGCAGGGAGCAGATCTGTGGGGCGGGTGGGAGCTTGCCCAGGGATGGAGATGGGATGCTGGCGTCCTACAGGGGTTTGTTTTTCCATGGCTCTGCCTCGCAGGTTTCCCTGGATTTTGTGAAGAGTGGCAGCTACGAGCTGGAGCGGATGGGAGTGACCTTCCCGGCCCAGGCTCACACCAAGTCCCCGTTCGACCCCGACAACAAACGCGTGAAGGGCTTTTACTGAGGCTGCTGCGGATGCCGAGAGGGAAGAGGAGCTGCCGGCTGAACTCCCGGCCCCGTGTGCCCCAGCTGGCTCCGGGGTCAGCTGCAAGGGCCGGGCACCCGCCTGGAACTCGCCAAGTAAATTTGGGTCCGATTAGAAGGGAGAGGAGGAAGAGATTCCAAAAAGTCCAAAGGCTCTGATGCGCTGTTCTCCAAGCGAAGCGCTGCCACTGCAGCAATAATTGTTTTCCCCGGGTTAATTGGCCTGCAAACAGCGTTTGGTCTCACTGCACATTAAGTGGTTTCAATTTTTGACTTTGCTGGAAACTCTTTTTCCCCCCCCCAAAATGTAGTTTCAGGCTGCCTGGAAATGAATTTTTTTTAAACCAACTCTGCTGTTATTACAGCTGGAGCCTCCAAACCTGCCGTCCCTCTGCTCCCTTGCTGCGTCCATCCCCACTCCCATGGGTGTCACCTCATCCTGGCTGTGCCCTGGGGCTCCGTGCTGGGGTGGGGGCCGTGGAGGGAAGGGGCAGGAGCACAGGGTCATTGTCCAGGCTCACGATGTGGGTTCTGCTCTGCCAGTGCTGTTTGTGTGTCATAAAACCATGGAATCATGGAATTGTTTGGGTTGGAAGGGACCTTAAAGCTCATCTCATTCCATGGGTTCCACGGGCAGGGACACCTTCCACTGTCCCACGTTGCTCCAAGTCTTGTCCAACCTGGCCTTGGACACTGCCAGGGGCAGCCACAATTTTTCTGGGCTGCTCCTGGCACAGGCTGTGGTGTAAGGTGGCCAACGGGGGCACTGACCCCACAGCTGCCCTTGGCCCCATCCACTGGCAGCTCCCTGGTCCCTTGTGGCACCTTCCCGAAGGTCACCTTGGAGGTGGCTCCTTTAATTCCTGATGGAGAGGGGGATGCTGGCAGGGGCTGAGCCCTGAGCTCAAACCCCTGGAGCCTCTGGCATCTCAGAGCCAGCCTTGGGGGCAGCAGGGAAGGTTTGGCCTCACATGCATATGGCCTGGACTGAAGGGAAGGATCAGCAACTCCCAGCCCGTGTCCATCACCATCCCTTGCTCTGGTCCCCTCGCTGGGCTCTCTGCTGAAGCTTTCACCCGCCTGAAGAAATAATGTCACTCCCTGCTCTTCCCTTTATTTCCCTTGACTAGGTTTGCCTGGGTCATACCCGCTTTAGAGCTGATTTCAATTCCTTACCCTCGTGCCACGGGCAAGAGCGTGAACTCTGAAATGCTTTGGTTTTACTGAAAACATTAAAAAACAAGATTGAGATGAATTTCTCCTGAATAGGAGGTGACTGCACTCCCTCTGGCAGGCGGAGGGCAGGGGAGGGGTGGCTGTGGCCCTGTTCTGAGGGAAGGAGCATTCTGCCTCCCTGCCAAGCCAGGCATCCACTCTGTGCCTGGAACATCAAGTTTTGCTTTCAAAAATCCTTTCTGATGTGCAGTGCTCTGATTTGAGATTTCCCTTACACCTGAGGTGGCTGGGAAGGTGATTTTGGGGGCCACCTGGCCTCAATCCCACCTGTCCCAGGGCAGCAAGGACAGGCACCAAGCTGGGATGGACATGGGTTCTCCTGCAGCACCTCCAGCCTCTCCTCTGCTCCTCCTGAGTGTTCTCCCTTTGGACCTCAACAGCAAAAAGCAATTTATTTTACATTTAGTTATTTAATGGAGCAATTTTTCCTGACAAAAGATTTGTCATTCCCCCTCCCCCCCTCCCCTTTCCTAAACCCCATCCTAGAGGCATCACTTGGTCCCAGCCACTGGCATCTGGTGGCATCCGAAGAAAATAATCCCGAGCATGGAGGAGTGGGGGAGGGAGTGTGGTGGGGAGCTGCAGTCCCCGCGGGAGGGAGGGGAGTGCTGGGTGGGTGTTGTGGCACCCCTGCATCCCTCCGTCCTCCCATCCATCCATCCCTGCCACAGCTGCCAGTGTGGGGGAGCACCTGTGGAGCCATCCTGAGCTAGACGGGACCGTGGGGCACCGGCAAGGCTTTTATGCTGCTCCCACGCATTCCTTTGCTCCGTGCCTCAGTTTCCCTCCTGGAAAACAAGCTCCTTTCCCCCGCTCCGGGCTCGGCACAATAGCAAACCTCGCTGTTATTATTCCGGGGGTGGGAAGCAGCATTACTCAGAGCCAGGATTGCTAATAACACACTAAATATAGCGCTTCCCATCCCCGGAGGACTTTCTGAACCCCGGCTCATGAGCCCGAGCCCCCTCCGGAGGCTGGGCCAGGACACCGGCTGGCATCGCGGCGTGGGCAGCGCAACGGGATGTTCCCCTTGGATGCTCCCGCCTGGAGGCGCTTCCCGTCCTGCTGGCAGCACTGTGTCAGACCCTCCGGAGCTGGCCCAGGTTCAGGGGCACGGGGGCAGCAGGCTGAGCCCCCGGGGCGGGCGGGCAGTGAGGGACGGGCTCCGGCAGCCTCCCGGTGATGCTGGGGAGCGGCTGCTTCTCCCACTCGCCCTGCAAGAGAGATCAGCGCTGTGAGACCACGGCGGGCCTGCAGGTGCTTGGAGGCTCGGTGTTTCTGCCTGCTCGGAGAAATGACGTGAGCTTTAATGTTTGAGGTGGTTTTAGCCCAAATCTGGGTGTTTTCTCAAGAGGCATCACTAATTATTCCTAGTGCAGAAGCACCTACACACCCCCTTGGCGGTGCAGACGTCTGAGGTGCTCCACGTTCCACAAACCCATTCCAGCTGGGGTGTTTCCACCCCAAAAATTGTTACCTGCCAAATCAGGTGGAGACAGATCAAACCAGGGAGTCCCACAGGCCCACCATGCTCTGGAAAATGCTCCCTACCAGATACTGGCTGGAATTTCCAGCATGGATGTGCCCGTGGAGCAGGAAGGATGCAGCAGCCTGGCTGAGGGGCCATGGAGCAGAGCTGGGGAAGGGCTGTCACAGCCATCAGGGCTCGTGGTGACCACGGCCAGGACAAATCCCCCCAGCTCTGTGCATCTGTGGAGGCACCTCGTCTTTGGGGATGCTCCCTGCAAAGAGCAACCTGCCAGGCGCAGGCAGTGCCTGGGGCTGAGCCTGCTGAGCAGGATCTAACTCAGATGTGATGTTGGCCTGGCCTGGTGGCCGGTGGAGACGTGGGCAGGAGCTGGGAGGGCACGGGGGGCTCAGCTGCGGGGCGGTGATGCTCCGGTTCGGCTGCCGGCTGCGTGTTCGTGCGGAAATGTCAGCGAGAGGCTGAGCCTCAGCGTGAGCAGGAGGAGGGAGGTCTGGAGAGGAGAGGTAGAGCCATGAGTCATCAGCGAGATGAAAGTGGAATTTATGTTTTCAGCTGAAGTTTTTCCTGGTATGTCAAGCAAAAAGGGCCAGAGCCCGCACCAGCAGCAGGAAAACCCTGGGGAAAGATGGAGTGGGATGGAGGGACCTTTCCAAAGCTCATGGGGAGTGACCAGTGAGGGGACAGCATTGCAGGGGAGCACCAGCTGGAGAAACAACTCCTTTCCTGTGCCCTTATGGCTTAGGGGAGCAGTTAAGCATCTTTAGGGTGCTCCTGCTCCAGGGCTCGGCTCCAGCCCTGAGCCCATCTGCTGCGGCGTCTGCCCTGCTGATACATCCCGAACCCAGAGCCTGCTTTTTGGAGAGATCAAAGACATGTGGAGTGTCTTGATAGTTGTTGTTTTCAGTGCCTTTGAGTGGAAATCTGAACAGAGAGAGTTTACTGCAAGCCCTTGCGGGTGCTGGGGACTTGGGGACGGCACCATCCCCGCTGCCGCTCACAAGTGTTACCTTGAGATTTGGCTCGATAATTAACAGCACTCAGTTCCTTCCAGAAATCATCAGATTTGGGATCACTGAACTGCAAAAACCTGAGCTTAATTAGAAGCTGGTGCTTTTCTCTTGGCAGAAACAGTATGGAATAAATGAGATGTCTCCAAGTCGGGCTCGCTCTGAAACACCAGCGGAGCAGAGGCTCCTTCGCCCTCGCTGCAATGCTCGTGACCCACTTCATGCCAGCATCAGCTCTGCTCTGCTCGAGTCCCTTCCTGACAGCTCCCCAGACCTCTCTGAAATCAAGGGAGTTGTCTGGGTCATAAATCAAGAGGTTTGACTCATAATTCTGCTGCTGCACAAAACTTCTGCACTGCTTCTGTCCCTGCAGCAAAGCTCTGCATGGCTGAGAGATGCCAGATCTCCAGTTCCAGAAAACTGGAAAGGTTTCTGCCCACTCCAGAGTGAAACTCTGCTAAAGGGAATTTACTGTGGCAGAAAGCTGATGGTCATCCCTTCAATCCAGCTCAGCATCCTCCTGTGCTGCAGTGGACAGCACTGGATCCAGGAACAAGATACCATCCAAATTTATTACACTGATAAATGGCATTGGAAGCTGATGCCAGCAGTGGTTTTAAATCTTCATCACCATCATCATCATGTCCCTCATCACTGGGCCTGGTTTTATTTTAAAGACCTCCCCGTCCTTTATCCTTCCCCTTTTGCTGGATCACCACGTTTGGGGCTGCACAGATGCTGTGCGTAATGAGCTCGCTCTGCTGGGACCTGGGGTGATTTGCCAAAATCCTAAAAACCACCTCACGTTTCTCCTTGGATCTGGCCCTACTTTAACACTCAGCAAAAGCAGCCTCCAAATCACTTTATGCAAATGCATCTCCTAATTGGATCTGGCTGGAAGCATCCACGGTGGGCTCCAGATGTATTGTCTGAGCACAGGGCTGGGCTGGGCTCCGTGTCCTGCTGATGCCAGCGATTTCCTGGCAGCTCCAGCCCCCTGCCCTGAGCCTGCTGGCTTTGGATGTGTCCTGAGCACCGCAGACCTGACCCTACATCTGGGAATTTTGTCGGGAAGCTTTGGGAGTCAGGCTGTACCTACCGGGAACCGGACGGCGGAGGATTTGTTGCAGTGCATGGAGATGGGAGCAAAGCCGTAGAGGGATTTCAGCACATCCCTGTTGAACGTGTTCCAGGGGATGGAGTAAAACTGCTGTGGGACAGAGACCTGTGGGCACATGCAGATCTCCTCGTCGTTAAACCTGGGTGGGAGAAAGGCCACGCTGAAACCCAGCAGTGCTGTCCCCTTGCAGCGCTGGGTGTGACTAATTCCTCCCTGCCTGAGCAGTGACCTGGAATGGCTCCGAGGTCGGCGCTGGGCACAGGGAGAGCCTGGAGCAGCCAGCACCTGCAGGGCAGGATTTGGGACCAGCCCATGGGTAGGACACCCTGTGCAAGGTCAGCATCTCCCCTCTCCTCATGGGTGGATGGGCTGCAGCCTCCTCCTGTGGCGTGGATCCTTGGTGTCTGCCTTGGGTTATAAGGAATATTTTGCATTTACACACTTGGTCACACACTGACTCTTGCTGACAAGTCCCTCCCCGGGATTGCTCTCCCTTCCTGGTGGCTCTCACAACACAGACATCCTCAAAACCCTGGGTTTGGCTTTTTTACCAGTGCTCCCTGTCCCCCCAGCCCCGCTGTGCAGGGGCTCTTTACCTGTTCACAAGGTTGAAGTACCGGTGCAGGTAGCCCGGATCCACGGCACTTTTGCACAGCTCCAGCTGGGTCTGGGGGTAGTAGTGCACGTAGTTCACACACATCTCTTCCAGGATGCCAAACCCTCCCTGTGGCACAGGCAGGAAGGTGATGGAAGCGGGGTCTGGCTGGGGTTGCACAGGGGCAGGGAGGGCAGCAGGGCACAGAGCTCACACCCCTGTGTGCACACTCACACGGATCTACATCTATAATCTCTATCTATTCTCTATATCTTGGTATCTGGATATCTAGAGAGATAGAGATAGAGATGATAGAGATAGAGAAGGGTATTCACACCCCTTCAGGTGCATGGCACGGGCAGCTCTCTGCGTGTCTGCCCTCTGTGCAAGGACAGACTTGCAGGCTAGACCGTGTGGTTTACATTAAAATGCAGATTTCCTATAATCCCTCTGCTATATTTAGCCTTGTCCCTGTTGATGGTACCTCTGACAGGCTCTTTTATTTTTTTTTTCACTGCCTATGTAAGGAAATAACATGCACTGTCAAAAAATGCCACTTCTCTTTAATTACAATTAATCCCTGGTGGAACAGTTTGTGATGGGAATTAGAGTGACACATGCTACTTCACAATTAGCACCTTCACATCCCCGCTGCAGGCAGCAGAGCCTTGTGAGTTCCCTTCTTCCCACCCTCCCTTTGCTTCTGGCTGTGTTTCAGCCTGGCTTCATGCAGGTGCCCACCCTGGGGTGCCCCACAAAGGCAGGGGAGCTGCCCCTGCACTCACCACGGTGGCTCTGCTCCGGTCCTCGGTGTTGTACGTGCACGTGGTGATGAGTTCATCGCCCTGGGGGGTTCAAACACAGGAAAATTTAGGGATTGGGGAGTGTGCCACATAGAAATCCCTGCTCCCCATATCAGGAGCCTGTTTGCCCACCAGCACCGCCTGCAGCCCCACAGGAGCCCTTGGTAAACCTGCATCCCCTGCAGAGATTCCCCAGGGCTGCATCCCAGGGATGGTGTTTCCTGCTTTCCTCGCTTTTTAAGAATTTCTGCAGGGTTGAAAACACCTTAAAAATTGCACTTTAGCAACAGTTTGAAGTGCCAGATCTGGAGCTGACTTGATGGCACAACAGCCTCCCTGCCACAGTCGCTGCTGGGGACCACGGGGACACCCCAGGGCACAGCCCTGGGCATGGTTCCAGTGGGTGCTGAGTGTTTTGAGCGGCCTCGTGAGGCACGGCAGCTCCAGGAGGTGCCTTCAGCTTTGCAGCCAGGTCCTTCCCCATCTGAAGAGCCCTGGGGCACCACCCCTGTTTTCCCACCCACTCCCACTCTGATGCTGAATCTCTTCCTCTCCTTCCATCAAGCAAGGAGAAGGGGCACCACCATGGTTCAGCCTCACCCCCTGAGGAGCCTCCCTCTGCCAGACGAAGCCCAGCTGAATTAGGAGCTTAATTTAGCTCCTGGCTGCCCACACACCAATTCTGTGCCATATGAGAGGGGGCCCGGTGTCCCCAAAGAATCTGCGTGGAGATGGCAGATATGACCCAGGGACCCTCAGTCCCGCAGCCCCCCTGGGAGTCCCCAGATGGGAGAGGGTGATGGAAGGAGGCAGGGGACTCAGGGCCATGGGATCAGGATGTGCTGTTTGAGAACGGTTTTTGGAGCAACTCACCGGGAAAACTGCGACCACCTCCTTCAGCATGCGGATCTCCTGGGAGGGGAGGGAAGGGGACACATCAGAGCAATGCTGTGGCACTGTGCCATCCAGCCGGGCCCCCCCAGTGCCCCTGCAGCCCCCTGTACCTGGAAGTGAGGGCTGTAGTGCCCGTCAGCGTTCACAACCTGCCGCTCCCTCCCGTCCCGGGACAGCACCGTCACCACTTTCCTCCCTGCCAGGTGCGTGTGGAGCTGGGAGGCGAAGATGCGGATGCCAGCAGCGGGCAGAGCCTGGGGGAAGGAAGGACAGCTCAAGCCTTGGTGCCCAGCCCTGTCCTTCTCCCCTCCCTCACATCCCCTTGCTGTGTGCTGGGAACTCGCTGTCCCTGTTCTGGCTCTCACATGGGGTTTAGGGGATCACTGTACCCCTGGAAAAGCATCTCAGTGAGCTCCTTGCCACGGGACAGAGCCTCATTGCTGCCAAACCAATGCTCCAGGGCAGCAGGAGCAGCTGAGCCAGATCCTGATTCCTTCCCTGCCCTCGTTAGTGGTGGCACAAATGATTCCTTGTGGGTAGGCCCTACAAAAACACACACCAAAACTTCCCTGAGAGAGCAAGGTGGGCCCTTTGGAACCATCTTCAAGAGAGCTCTTGGCAAGCTCCCTGGAAGCAGGAGCCAATTTTGCCATCCCTGGGAGGGAAAGCACCACTGGGACACGGCCAGCTCGGCAGTGAGTTTTATGGGAATGGTACCCCGGGGAGCTGGAGCAGATGGCTCCCCAGGAGAGCTGCTTCCAGGGGGATTCAGCGCATCCCAACCAGCTGCTCTCTGTTTATTGTACACAGCAGATTTTTCTTTCCAGCACTACCTCACGGTGAGTTTAAAACTTGGAATTGGGAGCCCGGAGATTGGTGCTGCCTGGGACTTGGGAAAAACCACGGGCAACTTTTCTCCTCTGAGGTGCAGCCAGGTTGGAGGGGACAGCACTCACCAGCTGGGTGCATTTATCAGTGCAGTACCCTGTGAGGATGAAGTTATCCTCTCCAGGGGGAATGGCCATCACTGGTGTGTACACCAAGCCCAGCTCCATGATTCCGGCGTCGTAGGGACGCAGGGTGGCCGTGTAGTACAGCCGGATCCCCGAGGAGTCACGGCGACCTGGGGGACCAGAGGACAAGGACAGGTCACTGCAGGGACAAGGTCAAAAGGTGAAAAACACAGACAGGTGAAAAACGATGCTGTGCTGCTGTGGGGAGCGTCTCGCTCACAGCGTCCTTCATCTGCTTGAAACTGTTTTAAATCCTACAGATTTTCGTGCGAGTCTTCGTGAGTGGCCCCAGATGGTTCCCTGGCGAGGGCACTGACCTGAGGCTGAATGGTCCCAAGAGAGTGAGGTAAGGGCTGCCTTTGGGGAGGCCAAAGCAGCAGGACAGAGCATGGGGTGCTTAGGAGAACTCCCTCAGGGGTGAGGCTCATTGCAGCTTCTTTAACAGGCACATCCCAAAATCCCAAAAGGCCATGCAGGCAAAGGGAAAGAGCAGGGTCAGTAGATCAGGAGGGGTTCAGGCCAGCTCTGGACTCCCTGTCTCCAGGCTGGAGCCCACCCAGGGATAAGAATAACGGGGGAGACACTATTGGTTAACAGAAAAAAGCAGCTAAATGATGGAAGACGTGAACTCCGTATTTATAGCCGTGTTTCTTCTCGAGTTGCCGAATATGCTATGACTGATCCACAGTACATATGCTCTGGCCTCCTAAAAATATACTTGGGTAGTCAAGAAGCTGCTTGTTTTTATGGTAATGAAGAAACTGGGTTGTTTGGAATCCTTCTTTTTTTTTCCAATGTGTCTCCTGACAATGTTATCGAAGCGGGAGAACAGGAAAACAACATTCACATCCCCCCCTCCTCAGCCAGCCTGGTCTCTCTGGTGCCTTGGCACCGCTGTCACTCTTGCTCTGAGCTCAGAGCCAGCCCCACCACCATGTGTGGAAACTGGGGGGACCCCTGAGACAGCCCAGCTCAATGCTGGTGTTGCCCTGGATCACATCCCTGCAGGAACTCTGCAGGGGCAGTTTTCTGCCTGCAGGCTCCTTTCCCAAGCATCCTTCCCCACCTCTGGGCATGCACTTGTCAGCCTTCAGTGAGGATGACTTTGCTGAGACCAGAAAAGGTGGCAATTCAATGTATTCTTCCTGCAGGGACAGATCTGGACCGTCAGCTCTCCACAAAGTTGAGGACAGGGCCACGACTTAGGCCAGAGGGCTCCCCAGAAGGTGTCAGTCCTTCCCTGGAATTCCCCCAGCTCTCCTGCCATGGTCTAACAGGGAAGGCAGTGGGCAGCACCACCCAGCCCCTCACCTTTGAACACCAGGGGATTGTGGTAATGGATCTCCAGGCGTAAATATCTGGAGGAGCCTGGGCCACCAAAGGCAAGACCTGCTTCTTCAGGGTAGTAGAAAGCCTGGAAGCAGAAGGGAGGGTGTTAGGGAAGCAGCGGGGTGGTTTCCTGGGATCAAGGCTGAAAAGCCCAAGGGAATGTGTGGGGATAATCCTGCCCCACACCATGGGCTGAGGGACATGACTTGGGCCCTTGGTTGTGCTTGGAGAGCTGCTCTTGCTTCCAAAAGCTTCTCTCATTCCAGATGCAGTGACACAACACCTGAGTACCGTCACAGAAGCACAGAATACCCTGACTTGCAAGGAACCCACAAGGATCCTCAAAGTCCAACTCCTGGCTGCACAGGACAGCCCTGGGAATCCCACAAGTGCCTGAGAGCATTTTCCAAAGCCTCCTTGAGCTCTCTCAGGCTTGGGGCCATGCCCATTCCCTGGGCAGCTGTTCCAGTGTCCCACCCCACTGATTTATGGCACCAAAGAGGAGGAGGGCTGGGGTGAGCTGGGAAATCAGACACACCTGGGAGGGGCTGGGATGGTCAGACGGGGCTGGGATGGTCAGAGAGGGCTGGGATGGTCAGACGGGGCTGGGATGGTCAGAGAGGGCTGGGATGGTCAGATGGGGCTGGGATGGTCAGATGGGGCTGGGAAGGTCAGACAGGGCTGGGATGGTCAGATGGGGCTGGGAAGGTCAGACGGGGCTGGGATGGTCAGACAGGGCTGGGATGGTCAGACGGGGCTGAAGCCAAACCCCAGCAGAGAACAGGGTGAGGGCAGCCCCTGCAGGGCAATGGGATTGGGAAGGGCAGTTGTCACCCAGGGGGACGTGTCCCTTGTCACACCCACCTGTGCCCCCATGGCCCAGGCTGCCAGCACGTGCCTGCAGTAGTTGAGCCGGTCTGGCTTCATCTTGGAATCGCAGGGCCCGTTGTAGTGGGGGAAGCTGTCGAACTCGGCCGCGCACTGGAAAACCTCCATGTGGTGGACGAGAGCCTCGTTGCCCGCCGTGACCACTGGCTCGTACTGCAAAGCAGGTCCCAGAAGGAGAGGACACGCTGAGAGCCCATCCCTGGGGCCTGCAGGCTCCGTGAGGAGCCAGGGCAGGAATGTCTGTGACCTGGCACCGGCTTCTGATGCAGGACAGGGAGTGAAGGTTGCTCTGGACATGAGGCACCAAGGGCCAAGAGCTTTCAGCTCATATTTTGGCTCCCAAGAGGAGGTTGTGCCAGAGTTAGGCATCTGGGTGCTCCAAAGGGGGACCCACATGTTATTAGTGCCCAAGGAGCATTAGGTCAGTTGGGGAAACATTTAGTTTCTTGGCTAGCTTAGGGACCAACCCAGAGCCCACCAGAACCCACAGAGAACCAGCTCATCCTTTCCCCAGCAACAGACGGGGATCAGCAGAAGATCTTGGTCTGTTTTGTGATGATTGAGTCCTTCACCAGTTTTGCAGGGCTGAGGTGGCCCTGGGGATGTTGCTTTTCCCTAAGAGAGTCCTGACAGTGTTGTTGTTGTAGCTCTGCCTGCAGCTCTTGGGTTTTGTTTCTATCCAACAGCTGCTTGGGGCACGGGGAGGGGAATTTGGGGTAGAGAGAGTGACTCAAGCCTGAGGAACAGCTCTGGCTAAAAGTGCCAGCTGTAGAAGTGATCTGCAGCAGCGGGAAGGTATCAGGAGTTACACACTTTGTGCTCACACACAGATGATTCACTTCACACCATCTGTTAGAGAGAAAATCCTCCTTCTGAGCCTTCCTTTGCAGCGCCGTCTCTCCCCTCGAAACCACTGAGCGCTCGCTGCAGCTCCAGTGTCTGAAGGTTTTCCTTCTCCCCGCGGCGTGGGTTTGACTCTGGATGTGCCAGGTCACCTCCTGAGCCACCCCCACACCTGCTGGGTGCTCTCCCAGCAGCTCCTCCTTTCCTCAGGGTTACCAGCAGGTTTCTGCCTCTCCTTTCAGGAGGTGGCCCAAGCAACGCGTCTGGGCAATGCCCACAAGTTGCATTTATGTCTGTAACTCTCTTATTTTCGGTCATTGCCTCATCTTTTAGGAGCCAGTTCCCATCCTGGCTCACTCTGCCCTGCTCTCACCAGCCCTGCTCCTTTGTTTCCCATGTTTGTATGCTCCTCATGGCTCTCTGTGCGCCAAAATCCTGCTGTGGGTCCATCCCTTCCGCAGGGAGTCAGCTCTGAGCCTGCCCTGGAACCTGCTGGATGTGCCAGCTGGGAAGAGACCTCCTGGCCACTCCTGCTGAGACACTCTAGGAGACATGAGGATGCTACTGACTGCTGGGGTGGGCCTGGAAGATGTTGTTTGGAAAGTTGTCTGGGTCTGAAAGCCTCCCTGTGACATGGCATTTGCAGGATGTGAGCACAATTACTGCCCTGCCCCCTTCTCCTCTTACCATGATAATGTGGTGTTTGGGGAAGCCTGCTGGGAGCTCTGCCATGTAACACCAGTAGGTCGTCTCCTGGCTGGGAATGACAACATTTGGGGCCGTTATCTCCATGGTCTTCATGTCACTGGGCAGCTCAGGGATGCTGACGTTGGGCTTGAGCAGCTGCACCCTCTGCAGCCCCCCGTGGAGGGCAGAGATGTTGATGGCTTGCAGGGAGTGCACTGGCTCCTCCAGGATCCCGTAGATCAGGTGCACGGTGCCATCCTGAAGCGAGAGCAGAATATGTCAGGTGGTTTTCAGGAGCTGCATGGACCATTGGTGACCTCAACCCAGAAATGGGTGTTGTGACCCCAGCCTGACTGCTCCAGCAGCTCACTTTGCTGTGCTGTCCCAGGAAAACTGGGGATTCCAAGGTATTTCTCCGGCTGATGTGGTCACTGAGGATTCCCTACCAGGTGGGAAAGTCTGAAAAGTTTTCCCCAGGTAGCATCAATCCCATGAGGGTAACACATCCTCTCTGCTCCTTCAGAGCTCCTCAGGAGCTCCAGGCTGGTACAAACCCATCAGTGCAGGGCTCATCCCACCCTGCAGCCCAGCAATGGCCTGGGGAGCCACAGCAGAAACAAAACTTCTCCCTGAAAATCCTTCCTTTTCTCCCAGGTTCTTTTCAGGGGAAAAGTCCCACAAGAAGCTCTGCTGAAAAAGTCTACTGCCAACAAGAACGCAGAGAGCTCTGGACAGGAGATAAGAGAGAAAGGAAAAAGAGAATAATCTCTTCCTAAAGGATCAGAGAAGAAAGACCAGCGAGTGTTTTCCTGATTCGCACACAGAGATTTTTCCCTCCAGGGCTCTCAGTGTTTTGGCAGACGGCAGACACTTCTCACCACAAGACAAGCTTTTGAACACCAGCAGCAAAAACTCGAGGACACTCTGTGCCCACGTTGGCTCTAAAATATCCTGCCCACAAAGGCTTTCATGTGAGATGAGCCTCGCACAGATTCCTGCCTGCAGCCAGGGCCTGTGGCTGAGACCCTGAGCTGTTTGACATCCCCCACTGGGAAAGTTTCCCCCAAATCCCAGCTCGCAGGGGAGTGGTGGATGCAGAGCCGGGGTGATGTCACCGAGCCACACAGGAGCAGGGAGCAGCACTTCTGTTTGCTGTCCCTTTGTCCCAGCTCCTGTCACAACCCTCCTCTCTGCCTCCTGTTGATACACCAACCCCTCTTCGTAACACTCCCAACAGTTGGCTCCAGACTGCCGAGCAGAGTGATGCAGGAGGGATTTATATAGACCCAACGCATGTTCAGTGATGCAAACGAGCTAAAAGCTACACTTCAGAGAGCTTTTGGAGGGGTTGTGAATAGATGGTGCCAAACATTACTCATGGCCCAGGGCTGACATCTGCAGCTCACTTCCTCTCTGCCTCACACAGCACCAACACCTGATGCTGTGCCCACAGCCAGGCACAACCCTGCGGGATGGGTTTGGAGCCGTGCCCCAGGGCTGGGATGGGGCTGGGAGGTGCCATGGAGGGGTGAGGGCAATGCCATACCTCTATCAGGTAGTCCTTGGGGTCACAGGTGCTGAAGGCTCTTCTGAAGAGGAGGTAGAGCCCCTCAGGAGCCCTGCGAGCCCCGAGGAGCTGGTAGTCCTGCTGGGAATCCATGTGGAGCTGCCCCTTGGCATCGCTCCAGGCATCCTGCGAGAGAAAGAGCAGCCTGCTCAGCCAGGAGGTACCTCCAGAGGTACCACAGGTTCTCCTCCTGTCCGCCCTCAGCATCCCAGAGCTGGAGGAAGCCTGTGCTTTGGTTGCTCCATGCATTCCCTGGGCAGATCCATGCTGGAATGGCCTCTGCCACAGGATCCCTGGTGCTCAGGCAGACCTGTGAAATACCTGACCCAGCAGTAAGAGTCTGCAGAAAGACCTTTACAAGGTGAGATGTGAGGGGGGAAGGGTCGGGAAGGGAGGGAGGAAAGCCTCCAGGGACACATGAAGGTGTTGCACCAGATTGTGCTGCATTTTGGGTGTGTTTGTCTCGGGGGGACCCTGTGGAAGGGGGTGATGGGCTCTCCAAAACCCTTGGCATAAACCAGCCTCCCACAATTTAAGATCAGACCCTTCCTGGGGCATAATGTCAGCCCTAGAAATTGCAGCCCCTCTGCAAAATCCTTAATTTTTTGTGGTGAGATTGTTCTGGCAGCCCAGCACCACTCATTGTAGAGGATGGTGACAAAGCCACCCCAAGAAGCAAAGCAGTAGGTTATTCCTGTGCCTCAGGATTTGAAGGTTTGGAGCATAAAATCCTGTGATAATTTGGATTTGAACAGGGTTGTTTCTTTGATCTTTTGTTTCTCCTGTGGGTCTCTCTTGCTTACTCAGAAAAGGTACCCAGGAAGTAGCTGGCTGTACGTACACAAGTGGCACTGGTTCTCTTATCTTGAGAGGAAAAGCCAGAAGATAGAGGATAAAGCAACTTGGCATCATTTCAGCCAGAACTATAGAGTCATATTTCCAGAACATATTGTCCTTAGAGGGGGAGAGGGAAACCAGCTCCGTGGAGCTCGCATGACATTTGTTTTCGTAGGAATATGGAGCGCAAGTTAATCTCGTAGTACATGGGGGGGCTGAGCGAATTTGGATCTTTTTAACAGCCGACACGCTTCTCCAGAAGAAAAGCTGCTGGGAGGGAGAAAACCAGGGCTGGGAAGATTTATTGAGATCTCCTTGCAGGATGCTGTTCGGTGAAAGAGAAAACCCGAGCGCTGCCGGGTGTTTCATTCAGGGCTGTTTGTCTTTGGGCGAGCACACGAAGGCAGATTAGAAATGATCCTTTATGTTTTCTTAACAGGGTGCTGTGAAATCCTGGAGCATTTGGGCCACCACAGACCCTGAAAGGCTGGTAATTAGCAGGAAAACAGCACAGATAATAAACCTCTCTTTTCATGCTTTCGTTACACTGCGGATCACATTGCGGCTGATTGCAAAGGAATGTCTTTTATGGCTAATTTGAAGTAAGCAGAGAGGTAAAATTTAACTTACTGGAAAGCCTCACATGGGGAAAAATGGGAATTGCTTTCTTCAGCCGAGCACAAGTGCAATCAGCCCAACGTGGTGGGCTGGGGATAGGGCTGGAGAGCCCAGGGGTGGGAAAACAACCCAAAGAGGAACCCAACAGACAGCCAGTGGCAGGAAGGATGGAGTTTGCAGCAGCAGCAATAGCAAACAACTGGAAATGAGTTTTCCCCCCACTCCCATTTACATCTCACCCAAATACATTTGCACCTTTACTTCCTGACAGCATCCCAGGCTGCCCTGTTATCCCACTGATCCCTCTGGAGGCAACTCTCAGCCGGGTGCTTCCTGCTGGCAGGAGCAGCCTCCCTGCCTGGTGACTTTTGCCCTGTCTCGGAGCCATTAATGGGAGCTGTGGTTAATTTTTAATGTGACTGACAGCAGCGCACGAGTGGAGCAGGGTGTTGGTGCACCCTCTGTGTGTGCCTTTGCAGCTGAACACAGCAGACACATCCAGCTCCTGGGTCCCTCAGCCTTGCTGATGTGCTGCTGTGTTCATTCTTTTCTCTTTTGGGTTAATCCCTGTGTCAAACCACTTCATCTGTGGGTTCCTCTGGGGTAGAAACCCCCAAGACCTGCTGGACCCAGAGCAGTGAGGCTGGTCCAGCGCGTGCCGTGCCCTGTACCCCACTCTACCAAACCACGAGCCAGGTTCACCCGCAGGGGGGGAACCCCAAAAGCCTCCATGCAAGCACACAAGTGACTCACCCCAAAGTAGGAGTTGTGCCCATCGCTCCAGAGCACGGCCAGGTCGGCGTTCTCAAACTCGCCCCTGTCCGACATCCCGAAGAGGATCCCGAACTGCAGCTCCCTGACGAGGAGCTGGAAATGCACGGCTTGCTCGGGATAGCTGACATTCCAGGAGAGCTCCAGCAGCCCCTGGGGATCCAGAGGCACCTTGTAGGGGAAATCACTCTCTCGGGGCGCCGAGCCCTGCAGAGCCACCACCAGGATGACCAGGAATGCCGCCACCATGGTGAAGTACATGGATGCCACCTCCCGCAGCTTGAGGCTGGGGCAGGAGCAGGGCTTGCTCCTGGAGCTCTGCATCCTGCCAGGACGGCACCTGGCGCCTGGCCGTGCCCATTTATGTGCTGGCCCTTCTGGGCAAGCCGGGTGAGTGATACTCTTTAATTGCATTTAGTTGTTGGGAAATTGGGCTGGTGTATTGACCCCCGTCAGCTCCTGGCCAAACACTTGTCATTTGCTGTCTCCCCTTAATTGGCTCTAATTGCACATGGACATTATCAATAGCAATTGGATTTGACTGGGCTGATGTGATTCGCTCTTAAATCTTCCTTAGTGGCTGGGAAGGGCTGTTTGCTCACAGGCTGCTCTGGCTGAGCCCTCGTGGACATGCTCTGCCCTGCTCATGGTGCCTTTGGCCTGGCTGTCCCTATAACCCAGCCTGGGATCACCCCAAAGGTGACCAGACAGTGAGACCAAAGGACCCTGAGCCTTGTCTGAGCTCCCAGGCATTCAATAACATTGATGGGGTTTGAAATATTTTCCCTGCAAAGCTCAGTGCCAGAGGAAATGCTGATTTCCCCCAAACAGCAAAAGAAGAGATGTCTCCTCTCCTCTCTCCTCTCCTTTCTGGCCTTTGTGGGATTTAATTCTGGCGCTTTCAAACCCAGCAAAGCCCAGCTCCTCTCCCACGCCACTTTACATCCACTGAAGCTCCCACCTGCCCGGACCTCTGGATGTGTTCAATATTTGTTATTTCTTTGCTCTTGTAGCAGCCGGGACTTTGGCTCCGGTTTAAAGACACCTTTAGTCGCTGTCCCTCCCCCTTCCCATTTGTTTAAAGTCTAATGGATTCTCTTTCGGTTATTAACTCTCCCACGTTAATTGGAATTATAACGAACTGCCTGGAGCTCTTTGATGCACGCACACACTGCCTGGCTTTGGTCTCCGAGTCGGTGGCTTTGTTTTATTAATTCCACCTCACGTGCCGGGCCGTGCTCTCGGATCCCCCCCCGTGCGGGGTCCCCTCCGGGGCTTGGCTTTCACTCCTGGTCCTTGCAGCAATGTCACAGGGGCAGATCCGCCTTTCCCAGCCCTGTGTAATGAGAGGCAAAGGATTCAGCTCGGCGTTCTAATGAATCATCAATGTGTGCATCTCGACGTTAAACCCGAGGAGGTTTTACTGTCCTAAGACACAACCATTACTCAGGAATGCGTCAATTGATCCCGGCCGTCTCTCCTTGTCGGGTGACCTGCTGCTCGCAGGGTTTGCTCTCTCATTCAGCTCCGCCAGGCAAAAGGCCAAGGCAGAGGGAGGGATGGAGAGCTGAGCTCTCCCAGATGAGCGTCCCTCAGCCCCATCCCTGCCCCCAGTGACTCCAGTGCACAGCCCGGTCCCACACCAGCCCTCCCACTGCTGCTGGTGTCAGCCTTAAAAGCCTTAAAAGCACTGGATGGATAGCAGGAGGTCACTGGAGCTGCCTGGGAATGCTCCCACCATGGCATCTTTGGGGTTGTGTTCACTGGAGCTGTTCCTGGGCTCTGCCCGAGGAGCTGGACCTGCACCTCACCCCATCCACGCCTCTGTTCACCTTCCTGAAGGAGGATGCAGCATTTTCCCCTTTTTCTGAGGCTCCTGGGCTCGTTCCTGGAAGCACTGAAGGCATCAGATGGATGTCCCTCATCCCCCAGCCCTGGTGCTCAAGCATTACAGAAGCCTGGCTGCCTTACAAAAGCCCCATAGAACAGATTTTTGTCCTTCCCCATCCCTGATCTCCTCCAAGCAGATTCACCCACTTGTCCTCCTCTCTTGGCTTCGTTTCCTCGTTGTAAAGAGAAGAAGCTGAGCTGCCAAGCACGGCAGGAAGGCAAAGTGATCCTCACCGGGGGCAGGAGGGGGTCCTCAGCTAACGAGTTCTGTCTCCCTCTATCAGAGATGAAACCCCAGGTTGCTGGCGTGCGCAAGTGCAGCTCCTGAGCTCTCCTGCACAGGAGGAATTTGCAGTGGAACAGCAGAACACGGGCAGGTCAGCTTGAAAACAGCTGAACTTTGCAGATAAGCGGTGAGAATTTATTTGAAGAGAGGAAAAAAATTATGTACATCTCTCTCCACCCCCCCCCCCTTCAGTTTCTCCCGAGTCGTGGCTCATAAATCCAGGCAAGGAGCGAGGATCCAGCTTTCCACTCACTGCTCAGGGTGTTTATTTTAAGGCTTCAAGGAGATGCAGAAACGCCAGAGTTTCCTGACTCGGAAACTCGGACCATTCGGTAGCAGCAGTGGGGTGGGAGCCGTGGGTCCTGCCCCTTTCCTCGAAGGCAGAGCAGCCACTTTGTGCCCGTGTGGGAGCTCCTGGGGAAGGGAACGCCGGCTGGTGCCAGCACGGAGCAGCCCGTGCTGGAGATGGGACTCGGGTGCTCCCGCACACCCCACGTCCCTCTCCCCGAGCAGAAAAGATGCCCATGGAATACCTGGAGCGGGCTGTGAGCCCCGGGGGCAGGGCTGGCTTGGGCTGGCCCAGCGGGTGTTGCTGACCCCATCTCTGCAGAGCCGCACATCCAAACCCTCCCGGTGACTCCCCTTTCGCTGCCACTCGTGACCGTGGATGCAAAGCTGGGGATAAGCGGTGGCTTCCAGAGCCCCCGCAGCAGCAGCGCCTGACACTGGTGGCAGGGAGCGGGGAGCAGCCGCCTCCGTCGGCGGGAGCGAGGGCTGCCCGCCCGGAACAAAAGCTGGCTTACAGGTAAGCAGTTTAAACAGAATTGATGCGCCAAATTAGGGGCTGAAGCAGGCAGCACCCCTCCGAGCGATAATCCATTGCCTCGCTAACAGAAATGGAAATTCGATTTGGGCAAGGCCAGCGAGGGGAGGGGAGGGGAAGGCAAGGGAAGGGAGGGAAGCTTTCTGTCTGCTGCCGCGGCCGGTGCAGCTCTCCATGCCCCGGGGGCTCTGCTATCCACAGCCCTATCCAGCCCCAGGATCGAATTTGCCTCGGTGCTGATGAGGTTTGGCAGTGCCTGACTCAGGCTGGAGCCGGCACGGTGTGAGAAGGGGGAAAGGGGGGCTGGCACACAGGGGGGACGCGCACGTGGATGGGTGACCCTGCAGGGTCACAGGGACCCCTGCCCTGATCAATGTGTGCGATTTCTCCGGCCAGATCCACCCCTTAACCCTACAAATCAGAGCCGTGGAACAGCCCCATGACTCCCAGGAGCTGTTCTGCTACACCCCAGGGCGGGAAGGATTGTTTATCGTCCTTCCCAAAGGATCGCTTTGCCCACTCCTGTCCCCATAACAGATCAGAAGGGATCTGCAGGCTGCTCACAGGTTCTGCTGTGCACCAGGAGGGCACTGGGGCTGCCAGTCTGAGTTTCAATTGCCCAACAGAGGCCCAGGTGAGTGTCTGCCCTCTCTGAAGTGGCTTTGGCATCCCTGTGTCACCTGGGCCGCAGCGAGCTGTGTGGTTTTGCTGGGAACCTCCTCGTGTGACAGCAGCCTGGGCTGTTTTAACTCGCAGATGTGCCACGTGCCAGCCAGGACAGGACATTTGGAGGTGACTTGTGATCCAGCAGAGGTGGGTGGGAAGAGCCATTCCTTCCTCCTTGAGCTGAGTTTGTGCCATACAGCCCAAATGCTGTAACATCCCCCAAGCCAAGTCTCTGCTTGTTCCAGCTTCTTGCTTTCTCCCAAACTGTTTTGCCTTCCTCAGGGCCAGATTTTCTTTATCTTACACCGTGGAAGAGAACTTTCGCCTCATTCCCCACGAGGATCACATCCAAAGGGGAACCAGCCCCAGCTGGGCAGTCAGACCTCCCCACTGAGCCAAATCTGGGACAGAACTGGACCTGAGCTGCTCTTTTCAGCTCAGTCTCACTCCTCCTGCTCTGGCACTGAAGGTGAGGATTGGGCTACCCTGACTGAGAAGCTCCAGCTCTTCTGCCTCTCCTCCTGCTCCAGCCATGCAGCCCCAGATCTCCTCCACAGCCAAAGGTGGGTGGCTGGGCTGTGCCACGGTGATGGGACAGCGGGAGAAAGGCCAAAATTAGCCAAAGAAAAACAGTTTGCTCTTTGGGAGGTGGCACTGCCCCGCCAGGTGCTCCAGGCTGGGTGGGCAGCCAGGCCCCTTCCCAGCAGAGCATCCCAGAGAAATTCCCTCCCCAGTGCTGCCGCAGCTGAGCCACCTAATGAGATCTCCTCGCCTGTGCATGCTATATTAGGGTTTCCATGGATATGGTGTCACAAACACTGGGCTGTGGCTTTGTTATATAAACAGGAGAGATTGCCACAAATACCCAAAATATCTGAAAAGGACAGGAAGACACAAAAGCGTTCTCTGGGTGTGTTTATAGAGCGTTGTGCGATCCAGGGGATGGTGCCAGTGGGAGGTGGGAGAGGTTTGTGTGAGCTTTGGGAAGCAGAGTTTATCCGAGGGGTGGTCTCTGACTCGGGAGCTCTGGAGATTCACCCTGATCTTCCATGGGATGTTTTTAAATGTTTTTAAACAAAAAAGGTGCTGCTGGCTGGGCAGTTCCTGCCCTGCTCCTGCAGCTCCTGCTGTGACAGGCATCCTTCTCCATGTGCAAGTTCATCCTGGCTGAGCCTCACACAGAGCTTGGTCCTCCCCTGCTCCTGCCATATGCAAGGAAATCCTTTTTCCTGCAGCTGGTGGGGACCAGGGCTGGTGATGGTGGTGGGGACACACAGCCATCAGCTCTCCCAGGACTGCCCACACCTGACCCTGCTCTTCAGGACCAGCTCATTTTGTGCCATTTCAGGTGCAAAAAAGTCCCTTTTGTACAGTCGGAGGAATCATGTAATGTGAGGAAAAAGCTGCTCTGGAATGGAGGTGGGATGTAAGGGACACAGAGACATCAGGGTGGCTAAAATTGTATTGCACTCCCACTCCCCTGCCAATAACAACACCAGAAATAAAGTGGCTTTGCAATAACCATCTCCACGCTTTGGAACACAGATTCACGTGTCCCCGCAAAAGATGCTCCAGGCAGGATCAACTCTGCTCCAGCCTTGCTCTGCAGGAGATGCATGGGGAGCTTGCTCCAGTCCTCCCGTGAAGATGACTCTTCAACCAGCCCCAAGCTCCCAGTATCCACCGGCGCCTTCCTTTTCCCACCCTCCGTGCTCGCCTGTGGGTGACATTCCAAGCCCATGGCTGTTTCAACTCACTCCTGGCCTTCCGGATGCCTTCCACCATGGGATGAGCATCCATCCCTCCATCCATCCATCCATCCATCCATCCATCCATCCATCCATCCATCCATCCATCCATCCATCCATCCCTCCTCTTATTTTCTCTCCCCTCTATCTCCCTGCAAATCCAAGCTGAAACCTTTCCATGCTTCATCACCTGACATGTGATGGAGAATCCCAAATTCCACAAGGAAAGATCTGTTTTATCACTTAGAAACACACCAAATCCAGTTTTTCCCTCTTCAGATACCAGACACCCTGCACTGCCTTCCTGCATTACCTGCCATCCCTGATTTCGCAGGACCCATCTTAATTTTCCTGAAGTGATCTCTCCCACCTCTGGAATGGCAGGGGAGAATTCTTTGGTTGGAAATAACAGCAAAAAGAGCTGGAATCTGCTGTGGAATCGCTCCAGGGCTGCCTGGCACATGAATTTCCAGGGGGGTGGGTTGGTGCTGAGCCCTCCTGTGTGGGGCTCTGTTCTGTGGTGCCAGCCTTTCTTCTCACTCTTCATCTAACCCTTGCTTGCTGGCACTGAGCTGCTTCCCAAGGAACCCACAGCAAGCTGGATCAGCGTGGGAGGAGATCCAGGAGAGGACACAGGGCCGGGAGAGCCTGAGGAGTTTGTGGATGCAGCTTCATCACCTTAGCAAAAGGGCTGGAGCATTGGATGGCAAAGGCTGCAGGCCCTGCTGCTTGAGGTTTGTGATGGACAGCTTGGGAGAAGGACTAATTAAGAGTAGAAATCGTGGATAAATGAGATTTCCTTCAGAAAACTCAGCATGGCTTCTGCACAGGGAGGGTTTGCCCTACAAACCTCTTCACAAGTTCAGGAAGCTTGAAGGGGAAGGTGTTTCCAGGGTCCTTCCAATTTCCAAGGCTGTGACAAAAGGCTCTGCCCTCTTCCCAACCTTGCCCAGATACTCACGGAAGGATTATTCCCCCAGCGCCTCCTGCACCCCCATGTGCCAGCAGCCCCTCGAAATCCACATCTCTGCTCAAAGGGATGTGAGAGAATCCATGGTGAGCACCCTTAACCTCACCAAGCCCTTCCACGAGCAGTGGCTGCACGGGGTGACATTCCAGCACGTCTGGCACGTCCTGCCAAGTGCAGAGGCAGGAGCTGACGGGGGAGATGTGATGGGATGTGCCAGGCAGGGCCTGCTGTGGATCAGCCTGGAGTATGTGTTCCCTCAGAACACCTCTGAGGCTGATGTCACCCCAGGAGCCTTGGCATATGGAGCTGTCACAGACTGGGGATGTTTAACAGGGCCAGGGTGGGGCACTGGGTAATTCACCTGTTTGGGTTAAAAACACTGATTTAAAGAGCAGCTCCTCTCTGCTGTTTCTTTGTTAACTCTTAAGCAGACTCATCCTTTGGCACCCTGAGGTTGTCACATTCAAGGGCAGAAACCTCTCAGAGTAACAAGTGGCAGATGTGTCCCCAGGGCACCTCCAGCTCCTGCCTAGAGCCACGGCAGTGGGTGAAGGGGGACACCAAGCAGGGTCCCAGTTTGGGGCAGCTGTCGGGGCTGTGTTAAAAGCCAGGTGGTTCTGCCATCGTGGGTGGCTGAAGCAGGTGGAGAAAGGCAGCTGTGGATGAGCACAAACCTCTGTGCTCATCTGGGAATCGCTGCTGTTCTCAGCAATATAAAATTCTGCATTTAAATCCAGTGAAGGTGACTGAAGTGCTGCAGAGACAGGAGGAGGTGGCAGTGGGGACTTCTCAGGCTGCTGCAGAGAATATTTGGGATCAGCTTGGAGACCACCCAAGAGAAGGAACCTCCATAATCATGGGGAAGAGGCAGAGAAAAGCACCTGGTCCTTCCTTCAGGACCAGAGGGTGGCTGGCACTGTGAGCTGAGCCTGCTGCAGCCCCCTCCTGCAAAGCTGCACACACGGGGCCCTGTCACTGCCAGGGAGCTCAAGGTAAAAACAAATGCCAGAGAGAAGCAGAGGAAAAGGCTCTGTCCTTAGGAATGGGAAAAGAGGGTATCTGGCAGGCAATGCCAAGGTTGTGTTGTCACTGAACCCACTCCCAGGGTCTGCCACGTGCAGGAGTTGGTTTAGAGAGCCCTAACTCCCTCTTGGAGCAAAGCCCTGCAGTGGGATCCTTCAGCAACAGAAGAGCCCTTTTGCTGCCCTATTCCAGGTGTGTGTGTATTTTATTGCATCCCTGGGGCGCCACACACTTGGCGTGTGTCACATCCACCAAACTGCAGCTGCCAGAGGAGTTTTCAGGATGAAAACATCACCAGTGTCCCCCAGGCCAGTGTATTCCACTGGGAATGCACACAGGGAGCTGGGCACTGCTCCAGCAGCCCATTGCTCCCAGCAGTGCCCAGGTTTGGCTGTGGGTTGTGCTCATGGATCAGCCTCACATGGAAGACGCCGCCAGGATCAGGAAAACCAAAGGGAAACCTTGAGGATGGAGCAAGCTGAAGGTGGGGCAAAAAAACCTGCTAGAGTGGGCCTGATGCTGAGTGGTGGGAATGTCATAGAACATTCCTGGGCAGTTTGATCCCAAGTTCTGAGTGAAAGGAGGAAACCAGGAATTTGGGGTTGCAGGACTGTGAGTGCACAAACTCACCGAAGGGTTTACGCTGGGAATAACCCAGGGGTGGTGGAGGAGGGAAGCAGGTGAGCACAACCTGAGCACTGCACTTAAAACCTACAGATGATCCGGCTCCTGGCTGCTGCTGGGTCTGTTTATCCCACAGACTTGGCAGGCACAGGACACTTCCCAAATGTTGGGGTTGATGAAAGTTGTGGCTGGCCAGCTGCCAGGTCTCGAGGCTATCAACTGGCTCCCAAACTGTGGATGCTAATTAGCACTTCCCTTCTGTAAAAATTGCTGTTGCGAAGTCTGGGGAATCTGTGTTTGTACAGCCCCCGGCACAGCCAGACCGCTTTCACCACGGAGGTCTTGCACACCACTGCAATACAGAAATACATCATAAAAGCATTTTTCTCCTTCACAGAATCCTGATCTCCCCAGAATTGCTCTCAGAGTAAGCAAACCTCATGTTGAAGTCCAAAAAACAAGCTCTGCACCTGCACAAGGCAGCCCAAGCTTTGCTAAGTCCTTGTTATAACATTGTTTTTCCTTGCATCTTATCCTGGGCTCGGCTCCGTGAGAATTGCTTTGACATCTCCCTGGGCAGCAAGGAGGATGTTTGTTGCAGTACCAGAGGCCAGGCATTGAAACCAAAATGAATGGGCCAAGCAGAGAACCTCCATCGTTCATATTTCTGAGCAAGGATACGGTGACAAATTGCCAGACGATGATGTTTGACCTGGACAAGCAATAAAAAGCTAAAATTGGTCAGGATTTTTTAAAGCACAGCCCTTCAATATCTTCTGCACGTGGTTCAGGCAACCTTGAAGAAAAACTCAACAGCGACCACAACACAGACAGCTCCATATTAAGTCATTTGATATAATAATTAAATAATAATAGTCTTAAGTAGACTCTCTAAAGATAAACTATGGTTTTTCCCTCTCACCTTCATTCCTTGTCATCACAGTGAGTGCTTTTCCTTTCAGATCTCTGCACAGGCTTTTGAACTGCGTGTAAAGTGTGCTGGAATTGCTGGCGGTGATCAGTTTATTTGGGGAGCAATTAATTAAATGCAACTGTTTCCCTCTGTATAGATTAAAGGAGTGCTACGAGCGATACCATCTTAAAAAGAGCAGATGTGCTATAAAAACACTGATTATTCTCATCAGTTGAGAGGGACAGGAAAGTATCGGTAGGCTGGAACTGCTGATGAGAAAAATTAAGTTAGTTCTTGGGAATGAGTTTCACTGCCAGGGAAATGAACGCTGCAGGACCAAAGTCACACTTCCAGATGGACAGGGGCCTGCAGAAGAGTCCCTGCTGCCCGAGGAGTCTGACAGCTTGGGTGACAAGAGCCAAGGATGGTGGCAGGGGATGAGGCAGAGCTGGCAGAGCCTCCTGAGGCACACTGAGCATCCTCTGTGCCCAGGGAAACTCTGCAGGGAGCCCGGGGACCAGGGACTGCAGAGCTCAGGGAGAGCTGGGGCAGTCTGCGCTCCCCTGTCACAGCAGCTTGGGGCTGGGGGACAACCCCCACGTGTCCTGTGGTGGTGCTTCTGCAGGTAGCCCACCTGCCAGAGGGGTAATGCTCCTCCAGGATTCAGGGTTTGTCCCAAGGTTTGCTTTTTCCATCTCTGAGGGGTCACCACTACCCCAGCATTAAGGAAATCTTGTAAATCAGCGCAGGTGAAAATCACCACTTGGGAAAAGCTGTGCACGAGGGCTCTGAGCTGAGGTTGTGCTGGAACAGGAATGGATTTGGGAAGAGGAGAGGCATTCCCTCTTCTGTTAGCAAAACTACAGCCAGCTGAAACCCCAGCATGGCTCCTGAAAAACAGAGCAGGGAACAAACTCATGGCACCTGCAAAATGCCCTGGGGGCCGTGTGGGATCAAACAGGGGGTGCTCTGGGGTTTGCCTTGGCTTTCTCCCTGCACTGGGGATGGGGGTTCTCTTCCTGCACCAGCACTGAGGGTGAAGCTCTCTTGTCCAAACCAGCATTCCCTGGCTCCGTGGTGGGTGCCACGGCTCTGTAAGGGGGTGATGTGGCAATACAGGGGGTGACCCCACTCTGTTGGGGGGTGATCTGGGTATAGAGGCGGTGACCCGGCTCTGTAGGGCGGTGGTTGGGCTATAGACGGGGATGACCCGGCTCTGTAGGGCGGTGGTTGGGCTATAGAAGGGGTGACCCGGCTCTGTAGGGCAGTGGTTGGGCTATAGACGGGGATGACCCGGCTCTGTAGGGCGGTGGTTGGGCTATAGAAGGGGTGACCCGGATCTGTAGGGCGGTGGTTGGGCTATAGAAGGGGTGACCCGGCTCTGTAGGGAGATGGTGGGGCTATAGATGGGGTGACCCGGCTCTGTAGGGCGGTGGTTGGGCTATAGAGGCGGTGACCCGGCTCTGTAGGGAAATGGTTGGGCTATAGATGGGGTGACCCGGCTCTGTAGGGAGATGGTGGGGCTATAGATGGGGTGACCCGGCTCTGTAGGGAAATGGTGGGGCTATAGATGGGGTGACCCGGCTCTGTAGGGCGGTGATCCGGCTCCGTAGCGGGATGACCCCTCTCTCTTTGGGGATAACCCAGCTCTGTGCGGAGTCACCCATCTCCCAGCGCCGCTCTCCCCCTCCTGGATACCCAGAGCAGCCCCGCATCCCTCCCGTGGCGCCGCATCCCGGGGTGCGGGGCGGGGGGCGGCGGGCGCGGCGCTGCCCGTGCGGGGCCGGTGCGGGGCTCGGGGGGCGCCGCTCGGTTCGGCCCCGCTCCCGGCCCGTCATTGGCGGCCCCGGCGGCGCTGGGAGCGGGGCGGGGAGGCGGGAGCGGCCCCCGCAGAGCCGCCGGCCCGGCCATGTGCCGACAGGGGTGGCTGCTGCCGGCTGCCTGCTCCGCGCCCGCCGCTGCCGCCCGCCTCCTCAGCCTCGTTCCTGCCGCTTATTTTTAATTTTTTGGTCGTTATTTCATTTTTAATAATTCTCTTTAAAAAAAAAAAAAAAAAAAAAAATCCACGTTTATTTTGGTATTGATGCTCTCCGAGCGGGAGACTTCGGAAGACGCGGTCCTCACCTGAGCGAGCCGGCCCCATTCCCCCGTTTGAAGGTAAGCGGAGCGGGAGGAGGCACCGGCTCGGGGGGGCTCTGCGGGACCCCCCCTCCCCCCGGCTCTGCCGGGCCCCTTCTCCCCGTCTTTCCCAGCGCTGGGGTCTCTCGCGGTGTTTTTTCCCTGTTTGCTTCGCTCCCGCCCCCGCCGCCCGCTTCCCGGTGCATCCGAAACTGCCTGGGATCGCTGCTCCGGGGGAACCGGCAGCGAATCCCGCACCCCGGGGGATGCCTGCAAGGAGGGCAGCAGGCAGAGGATAGCCCCGGCTGCCGGGAGTGGGGCTGGGATGGGATTTGGAGGGAGAGACAGCGTGAATAGGGACATGGAGAACTGCACGGCATCCGCTCCCCCCGTAGCCTGCCCAGAGGGACCGGGCAAGTCCCGCCACCTCAGACCTGCATGGGAAATACTGGGGTGCTCCGGGCTTGGTTTTCCCTCATCCTACAGCACCTTCAGCTCCAAAGCCTATGAGGGATGTCATGAAAGCACCTCTCAGGGATGCAGTGGGAAAGCTGCCCCCGTCCCATGCCTTTCCTGGGTGTGCAGGTCGTGTCCTTCTCTGCCCCAGGGGCACCTCTGCACATTCAGTGTGGGACTGGAACTGGCCTCTCTTCACTGTCTGGACACCTCACCTGGAGCCATGTGTCTGTTCCCACCTCATGTGCTGGCCCCAAAGGACATCAGAATCCCCTTCTCCATCCCAGTGAGTTTGTAGGGCCACCTCAGTGCTGGGTTAGGCAGCAAACCATCATCCCGTTAGCTCACGCTCAGCAAAGCAGTGGTGATGGAGAGGGATCCAGAGCGGAACGCGAGGAATGTGATGGCACAGTCACCTGTGGGTTGTTTTTGTCACTCTGAATCCAGCAGCCATCAAGGTCTGTGCTCTCAGAGCCACACGGATGTTGTTCAGCACATTAAAGGTAGCCTGAGGGCTTGGGGGGGGGGCGGCTGTGGGAGGAAGAGAGAAATCCCCCAAGGGAAGATGGCTTTTCATTTCCCCATATCGACCGCTTTCAGACAGGATTATTTATATTTGACATAACACATCACCAAACTTGGGAGGTAGTGGGGGTGTGCTCACACTCATTAAGGTAGACAGTTTTCTGGCAGAATAAATTAAAGGTAAGAGAAGACGGCACTTTGAGGTACAACAGATTGTCTTCCAGCCTGAAAGGAGCAGCGAAATCAGCATAAAACCTAGATGGGAAAATTCTGCACTTCGGTCTGTCATGATGTATGGCTGTCATTTTAGGGAACCTGGCGGGGTATCCCGATTTTTAGAGTGCAGATGGTGCTCCTGAGTGACTTCATTTGAGCAAAAGTACCCAGTAGGATGGGTTTTTTAGTCATCGCATCTTCTCTTTGCTGAGGAAGCATCTAAATTATAGCGCTGTGAGGGAAAGTAGTTGACATGAATTGTGCATGAAGTGAGTGCCTGAACTATCCCACACCCGTGCAGACCCAACGAGGCTCCTGCCCCGTGCCAATGGCTTGTGAATAACTGGAGGTTGTTTGCAGTCTCTGTGGTTGATTTTCTTCTTGCCTGAAACGAGCAGAAAGGTGCATTGGGGGCTGTCAGTTGGTGAAAAGAGATTTTTAAACACCTTAAAGACTGTGCAGCTGTAATTAAAGTGTAACCTCCTTCCTCTGCGTGTCAGGATTTCTGTGCAGAACGATGACAGGACCTCTTAAGGAATGGTGCTGGTGCTCAGGAGAGATAAAGAACTTCAACAGAATTCCCTGCAAAGCCACGGATGTTGATTTATCACTGCACTACATTGGTTCTCGTTCAGAGAGGATGTGGGGATTTGAGGCGAAGGAAGGAAAGAGCATTTGTTCCTTTCTGGTTTGTTGCCAGCGGGCACAGATTACAAACACAGGCAGCTCTGAAATACCTGTGCCTACCTGAGCACAAGGAGTGGCAGAACATCACCACTGCTGGGGTTCCTGGCTGTGTCCTGGCTGTGGCCGTCACTGTTTTCCAGTAGAGCCTGGTGGGTGGGTCTGGCTGTCACATCTCCGGATCCTTCTCCATTGAATCTGTGTCAGTCCCTAAACCCTCGTGGAGGTGACACGAGAGTCAGGCCTGAAGGTTTGGTCTCAGGGGCTTTGCTCTCTGAGGAAAACCTGTTCAGCAGTGGGTAAGGGACAGAGTCACTGCCCGTGGTTTATTGACCCAAGCCTTTCTAAATGTTTCCACTCTGAAGCTGAAGAACACCCCTGACCCTCCAGCCATTCCTGAGCACCCCTTTAGGATCTTTAGAAGTTTTGCTGGGTGCTGGATTCAAAGAGATAAAGGTGCTCAATTCCCTCAGGCATTCATAGCCTCGAAGGGTCCGTGCCACTGACCTTTGGGATGTCAGGATGTGTTCTCAGTGCCCAGCATGTGGGGCAAGGAGGGCTTTTGCAGCTGGCCATGCTCCAAGGGATTTGCCTGACTGCCCTTTCCCTCGGGCTGCGCAGTGCTGGTGTAAGAGACAGGGATGGCTGGGTCCCTTCTCACTCGGCCTGTTCTGGTACCTGTCTGCCGTGTTGTCATGGATATGGATAAGGACATGGCCAGGGAAGAGGTGCTGCATGCTGGCAGGGCTCCCACAGGCACGGCTGGTGATGCAACTTGTGACATTGAAGGGGTGCAGGGAAGGGATGGAGCAGAGCTGGAGATGTGGGGCTGAACTTACAGCTCATTCCCGGTCTAATCTGCGTTTTCTCCCAGGTCATCGTGCGTTATCTCCTTCCCTCCTTGCGATCTCTTATGGAGGGATCAGTTCCCCCTTTGCCTGAGCAAACAGCCTTTATCCCAGCAGTGCACATGGGCAGAGGGATGACAGGTTGGGTGATGGACTCTGACCTTCTGCAGACCTTTCAGTCACATTCAGCTCACAGCCAGGACCAACCCAGGCAGGACTGGGACCTCAGGAACCTGTGAGAGCAGCCCTGGGCAGAGGGCAGCTGGAAAGGTTGGGGAACAAAATTAAAGGTCAGAATAACATTTTGAAATATCCCTGGACCTCTTTGTCCCTGGAAAGGTTAATAACAGCTGGGACCCATAACAGCAGTTCAGGGCAGCAGCAGGAGGACCAGGCTCCATGGAGATGTGGTTCTTGAGGTATCAGAGGCAGCACTGAGGGGGAACAGGACTTGATTTAGGCCAGAATCACAACAATGATGATTTTACCCCATCCTACATGTCCAAGAGTACAGATTTCTCTCTGGAGCTGAGGGTCAGCAGGGACAGTGTTGGGTCCAGCACCTCCCTCAGCATGAGCTCCCCTTGGCAGGACAAGCAGTGGAGACAGGACATGAGCCAGGGGCTGGTGAGTTCTGTTACCCTCTCACCTCAGACAGAGCTTCCTCCTGCTCATTGAACAATCACTTGTGATGGCTCAGAGCTGACGTTTGACTCCGCTCCCAACTCCACTCCCACAAGATGAGCTGAGGCATCACCAGGGCAGCTCAGCCCCTGCTCACCACCTCCAGTGCTCCTCCACCATCTCCCTTCTGCAGGACAAAAGCCACCTGCAGCCACAGACCCCCCAGCGTGGATGCAGGGAGTGTGCTGAGCTTCTCTGGACAGCAACACTGATGTTTTCCGGAGCTGGAAACTGGAAAACACGTGCCATTGTCCACAAGGAGGGAGGGGTGCAGCTCCTACACGGGGCTGAGTCGAAGGTACACGCGGCTCTGCTGCCCTGGGAAATAACTCTGTGCTCCACAGCTTTTATCAAGGAGATGGAAACTTGTCATATTCTTTTTGCAACAATATCTGACACTATCCAAGCAATTTGCCTTTGGTGTGTTTCCAGAAATAGTTAGGCCTACGGTAGGCAGGGGTGACATCTGGATGCATTACTGTTGAGTTCAGAAACATTCAGTAAACAAGACAGGATCTATTGTTTAAAGGTTATTTCAAAAGGCTCCCAGCGACTTATCTGGCGGTGCGATGGTGAAAGCTTTAATGGCACTCTGGTAATTGCCTTTTCTGAAGGGCGTTTCAGAGGGAAGTTACCAAAAAACCAAAAGTCTCAGCCCGTCCTAGCCAGGTGAGGGACCTGATCCAACCTGAAAATGTGAGGGGGCTTGCTCTGTGCTTCAGTGCCGGTGGGATCAAACCTGGGAAATGGCTGAAGGAAGAGCAGGCTGGGGGGCACAGGCAGGGCGTGCAGGGGAGCTCACCAGCAGTTCAACAAGAAAGAAAGGTCTCAGATCAGCATAATAGGGCAGCAGGATTCACATCAGCAGGGAGGGCGAGAGAAAGAGCCCTCCCCGAGGCACTGAGGGGAAAAGAAATGTCATTAGGCATGGATAAAGCAGCCGCCTCTGAGCACCTGAGCCGAGGGTGGGCGGCTCTGCAGGGAGAGGGGGCTGGCGGGGGCTGCCACGCTCCGGGGGCTCAGCGAGGCCACAGCAGGAGCCACTCGGAGCCCACGCCTCTATTCAGCACGTCCCAGAGCAGTGAATAACCCCTCTGTTAAGGAAAAAAAAGGAAAAGGAGGGCAGGTGAATTCCTGGCAGGAGCCAAGTGCCAGCCGTCCTCCCCTGCCCTCGCCCAGGTGCCAGGGATGCTGCTCATGCGGAGAAAGGGGCGAGCTGCGGCTCTGCTGTCGCTCACACATCTGCACCTGGCAGCAGCCGCTGCTGGCTGCTCTCCTCGGCCCCAGGGCAGGCAGAATTAATGCTCACTGATAATTTCCTCCCCCTCAGAGAGGAAGTCATGTCGTGGGTTCACGCGTCTTCCTGTTTCGCCAGTGTTTTGCTCTGAGGGGCAGTGGGGGTGAGTGAGTTCCAGGGGTGCCCGTGGAGCCCTGGAGTCAACCAGAGGGCTCTGCCTGCAGCAGGACCATCCTGTCCCGCTGCCTCCAGCTCTCCTCTGCCCCATCAGGTGCTGCTGTGAGGCTGTGTCAGTGCTGCATGGGGGACAGCTGGTGGGAGCCCTTTGGAGCTGCTCAGACCCCGCACACCCAGCCTGCTGCCCATCCCTGCCTTTTCCCTTCTGTTCACCCACTGCTGCTCCGGCCCTGCACTCCTGCTCCACAGCCCCGTCCTCTTCGTCCTCCCTTTCCGAGATAACAATCACAAAATCCTTAGGTGGTGAGATAACCATCGGAAACTGCCTGAAAAACAGGCTTTGGTGAGAAAGCATCTTCTCCCTTTGAATTGCTACTGAAGTCCAGCTTAGGTCCTTCCAAGGCTGAGCTGGTTGGCCTCTCCTGGGGAGGGGATAAAGGAGATGAACTTGCTCAGCAGGGGACAGAGCCCTGTGCCCCACCAGCTTTAGGTCTGGCTTTGAGCCGTGGCTTTGCTCTAGGTACGAGTTCATCACAGGCTCTGAGCCGCAGAAGCTCATAAGCTCATTACGCTGGGGGAGTTGCGAGTGGTGAGGAGGCCACAGAGCTGGGATTTCCTTCCCTTCTGCTGGAGAGGACTCTTAGCAAACCAGGAGGAAAAGTCCTGCGTGGTTTCATTTTTTCACGTGCAGAGCTGTCCCCTGTTCCTGGGCTGCCTGAAAGGGCTGGACCACTCTGGGCATGAGTGGCCTCTTGCAGCTCTGCCCCCCCACAGAGCTGGCACCAGGCAAAGCCAGCTCCTCTATTTGGTCACGGAGTGTTTAGGATTAAAGGGGGAAATACCTCAGGATAAATGCCAGAAAAGTGGCTGCCGGGGGGAGAGAAATCCCCAGATTGCTGGGTGATGTGGCTGCTTTGAAACCCTCTGGGGATCACCTCAGCCTTGTGATGGATTCCTCGTCTCTCCAGCCTCTCCCCAGCTTGGGTCGCTTCAGCTGAACGGGATCAAAATGCCTTGAGGTTCAAAGATTCACGGACTGGCACCGATCAGAGCAGGGAGATGTCGCGGACTTTGTTGTAAAAGATGATACAGAGGCTCCACTGAGGCTGGAATTCGCTGTGGTGCTGCGGGAGCGTGCCGGGAGCGAGGGGGATTTCACAGGGAAGCGCCAGACGAGTCCCCGGAGCGGCTGCAAAAATCACAGCTCTGCTAAAGCATCACTCACAGGCTCGGCTTCCTGCGAGAAAAACAACTTACCTAGAGATAGCTTTGCTCATTTCTCTTCCAAATATTCCACCTTCGCTCCTCTGGGGTGTTTGGGTTTTTCTCCCTGGGAATGCTGTGGTATTTTCCGAGCTGCCCGGCAGGGACAGTGCAATCCCGGCACAGAGCTCCTCTTTGGAAACCCGCGTCTGCTTCCCGATTTAGGCAGAGGGTGTTGCTCGGGCTTTGCCATGCCATTTGCATCTGCATTCCCTGCGCTCTCAGTGTGGATTTGGGTTTAGATCCATCATGGATCTTCCTGCCTGAGCTCTGGCAAGCCATTAACCCTCTCCTTTACCTGCTGCCCGCCTTCTCAGCGAGGCGACAGCGTGTGCAGGGAGGCTCTCTGAGTTCCTGCATCATCCCTGCAGGCAGCGATGCTGCTCCTGCCTCCCGCTTTCCCACCCTGGCATCCACAGAACAGCGGCATGCACGATGCCACTCTTTACTTAACACAGCGTACAGGGGTTACAGGAGAGGAAAACGGAGTTACAGGGGGAAACAGGAGGCATTTTGTGGCAATCCAAGCTGTTTCCTGGGGAGGAAATACAGCCAGGAGGCTCAGCGTGGAGGTGTCCCAGCTGCAGGAGGGTGGCTGAGATGTGCGGCCTCGCTGGTGGGGATCTCTCCCCATCTTCTCCGCAAGTGCAAGCAGGGATTTGCAGGGATGCAGGCTCTCCTGTGGAAGGGAAAGGAGGTGTCTCGGTATGATTGGTGTTGCCTGCTGGGAAGCTAAGCTCTGGAAAGATTAGCGGTGGGATCTGGGGAAAAATAGCTCTGCTGAGGGAGTGGGAGTGGAGTTGGGAGGGGACGGATAACGAGCGCTGATTTGCGTTTGCTGTTAGGAAAATTTAGTGGGTTTATTGTTATGTTACACAAAGGAGCAACCGGGGTAGTAATTCAAACTCAGGCTGTCCCCTGGGCTTCCTGTGTGACTTCTTCCTTGTGCAAACAGTGACGGGCACGAAGCTGTTGCTGCTGCTCTGCCAGGAGAGCAGAGCCAGGCCCCCTTCCATTCCAAATGCATTGAAGTGCTTGAAAGGTGTTTCTCAAAGCCCTCCAGGTGATGTCTCCGATCCAGCTGTCACCAAAGCCATTTTCTGAGTGACTGTGACAGAGTTAAGGTGCTCCCAGAGGAGGGAATGTGCTCCTCGCGGGGTGTTGGACTTGGTGACCTTTAAAGGTTCCTTCCCACCCAAACCCTTCTGTGATTCCAAGGGCAACTCGGGTCTGCAGCACTGGCATCACTGAGCTCACTGGGCTCGGGCAGGAGCTCTCAGGAGTCCCCTCTTTGCAGGGGAGACCTGGTGGGCTCCAGGTTGTCCAGAGAAGCTGTGGCTGCCCCATCCCTGGCAGTGTCCAAGGCCAGGTTGGACGGGGCTTGGAGCAATCTGGGATAGTGGAAGGTGTCCCTGCTCATGGCAGGGGGTGGAACTGAGATGGGCTTTAAGGTCCTTTCCAACCCAAACCAGTCTGGGATTCTGGGATTCTGTGATCCCCTGTTGCCAGCACTGGATGTGACATCCCAGCCCCCCGAGATAAAGACGAGCACAATGAATCTTAGACAGCTCCAGATGATTTTTTTCTGATTTGCAACACTTCAGCTTTGCTGTTTTCTCAAGAGTTATTCCTGATTCTCACAGAAGCTCGTGGGAGCAGATTCAGCCCACAGAAAATGGAGTTTTCTTAGTTGCACCTCTTTTCCCTTGTGTTTCTGGCATCACATCTTTGTTTATGTTGTACTTTCAAAGAAAACAACACAGGTTACAGAAAACACAGAACAGTGATACCGGCTTCTGAGAAAACAACACTGATCTTAACCTGTTTTCTGGATACCTTTATAAATATTCTCTATATTGTTGAATGTTCCAATTGGCAGGCAAAGGATTGGTCTTTAAAACACTGTCTGACTTGATTGGTAGTAAATATAAAGTGTGAAGATTGCTGGGCTGTGGCAGAACTGTTGCCTGCAGAGGATTAGAGTTGCTCAGCTCCAGGGATGCCAAACTCTGGCACATTCTGCTACTGGAGTTTCGCTTGAAAAGAAGATTCCCCAATATTGACAGGTTTGCCAGGACCTGAAATGAACAGGGCTTTGTTTGATTGGGCTGTTAACATCACCTCGAATATCACAGGCTTGAGCAATTCCATGGTAATCCCAACTAAACCAGCCAGAAGCAGCACTGAAGCATCCTGGGCTCCCAGCAGAAATTCCTGGGCTCCCACATGCTCCATTCTCTGCCATGTCAAGCCCAAGAGCAGTAGCAGCCAGGTTGGAGGGTGTTTTTTAACCAGACCTGTGAATGTATTCCTGATTCCCAGAGGAGATTTCTGGTCTGTTGAACATTCCGAAGGGGCATCTCCTGCGGGAACAGCTCCATCGCACATTTTGAGGGGCTCTTCTGTGCCCAGGGGTGCTCCCAGGCACTGGGCAGGGAAGATGCTCACATTTTTACAGGTCTGGGTTTTGTAAGACTCAAACTTCAGCTCTCTGTATGGTTTACATTGAGGCAGGATGGTAATGAATCCTCCATGGAGGGGGTGGTGCCTGGAGAGCTCAGAAAATCAGCATCAGTTCAGTAAAGGTTTTGCTAATTCGGTTCTGGGCTCCCAGTTCATCCCAGTTCAGCCCAGAAAATCAGCAAAGTTTTGCTAATTCAGTTCTGGGCTCCCAGTCCAGCACATTAACTCTGTTATTTACCAGCAGAACATTCCTGCTTCCTAAGGAGTTCCAGCAGCCGTGTTCAGGTGAAGTGAACTTGCTGTGCAAGGGAACAAAGCTGAAATCCACTTGGGATTTGGAGGTGCTGTGTGAGCCGCCTCCTGCTTGCCAGGAGGGATGGAAGCACTGCTGTGGGCTCATCCCTGGGGGTTCAGGGCCCTGACCCTTCCCAGGGCTGCTCTGAAAGGCTCAGGGGTGGTTCAGAGCACTGGTCTTGGCTTTCCAAGAGAAGGCACTTGGCATTTTCTGGTGCTTTGAAGTGCTGCCAGCGTAAGGAAGGAAGGGAGGAGCTGCAGCCTGCCCAGGAAGCGCCAGCACTGAGCAGAAGCTTCTGATCACATCCACCCTTCTCACCTCGCCTGCCTCAGTTTCCCACGTTCCAGTGCCTGTGGCAGCGTTTCTCTGGCTGCGGGGCACGGCAAGGAGGTGGCAGATGAGGCTCATGAGCCACTGCCTCTCTCTGTCGGGCCTCCCCAGCATCAAGGAGTCATTTGAAAGGCAGGGCTGGTGTCGTCCTGGTGCTGACGAGAAGCAAGAAGATCCCTCACACGTGTTCTGCTTTTGGAAGATGCTGTCCCTGGGAACAGTCGATATCTCCAACATTTGATCCCGGCAGTTCCCACCCCACGTGGGCTTGAGCTGAGCAATTTGTGTGAAGGTTTTTCTCTGGCTCTTTATTCTCCTAATGAGGGTTTTCAGCTGAGCTGTGTGAGTTCCTTTATCTTTTCTGCTCTTTCTCTTACGATTTGGTTGTTGTGGGGTTGTTGTTTTGTTTTGGTTTTTTTTCTCTGAGTTGAATCTTTCCCTCTCTCATCTCCCAGGAAAAGCTGTAACAATATTAAGGTGAGGGGAAAAAGGCAAAATTTACTGGAACTGCTTCATGGTGAGTTGCTGAGAATCTGAAAATTACCCTCTCAGACGGTCTGTATTAATTCCCTGATGCAGCAATGATAAATCCTTATTGAAGGGGATAACATAAGGAGATTTTACTGCCTGTAGAAAAACTCCAGGGTGCAAACAATGAGGAAGCCCATCTGCCTCTTGTTCATGATCCCTGGAAGTGTCCAAGGTGAGGCTGGATGGGGCTTGAAGCAACCTGGGCTAGAAAAAGGTGTTCCCCCCATGGGAGGAGGTGGAATGAGGTGAACTTTAAGGTCCCTCCAACCCGAACCAGTCTGGAATTCTGTGATTCTGTGATCAGTTGGCAAATGCACGTGTGACAGTGCTGACACCAGCCCTCAGGGGGTGACATTACACTGAACAAAGGACATGGATGGGCGGCCGGACAAGTCCCCTGTCTCGGGCGCTGTGGGCAGCGGCAGCAGCCCCAAACCTCTGCCCATTCATTCCCTGCTTGCAGCAGCTCCCCGAGTCCCTGAGGTCCAGCCCTGCGAGCACCAGGCAGGCAGGAATTGAAAAGCAGCAGGTTTTGGCCTCTGCCCACGTCAGGCAGCGTGAAGGTTCATCTCCCTCACCGAGTGATGAGGGGCTCCTTCCCTCCCACCCCCAGGGCAGCTCACACCCTGCCCCAGCAGCAGGGCAGGGATCTTGTGCCAGAGGCCACCTCCTGAGCCAGTCCTCAACACTTATGCGTTATTTCCAAAATCCCCGAGCTCCCTCTCTCTTCTCCTCTTCTTTATTCATGCACCACGCTGCCTTGCAGGGCTGGAGTGGGAAAAAACACTCTGCTTGTGCCTCACTGCACGGCCTGAGCCGGAGCCTCCGCCAGAGCAATGTAAAGCTGTAGCTATGGAAACTCCCAACCCTTTTCCCTGATTTTTTATTTTTTTGAGAGCAGCAACGTATATCTCTTTGGAGATCCCAGGCAGGGCTGCCTGCAGCACCCAGGGAGTCCCCTGGTGTCCCACAGCGGCAGCAGGAGCTGCAAGCACAGACCCAGGTCTGTGTCCCCAGGGCAGAGGAGGGGGACTGAGGAGGAATAAGCAGGTTGCATGGAAAGCCAGAGGCCAGGACAGCTCAGGGACACTGGTGGGGACAGTGATGCTGATGGAAGTGTCACCAATTTCCAGACACCCACCCACAGCTGGGAGGGGTGGGCAGGGACAGAGGGGCGCTGGTCCATGTGTTGGTGGCCGGGTGGAGGGTGTCCCTGGAGCTCTCAGGTGGCTGCATTTAATTTTAAAGGAACTCCCTGGATCCCAGCCCGGATCTGTGACTCCTGAGCAAAGCAAAGCAGGGTGTGCAGCTCGCAAAGGCTTTGATCTGCCGAGGATCTGCCCATGCCACGGAGCCGTGTTCACAGCCCTGGGAGATGCAGAGCTGTTGGATTCACCACTTACCAGCAATGCACACCGAGTGTGCCCCTCCTCCCACCCTGATCGATGGCTCCTCCACCTCCCGGGACATCTGCGGGGTCACCGGGCCAGCCGTGGGGCTCATCCTTCCCAAACACCGGCATAGGGGGTGGTGGGAGCATGGAGCTGCTCCCAGCTCACTGCTCACCCAGTGCCTGGCCTGGTGGAAGCCACCTAGTCTGGAAATGGGCTGGAATTTGATGGATTTCAGGCAACCTGAAAAAACAGAGCCATGATCAACTTCCCTGTGTGAAGAAGGGGCACTGGTACAGCAACACTTTCCCTCTCAGGCACTTTCTTGCCAGGATGAGAGAGCCAGAGGTCCTGGGATGAGCCAGAGGTCCTGGGATGAGCCAGGAATGTATCCCAGCTGTGCAGGGCGGCTGAAGGCACAGCTGGGGCAGGCTGCCGGCTCAGAGTGTCTCAGCAGGGCTCCGTGTGGCTTTGGGCCTGCCTGGAGCAGAAGCCAAAAGGTGCAAACAGAAGCTTTGGAGCATGCAGGGCTTCTGTTAGCCCAAGGCTGGGTGGCAGCAGAGGTGACTCAGTCCATGTCCTCCCATCAGGATGATTCTCCAGTGATTCTCCAGAGCCGCAAATCCCGGGAGCTGAAGCAGCCACTGGCAGGAGTCACAGGGAGAGTTGCTGCTTCTGCTGCCTTTGCGTGGCCATCAGAGGGTACCAGAGCCTTGCTGTCCCCCTGTGCAGTGTCCCTGGCCTGTAAATCCTCATTCCCAGGGGATGCTGAATGCCCCTGGGAGCAGGAGGCAGCTCCAGCTCCCAGCCAGGGCTGTCGTCAGCTGAGAGCTCCCCCGGTGACTCTGTGTGAGTGTTTTCCCATCCTTATGCTCCAGCAGTCACATCTGAGCCACAAAACCCCATTCTCCAGGCATTTCCTGGGAGATGGGACAGTGGGAATGTTGGTGTGAGCTATTGGTGTCAGGCACCAGCTCCCCCAGGCTGCTCCCCCAGGAGCAGCAGCTTCTGGTGTTCAGCGTGAGGAGCTTCCAAAATCCATGTGAATTCTGGGAAGAGTCGCTCTTTCAGAAGAACACATTCCTTTTTTTCCACCTTCAGTGCATTGGTTCAGCAGTGTTTTCTGACAATTAAGGGTTTTGATCTCTGTGGCTGTGCCTTTCTGGGGGACTGCAGTGAGCTCTGCTGTTGTGAGATGTGGGGAGAGAGCACTGCCTGCTCGGTGAATGCAGCAGGAAAAAGTCCTAATCAGGAGTAAGGTTTATAGTTGGCTCTCAACGAGCTAATCCAAGCTTTTCAGGTTGGCCAAGGAACATTTCCAGTCCTGGGCTGGGCAGTGGGTGCTCCCCACTCCCTGACCTTTTCCCCACTCAGAGTGATTGCAGCAGCTTATCTCAAGCTGCTAATTCCCAAACCTGCTCTCTCTAATGTTTAATATCTCAAGCTGCCTAAGCCATAACTCAAGAGGTGATTAAATGATGCAGGGTGGAAAGACAGCACATCTTTCTTTTATCTTTTTTTCTTTTTTTTTTTTTTAATTTGGATGGAGTTTAGACTGCTTATGAATGTTTGGGATTATGGCCTGCTTCCCAGCTGATGGATGGGAATAATTCCTGGTGCTTAAGCAGACTGCTTGGGCAGTGAAAGGTGGGACTGGGGAGGGTAAAGCCCTCTGGAGTGGTTTGACAGCAGTTCTGAAATCATGACAGAGCCTGGCTGTGGCAGCTCATGGCAGGGCAGACCTGGGGGTGAGTCCATCACTTCTGCACCAGTTCCTTGGGCCTGGCTACTGGGATTTACCTGTCCTGGACTGATGTCAATGTAGGGTTGGTGTGCAGCGATGGACAACTCTCTGTCGAAGTCTCCAGCATCCCTGTCATCATCACCAGCATCTCTCTCGATGTCACCAGCATCTCTCTCGATGTCACCAACATTCCTCTCGATGTCACCAACGTCCCTGCGGATGCTTTCAGGATGTGGCTGTTCATTTCCACAGAGCAGCGTGAGCACTTCATCTGTGCTGAAGCGTCCCCAGCCACCTTCCCCAGTCACTCTGGGATGAGGACAGCAGTACCTTCAGGATGGCCCCTGAAGGGGACATTCCCAAGGGCAGCATCCAGGTGATTCAGCGATTCCCCCCATCCCTCCCCAGCAGCACGGCCTCTCTCCACGGAGCATCTGCAGCCACTGAAATTCCTGCCGGGCGCTGTGCTGAGCAAGCCTTAACGCCGCCGTGATGAGCTGTGCAAATATTTATTTCTGTGAGGCGTGATCTGGTTGTGCTAAATGCCATCAGCGCCTCATTACTGCAGAGCACACATTCCCTCACTGCCGGGATGCTGCCGGGACGAGCACCCCCTGGACCCGAGGAAACCTGCTTAAATGTGCTGGAAAGTCAGACTGAGAGCTAATCTCTGCTTTAAAAACTGCTGGGAGAGGATCCCCTGATTCTCCCATGAATTTTTGCTTTTTTAAGCTTCAGGAAGCCCCACGATTCGAAGTGGCTGTTGCTGCAGGATGGATCTCCAGAACAGGCTGAGCCTTCTCTGCCGGGTTTTGTTGTCAATGAGCTGCTGTCACACAGGAATCCAGCCTGGCTGCTCTGGCAGGTTGAGGGGGGTCACACCTGATGACCTTTAAAGGTCCTTTTGACCCAAAATATGGTTCTGTGACGGGGACACCTTCAGGGATGAGTATACAGCGTATCCTTGGTACTTGGAAAAAGCTTATACAACAAGCAGTTGTTGGACTGACACGTGAGATTTAACAGAACGCTTTTCATTGTAAAATTCAGGGGTTAATTATCTGTAATACCATTGTAATGTGTGGTTATATTGAATTATAACAGCAGCAGACAGAAGGAGCAGCTCACTGTGACCCATTTCCCATCTCAGCACTGCTCTGGCAGCACTGGGGGAGCTTTTCTGGCTGCGAAGGGCTGAGCTGAGAATGGGCAGAAAGGAGAGGAGCAGTCCCTGGTCCCTCCAGCCCTCTGGAGGAGTTTATTGCGGGTTAGGATTGATGCAGACATGGGGGATACATCCCTAAATCAGCCCAGTGCTCACCTGTACCTCCAGCCTTGGCTCTCACTGCCAGGGCACTAAAACCCTTCCTGACCATGGTGTTGTCCTGCCCTCAGCCATTCTCAGGGTGTCCCCTGAGCCCTGCCCAGGGCTGGGGGTGGCTGGGATCCTGTTCTGCAGAGCTGAGCACTATTCCAGCAAGGTCCTGGCTGACAAATCATTGATCAGGCTCTGGGTGTAAGTTGCCTTCACAATGTGTGGTTTCTGCTCTGGACATCAGTGGGAGCTGAAGCATCGAGGGCTCTCCCAGCTGCAGGAAGGCTGGGGGTGTTGGTGGGGGACAGTCAGAGGAGTCTGAGCTGTGGGTCATCCCTGTACCAGTGCCAGTGACCTCTGTAGCTGGCTTTAAGCCAGGTAAGGGCTCTAAAGCCACCAGAAGGGGTCAGGTGGATGTGGAATGTTTTTGTTCTCTGTTCTGTTCGCCCATGACAGTGTTACAGGCATCTCCCAGCTGCTGGAGCCCTCTCTGAGGTGCCACAGGCTCACAGAACTTCTTAGTCCAGGGATTATCAGTAGTGGCACCTTTCAGGGTAGGGGAAGCCCCTCCTGAGTGCAAGGAGCTGCTCTGCCAAAGGCAGTGTCTGAGCAGAGATGGGATGAGCACGGTCCTGGCGGGTGCAGGGGGGAATATGGGGCTGCTGGGATCTCTGAGCCATCTCCAGCACTCAGGAGGACCCATCTGCTGGGGATGAGCCTGGGAATTTGTGAGCAGCACTCTCCCAGCAGGGCACAGCAGAGAGCCAAGTGCCCTCTGCTCATAAAACATTGAAAAACCCTTGGAGCACCGAGTGCCTGGAGATGGGGGCTCCCGTGGGGGCTCCATGGGGCCAGCACTGGTGCTGGGATGGGGAAGCATGGGATGATGAGATGTGTCCCCTTGTGCTGAGGAGCGCCCAGGTGATCTTATCAAAGCCAGGGGTCTGCAGTGACCCAGCCCCAGCCCACCCGCAGCCCAGCCCGGCTGTCCCCCGGCCAGGAATGCTGCCCTCAGGAGGGGACAGGGAGCACACGGGAGTGATGCAGGCCCTCTGCTTGAAGAGTTTTTCATCTGGAAAGCCCCGTTCCTGCCTGTGTTTCTGGCAGCTGCCCTGCCCGCTGGCTCCGGCCATGCAAAGTCTTCTGCTGGCACCTTGCCCGGCCATTCCCAGAGCCTGGCTCTTATTCATTGACTGGGTAGGATTACAGGAACTGGGGGAAATGCACCAGGAAGGCTGGATTTGCCACCAAACTGGTGTTGGCTTCTGGTTTATTTGCTGCTTTCCCACTTCCCAGGCTGGTGGTAGTGGCTTTCTGTCACACCGATGCTCCCTGGTGTTTACCTCCGGGCAGAGCTGTGGCACTTACAGGGCTCCAGTGTGGCATCAGAGGAGTGTAAGCCAGGCTTATCCTGAACTTTACAGCATCAAGGGCTTGGATCCAGTCTGCTCTGCCCTGGACAGTTAATTACAGAGGGATTTCTTGTTATTCTGATTTAAGGTCCTGAATGCTGCCTTCAGCAAGACCCAGTGGCTCAGGGCAGTGGCATCTTGGCCAGCCAGCATCACTCATGTGCTCTCCTGTTTCCTTGGCATCATGCTGAGATCTTTTTCTTCCTTCTGAGGCAGGGCCTGACCAGCAGTGTCAGCATCAGGGTTCAAGGCACATGGGTGAGCTGGGGAGTGGCTGCACTGCCCACCCAGGGCAAGACCTGCGGGGCTCCTCTCCCCCCACCACAGAGGCTCAGACTCGTGCTGCCCCTGCTCAGCTCCCAGTTTCCACACAGAATTTAAATCTTCCCAACCTCATTGAGCTCTCTCCCTTGGGTCTTTGCCCTGGAGTGACCCAACGAGCTGGTCCCCCCCAGCAGCCCGGATGAGGGTCAGCCTGGGGGCTGTGCCAGGGTCAGTCCCCCCTCAGAGGCCCTTCCCGGGTGCCAGAGGACACCCACGCACGGCAGCACTCGGTGCAGAAACAACGTGTCCAAGCACAGAGCGGAGGCAGGGATGTGCTGGTGCGGAGCAGAGCCAAGTCAGGCAGGGTGGTGTTACTTCAGGACACGGCGCTGGCCTCCCCTGCTCCCTGCGAAGGGTGGGATGGGTGTTTCTGCTTTTTTTCTCCTTTCCTTTCTCCATCGCGGCTGTTTGGAAGCGCAGGGCAGAGCTGAGCCCCGTCTCCCCTGCACAAACTGAGCGCTGAGGACAAGGGGCAGGGTCTCATGCTGAGGTTTGAGCTGTGTCCCTCGAGCAGGGGGTGTTCTGCCTGTGTTTATCCCTGGGTGCTCATTAGGGTGCGGTCTCAGCTCCTGCCTGCTCCAGTGCTGGGCACCGGGCGGGATCAATCCTGCCAGCACTGCTGTCTGTGCTGCCAGTTGGCGCTTTGTACCCAGCCTGGGTGTTTTGTTCTCCAGCTCCTGGAGACAGGTGGATAAGGGCAATTCCCACATTCCATGTGGAACAGAGGGCTGGGCTGCCTCTGGCTGCAGAGGAAGCAGGTCCCAGGGCTGCTGGGGGATGCAGGAGCAGTGCAGTGGGACAAGTGTGGGATACAGCTCTTTGCATGTGAGACACGATCTCCTTGGGCAGGCGCAGCCTCAGCAGGACCAGCATTCCCTGGTTTTTAACCACTTGCCATGGCAGCACTTCCAGCTGGTGCAAAAACTCTTTGGAGTGACTTTGCTGCCCTGCAGATGGGAGCTGGGGTGGGATGGGATAGCTGAAAGCCACATTTATTTAATTGTCCTGAAGATTATTCTTAATACCTCCGAATCCTGAAAGCTGCCTTAACTGGCTGCTAAGAGGAACCTTAGAGCAGTCTCCTTTTCCATCCCTAGGTCTCCCCCAGCTTCAGCAGGCAGGGTTAGGCCAGTCCACATGAGCCCTCCAGCCCCTGGACCTGGAGCTCAGCCTTTCAGAGCCGGGTATTCACTGGAGCCTTGGGCTGGGCTGAGCTCAGCCCCCCCAGCTGCTCGGAGCCTTCCTCCCACGCAGCTCTCCCGAGAGGCAGCGGCTGCAGGAGCCCTGTGCAGGAGCCAGGGCAGCTGTGAGCAGCCTCTCCCCTCACTGGGCACCCGCGGTGGTCCAGGGGCCGTGTTCAAGGTGCTGGGGGGGGGGGTGAAATAGGATGATTTCTCATCCCACCCCTTCTCCGTTGCTCATGAGAAGCTTCCCCCAACGCCTGGGTTGGGCTGGGAAGGTCGGTCAGCTCCTCGTGGCAGTGCCCAAGGGAAGGCAGGAGCAGAGGCTGAGGCAGAGCCAGCCCTTAGAGAGCAGTCCAGCCTCCAAATCCACATCCTCAGCCATGGCAGGGACAGGCAGAAGCAGGCAGGCGACACAGGGTTGTGTTTAAACCAAGCAGCTCCTGCAGGAGCGGCATGTGGGAATTGTGGTTTTGGTTTGTGGCAGCATAACCCATCCTTTGCACTCTGAGAAAGGAGAAATCTTGCATCGGGCCCTGCGTGCTCCCAGTAACCCCAGGGCCACCATCCCCTGTCAGCCCGTGGCACTGGGGACCACGGTCCTACAGCAAAGGGCTGCTGGGCTGGGGGCAAAGAGCCTGTGTGGGGTTACAGCCCCCTGCAGCCCCTTGCTGCTGGCTGGCAGGGACGGAGGATGTGCTGGGGGCTGGATTTGGATGGGTTCAGCCATCCTTGGTAGCTGGAGGGCTCCTAACGTTGGAGGAAGGAGCTGAGGTCTCCCAGGACTGAGTCTCCCGTGCCTGCGTTCCTCAGACCGGGGCTCCCTCCCGCATACCTTCTCCAAGACCACAGCGGAGCTGCAAAGCACTTCCTTTTAGCAGGATATTTATTGCTAAATATATGAATCTGGGAGCCTGTGGAGCGTGAAATTAGGAACAAATGTAAAAAAGGAGGTCTAGACAGGAATTGTTCAGCTTATGGGCCTCCGCATGCTCTGCTCTCCTCCCCCTGTGCACGCTGGAGGGTTTAGTGCTTCCAGGTATGCGGCTTTAATCAGAGAAGCATGTTTGGGGAGGGGAAAAGGGAGAAATGCAAATGGTCCCGCTTCGGAGGGAGCAGTGGCTACGATGCCACGTCTGGCTGGGCGCGGCTGGACAGGAGCCGTGGAAATTGGCTCAGTGCAGCCCTGGCTGGTGCCCCGGGGCTTAATTAATGGGTGGAAAAGCCGGAGAGCCCTCCCTGGCAGAGCTCTGCCTGCCACCTCCCACCTTGGGGCGGCAGGGAGATGCTGATCCCTGTGGGATCACAGAGGTGCAGAGCCTGCAGGGCTGAGTGTGGCCACCCCAGAGCCAGGCTCCTGTCCCGGCCCTGCATCCTTGGCTCCGGGACAGCGTGGGGATCGCAAAGGGGAGCGGCAAAGGAGCCAGGGATGGGCATTTCCAGCTGGCACCTGGTCCAGCCAGGCACCTCCATCCCTCTTTAAACAGCAGCCAGAGTTTCTAAATCACTAATGCATCGTTGGCAAACCCTTCCCATGGATGTGTTGCTCCCCCTGAGCTTCCTCAGAGCGTTTTCCCCGAGGAACGAGGGCAGGATTTGGCCCGGCTCCTGCCCCGTGGCCACGCGGTGGGAGAAGCCGTGGAGCCGTCGGGATAAATTCCCTTCTCTCCTCCCGAGCTGCTCAGCAGCAACACAAAACGTGACGCTGCTTTATCCATTCAGCACTCACCCAACTTTAGCAGGACATTAAGTGCCTGAAAATATGGCACGGGTTTGTTTTCTTTGGGAGCCGGTTAAATCCCTGACAGATACAGTTGCCTTTCCTCGGGTGCTGAAGTAATTTGGGGCTGGGGTGGCTGGGTTTTGGTTTAACCTGATAGCACGAGCTGGGAGCCAGCTTTGTTAAAGCACTTGTGGAGTAGGTGGTCAGGGTACGATTTCTCTCTTAATTTATGTCGCTTCTCCTGTTCCCAGCCCGAACTAAAGGGTTGCTGGAGCTTTATTTGTGCCAGTTTTAGTGTGGCTGTCTCGTAGCTGCTGGCGGGTGTGAGCGGGCAGCACACATCTTTTCCCCCCAGCATCCTTCCTGTGGCAGAATGCTGTGCCTCATCCCGGCATGGAGAGGAATTCCAGGCCTCCTGTGAGCGTTCAGGGGAGGGATGCTGAGAGCAAGACCCGTGGTGGTGTCGTAGGGCTCGTGTGCTGTGCGTGATACACAACATCTGCCCTCTGGGTGTGCCCAGCAGGGACAGGGAGAGGGACCTTCCACTGCTCCCAGTGCTGTGGCAGCTCCCAAGGGGCACTCCAGGAGGAGAAGGCTGCTGGTGGTACCCCAAAATGTGAGCACAGGGGCCAAGCTGAGCCATAGCATCTCTGTGATGTCCAGTGCCCTCTGTGCCAGCCACAGCTCACCTGGGGCTGTCAAGCATCATCCTGGGGTGCCCCCACAGCCCCCCAACGCTGTGGCTTGGCCGTGGTGATGTGCAGGATCCTGGTGCCTCGGATACATCCCGCTGTCAGGGAGGGCAGCACGCCGCTCCCTGCAGTCGTTAAAGGCTCACTTAGCAGCTCCGGTTATTCCAAATTAAAATACCATGTTGTTTTCCTGGGGAAAATGGATTATAGGCTCAGAGGAAAATGAGCACAGCTCAGAAATCCATATTGCAAGGCTCCTTCTCCCATCCCTGAAGCTCTCTGCCACCTGGCAGGAGCCAGGAGGGTGCCCTTGGTGCCTGGTTTTATTTCCCTTGGCTCCCCCTCCTGAGGGCAAACCAGCCAGATGTGACCCCAGAGCTGCTTCTCACTCAATCTCTCACCCACTGCCTGAAGTTTTTTTAACCCTTGAAACTGCAAGGTGAGATTTAAGGGGAAATAGGGACTCCCTGATGACTTTCCACATGTGTCCAGTGCAGGAATCTGGCCTGATTCTGCCCTACAGAGCCCTCCTGGTTTCTAGCCCGCTTCAGAGGGGGGTGAGCAGAGGGTTTGGGGCTCTGCAGCCCAGCCCCTCACTGCACCCCCTCACCCGCTGCACTCAACTTTGCAGGCTGTTAATGGAGAAGAGGGCGGATGACAGCCGGGACCGTGGTCATCACAGGTGGAATATTAGCGACTGTCATTTTACTTTGTATCATCGCCGTCCTCTGCTACTGTAGGCTCCAGGTAAGGCCGGGGGATGCTGCAGTGGGGAGGGCTGATGGGGCGGGAGCTTTGGGGTGCCAGCTGAGCCCCTCCCGTTTCAGTACTACTGCTGCAAGAAGGATGAATCCGAGGAGGACGAGGAGGAGCCCGACTTCGCCGTGCACTCCCACATCCCTCCGCTCCACTGCAACCGCAACGTAGTGCTGACCAACGGGCCCTCCCTCTACTCCTCATCCCCCTTCGCCAAGAAACCAGCCCAGAGCCGGCCCAGCTGCCCCAGCTGCGCTCCCTACGAGCCCCCCACCTCCTTCCTCCAGGAGACCCCCACCTCCTTCCTCCAGGAGACCCCCACCTCCTTCCTCCAGGAGTCTCCCACCTCCTTCCTCCAGGAGCCCCCCACCTCCTTCCTCCAGGAGCCCCCCACCTCCTTCCTGCAGGAGCCCCCCACCTTCTTCCTGCAGGAGCCCCCCGAGGAGCTGCACAACGGAGGTGACAGGGTGAGCTACAAGACGGTGAGCCAGGAGGATCTGGCTCTGCCCGTGTCCAACCTGCAGGCGCTCAATCCCAACCGGCTCTCGGCCATGCGGGAAGCGTTCTCCCGCAGCCGCAGCATCAGCACCGATGTGTGAGGTGCCGCCTGCCCGCCCGGCCCCGAGCGTCCCCTCGCACCTCTGCGGGGCTTTGGACAGCGGGAAGAGCTGGTTGGAATTCCTGGAGGAGTTTTGAAAAGGGGGGGGGGGGGGGGAAATGAAGTTAATGTATTTCTGCGGGCTGGTGATGTAAAAGGGGAGCAGAGCAACCCCAAGTGGGGAGCGTGAGGGTGCAGCTGGAATGTGAGGTTTTCCAGCGCTGCATTGCTTGCCCTTTTCTTTTATAAAGAGGATTTTGATATTGAGCATCCTTTTGTACGGAGGAGTTGCCCCTCCTCACCATTTGGCCCGGGGATGATGAGTGAACAATGGGGCTCGTGGGTGGCTGGAAATGGCTCGTGCTGCAGGTCAGGCATGACCTGGGGGGCCTAGGATGCACTCAGGTGCACAGACAGACCCCAAAATGTCCTCTAGAAAAGCAGGGCTGTCACTGCCCACCTTTCTGCCACCCTGTCCTTCGCTGCTCCCTGCTGCAGCCGTGGGAGTGTCTGTGGGTGTGGGTGTGAGTGAGCACAGCCCTGCACTATTCCCAGCCCATGGCACTCCTCAAGGCAGGCGTTCATTCCCGGGTGACAGGCACAATCCCCTCAGGGTTAGGATGGTGGCTGGGCACACGGCCTGTCCCTGGAGCCCCTGGAGTGGCCTCGTGGGCCCTCGGAAGGAGCTGGGCTGGGGGTGCAAAAGCCCTGCATTACCCAGCTATGGAAATTACACACAGCACACTTTGGGATGGAGGAATATCCCTCGGGATAATCAGCATCCCTGCTCCAAGTAATGCCATACACAACGTCTGACTGAGGGCTCCGTGGCGCAGGGGTCACCGTGTGTGTGCCCACCCTTTGCATGCACATTCTTACACGCACTTATTTGTTTGAGAGGGGTTTTTAAAGCGAAATAAAAGTAAAAAGACGCTTTTTCCCCATCCAGGAAAGTGTCAAAACACTTCTAAATTTAGGCAAAAACCTCCGATTTGCATTTTCCACTGAGCCATTTCCCATGGCCGGGCAGCCTGGCTGTGGCACCGGCTCTGTCCCACGCTGGATCCTGCAGGGACAGCCCTGGCAGAGCAGCAGGGACAGAGCTGGTCCCTGAGCGTGTCCCTCTGCACCAGACGTGCTGCAAAGGAGCCCTTGGGGGAACTCAGAGGTTTAGGAGAGCAATTTCAGCCATGAGGGAACTCCTGCTCGGGTTTCTCCTGGCTGTCTCCATTCCTCCCCTCCGACCTCACCACTCTCCAAGTGACAGAACACCCTGTTTCTCCTGGATTGGGCATTATTCAGGTTAAATCATCACCTGGGGATGGCTGGTGAGGATGGACTGGCTGCACAGAGACTCTGCTGCCCTCAGCGCTGTGCTCCAGGGCGATTTTCCTTTTTAAAGATGTTCTGGGAAGCAGCAGCCGTGGCTCCAGCCCCCGAGGCTCTTTGGACACTGTTTGCAGCCCGGCCGGGTATTTTACTTCGAACCACGAGGGCTTTTAATTCCACAGGAAACCTTTTGAAGTACAAGTCAGTCTTTGCAAATGAGTATCTTCGACTTTCTGGGGGGGTTCTCTTTGGGGTGGGGAGGGCTGGGGTTGGTTTCTTACGTGTTTAATATTCCGGGCTCGGTCCCTGTGATGCTTCACAGTCCCTCTGCTCCAGAGGGGTGCAGCCACACAGACCATGCTCCCATGTACAGTCCTCACTGGGGTTTGTTCCCATGCCTTGAGCCCTTCTCTCCCCGTTTTTCGTGATTTTTCCCACCAGCCTTCCCTTCCTCCGTTTTTTCCTTGTTTCTTTCCCTTGTTGCTTGGAAACTCAGCTTTCACTAACCCTCACCTGGTGATCTGTTGTACAGGACTTTGGGAATCTCAGATGGGGGAGGGAAAAGTAAAAAAAAAAAAAAAAAAAAAAGAAGAAGAAATAAACTACTTTGACATGGGTTTTGAGGTTTTGGGGTTTTTTTGTCCCTGCATCTGCAAACTTGGGGTGGTGTTTGCAAAGCTCTCAGGAGCTCCCTGCTGCTGAGGGAGTGATGCAGCAGCACTTGGGGTGCACACAGCAGTTTGGGGGATGCTAAAGGGCCTTTGGCTCAGTGTCTGGGGGCCACACCAGTAAAAACACAGAGCAATAACTCCTTGGGAGCTCAGGAAGGCCCTTTTCTTACTGGCACCATATGAAATCTCTTTGCTCATAACCCCCTGAGGAGCTTCAGGGCTGCAGCTTCTAAAGCCACAGAACCCCAAAGGGCCCCCAACACTCCCAAAATCCCCCAACTGTTGGGACTTTTCCTTGCATCACTGTCCAAGGAGCTGTAATTCCCCTGATTTCAAGCTGCTCTGCTTTCCCTGGGCACCAGCAAAACCACAGCCCCAATTCCAGTGTTCCTAGCACTCCACTACAAACTGGAGAATAAAACAAAATACCACCATAAATGTGACAACTTTATTAAAATATACATATGAGTACAAATTAATGATTATATGGATAAAGTTCACTGTCTGTAAACAAATATATTAAAAAAGAGCACGTCTTTTTTTGTGATATAAAGTGCAGTTATGTTTCCATATTATATACAATATGTCAGCATCGGGGGGGGTTGTAAGGACTATGAAACTAACGTTTGATTATAAGATAAAATTCTCTGAAAAAGTATACACCTACATATTACAAAAAAGGGCTTGAGAGTTCATTTACCAAACGAGGACCAGCTTCCCACCACGTTAATTCAGCTAACGAGAGCGTGCAGGTCTCGGGATAAATCAGGAGAGCGGCACCAACCCCCCCTTTGTGAAGGGAAACTTGCACTTCCCAGAGTTCACACCTTCCCCTCGCCAACCCCAACCTTGCACAGAGGGAGGAAACCAAAGGACAAGAGCTTGGGTGTAGCTGGAGTTTGGGGGGTTGGGGGGAATCAAATATACACGACTTTATGTACAGCTCTGACCCCGGGGCGCTCCCGACGTCCAGCGGCGCCGTCCCTCTGCTCAGGACCGGGAGAGGGGTTCTGCTTCGGTGGGGACACAAAGACCGGGCCAAAAGCATCCTTGTCAGCAGCGTGTGGGACGTGTGGCTACGGGGAAGGAGGAGCCCTGGCTCAGGAAGGCCGGCTCTAGGAGTGGGGAGCGCGGCAGGAGCGGCAGCAGGCTTTGCTGTAGTACCAGTGGCTGCACAGGTTCACCTTGATGGCCAAGGCACAGTTGGTTCCTGCCTGGTCCTGGCAGCTGTCGTCTGGGTGGGGAGAGAAAACACAAGGCTTGGCATGGAAAAGGCAAAGGAAATAAACAATTGGGAGCTCACGAGGTCATTTTGGCCCCTACACAGCTCTAAACACCACGGGGTGAGCAATGTCATCCCAGCTGTGGCTGCCACCTCCCTGATGGCTGGCAGAGCTGGAAAACACCATGGAGCTTCTCCAAAAATATCACTGTCAACCTGGGCAAAAGCACGAGCAGGTTGTTCTGTTCCTTCACATCTGGCCTGGCTTGGGGAGTCTCATTTGGTCCCAGCCCTGAAGCTCAATCTCTTTGCTGTAAAACAGAAGTGCCCAGGGATTGCTGGAGCCACCAAGGCACTGAGTTGTCCCCAGTTCAGGGGCCTCCCCTGACAGGGCACAGGGTGGCTCTAACATATTCACAATTTCAAACACAAAGAGGGTAGAAATTCCCCAATTCCCTTGAGAAAGGGATGGGGATCCAGCAGTGTCACAGTCAGAGTTAGGGGCAAGGAGATGCTGGAGACAGGGATGAGGCCAGAGGCTGCTTTAACACTCTCCCAGCTCCATTTAATGAAATATTTTGCTTCAAACCCACAGGATTTATACTTTTATATATATATATATATATATTTCTTAAAATCCATAGGATGCATAAAACCAGGCTGCTCCCAGGGCAAGGTGGCCACGAGGCAACTCCCAAGCTCCATGCCCCATCCCAGATCCCAAGGGAATGGGCAGCCGAGAGCACCCAGAGCTGAGCCAGGAGCTGGCCCCCAAATCTGTCTCCCATTTTCATGCTTTTCTCCCACACTGTCCTTATTCCCAAATCCTATTAAAGGATTAGAACCGCGTGTTTGTTAAAGATCACAGGGACTCTGAGCCAGCAGACGAGTCAGATAACGAGATAGTTACAAATCCCACAGGATTTGTAACCTGAAGACCAAAAATCATTAAAATAATGGCACAGATGGAACTTCCTCAGCTCGAGCTGGAATCTTACAGAAGCAGCACCCAAATCAGCGCTGCAAAGGCCCCTTTTATCTTCAGGTCAGAGCATGTTTCTCCTGAGCTCTGCCCTTAATTTATCTCCAGAAAGAGCTGGTGCACAGCCCCCCATCACTTGGGCACAGAGCTGCCCCCATACATCCTCCCTGGGATGATTATCCAAATGGGGGCAGTGGAAGATAAGATGCTGGCGGTGCTGTTTGGAGGGATCCAGGGAAAATCAAGGCCGTGGGGCAGTGGGGCTCACCTGGGGGCTCCGTGGGGCAGGGCTGCAGGTCACAGGTCTGTTTGCCCACCGGCTTCACCAGCGGGTCACAGCCCCGCACGATGTCCTTGCCTTGGTAGCACTTCACATCCCGCATCCTCACGCCGATCCCACAGGTTTTTGTGCACTGGGGGACAGAGAGAGGGGGTGAGGCAAGACCCTGCCATCCCAGGGGACTGTGCTGAGCCAGAACCTGCTTGCTGGGGGTGTTAGGGCAGGAGGAGAACTCGTCCCCTGGCTGAATGTCACATCTCAGTGCCACACCGCTGTCCCCGTGCTCTGTCTTTGCTGCCAGCACCATCAACTTCTGCCCAGGGATAGGTGGATGTGGCCCCATCCCCTGGCACTGACATCCTCCCTCCTCCTGCTGCCCTTCACAAGGGACCACAAATGAGCTGGCCCAGTCCAGGGGATGCTCTGTAGGACCAGGGTGGCCATGGAACCCCCCAGAGCACCTCTGGAGTGGGGTTGTGGGGTCTCTGTGCATCCGCTGTGGGTTTGTGGAGCTGCTGCTGGGCCCAGCCCTCAGTGCCTGCTGCCCTTTGGATGCCTCGTGGAGCTGGGATTACAGCAGGGCTGCTTTGGATAATTATAGGCTGTGGTGATGGTTTGCCAGACTAAACACAACGAGGCTCCTGGAGCTCGGATCAGGGAGGCTGCATCCAGCAGGGCTTGCAGGAAGCCCACGCTCACTGGGCTTGGCCCCTTGGCCACCGAACCCCGGCTGCCTTTTGGGTTGTGCAGGGTGCTGGGGCAACCCATGCTCTCACAGCATCCCCAAATTCTGCATCCCCCGGGCAGCCACCCTGTGGGCTCCATGCACACCCCCAGCCACACTCCCAACAGTGCCACCGGGGAAAAAATAAAGAAAATAAATAAAGCTACAGCTGGCCCCAAACACCCCAATCCTATTCTCCCTGGGCACAGCCAGTCCCAGCAGCACCATGGCAGGGCAGGATCTCTGCTCTGAGCTGCCAGTGCAGCAAAAACCCGCGGGGTGCTCCCTCAGGAGCCAGGCCCTGCAGAGATTCACCCATCTCCTGGGGGATTCTGCAGGCAGCGTGACCCTTGGTACAAAGGGACGGGGCACCACACCCTTGGGGCTCCCTCCCCGCTCACCTCGGACCAGGGGGTCGTGTACCACTTGAAGCAGGGCCGCTCGAAGCACGTGCTCTCCTCCACGGGCTTCTTGGCCACGTCACAGTCGGCGGCGTTGCGGGTCTTGATCTTGCCATTGACAATCTCCAGGCAGAGCACGATCCTCTTCTTCACACCCCGGCCACACGTCGTGTTGCACTGCGGGGTCACGAGCAGGGTGAGACCTGCACACCCCATGCCGACCCCGCTGAGGGCACCCCAAAGCACGGGGGCTGCACTTACCCGCTCCCAGTCCTGCGCCAGCCAGTGCGAGGGGCAGTTCTTGTCCCCGCAGGGGTGGATGGCCAGGGGCTTGGTGTCCAGGTTGCACTGGGACTCGGGCACCACGCGCCCGTCGCTGGTTTTGCAGTACACGTGCCGGATCATCCTGCCCTGCCCGCAGCCGCCGCTGCACTGCAACCACAGCGGGCACTCAGCGGCGGGGAGGCACCGGGGAGCCAGCCCTGACCCATCCCACAGCGGGGACAGAGCCCCCACAGGGCTCTGCTGCCTTCCCACACCCGCCTTCCCCAGATTTCAGGGGGGTTTTTGCGGCTTGGCTTAAAACAAGCACAGGGAAGCTCAGCGGATCCTTCCCGCAGCCACCAGAGATTCCATCATCACGGAATCACTGAATGGTTTGGGTTGGGAGGGGCCTTAAAGATCACCTTGTTCCAACTCCCTGCCATGGGCAGGGACACCTTCCCCTATCCCAGGTTGCTCCAAGCCCCATCCAGCCTGGCCTTGGACACTTCCAGGGATGGGACATCCACAGTTTCTCTGGGCACCCTGTACCAGGGCCACAGCCCCGACACCCAGCATCTCTCAGGGCAGGCAGAAGGGGAAGCAGCACGGGCAGGGAACCCCAGGGTGGCTCCCAAAGAGGCAAAGGGGACCAAGGAAGTGGCTGCAAATATTCAGGCCCAGTGCCCGGAGCAGCTCCCCGGCGCTTCCATGGCCGCTCTTGCAGAGACTCTCGGTGTTTCCTAGCACTGCTGCTGCCATGGAAACTGCTTATTTTTAGCTGATGTGAATGTATCAAAACCTGGGTAAAAATAGCTTGGGATGGAGGGGGTCTCTGGAGCAGAATTGTGCAGGAAGGGAGAAAACCAGGGGGAGGGAAAACAAAAGAAAAAAGAGCAAAAGAGAATAGAAAATAAGGAGGAAAGAAAAATAGGGAAAGGGAGGAAAGGAGAAAGGAGAAAAGGTAAAGGAGGGAAAGGGAAAAGAGAAAGGGGAAAATAAAAAAAGGGAAAAGAGTTAAAAGGTTCAATTTCTGGGCACGGAGCATCAGCATTGCCAAGGAATGCTGTGCAGCAGACAGACAAGAGGATTTTGACACCCACCAAGGCCCTCAGCCAGGTCTCTCAGGGTTTAACCCCTCCTATACCACATCCCCACAGGGCAGGAGCCTCAAGGACAGCCCGGGGAAGCAACAGGATCCATTGGGATGCTGGATCACCCCGAGGGTGGCCAGTCGGGGTGACTCAGGTGCCAGCAGAGGTGACACGGGGAGAAGCCAAAGCAGTGGAATTATTTTGGAGGTCAGCTCCCAGCACAGGCTGCCTGCGGGTTTGTTGGAGCTGAGAGCTGCCTGGGATGATGAGCCCAACCCCAAACCCCCCGCCCCCGTGCCAGGGACAAGCCAGCCTGTGGTGGGGCACGACGGCCACTGATGTGGCCACCGCGGGGTCTCACCGGTCCCCAGTCGGACACTGTCCACTGCCGGTCACACGGTGGCCCCGTGCAGTTCTTCTCGGCCAGGGGCCGGGCGCTGGCATCGCAGAGCTTCTCCTCCTCCGAGCAGCGGATGTCCCTGGTCACCACGCTCCGCTCCCCGCAGCGGGCCGAGCACTGCCGGGAGGGGACAGGGGACAGCGTCAGCCGGGAGGGGACTGGGGACAGCTGCGAGCTGCTGGCTTCGGGGCTGGTTTTTGCACATTTTAACATAAAACTCTAAAAGCACGCACTGCAAATGCACAAATGACTCTTCCCCAAACCCCCGGAGCAGCTGGAGGTGCGGGAGGGCTGCGTCGTGCCCCGGTGCTCTCCGACAGGTGATGCCAGAGGATGGAAACTCCAGGAATGCCTGCTCGGAGCTGAGCAGTTTTAGCTGTCACTTAGAGACGGGGTGAGATCTCCCTCGCCTCCTTCCCAGGAGCAGCCAGCTCCTTTCCACCTCTTCGGAGAATGTTTTCCCCCCACCCCAACCGCACAACCGAGATTTTTATGCTGTGGATAAATTTGGCACCGCGCAGCCCAGTGACATTATTTAGAACTGGATTTGAGTTACTACAGTCTCACATACACATTACATTTGCTCCATGCATAACGTAAAGCAGGGAAAAGTGTCAACAGAGCTGGGCCCAGACGCACCGTGCCGAGATGTTAATCCTCAGAGCCCTGAAATGCGCTTTTTTTAATGCCTATTTCCCCAGCCAACTTGGCACCCCACCTCTGATGGGATCCAAAGGAGATTAGCTTTGCTGCTGGCTAAGAACAATCCACTCCAGCACTGTCTCAAGCAATCTGTCCCTGACAAATGCTGGAGGAGAGTACAGATTTCTGTAAAATGAACCACTCCAGCTTGCTACGCCGGACAAAATAACGCTCCAGCACGTGCTCGGGGAGCTCCTCTCTACCAGCTGGGAAAGTCAAAACATCCTGCACCACCAGAGAATGCACCAGCCCCTCCGTCAGCTCCAGGGAAATGATGCACACCAGCTTGCAGGGGAATGGAGACATTTAAATTATGACTAAGAAGAGTTTTTGGGAGCTTCCCAGGAGGAAGAGTCATATTCCTCGTGATGCAAACCATGGGGCAGGTTGGCACCCACGGAGAGCTCATCTGCTCTTGCTTAGAGGAGGTCTGTGCTTGATTTGGGAAGAGGCACCCCAAGGAAGCAGCACTGGTTTGGTTGTTTCCATGGGTTTGTGTTTGGAAGGGATGTGCTGGAGCACTGTCCATGCCTGGAAAGGGATTCCGGGGCACAAACTCTTTCCACAGGTTTTCCCAAGCAAACCAATGAGCTGGAACAGGGGCAGCACTGTGTCAAACCATCTCCCAGCAGCTTTGGGGACTGGCTTAAGGCACAGCTAGGAGAAGGTTTCATTCTGCTTGTGGTGCAGAGGAGTTGGAGGTGAGGAAGGGACATTTATAGTAATGTAATTCATGTGTGAGTTGGGATCGCCTTCCTGGCACGCTGGGTTTGAAGAGGCTGCCAAGGAAGTTGAGCTGGGAGGATGTGAGCCGTGGGCTCCTGCCCTACCTGTGAGTGACCAATGGCAGTGGCCTCCTATCCTAAACAGGAGCCACGGCTTCATTTTAGGGAGAAAAATACTGATGCACACTGATCCACAGGCAGGGACTGCAATCAGCGTGTCCTGACAGGCCAATGGCTACGGATGGCTATGGATGAGGATAAATCAGCAAAGGGAGAAGCCCAGGCACAGCTGGCAACCCTCAGCATTATCCAGCCAGCAGGACTCACCTCGGACCACTCGGACATCTCCCACTGGGGCCCGCAGGCTGGGTTCTTGCAGACCTTGCGCTCGTCGGGCCGGGCGATGTCGGCGGACTCGCACAGGTCGCTGTACACGGAGCTGTCGAAGCCCGGCGAGATCATCTTCCAGCAGCGCACGATGCGGAACTGGTACCCCTCCCCGCAGGTCCGGGAGCACTCGCTCCAGCTGCTCGTCTCCCACCTGTGCAGGGAACAGAGGCCATCACCCGGCTGCAGCATCCCACGGGACAGTGCCAGCTCCTGCACTTTGGCCTCAACAACCCTGCAGCGCTACAGGCTGCGGGCAGAGTGGCTGGACAGCGGCCAGGCAGAAAGGCACCTGGGGGTGCTGGTTGACAGCAGGCTGGACATGAGCCAGCAGTGTGCCCAGGTGGCCAAGGAGGCCAATGGCACCTGGTCTGGATCAGGAATAGTGTGGCCAGCAGGGGCAGGGAAGTCATTCTTTCCCTGTACTCGGCACTGGTGAGGCCACACCTCGAGTGCTGTGTCCAGTTCTGGGCCCCCCAGTTCAGGAAGGACGTTGAGATGCTCGAACGCATCCAGAGGAGGGCAACAAGGCTGGTGGGGGGCTTGGAACACAAGAATGGCTGAGGGAGCTGGGGTTGTTCAGCCTGGATAAAAGGAGGCTCAGGGGTGACCTTATCACTCTCTACAACTCCCTGAAAGGTGGCTGTAGCCAGGGGGGGTCGATCTCTTCTCCCAGGCAGCAGTGACAGGACAAGAGGACACAGTCTTAAGCTGCACCAGGGGAAGTTTAGGTCAGACATCAGGAAAAATTCTTCACTGGAAGAGCAATTGGGCACTGGAATTGTCTGCCCAGGGAGGGGGTAGAGTCACCATCCCTGGACGTGTTTGAAAAAAGCCTGGATGTGGCCCTCAGTGCCGTGGTTTAGTTGATGAGGAGGTGTTGGGTCATAGGTTGGACTTGGTGATCTCAAAGGTCTTTTCCAGCCTCGTTCATTCTGTGATTCTGTGATTCTGTGAAAACCCTGCCTGTGCCTGGCTGCAGGGAGATGCTGCAGTGAGTGAGCTGCCAACACACGAGAGCTTTTCCCAAGGGGTGGGAAGCAACAGCATATGTTGGGCTCACCCTGCAGACCCCAGCTCGTGCCTGCAGCTGAAACCAGCTTGTCAGGAGGAAGGGTGGCACGGCAGGGCCTGGCCCAGTGTCCTCGGTGACAAGTGAGCGTTTGTCACCGCGGGCTCTGCCTGCACATTTCTCCATCAGGCTTTTTGCCCATGTTTGACCTCTCCTTATTGCCTGCTCAGCTGAATTAGGGAGAGGACACAGCATCCATCACCCTGCAGATGCCAGCAATAATGTCACACAGAGCTGCCTGAGCCCTGGTGGGACACACGTTCATGTCCCACCATCAGTCTGGCTCTGCTGAGCACATCTGACAGGCTGGAAGAGCTGGGATCTGCTCCAAGCACTGCCTGTCCTTTACTGTCCCCTGCCACCTCTGTCCTGACAAGAGAGGAGCAGCTCGCAATCCAAGGAAAAATCATAAAAGGTCAAGTTTTGTGCAGCACGGCAACATTACAGCAATTCAAGAATGAGCTAAAAATCGGAATGGATCAGAATTCCCAGCTCCTCTGGATGTGGGCAGCCCCCAGGTCCCCACTGCTGCCGTTCTCCGAGCAGGAGAGCCCCAGCCCCGGCTGCCCCCAGGCCTCACACCCCATGTGGGGCTCCAGGCACAACAAGCAGCCGTAGGGAGATGTCACACATTTGGAGATGTCACCTAAATTCATCCCACAAAATTAACATTTTCTCTTTCCTAGGAAAGTGTTGCCAGCCCAAGCATCTTCCTGCCTGCCCAAGTGCTGGTGGCTACCCCATGAGTTCCCAGTGCTGCCCAGCTGCAGTCACTGGTAAATCAGAGAGCAGCTCCTCACAGCACAAGCCCCTGGAGCTGGAACAGCCCAGCCAGAAGGAGGGACAGCTTTAGGACAGACTAATTGGAGAATCTAAGCACGAAAAGTACCCAAATGCTTGTTCTAAAAAATGACAGCAAACAGAGCTCCCAGTGCCTGTGGTGCCCAGGGTGGGTGTGTTCCCTGCAGCATTCACCTCCCTGTGCTTCTCTTGCCTCAGCTGCAGCCTGCCCTGGCTCTCAGCCCTGACATGAGAGTTTCCAGGAGATCTTCTACTCCATGTCCTACCTGTCCTCCTTCACAGTCACCCAAGCACTCTCCAGGAGCCATCCCTGGTCCCTGGCATCACTGGGCTCTTGCTTTGCTCTGTTCACACCACTCCAGGACATGGATCCCTGGATTTACTCCTCCCTTTACTCCTCCCATAGTCTGACACCATCACAGTCGTGGAATAGAGTACCCTGGGGTGGAAGGGACCCACAGGGATCATCGAGTCCAGCTCCTGGCCCTGCACAGACACCCCAAAAACCCCACCCTGGGCCTGGGAGCATTGTCCAAATGCTCCTGGAGCTCTGGCAGCCTTGGGGCTGTGCCCGTTCCCTGGGCAGCCTGGGCAGTGCCCAGCACCCTCTGGGCGAAGAACCTTTCCCTGATATCCACCCTAAACCTCCCTGACACAGCTCCAGCCATTCCCTGGGTCCTGACATTGGTCACTGGAGAGAAGAGATCGGTGCTGCCCCTCCATGACCCCTTGTGAGGAACCTGTAGGGTGCAATGAGGTCTCTCCTCAGCCTCCTCCAGGCTGAACAAGCCAAGTGACCTCAGCTGCTCTTTGTATGGCCCCTCTCCACCCTTCACCACCTTCACAGCCTTTCTGTATCACTTTCTTCTATGCTAGCACCCAAAATTTCACAGAGGACTTGAGGAGAGGCTGCTCCAGCACAGACCAGAGCGGAACAATCCCCTCCTTCTGCCAGACAGGGGTCTGTCCTGCCTGTGACCTGCAAACTTCCAACCTCCACAGCAGCAGTGGAGTTGTCCAGAGCTGGACAGCCTGGCTCCGGACAGCCTGGCTCTGGACAGCCTGGCTCCAGACTGTGGTCACTGTTTGGATCAGAAGGAAGACTTTCCAAAGGACTTCCAGCACAAGTTCCCCTCCGCACCAGCTCTTGCCCCAACACAAGTAAACCTCAGTGATGTTTGGGATGCTGAAGGGATCCCAGGGCTGGATTTGTGGCACAGTTTGCAAGCCCAGCCACTCCACCCAGTTCTCACACATTCTCCCTGTGCCAGGCAGGGCAGGATGATCCTGCACTGCTCGAAGCTGGACTTGCTGGGAGCCCCAGGTGCCAACTCTGCCAGGATTTATGGAAATTTTAAGCTGGCAGCTTGAGCTGAAGCACTCAGGAGGAAATTCTTGCTGCATCCCAGATGGAGCTAAGGGAGGAGGGATGGGGGTGCTGTGGGCCATCCCTGCTGCCCCCCCAAATCCACACCAACCCTCCCCTGAAGACATCCAGCACAGAGAAAGCACAGAGATTCCAGGAGTGCCCTGGTGTGGCGGTACCTTGGTTGGCACTCTCTCCCAGCACAGAACTCATGGATGGGCTCGGGCCGGGTCATGGCATCACAGTACGTATCGTCCACCTCGATCCCATCATAGCGAACACACATCGCATATGTGGACATCACTCCTGGGGTCAGAGAGAACACACACACACAGCAGGACGCTTGGTGAGTTGGACATCCAAACTGGGTTGGTTTTTTTTTTTGGTTTTTCTGTTTTTAGCTGCATTTCTCAAAACTTCCTCCCGCTGGAAAGCGGCGAGCTGGGCTTTCTGTCCCGCGGGATGGCTGCTGCTGGGAGGGGAGGATCACACTGGCCACCCCGCCAATCTGAGCAGTGTGGTTGAGTTTGGCCAGCTCAGAGGAGGGCATGGCCACCCCTGCCAGGGCTTGCCACCAAAACCAATAAATGACTAACACATTTTTATAGGAAATACTCAGGGCCACGAGTCTGCTCGGCAGCTCCCACCCTGCCAGGCTTGTGGGTGGAGGCGACAGCAAACGGCCCCCAACCCCCTCCATCCCCCCACCCTCCCTGTGCTTTGCACCCCCTTTGCACCAGGTGCTCCCCAGGGGCATCCAGAACTCCGGGCCAAGGCAGGGATCCTGGAGGTTTGGCAAGGAAGGCCCTGCCCCTCCTGCTCCCCCTCCAAGGCAGCGGCAGCCGGTGTCGTCAGAGCGAGACCTTTTCCCCCGCAGCCTCCCGTGCCAGAGTAAATGTTGGGAAGTCCATTCTGGGACCTGGCTGGGGACCAGGAGGCTGCTCTGGCTGCAGGTAACAAGAATTGCAGCTCTGGGGAACATATGGTTTACATGAAACTAAAAAAAGATCTACAGCTCTTGACATGGCCTTGCCTCTCTGCGATATGTCAGTGAGAAAAGGCAGTGAGGAAGGAGAAATTTGAGTTAAACCTCTCCTGGCTTGCTGCAAACCAGGGCAGAGCAGGCTGGCGCAGCCAAGGGAGAAATTTGTTTCAGAGGGGATCAAAGAAGTCAAAAATGTCCCAGAACACGTGGATGACAGGATCTTGGTGAAAGGGGCAGCTCACAAAGCTCCTGCTGCAGGCATGAGGCTGCTGGACAAGAGCAAATGCTTAAAATGTAAAATCCTCGCATTTGATCTTTTAAGAGATGTCCCTGAGATTGTAAACTCCTCTCTCCCCCTCCTTTCCCTCTTTTTAATTCCAGAAGCACTGCAGGATCTGGATAATTTCAGGGGCAGCACAGACAAGTGCATGACCCAGACGCCTGATTCATCCCAGGGGATGGGCAGGGGCCAGGACCCCCTAACCAAAGGGTGAGGGAGGAGATCAGGTGCCTTGAAGCTTTTCAGGGAGCAAAAAAGGGAGGAATTTCTGCAAAAAGAGGGAATTTCTGCCTGAAGAATAGAGGCTCAGTTTTGATATCCCTGGCATCTCTGTCCCTGTTCCAGATTTACACCCTCGCAGCCAAGCTCAGGCTCCAGGGTTGAAGGAGTGGGAGAAACAAAACACAATCAAAAAGCCAAATGCTATTGTGTTTCCTGCCAGAGCTGAACAATCTTCCAAATTTCCCTCTGCAGGGAAGCAGCTGAGCTGTTCAAACCCCTTGAAGCTGTCAAAGAGGTGAGGAAGGGGGAAAAAAAAAGGAGGCTCAGCACAGCTTTGGGGATCCTGGGGACACAAAGTGATGGGAAGTGAAGGCAGCGCTCAGAGCTTCCCAAAGGGAGGGTGTTTTGAGGGATGATGGACAAGCTGGGCACCAACTCCTGGTCCTCAACACACTTGAGAGGTCGGTGGGCTTTGCATGCTCAGCCCCCAGCTCCTCTCCCCACCCCGGGCACAGCAGAGCTGGGGTTGTGCTAAAGCAGAGATCACGAGATCCCCTAAACATCAGCAGGTCCTTCCCATCCCTAACAGACATAAAATGGACTCACACACCAGGTGGTTTCAGCAGGCTGTGCAGAATTTGGCTGCTTCTTATAACTACCTGTGGTGCATGTAGAGCTGCAGGGTTCATGGGAGGAAAGCTTCCACCTGTACATGTCAGCAGCACTCACACCTTGGCCCTTTCTTAACAACTTCAATCTGTTTCTAGCGATAAGCAGACAGAAAAAAAAAAAAAAAAAAAAAAAGAAAAGAAAGAAACAAAACAAAACAAAACAAAACAAGAAAAAGGCATTTACAAGGCGAGCGGTGACAGCCCACGACAGACACACACATCTGGCTGCAGTTCGGTTGGGTTCGGGTTTGGGAGGGGATGTGCTCGGTTTGGCTTTGGTTGGGTTTGGTTGTTCTGATTTTTTGGGAGGTTCGTTTGTTTGAATCAATTTTTAATTTTTTTGAGTTTCACAACATACCTGTCCTGAGCCCCAAGTAGAATCCCCAGCCCGGTTAGAGGCAGAGCTTCCACTGTCTAGAAATAGAGAGAATGGGATAAAAATACCCACAAGTAGAAACAGTTCAGAATTTAACAAAGTTTGCATTTTCTGCTCAAATACACCTGGCCCTCGGCACACAGTGACTAAAGGTGCAGTATCTCCTCCCCTGTGTCTCCAGGGCTGGGCAAACCCACTCGTGCTGCTCAGTGCAGCACAGATTTTGGCTACTCCAATCTCCAAAAGCCAGCACGTGGCACTGGAGTTTCAGAGCTCGCCCCTCAAAGCCCACTGATTTTGCCATTCTGGTTTTGGTCTGATTTATTTCTCTTGATGTCGGGTGGGGAATTTGCATCTCTCAGATCCACGCTGTGCTCAAACACAAAATGCCACGGGGAGAGGAGTAACAGAGTCAGCCTGGTGTGAGAAAAAGCATTCATCCAACCAAGAATTGCAGCTGCTCCCCGTGCTGGGAGGGGGTCACACCTCAGGGATACTGCACCTTTACAACAAAAGGCTTCGGTTCTGTTCTCATACCTTTGTCCAAACCCTCGAAACAGCTACACTGGAATAGTGCACAAGGTTGTATCCTCACATCCAGTTGTCTCTGGCCTGGCAGGATATGCAGCTTGTATGATTTCTAGGCAGCAGAAGCTCTGAAATTGCCTTATTTAGTTGTTTGTAAGAAAAAGTTGAGGTCCAGCCTATCAAATCAACCTTTAAAAGGACACTGTTGAGAATCCAGCCGTTTCCTTTCCGACCCACCCTCCTTCCACCGCCAGCACTGAGCCTCCAGAAGGATTAAAAACAACAACAATCTCATTTTCCCTGTTGATTTTGCCTCTGTCAGTTTGGCAAATGGTCGCTTCCTGCACTTGAAATGGAATTGAAATGAATGTGACTATTTTTTTCTTTTTTTTTTTTTTGGTGGAAAAATAACAACCTCAGCTCACTATAAATAGTGTTTTATCTGCCACAGCAGCTCTGCCTGGGGACCCTCAGCAGCTCCTGATCCCTGCCGTGTGCCACCAGCTGCCACCCGGCCAGGAGAGGGCTCACAAATGACAATTGTCATTAAAACATAGCCAATATCTGCTTTTTGTACTTTAATTCGCCTGGAAATATAACCCAGATCCTCCAGTCTATCCCCTGCTTTCAGAGGCACCAAGTAAACACCAAGTTATCCTGTGACCAGGACTCCTCTCCCTTGAAAAGGAGAAAAATCTTCAAAATAAGCTTTATCCCACGTCTGAGGACAGTAAATCTTTCAACAGTGTCCCTTTAATGTATGTGATCCTGAATAAAGAGCTTCTATGCATAACAAGGTCCCAGGGACAAGACCTTTCCAGAGGAATCAGATGTTTGGGCACAGGGCAGCGTCCAGCTCATTTCCAGCAAAGACAAAACTGTCACTTTGTTCTCCTCTAAATGCAGCCCATTGTCCAACAAAACTGGGGGCATTTTCCCTTTTTAAAAAAAATTTTATTTTTCCTCTTTACTAGGAGCTAAATAATAAAGTCACGCATTTGCTTCCCTGCCTGAGCTTTTGATCTGCTTCTCAAGCAAGAAACAGCACCAAAAATGAGCACCAGTCCCCGACCCCTAACTGAGGTCTGGGCTGCCCCTTTTCCCAAAACAGTTCCCATAGTAGAGGAATAACCCTGACAAACGCAGGCAAACACCACAGATCAACACCCACAGTCCCTGGCTCCCATTTCTGCGTTTTATTTCAGTTTTTATTTCTAAGTAAAGGGGCAAACTCATGGCTCCTGTTGCAGGCTCAGCCCTGGCTGCACACTGGGATGAAGGATGGAGAGTGCCTGGATCTGTCCCAGCACACCCCAGAAAGGTTTTTAGCTGCTCCAGGAGAGGAAAAACATCACAAGAGCCACTCACCCACCCCAGTTTGTTTTCAGAGAGGAAATAGGACACCCCACACTGGTGTAAGGTGCTCCTGGAACTGGGTGCCTCCACCCACACTATAACAGTTCAGTAAGAAATAAACTCCTCCACCTCTAACCAGCACTGTCCCACATGGACAGACTGGCTCCAAAGAGCTGAGCTTCCCTTGCCTGTTCACTGACAGGGAATGAAAATGAACAAAAAGCCACAATCCATCCCAAACTGATCTTGGGAAGGATTTGGGAGGTCTCAAGTCCAAGCTCCTGCCCCCAGAACTAGGCTGATCCCAATAACAAACTGGGCCCACAGGACCTTGGCCTTTCCCAAGGATGGGAATCCCTCACTCTGCCCCACACCAGGACAAGAGATATTCCTTGTGTCCCATCCCTGTTTCCTCCAGCAGAGTTCTGGCTGTCCCCTCCAGCTCCCTCCCTCCTGATGGGACAGCTCCAGTGCCCAGAGCCCCAGCCCAGGGCACACCAAACCCCACATTCCCCTGTCAGTATGGGCTTTATCCCACCGTGCTGGTGCCAGCAGGAGCGTTAATCCTGACCTCAGGGGGCTGAGCTGCAGCTCCTCATCCCTCCTTCCCACCCAGGAGATACAGGTCAGTGATCAGTGTTACAACAGCAGCTGGGCTTGATAAATAAACTAAAAGCAAATAAAGGCCTGGGGACAACCAGGATGTCCTGACACATCCCACCCCACCCTCTGGAAGTCAGGTGCAAGTTGTTTTGTTGCCTTCTTCTCTTCCTCTCTCTTTTTTTTTTTTTTGTCTCCAAACAGAAGCACCCCAACTGCTCCCAGTCTGCCTGCGCTGGCTTTTCAGCCTCCCACCAGCAAAGGATGGAGCCAGAAAGGACCTGAGCATCTCTCAGACTTTTTGCTAGTGCAAAACTAGTTTGGAAATCAATGTTTTGATCTGAAAAGTTCGTGTTTTGTTCCAGAGAGAGCGAGGGGCAAGAAGAGGGGACACTGTAGAACAAAACCAAGGGAAGCACAGGTGGAAAAGGATGTCAGTGCTGGGTGTCATTCCTGAAGGAGTTTAAATCACTGTTATCAATGGATGGGCAGCCAGGGACACTGCAAGGAGCTTTTAGGCATCCAAAAAAGCTGCACTGGAGCCACCAAAAGTTATTTTGTGATTGCCCTGTAAGAGCCAAGCTGCTCCAAGGTCTAAAGCTCCCTGTATTCCCAGGAGGTAGGAAAGCACTGCCCCCATTTCACAGCTGCTGGGGTAGAGCTTTGGGGTACAGGGTGGCAGCTGAGGGAGTGTGATGGGGCCTGGGGGAGCCCCAAGGGGCAGGGCAGTGCCTTTGTTGCCCCAGGGTAGGGTAAGGGGAGCTGAAGGCGCTGCCCTCTCCGTCAGAGGACGGATGAAATGCTTGCTTTGGCAGCTGAAGGCAGCACTCCCACGCCAAGCCACGAGGAGAGATGACAGAGTCAAGCCCTTGGCAACGTTTTCATGTTCTTATCATTGAGAAGTTTGTTGATCCATTTGGCTGCATGGCCATTTTCTTTAGCATGAGTGTCTTTAGCATAACGTAGTGGCAGTTGTGGGTAAATCCAGTTGACTCTAACCTGAGGGAGCATCTGCTCAGGGCTTTGCATCTCCTCAAGCTCAGCACCTTATCCCGTGTTTTACAGATCCAGGAGGAGGCTGACAGGGGGCTGGGGTGCCGTGGGGCTGCACAATGGGACCCAAATCCACAGCCTGGCTCTGGGACCTGGATGCTCCCAAGGCCCCAGTGTCAGCTCAAGCTGCCCAGGGAGTGCTCTCGTGTGTGGCTGACCATGAAGGAGGACTACTTGGAGACTAATTGGAGGGCTAATTTTTAGGCTAGACATTAAGAAACAATTCTTCACTGGAAGAGCAATTGGGCATTGGAATTGTCTGCCCAGGGAGGGGGTGGAGTCACCATCCCTGGATGTGTTTGAAAAAAGCCTGGCTGTGGCCCTCAGTGCCATGGTTTAGGTGATGAGGAGGTGTTGAGTCATAGGTTGGACATGATGATCTCAAAAGTCTTTTCCAACCTTTTTCATTCTGTGATTCTGTGATTGCTGCTCTGAGCACTGGCCCCATCTCAGTCCCCATGGGCCCACACTGGGAATGAGTTCCAGGCTGGGAATCAAGGCTGCTCCTCAGAGAGCCCTGGGACATCTCAAAGGGGATAGATACAGGCTGGGGGATCAGCACTGTCCCAAGACTTCCTTCCATCCTCCCCCAGAACAAAACCTGCTGCTAAATCTATATTAAGCCTTTCTTTACCTCCCCACTCCCATTCAAACCAGCCATCTAAAGGAGTCCTGAAGTGATGGTCCCAGTATCAGTCACTGAGCTGCTCCTGCAGAGCTTTGGATATTGCTGCCCAAGCCGTGACTCCCTGCGCTGCTTCTGCAGCTGCTGAGGCAACAAACCCAGGCAGTTCCTGCAGGACCTACAGTGGAGCTCCCAGTGTCCTGCTCTGCCTCTCCAGCAGCTCCCGGGCAGGGCCGTGCCTGGGAGCTGCTGGAAGCATATTCCTGCCATCCCAAGTGAGGAGGATCGTGGGTGGCACTCAACAGGGTGGGTGAAAAGGGGCCAGGACCAACTTCTGCTGCATCAGAACTCGGAGGAAGGGGCTGGGGAATGGGAGCAGGACATCAAGAGAAGGCAGAAGGAAGAGGATTCTTTATGGCCATGGCTCTGACAAGCTGTGACAGCAGAGAGCAAGGCCTCAGCTGACAAATATCAGCTTGGACTTCCCAACCGAGGCCCACCAAGGGTGACATCGAGTTTTCCTCTTGCTTAAATGCTCTCCTGACTTTCTGCTCCCAAACCTCTGGCCCTTCCTTCCAAATTAACTCCCAACAGAGAGTTTTCACCATCCCACCCCCGACTTACCTCCTGCTTCCAAAGAAATGGAAACAGTGCATGGAGCATAGGGCTATTACGGGTCGAGAACAGCAATAAATTGGATTTACTGTAATTAAAGGCACGTCTCCTACCTTGCTTTGTGGGTTCTGTTCCCTTGAGGGCTGCTCATGGTGACGGTGGCGTTTGAAAACGGTGTCTCTGCAGAGGTGTTGGTGGCTTTGCCGTTGCTCAGCTCCATGTAGGTGCTGTTGACCGAGTAGGTCATGAGGCCATCGGTGTCCTCGTAGTCCACGTAGAGGCTGTCGATGGGTGACCCCACCGAGTTGATCGGGTCTCCCTGGGCGAAGATGCTGTTCATGGTCATGTTGAGCACCAGCTCCTTGGAGTCCGAGGTCTTGTCCAGCAGCTTGTCCGTGATGGCGTTCTCCAGAAGGAATTCCCTGGAGGTGAGCCTGGGCTCCAGGTCTCTGTCGTCATGGTCTGTCTGGTAAGTAGACCTGGTTACGTTTGAATCTAGATTGGAGCCAACAGGGGGGAAACCACAGTGACAACCACAAAATGCATCAAGGCTGGGAGGGAAAAGCAGCCCGGAGCAGCGGGGACACGCCGGAGCCTGAGCAGCCACACGGGGGGCAAGAGGCAGGGGTTGGCTTCTGGGGAGGGGGAATCTCATGGGGTTCTCAAGGGTGTGCAGCTTTGGGAGGGCTTATCCCGCTATGGTGTGGCCAGAGGGGAGCTCAGCACCCGCCAGCACTGCCCAAAGCAATAGCAGAGGTGAAAGGAAGGTGCCCTCCTCGCCCCACAGCCCATGCAGCCATGCTGGGAAAGCACTCCAGGCACTTTGGGGGTGGGGTGCCCAAGGGACTCGAATGGGAAGGAGTTGCTGGGGGCTTTGGAGGAGTGGGAGGTGATGGGAGATGTTGTGACAGGGAGTTTTGTGCACCCAGGGCTCCCTCCTGTCCTTGGCATGAGGCAAAGCACAGCAGGGCACCAGCGGGGAGCTCTCACCCGGTGTCCACCCCCCGCACGCCCCCACCAGAAACCAGAATCTGAAGGGCAAAGAGGATTTGTGAGCAGAGATGTTTTAAAGAACTTTCAGAGGTTTCCAAAACACAAACCAGCAGAACCACCAGAGGTAGAAACAGAGCGTTTCTCAACAAGAGCTCTGAGAAGCAGAACAGTGAGGCCCAAGTCTCCTCCTTACCTTGGGGTTGTTTGCCCTTCAGTTTTGGCTCACAGTCAATTGTTTCTGCTCTTTCATAGACCTCATTGGTTTCCTGACCTTTGCTCAAGTTTAAATCTTCCTCCGTGTCCTGCCTTCCAAACACCTGGTTCTCCAAGTCTATCCTTTCCCTGGAGATTTTCCCAAAATAGGTTGCATTGTGCTGGATAAAGCCCAATGGCACGTCTCCATCGAACTCCCGGCTCTCTTCGCTCTCCGACTCGGAGAAGGTGTAGTAGATGGGCTGCAGATTTTTTGAGTGTGGCTTCCTCAGGAGAGTGTATTCAAACGTGATGGATGGGTTCTTGCCATTTTGATTCCAGACCTAGCAAAGAAATGAAGCTCTTAGCGGGTGCAGGGAATTCGTGGCACGCAAGGCACGGGATTCATCTTGGACCTGACAGTTGGGGAGCATCTATTTTGCTATTTCCAGTCTGTTTTCCTTCACAGTGCCAACTTCTTCCTGCTGGAGCCCAGCACCACTTTCCAAGGGTTGTTTGGCAGTGCTGCAGTGGGGATTAACCCCAGCTCAGGAGCCACAGGTCACACTTTGTCCTCAGCCACTGAGTGACCAGAGGCTTGGGGGAGCCAATTCACAAGTCCCCTGACTATCACGTGCAAAGCCACTTTTTGTGGCTTTATGAGGAGCACACCCTCCCCTGCAGCTCCTACATCCCACTGGGGCTGGGGACTCCCAGCTGAGACAACCTCATAGTGGTCTAAAGCTTTTTAAGCACCCAAGCAACCATCCTTTCCCCTTCCAGAAGAGCCTGGGGCTAACATGGAAGATGTTGGGAGCTGGGCTCTGGCTGGCTGCCCAGAAGAAAATTAAGGGCCTTTTCTCCAAATACCTGGTTTTATGCAGTTTTCTTTCAAGAAAGAATTGGGGTTAAAGTTTTATGCACTTGTCTAAGCTCTCTGGCCCAGTTTCTTATTTTTGCTTTTCCTGCCAGGTAACTTGGATAAAAATGCCAAGGAATAGAAGAGAAATCCCCTCACAGTGCCTGAGGCATCTTCTCCCTGCAGAGAGGAGTTACCAAGCCCACGTTCACCACTCAGAGCCCTGCCTAAATCTGAGTGCACTGACACAAGTAAAATAGGGTTAGGTGAGGAACTGGGAAGAGTCACTCCCCTCCTCATGTGAAACCATGGCAGGATTCTGCTCCCAAGCTCACCCCTCCCTCAATCCGAGGTGGATTTTCTCTTTCCCATCACCCCCAGGCTTGGGAACATGAGAAGTCAAAGCTCACCATTATGTTCAGCCCTTGGTTCGTGGGTCCCTGGGCAACAATGTACTCGATCCCGGTCTCGTACACATCCATGGGCCGGCGGTACTTGAACACCGTGCCTGCAATGTTGAAGTTCTTTGGACTGTCAACTTTATAGTTCCCGTTGAAGAAATAGTACCCGGCTTCATCAGCCACAGCTTCAAAGGAGAGAGAACAGTCAGTGCTGTCACATGCAGGAGCAAAGCTCTGGATGCTGCCCCTGTTTCGTTCAGGGGGTAAAATCAGAGTGTCACAGGAGTAAAACAAGGGATTCTCCTACGTGACAATGCCCTGGTCACCTGTTTGCAGCACACACCATGTGAGGACGTGCCCAGAGTTCTGGGCCGCGAGTCCCTCCACACTGCAAACTCCTGGGTATGGGGCTCACACTCGCCCCTGGCTCCTGTCACCCTTTGGGCACCAGCCCAGCATGGACATTGAACAGTCCCAGCTCTGCAGAGAGCCAAGGGCAGGAGCTGCCTCCTTGGGAGCTGATGCCCCCTGAGCCAGCAGTGGCCCAAGACAGGTCGCCCAGAGCTAGCCCAGGAACTGTTCACCACATCAAGCCTTTTTCATTCATAGAATCATCCTAGAATGGTTTGCATTGGAAGGGACCTTCGAGCTCCTCTCATTCCTGCCATGGGCAGGGACACCTTCCACTGGACCAGGCTGCTCAAAACCCCATCCAACCCAGCCTTGAACACTTCCAGCGACGGGGCAGCCACCTTTCAGAGGCCACAAGCCTCTGAGGCAGCAAACGTGCTTTTCTTTGGCAAGTCTGGATTTTTCCACACTGCCCCTGAGCAGCTCTGTCACCTCCCCTGTGAGATGGGTGGTGTGGTCACCAACACTTCAGCGAGGCCACACATAGGTCACATTCCCTTGGTGCTGTTGTCATTGCACATTCCCCAAGCGAGGGAATGCCAAGGGGATCACGAGAGAGGTGAAGTCACTTGTGATCCAGCACCAGGGTGTATGTCACACCCCACTGAAATCCCAATAATATTCACCAACATTTTCTGCATTAAAGCAATCAAAATGTTGACAAAAACAGCCCAGGTGCTCAGACTGCAGAGAGGAGCAACACCCTGGCTTGGACACCACGGTTGGATTTACATTGCCTACGGATTTAGCTCATGTCTGCAACAAATGGACTCGATGATCCTTGTGGGTCCCTTCCAACTCAGGATATTCTGTGATTCTATGACAAAACTACATCCAGCTCTGCATTGGAAAAAGCATTAACCAGCATAGGCATGCATCCTAGGGAAGTACCAAGAGGTTATACACACCCAGAACATCTGCAGACTTTTTCCGTTCCACTATCTGGATATCCCTCGCTCCGGCGGGAATGTGCGTTACCAGGGAATAGCCTACGGGAAACTACGGATTAATGAAAGGATCTTTGGAACCAGAGATCTGAGAGAAGCACTGCTCAGGCAGAGCTGCAACCTATCAAACACGCTGGCCTGGACCCACACTTTTAATGAGCTATGGATTAAAAAACCCCAACCCTTCGTGTTTTGGTCTGCAAACAGGAGCTTATCGGTGATGGAAGAGAAAAATGTGTGAATTGTGTCCTGGTTTACAGAGGGAAAACACATACGAGGGGGGAAAGGATTCAATCCTTACATGCACGAATATCCTGTTTATCTAAATTGGTGTAAGAAAATACATCTGCAGATGGTTTTATTAGCTAGAGGAGCTGCTCTGTGGTTCAGTATTGATCCCTGCGTTCGCCAGCGTTCCCAAAACCCCAGCGGGAGCTGACAGCTGGTTCCTCCTCTGACTCCCCTTTGCTTAGCACCAGGCAAGGGATGGGACAGGACAAGCCCTCCCACAGCACTGAAGTTCCTGCAGTTTGCTCCATCTCAGAGAGCATTAATCATAATTCCTGAATTAGATTGTTATATTTAGGACATGTAGGTTCTGCTGCTTTACATCACGCCAATTTTTGAAATCCTGGTCTTGCAAGATATTGTTGCTTCCTGTTATTACAAATAGTTTATTTCTAGTTTTACTGGGTCATGAGTGTCCTGTTTTTGGCTAAATGACTAAAAAAGACTAAAATAGATACCAGCCTCTTGCATAACCCTTTTGCACCACTCATCATCAGAGACCTCTGGTTTCTGACAAGCACCACGCAAATTTCCTGTTTTGGTTTTTTTTTTTTTTAAAGAAGGTTTTCTCTGCCCAGATTCACAAGTGGCATTAACACACATAGAACACGTGGGAAAAGCTGAAGCTGGGCAGCTGGTAAGAGCTGAAAGCAATTTCCCAAAAAAAAAAAGAGTCCATTTTAAACCCAGCCCTCTCAGCTAAAGCCCTTGGTCCCCAAAGCCTTACCAAGATGAGAATTTCCTTTCCGGTAACTGCCGGTTACGTGGGTGCAGCTGCTCCCATCTCCTTGGCAAACTCCACATTTATCCAAGGTGTGGGTGGAAAAGAGAATGCCATCACATCCAATGGGCTAAAAAATGCACAGACAGAGCACTGAGGGTCAGGCAAACGTCGCACCCACTGCGATTCTCTGAATGCTACTAACAATATTTTTGCTATAATGTTTAACAACCTCACATTTTCCAGACACGCAAACCCCTCGGAAATCTGTGTATTTGCAGGATGTTCCATCCCTGGCCTGAACCATTAACTGTCTCTGGCCATCCACGGTGGTGCAATGAAGGTCACAGGGCTTGCTAGAAATGTGAACATAGTCATCTAAGGGGAAAGGATATAAAGAGAGATTCAAAAACAGCAGAAACACCACAACTTTCATCCTACCCAAACCAGTGAATCTCTGCCAAGCTAAACAACAACAGCACCAGCACAACTGCAGAGCAGTGAGAGTTCAGAAGTTGCCATCTCCTGTGTTTCGGGCTAGACGGGAGATGGCACTAGGACAGTGTGACAGCCTTGGCACAGCCTGGCAGGAAGAGATGCCCCAGGGATGCCAGGGGCATCACCAGCACCAGCCCAGGACAGGCACTGAGGCAGCAGCACTGCTTTGTGCAAGGACTTGCAGTGTGATATATGTCCCCCACACAGCAACGTGCATGTTCACAGAGCAACGGGAGTTAAATTAACAGATGCGTTTTTGGAAATACTCGTGTAAGACTACATTCAAAACCGTAGCAACTTAGAGCCTTTTATAATCTCTAACTCTTCCATAAACATTCACCCGAGATGGACTTAATTCACCCTTTGCTTTCTGCAGACAACAGCTGGCTGGCAGCACCCACCAGCCCAGTAATCCCACATCTTATAATATCCACAGGAAGCAAATGACAAATGCATATTTGCATCAGGAACCCGATGCCATGTGTTTGTCTCCACCAACTCCTGAGCAACCAGAGACCCCCTGGCCTGCACGCCCAAGCAAGGCAGCATCAGTGTCAAAACATTCTGCTGCAAATCCCCCAGGAGCCACACGAACGCCTGCTCGAACACAAAACAATTCCCTGCAGCATCTCTGGTGAGTCAGCTTGAACAGCAAATGTGCTTAAGGAAATTGTCACCTTAGAGGGACAAAAGCCACCAAGGAGAAATAGCTCGTGGACCAAGTTCTACCTCGTTGTCCCTGCCAAGGCTGGCGAGCCAGGGGCTTGGTACACAGGGAAAGTGATTTGATGAAGATAATTGTTCCTAGGTGTGTACAGAGACCCCTAAAATACAGTTGCAGTAGATCCCATCTCTATTCTTCGGCACCCGAATGTGAATCTGAAGAACCAGAGCTCAGGAGCCTGCCCAGGAGAAGGATCCTGGGTTCCCAGTAACTCTAAAGCTTGGCCTGGTTTGTGTTTAATGCTTGATTTTGATGGGAGTTCAGTGCCTGAAAGTTCAATAAAATCTCAGTCTTTGAGTCCCAAGTTGTTTCTGCAGTTCTTGCTCACCCCAGATGACCAAAGTGACTGACTGCATCTCGGTGACATTTGACAGAGCACACAGAGGGCGTGGGAGAGACAAATGTCACCGAAAACAGCACAGCCAGCAAAGGCCCCAGCTCAAAGGACACTTGTCTGGGTGAGCCCGACTGTCCCTGCCAGCACAGCCCATCACCCCTGCTCTCACATCCTCCTGCAGCCTCTGGTCCCCGGGAGCTGTGACCAACACAGGCTACAGACATGAACTCATGTTGTTATTTAATTTTCAAGCTACCCCGCAGGTTCAACGAGCCTTTGAACTCAGGAGACAGCTGATTGTGCCTCCGAAACACCACTTTAAAACAGCAGAGGAGGAGCCTTCCTGCAGGCTGTAGCATCATAACTATCAAAATATTTGGCTGAGCATTATGAAACACACAAAGAATGTCTTGTTACCAGGATATAAAGGTTTCCATTGATACGTTCTGCCATTATACACATGGGAGTTAAATGATGAACACTGCTCCTCTCGAAAGCTCCTTCCGTTCACAGGGCACTCCTAGAATGGGATACATTAACATCCTGACGGAAACAAAGTGCGGGAAAGGTTTCTGGCACATCACCACCAGCTGCAAGGAGTGTTTCCATCACCTTCCCCAGCCAGGGCCACATCCTCCTCCTCCTCCTCTTCCTCCCCCCACTGCAGGAACCCCCGGGGAAATGTTGCCAGAGACACTCTCTGGTTTTATGGCCCCCAGCACAGGCAAAAGGCTCAAAGCCCAGACACTGCTGATGGGCACCAAAGAAGGGAACTCCCAGCTGCTTGGAGGGGCAACAGGGTGACAACTACAGGACAAGGGGTGCCCCCTCTCCAAGGGACCCAGAAATGCCATCCATGACTTTCCACACCGGGTGTTCCCGACAAGACAAAGGATATCCTTACTTGGACTTTGCAGAGCTGGTATCTTTTGGATGTTCCAGTGCAAGTTTTATTAGCCAGCCCACTCACTGACTTCCTTCTGAATAAAGACATGATGGTTAGACAGGGGGCAGAAATCATTTCCCCTTGTTTAAATAGATTTACTCTCTGCCTCTGTAAGGTCAGTGTCCACACAGCAGATGCACAGAGAGATCGATCAGACTCCCTGGAGCTGGCAGCAAAGGCCTCTGTGGCTTTGTTCCCTGCATCATCAACTGTTCCAGGAGGTATCATGGGATGAGGGCCTGGGCACAAGGTTTACAAAGTGGCTTTTGGCAACTGCAGCGCCCAGAGAGGGCAGAGCCAAGCACAAAGCAGATGGAATCACCAACCAGCCCTGCACCAGGGGGTCCTCACTGCTGTGCCCCAAAGCCTTGAGAACGGCCTCAGTCTGTGTCTGCTGCCCCTCTGCCCTAATCCCTGCTGGAGAAACTGCAGGGCCAGCACTGGAATTCCTCAGCTGGTTTCTCCTGGCAGGGATGCCCAAAGCTCAGGGAATCACCTCCTGCCCAAGCAGGCTTTGCCACACGCCTTTCCATCAGTGCTTCTCTCCGAGTGATGACCTTTTGGGTCAGCCAGCTGCAGACCCCCCTCCCCAGCCCGTGGGTGCTGTACCTCTGCCTCAGGCAGTGCCTCTCCTGGGATTTGACACCTCCCCCACAGGTCCTGGTGCACGCCGTCCACTTGGTCCACTCTCCCCACCAGTAAGCAGTGACATCTGACCCCTCCTCCAGGCTGTTGGACGTCTGTGTCAGGTCCTGCTCGGAGCACGGGGGAGGAAAGAGGAGCAGGAGTCACATCCAAACCTCAGAGCCTGTGGCAGGACACTGAGGGCACTCCCCCCTCCCAGCCTGCCCCACTCGACCCGGGCATTGCCTTCTCCAGCTGAGGTCAAGCCTGAGGTTTCCATCCCTGCATTCTTGCAATTGTGTTTTCATTACAAAATTGGAATGAAGTGGCAATATTTGGGATTCCTCAGGAAAGGAAATTCTCATTGTTTCGCTCAGTTGGCAAAACTGAGTTCCCAAACAACCCTAAACTCTCCAAGACTTTTGGTGCTCTCTGAGTTTTGCTCCACAGAGAGTTCAGGGAGCTGGAGAGACAGCTGCAGCCGAAAGCTCCACTGGAAGCTACAGCAAACCCTTGCAAAACCCCTCTGCAGCAGGAGAGCCCGTCAGTGGGTGCCAGGGGGTGCCAGCAAGCTGGAGGAGCCCGTGTGCTCTCTTTGCAAGCACAGGTTTGTCACTTCAGGAGGGTCCCTGACACCCCCACCTCCCACCCCATATTGTGACCATGCATCAGAGGGCAAAGGAACTGCAGATGTTGCATGCAAAGCAAATGAAAGCTCCAGGCACTGCAGGGAGTGAGAAGTGATGCTCACCCAAGAGCAGGGCATGGCTTTCAGAGTCCTTGAAATGCTCGGTGAGTGCTCTGAGCCATGGACGGCACAACTTAGCTTAAACCCAGACTAAAGAGTTGAGGCAAACCGTAAGCCCTCACAATTTTTGGAGACCTGGTGCATGCACTGAGCAGCTCTGCAAGCCCAGGGGGTTCCCATCCCAGATGCCAGAGCATTTTAAAGCCCAGAGACCCCCCCAAAACGTGATACCATTACCTGAGCTATGACAAAGACAACGTTGCCCACAAGAAGAAGGGCCAGGGTGCCTTTCAGCTGCAACTGAGCACTGAGGGAGATGCTGCTCCACCTCCACTTGGATGTCTTCATCCTAGAAAGCAACCAAACACTGCACTGAGCACAGCTCCCACCCAGCCCCATGACCAGCAGCAGGGGCTGCTTTGCCTGGGTTCCACAGCTCCTGCCTGCTCCAGCATTCCCGCTCAGCTCGGTGACACCGACCACCAATGACTGCAGGGGCTTGAGCCTGGAGTTTTATTGAATTAATAGAAGCATCAACATGGTACAGGTTCACTTCCCAGCTCGGTTTTGATCTGTCAAACCACAACTTTGCACTGGTTTGCAGTGGCTGCACCTGACACCGCTCCAAGCCTGTCTTGGAAGAGAGCCTGGCTCACACCGAAGCGCTGCACAGTGAGTAACCAGAAGTGTTCCTGGATCTATAAAAGCAGTGCATTTAAATATCCCCATTTACAGGACTGCTCCTGGAAGAATGACATGAAAGGCTTCAAAAACAAAAAAATGCAATTAACAGCCGTTATTTCTCCTTTTTTCATTTATTCCACTCCAATTCCCCTCGGTTCCCAGGGAGAAGAATTTTCTTATAGAAAAGACACGACCCACAATTAAAGAGCAGAAATTAGGTATCCCAAGTGTCAGCCTTTCATCTCTTTCTCCATCTGCCTCATGAAAGAGAATAACCCAGAATGGCATTTTCTTAAATAAAACCCAGCTCAAAACCACAATACGTTTTATTGTGAACCTCCCTGCAAGAGCCAGAAAGGAGCAGGTTTCAGGAAATCATGCTTCCAGGCAATCAAAGCAGCCCATGTCCGTAAGAAAAAGAAAGAAAAAATATCCTCCCCTAAGCTAATTTCCCTTGAAAAGCAGCTAGACAGTATCTTCGGGAAGCAGGGGGGTGGGAGAGGTGCTGCTCCTGGGGAGAAAGGGCAGGACTGCAGACCTGCAATATAAAGAGCTTCTTTCCTACCCGATTTTTTGGGGTTTTTTTTGGTTTGTTTTTTTTTTTTTTTTTTTTTTTTTCCCCTCACTGCAAAGGTTTTTGTAGCGGTTTTGAAATCACAGAATTGCCGACAATACCAACCCTGCTTTGCTGCCTGGCTTAGAAAAATTACCAGAGGGCTTCCAGGTCCCCAAATCCGCTCTGTAATCGCCCTGGGGGAGAGGTCCAGCATGCTAAAGAGACTTTCCAAGAGGCAGATCCATTGATTAATGGGAGCCCGGAGCGCTTGGCCGGGGATCCCGCGGACAGGTGGCTGAGCCTTGCCTTACACTTGGTTCTCATTAAGGCTCCCAGACACTCCTGACTCGAAGCCAATACCAGAGCGCGCTCGGAGTTTATCCTACAGGCGCTCGGGGCTGCGTGGTTAAATGTAGGAGGAAAATTGAGGGAGGGGGCAGGGATGTCGCCGAGCAGCATCGCGGAGCCGGTACCGGGGCAGCCCCGCACGGGCGGCGGGAGGGCGATGCGGGGCGGGGATGCGGAGCCGGGATGCGGGGCTCCATCGCCGCGGGGCGGGCAGCGGGGAAGGGTCCGGCGGGACGCGACCCCCGCGGGGCCGGGATGGGACGGACAGGACGGGACAGGGTGGGACAGGACGGGACGGGACGGGACAGGACGGGACGGGCCGTACCTGGCGGCGGCGGGGCCGGGCAGGACGATGCTCCGGGGCCGGGCGGGAGCGGCGGCGGCGCGGAGCGGAGCAGCGGCGGCCCCAGACGCTCCCTCCCTCCTTCTCCCTCTCCGACTTCAAAGGGCAGCCAAAAGCGCCGGGGCTTCCAGCGAGGAGGAGCCGCCGCAGTGGCTCCCCCCAGCCCGCGCCGGCCGCTCTTATAGCGGCGACGGGGGGGAGGCAGGGGGGAGAGCGGGCGGAATTCACACCTCTCGGCCCGGGATGCCCCCACCCCGGTTAACCCCTCGCCTCCCCCGGCGCCGGCCCGCGGCCGCCAGCCGGTTTCCTGAGGCGAGACCGGGGGGGCACAGGCGGGGGGAGCCCGCACCGCACGCATGCGTTCGTGCTGGTCCACGCAGCGCCGGGCCCCCCCGGGCACCTTCGGGAGGATGCTGCGCTCCCCCTGCGCGGGGACCCTCGGGAAGATGCTCCGCTTACCCCCCGGGGAGGATGCTCCGCTTTCCCCCCTCCCCGGGCACCCTCCGGAGGATGCTGCGCTCCCTTCCCCGGGAGCCGCGGGAGGATGCTGCGCTTCCCTACCCCGGTAGTCCCCGGAGGATGCTGCGCTCCCCTCCCCAGGACCCCCAGGAGGATCTCGCACTTCTCCAGCCCCGGCACCCCTGGAGGATGCTGCGCTCCCCTCCTCGGGCGGCAGAACGGTACCTGCTGCCCGCTCCCCTCCGCCCACCCCATCATCGCAGGCCACCAAAAAGCTCCCGGTACCTCCATGGGCAGTGTGCAGCCACATCCTGCCTCTGGGATGGCCGGGGGGATGGCTGGATATGGTCTGCCAGGCTTTTAATTTCACTTTCTGCTGAAAAATGAACCAAATCCTCAGGGTCCTGTGGTTTTGGTGCTGTTTGCTAAAGCTTGCTGCCAGTCTCGCTGCTTGACACAGTTTTCTGCCACGCAGAAAATGGGGTCAGAAAATCGGTTTGGGGCACGTCAAGAGCCATTTTGGATGGAGACAAACCCCCTGGCTCAGCACAGCCGAGCACAGGTTGTGCTTGACCCGTGTTTGTGTGTCAGGGAGAAAAGCCTGTGGGGGAAGAAGGCCACAGCTACAGTGTGTGCAACCTATATATGATATATGATATATGAGTCTGTTCTCTGAGGTCTGTACATGTCAAATGTGGTGACACACATTCCTGTGCACATCCCAGCAGCTCTGAGCAGCCCACCTGAACCATTCCTAGGTCCCACCAGAGATGCTTCAGCCCCAGCCTTTCCTCCTTCCCTCCCAGACCTGCTCAGGGCAAAACCAGTGCTCCCAGCAGGGCACTGCACTCAAGGCCATCACTGCAGGTTGTCCCACTGCCTGCTCCTGGCCTTTGGTGGAAACATTCAGCCCTGTCACCATTTGCCACAGGCCAGGAGCACCCATCTGCAGGGCCCTGAGGTGGCTGTCCCCCCACCATAGGGCACAGTGTCCCTCACAGCTCCCAGCACCCTGCAGAAACCACGGCGTTGTGAATTTGGACCCAGTCCTCGCAGGGATGTCTGTGTGACAGAGAATCCGTCCCAAAAAATTTACATGGGAAATGAAGTCTCCTTTTCTGTTTGGCTAAATGTCTGCCAGCCTGTTCTAATTTACCCAGCCAGGTTGATTTGCAACTTTCAATTTTCCATCGGTTGGCTGTGACCAGGACACTGGGAAAATTTAGCACTTGAGTTCACCCAGCTACTGCATTTCAAAATATCCCAGCCCGAGACATGCAGGAGAAAACCCTTTCCGTTTTGGAACAACCAGGAGGGAAAAGTCTGAACACGAGAGGTTTTAAAAGCATCGAATTATTTCACATTGAAAACGCCAGAGCAGCCTGGGTCCCTGCGAGCCCCGGCATCCCCCCAGCCCTGGGGCTGGGCAGGAGGTGGCACCCCAGGAGATCCCATCCCTGGATGACCCCGCACCCCGTCCTGCTGCAGGGATGCCCCAGGCTGGAGGACGAATGCCAGAGGGTGGGAATGCTGATCCTGAGGCAAGGGCTGGGGGAGCCAGCAGCAGGCGAGACACATTCAGTCTGTACTTCACCAAAAGTTCATCAAAGCCAAAGGATTTTTTTTTTAATATACTTTTTTTTTTTTTCTATGAAACAGTTGAGATGACTCAGCGGTTTCTGACGCAATCCCCGTTTCATCGGAAAATTCCTAACCAGCTCCTAGTGGCAACTGATTGCTCCCATAAATCACAGTGTTATCCCTGGCCGCGGCAGCGCAGCTTACGCAGCCCCGGCCCGGCCCCGTGAAATCAGCAGGAGCGATGCCATCGCCTCGATGAGAGCAGAACCAGCCCCGAAAACAAACTTCAGCAGAGAGCAGACCCGAAACACCAGTTCCACATCAGCCAAACCCCGCAGCTTCAACTCCTGCTCCCCCAAAATCCCCAGGGACAGCGCTGTCCCCAAAGCCCCGGGGCCGTGGGTGCCGCTGCCGGCAGGTACAGCATTAATCACGGCTGGCCAGGCTCAGACAACAGCGGGTTTTATCTCCCGGTTTTTGGCAGGAGCGTTCGAAATGATTTGCAGATGTTATTTACTGCTTTTGGGCTCGCAGTAAATTGAGACAAGATGCACCTGCATGGACAGCGAGAGGCTTTCCCACCCGGGACGGTCACTGAGGGCTCGTGTTGGACTTTCCCAGGGAAATTTAGGATTTGGATGAGAGTCCCTTATGCAGCTCTGCTCCCTGCATCCTGCACTTCAGTGGATTTAGTGGATTGCACTTCAGCCCAGGTGCTGGGCATTCACCTCCAGCACTGCCCCAGGACACGGTGGGCTCTTGCCCTGACAGCCACCCCGAGGGACACAGAGCAGCCCTGCCCCAGGCAGCTGCCAGGCTTTTCCATCCCAAACCGGTGCCGTGCAGAATTCAGAGTGCAAAAAAAACCAGCGACAGACACTCCAAAATAACCTTCTGCAGTCGGGGGAGCGTTGCCGGCGACTGGCTGCTGGTTTGGCCAGAGAAGTGCCTGTGGAGGAAAGGAGTTTCCTTGGCTGAAAGTTCAACAAAGCGCTGGGCTGGGCACTGGTGCTGCTGGTGGGAGCCAGGGATGCTCAGCTGAGCGGAGAAACTCGGGGTTCTGCAGGATCAGGACTGATGGAGGCCTGGGGGATCCCTTTGCTGGGGCAGTTTCACCGTGGCAGAGGGATCTCCCTCCTTGGCCCAGAGCAGAGAGTGACAGCAAGCTCTGATCCAGGCAGGACACACTGACCTCCTCCCTGTGCTCCCCATGGCAGGACACTTTCCCATCCTGACCCAAGCACGAGCCCTTGGACCCTCTGGAGCTGCCACCCAGCACCCCTGAGCCCCTGGAATAAGCTCTCCATGAACTCCGTACCACAGGACCTGCTCTTGGTGAGCCAGAGTCATGGATATGGAGTTCCAGTACCACTTCCCAGCCAAATAGGCCCTTTCCTGGCTCAGCCCTTGTGCTGGCACAGCAGCTGGGATGGCTCTGCTGTAGCCAGGCCCCCCAAAACGCCTGCCCGGGTCCAGGAGCGTGAGCGTGGTCAGGAGTCTGTTGGCCCAGGATGCCCCAGGAGCTCCATCTTCCCTCAGGGATGAGACAAATGATTGGTTTTCTTCCTTTTTAAGCCTGACTGCCAAAGCGATGCATTTGTTTGACACCTCTGCACAGCTACACCAGTTATTTCCAGGCCAGACTGCTGTGGCATGGGCAGATTTAAGCCATCCATGGAGTGTGTGAGGTCCCTGCTCAACCAAAACTTTTCCAAGGGGATCAAAGCCCCCCAAAACCCCCTGGCAGCCAAGAGCTGCAGCTGTGGCCCACCACTGGGTAACTAAAACAAGCAAGAGGAGACCAAAAGATTTAGGTCAGCTTCTAAAGAAGGGTTCTTTGGAGGCAGCAGCAGTGTTCTTCAGAGCTGGCCCCTTGCAGAGTGACCTGCGGCGCAGTGTTGGGCAAGGCAGCTCATCCCTGCGTGTCCCCATGCACTGGGGATGGGGCTGATTTATGTCATGTTAGCGTGAGGGTTTCATCCGAGGAGATTTGCAAAATGTTGAGTCAAACTGAACCAGCCAAAGCCACCGAGCTGCTCTCGCCATCAGATTCCTGTGAAAAAGACCTCTGGGCAGTTTGAAAGCCACAAGCGACCGCAGGGACCCCAGGTACGGTCGCGCTGTAGAGTTTCAAGGGCTTTAAGAGCCTCTTTATTCTGCTCAGACTTTCATTTTACCTGTTCCCCAAAGGTTACACATTCCTGCAAGAACCTGGAGGAGCTTCCAGGCCAGTCAGGCTCGGTTCGAAATTTTAGCTATGCAGAGATTGAAGAAAAAGAAGTACAAAGGCTTTTCTTTGAATGGAATGAGTCTGACATGGAGGTTGAGCTGTATTGTGCTGAGGGCCATCAGCTATGCAGCCCTGCCAACCACAGGCATTCAAAATCTGTGAGTCAGACTCCCCAAAAACCCTAAGACTGGTTTCATTCCCTTTTTGGATTCTGAGCCTTGAAGCATCACAACTTCAAGCGTTTCTCTGCAGAAAATGACATTTTTTGGACCAACAGGGTGAGAGCTGAGACCCTCAACGTCGTTACTGGGCTCCAGGAGTTATGACTGTAAAAAAATACCCATTAAACACCATGAAATGAGCAATAAACCCTGCACTGCCTCCATGAATTTGGCAGTGGGGGGCCACGCCGGGACACCCCAAAGGTAGGAGCGATGGAAAACTGGTGACAAGAAATCAGAAGTCCTTATCATTAGTGGTGACATGCTTGTCACAGGCTGTGACAGGGCTGAGAGGAAAGGGAAGAGTGAAAAAACCCTAAGGAAAACAGCAGCAGGGATACCTGTGAGGAACAGGCATAATAGGTTTATTCAACAGGGAGACAGGAAGGGGGATTTTTTTTTTTTTTTAAGGCTAAGTATTCGGCTAAAGCTGCCTCAGATGGGGCCAGGCCTTAGGGAGAATGGATATTTTAAGTGGCAATTTATTCCACTAATAAAAGGAGAAGGATGCAGGTGCTTTGGCAGGGCTGGGCCTGGGTGATCAGAGCTGGGGCTGCAGCAGCGGCCGAGCGAGGGCTCCGGCACAGCCGGTGGCTCTGCCTTTATGGGGCTCCTTCCCTGGTGCCAGGGCCCGTGCCTGGCTTCCAGCTGGCCAGGAAGTGTTCCCACATCAGGATCTCAGCCCTGACCAGAGGCAGCAGTGGGGGGGGAGAGGTGTTTTTATCCAGGTGCTGCTGCCATCCCTTCTCCAGCTGGGCAGGGAAGGATTCGTGCCCGTGGGCTGCTCCACTCCTGCACCAGGTGCTTCCACACCAGGAGGATTCTTGATCAAAAAAAGACAGGAAATCTTCACAAACTGGATGGTGCCATGCTGGTCAGATCGCTCAGGGCTCCTCAGGGAGCCACATCAACCTGCTGAGACCAGGCCACCATCCAGCTTCTCACCATCTGAGTGCACAAGCTGAAGGGTTGTGGGGATGAAAAAATCAACTCTGAAGTGATGGCAGGGTTAAGAAACAGTGCAGCATCACAGCCCTTCAAACTGCAACCATGGGTAGAACTGCAGCTTCACTCTTTGTTTTTGGGTCATTGTCACCAGTATTCCCAGCCTGGCAGGTTTCAATTCCGACCCAGTCTACACCACAGGCAGATGAAAGATCATCCCATACTTATCCCAAGGAGAAAATACTCTCAATACTCTCAGCTGGCACAGCCCCCTCATCCCCTGTTCCAACATACACCGCTTTCAAACCATCACCCTCATATTAAAAATAAAACAAAACTCTCTGTGTCTCTTTCCTTCACTGCAACGTCTGAGTTGAAAGGGTAGAAGTGCTTGCAGAAAGCCATGGTTAATGTTACCCTGGAAGGATCCAGGACAGCATACCAGAACCTGGGTTTGGCATCTGGGAGCCACTTTTCAGCCATATATATCACCGTTCCTGCGTGCACGCCGGTCCACACGAAATTAGCCCTGTGGAATGCAGATTTAAAATCCCCTTTCCAGCAGCACTTAAACGCAGGAGCTAAAATTTGCTCTTTCTCCATTTCCTACCTGTTTAGGAAAGAAGGAGCAAAGTGCTGGCCCTTTGTTTTTTGGGTTCCTTCCCGGGAAGGTTTGCCCAACCCACGTCTGCACCGCAGTGTTCGCAGCCTGAACAAAGACCTTTTAAGCAGCAGCAGCTCCTGCCAGGAGCTCACCACCTGCCTGCCCCTCTCCTCCCCGTTTATTTTGGGGGCTCCTTTTCAATAAGAGCTGACACACGTGTGCAACCCGCTGGGAGCTTTTCCCCCCCATGCCTACAGCGCTGGCTGCAACCCAACCGCCAGCCCAGGGTGTGCAGCTGGGAGAGAGAGAAAAAAAAAATAAAAAAGAATAAAACCCCAGCAACCTGTGGAATGTTTTCTTGCTCCTGAGAGCTCCAACACTTCCCTGCCTGGGGAGCGCCTGCCATGGCTGGCACTTGCTGCATCCAGCAGCCAACGGGGTTTCCTTTCCAGTGGGCGCCAGCTGGATTTTGGGCAAAGGCTGGGGGTGAGGGGGATGTATTTAACAACTGCCCGATGGTATTTTTCACCTGATGCCATTCGCCTTGTGCACAGCCACCACCCTTGCACATCCTTTTTGCACAACTGCTGTGTCCTCACAAGTGGTGTGGGGGCTGCTTGGCACCCAGACGTGGAGGTTTGTCCTCAGCAGCAGGTTTTGAGCTGTGCTTTCACCTCTCTGACACGCCCATCTCATGGCCACAAAAGCAGGGCAGATGCCGTTTTCACAGCCAGGAATCCAGAGTGGTTTGTGCAACCTCTTAACCCCAAATCTGCTCAAAACCCCCCTGAGGACAAGCCCCACTGTGCCCCACAGCACTTTGCTTGGTCCAAGCAGATCATGCAGGAATAACACAGAATAATGGATTCATCTGCGGATATGGCCCAGAAAAGGAGCAGGGTACTTTGGGGTGTGCTGGAGCTCTGCTTTCAGCTCAGGGCTGGACACCTGGGGAGCATCAGGGTATTTATGTGCTGGCTTGGAGGGATTCATTTTCACAGTAAATAGGGACACCAGAGTTTTTCAGTATTTATTGGTCAAGATTCAGTTTTGCAGAGTTTTGTGGTAAGTTTATAGCCTGCCCAGGCAGGAGGGCGGCTGGAGATGTGGTGTGGGCAGCATCCCGCGGAGGGATGCTGCCTGCAGCCAGCCAGGGAATGTGGACGGTTCCTGCAATATCAGCTAAAAACGGGAGCCCTACCCAGCTCATCTGAGCCGTGCCCCGGGGAAGGCTCTCGGCACAGAGTCAGTGCTTTAATGCCCTGTGCCATTCCCTGCACAGACAAACACCCTGACTCCCCCTCCAGAGCCTTTTCCAACGTACTGGAGTGGTTTAAAGAGGATTTTTTTTATCCGTGCGTGCCTGTCTTTCCTCCAGACCCCCTCCCGGGGCACAGGCGAGCCCGTCCTATCAGCCCCAGAAATGGTGGCTTCTATCACAGCTCCCACCCTCCTCCCCAAAGCCGCAGCCACAAAGGCGCTTGCTCAAGCGTAGCATTCCTGCTCCCTGTGTCCCGGGAACAGCTGTGCCGAAAGGATGCCGAGAATCCCTGCGAGGCTCCAAGGAAAAGATATTAACGCAGGGGGGGGAGCAGCAGCGATATAATAAAAAGTCATAATAAAAGAGAGAACCACTGAGTGGATTAGCAGCCCAAACGCCGCTTGGCTTTTGGTTTCCTTTCCTCCAGCTTTTCTGCGCCGCACGACAATCCGCTCAAATTCCTCCAGCCCGGAGACGCTCGGCTCCTGAATTTCAGACAGAACTCCTGGAGGTGGCCAGGCTGCAAAGGCTGAGGGCACGGCTGGGAAATCTAACTGCGCTGAACTCCACCGAGGGCACGTAGGCATCGGCAGCAGGCGCTGGGTGCTGTACCACGCCGGCTCCTCGATGTCTGCACCCACTCCTCGTGTGCACCCATGGGGAAATAAAAGGCAGGTTTGGAGCTTGGTGTGTATTTCTCAAGTACATAAAGGTAGTAGGATACATCCCACTGTTTCGAAAAACCCTGGTGCCTGCCACATGCCAGTTCTTCCTTCGTGGAAGTGCAGAGCAGAGAGTAATAAAATAATGCAAGGGATCCACAGGGATCATCGAGTCCAGCTCCTGACCCCGCACAGGATAGACCCAGGTCCTATCCCCGGCCACCAGAGAGGACAGACCAGTGCCTGCCCCTCCACTTCATCAGGAAAGAGGATGGATTTTCCCCGCTGGACTGCTTCAGCAGCCCCGACCCAGGCTCGGCACGGGGGCAGCGGGATGCAGGGGTGGGATGTCCCCACGAGGAGCGAGCAATCCCACATTCTTCACCCCCCGTGAATCCAACTCCAACACCCAGCACAAGGTGTGCAAGGACAACATTCCCTTTTACTCCTTTAGAAACACCCAGGACCATTTTGGGGGCACAGAGCATCTGCTGCCCGGAGCCGCCGGCTGCGTCAAGAATTCGGGATGAGACGGGAGCGAAGGCGGCGGCTGTGGCGGTGGCAGCTGTTCCCTGCCCGCAGCCCTCCTGCCACGCAGGGCATTTAAATGTTAAAGCACACTCCCCACGGCTGCTTTCTGCACCATTCCTGCCCAGCTCACAGACACCCTGCTCCCGGGAGCCGCCGGCCCACGAGGCACCCATGGGCTCGCTGGTGGCCAAGCTCCTTCTGCCCACCCTCAGCTCCTTGGTCTTCCTCCCCACCATCAGCATCGCGGCCAAGCGGCGTTTCCACATGGAAGCCATGGTTTACTTCTTCACCATGTTCTTCATGGCGGTAAGCAGGTCCCAATTTCCCCTCTCCCTGCATGTTTTATCCCCCCAAATGCCCACCGTGCCACTGGGAAGCTGATTCACCCAAGAGCAGCCAGTACAACCCCTAAAATATCCCTTTTCAGTTATTTCCCACTGTGTGTGGTGCCAAGCAGCTGATTCTCCAGTTTAGGATGTCCTACAGTGTGGCCTTACAGAGATTTAGTGGTGTTTTATGACCATGAGGTTAGGGAGAAGGTCTGGGTGCAAAGAGCCTTGACTGATTTGCAATGCTTTGGAGCTGGCTTTGCTCTTTGTTTTACAGCTGCTAAGTGGCCATGCTGAATTTGGGCTTTAAATTGCCTCCAGAATCTCTTGCTCTGCCTCTGTCATTTTAGCCAAAAGCGCATAGTAGTCGAATTATTGATTTTGCAATTGCCAGCTGGGGATGGGAGCAATGCTGGAGTCAGGGGAGTTTCTGCACTGGGAAAGGAGAGACTAAAACATGCTGCTGAGCTATTAAGAAAAATAATTATTAACCCTTTGTGGGTTGAAATGTGTGTTCTACCCAGCTGTGATTCCCTGGCCTTCCTTTGTGTGGAAATAACGAGTGGAAAAATGTCTGTACGTACACAAACTATTCCTGTTCCTGCTCCCAGCCATGTGCTGCCCTGGGCTTTGTATGCCTGCTAAGTCACTCCATACAGACACCAGCTGAGCACCCAGAGCAGCATTCCCACTGGAAAAAATCTCCTGTTTGACTACATGGCAATGATCTGCTAAAGAATATGAGGGAAATAGCTCAGCAACCCAGCTGATACTGCATTTCCCACTAATCCCCATCCATCTCAAGGCATCTCGTGAGGGTTGGCACATTCCTTGTACAGAGAAACTGAGGTAGGGAGTAGATAGAGGAACTTTTGTGTGTGAAAAGCTCTTCCACAGGGCTCAGAACCAGGTTGCTCTCCTATTAAGGATCCAGAGAACATCCCTGACCATTTGAGCTGATTAAAGCATGATGCAGGGGGAGAAATTCTGCCAGTTCTATAAAAACCACAGGACCAGTTAATATAAAAACATCCCTGAGTCGCCCGGCCCAGCTCCCCAGGGAAGCCAGACATCTACAATTTCATTTTGCCCTGGGTCTGTGTCTGCTCCTCCTCCCCAAGAAGTCAATAGGAAAATTGGCACGTGTTTCAACAGGAGGTGGAACAGGTCCTCTCCAAAGAGATTGAAGAGGCAAAGTGGGGAAGGGAAGGAAGGGAAAGGAGGAGAGGCAGCTGCCAGCATGGTGGGGAGGGGGTAGGAAGGGCAGCAGCTGCTGCTGTTGCCTTTCTTGTAGCATCCCACTCCTCCTCCCGCAGCAGAGCTGAGCAGAGCAGTGAAAGCACATGGCCACGGCAGACAAGTGCCGCGAGGCTGGCCAGGAACGCACTCTTTGTCTTCCACCCTTTCTTCCCCCCGGCTCCAGACTCCCCGAGCCCAATCGCAAGAAGGGAAAAGAATTATGGCCGTGGTGCAATCTTTTCTAGAAGCTGCAGCGAGCCAGAGGGCTCGCAGCAATTCCCATTATAAATAATATCAGCATCCCCATCGGGCCAGGACAGCGAGCAGCGTTCCAAGGGCGCCCTGCCAAGCGGAGAAGGGACTTCTTCAGGAACAGCAGAGCTTGCTGGTGCTGCCACTGCAAAACCTGCAGGGCTGAGGGCTGGCAGGAAAAGGAGAGAGCCAGGCAAACACTGGGAGCATTCCTCTGAGTGCACTGGAAAATGTCTCTTGGCGTGGTCTGCATTTATGTTGCATGACAATGGGGTTTTTTTGCAAATAACCTAATCAATGAGCTAATGGGCAGGAACTGTGGTTTTTAAGGGAATGCACTAATGAGTGAATTCCCCAGTATGCAGAGTCTGGCCATATAAACCCTGTTTAGCCTGGACAGTGACCTGGCATCCATACACATTTCATCAGGACACTCATTTTGAATTGTTTTACAAGAATCTTTCGCAATTAAAACCACAACCCCAGAGTCCTCCTTCGGCTGGAGAGGCCGTCCCCCAGCGCCCGGCTCAAAGCAGCTTGGTCATCAGATTGCAAATTCTGGCCAAGAGGCAAATTAAAGCCTGTCTTAGTTTGTACTAAGAGAGAAGAATGCTGATTCTTGGGCAATTTGCAACTGGGAACGATGACATTATCACTCAAATATATTCATTACTGCATATCAGTGATCCTGGTGTGGCTGACACTGTTCTGGCCTGGCTGGCTGTTCTCTCAGCAGCTACACTATTTCAAACCAGTTGATAAGAGCCTTTACCTTACTGGTATGTGGGTAAAAAAAATGGTTTTCTAATACTTTTTTTCTTTTTAAATAGTTTTACCATGTTTGTGACAGCCCCGGGTTATCAGTGCTGTGCTTCATGCGCTACGACATCCTGGAGTACTTCAGCATCTACGGAACAGCCCTGTCCATCTGGGTGTCCCTGATGGGTAAGAACTGCTCTGTTGTGGCTCCTGAAAGCTCCAGCGCTGGCAGAAAGGGCTGGATTTGTCAGCATGGCTGGTGGGACAGTCAGTGGGGACAGTCCCCAGAAATGCTGCTTGCTCTGAGCTCCACCCGAGCTGCCACTGAAATTGTCCTTTGTGGAAGTCAGCCTATGGATTAATCCAGTTTTGTATCATTAACACCTTGGAAAGCCATTATAATTGGTGGGGTCCAGACATGGAACTGTCCTGAGTGGTGGCTGGGGACGTTTTACTCCTGGAGATAAGGAGCTGTGGCACCTGGTGGTGGTCGGGTGTTCTTCTGCCTGCACCAGCTCTCCCACATGCCCTTACAGCAGCAGAACTATCTGCTTCAAATGGCAAGAACACTCTGGCAACCTTGTGCTGCAGTTCAAGGCAGGACAAGGCTATGAGATGACTGAGTTTGAAACCTCATGTACCAGGGAATTTTCCATTTCTCCTCATCTTCCCCATACTGGGCCCATCAGCTTGTCTTGCCTCACTTAGGCACGTTAAGAAATGCAGAATCTGCCACTTCCCTTGGTAGCATGGGAATCAAAGTGGTTTAGTCAAAACAAATATGACTTCCTGGTTTATCAAAAGCCTGGGCTGGGCTGATGGGAATAATAGATCTGTTTAGAAAAAGCAGAAATTTATTTCACTTCCTTTTTACTATAAATCCCACCCCTTGCCCTGTTATTCAGTTTTCCTTTTCCCACATTCACTTCACTCTCTTTTTCCTCATTTTGTTCCTTATTTGCCACTGAAACAGAATGTAATAGAAATGGAAAAAAATACAAGAAAGACAAAAAGTTCAAACCTATCATTTTCCCATTTTGTCACCATGACTTGGAAGGATGTGAGTATTGCTGGAGGGAGAAGAGAGCAGGTTCAGGGGAGAGAGATGTTCCAACAGCAAAGTTGTGCTTGAAAATTTGGACCATTTTTAACCAGTGCCCACTTCAGACAGAGTCCCCATTTCTCCCCATGATGAGCTGGGATCAGCACTCTGATGTACAGCCCCAAAATGCCCACAAAATTCCCCTCTGCCCCTCAGGGCTCCAAGGATGGTGCAGGACCTCCAGCTGGGATGGGGGTTCCTGCAGCTTTAGAGCCCAGCACAAGCCAGGGTAACACCCCTCAGCTGGGCAGGCTCATCCTGTGGGGATGCAGCAGCATCCCCCTTCCAGGGCATGCAGTAGGATAAATTTTCCATGCAGGGAGAAATGTGTGGGGCAAATATTGCCCTTAGAAATGGCTCTGTCCCCTCAAAATGCGAGTCCCAAGGGGGCTCCCCCTCTGCTCACGGCACCTCAGTGCTCTCTCTGCTCAGCTAGAAAAGGCAACGAGGCAGATCATTTCCAAAGGGCATTTTCAGTGGATAACAGCAGTGTCAGGGTAGGGCAGAGCTGATCCAGACACTTTGGCTCCTTGCAGCAAAATTCAACTTGATTGCTTCATTACTGCGTTCAAAAACCTCGCGAAAAAATACAAATCCTGGACTACGAGGTTTAAAATATTGACCCGCTGGGAAACAACAGAGATTAAAATGCGGACATTATCCCTTAGCCAAACTCCCTATAAAAGCACGATCCAAGGACATGGAAGGTGTGGTGACTGAAGCCCAGGGAAGCCTCTCGCTGTGGCTTGTAAAGCCCGAGCGCACATGTGCGGACGCAGACCCTCGGGCAAACTTCCCGGAATGCAAATCCAGGACAGCCATAACACAGCTGTGCAAGCTGGAAAAGCATGGAGCCCACTGGGATCCATAACTTTTATCAGTTATTACCCCATTCTGTGCTAAACAAAAGCCTCTAATAATTTACTCACACTGGCGACTTCCAGCTTGCAAACCCCGGGCAGGTGCCGGCACGGCCGGGACCCCATTGCACCAGTGGGGGAGTCCCACTGCACTGGGTTGATGGAGCCTGTGCCAGAGTGACCTGGCAAGTTTGGGAAGGCTGGAGATGCAGGATGAACCCAGGAAATGACTGGGGGCTCACTGGGCATGAGGGTCTTTGCAGTTGCCTCTGAATTCTGGGTCAGGGAAAAGGGAAATCATAGAATCATAGAGGGCTTTAAAGTTGGAAGGGACCTTAAAGATCATGTCGTTCCACCCCCTGCCATGGACAGGGACACCTTCTGCTATCCCAGGTTGCTCCAAGCCCAGTCCAACCTGGCCTGGAACTCTTCCAGGGATCCAGGGGCAGCCACAGCTTGTCTAGGTAGGGAATCTCCTTTAAGCTTCCCTGTGCAACACTGAAATAAACCCCCTAAAATCAGCTCCTGGACCCACCACTCAGATGGCTCAGGAGGGTTCACTTTGCCCCATGTGCCTCAGTTTCCCCAGCAATGTGACATGAGAAGGGAAACCAGACACGGATGGAACACTGAGGGTCCCCAGGGCAGACCCCAGGAAGGCTTTAGGGGGGCAGCTGGAAAAGGGGAGTGTGAGCTGATGCTCCCTGTGCTCGGTCCCTCAGCCCTGGCAGAGTTTGACGAGCCCAAGAGATCGACATTCATCATGTTCGGCGTCCTCACCATCGCCGTGAGGATCTACCACGACCGCTGGGGCTACGGCGTCTACTCGGGCCCCATCGGGACGGCCGTGCTGGTGATCACTGTCAAATGGGTACGTGGGGCAGGGCACTGGGACGGGCCTCTGTGGGATGCTCCTGGTGGGGAAAGGGCTGAGCCCTGCATGGAGGAGTCGAACCTGTGCCAGTGATCTCCTCCTCAAGATCCAGCTCTCGATCTCATGGTGATTGAACAGCATTTCTCCTTTAACCTGAGCAGAAGGCAGGCAGACAGCAGCCTTGGTGATAAATGCCAGATTTGATTGGTCTGAGCAATCTACTACACCTCCTGTCCCTGCAGTTCTAATCAGGAGGAACGTATTTATGGAGTTTTTACAGCTACTCAGAGGTGGAGGGATCTGGTGAACTGCCCCGGATCCGGGGAAGATGTGGATAAAACACGGTGAGAAAGTGGGGAGGAATCTGTCTGCAGTCTGCCTGAATCCAGCTGGGACAGCCGGGCAGAGTGCAGCAATCTGTGCCCCACTCACAGCACGTGCTGTGGACCCAGCTGGGAGGGGGGTGGGGAAGCCACTGGCAGGAGTGGGCAAGGACAGATGGCATAAAAATTGCAGAAAGATGGTGCCAAGCATCGTGGAAATACAGTGGTGCAAATCCCAATTACAAACTGTCACTAAGCCTGCAGCTAAAAGCAAGTGGCTACCACGGGGAGGGGATGGGCAAGGAGGAGACCAAGGCACGGGAGCACCCTGCAGCCTCCAGTCTGCAGATGCTATGCTGAGATCTGCTCTCCCAGAGACTGGGTTTGTGAGGGCACACACTGCCTGAGCTAGCTTTGGGGCTGAATATTAAAAAACCAGTATGATTATGAGGAATCAGTCTGGAGCAGCCAGCTAAATCCAGGTGAATACACTCGGTGTGCTTCTCCTTCCTCCCAGCTGCAGAAGATGAAGGAGAAGAAAGGGCTCTACCCTGACAGGAGCGTCTACACCCAACAGATTGGTCCTGGCTTCTGTTTCGGGGCGTTGGCACTGATGCTGAGGTTCTTCTTCGAGGTACCTGTGTGCACACTCACCCTCCCCGGCTTCACAAGGTGTAAGGGACATCACCAGGAGAGGAGACTTCTCCCTCCACATCACTGGGCTGCACCCAGCCTTGGACAAACCCCAGCTCAGGTGTGGGGCTCCAGGGTTGGCATGCTGGGGTGTGGCAGCGGGCACAATGGTCCCTCCATGCTTGTCCCCATGCCAGCCCCTGGTCCGTTCGGGGCAGGTGTCACAGCAGAGTGATGCTTGGTTTCTTTTTCCCCCTTCAGTGATTCACAAGGACACGGGATGTGCTTTCCTCAGGCACACGTGGTCCTCAGAATGGCTTTGTCAAGTGCGAGCAGGGTTTTTTGGAAACTGGGCACGGGTGACTTAAGGACACATCGTAGCGACGCGGCAGGGACTGGATCCGACCCAGGCACAGCCAGATCCAGAGCTGGCTCACGCCAAAGAAAAGACTCTCAGTGGCTCCCAGGGGCACTTATTCCTGTGTTTATATCCTTCTGCTCCTGCCGCTGGCCAGTCCCCCCGTCCTGCTCCGAAGGGTCCGTGTGTCCCGCCGGGCAGGCCATAACCCCCCGACAGAGCTGCCGGCCGTGCCTGCGCTCAGCCCCGCCGTTACAGCTGCTCTGTGCTTTGGGAGCTGCGAGATACAACCTCACAGGCATCCCCAAGGATTATTTTTCAAAGCATTTAGTAATTGCAAATTCTAGCAGAACATAAAAATGTCACTTAGCAGAAGCCGCCTCCCCGCGCGCCCCGGCCTCGCCGCCGCATCCTTTGCGGGGTAATGAAACACTTCATTCAAGAATTGGGAAATGTGCAAATTAGAACGTGTTAAATCCACTTTGCTTTAGTTTGGTTTTTTTTTTTTTCCACTGGAAATCCTTTCTTCTCTGACAGCAAAGGGAGGCAGAAGGTTCAGGAATCTTTTTTATTCCCTTCCTTTTGGCTACTTGTAGAAGTTTAATGTTGCGCACCTCACGCGAGCCCCCGGCCCCGCTGCTCCCGCTTCTCACTGCGCTCTCCCTGCCTGCAGGAGTGGGATTACACCTACGTGCACAGCTTCTACCACTGTGCCTTGGCCATGGCCCTCGTGCTGCTGCTGCCCAAGGAGAACAAGAAGGCCGGGAGTGCCGGAACCCCCGCCAGGCTCGACTGCTCCACGCTCTGCTGCTGCGTCTGAGCCCCCGGGCACGCCGGGCACGCGTGTTCCTGCTCCTGGGGTGATTTTCCTGCAGCCAAAAGGAAAATTCCTGCCTGCTGGGTTTTCCTCTGCACATCAGCATCTTTTCCCACCAGCTCGGTGTGCACTCTGGGATTTTCTGCCCTGGGAAGTTTTCTGACTAACCAGGGTCTAGTGGAAGGTGTCCCTGCCCATGGTGAGGGAGTTGAAACGAGATGGGCTTTAAGGTCCCTTCCTACCCATCCTGTGATTCACCTTTCCACCATCAGCCCCGGCAGGGTTTGCACTTCCAGTTTGGTACACATCCGTATTCTCCCAGGAGGAGCACTCAGCTGGGCTGTGACCTGTCCCCTGCCCCAGGAGACCCCTGCACTCCCAGGCCATGTCACCTTCTCCTGGGCTGTCCCTTGCACTGACCTGGCAGGACCCAAGTTGTCCCCTCTGTGCAGGTTTGCCCAGCCTGAGCGCACAAAGCTTCGTTTGCAACACCCAGTTAACAGAACCTGTATTTTTTGTGAGATATTAACTATTTTATTTATGCATTCTCTTGATGTAAATAATACTAACAAAGACTTTGCCAGTGTGCGATGCCAGCATTTCTTAAGCGGGGCAGGAAACTTTCCAGCTCCACTTGGCTCTGTCGAGGGCAGATGCCAAGTCCAAAGCAGGGCTCTGGGCACGGCCACCACAGCCCCTCAAACCTGGAGGGAGCTGCAACACTGGGCACTTTGTCCTTGCAGACCTGCAGGCGCAGGCAGCAGGTGCCTCATTGGTATGGAAAGTACATGGAAAATGAGAGGCAGAGAAAAGAAGCTCCTGGAGGGAGGGGGGAGGGCTGTAAGCCTATAACATCTCCTCTAACAGACTATTTACTATAGCAGAAGTGTATGATTTATTTAGACTGTCTGGGAAAAAGGCCAAGACTATATGTCATGGACAATTAGAGCAGTATTGATATACAGAGATGTCCACAGAAAGCTCACATTAAGCCTGGGTTCCTCTGGAAGAGAAATCCACCCCAGTCATTCATCAGAGCAACTTCCTGTGACGGGGCAACAACCAAAACTGACTGAGCTTCCAACAAAAATATAAATGAATTATGAAGCCCCAAGCATCCAAGAGTCACTGGCAAGCGGTGGCACAGCTGATGCAGCTGCACACAGAGGCAGAGCAAGCAAAGAGCTTTCAAAGGGTTCCCCAGCACCTAAACCAACACAGCTCCGTTCCTTCCCAGTATCCAGGCCCGGGGATGTTTACAGGATGCTCTCAGGGTTTGCGTGCAAGGCTGTCCTCGTTGCTTGCACGCTACTGGAGCGCTTTGCCGTGTGAGGGCTGCTCAGGGTGGCCCCAAAAAACAGGCCCGAGTGCTCTGATTCAGAGTGCAAAAGGCAGCTCAGCACTGCCTGCAAGAGATGCCTCTGAGAGCCCACAGCTGCTTCCCAAGGGGCCACCCCCATGGGCCTCCCACGGCCGCGCTGGCTCTTCCTGGGTGTTTGTCACCCCAAATGTAAATTCTCAATGCTGACCCTTCCCAGGAGCCTGACCAGCAATGCCAGCAGCCTCCATCGCTTGCTGCAGCCACTGATCAGAGGCTCCATTGCCCCACCAGCTCATTTTGGGATTGTTTGGTCCCTCCTGGGCTGCAGTGAGCGGCACAGCCCTGCAGCAAGCCCTGGGGACACGGGCAGCGTGGGTATGGTGAGAGCCTGGTGAGGGTCCAGTGCTGGGAGGAGGGCACTGGGTGACCACAACACCCAACTGGGACTGAGCAAGAGGGACCAAAGGTTGGCAAACCCCATGCAAACAAGGAGGGCACACTACCTGAGGAGCAGCTGAGTAGATAAAACCTCCTGCTCCCACCTGTCACGTATCCAGCTGCAAAAAAACCCCTGAAATTGTCTTGCACACAGCAAAATCTCAAGCAAGGTTTGCTTTGTCCCCTCCTTCTCCCTGCTGATGCCCCAGGACACTGCTCCAGCTGTGCCAACCATCCATCCCTTTGCATCCCAGTGCAGGACCAGCACCCAGCCTTGAGACTGACACACACCTGGGCACACCCACAGGGTCCCTGCGCTGGCATCAGCCCCGAGCTGATGGCAGCACCCGGCACCCCAACACCAGAGGAAGGTGCAGGGCTGGATCCACTACCCCAGGCAGGATATCCCCTGCAACACCAATGCAGGGAAATATTATAAACATCTACAGCAACGTAGACAAAACAGTCTCTCGTAACCTTTTAGCGCTGCCGAGAGCTTTGCCTGTAAGAGCTCTTGAGCCCCTGCCAAAAATTCTGGCTGTTTTCATAAGAGTAGGTGTTTTCGTCTAAGGTGCAGTCTGAGTGCTGTGACCTTTGTCATGTCTGCTACTGAAATTTCCTGCTTCTCTGTTATTCTCTTCTTTGGTAAGACGATATGAAACCCAAAACTTTTATTGCCCCTTTTAAAGTGTCTTTATAGCTCCCCGTCTACTTCATATACTGTCTTACTCTCCAGTGCTGGGATATTACTTATGGGATCCGGGCTTGATGCTGCAAAAGGCATTTGGGTTTCACGAAGCCCAAACCGCCTGGGCTTTTTTAAGATCAGCCGGGGGGGGGAAGAAAAAAAAAGACAGAAAATAGGAAAAAAGGAATGAGAGGGGAGGGACTGGGCTTTCCGCTCGGGAGGCATCAGCATCTGCTACCAGCGCAGCCTCCCCGGGCACAAAACCCAAACTTTGCTTTGTGTCTGGGTCAGCATGGGGTGCCCACAGACCCCGTGGGGATGGCATTGCACAGCATCTCTTCCCCGGCCTCCATCCCCTGCCAGCTGTGCCCTGGAGCTGGCAGCTCAGATGTGGCCGGACAGCACAGCTGGTGCCAAAGCAGTGTGCAGCGGCTGGGGCACATCTGCCCTGGAGCTGGCACTGGGGGAGGCCAGCCCTGCTTGTGGGACTCCCATGCACCCCATTTCCCAGCCCAGTTCCACCATCAGGACAGATACATGAAGGATGTGTCCCTAGGGAAGAGTTGTGGGTGCCCACGCTCCGTGCTCCCAGTCCCATCCCTCAGGCTGTTCAGCATGACCTCCCTGTCATCCTAGGTGACAAAGAACCCGTGGGATCTCATCTGCACACTCCCCAGCATCCCCACTGCAGTGGGAGCAGGGATCTGATGTGCCAGAGGGGAGAGGGCTGGTGGAACTGTCCCCTCCAGGGGGACATTCTCCCCCCCTTGCCTGCAGCAGGGCTGGCAGAGAAGGGAATTAGGACCTACTCCTGCTGGAGGGGAGGCTTCCAGAGATGTCTAGTCAGGCTCTGTGCCAGCTAATCTTCCAGGCAAACTTTATCCAGATCCTTTTGGCTGCAGAAAGTGAAAAACCAGCCAGACCCAAACATAAGAGCCTGGTTTCTGCTGCCAGCTGCATGGGGCACTCCAGAAAAGGCCTTATCACTACGGGATTTTGAGAGACGGCTTTGGGTTTTTTTCCACACGCTGCTCTTCCCTCCTCACCCTCCCACTGTCATTCCCCCATGCATGTTTGAGTGTTGAACCGAGCCAGGTCAATGCAGATGGTGGGGCTGAGGTTTTCCTCGTACCCACTTTGAAGCCCTCAGGCCACAGTGACACCACCCCACTTCAGAGAGTGCTGTTGCTCCATCCTGAGGCACCACGAGTTCATTGGGAGCAGCCTCCTTCCTGGAATTGCCAAAGAAACCAAAGTTTCCCCTGGAAATTCAGGAGCGGAGGTAGGGGCAGGAGCCCTGTGGTGAGTCCAAGGGAGAACTCTTGTCCTCCATCACCCTCCAGTTCTGATGTGCCTGTGCCCTGTGAGAGGGATAAATCAGGTCTGTAGGGGCAAAGGGCAGTCACCAGCCATGTCCTACACAGTCCTGGAGCTCCACAGCCCTGGGACATGGTGCAGATGCACTGTGAGAACCCAGCCTTGTCCATCAGCCTGGAAAAAAGGGGAGATGGAGTAACTGAAGCACCTATACTGGTATCTCTCAGCATCTCTCCAGCTATCCCAGCCCCAATGAACATCCTTTTAGAGCATACAAAGAAGGTCTCCTGCTCTTCTGAGCAGTAACAGGAAGTGCAGGGTGGAGTTAGGGCAGACACAACCACAGGAATCAGTAAAGTGGTACCTCCTGCGAGGGTGTGAAGCTGCCTAACCCAGCACTAATGAGAGAAAAAACACATTAATGCATCAGGATTCTCCTTAAAATGCCACACAATGGTCCAGCACATTTCTCTTCCCTCCACTTTCCTCTCAGCAAGATTCCCAACCAAACTTCCCTGCCCAATTTTTGCAGGCAGGGCAGCCCCCTCCCGCTGCCACCGGCAACACTGGGGTATTGTTTGGGCACTGCAGACAGACTGAGCCACTCAGCTCCAGAGTGTTTCTGGGGCACAGAGGGGCTCAGCTGCAGCACCACAGACAGCTTGGGGTCCAGCAGGGAGCCCCTCACACACTCCCAGGTGTCCTCTTCCCCCGGCAGCACCACAGACACGGCTGTGGACCCAACCCAAATGACCAAACCCCGGCGTGGGGCAGGGCAGATGCGGCACAGCCGGGCCCTCTTGACCCTTCCAGGGATGCTTTCACAGCTGCAAAATCCCGCTCCAGGCCCAGGTTTGGTGTCTCCAGCCTCCCCGCTCCTCCGGCAGAGCGGTCCCAGGGAGCGGCAGTCCAAGGTTTTCGGTTTAGGCCAATCTCCCAGAAATTCTGTCATCATGCAGTGCATCACGCACACTCCCGGATCCGCATTACACAGAGGATGGCTCCGCTCCAGCGCCTCTTAAAGTCAGTGGAAAAACCCTCCCTCGCTACGATGGGAGCTGGCTCGGGCCCTGTACGCTCTCACAGATACCATGAAGTTGTTTTAAGCTGGGAATATCTCGTGGCCCCAAAGTTTCTCCTGGAAAGGGACAGGGCAGGGGGTCTGCAGAGCGGGTGCTCTGAGGAAAGCTCCCAACCTTGCAACCGCCTTTCAATGAGCATTTAATGAGCCCTCGTTATCTGATCCACGTGCTCCAAATGCAAGGAAACCGCTCAGGTTTCCAACTGCACACATCACCTGATGCTCATAAAACGAGCTGATGTGTCTGGGAAGCCCCAGACCCAAAGAAATATTATTTAAATGGGGGGGAAAAAAAGTCAATTATGCTTTAAAAACACCCATGTGGGCAGACAGGGATGGTGGTTGCTCTCCCCTGCCTTCCTCTGGTTTTCCAGCAAAGCAAATGTTCACTGATAAAGCTCACAATCTCCTTATAAAGGCAGGATCGTTTTGCCTGTAAAAGGGAAGGTTTGGGGGAAGCTTTACACACGTCTCTGCTCTCTTTATATCTTTATTTGCATTTTCATTTCCACAGTAGTGGAGCTAATCTGAATGGAGCAGGAGCAAGGGTCCAGGTTACAACCAAAGTATCAGGTAGCACCTTCACATCTGGAAGGGATTTTGACACAACTTCTCCCAGACTGTTACAGACAGTTTAAAAGCAAAATCTGATAAATAGCAAATGTTTAACAAGTCAATAGGAAGCTGCATTTGCAAGAACATGTGGCTCTAGCCGGCCTAGCACCGCCGCACTGCCAAGGCCCTTCAAACGCATCCGCACACATCCCCACAGCACGCGGCGAGGGGCTGCCGGGCTCTGCCCCGGCCCAGGCTCAGTTACAGGGGGAGGATTAAACACAGATGTGTCTTTGTATGGCCAGACATCTCCAGCTTCAAAGCCTGAAAGGGTCCCGAGCCTCCCTGCTTTGGTGGTGAGGGACTGGTTTCTCCTTCCCGGCCTAAACCGAGCCCCGTTCGTTTCTCGTGAGCCCTCAGCCTCATGTTTATGGTAGGAAGAGGACAAAGGGAGCTGAAGGGCTCAGGAAAGCACCACAGAACCTGTTGTCACAAATCTCCAGGCGTGCTGGGCACTGCTGCCCCTGTCACGGGTGGTTTTGGGGCTGCACTGACCAATGAGGCCCCACTTAGGTCACAAGCACACAAGGTCTCACCCCAATTTTGCACAGCTTGGGATCCATGAGGGTCCCAGTCCACAAGCCAGAGGTGGATTACACCCATTTATACCTGTTTACACCTTTGAAAATCCTTTTCCATCTCCTGGGAGCCACAGCCTCCTTAGGACAGAGGTCACTGGCCACCCAGGCAATGGTCTCCTGAGGAAAAGTGCCACAGGAGGTGAAACATCCCGACACAAAATCTCTCACAGTGTTGCAACCCTGCCTGGTTTGGGGAGACTTCATTCCCAAAATGTGTGAAGAGGCATTAAAATGGAGAGAATTATGCAAGGAGCGGGGAGTGGAGGGGGAGAAAGAGGAATAAGAAGGGACCAGGAAAACCACCAGAAACCCTCCAGGATGCCTGCCTATATTTACAGATAATGTGTCCAGCCCTCTTGCCAAGTCCCACTCATTTGGAGCTGGGCTCATGTTTTGGATTAATTTTAAGGCAGTTCCTAAAGCATCTCACTCACACAAGGAAGAATTTTTGCCTCCTTGGCCAAGGTGACTTTTAAAAAAATCTCACTCGCTATTTTTCAACCTCTCACTCATTTAAAATTGTCATCGCCCGGGTGCTGCGGGGGCACTCGGTGCAGACAGTTTGTGTTCTGGCACCCACCAGCACCACAGAGCATGCTGGAGTGGGGTTGGGTGTGAGGATGGGGGGCCAGGGAAGGATTTCCCTGCAAGTCAGAGCCCTTCCCTCATCTGTGAGCATCACTAGACCAAGCTCTGAGGGCAGAAATAGCCCCTCCTGCACACCCACATCTCCCCAGGCACCCACCATGGGCTGCTTTAAAGTTTTTCCTATAAACTCTTCCACAGAAGGTCAGGCATTTGTTTTTTTGAAGTAAAATATTGTGTGGACACATGAACGTGCTCTCCAAACCAGTGCCTTTTGTCTGAGGAATTAAATTCCAGATATTTCCCCCAAACTGTGACTGCCCCGTTGCATGTGAGTTCTCTGCTCAGAGCCTCCCCAGAAGGAGCCACCTCAAGACGTGCCCCAGCTGCTCAGTCTCTACTGGGAGGATTCATCCCAGAGGTGTCATTCCCATCTCCCAGCCACAACACGGAGACAGTTTTGGAGGAGAAACATGAGAACAGCCACTCCCAAAACCTCCACCCAGCCCACCTTCTCACCCAGGCATCTGCAGCATCCTAATCATCCCGGAATCCAAAGCACGTCCACACAGGGATTTCAGATGCTTCCCATTTAGCTCCAACATTTGCAAAATGCTCAGCCACTGACTCACAGAGGGCCAGGACAGCCATGGCCCTCACTGCACCATGGCAGGATCAAGTACACCAGAGGGGTTTTGGCAAAAAAAAAGGGGAATTTTTGGGAATCAAGCAGCCCTTGGTACTAAGCAGCTTTCCCAGAACACCCAGGGTGAGCGAGCAGGATGTGGGGCATGGAAGTTGCTACTTTTTGCTGGTGATCCCACGTGCCACACTGGGGTTTTGAGGGTGCAATCGGAGCAATGGAGGGGAAAAGCACAACCTGAGAGGGATTGGGAAGGGGGAGCTGCAGGCACAGCTCAGTGTGGGGCTGCAGAAGGTGCAGGAAGGGAATCCAGGGGCTGCAGGATGTCAGGAGCCACTTGGCTGCTGCTTGGGCTTTTGGGAGCAAGGGCCAGACACTTTCTTTCCCTCACACCTCAAGCCCTAAAGATCAAGTGACAACAGCAGCGATCAGAAATTGTCCCTTTGGCTGGAAAAATATAAATCACAAGATCTCACTGTTCCCTGCATCCAGAGGCACCAAAAGCAGCATGAGGACCTCCTTCCCACAGCAGCTCTGCTACACGAGCATCCCTTAGGCCCCGGGGGAACCCAGACACACAGAGGCAGCCACAAAAATGAGACGGATATTTGGGGTTTCAGTTAAGCACGACCAGCAAGAAAAGTCGAGCTTGCATTTGACTGGATTTGGAAGATGAAGTTTTAGGGCAGCTCCATGGTTTTATGTAAAGAATCAACCATAACCTCATCCCACGAGGGAAATGCAGAAATTCAAGGTGCCTCTTGTGCAATAGATGCTGCTCCCTACTCAGGCAGGTCTGGGATAGTGCTCAGAGTTTTGCTGCATCCCTGTCCAGCCTAAAGGAGAGACCACACACAAAACGTTTTCAGGATGCCAGCAGCTGTGCACAAAGCATTTGGTTTACATTAATTATGTCTGGACAAAAAAAATAAAAGGGGGAGAGGAGGAGAGCAAGCGAGTGGAGAAGACAGGAGGGATGCAGGGAGGCTTCTGCATCGTCCTGATAAGATCTGCTCTGATCCCACATGCAGGTCACAGCACACAGCGGGTGTCTTAACACCTCCTGCCACCCAGAGCAGGCCTGCATGGCCCCTGTGAACACCCTGGGGAATGCAAAGCACAAACAGAGCCCTTGATGCTCTCAAAGACCCCATGGGACTCTGCCCCCTGAGCTTTGTTCCCCATTCTGCTTCCCTCTTTCTCCTTCTCTGAGCAGAAATGTTCCCAAGAAAGACCAAGGCAGGTACAGCAAATGCTGCTGCTGGCAGTTACCAGGGTGGGAAGCAGCACATGAGAAGGGAAGAGGTGGATGGTAAGAGGAGTCATTAAAAACACAAAAATGCCCTTTGTTCCACAGCTGTGCAGAAACCCCAGCAGAGGGTGAACAAAGCCCTTCCCCGTCTCCTCTCCAGCGAGTGCTGCGAGCAGTGGGGACTCTGCAGGGTCAGGAACTGCCACCCCACAGGGATGGACACCCTATACCAGCACAGACCTGTGGCCCCCCTGTCCCCTCCCCAAGGGCAAAGGAGCCTGGTGAGGTGCAGGCTGAGCCTGCCTTGCCTTGGGCTTGAGCAGCCAGCAACAAGGCTGGATTGATCAGATCCCCACAGAGGAAAACCCACCATGAAGAGCCCATGATGCTGCTCACTGGAGGAGAGGAGAAATTCTGGTCTCACCCTGGGCTGCACCAGCATCACCCCACTGGCCCAGCCCCAGGCTCAGCAGCACACAGAGGGACATCCAGCCCCGAGCTCCCAACAGAGGACACCTGCCTGCAGGGGCTGGGCTGAGGGCCCACAAGAAGCTGCCTGTGACCTCCAGCAGCTGCACCCCTGCCATGCCCTGCACATCTCCATGCCACACATCCCCATCCCATACATCCCCATCCCATACAGCCTCCCTGGGCTCTGTGTGCCCACGGGCCCTCCGGCAGTCCCTGAGCAAGGACCTTGCTGCGACAGGAGCTGCACAAATCCTAAATACATTCCCATCCCCCAGGAGCCGGCAGCCACCCAGCCAGGTCCTGCTGCAAAACAAGTGATGTCAGGTGGCAGCACTGCCAGGCGCAGGCAGCTGGAAGAGCTGTGCTGCCATCCCAGAGAACCACAGTGGTCAAGCCCCTCACTGGCAGCATCTGCCCCTTCCCAAAATCCGCTGCTCTCCGGGGCTGCCTTGCTGCTTGATGAACTTTCGCGTTCCAGCAGCAGCAGCATCTCAGGGGGCCCAGCCTGCGCACGCCAGAAGCTGGACTGACCCATGTCAGAGGTGATTAATTTATCAGGCTTTTGGCACCCACTGCTCTCCGCCAGAAAAACAATATCCCAAATTCCAGGCCCTCCCGCCCAGCAGATGTGTCTGTGGCCAGGGCGGCCGTTCCAGCCCGGCTCGCAGGAGCCGCTGCGGGGATGCAGCGCCCGAGGCTCCCGTGGTGCCGGCTGCTTCCCCATCCCCACTGGGAATCCACGGGAGAGCCTCCTCCGGGAGCAAAGCCAAGGGGGTTTGTGCTGGGCTGCCACTCCGGTGGGTCCGGCCCCTCACCCTCTGGAGGTGGCCGTGCTGCCAGGCCACTGAGGAGGACCAGGATGGATGCTCAGTGATGATGGGATGTCACCTCACTGAGCTCTCCATCCCAAGGAGGAGCAGCACCATGGTGTCACAGCGCTCAGCAGCCCTCGGAGCTGCCCAGCATCAGGAGCATTGTCTGGGTTTGAACCAAGGAAGCACTGCTTCAGGCCTAATTAAATTAGCATTAATCTGTTATCATCAGGAAAACATGCCTGGCCTCGAAGGGACAGATTAATGAAGTTGTTGTCATTAGTGGAGAGGGTCACAGGACGGGGATGGGGCACAGCATCGCTGCAGGTGCTTGTTGAGCCCCGAACTCTCCGTCCCTGCCTCTATCAGGGGTTTGTAGCAGGAAGTCAAGGGGGCAGTGATACCATTCAGAGGCTGCAGAGCACTTGGATGTCAGGCAGCCAAGAAACGGGAGATTTTTCATCCTCTCCCCCCACTTCACTGCCTCCCCCTGGGTTTCCAAACAGGGATGGGAGCCCCTTTGGAGCACAGGAGCAGCCAGTCCCTCTGCCTCCAGCACTGGCCGTGGGGAGACCTGCTCCTGGCCCAGCTCTGAGCTCACCCTGATGTCAGGGTGAGGGGTAGACGGGGGGGGGACACGGGCAAACAGCCTATTATTTATCCCCGAAAGGTCACCGAGCACCTTGGAAGGCGCTGGAGCTGGATCCCCACAGCCCGGAGGGGGGCCAGCGTCTCCTCGAAGGAGAGGTTTCACAATTCATCTCATTTGCTCGCTGTGGCATTTTCATCACGGTAGTTCGACTTATGCAATTACATAAAAAACATCTAATGAAATCTCGGTGACACAAAACATGAACGTTTATATTGGCCTCCCCGTGCCGCGGAGTTGATCTTGGCCGGGCCGTCCAGACAGACATTCTGCATTCTTCAGAGATTAAGCACTGAAACGCTCCGGAGAAACCCAGCTGCCCGCTCCCCCTGCAGCCGCGCCGCTAATTCCAACCACATGCTCGCCGGCCGGGAAAAGGGAACGCGTCCCTTACACACACACGGGCACCCCCCGAGTGCATCCCAGCCGTGAGCACTCGTGGATGTCCCTAAATAAACAGCGCAGCGAGGCTGGGAGCTTGGCAGGGAGCGGGCACAAATAAGGTTCTGCCGTGGGATTGTTATGGAAGTGAGAGGAGGGAATGGGGAATCTGGAGTCGGGAGGCTGACCCTGCCCGTGCCACACCTCGCTGGGTTATCAGCCTCCAGAAGAAATCCGTGAGCCCAAGAGGCTCTGGGCAATGGAACCCTCATCCTGGTTTGGTTGCCACCTCCCCACCGTAAAAGTCCTTTTGCCTCCCATTAAAATTAAGCTCATCTTTAAAATAAAGGAAAAAGAAGGGAAGGATGAGGTGTGGAGGGCAGGGAATTTGTCCTCAGCAGCACACTGAGAGCTGGGCAAGGAGTGACAGCCCTTGGGGAGCAGATACCCCATCCTGATATTGCCCACATCACCCCTCAGGTGTGAGCGAGCCCCGAGCTGCCGCAGAGCCACAGCCAGGTGCCAGCAGGCGATGCTGCTTGTGGGTGGCCACAGCACTGCCAAGCAGAGCCACCTCGCTGTCAGCAGCCAGCACAAATCCCTGCTCCCACCCTGGCCATTCCTGTGCTCTAAGGCTCAGGGCAGTGATTCCACTGCAAATCCCATCTCTGTTCCCATTGCATCCTGAGGAACGCAGCTCACAGGTGGACAGGCTGTCCAGAAAGGCACCTGTCACACCCGGCGACACCACCAGAGCAAGAGCCACTGCAGCACTGCTTGCAGTGCTCCAAACCCCGTGCAGGCCCTCACTGCTATCCCAGGACAAAGCAGGGCAGATCCCAGCCGGCGCCAGCTCACACCACCAGCAATTTCTCCAGATATTGGCCGGTTCAGGGACGGGACCAGCACTGGCTCACTCAGTTGTGGCCACCAGGCTCCTGCCCCACACCACTGACCGCAGCTGGAGCTCTTGGAAAGCCCCAGACTGTTCCTTTTGTGAGAACAGAGGGTCTGAAGCACAAAAGCCACCAGCCCCTGTCCTTCGAGCGGTGCCCTCGTTTTAAGGGCGGAACTTTTTGACATCCTACAAACCATCGGCAAAACAAGATGTCAGGGCTGAAACTGCTGCTGGCACCGATCCTGCCGGGGCGTGGGAGGGATCCAGGAATAACAAGGGGGGGGTCAGTGAGCAGCAGCCCCCTCCCTTGGGGTATGTAGCTCCAGCCCCGTGGGCGCAGCCGCCGCCTGCCCACACGGGATATCTGCACAGGCTCCGGCTTTATCGCCCTGCACGGAAGGAGGAGGAAAGACTGGAGGGGGGGAAAAGGGAGAGGAAAAATAGCCCCTTATTCCACTTTCATCAAGGAAGCATCCAGCCGTCCAAAAAATTTAATGTCATATTTTAGCAAGAAAAACAGCTGTTGTGGTACTTTAAGGCCCAGCATATTTTGGCCAGAGCTGCATGTTGTGGATATTGGCTGAGTCAAGGTTAGCTGTTAAAAGGCAGAAATTCTAGACCCATATGAAGAAACATCGCGTTCCTCTATATTCAGATAATATTTACTTCCAAGTCTGTTTTGTTTTGTTTTCTTCTCCCTCCTGGAGCGAGGCCTGGCCCCGGGGCTGTGGCTGCCCTTGGCATCACTGCTCCCTGGGCAGGACAGAGCAGTTTGGGGGCGATGGGGGCAAGGAGAAAAGCAGGGGAGGCTCTGCCTGGCACCTCTGACTTGAGCTTCACCCTCTGATTTTCAGCCCTGCCAGGCTTTGCTTGAGCCGTGCCCAGTGCACAGGGACAGAGAGCAGGGCAGGAGCTGGGATGGGTGGTGGTGGGTCCATCCCAGCAGCATGGGCACATCCCCACAGTGCCACAGCAAGGATGGGGACACACGAGATGTCACAGGTCTCATGGCACAGCAGCCACAGGCCTTTCACCACTCAGTTTGAGTCAAACTTTCATTCCTCCCAAGGGGGAAAGACGCCAACAAATCCATGGCAGGAAAAGGGAGAGCAAGATCCCATGCCATCAATCCCCCACCCCTGGGAGGGGCAGCACTAGCCTGGGTAAAGGTGCCAATATTAACCCCACAAGAATTTAGTGCAATTTTAACACAGGATTTTGCAGCTTTATCTTGTTATAACTTTGTCCTGTCAGAGAAAATCTATTTTCAAGTTGTCACCCATTTAAACACCTGTATCCAACGCTGGCCCCCAACCTGGCTGTCAGGGGACAGGCCTGTCCCCACCACAGGTCTTTGTGAGACAGCTCCTTCCAGCTCCCACCTGTGCTGTGAGAGCAAACAGAGCTCCTAGGGTGAGAAAGGTGGGGTAGGGGTGCATTTTTGCTGGAAATTAAACCCCAAAAAAACCAAAAAGAGGCCACGGAGCCCCCAGGTCCCCAGCCCCATTCGAGCACTGTGCCACCCAGGCTGGAAGTGACTCATCTTCTCGTAAAGCTGGTTTGCTAAGGAAGAAAGAAAAGCCTTTGCCCCGAAACAATTCCTCTGTGCCTGCCAAGCTCAGCAGGAGCAATCCACGCTGTCTCTGCTTCCCTGGAGCACCCCGCTGTGCTGCCACCTTCGGAGCCTGGTCCTCATCCCCCTGCAGCTCCGGGGTTTTCCCCTCCGCTTCCTGCCCCATGCCACGCCAAACCCCGCTCCACAGAGCCACCAAACACAGCCCCACACGGATCACTCAACCCAGACGCTCAGAGAGGGAAGGCCGTGGGTGAAAAAAAAAAAAAAGGAAAAAAAAAGGATTAAAAAAAAAAAAAAAGTCCAAGGTGGAACCGCAATGTTTATAAAATGGGTCACTGAATTATACATAAAAATATTTTCCTTGTGGATGCAATTACTTCCTGGACTTGTTATTCCACAGATGCTTAAGTTCGCCTCAAGCAGCTCCAATAAATGCTTTACAGTCTGCAAGATCAACAGTAGCAGCGCTGGAGCGGATTGAGCAGCGCTGGTTCAAATTTGTCAGAAAACCACACAGTGTTTTCATGCGCACGTTTTAGAAACCCAAACAAAACCATTCCCAACCGTCGTGCTCCTTTTCCTTATGCTTTTTAATGGCTTTCACATGAGCTCCTCCAGACACGGGCACAGCCCCAGGGGCTCTGAACACCCAAAAGCTCCAGGGAGCTCCCGGGAGGGGACAGGGACCGAGCAAGGGGTGACACCCCCCATCCCTGCTCCTGTATTTTGGCATCCCATCCTCCTGCAAGGCCTGGCTCACCCGTCAGGGACCCGGGGGGCAGCGGGATGTGCAATGGGCTTAGGAGGCTTTCCCAAGGGAAATGAATTTCGGGAGCATGGGGTCAGCCCTACCTGTCACGGCGGGTGACCGAGAGTTCAGGGGCTGCAGGGGACACGCGGCCTGTGGGGTTTAAAAGTGCAGGGACAACATCCCCAAGGAGCTGCAGCAAAGGAGCTCCATGGCAGGGGCACAGGCTCGCTCTGAGTTAACTCCCATGACCAGAAGAGATTTTTGGGATTTTTTCTCTTCAACCCAGTCACAAAATTCAGAGAAACTCAAAGTCATGAAGGTGCCTGAAGATTTCTCTAATGTACGTAGGGCTCTGCCCCAAAGGCCCCTAAATAAAATCCTGGTGCACCCTGAGCTTCCAAAACCTCCAATCCACTTTGGTTTAATTGAAGATATTTAGTGTCCCTTTCAGTGATTTCAAATGGGAATGTTGGGGACACCCCAGGATCACAGGACAGGGCACTGTTATGCCATTAAAATAATGTAATATCTGCCCAGAAATCCTCAAGATTCACTGCAGGACGAACAGGTGGCTGTAACAAGATTACCCCATTTACAGATCAGCAGCAAGGCAGAAATGTGCTTCCAGGTCTCTGCTTTCACTCCAAATTTCATCCACGAGATTTTCTGACAGCAGGATAAACAGGTTTAAAGGTGCCTGTAAAAATGGGCTTATCAGAAGCTCCTGATGCTCCTACTTCGAGGGTGCAGCTGCCTCCCACTGGCCCTTGTATGGGAATACCAGCTCACCGTTGCCTTTTTATAGGATACTGCAGCAGAGGGAGGGAGAAGGCAGCATCAGGTCAGCCCAAAGTCCCAAATTAGCCACAAAAAAAACCCCAAAAAACCCTAACATTCCTGCCCTGGATCCCAGCCAGGGGATGGAGCAATTCAGGAGATGGGGATGCCGTCCCCAGCAAACGGGTGCAGGGCCTGTGGGTCCCAGTGGAAAACTCCAGAGAAATAGCTGTGGCCAAAGGTGGGAAAAGCAGGAGCTCTGCACCGTGCTGCTGGGGATGGTCCTGACAGCCTTTCAAATGCCAAGAGCCTTTTTCCTCCCAAGGCAAAGCAGCTGGGAAACCCCGCACCAAAGGTGCCCCGCAGAACGCGGCCCCACCCAGCCCCAGGTCCCTAAGCCAGCGGTGCCCAGGCTAGAGGGGTCAGACCCTGCCTCGAGGTGTGATTTGGGGGCGATGGGCAGGACAGTGCAGGGACAGGAGGCCCTTAGGCATCCCACAGAGCATCCCTGGTACCCTGTGCAAACACTCAGGCATCCCCAACTCCCCAACTCCTGGGCTCAGCACCCCACACAACCTCCCCGTGGGCTCTCCCTGGCTGCTGGCACACTCCAGCCCCTCTGTGCCATGCCCTGCCACCCTCCAGCCTCCCCAGCCCTCCTGATTTTGCCATTTGGAGGCCGCGGCCGCGCTCCAATGTGTTCCTCATTAGGAGGGGCAGACAGCCCAGCGCGGAGTCTGAGCCCTAATCTCCTTTCCAGTTGGTATCCGTCAGCAGATGTACAACAAGTGCTGGGATATTTTAGCGGGCATGTGTGGGACAGAGCCACTGGGGGTTTTTTTCCAGCCGGGAGGGATGGATAAAATGCCATGGCTCGAGGCTGTGCCGGATGGCAGGTCCAGGGAAGGCAGTTCTGCTGTGGTTTATTTTACCAAGGGCTTTGCTGGAAGAAGTGGTGATGAAGTTAACAGCCTGCGAGCCATAATTGGCTCACATTAAAGCAAGGAAATGATATGTTTTGTTTTGCTCTTTTTTTTCCCCCCTTTTTAAATCATATTAAACAGGCGAAACCCACACTGAGCCAAGGAAGGAGCAGGCAGCAGCTCTCAGGAATTTAGGGGGGAGATTTTTTGTCCCAAGGGTAAAGAAATCCAGCCCTTGCCATCAAAGAAAAAGTAACTTCAACTTCAAAATACCCAGCAGAAGTGGGCAAGGGAAGGGGAAACCAAAAATATCCAGGTTGTGGCATCACAACAGGCATCGCTCCAAAGCCTGGCCCAGCAGCTCCAACTGGACACTGCAAAAAAAAAAACCAAAAAAAGAGTACTTAAAATTTTTCTTCAAATAATTTTATTTATCCTGCCACCTCCCAGCAAACACAGGGTGTCAAAAACCTTGCTGGTACCTCTGGATGTACAGGATATTTCTTGCACTTGTTCTTAAAATTCAATTTTTAGCCCCTGTGGCTGCATCCAGGATTAAGGCTGAGCCTGGCAGTGGCAAAATCGTCATCCCAAGGTCACAGGTCACCATCAGCCGCTCAACCCTGCCCTGGAGACATCCCTACAGGGATTCCCATGGATGTGCAGCCCTGGGATCACCAAGTTTTCCCCCATCCCCATAAATACCCAGCACCCAAACCCCATCCTGGCTCAGCACCAGGGCACTGAGAGCCACCAGGGCTCATCCCAGCTGGAAGCAGCCATATGCCAGCTCATCCTGCCCAGCTCTGGGTTTTGTGGAAAATCCAAAAGCACAGCACCCCTGGGGACACCCAACCCTGCATTTGTCACTGCACAGGTGACCCCAACCACAGCAGTCAGGCAAGGCAGGACAGATCCAAGGGGTGCAAGGACATCCAGGGACCCCTCCCTCTCTCAGGAGCCATCACAGCCCTGGGGACACTCAGGCTCCAGAAGAGCATGGCCCTACCCTGGCACTGCTCACCCCCAAAGCTGTCACAGAACACACAGCGAGTGCCAAAGCCACGACATGGCATAGGAAGGGCTGGAAATCCACAACCTTTCCCCACATCCCCTTTTTATCCACTGTCTCAGTTTCACTTGTACCCACAGCCACTGGAATTTGTGGGTCACAAGATTTTGTGTGACGTCAAAAAAAGCCCCAGAAGCAGGTTAAAATATCCCACTTCTGGTACATCCCTCACCCACCTGAAGGGCACACACACATCTTCCAGCTTATCCCAGCTCCTGGATTAGCCAGGTTGGAATCAGGACACCAAAATCCCTCCCTCCAAGCATGGGGAGATGAGCAACTCTTCCATTTGCATGGCAACAAGGAAAAAGCCCCCAAAGTCAATCATTTTCCAACCTATGAACAGCAAAAATCCCCAAATACCCTCAATGGGAAATTCTAATTTTGTTTGCAAATGTCACTTCCAAATGGCACATGAGAAATCACACTCGGACCCAGCCCTGCTGACAGGCAAATATTTATCCCCACAAAATTTCCACATAAACCCATCACTTTTGTCAGTAGCTCTGGGCACTGGGAGCAGAGCAGAAGGGAAGCCAGGAGGCACAGGGAGCAGCAGCCCTGCCCAGCAAGTCGGAGCCACAGCGAGCCCCTCTCAGATCACTGCAAACACATCGAGGCTCCTCCAGCCTCATTCCAAGGCAAGATGCAACGTTTTCCAACGCATTCACAGCAAGGATTTAACATTATTTCGAAACTAGTTGCACCTTTTTTCCAACACACGAAGCCCATGCCAGCCTCTGCTCCCAAAGCCCGCAGCACTCCATCATTCAGCTCCGTGTCGGAGCGGGAAGGATCCTGTCCCACACACATTTCTCAGTCTATTAGGCAGAGTTATTCCTCTGCTCTGTGTTTGGATACTTACAAAGCCATTACCATCCCTCGTATGCACATCCATCATCGGGCCTTCAAACTCCAGAAAGCCCCAAAAAACTATTTTCCACTCACCACGCAGCCTGCCAGGCTCTGTTCTTCTACTCTGCGTTCCTTCATCCATCGAAAGACGTTTCAGCAAGTTCGGAGTCCAACAAAATAAACAGATGGCAGCACGAAAGGTGGTGATTTTCTCCTCTGTGGGGGGAGTGGGGTGAGGGATGCAGCCAGGGAAGAGCTGAGCTCTGTCTGCCTGGTTGGAAAAGCTAACCTGGGCTCCAGGTGCTGATGCCCACGGGGAGCTGGGGGTGCAGCGTTATTTTGTAAAGGCATGGGGTTTGGAAAGCTGTGGGGGGAGCAACTGGAGCTGCTTCCTGAGCTGGGAGTCCCCCAGCTAAACCAGCACCATCACTCAGGGGTGCATCCAATGCCAGGCCAGAGCCCACCAAGCACCCACCTTCCCCCCATGCGTCCCCAGCCGCCACCCCCTGCATGGCTCTGGAAACCCAGCTGATTTGCAAGGAAAGATTTCATCATTGCACCTCTGCACCATCCTGATGGCACCTCAACAGGGACCACGCTCCCCAAAATCCCCCACTAAGCAGCACCATGCTGCAAAACCCCAGCTCTACTCCAGCCTCAGCATGTGGGGGGATGCAGAGAGAACCACCCCTGCCCCAGCCCAGGGCAAACCAGCCCCGGGGTTGCCCCGACCCAGCACAGACACCGGGCATTCTTCCATCCTGACCCAGCACTCACCAGCTCAGACTCACAGCAAGATTTATGGAAGGATGTGGCCAGATGAGCGATAGAGATGGATAGCCCTGAGGAGTGACTGATTTCTCCCTTACAAGGGGGAGAGAAATTAATTTATGAATTGGGTTAGTTGAGTTGCCAAGTGGCTTTGATGCTGGCTATTTTTTTGCATATGTTCGTGATCTATCTCCCAGCTGTCGGTGGGGGGAGGAGGAAGGTCCTGGGGAGCCGGAGCAATGCATCACTCAGCCGAGGCAGCCAACAGCTCTCAACAAAACCAGATTGCCCTTTAATCAGCCAGGGGTTGCTCTGCTGCTTTCCCAAAGTGGGCACCTCATCCCTCCCCAGCTCACCCCAGAGCTGTTATTTGCTGCAGATGTGCAGGAGCCACTTCCGTGTGATGATGGCCAAGCACAGCCCACCAGAGACAACGCTGCCACTGAGTCTGCTTGCACCTTACCCACCCCTTGTCTCTTTTGGAAGGACCCACAGCAAGTTACACAGATCTGGAGCAAGGTGGTGGCTCCTTTATTCCTTACCAAAAATGCACTTTTAGTAAAAAACCCCAAATCTCAGAGCGGGGATGTGGTGCAAGGACCTGTTCCACCACACCTGAGGGTCTCCCCTCCCTCAGGGGACACTCGGGGACAGACCTGCCCAGGGGCTCAGCCCTGAGCCAAGAGCAGCACAGACAGCAGCTCCCCCCTGAGCCTCCCGGCGTTACAGGTGCTTGGAGGGTTTTCAAGACACAAAATAATTTCCTGCTTGAAGCAGTTGACAAATCTGCACAGAAACTAGAGAACCCTCTGTGTTTCAGGGAGATCTGACAGCTCCAGCTCAGGGCTACTCTCCAATGTGCTTTTTTCCCCTAAATATAGTGGAGAGAGGTTGCAATGAGCACTTCCCTCTGCCCCATGTCCATGTGGCTTCAGGTTTAGGACAGATACTGTGTCCTGTGACAAGTGTGATTGTTGGGGTGTCTGTGCAGGGCCAGGAGCTGGACTGGATGATCCTCGTGGGTCCTCCCAACTCAGGATATTCTGTGGTTCTGACTCTGAGTGCATGCAGTGACCACATGCTGAGGAGGTGACCCAGCCCAAAGCAGGCTCCCATTCCCATCCCAAGAAACACTGGAGCCACCTCCAGCCTTCACTGCTTCCTTCCAAAAACCTCCCACAAAGGGGAAAAAACCTTGATGATCAAATAGTCACATAAACAGAGCAAAACCACCGAACACACATTTATGGGCTTGATGACTCTTTAGTTAAACATCATTTTGTAGCCAGAAATGTGAGAATTAAATCACCCATGCCCAGCACTGCCACCGATTCCTCCCACTGCAGCAGGACACAGCATCTCCCACAACTTCCCCTTTAGCCTCTGCACACAGGAAGCCCCCAGCCCTTATCTTTGAGAGGTTCAAACATCCAAAGGAAGGATGCACAGAATAACAGATCCATCAACACAGCTGGGTGCCTCTCTCCCACCCACCCTGAGCACACCAGTTTCACATCTCTGCTCTAAATAAATCACTCCCAGCAGGGACCAAAACCCACCACAGAAACCTCTCCAAGAGCTGGTGGGACCCTACACAGTCCCCCAAAAGTATCAGCCATGCAGCTCCACAATGGATAGACCCAGGGATAAGAATCAGCAAACCCACTTCTTCATCTTTGCTGACATCCACAGCAAAAACAAGGATCAGAGACGGAAAAAAAAGCAAAGCCCTGACCTTGCAGCCATGTTCCCCAGCAAGCACCTTCATCCTGAGCACCTGCAGCCTTTTATACCTATATAGCCTTTTATCCCACATGAGCCCCACCAGCATCATCCTGCAGCTCTCCACCCACTCTGCTACAGCACCCAGCTTTGAGGGGCCCTTTTTATACTCCTCATCATCCTGAAAAGTGGCTGTTTGGGATGGAACAGGGCAAGTATTGCGTTGTAGAGGCTCCCTGTACCTGGGTTTGGGAAAAAGCTGAGGCCTGGAGGGGTTAGAGTGGATACAGAATAACTTTCTCAATGAATGGAAATTCAAGTTCCTTAAGGAATTTGAAGAGGAAGGATGCTGTGAAATCATGTAGTGGAAGCAAGCCCAAATTCATGGAGCAAAGTTCAAGCAAGGGAGGAAACTGGTGGTGTCTGCTGATGGAGGGGACCAGCTCCAGGTCTGTTGTGATATCCCTGCTCACACCAACATGGTGCTAGAAATTTTTTGGACAAACTGTCCTGCCTATCCCAATGTCCCCCCAGTCCATGACCTTTCTTCCTGCAGGGAAATCAGAGCCCTGAGTCAGCTGTAAAATCCCCACAGGATCAGACAGTAAAGGCAGCTCTTGCTGGTTGCAGAAGGGGAACCAGTTTGCACGGAGGGAAGACACAGCAGTTCCTGAGGTGTCACTGCAGCTCCCACGCAGGCTTGGGGATGCAGAAACCATCCACATGTTCCAAAAAGCACCAGGGGCCAAGGGGAATGATGGAAACAAGAGGAGCACCACAGTAGTTTAGGGAAATAGACCTTTTTCTAATTAAATCCAAGTGGCTTTGGGTTCAGAGCAAGCAAGGCCCAAACGAAGCCTTTTCCTACAGCGTGAGTTTGGACCTGCAGCTGTCCCACCACAACGCTGCCCACAGAGCCCTGTGGGGCTGGGAGGATCAGGGTGAGGGGGTAAAGGCACCGATGGTGCCCGCCCAAGGCGGCAGAGATGCTGCTCTCTCCTTTTCCATCCTCATCGCTGCCCTTCATCCCCATTCCCTGCTCCTTGTGCCCACTCCACGTTCACCTCCCTCTGCTTTCCTCTCCTTCCTCTTCCCCATCTCTGTTCTATGCTGAAAACCCTTCCCCCGGGTGGCTCTGGAGACGCCCACAGATGGAATTTTCCCTGGTAAATAGAGGCAGCACTGGGCCAGTCTGACTGGTACCAGTTCTTCAACAGGAGAGATACGGCCTTAGCAAAGGGACATTTCTGCTGGTGAACACAGCTCTGCGAGGACCATCCCTGCAAGTGTCACTGAGTGGGACGGTTTGGTGTCCATCTGGGCAGGGTGAAGGCTGCAGGACACCACTGACACCGTCACTGTCACCCCGTGGCTCTTCTCCTGCTGGTTTTCCGGCCCCCCTCAGTTTCCTGCCGAGGGGCAGTCGGGCGCGAGCCCACGAGGCACAGATTTCTCTGATTAGGCAAGGCCAGGCAGCCTCTTCCCTTTCGCTTTCAGCTGCTTCTTCCTCCCCTTCCCCTGGGCAGCCCCAGCATCCGCCCCGAGCGCAGCAGCAGCGGCACCGCCACAGCCGCGCACGGCCATGGAGCGCAGCGACCGCGAGCCCCTCGTGAGGAAAACGAGCTCTTCGTACCACACCTTCCCCGAGAGCACTGCCAGGAGGCTCGACAGGGAGTACCTGAGGTAAGAACCAGGCTGGGGCCACAGGGTGGGCAGAAGTTGGGCTGTGCCCCCCATCCTGAGGGCAGTGGGCTGGGGGAAGAGCTGTTCTGTATTCCTGCCGTTCCTGAGTTGCCTTGAGGTAGAACCTCATCCTGCCCGACGATGTGGGATGCTGGGTGAGCCCACTTGGAAGCACGACAGGTTTGTGTGACTCCCACGGGGGCAGGAGGTGCTGCTGGGGGGCACGGGGGCTTTGAAAGAACCTTTTCCTTGCTCTGCTGGGATGAACCGGCTGCCGCTGGGTCCGTGGTGCCACCCAGCTCCAGCTTCTGCTTTTCTCGCTTTGTTGAACCCCCTGAAAACTGCCTGGCACAGAGGGAAGCACCGGTGGAGCAGGAGCTCAGAGAAACCCAACAGCCTGGGGCTGTGCAGGGCCTTCGCCCAGGAAAATCCCTCCGTGGGTGTCACCAGAGCCTCGGCAAAGGCTGCGAGAAGCAGGGTTTAAGTTTCTGCCTGCACCCAACACGTCCTTGTCTCTCCCTCAGGAGCCTCCACAACAAGCGGCTCTACCTGGCTGTGTTTGCCGCTGTCCTGGGCAACTTCAGCTTCGGCTTCGCCCTGGTTTATCCCTCCCCCGTCATCCCTGCCCTGGAGGCTCATCCCAACCCTGCGCTGAGGCTGGACCAGCACACAGCGCCCTGGTTCGGGGTAAGGAGCGGGGTTATCCCTGCCAGGGTGGGGCAGAGCCGGAGGATGCTCGGGGGGATGCCAGGCTCACACAGCGCCCTGGTTCGGGGTAAGGAGCGGGGTTATCCCCGCCAGGGTGGGGCAGAGCCGGGGGATGCTCGGGGGGATGCCAAGCTCATCCAACCCCTCTCCATGCCCCGCAGTCGGTGTTCACGCTGGGAGCGGCGGCGGGCGGGCTCAGCACGATGCTGCTCAACGACTGCCTGGGCCGCAAGCTGAGCATCATGTTCTCGGCTCTGCCCTCGGCACTGGGATACGCGCTGCTGGCCGGAGCCCAGGGCCTCTGGATGCTGCTGCTGGGCCGGCTGCTGACGGGCTACGCCGGCGGAGTGACCTCCGCCTCCATCCCGGTAACGCGCCAGGGGAACGCAGGGCAGGAGGTGCTGTGGATGAGCTGGGGGCTGCAGGGCAGGAGGTGCTGTGGATGAGCTGGGGGCTGCAGGGCAGGAGGTGCTGTGGTGCCGTGGATGAGCTGGGACACCCTGCTGCCTTTCGGGGGCATCAGCAGAGCCCTAGAGCTGTGTCTGGGGCACTGGGGATGGGGAGGATGCAGCAGGTCAGCAGCCGGGGATGGGGAGGATGCACTCATTTAGCAGCCCTGGCATGGCCAGCCGGCTGAGCCCGTTGGTGCTGGACTTCCTCGCCTGCAGGAACGACAAGGCAGGTCCTCAGTCCCTGCTCCTCCCAGCAGTTATTTCCTCCCGAACACCACCCTCGTGTTTCACACAGAGGGGAAGGCAGGAGTTGAGTAACACCAGGGCACCTCTTTCCAGTAACGGAGTTGCTGGAGCACTTCTCCCGCACTGGGGGGAGGGAGGGAAGTGGCGATGCCGGCCAGGCTGTCCTGTTCTCTGGCCAGATGCAGCTGGACCCATCAAAGTCCCCACCCTGAGACCTAATTCCCCAGCAGTTTGGGCTTCCCGTGGTCACAGGGGGTGACTGCGAGGTGACAGAGGGCAGGGGGGCGGGTGACGAGGGGATGTGCAGCTCTGTGAAGCGTGTGTTGTCCCTGTCCAGGTTTACATCTCGGAGATCTCCCACCCGGGGGTCAGGGGGATGCTGGGTGCCTGTCCCCAGATCATGGCAGTGCTGGGCTCCCTCGTCCTGTACGCACTGGGCAAGTACCTCCGTGGTGTCTTCGTGTGCAGGGAAAGACTGCGGGGAGAGGGAGTTAAAATAAACAACCTTCTCAGCAAGCTGAGGGCTTGTTCCCCTTGTCCCCACCACCACCGCTGTGCTGAGGGGGCTGGACAGGGTCATTCATGCCCCTTGCCCTGGTGTGTGTGCTCTGAGGGATGAATCCATAGCCCACATGGACCTGTGGCCATCGCTGTGCCCGCAGATCCAGGTCCTGATGAGGTTTTGCCAGGGCTGGAGGGCAGCACATGAGGATATTCCTGGGCATCACCTTTGCAGCAGGATCTTGCTGGATACTCCCAGATTTGCTGGAATTTCTCCATATAATACTGCTTGAAACGCTGCTTTAGTAGGAGAAAATATGTGCAATCATTTTTTTATTATTATTACTATTTTTCCTGCTGGGTTTATTAAATTAACTCATTGGGGTGCCCAGGTGGAGGCAAGGCCAGAACACCCATTCCTGAGTGTTTGCCCCCTAACTGTGATGCTCTGGCAGGGCTGGTCCTGGACTGGCGCTGGCTGGCCGTGGCCGGGGAGGTGCCGGTGCTTGCCATGGTCCTCCTGCTCTGCTTCATGCCCAACTCGCCCCGGTTCCTGCTCTCCCAGGGGAAGGAGGACGAGGCCCTGGGCTCCCTGTGCTGGCTGCGGGGTGAGGACACAGATTATGCCCGGGAGTACGAGCAGATCAAGGACAGCGTGAGGAAGCAGGTGAGGAAGCTCAGCACGGGGAGATGTAACATGAAAACTGCAAAATGGATGCCAGGTGGTTCCCACTGGTGTTATCACCTTGTGTTTCTGCCTTTGTCCCCTCCAGAGCCGTCGGGTTTCCTGTGCTGAGCTCAAGGACCCCTTCCTTTACAAGCCCATCCTGATCGCTGCGGGAATGAGGTTCCTGCAGCAGCTCTCGGGGGTCACCTGCATCCTCGTGTACCTGCAGCCAATATTCAAGAAAACATCGGTCATCCTGGTGAGCCCTGGGCTCTGGGCCCTGCTCGGGCTACGTGGGCTTCAGTGAGGGTTGCCCAATGCTTTCAGCTCCCTACAGACATAAAACCCCTTTTTTAAAGCACCTGCCCTGCAAAATGCTGCATGAGGATGAGGAGCAGGACAGGCCCCACTGTCTCCCTGCTCTCCTCCTCTGAGCTTCAGGCTCATCTTCTCCAGTCTCTTACCCTGAGAACAGCTCTGGCCAAGTCATCAGCCAAAGGCAGAAGCTGTAGGAACCTGCCCCTTCCCCCATCTCAGCTTCCCCACTGGTTTTTTGCAGAAACCAGAGTACGACGCAGCTCTGGTTGGCCTGGTGCGTCTGTCCTCGGTGGCCATCGCTGCTGTGTCGATGGATAAAGCTGGGAGGAAGATCCTCCTTTTCGTATCAGGTATGGCTCTCTCCACTTCTCCCACTCTCTTCCCAAGGGAAGCTCTTATGGAAGGATTTTCAGGAGCTCTGCAAATGTGCAGGATTGGAAACTTCAGCCCTACAGGGCTCAGGAAGGGAGGCAGGGAGGTCTCTTTCCCTTGGTGGTGGTTCAGCTCCTCAGCAGGGGCATTCCCAGGAGCTTGGCATGGAGGGGATCACTCACCCATCATTCCCACTGTGCCTCCCTCCACAGCTGGTGTCATGTTGGTCTCCAACCTGACCATGGGGCTCTACATCCACTTCGTGCCAGCTTCTCACAATGGCACCGTGGCCAACACGACCCTGGTGAGCTCTGCCAACCTCCCTGCTGAGCCGACAAACTACATCACCCTCATCCCCCTCCTGGCAACCATGTTCTTCATCATGGGTAGGTGCAGAGAGCACAGGACTGGCCACCAGCCAGGGGAGGGTGTTCCTCATCCAAGGCAGGGTGACACGGAGCAAGGAGATTGGGCTTGGAGTTGGAAGGAAGGCAGATGTCCCTGGAAAAGCAAGAAAGATGGCATCTGAAGTCACTTTGAGGAATGACACAAATGGGGGAGATAATGATTGCTGGGGTGGCAGGGCAGGATCACACAGGGCTCTTCTGCACTCCTCAGGGGCCTTCAAAGCCTCACTCCCTTCCCCTGCTCCCCTGCAGGTTATGCCATGGGCTGGGGCCCCATCACTTGGCTGCTGATGTCGGAGATCCTCCCTCTCAAAGCCCGTGGGGTGGCCTCGGGCCTCTGTGTGGTTGTGAGCTGGCTGACAGCCTTCACCCTGACCCAGTTCTTCCTCCCAGCCGTGGTGGGTACTGCCCGGGGGGGTCCCCTCCTCAGCCCCTCTCTGCACCAGCTCACAGCTGTTTTCTGCCCCACTTTCCAGAATGCCTTCGGCCTCGAGGTGCCCTTCCTGTTCTTCGCTGTCATCAGTGCTGGGAACATCTTATTCACAGGCTGCTGTGTCCCTGAAACCAAAGGCAGGTCCCTGGAGCAGATTGAGGCCTTTTTCAGGACTGGCCGGAGGTCGTTCCTGAGGTAGGAGCTGCCCTTGCCCAGGCTCGAGGGCAAAGCAAACTTGTGCTGCTGAAAGTGGAAGCTGGAGCTCCCTGTGGGAGAGGAAGGGGCAGCAATGACAATCTTGCTCTGGCTGTAGAAGTTGCCAGCAGGAACTTTTACCTTCTCTTCCTATCACCCAACACTACCTGTGGCTCTCTGCACAACCTGTCAGTCCCTGGGCTGGGAGCAGGCAACCAGGGCCAGGAGATAGAGGTGTCCTGGAAGAATAAAGGTGAGGCTGTGACAGGACAGCATGGTTGTCCTCTGCTCAGCAGCCTGACAGTCTGAGGGCTTGGCAGGGGCAGAGTTTACAGCTGGAGCCGTTCTGGCAAAAGCTCATCATGTAGCTGCAAGAATAAAACAGTTTTGCTTCCAACTGCAAGACATTGCCTTGATTTGCACAGAAGGCAGGGATGGGAGAGGCAGAGCAGGACTGTGACAAGGGGACCACAGCAGCCTGCAGCTCCCCAGAGGAGTCTCAGGCACTCAAGGATGTGAAAGAGGCAGAGCCAGATCTTTTGTATAAAAAGCTGCCACGTTTTATTGCTCTAAAAACACACATTACACTAGAAGCCTAATGAACAAGACCAAATACAGCTCACAAAGACGACCCAGGACAAAAGAATGGGAACAGACAAACATTCAGCTGTAGTGCAAGTGATTCCCTGTAGGAAAGACACAGTGAGTACTGACAACACCTTGTGCTAGGGTGGGTCCTTCCCACCGTGGGGTCTGACCCACCTGCAAAGAGGGAGGTGGATGTGCCTCCACCACGGTTGTGTGAAGCCTCCACCTCCATCACTGAGATTTCAACTGCATAGTTAGTAGCAAATCAGTCTTACCCCTTTCCTGGGTGTCCTGAAAGATTAAGGACTTTTTATAAAGTATTTTTTTAGAGCTAACCCGAGGTAAAACATGGCTGCAGGAGGTGGTTGTGGCTGTGAGGAACAAAGGGCCTTGCTGAGTCCAACCTGATTCCTCCCAAAAGGGCAGAAGCACAAAGGCTGGGCTGGGACATGATGTGCCCAAGCACTTGTCCAAGCTCCTGAAATGCACTTGGCACCCCGAGGGCTGGTAGAAATGCTGGCATCCTCCCATTCCTGGGACGTTCAGCCTGCTGTCACAAGGAAGCAGGGGGTAAAACAGCTTGTTTGACCCAGCCCTCCAGATGTGCCAGCTGCCATTTCACTCTCCTGCAGCAGGAGACGAGAAATCACCTAAGAGAAGATGTACTTTATCACAGCATTAATTTAAAACAGCCTAGGACAGAGGGAGAGTGATGGGCCAAAATAAAAAACACAGAAAACATTCAGTATTAAACCTACCCTTTGCTGCCGAGACCCTTTTCCAGAAAGATGTTCAGCCCTGGCTGGAACACAACTTTTTCTAAGCATGGCCTGACTACGAGAGGTCTCAAGAGCCTCTGGTTTCCACTGACCTTCTGAAGATCAGGATTTCTGGCAGCCCTGTGCTCAAGCATTCTCTTTCTCACATGGCTATGGACCAGGTCTCGATATCTTCACTTCAGTGAAACCCTTCCCTGAAGACAGTGGATGTTTTTTCCTGAGGAAAAAATGACAGAGATGAATTGAGCTTCCCAGGGGCTTGGCCTAAGGAGGAAATGCCCCACTAGGAAATGAGATTGGACTCTTCAGCTCCTGCAAGGACCTCAGTGGAGAAGCATTCTCTGAGTGACCTCCTTTCTTCAGCATAGAAAGTCCGAGGGCTTTTGCTACAACTTTTGGAGTCTGAGAAATCACAGTGGCTCTTTCCAGAGGTAGAATGGTCTCTTTATTCACTGCACACACAGAGAATCAATGGGTGTTACAAAAGCAGCTCCTGCCCAGAGCAGAGAGCTCTGCTCTGCTCTTCACGCCCAGTGGGCAGCCCCAGGGGACACGGAGCTGCCACGCACGAGTGGCACAGGCGTGGAAGAGTGGCACAGTGCATAAATGCTGCCCTGGTGACTGCTCTGACAGGCCACTGCTCCCCAGGGGTCCTTCCACTCTTGGGGCCAACAACTCGCTGCCCTCAGCGCATCGCCCGCCCCTGAGCTCTCACATCATCTCCTTTCCGAGGCCTGGCGAGCAGAACCTCTTCCACAGAGCCCCTGTGGATCAGCCATCCGGCCTGGATGCCCTCAGCAGGGGTTGGGTTGAGCCTGGGAAACCTCCAGAGCAGGGTTTGAACTTTGTTTGTCCTTGCACAGCTCCAAGCACCCCGAGGGTGCCTCTAAACACAACTAACAACCACCATGCACTGGCATTTAACTACTGCGATGCTACTACTCTAAAGCTCCTTCCTATCTCCACCAAGCAGGCCCACACGGAGGTGAGACCATCCACTGACTGTCACTACAGCTCTTAAAAGCCACGGGTGCTGTCACCAAGCCTGTCTGCAATGGTGGCAGCATCCAGCTTGGTTCCAGCTGCACACACCAGCCAAAATTCCCAAGGGTTCCCACTCCAGACAGGCCCCTGTAGGAGTAACCATGCTTGGAGCACAGATCTGAGACACCTCCAGTGTGGCAGGCACAGACCCTTCAAGCACTTGTGGCCAAAGGTTCCAGCTTGGCTCTTTCAGAGGAGTCCCTGAGGCCCATTTTCAGCTCAGGGCTCAGCTTTGCCACCCGCTCGCGGTGGCAGATTGATGCAGATTCTTCCCTTGCCTCAGCCCCAGGGTCGGACCCTGCTGCCACAAAACACAGGGTGACAGCACTGCTGGGACTTCTGCCTCAGTGCCAAGGGTGCAGAGCTGTGTCGAGGAGCCCTGCAGGTGACCTGGAGCAGCACCCAGCTGCCCCAGCCCCAGGAACCATGGCAGGAGGACAGTCAGACGAAGCCAGCGAGGGTCCCACCAGTTCTGTGCTTCCTCAGAGCACCCTGGAAGTCTTGGCCCTTCACCTCTGCTTTGCCTTTCACCTCCTGTCACTAAAGCTACTGCAGAACTACTCACAGAGCAAGGCTGTCACTACCAGAGACATTTACATGCATCACTCTGCAACATTCCTCTACTAAACACTACAGAACTCCCCACATCCCCCTGAAATCAAAGCACGTGCCCATTCCTGAGGCAGGATGCTGCCCTCGCACCACCCACAGGTTATTCCCTCTGGAGTATCCCAAATTCCTCCTGCAGCACCCATCCCTGCAGGCAGCAGGCCCACGCACTGCATTCAGCACCAGGGATCAGGCCAGGGCTGGGGGCTCCAAACCAGCACAGCTTTTATGGAAAAAAGCTGCCTGTATGGAAAAAATCCAGGCTGGTGGTGCCTGCTCTGCATCCCAGACAAGGGGTGTCAGAGCAATCCCAGTTCAAAGGCCGGGAGGAAAGGGGCTTAGCACAAAAAGGGCCACATCCAGCTGCAAGGGCCTCTGGAAATCCTGACTGGTGTGAATCCTCACAGCTCCTGAGCCCCAGGGCAAAAGCAGCAGCTCACAGGAGCTGGCAGCTTGAGGAAGGGCAGGGTCTAAGGAGAGTTTTCAGCATGGGCTGGTGGACAGACCCGTCTGACAGACAGCACCCAGCCTCCAGCAGCATTTCTCAGACCACAGCAGAACCCCTCTGTACCCAAGGATTCAAACGGGGACACAGAGTGCTGGTGGCTGCCCCAATTCAGCAGTTACAGCCCAGTTTTCCTCCCTTCTCTCTCCCAGATGAGGGGGGAAACACACTTTGTCAAGCTTGTGGGCCAGAACAAGAAAAAGGGGTCAAAGAACAACACACTTCTTTGGAAGAGTCTGAGAAACACTCTGAAGGCTGAAATTGGATTTTGCAGCAGCCAGGGCTGTCCCTGGATTCAGAGACCCCTGGTGAAATGAGGCAGCCCTGTGAAGGACAGGAAACAGAGCACTCCTTTCTCCTATATCCAGAGAAAATGAGCCCCATCAAAATACTTAAATAACTAGAAATAAATTATTCCCCTTTTTCCTAATCAAAAAGCAACCATATAAAAATCAAATAAATTAAAATCCCCAGGACGAACTGTGACAAGAAGAGGGGGATCTGGACTTAGTGAGCAGTTTTGTACCTCGTGGTACAAAGCAAACAGAAAATAAAATGTGAAAATCACAGAGAGTGCCTGGAATAATAAAGTAAAACATCCCAGCTGTCCACACTGAAATGGTGCAGCCACCTCTCTGCTTGCACAGGAAGGATGTGCCACCTTCCCATACAAAACCAGCTCTGGATTGATGCAAAAAATCACAGTCCCAAAGACAAAGGCTGTACCAGGCAAGCAAAGAGCAGGTCCCTTCACAGAGGGAAGCAGGGAGGTAACAGAGCAGAGTCCCAGGCTAATGAGGCAGAAATGCTCTTGCACATCTGTACCCTCACACCAGCAAAAAATCCCACCTGGCTCGAGGAACAACGCCCTTTTCAGCTGAGGTACAGCACACCTTGTTTCCCTTCTCCCCCAGTAAAACAGCGAGGCTTAAGAAATGTGCCCTCATTAAGACAAAGTAATTAATTCTTATAATTCAAGTAAATTGCAGTAACTGCCTGCAGCTGTATCCAGAGGAAGCAGGGACTGTGCTTTGTAGGTCCCAGGATCTGCCCAGCAGCTCTGGCAGCTCCCCTGCAGAGATGGATTTTATCTTTATATGGGTTTTTGCTGGAAGTCCTTTCCTGTGCAGCGACGCCTCCAGTGCCTGGTCCCATATTAAAACAGACCCAGTGGAAGAAGACCAAGCTAAAGCACCAGGGGGTTTTGCAAACCCTGGTTTAGGTGTTGTGCCTGGGAAGGGCCATCCCAGAGAGTGTTCCTAAACACACAGAACCTGCACTGGCAGGTCCTCTGTCCCTCCTTAGCCGTCCAGAGGGCAGTTCCCAAAGGGGCACTCCAACAAAAAAAAGGCTGGGAAAGCAGCACTTAGAAGAGAGCCAGCACCTCTGCAGCAAAAAGAAAAAAAAAAGATTAAAAAATGAGATATTGGGTTGAGGGTTGAGAGAGGGAGCGACGTGCTGAGGTCTGGCTGCTGGTGTGAGGAGAGGACACAGCCTGCCCCAGCCCCTGAGATTTCCAGTTGCTGCAGTGTCCAGGGAAATCGTGGTGTAGCAGGGAGTGGAGCAGACAGAGGGAAGGGCAGAGTGGATTTCCACATCTTCACCATCTCAGTGTCCAGGAGAGGCTGCCCCGAGCTCGTGTCCTTCAGAGAGCCTGTCCCTCCAGGGTCCCCGTGAGCTTCTCTTCATCCATCTGCTTCTGCTGCTGGTGGATGCGGGCGTAGGAAATGGCATCTCCCCTGTGGAGAGAAGGGACAGTGTGGGGATGGCAGAGATATGGCCCAGCTGGGGCCTGGCTCTCCATGCCAAGGGATTCCAGGAGGGAAACCAGACTTGCTGGCCCTCTGCCCCAGAGCTGGGTCCATCCACCCAACAGCTGCAGAAAGAGGAGTGGGACCCTCAGGACAACCTGGTCTGGATTCCCAAAAGCTCAGAGCTTCAGCAACCCCCAGGACCTTCCCTCCCAGGGCTCTGAGATGAGGGAGATTTTCTCTGGCCGCATTTACCTCTCAGCACAGTTTGTGCAAGAGGAAAGCAGAGACTTAGAGAGGCAGATGGAGCAAGGCCTGGAGCTCCATCTCCCCCTTCCCTGCCCTCCACAAGCAGCTGGACCTCTCTTACTTCTTTCCAAGGGCCGACAGACCGTAGAGCACCCCGGTGGCGAAGGCGATGGCGTTGCCGAAGAGCGTGGTCAGCGTCAGGCTGAGCATGACGGGGAACACGGCCATCCTGGGAGACAGGGGCAGCCCTCAGAGCCGGGCCCCGCTCCCCACGGGATGCAGGGATGTTCAATCCCCAGGATGTGTGCACCACCATCCCCCAGGAGCATCCTCCTCACCCGCAGTAGAAAGCTGCTTTCTGCCAGGCCCGCAGCCTGTCGGCCCTCGCGGACACGGCGTTGGCGAACTCGATGAACTGGCAGCAGAAAGGGGCCTCACACAGGAACAGGATGAAGGCATTGAGCCTCCAGAGAGAGCAAACCAGAGTTAATCCTGCTGGGTAGTCACCCAGAGTGAGGGTCAGCAATGCCCCCAGCCCCACAGAGACCGGACACTCCATGCTCCATGCAGGTGAAGGAAATGGTGAGGCTGGACCCCACTGTGCTCCCCCTGCTTCTTGATAATTTCCAAACTTCCAAACCCTGCTGCCCCAGACTTATTTCAGACAAGGGTATCTCAGTATTTACCTAAAAATGCATAAAGAAGTCATATAAATAGAATAAACCTAACATTTCAGCCTGCCTGATGGAGCAAGATCTGGCAATTCCCAGAGCATGACGGGCGTTTCACTCCCATCCACTGCCCACGTAGGGCAGATCTGTCCCCTTCAGTGGGCTCTGGTTAACAATACCTCCCTCCCAGCAGGAAAATGAAAAGAAACTCTGCTCACATCATCCACACGCCGGCCGCGATGTTCAGGGGGTTGATGGTGACACAGTTCCAGAGACCAGCAAAGGCACAGGCTGGAAAGAAAGAGGCTTTCAGTGACCACAATGACCAACCCCAAGTGCCCTTGGTCTGCACCTGTGGGCACTGCACAGCAGCACAGGAGGGTGGGCAGAAAGGTCTGGTGGCCCAAAAGGAGCCTGGAATACTGGGAAGAGCCCTCCTCTGGTATCCTTTTGCTCTGAGTGCTGTTCCAACAATTATTTCCCTTGTGTTGAACAGCATTTGCTTCCACATGGATTCCAGGACGTGCACCTGGATTTTGTGTGCCAAGGAATTACTGCGTTGTCCCAAGGTGGACAGGCAGTGCCAGCAGGCTCCATCTCTGAGCAGCACAGGGCAAGTTCAGCACACACAGGACTTGCACACAGGCAAATAATAAACACAGCAGAGGTGAACCCAGCCTCTGCCACTCGCTGCTGCTTCTGTGCAGCTTCACCAGACACAGGCAGAAAGGAGCCAAGTTTGGGTCTCTGATAACACAGAAGCAAGTGAATAAAGCCCAAAATAACCCCAGCGCTCCTGGCTCTGTAACTCAGGGAGGGGAATCAGGCAGCAGCAACCAAGCTGAGCTGCATCCACCTCCTTGCTGCCTCATTAAACTTGCAGAGTGTTCCTGGCACCTGATATGGCCCCTTCCCTCTGCCAGCGCCGGAGCCGGCACCGGGAACTCGAGCCCAGGTGGGAGGGCAGGAACATGGGCTGAGTAAACAACATCACACTGCAAAACTCCAGCTAAAATTAATTCTATAGCCTTTAAAGCCTGTCTTGGGGATGATGGAGAGCAGCAGAGTCCCTCTCTGAGGATGAGACCAGCCCTGGATTGGGAATTTCGGGTGTGTGCTAAGGGCATCCCTGAGCAGAGCTGCTGTCAGCAGCCCTGACCTTCAAAAGCGTGGCACATGCTTGCAAGGTTTCTTTTAAACAGTCAGTGCTGAATCCTCAAAGTTCCTTTAAAAATAGTTATCCTCGTTTACCAGGCTGGGAAGCAGAATTGCAGGCAAGGACAGGACGGATCGAAGGTCATCCCACAAGCAAATGACCTCCTGGTCTTAGGAAACACCAAAAAATGTTATTTTTTAACGCTTCCTAGAACTAATTCCACAGGACCCAAAATCTTTTCGAGAATCCTGCAAGAACAAGATCAGCTAGCAGAGGGAATATGCCAGAGGATGTGTTAGTACCTGTGCTCCACGGGCATTTCTCATCCTCCCATCCCACAGGGACAGGTGTCCCCACACTGCAGGGGAAACTGAGGCACTGGGGTGGGATGATCTGTTCGTGGTCACACTTGCAAACAGCTGGAGAGGAGCAATGGCAAGCAGGATTCCTGGGAGCTGTGGGCACAACACGGGGGGTTCCAATTCCCTGTGACCACCAAACCCTTGGATGCTGATGGAAGAGGAGCTTGAGGGAAGCATTTGTTGTCCCCCAGGAAAGGACACCGCTGACAATAATGCTGAGTGACTTTCTGGCACTTTATAATCAGCAGAGCAGCAAAACCTCTCAGCTATCCCCACAACACAGCCAGGACTGGGGCAGGACCCTGCCTTGCTGAGCAGCACAGCTGAGCACAGAGGTCTGGGCAGTTCCCAGCAGGTCTCCACCACACAACAAACCAAGAGAAGCAGAATGTTCTTTTCCAAGCAAGTTTTTTTTCCTAATCAAACCAACCAGGGGTTGTTTTGCCACGGTTCTGGTTTGGTTTTGTCCTCAAACACTCCAAAACAACCCTGCAGCAGTCCTGGCTCAGCAACCACCCTGCTTGCCAGAGGACTAATGACCCAGGAAGCAGAGCTGAGCAAGCCCCACGTCAGCAGGAAAGGAGTCAAAGGTTTGGGATCACAGGAGCACTGCCCCCAGAGCTGCTGCCAACAGCCACAGAGACACAGAACAACTCGGTGACCTTGGGTCTCCTTTGCAGAGCTGCTCATCCCACAGCAGCCTGGAACATCCTTGTCCCGCCGGGGCAGGATCAGCTCCTGAGGCAGGAACCTGATCCCACCCCTGCCAAGCCAGAGACTTCTTTTTGAAAGATTTTCTTTTTGAACGCAGGCCTCACAACAGGCTTAAAATGCAGATAATGCTCAGTGGCACGTAAGCTATGGGAGACAGACAGTTCTGCCATTTGTTTAACTGCTGTCCCATCCCGAATCCCTGAGGAAGCACAAATAACTGGGAGCTAAAATGAGGGGGGAAGGACACCCTTCCCTACAAAGGCTCTATTCATTTCCAGCAGCTGGTCACTGTCCTCAACACAAGCTTATTTTTGCTCCTAGAGCGTTTTACAAAAGCCACAGGCTCTCCTCGTCCCATTACAAACAGGAACACAAGGGAGAGAAGGGACTTGGCCAAGGTCACCAAGCCAGAGCGTGCAAGAGCCAGAAGCGGATCCTGAACCTTGTCTGTCTGGTTCTTGCTCCAGCCCTCGGATTTTTCTGGCTGAAGCAAGTTGTGGCTGCAGGTGTTTGCATGTGGCAGATGTTGTCTGCTGGTCTCACCTCCGCTAACGATGTTTCTCTTCCTTTCTGAGGGAATTTTTCCTTCTGTAAGAAATAATCCAGCACCACAATCCAGTTGCTCACAATCCTTATAAATTAGTTCTGTTCTTTCACAGAGAGCTGTGAGAACAGCAGCAAACCTTAGCCATGCTGGATTATTCATCACCTCTTCTCCAAACCATCCACCTTCAACAAGGTGATGCTGAACAAGCAGCATTTTGAAGAGGAATGTTGGTAGCATGGGGCCCTGGTTGTTTTTTCCACAATCCCCCTTTTCCCTGCTCATAAGGGGAGTTTGTGCCTCGTTCTCTGCCTGATAGAGACAGTCAGGGCTCCAGAGCAAGCTGTCACTCCCCAGATCTTTGGCAAACCCTCTTAAGAACCTGGCTCTTCTTCCAAAAGCTTCTCCCAGACTCACCCAAAGACATAAAACTCTCATCTTTCCTGTAAAAACAAGCCACAAGTTCGCAGAGCCGTGAACAAAAGGTTGGGAAAATAATCCAAGTATAATTCAGCTGCTTTGAAACATAAAGACAGAGAGGGGGGGAAAAAGTAAACTTGCACTTTGAAGGCACTCAGGAGCAGCTCTAGCACGAGGCTGGCAGTGCCACCAGCGTGACCCATCAGCTCCTCACCCTCCATCCACGTCACCTGGAGCTCTGCACGGGGCAGAAGCGCAGGAAAAGCGCCGAGGCTCCAGCTACAGCCACAGCCCGTGGGAAAGATGCTGCTGCTCTGAACCCCCACCTGGGACTGCTCCACAGACACTTCCCAGCTGGTTCTCCTGGCCGCCGGCCGGGCCAGGAGCGCGGGGGCCTCCGGCAGGGCACGGCGAGGCCGCGGCGTTTGGCCCCGTCAGAGCAGTCCCACCAAATCCTGTCACACCTCCAGAATTTCAGCACCTAGGACATGACACGGTGAGAGCAGCACATGTTTTACCAGCCCGGCCAAAAAGGGCTGTCAGGAGCCTGCCCAGTGATAGCACAGGGTGCAAATGTCAGCTCCAAAAACACCCTGGGGTTGTGCAGCCCAGACCCGAGGCAAAAGGCAGGCATGGGAAGGGGCAGGGGGAGAGGGGAATCAGACACAAAGCTCCAGCTGATGGAATAAATCAGGGCTGACTGCACTGGCTGAGAAATCCTCTTGTTTAACTTGAAGTCATGGACCTGAAGCAGAAGAAATTCTCCATCCTGTGCTCTGCAGGAGATCAGACTAAGCGGTCATAACAGTCCCTCCCGCTTTTAAGAGCTATTAATCTCTCCACAGAATGTAGCAAAACAGCACTCCAGGACAGGCTGATTCCTGGCAAAGTTGCTGAGACTCTTTCCCTGGGAAAATTTTTTTCAGCAGCAGGTAATTCCGAGCTCAGCCAACTCACTCGGCGTCTGCAGCCCCGTTCTCTGTGTCCTACCCAACCCCTTAAAAACACGCAGCACAAACCAAAAGCATTCTTTGCCTTCAGTAAAACCCACGGGCAGGCCTTCTGCAATCAGCAACAGGAGTAACAGGAAACATGCTCTGACAGTCAGGATAGGGGGAAAAAAAAAAACAAGTTGCAGGAACATATAAACACCCAAAAGTCAAATAGGATGAACCAAACCCTGTGGCCGCTCTTCCAGCCCTCACCTGACCCCTCTGGGCCTGGTGCTCACAGTAAAATCATCTAATTTTTCTGCCCACAGCAGCAGCAGGGGCTCAGCTGCCGCTCCCATCGCTGCCAGGAGAGCCGTGCCCAAGGAGGAGCTCGGGGATTTGCAGAGAGCCCCGTGCCGTCCCCGCTGCCGGGTGCCAAAGGTCAGCAGGTCCGGTGAGCACAGAGCACATCCCTCGTGGGCAGCTGAAGCCACCCCGCTCCAGGCACGGCCACACCGCTCTCCCTTCGGCCCCAAACACAGCAAAGCGGCGTCCAGAGCCCGCCCCAACCCACGAGCCCAAAACCCCTTGGCGGCACAAACCCCCTGCAACAAAGGTGGCAGGAGCCCGAGACGAGCTCTGTCATGCAGGAGGGGGAGCCTCTGGCTGCGAGGGAAGGGGATACTTACACATGCCCCCGATGACCCCGGCAATCCTGCAGAGCCACCTGTACCACCAGGTCATGCCCTCCTCGGCGGAGGCAGCCGCTGGCTCGGGGGCTGCCGCTGGGAACTGCTCATCCTGCGAGCTCATCTCCCCCCGGCTGCCGGGGGCTCAGCGCCCCGCTGCCCACCCGAGCCCCAGGGGACACCCCCTCCTCCAGCCAGCCCAGGGGACAGCCCCTAAAGCCAGGCCTGTCCCCGTGTCCCCATGCAGGGCCCGGCCCCCCAGGGCTGACAATGGAGGGGCTCTGGCTGCGGAGCGATGCCAGCGGCCCTGGAGCTGCTCCAGCGCGTCCCGAGCTGCATTGTGGGTCCCCCCCGGCAGCAGGCAGGGCTTTGCCTTTGATGTCACTCGCATGAAAGGGCTGTGGGCAGAGCTCTGCCGCGCGTATCCATCGGCACGGACACCGCCACGCTCCCCGCGCCCGGGGCTGCGGGCACGGCAGCTCGGGATGCCCCCGGGAACAACCGGGGGTTGTTATCCAGGCAAGCCGGTGTTTGCTTTTCCAGAATGGGAAACAGGAATCCTCGCAGTGATGGGAATTGAGCGCTGTCACAAAATTGTGCCCTCCAGAGAAGAGGGCCGCGCTCCCCGGATCTGACTGGAATGGGGTTTTCTCCCTAGAAAACGGGAGCAGAACTAGCACTTTGTAAGTAGGCAGAAGTAGCACTTTGTAAGTAGATACCCCAGCTGGCAGCCCGTTGGTGTCCAAACAAATGGGACAGGGGAACACCCTGAATTCTCCTAAACTATGAAGGCAACAGCTGCATTTTGTGCAGATGAACATGGAGCACAACCAGAGCCCGATCTGGAACAACACATAGCAGTGAGACTTGGGATCCAGAGCAGAGTGGGAAGACAGATCCCATCTGCTAAAAGGTTACAGAAAAAGGATTAAGGAAAGGATGTCTTTTCATTACCATCTCCTGTCAGGCAGGAAATGAAGGCCCAGGGCCTGCATCACCCACGCACTGCAGTGGGATAGCTGATGGCTCCAGCTCCTCGAGGATCTCACTTCAGGATTCTACTTTCTGGCTCTTCCAGGAATGGAACGTAAATCTGGAGGCTGGCAAGCAAAAAACTCCAGGTTTAACCAGCAAAAAAACCCCAACTGTTAATTAAGAAGAATATTTGTGGTTGTAGAAGGATGTCAGAGAATCCAACTGAGAGAAAGCAGGAGCAGGGTTAAAACTGCCCAGGCAGAACCATTTATTGCATCCAGCGTGAAGAGCAAGTGCAGATGTGTTCAGCCAGGCTCCAGGTGCAGAAAAGACCCCTTAAGCAGTATATTGTGATTTTGAGGAGGATGACAGATTTGGACCAAAGCACAGTCCAATGTCCAAGATATTAAAAAAAAAAAAAAACAAACAAAACTAAAAAATACATTTAAATGAAACTCATGTGAATATTTGCCACTGCTCTAAAATCCCTTTTCCTGCCACAGCTTGTCCATGCAGCCCCAACCACAGTTCCTGTCAAGTGAAGATACAGATTAATAGCACAGCTACTGTTCTTATCTAAGTAAGTCAGATCTGGCATCAAACCTGGCATTAAGAGACAGAATTCTTTTATTTTCTCATAGAAAAGAAGTACTGGCATCACTGTCAGATAGGCAATAGTACAACCACAGAAAGGGTGGCTGGGGAGGCACTTCAGGATGTCATTTAGTCCTCCCACATAAAGCCAGCTGTCACCAGGGCTTGCCCAGGCCAGCAGTGCCTCAGCTCAGCCAACTCCTGAAAACATTCAAGCTTTGAGTGACCTGTCCTAGGGTGGCACTGCCCTCCCCACACATCGCCTTGTGCTGGCAGCTCATCTTTGCCCTCTTCATTCCATTCCACAATTTCACTGTGCCTCAATTTTGAGGGGAATTTACACGGCAAGAGAGTGAATTTAAGGGCTAAAATGTAACTTGTAACTGGTGGTGTACAGAGGTTTATACTGGGCCACCAAGAAATTAAATGACTCTCCTAAAAGGTGCCACCACATTACAGAGGCAGGACCCACCCTGACACTCCAGTGCCCAAGTCACCCCCTGCAGACATGTCAACTGCATTAATGCCAACCAAATCAGACAGAAAACTCCGTATGAGAAAGATTTGCTAAATATTTGGGGGTTACACATCTTTTGTATGATCTTTATCAATGCAGAAATCCCAAAGGAGTCAGCAGATATTGTTCCTACTCAACAGATGAGGAAGAAGTTGCAAGAAGATTAAATGTGTGCAGTGAGCAGGCAGCAGTGACTAACTGGGCCTTTCTCAGTGCAGTGGCTCTGGCCCCTTTTATTTGGGCTCAATAGCGTGATATTCAGCCCAGAAATGGGTTCTGTGATCCTTAACGTTTTCATGGAATTCAATTTCAGCTTGGCTTCCTGTTGACTGCCACAGGAATTGCTGCTTCCCATGGAACACCACTGTCTTCATGGTGCTGACATCTCGGACCTGCAAGGGGAAAAACCAAACCATTTTATCTCAGCAGGCCACAGATGAAATAAATACCAAAAAAAAAAAAAAATACTGGAGACTTGCAGATTGATCACTCAGGGAAAAGCTGTGCTACAAAGGTTAGAAGAAATACAGTAGGTATCAGAAATTCTCATTCCCATCTACATTTACACAACAGAGATCAGAGTCCCTGATTTGTGACTGAACTGTGCATCTGGGTGAAAATCTCTAAAGGGGATGGGTTTGTTCCCATCCAGATCATTCCAGGGAGGTTCCTGCCTCCTCACCAGGATATAGTTGAAGTGTGTCTGGTTGCCTCCAGGGCCCAGGTCAGTGTTCAGGGCACGGATGGAGATGCGCTGCCGCGGAGCCACCGTGATGAAGGTCCGACACACGACCTCTTGCCTCTGATCAGGCAACTGCACAGGATTCACTATTTCACCCTGGGGGCCAAACAGCTGCTGGTCACAGTCTGACAGGGCAAAGGGAGAAGAGAAGATGGTTTAGAGAAGCATCCAGCATCTCCAAGAAAGAAATCATTTAAATTAAACACAGGCAGAAGAGTTTCTCTAGGGATTTTTATCCAAGCATCGGCAAACACCTGTCTGGGGTTTGCCTTTAAAACAAAGGGGTAGCCCACAATTAATGCCAATTCCAACACTCCTCAAGAAGGGGTTTGTGAGTTGCTAAAAATGAAGCAAGGTTTCCATAGATTTCCATAGGCAACCACCATTCATGGAACTTGTGGGCCTTAATCTACAGCAAGAGCAAAGCTCTCAGTACAGTACCTTGGTAATATTTTTTGGCTGCAGTTCTGCTGTTGTACTGCAGAATGACCCCGTTTCCTGGCAGCACAACACGCTGTTTCACAATCAGTGTGTTGGTTCTGGAATTTATCAGTGACAGAGGGAGCTTCCTGCAGCCTGTCCGCCACATCATTCGCCCAGAAAACAGCAGGACCTCACCTGGAACGGATGAGCACAGGGCCTAGAAACACTTTTGCTTGAAGTAAAAGCCAGTCTCTCTTATACAGGTCTGGAATCAAGTAATTTCTGCATCTTGTTTCTATCTTATCAAAATCTGTCATGAGAAGAGGCCAGTTAACTAATCTAACTGTGCTGATTCCAGCTAGAGGCTACATGGGTTTTATAACAGGCCAAAACAAGCAGCTTCTTTAACCCCATAAGCTCCTTTCATCTCATATCTACCAACAGAACAGGTAAGAAGCCACTGTGTGAGGGGAGGACAAGCAGCATCTTCATTTTGTTCCATCTGGCAACAACTTGGTGGAACAGAAAAAATCAGTGAAATGGTTTCAGAGATTACACAGGCTCTGAGGCAGCCAGAATTTTTCAGGGCACCAGAAGAGGTGCAGATTTGCCAGAGGGCCAGGCTGGATCCCAGAGCTCCAGGCTGTACCTGCACTGCAGTTGAGGGAGCTCTCCAGGATGGTCACTGAGATCTCCTCCCTCAGGGGACGCCCGATGGCCACCGTGCAGTCCCTGCTCTCCACGCCTGTCATGTTGATGATCCCAGTGGCATTGAGAAAGAGGTTTCCACACACACCTGGACAGCAGAGACAGGTGAGAAACACACCCAGAAGGAACTACAGCAATTCCCTCCGTGGCACAACGAACAGACGAAGTCACATCTTCTGGGTAAAGCACTGGAAGAGCCATAGAGTCCCAGAATCCCAGAACCACAGAACATCCTGAGTTGGAAGGGACCCACAAGGATCATGGAGTCCAACTCCTGGCCCTGCACAGGACTACCCCAGGAATAACACCACGTGCCTGAGAGTGTTGTCTAAACCCTCCCTGAAGCCTTGAGCTGCTGTCCCACAGGCTCCCAAGTCAGAAGAGGTTTGGGAAGCACAGGGAAGCAAGGCATTGTTCCTAGCTCAGGTACCATGGACATGCTGGAACAGCAGGGTTTCCTTCCCAGCCAGATGTATTCCCTCCCATGCTGCTGTCCCTGGCTGGCAGCAGGATCACCACAGCCCAGCTGCACACAGGAAGCACCTTTTGGCCGTGTCCTCCTCACCTCCACCAGGCTTTGTCGGCTCCCGGGGCCCAGCAGACAGAGGGACATCCAGGTCCTTGTGTCTGTGCTCTGTGCCAGCTGCAGCTCCTGTCAGGTGTGTGGCTGGTGTCACTGGCTGCAGCTCTGCCCCAGGGGACACGGGTCCCTCCTGCTCAGGACAGGGCCCTGCGGAGCAGCCACGCACCACGATGGCCTTGGGGAAGCGCCGGCAGAAAAGGGGGTTCACGGGCTTGTGGGTCAGAGAGCTGAGGCAGAAATCCTGCCTGGTCTGAATGCCATTCCCACAGGATGTTGAACACTGCAGAGGAACAAACCCACAGAGCTGCTTTTATCCCTGCATTCCAGCTGGTATTTGGGAATAAATGCATTGATAGGCTCAGGCACAATCTGGGGGGATTCACTGATGTTCTTCTGCCACTTGCCCTGTCAGTGCTCTTGTTCCATCAGCTCTAAGATGCCCCACCTTCCAGGGGATCTTCCAAACTATATATTTAAATTGCAGAACCACTTCCTAAAGAAGTCCCAAAATATCTGCATTCCAGGAGAAAACATGCCAAAACCATTTCCAGGCTGCAGCCAAAACTTTAGCTGAGGAAGGTGGGAAGCAAACCTACGGCTGCTAAACACAGGGCAGTGGAAAGGATGGAAAACATCCTTGGAAACAGTTTAGTATTTCTGTGGGAAGCCAACAGACAAAGCAGAAGTTGTACTTCTCCCCTGTAGCCTCCAGGGAAGGGAAGAGCTGGAAAACTGAAGGGGAGCAGGTACCTCTGACCACTCGCTGAAGCTCCACTCGTAAGAGCACGTTCGGATGACACAGGGGACACTGGTGAGGGGCTTCTCTGCCACAGGACACAAATGTTCCTCCTGCAAGACCTCCTGGCCGTGGAGGATCTGCACACAGGTGACCAGCTGCACTGCTAAGCCCAGCCCACAGCTGGAGGAGCAGGGCCCAGCTGGGGTTACCTTCCACCTGGCAGGGCAGGGAGGAGAAAAAGTGAGTTAGTGATGAGTCCCCACCCTGTCTCTCACTGCAGAAAATGCAATGCAGCTCCCTCACTCTTCAATCCTTCTTCACTCTCTGCCTCACACTCTCTGTAGTACTTGGAATGCAGCCTGCAGCAGGTTTGGAGTTGGATACAGAGGGCATGCCTGTTTTGCCAGGAGCACACAGATTTCAAATCCACACCGAATCTTCCTCTGTGTCCACCACCGCCCTCCCCAGGGTGACACACACAGGCTTAACTGCAGAAAGAATCTTATCTCCCTCCAAAACACACACACCACTGAACCCTCAGATCAGGATCAGACCCAGAGGCCCTGGGAGTGGCATCCTGTAAAAAAAGTTCCAGTAGCTTTCCAGTCCCACAGCAAACAGGGCAGGGCAAGCTCACCACAAATCCTAAGGAAAGTGCAATCCATTTCCTTCAGTTTTCAGAGCAGCTATTCCAGATTCTGAGAGTATTTAATTCTTGCTACTTTCCTTGATGCTCTGTGGAAACTGTACAGCTGGCAAATGTGTCACCACCTTTTGCAGCTATGGATTTGTTCCTGCTTCCCAGAGTAATAAGGGATCGAGAGGTTTTCAGTTTTTCTCTGGAGTCAGACTCTGAGGACTACACTTATTTCTGTCTGAGATGTACCAGCCCAGGAAAAACTCTGAGTTTGCTGATAGGGAGCAGTGCTACCGTTTTTGCAGCTGGCTTTGCTTCCAAAGAAGGGGAAAGCAGCTTGACCCTTCCTTTACCATGTCCCTGGAGACAGAGAGAAGAAGGAAGACCCCTCACTGGCTCGTTGTCTCCTGGTAACTGCTTTACCTTGGTGGGCAGGGGTTGAGATCACAGACTTCCACCCTGCTCTCTGGCTTTGGCACTGGCTGACAGTTTTCCTCCTGGGTTTCTTCTTTGGTGTCAAAAGCCACACAAACATAGTGCAGCTGAGCCTTACCTAGGAAGGGAAGCAATCTGACTGCGTGGTTTGGATGTGCAAGGGTTGAAAGTAAGTCAGAAGTGTCACATCTGTGTGTACAAACCAAGCAAACTCTGCCCAAGCCATGGCACTCTTACTGCACTCATCACCCCAGCTCTGAAGCACAGCAGCAGCCAGACCACCCTCTAAATTGTTCTGTCTGAGCCAGGCCTCCTTGCCCCTTCCAAAATAATTGTGAACACAGCTACACTTAGAACTGTAGAGGGGGAAAGATCAGGTCCCCGAGGCTCCCAGGCACTGGATTCACACCTAGAGCCAAGCAACATTTCCCTGCAGCACAGAAAGGCCTCACCTCTACCACAGGAGACAGAACACTCCCCAGCTACAGGGCTCCAGACATACACAGTCCGATTTTCCAGCTGGATGTGCCCAGGTGACTCCAGAGGCTGAAGTAAGTGTGCATCTTCCTCCTCAGAACAGAGCAAAAAACAGCTGCCTTAAACAAACCACCATGATGAACTGAGGCATCCAGCAGCTTAATTAAAGAGGGATGGAGCTGCCTAAAGTGACAGGATGAAGCTTTAACTGGGCAGAGCAGTGGTGCAAACCACCCTCCGGGCTCCAGGAGTAAGCTGGTGGTTCTTAACTGGTGGATAAAAGTGCAAAGCTCACAGTGAGGAAAAGCCAAGCCAGCAAACTCACTTTGTCCCAGCCCAAAGGGCACACATTGACCACACATGGCACAAGGGAGAGGGGTTTTTCTTCTGCTGGGCACAAGCTGTCATCCACTACAGTCTCCAGGCCATCATGGAACTGCACACAGGTCAGGTTCTGCTGGGCAACTCCAGTCCCACAGACAGCAGAGCATTCATCTCTCTCAGACATCTTCCACCTAAATGGGAGGCAATGGCATCGCTCTGTTTCCCACCTGGATCAGGGAGGTTCATTACTCAGGACACTGGTCACAGAAATGGGCCATGCAGAGGATTCAGCTTCTCTGTTTCAAGAGCTTTGTCTGGATGTGACTGACAGGACAGTTTAAGTTCTTTCACTGACAGCTTTCAAGGACTAAAAGCACCTAAGCTAAGGAGCTATAGTTCACAGTGTGATCACTTTTGATTGAACACTGAAATGTCTCTGAGGGCAGTGTCTGGGCAGGCTTGGCCCTTGGTCCTCCTTCCAGAATAAACAACACAAGGGTCAACCCTCTTTGTTGGCACCATCTTGGAGAGGACGTGAGAGCCATCTCCTTCTGGCCATGCCCTCAGAGTATCTCAATTTAGCAGATTACTGTAAAACATTGGAAGGACTATTTCCCAATCCTTCAGCTGACATCTCAATTACCTCATGGGACCAGGAAAGACAGAACATGGTTTGGGATCTGCTACCCCATTGTAATTACGAGGAAACCACTTCATACTTCTCTCTTTTTTCCACCTTGCACAACACCAATGCAGAGTGGCAGAGAAAAGCAGGAATTCAGCTGAGCTCCCAGGAACACCAACCTGTACAGGCACGGCTCCATGGCACAAGGCTTGTGCTCTGGGAGGGGCTGGGGCAGCTCCAGACACCACTGATCCTCTGTTACTTCATTCCTGGTCTGATCAAAGCACGCATGAACCACTGGGAGCACCCCTGGGATACAAAAGGAAAAGGAATTGAAGTTATAACCAGGGTGAACAGCTCCCCTCTGCTATGGTAGGAAGATGCAGAGATTTTGCTTCACTCAATCACCTGTGTAAGAAAATGGGGTGTGTGGGAATACAGACTTCTGTAAACACACAAACCCCTTCTTTGTGACATAACCTCCCTCAAGAGTTTTAAAGTGATTTTCCAAGGTGAGCACCCCAGCAGAGGAGAAGTCTGATTGATAATCCCCTGCCAAAATGGAAGGGTTGCCCTAAACTGGCTGTTTGAAAGAACAAGGATATCAATCATAATTTGGAACAAATTACTTCTAATGATCTGACTGATGAGGGACAGCAAATAAGCTCTAGGAGGAGCTGGTTTTAAATGCCACTGTGTAGAACTGACCAGGTAATATCATCACACAGCCTTTGTGCTCAGACAGCACCAACCTCCTCAAAGGCATCATCAACAGCCAAAACCAGGCTAGAGGTGCTGGCAGAGAAACTGGAGACTTCCAGTGCCTGCAGCAGGCAAGGAATGAAATATTCATAAGCTACAGCTCTACAGAAGATTTGTAACGATAACGAACCTAAAAAGCAAAGCAGATGAAAAGTCAGACTCAAAGAAATTACAAGCAAAGCTAAAAGGAGTCTCCTTTCAAGGACTGGGCTACAGGAGAGCCAGGCATTTCTGAATCTCAGGCAGCATGACCCTGAGCACCAAATGTCCAAAATCAATCAGCAACCTTCTCTTTGCTCTACCCTCCTTGTTTTCAAATAATGACCATTGCTAAGGAGGGCCTGTGCACCACTCACAGCTCTCAAGGTGCAATTCCAGCCCAGATTCTCAACTTTCTGTTATTTTAAGTCCTGACTTTCTCTTTTTTTTTTTTTTTCTTCTGTTTGTGATTGCATTAGCTGGAGGCTCTGGAGCATTCTGAGTTCTTTACTTCAGTTCACCTGGGGGATTTGCTGGAGAAAAGCTCTCCAGGCATAACTAGTTGTATAGATTGACTGCCATAAATATTCATTAATACATTTTCTAAATCCTCGTCACAGAAGTCTTGAGAGGCCTGACAGTGTCATCTGAATTATCTGGTAAACGAGATGTCAGGCCATCTATCAGAGTGAACTGTTACAATCTGCATTATGATTCCTTTAGGGAGACAGAAAGGATTAGCCATGGCACAGGAATAGAATTCTAAGAAGGAAGTTTCATAATTAGCTCTGAGGCTTTAGTTAGATACCAGATACCCCTTTGGTCTCAGACTTCTGATGTTTAGCCAACTTCAGGTTATAGTCTTCAAGAATTTTGAAAAATCTGAGAAAATTATTTAGTCTTAAAACCAAGAGTTCAGTTAAAACCTGTTTAAAAATCCTCTCCATGATCAAACATTTTCAGTATCATTCTGAGGATTCAGCCCATTTGCTGATTTGTTCATTCAATTCAAAAGCTCCACCACGTTTTTCTTCGGTTCAGTTTAACCCCGGCAACTGCAGCAATCATTTCCAGCACTCTGCTTTTAAATTCAGTTCAGACTAAACCAGAAGTCTCCATAAAAAGTGAAGACAGAGTCCTGCTGCCTCACCTTCCCCACAGGTCACTGAACATGGGCCCTGCTGAGGAATCCACACATAGGTCAGGTTCTCCCTGGGGACGAAGTAGCTGAAGGTGATGTCTGGGTTGGTGACATTGCCATATTCTTTTGTGTACCTCCTGTAGACCTGGGCAAGGAAAAACTGTGGTCGATGCACAAGAAAACTTGGATTTATTCCTTAGGATGGAGGAAGGAGCAGCCAATCCCCCTTCTTTCCATCCAACCCTGAGCCTCACTGCAATGCCTCAGTCCCAGGCAGATGCAGTCAGAGCACTCACCCTGTGAATTCTGGGCACTGAAAATGATTAAACCAAGCAGAAGGTTTAACTTGGTGTGGGTTTCCCCCACACAATCACCCCCAGACCTGCAGGAAGCCTGCAGGAAGCCCCAGCCATTCCCCAGAAAAGCAATACTATCACTCTCCAGTGAACACCATCTCCCCCAGCCTTGGACACAAAGTCACCTGAATCCACCACACCTGGGATCTGCAGCACAGCCACCCAAACCTGCCCACTTCTGCCTGGCCCCCACCCAGCTCTGCTGCTTTAATGTACCTGTATTTCAATTTCTTCCCGCGTTGGCCCATCCACATGGATCTCCTCCAGGCTTGGCAGGTTGTCCTTGGTGAGAAACACTTGGTATTTGATCTGGTTGTCCTCCAGAACTGACGGGTAGGTGACATTCTGTGAGATTTTTCCTTTTCCAGCCACCACGTACTCGCCTTTAACCTTCACAGCTGGAGGAGCAGTGATGGTAAGAGACAAGGTGTGGTCACCAGGATCCCCTGGTGCTGGCAGCTACTGGCTGCCCTCTTGGTAGGAACCAGTTTGGCCCAAGTTGGGCATCCCAAGGAGCGTGTCTTCTGCAGCTTCCCACTGGAGAGCATCCCACGAGCAAAACGCAGCACCAAGAATTCCATTTCTTTGTTGGCACAAGCTCCTTTCAGCCCTGCCTGCATCCCCTTCTCTCCTTTTCATTCCACTCACCCAGGTGTGTGAAGAGAGGCCTCCTGTTGGCAACATGGACCGAGGTGGTGTTGTAGGGCAGGGACAGAAATGTCACGTACTCTGGAAGGGTGGAAAGGAGGAAGATGTGGTCACCTTCCAGCACTGAACCTCTGTTGGGAAGGCTAGAGATTGCAGCTCAACTCCTGAATTCACACTGACCCTGCTCCTCAGCTTGGACACGGTGATGGTGACACAGCAAACACAAATGAGCTGGATTCTGTGTCCTGTTCTCACCTTTCTGTGGTTCTTTTTAGGTTTTCTGCTAATAGCTCAAGGTGAGACTGCAAGAGCCAGACCAGTTCCCAAATGGACATTGAACATCTCAGGAAGCACAGACAACACCCTCAGGGACATGGTGGGATTGTTGGGCTGTCCTGTGCAGGGCCAGGAGTTGGACCCAATGATCCTTGTGGGTCCCTTCCAGCTCAGGATATTTATGATTCTATGATCTGATATCACCCCCAGCTCCCAACAATTTGCTGGGCTTCCCAAACAGTTACATTTCTGATCCACATCCAGAAAATTCTGACCAAAAAAGCACTCTGCCTACACGACAGTTATCTCACTCCATTGGGCCACCCAAAATCCATCTCCATACCCTCCATAAAATAAAATCAAGCAGAAGCAGAAGGGAGAAGTCACATACAGAAGATTGTGAACACTGACTCTGCACACAAACAGCAGCACAATGCAGAGCCTGAGGGGGAGGGCTACACACCTTGAGCTTTTCCTTCTGTGTAGGATCCACTCACTTGGGTGCAAGTGGAGTTATCACCCCCACAGACCTTGCAGGGATCCATGACCTTCCTGGAGCCCATCTGGCCATCACACCCGAATGCCTGAGCAGAGGGGAGAGTCTGTCAGCCTGGCCTGCTCTGAGAAAACAAGTGAGCAAAAGCAACATTGCCTGAATTCCTGAAACTGCCCTTTCCATTTGCAATTTGGGTTTAGGAAGACATTGAAGAAAAAGATGCAGTTTGTACCTAGACCTACCACTGGGCAGCAGCGTGCAAAGCCAGGGACTGGGAGGTCTTAGCTGAGAGCACAGCTCTCAGTAACTGTGACATTTTCTTTCCTGTAAGAAGCAGCCCAAAAAGATCTCTCCTGTTACCTAAACCCAAAGCTCTGTGCTCTCTTCTATGAACTCTTTCTGGAGGGAGGGAGGAAAAAAACAAAAGCCCAGGGGGACAGTAAACATGAATGGCAGGTTCTGAAGGAATCTTTAGCTCCCCAAACTCCCAAAGCCAAACCTAGCTCACATCCTTCAGTCCCATGGAACTCAGAAGAGAGATTCTATCCCCATTCCCACGAACAAGACTAATTTACACAAAGCTACAGGAGGATCTCAGCAGGCTTAACAGCAAAACATATGCAACTGCTGAATTTATGCTGGAGGCACTGATCCCAGGCTTTGGAAGCTGCCATAACATGCATATTTATCACTGCTGCCAATAAAACAGCCAAAATCAGAACAGGTTGTGCCTACACCCTCTGCTGTTCATGGGGGGAAGCACTTCACAAAACACGGTGAGCATGAGGATAATGAGAAAAACATAAAATTTACAAAGAGTATTCTGGGAATGTAAAGAAACAACAGAAAACATCCACCCGGGTCAGCTCTGAGCAGTTCCTAAAATGCAGACAGCGCGGGGGAGTTGTATCCAAGGTCATCGGGAAAGAATGCCTTCCTCAGGTCCAGCCCAGGAAAAAAACTCCAGTTTTATCAGTGATATTCCAAAAATCAATCTGTTGACTTGTGATCTCCAGGTTTTGCTCCTTATCTTGCCACTGGCCCAGTAATTCAAGCCATGGAACTTGCCTCCAAGACATTTTGTGGGGCTAATTGCAGCAGGCAAACTGAGCAGCTCATGAGGTCTCCTCCACCAACACATAAACCAATTGCTTCTTGGCTTAGGGGTGAATAGCCCTGTGTGTTTACTGCATAATTAGCAGAATGCCTTATCTAGAGGGCATTGGATGCACAGACAGATCAGTAGATTTTTGGACTCCATCCAACACACCAAGAACAAAACTCCCTTCTGAGAAGAGCTCGCTCTGTTGTTTGGGGCACTGTGTTTTTTCCTAGCACGATTTCCCCTGACTCCTTTGGTGCAGATCACCTGTCAGGGGTTCACCTGGACTCCCCAGTCACTTACTCTGCATCTCCCCATCACACACAGATGGAGATGCCCGTGGTGCTCCGTGTCATCCTGCTCACACCTGGTTCCATCCAGGAAATTGTCCCCGCGGCTCACCATGAACTCCTTCCCCACGGCCCTGCACGTGTGCTTGCAGAGCAGGTCCCCTGGAGCAGCAGGCACAAGGAAGGAGTTACTCTTTCAGGAAGGCACATGGCTGCTCATCAAGCAATGGGAAAAAGCCCAGAGAAGTTGTGGACTCCCACCCCTGGCAGTGTCCAAGGCCAGGTTGGACAGGGCTTGGAGCAATCTGGGATAGTGGAAGGTGTCCCTGCCATGGTGGGATGAGATGAGTTTTAAGGTCCCTTCCAACCCAAACCTATCTGGGATTCTATGATCTGTCAGAGAGTACCCAGGTTTCATGTGAAAACTAGAAGAGTGGAACAGCCTTCTAACTCCAAAGTACAGACAGGTGCATGAGCACTCCCTGCACAAACTGACGTTTCAGGCACTCCTTACCTTTGGCAAAGCCAAGAGCAGAAGTCCAGGTATAAAAAGAGGGTGTTTCTACATCAAGGTACAGTGGCTTTAAATTTGTTGCTGCACACTGTTCAGCCATGAAGTCCTGCTGGGTCATCAGACAGGCCTGGATCCCAGAGAGATTGTTGTGTAAGGAAAGGAAGTGACTGAGCACAGGGTCCCAAGCAGCATTTAACCCTCTAGCTAAAGGCAAAACACAGTGGCTGCTACGTAAAACACCCAAACAATGCCAAGAAAGAAAACCACTTTAAAGGGAAGCTGCAGGATATGCAGAGAATGGTGCTTGGAAGCTGATATCTTTGCTATTTATACAAAATAAATAGATAAGGAAAACAGGACCCATACAAGAAAGTCCCTCTGAAGAAAACCATCATTGTGAGTCACTGTTTTCTCAGCATCTGTCCTGCTATGGGGGCATAGAGAAAATGCTTCATTACATGTGAACAATGCTATCCAATAATCCTGCTGCCTTCAGTGGCACAAATACCTCTCGTGCTGTCAGACAGATGGAGGCTGTACACCAGATCTTTAGTCCTCTTTCCCAGAACAGCCAGCTGTGGGAAGGACAGTCACAAAACACACAGCCCTCAAAAGGTTCAAGTGTTCAAAGAGAAGTTCAGATGATGTCGAGCTCCGTTACCTGTGTATTGCACATCTCTGCTTGCACGCTGGCACCGTGGCACTCCTGCCCCCCAAAAGCAGGCCTGGAAATGACAGAATTCCTCAACAGAGGCAGGATTGTCCCAAGCAAAGGAGAAGACTCAGCTCTGAGGCCCTGAGGACAGCCAGGTCCCCACTCTCACCTGGGGTTGTTACAGAAGCGCTGCCTCACCACGACCCCCCCGCCGCAGCTGCGGGAGCACGGGGAGAGGGGGCTCCAGGCAGACCAGTGCCCATGGACCACAGCCATGGGGTTCAGCTCCTCCAGAGAGCTGCACTGACCCTTGGAGCACCACTAGGACCAAGAACACACAAGAACACACAGAACTGGCAGCAGTGAACCCAGCAGGGCCAACTTTTTGGTTGGCACAAGTCCCCATCTTTGGCAGCCCAGTAACAGAGAATCCCAAGGTGAATGAGGCACCTTCTCGCTAGAGGTTGAAGAGTCCCATGCCTAATTAGGGTCTAACGTGAGGTTGGGGTTAAAAAACAGAGCAGGCAGGTCATTTCAAGTTGAAGGAGAGCTCAGATATCAGGCTAGAGAACTGCAAAGCAACTCCAGAGATAAAGACAAGGTGGAAACAGCACGATCAGGACATAATGGTACCAGGTTATGACTGGTTTTAGCTCCCTGGCCGAGGGGCAGAGAGTGCCAGGTACCCTCCAGACACTGACAAAGCCTCGCTGTCTGAGCTCCACAGCACCACACCCACTCCTGGTGGGAGCCTCCTTACCTTGTTGATCCCACACTCAGTTCCATCCAGGAGGGGAACCAGAAGCCGAGTACAGCTGGATTTGTCTGCAGGTTGTACATGGCATGAGAGAACTTTACAGATGTCCTGGTGTGACAAGAAAATCAGGGAGTCAGGCTCAGCAACACAGCAGCCCCAAAAGTCTAAATAGTGCATGTCCCAGCTTTTCTCACAGCCACCCAACAATGCAAGTTCCCTCATTTTTCCTGCTATTGGGCAAAAGCTGTGGGCAAGTCAAAAGACCATCACTGTAGTGATCACCAGCTGTAACGCTGGAAGATGATCAACTGAAGCAATTAAAGTTTCACCCACCTTAGTGTTTCCTCATTAACAAAACATGTCCAGATGGCAGCTATTAAACACGCTGTGTTTCCCAGACAAAGGGATTTGAGCTGTGGTGGGGAAGCTGGAGGAATCCAGTGAACAAGAATTCCCCAAGGCAGGACCCTGGGTGGGTGCACCCAGCACTGCCAGGCCAGCTGTGCACAACAGCACCCAACTGTGCAAACCTTACAGGAGATTTATGTGGAGGAAGGAAGTGATGGAAAGAAGGGAAACGTTTTTAAAGCCTTGCCAAGAAATCTGTGGCAGAAAAGCACTTTCAATCCCTTCAGAATAAAAATGCTGCCAGCCCCCTTTCCCCGAATTTTGGCTCCTGAACGTTTCCCTGCTGCCCTTAGCAAGACAGACAAACTTTCTACCTACAACATTGCTGTCAGCAAAGGTGCAAGCTGTGGCCACACTCCCAAAGGCTATTTTACATTGCTCATCTGCTCCGTAGTACAAGCCAGGCTTCCACCCCGGGATGCTGCCGTCCATGTCCGGCAGGTCATTCAAGCAGCTTGTTTGGCCTGTACTGATAGAAACATGAGGAATATCACTTTCCCAGCTGTGGGTAGTGAGGACAATGACATGTTTGCAATCTTGTGCTGAGTTTCACTCTGGGAGTTGGCTGCTGCTTTCCCAGACAACACATGCTCGCTGTGGGCTGGGATGGATTTAGTTGCAGCAGCTGCCTGGAGATGCTCAGAGTTCCCTGCTGCTGGAGTTCTATCCCATTCCTGTCCTGCACCCAGCCAGCACACAGCCTGCAGTGCCTGTCTGAGCCTGGATGCTCTGATGGTGTAAATAAAACGTGCAGGCTGAGCCAGTGTCTGAGAAATCCACCCCAGCCCAGGCACGTCAGGCACCAACCAAAGCCACTTCCAGCTACGCGAAGCAAAAACTGGGTTTAACCTCAGCAACAAGTGCTAAGAGATAAACAAACCCCAAGCTCTTCACTGTTCCTCATTTTTCAGTAATTTTTTTTTTTTTATTCTTTGAGGTTTTCTCTCCTAAGCTCCCAGCACAGGGAACTGAAGAACTCAACCATTCCCTTACCTGACAAGGGCCAGGAACTGCTCCCGACTGCACGGAGACCAGGTGAGGTCGATGCTGTTGTGGTTTCCTGCTGAGCCCATGATGAAACCACTGCTGCTGCACAGATTCCCCTCGCCATCGTGGGCAATTCCAAGGCTGTAACAGAAGCAGCACAGAGCCCTGAGGAGAAGAAACCCAGAGGCTGCATTCCCTCAGAGCCTCTCTTCTCTAAGCAAGGACTGAGCTCCCTCTGCAGCCCTTCCTTCTACTGTTGTCACAAAGGGTTTCTCTCCTCTTTGCAGCTTTTAATTGTCACAGAGCATGCAGGAATGCAAGAAATGCAAGGAACTCTTTCCAAAATAATCCATGACCATGACCAAAAGGTTTAGAATAATCCGTGGCAAGTTCCCTTTTACGTCAAGTGATCCTTTTGCTTTTTTCCTTGAACTGGAGGATGGTTTTACCTGAATAAAACCTCCTGGGCTGCTCTGGCAGTTTCCTACTGACCTGTGCCCAATCTCATGGGCTATGGTGACTCCAAGGTCAAAGCCAGTGTCCTGGGTAATCACACAGCTCCAGAAGGAGGAGCACACTCCCCCTAACTGAGTCACTCCACGAAGCTCCTTGTTCCCATCAGGCAACTCCAGGTCAAACCTAAAGTAAGGGAGACATAGAGAGGAAAGAGCAAAGAACCCCCACAGCAAGGAAAGTCAGGTTTAGGCATTCAGCTGAATTGATCTGAGCTTTCCTGGTCTGGAATCCAGCTACCTTTCTTTTGACACATGGAGCTCCCTGGGGCAAGATGGCAGCAATAGGGTCCCACAAGTGCCCACTGCTCAAAATTTACGAGGATTCCCCATTAAAAAATCCAGATGTCCTCAGACAAGCAGAACTGAATGAAATGACCTAATCCTATTTCCCAGTCCCTCCCAGGGCAGGGAGCTCAGCACCTGGTGATGTAGAGGACAATGTCAGCATGCTGGGGGTCAGAGTCGTTCTGGGGGTTCACCCTCTTGCTCCACTCACAGACGCTGATGAGGGAGGAGGTGATGTTGGTTGTGATGTTCAGCTCTGCCTGGAGGGAAGGCACACGTTGGCACATTCCAAACAGCCTTGAGCTTGGACAACACTCAAACACAGCCCTCTCCTTACCTCTGGCTCTCTCAAAACCAGCATTTGCATGAGGTGAACCCTGAAATGAGCCCCCAGTGAGGCATCTCTGAGCAGCTCCGCTCCCTGAGAAGAGACAGAAAGGAGTCAGTAAAGAAGGGGTTTGGGGACTCCCACTCGCTGTTCCCCAAGAACTGGGCTGCACTCACTACAAAGGTAACTACAACATTAACATATGCAAAAGTTAACACATACAAATGTGAATAAACCTGTCGAGAGATGAGGTTGGATTTGTCAGACACTCTGAAGCAGAGAGAAGAATCTGCAGGAAAAGTTTCATAGGGGAGAGAACGGCCAAGACTTTTCTGCAGTACACACACTGAAAATGCCAAGCCAAGCTCTTAATAATAGCAAAGGCAGACATGAAAATTATGCAACAGAAATAAAACACTGAAATGTAAAATATGAGACTGATTCAGTGGATTTAGTTCAATCCCCCTGAAAGCAACAGGGTGAGAAAACTCTTTATGTGAGTTGCAACATTAGTCGTGAAACTCAGAGCTACATTTTCTAGGTGGGTTTTAAATCCTCTAAGATCTTCTTTCACTCATGCAGCTCCTTGTGCAAGGGAATTTGGGGAATTTTGTGCCTAGGGAAGCACAGAGCAATGCCCTGCACATGAGCTCTGCACCAGGGACAGGTAACCCCAACCACCCTGAGAGTTCCCTCCCAGAGGTGCTGCCTGGGACACAGCCTGGAGCCCCCTCTGGGGCAGCATCACAGAGCCACTCACAATGTTCAGGTTGGCCAGGACGTATCGCTCCGTGTCCTCTTTGTGGTACAAGTAAACATCTGGCCCTGCCACCACCATCAGCTCCAGATGTTTGACAGCTGCCTCAGCCCTCTTCTGCAGGCGAGGAGGAGCCCGCCCTGCTGGACAGCACAAAAGGGCACGGGGAGGTTCAAAAGCACCATAAAAGATCCTACAGACCCACTCCCTTTCCCCAAAGGCTGCAATAACACAGCTGTGAGTCCCCTTCTCCAGGGGCTGGCTCGAGTTTCCCCACTTCTGTTGGTGTCTTCCACCTGTCAGCAGCTTTAACAACACACCTGTGCTATCAAAATAACAACCACCCACATCAAACACACTGGGCACAGCTCAGCAAGGTGAGAAATGTTTTCGAGTCTACTCATGTATTTGTGAACACCAGTTTTTCCTCTGAGCTCATGGAAGCAATCCCCCTGGAGACAGCTTTTCCAGCAGGGCTCCCTCCCCATGTCTGTTACCTCTCGCTGGCTTTGCCTCTCTTGCAGCACTTTTGAACAGGATGTGAGGGTTGGAGAAGCCAAGGTCCCTCAGCAGAGCCACATCTTTGCTCCTGACTGGCCTGATGTGAATCTTCTCCTCACCCATGGTGACGAGTCCTTGCTAAAGCAGATAAAATTCCACCTCTGAGTTTTTCCAAAGACATTTGCTATCCATGGAGATGGCAAAGATTCATTCAGTGGATGCTTCACACACGTTTGGGGCATGAAGCTGCCACCCTCCAAAGGCTCTTTCAGCTCATACTCACCAGCTGCCCTTCACAGAAGGTGACCCTGCACGTGGCCCCAGGAGGCTGCAGGGGCTTTCCACCTGCAAAGCAGTTCCCTGGGAATCTCTTCAGTAAAATAAAGGAAGAGTTCACCACCTGGCTGCTCACAAAGGAGGAGGAAAGGAGGGCGTGGTCCTCTAGAAATTCGAAGGCATAGAGCTGGCCCCAGGCCTGGATGGAGCAATGCTGGACCCGACAGGGCCTCAGCCCAAAATGTTCTCCTTTACAAGGGCAAGTTGGCTCAGCCACAACGAACTCAGGTACTGAAAGAAATGAAACAAGATCAGAACAAGGGGAGCAGTTATGAGAAATGATGATACACAAAACCCCAGTGTAAGGTCTATCTCCCCAGGAAAAATACCCTACAAACACCAGCTGTGGCCTCTTGGGGTCATGGTGTCAACAGTCAGAGAATGCCTGTGCTTTTGGGTATTCCAAAGTGAGGATAATCTGACTGAAAACACACCACAGGACCTGGCACCGCATTTATTGCTGCTTTTGCTCTCTCACTAAGGAGAACAGTTCATCTAAAAAAGGCTGAGACAGTTTCATTCCTGCAGATTTTACCTATTACTGAGTGGGAATTATCACAATCCAGAAAAAGACACTGGGATGAGCACTAGGTGAATTCAAAAGGAGACAATACCCTTCCTTTAGGGATTTGAGACTCCAAAACATATCTTTATTCTGAGCTACCACCAATCCAGACCTAGAATTCAAATCTCTTTGTGCATTTATCTTAAAAAAAAATTAACAAGTATTTAAAGTTACCCTTAGTCTAAAGCTTTCGTCAGAAGATCATAGAAAAACACCAACACAGAGAGTGGGACTGCAGCAGAAATGTGCAAAGAGATTGAACACATCTCCTTCAGCAGATTTTACACTCTGACCCAGCTCTTCAGCCACTCTCACACTGAAACCCAGATTGTCTCACTTGCACTGGGACTCAAGAACACCAAATGCTTGTCAGACCAGGGGCTGTTAATCAGTGTTCTCAGCCCTGTCAAACACCCAGGACTGGAAATCAGCTGACAGATGTGCTCTAAACCGAAGAAGGACTTGAGCCCTGCATACCATCAGGCACTGAGCTGGTTCCAAAGTAAGAGAAAACATCTCCCGCATCCAAAGCGCTGAGGAATTTCTGCAAGAAGAAGAAGAGCTTTACATTTTTTTCACGAAAAACAAATGGATACAAGACTATCCCTTCTCTGGACCTAACCTGGAAGGAACGCCAGCAAACAGCTCAGCAAGTCCCAGAGCCAAGTTCTCGTGGCTTTACTCCGCGCTAAGCACGGGCTGCACAACAGCCACCCAGAGGAAACAGCTTTATCTTCGTGATTAGTGAGCTCGGACGCAGTTTGGCTTAGAATCGTGTCGTCTCCTCTTCTTCTTTTTTTTTTTTTAATTTTTTTTTTTAACTTTTCTTAGAAACACCGAAGCGTTCCTGGAAGGGCTGTTCTGGAGGTCACACTCACCTCTGGGAGCGGCGGCCAGCACAGCCCCAGCGGGAGCATCACGAGCGCCCGCAGCGCCAAGCTGACGGTCATGCTGGAGGAGCCGCGGTCTCCGCGCCGAGCAGGGCGAGATTTCGGCCCAAGGCATCACGTGGAGCGGAAGGGAAGAGCAAAACCAGCCCCTGAGCAAACAGCCTCTGAGCAAACAGCCTTGGAGCAAACAGCCTTGGAGCGGGGGGCCGCGGCCGCACCGGCAGCTGGAGCGCGGCCGCCTTGCGCAATGTCCGCGGCTTCTCCGCAGTGTGCGCCAGCCCCGGCGGCCAAGGGGCGGCTCGGGGGGGGATGGGGGCCATGTGGCCCTGGGGACACACCCGTGTGTGGCGGGGGTCACCCCGCGACCCCCCAGCCCCGGAACTCTGCAGCCATCCCCCTCCTCCCCCCGTCCCGGAACCCAAGCGCGGGTCGGCGTTCCCCGCCGGGGCGGTGCGGCGCTGTGCCGGTCCCCCTGCGGTAGCGCCGGCGCGGTTGGGACTCGCTGCCCCCTGATCCCGGTGCCGCTCCCACCCCGCTGAGCCCCGCATGGCGAAGCAGAGTCCTGCGGTGCCCCAGGCGGCGGGGCCGAGCACCGCGGCCCGCGGGAAGAGCAAGAAGAGGAGGAAGAAGAAGAAGGCCCTCGGGGAAGCGGCGGCCGCGTCGAAAGGCGCCGCCATGGCGGCCGTGGGTCCCCCCCGCAGCCCCCAGGAGTTCTCCTCCAACTGGAAGGCGCTGCAGGAGGTGAGGGAGACCGGGGGGTGCGGTGTGGGGAGCGGGAGACAGCCCCGGGGCCAGGCTGGCATTCCCTGAACGCGGCTCCACGGTGGGGTTAAGGCGGAGCGATGGCACGGACACCTTCCACTGTCCCAGTGTGCTCCAAGCCCCGTCCAAGCTGGCCTTGGACGCTTCCAGGGATGGGGCAGCCACAGCTGCTCTGGGCACCCTGTGCCAGGGCCTCCCCACCCTCACAGGGAAGGATTTCTTCCCCATATCCCATCTACTCCTGCTCTCTGGCAGCTTGAGGGCATTGCCCTTGTTGCCCTGTCACTCCAGGCTCTTGTGAGTAGTCGCTCTTCCTCTTTCTTGAAGGCTCCTTTTAGGCACTGGAAGGCCACAATTAGGTCACTCTAAAGCCTTCTCTTCTCTGGGCTCTTTTCCTTTATATTTTTTCCTTTTTTTTTTTTACTTTAATGTCATTTTAGCTACTGAAACAAAAGGCAAATAACTCCAGCAAGCCCCTCTCCACGGGTCAAACAGACACCAAAAAGAAGCAGCCACTCAAAGCAACCAAAAGTCCACAAGTCCCAGCAGTCAATGGGAATGGGACTGCGGTAAAGACCAAATCCACAAATAAAATGGACAGTGGTTCTGCTAAAGACAGTCCTCCTGCAGCCAAGCCAGAATCCAAGGGGGTTACAGTGAATAAGAACTTAAATGGCACCAAAAGCAACGGGAAAGGCTGCAAAGAAAAAAAGAAAAATGGCATTGTTGTGAAGGAGAAGGATGAGCTAAAACATAAGAGGAGGAAAGCTGAGGAACACGTGGAGCAGCAGCCCAAAGAGTGAGTACTTCAGGCAGCAGCCCTGGATGTGAATATTCATTTTGGGGGGAGCACAGAGAGGTACATTCAAAACAGCTGCACTTTCCCAGACTAAAATCTGGAAGAAATAAGACACACATTGCCCCTACTCCTCAGACACACCAAGAAACCTGCAGAGGTGACAGTCATAGACTTAATTTTCACAGGGCTTAGCTCTTGATTTAACAAGTAAACATACTTTTTAGTATGTTTACTTGTTAAATGAAATACTTTTTAACAGACACCAGATTGCTTTGAGACTGTTAAATGTAATTAAATCTGTTCTTCCCAGGGCTGACATCTGGTTTGATGACGTTGATCCAAAAGATATTGAAGCAGCAATAGGACCCGAAGCAGCAAAAATTGCCAGAAGGAACCTGGGACTTGAAACGGAGCAATCCCAGTCTGTGGAGCAGGTGCTGGTGAAGGAAAAGGCTTTTGATGGGTGAGTGACATTCCAGGGGGAAGGATGGCAGCAGAGGCTTCTGAGAACTGATGTGCAGGTGCACAGTGAGCTGACATCTCCCTTCATCTGCTGACAGGCTTTGCCCTGTTCAGATCCATGTGTGAACCTCGTGAGCTCCACCTGGGCCCTGCAGAGGTGTCCCCAAGCTGTCCCTTTGCCTTTCAGGCTGACCCGAGCTGTGGCCATGGACTGTGAGATGGTGGGGGTGGGCCCCAAGGGTGAGGACAGCATCGTGGCTCGGGTGTCCATCGTCAACCAGTTTGGGAAGTGCATTTATGACAAGTATGTCAAGCCTACAGAGAAGGTGACAGATTACAGGACAGCTGTCAGTGGCATACGGCCTCAGAATATAAACACAGGTACGAGGGGTTTCCCCCCAAAATGTTTTTTTAAAGAGAATTCAGTGGGTTGTCACAGAAGCCTCACTGGCTGAGCTTGGAACAGCTTGAGACCTAATTTGGGGAAACAAAATGCTGAGATTGATGTTAAACTTAATGCTAAGAAAAACTGTGGGAAGAAGTGCTTTTATGCAGTGATCACAAATGCCCTTGAAGGAATTAACTGGTGGAGTATGGTATTAAAAAAATCATTTCCTATTCATGCTGTGCTCTATATGGAATCCTCTATGTTCTAGCAAGCAGGGATTCAGTGTACTGTACAGTTTGCATAACTATTGTCCCAAGGATACAGTTACTTCCCAGAAAAGATGCAGTGTTTGCTCATGGAAAGTGTTTCCTTGTGTGGCATTTTTAGGTGAAGACTTTAAAACGGTTCAGAAGGAGGTTGCTGAGATCCTGAAGGGAAGGATTTTAGTTGGACACGCCTTAAAGAATGATCTAAAGGTACATTGAAAATTAAATTTCTAATGCATCATTCTGGATCAAGGGAACACACCTGAACTCCTGGGAAGCGTGGTCCTGGATCCAGCCCGTGTCTGTATGATCTGGGTCTTGTCCTTTCGTGGTTTTAAAGAGTCTCTTATAATGGATGGAAGGAAAAAAACAGGCAGCTGCACATTCAGCTCTGTAAAGTTTCATCCAATAGCACATTTAGTCTGAAAATGTGATTTCTTCTAGGTCCTATTTCTTGATCATCCTCAGAAGAAGATCAGGGACACACAGAGATACAAACCTTTCAAAGAGAGAGTCAAGGTAAGAGACTGCTGGGAAGGAGCTCAATTAACAGACTCCAGAGCTGCTGACTGGCTCCTGTGCTTGCTGTTACCTGACCCTGTTCCTTCTTTCCTTCCTATGCACACAAGTCTCATAATGCATTCATTATTCCTGATATTTCACCAGCAGAGGCTAAGATGTGCTATTCTTTCTGGAGCATAATGTTTTTATATATACACCCATCTCTGTTGTTTCAAGTCCTGTGAGACAGCATGGTTTATGATCTGACTCTGTTTCTAGAGTTCCAGGCCATCCCTGAAGCTGCTCTGTGAGAAGCTGCTCAATGTTCAGGTGCAGACAGCAGAGCACTGCTCGGTAGGTACCTCCTCAGAACATCCAGCTCTGTGTTCTGGATTCAGTCCAGAATGCTGGGCCTTCATTCCAGTGAAGCTCAGCAAGCTCTTGGGCACCAGCAGCAGTGACATTGTCCTCTAAGCTCGCTCACTGTTTCCTTATTTCATAAACAACTTTTGCACAAGTCAGCTCTTAACTCTGAATTCTTGTTATTTTAAAATCCCCAGGAGAAAAGGTAATGATCAAGATCTGCTTACCTTAAAAGCAGCATTCTGCACTGCTGTACTGTGGCAGGATGCATAAACAGTGTGAGATCCTTTCTTTCAGTGGGCAGGAGGATGGAAAAGAGGAATGAACTGGGGAAGCAAAATTGGGAGGGGAGCTCATAGATACTGTATCAAGAGAATTTTTTCATTATGACTTTCCCAGTGACAATCAGAAGTGAAGAGCCTTGTGGTGGGCCCTGGACTCTAAATACACCATTTATCCCTTTCACTAGGCACAGAGCCTAAATGTAAAGGGAGATCATGAAATGCTAATTGGAAGGATGTATTAAAATGATGGAAGATTTAGCTGCTTATTATCTCACATCTTCATCTGGTCTGTTCTCTTCCAGATCCAGGATGCACAAGCAGCTATGAGACTTTACACCTTGGAGAAAAAGAAATGGGAAGCTGCTGTTAAGAACAAAGCTAACAACAAAAATTGTAAAACTTAAAAACACAGGGTAGAACTTCCATCTGCAGCGTTTACTGGTTTCATGTCACATTCCAAATTTAGAGATAAGTCAGAAGTGACAGCAGCTACTTCATAAAATCAATCCAAAGGCAATACTACAATAACCTGGAAGTACAGGAATGCTGCTGTCCAAGAAGGCTGCTGGTATCCTGCTGGATGGTCCCTGTGCCTGGTGCCTGCTACTGTGTTCAAACCACCTTTGTGACAAATGCCTGCAGTTGGGAAGAAACTTCAGTTAGATTTCTTCAAGGGAATCAGACACTGAATAAGTTAAAAGAAATTTAATTATGGTAGATGAAAGAAGGAACTGCCATTGCTTTATCAAAACTGCCAGGACTAAAATCTTTATTTCAAGTATGGTGAGGTGCACAAAGTGAGGTCTTCCACAAGGTGAATTCTTAATTACTGCTGTTAGTCACACAGTTTGGTACCTAAACCAACAATAATACCTGTTTTTTATTATTAATAGCCCAATATTCATCTTCCTGGTGAGAAGAATCTTCTAATGGAGGATCCAGGCTTTGGTATCCAGCAGTGCCCAAGTCTTGTTCTCAGACAAAGCATTTTTCCTTCCTCAGTTTCGAGAGTGTGGCATCCACCAGGGTCAGAATCTCCTGCAGGGAAATGGGAAGATTATTTGTGTGTCAAGTAGAAGATTACCTTGTTGCTCCACTTATTTTTGTAGTTGTTTATTAATAAAAACAATGTGTCTAACATGGGTCTTTAAAGTGGCTGCTGTTGTTACAAGAGGAGAGGGAGCTTTCTCCTCCTCTGTGATTATTTTTTTCTGCACTACCCTGTGGCTGCAGTGTTGCTTAAAGTGGTGCAGGCAATGCCTGCAGGAAACCCTGGAGAACAGTTTGTAACTGTCTTTGAAACCAATTCTATAAACACATAACTAACATCAGCAAAATTAAGACTAGTTTTACTGGCTTGATGAACAAACCTAATTATTGGTTTCTTGCCAGCAAGCCATTGCAAAAGAATCATTAGTGTAACACATTAAATAGCTCTGATAACTTGACTGGTTTTTTCCTTTTTTCAATGTGACTACTTGGTGAAATTTAATGTATGTTAAATCTTCCCACAAACTGTCAGAAAGTTTTTGTTGGTTTTTTGTTTATTTTGTTAATGATGCCACTTCCAAACCAAAAATAAATTGGATGTAATGTACTTATGGCTTTATTCCTGTAAACTTTAGCCTGGTTTAGCATGAAGACTGTAGTAAATTAATGTCATGTTGCAAGAACATAGGTTTTTTTTAAATTTCAGCATAACCAACAAGAAAAAAGAACTTTCAACCACTAGTTCTCAGTTAGAACTATGCTTACAAACTCACTCTTCACTCCACATGCAGCTAATTCTCTAAATCTCTGCACTATGATCAAAATCCATCACCAGAAATAATATACTAAGCACCCCCTCTTTATTATCACAGAGACTTCTCCATACCGTGCTAAATGGAAACTGGAGTTTTATTTCAGACAGCAGCTTTTCCATTTTCTGGGACCTCATATCCAGCATAACCTCATCTGCAGTGTCAATGAACAGGATAATTTATGGTTAAAGCACAACTGCCAATGGAGCAGGAGCTAAAGGAGCACAGGGAGAGGGCAGAGCTACACAAGGAGAAGGCAAGGTAAGATGAAGTGAAAATCTTTTACCACCAGAGTGGCATTTATTTGGAACAAGTGGAGTGAATTCTCAGGAGGATGAATTGGAACTTCCTCAGACACAAAGAAAGTCTTTTGTTAGAACAACTACCATGTCCCTGAGCAGCTGCTGCTGTGGTTTTACTGATTTTGGGGTTGGGATAGAGGAGGAGATTCAGCAAGTAACAGCACCAGCCATCTCACCATACTGAACCATCTCATTGATCAGCAGGCACAGAGCTTCTGCCACCCCTGGCTCATCGAAGTGAAGATGATACTCATCTTTGATCAGCTCTATTCCACTGCCTTTTGAGTCCAGGAGAATTGCCAAAGCTGCAGTTTCTGCAAGGAGGACAAACACTGCTGGGCTCATTGTAGCTGCAGACTGCATGATCTGCTTCCCATCCCATCCCCTCCCCAGCTGGCACGTGTCATGTTTTCAGGAAGTTGTGCCCATTATTTCCAGTCTTCCTAAAAGCTATTCTGAAGCATTTGGGAACAAGAAGAAGACCAGATATGCAGCTGACACTGTCATGCAGGGCAGAAGTGATTTTAATGATTGTTTTCATATTGATTGAGCTGATTTGTAATGAATAAAACTAGAATTGCAGGATGTTACCTGACAGCCTCACAAGGCTGGCTAATGCCAGGCAGCCATTCTTCACCAGCACTGCTCTTTCTGGGTTCATCCTGAGTGCATCCAACAAAAGTGTTGCTGTGGGTTCACAGTCACTGTCCCTTACACAATCTTTAAAGAAAATAAACTTTAAAAACACACAGAAAACCCCAAAATCAATGTCCTCCAAGCCAAAAGAATAAAGAGTCCTGAATACTCAACTTACTCTGCTGATGGGGAATAGAAATGAGATTGCTGAGGGTGTTTTGCTCAGCTTTTCCCAGTGGATCGATGCCACAAGGGCAGGCAGAAGGTAAATGTGACAATATTCTGGTGTAAGACAGTACTACTGCAATGATGGGTTCCCTAAGTGCACCTGATAATGAAAGAGATGATTTCTTTTTTAACATGAAATATTGTTCCAAATCAACCAAGCAAATTGGCTGCCCACCAGTGCAGTCCCCATCAGCAGTATCTGGTGATTTAATTGCTGCCGTTGATCACAAATGGCTCCATTAGGGAGTCACAGAGCGAGGGCAGGGAAGAGTGACCAAGAGAAGATGCAAATTCCTAACTCTGCTGCCATCTGCAGAGCCTCCTCCAGCTCAGCAGCCTGGACTGCAGGGCTCACCACGGACACACAGAGCTTTTCCATGCCCAAGGGACAAGGAGACTGGGAACACACACCTTGGAGTGACAGTGCCCACAGAGCCGAGCAGGCAGACTCTGCAACGACTCCGTTCTGGAGGTGTTTCTGAAGGACTGCAGAGGTGACAGGGACAGCACTTTCCAGCACTGCTTGGTCTCCATTATTCTCTGAATTACCTTAACAGAAAGGAAATGCATCAGGCAGAGTTATTTAATCAAGTGATAATATCATTGTATGTCAAATTCTGTCAGTAAAACCTTAATGGGTGTTGGCATTGGAATAATACAACATTGCTTTAGTCTGGAGGGCAGCAGAGGGAAGGAATCAAAAATGTACAGAACCAGACCAAATGCTACAGGACTAATGAATAATTCTGTTTCTTGGAGAAAGCTGAACTTCTGCAGGAACTTGTGTTCTTTGCCATTTAAATTATGCAGAGGGATCACAGCAAGAAACCTCCAGAAATAACCACAGTTTTGACAGAATCCGGGCTGCAGGATGGAGATTCCCATAAATCCAACGGGTGATTTGTTGTACAGAGGGAATAAAACACACCAAGTGCAACTGTGCACAGTCTGTGCTTCCAGCCTTCCTTGATGATCAGAACACCACACACCTCTACAAGAACACGTCACAGAAACAAATCAGTAAATATAAAATCAGGTCACATCTTGGCCTGAATGGCAAAAATTTGGCTTTGACACCTTATCACATAAAGGGCTGCTAAAAATCTGCATTAATTTTTATTTTTATCTAATTTAATCACTTTGTGATTTAACAGATCACAAAGTGATTCTAGCAGTGCTGTGGAAACAACTCTCCAGAATCACAAAATCACAGACTGGTTTGGGTTGGAAGGAACCTTAAAGATCATCTCATTGCAGTTCCCTGCCAACAAGAATGGGAGAAAACTCCAATCCCAGCGACAGGAATGTCTGAACTCAGTTAGGCACAATACCTGCTGCCCTTCAGTCACATGAGTGCAGGCACAATACTTGCTGTGTTCTACTTACCACTCACAGCCAGGCTCCAGAGAACGGCACAGCAAGAGAAGCAGATCTTGTCATTATGAAGAAAACGTCTTAAAATTGACAGAAGGTCTGGAATGATTCCAGCTTTCCTGAGATTCTCCGCAGCTACTTCTGAAAACCACAGAAATTCTATAGAACCTGGTATTTTTGTCCCACTCACTGGCCTCGAAACAGGCAGCGCTAAACGTATTTAAACTGAGAGAACAAACCGGTAACATGAGCCCATCAGCTGGACAAAAGAAAGCAAGAGCACAGACCGAATTCTTTAACAAGATGCACTTAACACAGCTGATCCTTTCAAATGGATGTCTGCCCATCCTTTTTCCTCACAGGCTTTGAGCTCACCGAGCAGGAAAGGAACCGAGAGGGTGTAAATTACAATTTTTCACCTGTTTCCATTTTAAGGATTCAAACCAAGAATTAGGAATTAGGAAACGCTGGATAAAAATAGTTTGGTCTCACACATGACTCTTTGTAATAATTTTTTTTAAGGTTACACCCTTGCTGCTAAATCCTTCTGTAACCATTTCTAAAAACAGTCTGATGACTGTTGAACTGACACTGAAAACAACTAAAAATACTATGAATATTTAGCAATTACAAGTTCAGAAGGAAACAAAGCAGAAGAACTAGGTAGAATGGTTTCCATTCATCATGGCACAGTCCAAAACAGAATTCAGGTTCTATGCCCTCATTATCTCAAGCAATACTATTTGCAGAGTTTGTACTTGTTTCCAAACCAAGAGGAAATACAGAATTGTATCAATTCGAGGAGTCCTGTAAGTCCCTGAAGCCTCAGCATTGTATATCATACTTTCAGGGGTGTTCTCTTATCAATGTCTGGTCAATCTTATCAGTATTACCACTATTAAACTAATACATGCCCACAGACATCCACAACTCTCAGTGAAGCCACCATTTCTGCATTGTATCTTGGATTTGTTTCAGAAAGTAAAAATAAATTAATATTCCCCAAAGAATGAGCAAGGTGACCCACCACTGGCTGAAACCATCATCAATAATGTGCAGAGTGATGACAGGAACTCTTCATTCTCAGAGTGTTTTCTCACTGTGTCTAACAGGCAGCTGGCCACACATTCATCCAGGGCCATCATCACCCCCTGTTCCAGAGCTGTCACCACAAACATTGGAATAGAACAAAGATTTCAGTGGGTTTGAATGAAATCTGAACCCTCCTGCCCTGCTGTCAGCATAGCAAAACATTCAATTAACAGCACTTCTTCACATAAAATAAGCAAAAGTTACTTTAAACTTTCATTTTCTGCAAGTCAATTCTTCGTATTTTTAAGCTTGTGTCATTATCAGGTGGTTTTGGGGTAAATTGCCATGAAAGTGACAGCAGGGACCACACAGGACACCCAAAACCACTTCTATGGTTTAAAATGTAAATACCAAAACAATGAGAGTGTAATTTATGCACTCTGGTAACACCCTACATAATATGAAAACAAACTTGGTTGGACAAGATCAGTATCTATATTTAAAATTAAGTCTTAACACACAATTCCTGTATGCCAGTCCTGAAGGAAGGCCACAAGAATCCAGAAAGCTTCTTAACTTCTTTTAGTTCTTTACATTCATCCCCTAAAATCATTACTGAACCCATTATCTGCTCCATTAATCTTTACACGACCCAGCAGAAGGAGGAAGTCTTGTAATTGTACCTTGACTAAGAATTTCAAGCAATAAAGTGCAGCCTTCTACTTGTAAGTGCAGAGAATCTATGTGAATCTTCATGGCACGAGTGATCACTTCTGTGCATTTTAGCAGACAGGGGAATGCTGTGGGGAAAAGAAATTGTTTGAGACGAGGTTCTTGAATCAAAGAGAACAAAACAGAGTGGATTTTTTCCATCTGTGTGGAAAATGTCTCCTATTAAAGACAGCTGAAGGCTGTGCCAGCCAAGTGTAGGCAACACTGGAATGCAGCAAGTGCTGGGGTGCAGGGAATGCCAAGCCATGCAGTTCAGAATCTGCAGAAGAAAGTGTTTCACCCCAACTCCTATTTCCAGGAACACTTGGAGCTTTCAGAATACCCCATACAGCTACTCAGTGTACCCACAAATATGTGATAAAATGATGAGGAAAACTGGATGGTTTTTAGGGGTCCATTTTGAGCACTTGTGAAGCTGAGAGCATCACTCAGTCATGGTGCAGAAGTGCCAAACAAGCCAGATGTGAGCACAGCCTCGTTTTGCTGTCACCAGGACTGGATGAGAATCCCACAGATTCATTTTGTTATTTACAACCAAAGCCCACTGGATTACCAAGTAAAGCTTTCTTAAGTTGAAGATAAAGGTAAGTCTAATGAAAAACCAAATTATTCTTTTTCTTTATCAATTAAAGCTATGAATAACCCTAAGTTTTAACATCATAAGCCGATCCCAGCACTAAAGTGCTGTCAAAGGACAGAGCATTTTATAACTGATTTAACACAGTGCTTTGAACTATTAACCTTGATCTGAAAGTTTCATTTGAAAAATGTGCAGTTTCTGGGAGAAAATAGACAGCTTTCACCCTCACAGCTTTGCAAGACACACAGGAATTAGCCAGGTGAAGCTTCCTTTTGCTCTGCCAGCCTTGCAGCCCCAGGAATTACCCCCAAGTCATTTCAGGACTTGTGGAAATCACCTTCCTCAAATGTCAGTCTGTTGCCAATTCAAATATCACTATTTTTTTTTCCAGTGCCCATTTTTCTTATCCAGTAAAACACCTCTGCTGGTTAACAAAAGCATGTACAGAACAAGAACCAACACAATCCTATCAGCTACTGGCCTGGAGAAATAGGAAGAGAGGAATTTCATTCTCATTTATTGACATTAGAAATGTTTTCCTCTTCCTATTATCTCAAAGTGTAAGGAAGGAGCAGAATAAATAAATAAATAAATTGATCAAATAGTGCCTTACCACTTTTATCCTTTACAAAGCTGGCAAGGTGCTGAATGCCTTTAGCCTGGACTTCTTCAATATCCCAGGAAGCCTGCATGAAGTCTAAGAAACCAAGGAAATTCTTCTAACCATTCCACACAAACACAAAGCACTCCAGTTGTCTCTGTTCTGTGCTAGATGTGAATTCATATGCATGAAAATAATGAAATTTGGGATTGTTGAAAAGGGACTGTTGATTGTTTTCCTTCAACTCATCGAACATTTCACTATTACAAAGTGTGATGATTCACAATGTATTTAGCATTTTATATATATATATATATTTGGGGACCTGTTGGAATATTAAATCACAGCAGGAACAGGAGCTTTAAATGCATTATTCCAATAGACTTTTCAGATTAAAAGAACATCTTCCTTTACTTAGAAGGAAAATAATGGAGCAGGTCCTTTGTGGCATAAATTGGCAAATACATTACAATGCAAACAAAGTAAGTGGAGCTCCCAAATCTTCTGAGGAATGACCTCTGACCCTGCTTAACTTTTGCAGTAGGAATGGCTGAGAATCTTAGGAGTTTAGAGAAAAGGCTCTATAGTGATCCTTGCTCCAAAGAGGATTCCATTTTATTTCAGGTAAAATGAGTGTCCAAGAATTTATTTCCAGGTAGAATACATCCTGACTGGAAGGGTCTATTTCCTATGAAAATCACCTTGACATTAATCTTATTCTCCTTATTACCTAGAACACTTTCAACTCCTCCCTGAAAGAGCACATCTGTTACTATGGGAGACACAGACTTCTTCAGTTTTATTGAGGTGTCACCAGCAAAAGTCAGGCATTTCCCAATAAATGGAACAGTGACCAGATCCCTAGAATTTTGAGAGACAAAAGCAGCACCAGTAAGTTAGAACTGGTAAGGTAAAAAAGAATATCTACTGGCATTGTTTAATTTTTATATAAAAAAATCTAATATTACTTCTAGACTAGATTATTTTTGGCAGAACTTAAAACAATTTACTTCAAAACAACTAATGAAAGAGCTCACACTGTACAAGCCACACTTAGGTGTCAAGTTCAGGCTCATAAAGTTGTGTATAACATGAATTTATAATATAACTGCAAAAAGGGACACCTGTGCACATCAGTGTCCACTCTGAATGAACATCAAGTCTTTAATAACTCAATTTGTTGAGGCAGGAGGATAAGCAATGTTAACTCAACCCTTTCCAACAGCAGCTAACATTCCCAGTTTGTGTGTGTAGGAGGGGTTTAGGACAAAATCAATAAAGGGAATGCAGCCAGAGCTCACCTTGCTGTGGGTCTCATGCTGGGCTCAATCTGTAGCATCATCAGTAAAATTGGAAAGAAAGGCAAATAGCTGCTTTCTCCATCCTGCATCAGTGTCAGGACTCCCTCAAGGCAGCTGCTGTCCCCTCTGATATCCTGCAGTAAGGAAGTTATCTCTTCTGCCTGGGAAGAGCACAGTGCCAGAGAGCTCTCACAAATTCATTTGCAGATATCCTGGTGAGCCCAGGACCCTTTAAATCCCTTATAAATCACTCTTACACACATTCAGAACAAAGCAGCTCATCATATCAAGGAGGACACAGCCCAGAGACCAGATGTCAGATTTCTCACTAAAAGAAAACCCAAATGTTTCTGGAGCCATCCAAGACTTGCTGTCTGTAGAAACAAGAATCACATGGTGACATTGCTGGCATTGTGCTTCCAAAGACCACAAAACACACTGTAAACTAAAGGACAATTTTCTGAGATGTTTCTGAGTATAAAGCTAAAAGAGATTCCAACTGTTTTGGTTGCAGAGCTCAGAGTCACAGACAGATCCATAATTTTCACTTGTGAACACAATTAATGCTGCAGACAACTGCCTGTGAAAATCCTATTTAGAAGACAAATAATCTAATGCAGAGAAAGGAGAGGGAAGATAACTTTTTCCTAATTTCTCTCCGAGGACTAAAAACATCCACCACAACCAAATCTTCTAGAAATACAATAGGAAAAAACAAGTATCTACCTTTTTCCACTCTTATTCTCCACTTCAGCTCATCTTTCATAAGTGTTTCAGTACTGAAGTCACTAAGCATGAAGGATGCTCCACCAGTCACAAGGATGTTTGATGGCTTGAGATTTCTGCAACACAAATATTTTCTGTCAGCCTGTGAAATTAGAGTCTAATGACATATAATTACAAATCCCCTGCATCTTTAGCCCTCAGAAGGGTTAGGTTGGTTTTTGTGGTGGGTTTTTGGGGGGGGGGGAGAATTGGTTTGGACATTTTTTGTTTGTGTTTTGTTGGGATTTTTTTTAATATTCAAGTGATAATCAACCAAAATACAATTATTTTCTTCTTTAAATGCTTTAAAATTTGTGCTTGTGATACAAATTGATCTGAGCATGGAATGGAAGGGCTGTCTCTTATTCAGATACACAAAGTAAACTTTGTCCATCACAGCCACCAAAATGTGAGCATTTACAGAGATGGGAAATTTTTAACATTCAAAAAAACAAGAGCTAATACCTCAGTCAAATGAATATTCCAGACAAAACTCAGGAAATAGGTAACTTCAGAAGTAAAAGAAAACTAATCTAAAGTCTGGAATTTCTACTCCCTACTTCTCCTCTTGGAACAGTAAAAATCCCTGCCTCTGAGCACTGTGCTGAACCAACACTGCAAAGAACAAGGGCCTGTCAGACAAAGAGAACGAGATTTCTGCTCACCTGTGCCAAATATTTTGTTTGTGTATGTAAAACAAAGCATCCACCATCTGTCCCAGGAACTTCTGAACCACCTGTGGAGAGGAATAGACATGAAAGTGTAACACAAAGACTGTAACTTTCAAACTGCTTTCAGAAGAGAGTTTCCAAAACCACCCTCCTGTGCTTTGAAAACTTTAGGGAGGATTTTCAGAAAGAAGGAATACCATAAAAGCAACAAGTCTTTCAGTTCAAACAGGTGCCTCTTCTGTACTTTTTACCATGTCTGTTATCTTTTCTGACTTCTGCCTCTTTTCCTCGATTAGACCTGAAAGATCTCCTTGCCCTGAGTGCTGCATTACCAGGCAGAGGAACAGAGATGAGACCTGTAATAAAACATTACAGCAAAATTGCTTAATTGTTTGCAGGTAAGAAAGACAAAACCAAACTGGTGGGTGTGATGTTCACAGTACAGAAGGGTTCTGAGATGATTATTCCCTCACAGAAGAGATAATATTTAATTTCTTTCATTTAAAATACAGCATGCTCATTGTTTTAGCAAATAAAACAAACCACACTATCAAGCATCTTATCTGAAGCTGTATGGGATTATTCAAATCAATTATACATCCACAAAATCATCAAAGATTCTGTTGAAGCACTGAAGAAAACCTGCAAATAAATAAGTCAAGGCTTTCAGCTTCTTATGATCCCCTATAGAAAGGTTTTCATGCAGGCATGAAAATCAGAATTGCACACTAATTCCCATCAGAATCTGGGAGTCTGCCATGTGATGGATTCCAACAAATACATATTCACATCTTTTTAGTGTGCTCATTCAGGAGTCAGAAAAAACCAGGCTCGTTTGAAACCAAATAACCTTCTTTTTTAGCATCTCACCCCAATGACCCCAAATTTAAATCTGTGAATATGCTTATGTGCCTAGAACATAAGCCACACATTCCAGTTTAACCAATCCTGTTCCATTCTCACCTCGTTATTCCAAGTCACAAACAATTCCTTGTAAGTACAGATGTGTGAATGGCGGAGTTTTAGCAAATCCATTGCCTGCATAGCATAAAAAAAATAGAGAGCTTTCTATAGCAGTCCTTCCCTTTAACAGGACCTTAAATAACACCCTAAGCCAGTTCCTGACTTGTTCATGTCACATTTCTCATAAAACTTCTCCAAAGTGCCAGCTCTGTTAAATATTTGCATCCACAAATGTGGAAAGAAGGAAAATATTTTACTCAGACTCTACTCAGTGCTGCAACAGCCTTGACAGAGCCAAGGATATAAACTGATCCACAGGGGGATGATGTGTGAACAACCCCCTTCTTCAGTTCCTACCATCCAAACCTGAAAACACATCTTAGAATACAAGTCAGGACGATTTTTCAAGTGCAGCCACTATTTCCTGTAACCTCCATGCAAGCTTGAGCCTCAGCAAATATAATGACACAAGAGATTTTTACCTCCTTGACGGTGGTTTCCGTGTAGGGCTCTAACAAATCCTAATCACTTCAGCAAATTTGCTGATTATGTGGAAGATAAAAAGAATTCAAGTTACTCTCCTATAGTTGTGTTTGTGGCTGTGCAGACACAACAGAAAAACTAAAAAGAGCCACACTCCCAGATAGCACAACTGCATTTATTTCAATAGATCTATTTCAATATTTATTTCAACTGAAAAATTGGATCAAGTTTTACTGGTAATGCCACGTTTGGTACTGAAAGAGGTCACCTCTCTGACCAGGATAAAATATCTGCAGAGACATCTGTTGCCACTCTTTTCCAACTCCAGATGCTGTGTGTAGTGGGCACTGTGAGACTCATCCATCATGTGCTATTCCACATATTTCATTGCAACCATTTTTGGTATTTTAAGAGTATTTCTGATGCTTCTTACTCGAGGCATTGCAACAAGTTTGCACCAAAAAAACCCCAAAAGAGTGCAACAAAGAGAGAAAACCAGTCAAATCATTCACATTAAAGAAGTCCAACTCTGAGAAATGAGCATATCATTAAATATGTTCTCTGGACATTGAGTTATTAATAATAAACTAAAACAGACCAAGGTTCTCCTTCAGCTTAAAGGCCAAAAGCATGAGTTTTGCCTTGGCTTCACAAAACAAATAAAAACTCTAAGAAAGGACTATTCTCCAAGAAGAATTGTCCATTTGAATTTACATATCCAAAAATAACAACAATTAATACAAAATCCTGCCCTGAGCCCAGGCAGAGGGCAGAGAGCACACCCCACAAATAGTCCCTACCTGATTTACTTATTATTTACTCAGCTAATCCTTGTAGATAAAAGACTTGTTTCTATTAAGACTTTGGTCTTTGTAAGTGAAGTAGTAAAGAAAAGACTGCACCAATACCTCCTTCAAGGCCACATTTGCTTGGTGTTGGTCAATGCATTCAACCTGCACCATACAAAAGACAAGGATGAGACTGTAACAGGAACACAGGGGAACTTCAAGCCAGAACACTGTTGTCAAGGTGACTGGACTGGAAATTCTGTGTGAGGTGACACAAATTTTCAATGCCAGCTCAAATCTGTAATGCTTGGGGCAGTTTTGGTGTCAGGAAACAGGTAAAACAGAGCAGTAAATGAGTGTGTGGCAGCCAGGGCTTCTCCCACACTGTCAGGGCTGCAGGGAGCTGAGGTGAGAACAGTGAGGGGACCTACCTAGGCTGCTGCCCTTTCCCCACTTTGAGCCTCAGCATAAACTGATCTGAATCTCCCATTTTGCCAAAAAGCAGCACAGTAACGAGCAAGCCTACTCTTTCACAGCAGCTGAGCTGCCCAGCCTGTGTCTCCTGTTACGATCATGGTGCCCCTGGAGATAACAAACATACCAAACTCTTGTTTTCCTAGCAACCACCTCCTCACCTGCTTTATTGCATATTTCTTCTGGACACTCTCGTCTGTTTTCAGCCGAGCTGCCAGCATCGTGCCCAGTGCCCCAGGCTGGAGCTGCTCCAGCACCTGCAGGCACAGGAGACCCCCAGAGCACCTGCTCAGCTAGGGCAGAACATCTGAGGCAAAACCCCCCTTCCACTCGCTTCCCCATAGAAACCTTCCACACAGGGAAGGCCTCCAGCTCCCCACGGCAGGACTAGGGGCACACCCACCTTCACCCCAACTCCTGACAGGAACACAGGCCTTCCCTTCCCTCCCCTTCAGGGCATCCCCTATGCTGAGAGCACCCCCAGGGCGATCCCCAGCCCCTCCAGGACCATGTAACCCCCCCAGGCCCACTCAACGCCCCCTCCCACGGTTGTGTGCTGCTTCCCCAGGGCCATGTACCCTCATAAACCCCTCCAGCACCACTTAAGCCGCTCAAAGCCACTTACAGCATGTCCCTAAAGGGACCTGTACCCACAGTTCCTGCCCAGGGAACATGCCCCTCCTCAGGGCCATGCACCCCACATTGACACCTCCAGCACCACCTACACCCCCACAACGCTGCAGCCGCCCGCTTATTGCCGAGCAGAGCCTAAGCCCGGCAGCAGCACCTCATATTTCTCCATGGCGGGGGCACAGCCTGGCCTCCCGCCGGGGACTGCGGGGCGGCAGCCCCGAAGGAATGAGAGACCCCCCTCACGCAGGAGCGGGGCCGGGGGCGCGGCCCCTTTAAGAGCGCTGAGGGGCGTGTCGGGGGCGTGTCCCGACGGGGAGGCCCCGCCCCCCGCGCGCCGGCGCGGCGGCGCCTTCAAGGCCCGGCCCGTCCGACGTGGCAGCGCCTGCACCGAGCGCGGCCCGGCCCCGCCACCGCCCCGCCCGCCCAGAGCCAGCCCGGGCCCCGCCATGGGCCACAACGACATTATGAACACCGCCGAGGACTTCGCCGACCAGGTGGGTGCCCGCTCGCCTTCCTCCCCGACGCCTGCCCGGCGGCCTTTGTGCGCCGGGGCCACGCTGAGGGGCCCGGCCGAGCCAGGCCGGGATGGCGGCGGGGTCGCTGCCGCCTCGGGGCCGCGCTGTGGCGGGGCGGGGGGTTTATGGACTTATAGAGTCGTGGAGTGGTTTGGGCTGGAAGGGATCCTAAAGATCGTCTCCTTCCAACCCGTGCCATGAGCAGGGACACCTTCCACTATCCCAGGGTGCTTCAAGCCCTGTCCAAGTGGCCTTGGGCACTTTCAGGGATGGAGCAGCCACAGCTTCTCTGGGTTACCTGTGCCAGGGCCTTACCACCTCCACAGGGGGAATTTCTTCCCAATATCCGACCTAAATTTCCCCTCTTTCGATTTGTGCCCATTCTACTTTGCCTTCTCACTACATGTTCTTGGAGGTAGTCCGTCTGTGTCTTTCCTGTAAGTTTCCTGTAAGTTACCTCCGAGGGGACCCCGGGCCCGGCTCCCACCGCCGCAGGCCCAGTGGCCGCCCGTGCCCTCGAGTGAGCGCCCGAGCCTCTGGTACAGCGAGTTCTCCTTGGGGACAGGGCTTCTCCCAGGAGGGATTAAGTGGAAGGAGAGCAGGAGCCGCCAGGCTGGTGAGTAGGGCACGGAGGGGTGTGGGGAACCAGTGTGAGCTGGCAGGGACGGGACAGTGACCGGGTTATCCAACCTGGTAGGGTTAGATGGGATATTAGGGAGAAATTCTTCCCTGTGAGGGGGGTGAGGCCTCGGCACAGGGTGCCCAGAGAAGCTGTGGCTGCCCCTGGATCCCTGGAAGTGTCCAAGGCCAGGCTGGATGGAGCTGGGAGCAACCTGGGACAGTGAAAGGTTTCTCTGCCCATGTCAGGGGCTTGGAACGAGATGAGCTTTAGGGTCTTTCCAACCCAAACCATTCTGTGGTTTCATGAAACCCTGACCCACGTCTGGAAGCCCAAACTGGAAAAGGTTAGCCAGCACTGTGGTGCTGTGCTCAGGATTGGGGCAAAAGGAAAGCAAACAAGCTGATGTTGTTTTGTAAACCTTCTTACGTTTATTTCAGTGGAGGCCCGAGTGATTTCTCTCTTAAATAGAAGTTTGTGATCTCTTACAATGTGTGACAACAGGAATATTTTGAGTGTAAGTAGTTGCTCTGCTGGGGATGGTGCTGCAAAGATCTTCACAGTCATGGTGATTCATCTAATCGACAATAAGAGGCAGCGAGTAATCATATTCAGCAAATTGGCTGGAAAATCTGATTCTGCCTGGTTCTACAACTGCTGTGATTTAGTGTGAGTTGTGTGGTGCACGATAAAACGTCACAGCTCTGAGGGGGCTGTGCTGCCTCTGTCTTTCACTGATTTCACTGGGAAAACCTGTTCTGCACTTCCTCCCCACCCCCAGATGGAAGAAGGAAGACTTGATTTAGAGACAGAGCTTCTTGTGGTGTGTGGAATACTCAGTTTAAGGGATGTCTGGATTATCTTGGTCATTCTCTATTTACCTCGTCCTCTTGCTCCTTTTAGAGGAGAAAGTAAACCATCACTGCAGTGTTCACATTACTTGCCAAAATTTGCAACGCTCGTCCTGACCTTTTTATAACACCTCTCTGTTTATTCCTGTGGGGTTATTTCTAGATGTCCTTAACACCCCTTTTTTCACTCTGCTGAAAGCTCTTTTGTCCAGCTTAAACGTAGTTTACCTCCTCCTGAAGTGAGTTTTAAGTGAGACAAATCTACTTGTGCTTGGCCACATCCTGTTTAAAGAGGAGTCTTGCCTTTAGCTGCAGAATTTGGAGTTTTGCTGCTCTTACCATCAGATTGCAAAACAATTTTTAGGGTGTTCTGAGTAATAACTCCTGTGTTAATTCTGCCTCGTAGCTCAGTCAGAACCTTCGAGTACTGTCTGTGCTGCTAAAGCTCAGTGTCACACCAATGTAGGAGTGAAACACTAACCTTTGGTATATATTGTGAAGTTAACACTTGGCATTACACGAGCTGTTAGTTCATCTTGGATTTACAAAAGTACTTGGAACATTTGGACTGAAATTGTGTTGAAACTCCCCTGGTGGAGGCTGGACAATGGCTGTTCTGGGAGCTGAATGCATTCTCAGTGATGTTCTTGCTTTTTCCACTCTCTGTACTAGTGCTCAACACATAATGAGTCTTAATTTCTGTAGAATAAAAACCCTGTGGGAGAATGTTATAGCTAATTCCACGGCTTATCAGGAAATCCTGAATGTCTCTTACAAAAGCAAGAATAATCTGTTCCTTAAATTCAAACAGTAACGCTTAGCTTTTCTCAGATACTGTAATTTCCCTTTGAATTAGCAAATTATGCCCTAGATGCCAAGATACTCAGCAGTAATAAGTGGCTCTTAATCCAGAGGTGAACTAGTGCACTGTCTTACAGGCAGCTAAGCTTGCCAGACAGCCAGTTGTCAGTGAAAGGGCTTGTCCTACTTCTCCCAAGGCTACATTCCCCTTTTCTCTCTCACCATTGAACTGGGGAGCTGAACTGGTAGGAAAAAAAAATTGAGGATTTCTGGTTTTTTTTCACTTGGTTCAGTTATCTCTGTGTTTAGGTCGAGTGAGGAGCAGTACTGGGGATGGGATTGCTGGTAATAGGCTGCTCTGAGCTGTAAGGAATTCCCAAGGACTGCAGTGGAGGAGACATTGTAACACCAGCCCAATGTTGTTAATTAAATAATTTACACGCTCAGAAATTAAGCCCATTTTTAGTGATTTTTGTTAAACTATTACATGGCAACCCCTTCAGTGCAGCCATCATGTACTGAAAATAGCTGTATCTGGGGCCTGCATGGAGAGTTTAGGACTGTCTTTCCTTTGTAATCCCTTCCTAAGAAGGAGCAGATCTCAGGCAACTTTCCTAATGTCTGTAATAATCTTTAGGAATAAATCCTTAGGAATGTGGGTGCTTGGTATTTCTGCTGTTCAAAAAAAAAAAGATTCACGGACAAAAATGCAAGGAGACTATTGAGTCATTGTACAGTAGTGAGAGGGCTGCAGGGGAGAGCCAGACTGGAGGGGGTTATTTAATTTTCCAAGATAAATGCTGATGTATCTTGTCCAGATAAATCTGATACAGAATCACAGAACCATTTGGGTTGGGAGGGACCTTAAAAGCCCATCTTGTTCCAGCCCCTGCTGTGAGCAGGGACACCTTCCACTATCCCAGGTTGCTCCAAGCCCTGTCCAGCCTGGCCTTGGACACTTCCAGGGATGAGTCAGCCACAGCTGCTCTGGGCACCCTGTGCCACGGCCTCACCCCCCTCACAGGGAAGAATTTCTCCCTAATACTTAGCTTGCATTTCCCCTCTTTCAGTTTGAACCCTTTATTTCTTGTCCTTAATATCCTATTTTGCAGAAAATGGGAGAAGAAAACATTTCATTGTTAATCTGAACTTTGTCTGTTATATTAAAATAACTGAATTTAGAAATGTTCTCTAGAGCTTGGTCGTGACAGTGCACTGATTGTTTATCATTATCAGCCAAATAGCCTGTTCTGGTTAGGCTGGGGAAAAATCTTCCCATGAACAGTGATAATAAAATGCAATAAGTTACTAAAAGTACCACTGAAAAGGTTTCATTAATAAATAGCCTTTTGGGAAAGGGAATTGGTATAAAGCACACTTCAGAAGGGAAAAGCTTTGAGATATCTTCCTGCAATTAAAAACTTGATTAATATTGCTGGCAATGCTCTCGTGGGTCAGAGCCCTCTTCCTGCCTTTGGAAATAAATGGAAAAGCCTGTTCCCAGTTTTTACAGCACTTTGTAGGCATTGGGCTAATGAATGTAATGGCTGTTGCTGTCCCTGTGATTTTTGGGTGGGATCTCTTTGAGTGAATATATCCAGGTTGGTGAAAGGAAGTGATTTTTCTCTCTGCCATTGGATTGAGCATCCTCTTCCAGGTAAGATCAGTGGTGTTCCAGGCTGCTGGAGGTATTTGTTCTCCCAGAACCAAGCAATCCCTTAAAAGTATACAAGATATTTTGGATATGCCTTATCAGAAGCTCTAGACTAATAATGCTGTGCAGCTCAGGAGGGTTTCTGTGTAGATGAGCAATGTGCTGTTCCTCACCATGGTCAGAACTTCCCTGATCCAGGAATACACAGGAAAAGGCTTCTGTGCTTGGGCAGGACATACCTGCAAAAATTCCCAACTCATGTCCATTTATTGGACTTAAAATACCTGTAATTGTATCATTGTATATACACTTTTATCAGAGTGGACTTCTGGCAAATTTGAAACTATTAGAGGTGGGGTCAAAATGAATCACTTTATTGCCTCTTTCTTGGTCAGTTTTTATGGGTTTGAATATTTCAGTCCTCCTTTAGAAAAATGGGGGGTTGAGCAGAGCTTTAATTATGGGATCCCTGGATCTTGTACATCCTTGGTTGTTAAACTTAAAGGAGCCTTTAAATCTATCTTTGCCTTTCTAATCCCATTAGAGGGGGAAGTGGCAATACAAAGCCCCTCTGGCATATGTCAGTAACGTGGCTGCCAACACAGAACCAGCTGTTCTTCTTTAAAATAGTTTTATTTAGCATTCTCTTGTCTTTTCTCACAATGTTTCACCTCTTCCAAGGATGTGTGGAGAGCACTTGATGCAAAGCCCAGAGCAGAAAAGGCCATGCAGTTATTTGATATCATGAGTTTAATGCTGCTGCCTCCATCAGTGCAAACAGTTTGGATTTGGATGTGTTGTGCTCAGTGCAGGGTGTGTTTCAGGTCCCCTTCCTTAGCTGCAGATACTGAACTGCAGCCACCAAGTTTGCCATGTGTGCCCCTTTATCTATCTGTGTGAATCTTAAAGGAAGTGGGCTCAGGATGCAGCTTTTGAGCCACATGGTGCTTGTGCAGGGACCAACCCAGGGTGACTGGTGCTATTCATTCAGTCCCACTGCTGCAGCTCTCATGTTTCTTGTAATTTATTCCACCTTTAGTTAAATTACTTGAGTGATTTACACCCAGATCCTCTAATTGTAAAATCACTTGATGCCTGTTACAATCTCTTCCTGTAGTTGTGGTGTAGCTGTTTTCCTTTCTCTCTGGATCTCCTGGTTCCTTTGGCTTGGATTTTTGTTCCCACAGGCTGTTTCTGAAGCTTATTTGAGCTTGCTGTGTACAGGAGGTTCAACTTGAGTGCAGCTCCAGGAGCTGTGGGTGTCCAGGGATGATGTGTGTGCCATGAGGTTGCTTAGTGCTGGAGCTGCCGTAGGCTGCAGCCTCTCTGACTTGTCTGGAGCCCATTGGATGTGTGCACTCGTGTTTAATGGCCAGTGTTAAATTGCCTCTGTATGCCAAGAGAACAGGTAAATGTTAAGTGTCTTCTTGGATACTTCACCTGGGCTGTTCACGGTTGTTTGGTTCCAGGGGAGAGGAAAATGAGGTCAGCACCCATGACCCACTTCAAAACAGCAAAGATGGGGCTTGGAGGAAGATACACTCTACTATTTGTTGCTTTTTTCAGCCTTTCCACAGCAGTGTTTTTATCCTTTCCTTACAGATTCCCAGCACTTGTCTTCTTTCATTTCTTTCTAGACCAAAGTTGCTTGTTCTGTATCTTACAAATGACTTCTGGCTTGTAAGAACTTCATTCTTAGTATTCCTCAGCAAGTTTCCTCAACCTCACAGTGAAACCCAGGAGGGAGGAAAGCTGTAAACCAAGATGTGTGTCTCATTCAGTGAGTGACAAAGATCAGAAATTCTCTTCTGACTCATTCATCCAACTGTTGACATGGCTGAAAAAAGCCTGAAGTGGCAGCCTGGAGGCAGAGTACAGCTGCACTTAAAATGCACTTGATTAAGGTGAATTTTGACCCTTAGACTCTGGATACAGGCAGTACAACAGTGCAGTTTGTTCCAATATTAACTATTTAATTGACTATTAAGCATGTTTGCTGACTTTTTTCTTGTGCTAATCTATAGTTGCACAGTGAGTTAGGCTTGTCATTTGCGTAGTCTTTAGTATTGACTGACTGCTGCTGGCAGGAATAAACTGTCAGAAATGGCTTTTGTCTCCTTCCTGGTGGAAGTCCCAATTAAGTAATAACCACTGCTGCCCAGACAAGAAAACACTTGTCCTAACCCAGTGGCAGTAAGTTTTCCTGTGCACCCCACAGCCCTATAGAACATGACCCTCTAGACTCTGTTTGGAAGTTCTGTATTTGTTTCTTTAATTATTGTAATTGCAAAGCAGACTGCCCCAGAAGCCTGCAGGATGAAGGGGGCCCAGATACATCTTCCATTCCCCAAAGCTAAAGCTCAGCATCTGTTGCATGATGATATCATTTCCTTTTAACCACTGCACTGAACTGTGGCTGTAAATGTCTGTTTCCTTTCTGCAGAGGATGCTCCTTTTATTGGAAGTAAAAACCTGCCTGGAGGATAGAGGGTGCAATTCCATGCAGTGGTCATGTAGATCTAAGATCTGCTGCTGCTGTTTTTCTGAGCTGTTGGAGGGAAGAAGCTTGGCAAAAAATTGTGTAATGTTTTCTAATTAGTACAGAACTTGTTTTTTATGAGCCTGGCTCCCTGAATCCGGGTTGTTCCAGGGTGGTGAGTGCTGGAATACGTGGGTGGGAGCAGGATTGCCCTTTCAGCTCCTGGCTATCTGATAGTTGAGCTGTAACATGAAACCCTGAGATAGAGAAACTAAAACCAAGGTCAGCCTTCCTTAGCAAGAGCTCCATCAAAGTACAGTTCCTGTTACACAGGAATGTGCTGCTGGATTCTGCTTGTTTCCAAGCTCTAGTCCAATGGAGAATGACAGGTTTCCTCTGCTGCTCCCAGTGGGTGAAGAAGTATTTCCTTAAATCCAAGTCCCAGTTTCTCTCCAAATGTTGGTGACTGTGAGTGCATGAGAACTGCTGACCTCAGTCTGCAGAGAGCAGGGCTCTGTTATCCCTGCAGTATCCCTTTTCCTGCCTTCCCTGCTAATGCCGTGTGTGCCCGTGCAGTTCCTGAGGGTGACCAAGCAGTACCTGCCCCACGTGGCCCGGCTGTGCCTGATCAGCACCTTCCTGGAGGATGGCATCCGCATGTGGTTCCAGTGGAGTGAACAGAGGGACTACATCGATGGCACGTGGAACTGTGGCTACTTCCTGGCCTCCATCTTTGTGTTCCTAAACCTCTTCGGGCAGCTGAGTAAGTGGCTCTGGGGCTGTTCAGGTGCATGGCAGAGCACTCCAGCGTGGCTGCAGCCCTGGCTCATGCAGGCACTGTGAATCGTGGCAGAGTGGGATGCCTCACTGATTTCCTAATAGCCCCTGACAGCTCAGAACTGATAGTACTACATGGGCTGAATGAAAAGAACTGTGAATTGACTTGCTCCAGCCTTTCCTGGAAGCAGTTGTGGAGTTTCTTGTGACACACTGCCTCTGAGTCAGAGGTGCCAAGAATCCATCAGGACAATCTGGTTTCAGTTCTGTACATGCATCCATAAATCCAAACCACACCCAGAGTTCTCTAAATTAAATACTCATGTTTTCTTAAATGGGGCAATGTTGAGACTTTCTAAGCCTCCTGTTTTTATGGGCATTCATCTCCCTGGCAAAGTCTTACCCTGGGGTGAGTGCACTTAAGCCTGAGTGAGGTGCTTGTGTCAGAAATTTTTCCAAAGCCTAGGAATCAAAATAATCCCAGAAGGGAGTGCTCTGCTATATGTGTGCTGGGTGGGCTCAGGGTATCAGAAATTGAGAGAGTTAAAATCCTTTTCTGTTTATATTATGTCCCTGATTTACTGTTCCTGATTGCCAATTTTTAAACTTGTGTCTGGATTTAGGTTTTTTGCCCTCACTATTTTGTGTAGAGGGTCACCTTAATTTAATGCCAGTCCTCGTGTCAAAGTGACAAAGGTTGTCAGTGCTTTTTGATGGAAGACTTGAGAAAGGTTTTGGGTTTTATCCTCTCAGGGAAAAACAACATGATGGCCCTAACAGTTACCTCATGAAAGAAAAAAAAAAAAGGAAAATCCAAGTTAGCATTCCTGCAGCAGCTTTTCCAACTGTAACTGTGTTCAATTTCCCCACCTCAGGTGGCTGTATCCTGGTGCTGAGTAGGAACTTTGTGCAATATGCCTGCTTTGGACTGTTTGGAATTATAGCATTACAGGTGGGAGGCTTAAATCTTCATCCCTTCTAAACTGTCCTTTTCAAATCCCTCTTAGTCCCAGTATTCCCAGCATGTTTAAATATAACTTGGAACCCTGGAATTTTTCTCCACCCTGGCCTAGTGCCAGTCCTTGATGGCATTGAACTATTTTGCTGCTTCTGTTCTCCTGATGTGCCCAATAGATGTAATTGCAATTAGTCAGCTTGGAGACATTCATTCAATACTTGACCTTGACCAATTTAGCAGAAGTAACTGGCAATTTACCTGGATGTCAGTTAATGAGCCAAATGTGGAACTTGCAGTTGCTGTGGCCTTCAGCTGTGTTCCCACCACAAAGGATCCTAGCTAGTAGCATCCTTCCCCTACCAAACCAGGGCATTTTGGGGCCCTAAAGCACAAATCAAATTCTGGCTTCCATTCCCTGTTTTATGCAGACTCACTGGAGCATGCTGATGTAACCTACCTTGGTTCCCTCCCTATATTGTGTTTATAATTGAATTCTGCTATGGCTGATACAGACTTGAGATTATAACAGAAATTCAGAACTTCAGTGTCATTTCTGTGGTGTTTTAACCTGTTTTATTCTTTGCCTAGACTATTGCATACAGCATTCTGTGGGACCTGAAGTTCTTGATGAGGTATGCCTGCTTCTGGAAGTTTTTATGGAAACAGAATGAAAACTGACACATGGTGGCAGAGGAAATGATAGTTGTATATAGTGTTTACTAGAAAGATTTTTACAAATGATGCATTTACATTAAACAAGAAATGACAGCACTTGAAAAATCAGGAGAGTCTGTGTTGAACTGTAGACAGCAGGCTCAGGAAGGGAAAGACTAATCCTAACCCACTAGGATTCAAGTGCTTTTGCTGCTAACCTGGCTGAGAGCTCATCCAGCTGTCTACACTGGGTCAGAGTTGCTTTTATTCCCTAAGTGCCTAAGTAGCAACTCTGCTTCTGCATGACTGAAGCCATTTTCTGAGAAAACTACAGCATGCAGTCTCTGGAGTGGTTTCTGAGATTTTAAACCTCGTAACACCTTCCCTAAGGACAAGACAAGATTATAAACTTGAGTTTTCCTGTCAGGCCCTGAGTGATGGTGTGCTGTTGCCTTTGCACCCCTCTGAGGGGAGGACAGCACAACAGCTACACTCTGGGCTTACTACAGCCCTGTCAATGTGTAACTTTTTAGCAGTGCTGCTGCTCTGTTTTCTCAAAGCAACCTCTGAACTACTTTGGCATATATGGCTAAACCTGAGGTACAGAATAACTTTAACACAACTAAATCTGTGTTGTAACAGCCACTGGAGCAACTCTACCTGAGTGGTGGGTGCTGGACTTCCCTGGAAGGCTGTGTTCCCACAGATCGTTGGTGTGCTCAGTGCTGCTGGGGCTGGGAAGTCTTAACACAGACGAACACATGCCAGAGTGCAGAGCAAGTCACTCCTCACTCTCACTCAGATCCTTATTAAAATTGTCAGATAAGATTTTACAGATATAGAAGAGTGCAAGCTGTACTAAACTGCTTTTCCTTTTTTTTTTTTTTTTTTTTTTTCTCCTTTTTCCCCATTTCTGTAGGAATCTTGCCCTTGGGGGAGGCTTGCTGCTGCTTCTGGCTGAGTCCCGCTCGGAGGGGAAGAGCATGTTTGCTGGTGTCCCCACCATGAGGGAGAGCTCCCCAAGGCAGTACATGCAGCTGGGGGGGCGTGTGCTGCTCGTCCTCATGTTCATGACCCTGCTACACTTTGATATGGACTTCTTTTCTGTAAGTATCCCAGCATTAAAGTATGAGTTGAGCATCTAGAATGTAGTAGCAGTGCCCAGATGGCCTGCAGGATCTGCTCAATGCTTATTGAAATCTATAAGTAAAATGAATACTTTAAAAAATATTAATAGGTTGTCTGTGCCGTGACAACTGAACTTATCCAAGCTCTGCTCTGATGTTGGTGTATCTATTTAAGAACTGTGTAAGTAAATGACTTTTTTCATGGCTTTTCCCCTTGCAGATTCTGCAGAACATTGTGGGCACAGCCCTGATTATCTTGGTGGCAATCGGCTTCAAGACTAAGCTGGCTGCCTTGACTCTGGTCATCTGGCTGTTTGGCATCAACATCTACTTCAATGCCTTCTGGACCGTCCCAGTCTACAAGCCCATGCACGACTTCCTCAAATACGATTTCTTCCAGACCACGTCTGTCATCGGAGGGCTCCTCCTCGTGGTTGCACTGGGTCCCGGCGGAGTCTCCATGGATGAGAAGAAAAAAGAGTGGTAACAGGAATAGCAACACTTCTTGGGACATACTGTACTAAGTCCAGAACTGATTCTCTATGGATTCAACAAAAACTGCCAGCATTTTACACGTACATGCCCCCTTCCTATAAAAGGCACAGATGTTTTGAATTTTATTTACTGTGGCACCAGTAATACAATAGATAAAACCCTATTTCTTCAAGGAATGTTGCCTAGGCTTATTCTAACTTCCTAGATTTGGAACTAACCCAAGGAGCCTGCATTTTGCTGATGCTTCAGTGAATTGCAGTAGAAAGTTGCTGTCTGGAATGTCAGCAATGTCTTAAAATTTGCAGAAAGGTGAGCAGATACAGCTGGATCATTCAGTGTGCTGTTGGGTTGTAGCTATAACTAAAAAAGTGGATCCTCTTTCTTGCCCTCATAAAAACTGTCTTGTGCATAACGAGTTCCATTGCTGGTTATAGCATTGCTTATCGAGGTGGAAAGCAGCATCTAAGAAAATCACTGTTATTTTGCTGCTCAGAGGCCTGGAATTCTCTTTTGTTTAACAGGGAGAGGTCTTTCCTGCTCCTGAACAGAAGGCAAAAAAAAACCCTGAAAGTAGTTGTACCCCTTTCTGGGTAAGAAAAGGGGGAGGGTTTTCTAACATGTCCCAGTTCTGCCCTTAAGGGAACAAGAGAGAACCCTGTATTAATCATGAATCCTATACTGCTAATCAGATTTAAAGGAAGTGGGGGAGATAATCCTGAAGAGACAGAATGGTAGATTCTGTGAAAATTCTGTGCCAAAAGAATTCTTTATTCTACATTCTTTCCCCAAAGTTGCCCCTCCTGAATTCCCAAGAAGGGAGCCAAGTTGTGCTGCAGATTCCATAATAAAAGCTCCTTTCTGCTATTAACCAGCTTCCATCCATATATGCCCCAAATTCGTATTTGAATTGCAGGTTATTGGTGAAAATGTCTTGAGAATTACAGAAATTCCCCTTTTCTGTGCACTCAGTACTTGCCAGATGAGAGCAGTCAATCTCCTGATCTGTAGTCTTTGCTTCTTAGATTCACTTCTGTCAGTCTCTTGGCTGTAAAAGTCCCAGCTGACTGAAGAGCTGGGGTGCTGAGCTCTCCAGGACAGCCCCTTCTGTGCCATCTCAGACCACCCAGAGCTGTGCAGGGAGGAAATGTGGAAGTGGCCCCCGTTCCCAACTCTGCACACGGTTATAGCTGAGGAATGTGAGTGCAAAGCCTGGGCAGTGGAGAAGCAGCCAGGGATGGACCTTCCACAGGAGGAACTCGTGAGGGTGAGCAGAGGAAGGCCCTGTTTGGCCTCTCAGTGCCACGACTTCTGTGCCACGACCATGCTTAGTGCTGCTCAGAGGAGATGTTTTGTCCTCTCTTAGTCAGCTTGGTGTGAACCTGTTCCACTAGATAGTGGAGGAATTCTAGACAGCATGAGCCCTACCAACTTCCTACCATTACACTGATTCCTTGCACTGTTGTCTCCCCTGAGGAAGATGCTCAGCTCTTTGTTCAAGGAGGAATGCAGGTGAACATCTCCAGTGGGAGCTGTTTAGGGTCTCCTGATAAGAACACTCGCCTGGACAGTTCAGTTAAACGGTTGCTTTTTAGCAGAGAAAACTGGGCTGAAAGAACTAATGAAAAATAGAAGAGCACTGTTGAAAGTTAAACCAGTGATTTCATCATCCTAAGGGGATAATAGCCTCTGTAAGGGCAAGCTGTGCTGCTGCTGCTGGAGGAAGCCAGTTGCTGTCCCAGAATAGTTAGGGTTGGAAGGGACCTCTGGAGATCATCTAGTCTAACTCTCATGTCCAGATTGATGGGAGGCGAATTCAGCATTAAGGTCAGGTCACTGATGGCTTGCTTTCCAAGGAAGTTTTGCAAGAGAAGGGTTCCCTGTGCCTGACTCTTCCTGGCTAGACAAACTGGTCCTTTCAGTCACAGATCTGCAGCACAGGAGCCTTTCACTGTTTCACTGCAGGTCTTACAACGGTTCTAGACTGATCAGGCAGCCATTCCCAGATACCTGAACTGCTGTTGATGTTCATAGTATTTATAAATTACAGAAACTACTCCTGCAAGTAGCCCCTTGTCTTTCTCAACTTCCTTGTGTCCTGTCTACCTAAGGAGCTGGATGACAGACTAGTCTGAAGAAAACTGACAAGTTTCCTCCGTGAAAATCAAGTCCCCTTTCCAACACAAGACCCTAGAAAAAGAACTGATGCTGTCCCCTGCAGCAGGAATACTTCAGTATTCCAGGGGCACAGTTAGGTGGAGGGCATTATCAGATACTTCTAGGCAGCACAATGTGCAGACTTACTAACTGTGAGTCCTGATGCAGAAGATTCTGGTTTCCTACCTACACTGCTGTACTTGTGCATCTCCCAGAAATCCAGTGACCTCTCCCCGTGGCTGAGAAGCTCTCACAAGCAGGATGTCAGCTACCAATTGGCTCTGCAAAGTGTTCTGGAATTCATTCTGAATATATTTTTGCTTTCTATGTGGAAAAAAAAAAGAAATAAGTATAAATTCTCATTTTATGCTGTATTTTGTACCTTAGTTGTGTTTGAAAATGTTTTGATTTTTGAAAACAATCAAAATAAAACAATGGCATCTTTGTATCCACTTGGCGTGTGTGGCTGGTACTGCTCCACTGCCGAGCTGCTGTGCTTTCCTGCCTATCAAAAACCAGCTTTCTGTAAAAACCTGAGCTGCCTGGACTTGACTGCAGCAGACATCCTTCCCTTGCTGTGAGGCTGGCTTGAAGCTCTTGGAATACAACTTAATTCCACCCCATTATTCCCCTCCACACCTGTAACAGTTAACTGGAATGGGCAAACACTTCATCCTCTGTTCCCACTGGGACTTGTTACACAAAAGGCTTCAGGCCAGGTATTTATCATAAAATTTATTTCCCATTGGTTGCTTTCTTGAAGTTTTTGGGTTTTCGATGATGGCTCTTGAATTTCTTCTTTAAAGGGCCTGTCTGTTTCTGTAGAGAAGAAAGTTAATCAGCTTATTTCCAACATCCTGCCTGAGACAGCTTAAAGATAAACAGAGTGTGATCTCCTTCAACAGCTAGAATGAGCCCAGCCCTGCTCATGGAGCCAGGATCCCGCAGCTCAGCAGCCCTTTCTGATTATTTCAGTAGGTACAAACTCGCAGGCTCCTTGCAGCAATGAATCCAAACTTTATCCAGCCCTAACTTTCTAGCTTGACATGATTATAAAGGATCCAGCCCATTCCACAGTGCCTGCTTCAAAGGTTTATCCCTCTTTATGTATCTAACTCAGCAGGATCAGCGATGTCATGTAAGGCAGTGCCTCAGAAGGGGCAGGAAAAGGGTCTAGAGGGACTCTATGACTGCAAAAGGGCTGAATTTGTGTTTGTGTATAAGAGGACAATTAGAGAACCCACATGACAAACATCAGCTTTCCTTCTGAGACAGTGTGGGGCAGGATCCCACCAAAGATGAGCTGTTTGTACAGGCAGGAACATCCCTCAGTATCGCAGCCAGGATAAATACTGCCTGGCAGGAATTTACACCTCGGGATGCAAGTCACTGTCTGGCACACAAGGAGAGTCTATTCTGAACAGCTTTGCACCTTCTGCTGGTTCCCAGACAGGAATAGCTGGAACTCCTACGGGATGGGATCCCAGCTCCACACCCCCTGCTGCTGCAGGCAGCAGCTTGACTCCCACCTTTCCTCTCTTGTTGCCACCTGCTCTGCTGCCATCCCTCCTTGCCCCGTGCTCTCCGTTCACATCTCCGTTCTGCTTGGCCTCGTCGTCCTCGCTGTCTGTCACAAAGTCATCCATGCCCTTTGTGCTCTGTGGAGCTGATGGGTTCTTTTCTGGGAAGAGCGCAGCTAAAATACAAAGATTTAGCTCAAAATCAGTTCCCTGTGCACACAGGCTCTGCATCCCCTAACTTTAAAGATGATGTGCCAAGCTGCTTCCAGTCACCAGGCGTGTATGTGTCACTGCTGAAATACCTGGGAAATAAACACGTGGGTGTTTTATTGGAAATGTGCCTTGGTGCTCTTTCTATTCCCATTCTGGGAGCTTCAGCACAGGTGCTGCCATGTGTTACACCTCTGCTGCTGCAGCAAGGTGGATTTGCACCTCCAGATCTAAGTCAGCAGAAGGGCCTGACCACCTTCTGTCAAGCACTTGCTGAGAAACAAAGTGGAGATTTCTAAAGCAGCAAATCCCAGTGGATCTCGTATCCCCTTCCCTCACACCTTGCATCATCCAACTCATTCTTAATTAGCATTAACTATTTCTTATTTGGTGGTGGTAAGCTTTTCCAAAACCCAAGGATCCCCAGCTGGATGACGTCAGGTGCCTCTGGCACAGCAGCATCAGGCAGCAATTGTAAAGAAACCAGGAGAAAATTAACCACCCAACTCCCTGCAGGACATGGATGACACCAAGGTTCTCACTCACGTGGGTACAGGTCACTCATGCTGTCGTCTGTCTCCTCTCCATCCTCCTCGCTGGACTTTGGCTCCCAGAACTCCTCTTTCCTGTGAGGCTGCCTGCTCCCATTTGTTTGGTCATCAGGGTGCTGTCCCCGCTGCTTCTTCTGTCTCAGGCAGGCAGGGACGTACTCCACTCCTTCCCTCTGGCATTCCTCATCTAAGAGCGAGGGTCAGGCAGCACTGGTCAGCTGCCCAGGCCCTGAGTCCTCCCATTCCCAGCTCAAGCTTGTAGGAAATGCAACTCAAAAGTACAGCATGCTCCAATCCAAATATATCCATATAATATAATCCATATAATCTACAGCATCACGGATCAGGGAAGATGTTAACACAGATTGTGCTGGACACATGAATCACACTGCATGGGGGAGTTTTGGAGCTGATCCTCTCAAGGAAGGATTTTCCAAGGTATTTTGCCTGAGGCCAACAGCTCCCTGTATCTGAGACCTTCCCTCCTAGCTGAGGAGGACACGTAGTAACACACTGCTGACAATACACTGCTGACAATTTAAACAAAACTGCCTCTTCAGAGAGATCCACTGGAATCTCAACAGCTCAGGAAAGAAATGTTGTCTGGTTACAGCTTCAGAATAGCTACTTACAAGTTTTCAGGGCCTTCTGGTAGCGCTTCCCTTGGACGTGCCGCAGGACATGCTCTGGAAGCTTGTTGATGTGTCTGAGGGTGAGCTTGCAGAACAGCTGGTGTCTGACAGACACAGAAAGGGCCAGCAACAGAGTTAAAGTGTGCTTTGACTTCACAACTTTTCACTTACAAGCACTGTAAGTTGCTCAAAGTTGATAAATACTTTGTAAAGACTTTCCCAGTCTCCCCAAACCCATAACAAAGTTTGTAAAGCCCAACCACTTTATGTCTGAGATTAAGCAAAGTGTAAAGCATAACACACAGAAGGAAGAATACGTACAAATTCTTTGTGCTGGGCACTATGTGGGGCTCAAACGTGCCATAGTCAAACTCTTTGGCTGCCTTTATGAGCCGCTGGTACTTCTTGCCGCTGGTGTAAGCCTGCAGCTCTGACAGGCGACACGGCAGCTCATGTCCTGTCAGCCTGCACCTCACCTGAAAAAAACATTAATGGTCAGGAAACCCAGGGGATTATCCCACTGAACCTCAGAATCAATTCGGCTGGAAAAGACCCCTGAGATCATCAAATATAACCTATGACCGATCCCCACCTTGTCAACCAAACCATGGCACTCACGTCCAGTCGTTCCCCAGGGATGGGGACTCCATCACCTCCCTTGGCATCCCCTTCCAAAGTCTAATCATAATCACCCTTCCCGTAGCCATCGCAGGGCAGAGGAGGGCAGGACAGACCAGCGCCCTGCTCCCCGCCTTTCCTCCGCCTTCCTCCGCCTCACAAACACCTGGGGCCGGAGCTCGCTGGGGCCGAGCCCATCGGGTGCCACGAGGTCCCGGCCCCATCACGGACGCTCCCGGAGGCCGCTCCATCCCCTCAGGACCCTCAGGGTGCCCCCCAGCCCTCACACGGGCGCACCTTGCCCGGCCCCGCGGGGCTGAGCAGCGGGTGCTGCCTCAGGAAGAGCCGCTCCGCCTCGGGCACCTCCGGCACGGCCGCGCCGCCACCCGGGGCCGGCGCCGCCATCGCGGGGGGCCGGGCCCGGGCGCGTTTCCCGTTCCGGGCCGCGGGCAGGGCGGGGGCGGTGCGGGGGCAGCGGGGCCGGGCCGGGCCGGGCCGGGGCTGCCATGGCCGCGTTGGTGCTGCGAGCGGGGCCCAAGCTGCTGAGGGAGCGGCGGGGCCGGGGGAGGCTCGGGGCAGCGGGGCCGGGACGGGTAAGCCGCTGATCCTGTCCTCTGATCCTGATCCAGTCCCTTGATCCAGTTCCCTGATCCAGTTCCCTGATCCAGTTCCCTGATCCAGTCTGCTCATCTGTTCCTTGATCTTGTCCCCTCATCCTGTCCCCTGATCATGTCCCTTGATCGTGTCTCCTGATCCCGTCCCCTGATCCTGTCCCCTCATCCCCTCCCCTCATCCCGTCCCTTCGTCCTATCCCCTGATCCTGTCCCCTCATCCCGTCCCTTCGTCCTGTCCCCTGATCCTGTCCCCTGTAGGCCCTTGTTTCTGTCAAGAGTAGATTAAGCTGGTGTGTGTTGGTTGATAGTGTGGATGGAAGTTCATTGCTGTGCTATAGGCAGCTCTGTAACGGATATTTTATCTTATTTCATTTAAATTATTATTTAAACCGTAGTATTTCACAGGTGGTTGCTCATTTGAGACTTAAATCAACAGATAAACAATATTTCATGCAATCATCAAGTTAACTGAGATCACCTAAATACAAGTTTTATAAAGCAGCGACATTACAAAGGATCGTTCTTATTCTGTGTAGGCATCGCAGTGCTTGATCAGAAGAACATTGTTTGGATATCCCCTAACTAAGACAGGTTCTGGTCTGGTTCAAAAGACTAGAGGTAAGAAAATATTTGTCTGGGCTTCTGCCCTGTTTCATCCTAGTACCAAGATGTAATAATTTCGTGCAAGAATTTGGCATCTCTTCTCTATAAATCCTGTTCCTCTTTCTGGTTTTCTGTAGATGTTTGTTTGAGGTTCTGCAAACCACAAAGTTCTACAGCAGCTGCTGACACATCTGGAGAGGACACCTTGCTGAAATGGGGCCTTCTCCTGATCCCTCTGACCACCTTTGGTCTTGGCACATGGCAGGTACAAATAAATATTTTATTTTTTCTAGAAGTGATCACTTGAGGGCTGTCAACTTTTCCCATCTGTTTGATCTAGTTCACACCACAGGCAGGGTAAACATTTGCTGTTATTTTACATTTCTGTTTTTCAAGTGTCCACTTGTAAGTCTTTAAAGGAACTCTTTTTTTTATATACTTTTTAGTATAAATATTTCCTCAAATTAAATTCAGTAGCCTCTCTTTTAATTTCTCCAATTACCCTGATTTAGACCAGGTCTGATGAGAAAATTATGACCAAGGTTTTAAGGCTTGCTGGGGTTGTTATATTGCTCTGTTCAGCCCTAAGGTGTTCCTTTTGTGTTTGTTTACTCCCAGGTTCAGCGGCGCAAGTGGAAATTAGATTTGATTGCACAACTGGCATCAAGAATGACAGCAGATCCCATTCCTCTGACATTAGAGTATGGAAACAGGGATGGTTTGTTGTCTACAGAGCACTGATGGTTTCCTGGGAATATTAGATATGGACCAGGCACTACTGAGCTTGTGCTGAACTAACCTGCATGAAAACGAAGGGATACAACGGGGATTGGGATGTGCCAAGCAAATTAGAAAGAGACACTGATAATTTTTTACCTTTTAGTAAAAGGATAAGTCAGTGCTTTCCTATGGGATACTCTAAATGCATGGGGAAGGATGAATCTCTGTTCAGGAGAATGTGGGATGTAGCTGATACTATTTGTAAACCTCCTGGGGAAAGGAGTTGGTAGCTGGTGTCTGTGATACCCAAAGGAATTGCTACTACAACAGGGTCTTGGATCAACAGCAGGCCCTGCCCTACATGTGGAGCAGTTGTGTCAGATGTGAGAGAGATTTTTAAGGTCACTTGGTCATCTGGCACAACTCTCAGAACGGCTCAGTTGGATTTCATGGTCTGGGATGGGAAAGAAACAATTCCCCTAGCTGGATGAACAGGCAGTGAGTCCACCTGCTCTGTGATATCTGGGTTGGAAAGAACTACTCGCTGGGTACTCCTGATAATGTCTATTTGATTCACTGTGATAGCAGAAAAATATTAACCCAGCTGCCTATTCCATGAGCTGTTTGTCTTCTGCCTCTGCCAACAGGCTCCAGAGTGAGCCATTAGGGAAAAGGAGAATCCCATGATAAAACCTCCCAGTTGAATTTGCCTCTCACAGCCATGATTTTGTTTTGCTCCTGTTCCCCGTGCAGCCCCATGGAACTGAAGGAGTTGGAGTACAGACCTGTGAAGGTCCGAGGGCGTTTTGACCACTCCAAGGAGCTCTACATCCTGCCCCGCTCCCTGGTGGACCCCGAGCGGGAAGCCCGGGAAGCCGGGAGGATCACATCCCACCCGGAGAACGGAGCCAACGTCGTCACCCCCTTCTACTGCACTGAGCTCGGGTGAGTTCAGGAGAACTCCATGGGAGCACTTGCTTCTCCTTGGAAAAGCTGAATCCTGGTGGTTGGGCTTGCATCATTCACTCCCTGCCTTAAAAAGCATCTCTCAGTCTGTGACATCACTGAGGCTCGATTTGAAATTGTATTTAAATTCCTTTATAACGTGCACTCAGGTGACAGAAAAAGTGGCAGCAAACACGTGGGCTGCTTCTTTCTTTGGTCTTTAGTTCTAGGCAGCAGCAGGAATAAATTCCCTTTCATTTCTTTATGTAACTCTAGGGTCATGATTTTAGTCAACCGAGGATTTGTGCCCAGGAAGAAATTGAAACCGGAGACCAGGCTGAAGGGACAGGTAAGGGGGATCCAGGGAATTGGGGGGGTTACTTTGTGCCCCTTGGTTACCCAGAGGTACCACTGACCAATCCAGAAAGGCTGGAGCCACGTTCAGCAGCAGGATAGGTGACTTAAATAGCCACTGAACTTTTCAAAGACAAGAAATCTTTGTTTCCCACCTTTCTGTTAAGCAAATAATGTGTTTTACAAGCAAGGAGCTGTTCTTGTTCTGTTTTTTTCCCTGCTGTGTTACAGCACTGCCCCACTACAGGGAACAACCACTTAATTTATGCTCAGACCCTTTAAGTGTCACATTTTCACGACAGGACTCAAAGTGTCAGAATATGAAATCAATCTTGAAAAGATTCCTTTTCTCTCTCTGCACTTCTCAGATTGAAGATGAAATTGATCTCACTGGGGTGGTGAGGTTAACAGAAAAAAGGAAACCCTTTGTGCCTGAAAATAACATTGAAAAAAACCGCTGGCACTACCGGGACCTGGAGGCCATGGCCAAGGTGACCGGTGCTGAGCCTGTCTTCATCGATGCAGATTTCAGTAAGTCACAGAGGAACCCAGCCCCACATCCAATTTACATCACTCTCCCTGCCTTTCCCCTCAGTTCTCTTCCTGTGCTCTGCCAGCCCACTGTTTTGAAGGTGACAGGGAGCCTACAAGAGAGCTGGAGAAAGACTTTTGTCAGGAGCATCGAAGATAGGACAAGGGGGAATGGCTTCAAACTGCCAGAGGGCAGGGTTAGATGGGATATTGGGAAGAAATTCTTCCCTGTGAGGGTGGGGAGGCCCTGGCACAGGATGCCCAGAGAAGCTGTGGCTGCCCCTGGATCCCTGGAAGTGTCCAAGGCCAGGCTGGACAGGGCTTGGAGCAACCTGGGATCAGTGGAAGGTGTCCCTGCCCATGGCAGAAGGGTGGAAGGAGATGATTTTTAAGGTTCCTTCCAACCCAAACCATTCTGGGATTCTATGAACTTGGGACCACCACTGCCTGAGGAAGTGCAGGGTATCCACCAGACTTACCACACCTTCTTCCCCTCTTACCCACAGTGCAGCTCCACGCTGTGCAGACCAAAGATTTACCTTGGCTCTGTTGTCCCTGCAGGGAGCACAGTCCCGGGGGGGCCCATCGGGGGCCAGACCAGGGTGAGCCTGCGGAACGAGCACATGCAGTACATCGTCACCTGGTAAGAGGGACCTGCCCCGGGCTGCTTTGGAATGCCTGCGTGAGCTCTTGAGTTACAAAAGCCCAGTTTTAACCTAAATATGCCTGTGCTAGGGGATTTGACTTGGTTATTGCAGCTGTCCTTAGGGAGGTCCAGTCCAGCCTGGCAAGGTGCCAATGTGTGATTTTCTCTCGTAGGTACAGCTTGTGTGCTGCAACTGCCTTCTTGTGGTACAAGAAATTTATACAGAAGCTACCTCTGTGAGGGCTGGGAAGTAACCACTTTGTGCTACAGTCAAGAGCAGACTTTTACAGATGACAGGAGCCTGATCAGTCCTAAATAACTGAAGCACCTGGAATTTCAGAGCAGTTTCAGCAAACATGTGCAGCTATCAAGATGCAAAAAGACTTTAAGCTCCCACCAGTGTGATTTGGCTGCAGCTTGGGAGCCCCGAACTTCAACATGAATCACGAGGATATGTTTTTCTGTCATGGTTGGTTGGAAGCTACATTTTAACATCTGCACTGTGTTTTCTTTAAGAAAAATCCAAAGGATTTTGTGAATCAGCCTTTTTGCAGCAAGTAGTCATTCCTGAAGTCAGGAATGGCTCACAGCAGTTGCAGCAGAATAAATAAAGGCCTGCAGGTCTTTGCCTTGTGACTTGCACTGTGCATCTTACACGGAACAGCAGCAGAGCTGAATTAGAGGTTCTTGTGGACACTCAGGTCTAGCTGGGGAAGGCAGCCTGTGGCTTTCCAAAAGGATGAGGGCTGGCAAAAACAAGCACCTACCACAGCTGGAACCTGGGTAACCTCCACACTGCCACCAGACCAAGTCAGCACTCAGGAAAGAACAGAAGTGCAGGAAGGTCTTGATTCTTCCCCCCTCAGCCTGCCTTCACTGGAGGAGGCACTGCAGCCCTGGAAGGTTTTAACACTGTGCATAACCCACACTGTAACCCAGCCCTAGGTATTAGCGGAGAAATCAAGCACCATTCCCAATTTAGATTTGCAAAACCAAGCCAGGCTTAAAGCCAGAACTAGCCCAGCCCAACTTCATGATCCCAGAGCATGCTGGGCTGTGTGTTCAAGAGAGAGGAGTTACTATACAGGACTAGGAATTAAGGGAAGTTGTACCAAGTAAATAACCAGCTCTGTGCAGCTGTTTTTGCACAGCAGTGTTCTGTCACTGGGTGGAAGGCACAGAAGTACAGCAATGCCACTGTGCTACTCCCTGCCCAGAACACTCCCACAAACAGAGACACTGGAACAGCTGGGGTTTATTATGTACAGAAAACACGGTGCAATGCAGTACATCTTCAGCCCAGCTTCGTGGCCAGTTCTTTAGCCTTTGCTTTCTCAAGCTTCGCAATGCGAGCCACCGATTTTGGACCCAGGACATTCCCGCCCCAGTGACGACGGATCTGCAAGGAAGGGAGAACAGATTAGAGGCCTCATTCCATCTCTTACTGTGTCACTCAATTCTGCACAAGGGGAAGAGCTCCCTCAACTAGAAAGTCCTACACATTTCAAGCACTGCACTACATTTTGGGGTAGCAAAGAGAAAAGCTTAAGATCTTTCCCAGTGAGGGATGCTGGATTCAGCTATCCCATAACTCCTGGATTTGGGGGATGGAGTTTATTTAGCTTAGCAAAAGCTGCTGCCCTCTCTACAATCCTTGCCCTGGGGTTGTTGTTTACTTCTAACCTGGTGACAGCTTTCCCATTTTACCCCATCTTCAGGTACAGAATTTGGGTACACTGTAAGAAACCCCAGGTATAACACACCCAAGAACTATAAACTGATGTCACTATGTCCCATTTCTCTGGGAAGCTTTTGGGAATGTTCACAGTATAAAGACAAGGCCAAGAGCACAGAGAATCTTACCTCATCATATCTGTCATTGTAGTTGGTCTTGACAGCCTCCACCAGCTTGGCAAGGGCTCCCTTATCCTCCCTGTTGGTGACAGTTTTAGTTCCTTTAGAGTCTCAATTTAACATTTTCTGTTAATATTTTGCCACAGAATTTGAGAGCTTCTAGCGGCAACCCAATTTTTCAGGTTAAGCAAAAGCATCACTTGCAAAGCATTAACACTCAGAATCTTGCACTGCTCAGGTTAAGGCTGACAGTTATACATAGATTTTAGAGTAACCACCCTTCTGCTAAACCAAAATAATCTGCACCTTCAAGACCTGATAGAGGCATTTTTATCAGACATTACAGAGGGTGGTATTTTAATTTTACTACTTTAGGGAGACCCAAGTTGGCCACCCACCTGCTCTAGAGCCTGTGATTAGGGCAGTTTGCTTTCTCCACAACAGAATCAAGGGAGCTCCCAGAACACTTACGGGTTAACCTGGGTGAAGGCCACGGAGGTGCAGGTCTTCCTGTGGACCAGTCTGCCCAGCCTGGCTTTGCCCTTGATGATGCAGTAGGGAACCCCCATCTTGCGGCACAGGGCTGGCAGGAAAACCACCAGCTGAAAGGGAAGGGAATGCTGAGGAACTGAGGGAGAACATCCCTTTGTGCTGGGTGCCAGCCTGGGCTGTGGCAATTGCTCAGTGTTAAAAAGCTCGTTTTGCTCTTCACTGCTGGGTTCAGGTGAAGAAATTCAAAACATCATTGCAAGGGCCCAGCCTCGCTGTCAAACCAGGACAACCACAAACATGCATGCACATCCCAGTTCTGGTAAATGTGTGGGTTTTTTTAATGGATTCTCTCTCATGCAATAAATTTGTCCTAAAATGCATTTTTGCCTTAAAAGCACTTCTGACCCCACCCTAAGTTACACAGGTAGGCTGTAACATGCTCACCTCAATAGGGTCTACATCGTGGGCAATAACAACAAGCTGAGCTTTCTTGTTCTCCACCAGAGTTGTGACAGTATTAATACCTGAAAAACAAGTTCTAGATAAGCTTTGATTCCTCTCAGTCCATTTTTAAAGCTCTGATTCCACACCACAGCATCACTATGGAAGTTACAAAACCTTTTCACGTCAGTGGCACAAAGACACCCCATGGACAATTTGCTAAAGCTCAGGGTTAAAAAGCTCGTCTGTTTTGCTCTTCACTTTGAGCTCAGGTGAAGAAATTCATACATCATTGCCATAGCTTGTCCAAGCCTGTCTGGTTGAAGAACCAACTCTTCCATCAGTTTTCTCTCTCACCAAGTGCCACACTCCCACATTCCATCAGCTCAGGTACAACGTTACCTGCTCGGAGGACCGGTGGCCGCTTGGTTGGAGCATCTCCCTTTCCTGCAGCTTTCTGCTCAGCACGAGCCAGTAGCCTCTGCTTCTTCTCTTGCTTATTTTCAGGCCTGTATTTGTGTGCCAGCTTCAGCAGCTGTGTAGCTGGAAGAGAACACCTACTAATTAGTTGCATGACCTGAAAATCTAAGCATTACTTTTTTAAAAATACTGCAGTGCATCAGCGATCTTGGTGGTTGTCATCACATTTCTTTACACAGCAAAAAGTGATCATCATCTGCACAGTCCAAGAGAAGAACACTCTGAGAGGTGCATCTGCATGCGCCTCTGATGGCACTGAGAGCTCCCTGACTGTCTGGATGAGGAAATGCCTGTGGACCCCCACAGCAATTATGGTTAGAGGTGGTGCACTGGCTCCTTTAAAGCAAGGAATCTACAAGGAAGAAATTATTATACCAAGTCCAAAGTTTTTTGCATAGACTCATTCACAGAAGACCCCTAAATCCCTTCTTCCTTCAGTGCCAGCCTGTAGGATGCTGGTTTTCCCCCAAAACCTGCCCTTCTATAGATTTCTCCATCTGTTTACACCAGCCTGGGCAGTTTCTACATCAAGCTGGAAGAACGGAATCACAGTTAAGATTTAACACAGTGTTTGGATCAGTAAATAGAGCTTTGGTATTTTCTAAATCCCTTTTCAGGGTACACAGCAGCAATCCAAGATTTAAGCCAGCAAATTGATTTTGACACCACCCTGGTCACTATTAAAGCCTCCTTAAAATGCTTCCACAGATACACCCCAGCTTACCTTTGTTAAGGCTTATTTTGGTTTGTTTCCCCTTCCCTGAAGCACATCCCATTTACAACCCAAGCCAAGAGAACCTTGTGGGGCACATCCTCACCTGTCTGACGATCCAGGGCCTGGGTGAACTGGTTGATGGCAGGAGGCACCTTCAGGCGTTTGTAGAGGATGGACCTCTGGCGCTGCAGCCGGATGTAGCGTGGCCATTTCACAAACCGGGTGAGGTCACGCTTGGGCTGGATATCCTGTCCTAAAAAAACACAGCCTTTAGCTCAGGACTGCCCCAAATCCAGAGCAGCAGCACGGGAACAGCACAGGAGCATCAGTGATCTTGGTGGTGATGTGTCAGCACGACCACTCAGATAGCAAATATTCTTTCACATCATCTGCACCCCGTACGAGACTGGCACTGCACAAGGCTGGAGTGATTTCCCACAGAACGTGAAAAAGGGAAACATTGATCCCAGTAGGATCATACAACGAATCCGTGTAATAAGGGGAAATTGAGCAAATTGTCCAGTATCACCTTCATATGGACAGTTATTAACTGCAGGCAGCAAAACAACTGCCTTCATCACCCTCTCCACTCTGCAGCAGTTATTTGTTTATAATTTAGATATCTGTTCACTGAACAAGAAAAAAACATGGAGAAAATATCCCAAATAACCACGTACTCACCAATGCCAAAGTTCTTGGGCCTCTTCTCGAAGAGGGGATTGACAACCTTCTTGGCCTCCTGCTTCTTGACTACAGCAGGGGCCGGGGCCACCTTCTTGCCCTTGGCCTTCTTTCCTTTCGGCTGCAATCAAGAAACACACTCTGTCTTCTTTCGCCTCCAAAACTTGCGTGCTTGGACAAGTTACCAGCCCACCCTGGAAATGCATTTATTTTCCTAAGCGTTTCACCAGCCTGGCGGCCTCCCATGCTCATCCTGCTCTTCTAGAGAGAGCAAATCCTTCGCTTTGCCTTTACGAGATTTATGAACCTCCCCGCGAGAGAAAGGATTAAACCGAGCCTGACGATCGCTTCCCTCGGCCCGGCGCTCCCCGACAGCAGCCGAGATGCCCTCACCGCGCGTTACTGACCGCCGCGACCCCACCTACCCCGGGAACCCGCTGCGGCCTGCCCGGGCTGCCCAAGCCGGCAGCAGCCGCAGCTCCCCGGAGCGAGCGGGCAGGCCCATACGCGGCCTTCCCCCATCACCGCAAACCGGGCACGAGACACCGCTCCACCGCCTCCCCCGGCTGCCGAGCACCCGCGCGGTGCGGATGACGGCGGGCAACCCCGGATGGCGGCGGATGGCGCCGGCCCCCCCCCCGCCCCGCGCCGCCGGCATCACTCACCATCTTGGGCGGCGGGAGAGAAAGGCGGAGCGGTGCATGCTGGGAGATATCTACGGGGCGCGAGATCTCGCGAGAGCGCGGGAGGGGCGGGGCCGGAGGGGCTGGTGAGGGGCGGGCGGGGCAATGGCGCAGCCGCGGGTGCTGCCCCAGAGCAAGGAGACCCTGCTGCAGTCCTACAACAAGCGCCTCAAGGACGATGTCAAGTCCATCATGGACAACTTCACCGAGATCATCAAGACGGCCAAGGTGGGCCTGAGCGGGATCTCCCCCGCGGGAGCACCCCGGCTGCTAAGTGGAAAAGGGCGGGGGCACTGAGGAAGAAGGGGCTGTGAGGGGAGAGCAAAGCCCGTGAGCGGGGAGAGGATGACCTTTCATGGAATCTCTGAATGTTAAGGGCTTAAAAGGGACCTTAAAGATCGTCTCGTTCCACCCCCTGCCATGGGCAGGGACACCTTCCACCAGACCAGGTTGCTCCAAGCCCCGTCCAACCTGGCCTTGAACGCTATGTGTGAATTGAACTGTAATTCACATACAGATGCGAATTTCGCAAATGTAATGTGTGATCTCATTTCACATCTACAGGAAATTCACACACATATGCACATATATATACTCCCATATATAATACCCTATTGCGTAGTAATTGTCTGTTTGGATTTTAAATACATTGAGGTGGATTTGTGTACTTATTTTTTTAGATCGAGGATGAAACTCAAGTCTCTCGAGCAACCCAGGGTGAACAAGATAACTACGAGATGCATGTCAGAGCTGCAAATATTGTAAGTGGCACTGTCCTGTTTAGATCTGTGGGCAGCACATCCTGCAAGGCCTTTTGGGTTCATTACTGGATCTTTATAACATTCCCAAGGATTGCTGCCAGGAGAGTAACCTGATGTTTGGAGTGGCTGGGGAAGGCTGGGTCAGAATTTTGTCAGAATCCTCATGTAATGTGGGAGTTTTTATCCAAAGTTTGGGCTGAAGGAGCAGCTGGGGAGATCTTGGAACTGTAGCAGAGCTCTGTTCTGATGTGTGATTTTTCTCGCTGCTGCAAGGTCCGAGCTGGCGAGTCCCTGATGAAACTTGTGTCTGACCTGAAGCAGTTCTTGATCCTCAATGATTTCCCCTCTGTGAACGAGGCCATCAACCAGCGCAACCAGCAGCTGAGGAGTCTGCAGGAGGAGTGTGACAAGAAGCTGATTGCGCTGCGGGATGAGATCTCCATTGACCTGTACGAGCTAGAAGAAGAATATTACTCTTCCAGGTACAAATAGGGCAGTGGACTCTGCCTTACAACTCTAGGCCTTTTTGGGGTAGTTAGTCCAGACCATCAAGTAGCCCTTAAAGTATAGGTGTTGAGAATGTTCCCAAAATTTTTTAGTCCTACTTTTAATTAGGTCCAACTCTTTTTCTGCAACTAAAGCAACTGCCTTTTCCTTGTAGATATTCTACAGGGTATAAATGTCCTGGTGAAGGAGTTGTTCACAGCATCCCAGGTTTGATAGGTAATTTCCTTAGGTTTCTGTTGTAATCCTTAGAAAAGGAGATGAATTCCCTTGGGGGAAATCCCTCTGAAGGAGCCTCTGGCTCTCTCCCTAGAGTCCAGCTTTCTGAGCTGGGTCCTGATGTCACCACACCTTCGTGGTGAGTCCTTTCACAAGTGACCTGGTCACACATTGTGCCTTTTCCTTCAATGTCCACTGCCCCCAGCTGCCTCCAGTCCTGCTGGGGTCAACATTTGCAAGGAGCAAACAAACTTGCTCAGTTTCACTGCATTAAGAAGTATTGTGATAGGATTTTCTAAAGAATGACTTATTACTGATTTGTTTGTGGGATTTTTAGTATTTTTACTAAAAAAATAAGCCTCTTACCTAGCAAACAGACTTTAGAGAATTCAGACACTTTATTTTTTATTTTTTTCGGCATGCACTCCAGCACTTCTAGTTAATGATGCAGTAAATGAAAGCAGAAGAAAACAAATGCAAACGTGGTTATTTTGGCTGCACTTTCCAAGCTAAGTGAAGTCAGTGCAATAATACTAGGACTTTTAAACAAAAACTTAACTTTAAAACAATCTTATTTAAAATTTCAATGACCAGGTTTTCTACATTTTCGATTTTCCTTTTTTTCTAAAAATGCTGAATGCCTATAATAACCCCAGCTAAGTCAACTAAATTGCTCAGTATCTTTGAAAGTTTATGAATAATATATATTTTAAGAGTAAAAAGATAATAATATGACACAGAGGTAGAAGTTAAGAGTTGTTTTTCAAACTTTATTCAGTTTTTTGCAGAAGTTGTGATAATCACAAACCCAAGCACCTGTGCAGGTGCTGATAGGTCCATGACATAGCAGTGAGCTTATCCAAAGGGATGTGGTGTGGGATGAGAGTGCCCCACATGTGCCAGGCATGCTTCACTCACCCTGTCCCCAGACTGCCACCACTGTGTGCTGGTCACTCACTTCTGGACTGAGGGGTTCTGACCGTGCTGGCATGGTCTGTTCACCTGCCTGGCACCAGGTGCCACATAAAGCAACCCTTGCTGACAGAACTGACATGGAAGCACAAATGTTGGTGTACATCAGATGGATTTGCCTTCCTGCTCTTTCTTATTGGTCCTGAGGTGAGGAAACCTGGCAACTCTGCAGAGCTGTGATCTGACACTTGTGATCATGTAGCACTTGGTCGTTTGCTTTTAGCACTTCCTCCCTTCCTGTGCTCTTTCCTGTCTTTTTCTGCACCAAAGAAATTGTGTCTGTGTAAATACAGAAAGAGTGATTTATTCAAAGTCCTTTTATAATTAGAATACTACAATATTTTTAATGAAATCTTATTGTCTAATGTGGGGGAAGGGTTTCTGTTGTGTCACAGCCATGTTTCAGTGGCTGTAAACACAACAGCCTGTTTGCCCCCAAAGGGGAGTTTCTTGCTGTCCTGGCACCCCTGGGATACCTCTCAGTTGTAGGGTCAGGTGTTTGCCAGGCTTTTTATGTGCACATGGGGCTTTTGATGAGACCCAAAACCAGATCCTTGAAACTGGACCCACGAAGATTGTCCTGAAGGAATCTTTGCTTTCCTGCCCTGTGTTCAAGTAGTTTCCTAGAGCTGTCCCTCTGCACTCAGACTGGCTGGGTGCCTCAGGGGAGTAGTGAAGTCCCTTCCATGCCCTGAGGAGCCCTCCTAGGACAGAGCAGCAGGCTGGCCAGTGCTCCTGGGGGCTGTGCAGAGCTGCTCACTGACCCTGACTTCTGAGGAGTGTTACCTGAGAGGTGGAGCTTAGACTCTGAACTGTTCCAACTGGGGCAGCAGGAGAAACAGTCATGCTTCTGACACAGCTAAAATGTGGTTAGTAACTCCCCTGCCATGATGTGGGGATGCTGTGGTCAGGTTCTCCTGGGAAATTGTGGCCTGAGGTCCATGATAGAACAGGAGTTATAGTTCTGGTTCAGTCCTGAAGGTCTTTGTTAACTGAACCCAGCTCCACTGTGTTGGGGGCTCATCTTCCAGAGGATTTTACAGAGGCCCGGATATAAAACCTGTATCCACTGCCTTCTCACTTCTCCTGCAAAGCCAGCTGGGTGATGCTGCCAGAAAAGAGTTCAGCTTGCAACTAGTGCTTTGTGTGCTTGTTCCCCAAAGTGGTAACTGCAAGTCCAGCTTGCCTTCTCTCATCCTAACCCCCAGACCTGCATTTGTGTTCCATTGCTCCCTCCTCTGAGATCACAGGAGCTGTCTTGAGTGTGGGGTTAAATCTCACGTTTCATGTTTGTGCAATATGAACTGTCTCATATTTCTATACTTAAAATATTCCCCTAAGCATCAATCCATACATTACAAATGTAAATAAAGCTGCAACAACAAAATCACTTGACCCATTGGGTTTGTTTTTCTCTGAATGCAAGCTGCTTTCTGCTCCAGCACTCACTTTGTCTTGGGTGTCTCTTGTGTGTGCAGCTCCCTCTTCTGTTTGGGATTTGTGTTGGTTTTGTTCCAGTTCCTTCCATGTTTCTTTTTAGTTTTGGCCCTTCCACATTATGTTTTCCTTAGAGCACGGGGAAGAATTAGCCAGTTGTTTAAAAACCTTATTTTCCCACACTGCTGGTTCATCCAGTGTTGGAATCCAGCCAGCTGCTTTTAGAAGCACTGTTAGCTCAGGCTCTTTGGGGAAAGGCAGGAGCTGTCAGTACTTTATAATCAAACTGGGAAGCTTCAATGGAAGACCCAAACCTCTGGAGCACTTTTTTGGAAGGGCAAGGGTGCAAATAGGTTTCTTCTTTATTGTGACAGGGACAGACCCCAAAACAATTGTGGCAGGTTTTTTGCTGAAGTGAAATTTAGAGCAGGATTTCTATTTTTTTCCTCATAGGTCTATTTTTTCCCATAGGTTGCAGTCTAGTTCCAAGTAAAAAAATTTTGGGTAAGGTCCATGTCTCACTCACCAGTAGCAGAACTGCCCTATTTGGTGGTGCCAGGACTTCACCTCAGATCTTTTGAGAGACTTGGAGTGTCTGGGACTAGAATTGAGCCTCTGTTTCATTTTGTAGCCACAGTTCTGTCTCTGAAATTGCCCCAGTCTTCATCAGGCCCTTAGAGGGGGGTGTCTTAGGAAAGGCCAGTGTCACACGACTTGGGATGATTTCATGAACACAGACCTTACATCCAGCATTTTTTTTGCCATTTTCTTAATGTTTTGCTTCTGTCTTGCTCCCCCCACCCTTTCCATCCCTCCCCTCCTCTGTCACCACACCTGCTCTCTCCTCACTGGGGTTGTTTATTCTGGAAAGCTACAGTCTGTGTGACAGCAATGATCTCCCACTGTGCGAAGCCTACTGGAGACAAGACTTTGCCACGCTGTCCCCCGAGAGCCTCTCGATGCCTCTGGCAGCTGCCACAGCAGAGCAGAGCGTTGCCACCTCGCAGAGTTCCACCCCGTCGCACCCCCACGTGAACGGGCACGGGGCGGGCCCCGCCGAGCATTCCTGAAGAGGATCCGCCGCTGCCGGCTGCGGTTCATCCAGTGATGGCCCTGCCCGTGCCGCAGCGCCGCGCTGCTGCAAGTCTTCCTCCTGCTGTGCTGAGCAAGCGGCTCCTGCTGTCGGGAGGAGGCACTGGAGCTGTGCTGGCAGATTTCTGCTCCCTGCATGTGCTTCCTCCACCCCAGGACCTTGCCAGGAGTGTTCCTGTCCCTTAAGAGATAGAGATTAAAGTAGACAGAAAGTGTATCTCGTTATAACAAATTAGAGTCAGGTTTGTTTTAGTGTGATAGTTAAGTGTAGAGTTCATTAGAAGTCCAGTTTGTTTCCATGTGAGTGTTGGGAGTTGAATTTCTTTGGGATAAACTTGAGCCAAATGTGGGCACAGTGAGTGTGTTGGGGTTTTTACTCTGCTTCCCAAGGTTATTGACATTCTGGCTGCTTTAAAGCTCTCTCAGGATGGCATCCAACAACCTCTGGTCTACTGTAAAGACTCTTATAGTATTTTTACACAACAGTCTTCACTGTCAAAATGCTTTACAAACTTGAACTCTTGCTTTGGGAGGAGGCTCCCAGGAGACCCTTATGGAAGAGCAGTGTTCCCCACTGGGAAGACGAACAGGCAGACAGGGATCAGACTGAGGGATCAACGATGCCACGTTCTCAAAACCACAAAGAGAAGCGGTGTCATGCTTTAGTCAGTCGATTCCTTCTTCAGTGTTTACACAGAAATTCCTATTAACAGTCTGAGCTAACATGGAGCCACTGTTTATGTTGGCTTTTAGTTTTGTCTAATGAATATATCTTGAGAGCAGTGAGGGATACTTGGTAACTCTCCGTTTCCTTCCAAAGAAACACATTTGGTGCTTGGTCTGCAGCTGTTCAGCAGCTCAGCATGCCTTGGCTCGAGCTGTGCAGCTGAAAGGGAGATGCCACTGAACTGGAACACTGTCAGCACAGCTCGGTGTCACGGGCCCCACAGAGCCACCAGGGCATTCCAACAGCTGAGCTGAGCTTCCCCAGCTTTCTGCTGTAATGTTTCATTTCTTAGGATGTGGATTTTGCTATTATTATTTTTTGTTTGTTTCTTTTTCTTCTATTCCATTTATTTTTGTAATTAGGTGATTTAATAAAACTGTTTTGTATAATTTTTAAGGCGTGTGTTTTCAGCCACGAGGCTTTGTGAAAGTGTCCCAATATGAGCGTGCACATGCAATGGGATTAAGCGTTCCCTTGCAGGCTGTGAAAAAACCCCTGCTCTACGCAGCTGTTCCCATACAGGGGCTGCAGAAACCATCACGAATTTCGCCCGTGCTCCGGGGACCTCACCCCCGTGCAGGGGGATGCTCGGTTTTGTCCTACAATAAAGGGACAAGGAAAGGTTTGGGAGGTGCGGCGGAGGCGAGCCGGAGGCTGCCTGCGGGGCTCCGGGGTGGTGGCAGAAAAGAACGGGGATCGCGGGGTGACCCGCAGCCCCCCAGGAGAGCCCAGAGCACCCCGGTGTGGCTGAGGGATCCTTGGTGGCCGTACGGACCCCGCGGTAGCCCAGGCGGGGCGGCTCCGGGCCCGGCGGCTGCAGCCGCTCCGTGCGCCCCGCGCTGCCGTCACTTCCCGGCCGGCGCGCTTCATCCATCACTTCCTGCCGGGGGCTCCACGAGGAGGGGACCGCGGTCCCCACGCTGCCCCGGGGAGGGGACAGTGCCTCTGGAACCCGGGCCCGGGGCAGCAATGGCCAGCTTGGCCGCCCAGGACTCCTACCTGCAGGGCTTGGCCAGGAGGGTCGGCGTGCAGCACGCCCCGGAGTCACGGAAGAGGAAATTTGGTATTGGAACAGTAACGCTTCGGTTCTGCCCTCTCCGGCCGGTTTGTGGGAGGCTGGGCGCGACAGCCGTGCCCCCGCGGGGTGCTTGGCCCGGGGTTGTGCCGTTTTATGACAAAATACCAGTCTGCTGAAACACGGAGCTGCCGAGCACGTTGTGCGCTTTATACTGGAAATCAGTGGTCTCCATTCACTGTGGTGATGAATGTGGGAGAGCTGGGATTTTACAAAAGTGTGCGAGGATGTTTGTTCTATTTAAATAAATCCTCAAACGTATAATTTTTGAACATTAAGATATGTCATTGCAATGCTGGAACTTTAGTGTTCAGTAATAATTGGATGTTAAGAGTAGGAATGTAGCATTGTCCTCTTTTGTTTAATTTGGTTTTGCCTTCTAGTGTCTAAGCCGGGCCAGCCCGATGATGCCGGCAGACAGGTCAAGAAACAGAAGAAAAAAAAACCCAGGAAGCAAGCTGAGAAGAAGAATGCTCCTTCAGCCAAACAGGTGGTTTCTAACACCAGTAAACCCACTCCAGGACAGAAAGCAGCCCCTCAAGCCAGCAAATCATCTCCACAGGGTGGTACACAGAACAGAAATGAGAGTGTGGCTGCAGGTAGGAATTCCAGCTTTGCCGTGAAAGTGACCTGGGCTGAGCTGGCTGCTTTTCACTTGCTTCCCACGAGTGTGGTTTGGAAAGCCTGAATTGAGAACACCTTTGCTTATCCCCGTGTGCCCCAGAAGCTTTTGCCTATGGACATGAATTTGTGCCATCACCACTGGGTGGCTCTCTGGAAACGGTGTTTGACTGAACTGCAGCGGTTTTGTGCATGTCCCATGTAACTTTGGGAATTACCCGTGGATGCAACCCCTGTCCTGCCAGCTCAGCTTTCCTTTATGACAATGAAAAGCCAGATCACAGAGAAAAGATGTCCTGAGCCTCTCTGTTCCACAGGCTTGGTATTTGTCTTTGGCTTGCCAGGCAGCCCCAGGGCATGCCAGGCCACTGCTGGCAGTGTTGAATGATAAAAGAGGAAATTCTAAAGAAACCAATGAAATAGAAACTATGGGTTTGTTTGGATTTTCCGTTCCATTCACAGCATCTAAAGAGTTCCCAGAGTTTTTCCCATAGCCAGAGAAAGTGCTTCTGTTTAGCTGGTGCTGCTTTTGAAGTATTTTTATTTTCTCTCTCTCAGGAAGTAACAGTGAACTGAGTTCCCCTTCTGTTTCTGCAATCAATCTGTTGCGTCAGAGACTCCACGAAAAGATTAAAAAGGCTTCTGGACAGGTATGGGAGCTCTGAATGTGTGTGCATATGTGTGTTTATGCACTTGAAATTCTCCCCAGCCTCCCAGGGAATGTGGGGACAGAAGATCTCACAGGCTCAGGGTTTGAGCTGACTCCATCTCATAAGGAATTGCCAGGTGACCTGTGTGTGTTCTTTGGAAAAACCTGTGAGAAAAGGTGGGGTCAGTATGGAGGATTATAAGAGAGAATTGGGTTGTGAGCTGTAAAACCTGCCTGCAGAGGCACATGGCAGCACAAAGGGGCACATGGCAGCACCAAGGAGCACATGGCAGCACACAGACACTTGTCTCCCCCAGACCCTGGGGAGAGGAGGTGTCACACAGCAGAGCCCTACGGAGAGGAGCCTTCCGGGAGCTGACGGATGGGTGAAGAGCGAGTGATCACCCCATAAAAAGACATGGAAAAAGTGTGTTGCTGATGTGGCAACACGGGGTAGGTCATGCCACATAAGGAAATACTGTGCCTTGGAAAGGTGTGTAAAACCAACTCACTCCTTTGAATAAACAATTGAGATTCCCTGAATCACGGTCTGGGTCCGTGATTCAATCGCCGACAGGTCAGCTGGGATGAGAACATGCCTTTGGTGATTTTTAGGAGAAAGCAAAATAGTGAGAGCCTGAAAGGGGACAGCTATGGACTGCTGAGGGAAAGCAAAGGGTTTGAAGTGTTACTACTGTGTTTAGTGTCTCTAGCAGCTGAGACATCACAGCTTCACATCACAGGTAGTGCTTCTTAAAAGAAGTTTGAAATCAGGAACTTGGGGACAGCCCACTTTTAATTCTGCTTTATCCTTTTAAGGCTGCTCATTCATGTCCATCCTTTTCCTTAGGATAATGCCAAAGAATTAACTCCTGCAGTCCTGGAGAAGAGGCAGCGAAGGAAGTATGAGAGAGAGAGAAAGAAGCGCCGGCGAAAGGAGTTGAAGATGAAGGCAAAAATGGAGAAGAAAGAAACTGAGGAGGTACCAGCAGAGCCAGAAAACAAAAAGGAGGAGAGCAGAGCTGATATTGTCTTCAACAGGGTTGAAGTTCATGAAGAGAATGAGTTGAACAAGATGCAGAAGAAGAAAGAGAAGAGGAAAGCAGTGAAAGGCAATATCACTCCTCTGACAGGAAAAAACTACAAGCAGCTGCTGAGCAGGCTGGAGAGCAGGAAGAATAAGCTGGAGGAACTCAAGGAGAAGGACGAGAAGAAAGCTCAGGAGCTGGAGACCAAGATAAAATGGACAAATGCTCTCTATAAGGCGGAAGGGGTGAAGATCCGTGATGACGAGGAGCGTCTGAAGGAGGCCCTGAAGCGCAAGGAGAAGCGGAAAGCCCAGCGCAAGAGGCAGTGGGAGGAGCGGACTGTGAGGGTGGTGGAAAAGATGCAGCAGCGGCAGGACAAGCGCCAGAAGAACATTATGAAGAAGAAGAAGGAGAGGATAGAGAAGAAGAAAGCCAGGGCCCGGAAGAAAGGCCGAGTTCTGCCAGAGGACTTGAAAAAAGCTGGGTTAAAGTGAGAGCGAGGCAGGCACTCCTGGCCTTGGGGTTCCACGGTGGGGTGTCCGTCTGTCACATGGGGCTGTGTGTCACTGTCCCAGGCTGTGGGGCAGGCACTGCCACAGTTTCTCCCAGCCTCATCATATTAAAAAAACCAGTTGTATGTTTGTTAATAAAGTTTTCTATCCCAAAGAAACCCCCTCTGGCTGATTTCTAATAGGAATTATTATTTTTCTAAAGGGGTAATGTCAGTTGCTGTCACTTCCTCTGATGGGCAGCACAGTGTGTTCTTTGCATCCCCTGGGAATGGGGAGGAGGAAACAAAAAGGCAAAAGGATCAACCATGGGATTCATCTCAACACAAAGACACTGCAGGTGTTGTAAAACCATTGCTTAATATGAACTTAGATGATGCCTTTGGAAAGGAAAATGCATCTTGGATAAATTTGTCCTCCCCATCACAAGGAAACTGGAAATAATTGTCAATTTTAGGCAATGCTATTTATGTATCTTTTGAGTTAGGTTTTATCATCATTAGGCCAATATAGACATAAACACACCCATGTAAACGTGCATGGATTTATTGTGGATCTAACTGATCTTTTTGGATCATCCGTAGGACACTGACTGATTTCGATGGTAGAAGGATTGGCTCCAAATCTATTTTTGGCAGTAATAAAAAAATTGGCAAAAAAAAAAAAAAAAAAAGATTTCTGGCAACCACAGGTGCCTGCAAGGGTTTCTTCTCTGTGCAGTTCATCAGTGCAAAACTGCATTTGGTCGCTACCAATTTTGTCCTTTACTGTTGTTAATACAGAAATACAAATGGAAATTTGAGCAGCTGTTTGCCCAGCTCAGGAGAGAAAGTACAGCTTGGCTGCTGGCAGTTCAGCCTGGGGAAGATTGGTGGGAATAATCCATCCAAAATATTTTCTGCCCCTGAGACCAGTCAAATCTTGCTGATGTCCTCCTGGTCTTGGTTGGTGTGAACTGATGATTTGTACTGCGATCAGAGACGTTATAAATTGAGCCCAATTGAATTCTCGATTCTCTCCATCTGGCACATTGGAAGAAGCTCTTTTTTGCCCTGTCAGTAAAGCTGATGAATGTGCTGTGAGCGAGATGCAGGCTGGGCAGTGCTTCCCAGCTGGATCCCTGCCAGAGCCCAGGTATCTCCGTGGTGCAGCTGTAATCTGAGACTCTGCAAAGCCAGGAGCCCGAGCAGAGGGTTTGTGCAGAAGTCCGTGTTCAAACCTCAGGTGTGACTGAACACGTTTGTGTCACGGGAGCCAAAGGCAGCCTGTTCCACACTGGAGTCCTGTGAGAAAACCTCTGCTCGGGCACAGATGGAGCCCTCCCCACGGATATCTTCTCTTTCTCCACGTTCTGAGCAACCCTGCAGTCACAGCTCGCCACTTCTGTTGTAGAAATCTGAAATGCACGTTTGGAAATCTGAAATAGTTGCTCTGCAAAGAATATTTTCCATGGAACGGTCTACAAGTGAGGTATTTATCAGCTGTCCAGAATGCTTTCCAAGCAGGACTTGAAGATAAAGTAGTGCTTTGTTCTGGGAGGTCAAGCAAGTTCATTTGGGAGTAACAGAGCTACTTTCAGCCATATCCCTTTGAAAAAACTCCTCTGAACAAATTCGAGGAACCTGAGTAACTATTAAAAATGCTTTAGCTGTGATTTCTATTGGGTTGGAGATTCTTTCATTAGCTGCAACCTCATTGATTTCATTTTTGTTTTCATGGTAAGCTGTAAATCAGTTGAGCTAAATCTCAGTGAGATGGTTTTAGATGCAAAAGATGTTCCAATCTCAGCTGGCTCCAGTGCTCTGGCAGGTTTATACCACAGAAATTGAAGCAAAGGGTGAATGCATCAGCTGTGCTCCTAATGATGTAATAGTTCAAAATATGTGTATTTCTCTTCCTGAGGGATTAGATGTTTACTCTGTAAAAGACACATGGAAGTACTCTGTGCCCATTACAACAGCTGAAACTGCACCAAAATAACCAGAACATCTTTTTTTATTCTGTGTTAATTTTACTGTCCTATTTGAGGGTGACTGTTAATCCCCTTTCTTCTCTCTGTTTTCATCCTCTGTCCTTCCCCATCACCCACGTTCTGTGCTATCAGCCTCTGTATGCCATGGAGATAAGAGCATGGGTCAGGTGCAGAAAATGGGAGTCCCCAGGAGACTCTGCTCCCAGGTGGGACTGTTTGTGTGTTCCCTTATGCTTTGGGTGGAAATGTTGAGAGGATATTTATGCAATTGGAAAGTGGCATCAAGCTGGGAGGGGCTGCAAGCCCCAGGGAAAACAGGATTCAGTCAGGGCTTGATGTTTTAGAAAAACAAATAGCCTGAAAACTGAGTTTGTTTTCATGAAGTACAAGGGTTTATATGCCACAGACCTGGCTGGGAGAGGTTCCATAGAAAACATGTGGATTCCATTTGGCCACAGGCTGAATGTCATCCCAGTGCTGGTCCTTGCAAAGTAGGCAAATGTCCTGTGGGAATGTATGAATTGTAACAACATTTCAGTTTGGGGAGTAATCCAGCTTTACTTCATACTGCTGAGGGCTCAGCAGGAGAATTTGGGTTGATTTGACACCAATTTTACGAGGATGGGCTGATTAGAGAGAGTCCAGTCAGAACTGACAGAAATAATCCCAGATCTTGAAGTTAGGGAATTACAAAGAAAGATGGAAGGAGGTCACAGAACAGAAAGAGGGAAGGAAACATCAGAGCCTTCAGGTATGGAAAGAGAGACTGCTCAGACCTGAACTGCAGCGAGTGAGATCCTGGTTGGAAATTTGGAAGCCTGCTGATGAGAAGGGCTTTCCTACCTGCCCTGTGTGCAGCCAACTCTCAAAGAATGACTGGAAACAACTGTTTGAACTGTGCACATTTGTCTGCTTTGCATGTGCTGGAAGCATCAAGCACAAGGTAAGAAACGTGGCACTGACAAATCCTGGCATCAGCGTAGCAGCTCTCATGACACAACTGGCACAGGAATGAGATAAAACTGGTCAAAACACAGAATAACAGCTCGAGGGGGAAGGCTGTTTGCACTTCTTTCTGTGTTTGAGGATCTGCAGCATTTTTAGGCAAGAATCCAGAACTGCTCAGCATGAATCCACGAAGGCTTTAAGTGGTGGAAGGCCTTAAGACATATATATTTATGTATATGCACACACCTACATATATATATGCATAGAAAGTCAGTCATTATTTTTAAGTAGGATTCTGTGATGCTTCCTGGTGAAAGCTAATTAGATTGTCTCACAGGGAGGTGAGGGAGAAGCACCAGTGAGGATTTCTGTGTGAAACAGTAAAGCAAATCAAAGAACTTTTTGCCACTTGTCTTTTTCCAGCCGAAGAAATTAAAGGAGGAAAATCACCCCTTCCTGTTGAGATCCACTGGCACTGTCCTGTGCCTCACCAAGAGCCAGTAATGATCTCTGGGATTACTTCAGCACTCTCCAAGAGGCACCATGCACCAGTTCCTCCCACTAATAGAAATGCTACCAACTCTATAAACAGAATTGCTAAACAGCCTCTTTCTTCTTATTTTTTCCTGCAGGCTCCAATCACATTCTAGAAAGCAGAAAGTTCTAACTGGAAATGCATCTGGTCCTTCCAGCCAGCCTGGAAGAGCACTTGGTGTGGAGGGTTGGGTCCTGAGACAGCAGCAGTGAAAAACACATGAGCCTGATCCACAGCTCCCTGCTCCTGTCCTCACTGAAGGTAATAACGGAAGTAATAACAATTAATGTGCTTGTAAAGCCTTTGGAGGCCCCATGCAAATGCTCTGTGTGTTCGTCACAGGGACCAAAGGTCACTCTGTGGGCACTTTTCCTTCCTTGTGAACAGAAAAAGAGGTTGATTTCAGGTTTTAAGGTGAGGCTGCTGGGCTTGGGAAAGTTGATTTTCATGGCTGTTGTAGAGGAAATAATTTCTTTGGCTCAATGTCTACCCAACATGCATTAGGATTGTGAGATGTTTCTTTGCCCAGTGTCACACCTCAGTTTACCTTTCCTACCGGCACCTTTGCAGGGAGTGCCTCTGGCAGTTACTGGACTGTGAAAAGTGGAGTTTATCAGCTCAGGTGATAATGGTGTTAGCTCTCTGATAGAATTGAGGTGGGTGATTTGATTCCATTGCCAAGGGTGGGTGCTTGAGATGAAAAAATGGAATCTACAGAAAGTGGAATCAGATCAGAAAGGCTCCTCACACACTACACCCAGGGTTAAAGCTCCCTGAAATTGAGAACTTGCTCAGATATTTTACAGGTGCTGCCTCAGTGCCCTGGCTCTTACAGTCTGGCACTTTCCATGTTCATCACGTCAGAACTGAAAGAGAAGCTGCTGAGAAGCTTCATCCTCCGCTGAGGAAGTAACCAGTTTCTCTCAGAGTGAGATACCTACAGCTCACTTCCCTTTCTTTTTGTTCTTTACAGAGTGAAAGCTGCTGGAATTCAGAATTTGCCCTTCCTTCTACTCTGGAAGATATGATTTCCAGGAGAGTGGTGGTGGGATCTCTTGTCTGCCTGGGTGTTGTTGCTGCAGTTATCTGGTAAGCATCTGCTGGCCAGCTCGGCTGTATCTAAAACATCCTGTGTATACCCTGTGGTAAAACTCATAGGAGGAGGAAAATAAAGGCTGTGAATTTTATGGAAAGTCCCTGTTCAAGCTGCAAGAAAGAACAGCAATTTGTGTAATAGATAAAGGAGCACTGGTAGAGGGAGAAGGCCCTAAGGGAGAGAGGAAAAAAGAACAATTGTGTCCAAATCAGGCTGCTAACACCATAGCGGCTCGCAAACTGAAACATAGATTTAGAAGAAACATAAAGGTTTTAGTTATAGGCTAGCTGTGTTGAAATTAGTTAGAATAAGAAGGAATATGGGCCCAGCTAGAGTTAATTAAAATAGTGAAGAGAGCTGGACCTGCAGTTTTATGATGTTAGTAACTGATTACCAAATAACTGATGATCTGTCATTTGTATGTTTGCTTAGCTGTGCTTAGAACGAGGAATAGAAACATTGATGAGTTGGTGTAGGGAACAAGGATAATTCCCAGTTTCCTCCCTTGGTGGGAACCCGTTCAAAAGTCACGCAAGAGGAAACATAGAGGTCACTAAAGTAATTAGGATTGTTAAAGTTCAGAAAGGCAAAAAGGTCAAAATGAGGAAGATGAGTTACTTCATCTTTTTAAGTAACCTGACCCAATTCAAGACCACCAACTCCATTCACTACGCATGCTTAATGACATTTAAGCTCATTTCCATATGAAGCAGAGAATGGGAGGTGTTAATGTTATGAATATACATTTGTATTTTGGATATTCATGATTTTTGTAAATAAAAAGCTTTGTGTTTGCTTGGATCGGGGCCCTGCCTCTTAGGGAACTATGCCATGCAGTGCCTGGTGCCAATAAAACATTCACTTTCTAACTCTGAACTGTTAGAGAGCTTTTGTCCATCTCAGCTGGATATCGATATTAGATCGATATTCATATTTTGGTAAATCAAACAAACGCTTAAGTATAGAATATTCCGGTTACATTTCAGCTCAGGCCTTAACAGAGGTGAGTATGTGTCTGTTCAACAGTCCAAACTCACTGCAGTGTCACCAGGGACAGGTTTGTAGCTGTCAGACATCGCAGCTTTCAAATTCTGTAACTGAATATTCTGATGGCTGAGTGTGGCTTATAGATTCTCTGGAGCAAACTCAAACATTGCTGGAAGGGAATCCGAGATAAGGCATTTCATTAATTATTAAAATACCGATTATTAAATTATTATGAATTATCCCCTATTTATGATGTTGCAATTTGCTGTACTTTCACCTTGTGGGTAGTTTTGCCTCAGCAGCAGGACATCGTGTTAAAATGTGAACCCAGGAGATCCTACACTAATTGGCAAAGTTGACATGGAGTTAGCCAGAGTTACCTCTCAAAATCTGTGCCAGATCCTTAGGTGATCTTGGAAAATCCTAGGAAGGTTTCCTTCAACATTACTTATCTTCAGATGTTTCTTTGCTCCCACAGGGCTACATCTGGGAGTGGAAAAGTGCAGTACCTGCCCTACTACCTTCCCTGCCCTGAAATCTTGTAGGTATTTTGTTTTGTGTCTAATGAGTAACACAGATCATTGTTACTCACACTGACAACACAAACAGTGATTAACAAGTCGCTTGTTCTTTATTTATGAAGCTGTAATTAGTCACTCTCTTAAAACAAAAAGCTAACAATGCTGTTTGGGCCTGCCTGCCCTGCAGAACAGCTCTGGGGCTGCACAGGTGAGGGAGGCTGTGTTTGTTGTGGGTCACCGAGCCCAGGACTAAAGGTTAAAGCCGGGTTCCTTTTCAGGGTGTAATCACACACCTGCACATGCCCAACTGTGCTTTAAGTACCCACTCACTAGACAGAGACACCTAAACCAGAGAGGTGAGATGAACAGGCACAGGAGTGCTGGCACAGTGAGGAATAACCCCCAGTTCTAATCATGCTCTGCTTCTTCCCTCTGCCATCTGTGCTCTCCCTGCACTCTGTGAATGTGTTTGTGCCGTGGCATTTGACCTCTGGACCTGAACAACTGAAGGGGAGCTGCTTCTGAGCTTCCTTGCATGCTGCAAACTGATGTGCCTGACCTGGCCTGGGTGCCACGAGCTCTCCCAGAGCTGCACAAGAGAGAATTTACAGGGACAGGGCCCGAGCCCCAGTGACCTCCTCACTGCCACATTGCACCAGAGCTGGGACCAGAGCCACGGCTTCTGCCATCCCTTACCATGACCTACTGTCCGTGTAAAAACAAAACAGAATTATGCAAATAGAAAAGAATTAATGTTTCATTGAGGTATTTCTCATGATTTCAGCCCGTTTTGAACCATTGTGTCTCGTCAGGTGCTTATTTCTCTGAATGCTGTTGGAAATGTGGTGTATTTCAGGTAGTTCAGCCCTCCAGGTGACCAGGAACATTTATGTCAAGCATGGAGCACATCCATGACCCCTGCTGACAGTCCCATGTGCATTTTGACCCCTAAACCCTGATTTCCCCACAGACTGGGATGGCTGCAGCATCTCTCTGTCCCTGTTGTGTTGTGTGTCCTGTGCCAAAGCTGTCCCCTGCTTGGCAGCCCCGGGAGGTGTGTGCAGGTGATGCCTAATCCTGGGCCAGGCAGGGCAGCATCCACAGCAGCTGGAGCTGGATTTGGACAGCTGTCAGTGCAGCAGCAGGTCCTGAAGCCAGACTTGGTTGATATTTTAGGAAAAGCATAACAATCCCTTTCTTTTCCCACCCCTTCATGCAGCTCCATAAAACTCCAATATACAGAAGAGAAGCTAATCCAGCTTTTCCCCCAGTAAGTACTGGCTTTTTATCTCCTGACCTTTAAACTGCTGTTCCTCTCTTCCAGGCATATTCATGTATTATTCAATGGATATTTCTTCCTTTTTACAGATTATTTTATCAGCAGCCAAGAGCGCTGGCGCCAAAGTAAGTTTCTTTGTTTGAACTTTGTTTCTGCTGAGTTTGGTTCGGGCACTTTGCAGCACTCACAGTTCCAGGGTCCTGGGGCACACTGGGCAGGACCTTGTTCCATGAGAATCCCAACCACAGGGGTGTGTCAGCAGCTGCCTGTGCTGCTCTAAGGTTGGGTTTGGTTACTGCACACTTAGTAGCACACTTACTGTTAATTCCTAATTATTACTTTAGCACACGCACACTCTGTCGTGGCCAGGAACTCTTTTTGAGATGGGAAATCTGTAATATCTGTAAGATGGTGGGAAATACCTTCTGGAGCTGTGCTGTAGCTGCAACCAGCTGTGGGAGAGCTTTGAGTTCATTTTGGGGCAAAATAAAGCAGGTGCTCTGTGTGACCTTCAGCAGTGGTTTCAGCAAACACAGACAAATCTCTGAGACCCAGCCAAAGCAGGGAGTTTAAGGGAAGATTTGGGACAGCAGCACCAGGAAGTGGTTTGGACACACTCTGTGTGCAGCTCAGGTTGTTACAGCCTCCTTTGGCTCTGCTGCTGTGAGTTGATTTTTATCTGGAGCAGTTGACCTTCAACAGCCAGGTCCTTTTGCATGTTAACAAACACGCCCTGTGGGTACACACACTTACACGTATCTGTTATTTCCCCCCTGACCTTTCAACAGGATGTGCTCAGCTTGAATATTTCACTCTTCCATGGTGGAATCAATTTCTGGGCTAGATCAGCTGGTATGTACTGGGCTAAATGGGGAGGATCTTGAACCTGTTTGTGCTCTGTGTCTTCTGGAGAGAGTTCACTGGCACTGAGAGGGTGACCATGACCATGACTCACTGGGAAACCCAGGGCAGCCCTTGAAAATGAAATTTTAAAAGCTTAGAGAAGGGAACATGCATGTTTCCTTCCCCCACCCCCCTCATCCAAAAAAAGGATAACCAACCCAGAAACAGATCAAGTTAGTACATTTTCTCCAACCCAAATTCTTCTTCCTGTATAATTTAATCCTTCAATCACATGCATTGCTGTAGGAAGGAGTCAAACTGTTATTCTTGTATCCTCTCAGACTAAAAGTATTACATCTGGGTTGGAGGATCTAATTGGATCTGCTGCCTGAAGCACCAGGCTACTCCCCACAGCTCCCCCAGTTTGGTTCTGGTGCTTTTTTGCCTTGGGACTGTGTCAGGTGGGAGCCTGGCAGCCCCCAAGTGTGGCCACGTGCTGTGTGTGCCAAATTCCATTAGCAGAGGGCTCCAGCTCCTGGTCTGGAGCAGATGTGAGCAGGCTGGGGTGAATTGCACCATAAATGACATCTCCTTTTAAAATCAAAAAGGTAAGAATGAAACACTGAAAACAAAGCAGCAAATTGAAAAAGCGTTGCAGAGCTGTAATAGGGCATAATCAGATTCTGCTGCATTTATATTCAGTATTTCCACTTTCCTCACAGGAGATTAAGGATTTTTTTTCTAACTTTGTTACACATTTGAATGCTGGCTCACATACAGCATTTTAAATTATATCTGAATGTGTTGGAGCTATATATAAATACTGGAAAAATAAGCTGTCATGCTGCAAGCTGTGTTTTAATAACACAGCAATGGGGTATATTTTTATAGTAATTTTCATATTATTACTTGTGCTTTAATCTGCTTGTAGCAATCTGCATCAGGCTGATAGCAAATAGGCACAGCTTCCCATTCTGAGAGTTCAGTGATCATTAAACTCTCCTCAGCAGAAAAGTCCTTAAATGAGATTTTAGCAGATCCTCAGGTTTCTGCTGATGTTTTAAAGTGCTTAATTTCAGCCCAGGAGTTGAAATGTCCATGCTCTGTAACCTCAAATCAGAGTGCAGGGAGAAAATACCTGAGGCTAATACCCTCCATGGTGAATTAATGCTGATTCACACACTCTTCTCGCTGCCTTTTTAGTGCTTCTTTCACATTTACTGGCCTCAACACCAAAAGGAGAAGTTACATTTCATCAGCATTTCTTTTTTATTCCCCCTTCAGCCGCCAGGATGTGCTGACAGTCACACCGTGGCTGGTCCCCATCGTCTGGGAAGGGACCTTCAGTCCTGAGATCCTGGACAGTGCCTGCAGGTCCCTGAAGCTGAGCATAGGGGTGAGAGCCTTTGCTGTTGGAAAGTAAGGGAAGCACTCAGTGGACACAGTTCTCAGGGTGATGCCTTTCCTTTGTAGAAAGATGATTTTGGCTTTTCTTTTCCTGGAATTTGTCCCAGTTTAAAGGGGGTTTTTGTCCCTGTGTAGTGCGTCCATAATCACACAAGCCCACGGGATGACAACAATTAAGGAACCTGAAGTGTGGGCAGTATTTTTTAAGAATTAGCAGGTGGCTTGGGAATTAGAGCTGGTCAAAATGGGGATAATCCCCTTATTCCTCATCCTCCACTACACCTGTTGCTTGTGTAGTGTGTGGATTCTTGCAGTGATAGTCAGTGAACTCTCTTCACTCCTTGCCCTGCAGTCACTAACATGCCCTTCGTAATCCACCACTGCTCCTCTTGGAATCCTGGGATAGTTTGGGCTGGAAGAGACTTTAAAATTCATCTCCTTCCACCGCCTGCCACAGGCAGGGACACCTTCCACTATCCCAGGTTGAACCAACCTGGCCTTGGACACTTGCAGGGATCCAGAGGCAGACACAGCTTCTCTGGGCACCCTGTGCCAGGGCCTCCCCACCCTCATCCTTCCTAACATCTGATCTAACCCTGCCCTCCTTCAGCTGAAGGCCATTCCCCCTTTGCTCTACCACTCCATGCCCTTGCAAAAAGTCCCTCTCCACAGAAAGCCCCTCCCTGTCCCTGCTGTGCTCTCCATGGGCTGTGTCTGTGCAGGTACACGAGGTTTGTGGAGTCGGCAGAGCAGCACCTCAGGAGGGGCTCCCAGGTGAACAATTACACCTTCACAGACAGCCCCGAGGCCATTCCCCAAGTCCAGCTGCAGCCAGGGCACAGCCATGGCTTGTCACCATCCCCATCCAGAACTACTCCAGCTGGCAGGAGATGTCCATGTGCAGGATGGAGACCATCAACCAGCACGTGGCCAAGGTGAGCCAAGGTGCAGTACCTCTTCTGCCTGGACATCAGCATGGTGTCCCACAGCCCCTGGGGCCTCGGGATCCTGGGGGGTGTGGTGGCAGCCATCCACCCTGGCTACTTCCAAGTCCCCTGAGAGCAGTTCCCTTGTGAGAGGAGAAGCTCCCCGGCAGCCTTCATCCCTGAGGGAGAAGGGGATTTCTACTGTGGAGGAGCCGTGTTTGGAGGCTTGGTCAGGAAGGTCTATGAGCTCACCAAGACCTGCCACATGACCATCCTGGTGGACAAAGCCATGGGATCATGGCAGCCTGGCAGCAGGAGAGTCACCTCAACAGGCACTTCCTGTCCCACAAACCTTCCAAGGTGCTTTCTCCAGAGTGTATATGGGATGACAGGAAGCCAAAGCCCCCCGAAATCCACCTCATCCGTGTTTCCACAGTGGATAAGAACTACAGAGGGGTCCGAGACCATCTGATCCCTGTAGAGAGATCCTCCACACAATCAGAGCCACCAAAATAAGCTCCCACAGAATGTGCCCCACCATGAATTTTTGTTCCTCGTAGGAACAAACTGGGAAGGGAACATGTAGATAATTCCTCTGGAGAACAGAGTCAAAATGCATTTCAGAAGCAGCAGTCAAAGTGTAGGTGAGACTGAAAAGGTTTCTGGATTCCTACTCTTTGTAAATACATCCTGCTGGAGGCTGTAGCACACAAAAAAGCATCCAAAAGGCCAGTTATCCAATGCATGGCTGCAGTTGCCTTTGCCTGAGTGTTTTCCTGAGGCCTGGTGGAAACTTAACAAGATCAAAATGATATTTGACATTCCTGTGGAGAAGGAGAAGACCTTGAGTTCTGGTAGAGACCTTTTCACTTAAAAAAAAAAAGAGCATTGCATGGCAATACATTTTCCAAATTGTGATTTAAACTAACACCCTTTGTCAGAATCAGGAGGAAACTTGCACTTGGAGTATGTTACCCCTGACTAGTGTGCAGCAGGATTTCTTGGACCTTCTCAGCAGAGAGCTGGTGCCAGGCATTGCCAGTAAGAGCCCTGGTCTGACAGGACAAACAGTGTGAACTCATCTAGCAGTTATCTCCCAAATTCCCATCTGTGCTTTGGAGACCCAAGTTTAGACAGAACTGGCACAGCTCAGAGCAGACTGAACTTCTTCGGGTTTATTTCAATCACAGATGTGCTCTGAACCTTTTCCCTGGGTCACATGTCTCTGTGGATCATGTAATCTTTTCCAACACAAAAAATCTGGTTTTGAGATGTTCGTGTTCCTCTCCATTGCTTCAGCCCTTTCCAATTTTTCTGAGCTCTGTGAAACAAATTGGCGAGAAGCTGCTGGAGCTGACAGCAAACAGGATGATTTCATTCCGTAATGAAATGCTCTGGTGAAGCTGGGAGTTCAGTGCAGAGCTGGAAGTGGGCTGGGGTTAACATTTTCTCTCCTTGGATGTGCTGAGGAGCTGAACCAGGCGTTTAGAGCCTGACAGCTCCCTTGGGGAGCCGCCACGGCTGTGGCTGTCAGCTGAGGTCACAGCACGGGGGTGCCTGTGCCACCTCCCCTGTCACAGCAGGGCTGCCAGAAACATCATCTCCCTTTGCTACCAAAGGGCTGAGCACATCAGCCCCTGTTCACTCAGAGGGAGCAGGAGAGAGGCCACGGGAGCTGCAGGGAACGGCAGCGCTCGGCAGGGAGAGGAGGAGCAGGGTGAAAGGGTGAACAGGCTGTTTCTAAGGGAACAGTTTACAGGGGGAAAAAAAAAAAAAAGGAAAAAGAAAGAAAAGGGAAAAAAAAAAGAAGAAAAGCTCATTTGGCAGAGAGAGGGAAAATGGGGAAGAGGTGCCTGACTGCTCCTGCTTCTCCTCACATGAGAAAATTGCTGTATGGCAGCGAATCAAGTATTCAAAGCTTTAGGGCCCCACCACTGATTGCAGATGACTTAACAAGCCATTTCAGTCCTGTGTGAGCAGGCTGGAAATGGCACTTGCCACTGTCATTGCAGGCATTTCATCTTCCAGAAGACTAATTAGAAAAGCTCTCACGGTACCTGTAATATAGATAAGGTACCCAAAATACCTCCAGCCCCAAAGCCCCACTGGCAGCTGGGTTGGCTGATTTGTGCTTAATCCAGCAAAGGGTCTTTATTACATTTTTTCCAGACTGTTCTTAGGGATGTGGTGCAGGAGGAAGATGCCCCTTTACATAACTAAACCAGAACTGAAACCCCTGCCATTTATGTTGGGTAACCAGGCACCTCATCTAAGCCAAAATGGTGAGGAAAAATACTTATCCAAATATTTCCAGAAAGATACATTCCCAGCCAGCCCAGGATTAATACTGTTTGTTTCTTATTTGTTGAAGAGTTAGTGCCTTGAGGCCATGCTGAAACTGGGTTCTCATTATGCCAGTTATACATATATGCATATGGATTCTTTACCAGCCAGAAGGAGCTGTCCAGTCTGCTCTGCACAGGACAAGCCAGATAATTTTATCTCCTGGTGTCAGAACATGGCTGGGCTGGGCTAGGTCTCGTAGAAAAGTATTCAGATTCCAAGAAAAACGTGAAGTTCCATAGCAGCCACAAATCCATAGATCAGCTGTGGCAATGGCCAATTCCTCTTGTGCCTTAATTCTGCTGGAAATCGCTCTGGGTTTGCAGCCATAGGGCTTCATTCTGCCACATTAATTATTGAATTCCTGTGGAGATACTCGTAAATCCTCTGTGAGAGGAGTTCTGCAGCAGAGATGATAGGTGATAGAGGGTGGTCTGTGTTTCTGGGGTACCTGTTTCGAAAAAATTGTGAAGGGCTTGGTCTGAGCTCTGCATCCAAGCTGCCTTTTGGCCAAATCCTCAGCCCTCTGATTGACAGGGTAATGGCCTGGTTTGTGCTGTGCCAAACGTTTATTTTCCTGGCAGGCCCGCAGCTTCTCCCCAGGGGAATGGCTCGTGTTGTGTGACACAGTTCTGCTCCACAGGGCTGTGGTTTCAAGCAGTACCCACAAACTCCCAGTGCCTCCAGGGAGCAGGAGAATGGCTGCAGAAAAACACCCCCCCGTGCTGTGTGGGAGATGTTCCCTGAATCAGCTTGTGCCCTCCTCTAATTAATGAAAGGCTGGACTTCTGTTGTCATCTCCTGCTGATTAATCCCCTTCCCCCACCAGCAGCAGCGAGCTTTCCTTCTCCCAATTTGGATTGTGCAGCCTGAGGCTTGTGTGCAGTGTGGGAGCTTCACCAGGACCTGCTTTCTGATGTGCATTCCCCACCCACACCCAGTGCACAGCAGGGAAACTGAGGCACTCGGCAGGAAGGCAGCAGAGTGGCACTCTTGTCTTCCTCCACTCACCACAGGGGACAATGTTGTCTTAAGCGTTCTTGTGCCAAAGGAATTTGGATTTGGAAATGCAGGGAATTGCATGAGAAGTGAATCACCACATGTAAGTAAACCCCACTGCCTGGGGATGTCATTGTGCTCTCAAGGTATTTGCCAGTCAAGCTCTTAACCCAGCCGCAGATCAGCAGCTTGTTGCCTTCCCAAGGGCCCCTTGTTCCTTCCATCCCTTTCTGCTCGGCTGGAACAGACTCATCATTCATTGTCCCTCTGATTTAAGCACCCATCTGACAGGCTGTTTCTTTCCTTCTCCCCGCTGCTGCCTTGCCCAGGGCATCCACCCCCAAAGGGCACATTTCTCTGCCTGGTGTGAAACAGAAACTTCCAGCACTGAGTATGATTTGAGGTGGGGCCAGACTGTGATCCTCTCCTTCTCCCCACTGATGGCACAAGAATCATTTCCACTAAACCAGATTAGGACTCTTTTCCACTCCTGTTTGGGTTTCCCCTCCCACAGCTGATGTTCCCTGACATTTTTGACCAGAAATGTCGTTTTGTACCACACAGCACCAGTTACAAAGGGACTGGCTTAGTCAAACTTTCTGTGGGTGAGATGTGTGGCTTTGGGGCACGGAAATGAGATGTTTGTTGAGCAGAGGGGGATGAGGAGGGGTAAGAGCATCAGTTACACGTTCCCTGCACAACACCAGCTTGTGGAAAAGCCACATGCATCTGGCTGGCTTCATGCAGCTGAGGCAGCGCGGTGGTGGAAAGGAGCTGGAGGGCCGGGAGCTCCCTGCCAGAGCTGCTGGGTTCACTCCCCTGCCCTTTGTCCCACCTGTTCAGCCTGTGGCTCTCTGAGGGAGGGACTGTCGCTGTCTCTTGTTCTGTGTTCACACAGGGCCCAGTCTGGGTCACTCCGTGGGGATTTGCTCCTATCTCAAAGGGCAGCTCTTAGCACCAAGGTTATTATTTTCTCACTTGAGTCCCACCTGCTCTGCTTCACCTCCTGCCCCAGCAAGTCCCGGTGGGACCCCAGGGCTGACACACACAGAGCAACAGCTGCTCTCCAGGTGGAGTGACAGTGACAGTGACAGTGACAGGCCATTCTGGGGACAGCAGGAACTGGAGAAGGAGTTACAGGAGTGGGTTGGGTTGTACTTTACTCACAGTAAATCCCCAACCCTGTGGTTCTGCTCCACACAATCAAATAATTTAGGGAATCATCACTAGAAAAACACATCTGAAGAGTGACATTTAAATGTCTGCCTGCCCACCAGACTCCCTCCTTTCTCCACGAGTGTTGCTGTACTGACTTGACTTTCCTGTGCTATATTTAGGTTAAACATCGATCCACCAAATGTTGCTGTTTCGTGTAAAACTAGTGTAAAGCCCTAGGAGTAGAAACGCCGTTTTAACCACAAATCTCTACTGCTCGTATGCCCACCTCATCCCCCTGCTCCCCTGCTGAGCCTTTAGCCAATTTAAAGCGAGCCAGATGAGTACAAATCACATTTAAAACCGGTTTCGTTCTGGCGTGGTTTTCAGTGAGTTTTGCCAGCAGCAAATCACACAGTTCTAGACCTTTTGAAGTACATGTTTTTCTCACTGCTGAGCACTGACACCGTTACTATAATTAGAACGATGTTGCTCTGTAGCAGCATCTAGTGCCAGAGCCAGAGCCCTGGCAGCACCTTTTCCTTCCCTGGCTGCGCTCCCCAGCCAGAGCTGCTGGTTCAGCTGGCCCGGAGCCCCGCAGGAGCGGGACGGTCAGGTGCGATGGGCTGTGCCTTGTGGCTCATCCCCGCTGTGACCCCGGAGAAAGGGGGGCGGCTGCGGGGTGTCGGTGCCCAGGACCAGCACTGCAGCGCCTGGGAGCACTCGGCCATGGACTGACGCAGCTTCTCCCGGCTCCTTCTTCTCCTGCCATCGCTGTAATGGCTCATGTCATCTGCCTCACGATGACAAACGATGCGGACCGGAGCCGCTCTGTTTCCAGGGCAACCCCGCTGGCTCCCCAGCTCCCGCTCCAGCGCTCCGGCCGTGCGCCCGCAGCTCCAGCAGCGCTTCCCGGGGGTGCCCCCGTGCCCCGTTTCGGTGCGGGGCTGAGCGGAGATGAGCAGCCGGCTGTCGGTGTCGTGCCCTGCCTCCCTGCCCCGGCCTCTCCTCCTGGAGGGGTCCGGCTGGGGACAGCCCGGAGGGTCCCGGGGGTCTCTAAGCCACGGCCCCAAGCTCTTCTCCTGTTGGTACCGCACGGCAGCGCCGCTCCCCACCCACACCACCTGCTCCTCCCCGGCGGGGTCTGCACGGTGCCTTCCCACAGGTCCTGCCAGCCCCGCGGCGTCCGCAGCTCCCACTCCTGGGGGAAAACACACGCGAACAGCGGAGGGGTGCCCCGGGTGCCCCTGGAGCGGTGCCCGTGCGTGCGCCCACGGGCGCGGGTGGCACCAGAGAGGTGCCCACGAGTGCCCCCGCTGCAGCCGCGCACCCACCCTCCCGGGAACGGGGCCGGGGGGCCGGGCAGAGCCGGGAGCCGCCCCCGCCCTCCCGGTAGCGGTGCCCGCCCCGGTCCCGCCCCGCGCTCGGCTCTCCCGGCCGCGCTCGGCGCTCCGCGCTGGCGGCTCCGCGGGAGCGGCGGGGGCCCATGGCCGGCTCGGAGCATCGCCCCCGGCCGCCGGGCAGCGCGGCGGGGCCGTGAGTGCGGCCCCGGCACCCGCAGCGGGGCCAGCGGCTCTCGGCGCGGCGCTGGGGCTATGAGCGGGGCACGATGATGATCGACACCCAGGTGAGTGCGCGGGGCGCCCGCCGGCTTTGTCCCCCCGAATTCCCCCGACCCGGTGCGCTGTTGCCGGGCTCGGCCCCCTCCAGAACCCTCGTTAGAGGGGGCGCAGGGAGGCCCACGCGTGTCCGCGGCGAGTGACTGATGCGTGCGCCGTGCCAGGGAGCCGGGGGGCTCTGGCGGGGCTTGCTGGGGGTCTGTAGCTGCAGGTCCGTCCCTTGCTGCCTGTTGGGGTCGGGGGATGCTGTACGTGCCAGCAGCCCGCGCCCCTGGTCTGCAGCGGGGGCTTTAGCGGAGGAGAAGCAGCAGCTTTGCCGAGGGACTGGGGGAAGTCTGTTTTTCAATGGTTTTTTCTTATTTTTCATATATTCTGTTTGTTTAATGGGTAAATGCGGCTGGTGGGAGAGGAGGTGGAGGATTGGGAACGACAGGGAGACAGTTTGGGACGGGGTCTGAAGGCACTGCGATGCTGCAGCAGCCGCTGTGCTGCGATGCTGCTGGCAGGCTGGCGCTGCTACGTGCTGTGCCAAGCCAGGGCCAGCTCTCCTGGCACCGCTCGGGCCAAGTGGCATCAGCACGTCCCTTGTCTCTGCCTGGTGTGTTTAAGAGGCCACAGAAGCTAAATCGAGCCGAGGTGGGCTAAAGCTCTGCGCTCCCAAACCCACTGGTGCTTTTGGGGCAGGGGAGGATGGAGCAAAGGCATGAAATTTGGGGGTGGCACCAGAACGTGACTCTCGGTTTGGTCCTGATGCTCCTCTGACTTTTTGCTTTCTATTCCTCTTCTGATGTTCCCCTCCTGATCCCAGCCCTGGGAAGGGGGGTCTGTGCTGCTGCCCTTGTGGGGGTGGTGGGAAGGTAAGTGGGCAGCAATGGCTCCTTGGAGACCAGGAATGAATAAAGGGAAGGGCTGATGCTGTGCTGGAGAAGTGGGCTGGGATCCATTTTTGGACTGGAAAATGTGCATTCCAGAGCTGCCTCCTGCACCCTGTGGGTCTGTTTGGTCTGGGCCTCCCTCACCTTGGCCCAGCCTAATAAACAAAAGCTGAATTAGCTCTCTCGGGGGCACATGCATGAGGCAGGCCCCAGTGCCAGCACCAGCACGTGCTGGATGGATGGTGGCATGTCCCTTTGGCAAAAGGCAACTAAAATACTGGAGTTTGGCTCCTGACCCTGCCACGGGACAAGAACAAGAGTTCTCTATCATTATGGAGTGGAAAGATTGATCTTGCTGGAAGATCTAGAAAACTAAAGTTGTAAGGTTGTCTAGAAACAGATGTCCAGGGCTCAGCCTCCCAGGCTGGGGGATGCACGTTGCATCCTATGGAATGTTTTGCATTAAGGTCTCAGCTTTAGTCTTCCTGTCGCTTTTTTATGCTTACCCCATTTTATATATTATTTATAGATATATTTTATGTGGGTAAACTGAGGCACACAGAGATACTTGTTCCAAGCCCAGGATCCTGCGTGGGTGGAAAGCAGAGGTTGAAAGCCCTGATTCTGCCTGCTGAAGAGGATGAGCCACTCTGCCTTTTAAGGGGTGCGATTCATTGAGGTCCTGTTGTTTGTGGCTACCAGTTAAGAGGAATTTCCAACTGCACCCGCAGCTGCACCCTGCCAGTTCTGAGGGCCGTACAGCTACGTTTTTCATGCCTTGTAAATGTTTCTCTCCCTGGTTGCTACGGGAAAGACCCACAAAAACAACTGGTAAAACTGAGTGTTACAAAGTAAATAAGCTGAGCAAACAAGGAGATTTTTTTTCATCTTTAAGTGCTGCAGGTGTGTTGTTCCAGGTGTCCTGACATGTGAAAGCAAAGGTTCATGTGCAAGGGTGAATTTTAGCCTTCAAAGAGGAAACCTGCTCTTGAGCTGGGTCAGAAGGTGGCTTCCACCCTGAACCAAGCTCCCAGAGCAGCAGGCTCATCCCCTCTCTCCCTTTCTGGCCATTTGGGCAGGAGAAGGGAGCAGATGGTGGATGAGCGGTCTTGGGGCTGGCTGGGGGCAGGACTCAGAGAGCAGGAGTGCAGGCAAGCAAGGCTGGAGCTGGATTTGGTTTTGTCTTTCCTTTCATCTGCTCCCAGCATCTGAAGTGGCTCCAGTGGCTCGGAGTTAACTCTTGGTGTTGCTCTGCAGGGGCAGGGGGGGCGAGCTGGCAACAAGTGACAGCGAGCAAGGGTCCAGCTGGCAGCAGGGGCTGGGAGGCAGCAGGTGGAGAGATGCAAAGTCCCTCCTCGGCATGGCTCAGCCACTCCATCTGGAGCTCCCACTCACGCCTGTGTCAGTGTGCCTGGGCTGATCAGACATGAGCAGAGGATGCAGCGACTGCTGCAGGCTCCAGAATAAATCTCTGGGACGTTGTAATGATGGATCTGACATCCCCGAGCTCAGTGCACTGTATTATCTTCGGGGCCAGTTTGCTCAGAGATGACTCTTCAAGGGAAGAAATGAGGGGCTTTTCAGGGCTTTGGTTATTCTGGGCATCTTTGGGGTTGTGTTTTGCATCTCCTCGCAGTGTTTTCACTCTGTCGTTCCTTAAATGGTGCCTGGCTGCTGGACCTGATCAGGGCAGTCAGGGCTGCTGATCTCAGGTGGTGATCTCCAAAGCAATCTGCACTATCCATCACCATGGATTTTGCTTCTGATACCTTTCCCATTGCTATAGCAACCCATCTGACGAGGATGCCAGCGCGCTTTCCAGGCAGTGTGTGCAGGGAAACTGCTTCACCTGCCACCAAGCTGCCACCACTTGTGGGGCAGGGCTGGTTAACGGGCAACTGCACATGGGTGCTGAGCCTGGAGGGGCAGAGGAGCTGCTATCAGCTCCCTCAGGCTGACCCTGCTCTCCCAGGTGTCCCCACCACCTGCAGTTTCCCTGGGATATCGGGGTGATTCAGTACAGGTGGGGGGAGTGCACGGTGCCTAGTGCCAGGATCTGGGATTTCTCTCCAAAGGAGATGCTCAGGATGGTGTGGAGGAACTTGTCAAGGCCCAGTGAGTGTTAGGGGCTGCTTCCCTCTTCCCCCTCCCCCTGCACATGGAGAGGCTGGAAGATGGGCCTCAGCTCCAGGGTGCTGATGGAGGAGGGTGAGTGTTTGCCTGCTTTTGCCAAGTGAGCCTGTTCCCTCCTCCGTGTCCTTCACACTCTGCAGTCACTAGAGGGGCGCCAGGACATTCTCTGTTCTGCTCTGCCTCCTCATCCTGCTGTCCTGTGCTTTCTGTGCAAACCAGAGGCCATCCAGCTGTGAGCGGCCATCAGGACAGCTGGGGGCCTGCCTTCCCTTTGCAGTGATGCTGCTGGCTCGGCGCTGCCTGGGGATATCTTGTGCCCGGTGTGGCTTTCGGGCTGTGCGAGCCCTGCGAGGGCCAGCCAGGGCTGCCCCGAGCCCAGCGGAGCCGTGCAGCAGATGGCACTGTTGTTTTCCCTATCAGTTATTGCCGTGGCTTCGCTTCCTCAGCGCTGGGAAGGGTCCGCGGTGATGGGAGCGTGGACAGGGCCGGCGTCCAGCTCCCTGGGAAAGCCCAGCACGCCAAGCTGGGCTCCGCTGTGGGGAGCAGAGCTCGGTGTTTGGGCACTGCTCACCCAGGAGAAGCCGTGCTTGTCTTCATGGTGATGAGTAACATGAGCCAGCTCCATCCTTGGACACCTCTGGTCCAGCCCCCAAATCCTCTGTGGGTCCGCTGGGAGAGGCCGTGTCAGTCACCGCGTCCCTCCTATGAAAAGAAACCGCTGATCCACCGCTTCCTTTTGCGCTTGTCCCCACTGCCACCAGCCAAGCCCTCCCCCAGCTCTCCCTCAGCGCTCCGTAAACAGCAGGGAACGCGTGACCTTTCCATCAGCCGGGGCTGGGAGCGAGAGGTGCCGGTGCCGCTTTCCAGGCTGCCGCATCCGCGCCTCCGGTGTCACGTCGGGAGCGTTTTCCACGTGCCCGGGGCGCTGTGGCTGGACTGCCACAGCCCTGGCGTTCGGGGGTGGCAGTGGCAGCTGCTGGCAGCTGTTTGGGTGCTCCCAAACAAAATCCATCCCTCTCTGCCCGGCGCCGGCTGCCGCGGGATGCGCTGGCGGAGCCTCCAGATGTTGACAGGTTTTCCTGCTGGGATCGCCCGAGTCCAACCCGCGTGACCTGCGGTGGGGTTCACCCATCTGTTTGCCTTGAGGATTTGCATTTTTAAGTGGCTGGGTTTCCTGGGGACCTTTTGGCTCCCAAGGCACCGCGGGTGCGCCCGGGGCGGGTCTGTGCGGGTGTCTCCGCGGATATTCGCTGTCTCCGCTGATATTCCGCTGCGCTGCACGCCTTGGCCGCGGGTCAAAGGCAATGTTTGTAGACATGAGCTGACGTCAGAGGCGGCTCGGTGCTGGCGTGCTGGGGGATCACAGAGTTTCCGCTCCCTCGAGGCCCTACAGTGCAGCGGGAGTTCATCCTCTGCGAGGATTTACAGCCCCCTCGGTGCTCCCGGGTTTGCTGTGGCTCCTGTCTCCTGTGCTTGGAGCTGCTGAAGCTCACATGCTCCCTGGAATAGGTGTAGCTGCGATTCAATGTGCTTCACCACCCTGCCTAGAGAGACATTTCAAAGATGGGAGAAGGGGAGAAGGAGAATGAAGGGGCTGGGGGAGAAGGAAGGGGTGCAGCAGTGCCCCGGTGGGTCAGAGGGTGGAGAAGCCCTTCCTTGGTCTGTCCTGCCCTGTGTGGCATCTGGAGAAAACCACAAGCCTGAGAGGAGGTGGCAGAGCTCTGGGATATCAAAACATGTGGGATGTCAAGGCACTTCCCTGTAGGGTCTAGAAGAGAAAGGGAGGAGGAGAGGAGTGAGGTGTGGTGGAGCCATTGCTGTGGGCTGGCCAGCACTGTCAGGAGGGATCACTGGAGAAGCATTCCTGGCATTCTGGAGGAAATGTGCGGGTTGCTGGCACGGCCAGAGGTGATGCTGTGCCCGGGATTCAGGATGTGGCCATGTGAGCCTGGTCTCATGAGGGCTGATAACACCCTGCAAGCCGAGTCTGGCTCAAGGGTTTCTCGGGACATCTGCTGTCTGTTTTTATCTTCCCTTTCCCATGGAGTCCCACTCTGTTTCCCACTCCCTGCCTGGGCTGGTGGCAGGAATCAAACCCTGCAAAGCCCTGAAGGAGCCCGGCCGGCTCCGTGCAAGCCCTCAGCACGGAATGGGGAGGTCGAGGTCATCCCTCAGTGCAGCCAGGAGGTCCCTTTGAAATCTTCAGCAGCCGCCCTGCCCCGCTCCTTCGGCCTTGCTGGCTCCATCCCACAGCGGATTTCCCACCGAGTGTTTCCTGCCTGTCCCTCTCGGCCGTGTCCCACACAAACACAGCTCTTCACCTCCCCGGGGAGGTGACATCCCCGGCGTGAAAAACAACAAAGGGCAGCCAGGGTGGTGTGGCAAAGTCCAGGGCAGGCAGGAACACCCTGCTCATGGGGACTGAATTACAGGGAACAGGAGCACAGCCATGCTCCTGAATTACAGGGAACAGGAGCACCGCCAGCCCTTGGCTGCTCTCAGCCCCTCTCCAAGGAGGTTGGGCAGCCCCGGGTGCAGAGCCAGTGGTGGAATCTACTGGGAGGGGATGGAGGAGGCTTCCCACGGTGGTGATGGTGGTGGAGGTGTGCAAAAGCATTGGCTGTGCAGGCCCAGAAAGGCGCTGCTGCCCCAGCTGTGGGGTATCTGTAGGTGCACGCTGGGAGGGGGCAGCTGGTCCAGGGCAGAAGCAGCTGGGGGATGGGGCTGAGCCCTGCCTGTGTGGAGGCTGGAGCAGCAGGGCTGGGTGCCCTTTCTTTTTATTTATCATCATCATCATCATCATCATCATCATCATCATCATCATCATCATCTTTTTTTTTTTTTTTTCACTAATTAAACTGTTCTTATCTCAGCCCATGAGGTTTTTACCCTGGGAGAAGTCCCACGTTTTCTGCCCCACGCCCAGCAGGCCAAAGGGAGCACAAATCTCCCCCTCGTTTAAGGGCCCTGTTTTTCTTGGCAGAGGTTGAAAGTCCCAGCAGGCTTCAAACCCTCCCGTTCAGCATTTCCATGGCGACAGGAAGGCTCTTCTGGTGGCTGTGCCGTCCTCGGTGGCACCAAAATAACGAGGCTGGTGCAAGCACTGTGCCTTGGTGGGGGGTTTGGAAGGCAGAGCCTGTGTCTGGTGTGGGAGGATTGGACACTCTCCTTCCCCAGAGCTTGTGGAGCTGATTTTGCCCCACTGGGGTGAGCCCAAAAGGAGGAAGGGGTTGTTCAGCAGACCATGCCCAGCCTCCCGTGCTGTCACTGCGTGTGTGGCACTGCTGGCGGTGCTGTGACACCGTGTCCCCGGACAAAGAGCCCATCCTGTGCCTCTGCATCCGTAACCCACCATGGGAAATACCAGCCCTGGCACTTTGCAGTGCTGTGTGAATAACTAATTAAAGGCAGAGGAAGGGGAGATGGCTGCTAAACGCTCCCACAGCCCGGGGAAGGTGCATTTCTGCTGCTGGCAAGGCGTTTGTGTCCCTCCTGCCGCAGCACAGACCCTCCTCCCCAGGCTGCGGATATCCCCACCTGCCCTTTGGAGGGATCCCTCAGGGATTTCAGCCGGATGAGGCATCAGCCGGGCATCCAGCCCTGTTGTGTGTGGTGGCACAGCCCCTCATGTGGCACTTGGAGGGAGGTGTGGCCGCAGGACCCGCGGCTGCTCCAATCCCCGTCCCTGCGTGCGGCTCAGCAGCGTTTCCCTGGAGCTCAGCGGAGCCTGGCGGCTTCTCCCCCTCGCGTGGAAATGCAGCATGGCTCTGGCTGCCTGGGACTGGCTCGGAAATTGGGATTTTACATCCCCTGCAAGCTCGATTTATGGCTTTTTTCCCCTACTCCGCCTGTCGATGCTAACTGGGAGGGGAGGGCTGCTCTCTTGTGATGAAATGTATCCCTTCTCCTTAGAAAGCAGCGAGGAAATTCCCATTCTCCCACGGAATGTTTATATATATTTGGCCCAAGCTGTGTATCTTTTGCAGTCAAACACCCACAAGTAGGGCCAGGTGCAGTGATATTTGTCAGTAGTTCAGGGGCCAACTCCTGTGAGTTTGCCTGTGTGGACACCCTGTGCAAAGTCTCCTGGCTCAGTGACCGCAGCCAGAGCCTGTGTTTTGTGGTGGCATCCAACTTTTCCCTGTGGTGGCCACCACTGACCCCTCCCTGGCCACTGTGGGTGCCACAGCGCTGCTTTTGGGGCATTTATCCAGTATTTACTGGAGCTGGCTGCTGCACGGGGTGGCTGTGACTGCTTATACAAGTCCCCTTTGCACTCTTCCCAGTGCTGCTTGAAAGGGTGTTTAGTTAATAGGATTATAAAGCTTTCCTGTCGTCAGGCAACGGAAATCAATGGAGGGCCCCTGGGAATGAGCTTCATCCGATTTCCAGCACAGCCCCCGCCCGGGTGTGTGCCCAGGGGCTGCAGCGCTGCCCAAGGGGGGATGTGCTGCCCCTCTGTGGTGTTCCCCGCGCTGGTGGGGCCCCCTGGAAATAAGGAAAAAGGGATGTAAAGCTATTGGAAGGTATCCAAAGAAAATGGTGAGAGGGGACTGCACATGGTGGAGACTTCTTTAATCCCTGGAGGCTGCAAAACAGGCATGAAGAGGGAGGATTGGGAGAGCCTTTGGCTCAGGGTGTATGGCTGGAAACCTCCAGGCTGCCAAAGACACATCTCTTATCTCTGGAGCCTGGGGTTTGCTGCCTGCCAAGTGATGGGGAGCAGTGGTGTGGATCTGCAGATAACCTCTTGGCCATGGGTAATGCGGGTTAAAGCACGCGTGAGGAGCTGGGGCTGTTTTAAACAGCACGAGGAGAGCAAGCTCCACGGCTGGGGAGCCTGGAACCTCCTCCTTTGGGTTTGTTTAAGCTCCAGCTAAGCCCTGGAAAATGTGCTGAAGGGAACAGCCCTGCCCAGCGCTGGGGGCTTGGCCAAGTGGGTGAATTAGGGGATGCTCCATCTCTGGCCAATGCTCCAGACTGTGCTGTGCTGGGCACCAGCTCTGATTGCCTGCAGACATGTGCCCAGAGAGATGCCCTGGCCTTGCTGCCAGCCCGGTCTCACCACAGATGGCTGCTGCTCTGGCCTGTTGGAAGGTGGAATAAATCCCTGTGGAAAAATTGTGATTGGTAACAGTGGGGATTGTCATGGCTTGCTAATACCCTCAGCTCTCTGTTCCCCTGGCTCTTTCTCTTCTCCAGCAAAGATATTTGCAGTGGGAAGCACCTGGTCCTGCTGCTGGGCTGGTGTGGGACAGCTGAGCCTTGCTGTGACCTGTGCTGTGCCCACCTGGTCCCTGCAAGGTCAGTGTCCAGAGCTGGCCCTGGAGGGGACAGGATGTGCTGACATTTGGGAGCTTATTCTTGGCCCCAATCTGCCGGTGCTGCAGGCTCCCCTGTCAGGCAGGTGCTCTGGGAAATGATGAGGCTTTTCCTTAGGTTTGGAGCTGCAGGGGACAGCAATGGGCACGTGGCAGTTTGTGGCCACATCGTCCCACATCTGTGCAGCACCAACCCCAAAGCCTGGCGTGTGCCCAGCCTGGGCAGGGGGGCAGCCGTGCAGGGACACAGACAGCCCAGCAATCCAGGCACAAACACGTGTGGGCCCTATGCCAGGGATTTCCCGGCCGTAGAGCCACGCCCGGGTCTCCCCCGCGTGATGCACGTGGGGTGGGGACACCGCGGAGGTGTCATCGAAAAGGCTTCATCTGGTGGGAAACAGTTTTGGGGTGAACCAAGAAGGGGTGGTGGGAGCAGCCACGGACTGCAGGGAGTTGTGTGGTCCTGTCCTCCTCCTTCCCTCCGGCAGCGGGGTGGAACGGGGGGCAGGAGGGAGCAGGGATCTGCCCGGGGACGCGGGGTCCTTCCCCACCCCACGTGTGAGCGGTTCTGGAATGGCTGTGTCGTGGTGGAAGGGCAGGAATCCCCTCCTGGAGCAGCTCTGCCCACCCGGGGGCTGCTGCAGTGGTGTTCCCATCCCGGGCTCTGTCCCCACCTCCGCAGGAAGGGAGCTTATGGAAACTCAATAAACTGTTGCCATGACAGCCCCGAGCACGATCCCCTCCCGGTGCCGTACCCACCGTGACAGCTCGATATTCCCAGCTCCCCTGGGACTGATCTCAGGCAGGGGCTGAGGCTGCTGGATCGCAGGCAGGATTCCCTGCCGGTGCAGGGGAACGGTCTGGGAAGCAGGAAGGAGCCGTGTGGGTACCCGGTGTTCCCTTTCCTAGGTGGGAGCGGCGCTCCTGGTCCCCTGTGCATCCTCCCCAGCCCCAGGAGCACGGCAGGTCCCCGTTGCTGCGGTGACAGTCTCCATGGAGACCGGTCCAGCACAGCTGCATCCCGGGGACCACGACAGAGGAGGCCGTGGGGATGCATCCCCCTCCCCACGGGGACACGCTGGCTCCCGGGGTGCCCTGGCAGCCCCCAGGCGAGCGTGGAAATGGAAATCCCTCAAGTGGCAAATGTGTGGAGGAATCCCAAGGAAACTAATTGGTCTCCCCCCACCCCTCCTTTAATGCTTGTTGGCTTTCACTCCACACTGGTAATTGCTGCTCTGCACCTATTAAAAGGCCGTCTCATGCTTCGCACGGGCTTGATTGTGATTTAATTTTGCATACGTGTCTATTCTGGGGAGCATGGGAATTTATTCAGGATGCCGAATGCCAGACGGGCTTTCCAGAGGCGTGAGGTGCAGCACAGGCTGTGCCTGCTCTCAGGAGCGACTTCGAGGGAATGACAGTGGCTTCTCCAAATAAATGCCTGAAAACAAGGGTGCAGATTCAAATCAATGGGATTTATTCTCACAACTAGTTTGGGACAAGACATCCTGGGTGCTTCTGTCTATCCCATTTGAAGTCCTGCTTAGATGGCAAGGTGCCTTTGATTTTCTCTGGGAAATAGGTATCCTACCTGCTCATGGTCTCCTGGAAGTCCCACCAGGCTCCATCTCCGTATCTGTGCCCATACCTGCCTCTCTAAATCTACCCACAGGCCTTCTGTAAATGCCACATTTCTCCAGAGAAACGCTGTTGGGTTGGGATTTCCGTGGTTTTGAAACCAGGTTCCCTCTTTCTGTTACCGAGAAGTGTCAAAGGGGAAGAGCTGTTGGGATTTTCCATTTGCCATTTACTCGTCATGCTGCTTTCTTTCCCCTTTGCCTTTCTGTCAGCCTCGCACAGTGAAAATAAACCAGCTGGTTTCGTGTTATTTCTCTCGAGTACCACGCTCTGGCGCAGGATGCTGTGATGTTTGGGCATGGACTTGCAATTTCCTTCGAAAAAACAAACTCGCCATTGTCATTCCTGGGGAATTTCTTTCATTTTGTGGAGGTCTTTGATGCTTGACATCAAGCACTGGAGTCAGTCTTCCTTAGGGGGGCTTTTGTGAGTCACTGGGTGCAAGGAATTCCCAGCATCATGGGAGAGGTTGGCCGCTGGTTTTTGGAGCATCCCAAATGTTCACACCACTGCAGCAATGCTGGGTGCTAAGATCCTCCTGTGCATGAGTTTGTCTCTGAAAGCTGCATTCACCTGTGCAGAGGTTCAGTCGTGGTGTGCTCAAAATGATGTTTTTGCCAGGTGACAGAGGCTGTTTGAACCTTAAGGAGGGGATGCACTTCCCAGTGCAGGAGCTGGTGTCTCCCTGAGGCAGCAGCGGAGCAGTTGGGGGCAGGATGCACCCAGTGCAGGAATTACAATGAGTTTGCCCTGCAGTTGCTCTGTTCCTGCCAACACTCTTACTGGAAAACAGCATTTTCCCAGTAATGGTTGCTAAGCACTGAGGTCTCATGATGGGCTTTATCTGCTCAGCTGGAGCTGCAACAATAAAGCTCCAGTGCAAAATGAAGCAGGGAAACATCAGTGGCTGTGCTGGGGTTTCCCTGTCTTCCAGAGGCAATACCAGGAGGAGATTCCTCCTTCACCCAGGCAAGGCTGGCCCACACTGCTGTGGGGCTCCAGCAGCAGCTCAGTCCCGTGCCAGTGGAGATGCTCCATGCACAGGGATGGTTTTGGTGCTCAGCTGCTGTTGCCGGCAGAGCTGGGATCGTAGCACGGTTTCCACTCACGTCAGCCAGACTGGAGGAGCAGGAGGATGAAGCTGTCATTTAGAAATCTGCGTAGGATCATCCTGTCTGGGCTGGTTTGACAGCGGGGGATTCTTTGCTTTGTATTTCTGCTGCAGATCTCCCAGTGGGAAAGGGTTCAAAGCCACTCTGGCGGTTTCTGCTGAGGGACCGTTACGTTCCCCGGTGGCTCAGGCAGGTGTCCGGGCACACTGGTGGGTGGACATGCATGAGCTGGCCCCAGAAGAGGAGGGGAAGGTTTCACACCACCTCTGGGGCTGGGTGAATGCCCACAATATCTGGCTGGTTACCTTTGACCGAAGCATTCCATGCACAGCAGCTCCCATGTCCCGTCAATCCACCGTGTCCTGTTCCCATTCGTTTGAGATGGTTCTCTGGAGCATCTCTGCTTTTGTCCAACCTCTGCTGCTGCTGCTTTGCCTAGTGTCCCTCCTTGCACTTGGAGTTTTGCTTTCTTTCACAGTCTGCCCATGTGGTTTGTGACTTTTCCAGAAGGATTGTCCCTTTTGGCATCTTTTTGGCTGCCACATGGGATATCACTGGGCTCTGGGGACCAGCAGAGCAGACTGAGCCCCTGCCAGAGTTGCGTGCTCTGGGGTGGCAACCTCTGAGTCTGTCCCTAGCCCTTGAAGTCCAGGGAAGCCCCAGAAACCAGGACACCTCATGCAGGTGATGAGACTCCCACACCTGCACACCTCCTCTGCAGAGATTCCAGTTCCCGTGGTACAGATCAGCTGCTGAACAGGCTGATGAGTTCGTGGGAATGGTAGCCCTTGGAGACTCTGGCACTTGAGTGTGAAATCTGTGTCCTTCTCAGGCTGTTTGGAAGCTGCAATCTCAGCTCAACAAGCCCAGCTTGTTACTGGAAAGTTGTTGTTGGAAAGCCGAGCTCTGCTGACCAGTTGTTGCAGGCAGGTGAGTAACCTGAGCTGGGGCTGAAGCACAGGTTTGAATCACCTTTCCTGGAGCCAGAGCTGTGGGCACTGCCTGTGCTGAGGGCAGGGCTTGGTGCTGGTGAAATGTGGGACAGTCCTCCATGGGAATGCGCTTTGCATTGAGTCACCAGGGAATCATGAAGGAGCAGGACAGACTGCCTGTGCCAGGGAGTTTCCAGGGCTGTGGCACTGCCTCTGTGGCATGAAAAGAGTTGCCAAAATTCTATCAGTCAGCAGCTGGGGCATAGCCCCGGAAATTTTGCCTTGTCCTCGTGCTCCAGCTGTGATCTCCCCTCTCTCCTCCCCTGCAAATCCCTTCCTGGTGCTGCTGCAGTGCTGCTCATCTCAGCCATATGGTGGATAAAAAAATCTGCCTAATTTCCAGTTAAAACTTAATTTATGGTGGATTTATCCCTATTTGGTCCCGTTCCAGGCTTGCCCATTAGCTCCCATTCCTGCAGCATGTACGGGCTGGTGTTCTCATCCTTGCATTTCTCCCGGGAATGATGGGCCAGACCCCGCTCCAGTCCCACACTCTGCCCCGGCTGGGAAGGGCCCAGCTCCGACTGCGAGTGGCACGGAGGGTCCGTGTGTGTGTGTGAGACCCCTCTAACCCCGGCGTCTTGGCTCTGGCTCCTCCGCGGATGAGTCAGCCCGGCGCTGGCTTGGCGCTGAGCTGGGCTCGCCAAGCCCAGCTTACCTAACGCCGCAGGAATGCCTGGCTCAGCGGGGCTCCTCGGCTCTGCTCCGACACCCGGGCGTGCTGCGAGCCGCGCTTGTGGCCTCGGGCAGCGGCTGCGTTTGGGAAAACCGGGAAAAGTCTGCACGGTCCCAGACCTTTGCCCTTCAAGAGACTCCTCAAAGTGGCACCCACAAAACCACCCAAAAGCGCCTGCCTGGAGCAGGGTCTGTTCTCCCGATTTATGTCACCCCTGCCGGGCCCAGCTAGAAGGGCAGCTGTAAGGACATAAACTCCTGTTTGTTTGAGGGCAGTGGGGATTTCCATTGGCCTTTCGCCCCGGCCCCTCTGTTGGGTACGTAGCTGGCCCCAGGGGCCCCCCTGGTTGGGTGTGAAGAGATGAACCCACCAAAGTGCTTCTCTAATGCTGCCCCCGCTGGGAAGAGACACCCCTGGGTGTCACCCCGTCACTGAGCCTGGGCTCTGCAGCTGCTGAGGGTGAGGTGATGGCTCATGGACTTGGCCCCAGGTTCACTCTTGTTTGTGAGAGCAGTAACATCCGTGTGATCCATGTCTGCAGGTGATACATGAGTTGCTCCACGTCGAGACTCCCATTTCACTGCTACTGTTGGTGAAAATTCTGTAGGAAGGTGCTTTTCATAGCAAACCCACCCCATTTTGTGCCATACTTCCTTTAGCAGAGCTCCGGTTTGGATTCGCAGGTGCTCTGGTGGGAAAGGCAGCCGGGAATGCTCACCTGGGCAAAACTTTCCATGCACAATTGTCCTACAAACGAGGTGATCGCCAGTACCGATGGGCTCTCAGTGCCATGCTGCATTCCCTGCGCCATAAGGTTCCCGAGCACTCTGTGGATGTGAATTATTTAAGCCTCACTGTGGTCCTTGGAGTACAGGAAGGCGTTGAGCTGAAACTGCCTCTGACAATGGAAAACAGGGATGGGAGAAGAGATGGGAAGAAAAGGGGAGGCTCCAGCTCCGACCATTCATGCTCCCCCCTGTTTCACACCCCCTCATCCTTCCAGCTCTGCCTGTTTGCCTGTCACAACAGCCAGAGGGAAATGCTGTAAGTGCTGCAGACGCGGTCTGATCATAATCAGAAACCAACAGCAGGCAGGACCTGTTGTGTGTCTCCAAGACAATGCGCGGGGTTGGCGAGTGCCACGCATGTCGATGAGGCTGGGGAGCTCCCGGCGGGGCCGAGCAGCAGCCGGAGCCAGCACCGAGGTTATCCCGAGAAAAAGGAGAAGCTGGGGGCAGGCAGGGAGCCGGGGCAGGCTGGCCAGAGGCTGCTTCCCCAGCCTCGGGAGCGGCGGCGGCTGCACACACGCACGCACACAGGCGCACTCGCTCACACACGCGCACGCTCAGCCTCCCGGTGCAGCTCTTTGATTCGCGAGGGAGGAAACAAGACCTCGTAGGAGCGGCAGAAGCAGCAGCTGTTGGCAAGATGCGCTGACAAAATTGGACGGGGAGAGAGATCTCCAATCGGTTTCGCCGCCTGGGCTGGACCTGCTCCTGGGAGAGGAGCGGCGGAGGAGAGAGAGGAGGATGAGCAGCCCCTCCATCCCCGGGAAGATGGAGGCAAAACCTTTGTTCAACGTGCAGAAGGCTCTGGTGCAGCCTGTGCAGATGTGCATGTTGGATATCCCCCTGAGCGTGCAGGATGATGATGTAAGTACAAGGCAAGGGAGCTGCCAGCCCAGGGCCGGCTCGGGGACACGGTGGGTGTGTGAGGGGCAGAGAGGTGCTGTGACCCCACCCCGGCACCATCCGGGGGTGGTGAACTTCTGGCAAAGTTGACGATGCCAAGAGCTGGCACCGCCTCCAGATGTGACTGTTTCCTCTCTGGAGTGGTGTATTTTGAGGCAGACAGTGGCGCTTGCCAAATCCAGGGCACCAAAACGAAAGCAGGGGTTTGGGAGGGAGGGGAAGCCTTTCTGTGTGCAGTAAGAGTCGTGTTGTAGCTCGATGCAAAAGGGAGTGTTTGCTGGCCATGTCCTGGCTCTGCTGCCCTGGAGTGGCTGGCGGGTGTGAAAGCCTGGGAGGCAGCTCTGCCTTCACACACCTTGGTGGCTGCCCTGCCTGGTGTCACCGTGCGTGGGCATCGGTCCTGCCCTCTCGCTCTGCTGCGGCTGCAGGGTTTGGTTCACGATGCAAAAACTGGTGTCGATTGCAGCATTGAGGCAGAGCTTTCCCAATGTGGGTCAGGGGATTCCTGCTGAGGGCTCCCCTTGCTGCCTTAACTCTGCCCCCCACAGAAAGACCCCCCGAATGTGACTGTGCATGAGGCACCGTGGGATAAAGCTACTGGAGAACCCAAAAATCAGGGGCAATGCTTTTCAGGGCTGGTGGGCGGTGAGCGGTCGGTGTCGCACCTGTGTAAGGGTTTTGGGTGTGATCCAGGTGCTGTTAAAATCTGAGGCAAAACTTGCTTTGATTTTTGGAGCAGGGAAAGCCCAGCTCTTGATGTGTGTGCTCAGGGTGTGTAGTGTCACTGCAGGAGCCTTAAATCTGGATTTTCTCGATGGCCACCAACTGATCTGTCACAATCACTGTTACCTTCTCCTCAGCATTATGTGTGTGTTTAAAGAGGTGAAATGACAGCACAGAAACGAGCCCAGTTCCCTTGGAGGAGGCAGCACTTTCCTGCAGGGTGGTGTGTTGGATCCTGGCAGGGTGGGGAGCCCCAGCCCAGCATCCTGAGTGTCCCTGCAGGGACAGGGGACTTGCAGGGAGCCTCCTATATTTAGAAACACCCCGGGGGGCTTTGCCAGGATCGACGGTGTTGCTGCACTAATGAGGATAATGAGGATACCTGTGACGGCCACTGCGGAGCTGCTGGGGTGTGCCGGGGGTGGGCAGCGCGCCCCGAAAGCGCAGGTGCCTCCTGCAGCATTCCTGGGAAGGAGGGAGGGAGGGCAGCCGGGCGGTGGGAGGTGGCTGGAGCCCGGGATGCAGCGGGTGAAGCAGCGCCTGGGTGCTTTATTCTCCTTCAGCTCGATTCCTAAGCAGCAGATTTCTCCAGGCTTGCGGCAGGAGATCTCCATTCCTGCTCAGCAGTGCGATCTGGTGCTGGATTTCCCTGCGGCCCCTGGTGCAGCGCGGGGGATCCTCGGGGTTTGCCCGACACAGGTGGAGGCTTCCCTGCTTCCCTCCCTGCTCTGGGCATCGGCTGGGAGCGGGCACGGGGAATGCCCTGGCCTGGGTCACTCAGGGACCTCTGCTTGCTTGTCATATTCCCGGCTTTTTGCAGAAAAGGGAAATAATTTTTAAGAGGGCTGAGCAATGTGTTAGTGCTGGGTTTTTTTATTTGGTTGGTTAGGTTTTTAACAATTTCTACGAGCTCTCTGGGGGCTGCTGGGGGACAGCAAGTCCTGGCAGTTGTGTCACAGTGAGGTACCAGTTGGTAACTGGCACATCAGGGTGTCCCCAGCCCTCAGGTCATGGCTGGGGGACAGGAGAGGTTAGTGCTTCCCTGTGGGAACTCAAACTGCCAGGAGTCACATTGGGAATTGGTCTCCAGCATCCCCATTTTCACATTTCCCAGCTATGCTCACATCTCCCAGCTCTGGGCCCACTGATGCTTTCACCCCCTGCCCTCTCCTGCACTGGGCAGAGTGGGATGAAACCCCCAGGGGCAAGGACTGGCTGGCAGCACCCATGAGCAGGAGGTGGATCAGGGGCTGCTCTGCCTCTCCATGCTCAGGCACCGTTCCTGGAAAGCGGGGGCACAGCGAGCCCCATCGCTGGCAGCTCTGTCTGCTGCAAAACACAGCCCGGTGGGGAAACGCCAGCAGGGAAATCCTGAGTGGCATTTTTGTCTGTGGGGTGATGGGGAAACTCCTCTTTCAGAGCTGAAATATTCCCTCAGCCAAGCAGGGTTTGGTGTCTCACACCCACCCGCAGGTCCCTGCTCATCTCCTGCCGTCGCTTCCCCGGTCTGCGTGGGCAGCGGGGAAGGAGCAGTGTTGGCATTTCCCCCTCTATTTCAGGACTTTAATTTCTATTTCAGGCTCATTAATTTACTTTTTTCTTGGAGATGGCACAGGCAGGTTGGGAAAACTTATGGGGCTGCGTTACCTGGGGCTCTTCTGCAGGATCCTGTCCGTCAATGTCCATCACGTCTGGGACTCCCTGTGGGAAGGCCTGGCTTGAGAAATGGGCTTTCCTCCTGCTGCAAATCCATTCACTGAACACACAACTAACCTTTTACAGGCTGGATTCCCAGAGACTTTTGACTTAAAGAAGGAGCAAGGCAAAGCCCAGGTTGGGACACCCCACAAAAACATGAACCTCTGGCTCAAGTCTCTTCTCCCAGGGCTGCAACTCTGTTGGGTCAACATCTCAGATTCCTGTTTTTCAGAGAAACTTCTCTGCCCCTGCAACGGACTGGGCCTCCTTTGGGGCATTTCCCCAGCTGGCAGTGGAGCCCTGGAGGTGCTCATGCCCGTGTTCAGTGGGTGGCCAGCTGGAAGGGGAACATCCCCCCCAGGTTACCCTCAATGTGGTGCTGTGTATCAGGCAGAGAAAGCTCTTGTTTCTGCCTCCCTTGACAGCTTTCAGTGGGGTTGTCAATCCCCCCTTTCATAATTCAGCCGCAGCAGTTGCAAAATTGCCCGGGCTGCCTCTTTTGCTATGATGGGGAGGGATTTCCAAAGCTTTGCTAATAAAAGAGCAACAGTTTCTATGTCTGGGAGATGGGGAAATCAATGAGCAGGCTGTTGCAAGTGACATAACGGCTTTTTGTGGCATCTCAGGCAGTTCCCTGACATGATGGAGCTTTATGGCTCGCTGTTTGTCAGCTTAATTGGCGACATCCACTCCCTGCCAGTGCGAGCCCGCGGGGCTGGGAAGGAGCGGTGAGCCGATGCCCCGCGGGGGTGGGATGCTGCTGCCCGGTCCCAGTGCATCCCTCCTGCCTGGTGGGTCGGTCCACCCACGCCTGGGCATCCCAGGGCATCCCAGGCTGGTGCCATGCAGCGGTCATGGCCCTGTGTCGTGATGGAAACCACTGGGAAAGCCCCCCTTGCTGCAGTGCCCGGTAAATGCGGGTCAGGGAAGAGCAGCACAGCCGGGGGCTCTCCCAGCACTGCTCTCTCCGAGCTGGACATTTGGTGACGCTCTACAGAGTGAGAAGAAATCGGGAAAATCTCATTGTCCCGCTTAGGCGCTTGCATCCTCCGGAGCCTGTCCTGCCGGCCTCCCCATCTTTGCCTTCTCCCTTTCTCCTCTGTGATGTCCTACTAAGTGCAGTCGGTTTGACTTCAAAGTGGTTAGCAAGTATTTTCCACTCCAGTGAGCTAATTAGTTAAATTACATTTCACATGCTAATTTATTCCTCTAATATTATTTTTTTCCCCTCAGCATACTGAAATACAGGCGAAGATAAAAGCTTGGTTTGACCTTAGAGCCAGGCTCAGAGGAGCTGGAGATGGGAACAAATTATTGGTTCCCAGGTTTGCCGTAGCACAGGCTTATTCCCTGCCGCATTTGAGACCTCATTCCGTGGAGTTTTAAAAGAGTTTTAGCTGCCTGCAGCCCGGGTATCCTGGGTGAAATGTTGTCCTGTGGCACAGAGAAGGAAAACTTTCAGATCAGCAGTAACGAGCTACCAATTTCCGGCTTCATTGTTCCTGTCTGCAGCACCGGTATCACCTTGGAGCGCTCCATAAATAGCTAATTAATCCTTGCGGGAGTGGGTGGGAATGGTGTTACTTCCCCCATCGGGGCTGGAAAGGCTTTAACTGGGAGTCAAGCAGGGACAGGGAATTGCTGCTGGTGTCAATCCCAGGTTGAAGCCGGGGTGAAGCGATAGCTGCCAACGGCCCCGCCATGAATCAAAGTCTGCTGTGTCTGTATCAAAGGCTGTTTCTTTTCCACTGCCTGCGTATGGTAGATGTTATCGAGAGGGAGGAGCTGAAAATGAGCTCTAGGACCATTTCCTGACCACAGTTACAGTCAAAACCAGCAAATCCCTCCATCCCTGCCCTTGGCCAAACTTTCCTTTTCCCTCAGGCAAATCACTGCTTGGTTTCTTTGCAGGTAATGAGAAACTGTGGAAAAAGACTCCCAGGTTTAATTCTCATCCGTGAGGGCAGAGGTTTAGAAGCATGCTGTAAAGCCTCGGGATTTCTGGGGGGGCTGAGCCCATCCCTCACCTTGTGTACATGTGCAGCTCCAAGCCTGTGCATGCAGTGCTGCGGGGTGGCCCTGCAGCCCCCGGCGCTGTGTGGAACCCCTCTGCTGATCTGTGCCTCTGTGCTGGTTGTCTCAGTGCTGGGGGAGGGTGCCAAAGTGCTGCCCCACGAGCCAGCTGAACCCCACCAGCTGCACGTGTGAGTGTGCGAGGCCATGAACACTCTGGTTTGTGCCTCTGCTGATGCCACCCCAGGAGCTTTTGGGGTGGTGGCAATCCCGCTTTCCAGCCCTTGGCGAGCCTTCAGAGAGGGAAGAATTGATGTGATGGCTGAGCCTTTACGCTGATTTAAAAGGGATGGGGAAAGATGTCCCTGATTGCTGCTGTTTGGGTCACTGGTGCTAAAACATCGAGCCTTCACCTGTGCCTGTGTTCACACACTGAATAAACATGTGAAACACAGCCCTGGGAGTGCCAGGCCAGTAATACCAGGGTTACTACAAATAAGCAGGTAGCAGGATGGTGTTGATGCAGACAAGAGTTGCTGAAGTAGAATGAAAACACAGACCTCTGGAGCCTCAGCCAGCGTCCGACGCAGCTCCCTGGGGTACAGCCTGTCTTGGGGCTCATCCTGGCCGAGGGCTTGTCATTATTGCCTGAACTCTGTCACCTCTGGGACATCCCATTTGCAGGTTTTGAGATGCCCAGTGCTCACCAAACGTCTGTGCCTGGCCCATGTGTGGTCACACCAGTGGGTCTGTGGTGGTTACCTCACGTGTGCCACAGCTCCCCGTGCTCACCAGCACTGCAGGGGCTGGAATTGCCTGACCAGCTCTCACTGCTGCCCTGGTGGAGTTACTGGTGCAATTAAAGCTGTGCTAATTCTCTGTGTATTGCGAGGCAGAAGGACCCGGCGTTTCCAGTAATTGTTCAGTCAATCTATTTTCAATATATTTTTATAAGTGACCTGGCTGGGTCTGTGCTTGTGAGAAAACGAGGTAAGATACCCTGTGCCACATCCTCGACTGGTGCACTGGTTTTGGTGGCACCACAGCCTGTCTCTAGCTAAGAACACGATGTTCAAGGTGACCTCCTAGAGCGTTTCTCTGTTTCTTTGCTCTTCCTCCCCATCCCTTAGCACCAACTTCTCTGTCTGAAGCTCGAGGGCAATGTGAGAATTTGCTCCTCGTGCAGCTTTTACTCCGTAGATGTGGATCTCCCAGAGGTACACACTCTGCCTCCCGCACTTTCCCTTTCTTCGGTGAAATGGGATCCCTTCCCTGCGCTTTCAGCTTTCTCTCTCTCTGCTCTCAATTTCCATCCCGAGGATCCCGTGGGGACCCTGGAACTGGGCAGAGCCTTTCTCGTGGCTCCAGGCTCTGCCGAGGCAGCTGCACAGCCAGGTCCCGGTGCCCATGTGCTGCTGGCAGGAGCTGGCTCCATCCCTGCCCCCGGGGCTGGGCACCCTGACTCACGGCAGATCGGCCACGGAGCAGCTGCCTCCTGACAGTTCGATTCAATAAGGGCCCGTCAGTGCAATTTGCTGTCATCTGTCACCGCGCATCGGGCTCAGGGCAGCGCCTGCAGAAGCAGCTGTTGCAGGAGTGTGCCGTGAGCGCTGCCAGCGCTGCCCGGTGCCCACGTGTGCTCAAATAAGGCAGATCCAGTTTGCTGACTGGTTTGGCACAGTGCAAGCCGTCAAAGGTAGGTTCTTCGCTGCCTGCTTTGGGTCTTTGCCAGAGCACGGGGACAATTTGCCCCTGGCTATCCTGCCGTCCCTAAGCGGAGGTGGTGAGTCGGAGGTGTGGGTGTTCCCCATCCTTCCTCTGCACTGCCTCCCATTCTGGATCCTGCAGCGGGGCTGGAGCAGGGACAAGGCTGTCATCGCTACAGCCATTGGTTTGGAGTGTGCCAGCTGCAAACACAGGGGAAATGGAGGTTCTGCCCCATTCACAACCCTTAACATAACAGCAGAGCATGGGTGTAACCCCGGGCATCTCCCATCCAGGGACTCCAGCCGAGATGGCCCTATTTAATTACCCCGTGTTTCAAGGAGCCCTGGGGCTGTGCAGCAGCTGAGACAGCTGAGAGTGGCAATGCTGAGTGCGCCTGACACGCAGTTAAACGCCGTGAGCTGGACCCTGCCTGGCCTCGGATGTGGCTGCCGCCACAGAGGCGGTGGCACCGCTCCCTGCTGACGCGAGCTCTGCTCTTGTGGTCCGTGGTGTTGCTGAATCGCCCTCCCATCACACACAGTCGCTGCTCCTCGGGCAGTGCCGGCCAGCCCCGGGGCTCCCGGCACCGCTCCAAAGCCAACACATGGCTCTGGTGGATCCCCGGCCCCTCGCTGCTCACTGGTGTCCCTGTGCAGGAGAGAGCAGCTTGCTTTCGTTAAGCATTGCCAAGCACAGGTAGGCACTGCTGCTGTGTCCGGATAGGGCTGGATTTAGCCATGGGAGCTTCAAATACTGCTAAGAAATGACCCCGCCAGGAGCCCTGTCCTGTAACAGCTCAATTTGGCCACTGCTGGCTGTTAAATGCTGTCGAGGTGCGAGGAACATCTTTGGTTTCAGTGCAATTGCAATTGAAACCTCACCACAGTCGGGGGGACAGCAAGCTGCAGCTCGGTGATGGCTCTTTTATGAACCTGGAGTGCTTTGGTGGTGTTGTTGTGGTATCAACGCTGCTGGAAGGATTGGCTCCACTGCCCCACGAGTTGGTTCTCCCCAGATCCTCCTGCCTGCCCCATCATATGACAGTGGTGTAACTGAACTGGTGGTTCAGCTGGGGCAGAACTTGTGATATTTGGTATTTTTAACTCCTGGCTCCTGGAGTCATGTGCGTGGCATCACTCACGGTGTCTGGAGAGGGCAGCACATGGTGCACCCCAGTATTGTGGTCCAGAGCTCAGGCTTTGGGGCATCACTTCCATGCAGATGCTGGTGAAGGCCTGACTTTAAGAACCTCAAAGGTTGTCTGCATCCAAAGTCTGATTTGTTGATTTTTTGTGTCATCTCTGTGCAGGCATCTCCTCAGCGCTGTGGCCTCACTCCTCTCCTGATTTCTCTGGGCTTGTGCCAGGGTTGTCCCTGGGTGTGTTGGGGCTGCAGCAGCTTTTTGGCAGCAGGACATCGAGTCTTGACAGCCCAGGAGTGGGGAATCCCCAATCCCATCCTGCTGACAGCTGCCTTTGTAATTTGGGTGCTGTGAGCTCCCAGAGCACAGCTGGCAGCGTCAGACCCTTCACCTGGGGATATTGAGGAGCTGTTTGGGATGACAAGGCTGCTCTAGGCGTGACAATCTTGGTAGTGTCTGGCTGTGATGTTGGTGACAGGGCAATGCAGTGCTGACCCGAGATGAGAGGGCTTCCTCTCCTCTCCTCTCCTGCCTGCCAGGAAAGCAGCACCCAAAACTCCCCCTTAATAACCCCTTTCTGCTCATCCTTCTCCCTTTAGGCTCCCGTGTGTACTGCTCTGAGTGTCAGGAGTTTTTCTTTCACCACAGTGCACCCCCAGCACTTCTCCTTCCCATACTGGAAACTGAGCCCAAGTTAGAGGCTGCAACCAAGCGAGGAAGGAGGGGCAATGGAGTTTGTGGCGCCAGAGCCTGGGCTGGCCGAGCAGAGCAGCTGGGAGGCATTTCTGCGGGCTCTGGGGAGAAGAGCTGAGGGCAGGGGAAGCAGGACGGAAGAGCCGTTCCAGCCCTGTGGGGTCTGGCAGTGTCGTGGTCGTGGGTCGGGGAGCCCCTGACTGGAGGGGTCCCTCCTGGGCAGCCCTGGAGCTGTCTGGAGGCAGGAAATGGAGACTAATCCCTCCCCACCCTGCTGTGTGCAGAGCAAGTGGGAATCAAAAGCAACTGAAAATCCCGGATTTCCCTTTCTGTTTGGCAGGGAGAGATTCGGGAAGCACAAGGGAGGAGACGGACGAGTTAAGTGTGTGCAGCTCCACCTTTCCCAGATTCGTCTGCACCTACAGCCCCTGGGGGGGAACTGTCCCTCCCAGCCCTCCCCAGTTATTTTGGGGTCAATCGAAGACCTGGCTGCTGCTGACAGTCCAGCTGGTCACAGAATGGCCCCAGACTCCACCTGAGACCTGCAACACACTTCCATTCCCAGGGGCCCTCGAGTGCCAGCGGTGCCCGGCACTCCCGCCCTGGGAAGGAGCTTTGTACAGGGTGACTCTCAGCCAGGGTTGGGGCAAGGAGGGGGAAAGGGAAGCTCCCCAGGGGTTTGGCTGTTGTGAAAGGTGACTCAGTGCATGCCCTGGCTGGGTGGCACCGTCTGTGCTGCCATGTGTTATGTGCCCACATGTCATGGAAACCCTGACGCTGCTCCGTGTGGCACGAGTGGCATTGGGTAATGAGCCATCGATACGGGGCCGGTGTTCACTGCTGAGGCTGAAGAAGTCACCCTGCAATGGTGCTGGCAGCTCAGGAAGGGATGGATCAGGCCATGCTCTCTGTGCCATGGGAGGCAAAGACGGGAAAAGCTCCTCAGGGCCTTGCTGCTGCAGAAAGTCTGGATGAGACCCTCGGGGAGCAGCTTGTTCCACTCGCTGTCTGCTCCCTGACCTCCTGCAAGAGCTCGGGTTGTGTTTCCTTGCTGTTTTCCCTGCAGTTAGGGGAGCCAGAAAGAGCTTAAAGTCTAATTTCCTACCAAAATAAGGCTAATGCTGTCACGGTGTCCCTCTGCCCGTGCCCTCTCTCCCCAGACAACTTCTGAACCCGCTGACCTGTGTCGCGCAGATCTGGCTGAGGGCTCGCGGATAATTAAGTCTATGCAGGGATGATGAAATGAGATGGTTGAGAGGAGGAAAAGAATCTTGTAAATGCCCCAAAACATCTGTAGCATGAGTTCATGTATTATTAGACACCAGCAAATCCACGTGGGAGAAGCTTCTTGCAAACGCTTAACCACAAAAACATTTTCATTCTCGATTTGTACATTTTTAGGCACCGAAAACAGTCTCGAGACACAAAACCATAAGAAGTTTCAGTGCTCATGGGATAACCTTTTCATTTTAATAAAACCTGAAATTCTTCAGCTCTCAATGTGATTCCCAGAGCCAAGGCTTGAAGGAAAAACAACATAAATCATGGACTCGAAGGTAAAACGTTGGGAAGGTCAGCAGCAGTGTGGCCGGACTCAGCCGTGGTGTGACTTGGTGGCACTGCATGAGTTTGTTGATATTTGTGCCACTGTAACTGAGGGACAAACCTGGCCCTCGGCCACTGGCATACAATATTGTTTGGAAGAACACTGCTCCTCCACGCCAAAACCCCCACAACAAAAAGAGTTCTGCTGGCCACGGAGAGAGGCCCTGGAATAACTTCCCCCTCTCAAACAATGCGGAGCGGAAACCTTTTAAAGTGGTAATTACCACAGGGAAAATAATTTTTTTTAAACATCCTTTGTCTGAGCACCTAACAATACCTGGGAATACTAAAAGACTTTTCCAATTCTTAATTGACTTTTCAGCCACATCACTGTTTGTTTCATCTCTGCAACAGCTGGCTCAGGGCTGGGCAGTGAAACTTTCCCTTTCCAGCTCTTGCCAGCCCCTTTTCCTGACTCTCACGTGGCCAACACCAGTAAGTGTGTGCTCAGGCTGCTACAGCAGAATGTTTTCATGTCCACTCACTGCGTCCCTGCCCAGCCCGTGGTGAATTTGGCCCAAATGACTTGGCAGGGGCCGCGCAGTGTCAGCACCGGGGCGCGCTGCCTGCTGGTCCAGCTGCCAGACGTCTCTCCTGCTGCTGCTCCTCCTGCAGCTCCTCTCCCTCATCCCTGCGGCTGTTCTGGGCCCTCTGGCTCCTCTCTTGGCTGCTCACTTTCAATCACATCAGCTCTTCACTCTGCTGGAGCCTGGCTCCAAGGTTTCACTCCTCACTTCAGATCAAGTCAGCTTTCCTGCAGCTTCCCGGCGCGTCTGGGTTTTGATTTATGCTTTCCCTGACGTTTGTGCGGTCAAAGGAGATACAGGACCTTTGTTGGAACATCCTCTTCACATCCCCTCTTAAGGAGCTTTGTTCCTGTTTAACTGGGTTTCTTATTTTCAGTAACCTCAGTTCTTTATTGGTGTTACTAACGCTCTGTGTGTGGAACACCTTGCTGTTGCTTCGCTTATTCCCATGATCTGGCATGTAAATTGTTCCACTTTATTCCTGCACTGGGATAACTCTTTGTACTACGTGTAAATCTGTTTTATTTGCCTACCTGTAGCTCTTCAGATGAGTTCAGCACCTTGCAGCCTGTTTGGCTCCATTTTTAAGCTGGCCTTTGGATATAATTTAATCTTGTGCAAGGTATCAACTCCATGTGCTTCTTCCCTGTGCCTGTGCTGTGGCATCACTTTTCTCTTGGACTTCTCAGCAGCTCCATGGCATCATTCCCTCCCCTCTACGTGTGTCCAGGCACGTCCTTCCAGCAGCAGGGGAATGAATGGTGCTGTTCAGGTTCAAGGAGCTGAGTCTGAGCGTGCCGGGGTGGTGACACAGACGCCAACCTGCACTGCTGTCCCCAGGGAGAACGAGCAGTGTGGGGTCAGAGCACGTCCCCAGGTGCTCGGTGATGCCCTGCATGTGCTGTCACCTGGGCAGAGGGCAGGGGGGAGCCTCTCCTGGCCTTCCCTAGCCCGGGAGAGAGCCAGTGGGAATAAAGCTGGAATAAAGCTGCCCTCCTGCTCTCCTGGCTGGAGCGTGGGATGTGCAGGCTGGTCCCAGCTCCCTGTCCGTGTGTCCGTGGGTGTACCTGTCCCTGCAGCAGCACAGCCCACCTGCACCAGCCAGGAGATTGGGCTGGGATGGGAGCTGAGGAGGAGGAAAAGCCTCTCTGCCAAGCAAAGTTTCTCTGTTATCCACTGGGATTTCTCCATGGATCGGTTGCCAGAGCCTCTCATTTCTGGGATTCTCCTTTTACACGATTCAGCTGAACGTGTCATTCTGGCTGGTTGTTGTCAGTGGAAAATTGTACTGCCTGCCCTTGGACGTGTTTTTGAAAGGTGAGCAGAGCCAGAGCTTTGCTCTGTTCTGGATCCACCCAGGTGGTGGATGTGTGTTTTCAATATAAAATGAAATCTCACTCTTTCATTTAACTTTTCTGGTAGATGAGAAGGGCCGCCTTGATTTCAGAAATGAGTTTCCCTGATCTTCAGGGGCTACACCTATTCCCACCTTTCCCTGGAAATTTTTGTGGCTCCATAACCTTTCCCCTCTTTTCCACCAGTGTTTTTCCTTTCCCTGGCTCTTCTGCAGAGAACCAATGCAAGCAAGGATGGAAATTACAATAACGGAGCACCTGGGAGGCTTGAACTCGCCACACACTGATTGCTAAGCAACACGGAGAAATGTTTTTCCTGTTTTCCTTTTGGTTGCAAGCACCTTAGGTGGTATTTGTTAAAAGAGCTGACTGAAACATTCTGGCAGAAAAGGTGATAGGGAGATAAAAGCTGCCTCTAAAGACAAACAGCTCGAGAAATAATAGTCCTTACCAGAGGAGCTCTGGTGTGTCTGCAGCGTGTCAGGCTGCAGCAGCTTAATGCCTGCTGAACTCTGCGCTCCGGGGAGCGCCTGGCCGGTGTGGAGAGCCACGTGGGAGAAGGGAAAACGCTGCCACCCGGAGCTGCAGCTTCCTCCCGGTGTGGGGATGGTCCCTAACAAAACTCGCTGGCGTCTTGTGATCCTCCCGAAACAGCGAGCTCTGGCTGGGCCTTGGTCCCTGCATCCCCCTGCCAGCAGTGCCCTGCGAAACGCTGTGAGGTCTCTTGGTGCTTTTCACACCTCGGGCCCTGCTGTCTTCGGCTTTCTGGGCACATTTTAATATTAGCAGCTGTATCTTGCCTCTTATTTTACTGAGTATTTTCTTCTTTGCTGAGAAGGAATCCAGGTGCCCGCCCGAAGTGTGCTGTGGTCACTTCTTTCTGAGAAAATGGCTTCATGTCCCCCCACCCCACGTGTTGTTCTTGTTCTGATGGGCTTTCAGAGGTCAGAAAGCTTGGAAAACACAGATTTGTGTTGTCACTTGCTTTGGACAAGGGCCTGGAGTGACAGAAAAGGGGGAGTGGCTTTAAAACGACAGAGGGTAGATTTAGATTAGAGATTAGGAAGAATTCCCTGTGAGGGTGGGCAGGCCCTGGCACAGGGTGCCCAGAGCAGCTGTGGCTGCCCCTGGATCCCTGGAAGTGTCCAAGACCAGGTTGGATGGGGCTTGGAGCCACCTGGGACAGTGGAAGGTGTCCCTGCCCGTGGCAGGGGGGTGGAACAGGATGATCTTTAAGGTCCCTTTGAACCCAAACCTGTTGGAATCCAAAAAACCTGTTGGAACCCAACCCAAAAAAAAATCTGTGATTCTACTATGGCCAAGGGGACGGTGTAAGGAGTAGGATGGAGGAGAAATATTCCTGCAAACTCTTGAGTCTCCAAGGCCTGTGGAATAATTGCCATTGCTGAGCTCCAGGAGCTGCAGCCTCCACAGGAGATGCCGTAGCCCAGCTGTGCACAGGGGCTGCAGGAAATGAAACACAGAATAGCTGGATGGAGACTTTTAGATCCTGATTGCCCAGGGATTTGCTGTGCTTCCTCTACTAGGAACTGACAGAAATTAGGGGCTTGCCTGGCTGTGTTAATGCTCTGCATGGAGGAGAGCTGTGCTCCCGAATTAACCCGGCTCCGGATCGGTGGCTGCCCATGGGGAGCTGTGGGGAGCAGGGGGTGCTGGAGAGCCCGAGCCAGCCTTCCTCCCTGCGAGCACCAAGAGTTCACAGTGCCTGATCTGTCAGGAAATGGCCCCAACGAAGGCCCAAAACCTGGAGGCAGAGTGATCCAGCTGCCCTGGATCTGAAATACTCAGCAGAGAATCTCCTAAAATCCATGCCTGCTGTAAGCTGTGGCAAGTGGTGGGTGGCTCTCACCCAAAATCTGGTTAAATCAGGGCATTGATCATGCTGCAAGAGAGAGCTGGGTCTGTGAGGGCTGGCTGAGATCAGTTGGCCTCCAAAATTGGGGAGCAGTTGCTGCAATCTGACATCTCTGTCCAGATTGTATGAACGGAGCAGTGACATCGTTTTCCCTTCTTGCACAAGCTTTTCCCCTCGTCCTGAAGTGGAAGAGATAGTACTGGTTGTTTATCGTTGGACTATTATTATTATTATTTAGTATAAAATTCCAGCTGAGCCTGGGCAGTGAAAATGGAAGTCTTTTCCAATTAAAATTAGAATGCCCAAAGAGTTTTGATCTAGCTCGTAATGCCTAACCTTTAGTTATTAATTCTTGTAAATAGAGGACTTTTCCTCTAAAACGCTTTAAAAACAGCAAGAAAAAGGGCTTCCCCAGCTGCACAATAGAAGGAAGTGCTATGGGCTCCATGTTAGAGCCCGACACAGACGCGCCTTGTGAGCTGGTGCCAGAGCTTGGGACAGAGGCCGGATAATGTTGCAACTCCCACATAAAGCAGGCCAGTTCCCCTCAGAGGCTGCTGCTTTGGGTCCTTGGTTCCCTCGCTGGTCCAACAGCGAAAGCTGGAGGTGTGTGATGCTCCAGAGGGGCTCAGCTAGAGGTGGTGAGGGTGATTCCTGACTTCTCTGCTCGGGGCTGAGATCAGCTGCTTGCAGCTCTTGGCATCGGTCCTGCTGTAGTTTCACTGAGGCTCAAAGGGAATACGGGTTTGTCCGGGCGGTGGCAGTGCCCTGGGGGCGGTGGCAGGAGCGCTGGGGTGTTCGCAGGCAGCTGATGCCACGCAGGAGCAACCCCTGTGGAAGTGTTTGTGAGCCATGCTTTGGGGTGGGCAGCCCCGCTTGATAGAAAAAAACCCGACAGCAACACTGAGCACAGGAACTGGGTCACTGTGAGTTTTGCCCTGTAGGAAACACGCAGAAAAGCCCTGCTCAGCAGCAGAGCAGGGAGATGAAAGCAAAGGAGGGCTGGAGGATGGAGCTGAGGGAATTCTCAGACACCACAAGCCTGGATGTGCCAGGGAGAGACAACTCAGGGTCCAGGCTGAGCCCAGTTATTAACTGAGGTCTGAATCTGCAGGTCCCGCAGGTCCTGACCATAACAGATTGACCCAAATTGATGCCAAAACCAGAAACTGGCTTAGAGTTTCCAAAAGCTTCTCTGTGTTACCCTCTCCACGTTATTGACCATGCAGGAGACTGCGGCAGAGGAGCAGAGCTGCTCCTCTGTTGGCCGTGTGGGTTTGTATTTATCCAGCCAAGAGCTGATTTCAGAGTGGTGGAAGGACACAAACTGATGGATTTCTCACAGCACCCAATTCCTGGGCCTGCCAGAGTCGATGGGACATTTACAGATGACATCGAAAAGCTCAGTGTGTTGTGAAAAGTTTTTTGCTGGGTTTGCCAAGTGCAAATTGATAGTGTATTTTTTTAATGACTCACTCAAGCATTGATCGTTTTCTTAAATCCCTGAAGTCACGTGCATGTCAATTAATTGCATTTTGCAACAATTTCTAGATCTTCAAGTATGCTGGTGGGGGAACCTGAGGGTGTGATCCTGCCTATTCCCGTTCAGCTGTGGGCTTAGAGGCAAATAAGAAGCCCTGAGAAGTTATTTGTTTTGAATCTCATGATTTTGAAGAGCCTTGCCCCTGACGGCTGAGTGTTTGGGGTTAGCTACACAGAGCAAACATCCTGAACTTGGGCTCCTGACCCTGCTTTGAGTGTTTTGCTTTTCAGACCCAGAAGGTTCCCAAGAGAGGAGAAAGGAAACTGACTGGCTATTTTTAAACCCTTGCAGTTGCCTTCCTGCCTTATATTATTTATTATCCATTATCAGAAGTGTTTTTCCCCTGAAACCATCTTTAGTGGTCAACCGAGGGACGGTGAAAATTGCCCATCAAACAGAGCTGCATCTTTCTGCAGAGGTCAGACGAAGCTGGAGGCTCTGGGAGGGCTTTGCCAGCTGAAAATGAGTGGTGCCGTTGTTTGTTGTGTGCACTCGAGCGGTGCCAAGCGATTCCAGGGGTGGGCTGTGATTACTCTGCCCTAAGACTCAAACATGAAGCAAAGCAGAGCCTCCCTCCCAAAGACTTAACAGCCCAGAGAGGCAACACTGATTTCTGCTGGAAAACCTGTCCCTGGCTCTGATTTTGGCATGTCCTGAGCCAAGTGATGCACGCCACTGAGTTTCACAGCACATCTTGCAGTGTCATGTGGTTCCTTCATGACTTGTCAGTGGGGCTGGTGACACCTCTGCACGGAGCATCACCGCATCCTTCTGCAGTGGAGAGAGCTCCAGTGACCCACCTGGTGCTGCAGGGTGACCTGGGCAGGGGTCAGGCCTGGATCCCTGTGCCTGGGCAGGCTCAAAATGTGTATTGCCCCCAGAGGTGTGGGGCTGCCATGGGCAGTGCAAGGCCCTGCTGCTGGGCTGGGTCTCCTTTCCCAGGGTGTCCAGGAAGTCCCCTTTGACCTCTTTGTCTCCAGATAAAGCAGGACAATAGCCCATGTTGTCCTGGCTCATCCTTCTGCCTGGTAAACTTTCCAGTTTGAAGCCTATCACAGCCTGGCAGCTTTGTTAATCCCTTCCTGCCTGGGCAGGAGCTGCTGGTGCCCTGGGCAGAGCTGGATGTGTGAGCCTTGGCTCCACGTCCTCACTGGAAATAAAGCTGTGGGGCTGGAAGGCCCTGGGAGGCTGGTGTTATTTCAGCTGCAGAGGGAGCTGAGGCATGAAAGTCCAGGTTTTGGTGGTGTCAGCAGCAACTGCCCGGAGCCTGTGATGCAGTTTCTCAGCAGTGTGTGAGGAGGGAAGGGGAAGAGCAGGGGAGGGCTGGAGCATGCTGTGCTCAGCGCAGGGGGCTGATGAATGACAAACAGTTTTGCCCGTTTCTCTCTGCCTCTGAAAACAAAATTATCTTGCAGGGGTTCTCTAAAGTGGGATCTGCAGCCCCGCTATCCCCCAGGCTCATTTTGCTTTCCAGAGTCCCTGCTGGGCCGAGAGCAGATGCCCTGGTCGCCAATCCCCCCTTTGCCTATGCACGGGGGGCCTGGCACTGACTCACTGTGGGTCACATCACTTCACCTCCCAGGGGACACTGCCTGCTGCCCCCGCAGCGCCGTGACCGTGTCACGCCATAAAGCCCAGCTGCGGCCAGCGAGGGGCTGGGCAGTGTCCTGGGCACTGCTGCTGGGGGCTGAGCTCTTGGGCTGAGATAATGCTCAGATGAAAACAAGTGCTGATGATACTCGCAGTTAACACTTTTTCTTTGGCTGGCGATGTGTGAGTCCCAGGTGCTTCGTGAGCACCTGGTGACACAAAGATCCTCTCCCAGAGCCCTTGTCACCGGTGTGACTTTGCTCCCTCCCACCAACGGTAACACCCCGGTGTTTCCCCCGCCCAGCTGGGGCTCCGGCCACCCCCGCCCGCCCCATCCCGCAGCCCCCCGAGCATCCTCCTCCCGCCCGCCGCCCCTTTTTGTGGCCTCGGGGCTTTTCACGCCTCCCGTGTCCCCGTCCCCCCCTCCCCGAGGAGGCCGAGCCGCGCCGGGCCGGCCCCCGGGGGCGGGCGGAGGCTGCGGGAGGAAATCCAGTGCCTGGTTTACAGCCTCGCCGGCTCCGTCCCGGCCCCGCCGTGACATCAGGCCGCTCTTTCTGCGCGGGGGCGGCTGCGGGCTCCCGGCGCCTGCCCCGCTGCTGCGGGCGCTCCCGCACCGCTCCGCACCGCTCCGCACCGCTCCGCCGCGGCTCTCCCGGCGCGCTGCCCCCGGGCATCCCCCCCACGTCCCCGCTGCGGCTCCCCGGGCAGCCGGGGGGGCTGGCGGGGCCGGCGGCGGGTTGCGGGGCCGGGGATGCGGCGGCCCCGCCGATGGTGAGCCGCCGCCGGGCCCCGCCGCACCATGTCCCCGCCGGCCCCGAGAGGATGTTCGAGGGCTGCCGGCGGGCGCGGAGCCTCTGGGGCGGCGTCAGGCTGGAGGTGGCCGGCGAGAGCAGCCCCGTGGTGCTGCACAGCTTCACGCAGCTCGACCCCGACCTGCCGCCGCTGGAGGTGAGTGCGCGGTGCGGGGGATGCTGCGCGGGGTTTGGGGGCGGCTGAGCGCGGGGCGGGCCCCGGTGCGCACCCCTGGCTGGTTTGGGGGGCTCTGCCTTGCTGGCAGCGTGGGTAGGGCTGGCCCGGAGGTTGTGGGCAGGCTGCTAACCCGCGGAGCTTTTCGCGGAATTCTGGTACGTAGAATCACAGAGTGGTTTCGGTTCGAAGGGACCGTAAAGCTCATCTTTACCCACCCTCTGCCACGAGCCTTCCACTGTCCCAGGTTGCTCCAAGCACAGTCCAGCCTGGCCTGGAACGCTTCCAGGGATGGGGCAGCCACAGCTTCTCTGGGCACCCTGTGCCAGGGCTTCCCCACCCTCACAGAGAAGAATTTCTTCCTAATATCTAATCTAAATCTACCCTCCTTCAGCTTAAAGCCATTTCCCATTGTCCTATCACTCCATGCCCTTGCAAAAGTCCCTCTCCAGCCTTCTTCTAGGCCCCCTTTGGTACTTTAGGTTTCATTTTATTGAATAAATGGGTACCCCTGCTTGGCTTTTTTTGCTGGGAGTTCCTGTGCCCCGGGGACTGGCAGGCAGCTGCCAGGCTCTGTTGGGAGAAACCAGATGCTCTCCCTCCAGGCACCAAGGGAAAGGGGCAGGTTGTTAAAACTTCAGGCTTTTACTATTTCATTTGAGATTTTGGCTGCAGGAGGCTGGAGTCTGCTCAGATCTGAGCTGCTCGTAAAGGCTTCAGGCTTGTCCAAACCACAAAAGTTCCTCTGGGAAGGTTACGGGCATTGGGAGGACTTTCCTGGAGGGTACAAAATATTTGGGCTTGCTTGGATTCCACCTCGGGTGGTTCGAATTCAGGCTGGTCCCAGCGAGGCCCGAGCGCTTTGTTGATGGCAGTTGCATGTGGAGGCACCCGAAATAATCTGAGTCAGAGCTGGGCCTTTTATCTTAGTAATGGGTGATCGTCATCGGTGTGGTGGGAGTGTCACTGATTGGGAGCAAACGGTGTGTCAGGAGAAGCTCAGCGGGAGGAAGGTTTTGCTATTCAGAAGTCGCAGCCCTGGCGGTGCAGGGGTTAACACCAGCGAGGGTCAGCAAGTCTGGCTTTGCTGGGATTTAGAGCCAGCTGCAGATGTGCTGCTCTGGATGCTTCCCGCTGGAACGGGGGCGGTGGAGGGGGGGAATCACCACTAAAGCCTCTTTAGTTACTGTGCAGATATCCGCTGAGGGCAGCCAGTGCTTCGGGGAGGGCAATGGCTCCTTCTCCCGGTGCCAAACGATCAGCCCCACAACCTGTGATGGAAAGTCTTGGTCAGCCACGGGCAGGAAGGGATGAGCTCAGGCTCCGGCTGTACCGGTTCACCTCTGGCCTGGTGGCAGCGGCTCATCAGCTCTGCAGAGTTCATGAAAGCTCCATCCAGCTTGTTTTCCCCCTTCTCCCCTCCCTGCTCCTCTCTCCTGGGGGTGGGCGTACTGACAGGGTTTGGAGTACATCATCTGGTTCGTGTTATGCCTGGCAGGAAGTCCAGCCTCGCCGGCCCGCGGCGCTCCGGGAGGCTGAGGGGCCGCGCTTTTGGCAGGGAGAGCAAGAGCAGGGGGAGGAGAAGAGGGGCTGATGCAGCGTGTGCGCCTCTCATCCCTGGGGAGAGCCTGCCTGGCACATGTGAGCCCCAATGAACCCCGGCTGGAGGCAGCTCCGGAGTTCAGGAGAGGCTTTGCAGCATCTCGGGAGATGTGGCTGCGAGGGAAAAGTGACGGGGCTGAAGGAGGCTTTGCGTGGCCCCTGCTGGCACTGAGCAAAGCCCTGCTCACCTGAGCGTGGCACGGGCACAGCTGCCAGCCAGAGCTCCTCCCGAGCCCACATTTCTGTGCTGGGCTGTACGTGGGTCTGTGCTGTGGAACGGTCAGAGCACTGCCCCAGCATCCGCTCGCTTGAGCTTTCCTCCCAGTCCTGAACAGATAAATTCCTCCTTTTTGTTCTCATTTGCAAGTGATGGCGAGAAAATGGGCATCCCAGAGGGGTGCATGGTGACCCATGGCCTCCCGAGCAGCTTTGGGACGCACAGGGTGCTCAGTGCACGACGGGGGAAAGGAAAAAATATGTCACTGTTGTGACAACTGTGGTGGCCTGGGGGGGTTGTAATCCTCAGGCAGAGTTGTAGATGCACACTGAGAGGAGAAGGCAGATTATTTGAACAAGAACCCCCAGAGACCCTCAGTGTTTTGCTGAGCCCCAGTGACAGTCCCCAGGTCCATGGTGGGACCTCTGTCACTTCTGCCAAAGGGAGCTGTGCTGGGTTTTGGCAGAGCTGTGGCAGCTCGTGGGTGGATAGTCTGGTCCCACAGGGAATAGAGGAGCCCTGGAAAGCTGCTGGGCAGGCTGCAGGGAATGTGGCTCGCTCTCTGGTCCTCACTCAGCCCCCAGGGATAGCAGCAGGGAAGACTTTGCCTGTATCCCACAGCAACGGTATCGATCACCAGGCATCACTCGGAGGCCTCCTGGCCGTGTGAGCCAAGTGTTCTCACCGTGATTTTAACCACAGGGGATGGAAAATTTAAACTGACTGTCTCAAGTGGGGGATTGACAGAGCAGCTTTGCAGACCTTTTACTTTGACCTTTTCAGTTCCAATCCATTCCATATCAGCAGTGAGTGTCAATCCTTCCAGTCCAGCAGGAGCCACAGAGTGAATTTCGTGGCCCTCCTGGTCCTGCTGGCCAGGAATGGCCTAAAACACCACTGCAGATGACACAGACTGAAACTTTCATGAAGCTGATGTTGCTGAACCTCTGACAAGGCTGGGCCGACGCTTATAAAAAAAGCCCATGTCCTTGCTATTCTGGCTCTGTTTGTTTTCTGAACAATTAGGAGATTTTCAGTTGCTAAATGCATCCTTGAAAACTTGAATTGCTCAGCCCAGACGCCGTGGAGGTCAGTGCTTGTTCTTTACAGCTGGGAGGGAGGGGCAAAGACATCTCTTAAAAGCCATTTTCTTTTCACTTCCCATGGTGCCTTTGGAATTAGATCCTTTTCTCCCAGCCTGTTCTCCTCCCCCAGGCACAACCTGATATGTCCCTTGCAATTTGCCAGATGAACATCATCTGTTGGTATTTCTTGGATGGGGACCTACCTTCTGGCTCCCTTCCAGAGAGGTTTGGAGCCGCTGGTGAGGCCTGGAGCAGACTGGGATGCTGATTGCTGGTGGCTGATGCAGGGTGGGAATAACAGAGATGGGAGGGATTTTTTAAATTATCATTTGATATGGTTAGAGAGCAGTTGGGGAGAAGCTTCTAAATGTGCTTGTGTAATAATTGTTTTACTCAGAGGCTGCTGTGCCATGTTTCCATAGGGGTGGGGATCCCCATACTGGGATCTTGCTGAGGTTTTAGTGGATTTAGTACCAGACTTGCAGCCCTGGAAACTGAAATCTTTGTTTGTTCACAGGCTGAACAGGCAAACCACCCCCCAGGCCACCCCTGTGCTTCAGCATGGCTCAGCTTCACCCCCCCCCTGCTGCCCCAGATCACGCTAATGCTCCACTGCAGCCTCTTTTTTCATGGCTCTCAGGGTGGCATCACCAGGCAGGGGCAAGGAAATGCAGTCTTGGAGTATTTCCCCACTTCCCTGTGCCTGGCTTTGGGGTGTGATGAGCAAAAGGAGCACCAGGCCAGCTGAGCCTGCGGGGATGGGTCTCGTTTAGCTGGCACCCACCACTCTTTGGGATCTGGGGGGGCTGGCTGTGCCCATCCCACACTTAGGGCTAGAGCACGACCTGTTTTTAGAGCCACCTGAGTTGGTCTGGCCATAGGAAGGGCTTCACCACCAGCAGCTCCTCCATCTCCCTTCCCAGCGCTCCAATCAGCCACTGTGTTCCCTGAGGGGAGTGTAATTGAAGGAGGAAAGAGCTTATTTAGGTCGCTCGTTTAAAGGCTGGGTATGCCCTGCTCACACTTTCTCTAACGCCTTATCTCCAGAGCTGCCTAATGACTGGCTTTCAAACGGACATGCTCCTTTTATTTAAATAAATCCTTGCAGCAGGGCGGTCTCAGTTCTCAAATATTTCTTCATCTCCCACGGACTCAGCAAGAGGGGGGAAAAAATGTGGTTGCTAAGGAGCAGGATTTGGATACAAAGCTGGCTGAGCTGCTGGCGGGGGGCCCGGGGGGCTCCAGCACGGCTCATGGCAAGTCAGGGTTTGTGCATTGCTGTGGTGGGATGGCACCTGCGGGGTCTGGGTGAGGAGGATTGGGGTTTGAAACATTCCTTGGGCCTTGGGAGAAAGAGTTGAGTTGTGGGACTCACTCCTTTTACAGGTTAAAGTGTTCATCCCGTGCTGTTTGTGGGGGTTAGATCCCACAGCAGCATCCATGGCTGGTCCCAAATGTGTGTGTGTTGTTCCAGGGGTCTGTGGGACCTTCGATTTGCAGAGAGAAGCATCTGTAGGCTGAAAGGTGATGCTGGCAGTGGGGTTTGGTGCCCAGGAAGATCTGTTAAGCACCACGCTGAAGCTGTGTGGCAGCCTCTGGCCGCAGCATTCCTGGGAGCACCAGCAGCAGGGGAAGGACTGGGGTGTTTGGGTACTCCAGTTACCAGTTTGTGTCATTGCCCAGGTGGGGACTCACCTGCACGTCACAGCAGCCCCAGCCCTCTCACGCAGCCCCAGTAACGATGCATTTGGACTTTGCTCCTGAGTCATTAGGGAAAGGGAGCGCTGAGCTCGGGCACGGAGCACTAATCCCAGTAATCCCAGTAAACGCAGCCTCTCCTCGGGCTGGCAGGTTGGCTGCCCAGAGAGAGTCACGGGGAGGGGGTCGGAGCAGGGGCAGAGCTGCAAGGGCTGCTCTGGGCACTCGGGTTAGCACAGGGGGTTTGCAGAAGGCCTTTTGTGGATGGGCCTTTTGTTCCTTAACACCTGGGAACAGCTCAGAGGTGTTCCACCTGCCAGAGGTGTCAGGAAAGTCCTTCCCTCATTCTCAGCATGCGGTGGCACGGGCTGTGTTGGGCAAACGCCGCTCTCCTCCGGTGCAGTGAAGTGGTGACTCTGCAGCTCCTCCAACCTCCGTCCCTCTCACCTGTTTTTGGTTTGTTTTTGTGATGTTATGCAAATCACCTCTCCGGTTTTCGGTTACGTACCCGCGGCTGTGTTGGCGCGGGTTCTCCTGGGGCAGCACTTTTACATTAGATAACGCCGAGTTCCCTCTACCTGAGGGTCAGGAGTTATGTGACAGCGAAGTGTCAGTGGAGATTAAGCACACGCAGAGGCTCCTGGCGCGGCCTGTTTGCCTGGGCTGGCTCCACAGCAGTTTGTTTTCATTACACCGTTGGTATTTGGATGAGCTCTGCTGTCAGAAACATGCTGGGACGGGAAAGGGCGGCTTCCCTCCGCACGTGGGGCGCTGGGAGCCGGTGGGAGCAGCTGCCTGGGGAGCCCCGGGCTCAGCAGAGGCAGGATGGGGATGGCTCCGGCTGCCAGGCACCAGCCGAGTCCTCAGAGCTGATGGGAGCAAAAAAAAAAAAGTTGGTCGAACTTGCAAACAGAGCAGATTGGAGAGGAAACTCATCGGAGGCAACTTCATCTGGAATGCTGAGGCATTATTTTTAGAGCGGCTTTGCTTTCTGCTAACCACACTCCAGCAGCTGAGCTGAGGGCTTGTGTGGAAACCTGCTTTGCCGAGGGCTCGCTACCCATCTTACCAGAACTTCTTTTCATGTCATGGAGCAAAACCATGCACCCTTTCCCTGCTCTTTGCAGTGGTTGGGTCTCCATGGAGACTCTCAAGCTGAGAGCCTGCCCCATTCTCCTGCCCCAGCCAGAGTGTGTTTGTGAAATTGATGTGCTTGGGTTCACCTCTAGGAGTTGGAACTAACTTCAGGAAACCAGGGTTTAGCCAAGCTGGGCAAAGCAAAGCACCTTGCTGTGGGAAATCAGTAAGGATGCTGGAGCACCACCTTCATGTGGCTGGGGGGTTCAGGACCTTACCTTCCAGTTTAGGCTGAAACCCCGGGGATTTTGTTCAGACACCTGCCTAAAAGGCTCACTTGGTGGCCTGCTGCTGGCAAGGTCTGGCTCTGTGCACCAGAGCAACAGCAGAGCCCGGGAGCTGAGGGATGTGTGCTGGGGCTGCTGGTGTCACCCCCAACCCTCCCCTGCTGTGACCCCAACGATCACTGCAGACTGTCCAGAGCAAGGCCGATGCTCGGGTTGGTTTATCACCTTAAAGCAGCCCAGCTTTCCTCCAAATGCTGCTATTTGTTTGCTTCTGATTATATTTTTAATGGCTATTTGGTCCCAGCTGCAGTTCTGCTGATCAGGAGCCCCGTGCTGAGCAATGCGTTGCTGGTGCCCGTTGCTGGTGACAGTCACTGGGATTACTGGATTTCTAGACAATGTGGTTTACTCGATTCAGTCCCGGTTGCAACAGTGAGAACTGGCAGGAAGATGGGACAGGCCTGGCTGGTTCTTCCCTCACAGTGCTGGGGGTGACTCAGAGCGTAGCTATGGCTCACACCAGAGTCATAACAAACACTTATTCCCTGAGGTGCTTCTTGGGGGGCAGGGGGGGGGAGTATTCCACAAACTCCACCTCTCCCAGTCCTCATTCCCATGGATTTTGGTGTGTTCCTCAGCAAAACTCAGCTCTGGGAGGATGGGGCTCTTTGAGGCTTGACCTGTGTTAGTCCAGGCAACGTCAAAGGAAAGGAGTCAGGGAAGGAAGGTGGGCAGCTCTGCCCTCTCCACATTGATGCTGCCCCATGGTCATTGTGCATCTCAGTTTTTTGGGTATCCCAGGGTGTGTCCCCCAAAGCAATTTTATTAAATGGGAGGGCGAGCTGCAGGAATCCTCACCTGTGGCTGTAATCCCAGGGGATGAATGGGGCAGGGTGGCAGGAACACATGAGTCGGGGTGGGAACATGCCTGTACTGGCTCACCAAGGTGCCATGGCCAGGAGGAACAGGCACCTGCGTGGTGTTTTAGCTGCTCTGACATGGTCCGTGGCCAAACCCGCACCTACAGTGCAGGGCTGAGGGTCTGGGGAGGGAATTCGTCCCCCCAGCCTGGGCACCCACATTCCTTTGTGCCACAGGCTCTGGCACACCCAGCGCTCAGGGCAGGACCAGGGGCCCAACCTCACTGCTGAGACTCCCAGTGTGTGTGTTCAGACACTTGACAACAGCGGGATTTTTATCCTTTTCCAGTTGTTTTCTCCCCAAAGGTGCCAGTTAATCGTAAAATCTCACTTGCTTCAGCTGTGGAAATCACCCGGAACAGGCAGAGCATCCCGATCGCAGCCCCTCCGGGTGTCTGCTTGTTGACACCTGCTCAGGTAGCACCTCCCGCCTTGTTGACACCTATTTAAGTAATGCTCCCAAGGTGAGATTTTGTTGATTGCAAAGCAGAAGTGCTCGCTCCTGCCTCTTCCACCTTCCCACGGGCGCCGCGGGGAGGGGAACAAGTAGCGGGATATCCTGCAAGGGGAGAATCTCTGCGGAGCGAAGGGCACGGCCTGAGACCCGCAGCTGGGGTGTGCTGGGACACGCTGGGGCTGCGGGTGTCAGGAGGAGGCTGGGACGAGCCAGGCTGATCCCGGGAAGCACATGGCAGCAGCAAATGGAGGAGCCGCGCGTCATCCCGGCCGGGGTGGGAGCTGGGCGCGGGGGGCACGACCGGAGAACAAAGCCTCGCATTTATTCCTGCCGTCCTTTCACCGTCAGCCCCTCTCTGCCTCCCTGCACTGGATTGTTCCTGCATTTTCTCTGCTTCAGCTGTTTACTGGGTCACCCTGGTGCAGACACGCACACAAAGAGCGAGCCATCGCCGAGCCTGTCCCTGTGCCACCGGCACTGCGAGCCCCTCTGCGGCCCCAGGAGCACAGTGGTGCCATTGATCCGGCTGGCAGAGCGTGCCCGGGGCCAGGCCGGGCTGGGGGCATGCGGAGCCCCCTGGGCATCCTCCTCTGCATAGGCTGTGGCGATGGGATTTGAAGGAGGGGGCCCCAAAAGGTCTGGGCTTGTCAGCTTTGCCCACGTTCATTCCCCCACCAGGTTCGGTGGAGGGAATGTCAGCTGACGTAAGGCGGAGTAAACACATGGGTGGACACATTTATTTCACGAAGGGCTTATTTTGGTTCAGCTTGTCTAAGCTAAGGATGTGTCTCAGCTCAATCGAAATTAACCTTGTTCAAATGGAAACGGAGGGGAGAGGTGCAGTTTCTGTCAGCCAGAGTGTGGCCAGGCAAGGCTGTGGCTTTTGGACAGCCCCCAGCCTGGCCACCCCAATATGTGCACCTTCAAAACTTTGCCGTCTTTTCCCCTCTGCAAGCTGCAGCAGGCAAGTTACTGCACAGACATTTACAGCTTAACCAGGCTGCTTGGGAATGGTGTGTGGTGAAACTCACTGGGAATGTCAGTGTGGGGCCAGTGGGATGGTTCAGCACGGCATGAGGGGCTGAAAGCCTCCTCCTGGGGCTGGCCTGGTGTTTTACACCTGGCACTTACTGTAGTTGTGATCTTTGCTTTGCCCTTTCTGCACATCCCACCTTGCTTGTGCCGCAGGTGTGTGCCCAGGTGAGCACTTCATTCATGCAGGACATGGACGTGCCAGGGCAAGGAGCAGGTTTGACAAAAGGAGCTGATTTTATTGCAGCTGATACTTCCTAAAATTAATTTTTTTGCTGTCTGAGAGCTGGAGAATATGTAGGTTTTGTGTCTCTGGGAATGTAGAGACTTTTATGAAGATGAAGTCACTTGCAGGTGCTGATCCATGCAAGGGACAAGCATTGCCCTGGAGTTGCCACAAGGAACAGGTCTGTGTGTCCTGGTGAACACGTGTGTGAAGACAGAATTGACATTTTAGGTGTGACCATTCCAATCAGTTTCAAGGAACGTCAGCTCCAAGTGCCAACTTCATCTCCATCCCTTTCCCAATACACCTGGCAGCTCTTGCTGCAGCAGCAGTAACACATGTGGTGCACCAGGGCCCTGTTTCAGAGGTGGAATCAATAGAGTAGCATTAGGTCAGGTAGGCTGGAACTCTTCAGGACGACCACTCATGTTTTAATTCACATCTGAACAAGCCACTGGGGAGCTGTCATGTTGCATGTGACTTCCAGGTGCTACTGTACACTCAGAAAAAAATCAATCAGGTTTTGAACTTGCTCCCGTTACGGTTTTTTGCAGATTTTTCTGTTCCATCTCGGTAAAACGCAAACCTTTTGTTCTGAGCTGAAACGACTTGGGATGAGACGCTCGATCTTTATTTAACCTCGCAGAGCAGTATCTATATTAATTTTTTATACACCGTTTTTCGCCAGCCGTGTCGTTCTGGTTTCACTTCCAGTAACGCCCCGGGGCTGTGGGCGAGTCGGCGGAGCAGTTGCTCTGTGAGCGAGGGCTGCGTCCCTCTGCTCCGAGCCTGCCCTGCAGAGGCGTCAGCTCTGGGCTGGGATGCTGCCGGGGCCATCATGAGCACAGGGCTCAGGGCTGTGGAGCAAGAGCTAGATCTGCTGTGTCGGCGGGATCTTTTTTTCCATCGACTTAGAGAGGAAGCAAAACCTGCTGCACTCAGTTTTCTTGGAACAGCCTGCAAGGGGAGCCATCCCAGCACGTCCCCTGGCAGGGGACACAAGGGTGTCCTGCTCCGGTGGTGTTTTCAGATGGGATGCAAATGGCTGGTGGTCATCTCTACTCCTGGGGGTGGGAAACACGGGGTTTGCAGTTAATCAGTCATCCCTGTTGTGGCTGGAGTTTGCTTTTCCCTGGGGAGTCCCCTGTCAGGCTGATCCCCCAGCACCTGCATCCCCCCCTGGGGTCTGATCCTGCCCCTTGAAGGCTGGGGATGGAGTGGACGTGCAGAGTCTTTGATTTCTAAACCCTAAAAAGAGCAAAAAAAAGTCTCTCCAGGTGGGAAGGCTCTTAGTTTTCTTTAAAAGCAAACCAAGAGCAAATGGGGGAGGAATCCTGTGAATCTGCTCTGTCTCATTCCTGGACCCGAGTGCTGAGCTCCTAATCCTTGCTCCAGCCACTGACTCACTGCGTTCGAGTCACAAGATGCCTTTGTAAGCGATCTGCCAGCTTCCCTTCTCCCTGAGCTGCCAGGGTGGAGAAGGCTGCCTTTGGATACTCTCTGCAACCCCTCTGGCTCACAGACACAGGATCAGACTGGCTGTCAGTCTCGGGACCCAGAGAGCCCGAGGGAGGAGGTGTAAGATCCCCACAAGAGGCAGGTAAGGGGTGATGTGGCCTCTCTCTCTGCCCCATCCTGGTGCTGGGTGATGCTCTGGCTCCAGGGCTGTTGCCCTGAGGCACAGCTTTCCATGCTGAAGCACCTGGAGCAGAGTGTCAGGAAAACCCAGCTGTAGAGCCCAGCAACTGATGAGGAGAGAACAGACCCTCAGCTGTTGCCACTGGCCTGGTGTCCTGGCAAAACCACCCCTTTTTCATGGTGGGTTTAAGTTTAGCTTCTGGCCCTTTTTCTGTTCCTTTCCTGTTTCCCCTTTGGTTGTTGTGTTTTAATGGGCTGTTGGAATCAGTCCTGGTTTGAGGCAGCTCAGAGCAGGCAGGAAGGCAGGCAGAGAGTGTTGAAAATCCAAAGGAATTGTGTCTGTCTGCTGAACATCTCTGCATGAGGAGCAGGGGCCAGGTACAGCCGGGCTGTGGCAGGGGACTGAGCTCCATCAGCAGCGACAGGAGCACTCAGGGAGAAAGGAGACAGTGGGAGATCAACTTGCCCAGCTGGAGAGAACCACCCCAGTGCCATCAGGGCCATCACTGGGATGATGTTTGGGAGCAGAAGTGCTCCTGCCCTCAGTGAGGCTGCTGTTCCAAAGGACATGCCGTGAGTCACCAGCGTGGGCACCTTTCCTTCCCCTGCAAACGGGATGTTTGTCAGCTGCCTCACCAGTTTGGGGTAGTCCTTGTGGTCTTCCTGAGCGCAGCCAGGGGAAGGAAACTGCCCGTGAGTGCCAGGAGTGGGCAATCCCTCGAGGCAGAGCCGTGGGGGAACAGCCACCGCAGGGCTTTTTGCCTGGAAGTCCCCACGGGGAAGAGCGTTGTGCTGCGTGTGCTTATTTGGGATGTGTAGGACAGAGGGTGCTTCTGCTTTTGAGGTCTTTATCTTCGCTTCACAGAGCTGCGCTTGTTTTCCTTTCACTACCCGCGGGTGACTTTTTTTCCTATTTCCTTTTACATAACGTCGTACGCTCGGGTTTGCACAAGAGGTCCCGAGGTCGCTGCTGTTCGTTGCAGGGGTTCAGGGTTTGCTCCTGAGGGTGAAATGAAAGTGGACTCGGGGTTGGTGTCAGCCGTGGGGGACACGGGCCATGGTGGAGCCGTTTTCTTTAGTTCCCGGAAAGGCCCATTTCCCGTTGCTAGTGGGAAGGGATTATTCTGAGAAGGGGCTGGGGATTGCAAAGACCAAACCCCCACTTGCTGTTTTCTGGCTTTTACCACCTTTCATCGAGTTCTTTTGAGCTTATGCAAGCGCGGAGCTTCAATGGGAAACTCCTGGTGATGTCTCCGAGGTTCAGCTCTGCCTTTTCTTGTCTCATTAGCCAGTGAGACTGTTAATTCCCAACAGGCACACATTCCTGGCTTCCCATGGGCAGGGTTAATGTCTGCTCCTCTCTTGTGGCTGGTAGCAGCAGCCCCTTTGAAATCACGGTGCAGAGATACTCTCGGTGCTGTGCTGTACCTGTCTATAGAACAGGCATTTTGTGTAGCTCAACTGAAAGGGAGCAGAGTAACACAAATATCTCGATTGTTAAACCAGCTGTGGTCCAGAGAGCATCAGCAAAAGCACTTTGAGCAGTGGTGCCTCTTCCATGTGTGCTGAAATTAATACCTTTTTCCACTAACAGTTCATTATTTTTGTGCCTTTGGAGGCCAGTGCTCTAACCCGGGGCACGCAGGAGCAGAGCTCTTAAGACCTGGTAATTGTTGGGTAATTGTCTGTGTGTAACGTGTGGGGATGCTGTGTGCTCACACTTAATCCTGCACTTTGTTCCTGTCTTACCAAAACCACCTTTGTGACTGATCTCAAACACTTTCCAAAATGCAGAGCCCTAGCCAGTGTTTTACTTTGCTGTTTGGCTTTTGCGTTTTCCCCTCCTTTCATCAGTCAGGAAGAGCCGAAGGCAGAGTCCCTGCTGCTTCTGCTGCTGCTCTCCCCCTGGCTCTGAGGGTCCCTCACACCCTTCCTCCAGGCTCACGAAACCTTGGCTGCATCTTAGAGCTCCTTATTAATCCTCTGTGTGAAGACGTGGGGTTTGACACCACGCCGAGTACAAGAACATTCACCAGAGAGCAGAAGAGTTTATTGCACGGAGCAGGAATTCCTCCCTGGTGTAGTCACAAAAGCTTTGAACCATCAGTGGGAGCTCCGGGGCTGGCTGCAGTTGGAAGAGGCAGTCCCCAGGCCCAGGGCAGCCATCTGGTGCAGACCTCCCGTTTCATATTTCAGGGGATGAACTCCTGCAGAGTTCACTCACAGCTGCTTCTGCAAAAGCCTCTGCTCTGCACAACTGGGCAGAGTTAAACATGTGGCTTTTCCTTGTGCCCCTCCAGCCAGAGGCCTTTTTCGTGCTGTGTGGAGCGGACCAGGATTGCACACTGAGCTGGGGAAATCAAATCAAACATTCATTTTCCTGTGTCTTCCCTTTTCTTGGTGCCCATCTTGGAATGTGTTGGATCTCACTTTCTCTGGGCTTCCAGGTCTCACTCGTATGAGTTTGGTGGAAGGTGCAGATGCCATGAGCATCAAATCTTGCTGCAGATGTTTAAAGCACGGCCTGGGCCTGTTAGATTCATCCCTTGTGCCAACAGAAGGGACTGTTCACCTGTGTCTCACCTTCAGGCTGAGGTGGAGGAGGGTTTGTGTGTTGGCTGAGCCTGACTCACGTTCCCTCCTTCTGAGGGGCAGAAAATTCCAGCAGCTGTGTAGGGCAGGCAGTGGGGAGCAGTGACTGTTGCAATATTTACCAGCACTCACCTGTCTCTTCAGAGACCATTTTGAAGGCGTTCAGCTTTGGCTGACTTGCTGGAAATCCTGGTGTGGCTGCAGGATTTGGGGTGGCCGGCACAAACATAAGCCACGGGTCAAGGTTTTGTGTCTCTCCCACCTCATCTCCTCACCTGCCAGGGGAGAAACGTGTGCTTGGTGCAGGTGTTGGAGCGAGACTCCTCTGGCTCTGTCCTGCTGCTGCTTTTTTGCTTGGTTGGTTTTGAACCATCGTGTGCGGAATGCACAATCAGCATCTCGGAGGAGCAGCCGTAGGAAAGAGGAAGCTCACACGGAATATAAATAGCCAAATTTTAGAATGTCCCAGTGTAGCAGCTCTCCTGGCTCTTGGCAGGAGCCTGCAGAGCGCTGGGAAGCCGCGGCCTTCGTGTGTGGTTTGCAAAGGGGGAACTTTGGGGGATATCACACAAGTCAGCAAGACGAAAAATGAATGAATCTGACAGTCTTGGATACGGGAAGGAAATGAAATTTGCTTTTACGCACATCAAAATGGGGAGTATCCCCTGCTCGTGACCTGAAATGCAGAGTGAAAACCCTGCACAGTTGTGGCAATACTTTCCACTGTAGTTGCACAGCAGCTGCCAATGATTCATGGGTTGATCCTGAGATGGTTTTTTCATCCCATATGATTTAATTTATGAATTTAATTGCATGTCAGCAAGCATCTGATTTTTCTTGATATTTTGGGGTTTGCAACTGCCCAGCCAAATCTCTTTTCTGAGTTAGACTGTACAGGGCTCTGGACCCAGAGCTTTCCTCCAGCCTGAAGTCTCAGCTCCTCAGGGAGGTCCACGGGGTAGGGCTGATGTGCAGTTTGGGTGATGAAGATTGGGAAAGATCCCAGGACAAATTGGGAAGCGTTTCCATGGCTTTTCTTTCTTTTTGTTGGAAAGGGCAAAGTGGAAGAAAGAAAAGTGGAAGAAAGACTACTTGGTTAGGTGCTGTCACTGTAGATGGGTGATCCAGAGTGGACACAAAGCTTTGGCTGTGCTGGCAGCCCTCTCCCAAAGTTGTGCCAGTCCCCAGGGCAGTGTACTTGAACACAAATTTGTGCCATAATTTATCCCAGAGCACGGAACAAGAGCGGGCCAGACGCAGGTGCCAGGAAGGACGTCTGGTGTCTGCTGCCTCGTGCGGGTGCTGTCAGAGCTGGTCTGGAAGCCAGTGAATCCTGGGAGAGGCTCCTGATGCTCACAGCAGAGCTTCACAACTCCTCAAACCCCTCAACAAGCCAAACCTCTCCATAGTCTGGCATGAAGTGAGAAAAGCAGGTTCAGCAGAAAGTGAAAAAGTCAGTAACCCTGCCCAGGGGGATTCTCTGCCCTCATTCATTACAGCCATGAATGAGAGGCTTTTTCCAGCTTCCCCTCAGAGCTGGCTGTGCTTCCCTGCCTTGATTCCCTGTGATTAACCAACCCGTGGCTTGAGCAGGCTGTGATAACAGAGCAGTGACCACTGCTGTGGTGGTGCTGCTGATAAAGGATGGTGGTTAAAGAGCATTTGGGTGCATGTTCAATCCGTCGGCTCGGGGTCGTGTTCTGCTCCTGTCTGCTGAGATGTGCAGCCTCTTCTGAGCCTGGGGCCCGGGGTGTGGCTGTCCCCGTGCTCACAGGGGCAGTTTGGAGGAGGATTTTTTGCAGGGAGCAGCATCACTTCTGGGGCTCCATCCTAGGTCCTTCCATGGCAGTTTCTTCCTCAGCGAGCCCTGTGTTGTTGTCAATGCTCAGGGCTCTTTGAGGGGCAGTTGCAGGGAAAGCCGTGGGCTGGCTCTGGCAGGAGAGGTTTGTCCCCACACCCCTGTGTCCCAGTGATGGTCACCTCCCCCTCTAAGCAGCTTACTGCTTTCAGGTGTTTTCTCCCTCTGCTGAGCTGTGGGTTTTGGTGTGTGTTTGTCCATGTCCTGCCATTTGGCGATGGAGGGCGGGGGAGATCCCCGCAGTGTTTAAAAGGATCTGGATAAATCTTCTTAAGGGAGGCACTGACTCAGCAGAGCGTGGTTAGGGAGGAGGAGGAGGGAACCAGATTGTCCTTGTGGGGCTGGAGCTGCTGCTGAGCCTGTGCTGGCATGTGGTGCTGGGGGAGGTGTGTGCCCTGAGAAGCATCACCCCTTTCCTCACCAAATTTTTGGTGATCTCCATCCTCCAGAGCAAAAATGGGAGCCTCATAGCTGGGTGCCTGTCACCCAGAGGTGCCTGTCCCCTGTACCCAGACCTGTCCTGGCTGTGGCTGACCCAACCCTGGTGCAGATCCCTGGGATTTCCCCCCAGCTTTGAGCTTTCCCCTGGGATTTCTGCCAGTGCTGCCAGAGCTGGTGGGCAGCTTGGTTTGAGTTATTATTTATTAGGGAAATGCACCGAGGTGCTTGGCTCCTGCAGGGACAGATCACTGAGACCCTGCTCAGACCAGGAGCCAGCCTCACCTCATGGGAGGGGCAGAGGCTTGGGGAGGGGAGCAGCCATGGCTGGGCACGGGAGCAGCCATGGCTGGGCACGGGGCTGTGCTGTCACTGTCCCTTTCGCTGGCTTGTGAGGGGTCCCACCTTGCACTGGCATAGCCTGGCTTTGCTGAAGGGCTGAGATGTGGGGCCAGGGGACACGGGACACACCAAGAGCAGCTTCCCAAAGTCCTGGCTCCACTGTGGGCAGGCTCAGCTGGCCAGACACACTGGTGTCACCTGGCTTGCATTTCTGAGCAGGTGAGGGAGACTCTCGCTGCCAGCCAGCCAGCTGCTGCCTTTGGCTCGCTGGGATCCCTTGTAGGAGCCACAAAACAACTCTGCCACACTTTGCTCTCCTTATCTCGTGGTGTATCTTGTCTTTCTATGCAGAGCTCCACACAGGAGATCGGAGAAGAGCTGGAGGATGGTGTGATCTACAGCATATCCCTCCGGAAAGTGCAGCTCCATCACACGGCAAACAAAGGGCAGCGCTGGCTGGGGGTAAGCTGGGGGCTCCTCCTGCCACAGGGGGGGTTTCAGATGTTTCCCTGCCATGGGAATCATGTATTTATTTGGGAGCAGGGAGTGGGAGCACCTGCTGTCCTCTCCCACATGGGAAGGGGCAGAGGTGACACAATCCGCAGCCCCATTTTGAAAAATAGGGCAACTCTGATTTGCATCTGGATTTTGGCAACCTTGAGGCCTTTCCTGGGATTTCCCAAGTGCTCAGGTCTTCTCAGCTGGGTTGCTGGTGTTTGCTGTCTGAGGAGACTCAGCTTTTCTTTCCCAGTTAGGAGAGCCCCAGGCACTGTAGGGGTCCCAGCCCAGACCTGAGCTTGTGAAGCTGGTGGGAACACTTTGCATTTGATGGTGCCTTTCTTCACCCAGCCCACTGACTTCTGCTCCTGTCCTGGCAGTTTGAGAATGAGTCGGCCCTAAACCTCTACGAGACGTGTAAGGTGCGGACGATAAAAGCCGGGACCTTGGAGAAGCTGGTGGAGTACCTGGTCTCAGCCTTCAAGGGCAATGATTCCACCTATGTCACCATCTTCCTGTGCACTTACCGGGCCTTTGCCACCACCAAGCAAGTGCTGGACCTGCTGCTTAACAGGTGAGGCTGCCCTGAGCCCCACAACACAGCTGGGGGTGGCCAGGAAAGCCCCAGTATCTTCTGCTGCAATGCCTTGGAGGTCTGCCGGCTTTTCCCAGCTCCATCTGCGTGAAGGTTTTGGGACAGGGCAGGGAGGACACAACTTCCCGGAAAGCTGGAGCTCTTCCAGTGAGGTGGTCAGTGCTGGCTGCTTCCCTGTTCCTGTAAGAGGGAGGGGAGCAGGACACTGCGTAGCAGGTTCATCCTGACCCCTTGGCAGAGCTGGGGGTGGTGTGGAGCGGGAGGAGGCTGCTCTGAGAGGTAGCTGAGTGCAGGGTGCTCACTGCCTGCTCTCTGTGCCCCACCAGGTATGGCAAACTCCATGTGCAGGCGAATGGGGACCACGCCAGGCACACTGTGGATGAGAGGATGGAGCTGAAGAAGTAAGTCTGACTGTGCTGTGGTGGCTCTGGTGGCAGCTCTTTGGGAGGGATGTGTTGTCCCAGCAGTGCTCCTGGGCCTGTGGGGGTGCACACGGGTTTCTCCTGGCACCTGATCCTCTTTGTCTGTGTTTTCCCCCTTGCTGCAGCACCATCTCCTCCATCCTGGGGGCCTGGCTGGATCAGTACTCAGAGGATTTCCGCAAGCCCCCCGACTTCGCCTGCCTCAAGCAGCTCATCTCCTACGTGCGCCACAACATCCCTGGCTCCGACCTGGAGCGCCGAGCCCGCATCCTGCTGGCCCAGTTCCAGCAGCAAGAGCAGAGCGAGGCTGAGGCAGAAGGTGGGGTCCTCACCCCGCTTGTGGGGTCATTTGGGGCTGCAGGTGGAGGGAATGCTGCTGGTTGGCATCAAGGGTCTCCAGAACTTGAGCCACATGGCTGAACAGCCATAAACCCTGTTTACATGGAGGGATACTGGGAAGCTAATTCAGTTGCAGCAGAAGTGGGATTTTTAAGTGGATTAGCTAATCTGCCTTTAATCCTCTGTACCCAGACACTTGTACCCAGGTTTAAAACAACTATCCTTTTATCTGAGCCTCGTTGCTGGAGGTGCGAAGCCAGATGGGAATTAAGAGCCTGGGAGGTGGGGGGTGGGTGTCTGCAGGGGGCTGGCGTGGGTCGGTGTGGGCACTGCGGGGCTCAGCTTCACCCTGTCTCCTGCAGCTGTGGACCATGGCAGCTGCACCTTCCAGCTGGTGGAGGAGAACGGGGTCGGGGATGGGAAGCCAGATTTCCTCTCCTTCTCCCCAGAGATGGTGGCAGAACAGTTCACACTGATGGATGCTGTGAGTAGTCGCCCACCAGGCAGCTCAGTGGTGCTCTGGGCACAGGCCTGGCTCTTCCCATCCCTTTTTCCTCCCGGCCTGTTCTCTCCCCAGAGAACCCAAAGAGACCCTTCTCCCTCCCTTTTATCTTCCAGGAGCTGTTCAAGAAAGTGGTGCCTTACCACTGCCTGGGCTGCATCTGGTCCCAGCGGGACAAGAAGGGCAAAGAGCACCTGGCCCCCACCATCCGTGCCACGGTCTCGCAGTTCAACAGTGTGGCCAACTGTGTCATTGCCACCTGTCTCGGGGACAGGTCCCTGAAGCCACAGCAGAGGGCCAAGGTGGTGGAGCGGTGGATCGAAGTGGCTCGGGTAGGACAGCTCACCTCCCACCTCCACCCAAGGGATGAGGTTTTGCCATGCTGGAATCCCAGCAGATCCTCCAGCTTTTTTTAACCCGAGTCCTGTCACCTCCTTGTCTGTCCCCAGGAATGCCGCATCCTGAAGAACTTCTCCTCCCTCCGAGCCATCCTCTCAGCCCTGCAGTGCAACGCCGTGCACCGGCTGAAGAAGACCTGGGACGAGGTCCTGCGGTAAGGAGCTCCTGCGGGGCCGGTTCCAAGGGGAAGGACATGCTGTGGGCCTTGAATGTGTAAATGGGATCACCTCGACTCCAGCATTGCCTCTTGGAGTGTGCCCAAAACCCAGGGACGGGTGTCAGGTGTCAGGGACCTAAGGAGGGTGAGGAAATGAAAGCATCATCACCTCACCCTTCTGTGTGAAACACCTTGGAATAGCTCCCAAACTGCGAGGCCCATCTGGAGCTGAGCATAACTGGGGTCATTTGGGTGAGCAGAAGAGAGCCCAAGGAGGAAAGCCCACTGTGGCAGCGTTGCTGACTTTTCCCCTTGTTTCCCCCTGAGCAGGGAGAGCTTCCGCACATTCCATGAGCTCTCAGAGATCTTCTCCGATGAGAACAACCACTCGCTGAGCCGGGAGCTTCTCATCAAGGTAGGGGGAAGGAGAACCCACATTGCCCTGCTCCTGGCAGGCAGCTCAGGTTTCCATGGTGTTCCAGCCAAAGGATAAAGCCCAGAGCTGCTGGAGTCGCAGGCATGGATGCAGGCAGGGCGTGCTGAGTCTGGGGAGCAGGCAGGGGTTTCAGCAAGGCTGGGATTTCTGTTTCTCCACCCAAAACTCATTACCTGGAGCTGGCAAAACAATCCAAGGAACAGATAAGCAATGGGATGGGATCCAGAGCACCAAGCGACAGCTTCTCCCCAGAGGCAGCTGCATGTTAACAGTCCAGGGCAAAATTCTCTTAATTCTGGGTGGGGTGGTGGAGTTGGTGGAAGGCTGTGGCAAAAATGTCTTTATTCTGTGTGGAGCTTCTCCACAGATCCCAGCCTAGCTCTGGTTTAGGGACTGACAGGAAACAAAATGCAAAAGGGAACAAAACGTCCCGTTGAGGAGGCATTTATACAGAAATGAGAGCAGCAGTTCCTATTCACTAAGGCTCTCCTCTCCGTGAGCCATGAAAAAGCTTTGGTTTCCTCCTCTTTCCTACAAGGAAAGTTATATAAAAAAACGTGGGTGTGAATTTTAGCTAAAAGGTATTAGAGCTGTTTCCCACCTGTGCTGATCCACCTCTCCCCACCATCCAGGAGGGCACATCCAAATTCGCCACCTTGGAGATCAACCCAAAGAGGGCTCAGAAGCGGCAGCAGCAGCAGCGAGAGATGGTGAGTCTGGCAGGGCTGTCCCTGTGCCCTGTCCCCAGCAGCTGCCCGGGCTGGTCCCAGCTCTGCTGACCCCACTGTCCCTTCTGTCCCCACAGGGAGTGATGCAGGGCACCATTCCCTACCTTGGCACCTTCCTCACGGACCTGGTGATGCTCGACACGGCCATGAAGGATTTCCTGGATGTACGTACCTCCTCCCTATGCTCCCCTTCCTCCCAGAGCCTGGGCTGATAAAAGGCAGGCTGGTCCCCCGTGTGTCCTGTATTCCCACACTGCACATCCTGTATCCCACACTGCACATCCTGTATCCCACACTGCATCCTGCACATCCTGTGTCTCACACCACATCCCATATCCCACCATGCACATCCACCTCTGTCCCAAGGAAATGGGCTACTTTTTCTCAGCAGGGTTACCCACACTGCAGTGGCAGCAAGACAGAGATAGGGAAGGGTGGGAGCAATATTCTTCTGCCTGTTCCAATCTGACCTTCATCTCTTTCTTTTCCAGGGTGGGCTGATCAACTTTGAGAAGAGAAGGAAGGTGAGAGCTTTTCCCTGGCAGCTGCACAGGCTGACCTGGTGCAATCACAGGCTGTGCCAGTCACTTTGGGGTTGATCCCTCTCTTTTTTTTACTTCATGTTCTTCAGTTTTGGGGGAGGGGATTCTGGTCTCATGGCTTCCATTTGCTGCAGGAGTTCGAAGTCATCGCGCAGATCAAGCTGCTCCAGTCGGCCTGCAACAACTACAGCTTCACACAGGAGGATCAGTTCGTGGAGTGGTTCCACAGCCTGGAGCGGCTCAGCGAGGCCGAGAGGTGAGTGAGAGAGGTCTGGGGTCGTGCTGGTGCTTCGGGAGGTCCCACCACTCATTTCCTCTGACAGCAGCAGCTGTCCCGTGCTCCCCTCTCTGCTCTGCCTCCCTCACACTTGGTGGCAGCACAGGGAGCTCAAACCCTCCTCTCTCCCCTCCCAGCTATGGGCTGTCGTGTGAGATCGAGCCACTGTCAGAGTCAGCCAGCAACACGTTGAAGGCCAAGAAGAACACCGGCATCATCAAGAGATGGAGCGAGTGAGTCCCTGGTGGGAGGTGGGGGCCAGCGTGGGGCATCCCTGGCTGGGCACTGCAGGGGACCAGGTGGGAATGGCCGCTGTCCTGCCAGCCAAATGCACCCTCACCCTGCTCCCTTCTCACCTGCCCCACCTCTCTCCTGGCAGCCGGCAGCCGCCAAGCACTGAGCCCTGTGCCAGCGGCAGCTCCCACTCGAAATCCTTCGACCAGCTCAAGTGTGGGCAGTACCTGTGCAGTGGGGATGCCACCGACTCGGTGAGCGTCACCTCCGCCGGCTCCAGCAGCTCCGACGTGGAGGAGATCAACATCAGCTTCATCCCCGAGTCCCCTGACTGCCAGGAGAAGAAGGTACGTGGCAGCTCGCAGGGTCCAGGCCTCCCAGGGCTGGTGTGGCCATTGTATGGGGACTGTCCCACCTCTGCCCTGGCGCTGGGGCTGGGGGGGAGCAGGTGGGGGGCCCGGGGGCTGCTCGGGAGGCCCCCTGCCCTTTGCTGCTCTGGCAGCACGGCAAGGCTCTCGTGCCTCCAGTGGCTGTAGTTGTGTCGGTCCCCCGTTGTCACAGGTCAGTGAGATCCCTCTGGCCTCCCTCCCCCAGCGCTGGTACGCCCCGTCTGTGGCCGATGGAGAAGCTAAACCCACTGTGTCCTCCGCATCCCCTCTCCTCCCTGCCCTCCAGTTCTGGGAATCCACCTCCCTCTCTTCCCTGGACACGTCAGGCATCGGCTCAGGCTCCAGCAGTGCCTCCTCCTCTTCTGTCTCCTCCACGCCGGTGACGGCCTCCCGCACACACAAGCGCTCGGTCTCCGGCATCTCCAGCTACTCCTCACTCTCGCTGCCCCTCTACAACCAGCAGGTCGACGACTGTTGCATCATCCGTGTCAGCCTGGCTGTGGACAACGGCAACATGTACAAGAGCATCCTGGTTAGTAACATCCCTGTGGAAACACCAGAGAGGGGTGGCTTGTCCTGCTTGGATATGGGCACGGCACATTTTGGGAGGAGACTCCAGTGGGAGGCTTTCTGGGCTCATAGCACGCTGTGCTCACAGGTGACGAGCCAGGACAAGACCCCCGTGGTTATTCGCAAGGCCATGGCCAAACACAACCTGGATGGGGACCGGCCTGAAGACTATGAGCTTGTCCAGATCATCTCGGAGGAGAGAGGTGTGTGCTGGGGCGTGGGGGCTTCCCTGGGGCCATGCAGCCCAGCAGCCTGGGCAGCACCAGGCTGGAGCTGGGATGAGAGGTGACAGTTAAGAGGGGTCCCAGCACCTGGGGACCAACCTCGGCCCCACTCTGGTCCCCTTTCAAGGAAAGGGCACCTGACTGACCCTCGTCCTTGTTCACTTCCAGAGCTGAAGATCCCCGACAACGCCAACGTCTTCTACGCCATGAACTCCGCCGCCAACTACGACTTTGTGCTCAAGAAGCGGGGCTTCTCCAAGGGGGTGAAGATCAAGCACGGCTCCAGCTCCACCCTGCCCAGGATGAAGCAGAAAGGCCTGAAGATCGCCAAGGGCATCTTCTAGCCTCAGCCCCACTGCCACCCATCACCGTCGGGGCCTTGGGGGCAGCTGCTCCGGGCTTGGCTGTGGCCGGTCCTTGTGCCGCCTTGCACGGCAGAGGAGTGACCCTCACCCACGGGGGACGGCCGTGCACCTCCCTTCCGCACCCAGAGCTGAGAGTTGGGCAACTGCTGTGGGCCTCTGCCTCTCTCTGCACAAGCCCCAGTTCCAATCAGGTCTTTTTTTTTCTACACAGGAAGGCAGCAGTGGGGGGGATATTTTTTTGTTTTGTTTTGTTTTTTAACCTTCTACGGTGCGACACTAGTCCAGCCCGGCCAGCCCAGAGCTGGAGCCCGCCTCTGCCGTAGGTGCCTTGTGTCCGAGCGAGCCGGGGAGCGGTGACTCGCAGAGGGGCTGTGTGATGGGAGCAGAGCAGGAGCCACCACCACCCTGGGGCTGCCAAGCCTCCTTCCCAGCTTTCCCAGTGTTACCTCCATGTCTGTCCTCCCTGGGATCACTGGCGTTGCCACCACCGCACAGCTCTGCCCGTCCTTCCCTTGAGAGAAGCCATGGCTGCCCTGGCTGGGAGGTGAGCTGGAAGGATGCAGCCCTGCCCCAGTGCTGAGCCAGTGGAGGAGGTTGTGGCCATGCCATGATGGAGTGGGTGCCTCGTGCTCTCCCCAGCTGGAAGCCTGCGTGGTCTCGCTCCTCTCCTGATCCAGCGCATCCTCCAGCTGGACTGGGCCGGCCCACGTTCAAACTTGCACCAAAGATCAAATGCCAGTGTCTCTTCTGCTGAGGGGAGAGCTTTGGGCCATGCCCCCAGCGCTGCCAGCCTGAGGAGGAGGAGAGCAAAGTTCTGTCTGAAACTGTGTATATAGAGACTTCGGGTCTGTGTGGGCACGCGAGGGGCCAGAGAGCTCAGGGTGCTCCAGGTGCCCCAGCTGCCACTGCCTGACCCACAGAAAGTGCCACTCACCTTGGGCTTTAACCGGACTTTTTCAAACACTGACCATGGGAGAAGCAGCAATGAGACTTTTTTTTGTATAAAACAAAAAAGTTTACTGATTTTTTTTTTTCAGTATTTATTGGTTGTAAATAGAAGAGGCAAACTTGTACATTTTACTAATCCAGCCTCCCCCTGCCCTGCAGCCCAGTCCCTCTCCTGTGCCCCCCTGCTATTTAAGGCTGCTGGGAGGGACGCTGGGAGCAGCAGCAGCATTGCTCTGCTGTGCTCATGGGGTGCACACCCTGCCAGCCACCTCCTCCCAAATTCTCTACCACTAATTGCTGGAGCAGGGGCCGAGATGCTTGTTTTAATCACTGTAGGAAACACTAACCAAAGGGGGACCTTTTGTTGATCCTGGCTCCATCTCTGTTTTTTTAAGCGCTTCATTCCAGCAGATCTTTTCCATTTCCCATCCGCCGGAGTCCCCGGGTGGTTGCGGTGCCTTCCCCGGCTCCAGGACAGGGACCATGCCCCAGGGGCCGGGGCTGGTGGCAGGGGTTGGGCCTGGTGGGGAAGAGGCTGCTTGGGTGTGAGCGTGGCTGGCATTGAGCTCCTCCAGCCCCGTGTCCCCTCGGGTGGCACTGCCCATGATGCACATGATGGGAGCTCCTGGCTCCCTGACGCAGGGGCAGCCTCCTGCCTCCCCCATGCCCAAAGCCCCTTCCCCTGGGCACCAGCACCCCCGGGAGGGTCTTCCCTCTGCTCCGTGCCTGCCCACCCTGGGACTGTCCCCTCCCTTCCCGCCGGTGCCACTGGGGGGACTGGCTGTACCGTATGTATTTTGTACCACTTCAATGAAGGAGCACACTGCCCAGTGTGACTTGTACACAGCAATGTAATTAGTCTTTGCAATAAAATACTGATGCTCAAATGTCTCTGCCCCAAGGCAGGAGCTGTTCTGTTCTCCTTCCCCAAAATGCCGGCAGCTTCCTGGAGAAAGAGGGATGCATCTGACTGTGGGGGAGTTCATACTTTATGTTCACGCTGGTGGGTTGAACTTTGTTTTTTTTCTGGCTGAGGGACCAGGGCTCACTTTTCAAATGAACCTCATTCATTTGAACCTGTGAGTTGAAAGTGTTGCATTTTCCGAGTGTAATTTGTTGGGTTTACTCCTTTTGTTACAAGTAAAGGCTTTAAAAGCAACTGTAACATTCCATCGGGCCTCCTCAGTGGAGGAGAAGAGGAGGTCTTAACCTTTTAAATAAGCAAGCTTGGCTCCAGGCGTGGTCATAACACACTGGGGAATGCCCAAGACCCAGAAAATGCCAGCAGATCTTTAATTTCTGTGACTTTCTTCTGGTGGGAACAATCCAGCTGGCAGTGGCCAACTTCTGTGAACCTGAAGCTCTGCCCCTTTTCCAGCTGCCTTCAGTCCTTGTTAACTGCTGACTGGGGAAGTCAAAACAGACCTGAGAAGTGCAGCAGGTAGTGAGGACAGCAAACATTCACGCCCCAGGAAGGGAATTATTCACTGACAGAAAGTGTATTTTCCTGCTGGCTTTATTTCCAAGATGACCAGCGAGGCTCAGTGCTGAAGGCATGGCACAGTAATTTCATTCCCTCTGGACAAGCAGAAGGGCAGAACCTGCCTTAGGGACTCCAGGAGCTCTGCAGTGCTTCTTCTCCCAGCATCTCCTTGGGCACCTTTTCTATTTTCCACACGGCCACCAACCTGGAGAGAGTGCACGCCCACACACGGAGAGATTTGGGAATGCAGCTTCTCCCCCTGTCCTGCTGTGTTATCAGCTGGTTTGGATTCTGGGCTCGCTCTTGGGAGTTTGCTGAGTCCGAGCTTGCTGGAGGGTTTCTCAGCCAGCAATTCTGAAAATGCAGGCACTGGCTCCCAAATACCCAGAATGATGCCCACCAGCAGTCCCTGCAGAGAGATCATCATCAGCTTCATACAAGCTCTGCTTTCCCAGACCCTGGGCAGGGATGCCAAACCCTTGGCTCTCAAGGAGCAAGAGCAGAGATAGTTCTGTCCACAGCAGCCAGACTGCTCACTGAGTTCACACATAGTCCAGAATTTCTGTCTCCATTTCATTTTCACTCCCATCAGAAGGCTTGAAGTCTTCCTCCTCCTCCTCTTCATCATCCTCATCCTCTCCAGACTCGTATGCCAGCTGTTCTTTGCCATCTTCACTGCTTGTTGTATTTGAGAAAAGAGCTTAAATTGGGAAGAAAGAAAGACACTGTGATGCCTCTTTCAGTGCAACCTGGGGGCATTTGCAGTTGAATTCATACATGTGAGAGGAAGGCAGCAGCCTCAGGGGCTCATCTAATGTTGCACATCTTAACAGAATCTGACCAAGCCAGAGCAATCCGTCTCCACACTCCAGGAAGGAGAACATCAGCAGAGCTGCAGTGCTCCTCTCCTGCCTCATTCTGACCCAATTCACTGGGATATTATTGCTTTGGCCCAGCATCATAACGAAATAATTTCCTCACTTCTTGTTCAATCAATAACATCAATAAAAAGTAAAATGCCACCAACAGATACATCAGTCAGAATAAAGTCTTGATTATTACTGTGCAAAGACACTTAAAAGCTGAAGGGTTGCTACTGGGAAGATGAACTAGAAAACCTTAACTCCCAGCCATCCCTAATGCCAACCCACATTCCCATTGCAGGCCAGCAGCTTCAGCTCCCATACTGGAATGAGCTACATCCCAAAGAACACACAAAGGAGGGGGCAGAAGCAGGAACACTTCTGCCTCAGTGCCAATTACAACATCCTCATGTTCAAAGCATCCTTACCAGGCCTGGTGGATCTGATGATCTGCTTTATCATCAGGGACATGCTGTCCCTCAGGTCATCACTTGTCTTGGCAAGGCACCATCCGTCCCGCTCCGTGCATTCCGACTCCGTGCCGTCATTCCGATGGATGATCTTCTGCAGGCTAAAGAGCAGCAAAAGGGAAGGAAACGTTAATCTTCTGCACTCAGATGTGAGTTTCAGATGAGACAGACTGATTTATTTCCATTTCACTTCACTGAGCTGGAATAGCACAGTTGGTTATCCAGGTAATTGTCAGATGGGAAAGGAAGTTCATGGGTAAAAAGGCTGTTCTGTTTTTATTGAGAAACTGAACACCTCTGATGTTCCTGCTCAAGGGGAGAGGGGTGAATGACAGGGTATAAACAACAAGCTTTGAAATCTGTCTCTGTCAGTGTGCAGTACCTTTCCACATTTAAGTCACAGAGCTGGTAGAACATCTGTCGATAAGGGGGTAAGGCTCCTTCTCGGAAAACGTAGACAGATTCCTAAGAGGAGGAAAGAAGGAAAGGATTCATGTGCATTTTATGGTGTAACAGGACAACTCTGGCACAACTGAAAGTACTTCCAATGGGCTGATTCAAGAAGAAGGTACTTCCAAGAGAAACAAGTTCTAAGGCATGGATCTGTACATGGCAGAAGATAAAGCTGAATGAGGAATGCCAGAATATCCCTGCAGCCACAGTCACACCAGCACTGCTGTGCAGAGAAAACACTTCACCTCTCCAACCTGTCTGCAGCCTGTCACTGCCTAGCAGTGCAGCATGGGCTTCATTCTAGCAAAAAGGGAAGAGCAAGACTCATTTATTTATTCCACCCTGTTGGATTTTGCAGCATGACCTGATAAAGACATGGTGATTTTTTTGCACTTCGCTGCCCATGAAGTTCCAGTTTTATCAATTGAAGCAAAATGCCCGTCACATCTAAGACTAGGCTGGAGAGCACCAATCCCACTTGCAGCATGTAAGAAATACATTCAGATGATGTCCCATAGTGCCATGTCCAACTAGGAGCTTCCCAGGTAAACCTGAGCACATCAGCTCACTCACAGCTGATCCCTTGAGGACTGATAAACAAGGAAACATCCCTATTTCACTGAGATATTTCAAGATTTCGGTATAAAAGGTCATGCTTACCTTCAGCTTGTACCTGCTGGAGGGGGACTTTTTTGCCCCAGATGTACCAGCTGTACCCAGCCCCTGTTTCAGGCCATGGACACTGACTGTGTGACTTCCTGAAAGGAAAACAAAGAGTCCTAATTAGGGACATCTTTCATATTGTACTGTCACTTCTCTGTTGATTCAACAAAACCAGACCAACCAGCAACAGAGCATGTGCTCTGTTCCTTCTTCAGAGATGTTACTGGACAGTCCCAGGAAGGGTGCTGAGTTGGGCAGCTTTTTCCAGAGTCCATTTGTTTGTAACTTTAACCTTTTCTACTCTCCGTTGACAGAGAAAAGAGAACTCCCCCATTCTCTGCACCTCAGTGAATGCTGAATTCCCAGTGTGGCTTGCAGAACTCTCTCCTGCCTGCTAACAGATATTGTGGCTCAGCCAGACTCCCACAACACTTCCCAGCAGGAGATTTTTCTACTGGCTTAACAGCAGCAATATTATAACCAGAAAACAAGCTCCAGTTTTGTCTCTGCTAGGACACAGGAAGACCCTTCACCATCTGTGACTAGGCTGTGACAGAGAAACAGAAGAGCCAGGCAGCCCCTCTGGCCCAGCATACCTTGTTTCTTGACAGTGATGGGCAGGCTGTAGTTGTATGTGCTGCGTTTTGCTTTCACAGGCATGTCAGTAGCAGCATAACCTAGAGGGGAAAACCAAAAACCAGTAATGAACTGAGGGTGAGCACCCTGCAGAATATCCCCAGCTCAGGAACACAAGGGCTGGACTGGTGTAAGAAGGGCAGGCTGGTCTTTGGGATATGCAGATTTTAGCAGGGTGGGGAGAAGAGATCAACAAAACCCTTTAACTTGGAAATGTGACCTGATGTCAATGAGTGGATGCCAGCTCTGTCATGGATTTGTTAGATGACATCAGAAACTCCTTTTCCTCAACTTGTCCTCTGCAAAATCAGAGCAGGGAACCCCACATCCAAGGTCTGAGACCCAGCACCCTGCAGGAGATGCTGAGACCCTTGAGGAAAAGCTGCTATATGAGCACCAGAACTCCTGCTTGGTGCCTCCCCTGGGTGAGGAGGAGGATGCTCTGCTACACCCACTTGGGCTTGGTACATATGGAGGAGGAAGGTCAGAGTTTAGAATGTGCCAAATGAGGAAAGACATATTGCACACTATGAAAGAAACTATTACAGGAGTTTGGAAAGAACTACAGTAAGCAAGGCGCTCAGGAGGTGACATGTTCATCAGAGCAGAAATATGGCAAAAGAGTTTGAAAAACACGTAAAAAGAAAAGTACTACCAGGATTAACCAGAAAGCAGAGAGAGCAGCTCTGTGGGTTGGGCCCTTTTACCATATTTCATTCCACAGCGAATTCGGAAGTCCAGTACTTGATAAATCTTTGCTTCAGGGTGTTTTCTGGGGTCATACCCAAACCTAACCCATAAGCTTCTCCAAGGACCTGTTAACTGCACAAACACAGGAGGGAAGATGGTTACAAAAACATGCACTTTCCTTCATTACAGAGTTACAGAGGTTCTTGGAAAGTTCTAGTATTTCCCCTCATTGCCCAAAGATATTTGTTTTACCAGCTCTTTGCTCACTTGCCATGGCACTATTTATACACTGAAACTTGGCAATCAAAGCATCAAAGCACAAATATTTGTGTGCTTTTACAAACCAACCTGCAAGGTCACAGTCTTGTTTGTGTGGAAAAATTCTACCACTGCCAGGTGAACAGTCACTCAGAGTGTCTGACTGACCTGCAAAGGTGATTACAACCTATGGAGCAAATAGTGACCCAATCCTCCTTGGCTTCAACTTTAGTTCCAAAGCATTTCCTTCCCTCTGTCTCATTACATAAAATTAGGCTCAGGTACTTGGTGGTAGGACCTCAGAAGTGGTAAAGGACCAGGAGCAGCCAGGGGATACTCCCTTGCTCACAGATGCAGCACTCACCATGTAATAGGCCAAATATGGCAGGAGCAGCTTCAGCTTGTCCGGATGGACACTGATATTGGCCTTCACTGCATTCCGAGACCACACAGGACGGACTTCAAAGAGCTAAAGTAACACACAAACACCCACAGAACAGTGGGAAGGGGGTTACCAAGGGCAGAGCAGCTTTCCAAGTGGACCTAGTTCTGTATCAGGGCCTTTGGCCCTCAAGTTTGAGCTACTGGATGGTAATGTAAGAACTCGTGGCACAAAAAGGGGCTTAATGTGAGCTGGCCAGAGATTCAAACCTTGACTTGCAGAATAGAACTGAACACAGCAGTGTCAGTAGCATCTGCTCATCCTCACTTACAATCACCAAGAATTTCTGGGGAAAAAAATTCACTTTTTCCTCCCCAACTTGCTGTGGGACAGTGCTCAGGTCAGGAGTAAGGCACACACCTTTCTCAGCTCTTCCTCCACCTTTTTATCCACAGGATTGGTGCACACTTTCTTCCAGTTCTGGACAGCAGCATCCAGGGGTTTAGTCGGGATCTCTTCATCATCAAAGTTCACAAAGATGGCATTGTGTGGGCGCCGGGCCCTGCTGAGGCCAATCAGGTTCTCACCAGACACCTGGGGATTGTTGTATCCCTCCCTAAGGAACAGGGAAAGACAAAAGGGACTCAGCTGGGTGAGCAGTAGGTTGGTTTAACTTTGGTCCAACCTCCCTTGATCACACACTGGTACCATAAAACCACTCATGGCACCATTGAAGAAAAGAAAATTTAAGTTTGAAAGAAACCTAAAACCTCAAAGCTACATCCATTTGCACACTGACAGAGGAGCTCTGCCCTGGCTGGCAGAAAACCCTCCAGCACTTGGGACTGATCTGTATGAAATGTGTTGGAGCACTAAAGGCTTCACCCTCTGCATTTGCTCTCCTGGAGCTACTGCAGCTACTCAGTGGGACAGGGGCAAAGCAAGAGAGAACTGCAAGTACCAACTCAATCTGGAAATTTCTTTTTCATTTAAAAACTGCTGGTGAAGGCCAACAGTGAGAAAATGAAAGATGTTTCTTGTGGGAGATCTCCCAGATTGTTCTTCTGGAAAAGCAAATCAGAGCCAGGACGGCACAGGGACACATGGCGTTGGTTCCTGGAAGCCCTGCCCTTGGCTCCAGCCCACTGGAAGCAGGCAGGAGGCTGTATCCTGCACTCCACACTGTGTGAGGTGTGCTGGGAGAGGCATCATCTTCACCACATCCCCAGCTCCCCTCACCTGGCAAATCCTCAAGTGGGATTTCGCTGAGGTTGCCACTGCCAGGCAGTTTCTGGGCATTTTTTTTTTTTGCCTCTGCTGTGCCAAATCAACAGGGATAAAACAGCACAAGGGAATAGATTCAATAGGTGAAATACATGGAAGATGTATCATCAGAAAAGGCACTGACCTGTGCTGTATATCTGGGCGATAAAAATAGTCAATGGGAGTGTCCAGACGTGAGAAAATGGGTGGTGGGATGTAAAGAGGTAAGTCCCTATTGAAAAATTCTTCCTTCTCTGGTTTGAGCATCAGGACTTTGTCATACATGGAGGTTTGTTTGCCATCAGGGCCAGAGTGCATTGCCAGGTACTGGAAATCAGACATTCCTGTAAGAAACAAGGGTTAAAACATTGTGAACTTTGTTGTGAATGCAACAATATTTCTCACACTCAGCTTTAAGGAGCAGGAATCTGGTAAGTTTATACAAAGGTTTATCCATCAAGGAGGCTGTAACAACAGGACACTTGACTTTCCTTCCAGTCCTCAGCTGGTTAAAGGGAAACACTTCCCTTTCCCACCAAACATCCTCATCTCCAAGCCACGTGCACACAAGCCCAAGGGTTACCTTGAAATTTGTAAACAGTGGTGACAATCCCAAGAATCTCCATCTCAAACTGGACTTCTGGCTGGATTTGTTCCTCGGTGTCCAACTGCTGCTTCTTCTTGGTCCTCCTCCTCACCCTGAGCAGCATGGTGGAGGTGGGGAAGCGGTTGGCACACACGGGGTGGCAGTAGGGGTCCTTGGGGCGGAAATACAGCTCCAGCCTTTTGGCAGGGTCGGCGTAGATCTGTCAGCAAGGGCAGGCAGAGCCCCTGTCAGCATCCCACCCACACAGCCCCACACTCCTGTGCCAGCCTCCAGCCCCACATGCTGCCATGGGCACCGCTGTTCCCCTCACACAGTCTCAGGGGGATCATTGCTGCCCCACCAACACCTGCAGCACATCACAGGGGTGTGCAGCCTCTCCCATCCTGGGTATTAGGAAGAAATAAATAAATGAGAAATATAATACCCTGGATGTGAGGAAGAAATTGTTCCCTGTGAGGGTGGGGAGGCCCTGGCACAGGGTGCCCACAGAAGCTGTGGCTGCCCCATCCCTGGAAGTGTCCAAGGTCAGGTTGGAGCAAGCTGGTCTAGTGGAAGGTGTTCCTGCCCACGGCAAGAGGGTGGAATTCAATGACATTTATGGTCCCTTCCAACCCAAACCATACTATGATTTTACCAGACACCGCCTGAATCCCTGCTCAGGGACAGCAGGGAAGCGGCATCACCCCCAAACCACACGTGGGCCCTGCGTAGGGACATGCTGGGTTGGAACGACTCCTACAAGGGGTCCCACGTAGGGGCTCGCCCCGGCCTCCTCTTGCCCCCAGCCCCCCGCCCAGGCACAGGCCCGGTCTCGCCGCCCCTCACCCTCTGCCCAGCGAGTGGCCACCCGCCCCACAGCCCCCGCGCCCCCTCACCCGCGACACTCCCTGCTCTCCTCCCAGCGTCCGCAGCATGGCCCCGACGTCCCGGACGAGCCCCGGGTACTCCACGCACACCAAGCGCGGGGCGCGGGGCAGCTCCAGCACGGCCGAGCCCCGCGGGCCCCGCTGCCGCCCCGCCGCCATCGCTGCCCCGCCGCTCTGGCCCGGCGCCCCCCCGCGGGCCGCGGCACGAAGGTTCCGCCGCACGGCGGTTCCGAGGCGGCAGCGGCGCGCTCGGCGTGTGGGGAGGGCGAGGCCTGAGGGCGGCCTGGGCGAGGCCTGAGGGCGGCCGGAGCTCGCCCTGTCCTGCTCGGACCTGCGGCTGCTCAGCCCGGCTTGTGACCATAAACACGTGCAGAAGCACCTCCCCCGTGTGTTATTTTGTCCCCGTCCTGCCTGGACAATGAAGGAAAACAGCCCTGACTGAGCACACGCTCACATGCATCGGTACGCCACTTCTCTGATCGTGCAAGGAATCTGGTGTAAATTCTCATTAAAACAAGCTTTTGCTTCCTAAGAATTTCAGTCTTCATCCCAGCAATGTTTGATGCCACAAAAGGTGGCAGATGAAGGAGATGAAGGTGAGGGTGAGAATAAAATTTGCCACAAGGACAGCTTGTCCAGCACTGGCTGTCACAGCCAGGGGAGCACACACTGCCCACAGGATGGATGTCCTTTCCTGCCTGACCTTGACATTAGCGAGAAACTCCTGTCATGGCAAACACACAGACAACCAGAGTCACTCAGTTACAAGCAAGCCTTTAATGATCTCTAAAATATGTCTCTTTCTTAGCTTTAGAACATTTACTCCGACTGGGAGATGTTGGCGACCTGCGGCAGCTGCAGATAGACCGAGTTCCAGAAGGTCACAAACCGGGATCTCAGGTCCTGCTTCACAGAGTTTTCGTTCATCTTGTTGTTGATATCCAGGTAGTATTTGCCCTCGTTGCTGTAGGCTGGCCAGGAAACGGGCACGTCCGAATGGCCTGTGTTGGGATCACTGGGGGAAAAGGAGACACAGAAACACAGTTTTGAGGTTTTTGGCAGGGACTTTGTCTGCTCAAGTGAGACTTTAAGTGAGAAAAAAGAGAGAGTTGACCCTGGCACAAGCAATAGGAATTCTGCCTGCCAGGAGTGAGTTGATGACCTGCAATCTCCTCCCTCAGTCCCCACTGGCATCATCCCAGCTTCACACAGGGACTTAACTTTGGTATGAACATTAGGATTCAGGAATAAGAAATACAGACATGGAACACCCTGCTTTTGGGAATGATCCTGAAACTTACTGGACAAAACCAGCAGCCTGAAGTGCTGCATCAAGCCCCAAATGTGGAATGGGAATCACTCACCCGGTCCTGGCAAAATTGGTCCAGTAAGCAATCATGGCCTTTGAGACAGTCCTGTGCTTGGGCAGGTAGCCCAGGGGGGTGGCAAAAGGCTTCCCAAACACGTACTGCAGGTCATCAGCATGGTCTGCCCCGACCCAGCTGGGGTAGACAGGCATGCGGGACGGCTGGGAGAACACGTAGTTGTAGGTCTTGCCACTCCTGGGAAATGAAAGGGACTGGATAAGCAGCTGTGAGGGGACAGCAGAGCCCTCTTAAGCTCCCCCCAGGTTGGCTTTGGGTTCCTGCCAAAGGGCTGAGCTGCTCACTGGGCATTCTGCAGGTGCAGGTTCAGTGCCCACTGTGTGGGAATCAGGAAGATGTAGTCAGTGATCAGGTCCACCACTGTCTTCTTCATGACCTCCTGAGTGGGTGTGTCACCCCAGGTCTGTGTGTAGATGTTGTAGGTGGCGTTGGCTCCAGCCTCGCCCCTGTCCACGGTGAGGCCTTTGATCAAATCATACACCTGCTCCCTGAAAAGACAAGTGGCATTAATTAATTACAGACCAGCAGCTTCAGGTCGGGCAGGGGTCTTGCCTGGTCCTTTCTCTTGAGGGCTCTGGATTCGGCAACACAAGGCCTGGGCACCCAGGCTCGGAGCAACATCCTGTTATGAAGGCTGTGGCCTGTCCGCTCAAGCCTGAGTCGTTGGGGCTTGGGAGCTACACTGAAGAGAAGATGGCTCCTGTTGAGGGCTCCAAGGGCATCTGTCACTCACGCAGTGATTTTCACCAGCGGGCGGTTGATGGCGGGTAAATCCACGCCGGCAAAGATGTGCCCATCCATGTCATTGACCCCGGCCAGGTAGTCGATGTCGGCAGCGTTGGCAAAGAGCTTCTCTGGCATGTCGGGGAGGAAATCCCCATCGACGACAGGAGTGAGGGCGAGGGTGTGCACCAGGGGCACTGCAGCAGGAGACAAGAGCAGAGTCTGTTAGGAGCTGAGGAAACACAGAGGAGTGGTCTGGCATAGCCCATGACTCAAAGAGCTTGGGAGAAAACAGGCTGAGGTGAATGACAGCTTGAGCAGTGGCTTCAGTATGGGCAGGATGTCACCCAGATGGGGTGTAAACCTCATGGCTATGGCTGAAGGAGAAAAGCAAGAGATCTGCCAGGCAAGCACCACCTGGTAACATCCATAAATCCTCTCCTCCTGCAAATCCCTTCCGCAAAAAGATAGGAAAGAGCTGAGCTTTGCATCCCACCTGGCCATGCTGTCTGCTTGTCAGGACAGCCAGCCCCAGACTGTGCAGTTGCGCAGCAGTGGTTTAGCCACTCTGTTCTGAGCCAGGCTAAACGCTGTGGTTTGTGACCAGGAGCACCAGGAAGAGAATCTTCTTGGCAAAGGAATCCCCACAGGCAGCAAAAGCAGCAGCGATCCTACACTCCACCCAGCGACTCAAATAGAAATAGCAGGGATGTGAACTTTTTTTTTTTATTATTTACGAGCTGTATTCTGGGATTGCTCTTGATGCTTTCACAGAACAGGAAGCCCAAACAGTTGCTCTGAGGCCAAGGCAGAGCCCTTGGATAATCCCTCTGCCACTGCTGCCATTGCATGGTGGGCAGCATTCCTCTGCTGCAACGTGCACCTGACTGCAGAAAGGTGACTGCAAGAGCTCTCATTTATGTCCCTTTGCTGACGGGCACAAGCATCACCTCAATACTCCTGGCAGTCAACCCAGTGTCCTGCCAAGAGCTTGGGGAGCCCAGGGTGGGTAATGGACCACATCATGTGCTGGGGGACTTACGGGGCAGGTTGGTCAGCTGCAGGTGGTAGGCCAGCGTCAAAGCTTTGGGATCAGAGCTGCGCAGGCAGTTGGCCAAGATGGTGGTGTTGTCTGTGGAGCAGCCCACCTTTTCTCCAAGCTGCAGGAGAAGAGAAAGAAAAACATCCTAGTGTTGCCTCCCAAAGGCAGGGGTAATTGTTATAGAGACAGATTATATTTGGTTTTAATCTCAAAGCAGTGACTTTCCACAGCTTTGTCTGGCACAGCTCCTGCTCAATCCCTTCCTGGCCATGCTCTCCTCTAGGGAATTGCTTTTTTGGTTTCTATAGTCCTTCAGGCAAGACTTGCACGTTACCTGTTTAGCCCAGAAGAGCGGGTCCCTCTGGATGGCCCAGCTGCAGACCCCAACCCCACTCTGGCTGATGGCTCTCTTGAACAGGCCCTTGTTCTTCGGGGACAGCATCTGGGGGGCAAAATGGGAACAAGAGGGTTTTAGGTACAAACTCCTGAGGAGACCACAGCCTGCCAAACCAGGCAGATGGCCTTGCAGGTCATGCACCTGTCCCAGGGAAACTGCCAGCTCTTGAGGTGTTCAGCAGTCTCAGGATTTGAAGTTCAAAGGTGAGATGCTGAGATGAGGAGCAGAGGAGGGGGACATGGAAGGTAGAGGCTGTTTCTCCACAGGACACATGGCTGCAGTGGTGCGACTGATGAAGCTGAAGGAGGAGGAGCTGCTACAAAGCACTGAGGCTGAGCATTGCTGTCCTGGCCAGGGCAGAACATTCATGAGACAGCAGGTGGGGAGGAAAGCAGATGAGTACCAAGGGGCATTCTCACTGATTGACAGAGAAGGGGCTCTGCTCTGGTCTGACAAGGACAACTGACCTGCAGGGAGACGCTGACGGCACCGGCCGATTCCCCAAAGATGGTGATGTTGTCTGGGTCACCCCCAAAGGCCTTGATGTTCCTCTTCACCCAGGCAATGGCCATGTGCTGGTCCTTGAGCCCGTAGTTCCCTGAAGGACAGAGAGATCACCCACCAGTGAGCAGGGGCACAGCACAAATCACAAAGTGGGCATCCAGGACAGAGCGAGCAGCAGAGGTACCTGGCAGGTTTTCATCGCCGGTGCTCAGGAAGCCCAGCGGCCCCAGGCGGTAGTTGACGGTCACCACGATGACGTTGCCCCGCACTGCGATCTCCTCCCCGTCGTACAGGTAGTTGTCCAGGAAATTGGCTCCCTGGCTGCCTCCGACTAGGAAGGCGCCGCCGTAGATAAAAACCATCACGGGCAGCTTGGTAGAGACTGGCAGGAGCGGAACAGGAGCAGAGTGAGCCCCAACAGAGCTGGAAGGTGCTGCCCCTCCATCCCCTCATCCCCTCCCTGAGCATCGTTCCACCTGGCCAGGAGCTGACTTGATGCCCTGTAAGAGCCCGTGGCCAAAAAAGTCCCTGCTCTGCACAAGAGGCTGAGGCTCCCAACAGGGTGAAGGTGAGGGACGTTGTCTGACACAGTTGCCACCTTTCCCCCTGAAAATCACTGCTCAGCACCTGCCCACTATGGACCATAACTGCTGAGAGATGCTCCAGAAAAATTTGCCCAGGAAAGGCAGGTGGGGATCTCCTGCCCAGGTCCCTGCCAAGCACATACCCTCTTTCCTCCCTTGAGGGATCCAGATGTTCAGGTACAGACAGTCCTCACTGCCACGGACATCAGTCTGTGTCAGCTTCATTTGCACACAGCGATTTTTGAATGTTGTTGCTTTCAACGTTCCTGAGAGGAGAAAGGGAAGACAGCATGTCCCAGTTAAGGGCATCAGCTCCATTCTCTGGTTGCCAGGTGTCTGTCCACCCATCCTTTCCTCTCTGAGTCCAGTGCAGAGGCAGAAGAGCCTCTCAGCTGCTGTGACCGGTTTGAGTGACAAAGTGGGAGACTTTCCCCTGTGAACTAGCTCTGGACAGCCAAGGTGTGGGGAGGGCAGGTGCAGGTGCCATGCTTTGGTTCTGTCACTTCCTGGGGTTACTTGAGTTGCTTGGGAACATTTAGACACAGACTCTCAGACCTTTCAGGAGACTAAGAGCTTTATCTTGGCCCTGCTTAGTAGATGAAAGCAGGCAAGAACATCTTTGTCTTGACAAAAACAGACTAAAAGAGAGAGAAGCAAAAATAAAACCCCAAACCAAAGGCATTCAAAAGCTGCATCTTACCATCCCAACCAGGATGAGGTTGGGGATCTTCCAGTCTCTTTGGAGGGGCAGCAAAGGGAATCCCTCTGAAGATGTCGACGTAGCTCCCAAAGAGTCCCAGTTTCTTACTCTCACCTTCCACAAATCCTCCCTCGGTGAGCACCACCCCCAGCTACAGGTGGTACCATGGAGAAGAGAAAATCCATTGCTCTGTCCTTCATAACTCTGGCTTCCCACCTTGCCACACACTCACATCCCACCCTGCCCATCCACACCCTTGGTCCCTTATGGAAAGCCCACAGGTGCCACTGGAGCTGTGCAGGTGTCCTGCAGGTGCCCTTTGGGGCAGACAGGCAGCAGCAATTCCCCCACAGTCCCAAAGACAAATGGCAGAAGGAGAAAACCTTCAGCCTTAGGGTGCAAACACAGCCTTTGTACTTACGGTTGCAGCCCAGGCTACCCCAAGGTAGGAGCACAGGGCCAAGGCCAGGATGTGCCAGCGAGCCATGGTGAGGGCAGCCCTGAGGACACAGCCCCAGCTGGAGGCCTGTATTTATACAGCCAGGAGTGCAGGCGTGTGCCAATGCCATGGGCCAGGCTTGGCTTGGAGCTGGACCAGGGCAGCCTCCACACCCTTGTCCTTCAGTAGCCCGAGGCCAGCCCATGGCTGAGGTAGATGGGCATGGCCGTGTGAGAGCCCTGCAGCTGCTGTTTGTGTGGGCTGGAGACCAAACCAAAGGAAGTGCTCAGTCTGACAAAATTCCTGAGAAATTAAACCTGATGGAGTCTTGAGAAGCCTCACCCAAGCACAGGTGGCTGAAATAATTTTAAGGTATGCAGTAGAACATATTATTGGCAACCTAGGAGAAGCCTTGCACTTGTAACACACTGGGGAATGTACAAGACTCGAAGTGACAGCAAGCCTCAAAGCTGCTTCCATCCAGCAGTAGCGAGACTGCTCATGAAGTTCACACATAGTCCAGAATTTCTGTTTCCATTTCATCGTCACACCCATCTGAAGGCTTCAAGTCTCCTTGCTCCTCATACCTCTGCAGGCTCATGCCAGCTGCTCTTTGTCATCTCCACTGCTTGTTGTGTTTGTCAGAGAGAGAGGGGAATGGGCAGGATGCAAACAATAGCTTTGAAATTTATCTCTAACAGAAAACTCATCTGTCAGTGTGCAATTCCTTTCCACATTCAATCACAGGACTGGTAGAACATCTGTTGATAAGAGATGGAAAGAAGGAAAGGATTCGTGTGTGTTTTATGGTGTAATGAGAATCTTCATGGGAACACACAAAAATGGAGTTTGTGTTCCAGATTTCTAAAAAGAGACTCAGCCAGGTGAGCAATGGGTTGGTTTAACTTTGGTCCAATGTCCCTGAATCACACACTGGTACCATAAAAGACTCTCATGGCACCACTGAGGAAAGAAAATTTTTAAAAAATCCATTCAAAGCTACATCCATTTGCACACTGACAGAGGAGCTCTGCCCTGGCTGGCAGAAAACCCTCCAGCACTTGGGACTGATCTGTATGAAATGTGTTGGAGCACTAAAGGCTTCACCCTCTGCATTTGCTCTCCTGGAGCTACTGCAGCTACTCAGTGGGACAGGGGCAAAGCAAGAGAGAACTGCAAGTACCAACTCAATCTGGAAATTTCTTTTTCATTTAAAAACTGCTGGTGAAGGCCAACAGTGAGAAAATGAAAGATGTTTCTTGTGGGAGATCTCCCAGATTGTTCTTCTGGAAAAGCAAATCAGAGCCAGGACGGCACAGGGACACATGGCGTTGGTTCCTGGAAGCCCTGCCCTTGGCTCCAGCCCACTGGAAGCAGGCAGGAGGCTGGTTCCACTGCAGGGGTTCCCTGAGCCTGGCTTACCCCAGGGCTGGGCTCCCCACCCTACAGCTCCTCTGCATGGAGAAGCTCAACACACACACACAGGGGTCCCATCACCTGTGACACCCCATGCTCTCCTCCCAGCATCCACAGCACGGCCCCAATGTCCCCCACCAGCCCTGGGTTCTTCACATCAGCCATGGCCTGTGGGGCAGCTCCAGCATGGTTGAGCCCACCTGCTCCCACAACAGGGTACCAGAGCCTGGACAGGTCAGGTCCAGCACTTGTGTGTGGATGGGGACATGTGGTGAACAAGGTTTGTGGAAAGTTGTGCTCCTTGTCCTGCCCTGGCCAGAGCTGCAGCTCCTTAACCCAATCCAGTCCAGCCTCTGCCCTAAAACCAGTGGGGAATCACATCCCCCATGGGTTTATTCTGCCCCATCAATTCCTGAGCAATGTCAGTGCAAGATCAACAACAGGTCAGGACTGGTTTGCATTCACCTGTTGCACCTGTAGCTCTCTAAGATCTGGTTGGTAGTAGCAGGGACCTTGATGGTAACACGGGGAAATCCAGAGGACAGGTCAGGACTGGGGCTGTCCTGCCTGGGCTCACAGGGGCAAAGAGGGAAAACAACCTCAGGGCCAACAGCCAGCTGGGCAGGGAGAGACTGGACCCCAGCTGTCAGCAGCTGCCCTGGGACATTAGGGTGTCACAGCCAGGGAACACACACTGCCCACAGAATGGATGTCCTTTCCTGCCTGACCTTAATGTTGGCACGAAAATCCTGTCATGGCAAACACAGAGAACCAGAGTCACTCAGTTACAAGCAAGCCTTTAATGAACGATCTTTTAAGTGTTCAGAACATTTACTCCGACTGGGAGATGTTGGCGACCTGCGGCAGCTGCAGATAGACCGAGTTCCAGAAGGTCACATACTCAGATCTCAGATCCTGCTTCACAGAGTTTTCGTTCATCTTGTTGTTGATATCCAGGTAGTACTTGCCCTCGTTGCTGTAGGCTGGCCAGGAAACGGGCACGTCCGAATGGCCTGTGTTGGGATCACTGGGGGAAAAGGAGACATAGAGGTTCAGTTTTATCAGGGCAGCTTGGGGATGCAGTTTAGGTGCATGCACACACTGGGACACTGGGACAAGCAATAGGAATTCTGCCTGCCAGGAGTGAGCTGATGACCTGCAGTCTCCTCCCTCAGTCCCCACTGGCATCATCCCTGACTCCACACAGGGACTGACATCCTGCCTGAACACCAGGATTCAGGAGTAAACCTCATCAAGTGGAGGCAGAGATCCCAAGTCATGAAAATGCCTCTCCACTCCCCAAGCGTGCTATGGATGAGGAGGACCCAGAGCAAACTCAAGCACTGTGAGACACAGAGCCCTGATCACAACACCAAGACAGAGAACTTCCGGGAATGATCCTGAAAAGTTACAGGGTGAAAGCAGCACCTTGAAGTGCTGCATCACAGCACAAACCACTCACCCGGTCCTGGCAAAATTGGTCCAGTAAGCAATCATGGCCTTTGAGACAGTCCTGTGCTTGGGCAGGTAGCCAAGGGGGGTGGCAAAAGGCTTCCCAAACACGTACTGCAGGTCATCAGCATGGTCTGCCCCGACCCAGCTGGGGTAGACAGGCATGCGGGATGGCTGGGAGAACACGTAGTTGTAGGTCTTGCCACTCCTGGGAAATGAAAGGGACTGGATAAGCAGCTGTGAGGGGACAGCAGAGCCCTCTTAAGCTCCCCCCAGGTTGGCTTTGGGTTCCTGCCAAAGGGCTGAGCTGCTCACTGGGCATTCTGCAGGTGCAGGTTCAGTGCCCACTGTGTGGGAATCAGGAAGATGTAGTCAGTGATCAGGTCCACCACTGTCTTCTTCATGACCTCCTGAGTGGGTGTGTCACCCCAGGTCTGTGTGTAGATGTTGTAGGTGGCATTGGCTCCAGCCTCGCCCCTGTCCACGGTGAGGCCTTTGATCAAATCATACACCTGCTCCCTGAAAAGACAAGTGGCATTAATTAATTACAGACCAGCAGCTTCAGGTCGGGCAGGGGTCTTGCCTGGTCCTTTCTCTTGAGGGCTCTGGATTCGGCAACACAAGGCCTGGGCACCCAGGCTCGGAGCGACATCCTGTTATGAAGGCTGTGGCCTGTCCGCTCAAGCCTGAGTCGTTGGGGCTTGGGAGCTACACTGAAGAGAAGATGGCTCCTGTTGAGGGCTCCAAGGGCATCTGTCACTCACGCAGTGATTTTCACCAGCGGGCGGTTGATGGCGGGTAAATCCACGCCGGCAAAGATGTGCCCATCCATGTCATTGACCCCGGCCAGGTAGTCGATGTCGGCAGCGTTGGCAAAGAGCTTCTCTGGCATGTCGGGGAGGAAATCCCCGTCGACGACAGGAGTGAGGGCGAGGGTGTGCACCAGGGGCACTGCAGCAGGAGACAAGAGCAGAGTCTGTTAGGAGCTGAGGAAACACAGAGGAGTGGTCTGGCATAGCCCAAGAACAGGCTGAGGTGGGCAGCATTCATTTGGTGCAACGTGCACCTGACTGCAGAAAGGTGACTGCAAGAGCTCTCATTTATGTCCCTTTGCTGACGGGCACAAGCATCACCTCAACACTCCTGGCAGTCAACCCAGTGTCCTGCCAAGAGCTTGGGGAGCTCAGGGTGGGTAATGGACCACGTCATGTGCTGGGGGACTTACGGGGCAGGTTGGTCAGCTGCAGGTGGTAGGCCAGCGTCAAAGCTTTGGGATCAGAGCTGCGCAGGCAGTTGGCCAAGATGGCAGTGTTGTCTGTGGAGCAGCCCACCTTTTCTCCAAGCTGCAGGAGAAGAGACAGAAAAACATCCTAGTGTTGCCTCCCAAAGGCAGGGGTAATTGTTACAGAGACAGATTATATTTGGTTTTAATCTCAAAGCAGTGACTTTCCACAGCTTTGTCTGGCACAGCTCCTGCCCAATCCCTTCCTGGCCATGCTCTCCTCTAGGGAATTGCTTTTTTGGTTTCTATAGTCCTTCAGGCAAGACTTGCACGTTACCTGTTTAGCCCAGAAGAGCGGGTCCCTCTGGATGGCCCAGCTGCAGACCCCAACCCCACTCTGGCTGATGGCTCTCTTGAACAGGCCCTTGTTCTTCGGGGACAGCATCTGGGGGGCAAAATGGGAACAAGAGGGTTTTAGGTACAAACTCCTGAGGAGACCACAGCCTGCCAAACCAGGCAGATGGCCTTGCAGGTCATGCACCTGTCCCAGGGAAACTGCCAGCTCTTGAGGTGTTCAGCAGTCTCAGGATTTGAAGTTCAAAGGTGAGATGCTGAGATGAGGAGCAGAGGAGGGGGACATGGAAGGTAGAGGCTGTTTCTCCACAGGACACATGGCTGCAGTGGTGCGACTGATGAAGCTGAAGGAGGAGGAGCTGCTACAAAGCACTGAGGCTGAGCATTGCTGTCCTGGCCAGGGCAGAACGTTCATGAGACAGCAGGTGGGGAGGAAAGCAGATGAGTACCAAGGGGCACTCTCACTGATTGACAGAGAAGGGGCTCTGCTCTGGTCTGACAAGGACAACTGACCTGCAGGGAGACGCTGACGGCACCGGCCGATTCCCCAAAGATGGTGATGTTGTCTGGGTCACCCCCAAAGGCCTTGATGTTCCTCTTCACCCAGGCAATGGCCATGTGCTGGTCCTTGAGCCCGTAGTTCCCTGAAGGACAGAGAGATCACCCACCAGTGAGCAGGGGCACAGCACAAATCACAAAGTGGGCATCCAGGACAGAGCGAGCAGCAGAGGTACCTGGCAGGTTTTCATCGCCGGTGCTCAGGAAGCCCAGCGGCCCCAGGCGGTAGTTGACGGTCACCACGATGACGTTGCCCCGCACTGCGATCTCCTCCCCGTCGTACAGGTAGTTGTCCAGGAAATTGGCTCCCTGGCTGCCTCCGACTAGGAAGGCGCCGCCGTAGATAAAAACCATCACGGGCAGCTTGGTAGAGACTGGCAGGAGCGGAACAGGAGCAGAGTGAGCCCCAACAGAGCTGGAAGGTGCTGCCCCTCCATCCCCTCATCCCCTCCCTGAGCATCGTTCCACCTGGCCAGGAGCTGACTTGATGCTCTGTAAGAGCCCGTGGCCAAAAAAGTCCCTGCTCTGCACAAGAGGCTGAGGCTCCCAACAGGGTGAAGGTGAGGGACGTTGTCTGACACAGTTGCCACCTTTCCCCCTGAAAATCACTGCTCAGCACCTGCCCACTATGGACCATAACTGCTGAGAGATGCTCCAGAAAAATTTGCCCAGGAAAGGCAGGTGGGGATCTCCTGCCCAGGTCCCTGCCAAGCACATACCCTCTTTCCTCCCTTGAGGGATCCAGATGTTCAGGTACAGACAGTCCTCACTGCCACGGACATCAGTCTGTGTCAGCTTCATTTGCACACAGCGATTTTTGAATGTTGTTGCTTTCAACGTTCCTGAGAGGAGAAAGGGAAGACAGCATGTCCCAGTTAAGGGCATCAGCTCCATTCTCTGGTTGCCAGGTGTCTGTCCACCCATCCTTTCCTCTCTGAGTCCAGTGCAGTGGCAGCAAAGCTGCCCCAGCCTTTGTGACCAGTCTGAGTAGTATGCTGTACTGTTTCCCATATGTACCAGATTAAAGAGAGGGAAGCAAAAATAAAACCCCAAACCAAAGGCATTCAAAAGCTGGATCTTACCATCCCAGCCAGGATGAGGTTGGGGATCTTCCAGAGTCTTTGGAGGGGCAGCAAAGGGAATCCCTCTGAAGATGTCGACGTAGCTCCCAAAGAGTCCCAGTTTCTTACTCTCACCTTCCACAAATCCTCCCTCGGTGAGCACCACCCCCAGCTACAGGTGGTACCATGGAGAAGAGAAAATCCATTGCTCTGTCCTTCATAACTCTGGCTTCCCACCTTGCCACACACTCACATCCCACCCTGCCCATCCACACCCTTGGTCCCTTATGGAAAGCCCACAGGTGCCACTGGAGCTGTGCAGGTGTCCTACAGGTGCCCTTTGGGGCAGACAGGCAGCAGCAATTCCCCCACAGTCCCAAAGACAAATGGCAGAAGGAGAAAACCTTCAGCCTTAGGGTGCAAACACAGCCTTTGTACTTACGGTTGCAGCCCAGGCTACCCCAAGGTAGGAGCACAGGGCCAAGGCCAGGATGTGCCAGCGAGCCATGGTGAGGGCAGCCCTGAGGACACAGCCCCAGCTGGAGGCCTGTATTTATACAGCCAGGAGTGCAGGCGTGTGCCAATGCCATGGGCCAGGCTTGGCTTGGAGCTGGACCAGGGCAGCCTCCACACCCTTGTCCTTCAGTAGCCCGAGGCCAGCCCATGGCTGAGGTAGATGGGCATGGCCGTGTGAGAGCCCTGCAGCTGCTGTTTGTGTGGGCTGGAGACCAAACCAAAGGAAGTGCTCAGTCTGACAAAATTCCTGAGAAATTAAACCTGATGGAGTCTTGAGAAGCCTCACCCAAGCACAGGTGGCTGAAATAATTTTAAGGTATGCAGTAGAACATATTATTGGCAACCTAGGAGAAGCCTTGCACTTGTAACACACTGGGGAATGTACAAGACTCGAAGTGACAGCAAGCCTCAAAGCTGCTTCCATCCAGCAGTAGCGAGACTGCTCATGAAGTTCACACATAGTCCAGAATTTCTGTTTCCATTTCATCGTCACACCCATCTGAAGGCTTCAAGTCTCCTTGCTCCTCATACCTCTGCAGGCTCATGCCAGCTGCTCTTTGTCATCTCCACTGCTTGTTGTGTTTGTCAGAGAGAGAGGGGAATGGGCAGGATGCAAACAATAGCTTTGAAATTTATCTCTAACAGAAAACTCATCTGTCAGTGTGCAATTCCTTTCCACATTCAATCACAGGACTGGTAGAACATCTGTTGATAAGAGATGGAAAGAAGGAAAGGATTCGTGTGTGTTTTATGGTGTAATGAGAATCTTCATGGGAACACACAAAAATGGAGTTTGTGTTCCAGATTTCTAAAAAGAGACTCAGCCAGGTGAGCAATGGGTTGGTTTAACTTTGGTCCAATGTCCCTGAATCACACACTGGTACCATAAAAGACTCTCATGGCACCACTGAGGAAAGAAAATTTTTAAAAAATCCATTCAAAGCTACATCCATTTGCACACTGACAGAGGAGCTCTGCCCTGGCTGGCAGAAAACCCTCCAGCACTTGGGACTGATCTGTATGAAATGTGTTGGAGCACTAAAGGCTTCACCCTCTGCATTTGCTCTCCTGGAGCTACTGCAGCTACTCAGTGGGACAGGGGCAAAGCAAGAGAGAACTGCAAGTACCAACTCAATCTGGAAATTTCTTTTTCATTTAAAAACTGCTGGTGAAGGCCAACAGTGAGAAAATGAAAGATGTTTCTTGTGGGAGATCTCCCAGATTGTTCTTCTGGAAAAGCAAATCAGAGCCAGGACGGCACAGGGACACATGGCGTTGGTTCCTGGAAGCCCTGCCCTTGGCTCCAGCCCACTGGAAGCAGGCAGGAGGCTGGTTCCACTGCAGGGGTTCCCTGAGCCTGGCTTACCCCAGGGCTGGGCTCCCCACCCTACAGCTCCTCTGCATGGAGAAGCTCAACACACACACACAGGGGTCCCATCACCTGTGACACCCCATGCTCTCCTCCCAGCATCCACAGCACGGCCCCAATGTCCCCCACCAGCCCTGGGTTCTTCACATCAGCCATGGCCTGTGGGGCAGCTCCAGCATGGTTGAGCCCACCTGCTCCCACAACAGGGTACCAGAGCCTGGACAGGTCAGGTCCAGCACTTGTGTGTGGATGGGGACATGTGGTGAACAAGGTTTGTGGAAAGTTGTGCTCCTTGTCCTGCCCTGGCCAGAGCTGCAGCTCCTTAACCCAATCCAGTCCAGCCTCTGCCCTAAAACCAGTGGGGAATCACATCCCCCATGGGTTTATTCTGCCCCATCAATTCCTGAGCAATGTCAGTGCAAGATCAACAACAGGTCAGGACTGGTTTGCATTCACCTGTTGCACCTGTAGCTCTCTAAGATCTGGTTGGTAGTAGCAGGGACCTTGATGGTAACACGGGGAAATCCAGAGGACAGGTCAGGACTGGGGCTGTCCTGCCTGGGCTCACAGGGGCAAAGAGGGAAAACAACCTCAGGGCCAACAGCCAGCTGGGCAGGGAGAGACTGGACCCCAGCTGTCAGCAGCTGCCCTGGGACATTAGGGTGTCACAGCCAGGGAACACACACTGCCCACAGAATGGATGTCCTTTCCTGCCTGACCTTAATGTTGGCACGAAAATCCTGTCATGGCAAACACAGAGAACCAGAGTCACTCAGTTACAAGCAAGCCTTTAATGAACGATCTTTTAAGTGTTCAGAACATTTACTCCGACTGGGAGATGTTGGCGACCTGCGGCAGCTGCAGATAGACCGAGTTCCAGAAGGTCACATACTCAGATCTCAGATCCTGCTTCACAGAGTTTTCGTTCATCTTGTTGTTGATATCCAGGTAGTACTTGCCCTCGTTGCTGTAGGCTGGCCAGGAAACGGGCACGTCCGAATGGCCTGTGTTGGGATCACTGGGGGAAAAGGAGACATAGAGGTTCAGTTTTATCAGGGCAGCTTGGGGATGCAGTTTAGGTGCATGCACACACTGGGACACTGGGACAAGCAATAGGAATTCTGCCTGCCAGGAGTGAGCTGATGACCTGCAGTCTCCTCCCTCAGTCCCCACTGGCATCATCCCTGACTCCACACAGGGACTGACATCCTGCCTGAACACCAGGATTCAGGAGTAAACCTCATCAAGTGGAGGCAGAGATCCCAAGTCATGAAAATGCCTCTCCACTCCCCAAGCGTGCTATGGATGAGGAGGACCCAGAGCAAACTCAAGCACTGTGAGACACAGAGCCCTGATCACAACACCAAGACAGAGAACTTCCGGGAATGATCCTGAAAAGTTACAGGGTGAAAGCAGCACCTTGAAGTGCTGCATCACAGCACAAACCACTCACCCGGTCCTGGCAAAATTGGTCCAGTAAGCAATCATGGCCTTTGAGACAGTCCTGTGCTTGGGCAGGTAGCCAAGGGGGGTGGCAAAAGGCTTCCCAAACACGTACTGCAGGTCATCAGCATGGTCTGCCCCGACCCAGCTGGGGTAGACAGGCATGCGGGATGGCTGGGAGAACACGTAGTTGTAGGTCTTGCCACTCCTGGGAAATGAAAGGGACTGGATAAGCAGCTGTGAGGGGACAGCAGAGCCCTCTTAAGCTCCCCCCAGGTTGGCTTTGGGTTCCTGCCAAAGGGCTGAGCTGCTCACTGGGCATTCTGCAGGTGCAGGTTCAGTGCCCACTGTGTGGGAATCAGGAAGATGTAGTCAGTGATCAGGTCCACCACTGTCTTCTTCATGACCTCCTGAGTGGGTGTGTCACCCCAGGTCTGTGTGTAGATGTTGTAGGTGGCATTGGCTCCAGCCTCGCCCCTGTCCACGGTGAGGCCTTTGATCAAATCATACACCTGCTCCCTGAAAAGACAAGTGGCATTAATTAATTACAGACCAGCAGCTTCAGGTCGGGCAGGGGTCTTGCCTGGTCCTTTCTCTTGAGGGCTCTGGATTCGGCAACACAAGGCCTGGGCACCCAGGCTCGGAGCGACATCCTGTTATGAAGGCTGTGGCCTGTCCGCTCAAGCCTGAGTCGTTGGGGCTTGGGAGCTACACTGAAGAGAAGATGGCTCCTGTTGAGGGCTCCAAGGGCATCTGTCACTCACGCAGTGATTTTCACCAGCGGGCGGTTGATGGCGGGTAAATCCACGCCGGCAAAGATGTGCCCATCCATGTCATTGACCCCGGCCAGGTAGTCGATGTCGGCAGCGTTGGCAAAGAGCTTCTCTGGCATGTCGGGGAGGAAATCCCCGTCGACGACAGGAGTGAGGGCGAGGGTGTGCACCAGGGGCACTGCAGCAGGAGACAAGAGCAGAGTCTGTTAGGAGCTGAGGAAACACAGAGGAGTGGTCTGGCATAGCCCAAGAACAGGCTGAGGTGGGCAGCATTCATTTGGTGCAACGTGCACCTGACTGCAGAAAGGTGACTGCAAGAGCTCTCATTTATGTCCCTTTGCTGACGGGCACAAGCATCACCTCAACACTCCTGGCAGTCAACCCAGTGTCCTGCCAAGAGCTTGGGGAGCTCAGGGTGGGTAATGGACCACGTCATGTGCTGGGGGACTTACGGGGCAGGTTGGTCAGCTGCAGGTGGTAGGCCAGCGTCAAAGCTTTGGGATCAGAGCTGCGCAGGCAGTTGGCCAAGATGGCAGTGTTGTCTGTGGAGCAGCCCACCTTTTCTCCAAGCTGCAGGAGAAGAGACAGAAAAACATCCTAGTGTTGCCTCCCAAAGGCAGGGGTAATTGTTACAGAGACAGATTATATTTGGTTTTAATCTCAAAGCAGTGACTTTCCACAGCTTTGTCTGGCACAGCTCCTGCCCAATCCCTTCCTGGCCATGCTCTCCTCTAGGGAATTGCTTTTTTGGTTTCTATAGTCCTTCAGGCAAGACTTGCACGTTACCTGTTTAGCCCAGAAGAGCGGGTCCCTCTGGATGGCCCAGCTGCAGACCCCAACCCCACTCTGGCTGATGGCTCTCTTGAACAGGCCCTTGTTCTTCGGGGACAGCATCTGGGGGGCAAAATGGGAACAAGAGGGTTTTAGGTACAAACTCCTGAGGAGACCACAGCCTGCCAAACCAGGCAGATGGCCTTGCAGGTCATGCACCTGTCCCAGGGAAACTGCCAGCTCTTGAGGTGTTCAGCAGTCTCAGGATTTGAAGTTCAAAGGTGAGATGCTGAGATGAGGAGCAGAGGAGGGGGACATGGAAGGTAGAGGCTGTTTCTCCACAGGACACATGGCTGCAGTGGTGCGACTGATGAAGCTGAAGGAGGAGGAGCTGCTACAAAGCACTGAGGCTGAGCATTGCTGTCCTGGCCAGGGCAGAACGTTCATGAGACAGCAGGTGGGGAGGAAAGCAGATGAGTACCAAGGGGCACTCTCACTGATTGACAGAGAAGGGGCTCTGCTCTGGTCTGACAAGGACAACTGACCTGCAGGGAGACGCTGACGGCACCGGCCGATTCCCCAAAGATGGTGATGTTGTCTGGGTCACCCCCAAAGGCCTTGATGTTCCTCTTCACCCAGGCAATGGCCATGTGCTGGTCCTTGAGCCCGTAGTTCCCTGAAGGACAGAGAGATCACCCACCAGTGAGCAGGGGCACAGCACAAATCACAAAGTGGGCATCCAGGACAGAGCGAGCAGCAGAGGTACCTGGCAGGTTTTCATCGCCGGTGCTCAGGAAGCCCAGCGGCCCCAGGCGGTAGTTGACGGTCACCACGATGACGTTGCCCCGCACTGCGATCTCCTCCCCGTCGTACAGGTAGTTGTCCAGGAAATTGGCTCCCTGGCTGCCTCCGACTAGGAAGGCGCCGCCGTAGATAAAAACCATCACGGGCAGCTTGGTAGAGACTGGCAGGAGCGGAACAGGAGCAGAGTGAGCCCCAACAGAGCTGGAAGGTGCTGCCCCTCCATCCCCTCATCCCCTCCCTGAGCATCGTTCCACCTGGCCAGGAGCTGACTTGATGCTCTGTAAGAGCCCGTGGCCAAAAAAGTCCCTGCTCTGCACAAGAGGCTGAGGCTCCCAACAGGGTGAAGGTGAGGGACGTTGTCTGACACAGTTGCCACCTTTCCCCCTGAAAATCACTGCTCAGCACCTGCCCACTATGGACCATAACTGCTGAGAGATGCTCCAGAAAAATTTGCCCAGGAAAGGCAGGTGGGGATCTCCTGCCCAGGTCCCTGCCAAGCACATACCCTCTTTCCTCCCTTGAGGGATCCAGATGTTCAGGTACAGACAGTCCTCACTGCCACGGACATCAGTCTGTGTCAGCTTCATTTGCACACAGCGATTTTTGAATGTTGTTGCTTTCAACGTTCCTGAGAGGAGAAAGGGAAGACAGCATGTCCCAGTTAAGGGCATCAGCTCCATTCTCTGGTTGCCAGGTGTCTGTCCACCCATCCTTTCCTCTCTGAGTCCAGTGCAGTGGCAGCAAAGCTGCCCCAGCCTTTGTGACCAGTCTGAGTAGTATGCTGTACTGTTTCCCATATGTACCAGATTAAAGAGAGGGAAGCAAAAATAAAACCCCAAACCAAAGGCATTCAAAAGCTGGATCTTACCATCCCAGCCAGGATGAGGTTGGGGATCTTCCAGAGTCTTTGGAGGGGCAGCAAAGGGAATCCCTCTGAAGATGTCGACGTAGCTCCCAAAGAGTCCCAGTTTCTTACTCTCACCTTCCACAAATCCTCCCTCGGTGAGCACCACCCCCAGCTACAGGTGGTACCATGGAGAAGAGAAAATCCATTGCTCTGTCCTTCATAACTCTGGCTTCCCACCTTGCCACACACTCACATCCCACCCTGCCCATCCACACCCTTGGTCCCTTATGGAAAGCCCACAGGTGCCACTGGAGCTGTGCAGGTGTCCTACAGGTGCCCTTTGGGGCAGACAGGCAGCAGCAATTCCCCCACAGTCCCAAAGACAAATGGCAGAAGGAGAAAACCTTCAGCCTTAGGGTGCAAACACAGCCTTTGTACTTACGGTTGCAGCCCAGGCTACCCCAAGGTAGGAGCACAGGGCCAAGGCCAGGATGTGCCAGCGAGCCATGGTGAGGGCAGCCCTGAGGACACAGCCCCAGCTGGAGGCCTGTATTTATACAGCCAGGAGTGCAGGCGTGTGCCAATGCCATGGGCCAGGCTTGGCTTGGAGCTGGACCAGGGCAGCCTCCACACCCTTGTCCTTCAGTAGCCCGAGGCCAGCCCATGGCTGAGGTAGATGGGCATGGCCGTGTGAGAGCCCTGCAGCTGCTGTTTGTGTGGGCTGGAGACCAAACCCTCTCAGGTATCTTTTCTTTTTTCCACATGGCCACCACCCTGGTCAAACCTTACTTCCCACACTCAGAGAGATTTGGGAATGCAAATTCTCTGTTATTCTTCTTCTTCTCTAGTGTATTACCAGCTCATTTGAATTCTTGCCTCTCTCTTGGGAGCTTGTTGAGCTTCCTAGAGGACTCATTAGCCAGTAATTATGAAAATGTAGACACCAATTTATCCACAGGATTGGTGCACACTTTCCTCCAGTTCTGGACAGCAGCATCCAGGGGTTTAGTTGAGATTTCTTCATCATCCAAGTTCACAAAGATGGCATTGTGTGAGTGCCAGGCCCTGCTGAGGCAAATCAGGTTCTCACCACAAAACTGGGAATTGTTGTATCCCTCTCTAGGAAACAGGGAAGGGATCAGGATTGCACTCTGCCTGTGGCTCACACAGACTTGGGGCTCTCACTGGAACATGTGAAAATGAAGTTTGTGCTCCAGATTTCAGAAGAGAATGGACTCAGCTGAGTGACCAATGGGTTCATTTAGTTTTGGCCCAAGCTCTGTAGCAAGGGGCAATGCAAGAGGGAAATGCCATTAGGATTTTTTTTTTCCCCCTTTAAAAAGTGAAGGCCAACAGTGAGAAAATGAAAGATGTTTCTTGTGGGAGATCCTCCAGATTGTTCTTCTGGCAAAGCCAGTAAGGGCCAGGAGGGCGCAGGAACACATGGCTCCAATTCCTGGTAGAAAGCCGGGCTCGCTGCCTCCCAGGATGGGTCAGGTGTGCTGGGAGGGGCAGTGCTCTTCACCACATCCCCAGGTCCCCTCACCTCAACTGGATTTTTCTGAGGTGGCCACTGCCAGGCAGTTTCTCCCTGTGCCTCTTCTGTTGTGCCAGTCTAGAGGGATAAAACAGAGCAAGGCAGCAGCTTCAGCAGGTGAAGGTCTCCAGCCCATCTCCCCCCTGTTCCTGAGCTCTCCCTTTCCCATGGGGATCCAGCCTGTGGGACACCTCTGGCACACCTGAGCCGTGTGTCCCCCACCGCTGTGAGGTCTTTGAGTCAGGGTTGGTGGCTTGCCTGTGTGTCTGTGTTACAGCTTCTCTTCTTCCTCCTACTCATCCCAGCAAGGTGGGAACTGGGTGTGTTCCTTCTGTGAGAGCTCTGGGATGGGGTGGAAACAGAACCAGTCCCAAATACCCAGGAGCTAGCCTCCCCCCACGAAACCATAAGCCTGGCTTAGAAGTTGTGATTAATACTAAAAGAACTGGTTTCAGCCTGTAGGGTGCAGCAGTAGCACACTTTAATAGAATCAAAGAATACCAGTTTGGAAGGGATCTCAAGGATCAGCTGGTCCAACCTCCCTTGGCAAAAGCACAGTCTAGATTAGACAGCCCAGCACCCTGTCCAGCTGATCTGAGAAGTGCCCAGTGCTGGGGAATCCACCACTTCCCTGGGGAGATTATTCCAATGACTGATCGTCCTCTCTGTGAAAAATTGTCCTCCTGCATCCAATTGTAATCTCCCCAGGAGTAACTTGTACCCGTTACCCCTCATTTTTTTCGTGTGACTCCTCCTAAAAAATGGAGTCTCCGTCTTCTCTGTAGCCACCCTTTAAACACTGGAACATGGTGATAAGTTCTCCCCTTTTCTGGTGTGCTGACACGGGAGTTCTAGAGAGCACCTGAATATTGTCAGAGCTGAGGGGAGACTCCCGGACCTGTGAAAACAGATGGCAGCACAGCACAGCGAAATGCTTTTAAAGGAGACACCCCCAGCACTCTTTATACGACTTACACAGCAACGATATCCCGGGTGAGCTTGAGGGGAAAGCCTCTGGGTTGTGCTGTGGTTCTGTCTTTTGTTGGGAAGAGCAGCAGGCAGTGTATCTACCCCAAAACCCTGTTCCCTCTGGGAACAGTTTATCCACCCCATATGTGTCCACAGTTCCTGAGCTCCTCTTCCTTTTGTGCTTACTTTTTGTATTGCATTTAATCCAGGGGAAGGCTGCATCTCTCCCAGATACTGGAGGACTCGCTTGGCTGAGAGATTCCCCAAACACGGCATGAGCTCTCCACAAATTCCAAACACTTATTTTCCCAAAGATTTCATGGCAGTCTTGGAAGTCTGGGCTCTGAGTGGAGTGGGATGCCGTTAGGGGAAATATTACATCTCCTAGCTAAGATCTGGCTGGAGTTTCTTTTTTATTTTCTGTTCCATAGAGCTGTTACACTCATCCTGTGTTTCACCTCAAGAGTGGCTGCAGCATGAAACAAAACCTTTATGGAAAAGGGCTATGATATAAAAATATGGTGCAGTGGCCAAAGCTGTCAGGAGTTAAAACATTACTTCCAACTGCCCTCTGCTATGCCTTGGATGCCAAATGACTTTCAGATCATTTTTTCCAGGAACAGTGATATTCAAAGTGCCTGGCAAGGGGCTTCCAGATTATTGGAAGTCTTGGTTACAGAGAGCAGAAACTCTTCTGAAAATAGTTTGCTTAGGGGAAGGAACTGTGTTCTAGTGTAAACCAGAATGGACTTTTCAGTTCTCATCTATACCAGTAAAAATCCCTATCAGCCCTGTGCAATGCCCAGATAGTAGAGGGTAGAATATGCTTCATTTCCTTCCACATTGCTTTCTCTTACTCTTAGCAATGTTTCACAGTGTAAAGTATCAGAACTACAACAATTTTTTTCACATTATTATTGCTCCCCTTCAAAACAACCTTGTCTTTATTGGGCATTCTCACCCTTGGCTCGTGTAACTTCACCAACTTTTATCTCCCTCCTTGGAGCCACAGCTTTTCCCCGCTCATCTTTGTAATCTGACATTGTGATTTGTTCACTTGTGTGCTTGTTTTTCTCCTCGAAGAAGATTTGCTGACTCACTGGGGAGGAGGCAAGAGCTGTAGAGGCAGCTGGTGGCCAGTGATAAAACCACGGCCACATCCAGCCTTCAGGGTTTGCAGGTGACAGCCCTTCAGTTGAAGGCTTGAGCCACATTCCCTTCCAAGCTAAGATTGCTGGGGACTTTGGGATTGAGGATGAGGAGGTGGTACCCCCAAAACAGGAATTATTGTTCCTGATAACCACAAAGTTTGTGTTGTATCTTCTGCAAAATTAATAATGATGCTGCAAGAACTTGCAGGCTGGGGGCTAAGTCCTGCTGACCGTTGGATGTTGTGCCCTTTTGAAATCCTTAGGCACTATGAGCTATTCAAATGCAAAGGATCATTAATCTTGCTGAGTTCTCCACCACCACGGTTGTGGCACTGTGCAGCAGGCCCAGGGACACAGCTCTCTGACTTTCCAGCTGTTTCCCTGCATTCCAGGTAACCTGAGAAACCTCAGCTGTCTCATGCACACTCACTCTGAAACCCAAGGTCTTCTGCCCTGACAGCTCTGCCTTTAAGACATGAGAAACTGAATTCTCTGCACGTGTCATAAGCATCATATAGAATTCAGAAATAAAGTCTTACCAATAGCACATGGTACTTCTCCTAAGAAAAGAGTTTTAACTTGGGATGTTCTATTTAGCTTTAATGCTTCAAGGAGGTAAGATAAAGAGTTGGTTAACAAACAAGATTGCAAGTCCAGCTGACCTGAGTTCCATTTCTCATCCTCCTACTCAAATTTGGGCAAATATTTTAAGGTGAACAATGCAGGTTGGCAGATCTCAATGAAGAGACCTTGCTTTGATGCTTTATGGGGTTTTTGTGGGATTTTTCACAATGCCACTCCAGTGTATTGCTGTGCATGTGCAGGAATTTTACCTTGCTCTTATCGGCAGATCTTGAAGCTGTTACAGGCTGGATCTGAACAAGGAGCTGAGGCAGGGATGTCTGATTGACACAGTGCTTCACCCTGTCCACACTCTCAGGATGGGGCCCTTTCAGGAACAGGAATGCTCTGTCATCTCCAACTTCCTCTTCCTCAACTGAGACAAGAGATAACTTCTATTTTATAAAGAGAAAAAACCAGTGGACTTGACCACTGCTAAAAATCCCACCAAAGCTCCTAATATAGAAGAGCCTGGGGTGTAAGATAAAGCCCCATTGCTTTAAAATGCTTCAAGAGGAAGGGTGAATCAATGGGGATGGGTTTTCAAACCCCTCATCCTTCACGAGGAAGCCTTGAATGTCAGAATTGTGTTGGCTGGTGCTGAATGTGGCTGTTGGAGCTTGCTGAGGAGCCCTTGATGCACAGGGGAATTAAATGGCTTAGAGGTTGCTCATGACCTGGAGAACTGTAGATTATGGGCTGGAGCAGAATCAGCTGTGAGAAACTCAGCCTGAGAGTGGTGCAGAAACCACAGGGCTGTGACTCAGCTCATGTAACTTTAGATGCCTGCAGATACTGGGCTCCCTCTCTTTAGGGAGAGAAGTAGCTGCATACAGGGCAGGACTTCAGCCCTGGTTTAGATATGCGCTTTAGGAGCAGAAAAATCTCTTCCTAGGTATGTTTCTTATCAAAAAGGGAGCCTTTGAGTCACCAGCTCACAGCAGAGATCTCCTGACCTACTGCTGAAGGTTTCCTGCCTCATATCCCATGGGGAGCTGAGGACAGCACCTGCACCCAGACAGCCAAGGATGAGCACATCCTCCCAGCACTGGGGCAGGGCTTGCAACTCTCAGTAAAATCCTCAGGTACAGGCAGGAGCCAAGACACCAGGATGAACCAAAGGTGGTGGGATGCAGGATGAGGGCTGTCCATATGGTCTGGATGAGCAGTGACCTGATAACAGCATGCTCTGGAGGGCTAAAGAAATGTGTTAAAGCTGCAGGCATGACATTGGTTCATCCTGCACAGCCCAACCTCATCAGGGAAACCAAGCAGAGGATGTGCCCTGCAGGAATCTCTCATTCCCCTCCCTGTCATGGCTGAGGTGTATGTACAGGGAGCTTGCACAGGTCCAGCTGAGCTCATCCAAACACTGGGGGGTGTCCCTGGTATGATCTCAGCTGTATTGATTTAGTTATTGCTGCCCTAGGAGAAGATGTGAAGGGATATTTGCTGGCTCATGCTTTGACAGCTCAGATGGGAATGGTCAGGATTTTCCCCCCTTCTATTCACTCGGGGTTTTTTTACTATTTTTCAGAGACAGAGCAATTATCTGTGCACCAAACCTTAGTGGCTGGTGCAACTGTGAAGGGGTAGAGCCCCCTCCCAACACTTAGGGAAGGCAGCACAGGGTAGAAGTGCTGCTCTGGGCCCTGAACAGGAGCAGCTGGCTCAGTAAGCATCTGAAATGTTTGTTGTAAATCTGACTCTCCCACTGGGCAATGCTCCTCAGAAAACGTTCCCCGTGCACTCCCTCAGGCCCCTGTGTCCACACTCGCAGCTCCCAGGCTGCACTTACCCGGGTTATTTGCATGGATGAGGGCTGCCTGGGTGGCAGAGGCAAAGGGCTGACAGGCCTTTCCTGCCAATCTGTCTGTTGTTCAGATGAAGTGGTTGGAAAGTGCTCACTCTCCAGTTCCCTCTTTGGCTCAGGCACTCTGATAAGGCCTGGGCTGTCCTATCTTGCCCTGGGAGCTGTTCCTCCTCCCTAACAGGCTCCCTTCCCCGGCTGACAGTTAGCAGCCGGCAGTGCTTGATAAACTTATCAGACCAAAGCTGAGCTCAGTGCACGCTCAGCTCCTCCCCAGCCCCAGATTTCCCCCATTCCTGAGGACTCTTTTCTCTCTGCCTGCCTTGCTAGCTGGTACAGCGAACACAAATCCCCCTTGGGCCCACAAGTCAAAATCAGCCCAAGGACCAGATTGAGAAATGCTCAGATTGAAGCAGCAGGTTTAAAGTGAGGGCATTGGGTGGGGTGTTTACAGCATCCGTATCAAGCTCTGTCTCTCTCCCTGCAGTATTTTTCACCGGTGGAAATATTCGTGTCTGGTTCATACTCCCTGTGTTGCTGCTTGCCCTGTTTCTCTGCTGGTTTTGAGTTTAGTGAGTTTAATTCAGGGTCTCACTGTGCCTGCCTGGAGGATTGCTGAGCCAGCTCTGGACTTAGGGTGCTTTGCTGGATTCAGTTCCTATCACTCGTTATTGGTGTCGCAGTTGTGCTCGGGCGTTCCAGCCCAGATCAAGGCTCCATTGTGTGTGGTGCTGGATGTGGAAGATAAGGAGGAGCAGTCTCATTCCTGACTATCTTACTGTCGAAATAAACAAGTGAAATGAAGGGGAGAGGGGGAATTATTATCCTCTTACAGATGGGGTGAAGAGCTTCTGAGAGCTTCATAGCATGCTGAACAACTTCAGAAATCCAGCACACAAGTCTTCCCTGAGGTCATGCAGGAAATGTGTGGCAGATCTTAAGTCTCGGTTTTAGAGCTGCAGCCTTAAGATCAGTGTGTGTCCATGGTGACTGTTAGTTTTAAGATGGTGGGTCAGGAATTCTGCAGGGATCTGTGTTTTCTTCTCACCCAGCACAGAGATTCACTATCCTTGAATAATTTTTGTGTGGCTGTTCTGGGTTGCCTCCTCTGTATGGATGTGCTATTCCAGATGAAAAGGGGGAAAAAAAAAAATCTCTGCTTTGTCAGCAGATTAGGTGTTTAAAAAATGGTTTGTGATGTACTCTTTTTTTATTATTCTGTAGCAGCTTTGCAAGCTGAGCTCCATATCCATTCCCACGTTAGGCCCGTAATGGCAGGCAGGAATGTTTTCCCTGTGCAAGGAAATGTGTATGCAGCTATTTCTGGGACAGTGCCCTGTGCCTTCAGGTTTTCCTTTGCGTGCTGTGCTGATGGGCTGGAATTAAACTACTGGTGTGTCTCCATCCCCTGTGACTGGGGAACAAGGTGAGGACAAAGGAACAATGCTGTGAGGACAAGGGACTCTGCTCCTTTCTTTTTTCACCGATGACACTTTCTTGTGATGTGTAAGGTGGGAAGCAACTGGATGTAGCAAATAACTTTAACCAGTAAAACCTGCACCCAACTGGAGTCTAATTCTTCCCTGTCCTTCCTTTCAGTTCGTTTTAGGACTTCCCTAACAATTGCCAACACAAGAAATCTTCAGGATCTTGCCTTCTCCAGGATTCCACTCCGTGAGGTTAATACAACCTGGAGATAAGCTCCAGCCTAATGCTGTGCTAGCTGGGAACACCCCTCAGCTTCCTGCAGGTGTCCCGTGGCTCTGGCCTCATTAGGAAGACAGATTCATCCTCTGTCCAAACTGAAATCCACCCTTAATCATCACCAGCTCTTCTGGGCTGCTGCTCTCAGTGCCTCAGGGCTGTCTGGAAGACACAGAGGCACCTCTCTCCTCCTGACAGATGCCCGGGGTTAGTGCTTTGCATGTCCCTCATTTGCTAAACAAAACAGCCCAGAGACCAGGATTTTTTTCCCCCTAGCAATAAAAGGAAGAAGGTGTGAAGAGGACTGGGGAAGTACAGGATACAGGGCGGGCTCAAAGAGAGGCAAAAACAATCAGCTCTTTCTTCAGCCACAAAGATTAGTTGAGATTTTGCCTTTTGCTATCTGTTTCCTTGACTGACTGACCAGAATGTTTGTGATGCGAGAGGAGGTGGCGGGAAGGGGTTGTACCTGAGGGATCAGAACTGAGGAGGATTTGCATGTTTGGAGAGCAAGGCCAGGTGTGTTTGCAGTTGGTGACAGCCGTGTCCTGGTCCTGACAGGAGCTGAGCATCCTTGGATACCCATGGTGTAGATTCCAAGGATCAGGGCAGCCCTTTGCCTGCTCTTTGGAGCAGGTCTGCCTGTGGCTGATGCTGTGCTGGGAGTGAACAAGGGGCTGCGGGGCTCTGCCTTGTTTTTCCTTTGGGCTGCTGGTATCCATAGGCCTAAAGCAATGCCAGGGCTTGGGCATTAGGTGATCTGAAAGTGGCAACTCAAGAGGAAGAAGCTGCAGTGTTTTAGTGGAAAACACTGCAAGTTAATTCCCTGTCCTCCTCCTCCCTCCTTGGGTCACCTCCTGTCTCTGGCAGTTCTGTCTCGCTGGCGCCTTTGCCAGCTGGCCCCCATCCACAGCCTGTGCCTCTGGAGATAGCTCCCTGTGCCTGTGGGAGTGGGTCAGCCTGGATCCCCCATGCTGCTCTGGCCACAGACACGTTGTCCTGAGCTCTGCAGCAGCACTCTGCCTGCAGCCATCCCAGTGTGCTTTTCCACTTGCTGTCCATACAGCCAAAGTTGTCCCTGGATCTCCTGGGATGTACTCCCCAGGCTCCTCACAAACACCAGGCTAAGGCTGGCACTGCCTCCTTCAGTGTAGCTGCTCTTCAGGATTATCTGGGCTCAGTAACCCGCCCTGGAGTCCTGGGGAAGTAGCAGACGACTGGAGTGATGTGTGCTGTGTCAGGAGGGAGAAGCAGGCTGTAGGAGCACACAGGAGAGAAGGTCCCAGCTGTCCATTGAAGGTTATAACTCCCCTGTACCTTGGAAACCAAGGATAGGAATGAAAATCTAATGGATACAGCAGCTCTTCTTCATGAGGCTCAGAAGAACCAGCTGTCTGGTTTGGTTTTATGAGTGGTCACAGGCACCCTTGCCAATTGATGTGTGCCAGCACTTGAGTCCACATGGCCAAAATTGGGGAGCTTACGTGAGTCGGACACACCTGCTGTCCCCAGGGAAGTCTGTGCTGGTGTGTCCATGTGGTTTGGAGCTGGGGGGTTTTGCTCCTGAGCAATCCAGATGCTGACATGCTCTTTGAATATTTCTGTTTGCAGATTAGTGGAGGACAAGGGGAGTAACAAACACGGTTTGCATTTTGGGCAATAGTTTTAATAAGCTGCAATGACTTTACCTTGAGCAAGGCTTGTGCATGTGTGGGTGTTCTCATGAATCTGTGGGGCTGGGGAACGGTTCCATCACAGGTTAGGCCCCTTCCCCAGAATGGCTCAGGGAAGAACAGCAGGGATTTAATGGGGGCTCTAGCACTGTCAGTTGGATACAGATTCTGTGTATCTGCTGTGGCCCTCCTGCTCTGCAGAGCTGGCTCTGGCTCTGTGGGGCTCTGCACCAGTCTGTCTCCAGGATGAATGTCTCTCTAATGGGAGCCCTTTTCTGCATGTGAATATCCATCTTTATTCCCACTCAAACCATCCTAGACTCTCCCTTCTCCTTTTTCACCCCATCCCCACTGCCTGTGTCCCCAGTCAGGTATGAGCTGTTCTTTAAATGGGTGTTGTGAACATGAAATACACTGTGTTAGCCCACTTACTAAGAAGGAACAGATTTATCAGATAAATCCCAGCAGGCCTGTACATGTCACTGTCTGGTATAGTGCAATAAAAAAATACATTAGAATAAGTATAAATACATATTTACAGTGTACAAGTAAAGCCAGGAGTACAGACTCTGGGTTTGAGCTTCCAGATACATATGAATGACTTACAGCTTAGGCACAGCATAGGAAGGGCAAGTACATTTTAGGTCTTAGGAGAATAACTTGCAATTTACACCAGTGGAACTGAGGGCAGTTCTCTCCTGGCCGTACATGAATTTTCCACGTGGACCGTTTTGTCTTTGCCCATGATGGCAGCTGTCCTTCATAAGCCTTTGGAGTGAAACAGCCACAGCCCATTCCCAGGGTAATTCCCACTGGTGCCATTGTCTGAGGCTGTGTGTTCAGGGATGCAGTTATGGTGTGAGCCATGGGCTGCTACAATGCCTCAATTAACTGAAAACACTTGTCTATGTTATAATAATGTTATAATAATGTTATAATAATACTTTGTCCTTCCTGTTAAGGACTCGGGGGACTCCACAAACCTGAGTGAATGGCCCACGTCATCAGGAGGGGTGGAAAAACAAGAGCCCAGTGCAGTGACTTGCCAAAGGTTATAAAGAGAGATTTTGGCAGAGCTTGGAGGGGAACTGGTTCTTTACTTGCTCCAGTGCTTTGCTTCAACCCCTAGACCTGGCAAAAGGAGGAAATACCACTGCTCTCTTTGTATAATATTTGTGAGGTGCTTGCATGCTCTGCCAACATGTACAGGCTCAGTCACTTCCTCCTTGAGGAGAGTGGCTGGCAAGCAGAACTCTGGCCCTTGACATCGATATCCAGGGCCACTCCTGCCCATGCAGTGACCCAGGATTGCTCAGGACAGCTCCAAGTCGGCATGTCCAGCACGCAGTGAAATATTGTGGGACATACCAGCCCCGATTCCAAGAGCTCTCCCCTGGTACCAAGAGATGGGGATTATTAGCTCCTGCCTGGTGCTGTGGCGTGGCTCTTCCTGGAGCCTGCTTGGGATCTCTGCAGCATGGTGTGTCTGAGGAATGTATTTAGAGACCCCTGTTATCAGCTAGGGATAGGAGCTGTTTCTTCAGTATTTTCCTCCCACTCCAAGCTAAAAATACAGCACAGTTAACTTGTCATTTGATCACAGTAAATGCTCTGCTGAAAGAAATTACTTTAGGTGTCTGTTGGCAGAATTTATGGCCTAGGCAAGTCTCTGCAGAAGGCCTGTCCAGGTTGAACACAGCTGACTGAATGCAATCTATTTGCATGCCCTGGGCTTATCTTCCCAACCATCGGAGCAGAATGTGGTTACAGCACCAGCTTGGCACAGATTGTTGCTGCCACCAGCCCAGGAGTCCCCTCCTCCCCGCTGGGCAGCCTGACAAACCGGATTCTGCTCCTGGTGTAAATCCAGAGTAATAGTGACCTTGGAGGAATTCTGCTGGATTTACACTTGAGCAGGTGATGTCAGATCTGGGCTGGTTCCTGCTGCAATCGAAAAGTGAAAGCTCCCACAGGTTTCTTTGGTGGTGGTGCCAAACACTAAAGCCAATGGCATGACTTGGCCGGTCTCCAGGGGAACATAGGACACCACAGGAGCTTAATGAGATGGATGGAGGTGCTGGGGACAGTCTTCTTCTCTGGAGCATGAAGCAGGAGCTCCAGCACAGACCTGGAGCCACCCCTCACTTGAGGCTGTGCTGGGTCTCTCGGTGCCTCCGGAGATCCACCTTGCGCTGGAAGCCCTTGGCACAGAGCTCGCAGCTGAAGGGTTTGAAGCCGGTGTGTTTGCGGCTGTGGGTGATCAGGTTGGAGCTCTGGCTGAAGGCTTTGCCACACACCTGGCATTTGTGGGGCTTCTCCCCTGCAGAGCACAGAAAATGGTTTAAAAAATGCTTTAACAAGTGAATGAAGGGAGGTAGAAATGCATTTTAGCAGAGTCAAACCTGACTGGCTGTGCTTGGGCATCAGGGTGCTGCCAGCCCAGCTCTCCTGGTGATGTGCCTGGATTGTGATCCAGCACCAGAGCCTGGGAAGAACCAGGGACAGTCCTTTCCAGCTGAGTGACCCATTCCCTGCATCCAGGGCTCAGTACAGCCACAACATGCACCAGAGGCTGGTCAATAACCACCTCCTTGTCAGGCAGATGTGCTTCTTCAGCCTCCTGCTGTCTCACCTCACATGGAATAATGACTTTCCAGTGCCTCTGGATACTTATCCCCAGTCCAATACCTCTATTTCTGGGGATACCTCTGTGTCTGGGGACTGTGTATGTGCATCAGCATGATGGGCTCGAATTTTCATTTTCCTCTTGGAATATTTTGTTTCTCACCTGTGTGGATGTACGTGTGCTTCTTCATGTCCGACTTCTGGTGGAAGCGCTTCCCGCAGTACTGGCAGGGATAGGGCCGTGTGTCCGAGTGGATCAGGAGGTGAGTGGAGAGGGTGGAGGAACGTTTGAATGTCTTCCCGCACATCTTGCACTCAAAGCTTCTTTCCTGTTGGGGAAGGAAAATCATGGGATGTCTGAGGCTGCAAGACATGTGACAGAGTTTGAAGAGGGATGAGAACTGTAGATTTGATAAGCAAATCTCCTTGGCTCGTGGACTGATAATGCTGGGTGCAGCACAAAGGGAATGCAGGGAGGGTTCATTATGGAAATGGATCACGTCTTGTGATCCAAACTCCTGCACCCTTTAGCAGGAGGTGAGGCACAGAGGAGTGAGTAGCAATGATCCTCCCTTCCCTTCCAAGCAATTCTCAAGGGCAGTCTGAGATTTGTGAGACCAAGAGCTATGACCTGTGGTTTTCAGAGCTCCTGTCCTTGCCACTGTGCTACAGGAAAGGCATCACGTTTGTAATCTAGGAAGTGTCACTTCCTCTGTAAGAGATTAAGCAAGAGCTGAGGTCCAGAGCTGGTTATCTGGAACCATGCCACCCACCTGGGAGTGAATGTTGGTGTGCTGCTCCAGGCTCACAGCGTGCCCAAAGGTTTTGCCACACACTTCACAAGCAAAGGGACGGATCCCGCTGTGAGACCTTCGGACATGGACCTCCAGTCCATGGGGAGTGGAGAACACCTGCAAAATGAAAGGCCAGTGATTTTTTTTTTTTGACATAAGGTGGCTGTGTTTCCATCTCTGTCTTCAATTCCTTCTCTTTATTTAATTCTCCCCTCTGTGAGAACTCACGTGAACTGCAGCATTCCCAGTGCCTTTGTACTTGTTCTGACTTGGGGCCCCCCTCTGAGCCACACACTTTGGTGTGACCCAGTGAAGAATGGGTTTCATGCTTCATGTGGGCAATGAAAACCCCTCCAGGCCCTCCCCATGCCAGAGGTTCTCATCCAACACACACCTTGTTGCACTTCATGCAGTGGAAGGTCTCCATGTCCGAGGAATAATGCAGGCTGTAATCCAGGGGGGGCTCAGTGCTTGGCAGGAGGTGGCTCCCATACAGGCTCACAGGGTGCTCCAGGAGGGCTGACTGCATGCTGGAAGACATCTGCTGGTAGCTGTATGGCACATGGAAAGCATCCCAGGAAAAGCCAGCTTTGTAGAAGGTTGGGGTGCTCGCTGTGTTAGTGCAGTCCTTGATCTGCAGCCCTGGCATGGCCATCTCTGAGTGTGCAAAGGAGAGGGACAAGTGAGTGTCACACCATTGCCTGAAGCTGGGCACCTGTAAAAAAGTTCCCCATCTTGTCTGACCTCAGGAGCTGCAGTTGGCAACTTCTCCTTGATTCAAATCCTGATTCCTCAGGTAAAGTTCCTATTACGATTTTGATTTCAATCTGAGGAAATTTTATGGCAAATAATGCCATGGAAATTTTATGGTTAAGGGAATATTAAGCCCCCTGCTAGCCCTCCTTGACAGGGTGTTGGAACAAGTATCCTGTGGGCACCTGCCTTGACCCACATAGCACAGAGCTGCATTAAGATGGGAAGGCTCGTTCATTGGGAATAACAGCATTATCCTTCATTCTTTCTGGTCTAGACCAGAACTGTAAAGGGAAATACAGAATGCTGCTAATTGAGCTCTGCCTGTGACAAGTTTGGCCATTGATGTCAAAATAAGAGCTGTCATTTACTGAAAATGTGGGCCCAGTTTTAGGAGCTCCATAATCAGCTCAGCCCTGACCTCCTTTGCAATTGGGATTTTGGGTAGCTGACCTTGAGCCGAAGGGCCTGGCAGCATCCTGCTCAGGTACTGGACAGGGACACTTTCTTCTTTCAGTTCAGGTGGGTCCTTCTCTTGTCTTGGAACCACACATTCCAGGTCCTGTTTCTTGATGTCCTCCGGTGTCCTGTCTCCTGTGGCTGTAACACAGCAGGGTCACAGTTATGTCACAATTATGTCATTCTTGCTGTTACAAGAAGAGTCTGTTTAGGTGAGTTTTGTACTCATGTGTGAACTCATGCCTGGACACAGCTCATGCTCAACTCCCTGAGGAAGTGCAGAGTGGTGCAATCAGCATTCAAAGTCTGCCCATTGCTGACAAAGGGAAATTCCAAGCAGGGTGAAATTAGGCAAGGTAGAGGGGGGCAGGATGAGATGATAGGATACTTGATACCTGATGTAGTTAGAGAAAATCAACCCTAGAATTACATCTGTAAGAATAATTTCCCTATTTTAAACCATTTCTGTTTGTGTGGGTAACTAACAATCACTAACTTATTAACCTCCCCACCCATCTCCTGAGAGAGCTGGGTATTGTTAACCTGGATTTACGGACAGCCAAGCAGGGAAGCAGAGAGGGGAGGCAAGCCCTCAGTGTGAGCCTCGTCTCCTCCTGCCCACACTCCCATTGATCTCTCCATGCTTGTCCCAGCTCTTAAAGACCCCAACCAACCCTTGTTAAACTTGGTAGTAAAAATCTGAAATGGACAGAGGTCTTACATGTGTCTCCTTTCTGCTGGAGATGGGACAGGTCTGCTGAAGGACAGTATTTATCTGTTGTCCAAACCTGCCACTGCACCAGAGAGACACAACAAATGTCCGAAGGATGATGGAAGGAATGGAAACTAAAATGTCCCCTCCTTTCTTTTTTATCAAAGTTATCTCAGGGCTAGACTCTAATTTGATAGCCAGGGCTAGAACAAAGGGTAAATTGATCCTAAATTTGAATAAAGAAAATTTGAATGGTGCCTGAAGGAAGAAGATAATTATCCTGGCCCTGCTACTGCTTGGATGGCTGTGGGAGAGCGGGAGCAGGAGCAGGGGGAGGACAGCAGGGAGAGGCAGAACTGTGTTGGGTGGTGTTAGCACAGCACACAGCAGCTGGCCCTTCACTGTGAGCCTGCAGGACTCCTCACCAGCAGTGTTGGGGTATCCCCAGTATTTTCTCACTCTGGCTGTAACCTTCCTTGCAAATCCTCAGGAAGAGGTGGTAACACCCTGAGGTAGAGAAGATGCAGTCCAGAGGGAATGTGGGCAGTGAACACAGGAAACTGGAGATGGACGTGGCAGAGTTGTGAGTTTGTAGAACACTGACAACCAAGCTCAAGCTCTTTTCCCAGCTATTAGTGGCCTGAAGTTGGCCATTTTTCCCAAATGTGACCAACTCCACACAGCATCTTATATCTCAAATCTCCCCAGCAACCAAGCAGGAAACAAAAGGAGGATCTAAATTTGGGTTCAGTGGGATGGTGTGGATTTGGTGTAGAGAAAGGACACACAGGAAGGGATCAGTTTGCCCTTAGACTGATGCTCCTGTATGGAAACCCCTGGATGCTCTTTAGCTCACTCATCCTGCTCCCTTAGCTGCCTACTCAGTTATGGATTTACCTTGGTGTGTTCCTGCAAGCCCAGTGGATGGATTGACTCACCAGGGAAGGGAGAGGTGACCGGACCCCACGTGAGTACTGGCAGGTCATCTTCCACATAGCGGTGCTGGTGATAGGTGTGAGCTTTTTTGCTCTTCACCAAAAAGGAACGTGGCATCTTCCATTCACTTTCTGGGATGAAACACAGACAAACAGCAGGTAAACCTCTGTGGCCTGGGGAGTAACTTCCCATTTGTTCAGATTAAGTGCACTCTGTAAAAATCACACTTCACAATCTACCCCAGGCTGAGGCAAAAGATTACAGTGACCTTTATGTTGTAGCTGGAGAAACAGGGACAGGCTTAACCTGAGAGCTGTCACAGACCAAAACTGCCTGTGCCAGACATGTTGGAAGCCAAGATCTGTCTCTCATAGTCCTGCAGGACAGGCTGCATCTCCGATCTTCTCCTCCCTGAGAGGACACAGTGGCAACCACGGGTTGGAGATCCCCATTGGAGAAAGTCTGAGTGTTTGTGCTGCACCTGGAAGGGCCCAGTCCCAAGCCATGTCCTGGGCTCTACTGTCAAATTATTATATAAATAATGATAGAAACAACATCAATAATAGGAGAGAGACAGAGGGAAATCCCTGCAGAATGATGTGTGGAGGGTTTCCCTCTTGCTTGAGCAGAGTTCTGGCTGACAAACAGCAGTGGAGCAGAGGCAGAGCAGGAAGGCTGGGTGAGAAGTCACCTTTTGGACCCAACTCAAATATTGCAGACCGTTGAAATGGCGGGTGAGGGACAAACATAAAATGCTGAAATTTAATCATACCAAATTCTCTTGCAATGCAAGTGTTATCTTTGCCACCCAGAACCCAGCCCGCCCTGTGCCCGCTCCCTGGGGCTGGTAACTGCTCTTGTGGAGGCAGGGTGGTAACAGGGACGATGGTGTGTGCAGTAATATCAGCTGGTGCCTTATTTGCATATGTATTTGCATTTTCCCTTGTAATTGTTTGGGATAGTGGCACTAAAAACAAATCTTGCTATATTTCATTTGAAAAGTCAGCACTAAGTCCTGGCTCTCTGTTGACTGGAAACGGTGTAATTAAGTTTTGTTCCTTTCTGAGAGCAGTTCAGTTGAACCTAGTTACTTACTAACTAAAGAAACCCCCCCAAAATCCATAAAGTTTGCTCCTGTTAAGCAGGAATGACATGAAATGTCTGTCCAAGGACAGAGCAGTCCTGGAATCCCAAACACACAGGGATGGAAAGGTCTGTTTCCCAGCGTTCAGAAGTGCCTGTACTACCCCTTCATGCAAAATATAATTACAGAGCACAGTGGGGTTTTGTTTAAAGGTTTGAGGGCCACATTTATAGCGGTGCCTAAAGCTGTGGGATTCCCACAGCCAGGTCTGCTGGGGACAGAGGGATTGCCAGGGTGCCCCCAGCCCAGCCACCTTTGGATATGCTGCTCTCTTTTTAAATCTGCTCCAAGATTCCCATTGTTCCACCTATCATTTCAGGGATAACTCTTGTTGGCTCTGACCGTTTTTTCTTCTGAAATGACTCACCTGTTTTTCCTCATCTTTTTCCAAGAAATTTATGTGTAGCTTGAGATGAATAATAGAAAGCTGAGGCCAAGAGTAGATTTTTAATTTAACTTTAGAAAAAGGACAGAAGAGTACTGAGGATGAACCATAAGTAAGCCCTTGAGGGAAGGGGCACTGAAGTACACGGCTGCTTTTTGCTCTCCTGGAACTCTCTAATGAGGTTCATTCAAAGTGTTGTGAAGAGTCTGTGCCCAGTGAAAAGCTGCAGGCACAGAAATAGCTCCAGCAAACACGGGAGTGCTCTGCAGTGGGTTATAACCCTTCAGCAGCTCTGCTCAACCCGTGTCCCTCCCATTCCAGCAGCACTGCTGAGCTCTTGGTCAGTCCCAGCTGAGGTACCTGTGCATGGACCCAACTCTGCCTTATAGACCTGCCCCAGGTTAAAGTGCTGCCTCAAACCTTTCAGACATGGAATTTCCACTCATGTCACAGGGATTTTCCCATGTGGTGGGGCAGGACTGTGTCCACAACGGGAGGTATTCATGCCAGGATTCTTCAGACATCAGATTTCTCTGCCTGAATTAACCAGTTCCTTTCCCTGGGCTTCCTCCACGGTGGAGGAAGAGGCTCTGGCAGTGGGTAACTGGCTGCAGGGTGAGAGCCTGCATCCAGCTGTGCCTGCTGGAACAGCCACTCTCCTTGCCCTCAGGCTAAAGAATCCTGGAGAATCCTGTGGCAGCAGCCGGGCAGCTCAGCCAGGTAAATCAGAGGACTGGAGAAGGGTGGTTTAAGCAATCCAGTTACATGGCAGTGCCCATATGCCAAGTACAGACAGCACTAAGTACAGCCCCTCTCTTCTGGTGGTGGTTGAAAGAAGATGTCCATGAATAAGAAGAATCTTTCTGGATGTGTTTGCCCCAGCCTCTGTAAAAGTCAAATTTGGTCCAGTATCCTAACTGCTGATAAGGGCCACGACTGAGCACAACGATCTTTAATGGACTGAACGTTGCAAAAGGAAGTCACCTTCCCCCACCCCATTTTACAGAAAAAAAAAAAAAAGGAACTGGGAGCCCAAAGCAGAGTTAATTAACAACTGCACTGGACTGGCTTTGTGATTCACACAACCAGGCTAGAGGAAAGCTACAAGCAGAGATTGTGGGAGGGAAAGTACTGTTTTTTCCTCGAAACTCCAGATTATCTGTAGCAAGTGATCAGCTGCTCCTAATGGCTCACTGTATTTCCCAGGAAAAGCAGTGCTATGGACAATGGACCCTGCTATGTTTTAGAGTTATTGAAGCTTCTGGCAGAATTTAGCTTCAACCTTTTGCTGAAAATTAAACTTTTCTTTTTCTGGAGTCTGTCCCTTTCAGCCCCTGTGGCAGCAGTTTCTACCTGGACTGGTAAGTGCACAAGAGAATTATTGCTTGGGCAGGAGTGCCAATCCAAAATGGAAGTGTTCTGGCATTTTTATTGATTCAATATAGGATATAAACCAGTAGGTGGCTAGAATTGACATTCTTATTTGCTTGCCATTCATGCAGCTTTATAATAATGTTATAATGTGCACTGAGGAAAAGACAGCAGGAGCCAAGGGGAAAAAAGCTGCTCCACTATTTTGGGTACCTCACCTAAGCACCTTAGAAGGGTTTCTTTCACCAGTTATAAATTCCCCAGCCAGATCTGAAAGCAGATCCAGAATTTGCATGTTCAAACTCCAAGTTCCTTCATCCTCAGCGATGCTTTTGGGTGATTTTGCAGAGTATCCCAGGTAAACCTCTAATGGGACACTGAAACACAGTGAATGGGTCCAGTTTTTTTCTTTAGGGGTGGTTTCTGACTCCAGGATCCTCATTTTACTGGATCCTGTGTTCCTCATGAAGCCCTAACTCTCACTTCACTGCACCCCAGCTCTCAGTACCCAAACCCACAGGACTGGTCCTTTGATGTAATTTAGAGGAAATTCATATTCTCAGTGAATTAGGTTATGAAGCCTTCGGTGGGGACAGTGCTTGCAGGATTGTGCCACACTGAACCCAATTTGCAGTGAAAGATCCATTCTGAAGCTGACTTGCATTTTTCTCTAAATTCAAGTAATTCTGTTTTCAGATTTACAAGGTTAATTGTAGAGACTGAACACTTTCTCTTGCTACACTCAGTGAAACTTTAACTGGCATTACATTGCTAGTACTCACCAGTAGTACATTACATCACATTTCAGATAAGTCGATGAGCATACAAAGGTTTAGGCTAAAAAAGTCTCTTTCCATTGCTTAACTTATATTTATGTATTAATATTGCTTTTTGGTGCCTTTTTTTTCCTCTTTTTTTTTTTTTTCTGGAAAAAGTGAAGCTTCCAAAAACACAGAAGAGCTTATCTTTCAAAAGACTGCATTTTTGAAGAGAAAAAAGCACAAAGTAGAACATGACGTGTCTGTGTTTTAAGAGTCCAAATAAAATAAAATAAAAGGTTTTATGGACTCCTGACTCTTCAAATATAAAGTCAAATTTGAAACAATTTCAGCTCCTTATAACAAAATTAATCATGTCTTCACTAGTCCACCCTTGCAAAATCAAATGCACTTAGGGAGAGTAATTTAAACACGACTTTTTTAGTGGAAAAACAAACAGGACATTTTTAATTCCTGTGGTAAGACTGGATAAATGGACATTATGGCAAGGGCAGCAAATTATGGTGGAAATTTTGCCCAAGAAGTTGAACAGAAATGCTGGCATAGCTGCAACACCCAGAAAAAAAAAGTATTTAGACTGTAATTGCAGCATTTGTTCTCTAGAAAGCTCACATAGCTCTTTGTGATGTTGGGAATGCCACTGGCTTTAGGAAACTTCGCCTTAGGCATCCATGGATGGAATTATGCAGTGCAATCTCCCAAATTCCCTATCTCCTTAATGTACAGATGCACTTTCAAAGTGAACTTGCAAATCATTTGCTTCCCTGCTTAATGTATTGAATCAATCTTGTGATATGAGAAGCGCCTATAAATAGCTAATTCCATATGCTAAAAACTGTTAGATTAATCACCCTATATTAAAAAAGGATGGAAAAATAACAAAAGATGGATTTGAAGCAAAAATCCTGAATGGGAGAGACCGAATTGTCATCTAGAAAAACTGGCACAGGTGATGGCAGCAGAGGTGTGCTGCTCTCTGAATGTAAAGGTTTGGCCCTATAAAAGAGCAATTAAAAGGAAAAACACAGTTTGCCCTCTCCTCAACAGCAAAATAAAAAACTCTACAGCTAGAAACTGCTCCTGCTGATGGAGCTGGCTGGGACAGGTACCTGAAACCATTGTCACATCTCTTCTATTTTTTTTTCTATTACCATTTTCACATGTGAAAGTGAAGTACATGTCGTAATTTTAAAAGGTTCAATTCAAATGAGTCAAGTGCATTATTACCATAAAGGAATCCTCAAGACAAGTGGCTTAGGCAGTGGAATACGTTACATATTTGCAAACACAAGCAAAGAAGAGGAAGGAGGAAAAAAGCTTAGAAAAACATATCAGAAAAATGAGAAAACCAATGCAATTAGAAGTGTTTAAAAGAATAAATCAATCACCTGTTTGAGGGACTTTGCTTTACTGGATTTGCCTTGAAATCTCCCCAGACAAGTGAAACGTCGTCTTCTCTCAGGACTCCTCTTCCACTTTCTCACTTGGTCGCAGTCGGCTGAAATAGATACTTCTCCTTTTTTCTCTCTGTTTTTTTCCCCTGTTCCCCTCCCTGATTTTTCAATCAGATTATTTGTGTCAAAATCTGGCGGTGAAGAAACAGCCAATAAGAGGCAGAGCCCAGAAAGTATTTGCTTATCAAAACTTCCCAGGACTTTGAAAACTTGAAGAGAATTCACGATGCCCAGCTCGAAGCTCTGGGGGCAGCACCCTTCACTTTTGGGGGCAGCTTTGCCTTCTGCAGGAATACTCCTCTGTCCTATTGACAAAGAACATGACACAAAAAATAATGTACTGAGCAGGCATTTGTTATTTTGCCTTTTCCTTAAAAAAAAAATAAAATAAAAAAAAGCCCTTAAGAAACCTGTATTTTTACACACATTCATCCCCGCATCATATCTCTCACAAACAGACACACCATCTGTCTCACACACACACACACTCACATACTTGGGGCTCATAAACAAAACCATTGAGCACATATGCACAGAATTATTTTATTCCAGAATGGATCTTTTATCTCTCCAATTTCCAAGGAAAAACGAATAAATAGTTGCACGGTATAACCGAAGAAGATGTGTGTTAATCACCCTTCATTTTCCCAGGCATATGTGTGTGCAATCCACACATATTTTAGGCGTTGCTCTATCTATATGCAGCTGTATATAGGGTATAAATATAGATTTAAGAAAGCTCATTAAGCAAGCTCATTAACAACAGCTTTGCAAAAAGCTCTTCAAGAGCAATAATAAGAATTTGCACTTCTATCGCTTGCTTTCAAAAAAGGTTTGAGAATGGGTTTGTGAATGTGAAATAATTGAGTGTCAAAGGAGTGGCACAGTGGAAGGAGGGAGGATGGAGCAGAGGCAGAGTGCCTGTCCCCAGGCTGTTCGGTAGCACAGGTGGGAACAGGAGCTGGAGAACAGTTTTTTATTTTAGAATCCTTGGGCATCACTCTTATTTGGAGACAAACAAGGAGAGCTGCTGTCCCCAAACACTTGGGAGAGAGAGAAGGGGAGTAAATTCCTCGATTCCACCTATTCTCTAGTTATCCCAACCCTCCTGCCCGTGCAGGCACAGTGGCATGAGTTGTGTGTGCCCTCGGATGTCCCCTCCTGTGCTCACAGCTCTCTCTGTGCACGGCTGGAACTGGGAGCGCAGAGATGCCTTGCAAGAAGTTTATCATTCCAGAGGCAAAGAAGTGTACAGCAGCTGTTGTGTGCTGAGTACGGGACTGCCACCAGCAGGAAAATGCCTCTGGACATGGAGTTTTCCTGCTCCCTGTGAGCTTCCAAACGCATTTCACTGCTTCCTACAGCTGCATTAACCTAGGGCTCCGTTGGGTCCCTTTTCCTGCTGCAGCTCAGCGTGGCCAACACCAGGAAGTGCCAACCTTTGTTCTGCCCTGGGACCAGCGAGAGGCTGGGGCTTCCCTGACGGAGCAGATGTGGTCCAGGGACACTTGGGGCTGGGAGCCGAGGGATTTTGCATCCGGCCATGGCAGGGCCTGCTGTCCCCAGCGCTCTGCGAGGCCTGGCACGGGTGCCAGCCGTGGCATTGCCCCATGGCACCGGCCGGGCTGTGCAATGGGGTTGATGCAACTCAGAGATAGGAGCGTGGATTTCACCCACATTGAGAAAGATTCAGATTTTGATCTTAACCCATCTGTCATTTACTGAGCATAATTAATTCTTGTTGTTTATAGAAGTGAACAATCCCTTTTCCTGCTCCCTCCTCCCCTCCTTATTTATCTAGCCAGGTTTTGCATGAAAGAAACGTTCCCAAGGCATTGTGCTTAGAAGCTGATTTGCATCCTCTTAAACACAGGCATTTGAGGGATTACATTTCCCGCTACAAAAACAAGCATTGTAACAGAAACCCAAAATGTACATTGTGGCTTCAGGGTTTCATATGAAGACAGTTACAGGAATTAAACAAAACAGGAAAATGACAAGCTGCTGAAAAGGACTGAGATGTTATTTTATGAAACATTGGAGCTGGCTTCTGCCAGCACCCCTGAGCACAGACTTCCCGTTGATACAAAGTGCAAATGGCTGCAGAATGTTGCTCTTAAACTCGAGACAGTCAAAGTAAGTCAACCACACACAAAAAAAAACCCTAGAAAAGGAGTTGCGTTGAAAACTTTAAGATCCCTTCCAGCCCAGGCCTTTCTAAGATCCTGTGTTCAGTAAAACCCGCCCAGACAGCGGATTTCAGAGGTGTTCCAAGGAGCACTGGGCACAGCCCTGTGCAAAAGGAGGATGACTCCATCTCCAGTGTCAGTAACAGCTGTATCAGCTCCAAGTAGCCACGAGCTCACAAGGCCCAGATGTAAGTGCAGACAAACCCATCCCTGAGCTAATGGCACAGACACTCTCATTTGGGACCTTTCTCACCACACTGGAATTCCTGAAGGGAGATGGGGACACTGCTGTGGTTTCTCCAGCTCTCACCCACCCCTTCTCCCTTTATTTTATTTCAGGGGTTCCTGTGGAGCAAACAGCTGCAGGATGGGAGTGCAGTCGGCTTGCCTTCTTGTGTTCTACTCTTCCCTGGATTTCTGTCTACGGCTTCTGTTCATCTCTCCACTGAAACCACCATCAAAAGGTGACTTACAGAAGCTGAATTATAAACCCAGAGAGCGGGAGGTGCGTTTGGGGCTGGAAGAACCTTTGAGCTGACCCCGTGTGGTCATTCTTATTTTATGTTCTTCCTGTTGATATCATTTTCCCTGTTCTGTCTAATTCAGGACCAGCAGAGAAGGGAGAGCCACAGAGAGCTTATCTGGGCTCCCAGAAGCTTGTCCTGGCCCTGACCCACACAGGCCATGGGGGATGCACAGTCCTGCTTGCACACAAGGGCAGTTTAATTTTGTGTGCTGCTGCAAGTGTTTACTACGTGTCATATGCTCCAGTACATCCTAAGTAGATAGATTTTTAAATGTACAGCTCAGTAATAATAAACAGGTTAATTACAACATAACACGTCCCTTCTAGCGCAGTCATTTTTCCTTTCAAATCCAGCAGCAAACCCCTGCTATAGCATCCATGTTTTCTTTGTCAATTTGACTGTTACAGTAATTAAGTCCCAGTAAAATAACACGACTAATTGCTTCCAGCTCTTTCCTGAAGCCCATCCTAATTTTCACCCTCTTCTGTGGCAGATTAAACAAATGTGTCTTCGGCACATCAAGGAAAAAAAAAATTACCATCACTCGGTCCAGACTGTAATAAATATTAATTGCCAGGCACAAGGCAGGACTAGATTAAAAATATGCTGGCTCCAAGCAACTCTTATCTCATCATGAGGCAGATGACCCATTGCAGGTGCAGTGGGAAGGAACTATCTCAGTCCTGCAAGGATCAGAGCCGGGAAACACAAAAACTGCTGCAGAAGCTAAAAATCAACTGATACGTCTCAGATGGGGCTCTAATCTGCTTTTCTGTCCTTACACCTAATTTCCAGCTTGCAAGTTTAATGCCTGTGATTCCTACTGGGATCTGGGGACAATTCAGACGGACTCCAGAGTCAGATCCAGCACCCTCGGTGCGTCCCTGCGGGGCTGCTCCTCCTTGGAGAAGGGAGAACACGGAGATCCCCCAGCCTGGGGACTGAAACGCTGAGTTGAAAACCTGTTGCACGTAGCACACAAACCCGAAGGCTGGAGATCCTTCCCCGTGGTAATTCCCTTTCTTCCTTCCTACCCTGCATTTTCCACAGGGAAAAATTAGCCTTCATCTGGAAGGATGGAATGCTTGTGTCATACGGTTGCCGCATTTTAGGGGAGAAAAAAAAGAAAACAAAAACGAAGACAGAACCCTTGCGCACGGCTTGGATGAGTAAGTCCTCGGGGACCCAAAAACGGGAGAAGGAAACGAGCTTTGCACGTCCATCCATTAAAATCAATGCGATCTGGGGCGCGTGCCCGGGGGGGTCCTGTCCGGGAGCCACAGAGCCGTGTCCCGACAGCATCACTCCGCACACAGCGGCACTTCCGAGCCCCCTTTTTTATTCCCTTCCAGCACATCCCCGCACTTTGCGCAGCACTCCCAGGCGGGACCCCGAAGAACCGGGGGCACCGGGGGCACCGGGAGCCTTTCCCCGGGCCGGGCCCGACCCCCGCCCGCGCCGTCCCCTCAGGGCCGGGCCTTGTTTACCGCCCGCGCGCGGCCCCGCCCCCCGCATCACGCGACCTCCGCCAGCCGCAGCGCTGCCCCCGCCGAGATCCCTCCGCCGCGGGACACCGCGGGGGCGCGGCGGCCGCGGGCTTGTCCCCCCGCTCATCCCCCGCGGCGGGAAGGTCCCGTGAGGCGGGAGGGGCTATCGGGGCGGGGAGGGACCGGGAGAGAAGCCGGGCAGCGAGCGGGGAGCGAGGCGGTGAGGCGGGACTAGGTTGCGGGGCGGAGGGATCCGAGGGGCGAAGCGCTCTGATGGGAGGGGGAGGCAGGGCCAAGATGGCGGCGCCCTGTGGGCCGGAGGAGCCCGGAGTGGTAAACAGCTGAGGGGAGGAGAGGGCGAGGTGAGTGCGCCGGGCCGGCCCCCGCCGCCACCGCCGCGGCGACACCGGGGACAGCCGCGGGGACGGAGAGGAGGAGGCAGAGCAGAGAGATGAGCGGGGAAGCAGGGAGAAAGGGCTGGGGGAGGAGGCGGCAGGAGAAAGGGAAAGGGTCGGGGGGATGGGGAAGTCGGGGGGGTGATGTTCCCCCTCCGTCCCCTTTCCTGCCCCCGTCTGTCCCCTGTCCCTCCTTCCAGACAAACTTGCTCCGGGTCGCTGCCCGGGGGGCTCGGGGCGCTGCCCCCCTCCCCCCCCCCCGCACAGGGTCCCCCCACCAGCCAAAGCGCCCTTTTAATTCTGCGCCTTTTATCGAAAAAGGCTCAGCACCCCCACTGCAAACGCTGAGTAGCGATTTCCAGGCTTCCCCTGCCTCGGTTACTTGCTGAGGAGGTTCCCTTGTCCGGGGTTGGGTATTAAATAAAGCAGTTGTTAAAGTCTGTGCTCTCGGTGAGGAAGGCTTTTCTCATTTCCTTGCTCCTGGGTAGGTAATGTGAACTCAGGATGTTGTTTACTTCTACAATAAAACATTTTGCTTCCTGTTATCACAAAGAACTGGGAAGGCTGCAGTTCTGAAGTTTTCACCCTTTGTTTGCTATGGATGCATCCTCTATCATTGTTTTATCAGTTTAGGCAGAGCTTCTCCCCTTGCTGTTCGGGGTTGGGGTTTTTTTTTAATGAGTCTTTTACAAGGCAGTGAGTGAAAGGAAGAACGTGCCTTAAAGGAATGTATGATTCAAAACCCCTGGAAATGACCCAGAAACTGGGATCAGGTTTTGTGTGCAGAACTCTTTCTAGAACTGCTGTTTCCAGAGAACCTTCCAGTGGATGCTAATACAGGTTTTCATTCTGTGTGTGGTCTGATCCTGCAGTTTTCTGACATTAATGTCTGGGGATAGTTGTTGGAAATCCATCAGAATTGAAGCACTACTGAAGTGATCCCATTAGGTGAAAAAATTCCTCTTCAATTTACATGTATGAACAACTAGAGACTATATCTTTGAAAACTCTGGAAATTTTAATGATCACTGCAAACTTTGGGAATCCATCTGTCTACTGTTGTCTTTGCTGAGCAGCAATCAGGTATTCTCCTTATCAGAAACAGCTACACCACATTGAAGTTTAAGTAAAATCAGGGGCTTATAATCCTTTCCTCAGTGAAAACCCTTTTTGCTTTGTTTTTGTTTGTTCATTTGTTCTGGTTTCTTAGTAACCCAGTTCACCCAGCACTACATTTCTTTTATGGGGAATTGCATGGACTTACACCAGTGAAAATATAGTCAGAATATCTAATGTGTCATGAGATAAGCTTTAATTAAAACGATTTTATCTCTGGCTGTGTTGAATTCTGACACCTTAACTCTTTGTTACCTTTATGGTGACTAAAAATGTCGTGTTATTAATGGATTCCCATGTGAGATACACTGGCCAACTGCAGATGTTTTGGTGTTTGGACAAATATTTGTCTTCAGTAACTATTTGTAGTTTAAAATGAATGCTGGCTCTATTTGCAGCTGGACTGCTGGGATGTTGACTTGTCCTGATTCCTGAAATTCTTCCAACTGCCAGGCACCTTCTTGTCAGCCCTGACAGGAGCTGGGGATGTGATTCAGCCTCTGTCCAAACTGAATGGCCTGTAACACACATGCATGGTGCACACACACACACACACACACACACACACATATATATTTGGAAAAGATACCTTTTCATTTATTAGGAGGAACTCCTTCCCTGTGAGGGTGGTGAGGCCCTGGCACAGGTTGTCCAGAGAAGCTGTGGCTGCCCCTGGATCCCTTGGAAGTGTCCTAGGCCCGGTTGGATGAGGCTTGGAACAACCTGGGACAGTGGAAGGTGCCCCTGACACTGACAGGGAGTAGAACTTGATGGTCTTTAAGGTCCTTTCCAACCCAAACCATTCTGGGATTCTTCAATAATAAGCAAATAAAATAATCAAAGCACTTTGCAGTGGTGGAAGCAGGGAGGGCACTGGATTTTGTGGCATGTTGCAGACAGGTGTGTATTTAACAAAGAATGTTACAGCTTAGTGTCTGGTATTGTATGTTCATGTAGTTTAATAAACATAATGAGGACAAGTAATGATGTTTCCTTTCTTAGCATAAGCATTTCTTTGAGTAGCACATTAAGATTCAGAGTAAAGTTCTTGCAGTGGTGAATTGCTGTCACTTTGCTGGGCATTATTCATGTTTTGTTTTTACTTTACAGTTACACATTGTTTGGTATTGTTCTGTGTAGTGCTGAGTTTAATTCTTGGAGCAGTTAAAATGCCTTGATGAGTACATTAGATAGGTTGCAGTGGTTTCAAGGTTTACTGAATTGCTGCCTAATTGTGTGAATATTTTAAAAGGTTCCTCTTGGGGGCAAAAAAAAAATGCTGCAGAGATTTAGGAGTCTCACTCCTTGTGTTAGTGCCAAGTTTAGAGCTCTCTGATCACCTGTTTGTAGTTAAAAAGGTTCCACAGTTGGACTTACGTTCCATGTAGTGTTAATTAAATTGTTATAGAAAGCCAGGGCTTGTTCTTATTTATTTATTTGCTATTAATATTTGCAGTTGTGTGTAAGGAATTGCAATAATTCCCTGATTCCCTTTAGTAGCTGGCTGGTTAGCCTGGCTTCTGCCAGAGGGTGAAGTGACAGTCCTTTCATGTTTGGGCTTTTTATGACATGGATTGTTTTTAAACAATTTTCCCTCTGACAGAAATGTGATGAGTAGCAATTAGCAATAGTGTATTAGCACAGCACAGAGTCCAAAGAATCTTAAATATTGCTGAATATGATTTTCTCTCTTTGTTTGGGCGTGCTGGGGTTTTTGTGATATTCCTGTTCCCACGTCAGTTAAGCACCTGTAACAAAGTACAGGAGAATGGGTATAATATCAAATTATAACTATAAATAATGATCTAGTTTAGTTATGGAATCTTGTATCAGATCTTAATATAACCAGGAAAATAGTTGCTGTTAGAAGCAGCCAGATACCTTCATTCTTTAAAGATGAATAAATAAATTAAATTGGTTGTACTGCCGGTTGTAATGATCAGTTTGAACGTAGGTTTAGAGTATTTAGAGTTATTATTTCTGGGTGGTGAAAAAGGGAATTATCAGCTGTTTGCTTTCCTATGCCAACAGTGGCTTTTCTCCCTGCTGGAACTTTTCATTCATTGCTTATGTCACTTGTATAATGGCACTGTTTAGTTTAACTGTGAGGGAAATGTAAAACTGAGCATGGTTAGGACACATAAAACAGGCTTCAGTTTTTGTGTGGTGAATGGGAGGGGGTGAGGCTTAATCCTTTCATGACCAACATTTCAAAGATGTGAGTGAAAAGGGCTGCTGTGTTGTCAATCTGAATTTTTCTTTGAAAACAATTGCTGTAAAATCCTTCTGTCCTCGTTCATGGCTTTTGCCAAAGCAATACCTGGGGATGTGACCTGACCTTACCTGCAATAGAAATCAGATGGAAAAGTGTCAATCTGAAGGTTCTGGTCTCGTGGTGTTGAAATCAAATCCCCTTTTCTCTTGGGGCAGAGGGGGCAATGACCATTTACTGGCACACCCTAAATTTAACTGCTGGCTAATGAGGAGAGATAAAATACCGATATTGATCCCCCTCAGCACCCCCCAGAGCAGGTGCTCCCGGTGTCTGAATTTGGGTGTTGTTACAGCAAAGGCCGAGGGTGTGTTTGTGGTGTGTCCCCCTCCTCCCCACCCCTTCGAGCAGCATAACTGGCACTACCAGCTGCTTTTTCATTTGGCTTGAGATAAAAATACACTGAACAGAAGAACATCTTCTCTTGACAGAAATACTTACAGAAGTCATAATCTTTGGGAATACTCTGCTGTCTCTTTCTCTGTTTAGCCTTTTCCAATTAATATTTATACAGTCTTTCCCTTTGTCTAGAGTTTGTAGCTTAAATTGTTTTGTGTTGGAGTTAAATTGGCTACTGAAAAAAAGATTTAAACTTGGTTCTTGGCTTGTTGGCTTCTCCTTTTCCTTCTGTAAGATGGCTCCAAAGCTGTATTGGCACTTTAATACTTTTTGCTAAGTATATCTTTAAGAAAGCTCTTGAATATAAGAATAAAAGGTGCTGTTGATGTGATATTTTCCAGTGAGATTAAAATGTTGCATTTTAAAAGGTATTTAAACAGACTTTTTTCTACTCTTTAGTGACCAAGTACTTTGGATCTTTTATATAAAACTAGCTTTAAAAGTTAGTGAAGAGTCAGTGACTCAAATCACATGGAAAACTTACTTGTTTTAATCCTATTAGTTGCAAGAATGGCTGCAGGGATGTGGAAATTCTTCTGATGAGGGAATGATTGCAGTATCTGGGGATGGAAGCATTAGCGGGACTCATCTTGTAACTATGTATTTGAGCAGAAAGCCGTGGTGGTGATGTGATACTGTAAAGATGTCAGGGATGTCCTGTTCACCACACAAGTATCAATTCCAGATACAAAATACCATGACAGTCAGGGGCTGATCCTGCTGTTTCACAAGGTGATGGGAGCCCCTTAACCTGGGCTGTGCTTATCTACATTATTTGAAAATCACATCACAAATTCCTGGTGGGACTGTGATAAATCACGTTGACACCATGGAGCTGAACTTCGTCTGCCAGAACACGGCGTTTTCTGACTAAAAGCCTGTTGCCTGTAAACTACTTATTCAGCTGCCTTTGCCTGAAAAAAAAGTGTGACATGATTTAAGACTATTGCTGGAATTTCCTGACTTGTTCATTTGTGTTGGGCACAGATTTGGAGCATCTCGTTCTTACTTAGAGTATAAAACGATAGAGTGACTTTACCTTGAGAAAAAAAGCTGTGATTTGCTTTTTTAAAGTTATGGCCATTTGTGTATAATGGGGTGACAACATTGGCTGGTTTGGTGTAACTTCAGATAAACTTCTACCTTGTGAGGTACCTGTGTGTAACATATTCAGATGTGCTTTGAAATACTTTTATTAATATTTTGAATACTTTTGGAGTGGAGACTGCTCCACTTTAAAATACTCCAGTACACGATTGACAAGTTTAAATAAAAGATGCTGGATTTATTGGCACAAGGTCACTCGAGCCATCTGTTTTAGTCAGGGAGCTTGGGAAATGATCCATTACCTATGTGTGTGTGTGTCCTTATCGGCAGCTGAGCTCGCCTTATCAGCCTCTCCCTTATCTGATGGCAGGGTTTGTTCGTGCCAGCACAGTGGCACAAAGTTTGAAATCCTCTTACCTACTCCACATTCAAACCGGGGTTTTCCCCATCTGTGTACAGAGGTATTGTGGAACCTGCCTTCCAGAGCCCATCCATAGTCTCTTCAAAGATGTGTTTTATGATTTCACCAGGCTGCAGCTTTTCCTCTGGCAATATCAGAATGAATGCAACTGCTGTTGAGGTTTTTACTGGTGTGACAAAGATCTGGTCCAATCTAATGGTATTGCTCAAGGAAAAGAAGAAAAAAATCAGTCTTTTCACAAGTATGGAGTGGGAATCAAAGAGAAGAGTTGATAAGGTTTTTATGGGGTGAAAAAGCAGAGACTTGTGTTTCTGCTGCTTTAATTCTAAATACAGGTTTTGCTTGCAGCTGCTCTGGGGGTGTGGTCATCTCTTTTGTTAACAAGACTTTAAACAACTAATTCATGTTGCTTATGAAGCTGGTGGATCTATTGCTTAACCTTAGCTGAGACTGTGTCCTGATAGAAACTGAGGGACAGCAAGGCCTTTTTGAAAAATGTGTTCTTAGAAATAAAGGAATAGATTCCTTGGAGCGAGCTGCTTCCCCATACAGTGTTCCAAATGCAGTCATTGAGTGAATTCAGTATTATAATGATTACTAGAAACTAAAAAAGCAGTTGATTCCTCAAAATTACTAACAGAGTGGAAGGTTGACTTCTTAGGTTGCATGGATGTGTGGCTTTATACTTTTTGAAAGGATGGTTCACTCTCTGAGCATTGTTTGTCTTCTGAACAGCAAGTGCTTTGAGGAAGGAGTGGAAGCTTGGGAGTCTGCACAATGTAGAGAAAAAAAACCCCAACAAAAAACCCCAAACCAAAAACCTAAACCACAACAAATCCTAGCTCTGATTTTATGAAAAGCATAGATCCATTCTGCTTTCACTAAAAAGCAACTTCCCTCACCCAAGTTTCTATTCTATTATTATCCAAGTCTTGCTCACACTCCCAGCCAGTTTTAAGTCTGCAGGTTTAGCATTATGCCAGCATTAGACTAGAAAGGAAATAGCATTTAAATCTAAACATTGCAGTGATCAGACTCTGCTGGCTTCTTGTACATGAACTGAAGTTTCATTTGGACTATTCAGTTACAGTCATTGAAAACTGAGGGTAGGGGGTTTTGTGTTCTGCAGTGGTGATTACTGGAATGCTCCGGCCAGTTTGTTGCTACTGAAATGCCAGTTGTGAGTGTGGTGCCATACTATCACCTTTGAATTTGCAATCAGTGCCAGATTAAGTAAGCTGATGTCTGGTGGCACTAAGAAAAGTGACCTTGGGCAGTTCTGCAACTGCAGAGGGATATGTTGCAAATGACAAAGTTTACTGGTGGACACTTAACTCCTGCTGTCCAGTAACTTTGTTAACCATAAATATTCAAGAAAGTAATATGTGTATAGGTAATTACAGCATTATCATTTAAAATAGAGCAGTGATCTGTGGTCCTTGGCTAATGCCTAAAACTGTTTTGAATAGAATTTAAAGGCTTAAATTAATTACTCTGTGTTCAGAATAGAAAAGAATCTTTTCTGTGTAAGATTCTACCTGCCATAAATAAAACTCTTTAGCTGCTTTTGAAGGGTCACAGTACAAATCTGTGGTCTTGTGAAAGCCATCTAGTTTGAGATAATTGCACAGCTTAACCTGTGGACAGTTCTGGAAAGAGCAACTGCAGCACCCCTTGGTGTTTTTCAGACTGAGGGCTGACTGTTCTCACACAGGGGGTGCTCAACTCTGCTATTCTGTGTAAAAAACTTAGTGCTGGTCTGAACATCTATCTGGTGTGATGAGAAAGAAATAAATCATGCCTTTTCTTAACCTCTTTCTGGTTTTTCTTTATTAGTGATCATGAAAGGTGTGTGGCTGACAGCACTGCAGACAGAAGCTCAGCTCATCCACAGAACAGGTGCTGTAAACACAACTGCAGTAGAAAAACAATTTTGTGTGTAAACTTGGTATGTGTCAGTCTTGCCTTCCATGGGGGAAGTGAAAAATGTGTTCTAGCTCGGAGTGGGAGGGAAGAAGAAACCCTTGCTGATAATATTAGGTGTGATCTAAAGCCACCTTCATTCTCCCACTGGGAAAGGTTCAGCATAGGATTCTTATGGATGAAATAAAAATTGATTCATTTTGTGGTAGGTAGGTAGATGTGACACCTGAATCTCTCTGATGCTGGTACATGGGAAGAAGCCATTTTAAAAGCCTGAAATGGCTTAGATTTGCTCTCACTTAATATGTGTAGCTGACCAGTCATGTTATTTGCACACTGTTGCATTTAATACTTTATGCATTGATGTATTACTCACAAATCACACGAGTGAAGTCAAGGTGTGTTGTGCTGCTCAGCCTGTGTTTGGTGTGCTCAGGCTGCCCAGGAGCAGCAGCTGCAGCAGCCCTGCCTGAGTTTCCCAACAGCTGCAGCCTGGCCACGTTGCAAAGTCTTAAAGCCCAAATCTCTCAGTGTGCAACAATGCAGAGCCCAGGGCAGGGAATTCCTGACCTGGTCACAGGAGTGGAGAAGGATCTGGAAGTGTGCATTTTCTCTAGAGTTTAGTCCTCTATGCAAAGGACTTGAAAGGTGGTTTGAGGAGGAATTGCTGCAAGAACTCAGGAATGGAGGGATTCTAAGGAGCTTTTTGCATTTTATTCAAAACTTTAGCTTCAGTTTGCTAACCTGGAGAGCAAATTAAAAAAAATAAGGTAAGAGAGTGCTCTGACAGTCTAGATATTGAGGCCTTCTGCAAAACAGATTAATGTCTTTGTGAAAAACATGAAGAAAACCCTGCTCATGACTCACTGGCTTTTTGGAAACTCTTACAGCTTTTATTGCAGGTGTGGAAACCCTAACAATCCTCTCAGTGTTAAATGGGCACTTGTGTGGAAAAGAAATAGGAGAGATGAGAGATTTCAGATAGAAAGGGAAAAGGAAAAGTTCACTCATCTGCTGTTTCTTCTCTCCTAGTCTGGTAGAAAGACACCAATGAAGAACTTCCTGCAGTTTTAACGTCCACATTCATGTCAGTACGTGCATCATGGCACAGCAAGGAAATGTTGGTGAGCTCCTCTCAATGCTGGATTCTCCAATTCTGGGTGTCCTGGAAGATATAACAGCTGCATTCAAAGATAATCTCATTTGTGGTATGTATCCTTTTGTGTAGTTTTGGGAAGGATTTTACTTTTACATCAATAAAGGTAGAATAATGTGGGTTTTTTTCTATCAAACACTGTGTTTGCAAATGCAGCCTGAAAGAAACTCTTGATATTTGGGTTTGAAATTGCTTTAAGGATTGAGGCTTCTCTTCAGTCCATTTTGTTTAATGGCATGGCTCCTGGAAGGTCTGTTACATAATTGTTAAAACACTATTACAAAATGACTGGCTTTTCCTGAGGCAGAGCCTCAAGTGTGAGCTGATGAAACTTTCCTTGTCAAGTGTATCCAGAAAGAATTAGGTGTCATCCCCATTATGGGAACCAGTGGGATTTTGTTAATTAAAAAAAAATAACAAAAAGCCCTACTCCCAAACAAAACAACAGACTCAGACGTTATGAAAAGTGATTGCTGCTGTTGAGGCATCACTTGTGCTGACAGAGCCTTTTCAGAGCATGAGAGCACTGCCGGTGTCCTTGTCCCTGAACTTGCTCTCCTTTATCTGCTGAAGGGAGGGAATATCAAGTCACTCCTGAACACTTTACTGGGTAAAGTACCCTTGCAGCTCAGCTACCTGTAGGGTTTTATGGTTAGACAGTAATTGTTGGTTGTTAAAAATCCTGGTTCCTTTCACTGAGCCAAATGCAATCGCTTGAATGGTTTGGAACCAGGAAATGCAGTTGAGAGGTCTCATTTTCCCAAAGGTCTGCTAAACACCAAGGACTGCTTTATGTTAGAAATTGTGTAATAGTTGTTTAAAAGTTTTGCAATGTCCTTGTAGCAAGTGCTTCATTTTTAGTGCATTGAGAATGTTTTTGGTTTTTTCCTTGCTGTCCCCAAACTGACAGACCGTGGGCCTATGCTTGTCAACAACCTGGTGGACTATTACTTGGAAACTAATTCTCAGCAGGCACTGCATATTCTGTCCACTCTGCAAGAGCCTCATGACAAGGTAAAAAAAAAATCTTATTATGGCAGATTTTAGCCTGGTATTGAAGCAGCCTTTAAATAGCATCTGTTAAAACTCTGGGGTTCCACTCTGGTGTAGAATTACCTTGCTGTAGAGATGTAGTATCTCTGTAGTAAGAGTAGTTTAAGCTTTAAAGAAACTTCAGAGGTCTCTGTTTCTTGAGTTGCTTAAACTGACCCAATTAAGCAAAGAACCTCTAAAAAGGAAAGAGCTTGGAGGATTAATGTTGTCTCTTTACAGTGCTCCTTCTGCTGGATGTGTTAGCCTAAAACAAATTGGGTATTTTGAGAGCAAGTAAGGATTTTAAATAGGTTGGAAATGGCACTATAAATTGGCTGCTGCCCAGATTTTTTTTTTTTTTTTGTTATTTACTTATAGACATTTTGAAGTGCAGTGACTGCTTCTGGCCTGTATAGTTTGCATTTGTATACCAGTAGTCTCAAAGTTACTGCAGGGTTCTATTTCCTCTGAGATCCTGTGTATTTGTAAAATGCTTAATTTCCATATTGACAAACTGCTGAATATAGATTGGTGGAAAAGAATATAGAGCAGTTAAATATAAATACATTTCTTTTCCTTTTTCTACTACTCTGCAAAATCCTTTATCAGCATCTACTGGACAAAATTAATGATTATATGGGCAAAGCTGCTACTCGTTTACCCACCCTCTCTCTGCTGGGACATGTGATAAGACGACAACCATCTTGGAAACACAAACTTTCTCAAGCACCTCTCCTGCTTTCATTACTTAAATGTCTCAAGGTAAGAACTGTCAGTGCTGTCCATAAAACACCTGATGTAAACATGCATACAGATGCAAGGCATTTGATTCCTGTTTTGATGTCATTTAGTTAAGCCACAGTGCTATTAATATCTGCTGAATACTCTATGCTGATCCTGTTATTGCTGACAATCTTGTTTCTAAAGCCACTGTCACTGTGAGTTGGGAAAGTTTATTAAAACTTTTCTGAAATACATTAAAGACAGAGGAGCCCTTGGTGAAGCTGATGGATATCTTGAATGTGAACCTAATGAGAAATACAGTAACTTCCCACAGGTGCAGTTTGAGTTTGTGTGTCCTCTACTTGCGGTGTAGATGGGCCATGCAATGGACTATTCCATGGTGAAGTTACCTTGGAATTAGCAGACTTTCCCTTGGAATTAGCAGACTTTCCCTTCTTAGCTACTGACATGCTGGATTACAAGGAGGTAGCTGTTCCCCCAAGCTTTGTGGGGTTTCTTCCCCATCTACAGATTGATCAGTTATAATACTGTACAGTACTGTAGCAGTGAAGGAGGAGTGGAAAGTGCTTTGAGACCTAGAATGCATTGTCAGTAATGGAATTCATTATGATAGTGAAGAATCCACATTAGTCATGAAGTCACATTTAAATGCACGATGCAGTCAAGTGCCAGCGCTCTTCAAAACAAAACCACCACAAATTTGTAGCTGCCAAAGGAGCAGCTCCAGCTGCTGTTACTGGAACTCCTGATGTGCCTGACAAGATCTGTTGCCCTTTGCAGCATGACTGAGAGAAGTGAAGTGTGTCAGAAAGCTGCTAGGAGTAGGACAGAGATGTAGAAGTGCTGGGGATGTGGGCAGAGGGTCAGGATGGACAGGAAATGTGCTCTGATAGGTTTGGTGTGACTGAGGGAGAGTAGAGGCTGTAGACACACAGAGGAGGATAAATCCCTAAAAACTGACTGTCCCATCAGCCTGAGTGGCTCCTGGGCCATACCCAGAGCAGCTCAGTGGCACCTGTGCTCTGTGCACCCCGTGCTGACAAAGCAGAGGAGCTACCAAGGAAAATGTGAATTAAACTGGGGAAGCAAGGAAAGAGTTAGAACCTTTTCTGTGTCCTTTCCTAAAATCTGATCCTCTGTTCCTGTTTCATCCAGCCAAAGGTTTGTACTGCCACATCCCTTTCTTGTGGCACGAGCCAAGGTGTTCTAGTCATTGTTTGAATTACTGTCTGGTGAAAATTCCAGCAGCCAGAGCCAGCAGCCCGGTTTAGTAGAAAAGCTTTTGACCTGTGTTGGTAACTGGCCAATACACTTGAACACCCTGATCAGATCTGCAGTTTCTGAGCCTCTGAATGCTGTGTGAGTTTAGCTCTGCAAAGGAAGGAAGGTGGCACATAAGATACTTCACGTACCAATATTTTTTTTACTCAGCTGTGGAACTGTGGTGATGTTCCCTTTTTAACTAAGTCAAGTTTTTATACAGAAATGCAAAAGAGCAGGAGCAAGAATCCCAAATCTATTTTTTCTTCAAGTTGTTCTGTATGAAAAAACTCAATAATCTTGGATCATTAAGTTCTGGTAGGTTTCAGAGGGACTGTTTCAATAGAGAACTTTTTCCATGATGATGATTCAGTGTTCACTTCATCCTTGGAAAAAATTAAGTTCAACACATTTAACTAATGCAGGTTTTTTCCCTTCTTGCAGACTGACACAGATGTAGTAGTACTCACCACAGGTGTCCTAGTGCTAATAACCATGTTGCCAATGATTCCTCAGTCTGGCAAACAGTACCTTCATGATTTCTTTGGTATCTTTGGGCGTCTCTCAGCCTGGTGCTTGCAGAATCCAGGTGAGATTTCTACTTTGTTGCATGCAGTTGTGGTTTAGCAGTATCCTTGTGACTCATGTACAGTTGGTGAGCACATTCTTTTGTGAGACTCTTAATGGTCTGAGATTATTTAAACACAGAAGATGATGTATTAAGCCCACAAGCTGTTCTGGTTCTCTGAGAGCATGGGGGAGTTCTTTGCTCAGAATTTAGAAGTCTCTTAGAATCTTCCATGTGGTGCTGCTACTGCATGAAATTTCACTGAACCAAAGTACTGCCCTGATGACAGTGAAAAGCAGAGATTGATCTTAATGGAGAGAGAAGGGAAAATGCTAATGTTTGAGGCAGATTTTGGGGAATTTGATATTCCCAGATATAAATGGGAAGGGGAAAGAAGCAACGTATATAAGAGTTTCTTTTAATGTGCAACTACCAATAGTCATGAAGGTTGATAAAACTGTTTTTCTCACAGCCCTGGCTTTGCTGAATTTGTTGTAAGGGGTCTGATGTCTAACACCAGCAGTATCAGTGAGTGTGGCTCATGGCTGAATGAGCAAATGCTGTGTTAAGCACATAGAGCTGCTATTTAGAGAGCCATTCTGCATTGCAAGTAGGATTGGAACTTCTGAGGTGGAGACTAAGATTTGTCTGTTGTGAATGCTTTTGGTGGCTACAAGCTTTTAGTTTTTACCTTTGGAAGTGAAACAAACCTTAGTTTCCTTTTTTAATCATTCAGTCCATCTTACTCTGGCTCACTATCTAGAGGAGGTTCAGGTTTTAACTTGAATAAAAACAAAGCTGTGCTTTGAGAATGGCAGCACACTGGTTGGAATTAATGGTCCTCATCTTAATTTCTGGGTTTCCTGTGAGCTGATGACTAAGTGTTGCTTGTTTTCTGAGAAGACTTCACGGTTTCAGTAGGGACTATTTGTACCCTGGAAGACTTGTTCAGTTAACATTTCAAATTTCAAAGTACTTCGCTTGCATTCTTAGAACTTTTGTTCTTTTCTCCAATGTAATGAAAAAGATTCTAACTACTTTTTCCAGGTCATGTGGCAGAGATTTATCTTGTCCATCTTCATGCCAGCGTTTATTCTCTCTTTCATCGTCTTTATGGAATGTACCCTTGCAATTTTGTCTCCTTTCTGCGCTCTCACTACAGTATGAAGGAAAACCTGGAGACCTTTGAAGAAGTAGTCAAGGTAAAATGCTGCTCATCTGTGTATTATCTGAGGCAAGGAATTTATAGCTATATATTCCAATTGAATACAATTAATTTGCCAATTCAGCTGAGGGCTGATCAACAAAACAATATAAAAATGAGCAGCTTGACTGAAAGTTCAGTTGGGATCAATTCTTGAAGCTGTGGTGATGTGTATTAACCTTATCTGTTAAATGTAACGTTCTGAATTCTTGAGATCAGTAGTTTGCTCATCAGCTTTGTGTGGTTTAGTGCAATCCAAAGGTGCTGCACTGATAACAAGTCCTTCTTCTTCCTCCCAGCCAATGATGGAACATGTGCGGATTCATCCAGAGCTAGTGACTGGATCTAAGGACCATGAACTGGACCCACGAAGGTATTATATGTTCTCTCTGCTATTAGGAAAGGCTCAAATTGAGCAGCTTTCAGTGAGGTTATTTCAGAAGGTTGCAGCAAAACCTTTTCTGTCAGCAACAGTTTGTGTGGGGGTGTTCTGCCACCCAGATTCATAGCTGCACCAGGTAAACACATAGACTCTTCATCCCAGCTTACAGCTGGATGAATAAGCAAAAACTGTTGTGAAAGGTCATTAACAGCAATGTTGGGGTTCTAAATTCATTTTGTGTCTGGGATGGCATCTGTCTTCTACTTAACTTTATCTTATTTTTATGATTTAATGATCAATCACCCTCATAAAGATCTAAAACAGTTTGCCTATAACGAATAAAATGAAACTACCAGAGATGCTTCATTGGCTGGAGGTTTGGGTCATATTCCTTGGGTTTGTTGAAGTATTTGATGGGATTTAAGTGTTTAAAATGGCTTCAGTGTGTCTTGTTTTGGTACCTAGATATTGGTTCATTTAACAGATCAGTTCTTTTAACAGGTATGTGTTAACATTATCAGCTGTATTAGTTTTCTTTAGCAATAGGCTCATTTGCCTGCAGCAGCACCACTTGCTGCTTTTCTCTTGTCTCCACAGGCCCAGCCACTGAAGAGGAGAATTTGACTCTTGTTGCTGCACAGTAGTGCTCTTGCCCTGCTTTTCAGAGACACTAGGAAATCACTCCTAACTGGGAACCCATTGAATGTCACAATGCTCAATTTTGCAGGGGGGAGGGTGGCACCACTCAGGAGCACAATTGGCACAAACCTACCAGTGGAAGCCTTCTGTTTTGGTATCTTGGACAGAGAATATCCTACTTTCAAAAGCAACCCAGCCTTTAATAGACAGCCTTCTGGGCTTTCTCTTCTTTACAGTGAACTTCCATCCCCTGAAATATTGGGCAGATCTAATCTGGCTGCTTAATTTAGTGAGAAGTAGTTTTCAGGGTGAAGGAGGCAGTAGTAGTAAAAAACATTCCCCAAACTTGGGAGAAAAATCCCAGATCTGAAACTGGCATTGCAGACAGTGTTTATTTAAATAATACAGATTCCCTCACTGCTGGCATGTCTAAATTTTGACTACCAACATCTGAGTGTAGTTGAGCTGATTTCTACAGCTGCTGAAGCTCAGGATCAACCAAGTCTTCGTATGCTGTTCCTCCTTTCCAGAGTGCTCCATGGCAGACCTTTATGGATCTCTGTGTCAAAGCTGTTTGTCTCCTCTTTGAGACCCCCTCTCACAAGTCATCTGGTTGCAATTTCTGTCTGGTGCCTTGTTCCAGTTTGGCTGGGAGCATGCAAAGCTGTCTGGAACAAATGAGCCATCCTACAAGCCAATTCCTCCTATCTCCAGGAACTCTTGTTTTTAGCAATAATTGACTAACTTACTCTTTTGGATCCAAAAACTGTCTGCAGGTGGAAAAGACTAGAAACTCATGATGTTGTGATAGAATGTGCCAAAATCTCCCTGGACCCTGCAGAAGCCTCGTATGAAGATGGTTATTACTCTGTGTCTCGGAAACTCTGCACAAGCTTAAAACATCATCAAACTGACCCCAGTGCCAGCTCTTACATTGACACACAGAGCAGCTATGGTAAGACTTGCCTGATGGCTAATCAATACCAATTGCTGGAGGAGAACTGGCCCTAGAGCAGAAAAACCCATCTCACTAATTTATCCCACTTGATGTCTGATTCTTAGGCACCAGAAAATTAGTCATCATTAAAAAAACAAATATATATATGTATGTTTTCTATGTGCAGATATACAGCATATTCATATAAAGTTGTCTCTTCATCCCCCCCTCCATCCTCCCTACCCCAAAACAACAACAACAAAAAAGAAAGCTGTAGTATGTAATGTATTCAATAGATACTTTCTTAGGCTGGAAGAAAAGTCTCTACCTACAAATGTGTATCTTGAATGGATTTGAAATGCTTTGATTAAAAGCCTTTAAGTCCTAGCCTGAAGAATCCTGGGTTTGTATTTGATGTGTTGGATACTTTTGAATTTTGATTTTCTATTTTTTTTTAACTTTCAGGGACTTCTACCCCATATTCCACTCCTCGGCTAACACTATCACAAATGCCAGGGCAGCTACCTCAGATTCTGAGCCCACAGTCCACGAGGCTGTCGACTGAGCCACAGCAGGTAAAGCAGAAGAGGAAGCCCAGCAAGTTTTCATGCTTTGCACTTCCGTAGTGTCTTATGCCAGTCTTTAAAATTCATGGTTTGAGGTGTGCTGTGAACTCTTCAGAAGTTGGTGTTCATTTCACATTTAATCCCTGCCTGATTTCCTGTGTGAGAACCTGGATCCAGATGCCTCACACGTTCCTTTTCTGAGCTCTGCTGTGTTTTACTCTGTGCACAGGTCACCATCTGGAGCCCTTCTGCAGTGTGTGGTATGACCACGCCACCGACATCCCCCGGCGTTGTCCCATCAGAGTCATCCCAGTCTGCATCACAGCCCTACAGCAAAGCTTTTGGCTCATCTGGTACGTGCTGCATTTTGGAATTAGGCCTTCAAGGGTTATTAGACTGGAAATTCTGGCTGTCAATTTTACTGTTGGTTTTTAAATGGGAATGCCACATCATGCCAGTTGATAGGCTTGAGTGATTACTCCTGTGAACTGAGTACCTCACCTAGAGCAGTGCTGGTGCAAACTGAGAGGGGAAATCTGTGAATTCAGTGCCAAAGTCTGAAGCAACTTTTGGGAAACTGCACTTTTGTACTGATAAACAGTTGAAAGATATTTAAGAAGTAAATGCTATGAGGTAGTGTTTAAATGTACAATTCTTCACATACAATGTTCAGCTGAAAGGAGGAAAGGGGAGCCTGTTGAGAGAACTTGTGCTCCTTTTTAGCAGGGGGGAAAGGAACACCTTTGGGAACACCAGCCACATCTCCTCCTCCACCCTGCACTTCAGATGACTTTGTTTCAGTCCCTTCAGCTGCTGCCACACCTCCTAAAAAGGTATTACAAAATTCTTTTGCTGAACTAATCTGGGTTTTTCTTTTCATTGACTTGCCTTAATTCAGTGACCTTAACTGAGAAAGATCAGAGTAGCTGGTTTATAAAGAATGTTGCATTTCACTTGCAAAAACTCATTTTCTTCTAAGTTTAGACATCCACTGCCATTTCCAGCTGCACAGTTGCCAAAAAAATCTAAGGCAATTAATGTATTCTGGGTTTCTTCTGTTTTCCAGGAGGACAAACCAGATTCTGGGAGGCCTTTACTGTACCGACAGCAAAATGTCACAAACAGCGATAAATCATTGGGTAAACTCCATTTTCCTCTCCCCACTACAACAACCTATTGTAAACAACTCCAGTTGTTATTGACACATATTCCAATTCCCAAACACTTTCCCACAGGACTTTTTTTTCCCTGAGTTCTTTGTAGTTCCAGGATGCTCCCTTAACCTGTGATTCAACTTCACTTCTTGAGATGCTTTTGATTTAATTTTAACTATTCATGTTCAGAAATAGTTTGAGATCTTTTTTTACCTTGCTCTTCTGCATATTTAAATATACAAATCTACACTGAAGGCCGAAAAAGGATATTTACTTTTATAAAAGCTGATTCTTTGAGGATGATAATTTTTATTAGAAGCAGCAAGTTGTATATTAAATTTTGCTTCAGCAAGTTTTATGTCCCATGTCTGGATCAAACTGTAAGGCTGCACATAAGGGTAGATATGATGCTTCTTAAAGGCCTCTGGAAAAATTTTTCTATCTACAATTATATTGCTATACTTGAACTTTTTTTAAAGTCCTGTGGAATACTGAAATCAATAGGTTGAGGAACTCAACTTTTAATAGGTAAACGTAGATTCCATTTTCCATTCTCTGTCATCTACATCTGTGACAGCTGTAGAAAGGGATTTTGGCACTGTATTTGAGACCTCTGTGCTGTGAATCTTTACCATCTTCAAAGTGGAGATGATAGTGAAATTTAGAGCTGGTTTTCCATGGTGTACTTGTGTAGTACCACTGGAATCTGAACATTCTGAATTGCAAGTGAAGAACAGGTGAGGTTTTTCACTGAGTTCCTGATCTGTGACTGACCTGAGCATGAGGTTTCCATCTTGCAGGTTTGAGTGTGTATCCAACAGCTGCTGTCTCAGTTTTGATCAGTAGCCACATATTGGCAAGTTTGTATTACATCAGATTGCTAAACTTCCTTTTTTCAGGCAGGTGCTGTGTCCTTGTGGAGTCAGCTCAGAAGCTAAAGGGGAGGTTAACGTTAATTAGGAAGCAGAGCAGTCACAGTGCACACGAGCCACCTTATTTTTATTTATTTAATGGGTTAAATTGCAAACAGCACATCCTTCCTCACAGAGGTTGTGCAATAGCAAATGTTAAGTTTACAAAATTACATTTTGGGATCAGGACTGACCTGTGACTGATCTCTGAGCTGTTTCCCACATGGAATGGAACAGGAGTCAGATAACTTCCTGCTCTGAGGAAGCATCTGAAGGAGGGACAAGCTTTTATTCTAAGGATCTTGCAGCAGTAAAAGAATTGTGTTTTGTGCTGTGCTAAGGCTGCAGAAAACAGCACCTGTACAACTAACTTTCTGTTTTCTGTTTTTTTCAGACATACCCAGTAGTAAAAGTTCAGTAACCTTAAGTGATCTTGCAGAGTTTTTAGGTGGGTTGTCGTTTGAGGATAGCGCTGAGAAGGACAGAGAGGAAGGTAATGTCTGCCCTCCTTACGTACATCTTAGCTAAGGAAATGTTTGTCTTGTTGAAATACCAAATGCATCATGATGCTTCCCCTCTCCTCAGATGCAATATCTAAAGAGATCTCTGAGATCACGACCGATGCTGAACACATGGTGCCTAGAGGAGGATTTGACTCCCCGTTTTACCGCACAAACGAAAGTCTGTCAGGCTCTCAGAAGAAGACCCACTCAGCAGCCTCCAGTGTTCAGGGACACAGTCAGACCTCTGAGCCTTTAACATCTCTCGACAAGCCTGGGCCTGAGGGTGCACGGGAAACACCCAAACAAACGTTTACTCCCATAGACAAGCCCTGTGGAGGCCCTGGGGAAAGCCCTGCTGGGAACAGGGAAGGAACCTCTGGGGAGCCGAGTATTCTCACTCCCAGCCCTTGCAAAGTACCAGCACAAAGGAGAGTGGTGTTTGGGAGTGGGCAGCCTCCCCTCTATGAGCACCTCTTTGAGGTTGCATTACCAAAGACTGCCTACCTCTTTGTTGGCAAGAAGACTGAGGAGCTGCTAAAGAAAACCAAGGGAACCCAGGATGAAGACTGTATGTCCTCAACTTCTCCCGTGGAGGTGCTGGACAGGCTGATTCAGCAGGGAGCAGATGCACACACTAAGGAGCTGAACAAGTAGGTGACTGAAAATCTTACTTTGCAGACTTTATTGTTACTCTTTTTTGTGCTGGCTTAATTTTAAGCTGTGCTGGAAAAGCAGCTGCATAGTTCCTCCCTAATCTTTTTATACCAACTGACCTTAATTGTACTTTTACCAAGCTATAAGCTCTTTTGAGGTGAACATTCCATTTTTATACTTAAACTTACCTGTTAATGCTGGATTTTCTTTTTTCAGATTGTCTCTGCCAAGCAAATCTGCTGACTGGACTCACTTTGGAGGTGAGGAAATTTCTCATGTGTTTTGGCAATCTGTTCCTCTATTATTAGACTTGCTTAAACAATGACCTGCATACTTTTTGCTTGTGGGTTTTTAACTAATGCTGCAGAAAGATGATGCACTCCAGTAAGTCATGGTTTATCTGCTTAGCAGATAGCTGTGTTCCAGAGAGATGAGCTGCTTTTTTCATCTTTGAAAAGTGCAAAATTCTAGATGCTTCTTCTTCTGACCATTTCAGATTTACTAAGCTTCAGAGTGCTGCTGGTCATCTGACAGATCCTTCCACCTCCTCACTGCTCGTTGAATCTAAAACTGATTGTTTTTCTTGCTTATTTATGTGTCTGTATATTAGTTTGGTGCTCTTAGGCTTCTGTGGTGGTGATGGCTTAGCTTTTCTTTCCTTAATCAAAGGAGCAATCCATTTGAGGCATATACATGTTGCTTTGGGAAAAATGTTTACAGTGTAGTGTTGGAGATAAGTAGAGCAGAGAGTGAAGTTCAGTAACTTCTTCTGTCTCCTACTCCAGGTTCTCCCCCTTCAGATGAGATTCACACCCTGAGGAACCAACTGCTTCTGCTGCACAACCAGTTGCTGTACGAGCGCTTCAAGAGGCAGCAGCACGCGCTGCGCAACCGCCGCCTGCTGCGCAAAGTCATCAAAGCCACGGCTCTGGAGGAGCACAACGCTGCCATGGTGAGCAGGGGTGTGCTCCACCGGTGGCTGAGACACACTGGTGCTGCAACAAGTGTTAATTGGCCTGTCTGGTGTCTTTTGGTACCACTCAATTAACAAAGAAGCCTCATTTGTCACCTTGTTAAAGTTGTGTTTGTGGAGTGATGTGCGCAGCAGTTCTGTGCAGTGTCAGTGTTACTGTCAGTACTTTGTAGTTGACTGCAGGCAGCTGAATCCTTCATGCTTGACTCCTGCCAGCTCTTGCCTTTGGATAATGGTAAAGGCTTCCCTGTTAATGGAGGGTTGTTCAATGCCTGGCTAAACACCTTGTTGCATATTTGATAAAGCGCTGTCCTTTTGCTCCTCAGTTGAGGAGTAATAGCAAAAGCTTTGAGAATTCAAGTGTGCCTTTCCAGAGATGTTCACTGTGACAGAATTTGAAGTTACAAGTGCACTGAAGGATGTCTCAGTACATATTTAGGTGTGTTTCATTCTGTATTTTCATACTAGCTAATTCCATCAACAGTTTCACCCTCTGATAACTTACTACAAGAGCCAAAAATAGACTTCCAAGTAGGTTTTGGAAGATGAACTGTTGCTTCAGCTGTGAGGCCCAAGTCCCTGTTGGAAGCATGAGAGGCAGTGGAAAAATAGGTTCTTGCTCATTGTGCCTTTGAATGTGGCTGTGAGTTTTCAGCCTGTCCACTCTTATCACCATTTCATCCCCTTTTCAGCCAAATCCAAGCCGAACCCCAAAAGCCTTGAGAACATGCTCTGTATAAAATGTTGTATGTGTGGAAAAGTGTTTGCCTGCGTGCTGGCAATGACAGCTTTGCTTGGCTGAGGGTAGATGTCCTAACTGCTAAGCGGGTGTCTTGTCTGATGCCTCATGTGGGATTCTTAACAGAAAGATCAGCTGAAACTGCAGGAGAAGGAGATCCAGGCCTTGAAACTGAGTCTGCAGAAAGAACAAGCAAGGTACCACCAGTTTCAGGAGGAACATGATAACATTGTGGCTCAGCTTCACAGCCAGATCCGACAGCTGCAGCACGACCGGGAGGAATTCTACAACCAGAGCCAGGAATTGCAGGTATGAAGCATCAACAAATTTGTTGCCTACTTACTGGTTTTAAAAATAACCTTCTTAATAACAAGGCATGAAATACCTGAGAGAAAGCTGCACATTTTTATTAGAGATGCTGTCCTGATTCAGAATGAGACAGTGCATAACTTAGTATGGAAGTGCTTAACTTAGTATCATCCTTTTATAGTTCTGTTTTGTCCTGTCCTCAGCTTGAAAATAGGAAAAGGCAGGTTCTAAGCTGGTTTGGAGGGGTCAGTATAAATTGATTTCCAGTGCTGGAGGTTTACAGCCTCCCAGCCCTGTGCTCTTGCTGTCCTTAGTGAAGTTTCAGAACCCTGAGTAGTTTTTGTGTCACTTGAACAGACCAAGCTGGAAGACTGCAGGAACATGATAGCAGATCTGAGGTTGGAATTAAAGAAGGCCAACAACAAGGTGTGTCACACTGAATTGCTGCTTAGTCAAGTTTCTCAAAAGGTAAGAAAAGTCAGTGTTGTCAGGTTCCCTTTGTGTCTTTCTGATTATTTTTTATCTGATAATTTTCTTTCTTGTTCTGAAAGAAGCCTGTGCTGAGCTCCATAGAGTCTGATATTAATTGCACAAGAAAAACCACAGAAAAATGGGTTTTATTGAAGAAACTAAATGCAGTTCAAATGCTTCTGAAATTTCTTGGTTTGGCTTTTTCCACAGCAGGAATTTGCAGACTGAGCATTATGAATTTGTATTCAAGTTCTGCTAAATCTTGACCTCTGATAGATATTGTTTATGTCGGAATGGAAATGAAAAGTTCTTTATGAAAAAAATTTATTTAACTCTTAACTAACTATGTTGCATTGGATTTTAGCCTTTGTCTCCCTTCTTTATAAAAATACCCTGTGAACACAGTGCCTGTCTGAGAGCTGGGACTCTCCTGCTGAACTGTTCATCCCAGTGTTGGATTCTGTTCCATTTCCCTTCCCAGCTTTCCAACAGTGAATCGGTGCAACAGCAGATGGAGTTCTTGAACAGGCAGCTGCTGGTTCTTGGGGAGGTCAACGAGCTGTACCTGGAGCAGCTGCAGCACAAGCACACAGACACTACAAAGGTACCAGTGCAGAGGACTTTTGGGGAGACTTCCCTTGAGGTCATCATTCAGCAGTTCCCAGCCCTGAGTTCAGAAGGAAAGGCCTTGAAAACTTAACAGATTCTTTGTTCTGAAATTGATTTTCAGGGATTTGATTTTATATTTGATCTTCTGTTCAGATATTTTGTGCCCTGTAGGTTTGAGGAATATCTTCAGTGCCCCTTCAGAAAGCTAAGAAGGGGTTGTTGGGGTACAGCTGGGGTCAGTTTTAGCCACCTCATGTAAATTCTTAGCAATTTCTTTTCCAAAGGCCAAGACTTCACTGTGCTGCAGTATAACTGACAGCAGATTGTTGGTAAAATAATGCAGGGTAGTAGTGCCAGAATTTGTGGAAAGATCTTAACAAGGATTTTACGGGTTTTCGTGAGGTGTTACTTTAAAATGAGCATCTCAGCCTTCCCACTCAGTCATTTTCCTATTAAAAGTTACCAGTAACTTCACTAAAACTTCTGTGGTTCATATGGTTTTACTTCCTGACTTCAAAGAAACCTTTTTCTAATTAGAAGCAAGTAACTTACACAACAATATAACTGTTCCTGCGTGAGAGCACGTAATTAAAGAAGGTGAATAATACACTGAAAAAAGTCTTCTACTGGTATTTAATGAAGGTCGTGTTGGAAAAATGGATTTAAAATGGAGTTTGTCTACTCTAATCCAGTGCAGAACTGGCAAGAGTGCTTTGATGAAAAGAGGTTTTCATAAGGAACATTAATGTGCTAATAAATTCCAGTGATGTGTAGTTATTTTAATAGTGTACATCCTCGGCAGGGCTGGTTTTCTATATCTGTTTTTAGAAATGCTGCTTTTATTCCAGCTTGCTTTAAAACATGCCTATTTATAACATCAGAAACATGTCTAAACACCAATAAAAATAACACAGGATCAAATTATACTTTACCATTGTGTTGTTTGCTTCGAGGAGGTTGAAATGTTACACGCTGCTTTTCGGAAAGAACTGGAGAAAGCAAAGTTGTGTGTTCAGCAGCAAAGCCAAAGGCTTGATGCTTCCCAGAAAAGGATAGCTGAACTGGAATCTCAGCTTGCAAAAAAGGACCACCTCTTCCTGGAGCAAAAGAAATACCTGGAAGATGTTAAAATCCAAGCAAGGTAGGGGCTTCTTATGTAACATTTTAGCTGTGCTTTGACAGATGCACTGTCACAGCTGAGGCAGAATCTGGATTTTGGACATTCTGATTTCTCTCTCTGTTCAGGGGTCAGCTGCAGGCAGTGGAAAGCAGGTACAAGGCCCAGAAAAGAATCACCCAGGCATTTGAGCTGGAGATCTTGGATCTGTTTGGGCGGCTGGAGAAGAGCAGCCTACTGAAAAAACTTGAAGATGATAAAACAGAAGCAGCTGAAGCAGCAGAAGAAAGGTGAGGGTGTGAAATCTGCAGGACCCATGTGGGATTGTTGTCAGTTTGGGACTTAGAACAGTGGATGTTGCAAAGCTGAGTGTGTGACACATCTGGTTACCCCCTGTCACTCCTGCTTTGCCACAGAGCTATGAAAGGAAACCTGTTGAAGTACATACCCAGAGGCAGAAATGGAAAGTAATCAAAGTAATCTGCCCTGGCCAGCATTTCCCTCTCTGCTGTTTACTTGCTGTGATTTCCTTGACCCTGTGTCCTCTCTCTTCCCCAAGCAGGCTGGATTGTGGTAATGAAGATACAGCAGGACACAGTGAAGAAACCATGGGTAGAAATGGAGAGACCAAACCTCCCAGCACCCGAGGCAGCAGTAGCAGTAAGGGGGGCAGCAGCAGCGAGCTCTCCACCCCAGAAAAACCCCAGAACCAGAGGCTGAGCAGTCGCTGGGAGACATCGGTGTTGCTGGAGCCCTCGACTACTGTCCCACTGACTGTAGGTTCACTCCCCAGCTCCAAGAGCTTCCTTGGAATGAAGGCACGAGAATTATTTCGCAACAAGAGTGAGAGCCAGTGTGATGAGGAGGGGGTCACCATCAACAGGCTGTCTGATGCCCTAAAGACTGAACTATGTAAAGATCCAAGCATGGAGTCCAAGTCTCCTCCAAGTCCCGATAACCTCTCACCTAAGCTCCAGGAAAGCAGTGTTGGACAGCTTCATATCATGGACTACAATGAAACTCATCATGACCACAGTTAAAGAGGAAGATAGTCAATCAGTGTTATTTTCATATTCTTGGCATAGAACAGGAGGCGTGAGTGCAAGTTTAACTAAAAGCTTTTATGTTTCTTTGGTCTGAGCAGTGGCTCATGCAGCGGAGCAGGATCGATGGCCAGGAACGGAAGGAGGCTGCTGAATGAATGCAAAGTGGATTTTTGGGTCTGGAATTGAAAATGCCCAGCCTAACTCTTGCTTCTTTCTCAAATTCAATCCTTAGCAGTGTGTACTAATTTGAAGGGACAACTGTTAGTATTTGCAAGTATTTTTTTCCCTTTCTCCCTGTCCCCAGTTGAGTGGCTGCGTTTATGAACTTGAGTGCAATATGAGGCCAAATTAACATTTGTGAGTTTACTCTGAATGCTTTGTATTTCCTTGCAAGCTTCCCATTTAGAGCAGCTGGTTGTGCTGCCTGTCCAGGTGACTTCGGTTCCTTTCACTCTGGAAAGAAGCAGCACTAGGATTTCCAGTGCATTCTCTATTTTTGCCTGTCCACTGTCCCACATCCCTCAAAGCCCAGCCTTCATTAAGTTGGAGTCTGAATACCCAAATGTTTAAAGAACATTGTACCTCTGCAAAATGATTCATTCACCCTAATTCATGATCATTGTTTATATTGTCCTTAACATTTCCTGGAAAGTTACGTTTGAGCAGACAAAAAGGAACTGGAGTTTGTAATGCAGAAGAGACCATAAATGCTGAAGACTTGTTAAAACACCAGCTTCAGATCTTCTTGGTGTTTGAAGTGTTTGCCTGACAGACTGTGATTGACCTCACATCGGTTCATATGGGAAAGCAATTGGGGTGGGAGAAGAGGGAGGAGGAAGCTTTACTCCAGTAGGGAGAGGATGCAGAACATGCAAGTAGATCTCCAAGCTCATGAAGATCTGCAGAGGAGGATTTGCTTCTCTAATCAGGGAAATGTGCTGCCTCACCCTCCTTCATAGTTCTGCTCTTTGTTCCTGGTCTGAACAAGACCACCGTGTTTTGAGTCCAAGAAATTGGCTTCATTCTTCCTGGGAATACCTTTTCAGGCTTGACTTGGAGAGCATGGTTTCCTTTGAGTGCTCTTGTACTTGGATTGCAGCACATTTTCTGTTCAGCAATGTCAGTTTGGCTCTAGGTGTCTCCCCTTCACCCTCATCCTTCTTCCTTAGATGACAAGGCTGAGGAGGAATCCTGCTCACACTGAAATCAGAATCCTGGTGTGAAGCCTTACAGTGTTGGTCATGTTTTAAGTCAATGATGAGCTTTCTGTGAAGGAGGATTGTGGGATCAGAGCTTGTCAGTGGTCAGACTCAATCTCCTTCATGACAGAGCAGGGCCTGCTGTTAGGAAGGCAGTGCTTGTTTTAAATGTCCCATGTGGCTGGGTCCAGGCGTACTCAGACGGTTCAGGCTTCACAGTTCCCCTGCATCACACGTGGCCTCTTCTCCTAAACATTCTGTGGGTGGCAGCTGCTGTTTAAGAACCACCTCACATAGAAATCAAGTCCAAGCACACTTGCATTTGTAGTTCAAATCCCTTCTTAGCCCGGGTGGGAACGAGACTCTCAGAGCAGCTGGTGCCCAGCTCACTTGCCCCTGACAGGACTCGTCCTCCCATTTCCGCCTCCTCCGTAACTCCAAGGTCTGAATACATTTCTGCCTGTCTTAAATTATTCTCCGTGTCCTTTCGGTTGGTCAGTCCGAACTCTGAGAGTAGAGGTGAACTTCAGTGGTTGTGTCAAAGCTGACTCTGCATGGAGTAGAGAGTAGAGAGTTGGTTGTAAGTGACAGCCTGGTTTTGTCGGCGTCTTTAGGCTTTCTCAGACGTAGTGGTAGCAAACGTGGTAGCGCGTGTTTTGGTAAGATTTGGAGGTTTCCTGCCCCTTTCCCACTGGATCCCAGCCCTGGGAGTGAATGGTTTGCACACAAAGGGCCTGATGGGCCAGCTCAGCCGGGCATGTTGGAGGAGCTCATTCCCGTGGAGCCCGGATCCGGCGTTCCCAGGGGAGGCAGGTTTTGTGTCGGTCACAAAAATGCCCTGGCAGCAACGCAAGCTCTTTGATAAGGTGGCTTTTTTCTTCTTTTAAACAGGATTTTAGCACCGGGATAGTAATGGAAACCACTTTAGGTTTGTTTATGGACCACAAAGATTATGGAGGAACAAATTTTGCAATTTTCTTTCGTAAGTCTAAAAATCATGGATCTGCTGTATGTAGTTAACTTGCAGTTTGTTTGAAGGGGTCCCATCAGTGAAGTGGAAACAGATTTTTTTAACTGACTGCTTTTAGTTAAATCTAAAATTGCTGTCTTTGTCAAGTTAATCTGTTCCCTGCCTCGCTCTTTGTAAGCATGTTAAACAATCCACATTAAATGCCATAAATATGAAATACGAGGAAATGGTACAATCGTAAGCTAAAGAGAACTTAAACCAAAAGGAGGTTTTGCTGTCCTTATTAGAATGTTCTAAAATGTCAAGGCAGTTGCTTGTGTTTAACTGTGAACAAATAAAATGTATTGTTTTGCACTAGTCTGTGTTAAATTCCCTGCCAGCCGACTTCTTTGGGATCAAAACACACAGAAAGGAGTTCAGTGTCCAAACATCTTCCCAGAGCAGGTCAGTGCTGCTGCCCCTTTGCACAGGATTCACCATTCAAAGCTCATTTTTCTGCATGGAGCCAAAGCCTTTTTTTCTTCTGTGACAAACTCCCCAACAATGTGCCAGTATAATCCATAAATGAACTGCAAACAGTTCAGTGCTGCAGATCTGCGGGTGAGCTTCTGCATGGCCTTGCTCCTGCAGGCCAGGACTGCCCAGTGATTAGAGAAATTAATAGCTGGAAATGTCAGAGCCTTGTTTGCAAAGCTGGGGCTGCTGTCAGGAGCTGGCTCTGTCCCTGGCTGTGCTTTTCCCTTCCATGCCCTGCTGAAGACCACAGTGCACACACGAGGACATTTCCTCAGACCACGAAGAATTTTGGGGCCACTTTGTTCTAAGCTTTACCTGGTGAGGTAAGGTTGTTCTCTTGCTTTTTTTCCCCCCACACTGGCACTTTCTCACTGGTTTGTCTTCTGTTTTTTGTTTGTTTTCTTCTTGAAATAAATGAATGTTTGAAAGATTGCTCAAAGCAGTTTAGTAATCCATACTCAAGCCTCAGCATTCCAGTTAAGGACTGAGTATAATTCTTAAATATGAGCAACACATGCAAGGGTCTCTGTTGTGCAAGTGACACATTGTGAACATGCTTTGGCCAAGGAATGATGTTTCTGGAGAATTTTACATAGAAATTACCATAAACATTATCTTGGAGTTGAGTGACACAGGAATTGTTTGGGCTCCCTGCACTGGGATTTGTTCTACTGCGTGGGGTGGGAAAATGAAAACAAAGCACAAAGGGAATTTAACTCACACTTACACAGAACAGGTTTAAAATAAGGCATCCCTTAAGCTTGGCATTGCAATGCTGCACTTGTCAGTGTAAAAAAATAATTAGATAAAAATTACCTACAGAAGTAGATTACTGGGGTTCAAAAAGAGAAAAATTAAGTGCCTTCCTCACTAAAGCTGAGCAGTACATTTGGTAGTTCATAACACAGCTAATAAACACACAGGAGACATTAGGGAAGGAAATACTTCAAATTCAGGAAATTAAAATATCTTTGCTGATTGATCTCAATTCGTTGGAACTGCTTAGCTGCTGGCACAATGGTGGGTTTTAGAAGTGCTTACAAAATAGGAAATCACAGGAGTGGAGTTTCATCCGTTACACTCAGGAGCTCTGCAAAGGAAGCCTGGTTTGCATTCCCACGGGCTTTGCTTTCCAGACAAGACTATTCCAAATAACTGACTTATGGCCGTCATGATTTGCTGTCTGTGGGCTTTGCTTGGCTGAACCTTTTTCTCCGAAGGCTTTTTCACTCCACGTGCACTCTTTGGGCCGGCTGATCTTTGCTGTCTGCCAGACGCTATTCCCGGTTTCTGCGCAGCCGCCTCTGCTCGCTCTGCTCGGTGCTCAGCTCACTAAAAGCTCAAACTGGTGCTGCACCACCACCAAGGGAACTCAGGAGTCCCAGGAAAGCAGCTCTCCTGCCTCGGGGTGTTTATGACGTGGGAACAGGGTGGTGGTGACAGGGAACAGCCGATGGCTCTTCTGAAATTACAGCTCTGGGGAGGGGAGCGGGGGCGGGCGGACCCGCAGCGCCCTGGGCTGTATCCCAGGGGTGGGATTCCTGTAACCAATGTTAAAAAGGCCCTGGGGATTCAGGACGAGGGGAAAGCGGGATTGTTGGAACTGTTGAAAAGTTGCTGTTGAGAGGTTTGGACACCGATGCGAGGTGGCCGCTAGAGGCCCTGCCAAGCCCATCCCTTCGCTCCGCATCAGCTTCCGCGGCATCTTTGGGATGCTGAGTTTCCTCTCTCCCTTGAATCGTCCTTTCTGGTTCCCTCCAGGGCCCACCAGCATTCCTGACACTTCATCTTAACTTCTCAGGGTCTGAGCTATGCCCTGTCCTCTCGGCCTGTGAGAGGCTGGAACCACATAGTGAACATACAAAATGTTTTACCACAGAATGGTTCATCACGGAATCGTTTGGGTCGGAAGGGACCTTTAAAGCTCACCCAGTCCAACCCTGTACATCTTCAGCTAGAGCATCTACAGCTTCTGGACATCTTCAGCTAGAGCAGGTTGCTCAGGTTGACAAAAGCCTGGTTTGACCCTTAGCTGAATCAAGGAGAGCACTGAAATAATTCATACGGATGCCAGGATACTGTTGAGATAATCTATTACCAGCCCATATCTCTACTTCAGCCTTTGAACAAAAAAGCAGCATTTATTTCCCGGACTAACTGACAGATCTGTAGGAAAGTCAGTCTGGTGCCCTGCCTGGTTTCTCAGTGTGTATCTTGCAATTTTATGCTCACCAAGGCTAAAGTAAACTTTATTGCACTTTTGTGTTTGGCATTTACATCCTGTTTATGTAAATTCTTCAAACAGCTTGATTTGTAGTAGAGAAAAACAATTCTTGCTGTATCTTTTTGTCTTTTGAAGTGTCCATCCACTCTGGAAGAGGAGAACTTGTATGGAAATTAAGTAATTTGTCTGGATGTTTTTGTGGGACTTAACTTTGCAGTCTTCCAACAGATTCTGGTCTTGTCATTATCAAAACTCAGACTGCAAGTTTTATGCACTCATTTTTCTGCTTGGGTCTTAAAATTTTGGCTGCATGACACTGACTGAAAGGATAGGGCTAGGCTAGAAATTATTACTAAGATTTGGGAACTGTTTCTCATGTGTATGAATCTTATTATTAAGATTTGGGAACTGGTTTTTGTGTGTATCACCTTGGTCAAGTGCAAAATGACAACTGCACTGGGGTTTTGAGCAGCAGTGGTGGACTGGGTTTGGTAGGACTGTTCTGACAAACCATTTGTGCTGTGCTCATCCCTGAAAGCTGAAAGGGAGCTACAAAAAATGCAGGATAATTTTGGTCTCCTCACAGCCTGTGTGTTCAAATTTAAACTATAGGACAGGGCCAAGAAAGTTGGAAACAAGATCTGGGGATAGCATCTCTTGTGTTCCCAACACTTGTCATCATTCAGTCCTCACAGCTTGTCCTGAAAAGCTTTCCAAGACAGCAACTGTCACTGGACACTTGTCTGCACCATGGAACACAACAGGGCACCTGCCACAACTTGGATTTTTCAGCCTGAAGCTGCCTCTGCACCAGGGATCTCAAGTGAAGCCAGAGAGGGTGACGGTGACATTCCACTGGCTGCGGCCCCAGTAGTGCCCGGGAGTCGCTCTGTGACCCTCTGTTACCATTTTGAGTTCACCAAGGTTCAGTTCAGTTGGATCAAATCTCCCTAAAAATAGGGCCCTACTCCAGACTGGGTGGGTGCATTGCAGTACAAGTGGATAGGGGAAAGGAAAAAAGTGCAAAACAATGTGGGGTTATGTGAGGAGTAAAAAATGCTCCTGAAAATACTTTCCATTTCATCTGAGCTGTCATTCCTTCCTATGCCCCCTCCTCTGTATTAATTCTCCCTTCTAATTTTCGCTTCTTGTTGCCAAAAACTGGTGATTTTAAGGCAACAGCTTTCTCATAATATTAACACACTGAGCCAGGTATGCAAGGGGAAACTGTTTCTTCAGGAGTGTCTTCCTTCCAGCAGGAAGGAAAGAGCAGGAGGTAATTTGCCTGTGGGAGGGGAAAAGAGCAGCCAGATACAGGGAGGACACTGTTATTTAGGAAGGGCTTTAGGGTCTGACCACATGCTGCATATTTTAAGCCCCAGAGCCAGCCTGGGCCCGCCCCTTAGGTGGGACATCTGGATAAGGTAATGCTAACCTTGCCTTGAAACAGGGAAAGCACAGACAGTTTAATTTGCAATTTGAACAGGAACCATCTGAACATGATGGTCCCACCACATTCCCATGGATCACATGGACTGGAAATGGCTTTTATATTGCAGAGGTCTGAGGAGCACAGGGGTGTTTTGTCCACGTTTGGCTATTGTCAGTACACACAAACTAAGGGCAAAATGAGCTCTGCTGTCCTTTACATCTCTAGCTGTGACAGCAGAGGAGTCAAGCAGGTGTAAGGGGAGATGTTCTGTGGTGTGAGGAGCTGCAGGAGGCTGCAGCAGAGCACAGCTGAAGCACACTGGCCTCTGTAGCCAGTGGCATATATGGAGACCTCCTTAGTGTGCTGTAAACAGAGATTCTGTGGTCCAGGTAACCATACAATTTCTATGGGGGTGAGGGAATCTTAGAGACAAGTCTAAATCTTGAAGACTTGTCTGAATCCATAATGCCAGGCCTTTGCTGCTCTGTACCACATCCTTCACACAGGCAGGTTCTTCACCCCGCTGGCTGTGGCGAGGAAGGGGATGTTCCTCAGGAAGGAGGCTGAGAAAATGTAAAATCCTATTTCAAGTAGCTTGTCCAAGATTCATTTCTGAGAGATTAGAACTTGATGACTCCTGACTGTTTCCTGTTCCCACTGCAGTGCTGGTCCCAGGGACCAGCTGTAGCTACAGCTACCTCTGTTGGGATATGACTTTGAGGAGAAGAGTGGAAATATCAGCAAGGGAGAGCGAATGCATCTGTCCCAGGCTGGCTGCAGGGCAACTCTTCAGAAAGTGGACTCAGGATGGATCTCTAGTGTTCGTTTCATTGTCTTTAATCAGCCAGGTAGTTAAAGATGGTGAGCAGAAGATGCAGGAGCTTTGATCCTTTAAAAGGGGTGTTTGCCTGGTGGCCTCCAGGGAGCTTTTTGTTGCGGACGTTGATTTTCAGCCAGGTATGTCTGGAAATCTTTTTCCTGCAATTGTACAGTATGTTTATTACTAATGGAGGTTGGAGCTGCAAGGTGCACAGCAGATGGTGTTTGGGAAATGGGTGTCTCCTTCTTGGACATGCCACGTCCACGACTCACTTTGTACAGCACGTGCCTCTTCATGTAAGCTATCCACTCGCTCATGCTGTCTATAACGATGGGGATGAGGCTCACCACCCCTCCATAGCGATGCCTTGCTTCTTCCAAGCTCAGGTAATTCACAACACCGTGGGGGTAGCTGTGGGACAGAGGGAAACAATTGGCAGAGGAGTCCCAGCAGTGCAACCCTGGGAGCCACCCTCAGACCCCCCACGGAAGAGCAGGATAGCACAGCCAGCCATTTCCCAAAAACAGAAAAGCAGGGATAGAACTGCATGTTGAGGAATGAGTCCTGCCAAAAACCACCCTGGCATAGATCTGGAAGTCTTGGAGAGGACATACAGACACTTGCCCTGCAGAAATTAGCTCTGTGCAGAGGAGGAGCAGGAGGCAGGAGCAGGTAACCTGCCTGAGCACTGCACGGACCTCAGGGCATGCCATGCACCAGCAAGAAGGATGGACAAACAACCCAGCAGTCCTTGTGCATGGATATGGCAGTGTTTTCCCAACAGCTGGGACAGGAACCTGGGGAGGACCTTGTGACAGAACTGGTGGAGAAGCCAGGTGAGAATGTGCAGTGCCAGTCCCCCAGCACTGACAGTCGAGCGCCAGGAGCTGAGCTGAGGAGGCACCTACGTGGCTCGGATGGCAGTGAAGTCGTTGCTGTCGTTAAGGAGCACTTTGCACTTCTCCAAAAGGCCATTGCTCACGCTGTCGCCAGGGTGCACCGTTTCCAGCTTCTGGCAGAGGCTGCGGAGATCGTTGCAGATGGAGATGAACATGTTGAGGACGCGCCTGTCTGTGGCATTGTAACAGTGGTGGTCCTTGTAGCACTGGACCTGCACAGGGGGAAAACCAGGGGTCAGCGGTGTTAAACTGCACTGAATTTATGCTGCAAAGCTGCTCAGGTTAGTGAGGAGAAGCTGCTGTCTCTTGTGGCTCTGAGTGTGAGCACTATGGGATGTTTGCTTGTCATTCCTCGTGCCTGAGGAAGGCTGGAGTAAGGAATCTGCGCATCAGCACACAGAGCCTTCCTGACCCTGAGACGTGTAGGAGTGCACAGCCAAACCCAGCTGTGCTCGCAGCACCGCAGGAGCAGGCTGAGTGAGTGTGGGGTCTTCTGTCTGCTCCCTCTGCCCCGGCCACAGCTGCCTGGGCAGAGCAGGGTGGGAAGTGAGGGCAGCCACCAAACTGGGAATGGTTTGGAGTGATGTGTTTGCATCATGCATCCTTCACGGGTCTTTATCTGGCACATGACTGCAAACTCAACCTATTTAACCTAAATTGCCCTGGCTAACCTGCTAGAGCAATGCTATTCCCTGCTTGCCCTGAGCAGTTGTGTTACTCAGAGTGAGGGCATTGCATGAGGAAATGTTATGCCAAGGGATTAAGTATCATCTCCAAAGAAATTACAGGCTCTTCAGAATATGAATTCTGAGTGGCTGGTTGGCAGCCAGAGCTGGGCTCCAACACCTTCAGTGCTTTCTGTAAGATTCCAAGACAAGAGGGAAGTAGCTGTTCCAACATGGATACAGTCTCTGCATACAGAGAAGCCATGAACGTGCTTGGCCAAATTCTCAGCAGGTTTGTAAGAAAAATAAAAAATGGCCCCAAAGGGTCCATTTCCACTACAGATTCCTCCTTCCACACTCTTTGCTGAGTGCTGTGTCCTTGTGAGTGGCAGGATTTTTTACTGCTGCTGTGAGCAGAAACAGTCCTAAGGAGAGTATCCATTTAGCCTGGATGTTCACCAGTGGGATAACAGGACCTCTTGTTGTCCACATCAACAACAGAGTTAATGCACCTGAGTGACCAGGACAGGGACCAGGACTACAGGAACAACTTGCAAGGGCTGTCCAGCTCTGCACAAGCCAGACTTTATACCCTGCTCCATGCAGAAATCTTTAAAGAGCTGTTGCCATTGCCTGACTGTGGCGTGCACTCCCACCTTTCCACGTTCCTATGCCCTCCTCTCCTCCCTGAGAAATGCCATCACTCCATGCTAAAAATGCTGCCACATAAAACTGCTGGGGGCTGGAAATTTAGCCATGTTCCAGTGCAATATCATTTTATTTCTGTAGTGTCTATGTTTCTATGCAAAGAGAGCTGGTGGTCAAGTCAGCTGTAGGCTGAGACCACACACATTTCTGTGTTTGCTGCTTTTATTCTTGTGCCCTCCCATGGCAAATTAAAAATAGGGAGAATGGCAGTAAACTCAAATGGGTGCCTGCTTTTGTCACCAGTGAAGTTTCTTCGGTAGAGGTTTGGATTCTGCTGAGTGCATCACCAGGGTGTGCTGCACCAATTGCTCCCTGTCCTTCCCAGTAATTTGCTCTTTTCCCTTTCCCACCCTCCCCCTCAGGAGCAGAGTTTGCCACCGCTGATTTCCTGTGTTGTGTCACAGAGGAGGCTGTGGATCCACACATTTCTGAGGTCACCACCCACCAGGTTTCACCCGCACCACGAGCAGCCCTTCTACCTCTGCCAAGAAGCACCACTGGGATATCAGTGCTTCTAAAAACAGCATAATGTTACACAACATCTCAATGGGAAAAAATGGCTCAGTGCAATGTCTGTCACAATCCTTTTCAATGCAATGAGCAAAGCCCTTATATGAGGGAGAGGCAGCCCTTGGAAAAGACAACCAGCTCATTCTGTGTCCTAATCCTGACAGCAGCCTGGGTTTCACTCTGCCTTTGGCATCCATCTGAGTTTTGTGCCTGAGTTCTGATGTCTCAAATTCACAATTCTGATTTTGTTTAGATTTTTCTTCCCCCTTCTGTCTCCAGGTGGTCTAAGTTCTACCTTTAAGTACACCATGTTATAAAAATTCCAAGACAATTCACTTACCAGCCCAGAAAACCCCTTGCCCACTTGGGACTTTCAGCCCTCAATCCATCATCCTCCCTCTGTAACACAGCCATTATTTTTAATAAGCACTATAGAAAGATACAGCAGCACCAATACCAGGGGGAAGAGCCAGACATGCTGCTTCCTACAAGTTAAGGATTACAGATTCCATGTGTGGCTGGGGAAGGAGGCTTGGTTTGATTGTTTTCTTGTGCCCTATATTTCTGGCTGTGCCCCAGCAGTGCTAAACTAAACCAGAAAGTGCTGCTCAGCAATGAGATTCCTGCCGTGATAATGGGAAGCCCTCACAGGCGCTTCTCTCCTCACATCTCGAGTTATACACAAACGTTACTGGAGAGCTTTTGTCCGTCCTCCCTCAGTAAAAACATTTCTTCGTCCCTGAACTGGCCCCGGGTGCCCGCCAGCCCCGTGTTGTCCCTGTTCTCATGGGCAGAGAGCACTTGGTGCTGAATGCTTTGTACCTGGGTGATGGATGACACGGGTCTCACCAAGTCATGGGCTTCCTCCCGGCTGTGTTCCAGCGCTCTGACAAATGAAAACTGCTGCTGCTGGAAGAGCTTGTAGTTCTGCTCTATCTTTCTTAGGGTCTCCACTACCTCGTTCATGTTTGCTTCTTTCTGGATCTGGGGCGAAAAGGAGAGAAATGAAGTTGCTTTTTGGAAATTATGCAATTCTACGTCTCGCCTGAGTTGGAATTGTGTAGGTTAGTGGAAAAGTTACAACGAAAAAAAAAAAGCAAAAAGCGGGGAAAATAGGAGATATATTGTGCCAAAGCCCTGCAGTCCCAGAGCCCCAAGCAGTAAGTCAATGAGTTAGTAATGATGCTGCAAAAAGAGGCAGAGAACCCAGAGGGGAGCACTGACAATCAGATGCCATAAACCCTAGTGGGTCTATTGTAAAGATAATGCGGCAATGCATCAAGCGCGCGGCTGCGGCGGGGCCGCGGGGAGCCGTGGCTTCTCTGATCGCTGTAAAACCATCGCGCCAGCGGCTCCAGAGCTCTCCCGTTAACGGGAGCCGGCCGAGCTCGCCGGCGGGGCCGGGGCCGGGTTTAACCTGCCCCTCCTCAGAGGGCTGCTTTGGACCCTGGGGCTGGTTTGGACCCTGGGGAAAGAGCAGAAGCTCTCGGGGCAGCCTCGCCCGCATCCCCCACCCGCCTGAGCCCCCCAGCCCGTTCGTGCAGCGAGCCCTGCGGCTCCTACCGGCCGGTGGGCGGGCGGGGGCGGTGTGGCAGCTCCCCGGGAGCGGCCGGGCTGGCAGGGGTGGCCGGGCTGGGCGGGATGACCGGGCCGGGCTGGGCGGGATGACCGGGCCGCCAGCGCTGACCGCGGGCCCTCAGCCCCGCTGTTGCCTCGGCAACCGCGCCGCCGTCTCCCCGGCAACCGTCGCCGCTCGATGACGTTTCCCCGCGCCCCCGTTGCAGTTAACGAGGCGGTGGCCGCGCCCCCATGTGGAGCGAGGCCGTTCCTCGTCGCGCGGTGATGACGTTGCTTAGCAACGCGTCGCGTTGCTAGGGGCGGCCATGGCGGAGGAGGCCGTGGCGGACGAGGGCCGGGCATGGCCGCCGCCCGCGGGCGCCTATGCGGAGGAGCGGGGGCTCTTCCAGCTCCTGCAGGTGAACGGAGACTCCCCGCCAGCCTCTCCGCGGCGCGGGGGCGGCCGGACGGGCACGGGGGAGGCGGAAAGGGGCAGCGGCGAGCGCCCGATGCGGGCTCCTGTGGAAACTGACGGGCGGGTGTCCGTGTGCGAGAAGCGGCCGTGGGCTCTCGCAGTTAATTGTTTTAATTGGCAGTTGCTGCGGCTCGTACGTGTCATTTGTTTTGCGGAAGAAAGTGGCAGCCTGAGGAAGAAAGGAGTCGGTGAAAGGCGAGGCGGGACGAGCAGGGGCGGAGAACGGGGAGGAAAGGGGGGACAGTGACAAACGCGGTGCGGGAAGAACGCGGGGAGGGTTTGCCGTCGCCGAGCGGGGCCGGTCACCGCCTGCTGATCAGCCCCCGGTTAAAACCCTTCCTCCTGCCTTCCTGTCGGGGCTGTTCGGGGACGGGTGTGTCAAAAATAAAGGGAGAAAATGGCACTTGTGGAGTCGGTGTGATTTCGGCACGTAGCAAGGCTGGTTTCCCTGCTGTAGAGAAGGGTGTGATTTGTTCTGCAGGTTCGGAAAAAGCCCTTGTGTCGTGCATGGGGAGGTTTGTGTGAGGGACCAAATGTTCCGGTGCTGTTCTCACAGGAGAACTTGCCGGAGAGCCTTCCCCTGCGTGCTGCTAACTCTGTTACAAAGTCATTTTTCACTTGTTCAGATCTCACTGAAACACACACACGTTTATTTCTTTTCCTATTTTTTCTGTGCAATCCTTTTTTTTTTTTCCTCTGTTTATTATGATTAGTGCGGCGTAATAGTTGTGATTTTGGGGGTTTTTTTAAATGCAATGCTGTGTTTTGTAAGCTATGAGGCATTGAATGCAGCTGCAGGAACTCATATTACATAAAATGTTTCTGGGACTTACTCAGGGTCGTGTTTTCTTTTCATGTTTCAGTTGTGTTGGAGCAACGTAATGACACAAACACAGCTTGAAATTCTTGTGCTAAAACATTTACAAAACACAAAATGTAAAATTACTTGAGACCCAAAACATGAACCTGCCCCAGAGCTTAGCAGAACTACTCATGAAATTAAACTGAGTTTAGCAGAATTGAATAAAATTAAGGGTTTGAAGGTAGGATTTGGGCAAGAAATATTGACAGTGTCAGTCACTGTCAGCCTGAATGTTTTTGAATTATAATAAACCCAGATTTTCTTAGGTTTGTTATTTTTAAAGGTGCTGATAAGTGTAGTGCCAAATCCAAATTTTTTAGTTTAAAGAAATGTTTCTGGAAAGTAATAATTTTTAAATGGGCTTCCAATAAAATTGCAATTTTCATAGTTTATGCTCTGTGCTACCCAGACCTTGACGCATCAGAACTTGCACAATCACCAGTTTATAAACAAAATTGAGTGATTTAATTATTCTAATGAAGTGGATGAAGTAGGGAAAAAAATAGGCCACTCTAATAAAAGACAATCAGTTGGTGAGGATATAAAATTTTATGGACTATACAGACTTTATGGAATTTACTTGCAAATATGAAAGTGTTATGACTGCTTTTTAGAAATAGATGTCTCTTCCAGCATGAGCATTTCTGCAGCTTATCTAAATTAGAACATTAGTTCTGTTTGATGTTTAGTTTTAATTACAGAACTCGTGGCTGTGCTGAAATGTCTTACTAGGAAATGTGTGGATTTCTCAGGGTTGTTCTTTTTCTGCCTTTGAAGCCAAAATCCTCCCTGCAACCAGTGCAAGATCCCCACTGCTACGGGTGGGAACTGAAACAAGGCCCTGTATAAGCTCAAGGATTTAACATGAAAATGGGCTTCAAAGAGACATTCAAGGCAAGGCTTAAAGCTTTTTTATTCTTTTTTTTCCCACCTTGTCCCCGCTCCTTTTCATGAAGGAGGCAAGGCTGGCACAGGAACAGGTGCAAAATGTGCTGTTTCTGTGAGTTTGGCTGGTGGGTCGTGTTCTCCACAGCTCTTGTCCGTTCTGCTCTCCTCTGGGTCAGCCAGAAACTTGTGGGAATGTGCTGGAGAAGGTTCAACTTGCCCTGCAGAGACACAAATTCAAGTTAATTCTGGTTTCCAAACTCCTTGTGTAGTTTTTATGTCAGTGCTGGCTCAACCATTATCAACCCCAGGCTGCTCAAGCCAAACCTTTCTGGTGTCCATATGTACCACAAATAAGCAAAAGCAAATAGGTTGGGGGGGTTTATTGAAAATTTTATGACCAGCTTCAGTTTTTCAGCATGTAAAATAGGTTCTGAAGTCTCAACTTGGGCTGTGAAAGAAAATAAATAAACATTTATAAGCTGTTTAGAATCCTCATTGTAACATTGCTGTAGAAATGCAAGATATCATGACTGCAGAGCTGTGTTAAATTTTCTTCTGACTTTGTCCTATTTATTTCCAGAACATGCTTGAAGAGCTATTGATTCATAAGCCAGATGATCCCATTGAGTTCATGATAAACCATTTAAAGCAGAGCAACGATGATGGTGAGTGAAAATGGAGACACCATAAATAGTTCAATTCCTGATTTGTTAACAGCTGTTGGGAACTGCTCCACCGTTGGCAGGTGATGCATCAAACTTTCCAGACTGAGTCTTGGGGAGTCTTGGAAACAAAAAAAATGGTGAGCATTTTGGAATAGTTATAGGCAAGATGCTTTTAATTTCTTTTTTTAGTGGGTAATCTAATCAAAAATGCACTTTAACAGTTATAACAATGAAACCCTCTAAGGGAATAACAAAGAGTTCTGGTGTATCAATTATTAATGCGTTCTGTGCCCCATCTGATATTTCCTGTTGTCTTTAAGCTCGCTAATTACTCCTTTTGTCAGGTGTAAATTTGGGTTCCTACTCTACCTGGGCTGGCAGATTCTCTGCTTTTTGATTAGTTTGTTACTCGCTGCTGTTAATGAGTTCCACTGCTCAGTGGCATCTCAGCTGAAGGAACAGTGAGTGTGTCTGCTCCTCTGTGTAACAAAACCTGGTAAATTGAATAGGAAGTCTGTATTCTGCACAATAAAAGCATGTACCCTCAATCAAATTATTTGATTTACAAACTGCTCACCCTTAGGCAGATTATATTTGGATATGCACAACTGAACTGTAATTTTTGTTCTGCATGAGCTGTCAGGGAGAGCTAGTGTCATGGAGCTTTGATGTTTCTTTAAAACCAGAGTAAACCATTATGAAAGTTCTGCTGCAGCTTCAATGAAATCATTATCACTGGAGGTGCTGTGAGCTCTTAGTGGTGCTGATCAGATGGATGTTGACTGAAATGCTGCTAAATACGTTAAAGAAAAAAAAAAATCAAACCCTGCAAAATTGTGTCCAGCCTTTTCTAGTGCAGGCAGCATGAATAATCAATCTGGTTTGTAGACCCATGGAAAATATGTGGAAGAATTTCCTGCAGGTTGATAGAATGCTGATAAAATTTCTTCACATTGGGCTAGCATTCGTCCTAAAGCCTCACAGTATTTTACTAACAGAATTAGGCAGGTTTCCATCTTATGACTTCAGTCCTTAGAGGCTAAAGATAGAACTACAGCAGTTGTTTGTCAAGGGGAAAATGCTGTCTGCTTTTGGTCTGGAAAACCCTGTTAAGGAAGGAGAGGAACTCCAATTAAAATTAAAGCCTAAATGTTGTTTTAAGAATAAATTATATGGAAAATAATGTAACAGAAATGTGTAGCAGAGTTGATTTTACTTTTTGATCATGGCGGAAGGTGCTGACTATTTAGAAGAAAAAAAAACCTTATTAGAGCCATCAGTAAAGTGATGAATTTTCATGATCTTGCCTTGCTAGACAGTTTTAGCCCTAGAGAAAATTTCAAACAGAGATGTGTGGAAAAGAAGCATTGCATCTCTCCCAGGTGTGAAGTTAGAAAACCTTTTTAATTAATAATAGGGTCTAAAGTACTTTTAAAAATATAAACAAGTCTAATGGTGATTATAGCTTACAACTGCCTTGAAAATCTCATAGGTCAAATGTGTGGCAAAGTGTTTGTGCTTCGGGCTCTGTACTATTGTTCTTTCATGTGTTCCTTCTAAAAACCTTCAGGGGCCACATGAAGACTGATAATTCTTTCATATTCAAAGATACAAGTTTTCTACACGGTACCTTGGTTTGTGCTAATGAAAAAGGCTTTCAGGATCCAAGTGGCATTTCTGTGAGTTCCTCCTTTACACTCAAACCTCTGAAGGAATGTAAAAAAGTTCTGCAAGAATGTTCAGTGTGTACCGTGAGCTTCTCCTCTTTTTGACAAACGATTTCTCTTACAAGTTCAGAAAATTCAGTTGTATTAATATTAGTCATAGAATCTTTTGAATTTAAATGGAACTCTGTGAGTCCAGCTGTTCTTTTGTGTTATTCCAGGATTAATTTTGTTGTTGCTAAAATCGTTGTTGAATGTTAAAACTGGCTTTACTTAGACCAGTAAATCCTGTAACATCTCATCAAGGCTAAATACAGAATTAAATATGATTTGTTACTGAAGAAAAAGGCATTTCCCAGAATTTCCTGACTTCATTTAGCTGCTGGTTTGGAGCTGCAGTATTAAATAGTGACTATTTGTTGATGGGAGGGGGTTAAACATTACATCCAGTGGTGTCCTGCTTGTGCCCCTGTGTCATATGTTTGGGGAGAATGCTTTAGAGGAGTCCTACAAGTGTGCAAATGAGTAAATCAGTGAATTACACTGCCCCATCTGCTGCCAGCCACTAAGCAGAGAGAAAACCAGATTTAGTACAAAGTGAGCATTTACAGTAGCCCTGGGCAATATTAAAGCATGAGATGGTGTATATAATGGTATGTTTCGTTTTTTATCAAACGTTTGTCCAAGAAAGCTGTGTATTAAAGCTTCAATACCTAAGGGCTTTCTTGTGAATTTTAAATCATGCTCCTAGTTAAACCTCAAAAGGATCTGTGGATGGAAAGGTTTTTTGATTTTCTTTGAAGTGGTTTGAAGAAGTTGATTAGTGTTGGCACCCAAGCACTCTTTTATGACGCTGTTTATAAATAATTCCTAAGTACCGGGCTGGAGTTTCAAGGTGTTAGATTTTAAAAAAACCCTAGGATTTAATCACATTACATTTGAAAGAAATTAGGTGATAAAAACAGCTGATGTATCCTTTTAAAGTATTTTTCTACATTGTGTACTAGTTCTGTTGCACTTGCAAGAACCAATAAGGGGGGAGTTGTTCTTAAACCTTCCAAGTCAGATAACTTTGTAAAGATGAATCCATAATTTGGGTTTCATGTATGTTTAAAAATTGCACCTGCCCAATAACTGTTAAGTGCATGGAAGGCCTCATAAAAATACATTTCACATCCTTGCCTGTTTGTTACCATCAGACACGATCTCCCTTGGTTATTGAGAGCTGAGGAGGTTTTTGGGTGAGCAGATCCCTCCTCTGCTCTGACCTACGTTATTTCCAGTAAATACTAACCAGTCCCTCCTGCACAGTCTGGTTTGGTTTGGGTTTTTTTTTTTCCCTATGGTATAGGGGGAAAAAACCATCAAAGCTGTTAATATAAAATGACAGTTCAAGGGATTGCAGCCCAAGGTGTATTTATGGAAAAAGTTCCAAATACTTTCCTAAGAGCAACTCCATTTTCTCTTGTTTGTCTTGCCTCTAATTCATTCCCAACGAAGCTTATGGCAGTAATGCCTATTGTGTTGTGTGTATGCATTGGATTAAGAATTCCTCAGAACTGGGATGCATTTTTTGCACCTTGCCCCCTCAGGGAAAGGAGTGGCAGAGAAACACAAGAAACAGAAGAGGAAAATTACTTTAAATGGTGACTAGAAAAATTGAAGGCATCTGTCAAAAAGCATAGTGAGAGAGTGCTTCATTTTGTAGTATCTAAATCTTCTCTGAACCCTGACACAACCTATTTTGGTGAAACTAAATGGTGAAACCAAATAGTGAAACAGTTTTTCATCAGAAAATGTGTTAGTTCTAAATCAATGTTTCGGGAATAAAAGTCAAACTCTGGTAAGGAAATGTTTGTATCTTATGGCTCACCCACTAAACTCTCCATGTGTTTAAATGGATTGAGATATATGTATCTCATCTATCTCTCCAAGTGGCATGGTTAGAGTGTTAATCTCATTGACCATGGAGATTAAAGGAGGACCCAGCTGGCACTGATTTACTGTTCCCCATTTTTTTCCCCAGTGGAGCCCAATCCTGAAGTCTCCACTCAGGCAGCTTTCCAGCTGAGATAATTGTTTCATGGTGGCTCCATTGATATTATGCAATACAAGAGTGGGAAACTGGTTGGGATTTTTGCTGTTCTGTATTTGACATTTGCATATCCTTGTTCCATAGCTCCAAGAGTTTGTGTCCTGGGCCCACCTGCTTCTGGGAAAACTACAGTTGTAAGTACCTTACCCTCAGTGCTGTAACACTTCCCACTCACCTTCTTACTTTCTACTGAGCTCAGCATTTGGGAAAATTTTATTCTGGGAAAAGAATTTTGAGATTTATCCAAGTGATAGATGAGCACGAGACAAATTGAAGGATGGCCTTCCTGAGGGATACACCTGTGTATAACACTACGGGTTAAATAGGTATTTTCAAGTGAGGTCTGTGAGAAATCACTCCTGTAGTGATACTGCTGGAATGCAACAGAATTCTGCCTGCCTTGTTTTCCCAGCCTTTTAGCCGGGCTAATTAGCCTGGGGGAAGTAAGGTAATTACCCATTTGTGCTGTGAATTGCTCCATTTACATGGTCAGTTGTCTCATGTCCACTGGCACCTATTAAATGCAAAGGTCAAAGTTGTATTTGAACCTCAGAAACTGCAGGTGATGGTGGTGAGTGCATGGCAGGAAGAATGTTTCCTTCTTTAAATTCTGTTTTAAGGTACAGGAGATGAAAAAGCCGTTATTCAAAGCTGTAGACTCTTGAACATCTTTGTAAGAAACTACCTAAAGTTGCTTATATATGTAAATGTCTGTATATTTAAATGTATGGCTAGGAAAGCTCTGTCTTTCTGCAACCTTCTGAAAAAAATTGCCTCGTTTTCTTTCCAAATATTTCAACCTGTTTTTTTTTTTTTCTCCCCTCAGGCAATGTGGCTTTGTAAACATTTCAATGCCATACGTGTCTCTCAGGAGACTTTGTTATTCAAGGAAGCATTAACGCAGACAGAGGAAGCAAAGGCATTAAAAGAAAGAAACCAGGTGTGTAAGAGAATATAATAACAGTTGTTTTCGCATCACAGAACGGGAATTATGTGGCATTCCCATGATTTCCACTGCTGAGTTGAGCAGATGAGAGTAAAGACTCTCTTCTGTCTGTGTTGTACATTGGTGTGTCAGGACACAGAATAGGGGCAGGAGAGGGAGACAATGCAAAGTAATGAAGGTTTTGAAAATACTAACCTTGAAACAAGCAGCAGAATTGGGAAAAGTCCAGGAATGCACAGTTCAGTTTAAAGAATGGTTCATTATATTGTTAAATGCAATGTCTTCTATCTGGGCATGTTTGATAATCTCGATAAACTAAGCATTAATCTCTGAGGTCTCCTTTGGTACAAAATGCTCTGGAAAATATGTACACAAAGAACTTTTTTTGATCTGACAGTGCTACTTAGTTGTGCGTGCTTGATTCCTCAGTAGCATGACACAAATAACTTACTTGGTGCATTAACTCAAAAGGAGGATGACAATCCAGTCACTTCCTGACAGCCCTAGAAGCTCTCGAGCTGAGGCAGGAGCAGCTGAGGCAGGAGCAGCTGACTCAGATTGTTGAATTTTACCCAATTCCAGATCCCTGAGTTTCTCCAGTCAGGTTTTTAAATCCATTCATTGTGGGCATCCCAACTGATGTTCAAAGGGGTTGATCCAAAGAAAGTTTTTTCCAGGTGTCACGCCTCCCAGGATTAGTTGATCAATGATGTTATTAATTGTCTTATTAAAAATTAGTGGCAGATTGGAAAAATATGTTGAAAGGTTGTCTTGAATGCAGAGAAGCATCTGATTCCTGCCTTTTTGGCTGATTCCTTTCTCCAGTGTCAAGGCATTCCATGAGAAATAGAATGGAAGAAGTCTGGTTTGTTGTGACTTTCTCTAGCAAGTCCACTAGTTTGAGTTTGTATTTTGTCTCTTACCACCACCATTTTCATAAAAATTGAAGCAATTTCCTATCTGTGGGAATTGTACACCCCTGTTAAATCCAATTCAGAATTGGAATTGGCTAACAGATTTGTAATTTACTGAGATGGCAGATGGTGTGCTACACAGATTAGGGTTTTTTCCTTAGAAAATTAGGCTAAAATAGGGTAGTGTTTATCAAAGCTGAATAAAATACTGGATTGGTGAATGAAGTTTGGAGATGTCTCAAGTAGCACACTTCAAGATCTGAGAGGAAAGAGTTCATTGAACTCCCTGAACTCACTGGCAAAAATGTTTGCATTTGGCTGGGGTGATATGGAATTATTCTTACTGAGAATATGTACTTTGAAATCTTAGTTCTAATTATTAAAGATTGTTTTGATAGGTTCATAAATTTATACTTGGAGGGGGAGAATTTAAAACAAAAATTCCCTTTGGTTTAATTACTGTAATTATTAACATATTTCAGGCTATACAGATGCACTTTCAAGGGTGTCCTTTTGGGCTTATTTGATTTAAAAAGATGGATGGTGTGGAAGATGAAAGTCAAAAATGTCAAGGCTAATCAGGTAGTGAGGAGGGCCTGCAGAGCAGAGGCTGCTGGTGGTTCAGCACTGTGCAGTTTGCCTTTGGGTTTGATTTTTAGACCCTAGAAGGAGGTTTTCACTAAATAATTTTGTTCTTTTATGTGAGCTTGTTTCTTCAAATGTAACTCCTAGAACTAGGAGGGAGCTCCTGGGTTCCTTTTGGTTGGGATGTCTGTTCAGGAGCAGAACTAGAGCTGTTTACATGAGTTTTGATATAACCAGGGCATTAAAAATTTGTAGTCCTGGCCAAAGCAATTTAATAAATGAAGAAGAGGAAAAGCAGGAGCTCAGGCTGTGTTTTTGGAGAGTCTGGTGTGAAGATCATATAACACAATTTAATGTTGTTTCTCACATCTAAGGCTGCTGTGGCTGCATTAACCCCAGAGCCAGAGTTTGGGCACTTTGAGGTCACTTGGCCAACGTCACTAGATCTGGGCAAACGCTGCAAAAAGCTCTGCAAGTGTTTGCTCACATATTTTACCTACTCATCTTTAGCCAAGCTTTCATCTCTTTTGTGTTCACTCATTAAAGCATTTGAGTTTCCCTGGCACAGGAAGCCATGGAAGGCATATTTAAAATCCATGATGATTCTCTGAAGCTCCATTTTTCAAGTTGGACAAGGAATCATTCACCCACACCTACCTGGCCATTTACTAATGAGCACAGCTCAGGTAGTGAATTTTAAATATTGAGTGTTCAAAGCAAAATGTGATCATTCTGCTTGTAAAAATACTCCAAGAAGGAGTCAAATATTTTTGAATATTCAGTAAATTGAAGAACCACGAGCTACCAATAAATATTCCATGAACAGAAAAAGAGGCTACATTTTTGGATAAATCATTGCAAATTATTCCCTCATCTCTAGTTGTTATAATGTTAATAGGAAGCATCTTCAGGTTTTCCTATAGTGAAGTCTAATGATGAGCTATTGCATGTTTCACTTTTGCTGTTAACTGGATAAAATAAGAAGTTGAAACAAGTGTGGTAATTGTGGGTTTGTGGGATGGGTGTGCTCTTAATGCTACACTAAATTGCAGTTAAGGTGTTTGCATAATACTTAATAACTTAAAACTGCTCCAGAGTTGTATCATGTCCCTGTGCTTTTTAAAAAGAAATAAAATAGAAGAGAAAAAAAATCCAAGGTATCCTTAACTATGCATGGTCAGCATTCCAATCTAGTCCAGGATAAGCCACTGTGAAGGAACAAAAAGGAACTGTTCCAGTCTTGTGTATCCATAAAAGACCAGCCTTTCATATGTAGTTATCTGAACTAAATCCAAACATTCATTATTCTCAGGATCCTAAATTAAATTTCTTCAGGCTTGATTGCTGTTCTCTCCAAGGTGCCAATTTGGAGAAGCCAGAAGTTTTTAGCTGTAGCTGTTTTCAGAGCAAATATACCCAAAAATTCCAAGAAAAATGTCTAGTGAAAGTGCTTCCCTACAAAAAAAGTGTGGGTTTTTTATGAAAAGATCATTGAAATATAATTCTGAGTAGACCAGGCATGGAAATTGAAGTATAATATCCCTGAAATAACATGGAATATTTAAAATTAATCATGAATGGGTACAGTTTTTCAGCAAATATGGAAATAGTGATTAAACCAGTATGGATAGAAAAGTGGTTTGAACATGACCAAAATCCCACAGCAGTGTTTCCTTTAACTGCACTGAATGTTGGGACAGCTCTGTAGGTGAGGTGTGGTTTGGCTGTTATAAAATGCGTGTCACTGTCCATTGTTGCAGATTTCTGGGAGCTGCAGTCCCATCTACCAGGCTCACAATGTATCTGTGTGTTTATGAGAGAGAAATTATAAATGGGCTACCTGATATGTATCAGATATCCTGATTTCTAGTTGAACAATTAGGCATTCTGCAAGCAGCCTATTGAAAATGATTTTGTAGGCCACTGCTCAGTAGGTGGAAAACTGCCCAGGAAATGAGACTGGAATTGAGCCACAGAGAGCAGAAGGAGCTCAACCACTGAAACACCTGAATGTGCGTCCTTGGTTGTTTTTTGTGCAACAAACCCTGCTCAAAAGACAGGAGCAAGAATACCACTGCACAGAGAGAGAAGTTAGGATAAATTTGGTTTAAATTGATTTGGCAAGGCTGAGCAGAGCAGCCCCCAGCAGTCTCCAGCCTGCCTTGACATGACACATGAAAGAAGCAGCGAGCCCTGGCTGTTCCTGGGAGCAGCGTGGTGCCCCTTTGGAAGGTGACAGGCTCAGAGGCACCGAGCAGGCTCTGGCACCGAGAGGCTCTGACAAAGCACCCTCTGGGACCTGCTGACTCTCAACAAACACAGCAATTTCCTTCCCTCCTCCTCTTTTACCTGCTTGAGTGTTGCCTCATGCATGGCTGATGTGAGGAGAGGCACTGAGAGCTGGGGACAAAAAGAGAGAAACAAGCCAAGCAAACCCTGCCTGGCTGGGCCACCTGGGCTGTGCCTCGCTGGTCCCTTTTTTGTGTTCTGGAGAGCTTTCTCCACCCTCCTTCAAAGTGCCTTCTGTGCTGGCATTTCCCCCACTCCTGGTGTAATTGTTTCATCATCTAGTGAAGGAGATTTTATGATATCTTTCCACACCATCAGCCACATTTTTTCATTGTATGAATTGATGTTCAAAGGGGTTGGTCCAAAGAACATTTTTTCCAGGTGTCACGACTCCCAGGATTAGTTGATCAGTGATGTAGTTAATTGTCTTATTATTAAAAATCAGTGACAGATTGGAAAAATATGTTGAAAGGTTATCTTGAATACAGAGAAGGATCTGATTCCTGCCCTATCAACCTCTCCAAGCCTCCAGAAATACTCATTTTCAAGTTTATACCCTTCAGACTGGCTAGGAAAAAGACATGAGAACCCACAATATATGGAACTGCAGGGAACAGAGAGTCAAGCTCACATTGTTCAGTGAAGGATAATTTATTTTAATTGGGAGGTAGAGAATCTGATTGCAGATTTTTTTTCTCAGTATTCATTTTACCGATAATGACAGAATGAGTAAGACAAGGCATTTAGTGAAATGATTAATGGCTGAGCTGCATGGATGGAAGTTTAGACTTTGAATTAAACTGGCTAACACAGTTTAACCAAGTTCAGCATAGAATGAAAGCCTAAATTAGCAAGATAGTGAAGCAAATTCTTACTAGAAGGAAAGAAGAGTATTGCTAATTTCTTGTCAGGAAATCAAATACAATGGTAGAAATGTTGAGGAGTGTTAAATCTGTATAGGAACTTTGTTCTCCTGTCCCATAGCAAATACCTTCTTACAAAACATCTCTAGAGATGGACGAAGTCATAGTCACAGAACTAAACAGCACTTTGAAAATATTGGCCCATGCAGTTTCCATCCCATCTCATAGTCCTGAGTTTAAAAATAAACCAAGTTCAACTATAAAATACATTTTAAATAAACTTTTTGGATGATGAGAGTTACTTGAAGCAATGAAACAAACCTGAAAGTCAGACTCTTTGTGTTGTTTGTTCAGTGTCTGAGGTTCTGTTTGTCTCACTGAGAGCTGGCAAGGTCCCTGATGCTGAGCCCTCTGACACACGGGGCAGTCAAGGGTCAGACACTTGTGGTTAAAAGGATGCTTTGTGGATGTGATGTTCTTATGGATCCCTTTGCAGGTCTGATGCCCAGTGTGTGTGTCAGTGTGCAAAACTAGGCACTGCTTCCATGTCAGTGTGCAAAACCCCCATGGATATTCATGCTCTGTGCTCAGCTTCCCTTTAACACTGATTTTTGTGCCCTTATTAACTCTTTGTCATTAACTCATGTTAATGACCCGGGACTCGCACAGAATTATTTATTTCTTTATTTCCAAGAAGACATCTCACTTCACCTTTAACCACAACGTGCCTGCATGGTAAAATTCCTTTTGAACTCAATTGTGAATATTCAGCTTTTTTTTTTTTTTGTTCTTTCTTTAGAAAATTCCCAACGCGCTTTGGGCCAATCTGATCCAGGAACGTCTGTCAAACGTGGACTGCATCAAACAAGTAAGAATTGCTCCTCAGAGGGCCGGTGGATAAGCACTTACACAACTCGTGCATGGTACTTAGCATTCCAAGTCCTGAGCAGAGCAGGGAATGGGGGCAAATCATCGGGGGCTCCGGAGCCGGTTGCTTTCTTGAACATCAGCGGAGGGAGTTTGGAGCTTTATTAACAGGATAAAGGGAAGGATGAGAGTATGCATATGCTAATCTTCCAGCACAGAGATGATCAAAGGCTGAACAAGCAGAGCTTTGTTGATTGCCTGGGGCAACTGGCAGAGATGGAGTGGACAAAACAGATAAACAGAAAATAGATAAAAATCAATATGTTAAGGTTTTGGCTCTTCTTGAGGAAAGGGGTGGAAAAGAGTCTTAACATTACTAATATCAATTTTATTTAGTTCTCCTCGTGCCTCCTTTTTCTTCCTGTTTTAGGAAACTCTGCACTTGAATATCTTCTTTTCTAGGTAATGATGAATATGTTCACTCTTAGCTTACACAAATAGGCAACCGAATTGGTTTGGTTGTGTTCAGATATGTGGGATCCCGTGTTTCTTGCTCCATGTTTCATCATCTGGGACACTGAAACGACGATTTTTTTTTTGATCCTTAGACAGAAAAAGTAAAGGGATTTGCAGAAATCCTAAGTGGTATCAACTTTTCTTTACAAAATACTGCAGGCCTTACTCTATAATTGATCTATTAATATTGAATTTGCAAAGTAGAATTAAACTTTTGCGTTGCTATTCGCTGTGCTTGAATTATATGGGTCTGTCTGGTTTTCTTTGAAGGTCTTTTTAGCTGAGCTATTTTACTTCATTTTAACTCATTATAGTTACTTAGCACTCCAGATCAACTATCTGGTAGCACTTAATGTATTTTTTTATCTGTAATAAATCTGCACAGGACCTAGGCCCTTCAGCTGGCAGGAGAACCTGTTTAAAACCACACATGGGGTCTAGAGTCCTGTTCATTTTTGTGGTATTTTTAGTTATTTTATAACAGGAGCTCTAAAACCTCTCAAAAATGCTCCTTTTTTTCACATAGGCCTCTTTCCTTGATTAAAAGAACACGTGTTTTCAGCAGCTACTTTCTCCAGTATTTGTTAAAGTGAGTTTTACTCTCAGTGTACAAGCAAAATCCATTGCTCTCCACAGGCTGCATCCATCTCTGCATCCATCTTATTTTCCACCTTTTTTTCCCTGTGCTTTCTATAACTGTTGGCATGGCTTTAGTTCTCCTGTCAATAATGAGGGAAGGATCTCTCAGTGAGTTATTTTAAGTATTAGGTCATGTATGAGTAAGGTGACATGGTGGTTAAAATGCCAACAGCTGCATAGAGTCCTGCCTCCATTTTATGTTCCTGTTGTTGTCACCAGCAGCACTGAATCAGTGCTGGATGTCTTACAGAACCAGGGGGGAAAAAGCCCTTTATAAAGCTTCCCTGATATTCAGCAAGAATGGAGTGGATGGTATCAACCTAGCTAAGGTTTCAGCTGGATTTAGGAAAAACACATCATTTGTTTTTCAAAGGTGTGATGGTATTAAAAATCTTTGCATTATTAGATAGACACACACAAAGTGACCACAAATTATTTTCTCCTTTGAAAGCAGATCCATGCATTTTAAATGTAATATTTTCCTCGTGTAATTCAAAATAGAATTAATGCTGTAGGGTTTTTACATCATTGACCAGATTTATGCCATTTCTTTCAAAACATGAGTCAGCATGTTTTCACTGAAAATGTTCCTAGATTAGGAGCTGTATGTTGGACCACAGTACCACCAGCTGTTTGTTTTATTTCTCCTTGTGGTGTCATTGGCTTGGCATTAATTGCACAGCTTTTGTCCCACTGACAGTAGGAATACGGAATTTTTTGTGCCGTTGTTTTGACACTCACGGGTTTATAGATGTCACTGGCATTCTCTAAGGAGAACATTTTTATTGATCAACAGCTCTGCTGAGGCTCTGTGTTATGTGTTCTTCTAACACAAACGTAGTTAGGATCAGATGGGGAGGTCTTGCAGCACACACAGAAAACTTATTGCAAACATTATGTTCGAGCCTGGGACTTGTGAAGCTGATACAGAGACTTTTCATCTTGCAGGGTTGGCTGCAGCCCTTCTGACTGCTGGGGTTGTGGAGGGAATTCATGGAGCTGGAGAAAGCCAGGGGAGAGAGATTGCTCAGGATGTGTTAGAGAGAGAGCTGAGCCAGCTTCCTGAAGGCTTAGGATCTTTAGAAACTAAGCTTAGGCCAGTGATTCACAGAACAAGTGGCAGAATGACTTGAGATTGGTATTAAACAGCCCAGAAGGGCAGTGGCTGCCCTTGAAAGGGAAGGCAAAGAGAGCAATGGCTCTGTTTGGTTTTGCTTTGATTGGTTCTGTTTGGTTTTACCTTGGTAGCTAAAGATCATCGTGTTTTCTGTGTGAAACTCCCCGCAAAGAAAGTGATATTACAAAGATTTATCCAGGGAGAATCTGCCCATTCACCACATTTTCTGTTTTCGAAGAAGAAAGGAACTTCTGAAAACGTTTGCACCTCACTCAACTGACAAAACTAATGTGGGGCATAAGAGGTTCCTTTCTAATGGGAAATTTGGCAAGGTTTGAGCTTCTTCCAGCATCCATACTGCTAATATTGATGGACTCCAAGAGCTGGGTTGTCAATATTTCTACTGCACTCCTCAGTCTGCCATGCTCTGAAAATCTCCAGAATTTTAGATCCATACTGGCAGAGCTATTACTGATATTATTTTTTTTCTTATTGTCTGACCCCTTTCTCCATTTGGGAGTGAAAACCATGTACTACTTATTCAAAACCACTGAATAATAAAGTGGAAAAACTGTTGTGACTACTTGTTTTCCTAAAAGCAGCTGCATTCATGACCTTTATGCTTCCGGCTGAGATTTTTTTCTGATATGCCACAAAATTCAGCATTATTACTTTCTGCTGTTCCTTTTCCTTTATTCAAAGGCAATGTCAATTTTTGGATTTGATAATTAAAAAGAAATATGGAGGATGTACAGGTCAAATAACAAGAGGGAACTTGAATACCCGAGTCATTATTATTGTGGTGGAAAGAGTGAAAGTATGTAAGCTTGGTATCAGAGCTGAGAGAACTGCCAGCAAAGCAGGGAGATTTACATTTGGGAATGACCTTGAGCATTTGCTTTTCTCCAGATTCCTGAAGTCTGGAGAGGAAAGTGATGGCTTTGAAAGTGCTTCCTTGTTGCTGATTTTCAGCATGGCCTGGGTCTCCAAGGAGCAGCTCACCTGGCATTAAGGCAGCAGCAGAGTCTCTGTTTACAGGGTTCATGTAGGAAAGGAGGGAGGTTCCCAGCTGGAAGAGGGGGAGCAGTGACCACAGAGTGCAGGCACCATGGAATTTCTCACTTTTAGCCTTTGTTCCACCCTTGATGTGATAAGGTGCAATCCATGCATGAGTAGAAGGTTACTGCTATCAAGAACCAAAAATAGATGGCTTCTTAAAGAAACAAATTTACCATGTGAAGTTACTAATTACACTTTAATGACAGTCAGGAGGGCAAAAAAAGACCAGTGTTTGCATAAAGCACGATAGGCATATTTTAAGTCAGGTCTTGCTCTGCTGTGTCTCGCTTCCTCTTGCTCTGTTCCCAAGCCACACTCCCTTTTCACTCCTTTTTTTTTTTCCCCCCCCTTTTTTTTTTTTATTTTATCTGTGACATCTGCTTGGAGCTTGTCCCTCCTGTGATACCACACTACTTGCAGCTGTTCAGACCTCCAGCTCCGAGCTGTGCATGGGGTGCCCTGAGCATACGGCCTTTTTGATGTGTGATAAAACAGAACCAAGCCACTGGGGGTATGGAGAGGGAATGCAGCAGAATATCAATAAACCTGTTCTGAACAAAGCTGCAGCTCTGTGGTGGAATAGACATTTCACTGAAGTGTCAAGTAGATGGATAATGTATTCTAATTAGGGACTGACTGATACCCTGCAACTCAGAGACCTTTGGAAATCAGCTCCAAAATGCTCACTGTTTTTGTACTGTTTCTTTTACATTTGTTTAATGCCTTAAAATATATTTGCTGCTGGAAGCTCTTTATTGAGCTATGTTCTCCTAAATAGCCAAAAGTTTTTGCTATAAAATTGCTTATTGCCTGTTTTAAGGACCTTTGAAATTTTTATGTAAACCTCTTGAAGTTTGCTGTGGGTTGTTAAAGTACAGTATTGTATTTGCTGCCTGTTGCACATTATGTGATTTGAGCCATAAGCAGTAGTGAAATAAGGTTTTGTGGGGTGTTTTGGTTTGTTTTTTTTTTTTTTTTTCATTTGTTTTGCTGTAGTTTCCAAAAAACACTGCACTAAGAGTAGAAAAAATAAGCCAGATTTGTTGTCTGTGTAAATTGGCATCGATTTATTTGCCTCAGACCTCAGATGCCATTTCTCCCTAGAAGATCTGGGCCTATATATATATATATTTTGTACACAATATATTCCAAACTAGTGCTGAACTTCCTGGCATAGCACTACAAACGTTGTGCAGCTTTGCCTTCTGCAAGTCCCAAGGGATAAATTGATTTCTCAGCACCTGTGTGACCTTAGCCAGTGGTTCATTCTAATTTGGCAGAGCAAACACTGGGAGTGGCAAAAATGGCTTGCAGTTACTCGAGTCTCGTATTTTCTACATCTATCAGCAGAATGACATGTTCCTGAAACCAGGCTAATTAAGGAATTTTAAATAGTCTGCTCTATTTTCTTGTGTAATTGGAATGGCCCATTCCCTCCTACAGAAGTCCTGGAGATAGGTTTCCCTGAAATACTTGGAGAACCTTTGGACCCTGTACTGACAGAGCACCAGATTTATGTGGGAGATGATAATGATTGCCAGCTAATGCAATATTAAAATATCTCCTTTATTTCTGTACAAAGCTGGCTCCCAGATTTACTGCGATATCACAAAGTTATTTTGAGGGATGGGATTTAAGAGCAAGGACATGTGTGCTTAGGCAACTAACAGATAAATTAGGGGAAGTTCAGAAGTTTCAGGCTTGAGACTGGGAAGTGGATTAGACTTTGAATACTGCATCAGACAAAAACTGAGTGAGGCTGCATCTCTCCTACGGTATTTCACAGATCTGTAAATGTTTTTTTAAAGATGCTCAATCCAACACTTAGCTGGCTATAACAAGGACTTAAGGGAGCAAAAGGCTCTTTTTTCTTTTTTCTTTCTTTTGCTCTGTTGCTTCATTAGCTCTGGGAACGCTGGTTCCATTACTGTGAGTTTTCCTGTATAATTTAAGAAAATAATGAAAGCGTGCATATTTTCCTTAGTATTCTTGGCATTAAATCTGTCTTTAGATTTGTTTAGCTCCTTTTTTTTTATATACACAGTGTGGGCTGGTATCCTTTTGAATATTTCAAAACTGTAGAAATTGTTTTGGGTTGTTTTTATTCAAGATAGAAGTTGGTTTGGTTTTGTTTGGGTTTTTTTAAGATTGAAACATGAAAAAAAAAAATTGCTACGATCCATAAGTTCCCATTGCTGTGTGGCAGTGGAATCAGTGCATGCATTTCACAAAAATATCAGTGCTCCATGTTTGCTTTCTTCTCTCACAAGTATCCATGAGAAATACTGTTCTGTGGATGGATCAGAATGAGGTAATGTTTGTGCAAATAACACTGATATTTAGGATTAATTTTGGGTTTTTTTCTCTTCCAGGATCAATAACTGTTGCATGTTTTTGTTCAATAGGGATGGATTTTGGAAGGCTTTCCTGAAAATCAGGAGCAGGCGTGGATGCTGCAATCATCTGGCATTTTTCCTAGGCATGTTGGTAAGCAGTACAAGGTTTATGTGTGATTGCATCCAAGAGGAAAGACTAGATGGGTTTGTCCAAAAAATCCTCCATAAATTCAATACCAATGCTGGAGACAGAGTCACCAGACACCAGAATGTTTCAGTAGGGTTCAGAGTCACTTGAAAGCCTGAGGTAGCCTGGGAGACCTTAAGCCCTGTCTTTCACACCCTTTTCTCCTTCCTCATCAGAGCTCTCTAAATTCCAGACTCTGCACCAAGTGTCTCTGAGCAGCTCCAAGTAGCTTTACTCCTGACTTCCCTCTCTAAAAATCAGCTTTTATCCTTGGACTAAATCAGTTCCTCATGTATTAAATACAAATTTATGCTTCTGTTGAATTAGGGAATGTAAACTTCACCAAGGAAAGTGGAAACACGACTTTAAGCTTGACCTTTCAGAGTGTGGGTGGATTCTGGCTGGCTTTGGGTGGAATGTTTTACTGGCAAAGGGCTGATAGACAAGACCTTGACAGCTGCCCTTGCCATACAGGAGAAGCCAGTTGTCCCAAATTATCATTAAAAGACCTACTTAGAATGTAAGAAATTACTGCAGTTGTGTGGAATGCAGTGTGAAATGATAAGTGCAGAGCTTGCCAGTGCACAGTGAACGGAGTGTTATCCAACTTGATGAATTGTCACTTTGGATTTGATTTGGATGATATTCAACTGTTAATGAAGAATTCAGAATCACTGCAGTAGAGTTAGGCAAAAATGTTTAATGTCTAGTACTTGCATGTATTTTTAATATACCTAATAACATCTGAAGTTGAGTTTTGCTCACAATTATATCTGTGCCACCAAGACCTGAATGAGAATCTTAAAGCTCAGTCTGTCTAGTTAATCAAAAAGAAGATTGAGAGGGGATGAGATTTACAGTGTGTGAGTACCTTAACAGGGAGAAAAGTGCCTGAAAAAGCCATTTGATACAGAGAAGAAAATCATAAAAAGAACTTGTTTGAAACCTTGAAATTTGTAATCAAATGCACTGAAAATAGTAATTAAATTACAGTGTTTAACTGTGAGCATGATTAGCCAAAAGCAACCCTGGGATCTGACAGATTCTTCCTCTTTTGATGCTTTCTAATCAAGTTTGAAGACTTTTCTGTGAGATTATAAAAAAAATTAGTTTCACTGGTCTCACCACTGAAGTACCTGGGTGAAAAGTAATGGTTTGTGGTGTAGAAGAGAATCAGTCTCGAGTGCTCAGTGGGAACTTCTGTCTGAGGCTCCAGAGACAATTTTCTATTGCTGCTGCTGGTGTTTTTTGGATAATGGGGACAGTTAGTGCCCATGGGTACTGGATTCATGGATATTTTATCCCACCGTATTGTACAGGAGGTGCAGCAAAATTCTGATTAAAAGTGAAGTAAAATATTTGCAGGGAGAATGCTGGGAAATGAGAATGAGACAAATGAGCTTGAGATAAATTCAGCCACCTTTAATCTTGGGATACATCTGAACAGTTACAGGGAATAAAGCAAGTGATTAACAAGAGCTACATTTTTTTTCTTTCTTCTTTTTTTTCCCTTTTTGTTGCCTAGTTATGCTTTATGCCCCAGACACTGTGCTGATTGAGAGGAGTGGTGGGAAGAGGCTTGATCCCCTCACACAAGGTGCAGTATGTTTGTTCCTGACCTCCACTACAAACCAGAGTGTTGTTTGGTCTTAGAAACACTGTAGTACTGATGGGGCTAAAATTTCAATGGGATCCCTTTAAGGATCAGTAGGAATTTGTAATTATAAATTTGTTTGGAAATGGTATTTGTTGGCATTGCATTATTTGCAGTGCCAATAGAATACAAGGAAATGTAAAGCTCATTATGGAGCCTGCAAACAGTGGATGTGGCAGTACAGAATATTTGATACAGTTAGATCTGTCCATATGAGTTTACGATTTTGCTGTGCATCTCTGCTAGGTCCTGCTTTGTTTCTGAGGTGCAGGGCTGCTTTTAGGTTAAATAAAAGCATTTCCATTAAATAAAATAAGCTGTCAAATAGACTCAGCTCTGTAATGTCTGTTGAGTTTTATATCAATCATCCATCATGAGATAAAATCCTGACGTTGCTCAATAAAAAAATAAGGTTGGATGTTTTGGGGGTGAAATTAAGAGGGGCATTCTTAACTAGAGACCTGATAAATCATGCTCTTAGTTCCTAACCATGTGCTCTCTGTAGAGGTTTTCCACACAACCTTCAACTGGCCAAGTGACCCCGTGGTGCAGCAGAGGTTGGTGAAACCCCAAGATCTCTCTGAGCAGGAGGTGTCCAAGAAGCTGCTGGAATATCACAGAAAGTTCCCAGAGATTTTCCACATCTACCAGAAAGTTCTGAAATCGATCAATGCAGACCAGCCCTCTGTGGATGTTCTGTCACAAGGTAAATATGTGCTTTGTGGCAAGCCTGACAGCTGAGAAAGTCCTGTTTGAGGGGTAGTTCCTGGCTGTTAGAGTCAGTTTGTAGGATTAGGCAACACAGATGGCTCCCAGCTGAGTTGTGCTCTCTCTAGAACAGCATTTGGGCTGTTCCTGGTAATTATTTTACTGGAGTAAGAGCAGATAACTGGAAATTCTTAGTTCACAGTCCTGCCAAGGAACAGCTGACTCAGTAGAGCAAATGTCATTCCTGTGAGTGTCCCTTCCAAAAGGGAGCCCTGTGGCTCCATTGTTCGTCTCCCAAAGGGCCAGTACCTTCCAAAGTCAGAACAACAAGGAGGGGTAGTTCAAAGCTGAGCATTTTAAACATTTCATTGTTTCAAAGCTGCTTGTGCTGGGAGCTTTCCTGTTCAACAATTCTTGTTTCCCTTTGCTTGAGTGTAATGCAGTCTGACTTTTAATGTTGATCCTTCTAGAAGAGAATAAGGAAACTGCCAGAAAGACCAATTGATGATGTACTTTGTAGCTGTCAGTCTGCAGATGATCTGTTATATCCCAGTAATTTTGCATCTCAAAAAGGTCTTTTTTTTTAATAACAAGTGCTGCACTTTTAAGATAAACAAGTAGGAAGTTTATATGCTGAATTTACACATTAATTACCTCTAAATTACTTAATTAAATTTAAAAGTTCATATCATCATTCATAAAGAATTCATGCCTTGAATTGTAAATAAAAATGCGAGTGCCTGAATATTAATTATTATTAATTAATAATGTAGTGAGATAAATTGAGAACTGGAATGAAAAAATCCTCTCTAGATCTTTTTTCTGCAGTGCATCAAGCAGCCAGATTTTTTTTAAAGAATAATTAGATGTGGAGACTGTCTAGGGGATCATTACTCCTAATTAACTTGGTTATTTACTGCAAATTAAGCATCATTTGTAAGCAGGGTGCTCTGCCTGTAATGTTTGTGCTTTTCAATGCACTGGGTTATGGAAAATATTCAGAATAACTGGAGCACTGCTTGGGTAGCTGATATTCAGGGTTTAGGAACACACTATTTTCTGGTAGGATTTTCCAGGTTTTTGGTTACGTATTTTTATTGCCCCTTCTAGAGTTAAAAAAGAAAGAGAAGATCTGTCATAAATATGAGCAGTATTGTGGATTGTTTCACACAATTATAAAATTTTGTGAACTTGAATGCAGTTGCTGCTGTCCTACTGTGGGATGTGACACCCAGTTCAGTTGGTCAGCAGGATTCCAGTACAGCATAAAGAGATGGATACAATCCCATGTGGTTGCAGTTTTAGTTTCTCAATACTTTAGGTCTGCTGTGTAGAAATTGGAGTTTGCTGGAGATGCTTCTTTATTAGAAAAGATTTTATAATCATACAAAAGTGTCTAAGGGAGGGTTCTCTGAAAAATTGTTGGTACAGAGCAATGTGTTGACAATGGCACTTTAAATCCTGATCCTCAGGATGTTCTCCACCAATCCTTTTGTGCTTTTTTAATATAGTTTATGACTCACACCAACACTCATGTTTAAGCTTGTCCTATTCCTTAGACTAAAACACTTTTCTTTATTGCAAGGACTCTCTAAAGAGTCTTTTATTGGAATTGAAGATCTCACAAAAACAGAGAGAGGCTGCAGCTTGTCTGGGCTCGCCTTTAGTTGTATCCACTGCAGTCACAGAGGAATCAAAACCTGTGCAGATGTGTCCTTGCTGCTTTAATCCTGGCCAACCACGGCAGGTGGGAGCAGTGCCATAAAGTTTAGTCTTGGAATTTGACTCTTTGATCCCTGGAAAACTTGCATGGTTTGAGCTGCTCCCTTCTCTGGTATTGTCAGCCATCAAAGGGGCACAGCTACGTCCAAATATGATCCCAATTTGTCCTCACTGCCAAAGCTGTGACATCTTCTGGCTTCTTGGTGATCTCTCAGGTTCTCTTTTGAGATTGTAACAAAGTCCAGATCTCTAAAATGTGGCAATGCTGATGATGTTTCACATGTCCTGTGGTCTTTCCAAAGCTTCATAACCTGCAGGTTGACCCGAAGGTGCTATTTCCTGCTTGATGCAAAATTTAGGAGGATGATGTCCAGCAAATGAGTGGAACCAGGCAGAGAAGCTCAAATACTCTTTACAAGTTACACAAAAATGATGGGTAAAAGAATAAAACATCCCCACACTTCTGTGTTGTCAATGCTGAGCAGTGTCATGACACACTATGCTACAAGTCTGTAATATTGTAATTAGGAGTCTTAATCACACACAGCTGGATAAATGTCATTAATTTAACATCCCGAGTTTTTACACTTAAATGTTTGTTCAGAAACTGCAGAAAGTATTAAATGTAATTACAGCCCTCTATAATTTGCATGGTAAAATTGTAGCTATCAAGCAAAAATTACTTCTGCTAAAAACAACATGGTAAGAGAGCAATTATTAATTGAATCTGCTCTTTAAAATGGTTTGACAGGCACTGATGAAAGAAAGAGGAGTGTAATGATAGTGAGATTTCTAAAATGCCTCTCAGAGTCAATTGCTGACAGGACAGTTTTATCAGGGTCCTGATTTTGGGTGCAGACTCTGGATGTTTCAGTGATAAAATAAACCATGATTAACATGACAATATTTTTTTTTTTTTTTTAAAGAGAGTAGTTAATCGATGTTTATATTTAATTTTTTAAAAGAAATAGGTTAAAACCTGTATTTTTTGCCTTTCTCTCCTGTTCTAGTTCTTGCCTTTGTCCAAAGCCGGCACCGATCTGCTGCCCCCTTTACACCACGGATCCTCTTTTGTGGCCCCCCAGGCAGTGGGAAGAGCCTGCAGGCAGCACTAATAGCTCAGAAATATGATGTTGTCAACAGTAAGTTCTCAGTAAATATGCACTTTGCTCAATTCCCCCTTTCTCTCTTTTTGATCATTTATCTTTTGCTGCCTGTCTTTCTTACTTGCTTATAAAATGTCTCTCTTTGTCCATCGCTGTGGATGTCAGATTTTTGAGGGAAGTGAAAAGTATTTGAATGAAGAAGTGTAAACCAAGGATATATGCTGTGACAAACCAGCTCTGACGTTTTTTTAGTCGTCATTTCATCATTTTTTATACCCTTTACATCTGTATTTTTCTATTGTTAGACTCCTGTAGTGCTCTGAATTCTTCTGTGGATCAGTGGATCATGAGTAATGTCTGCAGTTTCAGCTGTCTGACCAAAACTGGGGCACTTCTGAAATAAAAATCCACTCTGAACTTTAGGGAAGACTCAGGCTCTGCACATCTGAAGTAATGTGTGAGAAAATGAAGGAATTAGTTAAAAGTGCATCATCTTTCTTTTGTAAAGGAGGTCCAAAAAATTCTGCATGAGACTTGTTCATGGTTAGCATTTAAATGTTAAAAAGTTCTGTGATTTGAAAGTGCAGGTTGGTGATGGGATCAGTGCAATTTTTGCCATGTTCTGCAATGGCTTCTAACAGTGGAGTAGCCATAAATTATTTTAAACAAATGTCTGGTTGGTGTAAAATTTGCAGATTAGTCACATCCTCTTAGTTAAGCAGAAGGCAGGTTGGATAGAATATTTCTGCTGTCAGTTATTGTGCCTTTGCTGTATTTTAAAATATCATGTGAAAAAAGAAATACTGGTAGATGTATTCAAAGCTGTATTTTTAATAGTTGTGTAATTGGCTTAAAGAAAACAAAACATGATTGAATGTATTAAAAATGATTTTGTTCTTGTCCTTTTGAAATTTTTTTTAACTTTCTAAAACTGCAAGTTTTGTAGTGTTCCATCTAGGTCAAAATTTGCATTTTTTTTTTTAAAGTGACTACTTTATGAGAGAGTTGCAGCTCTTTTTATTAAAAATCATTACCACTGCTTTACCCATATGTTGACTTTTATTTTAATTATTCTGTAACCCAAATATTGGAAGAATTAAGTATTTAATACAGAGTTGGAAGACTATGATTTTTCAGAATAATACTCAGCATACACTTCGTTTCTATTAGGCCATTGGGCTTGAAGCACAGGCTTAAAAATTTAAATCTATATTTAAATAATCTCATTAATTGGATTGAATTTAGGTGTGTAAATTTTAGGTGTCTTAAACTGGGGTCTGTGCACTGAGTTTCTGTTATGTTTTTACACTGTTTATTGTGAATATTAATTTGCTTCTCCAGGACAACTGGTGACTGTTCAAATTGTCACTTAAACATTGAACTTCTATCAGCTGTGGCCCAGAAACGCTGCTGGGGGGTGGTTCTCACTCCTGGTGGCCTGGCAGTGGGATTAACTGGTGGAAGGTGGAAGGGCTCCATCTTCTTCCATTCAAGTCAGTGCCTGTTGGTACCATTGGTTCCAGAAGAAAGGAATCCATGTAAGATTATTAATTCAATAATATACAGGGGGACCTTTACCTAATATTTACCAAATTGGAGTTGTAACCAGGATTTGTGCTGTTGTGTGACCTCTCCTTGTCTTGGTTCCCTCTCTGTAAACTCCATCACCTGGGGCAGCCAGTGCTCTCCAAGCCCAAGGCAGCAATATTTCATGTACAGCTGTCCTGGCTCAAACTTGAAATCTGCATCTCCTGGAGTTCTGTGTGTTGGAAATCAATGATAATATTGCATTAGCACAGTTTTTAAAATGTAATTCTTACACAATCATTAAATGATCCAGGGAGGCCTTTCCCTGAGCTGAGCATTATGCTGCACCTCCAGCAGTGTGGTTCAGATGCTGTTCAGCAGCTGGAACTTTATTCAGTAATTACAAGTTTATCAAAAGTGGAAGCCACTAGCAATCCCTTGAGTTGTTATTTCAGAAATAAATTTGATTAATATCATTCTCTCAATTTTTAATATGTTCTTTTCCAAATGTATTCTTTTTTATTATTATTATTCCATATCCTCAGTCTCCTTGCTTTTCACTCTGCTTGGCCAAAAAAACCCCAAAAATCCTAACAACAAACTCAAAAAACACACAACTTTTATTTTATTCAGTGACCTTATTCCAGTATGCAGCTTCTGGGTTGGTTTTTTTTTTTCTTTTCTTTGTTGCCTCCTTTTTAAAATTTAACCTTGTATCTTTTTTGTTCTTCCTTCCTGTTAGTTTGCTGTGGGCAACTGCTAAAGGAAGCTGTTGCAGACAACACAAAACTCGGAGAACTCGTTAAGCCTTACATTGACAATGGATGCCCAGGTAGGGCACGTTGTTGTCTCATTACACTGTAGTTACAAATCTGTAGCAAAAGCTAAATTGTGTGTGAATTTTTGTTGGTCAGATTCTAATCAGAGTAACCTGAAAGTCAATTAATTCTGCTCATTCCGTGGGATTTGTAGCACTGCATAACAGAAGTTAGATTTCTAAGGGGGTTTTAGATCTTCAAAGGAAATATTCACTGTTCCAGTAAAATTCAGATTTCTCCTGCACATTCCAAATCTGAATTCCATGGTTTTAATCTCTAAATCAAAATTAGAATTCTGATATCAGCTTAAACTGTTTTTAAAGCACACTATTGTGTTAAACTGCTTTCAAAGCACAATATTGTGTTTCATTTTACATTTGGATGTTGACTTTTAGAATCCTACCATAGTTGCCTCTACTTTCATGTAAATATTTTAAATTTAAACATAATGTTTCTTTGTACTTCCTTTCTATCAGCATTTTTGGTTGTGGGAGGGGACTGCCACAACGAAATGTTGAGCATATTTTGCTTTTGGAAGGCTCTGCAGGGATTTCAGATAAATCATAAATACTGTAAGCTCTTCAGGGCAGCAGCTTAAACCTGTCTGCCTGTTACAGGTGTCCTGCTGTCTGTGTGTGGTGGGTGTTGGAAATCAGAGAATATCTGTAGTTAAAGAAGAGAAGTAGTATTGCAGGAGGGTGGAAGAATGTTTATTTTGCCAAATTGCAATGGCCTGGAAGACAAACTTTCAGTGCTATTTCTGGCAACAGCCCCAATGGTTTCCAGTGGTACAAACACAAGGAGACAATCATGCTGAAGATGGGGAAATCTCAGTTAAGCTACAGTATTAATGGAATTTTGAGCAAAGCCCCCCTGAGCAAAGAGAAATCTTGACTGTCCTTTATTTTTAGCAAAGAAATTTATTTGGTAAGGTGGAAAGCTTGAAAATCTCCTTTGTTTTTTGCACAATAGCTTAATTCTGAGGCTGAATTAGACAGTTCTGAAACAGGAGCCTATGAAACTAACTGAGGTTCTCTTGATACCAGACCAAGAGATGCAGGACTTTTCCCAGGCATTTCCAAAAGATCTTTGGCAGCCTGCAGCTTTGGGGGTGCCATCCCTCTGTTGGGCACTTTATCAAGCCACAGGATAATGCATTTTAACTCTGAACTTCATCTCCAGTGAATGGATTGTATTTATTCCTAATGCAGTCACCCAGCTCAATGCATTCATTTCCTGTGGCAGCCACCACACTGCTGGGAGTAGGAGCTGATGTGGGAACCATGGGAATGGAAAGCAGGAATCTCTGCAGGCTGGAAGAGAGAAGTTGGGTCCTCTGGAACAGGCACAGAGATCTAGCAGGGGATTTTCTGAGTTAGAGATACCCAGAATGGCCATTTAACTCAAAGGTGTGAGATCTCAGAGCACATTGTGCAGTGGACCTGAGGTCTCCAGGTGTGGGAATAATTCCTTCCTGTGCAATCTGGTTGACCTGAATGTGGCTGGTTTTGTGTGCAATTTAACTCACACATGGAGATACTTTTAAGCTCTGAGCCTGTCTTTCATGGTATCCACTGATTTCAGAATCTTGTGTGCATTCTGTAATTTCACTGTCTGCTCATCTCTGTGAAGAGGACTGTAAATACCTCACTCCCTAAGTTTCAGTTATGGCTGAGATGGGAGTTGGGATAATCTGTTCATTCCAAGATAGGTCCTTTAAGAGCTTCCTTCACTAAAATGTTCTTTGTGTGTTTTATAAACTTCATCTTAACCATTAAAGTTCCTTAAAGGAGATGAATTCCCAGTAGAGTAAAATAATTGCACAGATCATAATTTTTAGCCAGTCCTAAAAATATGCACATCCTTAGTCCAAGGGAGCTGCTTTCATTTCAGGAAAATGAAATTGAAGTTGTAATTCCTTTCTTCCTCCAAATTAGAAATTATTTCAGATTTAGATTAGTTTTTTAAATACAGCATGCACAGATAAAGCTGTACAACACTTCTGAATGTTAATAGGGATCATAACTATATTTCTGGGCATTATGCTAAAAATTCTCCCTTAGATTTGCTGGTATGCATATATATATATTTTATTTGGTGGGACACAGCACAGAATTAAGGGCTGAATAAAGATAAATATCATCTAGCAAAACCAGAAATAATAAGTTCTGTCATTTTGCTAATCCTCCTCTCCCAGGGATAACAAAGAATGAATTTACATTAGTAAACACTAACAAGAATTCATTATTGCCCTCACAAGAGGCTTGGAGAAAATGGAATAACACAGGGTACTGAAGAGGAAAGGTGGGCAAAGAATCTTTGCATCTTTGCTCTCTTGCTGCAGACCAGGTTAAAACAGGGAAAAGATTCTCCTGCTATTATTGACTGCAGTCAGTTTCCAGAAAATCTCACTTGAAAAGACTCGGCGTAGTCAATATCAGACAGTGCCGTAAGTGGAAAAGCAATTAGAACTTCAACCTTTTCATTACATTTCTGGTTGCAAGGAGGCTTAGCTGTTCCTGTGGGTGAGGAATCCTGCAAGTGACATTGGCACAGGACAGTGGAACCAAAGGCAGACCCTGGAAAATGTTGTTCTCAAATCATTACTTGTCAAAACGAAACCGGTGCCATAAAATCTTGAGGGCATGCCTCATATATTCTTAAAATGCTTCCCCAGGGGACTGATCTCAGCGTGTTTCCCTTCTTGTGGACACCACTGATTGCATACAATTAGTGATCTAAGATGTGCCAACAGGGCGTGTTGTGGTGCTGTAACAAGGCTCAAGCCCCAGCCTGTTCAAAGCTGGCTCATTATTGAGTTACTGAGGCTGCCCACTGTCTGTTCTGCTCCAGTTCTGCTTGGCTAACCCAGATCTCTTCATGGCTTTAGGATTCATGAACATTCTTTGTGCTGTCTTTGCTGTGCTGCTGCTTCATGTACACATCATGTATTTCAGAACAGCCCAGACAACTCTGTTATTCACCCCAAAAGGCAACCCAGTATTCCCATTTTCTGTATTTCCGGGTATTTCCTTTTTGTCAAAACCCTCCATTTTGTAAATGGTGATTTATTTTGCTTAATGAAGGCAGCAGATATTTTTGAGCCCATTAATTTTTTAATTCCCAGGATGTTCTAGTCTACAGTAGGTGCACACTAGATATTGAAAAATGCATTTTTGGTGATTAGTTCAGCAACCTGACAGCTTTCTGCCTGTCATAAACACAGAGTGGCTTTGGACAAGCAGTCTGAAATGCAGAGACTGTTCCTTTAGGATGTTGTGGTTTCACTGAACACTGGGTAGTTGTTATTAACTGTACTCTGGGCAGAAAATTACCAACATTGGAGTCTGAGACCACTCTTGTGGTCACTAACTCCAGTTAGATTAACTCTTGGCCAATAATGCTAAATTCAGCACCCACCATTTGGGCAGCCTGGGAAGAAATGGAGTAAGAGGTGAGGGCAGTGGCCAGAGCCCTCCCACTGGCAGCAAGACAAGTCCCATAAATCAGTTTATTTGGTTTGATTCCTTCTGAAATGTTCTGAGGAGGCAGTTCCATAGACTTGGCCCTCCCCTGGACAGATCATGCCTGTGTAGAAAGGCCTTTCTTAGACCCCCCACAGGCCTGAAGGAGACCTTTAAGCAGAATTCCTGTCCCCAGGTTGCTCCAGTTCTGAGGAGGGCTGGACTGCTGGACCTGTCTCACTGAAAACACAGTAACTGAACGTTCCATCTGCAGGATCTTTGTTCACCATCTTAAAGATGTCTGTCAGAATTTGATATCCTGGGAGAACAAAAAAATTGCAGAAAACATTTTTGATTTCCCCACCTAAATGTCCCTGGTGTTTTCCCCTTGAGTTGTTTGCATTTTATTAATGAAAAGACAAGCAGGAGCATTTTGGGGGGCATCACAAAGATAGGGAAGGTCATCAGTCAGTTGAAATTTGCGTGTCATTCTGCCCAGTTTTTGTGATGAAATAGCATGGAGTGATCACTGCTAATCAATATATCTGTTTGTGAGGCTGTAAAAAATAGAGCCAAGAAAAGTGAGATGACAGGAAAGCAGCACAGAGAAAAAAACCACTGCCAAACCAGTAAGATTCTGCTTTTCAGCTGGGAGAACTGCTATTAGTTTGGGTAATTGGTTTTTTTCCCACCAAAATGAAGATTCAGGTGGTAAGAGAAGTGACTCGTGGAACACAGGTAACATTGCACTGTTTGCAGCCTGTTAGAGTTGAACACACACAATCTGTGTTGTTTTTTTCCCCTTCCTTTTTCTATTTTTTTAAAGTAGTAATATCTGAAGCTGTCCCCAATGGCAGTCTGCACGTAGGGGGTAAAATCTGGAATTCCCTAATTTCTCCTGTTTTCTAATGAAAACTATTACTTGTACAAATACAGCTTCCTTTTCCCCTTATTTTAAATTGCCATGGTTTTAAAGGGGTGCTTTTTGGTGTAGCCTCTGAAAGTTGGGGTCCCCTGGTGATTGTGATCACAGCCTCACTGAAAACACTTTGCTTGGTTTGGGGTGGGTTGTTTGTTTGTTTGTTTGTTTTTTTTGACATCAAATTAATATTCTCATCACTGAGCATGAAACACAGATTTGACAATGGAGCAGCTTCCTCTTTGTTAAAAACTCGAGCAGAGTTTCAGAGTTGAAAGGCTGAGTAAATCTTGATATCTGAGGGGGTAAGCTTGGTGTTATTTCTTGTTTTTAAGAGTGCTGTACTGGCGAGCTGCAAGCTGTCTGAACATTGCAGAGACCCTTTGGGAGCTCCATTGGTTTTCAGCAAGTCTTTGCATGCAGTGTGTTTGTATTGGCTGAAGACAGCGCATGGCTCTCTAAATAATTTACAAGTTGATTAATAGACTCACATGGGTATAATTAGAAGAGGGAGAGACAGCAGCTACAGTAACGGGTACAGTGCTTGGGGGAACTAGAGACTTTATTTTTTTTAAAGAAACTTTCTAGGGTGCTGGGCGTTTGAAGATAAGTTGGGAAGAGCTCAGTGCCTCTTCTCTTTTGAAGTGGAAATAGGACAGTTTGAATCCGTCGAGTTTAATTTTTCACAAGCTTTAGGGGCCCTGCAGTGCAACTCCCTTTTTATTATTGAAAAAAACTCTCCATTTTTCTTTCATTTTTCACACACATGCACACACACACACGCACACACACAGAGAGCCCAAACAGGAGCTAATAAACAAATCGATTTTCTACTTTATTTCAGTTAGTTTTACAGCAATTCTGTACCTCCCCTAAATGTGCACCTCTCTCACAAATATACTGTGTAAAGTTACGGAGATATTTATGAATACACCACACTTTAATTTATGCATTTTTAAGAAACCTTCACCTCTGTTTGACAATGCTTTTGAAGTAGCTCCGTTTTTCAAGTCAAACTTTTGACTTTTCCTCTGGGACCGCTACAAAGGTTTTTTTATGGAAAATAGGTAGCAGTCTTTTTTTCCTACTAGGAGAAAATTGGTGGTCAAGAGAACATAATAAAATTAATTTTTTTTATTTTCTATTTTAGGTGGCCATATTTCTATACAAGATGCAAGGTTGTAGAATAGAAAGTTCTAAATGCTGACATATTGGCAGTAGGTTGTGATTTTCTTCCCTGAGTTTTAGTTTTCCATGTGTCAAATCACTGCAAGGTGATAAATTAGAATTCCCTTTTCCTTTATTTGAAAATCTAGAATGTGTTTTTCTTTATTCCACAATCCAGGTTGGTGTATCTGTCTGACAGATACTCAGAGCTGAAGTGAGCCTTGGTCAACAAAAACATTTTTAAAGGCCACCCCACTTAGGAGTAAAAACAAAGCAACCAAAAAATCCACCCTAAAAAGCCAACCCTGGAAGCCAGACCAGGCAAAATAAACATGATTTGATTTAAGAGAGGAGTGCAGTTGTTTTCTGGAGCAATTGTGATAATCAGTCAGCTAATGGATATGGTCCTGCCTATATAAACTTGTTTTGCAGAGATATTCACCATTCCTGCTGCTGCTGGAGGATCAATATTCCAATATTAGTGCCACCAACCCTCATGGATTTGAGTGAAGGTGGGGCCCTTGGCCATTTGGGGCCTCGTGGTTGTCAGGGGCTTTTAAACAGCAGAGTACAATAGAAATGTGAAGTATTAATCTTTTATGTTTATATTGATCTTCATTGCTGACAGTCATTCTTAAAAATTTAGGAAAGTGAGGGTTCCTTTCCTTTCCTTGCAGCACTGTCTCCTCAGCAAAGAGCTGCTGACTTGAATTTAGTGGGGTTTTGAGTTTGGGATGGAGATATCATAGGAGTTTTTATGCAAAGACCAGAAGGAAAAGCACATTGCATGTTGTCAGCATCCCCCTTTTTGGACTTTAACATAAAAATCTGGGTTTGGCTGAGCATCCTCCCTTCTCATCCCATGGGAAAGCAGTATTTGGTGTAAAAAGCCAAGACATTTTTCACCATGTTTATCAGACCAATTTATTCTTTTATTTTTTTTTTTAATATTATCATTATCAAAAAGCGTTTGTAGGTCAAATTCTGTTCTGGTTTTCAGTAGAGCTGAACTTTTAGAAATAAGGAGGAAATAGGGAATGTGGCTGATAATGGAGATGATGAATCCAATGGGCTCAAACTGCAGTTGCTGTCTCATGTAGTCCCTCCATGGAAGCCAAAGGAGTAAAAAGAAGTACAAATATATATTTTGTTACTGGTTTTAGAAACTTTCAGGGTAGACACATCCCTGTGAGACAGTTCAGAGCAGCTTTTGTCTCCCACGCAGGTAAACTGAGGCAGAAAACCTCGTTTAGCTCGAGCCCTGCCACCATCAGGGAGCGTGAATGGGAACCCAGGTGTGTGGATCCTGACCCTGGAGTCAGCCCACTGCCTCATCCCGGGACTCCCTGGGAGCCGGGGCCATTAGGCAAATCCATGGAAAACACCACACAGAGGCCATTCTTAGGGGGGGAAAAAAGCTTTTTGTTTGCATGCTGGATCCTCCGTTTGGACTGAATTTCCATTGCTGCTAACAGGTAGAGTAGTGTAAGGGGCTGGAACCTTATCTCGTCACTAAATGTGATCAGATGTAGATTCCTGAATCTCTGGCTTGATACCTGTGAGGAAGCATTTGCTCTCCTTTAACAGGCGTTTCTGAAGGTCTCAATTCATCCTGTATTGTATGATTCATGCTGATTATATGATCAATAATTTGCCGTCGTACCTGCTTTAGAAATAGTACCATTTCCACTTTAATACAGTTAACTCCTATTTGAAATGACCAAAAAACTACAAAAAAATAAAAACAAGAAAAGACTGCTTCTAATATATTCTAAAAAGCAAAACTATTTTAAAGGTGGAAATTAAATATCTTATTAATAAAATACTTAATAATATTTAATAATACTTTAATTATTTCTTCTACTGTATTAAAATAATTACTCCAATTCTTACAGATGCCCTTCTCAGTTTGTGTGTAAAACGAGCGAGTGGGGACAGGATTTCTGTAGGAATGGTGCCTTTGATGGATCACCGCCAGCACCGTGTTCGCAAACGCGCGGCGGTGCCGCTGTTTGCTGCGCTGCCTCTACGTCCATTCTTCAAACCCGACAAAACCGGGCACACTCTCGGTGTTTCCGTGCCAGCCCGGTGCTGTCGGGGCTTCGGGAGGCCTCAGAGCTCCCGGAGCGGGCGCGTTTTCCCCGAATTCCCGACTTTTCGGCGGCGGCGCCGCCGCTGCTGCCCGCGGGGCGGGGACCGGCTGCGCTGCGCGGCGTGGCCGCGGGGTGGCGACAGAGAACAACCAACGGCGGCCGGGACGGCGGGGCCGAGACCCCCGGGATAACCCCGGGATAACCCCGGGATAACCCCTCGGGATCCTGCGGGACCGCGGGGCTGAGACCCCCGGGATAACCCCGGGATAACCCCTCGGGATCCTGCGGGACCGCGGGGCTGAGACCCCCGGGATAACCCCGGGATAACCCCGGGATAACCCCTCGGGATCCTGCGGGACCGCGGGGCTGAGACCCCCGGGATAACCCCGGGATAACCTCTCGGGATCGTGCGGGACCGCGGGGCTGAGACCCCCGGGATAACCCCGGGATAACCCCTCGGGATCCTGCGGGACCGCGGGGCTGAGACCCCCGGGATAACCCCTCGGGATCCTGCGGGACCGCGGGGCTGAGACCCCCGGGATAACCCCGGGATAACCCCTCGGGATCCTGCGGGACCGCGGCGCTGGAGACCCCCGGGATAACCCCGGGATAACCCCTCGGGAACCTGCGGGACCGTGGCGCTGGAGACCCCCGGGATAACCCCTGGCCACTCCTGCACCCCTCGGGTGCGCGGGGCTGGCGCCCTCCCGGACCCTCCGGGACAACCCCGGGACCCCCGAGGTGCGCGGGGCTGGAGACCCCCGGGACCCCCCGGGATTGCGGGGACAGAGACCACCCGGAACTCCCCCGGCTGACCGGGGCTGGACACCCCCGGGATAACTCCGGGACCCCGCCGGGTGCGCAGGGCCGGAGCCCCCCGGGACTCCCCAGGACGCTCCGGGAGCGGGGGGTCGGAGCCTCCCGGGACTTCTTCCCCGGGTGTGTGGGGCCAGAGCCCCTGGGGAAATCCCCGGAGGAACCGACCCCCTTCTCCTGGCTCTAACGAGGCAAAAGTCGGTGTTTTCCTCCCGGTGCCGCTGCAGAGAACTCGGCCGAGTGTTTATTTACGGTACCCGAACCGGCTGCACGCAGACCTGCCCGTCCTCACCCACCGGCGGCTCGGAGAATTAGCCTAAATTATCGATCAGCCCACGCGATGGTAAATCACTGCTAAATCATTCTCAAACACATTAAAAACCAATTTACACAATCTCAATCGATACAATCTCTGAGGACCTTAATGTGGGCAAGAAAACAGAGTAGAAAAAAGCCAATTACTCATTGTGAATCATCCAGAGTTTCTAGAGCAATAAAATAAGGACATCTCATGCTTTGCTAAATCTGGGATTTCCTGGACAATTCAGGAAAGTAGCCTTTGGCAGTAGCTTATACTCAGGACAAGATGGTAACTGTCAACTCCTGGGATCAAGCCTCAGGCGTCTGAATTAGCTGAGAAAGTCTTCAGACCTTGCTAAAAAAATCTCTATAAGCAGGATAAAGGATAGATGGACAGTATTGTCAAAAGGACCTTTTAGGGAACAAAGCTGACAGAATTTAGATCTGTAAATGCACTTATGCTGTACTTAGAATCAAGGTTTTATAGGTTTGGAGAAGTGAGTCGATACCTTTCAAACATCTGTTTTAAAGAGAAATATACGGATGAGGTATCAATTTAAATATGATAATTGTATAGCTTGGAACACTGACAGCATTGAAGTTATTGGAGAATAGTGCCCTGTAATCTCTCAAGTGGTGTTTTCCCCTCTCAGACTGTGCCTTTAATGTTCTGTTACTTCTGTCTGGAGCAGATGGTATGAGTTTGTAACTGATTGCCTGATTTTGTAACTGATTGCCTGATCCTGGTTTCTATTAGTCCTGCAGATCCATGGATTGGGGAAGAGCTAATAGGCCACACTCCTATGGGCTTCATGAGGACGTACTGCTCATGAGAAGTACCTGATACCTGTGAAAACCTTTGAAGCTCTGAGAAGTAAATTTATTTTTTAAATGTTCTGCTGGAAGGTGCTGATTTACAGCCCTGGAGATGAAAAATCTCTGGGTGTCCACGCAGCAGTTCCAGCACGAACTGCAGCATTTTAAGCCTCAGTTCCTTGTCCCCTGCCTGATCAAACCCCTGAACTGATTAGATCACTTCTTAGATCCACAGCTGCCAATTCAGGGGTGTAGTCTTGATCATTAACGTGGTGAAGACAGGCTTGGAGATAAAGGAGACATGGAGTGTGGTGTTAGGCATGAACAAATTACTTTTCTGTCTGGAGCTGGTTGTGGCCTCATTCTGCTGCTATTCCATGCCTGGGGTTCACTGTGATCCTGACCCACAGTTGCTCTGTGATGCTCTCAGGAATCACTGCAGCTCAGTGGCTCTGCAGCTTTACTTCTGAGGGGTGAATTTTACTCCTATGCCTTGATTTCTCACCCTAATAGAGACATGCTCCCACCTTACCTAGCCTGGATATCTCTTTGTAGCAGCACATTGTAATTTTTACAAAAAACCTACCTTTGGACTTCTCTAATGATAAAGTAAAATCTCTCTTGAGTCTCATTCCCCCAACTTTCAGAGTTGGAAACTCACACAATCTTATGTTGAAAAGGAATTGATTATTCAAAGGTCTTGTGCTTCATAATCTCCTTAAAACATGTAGATTGACTGTCTCATCAGGAAAGCTCTATATTTTACTTTGCTATATGCCCATTGGGTCATGTGCTTGAGGCCAGGAGACCTCTGCCTAGTTCCTCATAGGCTGTGTGCCCCTCCAATTACAGGTTATTAATTTGCCTTCCATTCCAGAGACAGTTCCACATGAGTGAAAAGGAATCCTGTACTGCAGAGTTCTTCATTACCTACTCTGTCTGTACTACAAAATAAGAATAATACTGATTTTTTTTTTTCCTCTCTTTTTTTTTCCTTCCCTCTGGTCTGTGGAAGATGTTTTACAGTTTTAATGCAGCTGTTTTAAGTGTGACTGTTCCTGTTCAAGGGCAGCTGATGTACTTTGTAATGCCACCGAGCAGCCAAGCAGCTCTGTTCCCCCATTGTGTTGAAGTGATAGGTATGTTTGCTAATCAAGAGGAGAGCAGAGCTTGCTGTCTGACTTGTTTATGTTTTATTTCTCACCATCAAGCTTTAGAGGGAGGCACAGAAAATATGTAAGCATCTATATTATTCAGTGATGTATATGTGTACATGGGTGTACAAACAGTCTGAAGGGTGTTGCTGATGTGTTGCAGTCACTCCTAGCTGAAGGGAGAGAGGTGTCAAGTGTCCCCAGCATCCCTCAAAACACCCCAAACCTGGCATGTAATTAGATAAACTATTAATTAATTGTCACTGCATCTCGATTTTTTTTCCCTCTCGTGTGATTGCTTCAGTGTTGCTCCAAAGCAGTGACCACAGTGGAGGATTTTGACCATCGGGATTCACAGAAGGCCTGTGGGAAGTGCTCAGACCCAGGAGATGCTGCTGGGTTCCCATCACAATTCCTTTTGAATTTCCCCATAGGCTGCAGTGTTTTCCTTCCCCTATGAAGGATGGAAGCAGTCTGGCCCCTGGAACTGGGGAATCTCCCAGGATCTGCTGGAAGCTCAACAGCACAGGATATCCATCGTTCTGTGCCATTCCCAGGCCTTTCAGCCTCTGCCCTGATCCCCTGTTCATTTGACAGGGATGTCAACTCTGGCAGAATCCTACTGCAGGTTTACTCATGGGTTTGTAGGTTTTATTCCAATTCCTTGCAAAACTGTTTGGAGCATTCTGAAATTAAAAAATAAAATCGTGTCATTTGACATTTCTGTGAATCCATGTCAACGATTCCAGTAGGAATTGTCATAAAATAACAGACATGTCATAAAATAACACACATGAAGAAAGTTTAGTGCTGCAGCCAGAAATTCAGGACTCAGCACGCAGAAATTCAGGACTATGGGAAAATTCCACATGTCTTTGTATGGAATGCATTTTTGGGAAAGAGAATGTGGGGTTTGTTTGTTTTTCTTTATTCCTGCTAGGATGTGTTGGGTTTGTATTAATTCTCGTAAGCTGGAGGGTGTGGAGAGAATTGCCCTGGAAAGAGCACTGAAATTCTCCTGTTATCCCTCCCATGCCTGCCTGCAGCTCAGGTCTTGGATAGAGAAGAAGCATCCATCTGATACAATTCCTTCCTGCTGCTGTGCTATTGTACAATTAATTTTATGAATCCCGTTTTTAACAGAATACCCAGTTTTTGCATTGTCATTTTGCTCTTTGTCAAGTGTGTGGGTTTATTCCATTCCTTTTTTTTTCCTCTCCTTTCAGCAGATGGAGAATATTACTCTCTTTAACTTGTTCTTTTATAATGTGAAGTAGATATCCTCAATTAATACACTAATCTGTTTTCTAATTAATTCCCTGTGGTTTTCTTCCCTTTTTGCTGGTACATTGAATCCTGAGTGCAGTTCTGTAAACTCAGTAATTTGATTATTTAAAGGAGAAGCCATGAATTTCATGATAGAGGTGCAATGCTGAATTTCAGGAAGCAAATGGCTTCTATTATTGCAGTTTAAAACCTGCTTGTTCCTGGGGTAGAACTGTGCACTGCTAATAATTCACTCTGCTAAAATCCAGGCAGATTGCTGTCAGCTTGTCCTGAAGAGAAGTGCAATGTTAGAAATCTGACACGTACACTCTCCTACAAGCACTTGTTGTTGTATTTTTGTATGCAGATGTGATGGCAGGGTGAGCATCAAAACATCAACCTGCCATGATGGGGATTTATGTAGCAATTTCTCTGCCTTGTTTTCAGTAGAGGCTCTGCTGTATTAGACAGGTAAAGGGAAGGGGCTCTCCTTGCTGCTTGGGAATTGTTTTGGCTGCTGCTTTGGGAAGCAGCTCCAGGTGATTTTGATGTCCTTTTTGTGGGGTTATTGGACACTGAGCCCAAGACATGACAACAGTCATTGGAAAATCTATAGTCACTCTCGTTTAACTCAATCATTTAATTATGAGCAAGCCTCCTCCTCCCACAAAAGAAAAAAAAAAACAAACCCAAAGTTTAAGTATCTTGATTGCAATATTCAACTTTATGAAGACTCTAGTAAAAGTGTGCAGGATACTTCCTTACCACTGTGTCCCACTAAATAGAATTTTAAAAGCTCCATAGTAGTTGTAATCCCAGTCAGCATCTTGCTAATGTTCTCTCTTGCCATAAAGAAAAATAATACCAGAGGAAAAAGAGCTTTTAGCTCTAAAATTAGGGGTTCAAGGTAGTTGAAATTCATTTTGAAAATTATTTTCAGTTACAAAATCTTCAAGCCTTCATGTAAATTGGAGCAGTAGCACACGTAGCCTGTTGTGGCAGAACCATTTCCACCTGCTGAGTTCAATCCAGAATGCTCAGAAATTCCTTTCCTGTTACAGGATTTCTTTTCCACAACTCGGGTCATTGTTTTTGCATTTTGATAAGATTGTGTCCCACATATCACTGTGACATCAGTCCAGTGTGGCTGAGAGGAAGAAATACATTGCAAAATTATGTAGGTACCAGGTTTTACCAAATACTTTGCTTTGGTCCTACAGTTCCTTGTGAGTTTGGGGGTTCCATGACAGTAAATATGCAAAGCCAACAATGCCCAATGTCAATCAGTCATAAATGGGAATAACTGTGTGGTTTAGTTCCAGAAGGACTTGTCTGCATCTCCCTTCGCTGCAGACTCAGCACACAGAATAAATGTCACCTTTTTCCTCCTTTGCAGTCCCAGACAACCTTGTCCTGAAGCAGCTGACAGAACGCCTGAGCGCCCTCGACTGCCTGACCAATGGCTGGGTGCTCTCTGGCTTCCCCAGGGACGTCGGGCAGGCAGAGCAGCTGCAAAAAGCACAGATTAATCCCAACAGGTAAGAGAGAAATCCAGCCATCACGATACTATAGACATGAAAAATTCGTTTGTGGAGAGATACAGATCTTTATTGACATCGTTTATGCTACTGCATCTTATTTTTTGCTTCCTTAGCAGGGAAAGGGGTCCTGCTCCTGGAGAGTAGGAAATAGAGCCCTGGCCTGACAAATGCTCCAGATGGCCAAACTGTGGGAGAGAGAAGAGGTCTGTTGTTCTGGTTATTTGTTTGAGTTGCCTCTAAAGCCAAACCATAAGAACTGGATTAAAGTTTGGGTTATATGAGAAGATGTATTTTATTTGCAGCAGGAGGGGGGATCTACATCATCTTTCTTCAGCACTGATGTAATACCATGGAAATATATTGGTATTGCAAGGAGCTCATTATGAGACTTTTGGGTTTTGTGAAATAATTAAAAACAACATGAGAATTACATTTTATTTGAGCTATAATGAATTGTTCAGAAATGTGATATGAGAGACATCAGCATCCAAAGAGAACTGTTACAAGTGCCAAGCAAATAAAATAGAGTTACTTTTCACAGCTGGTCCAAAGGGGGTGAGGATTTAAAGTGCTGGTGCACTTATCAAAGCTGAGAGGCTTTTCCATTCCCTTCCCAGGCCTTCCTGGTTCTGTCCATCCCACTGGCTGGCACAGTGGCCATTCCAAAGGCATACTTTGGAAATTTGGAATCTTTCTGCTTTCAAGGAAGATGTTCTTATCTAAAAAGTACTGGTAGGAGAGGTGCATTACCCACATCAATGTTTAAGTTGGCAAAGTTACTCTTCCTGTGTGTCCCGTGTGGTTGCCCTGGATCCCCTCCTGTACAGAGATAGGAGAAGGATGGAAAAGGTCGAGGTTGAGTTGGAGAGAGAATAGAGGGGAGTGCAGAGGGAGGGAGCTGCCAGTCATCCATCAAGGTTTAAAAAAGGAAAGTGTGTGAAAACAGCAGTAACTTTATTTATCCAAGGTAAGATGAGTTGCATCTTAAACAGGAATCCATTGCATGAAAAAAATGGAGAAAGAATCTCAAAACTTGTGCTGGGCTCAGTTAAACATCATTTCCCACAGATTATTCTTCTTGTGCATTTAGAAGGAAGGTGCTGAATCCCTAAACATGTCCCTGAGATCAGTGTGAATACTCGAGTGTGCCCTGTGTGCTCCTTCACAGGATTGAGACCTCATCAAGGGAGGAAGAGCAACTCATTATAGACTTGGATGTGTGGAAATTCAGCAGTGATCCATTTGCTCAGCCTCCCTTCACTTTAAAGAGCTCTGCACATTCATGTCTGAGTCTAGAATTTGGTCCCTACTGTTTTATCCAGGGGTTGAAGTGAGGGACAAAAATAGACATCGAGCTCCCTGATTGATCTTGGAGCTGATATTTCCCATGAAGCTGAAGTAGGAGGGATGTAAGGGAGAGAGGGTGATTATAAACAAAAGGACATATTGCAGCATGGGATAGCAGGGCAGTAATTCAGTTTCAGTTGTGATGCTAGTTATAAAACACTATCTGCAGAGGTGGTGTTTCTGACATCAGGAGAAAAACCTGATAGAATTATAGCCTTGAAATCAATCTGGGAATAGGATGCAGAAATCTATAAATCAGACAGAACAATCTACAAAGTCTCATTTTTAGGCGGGCTCTGTTGATGAAATTAGATTAAAATAAATTTACATATATATCAAGTTTATTATTAAAATCTAGTCACATCAGTAAACAAAATTATTTGTGAAAGAGAATGTTACTCTGGTTTTTGAACTCAGAGTAGACCTCTTTGGCTGATCAGAGCACAGAGTTATTGTCTGCTTGTCAAGTCACAAATCTATTCCTTAGAGCTAATAAATGGTTAGTGTTCAAATACTATGTTTTATCTGACTCCCACCTCATAAAGCTACTACACATAGTACTAAATTATACAGCATTGAGCAGGATCAGTCTCCTGACTCCTCCATCTTATAGAAAGAAAAACAAACCTAGTAATTGATGGTGGAAAGGAAGGAAAATAAAGTTATTTGAAAACAAACAGAATGGGCTATAAAGTTTGTTAAAATGTAATAATGAAAAAAACTCATACAGCATCAGCTACCACATCCGAAGAACTGCTCTGGAACAAAAAGGAAAATAATTCAATTTCCACTGAAAAAGTAGGGGGGTTTCTTTAAAGTAGAATTTGCTGTAGAGTGAGGGTTTGCTCGTGGACTGGCACAGGAAATCCTGTCTCCCAAAGAGCCCAGAGAAGACATGAGCTGCTTTCTGTGTTCCCCCTGTGAAGCAGCTCCTGCCTAAGTGGACAGGATCCTCGTGGCATTGAACTGGGGCAGCCTTTAGGGCAAATAAGGAGCTGAATCTCTTAATGACCTCTCAGCTGGGGAGTAAAAGGCACCATTAACCACTTAGTGCCGACCTGAGCAGGAATCCACAGACAATCACAGGGTGGCTTCTAAAGCCCTGAGCCACTGACACAAAGGACTGACTTCAGTTCCTCACCCAAATGAGTGTTAATGGGTGTTTGGGGTTTTTTAATTAAAGCTTGAGTGACAGTAAGAAATGTGTAGTATAGCCATGGATGGTTCTACTGAAAACTCAATGTATTATCCACCAAAATATTTTTTATCCTTTTTGCTCTCTCCCAAGCTTAGAGTTAAAATAAGATGCAGCAGCAGCAGTGTCATGTGTTGTGAATGTCTGGTTGTCACCTTCAGCTGGTTCCTGATCATTCCTCTGCTGGGTCCAGGCCAGCTTAAGGCAATCAGCAGTTTAAGGATTCCCTGAGCCAGAGGATCTTCTGGAAAACTTCTAATCACCCCTTTTCCATGACTTTATAATCTCTTTTTCAATGCTGTACTTTTGGCCACCAAATCACGTGGAAAGGACTTTCACATTTCACTGGGTGTCATATGAAAATACTTCATAATTTTTTTCCAGGTGCACTTCTTCTCTTGAGAAACAGTTACAGACATTCCCTGGTCACGTCCCTCCACACTCCTGATTTTCTAAGCTTCTTGTGTGTGCCCTTCAGTCACCTCTTTCCCAGACAAAGAACCTTGATCTGTTTATCCTTTTATTTTCCTAGAAGTCATTTCACTCTTTTGATCATCCTGTTCTTTCCCTTCACTGGCCATTCCAGCTTTTTTTTTCCAGAGGTGGGGCACCCAGGCCTGCAGTCAGGTTTGAGGGCAGCACTGTGTACTGGAGGTGTAGGTAATAAACATTTTGATTTTGCTCTTAACTCCATTACTCATAATTGCTGATACTCTATCAGATGTTACTGTGATAGATTTTGGAAGAACATCTTCTGTGTGTAGACTGTGGTAACTAAACATTGTCTCTTTCACTGAAAATACACCAAAAATTTACAAAGTGTCAAAAATCTCAGTTGAGTGAGTCCAAACTCAGCAAAGAGTCTAATAAGACCCTTTAACTCAAGATTTCTGTAGTGAAAGCTGCAGCCAGGTTGGTGTTGGAGCTCTCCTCAAGCCCTCCCATCAGTGCTGCTGCCTGTCCTGGGTTTGCCACTTCCCCTGCTCCATTATTTCCTTGGTTTTGTCCCTCTGATCTGAATCCAGGGTCGATTGTTTTACTTTTCAGTATTGATTAATTACATTACAAATAATACAAGTGAGCAGACAAAGCTGGGCAGGGGAGGGATGAGCCAGAGGACTGACCTAACAATACATCTATAATATATTTCTAATACCCATTTTTCCAAAATTAAAGTTGTTTCTTTCCCAGTAAAGAAAATAAACAGCAACAGCGAGCTTTCCAGCAGGGTTCTATTTGGTCTTCAAAATGATGTGGCTGTGTTCCCAATTATGTCATCTTTTTACATAATATATTTAAAGTTTCTTTTTCACCACACTGCTGAGAACATGCATTCAGACAGTTTAGGATAATGAAGTTCCTAATTTCTAAGGAAGAACCTGTGAATATGTTGAAAAAGGAGAAATCAGAATGGAAGAAAAAATATTTTTTTTTTCTTTTTAACTATTTGGTCTTTACATGGGGCTTTCATATTTCTGCAGCTGATCCCAGTGTGGATTAGGGATAATAAACAGCCTATTAATGGAGGCCTGAACTAGGAAATGGAGTTTGAATCAGCAGCAAAATTCAATGGCTGGTGAAGGTTAATAACTCCATTACTATCAGCTCTATTTTTGAGCCGTTTGAAGAGCTGGGTGTTAGCCTTATCTTACTCCTCATTAATTGAGCTAATAGAACCCCAGTGACCCCACCATGCTGCCATTATCTGAGAGTTTACCAGACATGGACTGGAATACTTATCACTGAATATGTATTCCTCAGATTCACTTTTATATCAGAAATATTTTTGTTAAAGATTGGCTGCCTTCTTCAGGTTCCTTTGTGCCTTTGCATTTCTTTGCTGCCTTTTGTAACAGCTACACATTTGGAAATTACATGTAAATGACTTAATTAAATCCTATCAAGGAACAAGCTAAATCCCAAAATAGTTGCATCAAGGAAACATGATAGTGATTGAATCATTCTTACATGGAAAAATCTTACAAAGCGTTTTTTAAAACTTTGACCTAATTTAAATGATGGATATTGTGTATTTATAATAGATGTGGTTTCAGTTGATGACATGCAAAAATCTGATGAGTAGCAAAGAAGAAATGTTATAATTATATCTTATTTTCTCCTCATTTTCAGGCAAAAAAAAAAAAAAACCAACAGAAAAATGATGTGGTAATCAAGGGGCTAAATCAGTACAATAAAATTTGCCTGCACTAGAGACACAGAGAAACTGTAGGAAAAGTCCAATGGACTATGTAGGATTTGGATTCATTTGTAAAATAGTAAAAGTAATAGGCAGCACAATTCTCTGTTTCAATCATTCTCGTTTTTTTCTCAGCTCACTCTTCCAGCCATTCTGTGGCTGCTGTTTAGTGACTCTTGTCCTTGCTAACACCAATTGGTTTTGAGTTTATTTTCCCTTTGCATATCAGTGCTCCCATCTCAGCTGGGACAGGCTTTGGGTAAAAACTATGGGGCAGTGGGAGCTAAAGGAGCCAGATCGTGCAGAGCTCTGTGATGTGCTGATGAAAGAGAAACTGGTTTGGAAAGTGTGGTTTAGGTGATGAACCCTGATCTGTCCTCCCCAGCCCGGCAGAGACACTCCCCCTCTTACCCGTGCTGGGTGTGCAGCCCCAGCCGTGCTCTGAGGGACCACAGCACCCTGGCCAAGGGGGAAGAATAACAGGTTCTATTCCCCAACCAAAATCCCAGAGTTTACTGGGCAAAATTAGCAAATCTTCCTCTCACCTGAGACTCATCTGCTTCACTCAATGAATGGGATCCATTTAATCCACATTTGCTACTCCTGTAGCCTTTTCCAAGCCACAGGACTAACTCAGTCATTGTCTTACCTCTTGATGCAAGTGTTTGGAGACTTATCCTGCTCATTGACAAGATTGTAATTAAGTGATTTGCCTTTGTTTCCTGCTCTGCCTCCATTGAATGAGGCATCACTGGGCATGGAGTAATGGGAAAAATATATCCGGGAATCTCCCATTCTCTCACATGACCCTCTGGCATGAGGGCTCTGTTCAGCACTCCCAGGGGCTACATGTAGTGCAAAAACTCACCCTCACACTCCTTTGTCCACACAAACCCAATAGAAGCAGCTCCTTATTTGGATTTCTGAGGTTTAGCCATTGGTGGGGAATCCTTATTCTCCATCCTCCTCCTCAGCAGACTGTGCTCTCTCTTCCCTCCTAACATAACACTAATCTGAATAGAAGCTCTTGCTCTTAAATAATCCAATAGATAGAAAATTGGATGATTACAATAAAAAGATTATGTCACTTCTGTTGCACATTCTGCCTGACCTATATTGGTCCCACAAGAGCCTTTCTCTCCTGGGGAGAAGCATTAATATGCATCTTGAGCCAGCACTAGCAAAACATCAAATGCACTTTTTAAATCTTTCTATGGGCTTTCTGTAGGATGCTGCATTTGCTGTCACAAGCTGATTCTGCTCCAACAAGAATAGGAGGTATATTTGGCTTCAGTTGTGGGAGGCAGGGATTATTTTTAGAAGTTACCTCATCTCATACAAGCTCCTTTTGATGGCTGGAGTTTGTGTGGTGAAATCCTGGATACAGCAATTAAGGAGTGCTCTGATCTCAGCAAGCTTCCAGAGTCTCCAGGAAGAGAAAGAAGAAAAGCTGCTAAGTCAGTATTTTAATTTTTGTTGTTATTTTTAAGGACCCAAACCCATATGCACAACCCTTGCATTCTTTTTGCTGCTGAAAGGAGGGAGATTTTTCTGCAGTAGGAAATCCTGTTCTTTTGAGAGACTGACCAAAGGTCAAGGTACAGTAGGTTAAAAGAGTAATGTTTTCATTTAACCTTCAAGTAAAAGCTGCTACTTCTGTGAACTTAATTTAAGCTGATTTTCAGGACACCTCTATAGGAAAAGTTCCTCCTCACATACTTGCAGTGAAATCAAAGGATTCATATTGGCCCTGAATGTGCCCCAAAGTCAAACAGATACAAAATACAGAAATAATGTGTTTTTTCAAGCCTTGGAGTCCTGTGCACTCTTCAGTTTAACTTTTTTTTTTTTTTTTTAAACACTTTGCAGCAAGACACTGAACTGTCAAAGCTAAGTGGTGGTGGGTATGGGGAACTTGCCATATTTTTGTACAGTTTGCTTTCTCCTTTTAAAAGTGCAGTTTTCTCACAGAACTCTCTCTCCAGCTGTACATTTCTAACCTCCATGGATGCACAGGGTTGACTGGTACAGGAACAAATCTTTAGCTTTCATTCCACCAGCCAAAATATAATTTCAGTTTGGAAAGTTGCTGCCATATTTTTTTATTAGAAATATTACTGCCAGTCCATTATACTGAATCCAGGGTTTTATTAACTTTCTGTGAATAAATTGCTGATGTGCATTTTGCTTTGTGATTATTAAATAATTCAGTGTATCCCAATTAAGTAATTAGGATCACAGAATCCTGAAGGTTGGAGAAGACCTTTAAGATCATCGAGTCCAACCTTCAACCAGCACCACCATGGTGTTCACCATTAAACCACATCCTCAAGAGCCACATGCACACGTTTTTGGGCACTTCCAGGGCTGGTGACTCCACCACTTCCTTGGGCAGCCTGTTCCAATGCCTGACCACCTTTTCCATGAAGAATGTTTTTCCCTACAATCTATTTAAGCTGCTTTTGGCTCAGCTTGAGACCATTTCCTGTCATTCTTACAGCAAGTAGCTGTTACTCAGAAAAATCTTGTGATCAAACACAGCCAACCCAGTGGTGGCAGGAGAGAAGGTTGGACATAATGACCTGGGAAATGCAGAAATTAATTCAGTTCTTAAGGTCTTGTCTGTGGCTGCACATTTGCATCTCAAACCTGGGAATTTTGATCAGCACAACTTCCCAACTGCCCTGTCTGCAAAAGCTTGGAGGAGTTTCCTTGGATTTATTAAACCTCATGTTGTTTCACTGCTAAGGGCAGGAGAGCTCCAGCTTCAGGCTGGATATTTGGGTTTAATTGTCTTGTAGAGAATTTCTCCAGTGGTTCCTAAGTTTCTCCTGATGGTGTCTTCCTTCCCCCCACCCCTACCTGACCCTGCTCTGGGTCTCAACTGTTGTTTTACCTTGTTGATGTTTTGTCTATATTTGCTTTAACCAGATGCCCCTCTTTGCATGCAGCACTGGGACTCATCCCCTCTCTCCTATCAACAATAATTAGCCTTGTAAGACTAATGGAAGAAATCGTGTCTAATTACCCTGTTGAAGGTCCAATTATGTTATTAACATTTGTGGGCTATAAGCTAATGATGAGGAGAGCCTCTCATTTGCATAGCATTAAGTTAATTGAGCTGGAAGCTATGGGGTGGATAGCAGTGATGAGAGCAGGATTCTGTTACAGAATGGATAATGATGACCGGAGCAGGACGATTCACCTGACAGGTTTATTAATTAACAGCTATCTGATTACCTCAAAGAAATGGCAAGTGGCAGTGCTTCTGAAAGGAGCTGCAGTATTTTTTTTAATGGAAGGTGCTCTATCACTGTGGATATTCTGGGGTGGTTTATGGTAATGGCTGTGTAAGCTCTTTCCTGGAAGCCGACACAAAAACCTGTTCTGGTTTCCTCCCTGCCCTCAGAAAACGTTCTGCAAAGGGCTGGTGTTTGTGAAAGTGCCTCATTCTTACAAGGTGCACCAAGTCTGTGCTGGTGAGTTTGTGTGGTTGTCTGAACTGTGCATTTGGCAAATCCTTAATTGTTGGGTAACCTGGAAGTTTTGCCCTCAGAAGAACCAGAGGATTTGATTTTGTGAAAAGTGTTTTTCAGTATGGTGTTACGCAGGATTCTGTGTTGTATTAAGGAGAAAATAATACAAATGTTCAGCTTTTCACATTTTCCTGGTATGTGCAAGCTGCAAGTGGAGGTGAGTGCCCTTTCCTTCAGTTTATTTCTGGGTACAAACAGTTACACAAAGTGGTTAGGCCTTTCAAGGAGCAGGAGTCTTTATTTTAAACAGTTCTAAGAAAAATCTATCTTCTTCTTTTTTGTTAAATGTCTGATTAATTCCAAATGCATTGTAATTCACAACAGACTCAGACAGAGTCTTGTTTGAGCTAGAATATCTTTTGGAGGAAAAATCACTCTGTTTAAAAGTTGCCTGTGCAATCAATCCAAGAGTGAATAACTTACTATGCAGTTACTCATCATTAGAATCCCACACCTCAGCTTGAATGTATCTGAATGTCAAATATAGTTTCCAGTCAGCAGATCTTTTATATTTTCTTCATCTACTCTGAAGAGCCCATTATTAAATCCCGTGAGCTCCAGACCTTACCTAATGACTGAAATCCTCAGTTCATCTTCAAAATTCCTTTGACCAGACTTTTCTCAGGAAAAAAGAGAACACTACAGATTTTAACCTTTCAGATAATGACTTTTTATCCATTTAAGTGGCCTGGTGATTAGTGTGTCAACAGTAATAGACTTGTGAAGAGCAGAGAATTCTAGATAAAATATATTCACAGTTATTTTTGTAGAATCACAGAATATCCTGAGCCAGAAGGGACCCACAAGGATCAGTGAGTCCAGCTCCTGGGCCCACACAGACACCCCACCAATCCCACCATGTTCCCTGTTGTCCAAACATTCCTGGAGCTCTGAGGCCATGCCCATTCCCTGAGGAACCTGTTCAGTGCCACACCATCCTCTGGGGGCAGAACCTTCTCCTAATTCCAACCTAAACCTTCCCTGGCACAGCTCCAGCCATTCCCAAGAACCTACAAGTGTCCTTGTATTCTGCATCTGGAATTTGTTAGGTAAAAAAAAGCTGGGAACATTGATCTGATGTTGGTAGAGAGGCCAAACTTTTAGTGTAGTAGCTACATAGAGACTGAAAAATCAGCACTTCTGGTCAACAGGAGAAGAGAAAGAAAATGAAAAATTAGAGATGAAGAAAGTTATCTGGGGGAACAGCTCCTGATCTGAGCTCTTCAGTGGTCACAGCTCAGAGCTGCCAGCAGGAGCAGATTCCAAGGGATTGAGGGTCGATTATTCCATGCAGCTGAGCCGTTGAGGGCACCTGTGTGATCTGGAGCAAGCCAGGGAGAAGAATTTGTGTGACATTTCCTCCATCTCCTTCCAGCCTGTGACGGTTCAGAGCCTGTGGTTGTGTAGAAATCACTGGAAGAGGTTGTTCAGGAAAACCAGCACAAAGAATAAAAGCCTTTAATGGAATTTAAACCCTCAATCCTCCTCGTCCTCATTAGCTTCCTGTAATCACCAGCACATACAGTGAGTGTGGATAGAAATATCTTTACCATATAAATTAGATTTTCTGTAAGGTGTTCTGTGGTTCACCACAGTGCCTGGCTGTGTGAAACAGACAGACAGCACCGAGCCAAGACCTGATAGAGCAGGAATTATGTATTTAATTCACAGTTCTGTATAGAGTGCTCATAAAAGCTTGATCATGATAGAGGGGCCAATAAACATTTGGGAACATAAATATTTCTGTAGGAAATGGCTTTGTGAAGCATTTAGTTGTTGAGTAATAAGAACAACAGAGAAAATCAGACTACCAGAAATCTCTAGGTACTGATCTGATGGGTTATATATGTTGCAATGATAATAATGTTGAGGGAGAATTTTTATGGGACCAGGAGCAACAAATACATCGAGTCCTGCCAATTTACTAATGAATTCATTTTTCTTGTGCTCGCCCCACTTGCTATCCCCGCTGTTCAAAATTCAGCTTCAAACCTGAAAAGCAGTGGATGGCACCTCAGGGTGCTGAGCTACTCCTCTGAGTTTGTGTGAGCTGAGTGTTTTGAGTCTTGGGCCATTTCTGGACCATCCATTACTTGTGTATTTAGGCATCAGTCCAGCCAGACAACACAGACATATATTTTAGGAAAGCACACATCAAGAAGTGTTTTAAATGGCCAAATTGTCGGACAAAACATTCTGGCAACACAGCTGGTGCTCTGTCAGTCTGCGGGCTAGAAAATAGGAAGAGAACCTGTAAGAAAAATAAAAACAACCCAGGAATAGCTAATCAGGTTAGAAGGGATGTTTTGGCTGCAAGGATTTTGAGGGCTGTAGGAAAAAATTGAATAAGATTAGTGTTTGTCCATCCTGTCTGACAGATGTGGGAGAAGATGGAATCGTTTGTTACTTCTCTGTTTTTCCTCTGAAAACAGCAGCGGCAATGAGCTGGCAGGCACAGTGAAATGCAGTTAGCAAAAGTAATGGGAGTTGAAAGTTTGACCTTTTGTGATGGAAATTTGATATGAAAAAAGGGTCTTTTGATAATTTCTCTATCCAATCAGATATGGGAGATGTCTTGATCCTGTTTCCTTATTTGCATGCTGACTGATCTCATTTGAAAACCCAATCATTCAGAAATATTGGGACATCAACAGAAATGTTACAAACAAGAAGTTGTTTTATCTGAAAGGTCTGCAGGATGTCATCTCTTGTTTTTCACTCCAGTGGCCTGATCTCTTCTTCCTGATTCCATGTTTTTATTGGCAGGATAAGTTGAACATATTGAAATGCAAATAGCCCTTTCCACATTGAACCGAAATATAGGAGGTTTTTTTCAGTATGATTGATTGTATCCAGGGCACTTCAAAAGACACAAAGAAAATACTTTCTGCAGTGCCTCTGATTCCTTGACATTGCCAAGTTCTGACGTTTCCTGTTAGCAGTCCCTGGCACAGAGTGATTCCTGAGCTGCTCTCACCCCTGCTTTTCTCCCAGGTAATGCCCACGTTCCGCTGCTCACTGTTCCTGGGACAGAGTCTGAGCTCAGTTTGTCTGCACAAACCCTTTTTTTGTCATTAACGAGCAATCTTTGCTGCTGTCCCAGGTGCTGAATGTCAGAAATGTAATCGAATGGATTTTACCGAATTGCAGATGTATTTAATCCTACAGTGGGTAGTTCAAAGCCCCCCAAGGTCGCATGTTGTGTGTAGAACTGTCCCCATGATTATCTGCAAAGTCAGATTTCACAGGCAAGGCACTGCCCACTTAGGTGAGTTTAGGATCAACTTTATCTCCCAGACAATTTAACCTTTGTATTTTCTAGAGCAGGCAATCCAATTTCCATTTTCCTCAGCCTCCCAGTGGGTTGGTGACAAGTTTTCCTGCTGTGTCACTGGTGTCATTATCCCTTATTTCGGAGCCTCCCTGTTAAACTGATGTCTTAAGCCAAAGTTTTGCATCACTTAACCCAGAAACTGGGGACACGCTATTAATATATGGTAGTTCTGAATAAAGGGGATTATTTAAAATATTTTTTTATTTGTGTGGTATCTTTTTAACATCAGGGTCAAACTATATGAGAAATCTTTTTTCTTTAATACGCCATTTTTTTTTTCCACCCAGACTGGCCCGAGCCTGCTAATCTGAGTGCTGCCCTGGGAAATGGGATGTGCAGCTCCTTCTTTCTGGGGCCACCTAGGTTTGCTGTGCTTTTTATGAACAAAAGTAAGTATTCACTGAATGTAGGATTCTTGCCTCCCTGCTGAACACCTGCACTGGCTTGCAAAGACATCCTGCTTTCCTGGTGCAGGGCACTCCACAGGGATTGCTTTCCAAACCCAAATCCCAGAGAGAACAGGTGCGAGGAAAGGGATGAACCAGATTATAAACTTTACATAATAACCTATCTTGGAAGTTGCTGAGCTGGTGTTTGTACAACACTTTGGAATGGAAAGCTCCAATTAGGTCAGGATTTACCACAGTGTCCCTCAGGTGGGTGACAAAACACCTTGTCAGGGACACGTGGAGTTCTGCAGTCTTCATCACTGAGCTGCAGAAACCCAATATTCACCCAGCTTGTTGCTTACTCAGTAGATTCCAGGGTCTAACCACAAAACAGTGTGTGGTGTTTATCTGATGGTCCCTAATTTCTTCAGCAGTACCTCTGGATATGGGCTGGGGATTTCACTGCTGGAAGAACATGCCTGTTTTGACTGAGGAGTAACTTGACTGATAGTCCCCTTCAAATCCAGAGAATCTGTTTCATCAAACCCTGTGGCCTGTCAGCTGTGGGGGAGTGCTTTGAGAAACAGCAGGAATGGCAAATTCCCCCATTCCTTGTGCAAAGTGGAGTTGTTGGGATGACTTGCACGACTCAGCAGCTCTCTGAATTAGACACCGAGCATTCTCCCGGATGGGAAATCAACCTCCTTCATCTCTCGTGTGTTTTAGAATATCAAACCACATAAGTTTAACCACGATGTGTTATTCTTGATAACCAAAGCAATCTAGCTCTTCCTTGCTGGATTTTTTTTTATATACTCCCCTCTCCACCTTCTTCGTCCGCTCCTCAGTATTAGAAAAACAAAAAGCAGCTCAGCACACCAATATTTTCTCCGTGGTGAAGTCAGCATAGAATATTAGTGTCCAAAAAGTTGTAAAACAAAAGACTATCATATGTTGCACCTTTTAATCATGTAATTGCTGAGTGACATTTAACTCTGGGGCTTTAAGTTACTCCTTTTCAGCCAGCCTTCTCCTCGTGCCCTTCTCTTCCCTCCCTCCTCCCAGAGCAACCTGCTTTTGCAGAGTAGTGCTTTAACTACACTGAAGTTTGGCTGGGCTTCTACATATTACAGCAGCAACACGAAAGCAAACAATTGAAGTATTTGAGAACAATGAAATATGTATGGCTATCTGTGACAGCCCTATAAAGCAGAGCAATTAGCCGCGTAATCCGAGAAAGCCAAAGCGCCCGGCAGCCCACGGTTCCCTATTAGTTAAATGCTTTTTGTACGTCCTCATCCCATCAAATCAACTAACACTTCCTTTAATTGGTTCATGAATTATACAGCTCGGCTGCATTATAATTTAATCACCAGTAAACATTCCTGGGGCCTGCTGTAAAGTGTATAGCGCTCATTAATTCCTTAATTTCAGCAGATGGAAGGGGAGATCGGATGAACGGTGGCAGTACAGAGCGCCTTGGGCAATGGAAGAAGGAAAAAAAGGTGGGGGGCCGTTTAGATTTTTTAAGGGCTGTCAGAAACTCAATCTGTGAGCTGTCAGCAGCCTGGACCCGCTCCCCCCCCGCCTCTCCCCCTGCCTTCACCCCACCTACCGCTGCAAGTGACTGACGGATTCATATGGAGCCTTGTCAAGCCGTCTTTAAACATCAAGCCAGCGGGTAAACCAAGCCCAATGTAAATTAATTCTTGTCTTACGGGCCCCCCTTTCTCTGTCCCCATGAATATTTCATGGCTGGCAGCATAAATATTAATTCTAATAGCTCTGCACAGTGGTTATTATTTCTGTTTTATGACAAATATTCATAAAATATTCAGGACCCTTTTTTAGAACATTTACACACTTGATTGTGAAATTTTCCAGCTTCCTGGGGACACAGTAAACATATTGGGGTTCTCTTGATGGACTTTTTTCTCTCTTAATTAATACTACGCCACATTAATATTTAATCAGATTTAGTTTTCCTTTCCCCAGAAGTGAACCCTATTACATTTGAGGATTTATTTGACAGTATTTAAAGAGGGAATTTTTATTCCCTATTATGAAATTGGTTTCCTTTGACACATATATAAAATGACACATTATAATCCATTCTTTTATTCCCTCCCCTTGCCCCCAAATCATACACTTTTTTGGTGTCAGTTCTTTTATTTATTTTTACATACCAAATATCTTACTAACGACAAAAGTTAGTGTTTAAATCTTGGGGGTGGGGGTTAAACATCATTTACTCTAAATTTGATTCCATTTATTTAATAAGGACAAAAAGTATGGGCTTCCTTGTTAGGAGCAGGAGGTGCTGGAGCAAAGCTGCAGACAGGTAGCAAAGGCATCAGTCCTGAGATGAGTTTGCTGGTGCTTAACCCTGGAGTTGTTGCTCTGCTCCAGATTTGCTTTGCAGAATCTAATTATTGCAGGGCAGGGTTGCAGGGATCTGAGGAAACACGCCTGCATTTGGGGGAGAGGGCTCAGGTTCCTGACCTCAGGCCTCTGGGGCTGCAGAGGCTGTGGATTATCTGAGAAGGGGTTTGATTAACCTCGTGCAGGGCAGAAATCGTGCCAGCCACACTTCTCTAAAGCACTGCTGGCTGCCATCTTATTCTGTGATTCATAAAGCACCGCTGGAATGAACTCCAGGGGGAATGCAAAGATGCTGGAATAACAGCTGAGAATAAGGAGGAGGCAAAGAATAGAAATGAGGGGAGAAATGTAAAGCAGTTTTGAATGGAGGTATTAATGCATCCAAGCTACTTATTACACATGGAAAGAGTTAAAGTTGCCTCCTCAAAAGAAGCTTTAAAAATGCATCGAAGCCACTCCTACAAAGGCATTTGCTGTGTCTCTGTGTGCCTTTCACTGTGCTCTGTAAGGTTTGCTCAGCCCCGAGTCCTGCAGACCACTGGAAGGGCTCTGGCTGCCCAAAGGCCTGGAGTTCCTTGCTGCTGTGAATCCATGGAGCTGCTTTGCTTTATCCCAGCTCCAGACCCAGCCCATTGTTCTGTCAGACAGGCACCAGTGCCTGTTCCCCCTGTGTGAGCTGGTGTGGCACCTGCTGGGACGCTGCTGAGCCACCGGGCTGGTGGGGTGGGACACAGGAGGGACCCTGTCACCTCAGCTGGTGCAGCCCAGCTCATCCAGCTGCAGGTGGAAAACATCTACCAGAGTCATTACTCTGCACTGCTGGTGAAGGGAAGGAACATCTGCAGCCATGAAGGATGTTGTTCATCTCACTGCCCTGGCCAGCAGCCATGTCCTGGGAATAGTGCCCCACTTAGCTGCCTTTTGTAGTTATTCGACAGAAATGCATCCATTTGAAAAGATCCAGTGTCTGGAAATAGCTTGTCATTGCATGAATCACTCTAAGAGCTCGATGAGCAAAACACTTGTGCTGATTAACCTGTGTTTTAGTGTTTATGCAATGTATTTTCCCTTATGGTTGAAGCCTAGAGGGTGAAATTACTTCCCAAAATAGAATCAAGCATCGTTCATCAGAAGACATCCCAGAGTTTGAGAGAAATCAGTGAATAAAACCTCCCAACAGCTCCTTCCATAAATAAGAGATAAGGATCATTTTATCCATTGCAGAGACATGCAAGAGGAGTATTTAGGGTAGGGAATAAACTGTGATTCATGTCCAGTCAGTGGTGCAGCCTCAGCAGGGCCTTTGTAGTCTGGTTACCCATGGGCAAAGCACCGGGTGAGAGCTGCAGTGACCCCTGAACAAGGCTGGGAGAAGGTAGATGGGATCTGTGTAACCAGGTTTAATTTTTAAGAGGGGATTTGGGGTTGGAGAATGTAACTGTGGAGATATAACGTGCTTGGGATCCTGTGTCTGGGCCATGGTGCTTGAGAGGAAGCTTAGCCAAGGTTTCAGGTTCAAGGTGTCTTTATACCCTGGGGAAAGGGACATTCTTTAGGGGAACTGATTGCTCCAAGTCAGTATCTCTGGCTGGAAAGTCAACAGAGACAAAATGATCAGGGTTTTAGCTGGAATTAGGCACTGGGACTCAAATCTGAACCTCCTTGTACCTATCGAGTTGGACCACTAACTTGATTTGTCATGTTGTTGTGATCACTCAGTGGTGCTACCCAAGGAAAAGACCTTTTTGCAATGCAGATGTTTTTTGTACCATGGCCAAAGCTGCCATCCCACTCCTGTCTGGCTTGTAGAATCCAGAAGTTTGTACAGTTTTGTGCACTTTTGGAAACTTTTAAAACCAAATAATGTGGTCAGTTTTAACAATGAGAGTCTTAGAGTTGGCCTGAATTCAGGACAGTTTCTAGGGATGGTTTTGTCCCTCTGCCAGTTCAGTCCATGATGCCCCCCAAGGCTTTTCCATGCATTTGTGAGAACTCTGTGATTCCCTTCCCCGCCTGCTTTGGCTGCTCTGTGAACCAGAGGGATGAGCTTGTGTTTGTGCCAGGGATCACACAAGGATTGTACCTGTGGTGGCCTTTTAGGACCTACAGCATCCTTCCACTTCAACGGCCTCATCTCTTCCTCAGCTTTATATTTCAATTACAGAACTCACAGCCAGTGCATTGGCAGAACAGAGTCCTCCAGGAGAGTTGTTTTCCATGGGGAACTGTGCCACAGCATCAGGAGCACTGTTGATGTCTCCATATGGAGTAAGATGTTCTGTGCCTTATGAAAGGCACAATTATTTCTAGCCTTGAATTTGACGTTTTCTATTTGTCTGCCTGGAAGAGGAGGTAACTTTGTGCCTCTTCCTCTCTCTTTCTTCCACTCTCTCCTTCCTGATCTCTTTGCTCTGATTTAGCTGAGGGTCTGTCAAAGTTCTGCCAGCAAAGTTTGCTGTAACTTTGAGATCACACAGGCATCTGATCTTCACATTCTTTTTTATTTTAAAGCAGACTGATGTGGTACGTTGTAAACTGCCAGGAGCACTTGCTAATTTAGTAGTTAATGACAGTCACAGAGAGTGTTTTTCTTGCCCCTGGAGAGGTTTTAGACACAGCTGGGGTAGATTTGCCACTATCAATTATGCACAATTTTAAACAAGAATTGGCCAGCAGGGGCCTCTTTTTTTTTTGCAGAGTGCAGAGCGTGAAGAATGGGAATATGGCAGCTGGTACCTGCCTGCGACAGAGAAGATATATAGGAGTCAAGAAAATAAGGGAAAGATTAATAGCTTACTATTTTTAAAGTTGCAGTTTCAACTCAAAAGTTTAAAAGCTGCATTAAAAGTGGCCCAGTGTTGGCTGGTGGTGTATTTTTGTTTTAATTCAAGCATCCTAACTTTGTTGCAAAGCTTGATCAGGCCCTGGTATAGCCACAAGCAAGTCAGTAGTGCCTGTTTTTAAAAGCCAGGTAGGGATCAGGATCCTGTCTCAGATATCCTGTTGTGTTGTCTTCACATCCTTAAATGAAAACAAGGGATGAATTTGATTTACTGGTATAGATCTAATTTCTCAGACAATAGTTCTATAAAAAGGGCTTGGCTTTGGGCTCCACTCCACCAGTGTCAATCCAGAGCAACTCCAAGTAATGGGAAATGCCAAAGATGAGAATCTGACCCCAGTAAATAGCTCAGGTCTAGAACAGCCAACATCTGGATCCATCTAGGTCAGCCTCATAAAGCAGCTGTGCTTAAATGACAGGACCTGGCTCACAGGCAGAGCTTCAGTTCTCTAGAGATGTGAAGGCAGCTGGCAGGGCAGTGCAGCCATCCTGGAAAGGGACTGTCCTCAGCAGGAGCATTCCTTATTCCCTAGCACAGGGATTCCAGGATTCAGGCACACAGCACCTGCTTCTCTTACAGCATCACTCCTAATTTTTCCCTCACAGGTGTTTGAATTCAGTGTCGTTATAGCCAGAAAACAGGAAAACCACCACCAAATAAATTCTTGTGAGGACAGCACTGAGCACTGCCAGTTGTTAATAACTTGGATTAAGTAGGTTGGTTGCCATCTGGAACAAATGCAGCTCAGGATTAGCCGAATGCTGTTGTGTAGGTCACATATCCTTCCTTCACTTATGGCGTGGTTGGGACACATTTTTCCAAAAATGCTGTCTCAGATCTGGAGTGAAATAACACCTCTGCCACCCCTGCTCTTCCCTCTCCTCTCTCCACTTGCTAAGGGGAGCATCAGGATGCCCTGGTGACCTCCAGGCTCTTCGATGACACTGGCTGAATAGCCAGAAGGCAGAAGTGGCTGGAATACTCTTTTGGAATGCCAGATGGCTGGTAGGAAAATGGCGTTATATTCCAGCTGTTAGGGCTGGAATACATTTCATCACCATCCAAAGGCAGCAAGTTCTCATTTGACTGGGTACACAGTGAAGGTGTCATCATCATTATTAATTTGTTGGAATTTAATCTCTCTAATGTATCTGGAAGCTGCACTAGATTAGATAAGTGATGTCAAGTACAGTGAGGGAGAGGCAGGATTCTGACACACAGATTTTTTTGTGCCTTTTAACATTTGTGTTCACAGTTTTATTATCTGTAAAAGCTGACAGGACTGGACCTTTTCCCACATCCCTCTCCTGGGAGATGGAACAAAGGAGAGAGGACAGAGCTGTGCTTAGGAATCCCTTGGTTTCACTCGATGGGAGTCAGGGGGACGTTTGTCCTCAGAGAGCTCAGAGGCTGCACCAAGTGTTCCCCACAGTCTCCAGCCGATGCCAGCGATTTTTGGTTGCCCGTAGGTGGATTCTGACCCTGTGGCACAGGAGTGAGGATTGCTGGTGCCCCTCTGCCCAGCCCTCCCCTCACCTTGCTGCTGACTGACACCACTCCCCTCCTGCAGCTGAACTGGGAGCTCTGGAAGAGGAGCTGTGCTGGATGCTAATCCAGCAGGGTAATGTCGTGTACTTTGATATGAGGCTGTGTTTCCTCGCCTCCCTGTCTACCAATTCTGATGACATCTGTTTCATATTTCCCCTTGATAGGACTTGTGACACATTACAACATACAAAGCCTGGCTGATTCCTAAAGTGAGCTTTACAGAGGATGCATTTATGTGAGGAAACCACGCTCGCTGTGTGGAAGGGGCCAAGCTCTGCTTGGAGAGGAATCCAGTGCTTGCAGGGAGTTGTTCCAGTTACTGCTGGATCAAGGTCATGGGTGCAGCCCTCTGTGTTATGAGGATTTCTGAGAGAAATCCAATAAATGTGTTACCTGGGCAGTTGGAGGGTCAAGTTTGTTATGTGATCAGAGTCACAGCAGCCTGAGAGAGGGACAGAGGCCAAATGTTACTCAGAAATACCTTGAGGAGCTACAGGAGATGTATCAGATAGCCAAGGCTAACACTCCCCAGCCTGCATCCATGTAAATAGGCTTTACTCATGTGAGTAAACCTCCTGGGGTGGCATAATAGACTGTGTGGGGTATGTGTCTCCTTCAAAATGGTAATAAAGCTTTCTAATTGGAAGTATTTTAAGTCTAGACTGTAGTTCTGTCAGTGGTTTTCCCCTTCATCTTTTTTTTTTCCTGCTTTTGAACAATTTTAAACTGACAGCCCTGGGGAGTGTTGTTTTCTCTTATCTATATGGGAGATGTGTGGAGTGGCAGGGTAAGGCATCCCACCTTCCACTGGAAGGACCCTTGGATTGGGAGTTTGTGCTGCTCTGCAGTGAATTCTGTGTGTGCTGTTACACAATGCGTGTGGGGGAAAAAAATCCATATTAGCAGGGATGTCTGCACCCTCCCACATCTTCCCCCTACACTCCTCTGTAATGGTGACACCAGACTGGATAATAAGCAGCATCTTGTTTCAAAAAGAAGAGAGTCTCAGACAAGGCTTTCAGAGTTCATTTTGTTGGCAGCTTTTTAAGTGGAGTTTTTTAGGCTCTTCTGTTTCAAATACCATAATACTTTTTGTGTTCCTAACTATGAATTACGACAAGCTTTCTTGATATGCCAGGTTATCCTTCAGTGGGTTTGTTTATCTCAGGATATAATAGGAAGCCGTATCAATTATCATGACTGTATAAATGTTGTTCCTCTCTACTAGAATATTCATCTTGAGACATATCATCAGATGTTACCTGTTCTGACAATCACGTTTTTGTGCCATTGTTGGGCAACAGAAACAAAGAAAAACAAAATGTTAAGAGTGTAAGGGATAAAAGAGCGTTGAAACTGTTGTTCTTTTCCTGTCTTTGGAATCTCCAAGATCTTGAATGTTTTATTCCTGGCTGTTATTTTGTTACCACAGTGTGAATAGAAGTCATTATCTGTAAACATTTGAAAAGAGAGATGATTTTCATAACTTTAAATCCTACAAAGGATTCTAGTAATCTGCTATGTGCATGCCAAGGTAAAGCTCAGCCTTTCATCTGGTCTGATCCCACCCAGTCAGTGTAAAATGTTCCTTTGGTGAATGTCTAAACCACGCAGTATCTCCTGTGAGAAGCAGACAAAAATGAAAACAGGAAGCCTGGCCTTGAAGGCAGCAGCAGGAGAAGGTGTGTTGTACAGAAAGATGTCTTTACAGCCTTCAGGTTGTGCTTCGTTGGGAAAAATTATTTTCATAGGTTCAAAGGGAAGCCTTATTTTTAATTTTGTTCTGAGCTAATTGTTAAATGTGGTCTGTGTGTAGATCTGCTCTGCCTCAGATAGCTGGGGGACAGGGGACTTGTGTCTGCTCAAGATCAGCAGTTTGTCAAGATTCTTCTGCTGGAAAGCTTTTGAACACGAATATAAAATTAACAGGACCATTATAATGAACCAAAAGGACAGGGAATCAATGTGAGATGGGCACAACAGTTTGTATGCAGCAGTGGGATGTGTCTGGGTGCATGTGGGGCATGTTGTTTTCTGGCTCTGCATCCTTCATCCATGTCAGGGCATTCACCTGTGTGAAGTGGGTTGGCAAGTCCTGCTCCATCCCCCAGTGAAAAGCTGTTCCTGGTGTGGAACCCACCCCAGTGACACCGTGGGGCTGCCTCTCTCAGATGCTGAGCAACTCTCACTCGCTCAGGCTCAATGGGAATTGCAGATTCTGATCTTCAAATGAAACATTCAGCATTAATATTTCCTTTCAGCAGTGTCACCAGCAAGGCCCAGCCATGCTGAGCTGCTCCCCACACCCTGGCAGGGCTGGTGGAAGGGACAGGGAATTGCCAGCAGCATCATGGGGTTTGTGTTCTGTCTTACCACTCATCCTGCTTTGAAGGACGCAGGGCAGGAGTGGGAGAGCAGAGGACTCACCCTGGGGGGAGACAAGGGCAAAAGGAGTGGAAGTGGACTGAAACAGCAAGAGGAAAATCCCTCTCATGGGCACTGGAGGAATGCATAATTCTGGCAGAAAAGCTCTTTCTCTGTCCCTGGCAGGAACAGCAGAGTTTTTTATTTACCTTTTGGGGCATGTCACTGTGATTCTGTTCACTGGCTGGGTTGGGAAGTGGATCCAGAGGAGTTCAGAGGGAAGTGCTGGGTGGAGAGGGGGCTGGGACAGACTGAGAGAGCCTCCAGCTGCAATTCCTTCACCAGTGTCCCCCAGAGCGTGTTGTCAGAGCACACAGCACTCACAGTCCCTGTGCCAGAGATCTCCTGCCTTGCTGAGCCTGGAGACCAAACAAAACATGAGGAGAAGCCACAGAGAAATCCCGTGCTCGTGTTTGTGACACTGCAGGTTTGGGAGGGGGGGACTTCCACTGCCACAACTGCTCTTCGTTTGGGTAAGGATTAACTCACCCTCTGAAGGTCACAAGTGATGTTCTCAGGATGTTAATGCACTTAATTGTTGTGTTCTCCACAGGGTGTTTTTCTTTAATCTCCCCTACGAGTCCATCATGGAGCGCCTGTCCCAGCGGAGGATTGATCCTGTCACTGGGGAGAGGTGAGCACTCCTGGCTCGTGTGTAACATTTTTCTGACTGTCAGGGAGATGAAAGCACCAAATAGACTTCTTAGAAATCTAAGGAGCTCAGCAATACTGTACTCCTGCTTAGGGACTCCTTAAAAGAAAACTTCAAACTTTCATTGCTCCTGAAGCACCAGCCCACCTTCCTGCTGCAGCAGCTCCTCAGAACAGGGGGTTTTAAATCCTGGTGCCTGAAATCTACAGCAGCAAACAGCTCAGCTCTAACATTTTAATGGTAACTAAATTGGTTGGTAAAATAAGGCTGAGGGAAGATGTCTGAAACCTAGCCTAAATGCAGATGGTTTTCAGACATTCCCATGGGAATTTTGAAGGGTTCCCAGCTGGGGAAAATGGAAAACTTGCTGCATTTTACTTCCCTAGGCTCCTGTGATGGTCCTGTCTGCTGGGAGGTATTAACACATTTCCTGCTCAGTAGAGCAAACTCATTTGAGTCACTGAGTCACTGTAAGGCTGGTTCATCTCATTGGTATCACATCCCCTTGTCTCACCAGTGACCTTCAGCTTTCCTGCCTTCTCCACCCCTGATTTCCAGGGAATAAGTCACAAATAAATTTATCTTCCCAAATACCTGCTGGAGTTGGCATGTGTTCACAACTTCACTTGTGGTCTGGTCTTATCATTCTCCACACTTAAATTTTAAACCCTTATTTTGCTTTCCTAAAGGCTGAACACATCCTATTGCATCAAAGACAAATCCTGAACCCTCAAAGATTAAGGCCATAAAGAATGGATTTGTCCCAAAGTGGTGGATGATTATTCAGACATCTCACTCGAGGTGCAGCATTAACTTGTGACAGCAGCAGTGATTTGCTGTAACTGCTCTCTTTGCTTTAGTAATGAGCAATGTGGTTGTTCAGCAGAAAGGAACAGGATGAAGCAAATCATTCCCACATCTTTGCATTTCTTATCATTAGGATTAGGCTGTTCAGTATCTGCTCCAGTTCACACGCTTCCCTCTCACACTCTGGGGTTTATTCCTCACAAATTCTCCGTGAATTGAATTGTTTTAGGTGCTGTGTCTAATCCTTGGCACGGTGTAAAGCCTGCCCCTCTGGCTGCAGGGCAGAGCAGGGAGTGGCCTTCAGCTGTGCCCTAAATCATTCCCATGTGGAATGAACTCCGTGTCCACATGGTTGGATGCACCTCTGCAGAGACCCAAACTCTGCTTCCCTCCTTGGTTTTGCATCTATCCCAAAAAGTTTCAGAAAATTTGGCTGTACAGGAAGAGAGATAAACTGGTTTTGTGTTGGGGCAGAGGAGACATTTCCTCAGTTAGGGTTGCCAGTTCTAACAGGGAATTTCAACACTTGATTGCAAAGGAACGTTTAGAGATTGATGGGAGCCTTTGGCAATGCAGGGACATCATCACAATTCCTTTGGTGTCAGGTGAGCTGGGCTGTGGCACTGCTACAGGACTCTGAGGATGGAAATCCTCTTTCCTGCTGAAGTAACTGAAGGAACCCACAAGTGTGAATTGAGGGAAGCCAAATTCCGGCATTTGGAAAATTAAAAATAACCAAAGCCTCAGGTGAATTAACCTCTTTTTACCTTCAGCTACTACATAAAGATGTTAGCAATCAAATGTCTGAGAGCCTTAAACACAGTTTAAGGTCCCAGCAATGCTGGACACAGGGCTGTGTTTAAGTTGAGGCTTTTTTTGATGCTTTTTTAAAGACAGGAATCAAAGATTTCAAGTAAAAGATCTGGAAATGCTTCTGAACCTGGAGCACTGAACATGTAATAGAGATTTCTCCTTGTGGGGAGCAGATAAACACTACCAGTGTCACCTCCAGAGAAACCCTTGGCCTTTGAGGATCCAGGATTCTTGAGGGCAGCAATGACAGATGACTTGCCTTGAAATTTCCAATCTTTGTTTTAAAACCCCAACCTAGAGCAGAAAGAGGCCAAGGGACTGTGACAGGCAAAAGCATGGAAAATCTGCAGAAGTGGCTGCTGTGTCCTCAAGTTGAGCTGAAATCGTGGCATTTCTTCTCCTCTGCAGATACCACACTACATTCAGACCAGCTCCCACTCCAGAGATCCAGGCCCGGCTCAGGCAGAACCCCAAGGACCAGGAAGAAAATATTGAGAAGCACCTGGAAATCTATTACAGGAATGTCAAGGCCCTGGAGGATTTTTACCAAGATGCCTTTTATGTCAATGCTGACCAAGACCCTTATGTTGTCTTTGAGTTCATAGAAAGCTGTATCATTAAGCCCCTTCCATGTAAAAAAATTAGAAGTTTATAATTAGAAGGGATGGTTTCTGGAAGAGTTGATTTTAAATTTTTCCCTGTAATATTTGCAGTCTGGTTGCTGAAGTGGCAGGTTATCACCAGGGAAGAGGAAGTCAGCCAAGCTGTGTTAAATCTGAAGCTCACCAAGGCTGAGTGAAGTACAGAGGGTAAGAAATTGGGCTTTAGGGGAAAGGTTTTTGGCTTTTGTTTCGTGATTATATGAATGATATGATATTTTGTGATATGAAACACTGTGGCTGGGGAAGTCCTTGTGTTTAATTCAAATATCTTTTTCCATTTCTGAATAGTAGTTTTGTCTTCACTATGTAAGACCCATGAAGCCAATTTGGAGTATTAAAGCTGTGAGATGTGTTTGTGTCTTAATTCTCCACCAAAACCACCCAGGCACTCCCTGCCTCCCTCTGTCCCTGCAATCAAACCCTAAAGCAAAGAGAAAAACAAAGCTCCCAGCTCTGCAGTGAACTTTCACCACAGTGTTTGAGGTTGGGGGCAGTTTTCACTCCCATGTTAACTCAGATTTCATAAAAAGTGCTGACAAACCCCTCTGCAGATGCACTGGCTGTCCCCATTCTGCTGGGCAGGAAGACTCAGAACAGCTGGACAGGATATCCAGAGCCCTGGAAAACTGACTGCAGGTCCATCACTTTCAGAACCCAGTCAAGGACATAACAAGCTGCAGGAGCAGGTGGGTCACTAAATTCTGTTTTCCTGGGGTTTTTTAGCTCCCAGCCTGTGGCTGCTCTGGCTGAGCTGTGCCTGGGCATGTTGGTGCCCAGGGTTTAGTTTTTTTTCCTTCTCTGGCTGGATATGGCAGCAATGAATACTCAGGTAAGTATTTTTTACCTGGAAGGTCTCTGATGAAAGGCTGCTGGCTGTCTCAGACTCTGGCTGTGGAAATGCACATCCTTAATGCCTGTAGAAAAGGGGAATGATCTGTGCTGTGGTCAGAGAACTGGGTTGGATGCCTCTGTTATGTCTCCCTCTGTTTCTCCCCTGCGTATGAGTGTGAATTCTCCCTGCCAGAGCGTGGGAAGAGCTTCAGGTTTCTCCTGTGGAAGCCTCAGTGTCTGGGAAGGTGTGTGCAGAGAGAACAGACCTCCAGAAGCCTTTTGGGTTTAGGTGACTCCTCTGGTCCTGTTGCTGCCGATAGATTTGGGTCTTTGTTTCTGTCATTGACTGTGTGGGTCTAAATCTATCTGGAGAAATGAAAAATGTACAGGCCATATTTCCTTCTTGCTCCTGTAGAGTAACTTCAGGTGGAAAGACCCTGGTTGGCCAGGTGGCAATGGGGATATTGTGTTATTTTATGAGAATTTAAAGTCAAAATTTTCAGTACTTTTGGGAGGGGAGGGGTGTTGATGAATGGGAATTGGACTCTCCAGCCTTGAGGGCAGCTTGAAAGTCTCAGAATAAGTATCTTTGAAATCTAAGAAAGCCAGATCCAAGCAATCTGAGTCCCTAGTGCCTCTTGAGCTGAGAAATTCCAGCCTGTAGCACCAAGCTGATGCAGAGGCTGCTCCCAGGCACAGGACCCAGCCACAAACCCTCTTGTTCAGCTGGGCAAGGACATCTTTAACAGCCCTACCTGTTACAAATGTGCTGCTTGGTGACTGCTTGGGCAGCTGGGTTTTCTGCCATTGCTATGAAGATGTGCTGCAGCATTCATGCATAATTGGGAGCCCTTCTATTAATAATACATGGGAAGCTCATCTTGCTAATATCACCTTCATCTGAGCGTTCCTACTAAATATTTTGATAGATGAAATGGGTAGAGAGTGTATTTAAATACTGTTTGTACTGCAGCTAGGGTACAAAAGGGACAGTGCATCTTTAATTAGACAGGTACATCTGCTTAATTAATTTAGCTGTAAAGCCCTTTTTCCTCTTCATTCTTTCATCTATATGCGGATGCTATATTAGTTCCGCTCCGCTGGTTCCATAGAAACTGAGAAAAAGAGCTCAGTCTCATTGAGATGCACTTGGCATGTCTGGGTAGGAGTCTCAGGTCAGTGGTCAACCCCCAAGGGTTTGCAGCAGGCCTGAAGTGCAGAACGTCAGGGTTAGCAGAACATGCTAATACTCATGTAGAACTCTCCCTCAGAAACAACTAAAACAATTGACATTCATTTAATTACTGTAAACGAAACAGCCCCTGCATGACTTTGCATAGTAAAGCCTGTTAATACCAAAAAGGTTCAGTGGGTGGAAGGAGGAATTAGGCTTTTATAATTGGAATGCAACACTTGAAAACCAATTTGGTAACTAGGCGTGATTTTATTAGCATCTTATTCTGGCAAAACAAATGTTGAGCAATGAGGAAAACAAGGTAAAGAGGAGGTGGTAGGAACACAGCAGGGATCAGATGTTACTGATTGTACAGCTTTGCCCAGGTCTGGAATGGACATCTTCCATCACTCTGCTTCCCAGAGACACTTTGTGGAGAGGGCTGCCTGGAGGTTGTGCTGTACCCTATAAGTTATGCTGTTAATTACGTAGTGTAGCAACAAGGTGAGTTTGTCCAACTGTTCCACAAACTTTTGTGTCCACCAGCTCCAGACACAGGATCCTTCAGTGGTGGAAGGGCACTTGAACGCCCCTTCTCCACCACCACCTCTGCAGGGACCCCCTGTAGCTCTGGAAGGATTTCCCTGCTCTTACCTTTCCCTGTGAGGCTTGGATGCTGCTCAGGGAATGGCATTAACCCCAGCCTGCTCTGTGGTGAGGGCTCTGAGGAGCGGGAATGGCTCTTCCTCCTCCTCTCTCCAAGAAAAATCAGGGAAATATTTACTGTTGTCATTATGTATGCATTGACAACCATAGTATTTCCTCTCCAGAAATACACAATAGGATTAAGAGGATGAGGAAACACCAAAGGAAAGGGTGGCTGAATGATGAAGTCCCTGAGCCATACCTGAATGGAGGTGAAAAGCAGCAATGAGGTCCCTCGTTACCAGGTTCAGAGCAGGGGATGTAATTTGGAGACACAAGACTGAGTCTGTATGATCCCAAACTTCATCCCAAGTTCCAAGCATGGCACCTAGCACCAAGGCACTAAGACAATGTACAGTCCAGAGCTGTTCCACTTATCCATCCAACTTGGATTAGCCTGGATTTCTTCATCCCAGAGGAGGATGGATTAACTCTGTTGCCAGCGTGAGCAGCAAATCTTAAAAGCTATCAGAAGCTCCTCATCAAGGACAATGACACCTTAGCTCTGGACAAACAAGATCTCTACCTTTTAATTCTCAGCTGCAAGAGCAAGTATCACAGTCCTTTTAAACAGAAAAAAAAAAGAGCATCAGGAACCCTCAGCCTCTGCTGGAACGTTGCTCTCCCTCTGGAGATGAGGGTCCTTGAACAGCCAGAGTGTTCACCATCAAATGGTGAAGCAGTTGAGAACCTCCAACTATTCACTTGTTTGAAGTATCCTGCAAAACTTAAGCAAAAACTTAGTGAGATAAACTCTGACTCTGTGGGATTTGTTCTTTGAACATTTCACGTGGTGTCTCAAAACAGACTGAGCCTTGATAGATGTGTTAGTTTGAGGAGGCAACTCTGATAATGGCAAAATAACACAAGGATCTGGCAGCAGTGTTCATTCCTTGCTCCCCTGCTCCCCTTCCCCATGGGGTGACAGCAAGGTTTGATCAGCACAATGTGTGGGACAATGCCCCAAGGTGCTGCTGCTGCCCTGCAGGAGCAGGACCAACCCCTGTGTGCCCAGAACTGCTCCTTCAGGAGTCTGAGGCATAAAAGGATTCCTGGAGCAGCCTCAGCACTTGCTGGGCAGCCAAACCCACTCAGGTCAGCACCAGGGGTTAAATGTTACTGAGTGAGGTGGGCTCTGCTATTCTGGTTAAAAACGCACTTAGGGACAAGTGCTGGTTTACACAAAAACGAAATCCCAATTCCTCTGTACCTGTTGTGAACAAGCCAGGGTGAGGAGTGAAATCCTTTTTGCTAAAGGATCTCCACTGGCAAAGACAACATCGTTGGCTTTAAAATTCCATTCTCCCAGCAGTCTGAAACCAGGTTAAATAAACTGGCAATGGCAGACTGAGTATCTACTGCCTTGAAAGACAGGGAAAATAAACATTAATGCTGCAATGTTAATGTGAGGTGTGCTAGAGCTTCTCCATGGCAAAACATTAAAACTCAGTCCAGGGACATTCAAGAGAACTGCCAGAAATGATCAGCAAGGACCAATGTTATCTGTTATCATGTGACCCTTTGGGTCAGCCAGACTTAAACATTTCAGCAGATCAGGATATTTTTATGATTTCTAGACCACAGCCAAAGAAATGCTCTTTGACTTTTTCTGAAAGCACTGGGACATGGTTCTGCAGGGCTCCCTCCCCTCTTCCACAGGCAGGAGAATTTCTAAATTGGAGCCCTTACTGATGAGCTGGTCGTGACTGCCAGGGCAAGGACTTGCAACTTCCACTTAAAATGCCTTCTCAACCACCACGAATAAACCTCTGCTCAGCTCATATGGCAATAGATGTTCTGTTCCCCCAAACCCCATCAGCACCGGGAAGTTTTGTCCCAGGTACCTGAGCTGGCCCCAAACTCCACACACGCTGGGCATCGAAGTTACTCCTTGTTTTACTGGATACCAACACGAGCTACATTTCCCTTCTCTGCAGACACACTGAAGTAATTTCAATTTTCAATGCACAGCAATAAAAAACTAAATGCTTCTTTAATACAATTATGGTATCACTTCCAAGGATATTTACAAACAAGGCTAATTATTTTACAGATGAATGTGCTTCTGCTGTTTCTAGGCTACTATAGCAATGTTCTTCTTAGTCAATGCATGATCATGCTTAATGCATGAGACACTGAGCAGAAGGACAGCTGACTTCTTTAATGTTGGCTGAAAAAAATTTGCTCCTATTAAAGGTGAAGGAACATTAACAAAATATGCATAGTCATTGAATCGAGGAAACAAGCACCAATCACACGTGCACTGGTGGGAGACTGATACTGTCAGCACAATTCCATGATTTCTCAACAGCTGTAGAGCACTTCCCACACAGTGAAAGTGTCAGGGATCACAGACAGGGCGACACCTCTGCGATTGGTACTCTGCAGAATGGAAATACACAAACTCAGGATTATTTGACATCATGGGTTGAAGTTAACAAGACAAACTGTACCAAGTAACCACACACATTTGGGAGGTATTATTCCTCTAACACTGCATAGGAAGTTGAAAAGGATTCTGCTCTCTGTAGGAACAGATGGCAAAAAAAGATGGGTTTTTCTGATAGGGCAGTTAGAAGGCAAAATAAATTTCTAGGCTTGGCCACATGAGATGGAGAGGGACTTTGTACAAGAGCCTGGAGTGACAGGACAAGGGGGAATGGCTTCAAAAGGGTTACATGGGATATTAGAAAAAAATCCTTCCCTGTGAAGGTGGGCAGGCCCTGGCACAGGGTGCCCAAAGCAGCTGTGGCTGCCCCATCCCTGGCAGTGTCCGAGGCCAGGTTGGACATTGGGGCTTTGAGCAACCTGGGATCAGTGGAAGGTGTCCCTGCTCACGGCAGGGGGTGGAACAAGATGGGCTTTATGGTCCCTTCCAACCCAAACCATTCTGGGATACACAAACAGCTTCCCCAGCCTCCTTGGCCTTACCTAGAACATGTCAGCCATAGTGGGGTTGGGTTTGGGGTGTTCTGTTCATTTGGGGTTTTTTACTGAGCTGTTATGAAAAGCTGGCAGCTGGGAGTGATTCCTTGTGTGTCAGACTTGTGCAAAACTCAACTACTGTATGAGGGAGACTCTCAGTTTAACTGACAGTAGTGTTAGTTGGTAATGCTTTTGGCAACTGAGTTTCTCTGGAAAAGAGAATTCTTGTTGGTAGAGGGTTAAGTGAAACCAAAGGCAAATACATTGGCAAAAGCTGGGAAGGAGTTAGGTCAGAAAAAGAAAGTGGGGCAAGAGACTTAAGAGCATTGGAAATTTTATATATATGTATATATATTAGTGTTTAAGCTAATTGCTATTAGTTTAATAATTATTACATTTAAAAATTATCCTTACTGATCCCTATTTGACCCAGGCAGTCAGTACCACCCTTCTGACTCAAACATTTCTGAGGCAGTTACTCTCCTAGGCTTTCAGTGAAATTCATGGAATGCCCAGTTTCTTTCATATGGCTGTAACTGGCATCTGCTTCTCTGGGCAGGAAACTGGAACCATGGATTATTTGGACAGTTCAGTGTTCTACAGCAAATGCCAGTGTTGGTAAGAAGCAAAGGAGAGCACTGCAAGCTGGAGCCTTCTCTACCCACCAAGACCATTCAAGAGGCAGTTCCACTGTTCCCATCCCAGCTTTTGGGAATTGACACTGGTGTCAGGCAGAAAGGACAATTCCCACTGTGCTCAACCCTTCAGTTCCTTGTCAGTGTCCAGCTGCTGAGGCTTCCATGGGTGCATTTCCAAACAGCTTTAAACTGGCTCTTCCAGGTGTACTCCTGTTTCTGGAGCATGGAATGGGCTCTGGACTTTAGGAGTTTGTAGAACCTGTGATGTTCTATTTACAGGGCTGTGGACAATGTGTTCCCCCTCCAGCAGAATCTCTGTTCTTGTCTCTGTATCCTTCCAGGTTTATGCAGTAGAGAAAATACTTTCAGTCTTGACACAGCTTTTCTCTAGAACACAGGAGAATCACAGAAGGTGCAAGGTCCCTGCAATAACCTCTTGATCCATTCAGGATCTGCAAATAAGAAAAGAAGTTGTTTAAAGTGGAGGTAGAGATGAACAGAGGAATGACAGCTGAGATGCACAAACTAAACAGGAACCCTGGACAGTTTGTATATATTCACATGCAGGAGTGACTGAGAATTCAGTGAAATCAAACTCTGTTTCTGACCTGAAATTTCAAGTAATGCCAGTTTAAATTCCACCTCAGCAGGGGACAAAATTAGGGTGAAACACTCCATGCTTTATCCTTACGTTCTCATAGCTGTATAGGAAAAAAATTTAAAGGATCCCCATGGCACAACTGCAGTGTTCTCATTTTCTAAACTGGAATTAGATCCTTCACATAACACAGTCCTTGGTTCCTGTCTCTTTATCCCTCTTGCAGAACTGGACGCTGATATATTCAACTTGTATCAAACTAACTAACTTAGTATCAAACTAACTGCTGGAGCATTCCAGCACAGATTATGTGTTTACCCAGCTCTCATTAAAATGTGGGATTTATACATCAATTTCTGCAGTCATTAGTTTGTAATTAACACATCACTAATCCCAGACAACATCAGGACACAGTGAAATGCAGAGCTTCACATAGGAACTCCCTAAAAGAGAAAAGTCAGTGAAACTAACTCAAGCCATTTTGCAGATAAAAGTTAAAAAGCCCCAATCCTGCCCCTCTTGGCCCCAGGAACATTTTACCTTCTGGGGTTGGGTGCCGTGCAATGCTGTCGTGAAGTAAACACCTCCTGTACACCAAACTCTGGCAGGACTGGTAGGTTAGAAAGCACCTGTGAAAGGACAAGTAGTTTTATCAAGAGATTTGGGGTTTATTGTTTTATGACCTGCTCCTGTGCCCTCACTGGAAGCTGGGTTCTGCTCACAATCTGCTTTCTGAGAGTTAAGGCAGTAATGAACCACATTAAATATGAAAATTAATAATTCATTAATTCAGGTACATGAAACTTCCCAAGTGTACCAAATTGCATATGGACACAAAAATGAAAGGTCAAAAATCAATCTATCACTGGCCAAAAAAATTTTAGCATACAGTAGAGGAGGTGAAAAAGCTTGAGGCCCTACTGCACAGGGAAGAACCAGGGTTTACCTGACTGTTTACCCAAACTAGTAGATAAAATCTGTTAGGCAGAGTTTTTTCTTTGTGACAAACTAGTGACTTGCCAAGGCTCCAGGGACAATCTCCATGTACCCCCCACACTGGTACAGGAAGATTTCATTTTCTAGATGCTCCAGAATTTGATTTCTCAATGTGCCTGTTCTCAACCAGTTCCTGTTAAACTGCTTTTGTTTTCAAACGCTGAAGGAGCTTGAACAAACCCTCCTTCAAGTGATGTTCCAAAGGATGACTTGTCCTTGATTTCCCTTGCTTGCTTTCTCCCTGACCCCACATTCCCCCCAAAATAGATGCTCAAAAGCATTTTATTATAAAAACATTGTGCTGCAAAGAGAACCAAATCCAACCTCCAGCACCCTGGCTCTTATGGAAGAGGAAAGAAAAAACTGTAGCATGGGTAACATGCTTCATGCCTTTTCACTCCACTGCTAACAAATGGTTTAGTGAGCTCTGAAAGTATGTTTGAATTATCCAGAGGAGGGGAAAAGCTCTGTAAGAGCCCATTACCTGAGCCAAATGTGGCCGTTGGAGCAGACGGCCTGCTTGCGGTCGGTGAAGGGCAGGATCTCCTTGCACAAACTGCAGTGCTCCGGGAAGGTCTGTTTGTTCATCTTCTTCAGGATGTGCCCAATCAGCACCTGGAACACACAGGAGGCACTCACTGACACAGCCCAGGGTGAGAACACCTCACTGTGATTTCAGAGTGACACAGAATGCGCTGAATCCCACGAAATCAAAGTGTAAGAAATACAAAATATCAGTAAGTATTCATGTATTCCCCTTTTGCTCTCCTACAGATTCCTAAATCGTCATAGTAAAGGGATACAGACCTTAAAACCAGTAATTCCTTGCAAATTTTAGAAGTACTGAAAGACCTGATATCACACTGCTGACCATTACAGCAATGCTTTCCCTCATGCCCATCACAGTGAACGTGCTAAAAAACGCTCCTGTTCAGAAATTACCTGGATGCCTTCAGCAGTCATCTGGGAGTACATTTATAGCAGAACATTTATGTGATCAAATTTGTCTGTGACATTTCAATAGATATAAACCACATCCCAGGGACCTTTTAAGTGTGACAACAAACTGAATAGATAAAATACAATTTAGAAGTCGTTTTTCATCACCGTAAAAAAGAAACAAGATTCTTCTAAGATAAGAAAAGCAACCTCTCGAACCTTCAATTCATAGTAATTGGATGCTAGAACAACCCAGCAGTTGTGCCAGAGTTCTTTCCTAGTGGATTACTGATGGCCACACTTGGCTGTGATGCCATCAGGAGAACACCACACTACATCAGTGATGGACATGTGCTTCCTTCCTGTCTTTCTGGATGCAATATAAAAGCTGATTTTGAGAGTTCAAGTGATTTAAGGACTTGGGTATGAGAAGAGCTGCTCTCTGCTCATTCTGCTCATACAAAGAGGTGCAGAGACACCTGAATCATTTCTGTCAGTGAGTTTTAAGACCTGGGAGGCTGATGCAGTGTTCCCACCACGGCTGCCTTTGTCTCCCCTCTGTATTCAGAGAACTTCACTGCCCTGTGCAGGCTTCACTGGCCACCGACCTCCTGCCACAAATCCTTACTCTGTGCATTGCAACAGTCAGGATGCTGTCTGTGCAGTTAGGCTTTGACATTGGTAGGGAGCATTGCAAGTTTGGGAAAAGTTCCTGTCATGGCCAAGCATTAAGTTATGCTTATTAATTGTAGTGCACTAAGTGCCAGTGTGCCTGAAAGCCCTGGCCATGTGTGTTGTAACAAAGGCAGTCAGCTTGGTTAACTGAATGTCCTGCATGAAGTTCTGAATCACTGGGTTTAACTCATAGAACACAGCCACTTTCTGACCCTCTGAAACTATCTTTGCACTGCAGGCTCAGGGAGTAGTGACACGACCTGACAGACCACCTGAACAATAATTTCAGAAGAGAGCTCTTAACTGCAGTGTGATTGACTAGAGGAAATAGATCTGAAGTTTAATTGTGGAAAGATGATGGACTAAATTAGCTTAGTCATGAAAGCAAACATCCCTCAGTCAGTTCATGTTCTAAACCCACTGACAGCAGCACAATAACCCAGTGCTCTCCCCTGTTCTGCCAAAACTCGGACATCACCATTCTTTACTGTACCTGATTAAAATTTCAGCATCTGTATTTACATTCCCTCTTATTTCACAATAGCAAGGAAGGACAATTTAAGCTGAATGCTCTACAGAATCTGACTGGCAAGGCTGACATGACTCCAGCTCTCTTTCCCAGCCCAGCTGTTTTTTCAGGAGGGGGGAGAAGGAAGTGACTGTGACACAGAATCCCCCGAGCAGAGGTGCCACTTACTCGTGCTGTTCTGTCATCATAGCCATCGTCGGACATTAAGAAGTCACAGACTCCTCTGGTGGGAATGCTGGTGTTTTCTGTAATCCACGTGTGCAGATAAACTTCTCCCAACACCCGCTTCATGTGTTCTCGTGTCAAGTGCATTTCTACAGCCTCAATCTGTGCCTGTATTTCAAGCAGCTTTTCTACCATTGGCTCACGGCCTCCAGTGTCACTTGACTGATGGAGAGAATCCTCTGCATTGTCATCAATGTCCACACCTTTGCCTGTGTCCCCCAGGCTCTGCTTGCTGGCTTGTTTCGAAGTTCCTTCCTCTTGATCATCTTCAGTGCTGCCCATCCCAGGGGAATCCGATATCAAGATTTTGGCGTCCTCATGTGAAGGTCTCCACGTGACCTCTGAGGGGGCTTTCTGCATCGACTGGTACAAAATCCTCAGGAGAAACAGCTTAAACCTCCAGAAGTAAGTGGAGCCACAGCTCTCTATCTTTTTATCCAGTGCTTCCTGTAAGAACTGAGGAATATGCTTATCCTTCAAGATTTTCCAGCGTACGAGATCCGTCAAGTCCACCTGCCGGAAAAGGTTCTGAACAGAAGATTCCAAGAGCTGTGCAGCTGCCTCCTCAAAAGTCTTGAGGGTGACAAACTGAACTTGGTAGTTTTTGTTGACCGGGTGCAGCCCGTTGGCCATGCCCTCGGTGGTGATGACTGCCAGGTACGCCCCACACGGGCTGACAGCGATTCCGTGAGTCCTGACGGAGCCGAACACCTCCGAGAGCTTTATCAGCTGGTGCTCAAACTTTAAAGCAACGTCTGTGAATATGGGGATGAGCTGCCTGACCTTGCCGTCGCTGGAGCAGGTGTACACCGTGCCGTTCTGCTTGTCCGCAGTCATGGAGACAATGGGCAAGGAGTGGAGCCCCGTCACGTGGGAATTGTGGACGTTCAGCCCCGCTTTGGATATCAACAGGAGGCACCAGAACACGTAAGGGCCTCTCGCAGCCACCACCAGGCTACAGCTGCATTTCTGGTAGGGGTGGTAGAGAGGGATACATTTGATGCTGTGCACGGGCAGCTGGTCCATCTCCTGCCACAAGACCACGGGCTGTCTCAGCGTGAAGTAGCCTTTGACCGCCTTGAGGTTGACGGGGATGATCTTCACCGGGCCGTACGCGCTCCCCACGATCAGTCCGCTCATCTTCCGGTTGTTGTGCTCGTATTCCCACCAGGACAACACGCTGGGGGAGCTTATTCCCGACTCGATGGTATTGCAGGAAGTGATGGATTCCTTCCCCAGAAAGGGCAGCTGGAACTGCCAAACAGCGATATTCCCGTTTTCGAAGAGCACTGCCAGGAGCACGCTGCCCACGTCCCGGCACTCGTTGTTGTGCTTGACCTGCTGGGTGGTGCAGATGCCCGACCACTCCATGCGCACCGGGGTCTGCATGCTGTGCCGCCGCTGGAACTCCGGGAAGTCTCCCAGCTCCCCACAGGGAGTGTCAGCCTTACACAGTTTGTAACTGGCCTCGAACAGGCGCTCGCCGTAGAGCTCGGTCAGGTCCACCAGCTGCACCCACTGCAGCCTGTTGAGGTTGGCGTGGATGGTCAGGCGGTTGTCCATGGTCAGGGCTGCCAGCAGGCACCTCCCGTTGGCGTCGCAGCCCAGAGGGGACCAGCTGGAATATTTGAAGCCCCGCATGGGTGTCAGGGACTTGCCCTCGGGATTGAACACCCGGTCCAGCATAAACGTCTGACTGACGGTTGGATCCACTGAGCTGGCGAACTTCTCCTTACATTCAGCCACCTCCTTCTTTGGGCCAACCTAAAAGAGAACAAGAAGAACCTCTAAAACAATTGTACAGCTGGTTTTTTTAGAAAGGCTTTTCTGGAATTAATTCCCTCTTGAAACAGAGGATCCCCAATCACAACCAACGCTACACTGTTCAATGGTTTATTAAAGACTCCTAAAGACTTCACTCCTAAAGACTTCAGCTTCATTAATGCCCTGAATTTGCATAGTTTTGACTCTCAGCTATTGAAATTTTGTCTGCTGAATCAAAGAGCCTGTTTTCATATTTCTGTTCTCTTAAAGATACCTGGCATGATATTTAAATTGTAAAGCACTCAATATTTCAATTCCACTCTATATTCTCAGCGTTGTTTCGGAAAATCAAATCAGATTCACAACAACAAAAGTATTATTTAATAAGATATTCACCCACATCTCCCATCTTTGTAAAAAATCAGATGTTCCCCTGAAGGCCACAGAAATCCTTTAGCTTAGGTAGCAAAACAAAGGAAGATTCCCACTTAAAATTGTGTTGAAATAACCATACTGGCACTCAAGTGATTCTCAGAAAGACTGCAGACTTTAGAATCCCTAGACATCACTGGGGTATGGTTTTCTCTCTCTTGTGCTTTTAAAACAAATCAACACATGAGACCCTACAGCAAGTTTGGGCAGGGCAGGGGCAGCCCCAGAGCAGCTCCCTAAGAGGGGGATCAGAATCCAGGGATGGGTCAGGCTGGAGGTGACCACAGTGGGGGAGACTCCAGACCCTCTCTGGGTTCTGTTCCAGTGCTCGGTCACTGCACAGGGAAGAAGTTCTTCCTTACGTTCAGGTGGAGCTTGGTGTCTATCAGTTTATGCCCGTTTCTCTCGTCTTATTGCTTAGCACCATCGGGAAAAAACACAGAATCATTAAAGTTGGAGAAACCTCTGAGATCACTGAGGCCAATCTGTGACCGATCACTGCCTTGTCACCCAGCCCGGAGCACTGAGTGCCACGTCCAGTCGTTCCCTGAACACCTCCAGGGACGGTGACTCCAAACCTCCCTGGGCAGCCCATTCCAAAGTCTAATCACCCTGCCTGCGAGGAAATTCCTCCTGATGTCCAACCTGAACCTCTCCTGGCCCCCTCTTCCTGCCACCCCCCTTTAGATATTTATACACATTGACGAGGCATGCCGGCCGCTCACCTTGAGCATGCAGGCGGCGCCGGGCGCGGGCACGGCGGTGCGGTGGATGACCATGTCCTGCCCGCCGCTGTGCACGTCGCTGAGCTGCTCCAGCACGGCGATGCTGCGGGCCGTGCTCACCGACACCCGGTGGTCCTCGGACCAGGCCAGCGGCTCCAGCCCGCTGGCGCCGTGCTGCAGCCGCACCGCCGGCTCCCGCCGCACCGCCGTGAGCCGGAACCCGGCACTCGCCGCCGCCGCCGCCTCCTCCGCGACCGCCTCGAGCCCCAGCGGCGGCTCCTCCCGCCCCGCCGCCGCCATGTTACCGCCGCCTCACGGGCCGCGCGCACGCGCCGCCGCCGAAGCCCCCGGCGGGGCCCGGCCGGGGCTGCCCCGCCGCTGCCTGCGCGCCACGCGGGCTCCGTAGCGCGGGCTGCGGGGGTGGGGAGAACCCTGACGGGGCCCCCGCAGCGCCGCGGGGCGGGCAGGGCACCCGGGTGGGCTCCGGTCTGTGGGGGCAGCCCCGCACCCGCCGCCGCGCCGCCCTCACGGGCCGGGCCGGGCGAGGGGCGGCCCGGGGCCCTGCGGAGGAACGGGCGGGACATGGCGGCGGGCGTGGGGATGCGCGGCGTCGGCCGGGTACGAGCGGAGGGGAAGGGAGGGGAGGGGTGTGGGGTCTGCGGGATACGGCACCGTGACCGAGCGGGGAGGCAGCGTCCGACAAGTTGTTAAATGGAGTCTTTGGCTTCCCCCGGCCCGAGCCGGGGCTGATGCGGCACCGGGGCTCGCAGGTGGCTCCCCGGGCGGGGGTGGCGGGGTCGGGCGGGCTGCGGGCAGACGGCGCTGCCCCGACTCACCGCGGTCACCTTTGGCGGGCTGTGGGTGATGCTCTCCTAGCCCTCTGCTTCGTCTCCAGAGGTTTTAAAATGCTTCTGAGAGACGTTTTTAAACCATGTTCAGCTCCGTCACTGGAGAAGTTGAATGAAGTCCTTCAGGGATGAGCGCTAGGTATGGCTTGAGATGCTTGAGATTGCGTTTCAGCAATGTCAGAAGTCTCAGGCGTGGTGGTGGATCTGTTGGAGTAAGAGTTGCGTAGCTGCAGAAGGCAACTTTAGTTTCTTTAGTCATGGAGTGGGCGATTCCAGAAATAAAGCTCTGCTGTGGGCTGATGTTTGTGTGTTAACTCCCAGTCACTGATGACTCTGGTATATTTGTTCACTTTCAAGCAATCTGGTGCTCTGAAAAGGAAGCTCCAGCCACCACACGGAAGCCCACCCGTGAAACGCAAACGTAAATTATCCATAAACACCTTCAGGAAAGGGGCCACAGCAGCTGACAGGAGGGAGGAGAGATACTCATCACAAAAACCTGTTCCTAAGAAGCAGTTGACTGACAACCAGAATGAAAGCCAGAAGAACAAACCTTTCATTAAGACGTCCAGCCTGTTTAAAAACAACCCCGACATCCCAGAAATTCAGAGGTATTTTAGATAAATGGGAGGGGAAAAAAAACCCTTTCAGTGTCTTGAATTCTTGCCCTTGCTTGGCAGAGCAGTTGCTTGGTAGATGTAATTTCATTGCTGATGAAGTAGAATGCTTTTGTATCATTTTTAATCCTAATGTGTGTTTTGTTCTGCTTGTTTCCCCTAACTCAGAAAAGAAGTGCAGCAGGTGCAAGAAAATGTTTTCACTACAGATTCCTTCAGCCAGCTGGACCTCCACCCACATCTGGTGAGTGGCAGGAAGGCCTACATGCTTCAAAAATGTGCATTTTTGGGTGGGGGCAGGTCAGAGAGCTGAGGGATGCCCCTGTATTTGTGGTGAGCTGCTCAGGCTTGCTGGTACTGCACCTGATTTTGTCACTTAAGGTACTGGTCTATGTCCTGACCTGTCCCCAGACACAGTCCCAGCACCTTTCACTGTTTGCAGCTGTAATACCAAAAAACCACAGAAAACCAGCAATGCTGTAACTCTGATTAACTAGCAAGTATTTTGAGAACATGACAACTTTCTATTTTGTTGCCCTGGACCAGTTATGTAGAGAATAAACATCAGGTTTTTGTGTTGTGCTCTATCTTGTACTACAAAAAATAACAAAAGGAACAGTTTGACAATAAAACCTTTACTTCTCTTTATTGTCTCTCTAGGTCTCCACAATAAACACTGTCCTCAATATGTGTAGCATGACCAGGTAAGCAAATCAATATAAAAACTTTGCACTTTACCCCTAAAAGCCATCAGTATGTGTAATTGGCTTGTGAAGACCACAGTACCACTGTCCCATTTGCTGTTGGGTTTGTAGGCAGTCCTGGCTTCTAGTTTGGTACTTGAATCACAAACCCATCTCTTTTGAATTTATCACATCTGATGCTTATCCAGAGGCTGTGCTTAGGAATCACCTCAGCTGATGCAGCTGCACGGCAGAGATGAGTGTGAGGAATTTGGGGTAAAGAGTTTTGAGACAGTTAGTGCATGTTAAAACTGTAGGATTCTATCCTGTGTTGCATCTGCATTTCCTGCCCTGTTTTGTTTGTCACCCAGTGTTCAGAAGCAAACGATTCCTGTGCTCCTGCAAGGCAGAGATGCCCTGGTGAGATCCCAGACTGGTTCAGGTCAGTGTTGAACTGTCACTGTCCTTCTTAGGGTGTGTTAATTGGATTTATTTAGGTAGATCTTAGTGGGGTACCACGCCTGTCTTTTCTAATTGACCCTTTATTGAATTGTCAATCTTCCATTCTGGAAACTTCCTACTTAATAGAAACTTTTCCAGACTCTGACTGCAGTTTAAGAATGGTGGGGCAAATGGTGCTTTGGTTTGCTGGAGTGTTGTAATTGCCACATATGTTTTTTAATGGAAAGTTTTCCTATTTTCTCCCTTTTAAAAAGGTAAAACTCTTGCCTATGGGATTCCACTTGTACAGTCTTTGCAAGGAATGGAATCCAAAATACAGGTAGGTCCAACAGCACTAAATATATTTGCTTTTGATATTAAGGAATAAAAATAAAATCCAGCTCTTGTAGTCATTACTGTCTCTTTTCCTTACAAGCAGTTTGTGTTCCCCTTTATTTGTACATGTGTCAGATGGGATTTTCCAGTTTTATTGAGATGTGGATGGTACAAGATCAATGTTAGCCATTCCCCATTGCTCTATGCAGCAGGATACATTGGAAATGGGCTAAATTATCAGGTTTGGAGGAGGTAGAGAGCAGAAGAAATGGTCTGGAAGCTGGGAGAACTGAAAACAAAGGTTACTGCCATGTCTTTAGGGGGGAGTAAGTTTTTAATCTTTGGCATGGAGTGGGTTTGGATAATTGCTCCCAATTTGGATCATACACCAGAAAATTCTGCTGCAGATCTTGTGCATTTTATGGAAAGAGATCACCCTGAGTGAAGGGTTGAAGCATTTCCAGCCTGTCTTGGATTGTCACTCCCTGCAGCTGCTACCCACAGGTCATTGCTGTGCATCAAGCAGGAGAACATCCCTGCAGCTCAGAAACACAGGAGTGAAACAATATCTGTGTGCAGTGAAACGTTGGGTTTGACTGGAGCAGGTTTCCCAGCAGGGAGGAGAAGGCAGTGCAGGATTGATACGTTAAAGACTTGATTTTAAAAGCTGTGGGGCAGAAATACCCGAAAATGTTGTGTGCAAACTTGCACTAAAGCCCTCCAGAATCCTCTGTGTTGGCTGGCAGCAGGGGAGGTGTGGAAGGGCTGTTCAGTGCTGCCTTCTCTGAGAGGCCCTGCTCTTGTGTGTTTGCAGCGCAGTGATGGGCCCTACGCGCTCGTGCTCGTCCCAACGAGGGAGGTAGGTGGCTTTTCCTTTCTCAATCTGTTTGAACACTGAGTTTTGGGGATGTAGATGTGGGTCCACCAGGGAAGGTGAACTCTAAAGTTAGAAAACACTGTCAGTCCTTCTGCTGAGATCTTGCTCTCACAGGGTGTTGTCATTCTTGTTCAGTGCCAACCACAGTAAGAAAGAAGGAGTTTCTAAGTTCTTCTCCTGCAGTTGGAAATCTTTGTGAAGGCTGCAGAACTTCTCTGGCTCAGTGCATACCTCATGCCTTGCTCACACAGGGGAATGAGTAAAACCAATTAATTCAGCTTTGCAAATGTGTAGGTTTATACAAACGTTTCATTTTTAAAGCTGTTTTATCAAACCCTTAAATGAATGCTGAAGCTGAGGCCTCCAAGAATTGGTTTCTCCATTGAACTCTTCTATTTAATTTATATTATTTGCAATTGCAAAGGCAGTGTCAGAGGAGGGTATCAACCTTTTACATTTTATTTTTTGGTATGTTGAATGATAATAACTTCCATGTGGAGAATTGATTGCAGGTATCTCATTTGGGGTCCAATATTTTATGCAACCTGCAGTGCAATATCTCTGCTCTGTTCCCTGAAAGGAGAAGGCTCTGAAGGCATTTAAATTTTTACAGCAACAACTTAGCTGCCTCTTTAGGATGCCATGTGAATACTAAGCATGGAGGAAACTGTGTAAGCTCATTTAAAGGGCTGCCATTGAGAGTACTTAGGAAGATAATTTGTAATTACAATTGGTATTACTTTGTATTGGAAGCAATAACCTTCCTTGAGAAAAGAAACGCAGAGATAGGAAGATCCAATGGCACAATCACTCCATGGGTCAGGTAAAAGAACAGTGAGAGCTGCTAGAAGAGAATTGACCTATGTGTTTCCTTTCTATGGTGGTTTTTTATCAGAATTTCTGTAATTTTCCCTTATATTCTTCCTCTGGAGCAAAATCTTCTGCGACTGTAGCTTGTTTTCTCCCTGGGGCATTCACAGAAGCCCACAGAAGTCTCTCTTGTCCTGAGAGCTGGCTCATGGAGCTGAGCCAGTAGAGAGGCTTTTGAACAGGCCAAAATATAATAAAAGAGAGATTCTTCAAGAGAAAAAAATTAATAAGTGGCTTCTAAAAAAAAATTAAAGGATGCATTTAGAATTCTGATATACATAACTAGATTAATTTACAGATTTTTGAGCCACAGGAATTTGTAATCCAGCTTTTTAGTCCAGAGAGACTTTGGCAGAGCTCATTTTCTTTTGTTGATTTCCATAGCTTGCACTCCAAAGTTTTGATACAATCCAGAAACTACTTAAGGTAAGAATTCAATGCTCTGTTTTTTTAGCTGTGTAAGGGGCTAAACAACTTCAGTTCCTGTGAATTCAGCTGGAGGTTTAAGGAAATGCAGCACCTGGCAAGATGTATGGTCCTTAAAGATAAATGTGTTTAAGTGTGTGATTTCCCTGTGGCATGTTTTAAATTATTACATGAGCAATTAAGTGATTAATTATGGCACCCTAGTTGCACATGTGCTGATAAACAAGCATAGTTGATTTTCAGAGCCATTTGCTTATAGAAATACCTTTCATTGTCTCAGGCTGAGTTATGAATGGAAACTCTCGTGGTGACAAGGACCGTTTTACTGAAACTAATACTGGACAGATGGGTTTCAGATGGGGAGTAGGACTTGGTGAACTGCTTTGCCAGCTGAATGACTGGAGAAATGAGAAGGCTTTTAAAATCATTAAATGATAGTGCTTTCCTTGTAATTGGGGCAGAGTATCTTATATTGGGCTAGAAGGTGTTTAAATCATTTATTTATCTGATCCATATTTCCACCCCCTCTTCATTTTTTCCTTGGAATAATAGGGTACTTCCTTATTATTTATAAGTCTTATAAATTTATAAGTCTTAAAAAGAGACTTACAAGTCTTTTTTTAGTGCTGGAGCTGTGATCACATCACATGCACGCTGCTGTCAGCCCCATCCTCTCTCTGTTTTTGCTGTGAAACATCATTTTTTGATTAGGCTTTGTCTTGTTATTAAGAAGAGTCATTGCTGGTCTTGGTTTTCCTGTCTGTAGCCATTTACCTGGATTGTGCCTGGAGTGCTAATGGGGGGAGAAAAGAGAAAATCAGAAAAAGCCAGGTAGGAAACCAACTTCTTAAATTATATTTTGAGTCCTTTATCTGTTACTCTTCTTCAGAGTGTTTTTCTTACTGGGAGGGAGGGTGGTGAGCTTGGATCAAGCTGTGATCCCCTGGATCTTACACAGGCACAGTGGCTGGGTCAGCAGGAAACATTCACTTCCCCCAGTTGGATCTGTTTCTAAAATGTTGATGAGCCTTCTGAGAAGATGATCTCTTGTGTCAGTATTTTTTTTTCCCCTCTCCTGACAAACACCTGTATTTGCTTACCACCAAGTGCTGCCTATGGTATTTGTTATGGGGGAAATTGCTTTCTGGAGAAGAGATTTCCTGGTGTTAAAATCCCTTTTCTTTCCCTTTTCAAAAATGGAATTGTAAGCTGGTAATCCAAAGTGGAATTTTCATTTCTCTCTATATAAGCATACACAAAAAGAAGTTTACTCTTGACAGTAAAACAAGTACTCAATTAGAAAAGAAAACCTGACTGGGGTGATTTTTTTTTTTTAGTATTATTAATATTTCTTTCCACCTCGTCCTTAGCAATGAGTGTGCCTTTGAGTATCAGAGTATCAATGATGATCAAGGATAAATGTTAGCTGAAAAAAAACTTCAGTTTTAATCAGTGAGGAAGTGCTGTCCCTGAATTTACTGTGGCATTTTTCACCTCTGTAGGTTCCAGCTCCTCACTCTGGGTTCTATTCCATCCTAACCTGCATGGGGTTGTTTCTTCTTTCTTTTTTTTTTTTTTTTTTTTTTTGCTCTTGCCTGGGTTTTATTTTTTGTTTTTAAATCTTCACAGATTACGGAAAGGGATAAACATCCTCATTTCCACTCCTGGCCGCCTGGTTGATCACATCAAGTCCACAGAATGTATTCATTTCCGTCGCACTCAGTGGCTGATTATTGATGAAGCAGACAGGTAAACTTCCAAGGGCTTAGATATGGAAAATTATTACAATACCCTCTGCAGCATAATTCACTAAATATTAAAAAAAAGTATGAGAGAGAGTGTGATCTTAAGCCATTCATGCTCAGTGGCCTCAGCCAAGCACCAGATGTCTGGGATTAGGACAAAATACCCACTTTGGACAGATTGTTGGACAATTATTCATTGCAAAGATGTCATGGAGTATTAAGACTTTCTCCTTCCTTACAGCACCTTTAACCATCTCTCCTGTTCCTGTAGGATCCTGGACCTGGGCTTTGAGAAGGATGTGGCTGTGATACTCAACGCTTTAAACGCTGACAGAGAGACACGTCAGAACGTGCTGCTCTCAGCCACCCTCACTGAAGGTGGGTTATGGACAGATGGGGGCTCTTGTAGCTGAATAATGCACAGGCAACTGCTGAGTAGTTGGTTGAGTCTGCCTCTGTTACAGCCCAGTCTGAAGCCCTTTGCAGAAGTGGAATAATGCCTGTTAATTTCTTTGGCTTATGGCACTTCCTTCATTACTGCAATTTCTGTCAGTGTATGTACTTCCATGGTCTCCACATATGTCTCCCAAATTCCATTGCAAAGTCACCATGAACCCAAAAGTTCGTTTGTTTGCTTTGCAAACGCAGAATTAAGGCAAAAAGCTAATGGCAAGAGAGGTGGTGTGTGCTTTGCTCTGTATCATGCAAGCAGTCAGCTGCTGAGGCAGGAACTGAACCAGGCCTCGTGACTCCTGCACTCTTGATAGAGTGAAGATCTGCTGGGTTTTTGCACACACGTTTAGAAGCAGGCCTGCCAAATGCTGTCTGTCCATAAAGACATTTATGTACTGCAGAACAGCACAGTCAGCTGAAGAAGTGTCTTGTGAAGGTTCTCGTGGAGTTCACAGCAGCTAAGCCCTGAAAGGGCTGAGGTTTGTGAGGGGGTTCTGCAGTGTCTGAGGGTGGCTCACGGGGTCCTTGCCCCTCACTGGAATTGCGTTAGTTGGTTTTTTCCTGTGAGCACATCATCCCAGCCCAGACTGGGCCTCACATACCTCTCATTTCCTGTGGTTTAGGAGTAACACGCCTGGCCGATATCAGCTTGAATGACCCTGTCAGCATTTCCATAGCAGATGAACTCCAGAAGGTGCCTGAACCAGCATCTCAAACAAATAGGGAAGCCAGCAGTTCATCAAACTGCATGGAGGAGGAAAACTTTGCTGTTCCTGAGACGCTCCAACAGTATGTCATGATGGTCCCCAGCAAACTGAGGCTTGTCACGTTAGCAGCTTTTATCCTGCAGAAATGCAAGGTGAGACTCTGTTTGCATTTATATTACTAAGTAGCCCTTTGTCCTTTCCAACTCCTTTATCTGTTCCTCTGTCGAGGATAGCATGGATTAGATCCAGGGCTTTGAAGTGCATCTTGAACCACAAGAGAGCTGAGGTGCTGTTGTGTCTTTCATGCTGGCAGAGAGATCCCTGTGCAGCATGTACTCCTTCTTTTGTGGGCTCACTGTTTGGTGTCAGACTCTGTAATCCTTTCCCAGATAATTATATCTCCAGAAGTGTAAACCACCTGGATCTTTTCACGATCGGGGAATTGGGAGAGGCCTTTGGAAGTGGTCATGTGCAATCCTCTTGTTTTTCCTGCAGTTTGAAAAGCGCCACAAGATGATCATCTTTTTCTCCAGCTGTGAACAAGTGGAATTCTACCATGAGCTCCTTGTTAAGGTCCTTTCAGGAGGGTCAGAGTCAGAGCAACCTGGGCGTTCATCCCTCTCCTCTGTGAGCTTACAGTTTCTACGTCTGCACGGCGACATGGAACAGGAAGTAAGCACTCTCAAAATGTCAGGACCTGCAGTTTTATTCCTTATTCCTTATGATTTATTGTGTGGCTATTTTGGGGAGGAGGGCAGCAGAGAGGAGAGAGAATCATTTCACCTCTAGGGGCCTCACTCTTCCATCTGCTAATGAGAATAAGGATATTGTCCCATTTCTGGAAAGTACCTTGGTAGCTGTATCTGAAAAACACACCTGAAGAGGCAAATGTGTTATTTCAGCAGAGCAGCCATTCTCTATTCCCAGTGGGTGCACTAAACCATTTATGTGTCCATGCTTCTCTCTCATGCAGTCAAGACAGACTTTTAATGCCAAAGGAAAACCTTATCCAAGCCCCAACACATTGCTACCTAATAAGTTGCCCCCAATAGGTGAGGCTGGAGCAGTTTGGCTTTGGGTTTGAAGAACAGTGTCTTGACAGTTTGCTGTTTTCCCTGGGATGGAATAATAGCATTATGACAGTGATTACCCCAAAATAGGTTTAGGTTTTAGCCAGTTAGGCCTGAGTGGAGAGGTTGGAGCTGGCTACAGAGGGCTGAGAGGCCAGGAGGAGAGTGTCAGATGAACTGTCACTGCAGAGCTTCTCTCAATAGCTGAGAGACCTCCCTTGGAAGTTCAGCCCCTGATCCTGCCCTTGGTCTGTGATGGAGAGAGTTGCCGCTCTACTCTGAGCTGCACAGCAGAGATGGTAAATGAATAGAGCTCTTCTGATGAAGCAAGAGGTGAAGAGCCATTGTTTTTCTCACTCATTCCCATCCTGTGGAGACCAGAAACATGTGCTTTGCTGTCCCTGCAGTCTGGCCTTTCCTCAACCTGCCTGCCTGAGCAAGTGAGCAGGCCTGGTCTGGCCCAACTCTACCCTGACCAGCTGTTAAGCCAACAGAACACCACTAAGTAGCTGGCACCAGGGGAAGGGTTTTGCCTTTTTAGTACCCAGTGTGTAATTAGTGCTTGATGTCTTCAAATTAAGAGCATTAATGGAGCTAAATTGTGGATCCCATATGGTACTGCTGAGCACGGCTGCTGTCATTGTCAACAAGATACAGCGTGCTCTCTTCTTTAATTTTTGTCAGCAGAGGGTTCAGTGTGTCAGCAAGGCCCAAGTTTCCCTTCTTTTCTAGAACAGCACCTCTAGCTGGGAGTCAGGTGTGTAAGGTTTCTTCTCTATCATCAACGTAACAGGACATTCACTTAGCTCCTAGCCAGAGCTCTAGGGAAAAGCTTGAAACCTGGAAACAAGGATATTTTGGAAGGCCACCAGAAAAGGGATTGTAGGTGCAGAGGTGGTATTGGCCAGGGAAGATCAAGTTCTGCTGAGACCTTTGGTTATTGGTGCTCAGAGATAGCAAATATCATTGTGATGTAATGTGAGTTGGGGAGTCAATTTTTGTGGAAAACAAGTTGTTAGTTAAAATAACCGGAATGTGCTTGGGAAGGTTGGCGGCTGACAGAGCAGGAGGCTTTTGAAGGGAGCTGAGGGGCTGTACTGGGTGCCTGCAGCTCCCTTCAATGGCTCAAAGACTGCTGGGGGGATCATTTGGGACCTGGGGGCTGTGGATGGCGCTGCCTGTGGGCCTGAGCTTGTGTTAGGAGTGGGGGCTGCAGGAGTTGTGATGGTGCAGAGCAGAGATGGGGACAGGGACCTGCCACTGACCCCAGTGTGAGGGAACAGCTTCGGTCCAGTGTCATCAGCCCCAATGGTGGCTTTTGCCAGTACAAGGGGAAGGCATGGGAGGGTGCCTCATTCCCCCTTGGGCAGGGATTTCTGGCCATCTCTCCTGCCCTGTTACTTTGAAGACTTGTCCCACAGCAGTTCCCTGTGCAGCTGAGCATCCCTGACACTCAGTAATTCCAGCGTCAGAGCAGTGGCTGTGTGCATGCCCCATTGGGCACATGATGAGGCTGATCTCTTGTGATGTGATTATATCGCTGTGTCAACAAAATGGGCTTATCCTGCCCATCGTGTGACTGGACAGACAGCAGTGAACATGTCCAGCTTTGCTTGCTTCCACAAAAGCCTGTGTTGCCCACAAAGCGTGCCAGTGCTTCTGTTGGTGCTGCCTAATCCTTTGTGGATCCCCTCTCCATGTAAAACAGCTCCTGTTTTCTGGCATACACAGGCTATGTTTCTGTGCAAACTGTGGAGGTGTTGGCTGCTCTGATTTGACCAAATGCATCCAGGCTTCCCCAGACACTGCCTTCCTACCTGGGACCACACCTGTGTGCCACAGATTTTTCTATTTTCAAGAAGAGTCTGACTGGCACTCGTGAGGCCAATTCCTTTGCTTTTGAATCTGTACATGAGCTAGTGAACAAGACACAGTTAAATTGTTACCTTAGCTAATTTGCTTTGTGTTCAATTGTCATGTGCATAAGCAGTCTTTTAATTCTTCCTCTTCAACCTTCTAGGAAAGGACAGAGGTCTTCCAGGAGTTCCTAAAATCCAAGACTGGCATCTTGCTTTGCACTGTGAGTAACTCAGGGTCCCTTTGCAGCTCCACACTAATGGGCCTGTCTGATCCCTAAGGGTAACCAGAGGAATTGGCACTGAGCTCTAATTCCAGCTCACTGTCTGACCTTGAGGAAAGTCATCTCCTTTTTCTGCATCTCACATGTTAAGTAAGGACTGAGGCCTTCTTTGCAGACTATTAATATGGTCTTCTGCTGAGTTACCATATACAGGAAGAATGTATGTCTTATCTTAGAGACCACCAAGTATTTTGCATGGTCTTATGTCTAGAAAAATCTGTTCCTTTGAAGCTGGAACCTTGCCCTCTACATGCAGCCAGTAGAATGCAGTCCTGATTTGTAGTGTACCCAGTAACTGCCAGGAGAATTGGATGGAATGTGGTATTTCCCATCTTAACATCTACCCCAAGGGTAAAAACAACCACCTGCAGAGGTGGAAGGGGGAGCTCAACCAGGGAAGGGGTCATTGGAAAAGCTCATGCTCTGCTGCTCTCCTCACCTTGTGCCCTTCAAGCTCCTTCCAAGGGTGCTGAGGTAGAAATTCTTGTCCTCTGCTGAGGTTTGGTGGCACCCTTGGGTTGTGGTGGCACCTTCACCTCTCGCTCCTGACCTGCTGGGGCCACAGGCTGCTGCAGTGGTGCAGAAGGCTGCACAATTTGCTCTCTAATAGTGGCAGCTGTTGATCTGAAAACGTGTGAATCTTGGCGATTTCTACCCACCGCAAACCTGTAAATTACAGCGATCGGGAGTAATTAGAGCTGAGAAACCCTTTCCAGCTCTGAAATGACTCCTGTTCCTGCTGCATGTTATTCTTAAAGGAAACCAGTTGCAATTTTTTCAGAGTGTGGGGGGCTGAATTTTCTCTTTTTTCTGCCCACAGTTCAAACTAGGAGTGCCATGTATATAGGAGTGTTTGATTTAGCATTGCCAAATTATATATAATGTCACCTGTAAAATTCTACTTGTTACATTCTGGTCCTGCTTTGTGTGTACAACCTTTCAGAGATTTGGTCAAGGTCAGAATGGGTCTTTGCAGTGCATAAGTGGAACTTTAACTTGGTTTCCTTGTATACAGAGGTAGTACTTGAGTATCTCAACTAGGGAGGAGAGCAGAGCTTAAATCATTCAGTGGTGTAGATTGTTTTGAAGATAAAAAGTGTTGGGTAAATTCTAAAAAATAAATAGCTAAACTTTGTTTATCTTGATGCACCTGCTGCCTATAACTGAGGAATGTCAGGTACGTGTCTTGCTATTGAAATTCCAATTTAATGGGTTTGGAAAGAAGATAAATGCTCAGTTTTAGACAAAGAGAAAGCAGAACCATTGCAATCACTGGGCTATCAGTTCCTGGGTGAGAAGGTTTGAAGGGAAAATGTAGCCTGTGACAGGAAAAATCTGTCAGGAAATGTGCAGCTCTTGACAAGGTAGGAAGAAGAATTTGGATAAAGAAATCTTAGTGGATGGGATTCCCCTCTTGAGACACTGGAGATACGGTTTGATTTCTTGCTGTGCCCCAGACTCTGTGCAGGTGAACATGGAATTGGGGTGACAAGGCAAGAAACCACATCTCAGTTGAGCAGCAATAGTTGTGGGTTTGCTCCTGAGCTGTCACAAATGGGAGGTAATGGTCATAAATGGGAGATAATGTGGAGTAACCTGGATTGCCATGAAGAGGGTGGTGTAAGGTAACACATTTATTGTAACCCTCCTCCTCTTCAATCTAAGCCACTTTGCATTTCCTGCAAGGCAGGGATGCAGATCCTGATGGTTACAGTGACTGCAGCTCAGCTGGCACACGGTCAGCACGTTAAGCACAGTGAGTTGGGTGTCTGAGTCCAAAATCTCTCTGTGCTTCAACTCCCCATCTGTAAAATGGGGAAAGTAGCACAGTTCCATCTTACAGAGATGTTGGGAGGACAAATGCATTGAAACCAGGAGGTGGCCTGTTACCACAGTAATGGGGACCATATGGACACCTTAATATAGAGATACACTTTGCACCAGTCCCACATTACAGGTGCCTCCCCAGCGCAGATGTCCAAAGGGCAGCCAGGCTCTGTGACCACCTCCTGCCTCTAAGGGCATTGCTTTTTCTGACACTCTTCTCCATAGCAGCAAAAAAAAAATATTCTGCAGAAAGGTGGTTCTGTTCTTTTCACTGTGAAATCACATTTTGTGCCCACAAAATTTTGAAACCTGGCTCACAAAAGAGCAACACAAATAATGTTGCCGTCCTTCCCTTGTCCCTTATGCCATGTTCTCCACCCATCTTTCCGCTCTAGTAAGCAATGGGACCTGCTGTTCCTTTTATTAATTTGCTCTATGTCATATGTATATTAATATATTCCATAAAATATTTTTTGCCAGACAATATAAGCTGGCAGACAAGAAAATAAAGAAGGGCCACGTATCTCAGAGGGTCTCGTCCAGATTTATTTCTCTCTCCTTCACTGAAAGTTCTTTGCGGCTTCCTTTGGGATGTGCCTTTTAAACAAGTTCATCTCTTCCAGGGAGGGAGGAAAGATCATTTGGAGATTGTTTGCTGTTTACTCAGTCACGCTAACTCATCTTGCCAGTTTTCTGGCGGCCCCAGCCAAGAGCTTTCGCCTCTGACAGCTTCTGTGCTCTCCCCTTCCTCCTCTGATTACGCAGCCCAATCTGTCACCCTGCCGACGGGGGTCTCTACCCTGCTGATGGCTTTCCACACTCGGCAGTAATGACTTTTGGCAGGCCGGGAAGGCGCGAGAGCTTCTTCCCCAGCTTGGAGAGCCGTTAGGCCCTCTCTGCCTGTTAGCTAAAGCACTTTGTGAGGTTCTTTGGTAAATAAATGAGTCATTTTAATCCAACTGACAGCCTGGCACCTGAGCAAGCTGCCTTCCATCTGTACTTCTAGGCCTCATGTAGGCAGCCAATTGTCAAGCTCAGGGCCTTCAAGACCTCACCATTGAGTGTCTTTCAAAAGCAACTTTAGCAATTTCCTTTGCCCTAATTAGATCGTGTGAGAGGGACTGAGCAAACCAAGGCCCTTGCAAAACTTTTGTGGCCCTGTTGGTTCTGATCTTCTGCAGTGACAGGACTCGCTTTCAGTGTGGCCTTTTTGCCCTTCGTTCCCTTTTACCCACCCTCTGTACCCCATTCCCTGGCACCCACCCCCTGTATCCCATTCTCTTGCACCTACCCCTGTACCCCCCAACCACAAGCACAGGCTGGTAACATGAATTGTTCAAAGCAGACATTTCAGCCTTTCTAGCATCCCTCAGGTGGATTGTTCCTTGATCCTGTGCCATTGTGTGCCTTGCAGTTGGGATCAGGGCAGGAACATGGTTAAGGCTTCAGGTTATTGTGTTTACTTGGCATCTGGGCTTTCTTTAAAACTGCACTGGTGTAGGTTATTTTTTTTTTGCTCCCATGAGATGGTCACTGAAGAATTTGCCCTTCCATTGCCCGTGGAAAGGAGGCAGCAGTGACCTGCCGAGGTGTCATATCCTTGATTTCCCTGTAATTAAGGAATGGTGGTGTGAGGTCACACATGGAAAGGGGAGTGCCATCTGAGGCAGTGGAAAAGAGGGGTGAGTGGTATATTGAAAATCTCTTGGGATTCTTGAAAGAGTACTGGCAGCAGGTTAGTGCTTCTGTGAGTGGAATAAATGTAAAACTGGATAGTTGTTGTTTGAGCTGTGTTCTCTCTCCTGGAAAAGTGACCCAGAAATATTTTTCTAAAATTCTGAGAAGTTGAAACTCATGGGCTCTGCCAGCAGAGGAAAGCAAATCAACTCAAACTTTTTACCCTAGTCCTACCTTGCTGCTCTGTACCAGGGTCTTAGAGGAAAAGCAGCTAGAGGAGACACAGGTGGACTGATACTGAGGAATCTTTGAGAGTTTGCAAAACACTCCAATTACCAGTAAATCCCGAGAGACTTGTGAAAGAAAGCCAAGGGAACCCCCAGGAGAGTAGCTGCTGCTATGTGTCAGTAACAGCTGATGGAGTTGGTGGCATTGTGAAAGCAATCGTGAGTGCAAGGCTGGTGATGGGAGGAAGCCTTCTCCTAAAATGTTCTCCCTGGCTATTTATGGCTTTTGGTGAACCTTTTCAGCTTGGGCAAATGCACATGAAAATGCTGTCTGTGGCAGTGATTTTCCAAGCTGAGATGTTGAGAAAATGTATCTTGGAAGAGTAGGGAAAGAATCTGGATGGATGAGAGGGATGGCTCCTGCCCACGTTGTCTGTTCCTTCCCCTATTAGAGGTGCTCCTGACCACAGGGCTGGCTTGGCTCTTGGTTTATTTTGGGGAAACTGCCCTGTCCCAAGGTCAAAGCCCTCTCCTCAGACAGCATTTCCTCAGCTCCTGGGTGTGAGGAGGAGCACAGAGTAAAGGAAAAGACCAAAGCCTTGTCAGCGTGGAAGAACAGAGCCAGCCAGCTCGGAATCAGACGTCAGCGCTCCTGTCTGATCGCGCTGTAGAGTTTATAGTCTTGTTATCCTGGTAACTGCTGTACACGCTTCCTGACTCCCCTTGATTTATTTTCTCCAACCTCCTTTAAATGGCTTTTTGTACATCTGTTCATTCTGACTCTGGGAACAAGTCACTCCTTAATAAGCGTGTTGGAGCGCGAGTGTGCGTTATTTCGGAGTGGGCGCTGTGGAAAGTGTCTCCTCTTTTACTGCAGTTGGAGCCACAAAACAGCCTGGTTAGTGCTTATGGGAAGGCCTTTGCTGCCAAAACATCAGCTTCCTATTCTTTTAACGTGTGTGGGAGTTGCATGAAAACACTTCAGTGGGTGGCTGACACATTTTTAGTACATTAAGCTCCTGCTTACGTCCTTAATATATTCTATTTTGCAACTAGCTAAGAGATACATGTGTTGCAAAACATTTCCTAACAGAGTTAAATCTGCACACCTGCTCTGCTATTGCGCCTGGTGAATGTAAAATCCGAGGAGTATGTGAGGACATTACTAATGAACAGAAAATCAAGAAGGGAGATTGAGATGTGTTTGCACTCTCCATTTTGGACAGTATTTAAACTCTCGTTTCTCTCTGAAGGGGTATGTTTTTGGAGCTATTCTGACTGTGGATAACTGAAGGGTCTCATTCAAGTCCTTCTCCAAGTTGATAGGTTTTCTCACCAGCTGGCACATCAAATAAAACCTTGACAGCAGCTTCAGACTCTTTTCTTCACGGCTGCATTTTGTTTCTCCAAATCAAAGCCAGACTGCAAATCTAAGGCATAGCTGAAGTCCCCTCTCCTTGAGCTGTGCTCCAGCTTCCTGCAGATTCTGCTAAATTGTTTATTGGCCTTTTATTTTAGGGCCACGTGACCTGCAAGTCTTCTGCTCCTCAACTTCAGACCATCAGCTAGGAAACAACTAATTATTTGTAGGTAGAGATCAGTGTATCTTTGGACGTTCCACCCAAGGCCAGGGATTCTTGACTGTTGGCCTTTATTTTTTTTTTTCCCTTTTCATCATAAGAAGCCTGGTTTTAGTACTCAGATTTGCTGTGGAGAAAGGTGTGCTCAGAAATCGTGCTGCCTTTCAGAGGTTTAATTCTGCCTCTCTGTGTTTGGGCAGTAGGTGCCCATGAGAAGATCTCTTTTCATCAGTGAAACAAACTGAAGAACCAAAGGTATCGCTGCCCCTTACACAGTGGATTCTGTCAGATATAATGCAAAGAGGCTGTAGGAGATGCTGTAATTCAACACCACCATCCTGAAATAGGTGTTTCTATCCTCCAGGCTTTGGGCCATAGTAGTGGATCATTTTTTATTGTATTAGTCTGCTAACAATCCTTGCATTTTAAACCCTCAGTATTATTTCTGACCTTCAGTCCATCTTTCCCCAAACTAGACACATAAAATTCCTACTTGCCTAGCCAGCATTGCTTTCAGACATAGTTGCCATCCCAGAAGACTCCTCACTCTGCTGATAGCTCCAAAGGATTTTTACTAAAGTGATTTCCTTATTAATTTTAAGGATGTAGCAGCACGGGGACTGGACCTGCCTCAAGTGACCTGGATTGTACAGGTGGGTTTGCTCTGTGTGTCTGTGTGTGTTAAGTGCAGCCTTGCTCAGATGAAATCCCTTCTCAGTCCAGAACCTTCCTGCAGCTGGCTGGTCCTGGTGCTGATGTCTACAGGTGTGGGAGACCTCCAAGTTCCTGACTGCAGGACTGGGACTCTGGGTTTTGCCAGGATACAGCATTGCTACCATATCCCTGGTCTGTTTTTCTCTTTAATAACTCTGGGGTTTTCACTGGTTGGGATAAAACACCTTCCATTTCCCCACCCAAGAAGCCAATTTTTGTGAAATCGTGGCCATCCCTTGCAGTTCTGTTCCTTTCTTTCCTAGCTTGCTGGGGAGGCAGTTCCATGAGGGGTTTAAGTGCATTCCTGTTGTTAAACATTGAGTAGCCCAATAGTGTAAGTGCAGTGACCTACAGAAACTGAGTGTTTGCAGTGAGCCTTGGCTGGATTGGGGCTGAGTAGCTGCAGGCATCCAGCTTCCAGCAGAACTGCATGGTTCAGATTTTCCCTGAAAAAAAAAAAAGCCCAACAAAACCCCACACTGCTGCATTGCTGTTGACAGAAATACAGTCCTAGGGAAAAAAAAATAAAAACAAAGGAAGATGGATTGAACCTTAAAAATAGCAGCCTGTCGTTTCAAAGAGGAGGCTGAGAGCATGAGGCAGATTTCATTTCTATAAAAGATTTATAATTAAAAAAAGGTTAGTTGAACTGAGGAAAAACTGATCCAGAGATTCACATGTATCAAGTGACACCTGGGTAAAAGGAACAGGGCACAGAGCCTCAACAAAGCTTTTTAATTTCTACCTCATCCCTTCAGGTAACAAATTTGATTTGATTTTTGTGTTTTTTAAAAAAAGAATGATTTTGTAGCAGCCAGCTAGTCGGAGAAGGCTGTGGAAGTGAAGTCTTTAATTCCCAGATCTGTATATTAATATAATTTAACCAAAGATATAGTTGCCAGTGCTAGAACGCAGTGCAAATTACCTAAAGCCCTGGGAGACTTCTGTGTGTCCAGAAGGCGAAATCTCAGCTGTCCTGAGGGCTGTGTCCAAGAGCAAGGACCTGCAGGGAGCAATTAGATTGCTCACAGCATCTTACTCACACCTCTAGCCAGTAGAAACTTTGCCAGAGGGCACAGGTATAAACACTAGAGTGGGCTTTGGTTGTTGGGTTTTTTCCAGTTAAACTGCTGAGGGCTCATTTCTGAGCAGTATCTCTGTGCATGTTCATTTTTTCCAGGAAAGAGAGGAGGGGGGAAAGAATAGGGGGAGGTTAAAGGGAGGGAAATGTGTCACCCATTATCATATCTTGCAAATGGCTGGGCAGTTTTGATTCCCACTTAGGTAAATGAGAGGCACTGCTATATTTGGGGGGTCTTTAAGGAACATTTTTATGGTGCCTGGTAGTTGGACAGGGGAAGACGGTTGCTACCTGTGTCATCCATTGCTGAAAGCACTTCCTCCTCTCTCTTAGATTTATTCTACCCTGTAACCAGCCATGATTTGCTTTAATCCAAAAAAAGCAATTTAGCCCAACTCCAAATTGGCATCAGTTGTTTTTTCTTTTGTGTTTTTTCTCCCAAATGCAGAGCAGGCAGCTCCCCACTCCATGTGGGCAGTCCTGGGCTCTCTTTGCTGTGAGATTTGATTAGATTTGGGGGGGGTTTTTTTAGGGGAAGCAAACAGGTTTCTGACGTGCCTGTATCGAAATAAAATCTAAAAGGCAGAGAGAGACACTGAGACAGGGAAACTGTCCTATTATCTGAAAGTTGGCCAATGTGTCACATTCACATGTCAAAAAGCTGCCGTGGCTGAGGGGCTGAGTGATGGTTCCGGGGCTGAGGCGCGTTACGAGCAGCCCAACTCCTCGGGAGGTGCAGCGTGTGGGGGTGTGCCTTTTGTTCCAGGTGAGCAGGCTAGGGGGGGGGTCTCGTTTATAATTAACACGCTGCATCCTGTTAATTCCTCCTTCCCCTTTCCCAAGTACAACGCTCCGGCTTCACCTGCGGAATACATCCACCGGATCGGGAGGACGGCGCGCATTGGCTGCCGCGGGAGCAGCCTGCTCGTCCTGGCGCCTTCGGAGGCAGAATATGTCAGCTTGCTGGCTTCTCACAAGATTAAGTGAGTCAGAAACGTGAACAAAAGTTTCAGCTCATCCTTGCTAATTAACCTTCCGTGGCACTTTCAGCGGGACTGTGTCTCGTGCAGGTTTTAATAAGAATTTATTAATTCTTGTGATCCAGGCCTGGCCCCAGACTAGCAAAAGGAGAAGAGGGAAGTGTGTGAAAATCATCAGCCTGACATGTTGTGCATGAGTGAATGTGTGTGGTGAGGGGCAGGGAGGAGATGATAGTCGGAGATCCTTTGCACTCCATTGTTTTCTCTCTGGCCCTGGGTTCAAATCGTGACTATGTGGAGATCACAAGTCAAACGAGCCTGTCAGATGCTGCCTGGCCATCTGCCTGCATGGCACACCATATTGGCAGAGACTGTGCTGGCCCTTTGGGAGGGATCTGGGGGAGAAATTGCTGGGGAGCTGTGGGTCGTATCTGGCAGATAATTGACGAAGATGTGTTGTTTAAGTCGCTTCTGACAGGAATAGGAGAGGCTTTGGCAAGTGCTGAGAGCCCAGTGTGGTCCTGAAAGGCAAAAAGGGAGGGTGGGCTCTGCAGACCCAAAGTGGGGTGTGCTTCCAAGCCTGGGAAGGCTCCTCTTAACCAGCTCTAGCTTGGACTTGGGAGTAGATAGCAAGGAGAGCAAGCCAGGCTCAGTAAGGACCAGCCCAGTGTGCAGTCAGGTACCTGATGGTCGACACATGATGAGATTTTAGTCCAGCTCTGCTTGCACAGTGGTCTTGTTGTGGAGAAAACCCACAACTGGCTGCTCAGCATCGCTAGGCAGGATCTCCAGCCTCCTCAGCAGCCAGCTGGGTGTTTGTGCCTCCCCTTGCTCCCTGCTCTGCTGTCTCTCAGCATTTGAGAACATCAGCAGAGTCCCTTCAGTGTTGTAGCAGTGTTGATGGAGCCCTGTAAACTCATGCACAAATTAGTTCCCTTTTATTTCTTGTGTTTCTGTCGGGTGGAGCTGCTTGGAATCTAATTTGGTTTTGCATCCTTGAAACAAACAAATGTTGGCAGTAAATACAGGCTTATTCTAGGCTGTGAGCCATTTAGTGGTCTAACAAAGAGCCATCCATCATCCCAGGTAACTATCTATTAAGCAGACACCAGCAAGACATGGAAGGCTAAGCTGACAGGGTTTTTTTTTCATGTAACAAACAGCACTGACATTTAAAGGTGAAATCCCACATAATTGTGAATTTTTAACTCCAAGCAGAAAGTTCTATTTTTCTGTTTTCTAATATTTTGGTAGTGTTAGAGGAAGGAGAGGGAAATTTCCTTCCTTTTTATTTTAAATGTTAATGCTTTTATCCAATGTTGTCGTTTTTTAACAAGTTTAGGGAAGTGTCACTCAGGCTGGTAATTACATCTGCTAAGGAGACCTGCTGTTGAGCTGGCCATGGTCTTCAGGAATCTTGAAGACTCTGAATAAGCAAGGGAGGTTTATGTGAATTTATTTTTCCTTCACTTTTCAGAGCCAGACAACTCTGGGGATTGCCTTTTCTTGGTTGTTTGTTTGTTTTATGCTCTTCATAAAACATGCTGCCCTGCAGATAAAGGACTTGCCAGAAAGGAGTGTAATTTGCCTTCCTTGACCCCCATCTTCAGAGGGAAGGCAGTGAGTGCCTGACGGGCACGGGGCGATTCGGCCTCTCCGCAGCCGTGTGGCCTCCGCTCTTCCCACGTGGATGAGGAGAAGGGGCACCAGGATAGAGCAGGGAGCTGATGAATTACTGAGAAGATGCAGGAAGGCAGCTTGAAGCTCAAGGCAGCAAGTGCCATCAGCACAAATTGCTGTTACCCTTCATAAACAGAGCATTATGGTGATAATCCTGACAATTTAATTCAGTGCGAGGGCGAAAGACAGCGTGTGTTGGACTGTCACTGAGCCTCTTAAGCACTGCTCATTTCTGTTCCTTTACCCTAAGTCTTTGTAGCTTTTGACTTGGTCTGCACAAGTTACTGGAGTTAGCTTTTTTTTTTTTTTTTTTTCATTCTTAGCTTAATTTTTGAATCTCTGGGATTTTTGTCGAGGATGAGAATGTGTTGTGAATCTTTTTTTTAATTTGTTGGAGTTTTTTTCCTTTTTTAAATGAAATTCCCACTGGGTTTATTGAAATGTAAATACTTCATAAAATATGTATTTTGAAGAAGACAAAGCATGAGATGTGTCCCTGCAGCTGGTGTAAATGAGCAGTGCTCTGCTGGTTTACAGGGGATGAGGATCTGACCCAGAGTTTTTTCCTAAACCCCTCCACCCACCCCAGCATGCATGGGAGTAAGTCCAGGAATGTTGAGAGTCGGAAGTAATGAGAGCAGACGTGGCTTTGTTCCTGGATGAAAATCCACTTCGGAATTAGAGATGACTGCCTTTGAAATTGGAAATCGCTCGCAATTAATTTTCACCGGTACCTGAAGCCTCTCCTTGGCTTCCAGTGTGGAAAAGCAGCATTAGCCTTTGCCAAAACGATCTCACTTTGGCTCTGCTGAGATCAGTAATTCCCGTTGGGGCTCAGGAAAGCTGCCTCTCTCTGCAACTTTCTGTTTGGGCTTTGTGTGGCTGGAAGTTGTGGCTGCTCTGCCCAGCTGTATGTGGATGTGCAGGCACGTGCACACTCGTGTTTTCTCTGCATTCCCTCTTTCCTTTTTTTTCTTTAAAAAAAAGGGTTAGACTCCAAAATGTTCTGTCTCAGCTCCAAGCACAACTAACAGATTTCCCTTCAAACGGAGGAGGCAACAAGCAGAAGAAATGTGAGGTTCTCTTTTTTTTTCCTTTATGTCTCTTCTAGTCCCTTCAGCTGCAATCTCGCAGTGCCTGCCTCGACAGCTATCAGATAATTTCTTTATCTGCTAACGGCGGCCTAACTAATTTATAAAGGAAGAGGCATCACCGTGAAGGCACGAGTCATTTCCCTGCCTGCTCTGGGGTTGTGCTGTTCCCCCCTCCCGGCTCCCTCGCCTGCTCCCTGCTGTGAACCCAGTTCAGGGATCTGTTGCTGGCGACGTGCCAGGCGAGGGGAGGACCCGAGAGGGGGTGACAACTCTGACAAATCAATGTCAAAGGTTTGACATTTTCATTCATAGCGGTGTCAAAGCAACCTTTGCAGGGGGAAGGGGGAGGTCTGCTTTCCTCTTGCTTAAGTGGTTGCCATTTATGTTTTAATTTGCTGTTATACTTCTCAAAACCAAACAGAGAAACCCTTGGTTGTCGTTTTATGCTCCATTTCCCTTTCTCCCCCATCGCTCCCCCGCCTTTCTCTGCATCCTCTGCGAAGGAATCTGTGCGTGGGCTGACCCAGCTGCACATGGTGGGGCTGATCTCCCTTGTAGTGTGTCTTATGGCCACTCTGGCCCATCCCTTCCAGGCTGGATGGCTGTTCCTCTGGAGCGTCTCCTTTCCATATGCTGTGATGCTGAGGTAAAGGCAGACTGCAAAAGTAAAGGTGTTTGTTGCTTTAACTGGGAAGGATGGGGAGCAGGAGGATCACAATATCCCGTCACACGGTGTGGCAGAGATTCCTCCATTCTTGCCAGCCATGTGTTAGAGAGTTTTGAGTGAAAAGAAAGAAGATACCCTTGTGGTAATTTCTTTTTGTACTTTACAAAATGAGTATCAGCAACGCTTCCTTTCAGAAACCACAGGTGTCTTTCTGACCATCTGAGATTCAGGAATCTGAGAACTGTTGGACCCCAAAGATTTCTCTCTTCCTTGGATTGGTCTAATCCCAAGTGAACTCCTTGGCTTCTTTTCTAGAGATGACCTTTGCCCATTACTGAAAATTTTTAAGTCACCAGCACACACTCCAATTCTAGGAGAGCATCAAAATAATTGAGGGTGGACTTTCAAAAAAGCTTGTATGATCTGAGTAATTCCCTTGGAAATGGGTCCCAGTTTGGATGCAGCTGTAATATTAATGGCCTGGAGCTGCACAGCTGCACCTGTGCTGTCACCTGGTGCATCTGCACCCCTTAAGACAGTGTTAAAGAGGACAAAGAATTTGTTGTCTCCTGTAAATGCACCTTTAAGCAGGACTGCTTACTTGGAAATGAAGCAGGTTTGTAAGCATTTCCATATCTGGGCCATAGCAGGACCCAGCAGTGCCTTGCAATCAAGACTGGAGAATAAATCATCTGGTTGAGCTTACAGGAGGAATGTGAGCCGACAGAATGAAAATAAATGCCCAGTGTGAAGCCTGGCTAGGACAGCTGACTGAGTCTCCTGTATTTAAAAAAAATGCTGTGGGGTCCCTAATGGGCTGGGCTTTGGCTTTGCACTTCAGATGAGAGGGAAGGTGAGTTCTCAGAGCAGGGAAGGAAATCAAACTGTGTGTCTGGTGTCAGAGGTGGCTTTTGAGGCTATAAATGAATTGGAGGGTGAGTTTGTCCATTGAGAAATGCCTTTGAGCTTTGACCTGAGCGAGGTAGCAAGGAGTTAGAATCATGTGGGATCCTGTGGGAAAGGAAGAGTGATGGAAGACCAGAGGGAAGGAAGCTGCAGGAGAATTGGTTTGATAGGAAAAGTTCCCCCAGGTTTTGTTGTTGCCCTCTGAGCTTGAGTCACTGTGAGAGGAAGGAGCTGTGTCTTTGCACAGCTTTGGTTTTAGCTCTTCAGTTTTGTGAGTGTGGTCACTAATGTGGGTGGAAACAAATGTGTGTAAACATGAAAGCATCATCCTTTGAGTGAGGGTTGAGCACTGTGTCTCATTCCAGAGACTCTGGAAGCTAAGTTGGAGGAGACAAGGTGTAGCAGAAGTAGCAAACTAAGTGGAGCAGGTGTTTCCAGCCTGTGTGTGCCTCAGTCACTCTCTTTCTCCCAGTTGCACAGCTGACCTTCTGCTCCTGCCCACAGCATTAAGTGAAAAAAGAAATGTTGGACAGCCCCTGGGTTCAAAGTGGAGGGTTGCAGATCTTTTTCTTTATAGTTACAAAGCAAATTTACAAGAAGCATTAATGTTATGAGCTGCTTCAACTCTGTCTTGAGTTTCTTTTGGTGAAAAGCACAACCAGGTGTTTCCCAATTGTCTTGCTGCTTCTCAGTGCAAGGAAAGAAAAGTTATGAAAATAATGGAAGTGCAATCCAATTTATTTCTTTAATTAGTTCCTCTTGGTTGAGAGCCAAGGAGACTTTCAGTGGGTGGAAAGTCCACCCTCAATTATTTTGATGCTCTCCTAGAATTGGAGTGTGTGCTGGTGACTTAAAACAGTGACAAGATTGTGGGTTCCTGTGTCTCTGTGCCACTGAAAGCACTGGTCTGGATTTTACAGTAGTTCCACTTTCAGGGGTGCTGAGGGAGTGTCTGGGCTAAGGCCTCGTGTATTTCAGGAATGAATTCTTAAGCTGAACTGTGAATCTCAATGGTTTTGCTCTCCATTACCAGTCTGTGGCTCATTCCATGCCATGTTTCAAAGTAGGAGAAATAGTAATTTTTTATCTTTGTTGCTTCAGTGTTTCAGAGCTAAAGATGGAGAAGGTGTTGGCCAGCCTGATGAAAGATGATCGCTTCAAGTTGCACAGACCAAGAAGAAAGGTGAGTTATTCTGGTGCTTTGGAATTGCTCCAGTTTTCACTTGCCAGTTAAACATCACAAGTATTCCTGCCTTAGCATCTGTCTTTACATCCATGATGTCAGGCACTGTAAATAATTATAGAACTACCTTATATCACAATATTTCAGTCTTTTGTTGTTCCCAGAAAGCAGTTTCTTGCTAACTCTTCAGCAAGTATCTTTGTAACAGACAGGGAAGGTTTCTGGATGCAAAAGCTCTGTGCTTTTTCCCACACAATGTTTCTGTTTTTCCTGTGTTTTCTGCATTAAAATACTGTTGGAGATGACAACTGGTTCTAAACTTCTCTGAGGAAACAAGGAAAATGCATTTGGTGATGTGTTACATAGGGGTTTTTATCATCTATATTTACTTGGAGCCTAAAACAAAGCTCCCTTGGTTGACAGGCACCTTTTTATTGACCTGGGCAAGCTTTGGGTCTGCCTTCAAGTTGCTAATTCACAGAATTCACTCATTTGCAATCGGTGTCTCGGGCATTGCTGCTCTCTGGCAAATGAAATCCTGCAAGAACCTGCATTTTGAATGGAAGTCAAGAATGTGTCAAGCATGATGCAGCACACACTTTTTTCCCCTCTGGTTGCTGTTTTGCCTGCTCGTGCTTTTGTTACCCCGTGTCTGAGGCGCCTCGTTGCCGGCGCTGGCTGGTGGGAGCCGTGGTGTTCCTGGTAAACACACTTGTGAAAGATGTTCAGTGCTCCTCCTGCACGCCCTGCACCTCACAGAAAGCCAGATCTGAGCTCAGCTGAGATGCAGCTCTATTTAAAGCTCTCTCCCACCACTGTTTTTGGCTGAAATCAGCCTGTAATGCGTGTGTTTTAAATGTCTGGATCATGCCTAGGATATGACCTCTTAATTCAGCCAAGTTCAGTTGTGCTTTGTTAGTGCAGAAATTATTTTAAATAGTTCTGTGTATAAACACTTTCCTTTTCTCCCAAATGTGCTTATAGGGTGGGGGGGTAACTTCAGATTTCCTTTGCAAACTTTTTCAACAATTAATTTATGCAGAAATTGTATTTCAAATTTGTTACTGGCATGGGACAGAATATTCTGTTCTGGACTGGGTGACAAATGTTATTTCATGGGAAGTGGGCAAAAAAGAGAATGTGTTTTGTTGCAGGAAATTATGATTTAACTTTTGAAAAGTGGCAGGAGGAAATGCCTTTTTAGCAACAAAAACCTAACCAAGCCTGCTGATCAAATCAGTGTTTCTGCCATGCTTTCAAACTGTCAGATGCTCTACACATTTAAGCACGGAATTTTTTAAATGCTCTTCTTTTGGCTTTCTCCCTTTCTTTCCAAAAAGCTCTAAACCCAGCCCCTCTTTGAAAGGAGCAGTTGCTGGTTTGGCTCAGCAGGGCTGCTGGGCAGGCCCTGGTGTGCCAGGTGCTGCACGGAGGAACTTGCACACAAGGACTTGGTTCCTTCTGCTTTCAAAGGTGGGATTAAATCCCTCTTTTCCCTCTGCATCAAAGTGAGTGGGATTTTGCTGTTGCCTTCAGTGGAGCTGAGATCCACCCACTGTGGCTGTAGGATGGTTTTAATCTCCTGCAGGAACTTAGAAATACGGAATAACCAGTTTTATGTGACTCAATCTGAAAGAATTGAGATTTAAGAATAGCGTTTCTCTTCATGGGAAAAATTCTTTATCGTTTAATGGGGATGAAACTACTGCAGTTTTGTCAATATGAAACAAACTCCTTCAGGAATTACTTGAAAAATATGTTAAATGCAATCAAGGGCTCATCCTGTATGTTAGCTCCACGTTTTATATTGCCATGGAGGCTTTGAATGGTCAGCTCAGAAGCTGCAGGGGCATTTCCCAAGTCTTCAGGAGGGTTAATCTCTATGAAATTCCCTAAATTTGCCACATGGACAGCACAGTGAGCTGGGAATGCAGTGGGACATTGCATGGGACAGAGGGGGATTGAGGAGGTGTCAGGAGGAGCTGAGACTGATCCCGTTGGGATGTTGCCATTGGAGGGAGGTTCAGCTCTGCTGCTCAGCCCTCCATGCTCTTGAGTCATGTATATATTATAGTCCTCCACACAGGAACCTCATTATGATGCTCTTCAGTCCTCATTGCCTCAACTCAAGTCCATTATAAGTACCACGTTGGAACATGTATTTTTTGGGCTTCTGTGTGCAGCCAGGGAGCAAGCTGAAGTGCCTGTAAAATGTATATTTTATATTTAGGTATATGAAATATATATGTGGCTATGTCTGGGCGTGTGAATGTTCACCTACCTACAAAGAGAATAAATTTGATCTTTCAACTTTTATGGAGGGGGGCAAGGGGGACTTGGTGAGTTCTAGAGAAGGTGTGTGGAGGTTAGTAAAAAGTTGTTATTAAAACAAAATCCTTCATTTTGTTTTGAAGTATAATGGAATCAGGAGATGTTACAGCCAGGCTTTTTGGTGGGTTTTCCCCATCTTTCTATTTTTTTCTTTTTTTTCCTGTTTTAAGAATGAACTTTTCTACCTCAGCCTAGTCTTACTGTGTTTCAATTTTTCTTTTTCATTATCATGTTCTCTTAATGAAATCAGAAGTTTTCAGTACTTATCCCAGCCTCTCAAACCTAAAACCTGCCATCTTTATCACTGGAAGTTTCCTTCTTCTGACAGAAATCCATGTGTCTTTTACTGGTGGAGTTGGCATTTTTGGGAGTTCCCCTGGTTGAATCCTGACTTTTTTCCCTTGCATTTCTTCTTTTAGCTTATAAATACTGTTATTGTCCACAGTCTTTCTGCCAGTGGTTTGGGATCTGCCAGAACAGGCTTTTAAGGAATCACAAGGTAGAAGAAGTTCTCCTATCCCACTGTTTCTCCATGATGGCAACAGTGCTGCTTGTTTAACAGAGGGAACAAATTTAGATGGGGAGCAAATCAAGCAAACCTCTGGGGTAGGCTTTTATCTTTGGGGTCTTGGAAAAATGTGTGAGGTCTCAAATTAATTGTCCTGCTGATCCAAACCAGGATTAAAGCTTGCTTGTGTGAGTAAGGCACATGGAATGGTTTCCATGCCCTTCCAGTAGCACTGATTTATTTGATCTGTCCAGACACTCAGTCGTGGGCAGGTTTTATTTGCACAGTTTGCCTCTGAGTCAGTTTTAAATCTAGATTTTTTTTTTTAATGGGGTGGGGTTTTTTGTTTTTTTAGATGAACCTCCCTGGAAGACAGGAATCAAACACAGGTTTTTTTCGTGCCCATTAGGGTGCAGTTTTAAAATGAGATCTGTCTCAAGGGTCTGAAGGGGATAAAAGACAAGGTGGAGATGGGAGGAGGGGAGAAGCTGTTTTCCGAGGACATTATGTTTCCTGCCATTTGCTTCTTTTTTATTTATATCTCTTGCACTGACCTCACACTTTGGAAATTATGCACCTAGTTTTTTATCCCTCATTTTTGTCTTACTTTTTTTTTTTTTTTTTCCCCAGCACTGGGAAGAAGAGATGCCTCATTTTGAAACCTAAAGGGGGGAATAAGAAAAGTCCTTTGTAATATATTGCCATATTATCACTAAATCCCCTGACAGTTGTGACACAGAAGCAAGTCACCTGTCACTTAAGCTTGAGGTCTCTTTAATTTTCTCCTGGAATTCGCACCAGGCTGTCTTTAATTTGAGGCCTTTATTGGAATTCTGAAACCTTTCTGCCTCCCCGGTGCTCAGATCTATTCTGAGTGCTGTTACAGAATGTATACAATAACCAACACAGGGATTCAGAGGGGGCTGAAGCACTGTTTATTTAACACTCTGGAGGGATTTTCGTGCTTATTCGGTCCTGGCTACCCGGCTTTCAATATCGCTTTGACAACCGTTATGCCCTTCTCATTAATTTTAAACAGTTAAAACACAGGAAAAAGAGAAAAAGTTTTCATTATTAAAGTGCTTTACTTTTTAATAACAGAGGATTCTGTCCGCCAGGGGAAAGGGCAAACCTCACTAATTTCACATTCATATTAAAAAGCGCTGGGAAGGTGACACTTGGTGCTGCCAGGAGGCTTAACAAAAGGAAAGTGCTGGGGGCCGGGAGGAGCAGGCGGGGCAAGAAAGTTTTGTGTTTCACGTCAGTGGAAACTTGGTAGTGACAACAAGGAGTGGCCACATCGGGGAGGCAGCTCCACTTGGGGCTCATTAAACCTCTGCAGAGGCCCCTGGGCTGGGGATGGTCTCAGCTGATGGGAAGGCACACCTGAAGTCAAAGGCACCTCTGAAAGGAGTGTCCAGAGAAGGGCAGCAAAGCTGGGGAAGGGTCTAGAGAGTAAATCATGTGAGGAGCAGCTGAGGGAACTGGGGTGGCTGAGCCTGGAGAAAAGGAGGTTCAAGGAACACAACTCCTGGACTGACAGGAGGGTGCAGCCAGGTGGGGGTCAAGATCTGCTCCCAGGGAACAAGGACAGGAGGAGGGGGCACAGCCTCAAGCTGTGCCAGGGGAGGTTCAGGTTGGACATCAGAAATAATTGGTTCACTGGAAGGGTCGTCAAGTGTTAGAAGGGGCTGCCCAGGGAGGTCTGGAGTCCTCATCCCTGGAGCAGTTCAAGTAAAACTGGACGGGGCACTCAGTGCCATGGTTTGGTTGAGAAAATGATGGTCAGTCAAAGGTTGGAGTCGATGATCTTGGAGGTCTTTTCTGACCTAAATGATGCTGTGATTCTGTGAGCTGGGTTGTGAGCCCTTCTTGAGGGGATTGGGAGACAGCAGGGACCAGAAATCTGGGAGACTTCCTGTGTTAAAATAGCCAGGTTGTCTTTGGAAGTGCAGGTGGACAGTGAGTGAGCAGGAGCTCCAGCCCCAAGTGTGTTTGCTTTGTTGAGGTATAACCCAGTGGCTGGAAGCTGTGGGATCCTGAGTTCCAGGGAGGGCACAGTGCAGGGCATTTAAACTACATTTGAGGTCTGTCTCTGGGCACATTTACTGTTGGGTACAGAGTGGCACATCTGGGACAGCAGAACATCTTGTGTCACGTGCTGGCAGCCCCCACGGTCACTGGGGTTTGTGGTGTCAGTGGGATGTGGCTCCTCTGGACTGGCAGCAGTGCAGAGGAAAGAGGGTTTTGCAGCATTAGCATGCAGATCTGCCAGAGAAGAACAACAGGATTGCTGCCTTGGCACAGGCCTCCTCCAGAATCCCAGGAGCTGGGTGTTTGTATTCAGTCAGCCCTGCTCGGATGAGGGGTCTGACCAGTATCAAGTTGCTGCCTTGGATCTGGCACTCTTACACTTGGATGCTGGTTCCTGTCTGAGTAACACTGGAGAACTGTGGCCCTTTTCTGGGAGAGGTGCACATCCATGGATGCTTGGCTTTGCACTTTGCTGTCAGCTTTCCATCAAAAATTTCACTGGTTTTCTGCTCCACATTTCCTTTCTCTGCCTGGATCCCTTAGAGGGGGACAGAGCCTCTCTTCTCCTCCCAGTAACAGCTTGCTCCCAGGAATGTTTGTTTTCCATTTACTGAACTGCATCCTGCAGTCTGATCCCAGGAAAGCTGGAACACGTGCAAAATTGCTCTCTTGGCCTGAGGAAGTTTATTCTGTCCTGCCTTTGGTGCAAGGGGCTTGTCCTGCTCTAGAGGAGCCAAGTGATAGCAGGTCCAGTCAAATATGATGTGTTGACAGTGAGAAAACTTCATGTAGAAATCCATGCTGGAATTCATGAGAAGTTCATTTGGTTGCCTTTGTTCACAGGTCTCTTCTCTGGAGCTTGAGGGTGAATGTGGATCTCATAGCCTCCTGCCCTGGGTGTTTTGGGGAAGTGCCCAGGGGAACTTGGAATACCACTCTGAACCTGTTAGTGTAGGGTCTGGGGGGGAGTTACTCCAAATAACTCCAATGGAAACAAGCAGCAGGATCCAGCCTGTTGAACCTGGAATCAAAAAAAAAAAAAAAAAGGGAAGGGGGAAAAAAAAGCAAGGGAAAAAGATACGTGATAGATGTTAGAAAACACAAAATTAAAACTGATTTGTTCTCCCCACCACACGGCGCTCACTGGCTGCTCTGACTTTAACATCTTTATCTGGATTTTTTTTTTTTCCTCTAGTAATATTGAGAGGATTACCTTTGTTGGCCCCTGGGTAGTTGCTGTGTGATTTTACTGTTATTAAATCTATTGTAAACTGCTTCATTATTCCTGACTCAAATTCTCTCTTTCCTCTAATCCTCCCACCTCCCTGGTAGAAATCCTGTGGCGAGAACCCTCAGGAAGTCCAGGAGAGGGCCACAGTCCTGCAGACAAAATTTGAAAATCACGTCCACTCCAGCGAGGGGACTGTCCAGTGGGCAAAGAAAGGTCAGTGTGTTTCCTTCCACTTATCCCACAGGGGCTCAGATGAGCTGCCAAGGTTTTCTTCTGGGGGCAGAGCATCAGGGAAAAGGCCTGGAAGAAACATTTTGGGGCCGTTGGGCTCTGCAGGGGGTTGAGGTGGGCCCAGAAGGCTTTGTGGTGATATTAAATGTTAATTTCTGGTGTTCCCATATTAGGTGCAAATGAGATTTAGTCTTGGCTTTCAGTGGGATTCACATCCAAGGGCTCTGACCCAATCACAGGAGCGAATGGGTTGTGTGTGTTATGCTGGGAAGGGCATGGGTGACTTCCTCCATCACATCCTGGTGCAATTCCCATCAGATGCCTTCAGTTCACAGCAGGGGGGTGAATTTGAAGCCTGAAAGACAGGATGCAACTTTGACCAGGAAAGGATCTTGGACTGGAGCTGGTTGTGTGGGATGGGAGATAAATGAGAGAGGGGGCAACAACTCAAAAAGGCAGGAAGAATAAAAACTGGGATGGACTTGATAATTGTAACTGTGTGCAGATCTGGGATTTGATCTGCCATCTTTTCCAAGATGAGCAGTGTAAGAGACTTCCTTTCTTCCTCTCAGTTTGGAAAATCCAGAGGAATTGGGAGAAAGATTAAAAATTTGCTGGGGATGTGGTAGGAAAAGAAACACTGAACTATCTCCTGAGAGGAGCCAAAATGGTGGTGCAGGGTAGGCAGTGTGGGAAGTCAGGCCCCAGAGCTCCTGGCAATTACTTGGAATTTGACTGAGTTCCTGAGACAGGTCCACACAATGCAACTCTTCATGCAAGAGACTAAGCCATTCTTGCTCACTGTATTTAGGACTGGAGCCTTTCTCCTTTTTTGTGCCTGCTCTTCCCACATCTCCCTTCCTGATTGTTTTCTTTTTTACCTCGTTGCTCTGAGCCAAGTCCTGCTCTCTAAACTTGTGTAGAAGTTATTTCAGCTCTGCAGCGTTTCCAGTTGAGAGGGGTGCTGGCGAGATGAATTTTAATGGTCTGCATCATTTCTGTTTACCATTCTGTGTACCTGCTGTGTGCACCTGCATACAGGTGTGGGACAGGTGTGCCACATGTGCTCAGCTTCTGAAATCACCTTCTAAGGGGTCCAAAACCAAATGGGGAAATTGCCCTTTGAGCTATACAATGTCTGGAGAAACTGGAGAAGGGAAGGCTGTTCTCAAGATAAAAGTTAAGTTCAGCATGAAAATTATTTGGAATCTTGAGAAGTGGTTGTTCAGGAAGTCAAAGGGTGCTGTTTTTTCTCAGTGCTGTACTCACTTTTTAGCTGATGACACAGCAGAGCAACCAGAGCACCTCTTGTGACTGCCTGCTTACCCCAAATTATTCTGCATGCTTTTCATGATGTATGGCTGTATTGAGGGGCAAGGTATTTGAAATTCTGCTGTTTCACTCTTTGCTCTCCCCCCCTGCTACTGCACGTCCCGAGGCTGAAATCTCACCCCACCTCCAGCAGTTGCAGTGCTGATTTCAGTTCTTTGGGGCTTTCAAACACGTTCCTCATGCAGTGAAAGTGTTGGACTTGCTACACAAGCAGCTTGCACCCATTTTCGGATGTATGGTGTAATTACTCTTATAGCTGCTCTTTTAAATCCATTTACAGTCTTAATACATGTGACTTACCATGATCATAATCCTTCATTCTGCATGGATGAGCTTCTTGTTGTTCCCTTGGGATTTCTTGTACCCCATGCAAACTTCTAACCTGAAATGCCTGTGACAGGGACAACCAGTGAGTGACTCTGGTCCCACCTAAAAAACCTCTGTGGTTCCTCTCCACTCAGTGTCAGTGTGCACACGCCCACCCCACCCACACTTGTTGCTGACCTCATGAGCATGAATAACTTCTTTAGCCACAGAAAATACATCAGGAAATGCTGAAATGTTGTGCATCCCATTTATCTTGTACAGGAGCACTCCACCTCTTTTTCCAACTCTGCTATCTACGTATGCAAATTTTCCATTGCTGAGTGGCTTCCATAAGCCCCTCTTCCTCCCCTCTGAGCCAGGCATCATGAATAATTAACATGGCAGCTGGCTTTTGCTTTCATGGCAGACAATCAATTGGAAACTGTGCCAGAGATGCATTTGTTTCTCTCTCTTTTTCTGTTTTTCCCCATTTTCTGACCTAGTCAATGTTAATAAGCAGTGTTTGCACTGCAGCCTGCTTTCAAAAGGCGAGTGGCTCCCTGCCCGCTCTCCCCTTCTGGCTCTGGGTCCCATGTTTTTCAGACTCAAATCAAATGGTTCAGGGAAGGTGCTGCCCTTCAAACTTGATTGACTGATCAGCAGTGAGATGGGTGGGAGGAGGGGTCTGGCTGGGCCCTGCTACCTGAAGGATGAACCTCATCAAGAGTGGAGCCCCTTTTGGGAAGTGGAGGATGCTCACCCCAAGGCTTGCATGGGTGCTTCATTTCGGAGCTGTGGGGCCAGAAAGAGCTCAGGAGACTGATCCTTTTTGCCCTTGGGGTTACAGAAAGGATAAGGAAGCAAACCTTGCTTTTCTCCTCCTGGTTACCCAGTTTTACAGCAGTTGAGCATTTTGCCTCCTCCTTTCTGTCCTCAGCACCCATGTGTGGAGAGGGACAGCAGAGTCACAGGAGCCCAGTGCTGTGGCACAGTGCTGGTGTCCATGGTGGTTTTGGTGCATCCCTCCCTGCTGCTCCCACCTGCTCTGGCAAAGTGCCTCCCAGTTTATCCAGCCCTGCTGAGACCGTGCCCTGGGGCCAGTGCTGGGGGCTGGCTGCCAGCTGAGAGCCTGGTGAACAGGTTATGTCACCTGTCTCCCTTTCATATCTCATTACCCTCTCATCCCCTTTAAAATAACAACAAACCAACCCATCTAACCCCCATTTATGTATAGCACACCAGGTGTTTTCTTTTCTCCTTTGATTTTCCACACTTATATTTCCTGTAGAAAAATGGGGAGGCACAAGTGCAAAGGACCAGTCTAAATCCTCTGTCTTACATGAGCACAAGTCCAAATCCCACTCCAAGCCAGTACATGTTACCTTAGACTTGTGTTGGTGTGGCAAAAACTCTGAACAGCTCGGGCAGTTTGTTCTGTGGCATCAAGATGAGGAACCCTTTACTTGAATTATGGCCTGACCAGCACTGTTACCAGTCTTGTTTTCCTAAAGCTCTGTCTCTTTGATCACAAAATCATAAAAGAATTTCAACTTTAAAAAAAAAAACAAAAAACAATAAAGCTTTCAGTATCTGGCCACTCTAATTGCACATAAAAGCCAGAAAACATGGCTCTGGCAACACTGAGAGGTCTAAAGAGCTGATAGTAAAGATTTAAAAAAGAATCTCATCCACAAAGGTCTTAATTTCAGTCTTGTGGGTGCTGTAATGAAGCTCTGAGCTGCTTGGAGGTGAGGCAGTTTCCTGGGCTGGGATTTTGACCTGCAGGTCCAGCCAGGCTCTCAGTTCAGCTCTGGGTGAGTGCCTTGCAGCTCTGCCTGGTTCTGTGTGCTCTGACTCAAAGCTGTAGCCAATACAGATGTCTGTCAGGACTTTGGGAAAAGGGGAGCCTTTGACACTTTGATTCTCTAACTCTGATCTGGGGAGTTGGTACCAGCAGCTTTTCCTCTCTGCATGGCTGTGGGAGGTGAGCTCAGCCTTCATAATAAGGGGATCTTTAGTATCAGCCATTTCAAATGTTGTGAGACAGGCAGCTATATTAGCTCCAATGGGACTGAATTCAAAGCGGGAGCAAGTTCTTATTGTTCCCTTTGAAGAGTTACATCTTCTCATAGGTGAATTTGACCAATAACTTTATGAAAAAAAAAAGCAGCAGAACAGGGTTTTTGAGAGCATTTGAGCTGGTTTATAAGCCCTCAGAAGGATGGCCTTCAGACGAGACACCAAGACAGCATTTGGAATTTAGCATTCTCTTTTTTGGGAAAACACAGGTCTCTGGGTGCTCAGAAGCCTCTAAAAGAGCAGCATTGTGAAATTGGGAAGAAGGTGCAAAAAACTCAATCTCTTCTTCTCATCGATTGGGAAAAGGAGTTCGCTTTGCTCAGTAAACAGAGCTTTGATGGATTCCCTGGGTCCTTCCAGGAGCTGATCTGCTAAAATGACATTTTTATTACTGTTCATAAACTCCAATCTCCGGCTGCTGCCAAGAGATTAGACATAAGCTGTGGGCAAACTTGCTGGTCTGGTGGCTCAACAGGCAAGGGCAGGAGAGGTGAGAGTTTAGAGCATGCTGCTGTCGGGAAGGAGAGGGAGAGGAAGATGCAGGTGGTGGTTTGGAGTGAGGGCTGGGGGGACACAGGAGGTTTAGCAAGCAGAGGAGCAGCAGGGGATTGAAGGGAGGCATTTTCTGAGCTGTCGAGTTTCCTTGCTGGAAGTCCCTGTATTCCCAGAGCTGGGGACAGCCCGGGTGTAGTTAATGTTCCGGGGACGGGGAGGAGCAGAGGTAGTGCTCATATTAGTGGATGATTGTCTTTAGAGCAATGAGCCCTGAGGGAAGGGCATTACAGGAATATAAAGATGGGAAGGGAAATTTGCACACAGTTCTATTATTTTTCCCTTTTGAGAAGGTGAGCTCTGCTCTCAGTGTGCTGATGAGTCAGGAAATCCATCCGGCTCTCAGATATTTATAAGGGACTAGCTGGTAACTGGTGAAAAATGCATGGACTACTGGGACTCTGATATCAGAGGAGTCTTCCTATGCCATCTCCATGCTTCTCTTTCTTTGTCCCTGCATCTCTGTTCCCTCTCTCCTCTTATCTGCTGCCACTCAATGACTCTTGAGAGATGTGCTACAAACATCACCTTTTGTGGCCAAAGGGGTATCCTTGCAGGAGGCAGCCCCAGTGCAATTCAGTGGAGCTTTGTTTCAGTTCCTGACACCTCCCCAGCACCTACCTTCCCCTTTTGGGATTGTACTAGTACTATGCAACCTTCACAGATTTTTAACATGCCAACCTCTTCTGCCAGCTGCTGACCAGAAGGTGTCCCAAAGGACCAGACCAGTGTCCTTTCAGCTGGAACAGCTGAATCTTTAAGTGTGTATATATATATATAAAAATGCAGCAGCAAAGGGAATTCACTGGGGTTTTTTTCTTCCCCTCAGCACTGCAGTCTTTCCTTTGTGCCTATACCGCCTATCCCAGGAACCTCAAGCACATCTTCCACATCAAATCTCTTCACCTGGGTCACGTGGCCAAGAGCTTTGGGCTGAGAGATGCCCCACAGAACCTGACTGCTCTTCCAACTGCAGGCTCAAAGAAGAAAACCAAACCAGGACCAAAAAGGTAGGTCAGGCTGATGTTCCTGAGCCAAGGAGCACCGGGTGACACGCTGGGCTGTGCTTTGCTCCTCAGGGTGGTTGTGCTTGCTCCAGGAATCGAGTGTAAATCAAAGGGCAGATCTGATGGTAGAAATGATCCTTCTGCAAACCTGTAGGTGTGAGTAGTTCTGGCAAAAGCATTTCTGAAAAATCCTGTGGGATCTTTCCCAGGAAGAGTCTGCAGCAAACCCAGAGTTGCAGCTCTGTTCCCTCTGGTGTATGCACGGGGCTGTTCTGGGTACTCCTGTTCTGTGTAAGGAATTGGAGACTCCCCAGTGCTACTGGAGGAGCCCTGAACCCTCTTCTGTGCTTGCAAGAGAGCTGAAGGTGCTCAGTACATCTGATCCTGGCTCCTCTGAGTTGGTTCCACAGGACAGATAATCCTCTCTTTTGGGATCAGGACAAGCTGTCTTCCCTGGTGCAATGGCAGGATCTAAACCTCTGGCTTGCAGTAAAATCACTGCAATAATTCAAAGGAGGAAAATCTTTTTCCATTATCAGCAGCAATTGTGACTCTTTCCATGCAATTGTTGCTACAAACTCCGTTAGCAAACCTTAGCCATGCAATTAAAGCACTAATCCACATAATTGTTCCAGGGCTGGGCACTTCTCTTGCACATGTACCTATCCTGTGAAAAGAAAAAATGCAAGGGGAAGGGATTTTAAAATAAAAAGTTGGAGCCTGCATTGTCCTGCTTTCAGAAGCCACCAGGGACAGGCCACTGCTCTGCCTCCTGCTCCAGCTGACCCTCCTCAGCAGATGGGCAACAGGATGGGAATGCCCCTGTGAGCAGGGGATTTAACGGAGCTTTATTTCGGGAAGAATAGCCTGATTAGCTGATAAAGAGCATGTAAGATGGTATGGGGTGGGCTTTGATGTCTTGCTGGCCCAGCAGGGTGTCAAGCTATGACTGACAGTAGCGTGTCACAGGATTACTTGGCCTGTAACAATGCCTCTCTCTGTTCCTGTGATGTTGCTACTCTGTTAGAGCTACTTTTTCCCTTGTTACAAACCTCTTTTAGACAGGGGTTCCTCCTCCCCAAGTCTTCATCCCATTATAGCACAGACAAGCTCAGGATACAGTAGGTATTTACACGCAGGACTTGTCGGGTTGGGGAATGTGGAGGTGTTGGAACAAATGGTCTGAGAGTGATTTGAGAGCTCATTTGCACGTGGATCATAGAATTGCAGCTCAGGGAAAGTGGGCAGACTTTGCACAGCTCAGTCACAGCTCAGGCTCCAGATTTCAAATCCGGGAGCATCTGGAAAGTTAAAACTCTGCAAAAAATAGCCAAAGTTGTGATGTGCAACAATTGTTCCTGCCCGTGAAACTTGCTTCTAATCAGCTTTCTGTGTGTGCTTAAAAAAAATAAATAAATAGAGAGGGTATATTAGTATTTATAGGATAGTTTAGAGAAAGTGAATATAGATTCAAATTCAGTCTGCACTTGCATAAATCCAAGGTAGTTCTATTAACTTAGAGAATTGCTTTTGATTTCACACTGACAAAGCAGAAAGCAAAACTTAGCCTGCCATTTACAAGACAAATGGTTTCTAATTGTAAAATGCAAGGCTTGAAATTATAACAGCACAGCCACAGAGCAATCATTTAAATTATATTTCTCACATGATGCTGTGAGTGTTGGTTGTCGTATTACACATTGTCTCCCAACATCCGATACTGGTTTTTAATCAGGCTGCTCACTAAAGCCTCATCTCTCAGCACCTGCCTAGAGAATAAAGAGCAGGCACTCCAGGTTGAAAGTGGGGTAAAGGCAATCATTAAATGTTTCCTTAAGAGGACAAAGAAAACTTTTCATTTCTTTTGAAGTCTCCTTTTGTGCTTCGCGCCTCCTCGGAGAGCCTGCTTGGGGAAGGTGAGACAGTGAGAGGGAGCAGCCAGGTGGGTGATGTTTCAGTGCTGAAAAGTGGGAGCAGCCCTCTCCTCAATGCCCATGGAAGCTTCCATGTGTTTTTCAGAGGTCTTTGTGCAAACCAGCTGTCCCCTTAGCTGTAGTGGATCTTGCAAAACCCAATCTTGAAGATGGGAACATAATTGCTCGCGATGTTTTTTGAAAGTTGCAATGCTGTGTTTAGGTGGGAGATGAGCACAAGAACCAGATACTGCATATTGAATTACAGTACAGCAGCTTAGTAAGTGTCTGGGCTCATGCTTTGACTGCAGGGTAGAGGCAAGGAAGCTGATCCCACTTCCATTGAGGGATTAGCTGTCCTTGGTTCACTGTGGAGTCGCAGCACGCCGAGGAAGTGGCTGACAGGCCAGATAGACTTGTCTTTTGACTCCTTCACAATGCAGATGCCAAAGACCCACTGCCATTCCACCATGCATCCCTGTGCTGCTCAGTCCTTTGCATTCTGGATCAGTGGGCTTTCATGGGAATCTGTGGCAACTGAGGGACTGCTTTCCTTTTGAACTCAGGAAGGTCAGTGTGTGCCCCCAAAGGGTTTCACTGCAGGGAGGAGTCACAACTTAATTTGGCTTTTTTGTGAGTTCAAGCCATTACAAAGAAAGAGATGAATCTTTAGTTCAGCTGATTCTGTGGAACAAGTTGCTACAGGAATCTCAGATGCAAGAAATGCTCAGAAAGATTGAATTTACTTGTGAGTATCAAGAATTGCTACAGCATATGCAAAAAGTGATACAAAAACAAAGGTGAAAACCCCCTCGTGCTTCAGAGTTTAAGTCCAGCCCTTAACTAAAACGGGATCAGGAAGAGGTGTCCAGGGTGCTTCTGTTTGAGAGCACTGCTGTACATCATTATCACAGTGCCATTGCTCTGATGTGAGGATGGGCATGGCCTGAAGGCTCTGGCTGCAAGATCACTGTGTTAATTCATTCTTCAGCATGGTCAGATAGAATCACACAACTCCTGGGAAATGGACCTTGTAGCCCTGTGTCCTCCACATGGCCAGGGCAGCAGTCTCCTATGGGTGAAAACTTGTAGCCTTTTACCTTCTCTCCCACCTCACATCCTCAGTTCCACTTTTGAACATCTTGGGATGGACAGTTTTGAAAAGACTAATACAGGGCTTGTGACTCAGGGCTGCAGCTGGGCCTCCCTGCACAGAAATTGTCTCATCATTAGAAGCACTTTGCCTGCCAGTTTCATGTGCACATTTAGAGCTTTCCTGATATCACTGAATCAGTCAAAATGCAAGTTTGGAATTCTGCCCACTGGGCATTTCACTTGGTTTGGGCAGTCTGCTCTAGAAAGCCAAACTGGAGCTCAGGTAAGAGCATGTATCCATGGGCAGATGAAGCCACAAATTAGAGACATGGCTGCTGTGAAAGGAAACATCACCATCACTCTTCCTTAAGGCAGTCTAGGGACACAGGTGAGACCTGGTTACCACATCATGATGCTGTAAAAAAAGTCCTCTGATGAAATTAAAGTTTTATAGTTGTGAAATCCTCTGATTGTTTCCTGCATACAGCAATGCCCTTTGTTACTGTCCTGTTCCACTGTGGCTGCAGCACAGAGCCTTTGCTCCATCTCTGAGCAAGTTAACAGCTCTGCACAAAGAGCTGGAAAACCAAAAATTGTCATCTCTCTCTCTAACTGAAGTATATTCTGTCCTGTAGCTGGGAAAGGGCCTGACAGAAGCAAGACCTGGGAGGTTCCCAACCTCCCAGTGCTGCTTTTGTCCTTTTTCCATAGGGTGAAGACCAAGGCATGAAAGTTCATGGCAGTGAAAGTGGGACTGGGATTTCTGTGTAGCTGAAATGCATTTGACTTCAGTAGGGCAAGGTGGGCTTTGCAGTTCAGCACGTCCCAGTGTGGAGACCACCCTGCCCTGAGTGTTCTGGAACAGGCTTGGTGCTCATTCTGGCTGGGTAATAATTTTCCTCAATCTTCTCAAGCGTCTGCATCAGCTGGGAACAGAGGACCTGGGCCATCTGTTGACCTGTCGAGAGCAGGGTAGGATTGCTGATGGATTTCTTGCCCCCACTGCAAAAACAACAGCAGCAAAACCAACCCAAACAGGGTTGCATTGGCTGCAGATGGTTCATCCAACGCTGTGAGTAGGAAAAGCAGGTGTTGCAGCAGCCTTGGCCCAGAGGTAACCCAGCTCTGCTGCTGGCACAGTGTCAAGGAGCTGTTGGAGATGCTGTCAGGCAGATTGATGGTGCAATCCACGTTGAAATGTTTTCTGATAAATGGAACAGCCTCCTCGGGTCTCCTCCAAGACACACCATGAGTTCTAGGACTGTGCGTCAGAACTTCATCCTCCTTCTTCCTCAGCTGGAGCAGTTTGGGAGCCTTTGGTTGCTCTGAGGTGGTTAAAGGTCACTACACCTGGGCACTGCATTGCAGCAGCATCTCACACAGCAAGACAAAGGAGCAGGCAGTGATGCCAACCAGGTTGAGAGACACCTCTAAGAACAAGCTCACTCACCACTGAGGTGAAAAGATGAGCAGAGGCAGCTTCTGAGCCAGCAAACAATACCCAAGGAACCCTTGAGCAAAGCAGACTTGAGAGTCAAAGGGCCACAAGACCCAGGAGAAGGAGACCAGTTCCAAACCTTCCAGATTTCCTCAGAGATGGGTTGGGCAGCACCAGCATCCCTAAGATCACTGTGGCTCCCGAGTGGGGAAGAGGAGCAGCATGCTGGGAATAGCTCTGTAGGTGGGTGTAGAAGGGAACTGAAGTAGAGGAAAGAAGGATTTTACTCTTTCTTTCACTGGACACTTTTTCTTCCAGATGTTCCTCTCCTGCCTTTTCCTCACTCAGTGATGTATTTAGCAAGATTCCCAAGATTCTCATGTTTAAACAGTGAATAAAATAATTCCAGTTTTCTGGAGAAGAATAGATTTTTTTTTTTTGCCTTCAAAACTTTGGCCTGGTCTTTTCCAGCCTTTCAGGAGATAACAAAGTCATCTGGGGACAGACAGTTCCTCTGTTTCCTTACTGTCTCTCTGCTGATGGTCTTGGTACCAGCTTTAGTGAGGTTGCAGCTTAATTACAGATGTGCACAGGCAGCTCTAAACCTGAGTCTTTTGTTCCTTCCTCTGTCTCAATATACCGTGATACCTAGACATGAGATCACAGCAAGAGATGCTGATAATCCATGTGTTTTTCCAGTGATGGGAACATGGGTTCTGTCTGTGTTGCAAATGCAATCTTACATTTACAGCCTTTCTGTGAAGCTTTTTGCCACAGTATCGCCACACAGCTCCCTTAAATTAACATCCCAGCAGCCCTCAGCAACAGGGAAAACACAGGGAGCTGGGAGAATGGACATGGAGGCCAAAGAGATGAAATACCTTGCCCAAGGATGCTCAGGGGATGAATGCTAAGGCCTTGCTGGTTCTCCTGGGCTTTGTCTCATAATGTTGGGGAGGAAAGGTGCCCTGTGGTTATCTTGCTGCTCTGGCAGAGCCCCAGAGACTGTCACCAATTGAGCAGAGAGGGGAATTCACAGCTTTACAGCAGAAATCAGGGCTCCTGAGCTGGTGCACTGTCCTGGTGTGCTGTCACTGCAGGCTGGTGCTGGTGCTGTTGCCTGTAGCTCTTCCATCTCGTAGTTAAACGGGGCCTTGACAGCTGTTTTTCTTCTGTCCGTGATGAGCACAGGTTCCACAGCACAACTCCATTGATTTTTGTGGCCCCGGGTTAGAGGGAGAAAGCTCCCTTTTCCCTGCATCCCTGCTTTCCAGTGTACAGCTGATCACCTCAGCAGGAAGTATTGATTTACTAATTGGGCAGCGATTTCACCTGATTGATAATAAAGTGTTGGACAGCCTCCCTGCTGAGCTGCAGCTACTGGTGGATTCCTTGTCCTTTTGCAGCAGATAGTTCCCTGTTGTTAAGTAAACTGGTCTGTTGCTTGGAAACCCAGGAATTACTGTAGTAAATGCTTGGAGACAACAATCAAAGTGTCAAATAGGAACTTTACCCACTGGTGGAGGGGGCTGAGCAGAGGCTACACCTGCACAAGCTGTGGGAAGGGAGCAAGCAAATACCCCAGGCAGCCAAGAGTTCACTTCCCTTGTCTTCCCTGTGTGTTTGGCCTGTTGAATGCGTTGATCCATTGCTGCAGCCAAAAATTCTTCCTTCTCTATCATCCCCAGCGTGGGTTTGGACACCTGAAGGGACTTTGAGGCAGTGCTGTAAGGTGTCACCTCTAGGACTGCTGAGTCCCTGTGTTACCACCAAAGCCCGCTGGCGTGGCTGTGGGGCTGCTGTTCAGTTCCCTCATGTGCAGAAGGACAGACAGATTTCTGTTCTGGTTTTCTGGAAATACTTGAGATCTGTTACAGGTCCTTACTAGAACTTGCTCAGAGAGGGGCACTCTGGAGGTGTTCAAGGCCAGGCTGGAAGGGCTCAGGTTGGACCTGGTCTAGTGAAAGGAACAAGATGATCTTTAGGGTCCCTTCCAACCCAAACCAGTCTGTGACTCTGTGATGATAAAGAGGAGGGTGGGACATGCCAACACCAGTAGCTGTGGACACCCTGTTGTGCCCAGGACCATGGGAATGAGGTATGGAATGACTGGTCCTGCACCCAAGAGATTGCATTTTAAATAACTGAGGGTGAGCTTTGCCCAAGGTTATAGAGCAGGACGGTGGCAGAACTTGTGGTGGAAAAATGCTGAGTGAGTTTTTATATTTATAGCTGGCAGTTTAGGGCTACAGGGACATCCATGTTGGAGTTTGGTGGCCAGGCAAAATGCAGCTACCCTTGCAAAAGCCAGTCTCTGGAGAGGGAGGCTGTGAGGTGCATGTGATGGCTGCAGGACACGGCAAGAAAAGATCTGTTGGGTTTAGACTCATGACATTCTAATATTTTCCCTGGTTTGTTTGGGAGGGGGTTGTGTTTTCAAGCTCTGGATTTGAGCTCTGGTTATAAAATGTTTCTATTGTTTAATGTCATCAGGCTGTTAGGTTGTTTTTTATTATTATTATTATTATTATTATTATTATTATTATTATTTTATTTTCAAAGTGCTGTGTCACCTCATTCATCAGCCTTCAGGCACACAAGCTTCCCTCCTTCTCCCCACCACCCCTGCAAGAGCATTTGTACAGAACAAAGGCTTGCTTTTAAAAACGCCATGATATTTTGCCACCTTTGTGAAAACCTGTCACAACAATACCTAATTTTGCATGAGACAGAATTTCAAATCAAGCCTCAAGGAAAGGGAGCTGCTCCTTCTCTAATGCACGACTGTCAGTGGTGTTGCAGGAACCCACCCAGCAGGAGGAGGGGGATCTTAATTCCTCTGCTCTTCCCTCTGCCCAGGTCTGAGCTGCTCAAGAAGACCCACGGCAAACGCCGCCTCGCTGAGATCCTGCGCTCTGAATATTCCAGTGGGATGGACACCGCTGGAGCCAAGGTCAAGAAGAAGAGGAAAAAGCAGAGAAAAGCTGGCAACCAGCAGATTCCAACATAAGCCAGGGCCTTCCAGTCATCGGCTGCAAAAGCTGCTTGAGTGCCTCAGCCGGGGGTCAGGGTGACCTGCCAAATCAACTGAGGAGTGCTTCAATTTATCAGGCAAATGTGGGAGGGATCCTGGGCATCTTGGCCTCCTCCCCTTCATTGGATAGGTCCAAATGGAATGGAATCTAGGCGTGTCCTGTTGGCACTGCTGCAATCCAGTGTGGCCTCCTGAAGATGCGCCGTGCTCCTAAGGTGGCTTTTTAGCAAGAAAAATAAAAAAAGGTTAAATATGATTTTCAGAGGAATGTGATGTGTGTGCAACATAAAAGTGAGGCAAGAGTGAGCAGGCAGGAGGTGCTTTTCTGTTTAAGGAGCACTCCACAATCACTTCACTTGCTGTTTCCAACCAGGTAAACGTGGCAGGAGAGGTGTCCCAGGAGCACAATGGAGAGGGGAGGCTGCCCTGTCCCCTGTCACTGTAAAGGGAGCACTTCTGCTCTTGTCTCAGGTAATGAAGCCACATTGCTGCCACCTCCTCTCCTGTCCTCTGTGCACTGGGGCAAGGTCTGTCCCTGGTCACTGTTAGGCAGAATTGCCACCTGCAGTGATGCCAGTGGCAGGATTGTGGAGAGCTCTTCAGTGTGCTGACACACGGTCACTTTGGGGCAAAGCTCATGGGCACAGAACTCCTGAGTTTGGGAACAAAGGTTGTCACTGTGGGAAGGAGCCAGAGTGCAATGCAGCAGTCTCCAAACTTCTCCTTGCCTGCAGCATGTTGTCATTCCAAATAATGTAACACAGAGGGAGCATGAGATGTCTCACCTCTCCAAACATTAAAGCCTTTGCAGGCTCTTGCCAACACTTGCCAGTAGTGACCCAGCCTTTTGGGGTTCTCTGCCTTGCCTGGGCCTATTTTGAGCTAATGGATTTCACTTCTTGCTTTTCCCACTTGCCATCCATCTCGTTCCCATCAGAGAATTGGGACACTGGATGTCCCCAAATGTGCTGAGACTGGCACTTGTTCACTGTAGTGTGTGAAGTGAAACCCAAACTCCCCTGTGAGTGGGAAAGTGCCCCCAAAGCCTGCAGGAGATTTCCCAACCCCCCCAGTTCCTACAGGTGAGCACCCACCTCCCTCTCCATGTTCCTCCCTCTGCTTCTTGCACCCCCTCCTAGAACACAAGCACGAAGCAGGGCACAGGTGAAAACAGCACAAACCCTGCCAAAACACAACTTCCTGCTACCTGCACGTGTCTTCCTCGAGGAAAGGGGTGAGGAAGAGCAGCCCACTCGTGACCTCAGCCAGGCATGTTTAATGCAGAAGCAGAAAATGCTCAAATAGTGGCAATTGCAGATGTCAGAAGGAAAAAAAGTACTGAAAAAGGAGTATAAACAGATGAAAATGATGCCTTGTAAATGCAGAATTGAGGGCACCTACTTTGGGCTGTAGTGAGTCATACAAAGGCTTGTAGGAGAGAAGCAATCAGCCCCAAAGTATTTAATTTCTGAAGTGAAGGTAACTTTTGAGAACCAGAATTTTTATTTCCTCCCAGTTATCAAACACTCCGATTTCACTGCAATACTTCTTTGAACACTTCTGAAAGATTATAAAAAGGCTCCAGTATCAAATTAACCATGATTTTGCAGAGAGAATGAAGTTACAAGCATTTATTAGATGAAAATAAAATCACAACAAAGCCCACCTGATTTTGTTATGAGAACTGTTTGGAAGAGCAATCAGGTTTAAGCCAAATGTCAACTTAAACAGAAAAGAAACCCCTGAGGATGAAAATGACTCAGAGTGATGCAGAGAGTAAGTTTGGGAATGATCTTGTGCATGAGGGGAAAATACATGACCTTCACCTGGCTGACTGTCACGCAGGAATTAATAGGGACTATTGGCAAATTCATGGTAGTGGCAATAAAGGGCAACAGCCATAGGTGAGAAACACCAGGAGATCTCATTGCTGCCTGCATTAACTGGGCATGAAACAGTACAAATGGTTATGATGAATAAAGTGATTTTTTAAAAAAAAAATATAAGAGTGCCTTTTTCTTTCAGCTTCACCATCTTTAGCAGATAGGGCTGGATTACTTGGGTGATCAGGGAAAGGGAGACGAGGAGATTGTTAAATAGGAAAGAAAAGTGTTAAAAGAAATGCACATGCACCTCAAGTTAAGCCAAGTTTGCTTCCAATAAGCTTGAAGGCTGATGAGCAAAATGTGTTTGAATTGTGGCTGGATGGGCAGGAGTCAAATTCTGCACTTGGGCAGCTCCAGATTGGCTCTGAGCTGGCTTCACCCTTGTGCACCACTCAATTCAGGAAGAACCTGGTAGGTTTGGAGTTGAGTTGTGCTCAAATCATCCTTTCATTCAGGCAGGGCAGGGTGTGGTGCTTGGAGCTGTGAGCTGCTGTAGAGTTCCATCATTTCCATCACCTGTGAGCCTCCACCACCTGCAGATCACCACCACCTGCAGCAGGACCAGGGTGTTGTGTGTGCAGAGGCTCCCAAATCCTCTGAGCACCCTAATGCCAGAGGAGCTGCTGAGGGTGACAGTGGATTCCTGTGGCATGGAGCAGGTGGATGTTGCCCTGAACTGCTCCTGAATTTGTCCCCTCTTGCTCTGAGGTACATGGTGTGTGCTGAAGGGGTCTTGGCTGGGTGAGAGCTGCCTGCACAGCTGGCAGGGGAGGGGAGCTGGGTTTGGCAGTGTCGGTGGAACTGCAGCTTTGGTTGTGGCTTTGGTCAGGTTTGCTTGTCTGGATTGTGGTGGAGGGCAGGGGCCTCACTGCCCTGCAGCCTGAAGTCCCTGTGTTTGGTCTGGAAATAGCGGCACTGTGTAACTTTTCTACAAAGCTGCCTGTGGGTCAGATTTGGGCTTAGTCGGGTTTGCCTTCCCTTCTCTCACGTGCTGAGATTGCAGGAGATGCTCTTGTGCCTTTTCTCAGCTCTCTTCTGGCTCTGTGTCCTTTACCTGTTGTAGGAGCTCACATCCTCTCCTCTGCAACTGGAGCATCTTGAGCTCACACTGCAAGGCTTTGGATTAGGAAGAAGCAAGGAGGTCACCTTGGGGCAGGGGTCACAGTTAAACACCAGGGGCTGGGTCAGACACAAGGCACAGCACTGGTACCCAACTGCTGAGAAGCACCATAACTAAGCAGGATAGAAAGCACCAGAACGTCCCTGCTTACAGCACCATGTTTTCTCCATAAACCTGGGGAGAGGGCAGGAAAAGCAGCAGCAGTGTTCTGGGCTTTCCATTCTGACATGGTTTTGTTTGGTGCTCGGATGAAGCCATGAAGTATCTCAGCTACAAACAGTGCTGCTGCTTGCAGTGACTTTGTGTGTGCTGGCAGGTCCAGCAGAGCAGCTTTTGTTCTGTGTCTGTTCCGAGGGTGCTGGTCCTGGTTGAAGCTGCGTCAGGCGGGGAGGAAGGTGGCCCTCGAGCTGGGTAGAAGCCCAGAAGGGACTTGAGAGCCAGGACTGTGTTTGGTCCTGGCAAACCCACTGCACTCTCTGGATCCAGAGCCTGGAGCTGACAGAACCCAACCAGCAGCAGCTTGTCTGTGGGACTTGGTACCCTGGGGGAAATCGATGGAGCAGAACTGGTGCAATGCTCCAAAGGTTTCCTTGCTGATGCTGGTGCTTCTGAACTGTGCTGGTTTTTTTGCTTCATAGAATGAATTTCAACCCAGCAATGCCTGTCCCACCCCTGAGGCCTTGCCAGGGTTGTGCCTGCCTGGCACCATCCTCTGGAAACATTTCCAGCCTGCTCAGGGGCTGCTGTAGGTGCAGGGCCGGTGCTGGTGGGTTCTGCTGTGGGACACCAGCTCCCATCTCAGTCCCTGCACACAGACTGGAGGTGAGGTTGGTCCTTCAGCAGGTTTTGAGGCTGCTGAGATCCTCCCACACACGATGCTGCTCGTGTGGCAAGTGCAGTGCTCCCTGCTTAGAGCTTGTGGTGTCTTCCCTAAACTGTTGTATCTTGAAGCTTGACTCTGCTGTGAGATCTCCCTGGCAGCGACAGCTCCAGCCCTCACTTCCCCTCTGCTCCCTTTCCTTCCCACCACACCCGGCACAGCCATTCCCCCTTCCCAGAGCAGAGGACTCTGTCCTGCTCTCTCCTACCATCCTCGTAGCACAAACTGGACCCTGGCACTGTGTTATGGTGCTGGCTCAGACCTGCTGGTACAGGGGAGTTTCCAGCTCCTTCCAGATGTGAAATGGCAAATTTAAATATTGCAATTACAAACGTGTAACGATGCCTTGTACTTCATTAATGTAAGAGGAGGAATCTGCTACGGCTACAAGGACAATTAAATATTAGAGAATGTCTTTGATTCACATTCCTGCTGTGTAAATGGGAGGAAGGTTGCTGTATGCTCCTTGCCTTTGCGCTCACAAAATGAAAAGCACACCCACTGCAAGTTGTCCTTTGATAGATTTTTAATATGATTTTAAAGAGTTTTGTTTGGCCTCATTCTTATTCAATGAGATTAATTTAAAGCACTTATCCCCTGGGTTTAAGTCAATCCATGTAGGATTTGGGACGGGGGTTGTTGCCCGGGGAGGGGGTTGTTTGCAGGCCTCTCTGAAAGACTCCTTTCCCACTTCATTAACCCCGAGCTGGGAGCGACCCCCCTTCCTCCTGCTCCTCCTCCTCCTCCTCGCCCAGCCGAGGCCCGGGGATTTACCAAACTCCCCCATTCACATGCAAAGGACCAGCCCCGTCCACAAAGGCCGGGGGCTCTCGCCCCCAGGCGTGGCTGTGCATTTGGCCGAGCCGACAATCGCCCTCCCCGCGGGGCTCGGGGGTGCCGGGGCAAAGCTCCCGGGACGGAGCCGGCCCGGGGGCACCGGGCTGGGACCCGGCCCGGGGAGCCGGGGAGGGGGATCTGGAGGGTCGGTGGGTGCCGGGGGGGGCTCCGCAGACAGCCGGGCCCGCCGGGGGGAGCGGCCGGGCCGGGGGACCCGCAGCCCATCTGTCGGCTCCCCGAGCCGGCGAGCCGCTGCCCGGCTGTCCCGGCCACCAGCTGCCGGGCCCGCTGGCCGCGGCCAGATGAGCGACACTTTTAAAGGGTGGAAACAATCCATTTTCCAAAGCGATCATTTAAAGCACTTAGGCAATTATACACTTAAGATTAGCGTTATTAATTCACCGCAGTCGCGGCTATCGCCGCGCCGGGCACAGCGCCCCGGTCCCCTCCGCTCTCGCCGACGGCCCCGCGGCCGGTCCCGCATGCCGGCACTGGGCCCGGGCCCCGGGGGGACACCGAGCTCCGGGGGGACACCGAGCCCCGGGGAGACGGGGACTCAGTGCGATGAGAGGTGGGAAAACTCCTCTTCGCTTTACCCTTTCCCTCGGCGGCGGCCGTTCCGCCAGAGCAAACAAGCGGGAGGGGAAGAAGGGGCCGGCGGAGGCGAGACCCGTTTGTTTGTAAAGAAGTTTTATTTTCACATTTAAAAAAGGGGGGAGCGGGAGCGGCCGCGGCGCCCCGAGCCCCCCCCGCGCCCCCCGCCCGGCCGGGCCGGCCCCGGGATACAGACTGACAAGAATCACTTACACAAATACGCCCTCAGGGTTCACAAATAAATAATTCATATACATTTTGCACCGTATTTACATTCCACCGCTTTTTTTTTTTTTTTTCTTTTTTTTCCTTTTCTTTCTTTTTTTTTTCCTTTTTTTAGTTTTTAGTTTGAGTTACGGACGTCCCAAAGTCTCGCTGGGGCCATCGGCCCGGGCCACCCCACGGCCCTTCCCGGCGGCGGGACCGCTGCCCCGGGGTCGGGGAGCCGGAGATAGCGGGGAGGGGTCTCCCCGGAGCCGCCCGTGGCAGGCGTGGCTCGGCTCCCCTGACTCTTCCTGGGGAGGGAGCGGGGAGGCGAAGCTCCCCCGGAGCATCCGACCCCCGCCCGTGCTCCCGGCGCCGTCCCACGCCGGGGTGAGGGGACACGCAGCGGCCCCGCTGCCCGTCGGGGGCACGAGGGGGTAAAGGTGGCGAGTGCCCCGCGGGGTGGGGGGCAGCTCTGCCGCTTCCGTCCTGCCAAGCCTGTCCTTGCTTCTGGCATTCTTTATATATATTTTAAAAAAGGAGGGGGTGGTCTCATTTATAATTTTATATATATATATATTTGGGGATGAGCGGGAGTCTGTCTCTTGCTCGTGGCCCCGGAGATGTGGGGTGGCCCCCTCGAGCCCCTCGGCCCGGTGGGTGCCGGCGGGGCTGCCCGTGCGGCCGGGGCTCACCGGGGCTGTGCAGCCCGGGGCAGGACGCCGGGCAGCGGGGGCAGGGGCGGCGGGGGCTCGCTGCCGCCCTGCAGTCCGTGGATGAGGATGCGGGGCACCAAGGGTCTCTGTAGGGCGGGGGGCGGCGCGCTGGGTCCGCGGTACAGGTAGAGGGCGGCGCCGGGGTCCAGGTTGGAGACCAAACTCTGCGGGTAGAAGTAGGGCGAGGGAAACATCCTCTGGAGGGCTGAATAGTTGCCAGCCTCAGCCAGCAGCTCCAGGCCCACCGCCGTCTGCCTTTTCCACTTGGTCCTGGGGGGGACAAGTCGAGAGAAGAGGTCAAGGAGGGGAGGGATGCTCCCAAAGCCGCTCCCGGGCTCTTTTTACCCTTTGCATATCCCCTTTCCCCGGGCTCTGCTCTCATTGCGCATCCCCGCTCTCACCGCTGGCTGCCAGGGCCAGTGTCCCCCGTACGGCAGGGATGGGATGGGATTTAATGGGATGGGATGTAGACCCCATTAATGGCGGGAGGGAGCTTATCTCCCTGGCATTCCTGGCGTGAGCGCCCACGGAGCTTTCCCGGAGGCACCGGAGCCACAGCCCGGCTGGGATCCGATGGCGGGATGTGAATCCCGGCGACAAAAATCGTGACCAACATTCCAGTCCCTTCCTGGGGGTGCAAGTTCCAGGGTGTCACACGACCCGCGGATGACCCGGGGGACCCGTGAGCTGAGCGCGGATGCTGCGACCACCGCGATGCTCCGGCCCGAGGCCGCGGCGGCCCCGCTCCACCGCCCGGGGCTCCGGGACCCCCTCTGCGGGCCGGGGCTGCCGGGGCCAGGCCGGGCCGCTCGGGAGGCTGCGGGAGTCCCGCGGGGGGACACGCGTGGGGCAGGGTCCCGGGGAATTCGTTTGCAGGGTGTATATGTATCTGTGTCTGAATATAAGTATATATACACACACATATATATATGCATGTATGTGTATATTTGTATATTTTTTAATATGCGTCTATATCGGTAGGCATGTGTGTGTATATATATATATATTTATATATTTATATGTTCATGTGCGTGTGCCGGATCTCGTGGAGAAGCCCCTGCCCCAGGATCTCGCCGCCGGCGGGCCGGGCCGGCTGGGGAAGGGGCTGGGAGCACTGGCTCGGCTCCGGCGTGTCCTTGCAGGAGGGATTTGAGGAAAGGAGGGATGATCACACGGTCCCTCGCTGCCCCTAAACTTCCCCGAACCCCCGGCTCGGGAGGATCTTTGCAGATGGAGAAGTGGGACTGGAAATGATGGGGAGGGAGGGTAAAATCGTGGAGTGAGCGAGGGGACCGGGTGGGGGCTGCAGCCGGAGGTCCCTCGCTTGGTGGCAGTGGCAATGGTCGGGGCTGGGGATATCCGGACGAACCCACTGAAGCCACCACACCACCCTTTTACAGATTTGTCGCTGAAGCGCTAAACCTATTTCCACCAGTAAATTATTCATCATAATAATAATTGTGTAATTACTGTAAAGAGTGTTAATTATTGATGCCCAAAGCAGTAATTGGTATATATTATTAATAGGCCGATGTGTTATGCTGTTGTGTTTAGCTGGAAGCCCGGTCCTACCTCCCCGCCTTGCCGGGGCTGGGGGCACGGATCGCCCCCCCGCCCCACACCCGCCCTGCCTCGGCATCGCTTCTCTCCCCTTGACTTTGGGGTAAAAGGCCCCGGGAGAGGCGGGGACGGGACGGGCATCGCCCCTGTCCCGGTGCCAGGAGGGACGGGGTGGTTGTGGGGTGCAAAAGCCCTGCCTGGTTTGGGGGTGCGCGGCCGGGGAGGGGAGCAGGGCGGGATCCCGGCGCTGTGGGCAGGAGGGAACGGTGCATTTTTACCTTCTGTTCTGGTACCACGTTTTCACCTGCGTGTCGGTGAGGTTGAGGGAGGCGGCCAGTTCCATCCTGTCCTGCACGCTCAGGTATTTTTGCCTCTCGAAGCTGCGCTCCAGCTGGGCCAGCTGATGGTCGGTGAAGGCGGTGCGGGCTTTGCGCGGCTTTTTCAGCCGCACCGGGGGACTGTCCCGGGAACTGGAGATCTCTCGGTCCCCTTCTTCTTTCACTGAGCCGAGAGGGAGGAAGAGAGGCCAGGTCAGAGCAGGAAGGGAATTACCCTCAAAAGAGAGGTAACCGAGCAGGGGCTCGGGTCCGAGTGGGGCTCACGGCACATTTGCTCTGCAGCCCCGTAAATTTTAATCCCGGCTGCCCGAGGGAATTCAGGGGCTCCCCGAGCCGGGCCCGACTTTTCCCCGTCCCGAAGGCCTGGGATCGGAGCAGGAACGCTGAGCTGTGCCGAGGGGACCCCCGGCCTGGCCCCGCCGCGCTTCTGCCCAGACCCCCCCGTATCCCCCTCACCCCTCATTTCTCACGGGGCAGGACCTTCCTCTGGGCTTATTCCCCCAAATTCAAAAGCTTTCTCGATGCTTGGGTATTTTTTTTCCTTCTTTTTTTCGCTCTCTCTTTCTTTTTCTTTTCTTTTTTTTTTTTTAAACCAAAACAAACCAACCAAAAATGAAAATTGCGAGCCCACATTTTTTGGAGGGGAATGTGGCCGTGCTGGTCCTGCCTCTCCCCTCCGCGGAGGAGCCTCCGTCCTCCCGGGGATGCTGCCGGGGCATGGAACAAACCTCCCTGCTCCAGGGCGCACAACGAAATAGTGGGGAAATCACTTCGCAAAACCCTACCCGGGCTGTTATTTATCTTTAAAAAGGCCGAATGAGAGGGGCTGGCGGCTTTTCGTTAGCGCGGTCGGTACCTACGCGCTGGCGGAGCGATGCGAGAATTTACGCCGCAAAATGTTGGAAGGTGACGGAAAAATTACCGAGCAAAAACAAAAATAAAGGGGCAAAAATAAATTTCTGCTTGTGCCCGCCTTCTCCACCCTTCCTGGAGGAGATTATGGAGCAAATAGGCTCGATTTATACAAATCGGCGGCGTTTGGCGGTTTTTTTTACAGGGGTTTATGTTAAATTTCCTGGTGGCGGGGGTGAGGAGGGACAGGGCTGGAGCCGAACGCGAGCTGATTTCTCTCTGTAGGAAGACAATAATCCGGCTAATTGAGCCACCGGGGAGTGAAACCCTTCAACCAGAAATCCCGGCTCTGGCCGAGCAGGCAGAGCGAGCAGGGGACGATCCTTGAGCGGGGAGATCCGGTCCCGGTTCCCGGGAAAGCGGCAGCCCCGACCCCGCCGGACCCGGGCAGGGGGGTCGGTCCCGCTCTCTCCCGGGAACGGCCCGAAAGTTTGTATGGACTTTTCTGCAGAGAAAAGCGGGTCTAGCCTCCAGCATCCCGAGGAGGAAAATCCCCCCCGGCCCCTGGGCTCATCCTCGGCTCCTAAAAAGTTCCTGCTCGCCAAAGGGCTGCAGGAACGGCGGCGACGGCTTCCCCGCTCGGTTCGGATCTGCCTCTGGCTATTCCTAGCTTTAAAAAAAAAAATTATATATACATATAGAAATACATATATGGATTTTTTCGGCACTTTGGCCGCTGGGGTTAGGCCCAGCTTCGCAGCCCCTTTGCGGAGTAAATCTGGGGCGTTTTGCCCCCGGAAAGGCTATTTCCAAAGCAGCACAAAAAGGATCACGCTGGGAGCGGGGATCTTCACCCGCTCCTCCACAGATGCGGGGTTTTACCCTCATTGAAACTGTGGTTTCCTTCCCATCTAAACTGTGGGGTTTTTCCCCTCCACTTAATCAGGTCTTTTTTCCCCTCATTTAAGCAGTGGGGTTTTTCCCCCCTCCCGATTTAAGCCGTGTTTTCCCCGCAATTTAAAGGATTTTCCCCCCCTCCATTTAAACGGCATTTGCAGCGTGGCCGTGGCTGTCCCGCCGCACCGACAGGAGAGGAGCCGAGCGGCGCCGGGAAACGACCCCCACCCAAATCCGACTCCCCCAGCCCGGGCTCGGCCGGCTCAGGGGGATGCGGAGAACCCGCTTTTCTTCTCTCCCCTCGCTTCTTTCGCGTCTCGGCGATTTGGGGCAAGGGGAGAAGAGCTGAAGGAATTCGGGCCGGGTGTAGGAGACGAAAACAAACCAAGGTTGGAATCGCGGCTGTTTTCAATGCCGGCCCTGCAAAGCGGTGGGGCCGATGCTTCCTCCCGGGGCACTTCCAGCCCCGGCACCGACCCCGGGCTCCATCCCTCGTTTGGAGCGAAAATCCCACCGTGACGTCCAGAGCCTGCCGCCGCCTTTGGAGGCTTAATTGGGTGAATATTTTTTCCTTCATGAACCAGATTTCAGCCCAGCGGCTCCGGGCTGGCCCAGGGTGCATTTGCAGCCAGGACGGGGCTCAGCCTGTCCCCCTTTTTTCCTGCCAATCCCCTCAAATTCAGCGGCCCCATAAGGTGCCATCGCCTCCCTTTTCTCCCCCCAGCTGGATAGCCTCTCCTTTCCCTCAAAGAGCCGGCGAACAGTTTTCCCGGGGAAAAGTTTTGCAGGGGTGATGAGGGTGGGGTGGGTGAAGGCACCCGGGATAAACTGCTCAGGGGGGCGAGGTCTGACCCCAAATCCCCCCGTGCTGTTCCTGTGCCTCTCTTTGCCCCGACTGCTGCAGGGGGAGGCCGGGAAGGGACTGGGGGGGCCCGGGAGGCCGAAGCCCCCAGGCTCAGGGCGAGCAGCCGCCTCATCCAGCCCCACGCCCCGCCGGCGCTGTGGATGCGGCCCGGGGCTCCCTGCCTGTAATGCTCGGTTTTGAACGACTTCCGAAATAATAATACAAATAACAAAAATCGAATCAAACCCCACCGACTGGCTTGCTCGTTTCTCACAGGAGCAGAAGGAATACCTGGCAAATGCATGATTATTTTATTATGGTTTTGTTTTGGTTCGTTTGTTTTGGTTTTTCTTTTTTTTTTTATCCGCAGGCAGAAATCCGTCTCCGGTTCTCCTTTCCCCGCGGGTAGGAACGGCACAGCCGGATCTCTGCGGCGGAAGGCAGCCCCGGCGCGTTACCCGGGCGCGTTTAATGAAGCACCGATTGCCCCAATCCCTTCCACCGGGCCGAGCCCCACCGAGCCCCGAACCCCCAAGTTTCCTCAAGTTGGTGCCGACCCCTCGGTCATTTCGGGAGCGACCGATACCGTGACCTCCCCCCCCCCCCCCCCTCAGCGGGGCGCGCCGGAGCCGGGTCCGCAGCGAGATCCCAGAGCACCGGGAGACCCCCGGGCCGCCAGAGGCTGTGGGTCCGGGCCGCCCTGCACAGCCCAGCAAGGTGAGCGGCTCTTACCTTTGTACTCCGAGTCCGAGGAGGAGCTGCTGGTGTTTTTTTCCATTTTCTCCCTAAAATCCTCGCCGGGCTTGGTGGGGATCCTGCCCGCCGGCTCCTGCCCGCCGTGAGGTCCATTGGTGCTGGAGTAAGGCGCGCAGGCGGCCAGGGGCTTGCAGTCGGCCAGGATGTCTCTGATGAGGAAGGAGGAGGTGACGGTCCGGGACTGCGAGGGAGCCGAGACCTGCCCCGGCTGGAGATGCGCATCCAGGCCCGGCCGCGGCACCGCCGCCTCCAGGCACTCGCGGCCCGGCGAGCGGGGCGAGGGGCACCCGCTGCTGCCCTCTGAGCGGGGGCTCAGCTCCAGCGGGGACCGGCCGTCCCCCACCAGCGGGTCCCCCTTGGGCACGGCCGGACTGCCGGCTCGGTGGGAGAGGATGGAGTCGATCCCAAACCCGGTGGAGCCCTCCATGGCCCCCGCGAGGTGCCGGCGCTCACACGGGCATTGGCGGGGAGGGCGCGGCGGAAGCGGTTTGATAACGATAATTAACAATAACAGGAGGGAAAAACAAAAAGGCGAAAGAAAAAAAAAAAAAAAACAACAACAAAAAAAAAAACAAGGTAAAAAGAAAAAAAAAAAAAAAAGAGCAAAGTTCAGTCTGGGATCCGGGCAAGAATTGCTGCAAGGCTCTCCGAGGCGCCGCGCGTTAGATCCAGGGCTGCTCCGTCTTCAGCATCGCGCCCAGCTGCACTCACAGACAGACAGACAGGAGAGGGGGGGAGAGGGAGGCAGAGTCAAACTTTGGCCGCGAAAGGGGTGGGGTGAGGGGGGACGGACCCCAACCTCACCCGGGGTCCCGGCCACCCCACCCGTGCCCGGAGCCGCGGCGGCGCGGGGCTGGGGGGCAGCCCGGGGGCTCCCAGCCGGAGGTGGGGAGACAGCGATCGATAGTGAAGGCTTCGCAGCGCCTTAACCACTTAATGATCCAGAAATCAATGGGGAAGGGCGAGGGGAGGGCGGAGGGGGTGGCCAGTCGCCGGGCCGCCGCGGCGCCCCCCTTCCCCGCCAGCACCTCGGACAGCGCCGGGGGGAAAGCGGAGTCACTCCGGAGCCTGCGGCACCTCGGACAGCGCCGGAGTCGCTCCGGAGCCGGCGGTGCCTTCAGCACCTCGGACAGCGGCGGGAGCGCCGCGCCCTCCCCGAGGGGGGGAACGGGGGAAATGGGGAGAAAACCCGAACTTGGGCCGCCCCGGCCGGGGGACCCCGGCACCCCCCACCCAGCCCGTGTGAACGCGCCCATTGGCCGCCGGGCGTTTTGGGGGATGTCACTCCCCAGCAGGCGACACCTTGCAGCTTGATTAACGGGAATTAATTGTCGCCCGGACCCCCGCGCTTTCCGGGCGGTTTCCGCCCTCTTTTGCTGTCATTATCCCGCTGATGGGGCTCTTAATGGGATGATTAGCCGCGGAGGGAGGGGGGGGGGGGGGGGTTGGGTGGGTTGTCGAGGGGTTACTGCTTTCTCCGCGCCTCCCCCCGCAATTAGCTGATCTGCCGGTCCCTCCCGAGCAGGGAAAGTTTTGCTGGGCGTTAAAATTAAAAACAAAAAATTATGGGAAAAGAAAGAAGAAAAAAAAAAGGGAAAGGAAAAGCACCGAAACCCTCCCAAAACCCTCAGCACTGAGGCGGCTGCTCTGAGCCCGAGATGAGCCTCGGAGCTGCGAATTTCGTTGTATGCCCTGGAAATCGGTTGTGGCCGAGCAGAGAGGTCCGCGGGGCCGCCGGGCAGCCGCGCCCCCCGCCCAGCGCTGCCGGAGCGGCGAGGACCGGGCACCGCTCTGCCCGCTCTGCCAGCGCCCAGCGGCGGTACCTACTGGCGCAACTGGGAAGGGACCGCACTCAGAGCGGATTTTTTCTGTCGCCAATCGCATTTTAAATAAAACCCCGATGGCCTCAGGCAGGGCTGCCCCGTCCTGCCCGTTTCTGCCGGAGACACCAACTTTCCTCCCTCTCGCCCCGTCGGGGGAGTTGCTGTTGTTGGTCTCCCAGCCTGGAGAAGGACAGGCTCATGCAGGATTCCCACCTTCCTCGCGGTCACACTGGCTGCTGTCTCCTCGAGGGTTTTTTTAGGGGCTTTTCCCGTGGATAGACCCTTCGCCGCGGAGACAGGAAAATGTCCACACCCGGGTGCGTGAAGCTGCGTCACTTTAAAGCGATGTCGCTGGTTATTTCTCAAATACTCGATTTCTTCTGTTCCCCACCTTCCCGGCCAGTCAGCTGCATCTTGTCCCTCTTCCAAAGCCGCCCTTGGCCGGCAGCTTGGAGGCGACCAAGGAGAGGAGAGCCCCCCTGGGGATGCCCGGCTGCCAGCTGTCGGGCAGAGGCGCAGGCAGGGCCCCCAGCACCTCCTGCCCTCGGCCCTGCAGGCTCGGGGCCGGCTGTGATCGGGGCAGCGGAACAAAAGAACCTCAGAGGAGGACAAGCCCAGGAACAAAATCGGCATCAGCCCCGGTCCCAGCCCGCCCCCACCTCGTGCTGGGGATGCTCGTCCTCCCTGTCCCTGGGTGTGGGGTTCCTGCTGCTGCTCTGCCCTGTCTCCCTCCCAGCACAGAGGTGCTGCCCCAGGACCCGGCACTGGGGGCCACGTCAGTTTTGCAGAGTCTACCGTCCACAAGGCTGGGCCCAGTGTCCCTTTGGATTAGACCAGAGCAATGGATGTGCAGGAACTGGGCCCAGTGAGAAGCGGTGCCAAGACCCCAGTGGGGTTTCCCAGCTATTTGCAGAGTTTGTGTTGGTTCTTGTGCTCTGGCAGCCTCCTTATTCAACCAGGAGACCACACCTGGGCTGGAAATTTGCACTGGGATCAGGACCAGCACTGAGGTTGTATTTGGGACCAGGAATGGGACTGGAATAGGCAGCAGGGCTGGGAGTGGGATTAGAATTAGGATTTGGATCAGCCATGCAGTTTGGGCTGGTGAGTCTGTTGCTCTTGACCTGCCTTCAAATAACCACAAGGAAGTCCCCAGATCAGACCAACTTCCTGATGATGTGCAGGATTTTGGGGGGTATTTGTGTGTGGGGTACAATCCTCACCCCAGAGCAGGTTCTGTGTTGTGCCATGCCCAGCGAGGCCCTGGGGACAGGGACTGTCACTCCTAGGCCATACTTGGAGCTCCCAGCAGCTACAGATGCACTTGCTACTCATGTTCTAATGCCAGTGTGGCTGACATTAGTATTATTATTACTATTATTACTATTAATGCTGTTGTTTTTATTAAGTTTTTTCAAAACTAGACATCCCAAGGCATCATTGTGCCCAATTCTGCCCATATGGGGTGTCCCTCCTACCTCACCAGGCACTGGACAAGTGGGGTTCCAATGATTTGTCTGTGGCTCCCAGCACAGACAGGAAATCCTGTCACACAGACCACCAAGCAGTGCACACTCCTTCCTCTGTGTGTCTGCCCTTAAACACCGTTTTCCAGACTGCTCCTGCTCACAAATACATCAGTCAAGAGGAGATCCCTGAAGCCAACTGCATTCACAGTCACCTCCTCACAAGCTTCAGTCACAACCCGGGGGTGGATTTAGGACTGTGACAGCTTTGGGAGTTGCTGTTCATCCCACCCCGCTGGGTGCTGCCGATGGACAGGGCTGGGCTCTCCTGTACCTGTCACCAGGGCAGGTTTGGCCCCGGGGGCAAGAGACAGGGCTGAGCCAGGTGTGTCCAGAGGCTTCGGCTGCGGGACACCTTCCACAGCTGGGCCAGGGACTGCTGAGCTGTGATGAGCAAGAGTTAATCCTGAAACATCTGCTGGTGATGCACAGCCCAGTGTCCTGGAAAGCTCTGGCTGAATCTGGTCCGGAATTCCCCGGAGGCTCTGCTGCCCTGAATCTCCTCCTGAACGCCGGCTGGGTGCTCGGGAAGGCCGTGCCCAGCAGGCCCAGGGAGGGATGCTCGGCAGCGACAGGCTCCGCCGGGATGCTCGGTAACGAAACGAGCCGCAGAGAGAGGAGGGCTCGGGGTGGGGGCAGCGGGCAGAGAGGAGGGGGACAAGGAGAGAGAGGAGGGCTCGGGGTGGGGGCAGAAAGGAGGGGGACAGCCGAGGCGGGGAGGAGGCGGGCCCGGCGCGGGGAAGCCGTGCGGCCCCGTTACCGGTGGGTGTCACTGCAGGACAAGCAGCGTCCGCGGCGGCGGGGCCGGGACCCCGCACGGGGCTCCGCCGGCGCACGGGCAGCGGGACACGCTGGCCCATGGCTCGGAGGGGCCGGGGTCGGGCGGGGAGCGCTGGGTGCGGGCCGGGGCAGGGCCAGGGGATGCCCCGCGCTGCCCCCGAGCAGCCCCTCCGAGCGGCGACACCGGGGGACATTTGCGGCAGGACCTTCCCCAGGATTTCGGGGGCAGTGGGGCAGATCTGTCGGCTCCGAGCCCCACTGAGAGGTGTCTCCTGAAGGCACTTGGTTTATTTGGCTGATGCTTTTTGGGTTTCTGGTCTCTTTGCTGGTTTCCTGGGTCTGTGCCAGCCGGCAGCTCTACAGGGGCTTGGTTCACACCGTTCTGGGCCAGCCCTTCCCAGCCGGGGAGGACTCTCTGGAGGTGCTGCCTTCCCTGAGCACACCCCAGGGACCTCAGTGGCTGCTGCAAGAGGACACTGATGCTGTGGCTGGGCTGAGAGCTGGAGGTGGCTCCCAGCAGGCAGAAGGACAAACCTCGTGCCTGTGTTTCTCACACGCTCGTAAACAGTGTCATTTTTAGCAAGACAAGTCATTTAAGGCCCAGCTTCCTCCCTCCCTGGGAGGTGGGAAAGGTCTTTGGTTATAATCCACCTCTGCCAGCTTGGCAAACCCTGCTGTTATCCTCCTCATTATTTTAGATGGTTTTTATTTAGAGGCCTGTACTAAAAAGAGGCAACCCCATACCAGGGTTTTCCCCGGTGGGGACCAGGTGATTTTGTTCCTCCCTCAGCTCAGGTGTGGGCAGGGTGGAGTTTGTTACAGCTTCTTCCTTATAAAAGGGCAGTTTGAGGTACAAGCTGCCCTAAGGAGGGGATGTGGGAAATGTGGGAGCAGCTGCTGGGGAGCCTTCAGTGTCCTGAGGGGTAAGAAAAGCTGCTCTTGCAGTTTACTTTATTGTTTCATCTTGAGCAATATAGTGTAATGTTGCAAAGATCTCTTCTCTTTGAGGTTTGGGTTTCAAAGTCTGGGTAGAAATCTGAGGGGCAATGAGCCCTGAGCTCAGCATGGGTTCGTCCTGTCCTTTGGCTGCTGGTGGCTTTATGTAGGAGGGCTGGGCTAATCCCAGTGCTGAGGTGTGGGGGCAAAATTATGCTGGGCACATCCACCTGAGCTCAGGGTGCAGCTGGGCTGCCCAGCACAGCAGATCTCACCTCCCAGAGCTCTGGGGTGAACACACCTGAGCTCTCCAAGTGCCAAGGGAATGGTAAATACGAAAACTGGGAGTTAATTTGGCTTAAAAAGTTGGTACAATCTAAGCTGTAATGGCAGATGTGAGAAGCAGACTACATAAGAGACATTAATTATTCCTTTAGCAATAATGGAGATGCACAGTTAAAATAATGACACCTTTTACCAAGTGGTATTTGAGGTGAAATGCTCTGTTGGAAGGAGATGGATTCCAAGTGTGTTGGTTCCTGACTGAACCTTTGCTGTCACCTGTGGCTTTGGGTGCTGTGATGTTGAGTTGGTGTTGGTAGAGTTTGAGTTTGTTCAGCAAGTGCTTGAAGAAGCTCAGCCCTGAGGGACTCCAAGCACCAGCAGCTATTGCAGGATGAGTGTGGAGCTGGCTGGAGCCACCTTCTAATGAAGGCACTGCCTGTGGTGAGGCCTCAGTTTGGCAGAGCACTTAAAGCAGGTGTTTGGATTCCATCAAACAGGCAAGGCAATGGCTTTGCTGAATCAGGCACTGATGGGAAGATTTTTTTGGCAAAGAAATGTGAAGGACTGATGAGATTTTACAGATTTGATATCAGCCAGGACATGGCTGCATCCAATCTATTTGTTGAGAACCAGCAGGGAAGGTGCCTGTCCTGCCTTCCCTGTGGAGCTGTGATGATGTGAGCACTGCTGTGCTCCTCAGTGTGATGAGAACTGTGGTGTCCAGGTTGTGTTGTGCACCTGACACGAAGCAATGAACAGGCTAAGACACAATCATTCCTCTTATATTTATGATTTATTTGGCTATATCTGCATTAGCATAACTGTAAAACCAGAGAGAAAGTCTATTGCCTGTGGTATCCTAGGGTCCAAGGGCTGTGCCCAGCATGGTCCTTGCTGTGGGGGCCCTCTGGGGAAGGGGACCACTCACAGGCACTTCTCAGTGGGAGGCACTGAGAGCCTTTTTACGAGAGTCGGGGTCTGGAAAAGTCCTGAGATGAGGCTCAGCCTATGAGGAAAGGAGCAGAGAGAGGATTGGTTACAGCCAGAAGCCAGCCACAGAAAATAGGTTGAAGCACAGACAGGGAGGAGACTGCAGATTGCAAAAGGGCTTTTGCCTGACTGGGAGATGTTGCTCCAGCTGAAGTTAAGCACTTAACCTGCTTAAGATGAAGAGTAGCTTTCTGATTGACCTCAGCAGATTCTTATCCTGCTCTAGCAACAAAACCCTGAAATTTTATTATGGTGGAGTTTTTTTGTCTGACATTTTCAAAGGCTGCATGCCCTAAGGTGGGCCTTGAAATAAATATGCCTTGTTTTCTACAACACAGGACTCATGTGCCTCACTGAGGGGCCAGGATGGGCTCAGAGCTCCCAGGGAAGCCCCTGGTGAGATCAGGGGCTCTTACACGACTTACCCTAAAAACACAGAAGCAGCAGCTCCCCAGGAATCACCTTAGAGTGGGGACAGGGTGAAAAAATGCCCGTGACCATAAACAAAAGGGAAGTAATCTGGGGGAGAAAGCTCCCAGGGCCCTTTGGGGTGAGCAGAGGGGCTCACACACAGCTGTGTGAAGCAAACCTGCAGTGACTGAAACTCGAGTGTTTTCCACGGGGAGCCACAGGCTCTGCCTGCCCCAGCACAATTCCCTGTGCTGTGCATCTGCCTCGTGTGGCTGTGCTGAGCTGCCTCCTGCTTTCCCCCCCCTTCAGGCTGGCTGGATGTCAGGTTTTGCATATGTAAAAATACAGAGCAGTCTTTGCCCTGAAAAGCTTGCTAGTGATCTCATTAATCAAGACAAACAAAGCGTATTTAGCTATTCCCCCCTCTCTGGAGGAAGGCGTTCAGGTACTTAAATATGCATTTGAGTGCCTAACTTCAGACAGCTGTTTCTGGATGTTTTTGCTTTCTCACAAATAGCAGCAGTGGCATAACTCCTCTCTGGGAGGGAGAGGTGGGGGGGGGGGGCAGAACCAGGGGTTGCTGAAGTAGGTGGGTAACCCCAGAGAGCTGGCAAGGACAATCCCTGGTTGTTCCAACTCCAACCTCCCATTAAAGATGCAGCAGTTTTTCCCTTGGATCTGGGATTGTTAGAAAAATCCAGTGCTTGCAGGTAAGGACAGCTGAGCTGCTTCTCTTGAATGTGCCTCTGTCATGCTCCCTTATCCACCAGTGCTGGGAACTGGGCACAGGGACATTTCTGCCTGGAATGGGGTTGAAGCCATGGGAGAGGAAAGAGCAGTTTATTCACTCCAGTCTCGGTACAAAGCTCCTGGGTGAGAAATGTCACACTGAGCCACAACTGGCAGTAATTAAAATGAGCAGAGCCTTGGGGAAGTTGTGAGGGATGCCAGCTCCTGCCCTCAGCATGAGTGAGTGGGAAGCACCAGGTGTAGGACAGGGGCAAGTGCTGTTTTAAAAAATGAGAAACCCTCCCAGTAATTAGAGTCCAGATAAGGGTGTCCTTGGGTCAAAGGCCTTATTATGACAGAGACTGGTGTTGAGAAGTCAATGCCAGTGATGAATCCTCATCTCTGACTCTTCTAATTCATATTTTAAATGATGAACCCAGAGGTACCTCCTCTAGAGACAGCTGATGATCTTTGCCATTACTCTGCTGCAGTTACGGGGTTTTATGCCAGGATTTTGTTTGGAGCACTGGCTGCAGCAGGACAGGAACATGGTTTGTAGGAAAAAGCTGAAAGGTTTTCCTTGCAGGAAGATGGAGCTGCCATGGGCTCCAGCTGCTGCTGAGGAGCAATGTTTTGGCTGCTGGTCATTGCATTTGTTATTGACAAATGAAAACCTGCAGGACTGTTGCAGCTGGGACATTGTGATGTCAGTGTTTGCTTCACAGAATTAGAGGAGCAAAAAAAAAAAAAAAATTGGCACTCCTAAAACTTAAATATGTATTGTGGGGGGAGATGTATTCATTGGGGTTTTACAGTTATAATAATGTGTTAAATTGCAGGATACATTAAAGCATGTGTGCTAATTGAGGGCTGATAAATTGCATGTGAGATGCAGAAAGGCCAAGCTGGTGCAGGGAAGGCAGAGCTCCCCTAATGGTAGCAAATCCCAGAGACTGAGCAGGGTTTTCTGGGTGCTGTAGCTGCTGGGCACTGTGAGCACCCTTGGGTGCAAAATAAGCTCAGCTTATGGGGGGAGTTTTAGTTAATGGAGCTGGGGTTTATGGTCTGTGGATTTTTAATGGATGACTTTTAGGAGGTGTTGAGGAAGAACCCATGAAAAGGCCTGAAACAAGTAAGGAACAGCACCAGGCTCTCCTCCTGGCCTGGAAGGATCCATGGAGATGTGGCTGTCCCTGTTCCTCTCCCAGCACCTGCCTGGCTCTGCCCACCTGCCTCCAGGCAGCTTCCCAGCCTCGCAAGATTTTTCACTTTAACAACAAAGCTGCACCGGGACTCAGCCTCGTTTCTCCATCATCTGTTTGATGGAATCCTTTTAGAGGGTGACAAAACACTTTCCTGAGCTCTCTTTACAGGAAACCAATCTCTATTATTTTCTTTCTTTTTTTTTTTTTCCCAAACCCCCTCTCATTTACAGGAGTCTAACAAATCCTGGGTGTGTGTTTTTGGGTTGTTTTTTTTTTTTCCCTTTTTTTCCTCCCCTCCAAAACAACACAAAACAGTGGATTTTTTTTTTTTTTTCAGGAAGGGGGGAGGAGGGAGTAAAATAAACAATACAGAGAGGGGTAGGGTGCACACACTGACGCTCAGCGCCACCGAGCATCCCTGTACAGACACCAAAAAAAAACCCCAAAACCCACCCCGTGCGCGCGCGCGCATCGAGATGCAAATGATTTTCCGCGAAGCCATCGCTTGTAAAGCTTGACAGAAAATAATGAGAAACACTAAATCTTTTATAAGGTCAACACTCAAGCAGCTGTCAAACAAGAAAAGAATTTAGCGAAAGATCCGCAAAAACTTCCATCGCCTCATTAAATCCAACAGGGCCGGGGCCCGGCGTGGTGAGGAGGCACCGGGGCGCCTCCGTTTTGTGTCAGTAATTTGCGGCGGAGGAAGAGGGAAGACGAAACAGCCAACGCCGAAGGGGCCTTGGGGGAGGCTGGGGAATCGTTAGTGCGCCAGGAGCGGCCTCGGCTCCTAATTGGAAGCATTGGGCATTATCAACGGAGGATTTGCCTCGGCTCCCTGACAGCTCTCTAGGCCTGGAATGATAGCCCACTTGTCAGTGTAAAAGACCATTAAAAACAAACCATTTTGATTTAATTGGAGGCGGTGTGCTGGGGGCCCAGGTGAGGCGCTTCATCAGCCGATGTTGGCTGCTGATGCCTTTTTCCCCCTGTATTGATGGCTTTTTTCTTTTTTTCCCCTCCCTTTCAAAAACTGTCTAGGAAAGAGAAAGAGGTGCTGAAAGATCCTTCACAGCCGCATCGAGAGCGGCTTTCAATAGGGTTGTCAACAAATGCCATGACAAGTTAGAGAGAGGCAGGTACTTTTAAAACAGACGTTATTCTGTCCAAGATGAGCTGTGCTCAGAGGTGAGTGTTGGATTATTAGGGTTACAAATAATGTGGCTTTTCCTGCCAGGAGCGTGCTTAACTGGCTTAACGAATGGGGTTGATTTTTTTTCTCTCCCCACCTTTCTAAGAACAGAGGGAGAAATGCAGGACAAGGGAGCCTGGGCTAAATGATCTTTATTTGCTTCAAGCCCAGGAAGGTTTCAAACAGTGCTCGGCAATTTTGGGCTGCTGTATTTAATGTCCCATGGAGATACAGGTTGATGGGGTTTTTTTCCTTCCTTAAAATTGCTGGAGTTCACTGGTTGTTTGTTCTGGGCAACAGCATGAGGGGAGAAGAATTAACCCACTGGAGCTGTAACCTGGTGTGTGCCCCCCACCTCCTTGGCAGATGTTTCAGGGTCAGACCAGAGCTGGCAGCTTTCACACTGACCTCATGTGCTTGACATCTGAATCCTGACCCTTTTCATTCCAGGCAAGAGGTTTACTTAAAGTTGTCTTGATAAATAGTATCTCTGCAGAAGTCAGACCAGGGCCACAAATGAAACCTCAAATCCATTTAAAAAGCATTTCTGTGGAGTTGTGCAATGGAAGCTGCTCACCCATAACCCAACACAGTGTGTGTAGTTTCCCCTTGCCACAAGCTGTGAGCACCCAAAATCTGTTCCCTCATGGGTGAGTATCTCCAAAAGAGCAATGAGAATTGGTTGCCAACTGCTCCTTGTGCTGCCTTTGGATACTGGGGCTCGGATGTAGGTGGAGCCTGCCCTGGGGATGATCCAGGCTGTAAAGCTGCACAAGGAGTTGTTTTCCTGTGTTAATCAGGAGATGTCCGGAGCACTGGAAATGGCAGAGGAGTGATGGCCCCTCTGTCTCTGAGGGAGACACGAGGAAGTGCTGAACATGGCAGGTAATGATTTTTACTAAAAGAGAGGGTCAATTGAAATAAGATATAAGAAGCTTTTTTACAATGAGGATGTTGAAATACTGGCACAGGTTGCCCAGAGAGGTGGTGGCTGCACCATCTTTGGAAACATTCAAGGTCAGGTTGGATGGGGCTCTGAGAAACCTCATCTGAAGATGACCCTGCTCACTGCAGGGGGGCTGGACTAGATGGCACTTAAAGGTCCCACACTAAAATATTCCATGGCAGAGGGCAGAATGAAGGGTGAGAAGTTGAGTGTCCAGGGCACAAGGGATATTGGGAAAGCCTGGACCATGAAAATGCTTTGCTGTGATTTGAATAATTGTATTGCTGGAGGATTTGGCTGTGAGATAAAACAGGAAAACCTCCAGAATCTGCAAGGAAATGTAGTGATGGTGACAGGGGCCCAGAGCCTGCAGTTAGCCCTGGAATGGCTGGGGTGTGGGAGGTGACATCTCTGCTGTGGTCCCAGAGGAGAGTGCAGGGATCATGCTCAGGGCAGCTGGGTCTGTGCTGCCTGTTTGGAGCCCTGCAGGGTGCTGTGGTCTCTGTTTGAATTGTGCCTGCTGCAGGCCAGTGATGCTGCTTTGGATTGTCACTGCAGGGCTGGGAGCCACCAACTCTCATCACTTGGGCCATCGAACAACCATCAGCTGACACTGATTTTAATTCTTTTTGGTCAGCCAAAATCCCAGCTGAAGGGAGGATTGATCTGGTACTCTAGTGACAGGAAACTCTTGAACTCACTGCTTTATTCTTTAAGCACTATTTAAGTTCCAGGAGAGGAGTTTTATAACACTCCAAGTCCCAGAAGTTTTTCTGCCCTCAGACCCAGGAGGACCAATGCTGCACCTGAACAGCCAGCCTACCATGTGCTGTGTGTATCAAGCCCAGGTTATTTAAGCAGAATCTGTGGCTTTTCTGACAAGACAACAGCTGCGAGATTACATGAGCTGTGCTTGTCAGTTCAGCTCTATAGACAAAAATAGAGGTAAGGCATTAAAAAAAAATGCGGAACATTTTTGTGTGTACGTGTTCAACCTCAACTGTTAATTCTGACGAAGGATCAGGCTGCGAGCAGATATCGGATCCCTGGTGAGAATCAAATTCCGGAGCCCAGAATTTTGCTGCAAAGTTTATACAGTGGGGATTCCTCTAATTACTTTCAGTGGAAATTTACCTGACAGAGCTTTCCCAGGTAATGCAAGGCATATGCGGGAGAGCCGCTCAGCCGTTGACAGAGCCTTTGATTTTGTGCCAGGTTGCAAATTAAGTCTTTTGCCAAGGTACCCGAACACTTGCTCGTCAATTGCTTATCGCTTATTCACATCGCGCGCCGCGCGTTTCATCTGCTCCGAGAGGCAGCGCACGGTGACAAAAGTCTTGTCCAAAGTTGCTGCATTTTCTTTCCTTCCCCCTGCTTGGTCAAGTAAACAAGCCACCTTTGTGTCTCTGTGAGCTGGGGTTCTCTAATGAGCAAAGGAAGAAGCCTGGTGTGTGTCAGTGACAGGAAGTGCACGGAGCTGTTTTGACACATTGGTGAATTCTGTCCTGTGTTGCTGCTTTGTTGCTACCTGAATCCTTCTTGACTTGATAGAGCCCTGGGAATTTATTGGAGGTGGCCAGCATTGATGTACTGGTTTGGATAATGACTAACAAATATTCAGGTGGAGGTAGCTGGAGCCTCACCCCGGCCTGGCACAGGTGGGGATGCTGCATTTGGGCAGCAATGTCCTTTCCAGAGGTTGGTTGACACCAAGGGTGCTGTTCTGCCTGAGCCAGCAGGTGAGGAGTGACACGGGGACAGGACACACCCACTGAACATGAGGGACAGGAGTATTTAAGGCTGAGAGAATTGGGATTGTTCAGTCTGGAAAAGAGAAGGCTTTGGGATGACCTGAAAGGGACTTACAGGAAAGATGGGGAGAGACTATTTGTGAAATCCCAGAGTGACAGGACAAGGGACAATGTTTGAACAAGGGTTCAGATTGAAAGAGAGTAGGTTTAGATTAGATATTAGAAAAAATTCTTCCCTGTGATGGTGGTGAGGCATTGAAACAGGTTGTCCAGAGAAGCTGTGGCTGCCCCATCCCTGGAAGTGTTCCAGGCCAGGCTGGATGGAGCTCAGAGCTAGCTGGTCCAGTGGAAGGTGTCCCTGCTCATGGCAGGAGGGTTGGAATGAGATGATCTTCAAAGTCCATTTCCAACCCAAATCATTGTAGGATTCTATGATTTATGTCTATGCTGGGTACCTCAGAGTACATTCCCCAGGGAATGTAGTCCCACATCTACAAATAAATTAAGTTTTGGTGAACAGTCCCAGCCATGCTGGCAAAACCTGAGCCCTGGAATTGTCACTGCAGGCAAAGCAAGGCAGAGGCTGTTTGCTTTGGGGGGTGGCTGAGGAAGAGGAGGGCAGTAGAAGCATCTTGCTGAGGTGAGCAAGGAGTTAACATCTGCTTGGTTTAGTTAAAAAAAAAAAAAAGAAACACTTAAATGCAGCAACTTTCCCTAATGAACTGCTCATCAGGACATGACTGGCTCCCTGTGACCTGTTTGTCTTGGTGAGCTGGGGGGCCCAGGAGACCACAGGCCAGGTCAGTCCTGCAGAGCGAGATGGAGCAGGAGCACCTGGTGTGGGAGAGCCTGTAAATCACCCAGTTAGCTTAACAGTGTGGGCCATTATTCCAAAGCAGGGGGCTGAAACCTAAATCCAAATGAAAATATAGTCAATTTGTCCACACTTTACTGACTGAATGACTATGTAAGGCCATGCAGTTCTGGCAATGCAGGGAGCAAGCAGATGGAATTAGTGGGTAGGGAAAAGCTCCTTTGTTTTCTTCTCTTCCACTTCTTGGGCAAGCTCTAGCATGGTGCCAGGAAAGAGTCTTGCAGGGACTGAATGGAAAGCCCAGTTTAAGAGCCAGCAGAGAGATCCATGCCCAGTTTCTGCACCTCTCTGTAAGGGGTCATGGTGGGAATAAAAAAAATCCTTCTTGTTGATTTTTATGGGCCTACAGGAGTAATCTCACCTTCCTGCTGCCCCTGTTTTGGATTATAACTATTTCAGTGGCTGGGTGTTCTGTGTTGCTCCCCTCAGGTGAGGGTGTTATGCTAGATGATGAGGTGATTCAGTGGCCAGAAGGATGAGTGGCTTGAGATATCACACTCTTATACCTCACACCAGCCTTGGATCACACAGAAATGAAGTTTAAAGTGAGGCAGTGGTCAGGGCAATGGAGTCTCTGAATATTCTTGTCCAGGGTCTGGAGTATTTCCCAAATCATGAGCATCTTCTGTACTGGTCAGAGCAGGACAGTGTGACCACAGGCTGGTAGGAAATAATATGCAGATGGAGTCTGCTAAGAAGCTTTCTGTGGAGTGATATTTTTGTGGTTGCTTTTCATGTTCTTCTTGCACAGTAGGATGAGGGTGTTACATGGATGAGAGTGTTTTGCTCTATTGTCACCTCTGTAAAGGAGGGACTGACATTGACTCCTGGAGTCCCTGGGTTTAGCTGAAGGGTTAGGCCAGTCTGGCTTTCAAAACCATTCCATCACCTCTGTAGAACCCAGCTTTACAGGGGCAATTAAAGAACAGTTTGGAGACCACCAAATGTCTTTGGGAACCCTTAACTTTCTCCAGGCTGTTACTGATTTTAACTGGGTAAACAATTATGGATGTTCAAGAGGAGTTATTTTTCCATGGAGGAAATCATGCACTGAAGGCAAGTGAGTAACAAATTCCTTGATCCAAGTTCTAATGTGGGCTGTGCCTGTTAGATCTGCAGCTGGGAAAGGCAAACTGTCCAGGGTAATGCAAGGAGAAAGGAGGAGTATGGAAAATCTGCAGAGTCTGTGCAAAATGAGCTGTCCCTCCTCCCTGGATGCTGCTTTTGGAAAGGGAGAAGAAGAAAAAGGAGAAGGAGAAAAAGGAGAAGGAGAAAAAGAAGAAGGAAAGATTTGGAGGTTTGAGAGCTGGGGTGGGAACCCAACCACAGCCATGGATGAAACAAAAGGGAAAGCACAAAGCAAAACCCAGGCTGAAAAATGAACAGTGATGGAAAGGTCTGGGGTGAGAGGAGCTCTAAAGAGGAGCTTGCCCCAGTATCTCGTGTGACTCTCACAATCTGTTTAACAGCGATCGGTCATGTTCTCTCGCTGCCATCGCCGCAGCAGCAGCTCTGAGCTGACAGGCAGTGGGGATAAATGATTACTGACATATGCTAATCGGGCACTCTTAGACAGGACGTTGCAGGAATACATCAAGGTGGTGTAAAATGCATTTCTTGGGCAAAACTCCCCCAACTTGTGCAAGCAAATTACCTTCAGGAAGTCACAAGGCTTCTCCGCTGTTTTAAACTGTGGTTAGAAATCAACAGCGTGGTAAAAAAAAATAACCCCATCAGAAGAAGGGCTGGGGTGGAGAGCTGAGAGATCTCTGCAGTGGTATCTATCAATGCCAAATACGATTTTGGCCATGTACACTCCCTGCAGGGTTTCAGTGCTTTCACTTTCTGGTGTCTCCATTCCACTGGCCCAGCTCTTTTCCCTTCTTTCCTAAAATCCCCCCTAGCTCTTCACTTGAAGTTTCCCTATAATTTATACCATAAACAAAGTTAATGGAATTCTAACAAGTATCCCAGAGCACAGCAGGTTGCACAGATGAATTCAGGGAGATGTTTAGATCCCATCACTAGAACAACAAATCTTCACCTTGGCTCTTATTTGGATCAATTAAAGGAAGTGTCATGCACACCTATAATCTGGCCAGACCCTTTGGTTTGTCTCAGGTGAATATTGTCAATCAGGTAGTTCAGAGAGGTATCAGGAGTGCAGGCTTTCTGGAAACCTCTAATTCTGGGGTGGAAAAACTTCTTGAAACATCTGGTGTGGTTTGAAATCAGTTATGGTGAGAGCTGATGAAATGGCAGGGTACCAAAATGCAGGTGTGACTGCTTGTGCAGGGCACTTGTAGAGCAAAGGCCACCCCTGCACTAACAAGATACAAAATGATGCTTCTCATCTCATAAAGCTCATGAAAGTGCATGTAAGTTAAATATATTATTATCTGGGCAACTGCTGTCTCTCTTCCAGGGCTTATGGCTGGCAAAAAATAGCCCACCCTGATGTTCAAAAGGGGCTGATGGTTGAACACACTTGGGACCATTTTAAGGTCTGGGTCATGGGGAGCTTTGAGTTAAGAGCCTCATTCATTGTGTGCTAAGGATGTTACTGAGGCATGTGGGCAAGGTTAGAGTGTCCCTGAGCTCACTCAAGTGCTTGTAGAGGCCTAGAAGAGCTGACTTCAGATGTGGGATGGGGTGGGGGGGGGTCCATACCTTCTCGAAGCGTTGTGGGTGCCAGAAGGACTCCTCCTTCACGGGCAGCGGGTGCGTGCGCAGGAACGTGGTGCGATTTCCACGCACGTCACTGATCTGCAACCAAAGAGAAACAAGAGTGGGCTCAAACAGCTGCACTTCACTTATCTGCAACCAAAGGTGAACAAGAGTGGGCTCAAACAGCTGCAGAGCCACGCACATCAGCTCAGTGTCACACAATGCAGTGACACTGGGATGGATGAGGCCAAAAGTCGCTTTGGGCTGATGATCACAAGTGCCTGATCTGGGGAGTTTTCCATGTCCATGAAGCCAATACTGGTAGTTAGAATATGCTGATGAGAGAAACACGAGCTGCTGTCAGCTCTCAGTGTCTGCTTTATAGAGCATCCCACTGAGGTGACTGCTGCCCACTGGAAGCCCTGTGCCCTGAGCTACAGCAGTGGCTCATGCCTAACTGGGATGACCATAGTGGGGTTTCCTGGCTGGCTGGTGTGTGTTGCTCTCCTGATTAATTGCAGCTCACAGTGCTTGATGGTTCCAGCACAAGCCAGGTACCTGGTGAATGTTTTGGCCACTTGATGAAGCCCTGGGAACCTGTCTGCTCTGTGGTCTAGGATACAGGTTTGTGTTGCTCAACTCAGTAACTGGTGGCTGCAGGCTTTGGGAGCCTGATGGAGGCAACTTAGTGATTAAAAACATCAGTCTTTAATAGATAAAGTAGGGATGCACTTTCCAACATCCCAGGCTCGTGTATTCATAAAATAGCTGCTAATTAAGCACACTGTATTCCTGCATTTCAACTATAAAGTACAGTTTGTGATGGCAGTAAGCCCATTGAAGTTGGTCATTACCATATTAGCCTGACTCTTCTTTGAGCTATTAACTAATAAAAGTCATTGGCTGCTTTTAAATGGTGTTACAATGTTGGTGTGTTTAACAGCACAGCCTTACCCTGTGACAACTGCTGTGAGTGCTGGCATCAACCACGCCAGGCTCAGGGCTGGGGCTGTCCTTTCAGCATTTGTTGGCTCTTAACTTGTTGTGGCCACTGTCACAGGTAACCTGAGCAGAGCTGATGTTCAAAGGACAGCCTGTGGGGCTCCTGGCAGGGGGCTGCTCATCTTTGTTAGGCTTCATCAGCCTTTTAGTAGTCAGGGGGGATGTTTTCCCAGCTGAGAGCCCTTCCTAGGGTTGGGAGAGACCCACATATCCATCCATCAAGGGGTAGGACAGCGGGGGGTTGTGCCCAGAAGTGCTGTGCACAGCAGGGGAAAGCATTGCTGGAGTATTCCCACCTTTTTCTTTACCACGTGCTGGACTACTGTCCGGGCCCTCTGGCTCTCCATCCACAATTCCTTGTATCTGTGTTGCATGAGGTCAAAAAAGGGAGTGGAAGGACTGGAAAACATTGAAAAGACAGCGATATAATCCTTATAATATTTACCCCCTCGTGCCTGGTTCATCTCTCTGCTACTGGAAAGTGACTGGTGAGAAGGTGAATAAAGCCTGGCACTGGGAAAGGCTTTCTCCTCCTCAAGAACCCTCAAACTCACGTTCATTTGCAGTTAACACACCACAGCTCTCACACACCTGTGGTAACCTGTGCCAGGGCATTCCCCAGAACTGGAACAATTTCTCTTTTTGCACAACCTTTTGCAGGGCAGGTTTCAGCAGCTCTGTCTGAGCCCTGGTGTGCTGGAAGGACCACGGGACACCACAGGTTGCAGCTGAACTTTGGGCTGTGCTCAGGAGAGCACTTCCCAGCTGGTCCCCAATGGAGCAGCTCTGGCTGGATTCCATCCAGGGGAAGAGCCACTGGGTGCCAAGTGTGTTTTGCTAAAATAAGACTGCTTTTGCTATTAAAATCTCTCTGATGTGGTGCACCAAAGGCTGCAAATACGCAGTGATGGATAGGGTGAGAGGAGTTAAGTGCTATCCTAAGCAGTCTGAATAGGGCTAAAAATGGACCCAATGCAGATGGTCAGGTGTCTGCAGCAGAAAGGGGAGCTGAAATGCTGAGCCCTGGTCTGGTGCCTCAGCTGCACAGACCAGGTGTATTTGCCCCTTGAAAGAGGATGCCAGGGAGCAAGGAGGAGACAGAAGTAGAGAGGAGCTGCACATGACCTGGTTCTAGAAAAAGAGTAAAAAGGCAGTTGCTTGTTGGCCAGTGTCCCATTCAGCTGCTCTGAGCTGGTGTTAACCTGACCAGCTTGTGGCAAAGCTGCAGCCTGAAATCTTTGAGCCTTGCTCCTTGCAAGTGAGGATACTTCATCAGCCACCATGGGAGGCAGACCTGGCACTGGCAGGGACAACAAATCAGTAATTCCTGTGGTTCTGCTGCTATTCCTTCCTCCCAGAAGCAAACATCTGAAGGTGATGAAGGACTTCAAGCTCAAGTTTTATTGGTCCTCGTCCTTGCACACCTTGCTGAGGAGGGATTTTTCCCATCTTGCCAGCAGCTGATGACTGTGGAGCTCTCACCTCTAGCTCTGCTCCCACCTGTAGCCTGCAGAGCCTTCAGCTGCAGCTCTCATAACAGAGTCAGTGCTTTCCCTGCCTGTCCAGACCAGCTGCAGGACACTGGGACTTGGGGTAGCTGCTGGGCTGCTTCTGGGCCACCAGCTCCACCTGTTCCTGCAAAGAGCCCAGTGCCACAGAGTGAGCTGGTGTTTTGTGGTTTATGGCAGGACTGGGTCCAGAATTGACAGCTGCCAGCTTTTAGCAGCCTGGAGAATCCTTGATGATCACGGAGGGTGCCAGCACTGTGTATGCAAATAGTAACTCTTCTGTTTCTTGTTCCTTCACCCCCGTGGTGACTTTTATTACTTAATTATTGCACACCACATGCTTCAAAACAGCCTAATCTATGGTCGTGTTTTCTAATGATACTGGATGTGCAATCCAGCAATATACATCCCAAGGGGACATTCATATCAGAGGAGACATCCTTCTGCAGGCCTCCTGTTTCATAGATCACATGCTGCAGGGCTTTTCAAGCCTTTACTTACAAATCAGCTCTGCTGCTCCAGACTGTTATCTGGAGACACCCGGTGCCAAAGGCAACACTGACATTTACCCTCTGTCCCTTCTTTCCCCTCGTTCCCTTCCAGTTTGGCAGTTCATGCTGATCAGAGCTGGGCAATATATTTAAAAGGTTAAAAGATGTGGCAAACGTGTGGTCAAGTGTGTTATTATCTGTGTGGGTCTCCATTCTTGTAGTGGGGTGTAAAGTGCTTGGTGGTGGTGAGCATTGCTTGTTTGCTCCTGTCCCTTTGCTCTCCAAGGCACGAGCTTTCCTGGTGTGCAGGAATAGCAGGGATGGATGCAGGAAAGCACTGAGCCTTTGTGTGTAGCCTTTGATTATTGATTTCTTTTTTTTTTTTTTTTTTTTTTTTGGAAGTTGAATGTGTTTTCACATCTCTATGGAGGTGACTTTTACCATCTCCAGTGGACCAGCCAGTTGGTGACTGATTAGTCCACAGCTGGCTTGTAAGTAAATGCTTGAAAGGACACATTTGGGTTGATGCTCTTCAGAGATCCTTCCCTGCCGTGTGATTAATCACATTTAAGTCCTGATCCAGCAAAGTATAGAATCATGCCTGGAATGATGCACGCATGAACTGCCTCTCTCAAATCAGTGGGAATGGCTCGTGTGCTCGGTTATCCATGTAAGCCCTGGTGGCGCTGGAGGATGTGAGGCTTCATCTGGCTTTTCCTCCTTTGAGAGAAACACTGAAAAAGTGGGGAAGAGCAGGGGATATCAGGTAACACCTCTTTAAGGTTACTGGAGAGATCTCAGCGAGGCGGCTTTTCCTTTGTAGGTCAAAGCCTGATCTCAGCAGAGTGGACGGGGAGTTTGGCCCCGATATCGGTGCTGCTTGGCAGTGTGACAGCTCTAAGTTGCAGCTGGCCTTTGGGAAAATGTCCTTTTGCCTTAGTGTTACTTAAGGACGGGGATCAATGGCTTGTGTGTTCCCTTTCCTTTTGTCACCCTGCCCAGATGTCGCTCCTGAACAGGGAGGGTTTTGCCGTTGCTGTCTGCGGATGCTGCGGGGAGAGCAGGGGAAGCATCCACTGGAAATGCTTATTGCACATTAAACCCCATCTCATTCAGAGTAACTCAGATCTCCTTGTTTTGGCACAAGCACCCTGCCACAGAAGGGAAAGGCAAAGAAGTTCTGATAGGATGTAACAAATTATTTATAGTTGTAGGGAAAAAAAATACTCATCTGCTTCCTTTTATAGTCAAATAGTTGGAGCCACTTTTAATGCTGACATTTCCTAAATATTTTAAAATTTATCTGTGCACATTTTCAAAACTATTATCCCTGAAACAGTTCCTGTCTCTTTAATAGAATCTCTCTAATTTACTTTCAAGAGTCAGGGTACAGACCTATTTTCAACTGAAATGACAAGCACCTGCTAACTTGGTTATAGGATGTGGAATTCTAGTCTGCCAGACATCTCCTAGAAAAGAACCTGCAGCCTCCTAATAGGCTATTTTACTGTGAAAACAGTGTTTAAAAGTATAATAAAGTATTAACAATATTAAAATAAAACAGTGTAGGCCTTAAATGAGCTACAAACTAGTTAAATCTATTCTATTCAATATGAGCCTTCAGTGCTTTGCAGCTGATACCTCAGAGCTGGGATTTATCTAAAATGAAGGCACCAGGGACATGCAAGAGAAATGGTAATTATAATTTGCAAACATTAGGCTGACACTTTTTTTGTGTATGTGTGTATAAATCCTGACAGCTGTGATTTGTGCCAATGCCAAATAGTGCTCTACCGTGCTGGGAAGGGCTCACTTTCTGGCAGGCCATCCTCAGAGCAGCAGCTCATTAAAACTTTGGAGAAGGAGAAGTTGCCGAAAACAGGAAGGCGTCAGAACCATCTGAGGGATTTTTGGTACACGCTTGTTGAAAGGTGTTTGAGAAGAGAGCCTTGGGTCTGACAAACTGGAATTTTAGTACGCCTTCCCGTTCACAGTGGGGCAAAATAATTGGTCATCAGTGACTACTAATTTGGTTTAGTAGCCAGAGGCATTTTTTTTCTTCCCAGAAAATCAATGACAGTGCCGAGGTCTGTTCAACGTGATTCAGCTCAAGACGGGTCCTCATTTAGCTCTTGATGCTTCTTCCACTGGAGACAGCTATTTTGTTAAAATGAAATTAAAATCTATCTATAATACTCAGCTCAGGGAGCCGCACCCGTCAATGCCATGCTGCTCTTGAGGTTTCAAGGTTGTCAGTCTCCCCTCAAACTTCTTTTCAAAGGTTTATCTATCAGCTGCAAAATAAGGTACTTCGCAAAAGTGGATAGAAAGGACTTTGCTCAGGAAGGGGGTTTACACCAGCTTGAAAGGTGCAATCAATTTGATTGCTAAGTTGTGTTGTGAAAGGGTAAAAACTTGTGAGTGCTTTTTTTTTCCTTGTATAAATCAAAAGCATGTAAATATTTTAGTGCAAAGCGCAGCCCATGGGGTTTGTGTGTGGCTCTGCAGCCAGGGCAGTGCTTTTCCTGCTGCTGCTCAGGACGGGCTGGGGCTGGGAGTGGAGCAGGGAGCAGAGGACACGCACAGGCATCGGCTCCCCGGCGGCTGCGCAGCTCTTGGGGCTGTGCCCAGAACTCTGCTCCCATTCCAGTGGCAGCTTACAGGCAGCAGGATCTGGCCCTGCACTGGTGCTTATGCAACAGATCAGTCACAGAATGGGATTTGTCTACGGTTGGGACATTAAAATTGTATTGCTGCACCACTGCTTACGCTGAAACTTTAACCCCTTCTTGAAAGGTTGATGAGGTTTCAGGGGGGTTTGGTCCTTGCTGGTGTCCTTCCATCTAAGATGTGCTTTTGTTGCACAGTCAGGGTCTGTCTTTGGGGCCTTCAGTCCACAGGGGAAACAGCTACAGGGGCACTACCTTTGTATTCCTTTCTTTTTCACTTCATGCTGGGAAGGATTTGTGCTGTGATAGAAGCGTCCTTACAGAATCTCCCCATGGCTTGTGGTCAGGCCACCAGCTCAGGTTGGTTTCTTACAGAAACATGAGGGTTGGAAAAGACCTCCAAGATCAAGTCCAACCAGTTTTTTACTGGGGAACAGTTTGGTCTGCAGCATCTCTGGAGCGTGGGGCTCCTTGGGGCAGCTACCACAGGTATTAACTTCAGTAAATAAAGCACAAGCTGGGGTCTGTGATTCTGTTTGGGGCCGTGGGGGTACCCCCAATGTAGGCAGCAGTGAGACATTAGTGCTCAGGTCCCTCTGTCCTGAAAGGGGGCTGAGAGCACAGGAAAATTCTGATTACAGCTCCCTTGTAGTGCTGTATGGCCTCCCTTCCTCCCTCGTTACTGATGGGCTGCAGGTAGCAATCTATCTCCCATTAATTTGTCTCTGTGTAACCCAGCAGGAAGCTGGGGTATGATTACAGCTCTGGCCCTTGAGCGAGAGCCGGCACGGCCCCGGCATCCCCCTGCAAACTGCCGGGCTCTGCCTCGCCTTAATTGTTCCCCTTTGGCCCGTGGACCTGTCTCTTCTAACAAGGGCTGCGAGGAGGGCCGAGGTAATTGAAGCACTTAACCAACTCCCCAGCACTGCCTCCTGCAGCTAATTAGGAAAGAGGGCCGCTGGGCTCTTCATTATTTCTTTTAATTGTTTGTGGGTTTTGCATAACAGTGAATGGCAGAAGAGGGATGTGCAGTTAGTGGTGAATTCTTGACTTTGAAATTTGTATAAAAGGTCACTTACAATTTGTTAAGGCTTTCACAAGGGTGAATTCAATTAGCAGCTCGAAGTCCCTGCACGCGTGTGTGGGTGTGTTTGTGAGGAGAGGGACACACGGCAAAACAAGCTGGATGTGAGTCCAAAGGCTCTTCATTTTCCTAAGAAGCTTGTGGACTATACAGTAAAGTTATAGGCCCCTTACAGCTTTATGGTTCTCTAAATAGGTCCTGGCAGTAAACCCATGGAGAGGCCCGAAAGATCATCTTTAAATGATCTCCACTTGTCCTCGCTTTCCATTAACCATTGAAGAAAATAACAAGAGAAAAATTGGTAGAAAACACTCAGGGACCAATTTTTTTTGCAGTCTTTGGGCTGGCAAAACTCTCAGTTGCAATAGTGGGTCTTCCACCTGCGTGGTGGCTGCGGGATCTGTGCCTCCAAAGCACTGATTACTCGGAATTTCTGAAGCTTCTTTACAATCCTCGTAATTTGGGTGAGGAAATAACAATATAAATTATTTCACTGCAGGCAGCCAATGAGGCAGTGGCTTCTAAGTGTCAGAGGATCTGTTATTTTGCTCAGAGGGCTCATATGTATAGAACAGTAAAAAGAATAAAATCCATTGTAAACATGCACTTTAAAAGATTTATCAGATGCTCATAGCTGTACTTAGGAGTACACATGGTTACAAGAGCACCAATTTGCTTTACTATTCCCTCCCAGGCCGAGTGAGATGTTTGCTTGCACTGGTCCTAAAAGCACATATGGAAACATGTGTCTTGCAGTGAAGACACCAAGCTAGCTCTTATCCATTAAATAACTGGCTTGACAAGCTGGAATTTGTGTGCTAGCATTGATTTTAGGGTTGGAGATGCCCTTTGGCTGACTTAATTGAAGATTATTTAGGTTTGTCTTCAGCACATTTGTCTTGTGCTATCTGCTATTATCCTCTGAGAAACTCAGGTGGGATGTGGTTGTGGGACAGAGCTGTTCTGCCTGGAGGTCCAGATCTATGGCTGAGAGTGAACAATGCTCAGTCTGCAGCCATCAACAAATGCAAAACATCCCAACGAGTGAAAAACCAAGAAAAAAAACCTCCAATGCTGAGCAAAAGAAATCAAAGCACAAGGTCTTTCCCTTGACCTCCATCCCATGCTTGAATCTCTCTGGCTGGGTGGGAACATGACTTTGTTTGAAAGGAAAAGATGTTGATGAGGGCTTAAAAGCTTTCTCTTCACAGAAAGGATTCTGTGGTTATTTCCCCCGACCCAGGTTTCCATTGCACAGGCTGAAAAAGTTGGCAAAGAAAAAGGTCCACTTGTGGCCAGAAATAGTTCTAGGTGGTAAAATTTTTTAAGAATTTTTTCAGCTGACTGTAATTGATGGAGCTAAACCCACAGACAACAGCCAGTCTGTGTGAGAGTAAATTACTTCCCTATTCAGTGTAAACTAGTTGGTAATAAGGGATCTAAATCTGTCCTTCAGATCTTTTTTTTTCCCAGCTCTGTGGCTGATGTGCAGGACCTGAACCTTATGCCAAACCATGACTTGGCTGTTTATTTTCTCTTAAGCTGTCAGCCTGAAGTAGTCAGAAACTCTTACAGCAAGCAAATAACCACTCTGGAGGGGAATCAGTACCTTTGTGGTGCACTCAGGATGTTTTGAAGGCTGTAACAAGTCCTTCTGCCCAAGCAGCTGCCGCAGCCGCTGGGCACGACGCAGGCGGACGGGGCTGGGAGCTCTGTGGTAGTGATGCGACCACCTACCCAGCCTGGAACATTTCCAGGAGAAGAAAACTACTCTTGAAATAGAAAGTCTTATCTTAGCAATGTGAGAATGGTGGCAGAGACACAGAGTGCCTTTCACTGTGGAATTGGATAGGATATGTAATTATCCGATCTGATGGGAGTCCTGTATTTTTTAACTTGCCTGCGTTTTTCTGTTGCCATGAGCCTGACAGTGATTCCAGTCACTGTATTACATTTTTACAATCTGTTTTGTCAGTCCTCAGTGGGTTTTTTTCTCTGTATAAAACTTTTGTTTGCCCTAATCTTTAGGATTCTGGTGGCTTTACACTCTCTTTGGCTTCCAGTGATCATGGGTCAGATGCACACTTGCTGTAATATTCAATTTTATTGCCTGTCCATCTTTTCCTGGTGGGTTCTTTCCAGGAACACCCTCTGCTCTCCAACATTATTTCTTTGACATCTTTGCAGCTGGTCTACATCTAGATTAGCTTTCTTTCCACAGCCATATATTAACGACCTGAAATGTTCTTTAAGTATCTCAAAAATAAACCTATCAGTGGAAATACCTCAGCACCTCTTGAGCAGCTTCCTAAACTTTGTTCTGGCTGTGTGCAAACAGCACAGACACTTTGGGTGAAAAGGCCACTTGCTAAGCAGTACATGAGCATTGATATCTCTCTTCTCAGGGAAGGGGAAAGACTGGGACAATTGCAAATGATACCAATTAAAGAGGAGGTATTGGATAACTGATGCCCTTGGCCAAGTGTAACAATTTGAAGAAGAGAGATTGCAGTGACCAAACGCTTTGGAGAGGTGAGTTTGCTGCAGGAACATGATGAAAACAGCTGCCAAAGGATTAAGAGCTGTTTTAGAGAATGGGAGGTGAAATGGAGGCAGGAGATGAAGACAGAAGGAAAATGGGATGTGAAATTCAGGAAAGGGACAGTCGAAGCGAAGGCAGACGGTGGGGGGGACCCGGCAGGAGCCATGGGGATGACAGAGTGCCAGGGAAATCCTGCCAGCACACCCAAGGTCAGCCCAACCTCCAGGCCAACTGCCAAGTGCATGGCAGCCCGTGGGAGGCAGGGTTATGGCCATGCAGGGTTTGGAGCAGGTACAGGTGCAGAATGGCAGAGGATGGCACGTCTGTGCAGTCCTTGTGTCCAGGAATAGGCTCTGGGATGAAGCAGGCAGAATTAGGACACTCACCAAGAGGTGACTGGAAGCTTTTCTCTCCGAGCAGCCCTGGCAGTGCTGGGCAGTGTGTCCATGCTGAGGGTGCACTCTGCCCTGCTCACTCTTGGGGAGAGAACTGGTGCTTGGGGTACCAGCTGTGTGCTGGAGTGTTCTGGCTTCAAACTCCTTGTGTGACCTTGCACAGATCAATAGCATCTAAAATCTAGCTGTAGACAGCATCCACATCTTTGTGTTTACTTCTAGTTCCAAAAATGATCCTTTAATGTTGCCTAATTTCAGTGCACAGTGAAATTCAATCAGAAGAGGTGGTCAGGAGGGTAAATGTGGGTCTGGACATCTCTTGGGGTTTCCAAATGCACTTTGAATAGCAGGCTGGAGTGACACCAGTGAAGAAGATCCTGGAGGACTTCACAGACCCTCTGTGCCTTTAGGTCTCCAGTATTATCAAACCCCAGCCCACTCAGTGCCCTCCAGCCTTTGCCTTGTAAAACAAGGTCATTTTGCAGAGTATGGGGGCTGGATACACCTGCCAGCAGCACTGTGCTGTGGGGCTACTTTGAATGAAAAGACCTGGGAGGATGGCAACCCTCAGCAGCTCTGTCCTGTGTCATGCACAGGGCATGTGGATGGTGTTTAGCTCCTGGAGGGGATTGTCAAAGACAGGCATTTTCCTTGGAAGATGCGCCTGTGGAGTTGTGTGTGGTGGGATGAGGGCTGGGGCAGGTGAAGCTGAGCCTGTGTGCTGTTAGCCCAGCATGTGCACACAGTAGATGTGTCCTCTCCTGCAAAGTGTGGTTGCACAAGGCAGCTCTTGTAGAGAGCTGGAGCATGAACTGGGGGAGCCTGGCTGGAGGATGCCCCACGGGAGAGGCTGGGAGCCCACCACATCCTCGTTACTGCTGACCTTGGCACGAGCACTGCCTGCTGATGGATCGGCTCCGGAGCTGGACAAGCCCCTGGGGAACCACTGCATTATCTATTATGTCCCATCAGTGCCTCCCCTGACCCCTCCCAGCTCTGAATGCCACAGGCATCAGGGAAGGAATAAATCTCTGTCTGGTACTGAGAGAGAGAAGGGAGCGAGAGCAGGAAAAAGGAGAGATGAAAAATGTCCTTTTTATGACTCTCACAACAAAGCTGGCCACATGATTCGTAGCAAACATTACTCTGGGAAAAGGGAGGGAGAGAATGGGGTGGGGAATCAGCAAAAAGCAGCGCTGCTTCTCTCCCCTGGAAGGTGCCCGGGGGGAATTGTAGAGGGGTATGGGTGACCTTTGAAGGTAAATATCCCAGGAAAAGAAAGGAAAGAGACCTCAAAGCTTCAGAAAGCTCGATGCAGTGTCTGAGGCTGCCTGGTGAAATGCTCCACACACCGTGAGCAGAAAGCAGAGGCACAAGTGATCTAAGTTAGAGCAGCAGCAGGGCCAGGCAGATATTAACAAGGCACTGATAGCAACCTCAGCTTTTGTGCTTGTTTCTATTTGGGATGATCCAGGAGAGCCCCAGCCTCTGAGCCTGGGGAGAACTCCTGATCCTGGTGTCTCCAGGAGACAGAAGCCTTTAGCAGCACAGCCCAGGGCCTGAGGAGGGGCTGGAGATGAGTTGCCAGGACTCTAGAAGCCCCTTGCCCCTTACCCACTGCCCACAGCCATGGTCCTGTGACAGCTGCTGAGTTATTTGGTTTCCCAGGGAAGCAGCCCAGCCCCAAGGCTGTGGGCTGGCACCAGCTGCAATTCCCACAGTGTGGGATTCCCAGGGCTGTGGGTACAGACTGAGCAGGATCTGCACTGAGGTTCTGGGCTGTCCCAGAGCACCCCATCATCAGGCAGTGTGTTTCCAGCTGCTTCCAGTGCCATGGGAAAGCACCTTTGCTCTCTGGCCTCCTCAGCCACACTGTCTGTGCTGGGGGATGACAGGCAGGCGCTGTTCTTGCTGAAAAACTTCACTGTGCCTGAGATGTTGATCAGATCTGTTATTTCTAAAAGACATGGAGTGCTTGGAGTCATGGAAAAAGACTGTTTGCCACTGTTTTCTTCTGCCCCTAGACAAGCATGTGCCTTACTTGGGAGCAGCTTCCCAGGCAGCAGCACGATATCAAACAGGGCTTAGAGTCCAAAACCAACTTAAATCCACTGACAACCAGGTCATTTTTAGGAAAATAGGTCTTGCTGTGACCAGGGACCAGCTTGTCCCAGGAATGCTCACCAAAGCTGGTCTCTTTAACTTGCCAGTCATGGAAAAGTGTGTTAAACTCCCACTTTTACCGAAATGGCTGTAACGACTCCTTGATAATCCCAATAATTCGGTTTTATCTATAATGTGCTTTTAAAGTAAAGGGATAAATACAATCAGTCTGCATAAAAGGTAGCTATTAAGGAGCAGGCAAGTTGTACCATAATAACTTTCAATTAAAAGCCCTTTCTCACTACTTCTGCTGTTGTGGGGTCTGCAGATTTTCCTTAAAACTTTTGAAGCATGCCTGGGCTTCTTACAGGCAGCCGTTTAACCTCCGTTTATGAAGAAATAAAGCAAAATTGATGTTGATTTTGGTCTACATTGGGGGATACTTTTGCAACATAAAAGCCCTTTTGCCTGCAATTTGCAGAGCAGCCCTGTCACATCGGTGAGGGCTGATACTGATAAAGATAAAGCTTTATAGCTGGGGCATTTGCAGCTAACAGCAAGCTAATGCTACATTTTCATTTTGATGCAATTAATGTTAATGTCTGCTACGAAAATTGTCATTAAATACCATTTTAAAATCCATTCAATTTGCATATGCAAAGCCCATTTACTATCATGTAAAATACACAGTGCTGTTCATCATGTCTTTTCTCTAGAATTTGTAGCTGTTATTTTGCTGGTAGTGATTATTATCTCGCTCTTAAAATGAAACCTAATGCCTGGTCCAGACGTGCACAGAGCAAGAAACCCCCCTGGGCTCCAGCAGTAGCAGGACTTTCAGAGGCTTTGAGCACCGGTTTGTGCTGGAGTTGCACTGGCAGTGAGAAGTTTCTTTGCCTCTATCCTGCTCTACTACCAATTTCTGCCCAATGCAGGGTGATGAACTAAGTGGGAGAGGATAGGATAAAGAACTTGAACTGTTCTTTAACTCCACCAGAGTATTTCTACCAGTGGAGAGAGGTAGAAATGCTGTTGCTCTGATTTTCTGACCCTGGGATGCTGATCTTCTGGCTGACAGCTCTTTATATTGCTTTAGATTAAAGGGTTGGCATTGAAGATATTTTTAAGAGGTTTCAAGCCCTTAATGCCACAGGTGAAATGAGGCTGTGTCGTGGCACATATGTTAGATTCAGGTCATTGATTATCTGACAGAAGTGTCATCAGACACGGATGTGATGCTGTGACATCCAGATTCAGGACACTTCTGCTTTGGGGACCGTGGTAGCTGAGACTGGGGAGAGATGTAGGTGTGAGAGAGTAGGTGTGAGGGAAGGAAGGGATAATTTCATTCTGAGGAGGGCCCAAATCTTCCCCCTTACCGTGCTGGCCTGCCAAAAGTCATGCCTGGAGGTATCTTGCAACCATATCTGAGTATCCGCTCATCTTTGCAGCGAATGTCCTTGAACTTGTAGTACAGAGCAAACTCACGGGCTGTGGTGCAGCCTTCATCCACAGCCATGCGGCCCATGGTGACAAAGTCTCGGGGCAGGACCCTTATATGAGGCTTGGCCTTCACTGTGTCCCAGTGGCCTATGGCTGGAGATGGAAGGAAATAGGAGAGAAAAAGATGAGGTATCATGGTTAACTCCTGTTTGGGAAAGCAGATTGATGTGTGTGCACCCTGCATGGGGGTCTTGTGTGGCTAAGGTCCATTTTGTCGTGGCTTCACTGTGCAGTGAACTTCATACCCTGTCCCACTGCATCCCTAATCCCATCTGAATTGGATGTCTTCTCGCCCTCCACCCTGGCTTGCTCAGGACGTCTGATTTCCTGAGAGCACAAAGCAGGAGCCCTGACAAAGTTACAACAGTGGCCAGGTGCATCACCCTTTGCAGGTGCACCCTCCCTGCCTGGGCTCTGTGTGAGCCTCTGAAAGTTTCCAATGTGACAGAGAAACATCACTGGTCACCAAGCAGTTGGGGTGATATTAATGAAAGTGGGTAAATGTTGGAGTTCTGCACTTTCAGCTTGACGAGAAGTATTGAAGAGCCCTGGGAAGGAGATGAGAGTTGCTACTGGCATTAGAACTTTGTTGCAGGTCCGTGTTTTAGGGGCAGTGTCCTACCTTCAGGGACTCCTCCATCTCTCTTGTGCAAGTACATCCCATAGGTAAAATCAGGGCCTGGCAGGGAGTAGCAGTTTCTCATGGGCTTCCCCACTTCTGGCTGCAGAAAAGGGAAAAGGGAAGCATATAGAGAATTAACAGAGAAGCATAAAGACCTTTTCTGATAAGAAAAATCCCCTGAAAACAGAAGTTTGTAGCAGAACACAGCCACAAGTACCAGGAGTGGCCACTTGGCAAGGGTTTGAATCGCACTGCACAAGTGAGTGCCACAGTTCAAAAAGGAGCTGAAGCCTAAAGGATGCTGAATTTCACACAAGTTTGTATTTGAGTTATAAAGAGACCTAGCCTTGCTGGAAATAGGGATCCTGACTCAATAGGTATGGACTTGAACTCTTCTTGTTTGGTTAATCTCTCCTTTGGTGGGGATGCCCAGCTGTGGTATCTGCTGGGGAGACTGCAGCTAGTCTTAACTTTGAGTTATTTCATTTCCAAGTTGTGCATCCTCCTAGAAAACTGACATAAACTTCCCCAGGCACAATCACATGGCTGCTCCTGCCTGGGAATAATCAAGACACAAGGCATGCTGCAGGAGGAGGATAAGGGGGCTGAAGAAGGGAGAGCAGAGCCTGGAGTTTATAGCACAGAAGAGAACTAGAGCTCAGTAACTTCATTTCTATTTAGTTTTCAAATGAACTCTTCCCTAGCTCATGTGTGTCCCAGCCTGGTGGTGTCTGTGGGATTAACTGACCTCTCCTCACCCCTTTGTCTCCTCCCTCCCATCTCCATGGTGAAGTCACTGCAGGATGTGTGTCTTGGAACCTCACTGCTGCTTGAAAGGGAGGCAGCGGAGGAGTGAAGGGGAGGGAGCCTGGCACTTGGGGCTGTTCGTTCCTGCCAGGGAAAGCTGGAACAGAGTCAGGCAACAAGTCCCCAGGAGCCCTGAGGGCAAGGTGTGGGTGCTTTGGGACTGGTTATTTTCCATGGGAAGGGTGTTAGAGGAGCTGGGATATTATAGGTCTTGTTGGGAGAATGAAAGTACTGAAATACCATTCTGGTGCTCCTCATGGGCGAACACCCCGGGCCAGGAGATGCTGAATCAAATGCAGCCCTTTCTGCAGAGAGCCAGTGGAAAAGAAACTGCAAATGAACCACCTCCAGCTTGCCACCATGGCAGGCTGAGGCTGTGCATGTTGATAAAGGACCCAGCTCACTGGAGCTGCTTGTGTAGGAACGTCATCCAAACCCAAATCTTCCTTTTGCTCCCAGTCAGCACTGCACAAATCCTGGCCAGGGCCTCAGAGCAGCCGTGGCTCCCCTGTACACTGATGGCATGGTGGCTGCTTTCCAGTGTGCTCTTCTCCATCACCCTCAGCTCAGGCAAAACTCTCACTGAGCCAGTTTTGCCTGGAGAGTGAAGGTTAAAAACCCCTGTCCAGAACTGACACCTTTCAAGAGGGCTCTGTGTTGAGGTCTCTAAAATGTGCTTGTAATTCCTCAAACTTTTACACTTGTGATGCTCTAAAGCAGGTTTGGCATTCCCATGGCTCTCAGGAGCACAAGTTCACCAGAAAATGAGTTTTATGGACCTGCCCTGTGCGAAACTACAGATCCTTTGTTGCAAACAGCCCTTTCTAAAAGCCATCCATTCAGCCACGTGATGCAACCACGGCTGCATTTCCCCACCTGCCTCCTGTGAGCCTCGAGCAGAGGGAGGGAATGTCCCTTATCCAGCACCGAGCATGAGGGCAGTGAGTGGGGTTTTAGTGCCACCACGGCTGCGATGCCACCCGGCAGTGACAAACCATTTGTGCCCTCTGTGTGTGCCGGGAGCTCGCGCACAGCGCCTAAACCGCTGCCAGGGATGATAAAGGAGCTTTCACTGCTGATCTATTCCTCCTGTATTTACAGCTATTTTTAGATTAGTTGTCACTGGTGTACAAGGGAAATGGTGTAATGTTCCTCAGAAGCATGAGAAAAGGCGTTTTCCTGGGATCACGTTCTGATAGCAGCTCGGGGAGGTGAGGTCAGAAATCTGCCATGGTGGCAAAGGTGTGGCAGGTGGGAGCAAATCACTGAGAAACTGCAGGAAAGGAGAGAGGTTTGTAACCTGTGGCAAAGCTGCTTCCAGACCTTTGAGCACAGAACTCTAGAATGGGAGAAATTAGGGGATTTAAAGAGTCCCTTTTGCAGAGCACCTGAAATTAACACAGTTGGGTGTTTCCTCCATCACAAAATGAGTGCATGCTCTTTCCTTTTATGATCAGGTGGCATTTTACAGTCACTTTGCACTGAATAAATAAAGCCGAAGGTGCTGGATAATTAATTAAAAAAAAATCTGGTCCAATATGTTGAACATGGAGAGAATCTGTGCCTGAAGAAAAATCAAGGAAAGCAGAGGACTCTGGTTGCCTGCCAACATCTTTTACCTACAAAAGCAAAGAAGGAGAAGGATGTAGCAGGAATGAATCTTGCTTGGTGTAATCCAAGATTACAGCCTTTCTCATTCATAAATTAGCAAAATGCTGTTTCCAGCTCATGGGCTGGTTTCATTTGTTTGTCCTGGGGCATTATAGGTGTGCTCTGTCATAAAGCAGTGGGGAAACTGAGCCAAAGTTGATGCAGAAGGTCTTTTTTTTCTTTCTCCCCCAGTTCCAGCACTGTTCCCTGTGTTCAGGTTTAGCCTGTCACAAAGCTGCTTGGCTGGAATACAGATCTGTCTGACAGCTGTGCCCATCAGCAGACAACTTCATTAAACCTCATTAAGATGTCATTTCTCTGCCTTATTTCCCACCTCTTGGCTCTAATTAAAACCGTCTCTCTCTGCATCCCAGGCGGTCCTAATTTTCTCTGGGTACCTTCTGCAAGTTTTCTCCCTTTACGACCTCAGTGAGGAAAATCCAGCATCTTAAATGTTGTTTATCCAGCCAGTTTGGAAAAGACAGCTCTAGACTTTTTCCTGAAGCATTCCCAGAGCACCCAGCAGAGATCAACACCTTGTAGGGCTGCAAGAGATGTGCGCTGAGGCTTTGTTTGCTCTCTCAAACTGTCTTTAAGGGCTTGGCTGATGCATGCTTTCCCCTTGAACGTGGTAATTTCCCTGGTTGAACCAGGTGTGTCTGGGTGGGGTTTGGAGGGTGCCATGCTCAGAGTGGCAGTGTTGGGGGTGTTTGATCAGTGGGGATACCTTGGCTGGCTGAAAAGTGAGTGCTGTTGGGTGTATTGAGTTATCCCCAGCCTTTGCCAGGTAGTTTCTGATCTGTGCAGCCCTGAGCTTGAGCCCTGGATTTGCGTTTGAGTGTTGGAAAATGTTTGCTGCGAAGGAAGAGGAAGGCTCTGAAAGGTGTCTGTTTCTAGAAGTGGGGGCATTGCAAAGGTTTAAGGGAGTGCAAAACCTTTAAGGAGTCCAGGTTTTGTTGCAAGACTTATTTGTGTTCCATCCCCTGGTGTTCATGGCCCAGCAACACACATTGCATCAATTTGCTAAAGATGACTCAGAGAGGCAGGAGACGTGTCCACGCAGAGAGGTACAGAAAGAGACTGAGATGTGGATTTTTAATCCCTGTCTCTGCAGCCTTTCCCTGGGAGGGGATGCTGGGCAAATCCCTGAATCCTCTCTGCTCCGACTCAGCCGGGGCTGCCCATCCCCTCCTCTCTGGATCTGCCCTGTGGACACCTGCAAGCTCTGTGCCGGTGCATTTTCAGCCTGCCAGGCCCTGCCTCCTTCCTACCTTCTGTTCCCCTTTTCATTACACCCCCTTGTACAGTAAAGCCTCCCGTCACGCTGCCATTACTATTATTATTGCAGATTTACTGCACTTGCAGAGTGAAGTGATTGCAGTGACAAGGCCCAGCATTTTTCCCTCCTTCCCCCCGCGACAGCTTGAAATCAAGCCCTTCATTTGCATTTACATGATCTTGCTGTGCAGCTTATGAGATCGGGAGATTTATTTGCTACTTAGCTTGATGTTTGATTACACTCTAAGAAGGCAGTGAGCTACAAAGTGCAGGGATACATCAGAACTGAGCTACTGAAAGCCTCTGGGGGACAGTAACTCAACATCAGGTTTAGGTAGATGAGAAAGGGAATGTTCAGTGTTTTGAGAAAGGCAAATTTGATGAGATTTCTTTTTTTTTTAAAGGTGTAAGGAAAAACTTACTTTCCTTTTCTCACAAAAAAAAAAAAGGGAGAACAAGAATGTTGTTATAAAAACACACCTGAGAAATCTGGGTTTGTTAATGCAGAAGAAATCCTAGCAGGGGCTGGTGGCTGCTGGGCTGCCTGGTGCCAACTGCTTGTAACTTCCACTCCCAAGAAGATTATTAATAATAAGTTGGCAGTTGTCTTCAAAGCTTTTCATAAGCATTAAAGGTCAAAGCCAAAGGAAGTTTTGCTTGATGGACCACCACAAAATCTGTCCCTGATTTATTCAGCTTCAAATCATGCCACTGAGCTTTAATCCTCTGTAATAGAGGGGAAACTGAGGCAGGAAATCAGTGTGCCCATGCATGACAGCAAAGAGAACCGAGTTTGGACTGAGGAGAGAAGAGTGGGAGACCAAATTATCCTAGTGTTCTATAGCAGTGGAAGAGTCTTTCCAGAGAAAAGGGTGATGGTTGGGCAAACTGCTGCCCTTGGAGTCAGGAACGGCAAAGCTCAAGGATCTTGCTGTGAGTTTAACTCTTTTCATTACAAATACTCCAGACAGGGCAGCCACACTGCTAAACCAGAGTACATCTACACGTGCAGTCTCCACTAACCTGTGCTCCCAACTGACCTGCACTGGGAGCTGCAGCCTTATCAGACACCAACCTTTGAGTGTCAAGTGTGGATTTGAACAATTTTCCCCTCTAGAAACCGCGTTTTGTGTAACGCCGGCAGCAGAGGCGTCCCCTCGCTGGCTTAGAGAGGGCAATGAGAGAAGGCAGGCGGCACTTCCAGCTCAGGTTCTCCCTACCCAACCCCTGGCACCAGCCCCTTCCCATTTTCTTGCTCCCACCAGGGCTGTAACACCAACAAGCAAGGGCCACACACAGTGCCCAACACAGAAACCCCAGTCTAGGGAAGCAGCCGCTGTCTGATACAGTCACTGCGCATTCCAACTGTTTGCACTTAGCTTTTAGTCTTCAAAATTGCCATGAGATATGCTATTACAATTAATCATTAAAGACTTAAGAAAGAGTATACCCCATTACATAAAAGACTCCAGCGATGATCTTTATCCAACTTGTAAAATGGGCAGACTTGATGCGACTGAATAATTTTCCTCTCATCTGCACAAAATCATGAATGCAAGTCAGACTTTGAGCCTGAAGTGAACACTGCGAGACCAGCTTATAATTACCAAAACTGAAAAAAAGAACAGCGTTTTCTAATGAATGACAAGCCACTAGGTGGAAATCTAATTTGGTCTAATTAAGCAGCCTTTGTGAGGATTTGTCTTTAGATGAAAAGAGGGAGCCAAAGAGATCTAAATGCAAATGAACTCTATCATTTTGGTTTTAAAGAGCCAGGCATATATGAAAGTATTTGCGTACACAGTACTCGCATTTGTCTTCGTGGGTGTATTCACCTTCTGGTTTTCCATTGAAAAATCCTGTTTGCCCCAAAATTCTGGGATGCTGAACATTAGTCACTCTTTATAGAGTTAGTAGACAATGTACCGTTGGAGGGACAATTTTAGCAGTAGGGCATTGCAACTGTTAAAACTGCCTTTCTCTGTAACAAGGCTGCTTCTTCCTGCTGTTTGAAAATGGTTTTAGAAAAAAAAAAAATGTTTTTTGCTAAGGAGTCAGATCTCAGGTCTGCCACAGTCGATGTGTGGCACCGTGTAACTCTCAGGTCTTCGGGGGCACCTGCTGGACCCTGAGCTCCTCCTTGGCGCCTCCGTGTCAGGATGAATTACTTCAGCATTGATAAATCACCAACACCTTGCCCAGTTGTGCTATTTCTGCTGATTCTGCCGACAGTCTCCACGCTGGGAGCAGCCAGCCCAGGTACAGCCCCAAAGGCTGAGACTCACCGAGGTGTTTGACTGTAATTGAGATGGAAATATTGAAAACGATCTTCTCCTGCTCTATTAAACCTGCACCTGACTTTAAGATAAATTTGTGTCTGTGTAAGGTTTTTGTGCCAGCGCTGAAGGTCAAAGAAGCACACGTGTTTCTGTAGAGGGTGTCACAGCTTGTGAAGTTCACATCAGCCCCTGCCTGCTCTCAGTCCTGAGGAAGAAATGTGGTCTGTAGTCAGAAGACAAAGCCCTTGGCAGCAGGGATGGGTTATTCAGGCTAAATGAATGTGCAGGTTACAGCTACTGCTGAGTGAGGTCTTACCTGTGCCTGATTCTTCTTGAGCTACAACCACCATTCACCTCTAAGAGACAGAACGAGCCTGGGACAGATTTGAGGACATGTAGGGACAATGGCAGGGAGGTTTGGGACAGCATGGGGGGGGTCCTGGAGCAGCTGGATGGAGAAGGACATCTCTGTGTCCTTGCTCTCCCTGCAGGCAACATCAGTGGGAAAAAGGAGGCATGGATGGACAGATAGGGTGGGAACATCAGAGTTCTGTCTTGGATGTGGCAGCAGCTTTGGAAGCTCGGGGTATAATGTGGGCAGACCAGTGCACAGCACCTTAGCAAAAAAAGCAATTTTACCATCTTTGCAGTTGACTTCCCAGAGAAAAGTGGGGCATCCAGAGAGGAGATAGAAAGGGTGTAGTGGGGTTGTCATTTCCCAGAGAACCACAGCCCTGGGGATACCTGCTGTGCTGCAAACCCTGAAGTCAAATTCTGCCAGGGAATGCTGGTGCTCCATGACTGGCTTCAGTGAGGGCAATGAGGTTCAGCTGAGAGAAGGGTGTGGGCTATTTGAGAATGAGAGAACATTCTCTAAATGTTAAGGAGAATGGACAATGGCTCTGTTTTTAGGTTTAGTTTTTCTTTTTTTTTAAAGGTTCTGTCCCCTTTCAGCAGTTACGACCTTTTCTTTGTGTTTCATCCTTAATAATATCTGTTCTTTGAACCTCCCCATCTGCTACTTCAAGAAAAATCCCTTTATGTTCTCAAGGCCAGATGTTGGCCCAGATTATGTCCAGAGCAACTCAGCTCAGTGAAGCTGCTGCTTGTACCATGTTACTCCCTGCTGCTGCTTCGGCTTCATACAGGTAGTTTTTATTTAACTCCCCTGCTTTTATTTGGGTGCAATAGGACACACTAAGCTAAGTGCTGCCAGTATAGCCTTCATATAAGTCACACTGACATTAAAGGAGTTGAATTCAAGTGAGAATTTGACTGTGGGCCCTTCCGAGCAGACTGGATATGACATTTCCTATATAGTAAAATAGTTCCCCAGCAGCACAGAACCTCTGATTCTTAGGCCAAATTAAATTCCTGGCTGCAAATGAGATACTGGCTGCCTTGAGAACTACCTGTTATTTCACAGCAGAATTTGTCTGAAGTCAATACACTTGTGGTACCTCCTAGAAGAAAATTCAAATATTTTAGATAAGGAGACAACTTGTTAAATTCAGGCAAACCTCTGGTTCAGGAATCTCTCGGCTTTCACTCAAGGAGAAACTCTAATCTCTGATCAAAGATGCAGGAACTTACCAACTTCAGTCACCTCATGTGCAGAATAATCTCCATTTTCATTAGAGAATAGATAAAGTTTTTGCTGTTAAAAAAGGATGCTGTTTCTTTAATGTAATAAAACCTCAGCAGGACAGAACGTCTTTACTAGACTATCCCTCACTATTCCCACAAGAAATCAAATATAATCCTATTTAAGAAGCTTTAAATAATTTTGAGCTTTCATATTGACTTATTAAAATGCAGCTTAAAAAATGCCTTCCTTGCAATCCCTTTACAAGGGTCAGGGATATAAAATTTGAAGAAATATGATTAGTAGATCAGTTGGAAAGATATGCGGCAGCTTCTGATTTTATTATTTAAAATGCCCTTTCAGAAGAAAAGGGGATTCTTTAAAAGAGTGGCACCATCTCCCTGAAGGAATCCCATCCTGGGGCTTCCAGTCCTGTCTCCTGCATTCAGAAATCAAGACTTCTGCCAGGTTTTTCTTAGACCTGAAGAGCCCTTGCAGCTGGGACAGAAGAGCTGGTTTCTGTGTGCTCATAGTCCAGAGACATCGAGGCTTATCAGGCTCAGGCACAGAATAAGCCAGGAGCACCTGTGGCCATTCCTGCCTGGTTCAGAAGACAAAGTGATAACAGAGCTGCAAATATGCCCCAGAGGACAGAGCCACTTTAGGGCTGAGCACAGGTACAGTTTGGCCCCCAGAGCCTTTCTTTTAGCACCTGGAAACTTGGAGAGATGAAGAGCTGTAAACTTTCAGATGTTGGTTGGAGTGGGATCAGTCCCTTTTTCACTTTCTAAACACTACGTGTCGGAATAGAAAATGATAGGATGAAACAAGGATCCTGCTGTGCTGACTTGAACTCTCTGCAGGGTGAACTGTGTCTTGAAGCAGCAGCTGCAGACTCCACCTGAATCCTGAGGGATCCAGGCAGAAATCTCCTTCCAGCAGATTTCAGTCCAGTTGCCCATGTTCACTCCTGTGGAGTTCAGAGGAAGTGCAGTTCCCCTGGGATCAGCAGGGTTGTAGGGATGTAAATGATGAGACAATTTGACCCCGCTCTTGAAGAATATTAAATACAACGAACACTCAAATCGTGCTGTCAGTTGGGCACAACTCCCATTAAGCACCGAGGGCCTTGTGCTGATGCAAGAACCTGCCCAAATCATTTGCTCTGTCCTACAGCAAAATGTATTCACCCTGCTGAAATTTAACAGCAAAACCCAGGGAGCAAAATCACACCCTGCCCATTACACTTACAGCCAGCTCCTGTGAAATCCTAATGTGTCAGACTTTCCCAGGAAATAAGGTAACTAATAACTTTACTCCTGCCTAAGGCTGGACTTTGGTCAAGGCTGTCAAGGCTTCTATGATTTTCCAGTGTTTTTGAAAAAAAAATCCATGATTTTGACATTTTGTGTGTGTGAGCAAGCAGAGAGCTGTGATAGCTGAACTTCCCAGAGCTGTAGTGCTCAACCTTGGGTGCTCTGCAAGATAAACACCAAAGGGTCCTGAGCCCACTGGTGCCTGTTTTCAGCTCCTGAAGACCTCAGTGGCAGTCAAACGGGGTTGACTCCTGGCAGGATCTTGCCCAGAGTTTTCTCCTGTGGCAGAAAAAGCAGCAGTGACACCAAAGGCAAGAACAGCAAGCACTGGAGAGAGCCTTAATCCTCCAAGGAGCTGTCATGAGGTTTTTCCCTGCCCTGTCTTCCTAATTTTCTACATTTATGACAATTATTGTGAAACTGGGCTGAAATAGCATTGGGAAGTTGCTGCCAATGCTTAAAAACTCTCATTGCCTACAGGTTGATTTTATTAATGGTGCTAAAAACATGGCAGAAGTTTTGTGGCTTACAAATTATTGCTTGCTTTCTTCTCTCTCTCTCTATATTTTTCTAAAATTCCCCATAATTCTACATTTGACTCCCTCATTGCTTTCCACCAAATTTTCTCAATACAATTCCAGCTCTGTTTTGTTCTGCTGTTTTTCTCTCCAGTCCCATATTTTTTTTGAAAGGATAGAACAGAAGGGCTTGGATACTGCTCAGGTATGACACACATGAGCAGCCCCATTGCTTTCAAAGGGGCGACCTTCTGAGGCAACCAAGAGTTGGCTCGAAAAAGTCACTTCCTAATTGCATCATATTTGCTAAATCAGACGTTTTACGTGCTTAAGAATTCTCCACGTTCCCTTCGTGTTCAGCCATTACAAAAGGCTCCTGCTCTGCTGGAGTTCTGACCCATATTTTCCCTGCTGCAGTCCAAATTTGGTTGCTAAAAGGTAAAGGGGAAAAAAAAAAATCTCTGCCTCATCACATCTCTCCCAACCCCTGTTCAGCTGCTGTGGTATTTTCCTTCATTATGCTGCTGCCTCAGACTGTAAACCTCTCTAATTTCCTACATCGCAGCTATTTATTTAAATGCTAACTCGCATTATGAAGTGATAATCCACAAGCGCAGGAGATAATTTATGAAGCATTTAAATTAAGAGGAGCAGCTAATTGGGAGCATGTGTCTTATAAGCCTTGCTAACACCAGAAAACTACAAATTAGGGAGAAAATGGAAGATATTTTTATCTTGCTTTTTTCTTTTGTAATGCACTGAGGAAAAATATTACCATACATCACACAAACACTGCTGCTCTCAGAAGTCTTCTGTTGTTGGCTTCGTAGTTACTCCAACACGCAACACTCTCGTTATTACAAATTCCTCATTATAACACACAAAATCATCTTTGCTCTCAGAGAAGGTGGAACGAGGTGGGGTTTTCTCCAAATAAAGCAGAATAAATTTTCCAGCAAAGGTCCCCTTCTCAGCTGCACGCATTAATTTAAAAGAGCAAAGACTCCCTTGTTATATAGCAATGTTAAAGTGCATTTAATTTAGGACTGCATCGTGCTGTAAGAGTTTTATAGGTTTTTGTTGAAGTGAGGATGAGCATAAATGGCTGTGGATCAGGGAAAAGCAAATGTGCTGCGGCCGCAAGGCTGAGGGAATGTGTTTTGGATGCTCTGTTCAGATTTGATTTTTGACACCAAAGTCACCAACTCTGTTTTCACTGCAGCTTTGTGGTGGTTTATTCATTAAAAAACTAATATTGACCTGAATATGAATAGCAATGTGCCCCATGCTGTGCAATTCCCGGGATCCCGCTGTATAATGGAGATGGCTCACTAAATGCTGCTGGGATGGGCTGAGAGGAGAGGAGGGGTTTGACACCCAGGCCAGGACAAGCACTGGGGAGGTGATAATTATCCCAACTTGAAGGTCACAATCCCGCACCAGATTCCCTGGGAGGCTGTTGCCTCAGCAGGGAGGTGCAAGGCTGGGTGTCCTCAGCAGGCAGTTGCTTTTCCCTGTAAGTGCAGTGCCCCTTTGGTGGCTTTTTTTTGGGTGTCGGTGCTTTGATCAGAGGAAACATCTGGGATGTTCTCCCATAGGAGCCAGAGGGTTTTTCTGCACTCCCCAAAGAGCATCCCGGGCATCTGGAGGATTGCATTAGCACAGTTCAGAGGGAACTCGTGGCACATGGAGCCTGAGGCTGACAGTAAGGACCACCTTAACACAGAGCCCTTTGCCAGCCTTCAGCAACCACTTCAGTTTTCAGCACAGCTGAGCGAGATCTTTAGTAAGGATCTTCCTTTACCCAGCAACCAATTCTTGTGGGTCCCTTGTGTGGCTGCTCAAGACAGATTTGCTGTTAGAGTGAAATATTGTGTGCACACCCTGCCTGGCAGGGTGCTTGGGAACCACAGCAAGATCCTTGGACAGAGGATGCTCTGGAAGTGTGTGTGTGAATCCAGCCCCTCTACATGACTGCATATGTGTGCACTGCATGTGTAGAAAATACCTCCCTCTAATTGCTGCATTCCTGGTTGTGCTCTTACAAATCTCCCTTTCTGTATATCCTGTCAGAAAACAGTCAGCAAACAGGCTCTGGCATTATTGGAGTTGCTCCTCGATTCGAAGGAAACCATAAATCTGAAACTTCAATCATATCTTTATGATCATTCAGCAAACAGAGATGGAGGATTTATTCAACATGGGATAGCAAAGGGGAAACTGCAGGGGGTTATTGCAGGAGATATTGGTTTAGCTAAGGCAGAACTGCTCCCTCGGGCCTCTCTAGGGCCGAGCCAATGAACAATGGCACCAATGACAATAACAAGGCAATTATGGGGAAGAGGGTGAGGAGGGGGTAATGCTTTGTTAAAGATAGAGGTAAGATTCCAGCATGGTGTCTCTTTTGTGTGCTTTCGGAACTAAAGGATGGTGTGTCTGCCCGGGGTGGTCTTATTAGGAGCTGGTGATCCTAAAAACACAGCAAGTGCTTCAAAGTGCCTGTAGCTTGCATGTGATTGTGCTGCTCTTAGGAGGTTATGATGATTTCCTCCCTAATTAAGTAGGGCTGTGAGTGGGTTCCCCTAATCCAAGCTGCACTCCTGGGCAGGAGATAAGTACATAAATCTCTGCAGACGAAGGTTTGTCTCTCTGGCTGTATGATGATGATGGGTTTTCTGCATTTAGAACTAACCCTTACTCCCAGGGGGGAGTAAGATCAGGGGATCTCCCCTTGCTGGGAAGATGCTCAGACCTTCACCCAGGTTGGCCACAGTGTTGTGCCACAAGCCCTAAAACAGCCCTTCCGCCAATTCGGCCTGGAAAGGCTGTTTTGAGATCACCCAGTGACCTGGTGCCCAGCCTTGCACTGCTCCCAGCTTCATTTTCTAGATGATTTTTTAAATAACTGTAGCCAACTTCCAAAATCCTGACTGGAGAGAGAAGCTCAATCCTTAGGTTTCAAATACAAAAAGACTTGAACAACAAAACCAGCATCTATTTGCACTCATGGGGATCAAAGTAGGGCAGCACTGGAGGGGGGGCTCCTGTGGGACCTCTCAGCTTCACCAAGCAGCAACACTGGGGTCAGCCTTGTCCTGGGGTCCTCCAGCAACAAAGTTTCCCAAGTAGAAAGTGGGAACACAAAAGCCCTAGCACAAAAGGGTGGAAATGTTCCTGGGCGAGCTGGATCCTGCCACTGCTGCCAATGGATGGGACCTGCACGAAATTAGCATCTTTTCAGGGTGCAAGAGACACAAACATCTCTTTTTTTAAAAAAAAAAGATGCAATGGTGCAAAAGCAGGAACCCAGCGATCCATCTCCACCTGTCCTGCCTTCCCTCCCCTTCTTTTAGCAATTTTTCCTCTCTTCCTTTCCCTTGCGAGCCCCTGGGCGGTTTGTTTTTGCCTGCAGAAGGAAGCTTGAAATATTGTGGAGGGGTGCAGGCAGTGCTCCCTGTGGCCCTGCCCCTGATGGCAGGAATGCAGCCATAAAATAACCCAGCGCCATCCGTAACCTGTCGCCAGAGCCCCTCTCCGAGGTGAGAGTTTTCCTCCCTGCCGTGGCTGTTAGCTGCAATGTATTTCTCCCTGCACTAAGCACCGTCTTTCCCAGGGCTGCATTACAATGATTTATAAACCCCATTTCTGGGGAAAACTAATAGATCAAAGTGAGGAGAAGGAAAAGGAGACATGAGCAGCTGGAAGAAGATATTGAAGCATGAAACAAAAACAGAAATGAAAAAGTAGTTTGTGGCACTAGTGAGTTGTTCTGTGCTGCACTTCTATTATTGAAAAATAATAGGGGGAATCTGTATTTTAATCCATTTTTTAAAGAGGTGTTCAAGTAATCTGAAAAGCTCTTCCTAGAGCCAGCTTGCTTTTGTGTGTTTGCACATCTCTTACAGAACCAAACACTTACTTTGCTGTTTAGCCTTTCCCTGTCTATTCTCATGTCAGACTTTCCATGTTTTTAAGCAACATCCAGATTTTCTAACAGGGTAACAGAAAGTGTTTGTTGCACAGAGGACTGATGCTCCTCTGGACCTGAGCCTAGGATGTGCTTGTTCCTGAGCTAAGACTTGGTCAGTTTTTACAAAGGGACATCACAGACTGAGGTCAGAGTGGCCAGTGTGGTGCTCTGCCTTTGTTTCTGCTTCCTCTCCTGCACAGTGGAGATGAATGGACAAGATTCATCACGTAACCCTCAGCATCAGTCAAGTTAAAACCTGACTGAACTGAGCCAGGAGTACAGACCAATGCTCATCTCTTAGTTCTACAATGATTAATGCATTAGTGTTTGTAAGAGCTTTGGTGATATGGAGCTAATTGGGCTTTTGTGTGTGTTCTGCTTGTCTGGTTCAGCACCAGACATCCCTGACTTCAAACGTAGGTGGGGTGGAGAATTATTATGAAAATAACCATAATCCTTGTGCAGTGCTTCATACATTCACAGGGCTGCACAAACCTTCTACCTACAATCTCCCCATGTTGAGTGGATGTAAGAGCAAACATTACACACCACTGACGAAATGCACTGAGTAGGACAAACAGCAGATTTGACATAAAACAGACATGTGTGGCAAGACCACAGGGGCTTTTCTAGGAGACTGTACAGAGCCATGAGAGGGAAGCTGAAGAATTATCCCCAGGCACATCCCAAACCTGTCTGAGATTTGTAGGTTTCCATTCAAAGTATTTTCCTATGTTCCTGTTCTTTAAGTTTTCACTCTGCAATTTTCTGTTGCCGGTTCATGCTGCAGTGCTGTGTTCACTTCAGCCTACTTGGTTTGCCTTGGTTCCTGATTCTACTCCATCCTTTGGAGTTGGTAAAAGGGTTCCTGGGGGAATGCAGGTGCAGGGGATATTCATGGATGTGCATAATTGATATTTCTCACAGATAATACAAGGAACCAGCACGTGTTGAACATCCCTGCTCCGTACAAGGAAGGGCTGTGCTTGTTCACACAGAGGAGCTGTGGGGGCAATCAAGTGGTGTGTTTTCCTTTGTGAAAACATGGCCTGGAGAAGATACATCCAGGATGGCATCCAGGAGCAAACATCCATTATATGATCTGCTTTCAGCTGCATGTCTGACTGTTGATAAGAGAGCTAAACACTGCCACTTGCAAGATCAACACCTGTCCATTCAATCAGTCTTATAGTGTCTCTTCCACCCTGAGATATTCTCTAATTCTATGACCCTCATGGCTGAGCCTGACTTTTGGCTCAGGGCTTTGATCAGTAAGAGCTGGGTGAGTTAAAATGAAAACACAATTAATTTTTTTTTATTTAATTTTTTTGCTCATTCCCTGTGCAACGCAGTCTAAAAACATGTTTAAAATGCTTCAAACAAGAGAGGCCATCTTGCTAAAACATTCAACCCCTTCCTTCCTTTGGCTGTGCAGCCCCAAGGAAACACAGCACCACAGAACCACGGTGGTGTCACACCAGGCAGCTGCAGAGGCCCTATTTGGGATCCTGCATGGATCCATTATGCTGCTGACCAGAGCCTGATGCAGCTGCCTCTCCCATGGACCTTGCACTGGTAGCTGCATCCCCTATTACAACAGGTAGAAAAAGCATCTGTGCTCTAATAGCTATTGTAACCCTCCTAAAACTATGACAACATCTTTCTTCTGACTCCCTATGGCCCAGCCAGTCTTTACTCTTCTCGTGTTTCCTGTCTGCAGAGAGAGCTGGCAGGATGAAAGACAGCTGGGAAGGTAGGGAGAGCTGAATGTGGACTAAGAGCTGCCAGAGGAATATGAGAAGAGAATTTTGCCCTATAAGCTTTAATAAGGTGGTGGGTTAAGAGAAATGCAGCTAGGGAGAAAAATGGGGAATGTTCTCTCTCCAAATGGGCACTGCTTCAGTTTGTAAAAGCACCAGGGATTCCCCATGTGGCTTAATTTATTATTTTCCCACTCGTTAAATGCCAAAACAATAAAGCAAAATCTATTGTTAGCTTTAAAATGCAGGTGATTTGCATATGACTGTGATAGTCCTACTGCTGCCTTCATTTAAACTCAGTAAGCCGAGGTACCTTTAAAAATTATGACTTGTTTTACATTTAATATACTGAACTATGTTAACATAATATTAAGGGGCTGACTTCACAGCTTAATTGCTGATCACGTAGAAGGCAGCTTTAGCAGCAGCATTAGTCTGGCAGAGCTGTGCAGCCTGAGATGAGCAGCTGGAAGAGCAGCCTGCACAAAGGGGCTCGGAGCTGCTCCTTCCCTGCCACAATGCCCCCCCTAAGAGCACCCTGGAAACCCAAAATCATTTTTACTCCCTTGTGTTAGAAGGTATTTGGCTTCCTATTACAGAGCAGAGGCTGTGCAGGGCATGCAGGGCATGATTGCACCTGGACAAAGCAGTAGCAGAAAATCAGGTGGGTTTTTTCCCCATGCAGTAGGATTTTGCAGAGGGGGAAGGAATGCACCATACCCTGGCAGAGCTGGACACACACTGTTCTTCCCAGCCTCGGGTCTCCAAGGTTGCTGCAGAGATTGTGCAGTTCTGGTGTTGCTGTTGTATATTCTCATTTTCTGCCTTCCTTCTTTGATCCTGGTCCTGTCAGGCTGAATGCAAAGAGGGCAGGAATGGGAATGGGAACCAGGCCCACGCAGACTCTTAACCTCTCCTTGAATCCAGACACCCTCTGACAATATTTTGGTCGATACAGTTGGCTGAGGCTGCACGAGGCTGCTTGGGAAGGGTGAATTGCTGCAGTTTCCTTTACACCATCCGTATTTTCAGCACACTGAACCCTGGGCCAGCGCTCAACAGCAGGGCATCACCTTTAAGGAGGCAGCTCCTGCAACTGGCTGACTCGTCCTTGATCCCCAAACCTCCAGCAGGAAAGTGGCACGTGGTGCTACCCTTCTTGTACATTGTCAGAAATGTAATTAGGATCCAAATGCTGCACCAGGATGTGTCCAAAATAAGAGGGATCCTAGGCTTTTCAGGAGCTGAAAAGGTATCCAGGCATTACCAGCTACTCCCATCCATGTGTCTCTGACTTCCACACATGGCTCAAAAGATTTTGAGGTCTGGACTCCTTAAAAAATGTGCCTTTTTCTCGGTGAGAAAAAAGCATCCAGATTGACAGAGATGTACACCAAGTTCTAGCCCTCTATGATTTAAAAGAGCAAAGTTATAGGCCCCTGAAAATTGAGGTTTATAATAGAAGCACTGGCAAACCCTTAACTACAGAGAAGCTACCAGGCGTTGCAACAATAATTGGGAAGGGAGGGAAAAAAAATCACACTGTGTTTTTCAGTGCTTAGCTAAGAAATACAACAAGAGAGTTTATTGCTTGCAAAACACAGCTGCACTGCCTCAAATTGGATGGAAAAACGAACCCTGATAATTTATTACACCCCTAAAGTCACAAGAATGTACCCATAAATTACTTTTTTGGAGGGGGAGGGAAGTGGTACCACTGTAGTCCATTCTGCACAACCTACTTATTAGTATCATAATTTATTATTATTATGCCCTGCTGCAAATAGAGAGGCAGATAAAACTCAAATCTATTAAAACAACCGCTCCACTTTCTCTGAGCCACTGAGGGACACCATTCCAAAGGAAATGAGATAAATTACCAAGACAAATGTATGAGTCTTGCATTAGAGCACGTAGCTTGTATATATGCAAGAGCAGGAGGATAATTCAAGCAAAAAAGAGTCGTGTTAAGTTTTACCATTCAGGATTCAACACAGAGGGACTGGGATAACATCAAGTGGTCAATTAAATGTTTCTAATGTATAGATTTTTTTTTTTTCCCCCAAGATCCTATATGTTCACTTGAATGAATGTGCAAAGCTGAAATCACTGCCCTGCTTCTACTGCAAATGTACCTGGATCAGCATGTATTTAAAAATATGCTTTATCCAGCTATTGTGAGGAAGCAGACACTGTATTGGTAAGTCTGGAAATTACATTGATAGAATAGATATGTAAAAATGGATATATCCAAGTGGTGCTGATCAATTGCAGAGCTGATTTGACTTTAAGGTTGGTGAAAGATTGTTTGACATTCCCAGAAGGGCAAAATGGCAGAGCCAAAGGTGCCTTTATCAAGTCCACCACGTGCCTCTGCTAATGGGTTTCTGATATATCAACAGGAATTTTTGTACTATTTTTCCTTCTCTTCATTTCTTTCTGGGGCAGGCAGCTGGAGGAGCAGTTTTTAATGCTGTCCACCCCCTTCCTGCCACATGGATGGATTAGCAGAAATTATAATTGTTTTGGAAGGTTATTGCTCAATTGCACTCTTCAGGACATGGTTATTGCAAAGTCAGGATGAGTTTGGTGCTCTTGGCCATAGCCACTGGGGTATAAATGAGCCCTGGTTTTGGAAGCTGCTGCTCCAGAATGAGTTTCGGTACAAAACTGCCAGGTCTGAGGATAAACCTGGCAGCAACCTTCTTTCTACACAGCCAATTTGTGGTTTTCACTTTTTTTTTTTTTTTTAAATAAAAACATTACATGTGTGATACAAGTTCATTTGGACTTTCCTAAGTAGTGTTTACTCTTCATATTGATGGTGATACTTGGAGTGAAAAATGGAAATATATAAAATTCTTTCCTTTCTGAGCTCAAAGGTACATGAAATACACTCATAAAGCTACTTTTGACATTGCTCCAGGTTTGGGCTTGGACATTTTTGCTCCTGTAACTTATCTATTTGTCTACGTAAGATCCTGAGGGAAGAGAAGGTAGGAGATTGTTCCATCTTCATTTGAATGTCAGTTGCCAAATCCAACAATTTCAGCTTTTTCTTTCTGGCCCTTTGTTCAGATCCAAGGTACCAAACTTCACAGGGAAAGCTGAATTTCCACTCCTTAAATGACATACTGTTGGTATTTCCTTCAGATGTGGTATCTGCCTCTGGCAGAGTCCAGGGATACTACGTGGGCTCTTTTGGCAGTTTTTCCTCCCAATTTTGCCTTTTCCACAGGGAAATGCTCCATCTGCATGGCCTGGTAGTTTCTAGCATTTAGTTTGGTAGCTGGTTACCTTCCTCCTGAGGTTTTGGCACTGCCCATTTACAAGCATGTTACTATTAAAGCCAAGTTTCCAAGCCACTATTCCCTCTCCAAAAAGGGAGAGCATGATAGGAGCCTAAGCAGAGCAAGGATAGTGAAATTTTAAAGTATTATGACACACATACATTTAATATTACATCACATGTAAGGGAACAAGCACATATGATTGCAATACTGTATGACAAATATAGGTCCTACAACATTAAACTTAGTGCCTTGTGATTGATGATCCTTTGTTTCCAGGTTTTCCTTTCTGCATGTATTATTTCTGTGGGATAAGCATCTTACCAGCTGGAAGAAACATACAACTTTTTTATTTTCTAGCATGTAATTTCTGTTTGATTCACAGCTAATAAATAGGTCATCTCGTACTTTTGAAATGCCAACATGCAGTAATTCAGTGAAATAGAGACTCTACATTAAAAAGCTGTCAACCTCAGTGCAATTTTCCTGCACCCTCCACTCCGGAAAGATACCTTGTCACTCATGGTTCAGCTCTGTTTTCCTGAAATATCTCTTCTTCTGCATAAATAATGAATATAGTTGCATGAAAATATCTGGCACAATGTCTGTTCTTCCTACCACTCTAAGGAGCTGCAGTACAGGCTCTGTATTTATTGGTTGATCTTCCCAACAAATCTTGCTGAAATCACAGGGGTGGTAATAGCGTGGCCCCCTCCCAGCTGCAGGCAGGTGTTCTCTGTGCTAACCCCATCCTGCCCGTCTGCCTCGAGGCAGGGAAATGCTGCCTTCAAAAACACTTTGCTGTTTAATTCTTCTCAAAATGGAAAGGCTACACGACACAGAGTAATTTAAAACACTTATTTGTTTTCAAGCTCTTTATATTTCTAATGTGTTACACAGGTCTTGCGTAGAAAAAGTATCAGTCTGAAGCAGATCCCAATTAGGAGTTTTTAAAATTAATTATATTCTTTAAAAAAGCTTGCTATAAGCCCCATCAGATGACTAAGCCTGTCTTCTAATTCATATGATCTGAAACACACAATTTACTGGGTTTTATGGCTTTCTGCTGGTCGCTCGTTAGCGGTGACACAAGGATTGCAAAACCTGGTTCTGAGGCTCTGATTTCCACCACACACATTGGAACTGGGCTGCCCTGTTTGCTCATTGAAGGAGCCCTCCAGTTTTCTATTCTGATCTGTAAAATCATGGTGCATTCAAGGGATCTCACTTCCTGAGACAGTTTCCAGATGCAATGCAGGGAAATTTCTGCAGGGCTGCTCTCCCAACCCCTGGGTATTTATAACCCACCCCCACAGTGCACAGACAAAATTTCAAGCCAAAGATTGAATCCTGCAGGTGTTGCTCACACGAATGGTTTCCCCTGACCCCCAGCTCAATAATGTGATGTGAGGCAGGGGCAATGCTGTTCGAAACTGGATCAGCTCAAACCATGAAAAATTTGGTGGTGCCTTTTGTGGGTTTAAATTGAAAGTTGAAACTTGCAAAACATCAACCCTTAAAAATGGGAAAAGTGGGGTGTGCTAAACCCCTGTGAGCCAGGTTTTACAAGGGATAAAGCTGCTGAATCCTCACAGTGAGGTCCAAAAGTAATTTAAATCTCTTCCCCTCTCCCCTTGCTCCCAATTTCCCCATCCCAGTTGTTGGGAGATGCATCAGCTGAGAAGGAAAGTTGGAAAGTGACACTAATAAGGAGGGCTCAGACGCACTAAGAGTATTAAAAGGTTAGGTCATGGTGTGTTCTATTAAATAGAATATTAATTGAATTCTTGACATCTGAGGTGAACTGTGACATGCTCATGGGATAAATATTGCATTTAACAGAGCATCATGACCTAAAGCTGTAAATACTATAGAGCATCAATGCCAATCCTTCACAATAGATCTTAGCCCCAGTCCTCAGGGTACGAATGCTCCCTTGGAGCTTTGGAAGCTTGAGCTTAAAACCAGCTTCACATTTCTTGTTTCTGGCCTCAGTTAAGTCTGAAATTGCTTCTTCCATCTCAAGGCTACAGTTTGTCTCAGACCTTTGGCTACAGACTTAATATAAAGCTACAACTGGACGTTTCAAATGCCCCGTGCTACACGGTTCAAGAAAGGTTGAAAGAAAATTTCTCCATTTCCACCCCCACACCATAAAGAAGATTAAAACATTACAAAGACCAATTAAAAATAGGGAATCTCACAGCAACATTTTCATTAACCCTCCCTGGTTCTTCTTTCTGTCTCATTAGTCATCATAGGGAGAGGAAGGATCATTTTAATTAGCAGCATTGTAAAGCTTTATTTAAGGCAACTGCCCCTCCTGCTGCTCTCTGGATTACCCTGATGGCTTATAAATACAATACCAAATCATTACCAGCCAAAAACAACACCACGGAAGGGTTTGGAAGAAAGAAGATCCACTATGGTCAATGTTTAGGGCTCTTTAACAATGTCCTTTCTCCTTATTCAGGCATAATTCAAGCGTAATATTGGGCTTTACAAAACAACTCAATATCCTCTTACAGCAAAGTCCTTTCTAGTTGAGGATACCATGTGTTCAACTCTCTTCCCCTTTGTTTTCAGGGCAGGGAAAGCACAGAACCACATCTGATAGGATAGACATGGTAGATACAATCACAGGTTTTTCAGCATCCCAATTTAGAATTACTCGTTAAATTCCAAAATTAAAGGGACTGTGGGATGCTGACAGCCTTTCAGGAGGGGGTGAGTAAGGAGATCCCAGCTGGGGGAGGCTGGGGAAGCAGTTTAGAAAAGAGGATTTTGAGAGTTTAGGAGGAAAACAAAGCAAGAGCCCACACTTCATGGAAAGGAAATTGCTTTTTCCCATTATCACTTGCTGAATTTAAAGTTTTTTTGTAGAAATTAGCCTGATGGGTCTGTTCTGTTAAGAAATCCTCGGCCAGCATTTCCAGACAGCAGTTTCCACAGCTGGGAGTGCAGTCCAGAGTGCATGTCCATGCAGAAGAGCTCGTTTGCTCTCCCTGACACCCATGAAGGTGTGAGTGACCCCACTGCAGTGCCCAGGTTTATTTTCAAACAAGTTGGAGTCACTGCATTGCAATCAGGGATTTGATGCAACCCAAGATCTCTCACACATGAAAACATCACATTTCTCAAGATGTAAGCTGCACAAAATGTCCTCCTCCACAGCTCTGTTAGGGTTATTAGGATCCTATTAGGTTTATTAGGATTCACCATTTAGATCCATGGCCTACTTTCTCTGACCTGAATATTAAACTGTGGTTTGTTCAGTACACCTGGGTCCTGCAACCTCTAATTGTTCATCACTGTCCAGCCAAGGCAGCTCAGTCTTTCCCTTGAAACAACCTATTAGCTACACGTGGGAGTTTCGGTGGAGTTCCTATGTTGGGATCACAGTCAGGATTTGATTTTTCAAAGTCAGAGCATCACACAGCTGAAGTCAGCTGGAAGATTGAGGTACCTTCTTTGCTGTGGGTGCCACGTTGCATTAAGGTGTATTAACCACCAAATTCTTCCACTTTATTGCTTGACATGAAAAAAAGAAAATCAGACCAGATGACAAAAACCTCTTAACACTGAAGTGTGAAAGCACAAAGTGCAGTTCATCTCCCCCTGAAAACAACCTCGCCCTGACTTCAGCTGAGCACTGAGCACAATGCAGAGATAATACTGGATTCTTCAAAAACCATCTCTATTCCTTCAGAAAGGTGTAAAAATTATTCTGAGTGCTTGATGTTACCTATGTGAACTATTTTAAGTAATAACAAAAAGGGAGACAATAATGATGTATCACTGAATGATTAATGCCTTGCTATATAGAGTTTATTTTGTATTAAGTTCTGTATCTGTGGAAGTTTACAGGGAGAGGTGATATCTTTTATGGAAGTAACTGCTACATGTCAGACGGTCACAAATGTAAAATATTTCCACTTAAAACAAAAGGAGGGGGGGAACACCAAAGTTCCAGTTTGGGACTGACCAGAAGCTCTGCCCCCATCTCTGCTCAGCCAGGCTGAGCACATCCCAGTCCTGAGCTCCTGTCACCAAAGGCTCATCATCCAACCTGGGGGAGCCCTACAGAGGCCAGAGCACTGCCAGGAGAACTGCAGCTTCAAGGGATCTCAGTCTCCAGAGATCACAGATGCTAAACTCACTTAAAACCAGACAGTGAAAAATAGTCAGAGTAGCAGCGATTGTAAAAGTTTATATAGGAGTTGCTTTGTTTGCTATTTATAGCTGCACTGTATTTTTCTTGTAATACATTTTTAATGACTTATAAGGCCTAGTTATTTATTCTCCTGAAGCCAAATACTTTCTCTACCCTGATAATGCAAGCAAGTGAGCTTTGCACAGAGGAGCTCTGTGGGAATGGCTGGATCTGCTCCATGGGAATGGCTGGATCTGCTCCCTGCACTGGCCCCAGGCTGGGGGGACCCTGCCCAGCCCTGGGGAGCCCCACAGCACCCAAGGCACTGCTGCACCCCAAGCACGCAGCTCCCCACTGCCTCTCTGCACAGGGACTGCCTGTGGAGAGCCCTCCCTGGGCCAGAATATTTTCAAATTGCTGATTATTCTATCTGTACACAAGGGAGTCTGTTTTTATGGTTATTTCACTTCACATTTCTTAATTCAAAATTAACTTTACTTTAAAAACAACCCCCAAACTTGCAGTGCCACATAGGCAGTGGCCCCTTCCATCTGGGTGTTGAAAAGTTGAGTAGTATGAACAACAGACCAAAAAAAGCAGAAGATGGGACACTTTGAAATGGCAGCTTTTAGCAGAAAATATAATTAATCTGCAAAACCAGCATCCATCCCTAAGCACAAATGCTGATTGCCTCATGATGATTCTAACCAGAACGGTATTAACTCTACTGTTCTTTCTAAATTGTTATATACCCAATATTTTCTTCTGACTCTTCTTCATATTAGATTAATAACTATGTAATCACTTCATTAGTTTATTTAGATTATGTTATTTTAGGAAATTATTGTTTAGATCAGCCTTGTCCTTCCCATCTCTCCGTGCCTTCCCAGAATTAAGTAATATCTGAGGAAACCAATTAATTGCAACTCGACCGCTGTAATGGGGTCTGCTCTGCAGTGTGGCAATGTCTAATGGAGTTTTAATTTCCCCATGGTGAGTCAACATTTGCTTAAAGAGAGAAAACTCTTAGAGCAAAACACTGCCTGAAGCACACACAGCTTCTTCCAAGTCTGGGGGCTGAACATCTTGGGGCTGCTGCTACTTTTGTTGGGGGTAAAATTCAGAGGGCCATGGCTGGGGCACCAAAGAGCATCAATTCCCACCAGGGGCTGAGGTTTCCTGTGGACTTGTAGGATATGGACGACATTCAGCCCAATCCTACAAGGCTCTCACACTGCACCTCCCAGCCTTGCAGGGTCGTGGGGGCTAAAATGAATTTGTTACCCAGTGAAGCTTTGACAGCCCTTTTTAATGCATGGCCTTCCTCAGGCAATATTTATTTAACTGTCCTGGGTCCTCAATTTGCAGTGGCACCGGCAAGTCCTGGTCACAGAGCAGAAGCCCATTGTGGTGGGGGGCTGCCAGACACAAAACCTTATCCCCAGGGAACCTGCTGTGAGACACATGGGACAGCAGAATTTACAATGAGATTTTTCCATTAATTGGCTTGTTCAGAGTATTTAGTACTGCCAGAAGTTACATTTGGGATTCTGGGTGGAGGCAAAGCACCCAGAGCCCTTTGAAATGTCCCTGGATCCTTCCTTGCTCAGGCCCTGAGCCCCTTCCCAAACCTCCAATGCTGTTGACTGAGGACTGTTTTGCTTGGCAAATGCTGACAAACTTCTAAAGTCAGTCTGGTCTGCCTTCCCCAGTTATTTGACAGCCTAAAAGGTTTGAAACAAAGCTACATTATGATACAACCAAATTCAGCAGCATCTGATTAACAAAAAGGAGGCCACAGCTACCTGACAGCAGCCAGTGGTTATTTTTTATTTCTAAAACAAACTGATGGCCTCAAACATTCATATATGTATTTATTTTCTTTTTGTTTAAATGTCTCATTTCCTGGTTTGTTTTTCTTCTGCATCATGCAGGGAAATAAAGTTTTGCAATTCTTCTTCTCATAATAAGTCTGTCCAAAAATGATGTTGCTCGTTGTGTTGAAAGATGGTTTCATTTTCTACTCAAAATTGGTATGAAAAATTTGCCTTGCCAAATGAACATTGTATACTGAACTTGTCAAATCCTCTCTCCTGACACAAATAAAAGATAACATTGGGTGGCAGCATGTAAAACAGCACTGACAAGACAGCTAGGATGGAAGCAAAGAAATGCATATTTTTCTCTTTCTCTCTTCCAGAGCAGGGAATGGGAATGATCCAGGTGAGCGAATGCTGGCGTGTTACAACCAAAAATACATCATCTAAAGACTTAACAAGCCATTTCGAGGCAGCTTCTGAGATGAACATAAGCGATTCCATTTCTGATTAGCAAAATCATGACAAAAGCATCAACTTTTTTCCAAGCAGCCAGGAAAGCTGCTGAGTAGGAAGAGTGGCTGGGTAAAAGGGGTATTCAGTTAAAAGTCACAACTCTGCTGTGCAGGCTGTGAGGACTATTCCTAGCACTGCAGAAAATTATTCCTAGTATATTTAAAAATAAATAAGGTAATGATAACACTTTCATTAGATCTGCAGTCTCACCATGCAAGTGAATTGTTTTTTCCTATTAAAATTGTTGATTGAAGGCTGTTAGCTATTTATCAGCCCCAAAATTACATTTCTTCTCTCCTAGGGGTTGCCTCTTAAAAATCACAACAACTGCATAGTTAGTAACAAGAAAAGACTCCTAAAACTGCAGTTTTGGGGTGGGGGGGGCAAGAATACAAGCATGAAACACAGATTGCACCTTCAAATCCCCAATGGCATCACGCTTCTTTGTTCTGCTAAGAAAAATTAACCTCAATCTCGGCTCAAGGTCCCCCGATTGATTATCATAGTCATTTAAATACTGTAATCTCATTTTCAGCATCAGGGAAAGGGAGCGAAAAGAAGAAAAAGAGAAAGAGGTGGGGAAGCGAGGGGGAGAGAAAGAGAAAACAGAATAAATTATCTGACAAAAGGAAAAAAGGCCCTTTCTGCTTACGGCGCCTATTTCAGATCCTTCCACTTGATTGGAAAAGTTGATGAAGTTTAAATGAAGCAGAATTAGAGGCTCAGGCTTCTGAGTATTGACAGGGGCCCATGGAAGAATGTGCAATTCAATAGGCCTGATTTCTGTGGAAAGCAGGGGAAAGGCCTAAATGGTATAATCTTCAATCAAATCTAACATCGACACTGACAAGGCAGGGTAATGAGATAGGCCAGATCAGGCATGTTGGTTAAAGAAATTAATCCCTCTCGCTGCACCAAGAGTTCAGCTTTGATGCCTATTGTACAGAGCCCCGTCCCAGCCTATCTAAATGCTAACTAACTGCAAGTGTGATCTGGGACTGTGCTTTTCATCGCTGGGGCTAAGCTGATAACAATTTTAGCTCCCTGATTACGGTGGCAGAGGTAGGACAGCGGTGCTGGCACCGGGAGCGGGAGCAGAGCAGGGCGAGGGATGACGGATGCAGCCACCCCCGTGCAGGGAAAGTTGCATTTCTGGTTGTTTTAAGGCTTTAACACATTGTAATATGTGGTAATTAATGGAGTTACAGTCCTGACCAGCCCACTGGAATCCCCTCGGAGCCACTGGAGGGGCTGGGCAGCGCAGGAGGGTGATGGAGAGAGCAAATGTGAAGGGATGTTGGGAAGTTGAAAAGCAGCAAACAAAGGGGTTCTTCTACCTGGGTGAGCAGCCCAAAGCTCCTGGTTAAAAGCAGCATTATTTTTCAGACTGGTTTGCTCTTTAAGAAGCAATACAAGGTTCACTGTATTTGCTTTGCTGATTTTTATCCCCCCAGCCTGGGAGTTAGACTATTATTTTTAATCAGGTTTCACTTGCAAGATTTTTAGGCACAAACCTTGTGCTGGTTTGCTTAAACAAATCAAACTAGAGATATTTCCCTTGATATTGAAGTTTTCTTAAAGGCTGTTGTTGGAAATCTAGTAGTAGGTCCCACTTGCATTTATCTTCGCTACTTCAAATAAATGTGAGTAGGAAAGTCAGTGTAATTTATCTTATAAAGTACAAATGGTTAAAAAAGAAAACATTCTCAGAAATGCAGGTTCTGTCTAATCTGTACAATGTGAGCAGCCAAGCAAGAACAAAACAATCCCTGCAAGATGAGAAAGGCTTCTCAAATTCAATAATTAGGCATAAGAGCATCTCTAAGAATTTGCATGGAAAGCAATCTGCCCTTGGGGAAAGTGTGGCTAAAATCTCCCAAAAATCAGGAACTGAAAATGCTGGTCTCTGCGACTGCCGACGTGTTCTCTTTGCTCTGCATTCTGCTAGGCTGCACTCAAAAAGAGGGGAATGATTGTAGGAAAGGTTTAAAAATAAAGAGCTTGTCACCTTCTCCTTGGGCAGCTGCCCACTGGTTACCTGCCCAACAACCTCCTGTCCAGCAATATCCTCTCTGAGCCCTCACCAGCTTTTCCTCTCTGCTCAGGGCACTTTCTGGTGCCTCTTCCAGAGAAGGAGAATATTTATTGGTGTTGGAGTGGGAAGCTGAGGATGGAAAGAGGGCACAGATATTGCCATGCTCTTATAAGTTTTAGCTGGGTCTCCAGTGCTGTTCTCAGCCTGCTGGGCTCAGTGTCCCTGGAGAAGGGTTGGTGGGTTAAGGGCACATTAGTGGGATTTGGGATATCCCTGACTTTCTGTCTGGTGTCTCCAGTTGAATTAGTCTGAAAATCATCTCTTGGTTTAGTGTGGTTTGAGGGCAGCTCTAAAAACGGGTGGTGGCTCTCCCCCAAAGTTTCTTAAATCTTTCTGAGAATTAGGTTCATCATAAAAATTTATAGCCTGTGGCAGCTCTGGATGCACTGTGTATGTATGGATCTATTTGTGACCCTTTTCATTTTAGTTTTTTCCCTATCCTGGCCACCACCTCTCATCCTTTGGCTTAATTTTTGTTTTTACAGCCCCACCAAGTCAGGCAAGAGGCTGTACAGATATTCTCTGCTTTGACAACGCTGCTATTAGGGTCATAATGCAACAATTTGGTCTAACCATTATTATTGTGCTGGCTGACTTCAATAATGCACTTTTAAATCAAAGAGCCTTTGAAGCTCTATTTCCATTGTATTAGGCAAATAAACATAGAAGATTTTCACAAACATAAAAGGCATTCACCTTGTAATGTTTCTGGGCTTATTAGTCTCACCAATTTGCATTGTTTTGTTCACATAAAGGATCAAAATGCCCTTTTGCTTGATTTTACATCCTGCCTGTGGATCTTGGGAGTGAGCAGCTCCCATGGCCCAGTGCTGCTGGGGCTGTCCCTCTGCCTGCTGAGTCACAGCTGGCACTTTGGAGCCTGTGTTCCAACAACCAGGAGTAAAAACCCACTACTTTCATTCATGCAGAATGTTTACTTGCCTCTTGGAAGTACCTTATTTATTTTAGCAGTGCCTGTGCAAAATATGGGAGGGCACTAAAGCTCATAAGGAGTTTAATTTTTAGTGTACCAAATAATTCATTTAAAATCTTAAATGAGTTCATGCTGAGAAGAAAACCCTTAGAAGTCAGAGCATTGGAAGGAAAGCTCAGAACCAAACCTAATGATTATTTGACTAACCAGCCCTTCATTAGTTTATTTCTCTAATGAATTATTGAGGTACTGTGTAGACATTTCAGAATACATTTTTAAAAGCACAACACTGGTCTTAGATTGCAAAAATATAATAGTACTTGTGATACAATAATAATAGTAATAAGCACACAAAATGCAGCATAAACACTAATTAAACCTCAGTGTCCCCAAGCAGCAAGCACAGAAGGCAGGATGCTCAGCACATGCAGTGAGTTGAGGTAAAGAGTATAATTAACACCAAATAAGACAACCTTGTTTCAAATACAGCTCCTGATAGTTGTGGCTACTTTGCTCTGTGTTACAGGGGAGAGACAGACAAACTAAAATCTGCTCTCTGAGGAAGTTTCCAATAGATGGATTGATCCCCAACAGCTGTGAGCAGGTTAGGGGTGGGAACAGAGTTATTTAAATCATCATAGCTAACACCTGGGGCAAGGTATCCAAATCCTCTGGAAGCTGCCTCACAGGGTTGTGATCAGCAGTTTGCAGCATGGGGGGGTTCTTGGTTCATGTGAAAGCAGCTGTGAGATCCTGGCTGTGGCTGAACCCCCAGATCCCTTGAGGGGAACAGAGACAAGGGGACCTGACAGCCCTACTTGGGCTGTGTGGGTGCTCCATGGAAAGGGAATGATTGTGCTCCTGTCAGTCCCATTCCTCACCAGTGCTGAGTTCACCTTGACTCCTCAGCAGGCTGGTGCCAGAAGAGATAAAGAAGATGAGTGGATTTGGAGAGAATGTTAAAAAAAACCCCAAACCACCCAGGAAGCTGAGGGCTAAAGGCTCAAACATGAAGCACAGCATTCAGGTGTAAAAGCCCTGTTGCAGCCACAGTCCAGGTCTATTAATAAGCTTCAGAGTGATGGAAAACCTGCCTTTTCAGTAATTCCTGTTCCAAGAGATGTTTGTGATGATGCAGTTTAGAGCTCAAAGTTGTAATACTCTTTTTCACACCATGCACTTGTCCATCTTTGTCTCTTGCTTAATTACAGCTTTTTCTTTTCTTTGTTCACAATGTGACACCATTCTAGTTTGACAAAATTCCCCTCCTTGTAGTGTCCATCCTATGGATCATTCCAGAAACCAAAATTATTTTGCAACAATTCTCAGCAGTGCCTTGCTCTGTGACAATCAGACAGCTCAGAAATACTTCATGATGAGCTTCAAGAGGCAGGAAAGGAAAAAGGAAAACGTGATGGGTGATTTCTGCCTTTACTTGGTACCCACGTGGGGAATGGAGTCCCTTGGTCACCTGGCTGGTGCCCTGCTGTCAGCTGCTCTCCCTGGGCATGGAGCAGGCTCCTGCACGAGCCCAGGGAAAGTTCTGTGTGTCCCCTTCGCCCGCCAAAAAGGGCAGTTCACTGTCCCTGGCCTGGCTAATCCTTCCTTTGCTGGGAATTCCAAAGCCAAGGCTATCAGTGTGCCAGTTCCTGTGGTTTTGTGAGCTGTTAGGATCATATATTTTTCTTCTGGAGATTGTAGCTGCTGGAATTTTATTGCCTGAATCCTGTAGCTGCTGTTCAATCTCATTTGGAATAAAAGAAAAAATTCCAGCCCTTGGGCCTGTAGAGGAAATCTTAGGAAAATGAACCCTAAATGCCCTGGCATTCAGACCAATAAAGACAGCCTGGCATCAGTTGTCATGTAAATAACAAGCTTGTAAAACAAATACTGCACATTCCAGTGGTTCTGTTTGTTAAATCTGCTTCTCCTGCAGTCTGGACTGGGACCTGGTGCCAGCCTTTCCTGGCCAGCAGAGCACCAGCACCATCCTCCTCCTCTTCCTCCTCAGAACTGCCAGTTTGGAAACAACTTTTCAATGCTGGGAGCAGCAGTAGGGGCTCTGAAAGTGAGCCAGATGCTTCTCATCTCTGAGGGCTTTTCGTGGAGAGCAGTTCCCTGTCCTCTGCATGTCCCCTGGCTCCACCTGAACAGGTAAGTGGATGCTTTGGCACATGGATCTGGATTTCCCATTTACCTTCACACACCAGGGAAGGCAAATCCAACTCCTTGCTGGTGACAGTGACTTTGTCAGCGATACGTTGAACTTAACTGTACCATACTATCCAGAAAATATTACTATGAATGTAACCAAGGTGCCATGGGTGACTATTTCTGAAGTTTGTGTTGAGCATGCCAGGGGTTAAATGTGGTAAACTCATATTTCCTGCCCAGAGCTGGTTTATTTTTGTAACACAGAAGTTTTCAGTAAGTTTGTACTGGAAAAGTGCTTGGCTAAGGCTTTTACTGGTGAAAACAGACCAAAAGTGCTTTGCTCAGATTTTTACTGGCATCAGTAGATGAAATGCTTTCCTCAGTTTTATCCTGCAAGCAAATAAATATTGATAACTAAATTAACTCCTTGCTTAATTAAAACACATCATACACTCTAGCAGAAAAACAGAGCATTCATCCCTAGAAATCTTTTTGTGAGAGGATGACAGTTTAAATCTGCCACAGCCAGTGTGTGTGGACACGTCCTGGTGGGAGGCTGGGGCTGGGCAGAGCTGAGGCAGGAGGCCTAGCCAGAAACACAGTCTGGGCAGGGGTCTTGTTTGGGTATCTAGAAGATATAAAAGAGAACTGAAAGAGAAAGCAGGGAGTCCTGTTGTTTGCTGCTGTAAAGTAGGGGGTCTGTCACACTTGGACCACGGTTTTGGGGTCTGAGTGCTATTTGGAGGAAGATCAGGGACTGAGTGTCCCATCCATCTCTACTGGGCCTCAGGTTGTTGTGTATTTGCTGACCAGAGAACCTCACTGGCAGCTGTTGGAGCTGTGTGCTCCTCGTGCCCTCCCTCGGCTGCCAGCAGCGCTTGTCCAAGCTGCAATGGTCTCCAAACCTTTTGTCCTTTTCTTCTAAACTACCTTTGTGTCCTTCAGTTTCAGGTGGCACTGCACAGCATGAGGGTTGGGACCTGCTGGCCATTCTCTTCAGAATGCCTGGTCCCCAGGGCTGCCCTGGGGAGGAAGAGATTCCAGGCTGCAGCTGGAGGCAGGAGGAGGAGGAATGGCAGAGGGCCGATGCTGTAAGTGTGTCACCACTGGTGCGTGCAGTGCCAGCGTTTATCCAGTGAACTGCCACCCCACCCTGTCACCTCCTGGTGCTGAATTCACCCTGGTCAATTCAGTACTCCCTGAGGCAGCTGGCAGGGGGGCAGCAGTTTGCTGCACAAAGTTTGCAGCAGAACCGACCATGAAGTGCAATTACTGCTGGTTCCAAGGGTAAAAGCATCCCTGTTAACACCCCACTTACTCCATGCTCAAGGATTGCATCAGGTGGATGCAGATCTCCTTACATCCCTACCAGCAGACACCCCCCCTGCAAGGAAGCCCTGAGAGAACAGAAATTGTTCAGAATGCTGAAATTTAACTTTTTTTTTTTCCCCAAAAAACTTGCTCAAATTTTAGTTTCACCAGATTGCAGAAATCCAGATTGTGTCTTATTAAAACATCCCAGGATTTTAAATTGCTCAGCATTCCTACTGCCAGGATGCTCTGCAACAGTTATCCTTCCCATCAAACTTAGGGGACGCAGGGAAAAGAAAGAAAGTAGAAATTGTGGATTTGAAAAAGTGAAGCCACTTCGGAGTTCTGATGCAAAACCTGCTTTTTTTTCTTTGCCCGACAAAATATCCCGATAGATTTTTAGAGTTTCATAAGAAAACAAAAAAAGGTATTCAATATTGCAAAGTCTCAAATTTCCAAGGATATTCCAAATTCCAAAATGTTACGGCCAACTTCCACGCCTGGCGGTGCAGGGGTGCGATCACTGAGGGAGCTGAAAAGCCGAACTCCGGCTGGAAAGCCGCGGTTTAAGCGCCATCGGCGGGGAAACAAGGCTTGGGAGCAGGAGCGGCTGCCCTGGCAGGGAAAGGGCAAAGAGCAGCCGGTCCAAGCGCTCGGTGCCGGCTGCGGGAGCTGCGCCCGCGGGGAGGGCTCGGGCTCGGGGCTCGTTCCCGGCGGGGAGCGCTGGCTCGGGCACGAAGCCGTTCTGAGAGTGCCATCCAGGGGACGAGAGCCGCACTTCAGCTGCTGCTCGGCGAGCGGGGGGCCGGCGGAGGCGGGGGTTAAAGCGTGACTCGCTGGGGGTGTGGGTGTCGAGGAGGAGGAACCAAAGGAAGCGAGGTGCTTAAAACTTCCCGAGCCACACCCCGAGCTCAGCCGGTGCACAGGGCAGGGGTACGAGTGGGATTAACAAGGTGAGAAGTGCCAGGAGTTTGTGAAGGGACCAGAACCTCCACAGCAATCCTAATTACAGAACCACAGAATGAGTTAGGGTGGAAAAGACTTCCAAGATCATCGAGTCCAACCTGTGACTGATCCCCACCTTGTCACCCAGACGAGAGCACTGAGTGCCACGTCCAGGCGTTCCTTGGACTCCTTCAGGAATGCTTCCTTCCACCACCTCCCTGGGCAGCCCCTTCCAATGCTGGTGGTAATTTAGGTGGATACAGTTTGTGTGACCCCCGCCCCGGGACCCCTCTGCTGTGTCTGGGATGGAGAGCAGCCCCAGTGACACCTCGGTCCCTGTCCCCAAGAACTTCCCAAACCGTGAGACTATGGAAACTTGGGAAAACGCCCGATCCTCGGAGGGAGAACCCATCCTCCTCTGTGCCCATCACCGGCTGGGGACCGCCGCGTGTTTAAAACACGACCACGCTTGTGAAGGAGCAGCGGGGAAACACGATTTCCTTGTCATATAAATCATTGGGGGAAAAAACTGGTTTTAACCGCTTTAGCGGGAAACTTCTCCGCTGTGCAGCTGCCCGCAGGGACTGTGACCCCCCAGCCCCCCGGGGTCCTGTTGGCGGTGGGACGGGGGGTGGCCGTGCCGGGGCAGGGCTCGGGGGGCGGAGGGAACGGGGGTCGCGGGGCTGACCTTGAGGATGAGCGGGTTGCGCAGCATGCTGAGCCGGACCACCCCCAGCCGCTCGTTCTCCGTGCCCGGGCCTGCCTCGGCCAAAGTCATCGGCCGCCGCCGGGGCCCCGCTCTGCCGCCCGCCATGGCACCGGGGGGCCGGTCCCGGTGCGGGGCTCTCTCGGCAGTCCCGGTCCCAGTCCTGGTCGTGGTGCTGGGGGAGGTGTCGGCGGTCCCGGTGCCGGTTCCGGGGCTCTCTTGGCGGTCCCGGTGCCGGTTCCGGGGCTCTCTTGGCGGTCCCGGTGCCGGTTCCGGGGATCTCTTGGCGGTCCCGGTTCCAGTCCCGGTCCCGGTGCCGGGGTTCTCGCACCCAACTCGTGGCGCGCGCGGCGGCATCCGTCTCCAGGCAACGGGCGGTGCGCCGCTCTGATGGGTCCGGCTGGGGTCGCTTCCGCCGGGGGAACGGATAGTCCGGCGGCGGGGCGTGGGGGACCGGCGGCGCGGGCGGACACCGCGTGGAGGTAGCGGGAGGCCCGGCGGGGCCGGGGAGCGGGTCCCGGAGGGGCCGCGGGTGCCCCTCAGCCCGGGGCTGCCGAGAGCTCTGTGCGTGTGCTGGGAGTCTCCTTTGGTAGCCCCAGGGCGGCGGAGGGGAGCGGCGGGGCCCGAGCCGGCCGCACGCCCGTTCTTAGCCGGGGTTTATCCGTGTCTGGCCTTGTGGTTTGAGCTCCACAGAGCCTTCGGGGCCGCTCGTTCCCCTCGGTGGTGAGGAGGGGATGCCCGGTACCGGCCGGTGCTGCGAACTGCTCTGGGGATGTGAAATTCAAGGGCGCGTGTTTCAAACGTGCCGGGGGTGTTGCGCGGTGTGTCGTATGTGCTGGCTGTGGAAAATGTGCTAAAAATGCTTCCTGCCTGCTCTGTGTGGCTGTATTCCGCAGGAATTGGCCTCTGCCGGACAGACCCGGCAGGGCTGAGCTCGGCTTGGGCTCGAGCAGAGCCTGTCAGAAATCTCTAATTAGAGAATTTTGGGTTTAGTGTTGATTAGTCTCATATTTCTCAGTTGCTTTTAGCTTGTTGCTGTTTCAGTGCTGAAAGCTGAGTTGAACACAACAGTCTGACGCTGCTTAATTATTCAAAATCAAAGTTAGTAATTATTAAATTTATTAAAGTGTGTCTTTTGTTGTTGCAGGAAGGTACCTTGAAGGCTGAGGGCAGCTGTGATGCACATCTGGTTGACAAAAAAAGCATCAGTTTTTCCTAGGCACTTTACAAAACTAGCTGGATTTAAAAGTAAGCATCTAAGATAAAATTGAGTTTTTAATTTTGAAGGTTTTGGGTGGGTTTTGTGCTTTTTGTTGGGTTTTGAGGGGGGGTGTTTTGGCTTTTTTTTTTTACTGTGTGTAACAGTGTATAAATTACAACGCTTCAATAAAACTCCTCTCTTTTATTTAAGGGAAAAAAAATGAAAGGCAAAGCTCGTGCAGATGACTTTCAAGTCCAGGATTTTGTCAAGAAGAAGAAAAAGAAGAAGAGGAAACACAATGAGTACAACAAACACGAAGATGCTGAAGTTGCAGAGGCTCCAGAGCTCAGCTGCACTTCCCCACTGCTGTTTGAAGATGCAGCAGCACAGCATGGGGAGGGCAGGAAAAAGAAAAAAAAGCGGAAAGGAAAGGGTGAGAAGCAGCAGGCTTTGATAGATAATTACTGTGTGAGACTGGAACATGAGATGAGCAATGGGACTGGAGCAGCTGCTTCCCCCAAGAAGAAGAAGAAGCGGAAGGGTAACGGGAGCACTGATGAGCACAGCGATGTCACCTGTGTCCCTGTGAACCAGTACAGCACCCAGGACTGCCAGCAGGATGCTGCTGATTATGTTTATTTTAAAAAAGCTAAGAAGAAAAAGAAAGAAAAGCTGCCTGAAGCGGATGAGGTGTGTGAGCAGCCTCCCTCGGAGGAACACAGCAAGGGCCACAAAGAGAAATCCAAAAAGAAGAAGAAGAAGAAGAGGAGAGAGGGCAGTGCCCAGGATGTGCAGAAAGACACAGATGGAGCAGCTGAGCAGTCACTGCTGTCATCCTCAGAGCAGAGCAGGGGGCACAGGGGGTGCCCTTCACCTGCAGGCGAGGATGGGGACTGTGATGCTGCTTCTGCCATCAGTGAGGTCTCCATGGAGGTCCCTGCTGATTTTTCTACACCCAGTAAAGCAGCTAAAAAGACTCCAGCGCATGCTAAAAAGGCCAAAAAAGGCAGCACTGTTGTCATGGAAGAAAGCTCTTCAGAGTGTAACATGGTGTAAGTTTAGGTTTTGTTTGTGGGGTTTTTTTTCCTTCCTTCACTCCCCAGATAAGTTCCTTTCAGGTTATTTGGGTCCCAGATTTTTCATCATTCTGTTTTGTATGTGTTTTAAAGAAAAACTTTCAGCTTGTACAGCATATTGAGGCATTAGAGATCTACTTTAAATGCTCAGCTTTCTTGTGGAGATACAATAACAATTTTTAGGAATGCACCACCATCGCCTTCAGTGTAGGCTCTTTTCTCCTCTTTAAAACTGTAGGTGTAGAAATAATTTACGTGCAAACAATTCACATTTTAAAAAAAGAAAAGTGGGGGGAAAAGAAAGGGATTTCGTTTTTTAAACTTGATATTTATAGGGAACATGTGCATTTTAACCAAGCAGCTAGTAAGGTCAGGTAAACAATTTAATGTTCTGTGCAAATAAATGCTCATGTAAGTAGTTCTTGATGCCTTTACAGTGTCTAGAACACAAAACAGGAGCACTAGTAAGAGACAGATGGAAAAAATCTGAGTGCCAGTGGTAGCAAGAGACATTATTTCTTCAGTATCCCCATGGGTGAGAGTTCTTTGGATTTTCAGAACTTCAGAAAGCTCCTTCATTATTGTAAGTATAGAAATTTGGTACTAAATTACCATTATTCGATTATGTTAAAAGGTTGGAAATGCAAGGCAGTGGATGTGTGAAGTATTTTTTGTTCTGTAATGTTTTGTTCTGTGGTTTGACACTGCTTAAAATGTCAGGCACCCACGAAATCCCTTCACTCACTCTCCTCTGCTATAGTTGGGCAGAGGAGGGGGAAAAAAAACTAAGAGCTCGTGAGTTAAGGACTGAGAAAAAACACTTTAAGGGCAAAACAGGTTCAAATTTAAAGGTATAAAGTAAATTTATTATTTTAGAGGAGGATGATGAGGAGTAAAAAAAGCCTTTAAAACACCTTTTTCCCCCAGCCCCTCCCTCCTTCCCACTGACAGTGCAGGGAGACAGGGCATGGGGTTTGGTCAGTTTGTCACCCGAGATCTTCTGTTTGCTCAGGGGGAGGAGTCTTTTCTCTGCTGTGCTCTGGAGTCCCTCCCACGGGAGACAGTTCTCTGTGAATGTCTCCAGCGTGGTTCTCATTTCCCAAGCAGCAGTTCTGCCAAATCTGCTGTGATGTGAGTCCCTCCCACGGACAAACAGTCTTCCCAAAACTCTTGTGGCATGGGTCACTCATCCATGGGGTGCAGGCTTTTAAATCCTAGGCTGCTCTAGTTTGGAAGCAGGGGCCCTCTTTCTCTCTATTTGGGTTTCCCACTGGATTACAGCTTTCTCTGGCATCCACCTGCTCCAGCATGAGCACTTTTCCCACGGGCTGTGAATGGATCTCTGCATCCCCCATGGACTTCATGGATTACAGGGGGACAGTTTGTTTCACCACGGCCTGCAGAGGAATCTCAGCTCTGACATTTGGAGCACCTCCTCCCCCTCTTTCTTTCCACTGACCTTGGTGCCACCATGTTGTTTTCCCTCACATGTCCTCACTTCCTCCTCTTTCTCTGACTAGAAGAAAAACTGCTGTTCATAGGCACCATTGCCAACAAATTCCACCAATTCCAGGATTCTTGCAGCATCCTGCAGCTCTGAGGGGTTGATTTCCCCTCGGTTCTGCATCAGGGAATCACTCACCATGTTTTCACCACAGGCTTGGCGGGCCCACCACTGCGTGGGCAGCAGTGGCTGCCGTGGCACTGATGTTATTTATCGCCTCTCCTCACGTGGGGCACCAGGAAAGAGAAGCCACCACTGCCACCCCTGCCCTTCTGCCTGTGGTGTGGCCTGGATAGAGGCAGGCAGGCAGAGCTCGCCACAGGCCACACCGAGATGGTGGTGGCCACAGCAGCACATTGCCACAGGCCACACCGAGATAGTGGTGGCCACAGCAGCACATTGCCACAGGCCACACCGAGATGGTGGTGGCCACAGCAGCACATTGCCACGGGCCACACCGAGATGGTGGTGGCCACAGCAGCACATTGCCACAGGCCACACCGAGATGGTGGTGGCCACAGCAGCACATTGCCACGGGCCACACCGAGATGGTGGTGGCCACAGCAGCACATTGCCACGGGCCACACCGAGATGGTGGTGGCCACAGCAGCACATTGCCACGGGCCACACCGAGATGGTGGTGGCCACAGCAGCACATTGCCACGGGCCACACCGAGATGGTGGTGGCCACAGCAGCACATTGCCACGGGCTGGCCAGAATGCCCCGGTGGCAGCAGCCCACTGCCCCTGGAAAAAACTGCACGTGTGCTGTTTGATTTCCTTCTTAAATGTGGCATCACAGAGAGTTACCAACCTCTCTAACTGGGCCAGCAGCGTGTCCATCTTCAGAGCCAGCAGGGATTGGCTCTGTCAGACATAGTGGAAGCTTCCAGCAGCTTCTCACAGAATTTCTGTGGCCTTCCCCCGCTACCAAAAAATCAGGCTGTGCCAAATTAACCCAGTAATTAATTAATGTGTTCATTCTTTTAAGGGTAGAGGTATTAAAAAAGTCTTTGGTTTGGAGTTCTAGCGGTGTATTTTATTTTGTGCCTTTTTTTATATCAGGACACCAAAACCCTCGGCATCAAATAAAAAGAAGAAGCAGGAGAAGCAGAACAGTTCCTTTGCTGAATTGGCAGCCTCTGATGAGGCCAGTCTGGATGGTGAAGAAGGCCTGGACTCTGTCATGTCTTCAGTCATTGATTTGGAAACTGCAAGACAAGAACTGGAAGAGTTTATTCCTCATGTGAAGAATATATCAGACAGTTCAATCAAGAAGATGGCTGGAAGAGACCTAATGAGATTTAAGGAGTTTAAAAAACAGGGTGAGCTTTCTGAAATCCTGTTGCAGTGAGGAAGGACTGTGCAGCTGTGCTAATGTTTTGACAGAGGGAAAAGTTTCTTGTGTCATGTCTGTTGCACCCACAGAGTCTGGTTCACTTCATTCCATTGACGTATTTTCAGTTTCTTTGTTCCTAGCATCTGCTTCCACATTGGCAAATTTCAGTCCACACTTGTGTGTAGATTGCTCATTTCCAGCTGGTTTTGTCTCTTTCAGTTTTCTTTTTATCCCTTAGAATTTGCTGATCTTTTCTTATACCCAAGTTAAAACCTGAGATGTGCAAGAGATGGTACTTGAGGTTTGACTTGTTTTTCTTAACCTTTCTATATTTTAGGTATCGCTGTCAAGTTTGGCAGATTTACCCAGAAGGAAAATAAACAAATCCAGAAAAACATTGAGGAGTTCTTATCACTTACTGGAATAGACAGTGCTGAAAAACTTCTGTTTACCTCGAGATATCCAGAAGATAAAGACACCATCCATCGCCTGAAAACAGAACATCATTTCTGTGAAAAAATTTGTGAGTATTTAAATTTATTCTCAGACAGCTGAATGTTGTATTCTACAACCTGGTGATATCGTGGCATATTTTGTAAAAGAATTTTTATTGAAAAGCACTGATGTTGCTAAATTTGGTAAAAAAAAGGAGCTGCTGAGATGGTGTAGTTGATAATCTGCACAGTCCACTGTTCTTGCTATCTGGTCTCAAGTAGGAAGAGTTTAGAGATAAAATGTGGTCAAGACCAGTAAAGACTTTCAGACTTGCATTTGGGCTTTATGGCTTTAAGTGCATTATTTGCTAAACTATAATTAAGGTTATTAACGGCAGCTGTGATTGATTAAGTCCTGTCTGAAATTGTCACCCGTTCCTAGATCACATAAATAGGTGGCAAGTTCAGGACTGAGGGGGGATGGAAGAAATTGAGCCATGTCAGTTTTCCAAGACATGGGGATCTTCTCAGTGCACCAGGAGCTTTATTCTGTGTGTTTGGTGTCATCATCTTAGGCAAGGCAGAGTAAAGGGCAGCCTGTCATGGATTGGGATATTGGGATCAAACTATAGATTTGTTCCTATGTGATTATTTCAGACACACAATCCTTCCCTCTGCATCATCACGTTTTCCTGATGTTGGCTTTCATTCCAGTCTGGGAAGATTTGGCAGAAAGTCTCATCAGTGCTCTGTGACTTGCAGTCACCTCTCCTGGGCACTGCTGACCAAGGTGGTTGTGTGTTCCCAGGGATTGGTCTCTGTGGATCTTCCCTTCAGGAGAGATCTTCACTTGGTTTTTGCTGGATGCCCCACTGCCTGCTTTTCCCAGTTGAAACAGTCTGTAAGCAGAAGCCCAGTGTCTCCTCAGCCTCCTGCCTGGTGGCTGTCTCATGTCTCTCTTTTAATGGGAGTATTCAGTATGCCAGTTAAATTTTAATTACACCTGGCTCAAATGCACAGCCATCCATGCAGTTTGTAGCTAGTGAGCAGCAAGAGTGAGTGGAAAGAATCTGTTGTTGACAGCACGGTCATGAAAATGTGTGGTGTTGGGTTTTGGGGTTTGTTTCATTTTGGCCTCACCCCTGTGAGAAATGTCTGTTAAAAATGATCCTTTACCTTCCAGCTGAGGGCATACCCCGACCCTGGAGGCTGATATATTACCGAGCAAGGAAGATGTTTGACCCAAATAATTATAAAGGAAGGTAAGGGAATACTTTAAAAGTGTTTCTGAATGTTAATATCAGTCTGTGTTGATTATTTGTAAATTAAAAGTGGATACAAATGAAGATCATCTCTCCCATTTGTGCCAGTTATTGTGACTTAATTGATAGTTCATTTTCCCTTATTGATTCCTCTGTTCTAAAATGTGACTTGAAGTGATAGTGATGATTAACATTGACCACCTGGAGGGGATCGAGCTCTTTAAGAGATTGAAATGGTTTGAATTTACAGCTGAAGCTGTGCCTGTTTCCTCAATCAGGTATACTAAGGAAGAAAAAGAAAAATTAAAGAAGTATCAAGCTCTGCATGGCAATGATTGGAAGAAGATTTCTGAGCTGATGTCCCGTTCTAACCTCTCAGTTGCTATGAAATTCTCTGAAATCAAGTCAGGTATGTAATTTTAAGAAGAACAATTAATTTTGTCTACTCTTAGTTGAACTCTATGTTGTAGGTACCCTAAAGATGAAGAAAAAGTCCTTCAAGTATGGGGTTTAAAATGAATTAATTAATTTGTAGTGGTGGTCCTCTTCTTCAGACCACTGATTGCATTGTCATGTAGAAGGGATAAGAAAGATTTCTGAAAGAAAAGAGAAAAGAAGTGGAACAAATGCAGCTGTTTATTAAACAGAGCTGACATCTAAATAAGATGATTTCACAGAGAGGGCAGAAGGAATTTGGCAGCCAGGTTTAAAAAGATAATAACTGGGGATCAGTCTGTTCTTTAGTGTTTAGGCTGAACTCTCAAGTCTGGTATGCAGAAGGGTTTTTAGGAGGTGTGTTAAGAAGTTGGTCCTATAAATAAAGAACATGCAGAGTGAATCGTTTGCTCTTTTTCCTTTTCTTCCCTAATCATTTATGATAAATTATGCCTTAACCTGGTGGTTTTTCAATTTTAGCTATTAATTATGGTCCTTGGACGAAGGAAGAGACCCAGAAGTTAATGAATGCAGTGAAGGAGGTGATGAGGAGGAAACTGGAAACAGAAAATCCAAGTTCTCTTTCCTCCCTGGAACAATCAAACGCGGATCCCTGGATTGAACGTGAGAAGCTGTACCAGCAACTGCCATGGACTGAGATTGAAACCAAAGTGGGAAGTCGATATTGGAGACAGTGCAAACAGAAGTGGTGAGGGCTTGGACTAAACTGAGATAGTAAAATGTGTTCTGGGGAGTATTTATTCTGTAAAACCTGTGGTTTTTATCATGATCATTTGGTAGGACAGGTAAGACACTGTAGAGTACAGAAGAGGCACTGCAGATGTGTCTGAGACAAGTAACTCTTTGCTAGCTGGGGCAAGTTTTCTTCTTGCTGTGATAGCAAAGCCTGATTTCTGCCTGATGTGCTGAGGCTGGAGCAGCAGAGTTGACTTACAGGATGAACCCTGGGCATTATGTGACTAACACCAGCAGTATTATTTAGGTAAAAACAGATGATCAAGACTCTTATGCCAGCTGTTTAACACCAAACCAGCTGCTTCAGAAACTTTCACATAATGTTGTGTAGTTACCTGCAAGAAATGTATCATTTTAAGAAACTTTCCCAACTGACAGGAATAGCAGCTTGTTTGTAGGATATTTTAGGGGAAGCCCTCCCAGCCCAGGCCTAGGCTCTGGCCAAGCCTTGGCCCCTGCTGGCTGGGAAGTGTGCCATCAGATCCAGGTGTTTCCATGCTAAAAATATAATCAAGTCACTTTGACTTGCTGATTTGGGCCTATAAAAGCTGGACCCACGTTCAGGTGAATTTGGAGACCTCACCTACAGGTGGAAACACTGTAGGATTTCCCAGTTGCTGGGAGGGGTTCTCCAGGTCCTGGCTGTGAAATGGGGCACCCCAGTGACTGAGGATCTGGGTGATGGTAAAATATTTAGGCAGTTGGTGATGTATCTGTCTCAATCACTATCCTTTCTCTCATATAGTAAAGAATAGGTGTATTACCTTGCTTACTTTTGCTTGTTGCTAAAGCCAGGTGTGTACTTCTATTGAATGTATAATTTTACTGTTGTAAATTGCCTTAATAGCAAAACAAGACCATTCTTTGTATTGGTGTCTGTGTCCTTTAAATCCCCCCTGTCACTTGGCAGAACATTGCCTCTCTGTGACACAGCAGCATCTTGATGCTTGGGATTTCTTGAAATGACAGAGACCTGTTTTTGTGTGTTTTCAAAGGAATTCAATTTTGACAAGCAAATTGACCAAAGGGCAGCAGTTATATAGAGGGAGCAATGGATTACAGGCCAAGATCAACCTTATTAAAAGGTACAGTTCTGAGCACTGGGATGTTTTTGTATCTCTCACTGTCTGAGCTGTGTTTGTAAAAGTTTGCAGGGTGAAAACAGCCTGCTTGCAGCTTGATACATGTTTTGCAATCATTCTTTCTCTGGACAAAATGTCCTGTAATTTCTGACTGGGGGAGCTGGGAGCACGGAATTATGGCTTGAGTTCTGCCTGCAAACTGCTTCTGTCTTACATTCACAGGTTGTATGAAACAAAAGCAGAGGATGCCAGTGAAGTAAACTGGGATGAACTCAGTAATGCTATTGGGTAAACCTTCTTTCCCTCTTTTTATGGATACAAAGGGTACTGAAAGCAGATGAATCAAAATTCTGATACCTTTACAGCGATAGGAAGTGTTTAGTTTGGAAACATTACAGTTGCATATCCTGGCATAGCACTGAGCAGGAAGCCAGGCCTGCAAGATCTGAAACCCTTAACATTCCAAGTAGTGGAGTGTTGTGTATCTGTGCTTCCAGGTGTTAATCAACTACTGGGAAAAATTATGACTTGATAGTATGAGATAATTATTATTTGAATTCCATCCTTTCTCCCTAAAGCTAAGATAGGGTTTGGCTGGCATCACCCTCAGGAATGGGTCACTCAGTAACAATTAAGCTTTATGATAGTTCCCTGCACCACTAATTCTTTTAACTCTTCTCTTTGCAGAGATGTCCCTAGAGCCTATGTTCAAGCAAAGTTTTATAGGCTGAAAGTGTCCTCTGTCCCTTTATGGAAAAGAAAGACCTTTTCTGGTCAGTATGCCAGCTGTTTGTATATACTCCTTAAGGCTTCAGGTTGAATTTCAGAGGGTGCATATTCTAGTTCAATTTTTTCCTAGTTCGCTTTCTCCTAATTGGCTAAAATCTTCAGCTTTATACTTCATTTACTAAATGTCTTTTTTATAACTTTCAATGCCCTATTCTTTTTAATACCTTGGCTTGAAAAGTTTTATGACTGTGCATTTTAATTTCTCTTTGCATGTTTGTGTTGTGTCTGATCTCCCTGCACAGCCACTGTGATCACCACAGAGCAGTACAGAGATTTTGTGCATTTAACACTGACAACCTGATTTCTGTCTGTGAGATGCTGTTCCTCTACACATCCAATTAAAACTACCTTTTTTTTTCCCCCCCCCATAGAAATTATTGACTATCTGTATGAAAAGAAGCTCCCAGAACTTGAAGAAATGTTAAGAAAAAAGGAGAGGAAGCACTGTAGTTTTGACAATTCAGCACCTAGTCAGCAGCAGAAGGCTTTCAGACTCAGTGACATCTTTGACTCCAGTGAAGAGAGTGATTAACTGACTTCCTAAAAGCAAATCCTAATTTGCATATTTAACTGCAAATGGGTCTGGTTGAAAGTGGGTGCAGCCCACCACCTGCAGGTACCCAGGCTGTTGAGTAATGGGAAAAGTCAGGATAGGCACTTCTGATTGTCTTGTTTCATATTGAAGACTGAGTTAAACAGAGTTTTTGTGCCACCTTTTATTATTTTAATGTATCTCTGGTTTTATAAGTTTTCATTTAAGCATGCAAGTTGCTTTCTCAATGTCTCAAAATACTTTTTTTCTGTGGAGTTGAAAGCTGCTGTTTTCCCTTTATGAATTAACTTGGTTTTCAGAACTTTATTTTTTTAAAATTATTTAAAATTCATGGGATTGGAAAAAGGCTTTCAGTTTGCTTTTACATCTCTAATAACCAAGTCTTAAGACATCTGTGTTGATGAAAACAGCACAACTTTTCAGTTGGTTTTTTTTTTTAAACAGGTATCTTAGTCTTAAAAGCAACTGATTTTATTTTTGATGCAGACTTACACTTTTCTCAGCCCTTCTAGAAAAAAAAGGACTTTTGTCCATTACTATTCATCATTTCATGCTAACCAAAATAAATAATTTAAAATGTTTTTATTAATATTTGGAATATAGAGACAAAACAGTGTGTATATATATATACATATATTTTTATTGTGCCAAGGAGAATTTCTGCATTTTAATAAGAAAATTAAGCAGCAAGATGGAGGTTGTACACGTTTTGTATGATATTTTTAACTCTCTGCCTGAAATGATTATTTGTAGAACGACTGAATGAATGTAAAAAACCCCAAAAATACCTTACTGTGTAAAGTCTTTGTAGGGCTTGTTTATATTTCCCATATGCTGAATTAGACAGTAATGCAAGAAAACTCAGTCCCTGCTTTTTGAGGGTCATTTTGATAAGTGAGAACTTCCCTCTTCAATTCTAATAATCATCATTGAAAATCTAGAACTTTGAATCAGCTTGAAATAAAGGCCTTGTTGGAGGGTCTGGAAGGTGACTTACAGCAAGGGATTTTTAAAGGGGAACTTTCCACATTTAACTATGTCTGGCTTTAGTCTCTCTGAAGATAGAAAGCAGTGGGATTTTTGTGAGACAGGCAGGACCTCCCCTCTAATCAGCCACTGCTTTGAGGGTAAAGTTTTCCAGCCAAGAGATGAAATGGGATGGGGGGAAGGAAACATACACCATTTCCAGTTAAGTCTTTGATTTGTGTTGCTTCACGGGTTTGAAGGTTAAAAGCTGAAAAGCTTGAATTTCTGAATCTAAACAGTTCGTGTTTTTCAAGGGGTTTGTTCCTGGAAAATGGAGATGCTCTGAATTGTCTGCAGGCAAGAGCACCAACACCTGGTTGTAGAGTTTGTAGAGTAGATCTTGAAGAAATAAAGTTCTACCTCCACGATGAGACTTACTTTATTCTTTGCTTTAAAGGACAACCGTTGTGGTTGACTCAAAAGAGAAAGGCAGGAATGTCTTATTGAGCTAAAAGAATAATTTGATAGAGTTAATAAATTTGAGGGAATTTAACAATGGTTTTCCAAGGCTCAGTATGTTTGACAGCAAAGTTCACCTTATTAATGACTGCATGGAAGAAACAAACAAAGGAAAATTGAGTTAAAATCAAGTTAGTGATTCACAAAGAGTTTTGGAGACACAAAGGGTAAGAAAGACCCTCCAGTTGACTCATGAGGTTCAGAACGGACCCCCTCCCTTCCTTTCTAACTCCTCTTCAGAGGAGTCTGGGTGCAGCTGGATCCAGACCTGATCAGTGCTTTACATATGTCAAGTTTATAATTAATACTGAGTAGGCCCATGAATCTGATATTTCATTATTACTAATTCAGCTGCTCTCAGTCACTTACCAAGGATTTGGTGTGAGTAAGGGATCTCTTGGCCTTGGGCAGGGAAGTACCATGGGCTCAGATAAGGGATCCCAAACCTTGAGAGGTTTCCCTGCTCCTCTGCAGTCACCTGGCCTGCAATCCAGCTGCAATTCAGAGTTATTAGGGTGAAATTGTCTATTAATCAGCAGTATAGACAAGATAGATGCCTTTGGTTTAGCTCTGCTATCTCATTCTCCACTCTCATTATCTTGCATGTTTGGGCTTCCAAACCACCTTTCAAAATATTTTTCTGAGGCGCTTTTGACTCACTTGTCCAAGAGCCAGGAGCATTCCAGCTCACCTCAGGGAATGAGCACCCTGTTACTCCCTCCCAGAAACTACCCAAGGAACACTCTTGCTGGTACTTGTTAAAAGCAGTTTCTCTGAAAAATAGAGCAAGCCAGGGCCAGAACTGTAAACTTGGAGCCATCACATGTTGGGGAAACACAGACCTGAGGAAAAGAGAGGCTTTGTCCCTCTCCCTGCAGCCCTGGGAATGGAGTAAGGAAACTTCTTCCCTTCATCTCGTTGGGTGAAGTGTGTAATCTGTTTGCCCAGGGACAAGTGATTACTTCCCAGGTGCTGAATAATGGCACAAGGAAGCAGCTTTTCCCTTTGCCATCCTCTTCCCTGGGCCCATGGGAGCACAGGCACGGGGTGGCAGTTCTTTCATGTGGATGTTTCAGTATTATTGCAAACAGAGCAAACTGTGCAGAGGTTTAAAAAAAAAAAACAAAACCAAAGAGGCTCCACAGAATGATGAAGGAAATAACGGTGACAAAGCTTTGTGAATCAGACTGCATTATAAATTAGAGCATGACACATCCTTCAAGTGTAGAAACACTGCAAGGCCCCTAAAAACTTGGGTGTTTCAAGCAGTTGTGTCGCTTCAAGCGTTTTTCTGGCGTGTTCATGGCCTGAGGGGTGTTACAGCACAAAACTCTCTCTGTGTGGCGTTACCAAAGACGGAGACAGACGAGTTCCAAGGGTGTGCTCGCAGCACTTCAAAGTTGAGGCGTGTTACGGTGGCAGCAGCTGAAGATCAAACGGGGACTTGTTTTTTTCACCCCCCTCTCCTGTAAGGTCTTAACCGAGCAGTGGAGACAGGAGAGCGATCTCTGCCCCTTTTCCCACTGCACCCCGGGCCCTGGGATGGTGGCACCCCTGGGCCCTGCAGGGTCAGAGCCACGAACCTCCAGTGAAGTGGCTCCATCTCCCAGACACAGGGGCCAGGTCTGAGCGGGGAGCAGCCCCTCTCCTGCCCGCTTTGGGATGTGCAGGAAGAGGCACGGGGGCTGTTGAGCTGGATGTCAGCGGCTTCCACTGCACGAGAACCTTCCGGGGGCCGTTACCTCTGCCCTCGGTCAGGGGTTCAGCGACGGATGGTATTATTTTAGTATTTAACTAATTCCGTCCTTGAGCCAGTGCCCTGACTGCTTTCGCTGGGGCTCCAACACCACTCACACCCAACCCCGCGCCTCAGTTTCCCCCCGCCGCTTCTCCGGGCCGTCCTGGCCCTTTAAAGCTCCTCCCGCGGGAGGTGGCGAGCGCCCACTTCCGGCCGCGTCCGGAAGCGCGGGGAGAGCCGCGGCCTCAGGGCGGCAGCGGCGGTGCCGGGAGGGCCGGACCGCGTCGGGCCGGGCCGGGCGGACCGAGGGGCCTGCGGGAGCGGCGTGAGGTGAGCGGAGCGAGCAACGAGCAGAGGGATCGTGTGTGCGCCCAGCGCCACGCTGGAGGTTGTGTTGCCGCCGGGGAACCCGCGCTCCTCCCGGGACACTCTTTGTGTCGGTCCCTCACGCCGCCTCAGGGCAGGCGCTGCCCCGCCAAGCTGGGTTCCGCTTGGCGGGAAGGGACGGAGGACACCGGGCAGGGCGGCCGAGGCGAGGGCAGCGCTCAGGTGGAGCTGTCGGGGGGCGCTCCAGGGGTTGAGGTTCGTGTTGGGGTTGAGTTGGGGTCGGGGTTGGGATGGCGGTAGGATTGGGATTGGGATTGCGGTAGGGCCGGCACCGGGGCGGCTGCGGCGGCTCCAGCCGCGAAGCCGAAAGAGTTTTCGGTGCTCGGGCGTTCCATGCGTGGGTGCCGGGGCTCCGCAGCCGGTGCGGGGTGTCGGTAGCAGCGTTACAGGGCACGGTGCTGCTCGCAACTGGGGTTCGTGTACCCGCCCACGCTCCTTTAAGCGACTTCCTTACATAGGTAAATATTTGTGCTTTTTCTAAGAGAAAAACGAGACAAACATTGTGTCCGCATTTGAATGACGGAAGGGATTCTCCTGCAAATCGTACTTATCTCTTCATGAAATGCTTTAATGCAGTTATTAATCTAAGTACCAGAGCAATTCTTAAGTGTGAGCTGAACCGAGTTCTGCTGATCTGCTGCCTGGAAGGAGGTTATAGCAGGTGAGGGTTGGCCTCTTCTCCCAGGCAATGAGTGACAGGAGAGGACAGAGCCTCAAGCTGTGCCAGGGGAGGTTCAGGTTGGGCATCAGTAGGAATTCCTTCACTGGAAGGGTTGTTGAACATTGGAATGGGCTGCCCAGGGCGGTGGTGGGGTCACCATCCCTGGAGGTGTTCAACTGGGTGTGGCACTCAGTGCGCTGGTCTGGGTGACGAGGTGGTGCTCTGCCCCAGGTTGGATTTGATGATCTCAGAGGTCTTTTCCAGCCGGACTGATTCTGTCATTCAGTGGTTTGATTTCTGTTTTGCTCTAGATCTTTGAAATACTACCGAGACTTGGTCACCAGGGGGTGGATTGCTGCACCTCTGCCCTCTGCACTCAGGACATGTATGGCTGAAGGGCTCAGGCCCTTCCCTGGCTGCAGGGCAGCGCTGTTCTCCTTCCCACCATGTGACCTGGCACACCTGCACAGCAAATAGCTTCTTTTTTCAAAGGTAAACGCCACAACTATTGGGTTTTCCTGGAATATGTGTATGTATGAGGAAACTTAAAGCTTGGCTTTATCTATTTTTGTTATGCTGAATAAAAGAAGTAGTTACCATCTTTCTTTTTATATAGATAGTTCAAGAGTTCATGCTTTTGCAGCCTTCCATTATCTGAAGGGGCCTACAAGGAAGCTGGAGAGGGACTCTTCATCAGGATCTGTAGTGATAGGATGAGGGGAAGTGGATTCAAACTGACAGAGGGCAGGGTTAGATTGGGTATTAGGAGAAAGTTTTTTCCCTGTGAGAGTGGTGAGGCCCTGGCACAGGTTGCCCAGAGAAGCTGTGGCTGCCCCATCCCTTGAAGTGTCCAAGGCCAGGCTGGATGGGGCTTGGAGCAACCTGGGATAGTGGAAGGTGTCCCTGCTCGTGGCAGGGAGTAGAATGAAATGACACTTTCAAACCAAACAATTCTGTGAGTCCAGTGTTCTTTTGAATTTTTCAGACTAGCAGGATCTGAGATGATTCTGTTGCTGCTTAGTGAAGAATTTTTGTTTTTAGAGGAAAGCAATCTGTGGTGAGAATTTTAGCACGCTCTCTGTCTATAAAAATAACAGAGGAAAGTTCTGTGTAAATATCCTTTGCTTGTGACAACAGGGATTTGTTGACCTACAAATTTTAGCAGGAGATTAAGGAAGAAAGCTAATTAAACTTTGTGCCACTAGACCTAGATTCCAGAGACACCAGTAAAATAATATAAAGAGCTTTGCATTGTAGTTCTGGAAATTGTGCAATGTGTGGGTAAGGAGATTTTTTTTTTGTAAACAAAATGAGTTTTCACCCTTTTTTTCCTAGTTTGCACATTTGACTTCAGTGCTTTACT